>NC_090936.1:34729330-37229330 GCF_040938575.1 Ambystoma mexicanum
TTCTTCCTTGTTTCTCTAAGCTTTGCCAGTATCTCTATGCTATGCTTTTTGCGTGCAAGAATCACGACTCCCAGTCTGCAAAGTTATATTCTTGCTTTGGCAAGCAACGCTGTACTACGTACAAGTCTTCGGACAACAACGGTCAGTATGCATTTCATCTCTGGTTATCTTAGATTTGTCAGCGTAACTATGCTCTACATTCGGAAGCTGTAACCACAACTCCAAACATTTCGTTCTTCTTTAGTGCTTTTGTTTTTTCAAGTTCTCCCAGCACGCTCTCCTTCAGTCACCTCTTTGATGTGTTGGGTGTTCTAGGAATGGCATCTCTCTGTTGCCGTCAGCTATCAATGTTGTCGCTCACCACAACCTTGTTTCCACGGTTCGCTAGCAGCCCTCAATTCAGAATCAATGCACAAAGCTGCTTGTTGTCGGGGGTTTTCCTAGCACCAACTAGGATTAAGAGTGCATACCTACTGCTCCGCTTCACATTTTAGCTTCCAGCTCTGAAACCCCTGGTTGTCCCAACACTGTTGCCAGTCTCATTTCCATCAACAGATCGACAGGATCTGCAGCTCTTGACGGCTGAATGGCTTGAGTTCTCCTTACATCTCACTTGTTCTCTTTACCATGCACTGCCACGGCCCTCTGATGGGCATCTTCCTCCTAGCTGCGGCTCTCCACCACAATGGTTACACCTGTTCTTTGGTGGTCTTCCATTTCTTGGCCTGGCTCTCCACTTGCAGGGATGCAACGTCTAAACACGAAATACTGGTTGTCTCCCAGTCCGAGTACTCAATGGCCCTACTACCTCACACAGGATTATTGCTCAGATGCAAATGATCCAGACTTGTTTCCAGGATCCAAACGTTAAATGCTGATGACAACTTTCAAAGTTGAGATCTGACTTCACAATGCATTTGAGCATTCACCTGCCAATTACTCAAACTCCCCTTTACATTTCTTTCCTGTGAACAGGTTTTCCTAGAACACCTTCAATGTAGCACGGCGAAGATAATACTGACAGGGCTAACTCAGCCATCATCATTCAGAGGTCCATAATTGATTAAAAGGGGTAATAGATAGTATTACAGTGCTTAGATGTCCGAGGAAGTGGGTATGAAAACCTGCTATTAATTTTATTATGTAAATTCACAGAACTATTTTAATACCGAGATACCTTCAATGCTATAACAGGAAAGCTGGCTGTTAAAGCGACTTACAATAAACTGCTTAAAGCTTAATTATAGGCTGCAAATGGGTGAGTTTACTTTCGATGGTATGGATTCCACTGCACCGGGGTGATTTGTTACCAGTACATGGCAGTACGTACTGGTAGAAGACCAGCTGAGGGTCACTATACATTATAAAGAATGTTATATTTATTACCCCATCATATGAAAAATTACATTTGCAAATGAACTCACTGGTTTGTGGCTTTATGAAACAACCTAGTCTTCACCCACTTTTTTTTTTTTTTTTTTTTATGGACTAGCCTCATGGAAGGGGCCATTGACCAAACATGTTTCATGATCATCTCAGATACTGCTTTACATAACAGAAGGGGCTACGAAAGTCCATTAAAAAAGCAATTAACCTTTTTAAGCATAGTTCCTCTTAAAAGAGACATATATCAACATATATTGCTCAGAACAATAAATACATATGAATGTCGATTCATACAAGACCAAGCAGTACGACAAAATAAGCCTTGGCTGGAAACAGCAAGCGTGACCCCTGAAGTTGGAAGAACCCACTACAAACCAGGTTGAAAATGTATTACTTAAAACTACATTTGTGAGTAAACCATGATATTTCTTGTACACTTACAAATTAGCACTACGTTTGGAGAATTGAAGGGAGGGGGATGGGCGAATAGAAGAATTGATCTTATGGCAAGATTTAACTGCAACACAGGTCCTATTATTCCTATGGGGAGTTTAGCACAACAAAGTGTTTTCCGAGAGTTGTATGCGCTAGTTAATGCAATAAAAAGATTGATGAAAAAAAACTAGGTTTGTGAAATGTTATGTACTAGTGTGGATCTGAAAGAGATTGGGTGGGTTGGTTAGGCTAGTGCGAAAGAGGGGAAACGCAAGGGAGCTTTACTGCAAGTAAGATGTACCCTTGGAATGTGTAGAGATGTACCCTTGATGGGTGCAGGTACTCTTGATGGTTGCAGGTAAGAAGTACCCTAGATGGGGGCAGGTAAGAAGTAGAATTAAAGAGGTACTTCTTTTCAGACATGATAAGAATGAGGTTAGGAATGGGCAACAATATTTCTGGCATATCAGTGTACCTGCTTGAAGCTGCACAAACTGTCTCATTGCCTTCAGTTCTTGGAGAATGGCGATCAGGATTGGCTGGCAGTTACATGTGCAGCAATTTGATCCAGCTAATGAATTCACCGTGGGGGTTTCTCCTGCCCAAAAAGAAAAACACAGACAATCAAACCTCTGGCATACAGGGAATCAGCAACTCATCACAAGAGTAACCTGGAGCAATAATACTGATTCATGACAGTTCAACGTTGAGCCACTTACTTGAAACATCCAGAAAATAATAACGTAGCTTCCTTATAAGAATAAGTTGATTAACAAAGTAGTCATCATTCTTCAAGGTACATACGGCAACAAAAAATAAAGTGTCTGGTGAGAGACTATGAAAGCATTTTTTTCTAAACCAAGTCACTGAAACTAGCAATTAAACTATCCCATCTCGTTCAGACACTATAGAAAATATGTTCACACTATTTTAGTTGCAACAGGACGGAAAAGGCCTCAATAAGGGTTGTAGTAGGGATGTACGAAATTTCAGCTTTGCCAGTTTCATACAATTGTGCATGAAATTTTGCCAATTTAACAGAATTGGCAACTCCTACAAAATTAAGTAAGGAATTTAAGTACATTCACTGTAATAAAGTCTGAAACAAAAGGTTTCACAGTTTTCAAGGTTTCCGTAGAAAAAGGCAGCAAATTGCAAATTGCCCGTTAATGAAGACTTCATTTAATCAAATATTTCCATATCTGCTAGTGGTTTTTATTTTCTCTGACAGGAAAGGTTCTCCTTGCCTGATATGGGGCATTCAAGGGATCGCCCTTGTGGCGGGTCAGAAGGAAGGCGCAGACTCTGAAGAGACATTTCACGTGCGCGTTTATTAAAGAAGAGGATAATGCCAATCTCTCCCTTTGCTATGAGGCATCACTAAACAACAAAACTAGCTAACGTGCTTGTCAGTGAATGTCTTAAAAAGGATCAGTCCACTGTCTAAACCAATCCTAACTGACCCTACCACTAACTGAACTGAAGACAGGAGAACTACTCCCTTCTCCTGGGCTTTTGCTTCTCGCAAACCTATGTTCAAGAGCTGCTTTTAGTCTTTTGCAATGTCTTTGATCAGTTCATACAGTTCCCGCACATTATTGTCCTTTTGTTATTCTCAATGTTCCTTTTGATCTTAGACTGAATCTTCTCTCTCATCAGTGGTTTCCGTTTATTACTTTCTTCTTAAACTAATACTACTAAGAATGATCCTGCTGTTCTCTCGGGGTAAGGCCATCCAATCTTTATGACTCTCAATTCAGATTCTCTCAATTCAGATTCTCTTCTCTTCTGTGTAATTCAAAACATTTATTCTCCTGCTTACATCTACCTTTGGATATATCAATTGGGCCTTCTCATTAGGCTTTTATCGTAACTTTTTTCCTTGATTATACTTTCTTTGATTTGACTGTGACGAATAAGAGTGCACCTATAACGATTCTTGTCCCTCTCTCTCCCTTTTGCGTTATACTCTTCGCACCTTGACTGGGACGAGTAGGAGTAGTCGGATAATTCTCCCTCACTTCTCGGTCGTTCAGCGTTATATCTTGATTAGAACAAATAAGGATAGTCCCATAATGATTCTCATTCACCTCTCTTGTTTCGAGATTACCCTCCCTTTATCTTGACTGGGACAAGTATGAGAAGTCCCCTACCGATTCCCAGCCCTACAGATGAGGGGTGTATCGGGTACTTTTGCTCCCTAAAAATAGGCAAAAACTCCTAAAAAATAAATATGAGGAGTAAAAATACTCCCAACAAAAAAATAGGAAACAGGCACATAGGACCCTTTGCCCCTGCTTTCACTCATACAGCTCCATGGATACGTTTGGACCAGTAGTGCACGTAGTACCACAGGAAGAAAGTTCTACTATTAATGCCTGATCGGAAGAAGCAAACATGCATCTTTTAATGTGTATGAATAACTAGGTGCAAAGAAATACATTAAATGTACTACCATAAAAATAATTTTACTCCCAACTTTAAAAAATAGTGAGTAAAATACTCGCACTTCAAAATGTTACCTGGGGTACTGGCGAATCCCCTTCACTTTTCTGGCTTTTCAGAGTTGGAACCCGTTTATTTTGACTGGGACGAGTAGGAGTAGTCCCGTAACTATTCTCGTTCACTTCTCTGAATTTCCAATTTATAGTCCCTTTATCTTCACTGGGACAAGTACGTGTAGTCCCATAACAATTCTCTGTCCCCCTCCCGGGTCTCCCCTTTCTCTGTTACTCTCAGGGACGTCACTTGGTTTTGTATTCATTCTGGGTCAGTTCTCTCCTTCGCCAGTCCAGCTTCCTTTGCCCCTCCAATGCCCCTTACATTGTGTCTTCCTGTAGGATGGCCGTCAGTGGGTTTCAGGTACCGGTACATTCTGCAGTTTCCGCTGGTGAATGACTTTGGCACTGTTTCTAGGACCGTCGGTCCACCATGAGCATTTCCTGGTCACGCCACCACTCTCCGCTTCTCTCACTCGCCAATTTCCAGGACGCAGCACGTCCAGCTTCGCTTCTCACTTGAAGTTACTGCCACTGCGTGTCTAGTTCTGCTTCTGTTTCAGTACACAAGACATTTTGTAACTTCTGGACTTTGTCGAGTTCCCAGTCGCCTCCTCTCTTAGGTACTAAATAGCCGTGGACCTTCCTCATCGTATGGCCAGATCTCCCTCTCTCTCTGTCCACTGCGGTTTCTCTTCGTATCATCCTCATCATACCAGTTAACAGGATTTTGTATTTGAAAGGGTTATTCAGTTTCCTGCTGACAATAACACATACTTCTCTCTTCATACAAGTCTTTGCAGGATATGTCCAAAGACGGAATGTTTGGATGTTCTTTAGGGAGTTCCTCACAGGAACGGGAGTCCTTGTCCCCACAGGGGGATTCTCTCCTGGGGAAAAGTCCCACTTGCCTCAGCCCCTAGGGAGGTTTTCACGGAGCGGACTCACCTCCTTAGCCTCATAGGGGGTGTGGGGCTAGCATTTGGGAATAAGGGACGAATTCCTACGATTCGTCACACCCTGCAATATTTCAGTTGCCACAGAAGAGGGGACATGTGTGGTGGAGGAGGACGAGGGGGGTGTGAGCATATGTAAGCAGGCATCACAAGTTCTTAAAAAAAAAAAAATATCACACTAGACCGGCAGGGCAAGTTCCTTAGTATATATGCTCAACCAGAGAGAAATGCACTCACCTCATAGTGACAGTTGATAAATATTTATCAGTGCTCTATGTAAAATAGTGCATGTCACCATAAGCACACTTCATAGTTGGTGCAATGGTGCCACTCAGAGGCCAGGCATGCACAAGTGAAACTTCTCTCGCATTAACTGCAAACGCTTTGTAAAATAAAATCATCTTAATCATCCCCTTAAATGGTAGAATAGGTCCGGGGTTGCGGGGGTGTGTCCTGCATCCTTCACATGATTGTGGTGGCAAAACCACTGCATTTTTGCAACAATATTTTCTATACACAGACATTTTTGCCACGATTTGAAGACATGGAACCGTCAGAAGGTGCGTTGGCAAAACCAAAATGGCCAACTTTGAGAAAGGGAGATAAAACTGAAGGTGGCTAGGCCAACTGAGCCACACCCCAAAATCACAGCAGGTTAAAAAAGGCATGAGGTAATCTACGAAGCCTTCTAGGAACCTGGGCAGAAGACTGTCAGAAGCCAGGCCTTAGGAAGGATATTCAGGAAGAAGCCAGCTGGGGGTTCAAACCCATAATTTGGTGGCCACTGCAACAAAATCACACACAATTTAAAGTGCTAGAAGCCAGGGTAAGGTGAGATGACACAGAAGAAATGACTTTCTTCCAGTGGTTGGTCCATTCTACTTATATATGGCGTAAGTTTCACTTCAAGCAGGCAGTGGTCCAAAGAACTCTGGCTGGTGCCAATGCAGTGGCGTCAGTGCTGTAAACAGTTTCTGGACCAGTCGGAACTGCAATGTATTTTTCAATGCATGACACATCTTTGGTAAGAAGACAGTATGAGAGGCACCAGTCTCTTGCCTATTTAGAAATGTGAGGCATAAAGGAAGCATCTTTGTTTTGTATTTCAAGCCACATGTTACTGGCCAGATGTTTACTGTGGATGCATCCACGATGGGAGAACGAGTCTCCTTACCCCACTGCTCACCCAGTGAGTTGGAAAGCCAAGCAGTATCTGGGAAGACTATTAGCTTTTCTACCAGTTTTCTCTTCGGGAGACTTGGTGTGTATGCTCCTTGGCGCAGGCATCCGAAGCAAACATTCTGTTCTAATGTTGCACATACAAGTGGATAAGGGGGTGGGGTATTAGAAAGCAGGTACAATGGTATAGGCTAGTTGTGGAAACAAATGTGGCGTTCCCCTTTGGTTCCTTTCTGTTCAGGAAGCATTGCATGTTAAACAAGCATAGGCAAAGCCAGACGTTTTGAATTTTGTGAAGGCATGGGATGGGCATTCGGCCATAAAATGGCAAGCGGTTCAAAACGGTGTGTTTAACTGGGCATATAATAGGAGTACCTGGCAAATGCCGATCAAATATCTATACACAAGCCAAACCCTGAATGGATTTCAGTGCAAGGAACAGATATATACACCCATATACCCAGTGGCCGAAGGTACAACTGGTTGAGCCATACAGGGTAGAGCATTTATAGGTATAATTCAGCTAGTAACTCAACAGACAGATTAGGAACTGGCCGGCTCAGGTTTGGTGCTACCGTTTAACAGAGCTAGCGTACAAGATCCCAGGAGGCTATGTTTTTGGGGGGGTGGGGGTTGGTTCAGGTAGTGGGTGGGAGCGGCCATAGGGATTAGCTTGACATAGGTCATCAGTGGGTGAGCAAATCACTCCTCACATGTTATCTCCCAGCTAGCTGTATTTCAATGCAATCGCTGGGCGCTTAAGCACCATCTGCAGCCCAAACTAAAAAAGGTCATAAAGAATGCTGCTCTGCAAGATTGGTTCGCTCATCTGCTCTGCACTGCAGAACTCTTACAGGTTCCATAAACCAAATGAAGAGATTAAACAAGTTGCACAGCATAGTAAAGACACATAACCTGGAATTACTGATGCTGCAGCACAAAAGACAGAACAGGAAACTTCCAGTTCATAATATACGCTCTCTAATTTTACAAGGCATGAAACATTTTACGAGGCATGAAACATTTTCTAAATAATTCAGGGTCAGAAATGTCTCATTCAAAGTGTAAATGGCAGCATGGCACAGAGACCCTACCATTAGAGCCTCCCGAAGGTCGCACTAGATTATGGTTGCTTTTGGACCGTGTTCCATATTTCCCAGGAACGTGACCCATCGGCGGGGAGGGGGAACTCCAGGCAGGGCTCGGAGGAGGACGACTAGGCAGCGGTCGTGGTTCAGATGGAGGGTTCAGGCTTTTTACCCAGACCAAGTCTACTTCTTGGGGTTCTTCCTTTATATTTTCCCCCTCTTCGCCCACTCTCTGATAGATCCTTCCAGTGCTGTCGTTCAGTAGTCGCCTCATTCCTGTAATCTGTTTTTTGATCTCCATGCTTTCATCTCCTAATTGTAAAGGAAGCAATGTTAGAAATGCAAAACCATACATTATGACTCTGTTCAACACCCATTTATCAGCTATTTTTTTTCTAAATAATACTGTTAACTTGCAATTTTAAGCCCCACAATTCAGAAAAGTAATAGCCAACAGTTTTAACTAAACTCAGTTACTATTGAAATCCGTCTTGATAATAGTAACACAAACGATTAATCCCCAAAACAGTATTTCATTGCCACAACTTTAACGTGGAGTTTTGGTGGAAAGTAGTTTTGCCACCAATGGTTTAACACCCTTGTCATACTTAGCTTGATCAATTTCAACGATGCCACATTTTAAAAGAATTGGATGAACGCCAGCATTGTTTGGCACCCTGATCAAAATGTGCTAAAACACACTGAGACAGACTCTGCACCGCGCTCTACCTAGAATTCCAATGCAGGGTGCAAGACCTTTCTTACCCTTTTAAGGAAAGCCTTGCCAGGTTAAGCCCAATTTTGTTAAATGGTGTGCACTGGCATTGATAAATAAACTTTGACTCTCCCTCCCAACAAGTGGGAAAACAACCGTGCCTGCTTAAAATCCGGCCAGATCCCTCCATCCTGCTGAAAAATTATGGCTTAGAAATTTCCGGAAAATCTGTTACACCACACAATATGCAGGCTTGCTATGTACATTTCAAAGTGCACAAAGAATGCTACGCTTGGCCCTAGCCTGGTACTTATTTACACAGCACAAAACCTACAGAAGAGTTAGTTTCCTTAGTAGATCGATAAAGACAAAGCGTGGCAAGGAGTTTTATCAATTTAGAACATTTACAATTCTAGCTGTAGACTGCCAGAGTAAAGTTTGGAAAGCATTACACCTACCGAATAACGGCGCTTCATGTTTAGCTTCCCCGTTGACATCACTGCTGTAGCCAGCGGCCTTATCCTCGTCATGGTAATCTGTAACCCAAGACATATTACATTTGTAATTTCAAGCATGAAAACTGCACGGATTCAAATTAATAGGGTACAATTGCATAACGTATCACAAAAGGGACAGTTTACACAATTCGGCTAACAGTGGAACCCACTGTGAACATCCGCAACTGATTGTTTGCCTTGAATAACAGTTTTTTCTTTGCAAATTGCAGAATGTATGGGTATGGTCCATGATGTCTACTGCACAGGACGACAAACTGCTAAAAGCAAAACAAATAACATACTTGTGTAAGCTAACAGTTCTCAATACAATCTTCTGCTAGTAAACTAGGTCTTGCAAATTCTTCAAAACTCTACTAGCCTGGGAGGGCGAGTTCCTTACTTTACAAACTTGACCTAAGAGGTGACGGGTGACCAAAAAAAAAAAAAAAAAAAAAAAAAAAAAAAAAAAAAAAAGTACCAGCACTTTATGCCAAAAGGTGCATTTCACCAATGGCCAGTCATGCACAGTGAAACCTTTGTTTGCCATTTGCAATAAATAGCAAACACACACAAGTTTCAAACATCCCGATACTCGCCAGCAATGGTACCCTCTTCGTAAAAACTCCTCGCCTATGTGAGTGGGTTTATAGAATGTGCAAGCCCTGTGCATAACGCACATATATCACAAGTGCATTGGTCCTGCAAAGGCACGGAGCTCTATCAAATGAACTAAACAAAAGATATTCACATAGTTGAACTAGTATCTTAACATGAGCGGCGCAATTTAAAAACCCACCAGATCCTGCTTAGATCATTAAGCATTAAATAAGCCTCGTATTTGAAATTGAAGGTCTTGGGAAACGGTGTACTACAATCATGTGGAATAGAATGTTCCTGGACGGTCATTGTCCAGTTATTTTAAATTCTAACCATTTCCCCAGGTACCCGTAGTGAAAGGAAGCGCCCCCAAGTTAGCACGATCCTCCCCGCAATGGGAGACAATAATGGACACTCCCGTAATGGGAATAAGGCCAAGACAGAGTGCGGGTGAGCGTAAGTGGGAGTTTATCAAAAGAATATGGCATGCAAAGAACTCTGCAACCTCCGAGAGCGCTCTGTCTGACAATAGCAAAGACAGGCGTATTTCTAATACAAAAAACGTCATCAGAACCTACACACTATAGGGGGCACAAGTTAATTGGGATTGGGTGGCGTCGACTAACTATAGGTGTTGCTGCAGCTCGGTTGGTCCGGGTGGGAGGACGTCACTGGTCAGCCTCGTGGGTAGGGTTGGGCCTGGCAGGCCGGCTTGAGGTCATCCGGGCGGTGTTGGTTCGCTGGGGCAGCCTGTGACAAAGATGAATACCTTTCCTGACTCGTTTGCCCTAGGCCATGCACACTGCAGTTATTCAAGAAACGACATTTAAGTTCACCAATAAATCGCTCAGCAGTTTATCTTATAAAATAAATGCAACACATGAGGAATGCACCTCGTGAGAGGTCTGGTGGTTGTCGGTTGGGGTGAGATTTACCTGTGTCCTATTGACCGGTATTTTAGGTCGAGGGGCTGGGCTCTGGGGCCTGGGCCGAATGATACATGTCTGTCTGCTGCGTTAGAAGTTATTATATAAATGAGTCTCTGTGTCTTGTCCCAGCGTTGGGGGTCGTCTTTGCACGGGGTCATGATTCTTGGGGTGGGCTAGGGGGGTTGTGGGATTTACGAGAGGGTGCTGGTAGATCTGTGGATTCAGACGTGGGTTTATTACCGTGCTGTAAATAACACAGGTGGCGGGCTGTGGCCTTGGGTGCGGTACTGGGGCCTCTGATTCTCTGAAGCGGCTCCAGCTTGGTTGGGGGAGGAGAGGGAGCGCGGCACATGCCTTAGCTTCTTCATCTGGCAGGCTTCGTAGGGTGGGAGGGAGAATGGCCTTGCATATATTCACAAAGGTTTTTTCCTCGTGCGTTGCTGACTTTTGAATGCAGAACTTTTATAATGTTTTGCCTTATTTTGATCTTATTCAAACACACATTTATATTTCAATTTTGTTACACATTTCTTCAATACATTCGGTCCGAGTACCTTTTCATTACATGGTATTATATCTACTACAGTGTTTAAGTATTTATATACATTCGACGGTACATGAGGTAGAACTGTGTTATGGACCACAGAGATTGACGGTTGCCACTATGGGTGACTTAAGACGATATATAGGGGTTCATGTGTCTACATATGACTTAAAGACACTCTCTCTGTGATCTAGCAGCATTAGTACAGTCACAATGTGAAGTCATATAAACATTTCACTTTTATGGCTAATTCATAGTTTGCAGATTCTGTTTAAGAAGAGCAGTTCACTAATATCACTACTTGAATTCATTTCTGCGTCGCCCTGGCCTCGCGGACCAGGTCACACGGGATGCAGTATTACATTGTGAACGACGAAATGTTACAGTGTTAGCATCTCGGGTTAGCTCATACCCGGCTTTCTCATGGGAACGCGCTCGCAGCGGATCTACCATAGTGCTGCGGCGGCAGGGATGCTTGGAAAGCCCTCCAAAGGTGGGGGCCGCGCTACAGTGTGCTGAACTCACGCCATCTTTGCTAGACAAGATGGCTTCTAGGCCTAACTGAATTTTTGTATATGCAGGGAACGGATACGTGTGGGCAATGTCGTCGGCGGGTGAACCCTCCTCCACCTGGGCCCGGGTGGCATGAGGGGACGCCCACCGAGCCACGGTCCTCACCTGGGGAGAAGGCTGCAGGTGAGGAGGGCCTCGCGGCCAGTCCTCCCCTACATTTCCCCCCTTTCGTTACTAAAGTAACGAATTCTTTAGCTCTTCCAATCTTCTACATTCTTGTTCCTCTATCACTGCGTCATCCCATGCAGGTGTTCCTTTTCTAGGCATCCATGCCCTACATACCCCCCTCAAGCTCTCACCTCTTCTAGCATACTCGTCTGGTGTACATGTTAAATATATACAGTCACCACTTTCTTCCAAGTCTACCCAGACCTCCTCATACCATTCCAGTTCCACATCTCGGGGTTCTTTGATAGTGGTGTGCCATAGTTTGTCTACTATGTACTTGTCACGGTACATAGGCACTAACTGGTACCTGGGAGTGTTATCTGCTCCTGTCTGTACATGTACTTCTTGTGTCGCCCTCATTGTACCACCAGAGTTGCCCATTGTCACCATCATCATTGCGCCGTTAGGGACCGCATTTGCACAACATCGGAGGCCCACCTGGCACAGGCAGAACGCCACGAGGAGAAACACCACAGCTGGTACCAGAAATTTCATTGTCATTCCAAGCCAAGAGGGAACCCAGGAGAAGATATTGTCGAACCACGTGCTGGCTTCTGCTCCACCTTCCATCTTCATCTTCTCTCCCAGATTGTGTACTGCTTCGATCACGTGGGATAAGGAACCATTCTCCGCGTCTTCAGAAGGTACGAAAGTGCAGCAGGCACTTCCTATTTTTCGGCAAACACCTCCGTCCATCGCAGTCAGCAGGTCCAGAACATACCTGTTCTGCATGGTCATCAGACGTAGAGCTCGCAGTTCTACTTTTATTATGTTGAACCCTTCTTCAGTGTCATTGGCTAACTGAATTAGTTCCCACCGTGTTATCTGGAGCCATTTTGCATTTGCCCTTGCTTGGACACTTGAGATCAGCGAGGCAAAGAATGTTTCTACAGAGCTGAACAGTCGGTACCTGTCTGGGATCTGTGCCAATAAATCGGATGAAGCTTGAGATATGTAATTTGATGCCCGTCTGTTCCGTGATAGCTCTTCTCCCTTCCCTCCGGAGGACAGGACATAGAGGTGTGATTTTGCAGTAGGAGGAACCGCACCCTGGTGCATGTTCCCTGGCGTCCTTTTATTTTCATCAACGTGGCTTTCTGGAATCACCATTAGGGCCGAGTGCAGTGTGGCCATCGAGCAGCTGCCGCTCCATGCCTGGGGAAGGTGCAAGTAGGCCTGGTTCCCACATACCCAGTATGTGTCCATTAATGCGGCTGTTCCTTTTCTCATGTCTGGGATGGTGAGAGTCTTGTTGCAGCTTTTATTCGTCCCTATTGCCACTTTTCCTTCTCCCTTAAAACATAGTTCGTTCTTGATCTCACTTTGTAGTTTGAAGGGTTTCTCCATTGCTGTTACCCATGTCAGTTTGGAAATGTGCTCCTTCCATACTGGTGTGCATGTTTCTTCTATCCATCGCATCCTGGCTGGTTGGACACCTCTCAGTGCTTCCGCTTTGCACAGTACTTCTTCATCTTTCCATTTGTTTTCAGAAAATAGTGTCCCTTGTATCGCAAAAAATGGTTCTTTGAGACATACCACTCCAGCTGCTTTTGGATAGCACGTTTTTTCCGTCTGTATAATCTTGAAAGTGACGTCGTGTGCCTGGAAGGTGTTTTTTATTCGGCATAGCGTGAGATGAAGGAGACACTGGGCATCTACAATGGGCAATTCTCTGGGCAACAACACTTTAGGTGTGCCTGATGCATGGGGAATAAGCGAGCAGACATAACAGCTCTCATTTGTCGTTTGTTTGGCTGTGGCACTCATATCAGCATACCATTTATTTGCTTGGTGGGGGTGCCGGGGGTCTTCCATTTTGTCTAAGCCTAACCCATAGTACTCATCATACCCCCTCCTGCTTGTCTCTCTTTTCCGCCTACTATCCTTGCTTCTCCTACGTCTGCTTTTGGTAAATGAAAAAATGGGCCCCCCTTCCTCCTCCCCACCCCCCTTGTCAAACTTCTGATATGTTTCCTTAGGTTCTGTCATAGTTATAACATTCCCATCTTCCTCAATAAACAACAAATCACTTTCTTCTAATGGGGTGGGGAGGGTAGTGGGGCTGCTATACATTTCAGGTGTGGACATTGTGTTGTTTTCCATCTCTGTTTGTATACCTCTTGAGTTTGACAGGGCGACAGTTGGTGGTTCAGTGTAGTAACCCCATACAAAGTGTGATCCATCCCATAGTAAAAAATCACCTTCTTTTATATTTACACTTGTAGTTGTATTGCTCCCCAGAGCTCGGGTGATGTTACTCCCCCCTCCCCCCTCGGTCATCTCGATAGAGATGAACGCTATAAACCAATACGTCACCAGGCAAAACATTGATAGGAAAAATATAATAACACAAATTGACAATCCGCATTCGTATGAATATGTAAGTCTATCTATCAACACTTCTCTAATCCTAACAAATCTATTAGTTGCAGGCTGCCCATTAGATGCCATGGTAATTCCTGTTTGAGATACAAAAGTGCATTAAGTACAGATATGTAAACATTTCCCGGACGTTAACTTTTTTTTTTTTTTTTTTCCATAAAGCATGGACGTGGGTAGGGGAAGGGTTTGTTTCCACAGACAAGGGTATTTGCAATCAATACGTTTAGATCATTGTACAATATATATAAAATCTTCTTCAAAAGAAAGAAAAATTTCAAGAAATGAGAGAACAAAAAAAAAACATTAAAATTGAGAGAAGAGAAAAAAAAGGTTTTTCTTTTTCCGTACGAATGCCATGTGATCAGTTGCATTCATTGTCAATCGCTGCACATACACAAAATCACCTTCACTCATTCTCCATAACACCACTGTCTGCTGTTGCCTGTGCCTCGTCCTGCACCTCACCTTCCACGGCGCTATAGGCTCTGCGTACGTCTGTCAAATGCACCCAGTATCTTAGGCCCTTCACCTTTACTGCTGTGGGCGTGCAAAACACTACCTCATAAGGGCCATGGAAACGTGGCGCATTCCACCTTCGCACAAAACTTCTGACATATATAAAGTCACCTGGCATTAGCTGTAATTGTTTGTCAGGCAGTGGTACCCGTTCTGTTGTATTCCCCTCCTCTCTTGTAGAGGGGGGGGCGAGTTGCTTCGCTATAATGCGTGCTGCCCGTGTTAGTTTTTTCAAGTACTCTGTGAACTCCTCTCCCAATATCGCTGCGCTTCTGTGTGCATCAGAACGTTCACGGAGAGGCGAGTGCGCTGTGTGCATTCTCCTTCCCGTGACGATCTCATGCGGGGACAAATGGTGGTCTTTACTTGGCTGATTGCGCAATTCGAACAGGGCCAAAGGTAGGCAGTACATCCAGGTCTTTTTAAGGGAAAAACACAGTTTTGACAATCTGCTTTTTAACAGGCCGTTCATCTTTTCCACTACGCCATTACTTTGAGGATGATAAATCGAGCATAATTTGTGCTTTATTCCCAATAACGTAGTCACTTCTTTGAACAGTTCATTAACAAAATGTGTGCCGTTGTCTGAGCGAATAACTTCGCAAATTCCCCAGCGCGGGAATACTTCCCGTACTAGGAACTTTGCGGCGCCCTTCGCATCAGGACGTGCACAAGGACCTGCCTCCACCCACCTCGAAAATGGACATACAACCACAATCATGTAGCGGGCCCCATTACATCTTTCTCCCATGTCTACATAATCGATGTGGAGCTCTCTAAATGGGCCATTTGGTTTTGGTATCGTACCTCTTAGTGTGCGCAATGTCATACCTGAGTTATAAATTTGACATGTCGTGCATTCCAATGTCAGCCTTGTGATGTGTTCCTGGAGGCAAGGTGCAAACCAATCTTCTTGTATCTCCGCCATTATGTGTTGTTTTGCGTTATGTGCGGGGAAGTGTAGTTGTTGAAATGCTATTTCTAACAATGTGACTGGCATCACTGCTTTTCCTGAACTTTCTTGTCGCCACAATAAATCTGTCGGCGATTTGCTGCATCCCCTCTTATTCCACAGCAATTTCTCTTCTGCACTTGCTCCCTCTTGCAGCTCTATTATTTCTTGTGTAGGCATCATGTTGTATCCTGTGGGGACCTCTTGGCTTGCTGTGTGGTGTAACATGTACTCTCCTACCTCACCTTTCTGAAAATATGAAGCTTCTTTGGCGGCGGCGTCTGCTGCCGCGTTTCCCCAAAGATATAAGATCTGTATTTGTAGTGTGGGCTTGGCATTTTACGATGGCCACTGCCGTGGGTTCTTGCAGGGCCTCAATCAGTTCTTTCAATAATTCTGCATGCTGAACCGGTGTTCCATCTGCACGTCGAAACCCTCTCCGCCCCCACCGTGCCAGCCCTCCGTGTACTGTTGTTGTCATGTATGCTGAGTCTGTATATATTGTCACTGCGCATCCCTTAGCTGCATGCAATGCTTCTATTAGTGCTATTAGTTCGGCTGCTTGGGCTGAATAGTGTGATGGGAGGCGGTGTTGCACTAGTGTTTCGTATTCACCTTCCTCTAATCGTACCACTGCCATACCCACATGTTTCTCTCCTGTCTCCATGTCTATTGAGGCTGACCCGTCCACGAAATACACCTCTCCTTCGTTTAGGGCATTCTCAAAAACCACCTGGTCCTGACCTTCGTCACCTGTGTATGTTGCACAGTTGTGGTTCTGCATGTCTTCTATGGTGCACGCCTCTGTGATGAATGTGGCTGGGTTCACTGTTTTGCATCTTACTATATGGATGTTTGCACTGGACAATATTATTTCATATGCTGTGGCGCGTTGTGTTGTCAATGTGCTCTTTGATCGCTCTAATATTGCAAAGAGTGAGTGTTCCACAAATAGTGTCACAGGACAGCCCATTACTATCGTGGCACTTTTTTCAATAGCGAACGCGGCTGCAGCTAGTGATTGCTCGCACGCGAAATGACCTTGCATTACTGCATCTAGAGTGCCACTATAGTAAGCCAGTGGCTTGTGCCCTAACGATGTCTTTTGTGTCAGCACTGCTGTCATCAGTGTTCCTTTGCAGTGCGAAAATAGGAAGAATTCGCACCCATAATCTGGATTTGCCAGTACTGGAGCGCTTGATATCAGCTCTTTCAGTGAGTTAAATGATGTGTTCATTTCTTCTGTCCATTCTATGTGTTTGTTTTCCTGCTGGGCTTCTTTGAGTGCCTGTAATAAGGGCCTTGTGTATGCTGCATAATCCAATATCCATGCTCGGCAGTAGTTGCACATACCCAGGAATTTCTGCATCTCTTTTACTGTTTTGGGCTCCCCAACTGCTCTAATCGCCTGTGCTCTGTCTGGTATGATCCGCTTGCCATCCTTTGATATTACCTGTCCCAAATATAGGACCTCTGTCAGGCAGTATTGTAACTTGCCCTTGTCCACTTTGTACCCTTTATTGGCCAATAATATCAGGAGTGTTATTGAATCCTTTCTACACTCTTCCTCAGTTTGTGCACAAACCAATAAATCATCAACGTACTGAATCACCGTGCTTTCTACAGACAAGTTCCCCAGATCTTCATGTAGTATCCTGTTGAATATGCTTGGGCTCTCGCAATATCCTTGTGGTAGTCTGCAATGTTCGAACCTCCTCCCCCCTAGTGTAAACGCTGTTAAGTACCTGCTTTCTTCTGCTAAGGGAATCGAGAAAAATGCATTTTTCAAGTCAATGACCGTGAAGTGGGACGCTGTCTTTGGAATATTGCATAGTATTGTCGCCGGGTTCGGGACTAAAGGGAACTCCTTCTGAATCACATCATTGAGTGGGCGTAAATCTTGTATCATCCTCCATGAACCTCCCTTCCCCTTTTTAATCGGGTAAATGCATGTGTTACATGGGGAGTTTGAGGGCACTATTATTCCTTGCGCTAGCAGTGCATCTATTGTCTCTCTGATCCCTTCTTCTGCTTCGCGTGACAATGGATATTGTTTTACCCGGGGTAGAATTGCTCCCTGTTTCAGTTTTATTACCACAGGCTGAACCCCATGTAATAACCCCACATCGTGGGGGCCATTTGTCCATATGTTAGTGGGTACTAACCTCATGTCGTCATCAAAAAATGCATGTGGTGCTCCTACTACTGCCATTAATTCAACTTGAGTTTTTCTGGCTGTAACTACAATGTCGCACGGCATTGCTAGTTCCATCACTATTTCGCCATCTGTCTCAGTGTCGGAAAATAGCTCCTCGTCCGATAGCTCCCGCAGTGGGATATTTGCATTTGTACACAGTACTGTCCGCCACTCGCATCCTTCCATGTCAATGCCAATCACACATATTCTGTTTGCTGACACGTGTAATGCGTGTAAATCCAACGATAGCACTGACCCGGGAGCTGTGTCGGGGCTCACTATGGGGCGAAAAAGGAATTCGGCTGGGATCCTCCAATCCATCCTTTTTAATTCTGGTACTATAAGAGCCAATGTTCTCATGCCCTCAATAAACATCTCCTCGTTTCTTGGTAACCCTCTGATCTCCTGCATGATTGTGTGGCCATGTATTACTGCCATTATGCGGAGGGGACATATGCCAGGTGTTGAACATACGATACCACTTTCTGTGAATGATATTGTCATATTTAGTTTGCTTAAGAGATCCCTCCCCAGCAAATTAATGGGAGAGCGTTCATAATACAGTAAGGGTGCTTTCACTGTTTTACCCCCCACTGTCACATCCAATGCCTCTGTGTAAGGAACTTCAATTACAGCCCCAGAGAACCCCTGCGTCTCTAAAGTTTTATTAGATAACGGGAACCGGCCCTCTTTAATACATGATTTTTCCGCTCCCGAATCCACCATGAATATGAATTGCTTGTCTCCTATCTGCGCTCCTATCAATGGTTCCTCTGATGCATTGTGGGTCGTAGATAGTACTGGACACGCAAGTGCTCTCTGTGGGCTGTCCTATGCGGGGTGTCTCATTGCCCCCCCTTGATCAAAAATGTTCCCCGAAACTACTGACACGCCGCTATAAGGTGCTGGGGCAGGCGCTCCATTAGCTACTGTGGCGAAAGTGTTACCTGGCGTGTATTGTATATTGTCATTACTCTGTGGGTGGTTTTGTGTTCTGTACTGATGTCCGTGTAGTTGTGCGTTACTTCTTTGTCCTGCATTTTCTGGTTGCTGGTATTGTCCCATGGGGAGGCCGTATGGGCTTCCTGGGTGGGGGTGACCGTACTGCTCTGTCTCCTGAAACCCGTTGTTTTGTCTGCTTCTGCACTCCCTTGAGTAATGTCCCCATCTCCCACAATTCCAGCAGCTCCCCTGTGGACCTCTGGGACCCTGCCACCCATTTCCTCCCATTCCTCCATACCCTTGTCCTCCTCTTCGGCCCCTGTACCCACCTCTTCCCCCTCGTGGGGCCCACTCTTGCCACGCTAGACCTCCGTTCTGCTCTTGCTCGTTCCACTGTCGCTGGCCTTGTCCGGCCCAATTAGCTGCTATTCTCCCTTGTATTGCTATCTGCCCCTCCTCCCCTTCGTCTCCCTCCCTCATGAGTGGGAGCCCTGCTACTGCTGCTGCAACCTTCACCAGTTTTGATTGTACCAACTTTGCCTCGTCTGCCAACCTTTTCTGTGCTACTTCCCTCTCTCTCTCTTTTATCCTTTTGCAATGGTGCACTATTATACTTTGGATCTCTGGCCACCCCTTTGCTTCAATGCCCGCTATTTTATCGAGTGCCTTCTGCACCTCTTTTGGGAGCCCTCTCTTAATGATAAAATAAAATAGAGATGTGGATTGGTGCCAGGGTGTGCCCGTTTCCGCTCTCCACATCTCCTGCACCCGGAGAATGTAATCCATAGCATCTTCCCCGTCATTCATTGTACACTGCATTACTGACTGTAAGTCTGGAGTATCTGGGAACGTCTCCCGCAGCGCATCCCAAACCCGTGCCCGCACTGTATTAAAAGATGCTCCATCATGACGGTCACAATCTAATGTCACTGCCGGGAAACCAGCCTTAACCCATACCCTGTCTGCTTGATCTCCTACTGCTGATACTAGTAGGCTTTTCACATCGCCTACTGCCAGCGGTATGCCGGCAGTATGTTTCTCGAATGCATATATCCACTTGCTCGCCCCTCCGGACAACGGGGGCAATAACTTCATCAAATTAGCTTTATCCATCTGGGCCCAGGGTATATAGTTTGGTCTGCCTCCCCCTCTGTGTATTAGTGGAAGTTGTAATTTCCCTTTTAACGTTGCGCCCTCACCCACTTTGGTCGTCGCTGACCCCAATGACGCCATCCTCCCCACTCTATTCCTTAGTCGTCCCATCCACTCGTCATCTATTGTTCCTAGCGAGCATGCACCGTCCAGCTCCTCGCTTTCCCCTCCTACTGCCATACTCAACCTATCACTCTCACCTATTTCGCCTCGGACATCACATAGCAGGTCCTCTCTGATCCCTGTCTGTCGTGATACATCACCGATGCTCCCCTCTGGTGTTTCCACCTGTATTATTCTTGTCGGTTCTTCCTCAATTCTGAACAATATTTCACCCTTTTTCCATCCTTCCTCAATTTGTCTACTTTCACTTGATGTTCTGGATACACGTCCTGATCGAGTGGGAGTGCCTGCTGTACGCTCACATATGTCTTTTATTCTTGAGAGTTCATCCTTTGCTATCGAGAGCCTCGATTCTAAATCGCTCGTTAGCTTTTCTATGTCCCCTCTTTGCGTGCTTGTCTGGGCACGCTCTCTAGTGCTTTCGTATGGTGGGGGGGCTGTTGGTCTTAGGGGGGTAGTAGTTGTAGGGGGAGGTACATAAGTAGGATCACTATATCCTGCTGCGGGGGCCGGTTTATGTAATATCGGGTACAAACTAATCACCTCTACAGGTTGTTCTGTATTTAGTTGTTCCTTCTCCTCTCTTGGAATCATCAATGGGTTATCTGTGGTGGAAGGTAGATCAATATTTGGTGCCGGAGCTTTGGGTGGGGGTATTTCCTCAAATAGTCTCCAGAGATCTAATATCTCCTTCCTGTTTTGCCACTGTTTGCCCTTATACTTGAGGTGAATGCACGTTCGTACCATGTCTAGAACGCTTTTTTCAAAAGACCCCCCCTCAGGCCAAATCTGGGGCAATCCTTCCCCTTTTAATTCTGTTACCCATTGATCGTGGTATTTCTTGATTCGTTCAGCGTATCCCGGTAAGCTCGTACAAATATGTGACAAGGGAGTTTCTGCCCCCATATTCTAAATCACTAGCAACGACCGTATCCACCTCCTTTACTTTTAGTTAGGTGTAGATATGTGTATGTATACCTTTATGGCACAGACAAGAGCGGACGTCTCAAAGATATCACCCAATTTTATTCACTGCGCAAATCCTTTCTCACTCACCATAGCTCATCTCCTTCCCATTCCCATACACTCTCATGTGATTTCCCTTGCAACTAATCAACTACTAGTTATGGCCAACACTCTCTGGCACCACCTCGCGGTCAACCGTTCGTCTCCAATACTCACACGGTGCGCGCACCCCTCACATTACTTTCCCACTCACACCTCGTCTTTTTCCTCCCTTTCCTCCCTGGCCAGCTGTCCCTGTTTTTCTGCTAAGGTTACTGTGTTCACGTCTGTACGTGCCACTACTTAATCCCCACTCCTACAAATGTGCTCCCTACTTTATAGTTCTCCTACAAGTATATTTATCTTACACCCTTTTCACTTTCACCCCTTACCCCGTGGAACGGAAACGAAAGAAATAGAAAGAGTAGCAATCACTAAAAGTATCCTAAGTGTCTCCCTTTGCCAGACACCAATAACTTATTTTTTACTTCTTCATATATTCCCAGTACTAGTTTAGATAGCACTATGCGGCGCCGCCTTCCACCCCCTTTCGGAGCTAGGTTCCCGTCACTTCTACTTCTTCACTTACTTCTTACTCCTAATGGCCATATGCAAAGAAAAGATAAGAAAGTTTTAAGACCTGTCTTTAGTAGACACCCGTGATTCCCTCCTCTATCTGCCCACGTTCTCCTGTTCACAAGTTCCCCTCCCTCTCCCTTTATGATCGCTCGCACTCGGTACTCACGTGCCCGTCTTGAACCGATAGTCTCCGAAACTGGGTCCGTCCAGGCGGTGTTGCCTTTCTGCTCAACAGTCAGCCCCGGCTCCGGCGAGCGGTACTCAAAGGGGATTTTGCAACCGGGATCCCGTACCCCTTCTAGTTTGAGTGCGCACTTCTAAGCGTACCGGTCGCCGTTGGCGGGTAGCTTCCCGGAGCCGGCTCACCGTGCGTTTCCCTTTTTGACCGGAGATTCTCGTGCCAAAAGGGGGTCGTTAAAAGGAGTTCATGAAAAATAATTTGGAAATATCACGCTATCGGGGTCACCACTGAAAGGAAGCGCCCCCAAGTTAGCACGATCCTCCCCGCAATGGGAGACAATAATGGACACTCCCGTAATGGGAATAAGGCCAAGACAGAGTGCGGGTGAGCGTAAGTGGGAGTTTATCAAAAGAATATGGCATGCAAAGAACTCTGCAACCTCCGAGAGCGCTCTGTCTGACAATAGCAAAGACAGGCGTATTTCTAATACAAAAAACGTCATCAGAACCTACACACTATAGGGGGCACAAGTTAATTGGGATTGGGTGGCGTCGACTAACTATAGGTGTTGCTGCAGCTCGGTTGGTCCGGGTGGGAGGACGTCACTGGTCAGCCTCGTGGGTAGGGTTGGGCCTGGCAGGCCGGCTTGAGGTCATCCGGGCGGTGTTGGTTCGCTGGGGCAGCCTGTGACAAAGATGAATACCTTTCCTGACTCGTTTGCCCTAGGCCATGCACACTGCAGTTATTCAAGAAACGACATTTAAGTTCACCAATAAATCGCTCAGCAGTTTATCTTATAAAATAAATGCAACACATGAGGAATGCACCTCGTGAGAGGTCTGGTGGTTGTCGGTTGGGGTGAGATTTACCTGTGTCCTATTGACCAGTATTTTAGGTCGAGGGGCTGGGCTCTGGGGCCTGGGCCGAATGATACATGTCTGTCTGCTGCGTTAGAAGTTATTATATAAATGAGTCTCTGTGTCTTGTCCCAGCGTTGGGGGTCGTCTTTGCACGGGGTCATGATTCTTGGGGTGGGCTAGGGGGGTTGTGGGATTTACGAGAGGGTGCTGGTAGATCTGTGGATTCAGACGTGGGTTTATTACCGTGCTGTAAATAACACAGGTGGCGGGCTGTGGCCTTGGGTGCGGTACTGGGGCCTCTGATTCTCTGAAGCGGCTCCAGCTTGGTTGGGGGAGGAGAGGGAGCGCGGCACATGCCTTAGCTTCTTCATCTGGCAGGCTTCGTAGGGTGGGAGGGAGAATGGCCTTGCATATATTCACAAAGGTTTTTTCCTCGTGCGTTGCTGACTTTTGAATGCAGAACTTTTATAATGTTTTGCCTTATTTTGATCTTATTCAAACACACATTTATATTTCAATTTTGTTACACATTTCTTCAATACATTCGGTCCGAGTACCTTTTCATTACATGGTATTATATCTACTACAGTGTTTAAGTATTTATATACATTCGACGGTACATGAGGTAGAACTGTGTTATGGACCACAGAGATTGACGGTTGCCACTATGGGTGACTTAAGACGATATATAGGGGTTCATGTGTCTACATATGACTTAAAGACACTCTCTCTGTGATCTAGCAGCATTAGTACAGTCACAATGTGAAGTCATATAAACATTTCACTTTTATGGCTAATTCATAGTTTGCAGATTCTGTTTAAGAAGAGCAGTTCACTAATATCACTACTTGAATTCATTTCTGCGTCGCCCTGGCCTCGCGGACCAGGTCACACGGGATGCAGTATTACATTGTGAACGACGAAATGTTACAGTGTTAGCATCTCGGGTTAGCTCATACCCGGCTTTCTCATGGGAACGCGCTCGCAGCGGATCTACCATAGTGCTGCGGCGGCAGGGATGCTTGGAAAGCCCTCCAAAGGTGGGGGCCGCGCTACAGTGTGCTGAACTCACGCCATCTTTGCTAGACAAGATGGCTTCTAGGCCTAACTGAATTTTTGTATATGCAGGGAACGGATACGTGTGGGCAATGTCGTCGGCGGGTGAACCCTCCTCCACCTGGGCCCGGGTGGCATGAGGGGACGCCCACCGAGCCACGGTCCTCACCTGGGGAGAAGGCTGCAGGTGAGGAGGGCCTCGCGGCCAGTCCTCCCCTACATTTGTCTTCTAGTAGCCGGGTTTCTGCATTTATTTCAAAGGGTGTGTTCTGGCCACGGTTGGGAACACCGGGAGGCTCGGAACACCAGGATCCTACACATTTTGAAACTTCCCACTCCAAGCAGGAATATTACAAGCATTTCACTCCAGTGCGTTGCCACAACATCATGCTTGGGAACTGGGATGATCGTTGTTAGGATAGCAGAAAGCAAGACTGGGATGAAAACGATCAGGATCTATACTGTTAACTGCCCCACAGCAAGTAACCCAGGCACACCAGCGGAGAATAGATATTTTAAAAATCGGTCTTCACAATTCAATTTGCTCAAACGAACAGTGACTGAGAAAGGCACAGCAACATGAGATTCCTGGAATTGAACAAGTTAAATACAGGGGATTCAAACATTGTTAGAACACAAGGGATTCATGCGTAGTCACAGATCATGTTGGGAGATGGGCGGAATAGCCAGCGGCAGCAGGATTTGAAGTTTGGGAGTACGTTGGAGCAGAAGCATGGGAAGTGCTGCTATAATTTATTGCTGTGGTGTTCGGCCTGCATGCGCGTAGGTGATGCTTTAGAGTGCCAAACATTACAACAAAAAGACCTTGATTTTACTTCAAGATAGGAGGCTCCCTTCACTTGCCTTTTCTGTTTATTCACAAACTTCTTACAAGAGTAATTAGGAGCGGAATACAAGCCTTTGCTCATCACAAGATGCATCCACTTTGAGGGATTTCTCCATGTGGTACAGTTTGTTGGTTTTCGTTATCTGACCACATTTACTTACAATGTATGGAGGCGGGCTCCATGACAATCATAGCCAATATTTCTGAAATAAGGGGTTAAGGAGTCGTCGTTCCATGGAAATGTTAAGTGTATTGTGAGGAACCTGAGGGCGTCCTCTCCTCCTTTACCCCGGGATACTCTACTCAGGCGGCCATTGATTCGGATCCCGACCCTGGGGATGGATATGCGAGGGAGGATCATCTGGGTGGAGGGAACTTAGGGAGTCGGGAGAGGACATCTTTGGGTAAGACACAGTATCCCCTTACGCTTGTCAAAGTAAATCTAATATTCCCCCTGCCTTTGTAGGCTATTGGCAGACCACGACCCTTTATTCTGAACAAAATGTCCCACAGACCTTTTATCAAAAGATTGGGAAGAGAAGGAAACAACTAGGAGTTATGCACACTACCTTGTATTTACACCACTTTGACACGGAGATGAGGACGGGGGCTCTTTGAGTTCTACTACAATAGCAAGCCATGTCCCACTAATGAGGTTCACCAAAGTCAGGCAATCAATGCGGAGGACTGCCACCTGCAGCCGGTTAGCAAGCCACAGGTATATAAGAGGGTGGAGGAGGAGAAGGAGCGAGAGAAGGAGCAGGTCAAGGATGCAGCATATGGATAAACCAGCTGGAGGGAAGCTGGGACAAGCAGGAGTGCGGGGGAGACGCTGGAGCCAAGACTCCTGCCATTCCAAAGTGTCCAAGGTGCTGCTGGCCGCTCAGAGCGAGAGAGGCTCTTGACAGCTCCTGCCATAACCCCTTTTTTAAAAGAGCCAAGGAAACAAGGCTATCGGTTGCGTGACCTGTAGTGGGTGGACCGTGTGGTCCCACAACTGCGCCTAGACCGAATGTCCCATTGAGAATGAACAAGACGTGAACTGATACTATTGTGTGAGCCAGAAGATTTGAATGGACTTTTGGGCTTTTGCCAGCTGAAGGAGTCAGGGTCTTGGGGGAAGGATCCCCCCAAGATTTTATGAACTGTGTTGAATCTTGAGTAAGGGAAACCCAGAGGCCTTTTGTTTGAGGAACTGTTGAATTGTGTTGAATTTGGAGAAGGAAACCCTAAGTGCGTTGTGGAACTGATTTGAACTTGACAAGAGGGGAAGTTGAAGAAAGCCAAAGAGCTGGAAGAGCTCAGCACATTGTATAGATTTAGTTGTGAGGGCAAGTATAGGTTTTGGACAAAGACTTTTCCTTTGAACTGATGGACACAGACTATCCTTAGTTTTGCTTAGGAAGGGAAATCCCACCTTAGTATAGGGCAAGTTAGGCTTTATTTCGTCCTGACATTTATCTATCTATCTTATCTTATCTAATCTAATGTATCTATCTATCTATCTATATTGGTTTTTGTATAACGCAAGATCGCCCAAGGGCCTCAGACATAAAAAACAAAGACATCTTTTCATAGAAAGTTGAATCTGTTGTCTGTGTCTTACATCAGGATGCCTTTACAGTATATATGTAAGATGATTAATAGTGGTGTTTTGTAATTTAAAAGATTTGTTATTTGGCATTTATGTATTATCGTAACACGTAAAGTGTGTCTAGGGTAGGCGAAAAATACATGACAAGAATATATACACAAATATTTTCTTTAATATATGTTCTTCCTAAACAAATGAGGCACTTCCCTAAAAGAAGAATTGTATTGTAATACAATCGTGGATCCCAGCCATGGTTACTCGGATACTTTCCCCAAGAAAAACAAGATATGGGGATTAATATCTAATGTTTGTTAAGTCAATTCAGGTTACATTCCACAATTGACTATTTGAAAAAAATGTATTCATTCATCTTTCGCTTCTTTTTCTTATTGTGATTCTTTATATTCACCACTGACTAGCGTTACCTTCTCTAACAGTGTACAAGGTGGATGGCAACCAATATCATTGTCTAATTGTCCAGCAATGTGGAATACAATTGCTTATCAGTGTATGTATATGTATGCATATATGTTTTAGGTAGATTAGGAAAGTGCCACACTTTTTACAGTCAAGAAAATATTTGTGTATATATTCTTGCCATGTATTAGACACACTTTACATGTTACAAATATGAATTTCGACCCTAGTGTCTAAGGTGGTTAATGGGCTTTTCCTACCTGTGGTTATTACATTCATGTATTATTGAACAGTCCAATTGTTCTCCATTTGACCTTTTTATTTGGTTGACAACTAAAACCGTTCACTGCCTATTTATTGGGAGTACAAAAGACCATGAATGGAAGGCCGAGAAGCTCAGAAGAGCCTTTGGGGTTTGTGGTGGTGCTGCTGCTGTGGGAGTCCTCCACCCTAGAATCCATAAGAGTGCGTCCCTAGCGCTTTCGAGCACAGACCAGATCAATTGCGGCGACTGACTTCCTCCTGCTGTGCTCTGTGTAGGCGACGGCATCCCGATCACCAGGGAGACCTCGAGCACCCAACGGGTTTCCTCAGAGATGCGCTTGACTCCACCACGGTGAACCAGGCAGCGGGTGGCAGGCTTGGTAATGCCATGGGTGTTGTCTCTGAGCACTTCCATGTGACTCTTGGCGCCGCCTTTGCTAAGTCCTTTACCTCCTTTGCTGCGTCCAGACATGATGGCTCTTCTCTTCCTTGCAAACGAGCTGGGACGGTCAAAGCTTTAGAAACTGTTGATAACTGTTTTTGCAGTGGAATGCGCGATTGCCATGTTTTAAAATGCCAATTTGAGATAAGCAGACTTTTCAGGAAGGGTAAGACTGCATAGTTTTTAATGGCGACACTGTTTAGAAACTAGCCATTGCAAGGTATACCGAGGTACCTGCAACAATCAGATTTGTTTTAGGGGGTACTTTACGGATGGACAACTGAACTCAAAGACGTGTTGTACAGTTTATTGCAGTGATGGGTTCCTTTCTGACTTTCAAATGCACTGTCTTTTCCCCCAGTGACAGTGAGGAGAGTGTAGATCTCTCAAATCAACACTGTGGCTATAGTCGGGAATGCTTGCTTAACATGGTAACCAAGGATACATTTTGTAACTTTTTGAGCATTTATGTGGGGGAAAAGGATTCATGGAGTAATTTAAGCACGTAGAGCATTGCTGAATGAACCCAAAAGTCACTATTTATGTTAAACAATGATTTATGAATCTTTCTAAATTTGCGTCATCCGCCACCACACTTGGCGTTTAAATCCGCGTTGGCGGCTTCGAGGTAGGAAGCCAAGCGGATAGTTCCGCCACGTCTTTTCCCCAGCGTAATTGCCGGTCTAGAGGTTTTTTCTACATGGCGACCGCATGTGAGGTATTTAGCTCCTCCTCCCCCAGCGGCTGTCGCGTTGCAACCCCCTGGCTGTGCGTTTCTTGCTTCCTTTGGGTCTAAACGCTAGTATTCCAGCTCTCAGCCATTTTGGCCAATCTTCGTTTTCTCCAGGACCGCCCATTTTCGCAGCCCATCTCCCTTTTTTCCTCTCCTCTCCCCTTTGCCTTCACGCTCATCTCTCTTCTCTTTCTCCCTTTTCCCGCTGACTCTGCCGGTTGCGGCTCTCACTCTGCGCCCGCCCCCTCCTTCTGCCTTCCGGCTGCGGTCTCCTTCTTTGCCGGTCCCGGCCCTGCGCAGCTCTCGGTGGAAGGCGTTTGCCTGTGGCGGAACCCCAGCGGTATTGTGTTTCGTCTGAAATTCATCTGCTCGCTACCCCGCTTCAGTCTACTTCATTCAACTGCTTACCTTCGAGGACTCCGAGACCTTCCTACTCCTGACAGGACACGCTACTCTGCTGCACATCTCGCCGAAGGGTTTTTTCTGCCTGTCAAGGCTTTTTCCCTTAGTTAACTGCCTGATCGCGGGAAGGGGGCCCCAGGACTGCTGTTTATCAGCACTCACTGTCGCTTCCTCCCGAGGTAGGCTCACGGCACACAAGAGAGCGAGAAGGACTACCTGTCTCACAGACAGCTACACCTGGAGGACTTGGAATCAGGTGAGGAGAGTGGGGGAGGACCGAGGGGTGGAGGACTATAGCGAACAGGACAATTTGTCAGACTTTTAGGCTTATTTGTCAACCCCTTCTCTACTTCCAGGAGGTATACCTTTCACTAGTCTCAGAATCTTAGAGCAGCCTCTTATCCTGTGCCACGATGCAGCAAACCTTTAGGAGAAACTCATGGGGATGCCAGGAGAGAGCAGAAGCGAGGAACTCCCACATAAGCCCTGAAATCGCGGACCCGACATGGAGCCCGCCCTTAACAGCAGTGCGCAGGATGGCACCCGCCACAGGGAATGAGAACGCGCTCTTGACCGTTAGTTCTGCCAGAGACACCCCATCAGCCCTGCAAGAGGAAGCACGACTTCCACAATCAACGCACACTGCCCAGCTGGCTAATAATGAAGTAAGGAGCCGTCAGGTTGGGGTCTGGGAGCAGAGGCACGGAACGCTCTGTGTAGGAGAAAGCATAGGAACGGGGACCGAAGTGGGGAAGAGTCCAAGTCCCAACATGCGACCAGTGCTGTGCCCTCCAGAGCCACAGAGGGACAGCAGTAAGCAACACCCGGTCCTGGCATTATTTTGCAAGGCACAAATCCAGGCCTGATCAGAGACTGCCCCCCAAACTTGAGGCGCAGGAACAGTGGGCGCATTAGCATGAACGCAACAAGAGGTGGGAATGGGTAGCCCTGGCAACCGCAATTTAGGAGCAAAGAACCTGATCTGAGCAAGCTACGATCCATCCCTTCAACTCCTTTCCCCACTACAGGGAGACACTCTCCCCTTCTACCTAAAGCCAGTTACCGGGGGGGGCCAAGAGTGGAGGCTGAGCAACAATCCGTATCTAAAAAAAAGTCCAGAGTGCCTTCAGTGCCCAGACCCGAGTAGAAAACATTAACCCCTATTATAATGGTCAAGCAACAAAAACTCCAAAAAAAAATCTGCAGACACTACCACCATGTTGCAGTCACACAACAAAGGCAGGGAACCAGAGACGAGACGCTCCTTGTCCCACTCACTCTAGAGACGTGGGTCAATGGGTCACGAAAGAAGATATCCAATCTCTCCTGGTAGACATCAAATCTGAATTCCAGAATTGCATGACGGAAATCTCGTCTAGGGTAGAGCACCTGGACAAACGGATGGAGGAGCTGGAGCACAGGGTCAGCGAAACAGAAGATCACTCTTTGGAGCATGCAAGACAACTGACGGACCTGCGAAGGAAGATCCAGGTCCTGGAAGAGCAGAACAAAGGCATGATGCTCAAGCAGGATGACATCGAAAACAGGGCCCAGAGAAATAACATGAGAATTAGAGGGGTCCCCGCCTCACTCGTTCTCAGATCAAGCCCTACAGGATTAAATGAGCAGCCTATTCAAGAAGCTCCTCCCAGACTGTGATAAGGCAATGCTGCTTCTAGACCGTACTCACAGGCTGTA
Organism: Ambystoma mexicanum; assembly: GCF_040938575.1. NCBI lineage: Eukaryota > Metazoa > Chordata > Amphibia > Caudata > Ambystomatidae > Ambystoma > Ambystoma mexicanum. Next base: position 34,759,238 of record NC_090936.1, read on the forward strand.
GATCGCAAGAGGGCGCTAGAGCGCAGCCAAGATGGCGGCTCTGAAGTGAGCTCTACGAGCGCACCGAATAAATCCTGTGAAAAAGCACGGTGCCAGGGGCCATACACCCCCCCCGCAGTGACCTAACTGGCAGTCCTGGGCGGTACGCAGCGGACCGAGAGACAGCAACGGCAGCGAGACGGTCCACAACCCCCGAATAGGCTTGGGGCCTGCGAGGTGCGGAGAACGCCAAAGCGGTCACCCGCAATGACATCCGAAGAGCGGCCGGAGCGGGAGGCGGGGCACCGGCGCCGCCGTATGCCCTGGGCACCACCAGCATCCCGCCCGCGGCTTTTGTGTCGGCTGGAAGCCCCCGCCCGGCGGTTTTCACAACTGCCGAGCAGACGTCCCGGGAGGGCACACAGACCCAGCGTCTGGCGCTCCCCTGCGGGAGGACTGCGGAGGTGGGGACCGGAGACCGCTTACCCTGCCTGCGGCTCCCCGGCGTACCTCGCAATCAGAGGAACAGACGAGACAGCAGGGGGGGGGGGCACGGAGGAAAAAGAAATTTCATCAGGTGAGCCGGCCCCCCTCCTTTCTCCCTCATCAACTGTAACATCGTAATCAGTCCCCCACCGAGGAATCGAATAGCCCTTGTCGGGTGGCACCCCCCGGGGGCTAGAAACATTGATTGAAGCCACATACTGTGGCAGAGACGTGCTCGCCACTACTAGACCCACATCCCTCAGCGGATCAGCGCATAAGCCACCATGGGGAGGCGAGAGCAGAGGTGGACTGGGTCGGATACCCCTGCCTCCGGACATCTAAAGCAGCACGCCAAAAGTAAACACCCAATCAGTCTCCTGGCGTGGATTCACCGCACCCTTGGCGTGGCCCCCCCTTCCAGAGGTAAAAACAGCAATTAAAGCCACACAGGGTAGCAGAGACTGGCTCACTAGCGCTGGACCCACATACCTCGTGAGGTCTGCGCGTAGGCCACCAAGTGGGGGAGAAGGGGGGGACAGACTGGGTCGGACACCCCGGCCACCGGACCATCTGTCATGATGCCTACCTCCAAGGAGCCAGGCCAGGCCCAGCAACCCCAGAGGCAGACATCATTTTCCCCAGGGAAGTCTCAGCGGGCCCAAGTCGGGGCCCTTTGGACTCGGCTCATAGCGGGCGCCAGGCTCATAGAAGAGGATATGTGTTTAAGTGCTTGGGTGCACACTTACCTGATGCAGACCTTGCTGCTTCATCCAGGCCCTCTTGAGGCCTGAATGGGACTACTTTACCTGTAGGACTACTTCACCACCCGGGTGTGGTCGGGGAAGGATACATACCTGATTGGTGGAAGGATACATACCAGGAACTTCTTCCAAGGCTATTTAAACCCCACCCAAACAGCCACACATGCTTCGCGTTGTTCTGCACCTAGCAGCTGGACGCTCACCGTGTCAGCGCCTGCATCCTGACTTCAGCCACGCCTGCCAGCACCCTGGAATACCTGCAAGGGGAGAAAGGAAGAGAATAGGAGAAGAAAAGCCCTTACCTGCTAAATCTGCATCCCGGAGTCATTTCTCCAATGGCCCTGAAAAGGAAGACATCATTTTAAAGGCATTTTGTTTCGATCGCTGCAGCGCTGCATTTTACTCACCTTTGCAAGGCGCTTCCATCTTCAGCAGCGATCTTCCGGATTCAGCTACGCCCGGCGCCTAGAGGAAAAAAGACAAGAACAAAGGTGAGAGGGAGAAAAGGAATAAGGAAAGCTCAGTTTCCTTTTAAGTCTTACCTGTTGGATTATTCCCACTGCATTTCGGGTCCTGCCGCTTCCTGGCATCTCCGGACCCCGGCCCCTATGGGGAAAAAAGACAAAGACATTGAATGAGCGAATGCAAAGACATTACCTGGGCGCTCATCCAGAACTGTTTCACTTCGGGTCGGCGCCATATCTCCGGCACTCCGAACCCCGGCCCCTAAGGGGAAAAAGACATAAGCATTAGCGCTTGCTGCAATTAGACAACGAACATTATTATTAAGCTTGAACTTTTGAACAGAACTTTTACAGCGCCTTACCTGAACAGTCAAGCTTACCTGAACTCCCATCAATCCTCAATCCAGTGAAGTAACTGGGTTTCAACGCGCCCCTGCATCAGAAGCAGGATGGAGAGCTCATCCTTCCAAACCCTAAGGTGAGGCTTCACGGGGAATCGTGGAGGAGGTATCGTGGAGGGTTGGAAGGGAGTGGGAGGCTTGAGCATTGTTCCACAGTTGGTAATACTCCCTCTTCACGCACAGGAGGGTATCCAACGAGCCAGGGAAGCCAGAATAGAGGGGCCCTTCCTGTCCATCTTCAGAGTTCTGCGCCTTCGACGCCGCGCCTCCGTGGGAACCAGGTGAGCGTTACACCATCGGCCCTGGTGCTAGCCCGCTGTGACCCTTAAGCCGCCAGCCAAGTCCAAAGTGGCAAACAGTTCCTTGTCTGCCCCCAGCATTCACAACAAACCTACAGTACCCCATACTGCATCCTGCCAAAACTTACACGGGGGCGAGGCAGCATACGTTCCAACTGAGTGCCAACCGGGGAGTCTTGACCCCAGCAGCAGGGAAAGGGCAAAAACGCCAGGTAAATTAACAACCCGGAGGCGGGCGCGTAGAATTGGCTGGTGAACTTCCCCTGTCCGCTGCGGTCACCCTTCGCAGGGCTAGCTCTATCCACAACAGCACCCTGACGGAACCGCCCGACACCTCACCAAACCGGGATTAACCAAAGGAAAACCCTAGTCAAAATCAACATGAAAGCCACCAACATGGGGAAATCAGATAAGTCTCAAAGAAAATTGACTTTCGAGGCAGGATCCATTATTAAAACTCCAAAAACAAATGGCGGACCACAGAGCCCCGGAGAGCTCCCACCCCAAGACGGGGACCTCTCCTAAGCCACAGATATCAGAGAGATCCTTCTGGAATTAAAGGCAGGCATAGGAAACATTGACTGCAAGCTGGACTCCCTATCCGCAAAAGTTGATCAACTACAACACTGCCTAGATAAGCATGGGGACAGGCTAGACACAGCGGAACAACGAATTTCAGAAGCTGAAGACAACGTGGCCTCCATAACCACCAAAGTGACAACACTAGAAACTCAAATGAAAGCCGTCCTAGCAAAGAACGAGGACCTCGAAGGGCGCACCCGCCGAAATAATATCCGCATCCTCGGGGTGAGAGAACAGCAAAACACAAGAAAAATGGAAGACTTTGTGGAGACCCTCTGCAAAGACACATTTGGTAGCCCCGCACTCTCCAACATATTCGTGGTGAAAAGGGCCCACAGGGTCCCAACCAGCAAACCGATCCCTGGGACTGCTCCATGTCCAATAATCGCTAAAATGCTTAAAGGATAGTTCCGGGACTTTTTTTATTGTCCCTACGGTTCGGCCATGTGTTTTTAAGCATAAATCGGTAGATCGTAGAAAACTTTCCTATGGACCTTACCCGACTTTTCGTCCATTAACGCACTCGAAATCAGCCGCCATTTTCTGATAATCCTATCATTTCCCCCCCCATCGCCCTGGCTCACCTGCTTTTGCGGCACTAAATCAAATCCCACGCCCCTGAGCCTGACGCGTACCGCCCATTTCCCAACACCAAAGCACGTTTCGTGTCAACAATCGCTGCGCCTCAGCTAATGAAGTGTCGCCATGGAAATGGCAGGAGGACGCTTCTTTCCTCAATAAGTATAAACACACCGTTTCACAACACACAGCAGCAGATTTTCGATTCCATTACTCTCTCTGTGTTACTTTGAGTATTCTGTGACTCGTTTCTGTGCTCTGGTCAGCTACCTTCGCCGCTTCTAGGCCTTGTGAACACCTGTACCATCTCTGTAAATTATTTTACTTTCTTTACCACACAATGGCTACAATAATGCCGTATATGTACGAGCCCGAGTACACCGAGGAAGAACTACTGGAAAGGCAAGCACGCGAAAACGATGGGGATTCGGACGGCAGTTGGGAGGACCAGTCAACGGATGAAGAGCCTGGACCATGTCGCATGGACGGCGTCTCCACCTGGTGCACGTGCAATCGGTGCGAGCTAATGCCAACTGAGGAGGAGAACTGCTGCTGCCGTGAAAATTCCGGGTGCTTGGCCTACATTTCGGAAGGCGAGCCAAGTCCGCAATGCATCACCGAGCTGCCAGAGTTCAGGGAAGCCTGCCTCTCACGGACCGTGTTGAGGATGATGATGGTGCGGCACTGTTCGTCCGCGTAATCCGAGTAACGAGTAAGTATACTCTGGTTGTGATGTCAGTGATGCCACTACTATTTCATGGTCGTCTCCCACATATAAAATTACATCTACATATCATTCGAATGCATGTAAATTGGTTCCATATTGTGCATTTTCTAGATAGAATTTTTTTCAAAGCAGAATGACATTTTTTACCTGAATCGACAGTGATAAGAAAGTTTTGTCATTTTAATACAGTTTGCATCTTTCATTTTCACAGGTGATACAGGCTGGTGGCCTATCGTTGCTTCACTTGGTGGCTTCACGGGAGGCTCGGACACCGCGTTCGGAGAGTAATACCTGCCTGTGCGGTACTTGCCATTAGACAACATTTCCCCAGCGACAGTGGACAATACCGCTGATTTTCCCTGGATGTGCTGCAACTGGAACTTTACAATGTGTAATGTTTATTATTTATGTTCAATTGAAATTAAGATCTAAAATAAAACCCAACATATATTTTAACAATGGTTGTTTTGATTTTTTAAATGAATCTAGTGTGTCTCCATTGAATAGTCTTCCTGTGCCTTGTCTTGTCACACCACATGTCTCCGGCCAGCATCCTCCCTCACGCTGGCCGCCCACCTTCAATCCACATAACCGTTGAACCCATATGCAGCAGACATACATATGTTATTTTGCGGGTTGGCATCAAGCCTCCCGGCCTTGCCTCCTCCCCCAAAAATACTTACCACACCACTTTGTTCAAGCGTTGGCAATAAAAGGTTGTTGGATTTTATTGATACAAAACATGGTTATAGGTAAATAATCAATATGGTTGATCATAATAAATCATCCTTTTGGGCACCGGGTACAGAGATGACCCCCTCTGGCCCGTGCCGCCTTGCCACCACAGGCCAGCCTGCTGCTGACTCACTGCCTAGGCATCCAGGGTCTCCAGGGTGAACTGCACCCATATATTCTCCTGGGAGGGTGAGGTATTTATAAACTCACCCCCCTGCCTTCCATGTACTAGATCCTGCAGCCTGCCTCTTACATGCAGTTAGATGGCCTCTCCTTGGTGAGGCCCTGCGGCAAACGAGTCTTGTCTGCACGACCACCGCCCCAATCCACCCCCCCCCCCCCGCCCTATCAAAGGCAGTTCGCACCGGGGTACTTGTGCTGGCAAGTGGAGCTGTCAGGGAGCGATAAAGGCCAAGAGGTGCCAAAGACCATGTACACTTCAAAGTGGTCTATAGAGCATGGGTTGTTGTTCCCATGTCTACCTCCAGACCCCGTGTCTCCTGCCAAGCATCCCCCCTCACGCTGGACGCCCCCCTGCAATCCACATAAGTGTGTCTCCATTCACGAGTCTTCCTGTGTCTTGTCTGCACGACCACCGCCCCATTCCACCCCCGCCCTATCAAAGGCAGTTCGCACCGGGGTACTTGTGCTGGCAAGTGGAGCTGTCAGGGAGCGATAAAGGCCAAGAGGTGCCAAAGACCATGTACACTTCAAAGTGGTCTATAGAGCATGGGTTGTTGTTCCCATGTCTACCTCCAGACCCCGTGTCTCCTGCCAAGCATCCCCCCTCACGCTGGACGCCCCCCTGCAATCCACATAATGCCACGACATATACACGTCATTCACAAACACACCCCTGTTTCGAATTCTTTATAACCCACTTCATATTCTAATGAGAACTTCTTTGCGCTTTGCTAGTCAACCCGTGAAGGTGCTGGTTATCTGCTCTTTGTCTCTGTGAACTTCCGTGACCACTTCGAGGAAACTCGTCAGTTTGCAACCTGTGAACTGCTCCCTGTTCTACGACAAGAAACTACTCTGATCCCTGCATCTAACTGTTTGTTCGTCAAGGTAAGGCCATGTACCATAATCATTTTGCGTCCAATTTCTTTTCGTTCAAGACAGTACATGCAAGGAACTAGTCACATGTTCTGAGTTTAGTCAAATTATTTTTATTTTTTTTTAAAGTTATTCAAATACTTATCCGCATGTGAATAACGTGTATAGTTCCAAGAACCAAAACGAACCTTGCATTGAACCTTTTATGTGTCATTTAATTTTTTAACACATTGGTATTCATAGAGAATTGTTGATCTTTACTTTTCAGAACTTTCCACAATGCCTGCCTGTTCCATTGGCGGTTGCCCTTCGAAGACCCATAATAAATCTGAAGGTACTATAATGCATGTTTTCCCTAAGACAATAGATCAGATAAGAGAATGGGTCCGATATTGCGGATATCCACCGTCTGAGCTTGAAAGTAGAGTCCTAGAAGTCTTTGCGGACAAGAGGGGTGATCGATACCGCATCTGCAGCAGGTACTTTAGCTCAGACATGTACTCCACATCATTGCTAATAAAGAAGAACACACCGCGAGCGAAGCGAAAATTGCTCTCAACCGCTATTCCCACTCTATTCGTCCACATCCCTCCACTGGTGAGTCAAGTTTACGTATTTATCTCTCGGCCTTGCGGTAGTGTGTAGCATTTGCTAACAATAATTTCCCCATTTATGTATCCACTCAATATGAAGGCGGAAGATTCTCCATCTGTGTCGTTATTGCAGTCATCAGCCACTTCTAGCGCCTTTCGGGTAATCTTACTTAGCTATTCTGCCACTGACTTGTTTTAGGCATGTAAATCAATAGTTTTAATTTATCGTGTGATTATTTTACCTAATGGTACACCCTTGTACTCGTCCTGTAGTCTTTGTTTTCAGTTTTAATTATTGTTATCCAAAATAATGCAAGTACTGACTTTCAGGGAGATGCTGAGGAGTCCAACGCATTGACGACAACCGTTGATGTCACTCAGATGCTCGAGGTACGTTTCCGGACAGTTCCATCGATGGAGATCATCAGATCTTGCATTCTTGTAGCGTGATTGTTACACACAATGTTTCTTTCGTTTTTAGCCATTGATATGTCCTTCTGTCGTCGCCCTCCTATGTGTCTTCTTTTTTCAATATTGTGTTCATTACTAATGAAAGTCCTATGTTTCAGGGAGTCGATGGAGCATTAGTCCAAGAAGAAGGGGGAGCATGCAGTTACGGGTCGGCGCAACAGCTTGCAGAAGTGTGCACCGCAGTTACATCGTCCCTTGATGTTCTTATGCATTTCGAGGTATGGATACTGACAGTTCGATCAAGCGAAATCATATTACGTGATTACATCCGCTATACTTCCTTCTTTATTAACGCAAGTACTATGTTTCAGGGAGATGACGGAGCTTCTTCTACAAGAACATCACCCCTAGTAGTTGATGCAGATCTCTGGGTGGTGACACTTCCAACGATCGAGCAAATCGAATCATATTTAGATATCCATTATTTATTTTAGACAACTGATCATCTGTGCAGGTCTATTTAGATGAGCCGTTGACGCCTGCACAAAGTTTATGTTCTTTTTAACAAAATAGAAAACCATACTAATGCAATTACTGTGTTTCAGGGAGTCACTGAAGCATCATCTTCAATAATATCATCAATGGAAGTCTATGAGGAGCCCGAGGTATGGATCTTGACAGTTCCATCTAACTAGATCAACAATGCGTGAATAATTGTCGTTTGAATGTTCTACACAAAGCGTTCATTCGTGTTTTGCTATTGAGATGTACGTGGGTATTGGTCCCCAAGTACATTTTGTGTTTTCAATATTATTATACATACTAATGAAAGTTCTATGTTTCAGGGAGTCGATGGAGCGTCAGTGCGTGATGGATGTGCTTATCATGAAAATATAGTCGTTGCAGCGCAAGAGGAAGTGGAGACATGCACACACGAGTCGGAGCAACAGCGTCCCGATGTTGAAGTTCGAGGCAAGAAAGTTTCAAAGAAAAGAAAGCAAAAGAAGGTTAGTGTCCTGGTCACTATATTATGTTGTTTTTCACTGTTAATAGTTCAATACTGTAAGTTGTGTTTAAACTGAACATCCCTTTTCCAATCTGTCCTCTAGTTGCGAGTGGGTGTACAAACTAGATCTACACAGACAGTGAAGCGAACGAGAGATGTTGCTTGTCAAACCTTTTGGCAGGGACTTGAGACTGGAGATTCATCGTGCCAATGGGAAGAATATGAAGTGATTGACAATAGAGCTATACCACATCCAGCCATTGATAGTGAATGTCCTCCTGGTAGTTCGGATGCAGTCGGAGATCAATTCACAGAATCCACACCCGCAAAAACTAAGACCGCGAGAAAGTTGAAGAAATTGTTTTATTCACCCATCGCCGGAGAAGGAATAGATGTTGCAATGGAAGAGAATGAAGTGGACGACAATGAAACACCATCAATATCACTGAACATAGCGGAAGACGATATCAGAGATTCTACCTTTCATGCGAGTGACATGTCCTCAACGTTACAGGCCGAACCAGCTGGGATGCAGAGTGACAGTATAAGGAAATAGGCCAAATTCATTGTATTCGATAGTTGTTTGATTGATATTATTATTCGGATGAAATGTGGGCATTCGGTTGGTGGGGAAGTATGTGGGGAGCCATTGATTAATGTGACTCGTGCAATTCGAGGCACTAACCTTAAAATACATGCCACCTGTACAAAATATCATCCTTTCTCATGGTCTGCACAACCCATGCTGGGGCAACTGCCAGCAGGAAATCTACTTTGTGCAGCGGCTGCACTTTTTAGTGGTTCAAGTTTTAAAAAGTTAGAGTCTTTCTTTCAGTTTGTGGGAATCCATTTCATTGCGAAAACTCAGTTCTACAAATACCAAACCGATTATCTATTTCCAGCCATTAGCGAAGCTTGGAGAATGGAAAAAATGTCTATTGATAGTACATTCGCGGGCAAACGGTTCAGGCTAGCCGGTGATGGACAGTGCGACAGCCCAGGATTTTCAGCCAAGTACTGCACCTACCACTTTCAGGACATGGAAAGTAAGAAAATTGTGAGTTCGGTGGTCGTGCAGGTGTCACAAAGTACATCCTCAGTGGCCATGGAGAAAGTTGGCTTTGTAGCATCATTGCAAGAACTACAATCGCGGGGAATGGTGATCGACCTGATAGCCACAGACAGACACGTTTCAATTGCCAAGACAATGAGAGAAGAGTACAAAAATATAAATCACCAATTTGACGTTTGGCATCTTGCAAAAACAATCAATAAAAAAATGTCGGCTGCAGGTAAAAAAAAAGATATGCAAGGTATTTCACAGTGGTCCAAGTCAATCAGCAACCATCTTTGGTGGAGCTCAAAAACATGTGGAGGGTCGTTGGAAATTCTACTGGAAAAATGGCGGTCAGTAATGCTACACTGTAGCAACGTTCACCGCTGGACCACAAACCAACATTTCCACAATTGTGAACATGGCCATTTGTCCACAGAGGAGGCACGGAAGAAGAAGTGGTTGATTCCTTCATCACCCACTCACAAAGCCATTGAAAAGATTGTATTTGATAAAACTATAACAAGAGATTTGAGGGGACTCACGGAATTCTGCCACACAGGAGATTTGGAGGTGTTCCACAATATGTGCCTAAAGTACAGGCCAAAACGATTGCATTTTGGCATGGAGGGCATGATAAATCGGACTCTTCTAGCGGTCTTGGCACATAACCATAATGTTGGCCGTCAACAAAGTAGGACGACCGGAACTTTAGGGACGCTTCACTACAATAAGGCCTTCACTAAAAGAAGTAAACAATGGGTTATCAAACCAGTGTTTGAGGATATGCAATATGACTTTATTGAGAGACTTATTGTTGATGTCCTAGATAGGCACATACATGGAGTTGTGAACGAACCTGTGCAAGGGACAACTGCATTGCCACCAAACATTGCCTCTGTTCCATGTCCACCTAAAGAAGAGCTCATTGAGAAATAGACATCACGGTTTAAATGATTGTAATTTGATTGTCTGTTCTCTCGAGTCTCCTCATGTCGCAGGCCCATTGAATATGTGTAGCTATGTATTGTGTAAATAAAAGTGATTGCTCTGTGAGTCCTGTGAGATGGCCTTACACTGAATGTAGCGAACTAGGAATGTGTGCTCGTTCAAAGTGAAGGTCAGCTGCTTTGATTTTTTTCTCGGGTGCCGGAATGGCCCACGACTCAGTATAAGGTTCTATTGTTATTTGACCTTGACAGGCCGGGACCATCCCGAAAGACTTCTTTTTGGGGGTGTGGGGCAATAACGTAAGAAACGATAATGAATATAATTTCAGAAACGAAAGCCATTTAATGTTCGTTCATTAGAAGAAATAACATCGGCATAGAAGGAGTGGTATTTCGGGGCTGCCCTACGCACAGACACAATGGAAAATGCAAATATAATGTAAGTAACTCTTTAGATGAGTTTATACCGCAATTTAATTACTATACAGTAGCTTTAAAGACGGGTTAAGTTGTACTTGTTCGTTCTATGTGGCATATTGTTTTGTACCGCGCACTTTCTTGAGGAGAACCATCTCCTTTTACGGAAGCACCTCAAAACCTTCCTCTTTGCTTCTGCTTTCTCTCTCCCTCTCCCCTGCTACAACTGGTCCACTGTCTGCGACCTCGGTCCTGGGCCCTTCCACTCTCCACCTGCACTGCCTCCCTGTCAACCCCTGCACTGGGGGACTGTCTCAGTATCCTACAGCCCCCCCTTGACGTATAATACCCAGTTGCACTGTCCTAGCTATGAAATAATTTCCCGACCTAATATATAAAATGAATAATTTTAATAAAGATCTGATGGTGAGACTAATTTCATTTTTTATGTTTTTAAAACAGGTACATCCTTCATTATTGTATGTGTCACGAGTACCAGACACCGGCGGATAGCTTTTACAACCGCCAGTTGCTTCTCCGCGTGAACAACGTTACCACCCTGACCATTTTATGGGACGATCGCCAAGTACAAGTATGCCCTTACGCGGTACTAACGCCTAGATGCAACATACAGACCGTTGTGGTGGCCTAGTGCCTCGTTGTTGGAACAGCCATGCGATTATCAGTGCGACCGAAGAGCTTATTTTATCGTAAACCAACACCCTGTGTACTGCACACGAACATCGCTTGCCTCAAGACGAACTATTTTGGATCGAGAGCAAAGAAAAATGCAAATCGCAGAATATTCTCTAAACATTTAATGTCCAATAAATGTACTTTGCCAAATGGACAATCTTGCCGTTTGATTTTAAACCACAGTTTCATATTCCGAATTGTGGCGCTGTATTGTGAGATGATCTAAGACCCTGTGTACAGCAAAGGAACATCGCGTGCCTCAAAACGAACTTTTTGGAACGTGAGCAAATAAAAATGCAAATGAATATTCTCTAAACATTTGATGTCAAATAAATGTACTTTACCAAATTTACAATCTTGCAGTTTGATTTAAAAGTACAGTTTCATATTCCGAATTGTGGCGCGCTGTGTTGTGAGCTAATCTGTGTTGGTTTCCGGGTTCTGTGTGGAGTCGCGTAGAAGACGCCTGGGCGCGTTTGCCTACGCAGCACAGTCACGTCACGGATAGAGGCGGGGAATATGAATGTTTTGATAAAGTCTGTTTCAGGGGCGGGGGATTTGATTTAGTGCCGCAAAAGCAGGTGAGCCAGGGCGATGGGGGGAAATGATAGGATTATCAGAAAATGGCGGCTGATCGAGTGCGTTAATGGACGAAAAGTCGGGTAAGGTCCATAGGAAAGTTTTCTACGATCTACCGATTTATGCTTAAAAACACATGGCCGAACCGTAGGGACAATAAAAAAAAAGTCCCGGAACTATCCTTTAACTTCAGAGACCGGGACACGATCCTCCACCTAGCCAGGGAAAAAGGGAAGTTACAATATGATGGAGACGACATTCAATTCTTCCCGACTTCTCCCCTGCGGTTCAAGCACAGCGTAGAACATTCACTGGAGTGAAGCGTCGGCTGCAAGATAAACTACTGTATTCGATGCTATACCCAGCCAAACTTCGCATTCAACATGAGGCGAACACATTCCTCGACAAAGTAGGATGCAAACAAGTCAGTAACAACCCAAGATCCCAAAGAGGAGACCGGGACATTAGAGACTCGCCATGACACCTTCTCGTGTCCACGTCCAGGCCATCTCTCGCTGCTCCCCGAAGAGCCCCTGGACCGCTTACAATCACAACAAACCTTACGGTGCGCCACCCTTGGAAGCTCCCTAGCGCCCCGAAGCGCAGTTCAGTTATGTTTTGGGAAAGGGGAAGGGGAAGGGGAAACTTGATGGGCATGTTGGGGGTTGCACGTGATTGGGAGGGATTCAGTTTACAGTTATGGAAGTGTGCTTGCGTGGGGTCCATGCCCCCCACGTATACGCCCGAGATCACCAAGTTGTTGCGTCAAAAACGGCCTCCGCATAAATGGGCCACAACCTCGACACATTACAGTTGCATCCTGGTTAGCTACAATCAATCCCTTTCAGGTTCCCAGAACCACCAAACAGGCGACCAACAGGTACATTCAAAAGTTAGCCAAATGGAACATTAAAGGAGGCAACAACCCAATGAAGTCCAGGAAGATGACGCAGTACCTCCGAAGACAGAGTAGACATTGCGTTGATTCAAGAAACCCACCTGCTTCCCGGCACAGAAAACCGCTGGGCCCGTGACTGGGGATGCCATAGGTATTTTGCGTCATATTCCTCATACGCCAGAGGAGTAGCAATCCTTATACACAAGTCCCTAAAATGCAAAATAATCTCGGTCAAAAACGACGAAGAAGGAAGGACACTCTTAGTACATGCGACCCTGGAAAATACAGAATTTATCAGAAATTCCTACGGGCCGAACACAGATGGACACAACAATTTTGATTGGGTAATGACACACTTGGGCGCAGTGAGATCCGCAACAATCATTTGGGCTGGAGACACAAACACTACATTAGATCCTCACTGGTATAGGTCCCACCCATCGTCCGCGACCATTCCGAGGGCAGCCCTCCAAGTGATCGAAATCTGCAAAGCCTACGACCTAGTCGACATTTGGAGACGCCAACATGGTGAAACCCGCGACTACTCCTTCCATTCTTGGGTCCACAAAACAAGTTCCCGGCTTGATTACATCCTGGTGTCTGCACATAGCCACGTACAATGGACGAACAGTCAAATCCTACGTAGAACACTATCTGATCACTCAGCTGTCACAGTGGAATGTACTCCATCAGAGGGGAGAAGACACTGGAGGTTCAAAAATGGTTGCCTTCAGGACCAAGTATTCGCGGACGAACTCCGTTCAGAAATTACATCATTCCTTGAACTCAACCAAGACTCGGTGTCATCGGCTGGAACCCTATGGGAAATCGTGAAGTGCTACATCCATGGGATTTGTCTCACCAAAGAACAGGGCATCCTTAAACTCATAAAACGCGAACTGACATCGAGCGAGGCCCGACTGAAAGAACTCGAGCGCTCACAATCCGAAACATCAGAGCCATACATATTAGCAGCACTCAAGAAAGAGCTTGATAACTACAGAGCGACCGCCGACCGTGAACTAAAATTTCTATCATACGGCCACTGCATCCAACAATATGGAGAAGGACAGAAACCAGGTGCTCTCCTTGCAAGATTAATAGCTGCTGTCCGCAAACCAACACAGACAGAACAAATCCGAAACCCCCAAGGCAACATGGTTCACACAGATAAGGAAATAGCTGAAACTTTCCGCAATTTCTACCAAAACCTGTACAAATCCAACTTCACCGCCTCCCAGGAAGGATTAAAACAATATCTGGCAGACATAGAACTGTACTGGGTGGATGCAACGTTGAGTAAACCCCTAAATCTACCAATCACACTTGAGGAAATCCTCCAAGCCATCAAAGACCTACCAAGCACTAAAGCACCGGGCCCCGACGGGCTAACAGGCGAATTTTACAAAGCATTTGCACAGATTCTTGCACCATTGCTGCTACAAGTCTTTGAAGAGGCAGCAAAGACGGGCTCATTGCCCCCGACTCTACGCGAAGCGAAGCAAACGTAATCCTGCTCCACAAAGCCAACAAGCCCCCCGAAGAATGCGGCTCCTATAGGCCGATCTCATTGATCAATCTGGACAATAAAATATTAGCGAAAATTCTGGCCTCCAGGCTGATCCCCCCCGATGCCTGCAATAGTGATAGCAGACTAAACTGGGTTCATACCGTGCCGCAACACTACATTCGGCATCAGGCGCATGCTCGGAGTCATGGAGGCACTCGATCCCCCGCAGCATGCCGCAGCAGTCCTCCTCGACGCAGAGAAGGCTTTTGACTCTGTTCAATGTTCCTTCCTCTTTGAGATCCTTCATCGTATGGGGCTTGGCAAGCGATTTATCCAGCTAATTGCCCTCCTGTATAACCGACCCAGGTCACACATCACCCTTGGGGGAACACTAGATCGACGGCAATTGACATTCAGAGGGGAACCAGGCAAAAGGTGTCCACTATCCACGGTACTATTTGCACTCGTAATGGAGCCGCTTGCTTCCAACCTCCGGGCTAAGCACATACAGAGGGGCCTCTCCTTTGGCCCCCATAAGTTAATGGTTTCCCTATACGCCGATGATACCGCCCTCTTTATCAGAGACCCGGTAACCAACCTCAACCCTGTAATCCGTGACATAATCAAATTCGGCAACTGCTCCGGCTTAAAAATCAACTATAGTAAATCAATTATATTCCTGCTTACCGCCGCAACCCAAGAATTCCCAGATGACTATGGCTTCAAATGGGAATACACAAACGTCCAGTATCTTGGCATCCATCTTGCGAGAGACTACCCAACCCTCTTCCAAGACAACTATGGTAAAGTACTCCAATCACTCCAAGAGAAAATCGCTAGATGGAAAGCACTTCCACTCACTCTCTGGGGTAGGGTATCTCTGGTGAAGATGGTGATTCTCCCCAAACTTCTCTACCTTTTTGTAAATATTCCCCTTCTCGTACCTCAGGCCCATCTCCTACGCCTACGGAGCTTGGTCCTAGAACTCCTATGGGCAGGCAAACCGGCCAGAATAGCTTACAAATCACTTATTCAACCAGTTAAAAAAGGCAGTATGGCACTACCCGACCTCGAATGCTATTACTGGGCGGCCCAGGCCCAATTCCTAGGGCACTGGTACGCCACCCACTTCATACGACTCCAAGTCCAGCTCGAACAAGCTCTCGCCTCTCCCCTTCTACTCAGAGCAGTTATTTTTGGCCAAACACATACGCCACACAACACATTAAACACAGCCCTCTCCACCATAGCAATATGGAAAAAAATTGCACACAAATGCGATGTCCAAACCAGATTCTCTTCCCTCCTACCGATAAAATTCATCCCCGGAATCCCCCTATCCACCGAGAAGGTATACCTAAACTGGGTCGACAAACTAAAACTAAAAAACCCTGGGCGACCTCTTCATCGAAGAGACCTTTCTCACTCCCCAGCAGGCCAGAAACTGTGGGGCCACCACTGCACTTGACGCATTTATCTACTTCCGCCTCCGACAAGCCCTTCAGGCTATACTGCCCTCATTCCCGCAATAACCCGCCACCTGGCAGCTACTGCATGGCGTCATTCAATCACAATGAGAGGGTAAACTAGTCTCGATGTTATACAAGACATTGCTAACAAACTGCCCCGAACCCGATAATACCCAAAATTAGATGGGAGAGATCCCTCCAGTTGTCATTTCCTGATGAAGAGTGGGAATATATCCTAGCACAGACCCAAAAAGTATCATTAAACACAAGATATAAACTAATACACCTAAAGTTCATCCATCAAGCATATCATACCCCCGCCAAAATCCACAAATACCATCCCTCTGTTCCTCCGACATGCAGCTGCTGCGGCGCCCGGGCGGCAGACTTCGTACACCTCGCCTGGCATTGTCCAACAATTCAGCGATTCTGGGGATCAATACTAGAAAAAACAGCCGCAATCATATCTGTACCCATAGAACCCAACCCCAAGACCGCACTCCTAGGACTTACCAAACACTTTTCCCACTATACACGGAAACTCTGAGGGCTGCTGCTGTTGTTGGCGCACGGGAGGATTGCAATGTCATGGGGGAAAGGCCCCACACCGACCACACAACAGTGGATGAAGGACATATCCTACTGTCAAGACACGGAATCAAACTTAGACTATTGCCTTTACATGCACGACCCCCTGACATCTGGGGCCCATACATCACCTATCTGATGTCCACTGGAGAAAATGACTCCTCACGGGAAGCATCCCCAGGGCTTCAGCAATAATAACCCAGGCACTATGCCCTGTCAACATCAACAGGATATTGATAATGAACAGCAAAACCAAATACGGATGCAGCATGGTGGTCGAGACGGGGGTGGGAGGGGCGGCGGAAGGCAGAGCACAAGTTACTTCCAAGTTTCTTTATGATGTATATTTTTTTATTATGTTTTAACATGTTGAAAACACCAAAAATAAAGATTTTTAAAAAAAGGCTGCAGATCGCAGAGGAGCATCCACAGGGAACCCACCAGACGTGATCACCCGCGTTCACCTCTTCTCCAGAAAACAAGAGATCACGACACCAATTCGGCTGCAGGGCGAGTTAACCTTCATAAGGGCTCCAATACAGATCTACTAGGACCTGGCATCAGCAACGGTACAAAGGCGAAGGGCACTCGAACCCCTGATAACGTTCCTCCTAGACCGGAAAACAAAATATTGCTGGTTGTTCCCGGCTACCCTCCAATTTACATACGAGGGTCAGACACAAACAATTCCTTCGAAGAAGCTGAGGGCATCCCGACAGGGGGACCCTCGACCACAGATGAAGACCTTACATCTGCATCGTCTGTGGGGGGGAAACGGAGTAGCCCAAAAGCCACAACGTAACACCTGGGCAAAAGTAGCAAAGGCACAGAAATCGTGATATTCTCCACAACAGGCATAAACGAAACCCACGGACACAACAACAGATACCCTGCTACCACAAATTCTAGGCAGTCCACGACGAGGCATTGAGGGATCTCAGACTCCACACAGCATACGCAAACCTAGAGTGTGCATACGCTCAATGGCCAAATGCCCTATAGGCCCAGTTCTGTTCAGTTTAATTTAAATTTTGGGTTACAAAAGTTGAAAACCCAGTTGCAACAACAATGGGGAAAGCTTATGGCACTTGATGGCAGCTGAATATCAACTGAACCCGGACCCTCTCCCTCTAGCGGGCTGAACAGATCCACTGGAGGCCGTCCCTTCCCCATCAAAAACTTTGTACATTCAAGGCCTGAACTCTCCGAACAAACGCAGATCAGCACTCCGACGTCTAAATGATTTCGGCCGTACAGTAATATTCCTCCAAGAAACTGCCTTGATCACAGCCGACTTTCCATGGCTACGCAGCAGAGCCTTCCAGAGACAATTCCTGGTGACCAGTGGATCCAAACAAGTCAGTACAGCAATCTTGCTGCCGAGAGGCATTCCATTTACAGAACTGGAGGTGCTTAATGGTCCCGAAGGGTGATATATTAGCATCAAAGGTAAGCTGTTCGGCCAATTGTATACCCTGGTTTCAGTCTACACCCCTAATGAGAGACAAGAGTCCTTCGTAACAGACTTGGAGTCCAATCTATTTCCATTCCTTGAGAGTCAAGTGGCGATAGGAGGAGCTGATAAATTTCACCAACCGGCACTGAGAGACTTTAAAATTGCCCTAGGCCTGCTCCATTTTTCAAGTCGCTTGGTGTTGTGGAGGGTCCTGCACCCGTAAACAAGACTTGTTATTTTCCCCATGTACACCGCACTTCCTCCTGGATCGACCTACTGCTGACTAGCCCCCCTCCCAAAACTACTTCCCTACACCGACGAGGTACTGATAGGAACAAAGGTGATCTCAGGCCATGCTCCAGTGATCCTTACAGCCCGGATTCACAATCCCTGAAAGGTAGAGCCTCAGGACCCAATGGTTTACCTCCCAAATTCTATAAACTCTTTAGGACATCCCTCACGGGACCCTTAACAGAACTCCTAAACTCCTTTCGGGAGACAGGCATCACTTTTCCCTCCAGGCAAGAATCCACTACTATCCTGCTGTTAAAGCCGGGAAAAGAACCAGGAGAATGAGCCTCAAATAGGCCTATCTTGTTGCTTAATACAGACGAGAACATCTAAAGTGCTAGCAAATAGGATAGCAAATGTACTTCCCATAATTGACGCCGACCCGAACAGGCTTTATATTAGGAAGAAGCACTGGGGCCAATATTCGGCGAGCCCTCGACCTAATAAAAGTAGCAATGACAGAACACTGTGAACTACCTTTACTTAACCTAGACTCAACCAAAGCATTTGACAGGGTTGACTGGTCATTCATGCGATTGGCCCTGAGGCATTGCGCTTTGGCCCACTCTTCCGCAAAATGCTACTAGCCAACTTTAGATCCCCAAAGACGGTCCTAAAAATAAACCAGAAATTCTCGGCTCCTATACCTCTCATGCGGGACGAGACAGGGATGCCCGCTCTCCCAGTTAATCTTCACTCTAATTACGGAGCCGTTTGCCCAACAAATCTGTATCATCTCTATGGAAGGGTTGGTGATAAAAGGGGGACCAATATGGAGTATCTCTTTATGCTGACGGCATAATGCTCTCATTCACCAGTCGCCAATCCTCATTACCGAAGGTGCTGGCAGAACTTGATTCATTTGAAAGGGTTGCGGGCTTCGCTATTAATTATGCTAAATCGGGAGCCTTTGGGTGGGACTGACAAGAGAAACAAATTCCCTCCGACCTACTTGCCCATTGGAATGGAGCAAAACCATGACAAAAATACTTGGGAGTCCACTTAGCGGCAAAT
This sequence comes from Ambystoma mexicanum, assembly GCF_040938575.1. Classification (NCBI taxonomy): domain Eukaryota; kingdom Metazoa; phylum Chordata; class Amphibia; order Caudata; family Ambystomatidae; genus Ambystoma; species Ambystoma mexicanum. The sequence goes on from NC_090936.1 coordinate 34,778,242, forward strand.
CCTAAAGGCCCTAAAAATCCTAAAGGCCCATATGCGGCCAACTTACCTCATCTGTTCAGTGAACTGGAGACAGACCTCAAGAGGCGGGCAGCCCAAGAGATCTCACTCACAAATCACGACATGTCAAATTAACCTACTGCCCAGATTTCTATACCTCTGCTCGACCCTCCCAGTGGAAATCCCCCTAAAAACACTCCTTTAACTTCAGAGACAGGTCTCCCGGTTTATATGGAAAGGAGGGGGCGCGGATTACACAGAAGATAATGACGGGCCCGGCCAAATGGGGGGTGGGTGCCCCTAACCTCCATACCTATATGTTACAGCACAACTGATGAACATTCTCACCTGCTTCAAATCCGCAAACCCCATGCAATGGGTACTCATCGAACAAGCTAGGTGTCCTCCCCTGCTCCGCTCCCTACTACATAGATCTGCATCAACACGCAAATACTGGACGAACACTCTCAGCTCTACCAGAACCACCTTGAGAATCTGGGATTGGGCACAGAAAAAAAAGAAAGGGACCTCCAAGGGATTGAGCACACGCTAGCCAGTTCTTCAAAACCCTGACTTTACCCCGGGCCTGAGACTGGCTAACTTTAAGAACTGGAGTCAGGGAGGGCTGCAGATGATATCCCAACTTTTCGAGAATGACACACCATTCACCTCTGAAAAATGCAAAGACAGCTCCACCCTGTTGGAATCAGACATTCTCATTTACCCAAATCTGACACTGGATTACCCAACCACCCATCAAACGAGGGGCCACAAGGAAACTCAACTCCTTAGAATTATGCTACAGGAGGACCCTCAGAGAGGAAACATCTCAAGACTTTATAAACTGCTGTTAAACGATAAGTTAATCATACGACCTACATACATGGCTCAGTGAGAAGCTAATCTGGGTCACTCAATAGACGATCAAACTTGGGTCGGCATCTGGTCCAGGAAAAACACAGCCACTAGATGCGTTACCAACAAAGAATGTGCCCTTAAACTATACCAGTGGTATTATCCCCGAACAAGCCTACACCACTGAGATTTCTCTTGATCCCAAATGCTAGAGACAATGTGGGCCGCATGGATCCCATTTCCATATGTGGTGCGAATGGCCTGTGGCACAAACTTTCTGAGAAGAATTGACAAGTCTATTGAGGCTGTCACCCATTTTGCGTTACCGATGAGCCCGGAGGTAATTCTACTAGGGACTCCATATCCAGAGAGTTACCCAAAGACAGCAATAACTGCCAGGGCAATTACTCCTCCTGGCTGCAATCACCAGTGGAAAACTCTGGAGAGCCCGTTGCTAAAACTAGTTCTGGGACATTTTGGTTGCGGAAAGGTCACTGTGGCTAAAGAAGGAACGCTTCACCGTTTCACAAACATTTGGGCCCCAATACTAGAATATAATCTCCCCAGCACAAACCTGCCAACCGCGCCTAGCTAAACTTTTCCTGAGACCCAAGTAACGCCAACAGAGTAAACGCCTCCCCCCCCCAAATCTCCTAGTGGGCTCTGCCACCCCAACAATGGGGTCCTACGCAATTGAAGAACTGTGAGAGGAGGATGATGGGTTAATTATTCATCTATTGCAAAGTAATGCTATAACTATGTACCAACTTTGTAAAATGTACTCCTATCCAACCGGTTTAAATAAAGTTGTAAAAGAAAGAGATAGCAGGTTAATGGAAGTGTCAGAAGAATTCACAAACATTACAATTTTAGATGCAGGCTACTTATAATAATGGATTCATGGGGAGGCAAATCATGTGTTGTTTCAGTCATTTCCTCTACAGATTGTTACAGAATTTACTTTGTTTATAGGTATTGCTCGAGTGCATACTAGTCCATCTTTTCCTGCTAGCACAAAACATTGTGGAATGGAATGTGGGATCTTTAAAAGGGAAACAAAGCGAATGATGCAATTAGGAAGCTTTAAATTGCTTCTCTAATGGATATTTTAAGGCGCAAGTTTGGTATACACTGATCACCACTGTGCCTTTAAGAAAGACTAAATGTTCAGTTACTTAAAGCGATGAAAATAAACATTCTGTGCATAGGTTATCATATGTGGGGCCAGGTCTGTGTATACAAGAGCATGTTGGTGTCCTATTCCCAACTGGTTTCTGTACCTTTCATTTGAAAGCATGTTCTTGCACATTTAGGGTGCTTTACGGGCTGGATTTTGAGTAACTGAGGATTTTGTTTTACATCAGGTTTGGCATTCTGTGCAGTGGCTGATATCAGACAGTACATTTGTAGGTTGTGTGGCTAGTATCCAGTCATTAGTGAATGGGTTTGCATGACAGATGAGCAGAAGGATCAGACATTTTCTCAGAGGTTGTTGCATCATATGTATACCGCTCAGCACTCCAAGTCCCTTTTCTAGTTCCATACTGGCAGCAGAGTTCAGACTAAGCAGGAGGTGGTAAAGTTAAGTTGAGGGGTACGGGTGTAGTTGCGACTTGCGGGACTAGTGTGTGGGGTGGGGGAACAGTTCTGAGGAAAGGGCCAAAGGAACCAAACAAATGGTAGCCACGTAGAGAGCCACAGAGCCAGTCGTCACACCACGAGGCTGTGCCAAAATTGGCACGTTTGCAGGGGCTAACTCTCCACAAGGAGAAAATCGAATTCTTTGGCTTCATATTTCAGCATAGAGTATCACTGTACCCCAGGGAAGTATAGGACATCAAGGAGGCAATACCACCAGAGTCAGTCACAGAGGTGAAAAGTTTCCTCGATATGATGACATACTGCAGGCGATTCATCTGGAATCTAGCAACGATGTCGGAGCCCCTGCAAAATCTGACAAAGAGTGCGCATGGCAGTGTGGCCCACTGGAACAGAATGCATCACGTTGGCCCCGACGGCTGAAAGCACCATGGCATTCTTCAACCCGGCCTTGGCATCGGAGCTCGGGGTTGATGCGAGCCAGTTTGGACTTGGAGCAGTGCTGACCCAGTAGAACTCAAAAGGGGGGGCGGGGAGGGGGATGACCTGCCAGTGGCATTCGCAAGCAAAGCACTGACAGACACGGAACAGCCATATTCCCCTATCGAGCGGGAAGCACTGACAGTCCTCTGGGGGTGCATGCATTTCAGGCTCCAAGTATTGGGGAGACCAGTGATCGTGGTGACCGATCATGAACTGTTGCCAATCATGGCGGGGTCATCGTCGAAGCCCCTAGCACGTATCGAAGTGTTGAATGCTAGCTTTACTGGAATAAGAGGTCTGCTTGGTGTACCGGCCCGGGGCGAACAACGCTGCAGATCTGTCCAAGCATCCTGAGAAGTCTGAAGCGGAGTCTGAGAACGGAGAGATGGAAGTCGAGGAATTTGTCATGCTGGTGAAGGACTCCATTCCATGTCTGTGCAGGAGATGGCAGATAGCTCTCTGGAGACTAGTGTTTCTGCCTACTCTGGGAAACCCTAAACAAAGGAGACTGGAAGTGGGACCTGATGGGGTTGGAAAAGCGCACACAGGAAGCAAAGACTTTTCTAGAGCAGCTGTGAATTGAGTTGTCCTTCACAGAGTCGGGCTGCTGTTGAGGGGCCAGAAGATGGTTGTGCCGTCGGTGCTGGTTGGCAAGGTCATACCACTAGCGCATCGAGGGCACCAGGGGTCAGAGGATGAAGGTGTGGTTCCCCAATCTGGAACAGCTGGTGGACGAGTTTGTGGGGAATTGTGTGTGGTGTCAGGCTGCAGTCCCTGTGCGGAGAGAACTCTGAATCGAGTTGATGCCAATAGGGACCAAGCCGTGGAAAGTAGTGCACATGGACTTTGGTTCGATAGGGAGGGATATGCATTTCCTAGTGGCTATTGATGAATGGAGCAGATATCTGGAGGTGGGGTTCATCGAGTCGACCTCATTTGAGAACGTCATACCAGTGGTGGAAAAGAGGTTTGCGTCTCATGGATTCCCGGAGGAGGTGTGCACTGACAATGGCCCGCCTTTTCATGGGGAGTTTTGGAACTTTCCTGAGGGAGTGCCAAGTAAAACACAGGAAGATCTCTCAGCTGTGGCCCAGAGCGAATGGGTTGGCTGAACACAGTGTTCCGAATTGCCAGTCTGCAGGTGCAATCTCTGCATCGAGCCCTATATCAATTCTTGAGAGAATACAGAGCCACCTCACACAGCTCCACCGAAGTTGCCCCTGCAGATGTTATGCTCTGAAGGTGCCTGTGTGGTCTCTTGCCGGGCAATGCAGACAGTCAGACGGGGGGTGATCGATGATGAGCAGGTGGCCAATGATTGCAGGAGGCAAAACAAGAGGGAGAACATCAGGAACAAACAGCGACCACCGGGCATATCATTGGGCAATGAGGTGCTGGTCAGGAACCGGCACCCGGAAGGCAAGATCTTGCTGCCATACGACTCGTAGCGGATGGACGTTGTAAGAGTGAAAGGGTCCACGGTACCTGCATCAGATGGGAGGAAGACGGTGACCTGGAACTCCAGTTTTTTTTTTTTTAAGAGGCTCAGTGGCAACCACCCCTTTGATCGAAGCCTGTTGCGGAGTGAAACGGACCCCTATACTGAGCAAGCCAGGAGCCCTTGGAGTTGACAGATCCTGGCACATGGGAGGACGACGAAATGCCAAGGGCACACAGGTAGGAGGTATCCAAAAAGGGAGTCCCAATGTCGTTCATCACGTCTGAAGGATGTGTTGGACGACTAACATGTCAGTATTTCGACGAGATAAGTCAGAGACTGTTGGGAGTGTTGTATAGTTTAACAATACCTACGTTAAATGTGTGCAGTAGTAACACGTTTCGTGTGCCTTTTCTATTCAGTGTTGTGAAAAAGGAGGGATGTGGTTACGCTATGCCCGCGTGACCTTGTAACAGTAAGGCGCTCTAGAAAATATACTGAAACAGGTTTGTACAGCTAAAACAAGACAGGTAATCTTCGAAGTGGGTCACTGGCAAAAAAAAAATTAAATGCCATTTTAGCTTGCGTTTGTTCTTGGTTGAGTTTCTTAAAATTTCCGTATGCACCTCTACCATCCTTATTCAGGAGAGCGATAACTGATTTTTTTTTTTGAGAGAAAATGCTTGCTATTTTTCATAGATATTTCCTTTCACTCATTCAAAACGCAAAAAAAATCACCATTCATCCAAATGTAGGTTATGGCCAAATAAGTTCTCCAAGTTTCCTTCTGAAAATCCCCCTTCTGGCCGGTCTAAATGACTGGCACGTATGATGCACCTGCCACGGCCAGGAGTGACGCCTTGCTGATGGTGGCCCTGGAGGTACCTGCTCACCCGAGGCTTACTGTGCTGTGCACCTGCCAGAGCGCACACGGTGGTGGTGGTGGTGGTGGTGGTGTATACCAGGTGCGCCACAGGGCTCCTTGCCCAGTTGGGAGTTTTTGGGGGGGGGGGGGGGGGGCTCCTCGCCGCTGTCATTGCAGACTCGGTGCCTTCCTGTTTACCTACTTGTCAGCCCGGCCTGCAGCCTCACCTCGGTTCACCAGCTTGAAGCTCTGCGATTTCCTACTGCGCTTCCTCTCGCCGAACTCCATGGACTCGGTGGGGACCGATGTCCGTCGCCAATAAGCCCCGGCACCGGCAGGCACCCTCTTCTCTCCCGCGGGCAGCGCGAGTTTCCGGGGGGAGGAGGTTCAAGGTGAAACTTTGTGCGCGGCGGGCGGCATTTCCGCCTCTCTAGGGCTCCGTGCGCACATAAGACAAATGCGGCTGTGGGAATAAACAGTTTACCAGGGTGCTACGTAGGGAGCAAGCGCCAGCGCCCTTAAAAATAAACATGAAACAAACCCGACTCTGTCAAACGACGGCGATGGGTTAGAAAATATAGTGAAACCTGACAACTAGTCAACATTCAATAAACTTATCTTATTGTGTCTGTCAAAACCTCGTTCACTCCCCTGCTTTTTTTGTTCACTTGATTGACACAAATTGCCTTAGCTGTTTTTACTCGCTTACATTGTTTTAGTTATTGAGACATGCATGAAAAATCAGTAAAGAACAATGAATGTGACCAGTAGGGTCCCAGGTGAATCAGAACATAATCAGAAGCCTATGAATAGTGCTCCAACAAGCTTCCTCTTCTTTGTCATTGTGCTGTAACCTTAACCCTAAAATGTCAGTGTGCGCTGTCCCAATGATAGAACTGTCCTTTCAACATCCACATGGTTTCACATGTTAGAACTGTCCTTTCAACATCCACATGGTTTCAAATGTTGTTGCCAAGAATTACCGTGGTGTATACTGGTGTCACACTATTGTTTTAAAAGCATGAATGAGACTCTGAGCCAATACGTAGGTTGTGGATTACAACGGTAATCCTTTCTTTTAATTTTTTATTAATACTTTCTTTTTCTGTTTTATAGATTGGAAAAAGGATACGTCTTTTCTTGCACTGGATGCACTTCAGCAGGAACAGGTGACCACTTTAAAGACAGGTAAGAGTTTGAGGTTGTATGTCTCCAACTTTTTTTTTTTTTGAGCTCGTGAAGACTATGACTTAATGTCTCTTTTCCTTCATTTCTTTGCTTAGTGTTTCTTAATGCCTTCTCTCAATTAACGGACTATAACACTTCCCCCGTTCCCTTTCTTGACTCTCTCTTGTGGTTCCAAGACTCCAGTGAACCTAGGTCTCTTGGTTATTGCCGGTGATAAGGGTTTATGTATTGTCACGTTACTTGTGTTCTTTTACTGGAAACTTCCGGTTCTATCCCCTGAAGCGGAACAGTTTGAGAGTAGCTCTTTCATTACTTTTACTTTCAAACTTTGGTCTTCATGTATAAACGTTATCGCCTCTTATAGCGTTCTCCATTCTCCTCTCTTTCTTAATAGTAACTCTCTCGAACTTTACTTGGCCCTGTTTGACTTCGCCTTCTCTGGCGTAATGTTCATTAAGGCTGGTGCAACCCTTCGTTCACTTTGAATCTCCCCTTCTCTGGCGTACGGTCTCTTTATCCCTTTGAAATTTAATGCTGGCGCAACTGCGCTTATTCCTTAAATTCGAACTGTCCTGAAGATCTCGCTCGACATCCTTGAGATCTTCATTAAATGCGCAACGGCGCTAACGTTAACTGCTATCCTGCGGCAACAGACGCTCGATCCCTCGCTTTCCTTCACGCCGAACACTCAGCCCCTTCTCTCTCTCTCTCCCCACTCTCTCTCTTTCTCTCACCTCCGGCGGCTTTGTATCGTCGCACTGGGGAGTCGGATACTCGGCAGTCTGCAGCTACTTTGGCTCGGCTCGTAGTGATTCCCCTCGTCAATTTCACCATTCCTCGTCTGCCAATTCTGAAAGTCGCGAAGCTACGTCTCTGCAGCCGCGGAGAATCGCTTCGTCAATTTCACCTTCCGATGTCAGCTGGCTTTTAATGCCTCAAAGCAACGTCTGTGCCGCTCACTAAGAATCGCCTCGGCAATTTCATTTATACTTTTCGTTCTCCATCTCTTCTCTCTCCTGCATTTCGTCGGCCACCTTTCAACCGTCGTTCTTCCTTCAGTACGCCCACGTCAACACCTCCTCCTCCGCATTCCTCTCCTCACCAGCCGTCTCCTAGGCAACCCAACAGAATGTACATTAGAGGAAAGTCCCTACATCATTGACTTCCTGGTCTTCCTGAATGACTAAGGTCTATGTACATTACGACCCATTTATTCTTTATAGCCTCACTCCGTCACACCCCCTCTACTAAGCCCTTACGCTCGGGAAGGGTTTCTGCTCTGGACAAGAAATCAGCCCGTGAAAGCATCTTCCCTGGTTGGTGAACAGTTTTAAATGAGAAGGGCTGAAGGGAAAGGAACCACCTCAACACTCTTTGGTTCGAGTCTTTGTTTCGGGATAACCAAACTAACGGTGCATGGTCAGTTACCAGTGTAAACTCTCGACCAAGTAGGTAATACCTAAGTGATTCAATGGCCCACTTGACTGCCAGACATTCCTTCTCGATGGTAGGGTAGCTTAGTTCATGAGGTAGTAATTTCCTGCTTATGAATAGGACAGGTCTTTCTTTCCCCTCTTCATTCTGGTAAAGTACGGCCCCCAATCCTGTACCTGAAGCATCCGTTTCTAGAACAAATGGTGTACTAAAATTAGGACAGTGTAAGACCGCCTGTTTAGTTAGAGCTTCCTTTAAGCCATCGAAGGCCCTCACGGTTTCATCCGTTTTCCAAGCTTTTCTATTCACAGTGGGTTTTTTCAATAGGTCCGTTAAAGGAGAAGCCAACGTGGAAAAGTGCGGAATAAACCTTCGGTAGTACCCCACAAACCCCAGAAAGGCCCTTACTTGCTTCGGTGTTTCAGGGAATTTTAATTGCTTTATTGCCTTCACTTTCTCCTCTTGTGGCTTTATCATCCCTTGACCCACATAATACCCCAGATATTTCGTATGAAAGGTTGCCACATGAGTCTTTTTGGGGTTTATGTGCAATCCGGCCCCCCTCAGAGTCTCAAACATCTTCCGTAGATGGGTTAGATGCTCCCCCCAGCTCTGGCTGTAAATGATGATGTCATCTAGATAGGCTCCGACATAATTTTCATGCCCCTTTACCAGATGGTTCATCAGCCTCTGAAATGTTGCCGGAGCCCCATGTAAACCAAAGGGTAGTACTGTGAATTGATATAATCCGGTAGGTGTTGCAAATGCCGTCTTTTCTTTGTCCGATGGTAACAAAGGAATCTGCCAATAACCTTTGGTTAGGTCAATGGTAGTGAGAAACTTGGCCTTTCCCAGGTTATTCAATAGGTCCTCTATTCGTGGCATGGGGTAGGCATCAAATTTAGAAACTTCGTTTACCTTCCGGAAATCCATACAAAATCTTACGGTGCCGTCCGCCTTTGGAACTAAGACCACCGGGGAGCTCCAGTCACTGTATGATGGTTCAATGATCCCTAAATCTAACATTTCTTTCACTTCTTGGTTGATAGCCTGTATCTTTGCCTCAGGAATTCGGTAGGGCCGGAGACGAACCACAGAGCCGGGTTTGGTGGTTATGTGATGACAAGTTAGATTAGTTCTCCCTGGTAGAGAAGAAAAGATTTCAGCAAACTCTTGCAAGAGCTGGTACAGTTCCGTCTTTTCGGTAAGTTTCAATTCAGGATTGATATTCAAACTTTCAACTCCTATTCTTTCTTTAAGCTGGGGAAAATGTTCTTCCGATGCGGGTTCACTAGAAATCATAGCTATAGGTTGAATCGGTGGTATCCATTTTTTTAGTAAATTGACATGATATGTTTGACACGACAGTCTAGAGCCAGGTTGTTTCACTTTATAGGTTAATGGTCCTAATACTTCCTGAATCTCAAAAGGTCCCTTCCAAGTAGCCAACATCTTATTGTCCGAAGTGGGTAGTAGTACCAAGACCTGATCTCCTGTTTTAAAGGTACGTAGCTGTGCCTTTTGATTGTAATACCGTTCTTGGTTTATCTGAGCTTGGAGCAGGTTATTGCTAGCTATAGCTTGTAGTCTCTCTATTCTCTCCCGTAATTGGGAGGCATATTCAGTCAAAGATACCTCATCCTCCAATTGCTCTTCCCAGTTTTCCTTCAACACATCTAATAGAGTCCTTACCGGTCTCCCGAACAACAGTTCGAAGGGTGAAAAGCCTGTTGACGACTGGGGGGTGTTCCTCAGGGACATCAATATCCAGGGTAACATCCTGTCCCAGTCTTTGCTCTCGGGCGAAGTAGTCTTCCGTAACATTTGTTTGATTGTTTGGTTATAGCGTTCTACCAAACCATCGGTCTGTGGGTGATATACTGCTGTTTTTAGATGATCAATTTTTAGGGTTTCACAGACTTGCTTCAGAACGTTGGACATGAAGTTGGTTCCGCGGTCCGTGACAATCTCTCTAGGAATTCCCACTCGGCCAATGAAGGGAACTAGGACATCACATATTTGTTGCGTATTTGTTGCCTTTAGGGGAAAAGCTTCCGGATATCTTGTAGCATAGTCTACAATAACAAGTATATATTTATGACCTCTTCGGGTCGGCTCCATGGGTCCGACAACATCAATTCCTATCCGGCTGAAGGGTTCAAGTACCAACGGCATTGGTTGCAAAGGTGCTTTCTTGACGTTCGCTCTATTTTTCTTTTGACACTCCTCGCATGCCTGACAAAATCGAGCCACCTGCTGGTATATTCCGGGCCAGTAGAATCTATCCAAAATCTTCTTCGAGGTCTTTTCAGTTCCTAGATGTCCCTCCCCGACCTGTAAATGAGCGACTTCTAGAACCGTGGTATAATATTTGCTGGGTACCAACAACTGTTTCAGCACATCTCCACTCCTAGATTGACTCACTCTATACAGTAGCCCTTTTTCCTTTATGAAATGAGGACCTTCTCCATGTGAAACCTCTTTAGCACGGTCTCGGGCATATTGGAGTAATGGATCTAGGTCCTGAGCGGTCTTGAAAGTATCGCCCTCCTCATCCAACCTCCAATCTACGGATACTGGGCACACATTCCTAGTTCTCCACTCATCCTTCATCTTCCGTTTTAGTTTCCGGCTCTTCTGAGGTTTGGGGTAAGGGGAGGTTATTTCCTCTCCATGAAAAGGGGCCATTTCCCACCAGCTCTTCTCAATCTCATGAATTAGTTTAGAGAATTTGGGTAGATCGGAGCCAATCAGTAAGGGCTTCGGTAGACTGGGTAATACTGCTGCTTTCACTCCGACTGTTTCTCCACCCACCTTGATTTGTATCTTTCTTGCAGGGTAAGCTTTTATATCCCCATGTACACATCTAATAGGAATTTCCCCTGCTGAATGAGGACTATCACCTACCAGATCTGATGTCACCGCTGTCTGCAGACTCCCCGAATCAACCAGAGCCGTGGTAGGCTTCCCGTCGACCTCCGCCTCACAGGTATACAAGTAGGGAGTCTGTCTTCCGTGTAAAGTCTCTGGGTAGTCTCTCTCTTTCATAGTTTCAAGTATACTCACGTCCATTGGCTCTGGTTTTGGTTTCCTTGGACAGAATCTGGCGAGGTGTCCCCATTCTCCACAATCAAAGCATTGTGGGCCTCGAATAGACGTTGTCGGGGCACGATAATTTGAGGGTCCCTCACTGCTAGGTCTGATCCTGAGGTTCTCCCCTTCGGGTTTTCTCAACATGGAATGAGGCCATCTGGATTGTGGTGTGGGTTTATTCATCATGACGTGTGGTTTAGAGCTTGCTGGGTAGGATAACATCCGGCCCTGTCCCGCCTTTTGATATGCTGCTGCTACTTCCACTGCCTCCAACAACGTCAATCTATGGTGTTGTTTGACCCATCGTTGTATTGGGCCGGGTAGCCCTTCTACGAATTGTTCCATTATGACCTTTTCCAATATCTCAGCCTGTGAAGACACAGTGGGTTGCAACCACTTCTCGGCCAGTTCCTTCACCCGGTAGAATAACTGCCTTGGAGTCTCCTCCCCTCCCAGTTTGACCTCTCTGAACTTGATACGATAGGTCTCCTCATCGTGTCCCATCCGTTCTAGGACCACCTTTTTCATGTCTCCATATGTGGTATCTCCCGTGGGATTTGCGGTCTGATAAGCTGATTGCATCTCACCGGTCATCAATGGTGCGATGTAGTGGCACCATCTCTCGGTAGGCCATTGGGCATTACGAGCGACTCTCTCGAAGTTCACGAAGAAATGGGCTGGGTCTTCTCCTACTGAATATTTTTGTAGTACTGAAGTCGGGACTTGTGGATTATTCCTGATACTGGTGACTTCCAACAACTGCGCTTGCTGCATTTGTAATGCCTGTTGAAACGCTAATCTATCTGCTTGTGCTTGCTGATTCTGCATCTGTATGGCCTGTTGTAGCATCTGTTGTCCCTCGGAAAGGGTCTTAATGAGGTCCTCCATGACGTTCTCAGTATCCCACTTCTGACACCACTTGTCACACTATTGTTTTAAAAGCATGAATGAGACTCTGAGCCAATACGTAGGTTGTGGATTACAACGGTAATCCTTTCTTTTAATTTTTTATTAATACTTTCTTTTTCTGTTTTATAGATTGGAAAAAGGATACGTCTTTTCTTGCACTGGATGCACTTCAGCAGGAACAGGTGACCACTTTAAAGACAGGTAAGAGTTTGAGGTTGTATGTCTCCAACTTTTTTTTTTTTTGAGCTCGTGAAGACTATGACTTAATGTCTCTTTTCCTTCATTTCTTTGCTTAGTGTTTCTTAATGCCTTCTCTCAATTAACGGACTATAACACTTCCCCCGTTCCCTTTCTTGACTCTCTCTTGTGGTTCCAAGACTCCAGTGAACCTAGGTCTCTTGGTTATTGCCGGTGATAAGGGTTTATGTATTGTCACGTTACTTGTGTTCTTTTACTGGAAACTTCCGGTTCTATCCCCTGAAGCGGAACAGTTTGAGAGTAGCTCTTTCATTACTTTTACTTTCAAACTTTGGTCTTCATGTATAAACGTTATCGCCTCTTATAGCGTTCTCCATTCTCCTCTCTTTCTTAATAGTAACTCTCTCGAACTTTACTTGGCCCTGTTTGACTTCGCCTTCTCTGGCGTAATGTTCATTAAGGCTGGTGCAACCCTTCGTTCACTTTGAATCTCCCCTTCTCTGGCGTACGGTCTCTTTATCCCTTTGAAATTTAATGCTGGCGCAACTGCGCTTATTCCTTAAATTCGAACTGTCCTGAAGATCTCGCTCGACATCCTTGAGATCTTCATTAAATGCGCAACGGCGCTAACGTTAACTGCTATCCTGCGGCAACAGACGCTCGATCCCTCGCTTTCCTTCACGCCGAACACTCAGCCCCTTCTCTCTCTCTCTCCCCACTCTCTCTCTTTCTCTCACCTCCGGCGGCTTTGTATCGTCGCACTGGGGAGTCGGATACTCGGCAGTCTGCAGCTACTTTGGCTCGGCTCGTAGTGATTCCCCTCGTCAATTTCACCATTCCTCGTCTGCCAATTCTGAAAGTCGCGAAGCTACGTCTCTGCAGCCGCGGAGAATCGCTTCGTCAATTTCACCTTCCGATGTCAGCTGGCTTTTAATGCCTCAAAGCAACGTCTGTGCCGCTCACTAAGAATCGCCTCGGCAATTTCATTTATACTTTTCGTTCTCCATCTCTTCTCTCTCCTGCATTTCGTCGGCCACCTTTCAACCGTCGTTCTTCCTTCAGTACGCCCACGTCAACACCTCCTCCTCCGCATTCCTCTCCTCACCAGCCGTCTCCTAGGCAACCCAACAGAATGTACATTAGAGGAAAGTCCCTACATCATTGACTTCCTGGTCTTCCTGAATGACTAAGGTCTATGTACATTACGACCCATTTATTCTTTATAGCCTCACTCCGTCACAACTGGTCAAACCCTCAGTAAGGTTGTAACTTAGGTTTATTGGTAAGTAACCAAGGCAGCAAAAACAAATATAATAGGGAAGTGCGGGTGAGAGGTGGGCACTGGACTTCCAAACGATAGCATAGCTCTCAACCATTTGTCTCGCAAAGGCGGGTGAAATGACCCGATTTTGTTTTTGGCGGGTGAGACGCCCATTGGAATGAATGGGCGTGCAGGAGGCTTGGCGGGTGAGTCAGCCCTTTGCAAGGCGGGTGACACCCGCCAAAAGCGGGTGAGTTGAGAGCTATGCGATAGTGGATGAACTGGGGTGCACGCGGGGCAATATATTACATCATAAATGCCAACCCTCCCGATTTAGGCGGGAGACTCCTGATTTTTCAGCGAAAAATCTGGCTATTTTTCATTGTCTCCCGCCTGAAATAGCTGCAGCTCCAATGCATTCCTATGGGGAAATGTGGGTCTCCCGATTTCCCTTTGGAAATCTCCCTCCCAGCTGCGTCTGAATGTTGGCATGTATGTTACATAGACCAGAATAATGAAACAGGTGAAGGAAACCTGGTCCGAAATAGCATTAGCAGAACAACCTGACACCGCCATAGAATCGATGTATGATATCTCGGAGGGAGGGCACAAAATATCCCGAATTTATGAGCTGGTGATGTCCAGAGTGGGAAGGGAGTTGCTCCAATTTAGATGGGACTGAGAGGAGGAAGCGGGAGAGCCCATGCTGGACGGGCAGTGGGAGAGGGCTCAGAGATATCACAAAAAGGTGTCTAGGAATCCAAGGCTGCAACAGATCCAGTTGCATGTCACCCACAGGGCATACATGACCCCCCAAAGGATCGCCTGATTCGGGAAGGGAGTACCACAAAAATGCCCCAAATATGGAGAGGTGAACGCTGGGATGATTCACATGTTCTGGGCGTGCCCGGAGGTGGGGAAATTCTGGGAGGAAATCAGGATGAGATTATCTGAGAAGAGGATCAGGATGGAGTTTGAATCCGTATGGCATGCATGCTGGGGGGATTCATCAGACCACGTAACCTAAAACCATAGCTCTCAACCATTTGTCTCGCAAAGGCGGGTGAAAACACCCGATTTTGTTTTTGGCGGGTGAGAGCCCATTGAAATGAATGGTCGTGCAGGAGGCTTGGCGGGTGGGTCAGCTCTTTACAAGGCATGGTGACACCCGCCAAAAGTGTGTGAGTTGAGAGCTATGTTAAACATATTTGTAAACTTAGAGACCTGGCCTACATTTTGGCCAAAAAGAGAATAGCCATGGGCTGGAAATGGAGTTGTGGTGGAATGATCTTCTGAAGTGGGCGAATGCCGAGACAGTGGCATGGTACAAGGCAGCCAGTAGAGGGGAGGAGGAGGAGGTGGAACCCCTGAAGCAAGGAGACAAACGGTGGCCACATTGTCGGGAGTATCCCAGACTAACTCCAGTGAACAAGAAACGTTCGACGACAGCGCAGGGGATTAAGCTCAGGGATAAGGATACCCCTGGAACCACAGTGTAAGCTTGAGTTATAGTGTGGGGAGGGGAGGGAGGGAGATAGGATTGAAGAATATGCAAATATATACTAAAAAGCTTGTAATTGGAAATGTTGGGTGTGAAGTTTATGCTTTGTGTGTTGTAAAAATCAATAAAATATATTTTAAAAAATAATAATAATAGGGAAGTGCGGTTGCATACTCTGTAGGTAGAGTCCAAGTCTCTGAGCCTTATCCTAGTCCTTTGGGCTGTAATGGGTAAATCACTCCCCATGCAGGAGGAACGTCAGGAGCTGCTGCTGCTCGGTGGCTCCTATCCCCTTCAATTGTGAGCAGTCCTACATATCTCCCTTTGGTAATGCAACAAATGTTTCAACTTCTAGCCACCCAGCCCATCCCAGCTCTCAATCCTGTCAGCTATCCAAGCTCTGAAATGTTGCATCCAACCTGTATCAGTGTTAGCAGTCTCACATTTCCTAAGATCTGCATTTAACAGGAGAATGGTAGAGGCTAGAATAAGCACTAGTTTGCCAGAATATTGTCAAGGATGTGTGTGTATGGGTGTGCGATATTAAGTTAAGTTTTGGGTTTACACAAGTCAACATTGGTTTTATTATTGTACATATACTCTGTGCATAATGATTTTATGATGTCAAGAATGATGTGAATATTAATGCCTCTGTGCACCACTTTGATGGGTTTGCTGAATCTGTATCCCGTTGCATGATCTTAGAGTGGTAGGCAGATCTTGATCCAGTTACCTTCTCTGACGGCGACTTTGGGTCGATCTGCACCCATCCTACAATTTCTTCATTTGGGCCTTGCTGTTCTTTATCGTCCAAACCACGTCCTCCATGTTCACTTCTTCATCTGCCCTCCGGCTAGCCAATCATGGTGGTACCGTGGACGCTGCCCTGCTGCTCCTCAGCTTGTGAAAGGATGACAATTGGGTGACAGCATTCGGGGTGAATCTTTGAGCTGCTATGGCTTCTTTGACCGTCTTGAGGGGGTCCATTCAGAATGCCAGGGCCAGCTTTATCGCTCCCTTGATGAACCGGTTCACTCTTTCCATCAGCCCATTGGCCTGGGGGTGGTACAGTGCTGCTTTTATTTGTCTTATGTTGTTCTTTTTCAAGAAAGTCTCCATTTCACGTGAGACGAGTTGGACGCCCTTGTCTGTGACAAGGTCTTTGGGTAGCCCATCTCTCTGTAACACATTAGTCCGTACGTCTATGACTGTTGACGTGGTGATATTTGACACAAATTCGGGTTCCACCCCTTTTGAGAAATAGTCTACCATTACTATTCCATATCGGTGCTCTGCCGGCATTGCCTCCAGGGGGCCGATGAAGTCTAGTCCAACTTTATGCCACACTCCTTCTAGGACGTCTGTGGGTATGAGTGTTGCCTGTCTCGCCTTTAATCTTTTGTTACTGTTTAAGCACTTGTGAAATCTGTCCATCATCATGCGGATGTCCCGATCCATGGCCGGCCACCAATAGGCTTCTCTCACTCAACATCATATCATGGTGTTGCCTAAATGTCCTGAGTGCACCCTACACAGGATAACTTTTCTCATGTCCACTAGTGGAATCACCTGGTCGCCCTTGATGATCAGATCTTCTGCCTCAAATATCTCTTCCGCTACTTTCCAGTACGGTCTCATGACTTCTGGGATGGTTCTTTCCTGCTGCCAACCTTCC
Source organism: Ambystoma mexicanum (assembly GCF_040938575.1). Classification (NCBI taxonomy): domain Eukaryota; kingdom Metazoa; phylum Chordata; class Amphibia; order Caudata; family Ambystomatidae; genus Ambystoma; species Ambystoma mexicanum. Next base: position 34,794,738 of record NC_090936.1, read on the forward strand.
CTGGCCCATTCTCTGAGTCTCACCATTGCTGGGTCTTTGCATGCTTCCTCGTTTCAGTGACCCTCGCTCATTTCCAGGAATTCAGCACTTCTCAAATCCTGAATGGATGCTACCACGCATTCATCTTCTAAGAACATGGTTGCATTCTCACTGTTTCTTGGTAGCCTGGACAGGCAGTCCACTTGGGAGTTCTTCCACCGTGCTATGTGCACTATGTCAAAAGTGTACTCTTGAAGCCGTGCTGCGATGCGCGCTAGCCTCTGCGTGGACGTTTTGGTCCATCTGGGTCTTAGCATGTCGATCAATGGTTTGTGGTCGCTGACAAGTTTGAATTTTGTACCCCAAATGTAAGTTCTGAAGTACTCCACTTCCCATGCGCATGCTAACATCTCCTTTTCCACTGTGGAGTCATTTCTTTTGGCTTTGGATAACGCCTTGGATGCAAATGCCACCACGTCTTCTGTATCTCCTCTCTTCTGCGTCATCACCGCCCCCAACACGTACACACTGGTGTCGGTAGTGATGATGGTATCCCAATCAGGATTGAACGGCTGTAAGCCTGGTGCTTTCACAATCCTCTCCTTAAGGATTTCGACTGCCTTCTTCTGCGCCTGGGACCATGTAAACTGTGCCCCTTTTCTGAGTAGGGCTCTCAACGGCGAGTTGACTTAGGAAAAGCTGTGAATGAACTTGGCATACTACTCAGCTAGCCCCAAAAATGATTTTAGCTTGTCCTTGTTTTCAGGTTCAGGGACCTTTACAATCGCCTGCACCAGGTTCTGCTTGAGACTGATCCCTTGACTGAATATCTTGTATCTGAGGTATTCGACTTCCCTGGACCTCAACACGCACTTGTCGTACCTGAGCTTGACACCGACTTCCTGTCGTTTGTTGAGGACCTTTTTATAGTATAATGTTGTGCGTGTGCTCATCTTCGGTGTAGACCAATATTCTGTCTTGAAAGTACGAGACCTTACCTACGTCCCGCAGCAGTGAATCCCTCATCTATTGAAAGGCAGAGGCCGCTGATGATAGGCAGAACGGCATCTTGGTAAACTGATATGTGCTGAACGGGGTGATGAACACAGTGTGGGGCCTAGATTCCTTAAGCAAGTGTATCTGGTGATAGGCATCCCTCATATATGGCTTGGAGAATACTTTGGCCTCCTTCATCATCAGGATAAGTTTGTTGATGCTGGATAGGGGATAGCTGTCCGTGATGACCTCTAAGTTTAGGCTGCAGGGGTCTATTTAAACTCTCACGTCCTCAGAGTTCTGTTTTTTTATTAACACCACATGGCTTAGCCACTCTGACACTTCCACTTCTTCAATGGTGCCTTCTTTCGCCATCTTTTCCAACTTCTTTTTGAGTATGTTTCTAGCCGTCGCCGGCACAGGATGTACTTTGTGCATCACAGGGACTGCATTTGATTTGAGCATTATTTTATGCACATACTTCTTGATTCTGCCCGGCCCTTCCGAAAATAGTTTGGGGAAATATTCTTTCGACACCGGCACTCCTCCTGCATTGATTGCCAATACTTGGTCCTCCGTGCTGGGATCCATCTTAATCTTCAGTCTGGCTTGATCGTCCCACCCCAGGACCGCCGGGCCTTCCCTGGACAAATACACTCTGGTCCTTGTCTCTTTTCCTTTGAACTCAATGATGCTATTAAGGTAACCCAGTAAACTTATTATGGCGCCTCCAAACACAGTGAGTTTGTGTTTGGTACTGCATATTTCTACTTTGTCGGTGCCCATCATTTCTTTATATGTGTGTATGGGCAGTATTGTTAAGTTGGAGTCTGTGTCGGCCATGATGTTTGTTTCCATCCCTTCCACTCTGATGGTACAGTGGGGTTTTCTCTCCTGGCTCTCGTACAACAGTATGACTATTATGACGTTGGGCCTTCCTTCCTCTTCGGACAAAGTGTACCCTTCCTCGCCTTCTTCCGCCTTTACAGTGTTCACTTTCTTGTTGTTCTAAATGTTTGGGGGAATCCCGAATCACACTAGCTTCCAACTAGTGTAGTTCCTACCTCTTTCCAGATGTGAATGTGTAGTATCAAACATAGAGGTAGATAGAAATCTGACAGGTCAAAGATACATACAATAATTATGAAAAATACATCATTTTTCATTAAGAAGACATAGTGTTAAAACACAATTTAAAACATCAATTAATGCATCCAAATTGTCATATAAACTATTATAAAAATAATGTGTGCCCAAATATTCCTCTGTGGAGTCTACCGCTAATTACTTTGAAGGTTTTTATAAATATGCCTTTATGGTCTAACCCTTATATGTGCTTATAAAAAGCTTTTCTCAACATGTTTCTGTTCAGAATCTACAAGTGGTGAACATTCTTCAGGAGATATAGTTGTAGTCACTGTTCTATTACGGGGTTTCAATTGGTCCTCCCCTTGCTTATCTACAATCAAGCTGGTGATCTTAGAACTGGGTTGGTCTGTAGGGGCGGTATCTATGAGTTGAGGTGGACTTTTAAATAGCCGTTTCCTCCAATGACACCTGCATGAGCGGGTTGATCTTGCTCCGGATCTTATCTGTAGTTATATCTTATATTATTCCTTGGCACCATCGGCTAAGTGTTTGCTGCAAACTTCAATGGTAACTTCATTTGTTGTGTCTGTTAAGTCCCCTTTATCGCCTGCCTCTGTCAGGTTCTGGTTCAAAATCCCCCTTCTCCTCACCTGAATCCTCAGAAGAACGGTTCTTAAGTACCTTTTCGGATTTCTTACTGTCCTTCTTCCTTTCCTTGGGATGGTTATCCCTTAGTTTCCGACCTTTTCTTTCGTGTAAATAAGGTCTGGCCCCTCCAGAGGCCACCGTGACAGAGATGAGAAACTGCCCAGGGAGGCCCCCAGGAGGGCCAGCCTCGCCCCAGGGAAAAAGCCGGAAGGCAGAAAAAACCCTGGTTCCAAAGTAAGTGAGAGTTGTTTCCAAAGACCAAATCTAGTACTGAATGTAGTACTGTAAGCTGAGAATGGCTCAATTCACAGAGAAGAATGTAACGAACAAAACATATAGGGAAACGTATTATATATATATAGCAAAGATCCCTTAACACCGAAGAAAATCGCTGGGAGTAAGTAAGAACATGAAATGAAAGTCGCGAAAGCTGTTCGCATACAGAAAGTAAACACCGCCGTCTTGCGTGTGATACAAGCGGCTGGTTTCGTTTGGGCAAGACGCCTTGAATGCAAGCCGTGAATGCAAGCGGTGAAATGCAAGCCAAGAAAGAAAGTATAGTTACAGAAGGCGGACAGACAGAGGGTCGCCAGGAGTAAGTAAGAAAACTGAAATGAAAGTCGCGAAAGCTGTTCGCATACAGGAAGTAACACCGCCGTTTTGCGTGTGTTACAAGCGGCTGGTTTGTTTGGCAAGACGCCGTGAATGCAAGTCGTGAATGCAAGCTGTGAATGCAAGCTGAGAAATGCAATCTGAGAAAGAAAGTATAGTTACCGAGGGCGAACAGACAGAGGGTAAAGATGATAAACAGGTAGGCAAACGAACAGAAGGAAAAGAAAGAAGTGAAATCACAGATACCAAACAGAATAGACCCCGGGGAGGGGTTTTCTAGATACAATAGAGTAATCACAAGAATCACTAGAATCACAAGAGTGGCACCGAAATGCAAGCGTAGTAGCGAGAGAAAACAGATACAACGCGCCGGCAGAAGGGGAGGAGCCGGCAAATATAGTATAGTCCGCCATGTTGGATGAGGACTAGAGCGCTATTCAGAGTAGAATTAAAGCCGCCGCCAGTAATTCCATACCTTCCAACCACCGATCCTGACAGTATACCCCCTTCTCCTCCGGGGACCCCCCGGTTTGCCCGGGTGGAAGTGGTGAAATCTCCGAACCAATCGGGGTGCCTTTATATGACTCACTGGTTCCCAGGATCTCTCATCCAACGGATAACCTTTCCAATGCACTAGGTATTGCAACCTACCCCGGTGGTACCGGGAATCAACTAAATAAGCCACTTCATATTCTTCAGGTGTTGGTTTCACTTGTGTACGTACCTTGCGGACTGGTCTTTGGAAAGGATCTTCCTTGTACTCCTTGAGTAAGGAGACATGGAAGACCGGATGTACCCTCTTGAGATAATCAGGGAGTTTGATCTTAAAGGCAACCGGATTAATCCGTTGCACAATGGGAAAAGGTCCGAGGAACCTGGGGGAGAATTTACCAGAATGAACCCACCTGGGCAGGAAACGGGTAGACAACCAGACCAATTGGCCCACCTGCCACGTAGGGTTGGGGCTTCTATTCTTGTCTGCCCATCTCTTTTGAGCCTGTTGGCTGGCCAGGTGTGCCTTTTGTGCAAGTTCATGTACCTCATGTAAGTTCTTCAGAACCCCGTCCACAGCAGGAATCTTAGTGGAAGGGGTACTGAGCCAGGGCAGATGTTGGGGATTATACCCGTAGGTACAAAAAAAAGGACTCATCTGGATGGACGTATGAACTGCATTGTTGTAGGCAAACTCTGCTTGTGGAAGGAAGCGATACCATCCTTCCTGCTGTGGACTACAAAAGCATCTCAGATATTGTTCCAGACTGGCATTCAACCTCTCGGTCTGTCCGTTACTCTGAGGATGGTAACCCGATGAGAGAGCCCTGTGAATTCCTAGTGCCTGGCAAAGAGATGCCCAAAATTTCGAAGTAAATTGAGGTCCCCGATCTGAAACCACAGTCCGAGGCAACCCATGTAAGCGGACTATATCCCGAAGGAATACGGCTGCTGTCTCTGAGGCTGATGGAACATGCTTGAAGGCGGAGAAGTGAGCTAACTTACTGAAAGTATCAACCGTTACCATGATCACAGACATATCACCCGAAGGAGGGAGATCCACAATAAAATCAGTGGAAATATGTTCCCAGGGACGTTTAGGTAAGGAGTCCTGCTGAAGTAGACCTAGCGGTCTTCCAGTTCGATGTTTGTTAGCGGCACAAACCGAACATGTGGAAACATATTGGCAAACATCGTTCCGTAGGGTAGGCCACCAAAAACCCCTGCGTAGCAAGTCATAAGTCTTCCTGACTCCTGGGTGTCCTGTTAAAGGGGAATCGTGGCACCAGGACAAGACTAGAGTCTGAAGTTTCTTGGTAGGAATGAACAAAGCCTCATCATGATAATATAACCCATCCTTGCCTTGGATGATAGAGGATGGAGGATCAGAGCCTGTTTGATATTGAGGTATCAAATCTCGAAGAAAGGATAGAGTGGACGCAACAATCTTAAGCCCTGGGAAGACCAATTCGTGTCCCCTGTAGATTCCAGAGCCTTCCCCCAAACTACGAGACAGGGCATCCGCCTTCGAATTTTCTGTGCCCGGAATGTAGGTGATATTAAAATCATATTGCAGGAAGAAATAGGCCCACCTGGCATGGCGTGCATTGGTGCATTCCATTTGTTGTAAAACCCGAAGATTACGATGGTCCGTTCTGATGTCAAAGCTGTGAGCGGCCCCTTGCAACAGATGGCGCCACTCCTGACAGGCTAACTTGATTGCCAAAAGTTCCCTTTCCAGTACTGAATAGTTACGCTCACTAGCAGTAAGAGTCCTTGAAAAATAGGCCACTGGATGTTCCACCTCGTCCTCAGACTTCTGTAGTAGGATAGCCCCTACTGCACCAATGGAGGCATCCGTTTCCATAATGAATGGTTTAGTTTGATCTGGTTGGATCAGTATGGGTGCCTTAGAAAAGCATTCCTTGAGTGTCATAAAGGCTCTTCTGGGATCCTCATCAAAGATGAACTTTACACCCTTCTTTAACAGAGTAGTTAGTGGAAGCACCGTTTTAGAGAAATTGGATATAAATCTCCGATAAAAGTTAGCTAAACCCAGGAAACTCTGTAGCTCCCTTATATTAGTAGGTTCCTTCCAGCTCCGGATAGCCTCGATCTTGATTGGGTCCATCTCTATGCCCTCCTTAGTTAGGATAAATCCCAAATAGGATACTGACGTAGCTTCAAACTTGCACTTTTCTGGTTTGACAAGCAACTGATGGGACTTAAGGCGTTGCAAAACCTGTACAACAAGTCTTCTGTGTTCTGAAAGTGTCTTGGAAAATATCAAGATGTCATCAAGATAAACCACTACTGTTATGAACAACATATCTGAAAACACCTTATCCATGTATCTTTGGAATATTGCTGGAGCGTTTACCAGTCCGAACGGCATGACCCTATATTCATATAGACCAAATGGGGTGCGGAATGCCGTCTTCCACTCGTCTCCTTGTCTTATCCGCAGAAGGTGATAGGCACCTCTTAGGTCGAGCTTAGTGAAATATACCGCTCCTTGTACCGCTTCTAATATATCCCTTATAAGTGGCATGGGATATCTGTCACGGATGGTAACCTTATTCAATCCTCGATAGTCGATACAAGGACGTAACTCTACTGAATCTTTCTTAGGGATAAAGAATAAAGAAGCCCCACAAGAAGACCTAGATTCACGGATAAGTCCGTTCTGTAGATTTGCATTTAGATATTCTCTAAGAGAATTGCGTTCCAGAAGCGATAATGGATACATGCGACCAAAGGGAACTATGGCTTCAGGTATCAAGTCGATGCTGCAGTCCTCTGCCCTATGAGGAGGTAGTATCTTGGGTATAGTATCCAGAAATACTTCGGAAAATGCCTGATATTGAAGAGGGACAGAAGAAATGATCATGGAATTGTGAGTAGATCTTCCTTCTTCCAATCTGGCCTTGGTGATTTGGGTAGTAGGAAAGTCCATACAGTTGGTTTTACAAAACAGAGAATCAAAGCTCACCTTATTGTCTGTCCAGTTAATGTGCGGGTTATGCCTTCTTAACCATGGGATACCTATCACAACCGGAAAATGGGCGGCCCTGATCTGATCAAACACTAAGATCTCTTTATGTTGGCCCATCTCCATCTTCAGTGGGAAAGTCTCTGAGGTGATGGGTCCAGAGGATAATGGCCTGCCGTCAACACCTTCTACTGGAATGGGAGATGACTTGAGTCTGGTAGCCACCTGATGTTCAGTGGCCCAATTGAGGTCCATAAAATTGCCTGCTGCTCCGCAATCCAACATTGCTAATACCTCCGTGGGAGCAGTCTCGGACAGCCACAGTTTCACCTTGAATATCATCAGGCTGTTTTCTTCCTTGTTGTCTAAGGTTCTTGAGTTGTTGCAAGGGTATTTGTCAAGTCCCCCGACACTTCCCTTGCAGCAGAGCGGGGGCTGAAGTTTCCCTTCCGTCGAAGAGGTACCTCCGGGCAGTCTCTCAGTAAATGTTTGGAAGAACCACAGTACATGCATAATCCTGTGTCCCGTCGTCTTCTTCGTTCGTCTGGAGTCAGGGGACCTCGAGTGGCTCCTATCTGCATGGGTTCTTCCGTCCTGGCTGAGGGTCTTGCTGGAGGAGAAGGGGATGGGAGCCTCATGGTTAGCGGAGTTCCTCTGGGTCGTCTTCTTTCTTGTCGCCTTTCCTGTAGGCGAAATTCGATCTGGAGTGATAATGTTACCAACTCTCTGAAGGATGCTGGTCTGACAACTCTAGCAAGCTCGTCCTTGATCTCGTCGTGAAGACCTCGTCTAAAAATGGTCTGTTGGGCCGAGTCTGGCCAGTCTGTTTTAGCAGCTAAACTCTGAAAGCGGGAAACGTAGGTTTGAAGATCAGAGTTACCTTGATAAACATCCAGAATGGCTTCCAAGGAGGAGTAGAAGACCTCCGGTCTGTCGAATCTTTCCTTGAACAGTTCTATGAAACGGTCATAATCATTTAGGGATGGGTCATTATTAGTGACCAATGGTGTGACCCAGGATAATGCGTTTCCTGAAAGGTTTGCGATGATGAAACCGACCCTTGATCTGGCCGTTTCATATGCATGGGTCCTGAAGGCAAAGTACACTTTACAAGCATCTAGAAAGTCCTTTAGACCTCCAGGGTACCCGTTGTACTTGCCGAAAGAGAGTGGCATAGTGGGTAAGTCACCATGACCTTCCTGACGTACCACTACCTGTTGTCGAAGTGCAACGTTTTCCGTTCTCAGGGCTTGAACCTCAACTGTTAGATTCTGCATAGCCGCAAATAGCTCTTGGTATTGCTCCAATGATGCCATAGTGTGATTCGGGCGTTGTATGCTGTCAGGTTCTGGTTCAAAATCCCCCTTCTCCTCACCTGAATCCTCAGAAGAACGGTTCTTAAGTACCTTTTCGGATTTCTTACTGTCCTTCTTCCTTTCCTTGGGATGGTTATCCCTTAGTTTCCGACCTTTTCTTTCGTGTAAATAAGGTCTGGCCCCTCCAGAGGCCACCGTGACAGAGATGAGAAACTGCCCAGGGAGGCCCCCAGGAGGGCCAGCCTCGCCCCAGGGAAAAAGCCGGAAGGCAGAAAAAACCCTGGTTCCAAAGTAAGTGAGAGTTGTTTCCAAAGACCAAATCTAGTACTGAATGTAGTACTGTAAGCTGAGAATGGCTCAATTCACAGAGAAGAATGTAACGAACAAAACATATAGGGAAACGTATTATATATATATAGCAAAGATCCCTTAACACCGAAGAAAATCGCTGGGAGTAAGTAAGAACATGAAATGAAAGTCGCGAAAGCTGTTCGCATACAGAAAGTAAACACCGCCGTCTTGCGTGTGATACAAGCGGCTGGTTTCGTTTGGGCAAGACGCCTTGAATGCAAGCCGTGAATGCAAGCGGTGAAATGCAAGCCAAGAAAGAAAGTATAGTTACAGAAGGCGGACAGACAGAGGGTCGCCAGGAGTAAGTAAGAAAACTGAAATGAAAGTCGCGAAAGCTGTTCGCATACAGGAAGTAACACCGCCGTTTTGCGTGTGTTACAAGCGGCTGGTTTGTTTGGCAAGACGCCGTGAATGCAAGTCGTGAATGCAAGCTGTGAATGCAAGCTGAGAAATGCAATCTGAGAAAGAAAGTATAGTTACCGAGGGCGAACAGACAGAGGGTAAAGATGATAAACAGGTAGGCAAACGAACAGAAGGAAAAGAAAGAAGTGAAATCACAGATACCAAACAGAATAGACCCCGGGGAGGGGTTTTCTAGATACAATAGAGTAATCACAAGAATCACTAGAATCACAAGAGTGGCACCGAAATGCAAGCGTAGTAGCGAGAGAAAACAGATACAACGCGCCGGCAGAAGGGGAGGAGCCGGCAAATATAGTATAGTCCGCCATGTTGGATGAGGACTAGAGCGCTATTCAGAGTAGAATTAAAGCCGCCGCCAGTAATTCCATACCTTCCAACCACCGATCCTGACAGCCTCTTTATTATCTGGCTTTAACGGGGTCGGATTTCCTTGTTAATCTATATTTGATACTACACTTTCTTGTTGCGCCACCTGCATGCCAAGGCCAAATGCCCAATCCTTTTACAGACCGAGCATTCTTTGTCACTCGCAGGACATTCCCTGTTGTTGGCCAAGTGCTTTGTGCTGGTGCATCTGTGACATTTGAGGGGTTCCTTCCTCCCCCATCTTCCTTGCCTGGGTTCTGCTGACTGTTTATCTTTCTTGCCTCTAAACGTTAGGGCCTGTACTTCGGTGGCGCCCGAGTTAGCTGCAAACTCTTTGCACCTTCCCGCCGTTTCTTCAACGGCTCTCGCAATTTCAACTGCTTTGTCCAGCTGGAGCTCTTTCTCCATGATGATCTTGTCCTGCCCCTTCCTGCTATTTGTGTGTATTGTCAACATGTCGCAGATCACGCTTTCAGAATTGTTCCCGAAGTTGCACAGGGCTGTCAACTCGTGTAGCTTCGTGACTTAGTCATCCAATGGTTTAGCTGCCTCTTGTTTGTGCCTATAGAATATGATTCTGTGCAATACTTTTTTTTCCTTAGTGGTGAAATGTCTAATGATCCTCCTTACGGCTTCCTTGTATACATCGTCATCTTCTCCCGCCACCACTTCTGGTGTGAGACTGGCAAACACTCTTTGTCCTTCTACTCCCAATGCATTTAGGAGCATTGTCCTGCACCTCGCAGCTGAGTACTCCGCGCCTCCCAACGCGTCTACATAGGTTGTGAATAACGGTTCCTATTGGGGCCACAGGATTGTGGGCTAACCTGGAGTTTGCTGAAACGGCAAGGGTGGCATTGCGCCTTGCATGGTGTGTCGCAGGGTCTCCATCCGCTCCTCATTGCCGATTATGTTGTATAATAACTGGTCAGACCCTCAGTAAGGTTGTAACTTAGGTTTATTGGTAAGTAACCAAGGCAGCATAAACAAAGATAATAGGGAAGTGCATTTGCATACTCTCTAGGTAGAGTCCAAGTCTCTGGGTTTTATCCTAGTCCTTTGAGCTGTAATGGGTAAATCACTCCCCATGCAGGAGGAGCGCCAGGAGCTGCTGCTGCTCGGTGGCTCCTAGCCCCTTCAATGCAGATGCCACCCACTGCAGCCTTCCACGCCTCTCGCTCGAAAATCTCGCGAGATCTTGCAGTTGCCCGGTCTCACAAGCAGTCCTACAAACAGGTTGAGAAGAGAGGGTAACTGGTGGAAAAATCTACATGTCTGTTATCTTTATTAAAATTACGATTTTCGTACACAGCTAATTAAGAGAATCACTGTTTCAGCTGAAGACAGAGACATACATGCCAACACTCTGACAGACATGGGAGGGAGATTTTGTCAGAGATCTCGGGAGGCATACATTTTACCATAGGAATGTATTAGGGCTAGAATTATTTAAGACGGGAGAACGTGAAAAAGAGCAATATTTTTCATAGAAAAATCAGGAGTCTCCCAACTAAATCGGGAGGGTTGTCATGTATGCACAGAGGCTACGATGTTGTACGTTTAAAGCACATTTACCACCGTATGTGAAGCGTGCCAGGCAGGTTTAAAATAGAACACCTTAAAGGTGGGATCGCTAGACCAATCAGTCAATCTCAAAATATCTTGTGGGAACCACCTGCTAAAATGGATTTAGAAGCCAGAGCCCCCTGGGAAGAATGGACCCCAAATGTGGAAGAAACAATTCTGGCCAAAGACATAACCCATCTGACCCATCTGGCCAGAATAGGCGAGGAAACGGGCTTGAAGGATAGCTGTGATTGATTATAGGCCCTGAGATCGGTTGTGGCTGTTTGATACTGTTTCAAACATTTAACACATCATTTCTCATGGTCTAGAAAAGAAGAGTAATTAATGGTACTAGAACCACACTTTGTACACCTGGAAACGGTAAAACACACACCAAATGGAGAAAAAGATCATTTAGTAACATCTAAAGGGTAAACATCTGAAATCTTCTGAAAGATATGAGGCAAGGGAGCATAGTAAATTTGGCAGGCAATCGTTTTAAAGTTACCAGTTTTCTAGAAGGCCATGCATTGGAAAGATTGAACACTAGATTAACATCCCACAAAACTGTGTATTTGAACCTGGGGGTTTCAACACTTTCACTCCTTTTAAGAAATGGCATACCAAAGGGTGGTTACCTATGGATTTCCCATCTAGTAGGACATGTCCAGCTGAAATGGTTGATCTGGGAGGCCACCAGGGTTGCGCACAGGCAATGGCTGCCTGACTGCAGTGTTCCCGCCGAGGCTGGGCCTATTTCGGGGATTGAGCCCCCCCGAGAGCCCCCCGAGCGAACATTACGTGAAGCAGGAGCGGCTAAACCCCCCGTGACGCCCCCGCTTGAAGGAACGGGCTCCCAACTCCAAGCAGAACCAGAGTTCAGGGAGCGAAGGAGCGTGAATCCACAGACGCCACGCTCGGCGGCTCCAGAGGCGGAGGAGGCCTCCGCACCGAGAAGGCTGCAGAGACGGTCCGTGCCCCCAGCGGCCCCAGGGGTGAAAGGCGAGTGCTGGGGGAAAGACACTCCCCGGAGGGGGACCAGCGGCGTCCCCCCTCCACCCGTCCACAAACAGAGTGATCGGCCGCCCCACCGGCCCGGCCCCGTGTCCCGCAGTGCGGCGGCGCGGGAAAAAAGGAAAACAACGTCGGGGGCTGGACCCCGCCGGAGGAGAGGCACACACAGAACCGGAGTTCAGGGAGCGGAGGTGTGCGACTCCACAGACGCCGCGCTCGGCGGCTCCAGATGCGGAGGGGGCCTCCGCATCGAGAAGGCTGCAGAGACGGTCCGGGCCCCCCCCCCCAGTCCCAGGCGTGAAAGGCGAGAGCTGGGGGAGAGACGCTCCCCGGAGGGGGACCAGCGAGGGCCCCCGCCCACCCGACCACAAACAGAAGGATCTGCCGTCCCTCCAGCCCGGCCCCGAGTCCCGCAGTGCGGCTGCGCGGGAAAAAGGAAGACAACGTCAGGGTCTGGACCCCGCCGGAGGAGGCCCAAGAGAGGAGCCCCGCAACACTGCAGCGCCTCGGGTGAGTGGCGGATCGGCCCCCCTCCCATGGGGGCCGAAACTACCGACGTTGCCACCTCACACGGGGCTACCCAGCAAACAGGACTACCCCAGAGGCACACAAGGGGTGAGCGGCCTCGGCAAGGACCCCACCCAGATCCAAGATAGTGCTCCGTGGACACGGCAGGGCGAGGTCCCGCTACGCAGCAGATGACCCTGGGGGGACTAACCCTGGGGGGCGACAGCAACTCGACGGCCCAGGTGAGAGGCCCCCGCCAGTAGCCCGCCTGGGGGGACTATCCCATCCCTCTTGGGAGTTACGGCCAGATCCGGCAAGCCCCACCCGAGCAACGCATATCGGCACATCCCCGGGATAGCGTAACACACCCACAAGGGCCAACCAAATCGAAACAGACCGCGCAGCTGGGGATCAGTGCACCCTCACAGATTGAAGGAGGACCCCACGGGCTCTTTGCGAATTAGGGGGCGCTTTTGGCATCCTCGACCTCAGCGGGCCCACGGCCCACCCTGAACCTGCAGGTGGCCAGCGACCCTGGTGAGAGGCCCCCGGCCCCGGTTGGCAGGGCGAGTGCCCGCCTGGTGGGCTGCTTCACCCCTTTCAGGGGATAACCCGCCGCCCATAAACACCACTGGACCGCAGCAGACCCCAGAGTGGGAGACCAGCAACACCCCATGAGCTGGAAGAAGACCCTACAAACGTTTCGCTTTCGAGAGACAGAGGTTGCTACCGAGGTTCCACCTCTCTCCAGAACCATGGCCCACCCAGAACCCGCTAGCCAACCTGCAATGACAATGGAAAGAGGCTTTGCCTCCATCCTCCAGGAGATTAGAGAAATGAGATCGATATCGCCCAGAAGTTCGAGAAATTAGACCAAAGAGTAGACAAAATCGAGGACAGAGTCCTACAAGTGGAAAACTATCAATCGTCCTCTACATCCCTGGAGGTTCAACTCGGTACACGGCTCCCGGCTCTGGAAAAGAGGGACGAGGAGAGAGCCAGGCTAATGGACGACTATGAAAATAGGGAGAGACGGAACAATGTAAGGTTTTTTTGGGATTCCGGAAACAGAGGGCGAAACGGAGAGAGAGCTGACCAGAGTGGTGAGAGACATCATCACCCTCTTGTTCGCTGATGAAATGACAACGGAACTCATGTTCGATCGGGTGCACAGAACTAGGGGAAGGTCGGGGAGCACCAGAACGGTCCTGGCTCGCTTCGACTAGTACACCGACAAGGCCAAAGTTCAGGAGGCTGCAAGGAAGGCAGGGGCGATAATTTATAACTGCGCCCAAATCTCTAGTTTTCAAGATCTCTCAGCTTACACTCTAGCTAAACGAAGGATGTGCCGCCCCCTGACACAACTTCTGAAAGAGAAAGGCGTTCGTTATAGATGGGGATATCCTTTCTCCTTGTCTTTTGAATACTCAGGCCAACGCACAACGCTGGTAACGGAAGAGGACATTAAGGGCGCTATTCAAGACTACGTGGGTGATCCCGCCCCCAGGAGGGGCCCAGTTGGCCCGGAGGCGCTAAGCAGGGGCACCCCCAGTCAGTCCAACTCCAGAAGGAGGAAAACCGGCGCTAGGAAGTTCAAGAAATTGAATACACCACCGGCTCCAATGGAGGAAGATGGAGCCGAATCGGAAGGATGATAACAGTGACCCCACGAGAATCATCGGGTCTAAACAACAGGCGGACTATGGGGACGCTTTGATTGCTGCAACTTCTCTATTTGCAAGTATAAGGGTACCCGGGGGGGGGCCACAACCACGGGTGCAGTGTGACACTCCATCCTGGGCTCGGGGAACGGTCGCCCACGGGGCGGAGGGAGTAGCCTGGACCGTCCACGGTTCGGGCCCAGTCAACCGGGAGGGAGGAAACAGTTCCGGTTCCTACTCAAGCAATACCCAAGCCGGGGTGCGCGGGAGGTGGGATGAGTTGGGGGGGGCTCACGTTAGTGTGCTTTGTTATCTACGCCTGGCCGAAGGGAACCGGCTGGTGGTCCAGCCAAATATCCAGGAATGGAGGGACTACATAGCTGGACGCCTGGGAGGGGGGTAGGGGTTCGTACACAAGTTGGGTCTTCGGGGTAGGGATCGAGTTGGGGGGCAAGTTGGGGAAGTGTTCTAAAAGAGTTCAAGCAGGGAAACCTAGCAAGCAAGGAGGGAACGACCACGCGACACTGGTGACCAAGGGGGAAGGAGACAACGATTATGGCTGACGACCGACCAGCCCTGGGGGTTGGGACCCTGAACGTGCGAGGCCTCAACACCCCCACGAAAATATCCCTAATTAGCAGAGAGTTTAGGAGGGCTAAGCTGGACCTACTCTACGTGCAGGCGATGCACTGGGCGAGGGGGAGGGAGCCCAAGATGCGTGGGGGCGGTATGGAGGAGATGTTCTATGCATCCCACAAAGGAAAGAAAAGAGGGGTTGCTATCCTCCTGGCTAAAGGCTTGGGATTCGAGAAAGACTCCATCATCAGAGACCCTGAGGGCTGCTACCTCTTGGTAAGAGGCTCACTGCAGGGCGCACCCATAACCTTGGCTGCAATATATGCTCCAAACGAGGGCCAGGCCCAATTCTGGGAGGAATTCTGGGAAAGGCTGAAAACATTTGTCCAGGGCCCACTGATGGTGGGAGGTGACTTTAACATGGTCCTGGACCCATCCAGAAACAGACAGCGGGTGGGCACAATAAACCCTAGGCCCGCAGAAGAAACCGTGTCGCGCAGCTTTCAGAGGGTGAATGAGGGTCTGGGCTTGGTGGACACGATGCCCACCCCCCGAACGGGTACTCCATCTTTCTCGTATTATTCCTCCACTCACAAAGCCTTCTCCAGGATAGACCATATTCTTGTGGACGAGACACTACGTCCTTACACAGCAGGTTACAGTATAGACCCCGTACCCTGGTCGCACCACGATCTGGTCAGAGTCACTTTGGCAGGGGACTGGAGTAGAGAACGGAGGGGATGTTGGAGAAATAACGACACCATATTGAGAGACGAGGTACATGCCCAGGCTGACCTGGAGCCCTTTTCAGAGTTCTGCGAGCTCTACGATAATGGGGAGGTGGGCACGCACACCCTCTTGGACGCCTTTAAGGCTACCCTGAGAGGGGTACTCATCAAAATGGGTTCTCGACAGAAGAGGGAGAGGGAGACCCAGGAGAGAATTCTGAGGGAAAAGATTGCATGCCTCCAACCGGGGGGGTCCCCAGTACAGACCTTGGACCGGGACCACGTGGCCACTCTGGAGGATTATAGGCTCCAATTAAAAGACCTGCTCCTCCACAAAACGGAGAGGAGCCTCCAAATGGTCAGACAAAGATACTACGAGAAGGGGGACAGGGCGGATAGGATCCTTGCCTGGAAATTGAGGGAGGTCCAGAGAAGTAGGATGGTGAAGGAGGTGAGGGACAGTGGGGGAACACTAGGTTATGACACCCCCCACATAAGTGCAGACTTTCGCCAGTATTATGAGTCGTTATACGCCTCGGAATATGATGGGGGTGAGGCCCAGATCGAGGAGTTTCTCGACTCCATACAGATACGTCCCTTCCCCGAGAGTTGGCCGAGGGGCTGGAGGGTCGGGTGACCGAGGAAGAGGTGTAGAAGGCGATTAGCGGGATAAAGGTGGGGACTTCCCCGGGAGAAGATGGTTTTTCGGTTTATTTTTACAAGAGGTTTCGCTCATCCTTGTCCCCCTAGCTGGCGAAGGTTTTCAACTCGGTCTTGGAGGGGGATACTCTCCCCGACTCCATGATGGGAGCCATTATAGTGGTTCTACCCAAGGAAGGTAAGGACCCGAGGGAATGCTCATTTTACCGGCCAATATCCCTGCTTAACATTGATGTCAAAATTCTGGCCAAGGTGGTGGGTAGGCCGATGGAGGGGATAATGCAGAAGCTAGTCCACAGGGATCAGGTGGGTTTCATAAGGGGCAGACAAGGGTCGGATAACATCCGTAAAACAATAGACTTAATACATTTTGCCCAAAACTCGAATCTTGATGCATGTGTCCTGTCACTGGATTCGGAAAAAGCTTTCAATAGAGTTGAGTGGAGATGTATGTCCCTCCTCCTCCAGCGAATGAGCTTTGGGATGCCCATCTTGAGTTGGGTGGCCGCCCTCTATAGAGCCCCTACCGCACGGGTCCAGGTAAACGGCTTGCTGTCAGAATCCTTTCCGCTTACCCGGGGAACTAGACACGGCTGCCCTCTCTCCCCCCTGTTATAGGTCCTCACAATGGAGGCTTTGGCCATAGCGGTCAGATCCCACCCAGACATTGGGGGTATTAGAAGGGGGGAGGTGGAATTTAAGCTCTCCCTGTTTGCCGAAGACATCCTGGCATATCTGGTGGACCCGGCCTCTTTGATCCCCCCCTTCTGTCCCTGGTCAGCTCCTTCGGGCGGTTCTCGGGCCTGAAGATTAACACGACTAAGTCCGTTCTCCTCCCAATGCGCCTGGTGGACCCGGTACTGGACTCCTTGCCCAGATTTCACGGGATAGCAGTTAGCAAGGACAACGTTAAATACCTGGGCGTCCTCCTCACTAGGGACTTATCGGATCTGGGAACCTCCAATTACGGGCCCATTCTATCTGAAATCAATTCTGACCTGAGGAGATGGGGAAAAATGATTCTCTCCTGGTTTGGCCGGATGACGGCGGTAAAAATGAATATACTACCCCGGCTTTTGTATCTCTTCACGGCCCTCCCTACCCGGGTACCCGCCCAAACCTTCATAGACTTGCATAAAGGGGTCCGAGACTTCATTTGGCAGGGGAGAACCCGAGGGTCGGTAGGGCCACCCTGACGCTTCCAAGGGAGGAGGGGGGTTCGGTCTCCCAAACTTCCAGTTATACTACCACACAGCACAACTACGGGTCCTCCTAGAACACATGAAGGAAGGCTTGCGAACATATTGGTCTTATTTGGAGGACATGGACGTCCACCCCCTCAAGGTCCAAGACCTCCTATGGTCCCCTCACAAGTTGATTCCGAAACACGTACTGTCCCACCCGACCCTAGGTGTTCTTTGGGAGATCTGGAGGGAGTGTCCTTGAACAGCTCATCTTTCATCTTGGCCGTCCCCTATGACCTCCTTGTGGGGGCCCCTTCTGAAATTGGGCAGCAGAGAGATTAGCCAATCCCAGCGCTGGTCCGACGAGGGCTTGGAATGGGCAGGACAACTGTTCAGAGAGGGCGAGTTCCTGAGTTATGAGGATCTCAGGGATGGGCTGGGAGGTGGGTCCCTCTCCATCTTCGAATACCTTTGTCTTAAGGGTATCCTCGGCAACCCCGCATGGGGCCCAAACCTTCGGAGACAATTGACTCCCTTCGAGAAACTCCTCGACTCAGCAACTTCCAGAAAGGGCACGGTTTCCTGTATGTACACAGTCCTCAACACCCATAACCTTCAGGCTAGGAGAGGTTTTCGTGGGTTTTGGAATGATCTGGCGGGGGAAGAGATATCTGAGGATGCCTAGGCTCGCATCTTTAGGATATCGTTTCATGTCAATCTTTTTACTTCAGACATGGAACATAATTTCAAAATCCTGCAGGGGTGGCACAGAGACCCGATAAAACTCTCAAAAATGTTCACAGGGGTTTCACCAGACTGTCCGAGGGGCTGTGGCCAGGCAGGGACCAGAGGCCACATGTGGTGGCTATGCCCGAAAGTGCAGTCCTACTGGGAATCCGTGAAGGATTGGATAGCAGAGGTAGCGGAGGACTCTCTTTCTCTCAACCCGCTGACCATGCTGCTGGGCCTCTCTCCGGAGGAGGCGGAACTGTACCGGTACCCAAGGATGGTGGAAACTATGTTAAGGGCGGGCAGAGTGGCCCTGGCCCAGAAGTGGAAGAGCCCGGAAACGCCTTCCAAAGACAAATGGATGAAAAAACTCAAGAATATGTTCTTGATGGACAAATTGACTGCCCTGGTGAACAATGGGGGTCATTCCGAGTAGGGCGGTAAGGGTTAACGGTCACCGGTAACGAGACCGGTGCCGTTAAACCCTTACCGCTCTATTCCGAGTTCCCTTTGCGGGTTGGTACTTAACGCCTGCTTTTTGCAGGCGTTAAAAAACCAACCCGCAAAGAGACCTAGGAGCTAATTACGGCACCGTAATTTACGGTGCCGTAATTAGCGCCTTCCCCATTCCCATTGAGCCCTATGGGCCAAAAATGGGAATGGGGAAGGGCCCATGGTGAATGGGGAATTACCGCCCCCGCCAACCTTGGAATGGGGCGGTAATTCCGCCATTCACCATGGCGGAGTCGGAAAAATAACAGCGTCAACCAAGGCGCTAATAGCGCCTTGGTTAACGCCAGGGTCGGAATGAGGCCCAATGACTCTTGTTCGTTTCTTGCAGACTGGTATGGGGTCCAGCAGACATGGGGATTGGACGTCCATTAGTGTCGGGACGGCCGGGGCGCGAACGTCTCTGAACAGGTATACACCCAGTGGGGGGTTCCCACGACCCGGGGCGACATCAGCCTCAAGCCAGATATAATGCGGGTCACGTGTCGCGCTGCTTCAAAGACTGTGGGCACGATGTGAAAGTCTGGTTTCCTTGCAGTTGTTATGTTTGAATTGGACTTGGAGGGTGAGGGAAGAGGGGGGGGACAACAATAGGGGGGGTTCGGTGTTTATGCACTTTTTGTTTTTTTGTGTTTTGTCTTTAAAAATGCTAATAAAACCAAAGTTTTAAAAAAAAAAGTAATGGTTGATCTGTATAGATTAATGGTGCGAAAAGCTTTCTTTTGGTCAATAGGGAAGATAGAAAATGTACCACCTCTATTGGAGTGGCCGTAACGGGATCCATGTCTTGTCCCACACACCAACAAACCCAAACTCCCCAAGCCATTCGATAACCTTTGTACGTTCGAGGGGCTCAAGATTCCCTGACAATGGAAGAAGATGACATCGAAATTGTTATGTATATGCTTACTATGGGATGTATTGCATCCCCAATGTTCTCTATTACAATGTGTAGAATGTTATGCTTCATGCTGAGCTTGTTGGGTCAGAGCATTCTTATTAGAACTTCCAGTCTGTTTGTTATGCCTCAAAGTTGTCAGTTGATGGAGGCTGCTGAACAGGTTGGGGGTCTTGCCTGTATATCTTAACGTATGCTAATAAACCCACTTCAAGGATCTGTGACCGTGTGGTTATTGGCACAACAATGGCGACGAGGATGGGATGGTGCTAACTGTACCCCAGGCACCCACCCTGATTTTCAAGACCAATTGCAATTGTAGAGAACCAGAAGAAGGACTCAGAATAAGATGTGGCATGTTAAGGATGTTTTATTTCAATAAAAAAGAAATTGCATATCTAGCCCTGCTGCTATGAGGGAAGTTCCCTGCCTAATAAACTAAAAACGTAAAGGTGCTCGACAAAGTCCAAAAGAAATAGTCCTTAGTCCAAATACTATTATCTAACTAGTCACTACAACTTAATAAAAATATAACAGAAAAAGAAGGAAGCCAGAGCAACTGCCTCTGTCCTTGGCTTCTGCCTGGCCCAACACTTGGATCTCTATTCCAAGACAAAGTTCACCAAGTTCTGGATCTCTTTCCACCACGTTCATCAATTTCTCGCAGCAAAGCCCTATGATGGGCTTGCTTTATCTCTATTCGTGTGTATCTTGCTCTGCTAACTCTTGTGGCTTTCCCAGCACCGATTATCACTATTCAGCCCTTTCAACAGTATTACCTCTTCGGAAGCATTTGCCTCCCTTCTGCTGCTCCATTTGGCAGCTAATGAACTTCTCGTGTAGAGCTTGAGAATCGGGTCTCCCACTGCAGTCTGGTCTTGGAGTCAGTTATTGGGCCCCAGGCCCACCACGGCTTCCGTGTGGTCACACCACCAGGCAAGACGGTCGCTTTAACATCCATGTCTCCTTCCTGACCCAGTCTTCTTTGCCGGTCAGGATGCCAGCCTTCCAGCGTTTGGAGAGCATCTAGATCATTCCCCACGCTCTGGCCTATGGTCTAGTGTGGTTCCCCAGTCCAGAGCGTCTTCCCATCAGAGGCAAGCCTATGTGTAAGATTCTCTCTTTCTGCTTCCATGTTCCTCGTGGTTTTATGTACGTCACTACAGAAAAAAGGGGTGTCACATTCTTATTTGTCTGTGCCGTTCAGGCGGAATCCAGCATTACCTGAAGTCAAAGAGACTGAAAAAATGTCACTATTCAGTGAAGCCATAACAGAGTTAACAACCGTCTTTCTGATTCCCATCTAGGTGGATAGTGTGTTCTGCACAGGGGGTTGCTTACTGGAAGGGGAGTCCTTGTCCTCAAGTGGGGAGTCCCCCCAGTGAGGTCCCACTTGCCCAGACCCCTAGGGAGGGTCTTGCTGAGCGGGCACATCTCACTAGCCTCAAAGGGGGTGGACCCCCCCGGGGAGTAGGGCCGAATAGTCCAGATTCATCACACGATTTAAATGAAGTTCCCTCTCCTGGGGAGTTGTGATGATTCACCAGGTCTCGTCATTTTTCCTCTTGGGAGAACCCCGTCTTATGAGGCTATGGAGTTGAGGCCCCTACCCAATTGTACCCGTGGGGGTGGTAATATGCGGAAGGACCTCATGGGGTGGTACTCTCCTCCGGCTGACAAGGACATCCACCTCAGGAAAAGCCGCCATAAAACCCTGTCACACAACCTCCTTCCCTCATGGTCACCCTTTTCTCCCACAATTAATAGTAGAACCATGTGTTAGTGTAAATCCATGACTGTGACAAGTGTAAAACATACTTGGATGAAGACGAACATGAGAGGCATATGGTATGACCAGATAAAGAGTCAGCCAAGTACTATAATGAGGTGGTTCACTGGAGGCATGAAGAGTGCCAAAGAGACTTCCCAACATGGTATTGACGTTACACGAGGGCGAAGTCAACAGGATAAAGAAGAAAGCAACAATGGACTAAGGAGCTCTTACTGCGGAAGCCAGGAGTATGCAAATGAAGCCAAGGATATTCGAAGTTGGAGGGCTGTAGCTGCACCAGTCACATCTCTCCATGTGGGAGTTTGGATGTGGCCGGTGCATTTTTCAGGCCAAATCTGCTGACCTGGAAAAGGGATTCATTCTCCTGGTGAAGGAAACGCAAACATTACTCTAGTTAAAAACGTATGTTTATATTGTTAGGGTTAGATAAGTCGGTTTCTGATGGAGGACGGTGAACATTTAATTTTGACAGACATTCTGACAGCTCACTAAAGTTTTCCTAGGTGGAGGCAGGGCAAGTCCCTTAGAAGTAGGCAGAGATAGGTTCTTAAAGTTGCACAATAAAAGTTTGTAGCCAGAAAATGACCCCTCCTTGTCAGTCTCCTTCTTTTACACCCTCACAGAGTCCACAGCACCCGTGTGGAAAGAGGAACGCAATAAGCGCCCCAACCGAGGAGACTGACATTCCACTCTATGATGAAATCTGGAGTCATTGTGAAGATCGCCTTGCCATTCCATGCTTGCATGTGCTGCCACCACCAATTTAACTCTGTCCTGGCTTCCGTTAAGAGGGGCATTTTGTCTGCAGAACTGAGGCCTCTCCTGAGGTGTAACGTTTTCAGCCCCTGTAAGGCCCGATAATGTATGAGATGTCAGAATGAGGAAGGTTGGAGCCAGTATTGCCAGAAGCCAATGAATGTTAATGAACAAATTAAAAGACAAAACTTGAACAGATCTCCATATATGAAATATAAATATGGGGAAAGTTGGAGCAAGTGTTACCAAAAGCAAATGAATATTATTGCAGAAGTTAAAAGGGTGAACTTGACCAAGTCTCCATATATGAGATATAAATGTTGGGAGCGTTGGAGCAAGTAGTGCTATACTAGCATTTTGGAACTTGACTGCCCCTGGGCAGGACAAAGACTGATATGCAGGCATAGTTCTCTTCTGTGAAAGGGACAGTGAGCTAAAGACTTGGTTGAGACTCTCCCGGGGTCATCCACCGAAGAACAGATCAATGGGCTGTGTTCGTGCTGGCAGAGAGACTCCCAGAACCCCCTTTGTTTTGCACATTAAGTAACTTTGGGTCTCACCCTAAGTTACCAGTGGAATCCAGACATGGACCCCTTACTCACTGTTCTTAGAGAGGCACAGCTCCACCCGACTAGGCCGAAACACGTGTCTGGGGTTGCTCTTGGTACTCTTGTTCAGAGGAGAATTGCCTAGCATTTCGGAACTGGACTGCCCCTGGGTAGGACAAAGACTGATATGAAGGGATATTTGTCCTCTGTGAAAGGGACATTGAGCCAAAGACTTGGTTGAGACTCTCCTGGGGGCAATCCACCCAAGAACAGGTCAATGGGCTGTGTTCATGCTGGTAGAGAGACTCCCAGAACCCCCCTTGTGTTGCGCTATACTAAACGACAGTGAGAACATTAAAATAAGCACTTGGGGGAGAAGATACATAGAAGGAAAATATACCAAGGGATGTGAGACCCCAGAAAGGGATTCGTGGAAGTGGGTTATACCAGGAAATCCATAGACAATATACAGAGAATACTTGCATTGTGGAAGGAGAGTGTACCAGGGGATCTGTACAAATCAGATGAAAGGAAGTCCTGGCGGACCAACCACCAGGCGAGTTGAAATACAATAAGTATGTTAACTGTGAGGGGTCAGAAAAGTGATATGGACACAAAGGTAACGTTTTCTCAAGATTTGCCATTTAGTCAAAATAAAAAGGGTGTTGAATAAATGCCTAGCTCTCACTAATCTAATAGAGAGGTCCTTCCCTGCCTGGCAAACGAAAACTAAAGAAAAAGGACCTAGTGTCCAAAATATATCTGGCCTTCACACTAATATACACAATAGAATCATACAAGGAAATGTGACTAACTTCAGTTCAGCAAAGCAATTCTGTAATTCAGACTTAAAAATCCTTAAAAGCAATCCTTGTGACCAGGGTTGGATTCCCTTCCCCTCGATCCATTCAGGACCTCTTGGATTATAGTTCTGATTCAACAAAGTGCTGTTCAAGGTGTGATGAATCCCGCAGAGTCCTCACAGAATCCCAGCCTAAAGTCTCCTCCCAGGTGCCCAGGGAAAGGCAGCCGCTACCTGATCCTAAACCGGGGGGGTGGTATTAGCCAGGTGGATCAGCTAGGAGGAGAAGACCACCAAGGGGATAGGATGCCTCTGTTAGGAGAGATGCAGTATTCACCCTCTTTGGAGGATATTTCTGTAATACTGGAAAAAAGCTTGTTGTCAGATTAAGTCTTCCCTTTCCAAAACTACTGTGAGTGGTCAACACCATTATAGTCAACATGGGATTTATGTATATAAGGATCAGAGAATCACTACCATTACTTCTGATAGTTATGATTCCCCCTTAGGTTTGAACTATAAAACCAAGAATCAACCATTACTTCCTTTAAAAACCTGCCCTAAAGGTCTAATCTATAAAGTATTTCAACAGAGTAAATTAGATGAGGTTAAAATGGCTCAGAACATTAGGGACTTCAAGTCCCATAATGCTCTAGGTACTGGGTCTGAGGAACCTGAGAGCATCCTCACTTCTTTTTCCCGGGTAGAGGAAACTTGGGGAGAGGATGTCTTTTGGTGAGACAATGCATCCCCCTTTCCTTTATCAAATTGCACCTAGGTTTCCCCTGCCTTCATAAGCTATTGTCAGTCTTTGCCTCTTTCATAAAATGTCCAACAACCATTTCATTTTAAGACTGGGGCGAAAAGGAGGCAACTGGGAGTAATGCACACTTCCATTCATTCACACCACTTTGGTACTGAGACGAGGAAGAGGACTATGGAGGAGTCCCATTGTAATAGCCACGCATATTCAGCTAACGGTCTTAACTATGGTCAGGCACCTGAGGTGAAGGAATTGCACCTACAAACAATTCACCAGTTTCAGGTGTATAAAAGGCAGGACCATCCAGAATAAGACAGAGACAGCCTCGAAGGAGAGGGCCTGGAGAGAGAAGGCCTTGAGGCAAGGGCACGGCTTAGAGGAGCTGAACTGGCTGGAAGGAAGCAGGGTTGAGCAGGCAAGAGATGCCGGGGCAAAGGCTGGCCGTGAGATGGTCAAGAAGCCGTCAGTCCATTTTGCCCGGTGTCCCCAGCAGGAGCTATGGGACACCAACGTCTCCCGATCACGGCAGGCCGCTAGTTGGAGCTTCCGTGATGAAAGAGAAGAACGCACAGCAAGACTCAAGCACAGTGAGCGCTGCTCGCTGAAGCTCCCATAAGGAACGCGCGGAGCGAAAAGAAAGCCGGGAAGGAAAAACCAGATGCCCAGAAGAGGGGAAGCATACCAGTGAGTGTAAGGAAGGGAACACTCATACCGGGGCACTTCAGGGGCTGTAGGGAGGCATATTTAAATACTGAATAAACTGAAAACAATTATAAGTACTATGCAATACCAAATTAAGGAGTTTTGAATGCCGAATATGCTGCAAAGTGGTATAAGTAATTTTGAGAAAGCAACAATCAGTATTGAATACCGAACTAAAGGAAAGATATGTTGATCAGGTTAAAATACAGCACAATACAAAAGCAAGTGATAAACATTTATGGATAAACGTGAAAAGCAAGTAATGAGCACTTATGAATAATGTGAAAGGAAGGTAGTGAAAAAGGGTGAACCCCACGGAGTGAGATGTGTGAGATGCCCATTGTGGCAAGAGACTGCAAAGAAGAATCAGAAGGAATACAGAAGTATAACAAAGTGCCAAAGATTATCAGTTGCGTGACCTGTAATGGGTGTATCGTCTGGTCCTCTGCTTAAAAAGAGCCAAAGAAAGCAAATATAAAGAAGCTTTATTTTAAAACTCCTATAGGGTATGGTCAGTGTGTACGTGCGCTTTGGTACCTTCTATGATATATTTGGATAGCAGCAACTCCAGTCAATATAGGTGGTACCCTACACCTGTTAAGAAATATACATTCACCTTAACATCAACTTGAATGATTGCGCTGCTCCAAAGATAATATTTTAAGAAATGTATTTACATTGATACAGAAAAAATAAATCTATACAAGAATACAGCTCTAAATACAGACTTCACACTTTAATCATATAACTGTGCAGTGTACCCTCAAAGAATCCTAGTCAACACGTGTTTCGACCTGTAGGTCTTTGTCAAGGCTATTGTACTCTTAATGGCACATACACTTGTCATATCCTTTGACTTTATACAGATAAATGTCAACAATTAACATTCCAAATAGCAACATTGCATAAACATAAAGTTATCCATCATGTAAAAAAAAAAATCAGTAACACAAAAGAAAGCAAATCACTAAGGGAGAAAGCAAAACCGAAACATTATTAATCATCATAATAGTTATTTTTTCCTTTCATGCCTCTTGCACCTTTTCCATCTTGCTTCGTGCCTCTTGCACCTTTTTCACAGGATAATAGCCCCCTTTGATTTCACATGACTTCACTGCCCAATTTTACTTTCTTTACTCTTGCACACATGCGCGTCTTCCTAGCTTCGTGCTTAGACTTCACAATGTTACTTGTATCAATGTCTTTGCACTCTTTGAAATCTTCCTGTTAACTTCAATTGAACACTCCCACAAACGCAGTCCTCTTTCTTACACGTTTCCAATGTTACTATGCATCGCTCTCTTCACAATCCGGCTTTCAGACTCACCAGGCTGACTTCTGCGCTTCGACTTCACGGGGCCATTCGCGCCGAGGTCAGGCTCTCACCACCTGCCGCTCTGACCCTCTTGGGCTGCCTCACTGACCCAGGGAAATGAGCACTCGCATACACAGGTTCTGCAGTGCCCAGCATGCCCCTCGGTTCCCATACACGGACCCTTCTTGGCTCCCTGGAGACACCGCTCCCTCGCCACGCTTCTGCTTTCTTTTTTTGCAGTTCTTCAGTGTCTCGGCTTCCTGCTCTCTGGCCTCTGGTTCTGGGCAACTCTGGCATCTCGGCTCCCCTCTCAGCTCACTCTCCTGCTTGCTCTCCTACTCGCTCATACTTCTGTGTCAGACCGCACCTTTTATAGTCAAAAGACCAGTCAAGTGGAATCAGGTGTAAATGGTTACTATCAAATGCCTGACCCCGCCTGTCTTTATTAGTGGGACACTTTGAGTTGTTTCTATGATAGGTTTCCCACATTTTTCCCATGTTATTCCTTAGGCTAATCTTTACTGATCTTAGTCACCTCTTCCTCGTCTCTGTATTTGTTGGAAATGGGGAGGGGGAGCTGGGGTGAGATTGTAAATACCCCATAAAGGCTGAGGGAGAGTAGGTTGGGGTGTTGTTATGACTGGGGAAATACCATGTCTCGCCCTCTGTCGTCCTCCTCCCAATCCCTGTGACCCTCCACTCAGGTGATCTTCCCTTGGTTGTTCACCCCCAGGGTCAGGATCCAAAAGTGATGGCCCTTCCCTGGGCACCTGAATGGAAGATCCTGAGGCAGTGGGTGGGAGAATATCATCAGGTTTCTCACACCGCTCACATTCCTGCCTAATTTCGGAAAGCTCTAATAAAGTGTGTCTGTGTGTGCGTTCCCTACCTTGCCAGGGGTGGGGAAAGAAATATTTAACCACAAGTACTCATTGTTTTGTGCGCCCAAAACAGCCTGTGAGGATTCAGGCCTACCTTTGAATAAGGTGTAAAAGATCCATTCTATGTATGTTGTGCGCATGCAATATATTCACCTAGCATCCTATTAACCTTTTTAGCTGTTTGTCTATAAGGCCCTATAATAAGCGTCCTCTGTGCCTTTTTTCTGTACCCACAAGTCTCCCCCCTCCTCCCTGTCCCCTCTCATCTTTACTAGTAGACTTTACGCAATCAGAATTGTTTGGGAGGGGCTGGGATCTGAATGTGCTTCCCAACATCCCCCCCTTTAGTGAATCCTCCACTAACTAACCTCTCCTCTCTCTCTATCTGCTTCATCCTACATACTTGACATAAGCTTTCTTCATCCCGGGCATATTTCTCCTGAGTACAGGTGAGATAAATGCACCCTCTGTCACCCACTAAATCAACCTAATGTTCTGTGCAATTCTCCAGATCTGGTGGGGCGAAGTCAGAGTCCCCAGGGGATTAGATATATTGGCTGTTCAACTCTGACCATTGAAGGACCCCTATGATATGCGTCGGGGACCTATTTTATGCATCGTTTGGGGGGACGTATGTGTAGAAAGACAGTGCTATGTTTTTACACATGCCCCTCTCCATCACCGTCAAAAGAGCCAGGAAGTACCGGTTCGGAAGTGTCACTAACCGGATCACCCTCAGCTCGCTCTTGATAGCGTTCAGGCCTTTTTCGGTATCATTTGCCAGCTTGATAATTTCCCACCACACAATTTGCAGCCATTTAGGATTGGCTGCAGCCTGGACTCCTGGCATCAGAAGGGAGGAGAAAAACACTTCTGTCTTTTTATACATACAGTATTTGTCTGGGGATGGCTTTGAGCAACTGTTAAGTCCCGGGTGTGACAACATTCTTTATGGAATCATTGGAGGCATCCGATATGTCTTGTTTTGGCACTTTCCAAGATGGTGACAGAAGTGCCATGTATCGCTGCAGTCTTTCCTGCAATGCATGCTACGTGTCATGTTTGCTGGTGGCTCTGGATTCCGGAAGTGTATTTAGGCAATGGTTGCCTAGGACAAAGTGCATTGCTTCGTTTCTTCCAGACGCTCCATGAGTTTGTGCTCTATGCTTTTCCAATTCTAATCTCACCTTATCTCTGGTCCCTCTTTCCCTGAGCCGTACTATATCTGTTCTGTCTCCAGCATATATAGCATTCCTCCACAGTCTCACCGATCTTCTCTCTCTCGCTCTCTCTCTCTCTCTCTGCCTCCGGACCTGCGCTCCTCTGCTGCAATCCCGGCGCTTGTTATATGATCAGAGCCTGTGATTTTGGGAATCATTCATGTGCAAGACTTCAGTTCCCTTACCTTCTCTTTATGTTCCGTTATAGTGCGAGTCTCCTCCTTGCTACCCAAAGTTTCAACCAATAAAATGATCGCAAGAGGATCAGAAGCATCTGACAAATAGGTATCCACAACAAGGATCAAAGAGAAGGGGTTGAACCATTCTGCACTCTGCACTCTACCTGTTCCAGCAGGATTATCTTCCTCAGAGGGTTTCCCTGGGGCTCTACCTCTTTTACTACCTTATAAATAGTTGAGGAGTGGAGGAATTAGGGTCACTAGGATAGCTCTCAATTACCTATCTAGCTGCTGCATTTGGATAGTCAGTCTTTTTTATTTCTGACAGCTTATGGCATATTTGCAAGTAATCTCGAGTTGACATAAATATAACAGCAACTTGACAAATCTTCAGACAAATAATTCGATCTCTTCCTCCGTATCTTCAGTGAGCGCTTCTTTATTTTTGCCAACATGTGTGGGTTTGGGACTTTGTTCTGTTGTTCTATGACAGGCTTAGATACAATCATTTGATGAGCGTCAGCCATCACGAGAATAGCTGAGTGCAATCTGGTTTGTGCAGAGGTGCCTTGACAGGATGGTGGGAGATGCATATATGCTTGATGGCCGCACACATAGTACATATCCAATAGGGCTGTTGTTCCTCTTGCGAGATCTGATATTAACAGTGTTTTATTGCATTTGATGTTCAATGCCATTGAAAACAAATCTCATATTCTTCTGTTGCTTGAACTTTCACTGGAACTAATAATGTCTCAATCATGTCAATTTCAAAAATGTACATGGCTCATATTGTGAAACAGTCCTTATTGATATTCCATGTCACTTTGTCTCTGAACCCTGCCAACCCCCCTGTGTAACGCTCACCTGGTATCCACAGGGACGCCACCCGACTTGGTTGGACTGCTTCCGACCTGGATTCGCCTACCCCGGGTTCTCGTTCTGCCGAGGATCTAGTCTGGAAGACAGGAGTTCTGGTTTAGCCCACAGTCTCTTTCTCTTGGGGCCCGCCTCCCGTGTGGACCCCAGCGACCCCTTAGAGTTTTCCTCACCTTGTGTTTCCATAAGATTCACTCTCCGTCCTGCAGTTCTGTGCAGGGGTTCGTCTTGAATGGGTGCCTTGCTGCCAAGTTACTACACTGGCGTGGGCCCGAGAATCCAGACCTTCTGCGACTCCGCACTTGAGGTAAGTCTATTGTTCTTAAATAATGTGTCCAGAATTGTAATTGCCCTCATAGGTGCAGAAGGGATGATGAAGACGTCGAGCTGATGGAGAGGGCTGTGCTCGAGATGGTAAGTGAATGCGCGAAGCGCGGTGCTATGTGCGCTTTTGCTATTTGGCTAACCTGTATTATTCTTCTTTTGCAGGCCACCGTGATGTTCCTGGATGGAGAACGGCCGGGAGGATGCGGAACGTTGAGTGGAAGATGTCCAGACAGCCGTAAAGTACCAACGGAGTGTTTCACTAGGTAAGCGCGCTTCCGAATGATGCTTGAATGAGGAAGGCGAACGCTTACTAATGTTGTCCTTTTCTTTCCTCCTCCAGGATGCTGCTTTCAAGCAAGGACAAGCTTCCGAGGTGAAACTGGAGGGCTCAAGGAGCTGGATTGCCAAGCAGGTAAGGATGGTTAATGGTGTTCTTCTTCTCTTCTCCTTTGCAGGTGCAGGCCTGGAATGCTGAGGACAGATCACGGTGAACGTCACGGTGCGAGTGCAGAGCAACGCGAAGCATGTGCTGCAGCTCAGGCATGGCTTAAATAGTCTACAGGTATCCCAGGTGCCTTCAGGGCTGACCACACCCTAGATGCTAGACCGCATGGTGCAGTTCTGAACTGAACCATGTGGGGGCAGCCATGTTGTTCCATTCCCATTGGAAGCTCCATCTGCCATATGAGCCTGGCGCCAAAGGCGCCAGGACTGACTGCAGGAGGGTCTTGAGGGGCATGATGGGGCCCTTGAAGCCCTGCAAGAACACTGTGATGGGGCCCAGAGATCCCAAGTACCAGGGCCAGGGGCTATGGCCATGACACCATGCCACACAGTTCACCACCACCTTTTCCCTTCTGTTTGACACAAACAACACTCCATCCAATTTTAGCAAGGGTCGTAGCTTACATTGAGGGGTACTTTCTTCTTTGGTATATTTTTCTTCATCCTTGTCCATCAGTTCAACATGCACCTTGTGCCCCTGGAACAGGCTGCAAACCCAACACAGTGCCTGATTAACCAAACACTGGGCTTCCAACAACAATATTTCCTGGGGTACTAACATTTTGGGTGCCCTGACATGTGGGGGATGAGAGAGCAGACATAACAGCTCCCGTTATACCTCTGTTTCACCACCCAGCTCATGTGGCTGTACCAGATGTTACTAAATTCTGGATGGTGCACATCAGACATTGTATCAAGAACTACTCCTTGGTACTGATTATACTGATTGTCTACATCAAATTCCCTTTTAACCTGCTATTATAATTTATCCAGTGCATATATTCTCTTAAGATTCACTAGAGAGGTTATAAAATCATCAGTAGGAGTTGTAACATCAATAACTACCCTCTTTCCAGATCCCCCTGCACTACACACCCCCACAATCCCTTTATATGCCCTAACCATATAACCTTACTGGACGCATATACAAATATACCAGATAAAAATCCACATCCAAGATATAAAAGAACCGTAACATAACGAGACCTGAAAAACACCTTGCATGCGCTGAAAGCAGAATAATAAAATGGTGTACTATCAATGGAAAAAGTCCTTTTTGTAGTAACCAGTACTCAATTACTAGGAAAAAAACAACAACGTGTTACTTAAAAGAACAAGGTATCAATATCATACTACACACACATATATATATATATATATATATATATATATATATATATATATATATATATATATATATATACATACATACATGCAGTCAATCAACAGCTGAGTAATTTAAGTGTGGAAATGCAACCCTAGCAATGAAGAAGTGGTCCCAGACCTTTTTTCAGCCTATGTATCAATATTCACAAAAAGCTTCAGACAATATACTCATAGGCAGAGGTGATGTATGAGGTGCCTTCCGGACATCAGAAAGATGTACCCAATACCGCAGCTCCTTCACCTTGACCGCAAGTGGAGTGGCATACACTACTGTATAAGGTCTGTTTTAGTGCAGCTCACCCCACCTTTGGACGCGGATTGTGGCGTGTGCATAAGTCTCCCCATCACTATCTCGTGAGGTGAGTGGTGATGTCCTTAAAGGGCTGAGTCCTCAAACTGAAAAGGGACAAAGGTAAGCAATGGACACAGTTATTTCTAAGTGTAACACACAGCTTTGACAGCTTAGCCTTCAAGAGGCCATTCATCTTCTCAACAACGATGTTGGCCTGGGGATGGTAAATGGAGCACATCTCATGTTTAATCCCAAAAAGAACCACAATTTCTTTAAACAGCTCATTAACCCCTTAAGTGCTAAGGTCGAGTATGCTAGTCCTTTTTGCAGAGACATGATTAAAGGTCAGCAGTCAAGGGGTTAAAGAAGTGGGTACCATTATTGCTTTTAAGAGTTTTGCACACTCCCCATCGGGGAAACACTTCTCTAACCAAAAATGTGGCTGTCGATTTGCAATCAGGATGTACGCATGGACCAGGCTCAACCCAATGGGAAAAAGGACACACCACAACTATGAGATAATGAAAGGTATTGCACTGCTCTCCCATATCTGCAAAGTCGATATGGAGATACCAAAACAGGCCAATTGGATGGGGTAATGTGTCCTTCAATGTCTTTAGGGTGAGCCCAGTGTTGTATGTCTGGCAGACCACACAGTTAGATGTAAACATATTTCACTCTGGGGCACTTGGGACTGTAATTCGATAACTTCAGTAATACAGTTTATGGAACCTGTATTTGTAATTGAATACCAACAAGTGCTGGATGTTCAGGAATATCTGGCACTGGTAAATACACAGCAGATTTTGCAGCTGTGTCTGCTGCTTTGTTGCCAAGAGAAACAAAGTCCCTGCCATTAGTATGGGCGGCACGCTTGGTGATTGCACCGAGTGTTGGCTGCGAGAGAGCATGAATCAATCTGTCTAAGAGGGCTGCATGCTGTACTGGGGTTCCATTAGCTCTCCGAAACCACCTTCACTTCCACCTCGATAATCCAAATGGATGGTTGTCTTCACATATGCTGAGTCCGAATAAATCATTACTTGGCATCCCTGTGCTGCCTCTAACACTTCAATTAGAGCAACCAGTTCTGCCCTTCGGCCAAGCAATGCCCTGGTAGCCATTGGACAAAGACCTTGTACTCTCCATCAACCAATCAGACCACTGCTGCTCCAGTATGCCGCTGACCACTCCCCTGATCAATAGTTGATAACCCATTCTACAAAGAACACCTCTCCATCATCTAGGGCATAGTCTCATTTAATAGAAATGTCATTGTGTGGTCCTTCCTACATAACACAGTCATGAACATCATCATCTTCAGTAATGGGTTCGGTCAAAAAGGTGGCAGGGTTCACCATCTTACATCAAACAATATGAGTATATGGGCTGCACAGAATTACTTCATAGGTCGAGGGTCTCTGTGTAGTTAATGTGGATCTGGACCTCTCAAGTATCGCAAATACTACGTACTTTACATATAGAGTCACTGAACAGCCAATGACAATTGTGGCTGACTTCTCAATTGCGAAAGCAGCTGCAGCTAACGCTTGTTCACAAGTGAACTGTGCTTGCATGACAGAATCTAACATACCACTATAGTACGCCAAAGGTTTATGGCCCATAGAACTGTGTTGTGTCAGTACTGCCGTCATCATTTGGCCGTCAGAATGTGAGAAAAGGTCAAACTCTTTGGTATAGTCTGCGGTCGCTAAAACAGTGGCAGTAGAAATAACATTTTTCAATTCCTGAAAACCTGTGAGCATCTCGTCAGTCCAAATAATGGCACTTTTCATTTGTTGGGCTTCTTTAAGTGCTTGCAGCAGTGCCGAGTGTATGATGAATAATCGAAGATCCATGTCCTGAAATAATTACACAACCACAAGAATTTGGCCATATCCTTAAGAGTTACTGGCTGGGACGTGCCGCACACTGCTGCTGCGCATTGTGGAGTCACTCTCTTACCGTTTACTGAAATCAATTACCCTAAATACAACTCCTCCTGCTGGCAATACTGCAAATTTGCTCTATCCACCTTGCATCCTTTGCTAACAACTGCATTACTATGATGGAATCTTCCATGCACTGTTGTTCAGTGTCACTATGATATTATATATGATATGATATTTTATTTGTATCGCGCTCATACACAAGTGTTTCAGAGCGCGAGACAAGTCATCCACGTATTGAATGCTGGTACTGAGCACTTGAATGTTAACCAAATCTTTGTGCAGAACCCTGTTAAAAATATTGGGGGGCTCACTGTACCCTTATGGGAGCCTAGTATGTTGAACCCACCTCCCAGAAAATGTAAACACAGTGAGGTATTGAGAATCAGGATGTAATGAGACCAAAAGGAAAGCATTCTTCAGGTCCACAACAGTGAAATGGGTGGCTTCCGTGGGTACATTACACAATATCGTTAGCAGGATTAGGAACCACAGGAAATTCTGCCTGTACCACATCGGGGCATGAATCGTGAATCATCCTTCAACTTGCCCCCTTCGATTTCGTCACGGGATAGATGGCCTTGTTGCACAGAGAATTGGATGCAACTATGATAACATGGTGTAAAAGGGCCATAATGGTGTCAAAAATTCCTTCTTCAGCCGCCTTGGACAGGGGGTACTGTTTAACACTGGGTAACACTACGCTTGGCTTCAGTGTAATATGAATTAGTGCAACACTCCACAGCAGTCCTACATCATGAGGGTTACTTGTCCACAATGTGTCAAGTACCTGAGATAAATCTTCTTGGGCAAATGATGGGGTGCTCTCTACAAATAACATCGGACATGGAACGTGTCGATACAGTATAATTATTTCATGCAGGACACACACTTACAATATTATCTCCCCATCATTATCTTTGTTCTGTCAGGGGCTGGGTTAGACCAATACACAAAACCATACACCACTCTCCCCTGTCCGGGTCTGTGGTGAACAACACAATCTTCTCCTTCAACACCAACATTCCTTCTATGTCAAGCATGATGATAGTCCCTGCGACAATGTCTTGAGGCGGAGCAGGTCTGAACAGAAATTCAGAGGGCACCCTCAAATACTGATTGGCCACTTGTAGCACCACACTAAGAAGAACTAAAATCCCATAAATAAACAAATCCGGGGCCACTGATATTCCTCTCGCCATTGCTGCATTTCCAAAAGCATGTATGACCATCATGACCCCCATGTAACAGATACTGGTGGTCGAACACATCATATCCCTCTCAATGAACAAAATGGTCATGTTGAGCTTACTTAAGATGTCTCTACCCAACTGTCATGCCTGCGCCATGGCGATCAATATGGACAAATTGTTATTCATTTATCTACAGAAAACTCCTGGATCAACCGCTATTCACTACTTGGACTTTATTTCCCATTTGCAAGACTTTGGTGCTTTTTTATTTTCCCCAGAAAACTACACTTACCATAATGCACTTGGCTATAATCATCCATTCCTGGCTATTCCTATTTTTCTTCATCAGAACTACAATCCCCAGAAGCCCTAGGGATTTGCTCTGCTTCCACCAGCTCAGGAACAGAGAGGGAGGTGGCCGATTGTCTGCAGGTGTGCTGAGCCAGGTGCAACCAATTAGCCTGCCTCTGTGCTGGGCTGGGCAGTATAAAGGCTGCTGCCTGCGAGAGCTCAGTCTCTTGCATTGAGTGTCCTTCCGGCACCTTATTTGCTTCGAGCTACAAACTTTGTATGCTGTTTCCTGATTTCACCTGCTCTTTGTTCCAGTGCCCTGGTGGGCTCCTGCCTTGCAGTCTGCTACACCCTTCTGCCTACAGCCCTAGCCTTTTGGGCTCCTTGCCTCAGCCCTGCTCCTCTGGGCGTCCTGCCTTGCAGCCTGCTACACCCTGCTGCCTACAGCCCTAGCCTTTTGGGCTCCCTGCCTCAGCCCTGCTCTTCCAGGCTCCTGCCTTGCAGCTGATCACTCTCTGCTGCCTTCCAGCCTCCGCCCTTGCCCTGCCGGGCTCTCCACATTGCAGCCGATCACGCTCTGCTGCCTTCCAGCCTCCGCCCTTGCCCTGCCGGGCTCTCCACATTGCAGCCGATCACGCTCTGCTGTCTTCCAGCCTCCGCCCTTGCCCTGCCGGGCTCTCCACATTGCAGCCGATCACGCTCTGCTGCCTTCCAGCCTCCGCCCTTGCCCTGCCGGGCTCTCTACATTGCAGCTGATCACGCGCTGCTGCTTTCCAGCCTCGGCCCTTGTCCTCTGGGCTCCCTGCTCTGCAGCCTGCCTCACTCCGGCTGCCTTCAGCCCTTGTCCTCTGGGCTCCCTGCTCTGCAGCCTGCCTCACTCCGGCTGCCTTCAGCCCTTGTCCTCTGGGCTCCCTGCTCTGCAGCCTGCCTCACTCCGGCTGCCTTCAGCCCTTGTCCTCTGGGCTCCCTGCTCTGCAGCCTGCCTCACTCCGGCTGCCTACAGCCCTTGTCCTCTGGGCTCCCTGCTCTGCAGCCTGCCTCACTCCAGCTGCCAATAGCCCTTGTCCTCTGGGCTTCCTACTTTGCAGCTTATCACGCTCTGCTGCCTACTACCTACCTTTTTCCGCTGGGTTCTCGGCCTAGCAGTCCTCTACAGTCCTCTGCAACCTTCTACGGTCAGCGGCTCTGCCCCTCAGGCCCACTCCTTGCTGCCCGGCCCTTCTGGGTTCCTTGCCGTGCAGCCTGCTTTACTCTGCTCCCTAAGCCCTTTTCCTCTGGGCTCTTTACCTTACAGCCCTGCTCCTGTGGGCTTGCTCATTGCTTTCCTGCTCCTCTGAGCTCTCAACCTTGTTCCTTACTGTCCTCTGCTATCCTATCCTGTTACACGACTTTCCCTTCATTTCCTTCTGCTAGTTTGCTATCAAACCCCTTTTCCTGGATTTGTCTGTAAGTATCTTCTCTTGATCTGTTTGTAGACCCTTTTGTACAGAGCTTGTCTGTTGGTTCCCATCAGTCAACCTCTGCCCCTTCCCTTGTCTCGTTTCTACATTACAGACACCCATAGCTGCTGTTCCAAGCCATGAGCAAACAGCGTGGGCCTCTGTTATAGCAAACTGTGCAGAAGGCTAGAGTTTTTTTCTAAGGTTCGTGGAATACTCTTTTCCTATATCTGCATACACCCCAAGAGGGAATTCATTCTGTACCTTTTTCCTTGCTACTCTTGCCTACTCTTCGTTCTCTTTCCTTTCAGCTGTGTGTGTACTTATCTGTCCACTTTATTTTGGCACAACCACCCAAACCCTTTCTGGGTGTCCTGTGCCACTCTTAATAGAGTGCCATCCTTGACACCAACAGATTGATGGGAGTCATGGTGGAGAACAACAATGGGGCCCATATTACTCTGTTGCCTATTTCGATGGGTAATTCTTTTATGAAGGAAACCGATTGTACTGCCCCAGAGAAGCCCTGTGTGTCCATTACCTCGCCTGACAAAGGGAATCTTCCCTCACTGATGCATGATTTTGTTGCACCTGTATTCACCATGAATATGAATGGTTTATTGGTTTATCTCCACGCCCACCAAGGGTTCCTCTTTGTCATGACCCTTAACCAAAACCCCCACTGGCATGTCCACATGCCAGGTAAGGTCAGAGTTTGGGGTTGCATTGGGGCCTCGGAGGCCTTGCAGCGTCTTCCAAGACTCTATTGGAGTCAGTCCTGGCGCCGTTGGCACCAGGCTCATATTCAGTATGAGGAACATTTTTTAAGGGACTACTTTTCCTTGGGCCTGCAGTCTACACGGAGGCACTCGCACAGTCTAGTTCCTAGAACTAGACTAGATGGTATAGTGTTTTGGGTGCGGTAGCCTGGGACTACTTTACCTGGACTACTTTGCTATTTAAACCACACCCAAGCAACAGAACACGCTTCGCGTTATTCTGAAGCCTGCAGCGTAATGCTCACCGTGTCCAGTGTCCTTGATTCCTGCAATCATCATCATCGGAGCAACGAGCCTGCAGAGGAGAAAAAGAACATCATAAATAGACTCTTACCTGCAAACTCCACCCTGTACCCGCCCGACGCTCGTCCATGCTTGTGCTTACTCGCGGTCGCCCATCCAGCAGGCTGCATCTTCTGGACACTGCATACTCACCGGAACGAAACAACCTGAAAGGAGAGGGAGAAAGACAACGTGAGAAAAGGTTACTTACGGCGTAAGCCTCAAACATCACGAGAACCTCACCTGGCTGACCACCTCTTGGCCGGCATCGTTTCGGAATACCACGCTCACCGGAGAAGACCATTGCGACCTGTAAGGAGAGAATAAACACAGGTTAGCAAGTACAAGGTGAAGCAGTGCCGCGCATAGCGCGTTACTTACCGAATCGTAGTGCGCTTCTTGCGCCATCCATTACCGGCAGGTGCTCAATCCAACCAGCACGACACGCCTAATCTCCCGCTCACCTAAGGGGAGAAAGAAAATACATTAACCATAAAGAAAGGAAGGCAAGAACAGTAACATACAAAGACTGCTGCAGTAAGACCTACCTTAAAGACACTTGAACGGGCTCGCACCAGTGAAGTAACTCGGTCGCCCAAGCCCACTGAAGACTATGCACCCCTGCAAAGAAGGCAGGACGGAGAGCACGCCAAATATTACAATAAGGTCAGGAGAGGGCCTAAGGGTCGAGCCCAGGGGAGGTGGGAGAAGACCTTACCTGATCTTGAATCCAGTCCTCCTGTGCTTTCAGGCCCAACTTCCATCGAAGGCACTACCCGGGATCGGGAAGAGGGTTCCAGGTGCAAATCAATCAACCAGGGCTGAGTGGCGTCCCTGTGGATACCAGGTGAGCATAACAGAAACGCGAAGCCTCTATGACATAATCCACCTGGGTGCCATGGAGACATCAGAAATCGACCAATTGGCTCAATTATTAGGACAGCTATGTGCCGAAGTTCATTCAGCCAGGCAAGAGACTAATGCTCTACGGTGGGACTTAGTTGTAACCAAGGATTGCACCGAGGAAATCAGCAGGCAGTTACTACAATCACAGGCCGGACAAACTCCATTGCCTGGAAACAACCCACCGGCACAAGCACCCGCCTTATCAACCGCTCCAGTACAGATTATAGTACCCGGAGCAGTTCCTTTAGCGTCACCGGAATGATTCTCAGGCGACCCCAGGAAGTATGCTGCATTCATGAATCAATGTCGTCTTCATTTCCTCTGCAGACCTGGTGCATTCCCAAAGGATCAGGCACGGGTAGCTTTTGTTTTGTCATACGTGAGCGGAAGTGCAGCGGATTGGTCAGTGGTGCTTGTGAGCCATGATGATCCATTACTACATGATGTTGGGGGTTCCAGAGGGAAATGGAGAAGCTCTTTGCTCGTCATACCCAGGAGCAAGCAGTAGACAATGAACTCTTGTCACTCCGGCAGGGGAATCAAGACTTATTAACGTACATTGCAACCTTCAAGAGGTTAGTTGCTGAAACGAGATGGCCCGAAGACAAAAGAACCACATTGTTTCACCGAGGCCTATGAGGAGAATTGAAGGACATTCTGGCCCAGGTGGTTGACCCACCTAGAGACTGTAGCAAATGTATTAACTTGGCTGTGCAATTAGATCACCGGCTACAAGACCAGAAAGCAGATCGGTCTAGGTCAGACACTCGGGCTGTGTATGTACGGCTTAGGGACAGTGCTTCAAGCATGTCTGAAAACACCGTGGAACCCATGCAAATCGGAGGTATACGACCACCGTTAACAAACGCAGAAAGGGACAAGAGAAGGCAACAGCAGTTATGTTTGTACTGCGGAAAACCAGGACACGTCCTCAAGGACTGCCCAGTGAAGCCTCCAAGAAGAACCGTAGGGGCCACGGAGAAGAACGAGAGTAAGGAGTCGGAAAACTACCCAGCTCGACAAATGTAGAGGTCAGTTTGTCAAGTGAGAAGAAAGAGCCACTGATTCACACTTTGCAATACCAGTGATCCTAATCAATCATCAACAACTGTCTAGGATGCACGCCATTGAGGCATACATAGACAGCGTTGCAGTTGGGAATTATATTGATCAGGAACTGGCAGCAGAGATGGGGCTTCCCTTATGTTTCAAGCCGACCACAGAAAAGGTAACCACCACGGATGGGACAGAAATTGCTTCGGACCAGTAACCCAATGTACAGCAGGAGTAACCCTGCTGTACCAGGATGGGCACCGGGAATCCATTTACTTCAATCTCATCAAGGCGCCTGAGTTCCGGCTAATATTAGGGATGCCATGGTTAGTTGCTCACAATCCTCAGATAGATTGGCGTGCAAGGAAGTTGACCTTTCCCGATGACTGCGCTACTACCTGTTATTATCAAGAAGAGAAACCCAATATCTGCACCCCTGAGATTCCTAGAACAGTGGCATCAACACTTGGTGCGACTAGCACTCTACCGAGAGAATATCAAGATTTCCAGGACGTGTTCCAGAAAGAGCAAGCTAACACATTACCGCTGCACAGGCCCTATGACTGCCAGATTGACCTCATACCTGGTGCGCAAATTCCTTGTGGCAGAATCTATGCATTCACAGAACCAGAAAACCTGCATTTGAAATCCTATCTAGACCAGTACTTGGCAAACAGATTTATCCGCCCATCTAAATCACCGGCAGCCAGTCTCTTATTCTTCGTACCAAAGAAGGAAGGGGACTTGAGGACCTGCATCGACTACCGCGCATTAAACTGGATCACCGTAAAAAATCATTATCCCCTGCCACTTATTCCCGAAATGTTAGACCAAGTCAAGGATGCCCAGATTTATACCAAGCTAGACCTCAGAGGAGCGTACCACCTGGTCCGAGTTAAAAAAGGAGATGAATGGAAAACCGCCTTCCGTACCAAATATTGGCTTTTATGAATACCAGGTAATGCCTTTTGGACTTTGCAACGCTCCCGCGGCATTCCAATACTTCATGAACGGGAATTAATCGATATTTGTGCCTTGGTCTACATAGATGACATCCTAGTGTCTTCAGCCTCGAGACAAGACCATGTCAAGCACGTCCGCTCTGTTCTCACCAAACTCCGTCAACATTGACTATATGCGAAACTTGAAAAATGCTTTTTTCACGTAACCGAAGTGGAATTCCTTGGTTTCATCCTCACTCCGAAAGGCATCAGAATGGATGTACACAAAGTGGATGCCATTCTTAAGTGGCCTTCTCCAACTTTGTTAGAAGGGGTCCAGAGCATGTTGGGCTTTGTGAACTTCTACCGCCAGTTCATCCCAGACTTCTCTCAAATTGTACACCCAATTACGTACTACTACGAAAAAACAATAACAAATTCATGTGGACAGAAGGAGCAGAAAAAGCCTTTCAAGAGTTTAAGAGAAGATTCACTTCCGCTCCAATCCTACAACACCCTCATCCAGACTTCCCTTACATCGTGGAAACCGATGCCTCCAGCATGGCTATGGGGGCTGTTCTTTCACAAAAGGACCCTGAAACCAGCCATTTACACCCTGTGGCCTTCTGGTTGCGAAAGTTTTCACCTCTGAACTCAATTATGCCATCACCGACAAGGTGCTCCTGTCCATTAAATCTGCTTTCAAAGCATGGTGACATTATCTCTTAGGGGCCAGACATACGGTCACAGTAATCACGGACCATCGGAACCTGCAATACTTGAAGACAGCAAAGGCTCAATCCTCACGTCAACTGGGGTGGGCTCTTTTCTTCGCCGAGTATGATTATGTAATCACATATCGACCAGGAGTGAGGAATGGGAAGGCTGACACCTTATCTCGCATGGGCATTGACGAAAAGGTGTATGCAACTACAGATCCGGTAGCCATCATTCCTGAGGACAAGCTCTTAGGTCTCGCGACAACTTTGACACAAACCAAACTCCGAAACAAGGTCCAACGTGTAATAAGTCCTAATACCTTGCTGGAATGGCGTACTCGAGGAGAACAATACACCATTAAGGACCAGTTGCCATATTTTGGAGAACGTCTATATATACCCAAAAAGGAGTTACAACAGCAAATCATTTAATATTACCACGATTCCCTGATGGTCCATTCCAATTCCTTCTGGACTAAGGACAAATCCGAGATAGTGAACAGTAGAGACATGAAAAAGGCATTTCTCGGGTTTAGCCTGGAGTTTATGTTCACTTAGCCGTTGTAAGACTGCCTTGACATGTTCTTCATGCTTGAGATGGTCCTTGGAGTATATCAGTATGTCGTCCAGTTAAACTATGACGAAGAGGAACAGCATATCGGAGAACACCCGGTCCATAAAACGTTGGAAGACCGCTGGGGCATTGGCGAGTCCGAAAGGCATGACCAGGTATTCAAAGTGACCAAAGGGTGTTCTAAAGGCTGTTTTCCATTCGTCACCTTCCTTTATACGGATCAGATGGTAGGCACCTCTGAGATCCAATTTCGTGAAGATTATGGCTCCTCTCACCGCTTCCAGGATATCCGAAATTAAGGACAATGGGTAGCGGTCCTTGAGGGTGCATTGATTAAGACCACGATAATCAAGGCAAGGCCTAAGCTCCTTAGTATCTTTCTTGGGAACGAAAACAATGAAGCTCCCGCTGGGGATTTGGATGGTCGTATGGTGCCATTTTCTAGGTTGGTATCCAAGTATTCTCGGAGGGCCCTTTTATCAGGTTGTGATAGGATGAACATCCTTCCAAAGGGAATCACTGCAGAGGGTTCAGTATCGATAGCGCAGTCTTCAGGTCTGTGAAGGGGTAGGGCTTGAACTATGGCAGTCGAAAACACGTCAGTGTAGTCCTGATAGGCTCTGGGGACATGGATAATATTTGAGACCGTGAGTGGGCCTTGCTGGTCTGTCAGCGTACCTTCAGAGGATCTTGATGAGGAATCCAGGTATAGGCAGTGAGACATGCAATGTTCGGAGCCAAGAGACAAGGATCCTGCTGCCCAGTTGATGTATGGGTTATGCTTCTGTAACCAGGGCATACCCAGTACCATGGGATAATGGGCAGACTTTATGATGTCAAACTTGATCATCTCTTGATGATGGTTTATCGAGAGC
The DNA here is from genome assembly GCF_040938575.1 of Ambystoma mexicanum. Classification (NCBI taxonomy): domain Eukaryota; kingdom Metazoa; phylum Chordata; class Amphibia; order Caudata; family Ambystomatidae; genus Ambystoma; species Ambystoma mexicanum. Next base: position 34,837,163 of record NC_090936.1, read on the forward strand.
TGGAACTCTTTGGTTTGCAGGGTGATTGGTCCTGAAGAGAGAAGTCGTCCATCGATGGCCTCTACTGGTTGCATGATGTCTCGAGTTTCTTATGGAATGTGGTGGGTAGTGACCCAATCCTGATCTATAAAAATCCCCATGGCTCCACAATCCACTAATGCCAGAGTGGGGTAAGTTTCTTTCTTGGATGGCGATAGAAAGGCCTGCAAGATCACAAGGTTGTTTTGTCCAGGAGAGTTCAAGGATGGAATAGATGTGGAGCAAACATCTCTCTCCCGAAGCTGTGCTCCGTCTAGGATCGGGAGCTGGCGTTTCCCGCACGCCGTGGAGGGGCCAAAGGACATTCTCTCACAAGATGTTTATCTGGGGCACAGTACATACACAGCCCGGTGTGAATCAGTCGCAATCTTTTTTGCGGGGATATGGGTCCGCGGAAGGCCCACAGTTGCATGGGTTTAGGGTCTGTGGTCGGGGCAGGAGTGGGCTTCGGTTTAGAGGGAGATTCTATAGAGGTCTTTTGGTAAGGCATCTTTGTTTTCTTCTTTTCCGCCTTCCTTTCCTGGATTCGAAAGTCTATTTGTAAAGAGAGGTCCATGAGGGCCTGTTAGGAACCTGGGCGAGCTACCCTGGCTAGCTCGTCCTTTATTTCTTCGTTTAGTCCTCTCCGGAATAGGGTGAAACAGGCCTCCGGGGACCAATCTGCTTCCTTGGCCAGTTGTTTAAAGCGTGTTACATAGGTAAGCATATCCTGGGACCCTTGTTGGAAATCCAATAGACGTTCTTGGGCATTGTAAACCTGTTCTGGGCGGTCAAACATGGTCTTTAGAGCCCGTACAAACCCATCATAATCATTCAGGAGGGCATCTCCAGAATTACCTAAGGGCGTAGCCCAGCCTAATGCATTCCCGGAGAGATGCGAAATCATAAAGCCCACCTTTGCCCTGGGGGTGGAAAAGTAGTAGGGCTTAAAGGTAAAGTGCACTAAACACGAATCAAGGAAGCCACAAAGGTTCTTTGAGGAGCCATCTGTCATGCCTGCGCCATGGGCGCACACATTGGCGACCATCATGGACTATTTGTTATTCATTTACCTACAGAATACTCTTGGAACAACCCCTATTCACACTTTGGTCCTTAATTCCCATTTGCGTGACTTTGGTGCTTTTTTATTTTACTCAACTAACTACACATACCACAATGCACCTTGCTACAACTATCAATTCCGGGCCATTCCCATTCGTCAGCATCAGAACCACAATCCCCAGGAGCCCTAGGGATCTGTGCTGCTTCCACCATCTCAGGACCAGAGAGGGAGGAGGCAGATTGTATTCAGGTGTGCTGCTCCAGGTGCTGCCAATTAGCCTGCCTCAGTACAGGGCAGGGCGGTATTTAAGCAGCTGCCTGCAGGAGCTCAGTCTCTTGCATTAAGAGTCCTTCCAGCACTTTTTTGCTTTGAGACACGTATTTTGTATGCTGTGCCTGCTTTATCCTGCTTCTGTTCCAGTGCCCTTCCGGGCTCTCTGCATTGCAGCCGATCATGCTCTGCTGCCTTCTACCTTACGCCCTTGTCTTCCGGGCTCCTGCCTTGAAGCTGATCACGCTCCGCTGCCTTCTAACTACAGCCCTTGTCCTCTGGGCTTCCTGCCTTGCAGCCTACTACAGTCCTCTGCAGCCTTCTACAGTCGGCGGCCCTGCTCCTCTGGGCTCACTCCTTGCTGCCCTGCCCTTCTGGGCTCCTTGCCTTGCAGCCTGCTTCACTCCGCTGCCAACAGCCCTTGTCCTCTGGGCTCACTCCTTGCTGCCCTGCCCTTGTGGGCTCCTTGCCTTGCAGTCTTCTTCACTCCGCTGCCAACAGCCCTTGTCGTCTGGGCTCCCTGCCTTGCAGTCTCCTTCACTCCGCTGCCTACAGTCCTTGTCCTCTGGGCTCCCTGCCTTGCAATCTGCTTCACTTCGCTGCCTACAGCCCTTGTCCTCTGGACTCCCTGCCTTGCAGCCTACTTCACTCCACTGCCTAATGCCCTTGTCCTTTGGACTCCTTGCCTACAGCCCTTATCCTCTGGGCTCCCTGCCTTGCAGCCCTGCTACTTTGGGCTCGCTCCTTGCTGTCCTGCTCCTCTGAGCTCTCTGCCTTGCAGCCTACTACAGTCCTCTGCAGTCCACAACAGTTTACCTGCACTTTGTGTCATCGGTTATTGCAGGCCCCCTGTTTTCTGGCTGCTGCTCCCTTGCTTTCTTCCTTGTTTTCAATCCTCTGTTCTTGATCCCTGTCCATTTCAGTTATACTGCTTTTCCTTCATTTCCTTCTGCTAGTTTGCTCATCGACTTCCTTTTCCCTGGATATTTCTGTTCTTGTCTTCTCTTGTATCGTATGTAGATCCCTTTGTACAGAGCTTGACTGTTGGTTTCCGGCAGGCAACCTCTGCCCCTTCCCTTGTCGCGTTTCAGTGTTACAGACACCCACAGCTGTTGTTCCTAGCCATGAGCATACAGCGTGGGCCTCTGTTATAGCAATCTGTGCAGAAGGCTGGAGTTTCCTAAGGTCCGTGGAACACTCTTTCCCATTTCTGCATACATCCCAAGAGGGAATCCAATTTGTTTGTACCTTTTATTTTCCTGCTACACTTGCCTACTCTTCGCTCGGTTTGAACTTCCCGCTGAGTGTGTACTTATCTGTCCACCTTACATCAGCACAACTCTCCAAACCCTACCTGGGTGCCCTGTGCCCCTCTTGACAGAGGGCCATCCGTGACAGAATGCAAGAGCCAAAAAATTCTTGTTCCATAGGCAGGAAAGGCACACACAGACCAAAGATGCTTTCCTTTCGGGTTAAGAAACCTCTGCAAAAATCTAAAGTTTTCCTAAGGACAGCAAACAACAACCCTAGTTTAAAAGACAGACTCGCCTTAGTAAACAAAGGTTTGCAAACACAGTACTACACTCACTGGCTCTCTGACCCTTCTATGTATAACTACTATGACATTTGCAACTATGATCCGCAGTCCCTATCTGTTGAAGAACTACAGCAAGATAATGAATGTTTGCAGATTTTGTTAGCCCAAACAGTGGAAAACACTCCTGCGCCTTCTGGCATTTCTTCTAACACTGCTATAGTCAATGATATTGCACTCATTGTGACAGACCCTCAACCAGAGTACTTTGTTGCCCCAGTGAAATGCTCAAGATCAGCTTGGCAAGCTACACAATCTCGCCAGACCGCTGGTAACACTCATTTAACAAGGAAAGACATTCAGTATCCTGAGGTTAGTGCTGCTGGTCCTGGGTACAAAAGACCAATACTGACCATCGGTTGTCTTAATGCTTCCCCAGTAACTACTAACCACGATAACACTAAGGTCTGTCTTCATATTGCTACACCTGGCTTTTCTGCTACCCCAGATTCTGAAGTTGTAGAACTGGCTAAAGGAACATACCAGTTACAAGAGCAGCTCTTGCGCCTTAAAAGACACACCGAAGACCTCTATGATGAATTTGTCTATTTGCATTGTAAGAACTTAGCAAAGGGACACAATTTACCAGACCATCTGACACTATGTCCAACACCCGACATTCTGTCTTTAGAGATTGAAATGATAAGGCCTGGAATAGCAACGCAGAAAAAGATACAGACTTATACCAAGCAGATGGAAGACCTACATTTGGCATATGCATCCCTTCTAAAGTTTGACACAGCTCATTCACTTACTAGCCACAGTAACTCAGGCTGTTGTTCAGATAGTGAAGAATTAACTCCTTTGGTGGGCCAAATCACTCACACTGCCATTACACCACAAATCAAGTGTAATCTTCTGACTGGAGATCCTGCTGAGTCAAAGGATTGTTCCGTTCTTACCCTTGACGACTGTCCTTTACTCACACTTACAGCCTCTACTGAAGTGACCAAATCAGAGATGTACTCTGCTTCTAGGGGATTTTGTGCACCAGACCATGAGTCAGATCCTGAACAATATCCAGTACCAGTTTGGAATCCAGCTTTTCCAACAGTCATTACCCCTGACCCACCTAGCAACCTGAGCACACCAGACTTTGAAGGCCAGCCATCAGAAGGCCTACCCTATCCTGACCCCACATCTGTCATGTTACCTGTTACAGTATCTGCTAGCCCAATTTCTGCTGCTTCTCCTGCTAGTACTCATCTGCTACTGATGCAGCATCTCAAATCACTCTTACTGCAGTAGAAGCACCTCCTTCCTCTCTGCCTACAAGGACAGTACATGTTGCTAAACCAGTTAACAGCTCTTCTTTTAAGACTACAGCTCCGGTTGTTCCTGCTGGTGCCTCTGAAGCACTTAAACTACCAGACTCTACTCTATCAGTCTCATGTGCGGCCCTGCCCGCTGGTTCTCCTATGGCACCTACACTCCCAGTTGCTACAGCACCGGAACTACCTACTGCCATTCATGATCTCCCTGCTGCTGTGGCTTCTGAACTTCCTGCAACTCATGGAGAACCCGCCGCTGTGACTCCTGAAGTCTCTGCGGCAAATCTTGACTTTGCCATTGCTGCTTCTGACGCCTTGGAAAACCTTCCTAGAGCAACCAATTCAGCTGTATCTCTGTTTCCACCTTTCAGCACTATACTGTTGCCGGCCCTAAGGAAGACCACTACTTTCAAAGCAATATTCGCCATGGAGCCTACAGCAGATCTTCACAGTTCCTCAGTTCATGAACGCACTGTTGGGTTTCGTGCTCCAAAGACTTTGGGCCTCATTACACGGAAGGCGGTAATCCAGGGTGCTATTAGCACCCTGGACCATGCCGGTAAATTACCGGCACCGCCTTGGCGGAAAGGGGATTTACCGCCCCATTCCAAGGTTGGAGGGGCGGTAAATCCCCTTTCCGCCATTGCCCTTCCCCATTCCCATTTCTGCCCCATAGGGCTCTATGGGAATGGGGAAGGCGCTAATTACGGCACCGCAATTTTGCGGTGCCGTAATTAGCTCCGAGGTCCCTTAGCGGGTTGGTACTTAACGCCTGCAAGAAGCAGGCGTTAATTCCTCCAACCCGCAAAGGGACCTCGTAGTACGGCGGTAAGGGTTAACGGTCACCGTTGCCATTAACGGTGACCGTTAACCCTTACCGCCGTCCGTGTAATGAGGCCCTTTGTCTTTTCTGAATTCTACCTCAAAGGTTCAGAACATTGGTAATGTCTCCTCCCTTCAAGACTCTCATCTTGCAGCCTTAAACAGTTTTTGGTGCTTAATGATGTGCCTTTTTGGTATAAGACTCTTTCACGGTGTGACAGACATTGGACGTGCTCTTCTTGTTGGTCAGTCTTCAGGGAGCCAGGAGAGGGGCCTGGAGAGGGGCATACTGTCATGCCTGTGCCATGGGCGCACACATTGGTGACCATCTTGGACTATTTGTTATTCATTTACCTACAGAATACTCGTGCAACAACCCCTATTCACACTTTGGTCCTTAATTCCCATTTGCGTGACTTTGGTGCTTTTTTATTTTACTCAACTAACTACATGTACCACAATGCACCTTGCTACAACTATCAATTCCGGGCCATTCCCATTCATCAGCATCGGAACCATAATCCCCAGGAGCCCTAGGGATCTGTACTGCTTCCACCATCTCAGGACCAGAGAGGGAGGAGGCAGATTGTATTCAGGTGTGCTGCTCCAGGTGCTGCCAATTAGCCTGCCTCAGTACAGGGCAGGGCGGTATTTAAGCAGCTGCCTGCAGGAGCTCAGTCTCTTGCATTAAGAGTCCTTCCAGCACTTTTTTGCTTTGAGGCACGTATTTTGTATGCTGTGCCTGCTTTATCCTGCTTCTGTTCCAGTGCCCTTCCGGGCTCTCTGCATTGCAGCCGATCGTGCTCCGCTGCCTTCTACCTACAGCCCTTGTCCTCTGGGCTTCCTTCCTTGCAGCCTACTACAGTCCTCTGCAGACTTCTACAGTCAGCGGCCCTGCTCCTCTGGGCTCACTCCTTGCTGCCCTGCCCTTCTGGGCTCCTTGCCTTGCAGCCTGCTTCACTCCGCTGCCAACAGCCCTTGTCATCTGGGCTCCCTGCCTTGCAGTCTGCTTCACTCCGCTGCCTACAGTCCTTGTCCTCTGGCTCACTCCTTGCTGCCCTGCCCTTCTGGGCTCCTTGCCTTGCAGTCTGCTTCACTCCGCTGCCAACAGCCCTTGTCGTCTGGGCTCCCTGCCTTGCAGTCTGCTTCACTCCGCTGCCTACAGTCCTTGTCCTCTGGCTCACTCCTTGCTGCCCTGCCCTTCTGGGCTCCTTGCCTTGCAACCTGCTTCACTCCGCTGCCAACAGCCCTTGTCGTCTGGGCTCCCTGCCTTGCAGTCTGCTTCACTCCGCTGCCTTCAGTCCTTGTCCTCTGGGCTCCCTGCCTTGCAATCAGCTTCACTCCGCTGCCTACAGCCCTTGTCCTCTGGACTCCCTGCCTTGCAGCCTGCTTCACTCCACTGCCTAATGCCCTTGTCCTTTGGACTCCTTGCCTACAGCCCTTATCCTCTGGGCTCCCTGCCTTGCAGCCCTGCTCCTTTGGGCTCGCTCCTTGCTGTCCTGCTCCTTTGAGCTCTCTGCCTTGCAGCCTACTACAGTCCTCTGCAGTCCACAACAGTTTACCCGCACTTTGTGCCATCGGTTATTGCAGGCCCCCTGTTTTCTGGCTGCTGCTCCCTTGCTTTCTTCCTTGTTTTCAATCCTCTGTTCTTGATCCCTGTCCATTTCAGTTATACTGCTTTTCCTTCATTTCCTTCTGCTAGTTTGCTCATCGACTTCCTTTTCCCTGGATATTTCTGTTCTTGTCTTCTCTTGTATCGTATGTAGATCCCTTTGTACAGAGCTTGACCGTTGGTTTCCGGCAGGCAACCTCTGCCCCTTCCCTTGTCGCGTTTCAGTGTTACAGACACCCACAGCTGTTGTTCCTAGCCATGAGCATACAGCGTGGGCCTCTGTTATAGCAATCTGTGCAGAAGGCTGGAGTTTCCTAAGGTCCGTGGAACGCTCTTTCCCATTTCTGCATACACCCCAAGAGGGAATCCAGTTTGTTTGTACCTTTTATTTTCCTGCTATACTTGCCTACTCTTCGTTCTGTTTGAACTTCCCGCTGAGTGTGTACTTATCTGTCCACCTTACATCAGCACAACTACCCAAACCCTACCTGGGTGCCCTGTGCCACTCTTGACAGAGGGCAATTTGTGACACCATCATATTTATCCACTACTCCACCCAGCAATACACTTTCCTTGGTCGCAGAATCACGTGACAAGGACTAGTTGTTTTAATGCAGCATTCTCAGCTTTGAGATTCTGAACTTCTGTGGTTAACTCTTGCATGCCGCGCATGAGGTCTTGAACTGCAGCCTCCATGTCCGTATCTGTATCAGTTTGTCGGCGTCTCAATCTGTCACAGGTTTCCCCCCTTCTCACCTGTCTTTGTTGTTTGTGGGAGTTCTTCGATGGAGTTTTCTTCATAGAGCTCAGGTCTTGTATAACCCTGAGTGCAGGTCCTCTGGTTCCAGCGTGCGTTCAGCGTTCCGAGTCCTGGGAACCATTCAGATGTCCGGGAAGTCTGAGGAAATCCAGGAAAACGGTAAAGAGTGCACACGGAAGATGAGTGCACAGAGATCCAGGATGCAAGGTGGACAAAATGAGGGGGAATGAAGGAAGAGGAATTTAGGGGCATCGGGAACCAGGAATCAAAGGAAAAACACAAGCGAACTACGGCAGCACACGTCTAGCCATGGCAAGGGGTAGCGTTGAGACACGCAGGGCCGCGGGGGCGTGGCCGCTTTATAGAACGTAATGCGTACGGCGCGGAAACGGGTAAACAGTATTCCGCTTTCGGCGGCCATTTTGGGAGTACTGCTGAGTGCAAGCCCCTATGGCTCAGGGACCAGGAAGTTCAGAAACGAAGCGTCCGATGGTTCATGACACGCTCGTCCATATTTCTGCTTACTCGTGGTCGCCCATCCAGCAGTCTGCATCTTCTGGACATTGCACACTTACCGGAATGAAACAACCTGAAAGGAGAGGGAGAAAGACAATGGGCCTCATTACGGGTCGGGCGGTCCGGAATTAACAGTGGCGGTAAACCCGCCGCCACTGTTAATTTCGGACCGCCTGATCCCGACCCCTGTAGGCGGAAGGTGATCTTCCCGCCAGGTCTGACCTGGCGGGTTGAACACCTCCCGCCTGCAGGCAGACGTGGAAACACCAGCACCATCACGAGATGGTGCCGGTGTTTCCACTTCCCCATTACCATTGAGTCCCATAAGACTCAATGGGAATGGGGATTAACACCATTCCGCCTCCGTGACTCCCGGGACACCGGGGCTGTAATGCCCTGGTAATTCCGGGAGTCACGGAGGCGGAATGGTAATACGAGTCCGGCGGTAACCAGGCGGTTTTACCGCCGCGGTTATCGCCGGACTCGTAATGAGGCCCAATGTTAGAAAAGGTTACTTATGGCGTAGGCCTCAAACATCACGAGAACCTCATTGTTCCGGAATACCACGCTCACTGGAGAAGACCATCACGACCTGTAAGGAGAGAAGGAACACAGGTTAGCAAGTACAAGGCGAAGCAGTGCAACGCATAGCCCGTTACTTACCAAATCGTAGTGCGCTCCTTGTGCCATCCATTACCGGCAGGTGCTCAATCCAACCAGCACGACACGCCGAATCTCCCGCTCACCTAAGGGGGGAAAGAAAAGACATTAACCACAAAGAAAGGAAGGCAAGAACAGTAACATACAAAGACTGCTGCAGTAAGACCTACCTTAAAGACACTTGAACGGGCTCGCACCAGTGAAGTAACTCGGTCGTCCAAGCCCACTGAAGACTATGCACCCTGTAAAGAAGGCAGGACGGAGAGCACGCCAAATATTACAATAAGGTGAGGAGAGGGCCCAAAGGTCGAGCCCAGAGGAGGTGGAAGAAGACCTTACCTGATCTTGAATCCAGTCCTCTTGTGCTTTCAGGCCCGACTTCCATCGAAGGCACCACCCGGGATCGGGAAGAGGGTTCCAGGTGCAAATCAATCAACCAGGGCTGAGTGGCGTCCCCGTGGATACCAGGTGAGCGTAACACTCTTCTGAGTTGGCAGTGACCGATAGAACTGCACAGTGAGGAACATGAGAGCATCCTCCCATCTACTCCTCTTGGATCTTCCTCTCAGGTGACCAGGGAAAGGCCATCGCTCTTGGATCCTGACCCTGGGGGGTGTATATGCGATGGAGGATCACCTGGGTGGAGGCGGAGGGACCTTGGGAAGTGGGGAGCAGATGTCTTTCAGTGAGGGATGGTATACCCTTTTCCCTTGTCAGAATGAATCCTACCCTCCCCCTACTTTCAAAGGTATTTGTCAGACTTTTCCCCTTTCATACACATCACCTGTCCCAAGTTCATACTGCTTTAAGTCTGGGACAAGGAAGTGGCAACTAGGAGTTATGCACACTTCCAGTCATTTACACCACTTTGGTACTGAGACAAGGAAGAGAACTATGTGGTACCATTACAAAGGCCCGGCATGTCTCACTAATAGAGTTAACTATGGTCAGGCAAAGGACTTGCACCTGCAACCAATTGAGAAGCTACAGGCGCATAAAAGAAGAGACAGGCAGGAGCGAGAGAGAAATCCGCCTGGGAAGAAGGAAGCAGCAATCCGAAGTGGAGCAGGCTGGACATGGGCCATTGAAAAGGACGCCGACCATTGCAGAGGGGCAAGAGAGATGCTGGGCCCTGAGCAGATCACAAGAGAGTTGCAACCCCTGCAGTCCACTGTGCCTAGTGTCCACAGCTGGAGCTTTGGGAGACACAATACTCCAGTGAGCCACAGAATGCTGCAGCAAGGTTCAATGAGGGCGAGCGCTGCTCGCTGGAGCTCCAGACAAGCACAGGGGGGTGTGAGAGAGAGCCGGAGAAGAGAACGAAGATGCCCTGACGAGCAGCTGACACTCGTGAGTGAAAGAAAGGGAACACTCATACTGGGGAGCTCCAGAGGCTGCAATTGGGCAAATGGAAATGCCAATCGAAAAAAAACGTATAATGAATGAGTTTGAAAACCGAATGTGAGAAATGTGAGAAACCTGACGGTGTCTCACCCGCTACTGTTTCACTGTGGAGCGCCAAAAAGGTAAAGACCAAGGGAATGTAGATTTCCTTGCCCGTTTCCCCTGTGAAACAGATGCGGCTACATCGCATGAAGGAAGGGTATGTGAGAAACCTGAAGGTGTCTCACCCGCTAGTCCCCAGATCTGTCATCCAGGTGGCCAGGACATGGCCATCGCTATTGGATCCAGTTCGTGGGACCAGTGTGGGAGGATCACCTGGATGAGGGGTCTTTGGAAAGTAGAAAGGGGACACCAAAGGGTGAGACGCGGTATCCCCTTTCCAGTAACACCTTTTCCTCATCCACCAGGTAGGATATCTAGAAGCTCAACGACCCCCTTTCCCGAAACAAACACTTTCTCACAGGCAGTTCATCATGAGCGACAGCGGACTAGCACCAGAGCCATATATCTGACATGTCCCAACACCCTGGTCAGGCAAGATAAGGCAATTACTAATAATTACACACTCCTGACTTTCATCACACTTCCCCACAGGGATAAAAGGCAAAGAACGACAGCACACTCTGAGCGAGGAAAAGCACATGAGGAAGCAGACGTTCCAAGATGAAGATTTAACACGACGAGAACGGTGGCGACAGCAGAGAGGATTGCAAGGAGGGTAGTACCCTTGACCTCTAGAAACCGTTACTTTTTTTACGAGCCTTGGAAAGTGAGAAGCCAAAGACTGGGAACTTAAGCTGAACAAACCTACACTGTGCATCAAAAGTATCCGGAACGCTCCCAGGCCGATAAGACAGGCCCGGAGGAGCGATTGCCACTGTGGTACTGTCGTTGGCTCCTGCAAGAAAGCTGCGCTAATAGAAGCAGCACAGCCGGTGAGTCAGAGAAACCAATACAAAATCAGCTTATGTTTCAACCAAGGTTGCAAGAGGCAACATTGTATTGTAAGAAGAAATTCACAAAGGACAGTTTTTAAGGTGCATGTGATGAGAAGCATGAACAGGTGGAAACTAAAGGAGTGAATGTACTTTGAAAAGTCAAATCGGATACTGTATACATAGTGGTCTAGCTGTCACACTCTACCCCCGGTCTTACCTGTTTGTCCTTTGTGGCTTTCTTCTTTGTAGATCTCGCTATTCTCTGGGATGTCTGGGACCTGAACAGGTAAGGCCGGTAGTCCTCCGTATCCAGCGTGGAACGAGAATAGACTCAGAGGAAGAGTTCCAGATTCCAGGATGGTAAGAGCAGTCAATGTCCGGGAGTAAGTGCAGAACCAGGAAGGGAAACACTACTCGCAACTATAGCAATGGAGTAGTGAGCGTGGGAGCAAGGGAAGGGGAACCCAGGAAGGAATGAGCGGAACGGCATCGGAGGAGGCAGCAGATCGCTTCAATAATCCAGGAATGAAGGAAGGTAAATATGGATGGTATCGGAACAATGATACCAGGAAGGGAAGGGAACGGTGAGTACACTAGCTGCGAACTCGAAAAGGAGTGTTGAGACGCAGAGCGCCGCGGGGGCGTGTCCTTTTTCTAGGGCTCCATGGCCCCGGCGTAAACTCTAGAGCGCAGCGTGGTTGATGCGCCGGCCATGTTGAGAAGAGTATGGCTCCAGCGGTACAGTGCCTCATGGATCAGGAAGTCCAGAAGGGGTGTAGATGGCTAGTCATGACAGCATGCCCCCTCTGAAAACCCGAATCACTGGGTTTGCCCGGATGAGTTAGATGGAATTTCCGCATTAAGCGAGGGGCATTCATGTTAGAGACTGGTTCCCATGTTCGTTCGCTGGGAGGATATCTTTTCCATTCCACTAAATACTGTAACCGACCTCTTCTGTATCTAGTGTTCGTAAATCCTGGAAACTTCAAATTCACTCTGATCGTTGACGAGCACTGGGTTGGGTCAGTCAGCTGATCTGGTGGATGCAATATAAGGTTTGAGCAGGGATGTGTGAAAAATAGGATGAATCCTCTTCCAGGAGTCTGGTAACTGGAGTCGATATGTCACTTGATTCATGACCTCTTTGATAGGAAATGGTCCATAGAATTTGGGGGCCAATTTATTAGGATGTAGATGTCGAAGCAGGAGTTTAGAAGACAACCAGACCTTGTCACCAATTCCATAAACAGGAACAGGTCTTCGTTTAGCATCAGCATGTCTTTTGACATCCATTCTGGACCTTTTTAAATGTTCTTTAGCATCCCTGTGTGTCGTGACCAGTCTTTCAATCCAGGAATCGACCGATGGAACCGGGGTGGAATGAGGTAGGATTGTTGGCAGAACAGATGGATGGAAACCTTGACTGCAGAAGAAGGGACTTGTCTTAATAGCAGAATGATCAGAGTTGTTATAGGCGAATTCAGCTACTGGAATTAAGATCGACCAATCATCCTGGACCTTGGCTGAAAAAGAGCGCAAGTATTGTTCTAAGGTCTGATTTACTCGCTCTGTTATTCCATTAGTCTGGGGGTGGTATCCACAAGACAAGGCACGTTGGATGCCCAGCATGTGGCATAGGTGTTTCCAGAATTGCAAAATATATTGAGGACCACGGACTGAAATGATCTTGGAAGGGAGGCCATGTAGTCTGCAGATATGCTTCAGAAATATACCTGCCATTTCCTGGGCTGAAGGCAACTTGTACAATGTGGTAAAATGAGCCATGTGGGTGAATAGATTGATGGTAACCATTATGGTGGTAAATCCCTTGGATGGTGCAATTCCACGATGAAATTGGTGGCAATTACTTCCCAAGGACGATCTGGCAACGTGGGTTGATGAAGAAAACAAGCAGGTTTTCTATTATCTGACTTATTCTGACTGCAGACTGGGCAGGCTTGGACATATGCCCTTACTGCATCAATCATGTGAGGCCACCAGAATTGTCTCTGAATATGACGAAGGGTAGCAGTAACACCTCGATGCCCGGAATGGAAGGTATCATGACACAGCTTTATGATCTTGGTTCTCAACTTGTTCGTGGGTACTGGCAGTCTTTCTTCTTTGAAGAGAAAACCATCTTTCGTGACTAAGGACCATTGGTTCTTTCTGATGTAATCCTTCCAAAGATCAGAAGATGGTGTTTCAGCTCGGACCTTTTCCAATAAGGAGTTGGCTTAGGCCACGAACACTGTGTCATGGAACATTTTCGGAAAGGCACCGGCCTCCACTGGCTCGTAATCAGGGCGTCTGGATAAAGCATCAGCAATTACGTTGTTAGTTCCTGGGACATGATGGATGCAAAACTGATACTGGGCGAAAAAATAAGCCCAACGAGCTTGGCGACTGTTTCTGCATTCCGGGGATTGTAGGATCTGTAGATTTCTATGATCGGTTATCACTTGAACAGGAAATTTGGCACCCAGGAGTAAATGGCGCCACTGAGTAAAGGCTTGCCGGATGGTGAGCAATTCTTTCTCCAGGACGGAATAGTAGGTCTGACTGGGAGTTAAGGTTCAAGACAGATAGGCGATGGGATGTTCCGCTTTGTCTTCGGATTCTTGTTTTAGGACAGCACCTATCGCATGATCTGAGGCATCTGATTCCAACAGGAAGGGTTTATTGATATCTGGTTGAGCCAGGATGGGACCTTGAGTAAATCTCTGTTTTAACTCCTAGAAGGCCGACTCTTGAGCTTCGGACCAAATGAAGGGAATGTCTTTCTTCAACAATGCGACTATGGCTGTACAATGTCAGAGAAGAAGGGAATGAATTTCCGGTAAAAGTTGGCAAGTCCCGGGAAGGATTGAATCTGTTTTACTGTTTTAGGGGCTGGCCAAGAAAGGATAGACTCAACCTTGGAGGGATCCATTTCGATTCCCTTTGCACTCAGAACGAACCCGAGGTAATGAACTGCCTGGGCGTGGAATATGCATTTCTCTGGTTTGACCAGGAGTTTGTTCTCTCGTAGGCATTGTAAGACTGATGTCACAGGTTTCTGATGTAATTGGAAATCATTGGAATAAATCAATATGTCGTCTAAGTACACAATGACAAAGAGGAACAAGATATCCGAAAAGACTCTGTCCATGAATCGCTGAAACACTGCAGGGGCGTTTGCAAGACTAAATGGCATTACCAGGTATTCAAAATGTCCAAAGGGGGTCCTGAATGCAGTTTTCCACTCATCGCCTTCCCTTATCCGGATGAGATGGTAGGCGCCTCATAGGTCAAGTTTAGTAAAGATAACAGCTCCCCGGACTCCTTCCATTATGCCAGATATGAGTGGTAGTGGGTAACGATCCTTAAGGGTGCATTGGTTAAGTCTCCGATAGTCCAGGCAGGGTTGAAGTTCCTTAGTGTCCTTCTTGGGCACGAAAAACAAAGAGGCACCGGCTGGAGATTTGGAAGGTCGAATGGTTCCATTGGCAAGATTGGTGTCCAGATACTCCTGCAATGCCCTTTTTTCCAGCTCGGAAAGGATGAACATTCTTCCAAATGGTATCACTGCAGAATCTTCTGTGTCGATAGCGCAATCTTCTGGTCAATGGGGTGGTAGCGATTGAACGATAGCTGTTGAAAATACATCCGAGTATTGTTGGTAAATCTCTGATACTTGGGAAATATTGGAGACACAGATAGATGGTCCTTCGGGGATCTGGGGTTCCATAGACACGTTCTGTACCATGTTTTGGGGTAAACAATGGGACATACAGAATTCAGAGCCTAGAAATAAGGATCCGGCCGCCCAATTGATGTACGGGTTGTGTTTTTGTAGCCAGGACATTCCCAGAACCATGGGGTAGTGTGCTGCCTTGATGATGTCAAAACAAAGCATCTCCTGATGATTGTTGATTGAGAGCAACAGTTCCGTGGTTTGCTGGGTTATAGGTCCCGAAAACAGTGGTTTTCCATCAATTCCTTCGACAGCTTGGATTGTTCCCTTAGTTTCTCGGGGAATGTTGTGTTTCAGGGCCCATTCATGGTCCAAGAAGATTCCCATGGCACCGCAGTCCACT
The DNA here is from genome assembly GCF_040938575.1 of Ambystoma mexicanum. Classification (NCBI taxonomy): domain Eukaryota; kingdom Metazoa; phylum Chordata; class Amphibia; order Caudata; family Ambystomatidae; genus Ambystoma; species Ambystoma mexicanum. The sequence goes on from NC_090936.1 coordinate 34,852,173, forward strand.
AGGGCCAGGATGAATGAGTCTCCTTATTGGCGGTAGATAAGGATGTTTGCAGGACCACCAGGATATTCAATCAGGGGTAATTTAAGGAAGGAGCAGAGGCAGAGCAAGTAACATTCTCTCGAAGCTGGGCTCCGCTCACGATCGGGAGCTGGCGTTTCCCGAACGCCTGGGTGGAGCGATAGGACAATTCCGTACAAGATGTTTATCAGAAGCTCAATACATACAGAGTCCTGTGTTGATCCTACGCATTCTTTCTTGTGCAGATATTGGACCCCGTATGGAGCCCAGTTGCATAGGCTCGGGATCAGGAGAGTGCGATGTGGTCGCTTCCTTAGGGCTAGGATATTCCATGGAAACCTTTGGTGAGGCTGTTTTGGTCTTTTTCTTTTACGCCCTTCTTTCCTGGATTCGAAAGTCAGTTTGGAGGGACAAGTCTATCAGGGCCTGGAAGGAACTTGGACGGGCTACTCTGGTAAGTTCATCCTTAATTTCGTCATTTAATCCTCTGCGGAACAGGGTAAAACTTGCTTCCTGGCACAAATCGGCCTCTTTAGCCAACTGCTTAAAGCGGGTTACATAGGAAAGCATGTCTTGAATCCCTTGTTGGAATTCTAGGAGCCTTTCCTCAGCACTGTAAACCTGTTCAGGACGATCGAACATGGTTTTGAAGGCTTCCACAAACCTGTCATAATTGTCCAGGAGTGGATCTGCAGCATTGACCAAAGGAGTTGCCCAAGCTCATTGCCTGAGAGAGGAGCAATTATAAACCCCACCTTGGCTCAGGGCGTAGAAAAATTGTAGGGTTTAAATGTGAAATTCACCAAACAGGAATCAAGGAAGGATCGCAGTGTTTTGGGGGAACCATCATACTTGTCCACTATGCCCCCGACCAGAGCACTTTCCTGTAATGCCGAATCTCGGGAAAGCACAAGTTGTTATAACTCTGCATTTTCGGCTTTGAGGTTTTGAACCTCTTTTGTTAATTCCTGCATTCCTCTCATTAGGTCCTGGACTGTAGCCTCCATATTGAGTTCGGTATCAAGTTCTGGGCGTCTCAAACTGTCACACTCTACCCCTGGTCTTACCTGTTTGTCCTTTGTGGCTTTCTTCTTTGTAGATCTCTCTATTCTCTGGGATGTCCGGGACTTGAACAGGTAATGCCGGTGGTCCTCCGTATCCAGCGTGGAACGAGAATAGACTCAGAGGAAGAGTTCCGGATTCCAGGATGCTAAGAGCAGTCAATGTCCGGGAGTAAGCACGGAACCAGGAAGGGAATCACTACTCGCAAGTATAGCAATGGAGTAGCGAGCGCGGGAGCAAAGGAAGGGGAACCCAGGAAGGAATGAGCGGAACGGCCTCGGAGGAGGCAGTAGGTCGCTTCAATAATCCAGGAATGAAGGAAGGTAAATATGGATGGTATCGGAACAATGATACAAGGAAGGGAAGGGAACGAAGAGTACACTCGCTGCGAACTCGAAAAGGAGCTTTGAGACGCAGAGCGCCGCGGGGGCATGTCCTTTTTTTAGGGATCCATGGCGCCGGCATAAACGTTAGAGCGCAGCGTGGCTGATGCGCTGGCCATGTTGAGAAGAGTATGGCTCCAGCGGTACAGTGCCTTATGTACCAGGAAGTCCAGAAGGGGCGTAGATGGTGAGTCATGACACTGGCGCCACGTGGGTGCTCATTCCAAGGTCTCTGTTAGGTATCCAACTGAATGGGAACTGCATTGTGAAAAAGGAACTTTGTATCAAAGTGGTCCTGCGACTGGTCAATCTAAACCCTGTGCACATTCCAAAGTCTTCGATAAGTATAAAGTGAAATGCAATTGATCCGAGACCGGCTGTGGGAGACTCATTTAATGTGAAGAAGAGATATGAGCCCGGCTGAGGGGTATCCGGGGTGAACCGCAAGTCACCCGAATGTGAAGAAGGGATCTGAGCCCGGGTGAGGGGATCCAGGGTGAACTGCGAGTCACCTGAGAAGGAATATTTTGGGAATCTTAAAATAATGGCGTCTGAGCCCGGCTGAGGAGGATCCAGGGAGCGACACCCAACATACATAATTATAAGAAGAAGATAACTTTCTATTTTTGTTTTGTACATCAGGCCCTCTAGAACAAGAGACTTTGATGAGAAAAGAGTCTTGGGCATAGAAGGCCGTGATACTGAATTTGGAACTGTATCCTCGTGTCGAGGAAACCACAGTGTGTGCTTTGCTCGAGTGAACCGCCTTGTCCCTTGCTGAAAACGTGGGGAAGAGAGGCCAACGGCTCGAACATCCTGACTTATCATTTTGTGAACACTTCTTTCTTTTTCATGAACATTACCCCCAAACTATTTGTAAAGTAGCAGTAAGGATTGGCAATAAGTTTTTTAGTATAGTCCCTTTTATTTGACAAGACTCCACTAGGACTTCATTATTATTATTTGATGGTCGTAGCTTGCTCCCATATGTAGATTTAGGTTTAGATAGGCGTTCTTCACTCCCTTATGAAAGTTCAATAAACACCCCTGAACTGTGGTCACTTGTGTCAGTCTTACTTTGATACCATGCCTTCCTTACAGAAAGCAATGTGCAATTATGAACACAGTGAAAACAAGTAATGAGCATAGCATTGATGGACAATGTGAAAGTATGAACAAAGTGAAAGCCAGTAATGAACACATATGAACTAAGTAACAAGCAAATTATAAGTACTAATGGACGATATGAAAGCAAGGTGGTGAAAAGGAGGAAACACCACAAAGTGAGTTGTGTAAAGTCACGTTGTGGCATGGTCAAGAAACTGCCAAGGAGAAACAAAATTGAATGTGGTCAAATGACACAGATTCAGAGAGAAAAACTGTGTGGGCAAGGAAGTACAAAGGAAAGCCAAGAGCATAACAAAAGTGCCACGTTATCAGTTACGTTACCTGTAATGAGTGGACTTGGGAAGAACCAAGGAAAGTCAAGATACAGCAGTTGTTTTGTTTAATGATGAAATCGGGGTTGGCTCTAGATATGGAAACAGCCTGTGCTGAGCTCCTCTGTTGTCCGAGACTGGTGGGTTATTTTGGTGTTTGCAAGATCACAGGAGGTTTTGGGGTTAAGCCAGTACCCCAATTTGTTGAGTAGAAAGAAAGAGGTTTTTCTCCTGGCTATCTTGCTTCAGTAGTTGCAATAATTTTTCTAACACTTTAGTTAGTGCGATACAGGATTCGCTTTTATTAGTGATAGTGTTGAATTGTTTCATCATATTACATCAGATAAGCGTTAGGTACACGTAAGGGCAGTAGTGCGCCTTGTTTGTCAACCGACATGTGTTTCGACCCGTGGGTCTTTATCAAGGCTATTGTCAATAGGTCTTGAGCCCCCTGTGGGGTCCTGTTCCTGAAATGGGTGCTGTCCTGTTGGCATTTGTGGCTCCTTTTGGGCTCTGTGTGCAGCTATTCCTTGGTCCGTACGGCTCCTGTGTGAAGTCCGTCCGTCCATTTCAGGAAACTTTTCTAACTAAGTGTTAGAAAAATTATTGCAACTACTGAAGCAAGATAGCCAGGAGAAAAGCCTCTTTCTTTCGTTTTGTTTAATGAGTATTGAAATAATTGAAGAAAGAAACATGAACTGTTGGAAATCCTGATAGCTTAAAAAGACGAGCTGGAATTATTGTTGCAAACTGGGAGATTTGAATTGACTGTGGTTTTGAAGCTGCAAGAGCTGCCTTCTTGGGGAAGGGCACCCGAGACTTTGTGAACTGCGTTACCCAGGGGGATTGGGAGGGGAAGGAACCCTGAGGTCTTCGGAAGTTGTTTTGAACTTGGGGAAGGGAACCCTGAGGCCTTTGTGGAATTGTTTGAACTTGGGGAAGGAGAAGCTGAACATTAAGCGAGGAGCTGGAAGAAGCTTGGAACATTATGTTGAACACTTTTCCTTTTGATGCTGACATCCCTACACATTGGGCCTCATTACGCGATTTGCAGTAATGGAAAAACAATGCTGGTAAGGGAATACCGGCATCGCATACTGCTCTGGCCTATTACAAGTCGACAACCCGGTATCAGCGCCACCGCTGAGACCGTGCACCACCGTACCGGCATGGGCGCAGGCACGCAGCCCTTCGGGCCGGCAATACTGGGATCCCGCTAACAAGAGGACATCATAAGTCACTCGGACAGGCATCTACCGGCATCCCGAAGGCGGTAATAAGGGATACCGCGATGCCGGCATCACAGGCATCGCGGATCACCCGCTAATAGCAGTGTGCTGTGTTCCCAACTTCCACAGGTGCACACAATCAGCAGAGGTAGAGGCAATGGAGTCTGGCCCAGCACAAAAGGAGCACACCCACACACCACACCCTTTCCCACACCAAAATGATCCCACTTGCAGTTGCGATATTGGGGCTGGAGGACATGCTTGCATTGCTACACCATGAGTAACAACTACAACAGCCACTACAGAGGAGATGCAGGAGGAGAATGAGGGTGAGACAGGCCCAGCAAGTCCCACCAGTGCAGCCAGTGGTACCACGCAGGCAGCCTCCAATCCCTCGCATCAGAGCCAGTCCATTCAACCTAACCCCTGAGCAGATCCACACCCTGTACCGCTTGGACCCGGACACCATCACCACCATTGTGGACATGATACACAACGACATTGTCAGCCTAATTGAAATCTGGAACCGCACCGCCATCCCCCCTATTGGTAGTGTCTGTGCTCCACTTCCTGGCCACAGGCACCTACCAGCACACAGTGGGGCAGATGTGCATGGCATATCACAACCTTTATTTCAGGCCTGCTGAACCAAGTGCTGGATGCCCTCTTGAAGCACTCAAGCGACTACATATCCCTACCACGGACTGCCCAGGAGATCTTTGACACTAAAATTGGCTTCCATGCACTGGCAGGCATGCCAAACTGCATTGGTGCACTCGACTGCACCCATGTGGAATTGGTGGTCCCACATGCCATGTAGGTGGCTGTTAGTAGCTGCTTAGTACCAACTTGAGATCTCATCTCCCTGTGCAATATTGTTGTCACTCATGGCATTGGGTATCTTAGTTACAAGGGAACCCTGGCTGTGTTGACTCAGTAAGGGTTCCAGATTCCAGGGGAGGTTGAGAGCTGAAGGAGAGAAGTGGTTCACTGCTGGGGGCCGTTCTCATGGATGTATCTTTTCTGAATAAAACCTCTCAACTCATGTGAAGTCTCTGAAGTGTATTACAGAACCTTTTAACATTGGCGACGAGGATTGGGCCCAGTGAGACACGCCCCCCGGCAACAACAGGAATCCTGCACCAGTTCTGGATTTTACAGGGTGCAAGGAAGCACAGGAAGGGTATCCTGGTCGGTTTGACCCCCCTGGACCTGGTCTGTGTCTCAGAGCGGACATAGTGCAGCCTGAAGCGGATTGTGTGTCCCGGAAGCATCGTTTATTTTTGAATTTGGAAGGTGAGAGGAGCATCATTTACTTATTGGAATCGGGGGGAAGTACGGTGGATTACGGAAGCAACGCTGAGTGAGGGAGGCCTAGCGTTAGCTTCACACGGACTTGCATCATTCAAATGCTTCAGTGAGCGCAAGGTGCTGGAATATTGTCATTGTGCGATCCCACCGTTGGATGCAACCAGCACCACTATTTACATTTAAGTTTATTTTAACATTGCAGATTTAAAGAGTTTGGATTACTTGCTACTTTTAGGGAACAGTGCTTCAGAGGAAGAGGTTTGCTTGTACTGGGGGTGACAGTATCCAGGTTGAGACATGGCAAACATACCTGCTCCAGTTTTCTTCCTTCCAACGCCAGGTGAACCTAGAGTGCGTTGGTTAGACTGGAAGGAGGGCTTTTACAAATATGTGCTGGCTGCATTTGGCCCAACGTTTCCAATGAGTGCAAAGAGGCGCTCCTCTTTCATTGCTTAGGTGCTGCTGGGCAAGAAGTGTTAAAAAAGCTTCCGGAACCTCCAGATATTCCTGAAGGGGGGCCATTTGAAAAAACTTTAGCAAAGTTGGAAAAACATTGTGTTGAGGAGAATATAATACTAGAAAGGTACAAGTTTGCCACAAGAGACCAGAAGAGTGGGGAGAATATTGAAGAATTTATAACTGTCCTTAGAGGTTTGGCTATTAAGTGTAGATTTGGTCATTGTCATGACGAACACATAAGGGATCAATTGATGATCAAATGTTCAAATGACAATATCAGAAGGGAATTATGGAAGGAAAAGAATCCCTCTCTTGACAGGGCTATTGAGATAGCGAAAATGGTAGAACATACAGATAAATTTATAAAGGTTCTTCAACAAGACACTCCATTGCATGATAGGTCCAAGACAGGTGACAATGAGGCTGCGATACAAAAAGTTTCAAAAGTGGTATAGAGAAGTGTTGCAGGGCCTCCCCGCCGTCCTAATGGGCAGGAGGACAGAGAATCGTCAAAGTCTTGCCACCAGGGCACTGGGCCAACAGTGGTTGTCCATGAAAGCAGCCAAAGGATCACCCAACGAGACTAATGCATTTAAGGGTGGTAGAGATTCTAGTTACTCGAGAGGTGCTCCAATAAGGAGGTGCTTCAGGTGTGGAAGTCTGTCACATTTAGCATCTGACAAAGAGTGTTATGTGATCCACATAATATGTAATGACTGTGGAGTGAGAGGACACATGGCCAAGTGTTGTAGGAATTTCAATGCGAGCTCAGGTCAGGTACATGAGGTCAACGTAGAGCATGAGTATGACCCAAATGATGATGATGGTAGGGAGGTGGTGTTTTCAGTCAATGCCATTGATGGGAAAGTGAAGAAAAAGAAACCATACGCCACAGTGATGGTTGGAGGTATAACTGTGTCGATGCTCATGGATAGTGGAGCGGATTATACCTTGATAAGTGTGCATGTGTGGAGAGAAAAGTTTGGATGCTGTACCTTATGAGAGAATATAGTAAGAGCGAATGCCTATGGAGATGTACTGATAGAAATTATAGGATGTTTTGAAGCGGAGTTGCAATTCAAGGATAGGAAGGCAACAAGAACAGTCCATGTGGCCACTAGAGGTGGGGAACTCATGTCCTGGAGTGATCAAGCTGAACTGAAAATACGGCTTGAAGCAAGTCACCCAGATCAAGTATTGGCTGTAGGGAGTGGAGCCACCACCGCCAGTACCGCGGTAAATGATGGGAGAGCACAATCCAATACCACAATTGATAAATTAGGATGTTTGAAAGGGTTTATGCATAAGATTTGATTGAAGAGAGATGCCACTCCACACATTGCTAAATTACGTACCATCCCATTAGCCCTCAGAGAAGATGCAGAAAGGGAATTGAAAAGAATGGAGAGTGAAGGAGTAATAGAGAAAATTGATTCCTCAGAGTGGGTTAGCCCTATAGTGATTGTGAGAAAGGGTAATGGATATTTACAAATATGCATAGATCTCAGACATCCTAATAAGATGGTGGTAGCTGACAAATTTCCACTACCCAGGTTAGATTATTTAATTGCAGGTGTATCTGGTTCTAAAATATTTTCCATTAATTACCTAAAATCGGTCTATCATAAGGTGGAGTTACAGCCTGACTCCAGAGGCCTTACAGCTTTCATTACTCCAATTGGTCTTTTCAGATGCGTGCGTATGCCGTATGGATTGGTTTCGGCGGCGTGTGTGTTCCAGAGCATAATGTACAAGTTACTAGGAGGTGAAAGAGGTGTCATGTGTTACCAGGATGATGTGCTAGTGTGTGGAAAGGATGAAATGGAACATGATAAGAGACTAGAGAGAGTGTTGAAAATATTTAAAGAAGCGGGTCTTACAGTGTCCCTAGAGAAATGTATATTTAAAGCTAACAAGGTAGAGTATCTTGGTCATGAAATCACGGGGGAAGGAGTCAAACCCAAGGAGAAGGCCATAGTAGCCATTTGCAAGATGGAAGTACCAAGGTCAAAGACAGATGTATTGTCTTTCCTTGGCCTGGTTGAGTTCTATGGAAAATGTGTCAGAGGGCTGTCTGACATGTCAAGAAATTTGAGAATGCTGACTCGGAAAGGTGTTACCTTTAAGTGGAATAATTTATGTAGGGAGGAGTTTGACAAGATTAAGGATGTCATTGCCAATGCTCCCATTTTGAGTACGTTTAAAGAAAGTAGACACTCATTACTGTTTGTAGATGCCAGTGAGTATGGTGTTGGAGCAGTCTTAATGCAGGAGGATCAGGAAGGTCTGCACACAATAGAGTTTGCATCTAGGTCACTCAAAGAACCTGAGAATAGATACTCTGTAGTGGAAAAGGAGGCACTAGCTTGTGTCTGGGGAGTGGAAAAATTCAAAAGGTTCCTGTGGGGCAAGCAAGTCACTTTGTGCACGGACCATAAGCCTTTGATTGGTATATTCACCAAGGGTGATCTGGAGGGAGTTTCCAGGCGCATTATGAAATGGGTGACCTCTTTATAAGGATTACAATATAATATGCTACATGTCAAAGGTGAAACCAATGTAATTGCTGTTGTCTTGTCCAGATCAGTGCTGAGAGAAACTTTGACTAAAGAGGAATTTTCAAGTCATGGGAGCGATGTTGAAATATTTCAGGTTCACGAGTCGATAAAGAAGGACAATTGGGACATTGCTTGTTCCGAGGTTGATTTGTACCAGAGAGTGTTGGGTTTGGTGATGGAAGGTAAGACCAAGAGTTGCCTAGGTGACCTAGGTTGTTTGCCAAGGTTAGAGATGAACTCTGGATTGATAAAGGGTATTTACTAGGGGTCATCAGATAGTGGTACCCCTCAAGATGAGGAAATTGGTAATTGATCAAGCTCATGTTGGGCACTTGGGACTAGCCAGGACCAAAGGTTTGGTTAGGTCAGAGTTCTGGTGGCCTGGTGTGGACAGAGACACAGAAGAAGTAGTCAATGGTTGTAGTGATTGTATTGAAGGGAATAAGGGACTCAGAGTATAGAAAGTTCCCATGACCGTGAGGAGATCACCTACAGTTCCGTGGGATGAAGTTGCCTTGGACTGGTTAGGCCCTTTTAATATAAGAGGTGGGAGAGATACTTATGTATTGGTTGTCATGGATTTAGTGTCTAAATGGCCTGAAGTATTTCTACTGAAGGACATTTCCAGTGGTGGAATCATAAAACATATGGAGCAATTATTTTGGAGAGAAGGATTGCCCAGGAAATGTTTGTCAGATAATGGTTCTCAATTGGTGTCCAGGGAGTTTAGAGAGTTTCTGAGCAGTCATGGCATAGAACAAGTAAACACCTCTTTGTATCATCCCCAAACCAATGGGTGCGTAGAACGCTTCAACCGCACCCTCGTGGATGCCATTAGAATTGCTGTGGCCACTGGAGGTAATTGGATAAGAACTGTAATGGAGAGGACATTTCAGCACAGATTAGCTCCGCATAATGTTACAGGTGTGTCTCCTTTTGAGGTGCTGAGGGGAAGGAAGCCTAATTCGCATATGTGTCCTGGTTGGATGGGAAAATCAAAAGTAGTGCGAGTGAATGTGGAAAGTGTGAGAAAGAGAATATTTGAGTCAGGGGTCAAATCCAAAGAGCGGTATGACCAGAGGAATGCCCGTAGAGAGTTCAAACTTGAGGAAGGTGACTGGATTAAAAATTAAACTGCCTACTAAAGTCTGCAAAGGTGCATCTCTATTTTCCCAGCCTAAACAGGTTGTGAAAGATTTAGGATCTTCTGTCCTTGTCAAAGGAGGTGGTATTTGGAACAAGGAGAGGATAGCACTTTGCAAGAAGATTAATGGGACCAATGTAATTTAATATCATTGTTCCAGTAACCTATCCACTTTAACAACTGTTATTTCAGCAGTGTTTTTATTTTTCATTGCTTGTATACTTTTATACTTTGTTATTGTTCTGTTCTTTGATTTGGTGTGAAAGGGAGGGAGGTGTTAGGAGGTGCTTAGTACCAACTTGAGATCTCATCTCTCTGTGCAATATTGTTGTCACTCATGGCATGGGTATCTTAGTTACAATGGAACCCTGGCTGTGTTGACTCAATAAGGGTTCCAGATTCCAGGGGAGGTTGAGAGCTGAAGGAGAGCAGTGGTTCACTGCTGGGGGCCGTTCTCATGGATGTATCTTTTCTGAATAAAACCTCTCAACTCATGTGAATTCTCTGAAGTGTATTACAGAACCTTTTAACCGTGGCGTACCGCAATCGTAGGCTATACCACTCTGTCAATGTGCAGATGGTATGTGACTCCAGCAAGTTCATCACACATTGTTGTGCCTGATATCCCTGATCAACTCATGATTCAATGGTCCTGTGGAACTCCACCATACCACGTTACATGGAGCGACATGCTGGACGACGTGCCTGGCTGCTTGGTAAATTGCATGACAGGCACATGGCAGTGTAATGGGGGTCAGAGGAGAGATGCACACACCACCCGGGTGAGATTGGGGTGGTGACTGGACAATGCCCATACTGCTATACACTGTGCCCCAAAGCATCATAAACTGATCATGACACCTAAAACTCATATAAATGGTGGAAGCTGCACACCAATGTCAATATGCTAGACTTGCAACCAGCCCACATCCCTCAACACGTCCACTGCCCATCATCAGACCATACCCTCTGTAACACAATGCAGCAACAAGCTGTGAGTATGCACAATGTAAATGACTGCAGCAAAACACAACACAGGACATGCATCCATGAGTGTGCACAAATAAATCCCACCGAGGGAATACACTGATTGTCACTGGCCCACCCTCACAGTAGCGCTGCATGTCACCATGGGAATATTAAGCGATGAATGAGAAATCATGATGAGACTAGTGCCAATGCTGCTAGTTAAAATACATACGATTCACTCCACATCACATAGATGATAGCAAATACAGCGGTAGCCATCCACAGTCCATGAACACCAGCAAGGAAGTGGACACCCTGCATCATCTGGACGACGCAACCCACACCTGTAGACCATGGAACAGCACACCTTGTGGCAAATTAAAATGTGTGCATACATCCAGGGACATGTGCATGTGAACAGCAAATATCTGCAGGCATGAGAGTGATAAGTACAGGTGTCATGGTAGGAATTAACTCACACATACCTTATTTTGCTCCCATGCAGGTGATGCTGGCTATCCCTTGATGCCGTGGCTCCTCACCCCTGTCCGGAACCCGCAGAACAGGCACGAAGAGGACTACAATCGAGCCCATACCCATACCCGTGTGGTGATCGAGCAGACCTTTGGCCTGTTGAAGGCACGGTTTCGCTGCTTCAGCAGGTCGGGTGGGGCACTCATGTACGGGCATGAGAAGGTGGCCAAGATCATCATGGCATGTGCCATGCTGCACAACATGTGCATCCGACGGAACGTGCCTCTGCCTCCTGACATTGAACAGCAACCACCAGGTGAGGATGAAGATGATGAAGAAGAAGGGGTTGCACATCAGCCAGGTGGCTATGCACAGTAGGGACGTGCTGTGCGCCAGTTTGTGATAGACCAATATTTCTAAGACACATGGATGCAGAGGGTGCCATGGATGTGGGATTCTGGGCACTGGGTGTGGGGGTACATGGACACTGTGCACTGTAAGCCAATAAAGCACACATACACAATAAGCAATGTCCAGTCATGTGATTTTTTTGTACACAACAGGTGTATTCAACAGGTAATAGAAACAAATTGCTTTTACCCTCTACATCACACACACACACCCTCCCCCTCCCCCCACAACTCACCCCCTCACCGCTCCCCCACGAACCCCCTCCCCCTTCCCCCACAACTCCCCCACACACCCCTTTCCCCCACAACTCCCCCACACACCCCTTCCCCATCCCCCCACAACTCCGCCACACATGGTGTACAATAGTCATTGTATGCAACATGAGACCACACATGCAGGCTGCCCCTGCTACTTGTGTCGCCTGTCGGCCTACGGGGGCTGCATGTCCGAGCGCTGCATGGTGCGTGCAGACTGATGCATGGGGCTCGTCTGGGTGGAGCTGGCCGATGATGCCGTGGCCGCATGCTGCACTGGCGGGGCAGGATGCTGAGCCTCCAAGGCATCGGCAATCCTGGCCAGGACCATCCTCACGGCCGACAGCTCCTCACATATGCACCTGGTCCTTTCCTCCATGGCCCCTGTCATGGACGCAGTGCTCTCACGGGCCTCCTGCCTCGTCAGGGCACCATCAGAAACATACTGTTTCACAAGCCCTGTAAGCTCCTGCTGACGCCCCTCCATTTGTGCCATGCGCCACTCTCCATCCCGGATGCCCGTTGAGGTGGATGGGACATTTGGAGAGGGGCCCAATGCAGATGTGTCCTCGGTGGGGCTCCAGGCCTCTGGTATTGCCTCTCCTCCTGACCCGGTCGAGTGTGGTGCTGTTGGGGGTGCTCTGTGGGGTGTGCTGGGGTGTTTGCCCGGGGCTGGGTGTGCCTGCTACATCCATGGAAAAGTTGATGTCCTCGGGGACACATACCTCAGCTTGGCACTGTCCTTCATCACCACTCTGGGGCACTGTGGCAGCTGCCTCCCCTACGGAGCTGTTTGCAGCAGACAGGGTCCCATCTGCCACTGCCTCCTGATCAGTGGATTCCACCACTTTAGCCACTATTGGTTTTGCAGCAGTACTTTGCCACCCCTGTGCCTTGGGATCCAGTGTTGGCTTTGCCTTGGGTGGCTGTTGTTGCTTGCCTAGGCCCTTATATGTGGATGGCCTGTTGCTGTCATCCCCGCCTCTGGCCTTTTTGGTTGATGTCGTGGCCTGTCCAGCTGTGTCCTCGGCATTGCTGTCGGAATCTAAGCCTGTGGGGGACCGAGAGAGGGACGGCATCAGTGATGGTTGTACATGCATCATGCATACATTGGTATTAGTGCAGTTGTACGCATGTGATGATTTGGTGTCTTGGAGTTGTGACATACAGCTTGCTTGCTATATGGGGGGTTATTCAGGCATACGTCTGGTTCACACATGTGTAAGGTGGTGTATGCTGTGTGACATGCCTTTGTGTTGTGGACTGTGTGCAGTGTGACACATGCTGTTTCGCTGTTTGTGTGGTGTGTCTCAGGTATGGCATTGGCATGCTGCATGCATGTTGTTGTGACGGTGCTGGGGACAGCATCTAGGCAGGGATGTGTCCATGTGTGTGATGGCCCATGCATTGGCTTATGTCACTGTCACATTTGTGGCCCATCATCATGCTTTGCATTCCAGTGTTTTGTGTGGACACTCACCTCCATCTGCCGATGATGGGACCCTGCGCTCCATATCTCCCACTCCCTCAATCGCCTCCATGCCAATTGTGCTGGCACATATTTCCTCCAATCGGGTGAGCTTTATGGGGGAGTTGGATCCGCCGCCTGTAGCCAGACCCTGGCTCTGATTTGGCAATAGGATATTGAGCATTCGGAGGCGCAGGTCATCCCACCTTTTCTTTTACATTCTTGATGGTACGGGGGTGGTGTCGACCGCACTGACCTTTTGGGCCAGTTCCTCCCATATTTCTTTTTTTTTTTAGCTGGGCAGGTCGCCTGAGGTCTGAGGCAAAGATCACATCTCCATTTTGGGCTAGAGTGTCTGCCAGCATATTTAACTCGTCCTTCGAGAAGCGCACCTTTGGCTGGTGGGATGCACCTTTTTTAATGGCCTTAGGCATAGTGCTGGAGATGTAGCTGAAGATGTAGCTGGTGGTGTGTGGATACAGGTCCTGTGTCTCGAGGATTGCAATGTATTGTGTTTTTCAAGATGGCCGCCATTGCATTTCCCGTTCCGGCGCGATGACGTCACTTCCGGTTACGGTATTGCCGGGCCCGGTATTGTTGGTGCCCGTAATTTAGGGGTGGACGAAGGCGGAGGAGGTGTCAGCGCTTGTTACGCTCACCTGGCTCCCACAGAGGCGTCGATCGGAACTGGGCAGCTGCGGTCTCCACCAATGTGACGCGTAGGGCTGAGATGACGGACTGGACTGGCCCACCTAGCTTCGTTTGCTTGGCCCGTAGGAATATTCTTCTGATGGTTTGAAAAGATGAGCTCTCCATCCTGCATTGAGCGCAGGGGCGCGTTGATAACCAGTTGCTTCACTGGCTCGAAGGAATTGGTGAGTTCCAGAACAATATTGACTCCGAGATTTCCGGCAAGACGCCGTAAGTATAAAGTTCGTAAGAGTTCAAATGCCTGACTTTCACTCTTGTCCGATTCCTTGCAGGTTGCAGCTTGACCCTAATGAAGAGTTCCTCGTGGTAACTGGTAATATTCTGGTAAGGATTTGTATTTTCCAACACAGTTCGATAAAATAAAGTCAATAGGTAACCTGTTGCTTTCTCCCTTATTCAGGCGCAGAGCGAAAGTATGAAGTCTTGGGGAATAATACCTCCGGCAGTAAAATCAGGTAAGTCTATTGTGGTGAGGGTGGTTCCCCTTGTTAGTCCCTTTGTTTCACCTTGCTGTCCTTTTGTTTCCCCTTAGGGGCCGGGGTTCGCCGAAGATGCAGTGGAAGCTGCGCCGACCCGTGAAGAGGAATAGTACCCCCGCTGGTAAAATCAGGTAAGTCAATGGGGGGTAACTAATATTCCTCTGTGTATTCCCTTAGCTCACCTTGCTGTTCTTGTCTTCTCCTTAGGTGCCGGAGTGCGGCGGGAACATGCAGGAGGATGCGTTGGAATGTGGAGATGCTGCGAAGGCCGGTGAGTTCAGCGCGGCGCTGCAGCAGGCGAGGCGACGCGCATAAAATAACTTCTTTCTTTCAGCTCGAAGGCGCGATGGATCAGGAATTCAGGTAAGGATTAAAGGTATTGCTCTTGCTCTAACCTTTTCTCCTTCTTTCTCCCTTTTTCTAGGAGCTCCAAACTCGAGGCGGGCGTGGCAGAAGGCTGGATGCAGACTTGCAGGCACGGTGAGCGTTAACTCTGCTGGATGCAGAATAACGCGAAGCGTGTGCTGCTCTTCAGGCGTGGTTTAAATAGCCTCCAAAGTAGTCCCAGGTAAGTATTTCTCCCCGGCCCCAACCGAGTAAAAAATAGTCCCTAAGTAAAGTAGTCCCTTCCAAGCCTCTTTTGGCTTGGAGCTCTTGCACCATGGTCTGCATCAGGTAAGTTTGCAGCATGGTCTGCATCAGGTAAGTTTTAATCTATGAGCCTGGCGCCTATGGCCCCCGGGGGTAGGCATCATGACAGCGCTTTGCATGATGCCGCTAGTGGGGGTTTTAGGGTCATTTACGGTATGTCGGTACAGACGATACCGGCATGCCGCTACACGCGTGCACGCATTCTCGTAATCGGCCGCTGTTAGCGGTGTCAATGCTCCGCAGACGCGGTATTGCCTCCATTCCAGTAAGGTTTGGTTTTTACTGCGAATCTCGTAATGAGGCCCATTGTATATCTTTAGTTGTTGGGGCAAGTATAGGTTTTGGACACAAACTTATGAGTTGAACTTAAGGACACAGACTTTCCTTAGTTTCTTTAGGTCGGGAAAACCCACTTTAGAATAGGGCAAGTTAGACCTTACTCCATCCTGACATAACAAAATAAAAATGTTTTGTAGAAAAGTGAATCTGTTGTCTATGGGCCTCATTACACGGAAGGCGGTAAACCATGGTGCTGTTAGCACCATGGTTGCCACCGGTACCATACCGGTACCACCATGGAGGAAAGGGGAATTACCACCCCATTCCAAGGTTGGCGGGGCGGTAATTCCCCCTTTCTCCATGGCCCTTCCCCATTCCCATTTTTGCCCCATAGGGCATAATGGGAATGGGGAAGGCGGTAATTATGGTACTGCAAATTGCGGTACCATAATTAGCACCATGGTCCCTTTGCGGGTCCCAACTTTAACGGCTGGTCTACACCAGCCATTAAGGTTGGGACCCGCAAAGGGACCTCGTAGTAAGGCGGTAAGGGTTAACGGTCACCGGTACCCTTACCGGTGACCGTTAACCCTTACCGCCTTCCGTGTAATGAGGCCCTATGTCTTACTTCATGATGCCTTTCCAGCACGCTAAAGATCTTTGTGGGCTGTCCTAATCTGGGAATGTTTTTGATCCAGGAAAACATATGGGTTTCCTCCAACAACAGTGGCCCCTTGGTAATATGTCATTGTGCCGGTGGGTACTGCATTACTATTCTGCACATAGGGGCCCTGCTGCTGCCCCAGGTGTACATTGTATGCTGGTGTATCACCAGAGCCTGTGGCTGGCAGCTGCTGAAATGACGGAGGGGGAGCAGGCGGGGCTGTAGACGGTGGTGCGCCATATGTTACTGCTGGGGGTGCTTGCATATAAGGCTGGGGGTATGGGCTCGACCTCCCTGCGGGTACGTGTATTGCTGCTGCTGCGGGTACACAGCTACTTGTCTGCTCCTACACTCTCTGAAAAAATGTCCCATCCATCCACATGCCCAACACTGTCTCGCTCCTCCTCCTAGTGGCCCCATTCCTCCAAAACCACCTCGTCCTCCTGGTGCCCCGCAAATCCCCCTTTTCTTCGCTGATGCCCTCTGGAAATCCCCCTTGATATTGAGGCTGGTACCCACCATTCCAATCGTTTTCAACTCCCCAACCAGGCGTCGCTCATACATTTACCTGGACCGCTCTGGGCCCAACCTGTCCTTCTGTCTGTACCGCCATCACTGCCCCTTCTAGCACAACTTTAGCTACCTTCTTCTGCACCAGTTTCACCTCCTCTATCTGCGCTCTTTGAGCTGTTTCCTTCTCTTCTTCTTTTTACCGTTTACAATGGTGTACACTAATAGACTGTATTTCCGCACATCCTTTAGTTTCGATCTGCACTATCTTGTCAGGGGTCTTCTGCACTTCCTTCGGAAGTCTCCTTTTCACCATGAAATAAAAGAATGGGATCACCCAGTCCCAGGAATACCCCGTCTCTGCCCTCCACATTTCCTGTATTTGCAAAATGTACTGTGCGGTATCCTCGTCCTCCCGTATTGCCCGCGGCATTATTGATTGAAGGTCAGGCGTATCTATATATGTGTCCCACTGCGTCGCCCATGCTTGGGGCCTTATGTCCCCTAGCTTCACTCCCGCATACCCAGCTTTAACCCAAATGTCATCAGCCTGGTCCCCCGATATTGAAACAAACTTTTCAGATCCCCCACAGCCAGGGTCGTACCGGCCATCTGCTTCTCGAAGGAATATATTCATTTACCCGCTTGGGCGGTGAGAGATGGGAGTGCCTTTATCTCATTATTTTTGTCCATGTGGGCCCATGGTATATACTGCACCTTCCTTGGTCCTTATGCAGTAATGGAAACTGTTCCCCCACCTTCTCAGTCACTTTCCTCTTCTGTGCCACTGATCTTTTTGCCACTGCCATGCGCCCAAACATATTTCTTAGCTTAGGTCCCCACAAACTCTCAACCCACGGGAGATCACAGGCGGCTGCTCTTCCTCATCCAACTCATCGATGGTATCCCACTCCTCCTCCTCTGCTCGCGTATGGTCGGACTCATCGTCAGATTGTACCATTCCATAATCCAAACTATCAGCCTGCCTTCTCCTTTTCTATATGCACATCCCTGATAGCTGTACTATCTATTAAAAATATAATGACTCCTGCCCTCCATTCATCAGTCCCTATAGGTGCTTGTTGCCCATCTCTTCTATCTAACCTCAACCTGGCTAGTTCCTCTTCTGCCTCTCTCAACGCTTGTTCCAACTACTTCTGTGGTTTCCAATCTATTTCTTTCCGGGTTCTAGCCCTCGCAGCCACAGTTGTTATAGGATTGGGGAGGCTATGATACAGGGCCAGTGTGGGTGGTGGGGGTGCAGTAGCAGGCAGAGGGACATAGGTAGGATTTGTGTAACCTAACGCAGTGCAGGTGGGGTAACACCCTAGCAGGGGAGACTGGTCTGTTCCTGCGGGGAATACTGGGACAGGGAGTGCTGGATCACTTGGGTCAGTAGGCGTGGTTGCGGTTGACACAAACAGCAGGAAGCTCATTAACCATTTTAGGGAGATCAACAGTATGAGGGAGACATGGTAGACACTGAAACAAGAGGTGCAAGTTTCAAAACCTTAATTCATGGTTTAGAAGGGGCTGGAATACTCCTATCTTGCCCTATAACTAAGATGGGAGTATTCTCGACCCCCAAACGAAAAGAAAACACAGTCTTAGTCAGTCCTTAGTCAAAATAAAATGGCCTATACTAATAAACTTAATGCCTGCCTTCTTCCTAATACAATAAATGTGTAAAGGGAATTTGTAATGCAAAAAGGAAAATCAGTGTTCAAAAGAAATGTCAGTATGGCTGAGTAAACTCCCTTCCCCACGTTTTGTAGCATGGGGTAAGGTGGCACACTTGGATGTTGCGACACACTCTGGCTTGACGACTTTGACCTTGTTTTCCAGAGCATCACTTTTTCTCTCCTACACCAAAGCCTTTTGATAAATGTAGTTTTGAGCACAGTACGGATTGCAAAGTTCAAAGATATTTCTCACATCCAGGTTTCCCTCTGCCAGGATCAAGACTAACAGTTCAAAGACATCTCTCACATCCAGGTTTCCCTCTGGCGGGATCACACATAACAACAGTTCAAATCTTGCATATCAGTTTCTTTCTCTTCCTGTTGCTTCTACGGCATCAGACCATCAGACCTTTCATAGACTTTCGATTGGGCAATCTTCTTTCAACGGACCACTCTGTTACTTTGTATCTTTAATTTACAGTTCTTTACAATGCTTTGCGTTCTCTCGGGTCTTATCAGCATACGCAAAAACTTCATTCATCAGATACTGTTGTCGTCAAGTTTCATTTAACACAGACCAGACTTTCATGGCTTTCATCAACTCACTGGCTGTGTTAATTCATTTTCGTCTTTTGCGGCTTTCATTCTGAAGTCAGTGCTGATCCACAACTGCTGCTGCACCTCCCCAACTCTGCCGTTCACCCGAGTGGGTGACAGGTATCCTTGAACCACAAAAGAGGTTTGTCTCTTCTCTCCAGCTGGGCTTCCTTGTGCAACCTTCAAGGCCCTTCGGAGGTAACGATCTCTTGCCGGGTGTCCAAGGTTTCTCCGTACCTCTGTACCATCCCTCGGCTTGTCGCTCTGCTCCGCCTGGATTGGAGTCACCATGGAAGAACTGCTCCTTATCGCGCATCGCCTTGCTAAGGATGTACCTCAGTGTTCCATCTTTTAACCATGTGGGGAGAGCTAATAGGTACCAGGTGTATTTATTTAAGATCAAGTGCCTGATGCTGCCTGATCTTATTAGTGGAACATGTTGTTACAATCACAGATTTAGAATGCTAGCACAACACCAAAAAGGATACTCAGATGTACAAAAAAAAGGATACAAGTTGAGTTCCCGGAGGGCTTCTCACAATTGGCTATTCCGGGTGACTTCTAAGGAGATGAGTTTGATTATTGAAAACCTTCCAACCAATGCCTCTCTCAGACTATCGATAAACAAAAAACAGCCTGAGAGAGTAATTAGTGGAAAGGGCCAGATATGGGATGGATACCACCAGTCTGCTGAATAAAGAATAATGAGTTTTAGTCACTAGTCAAATGATCTAATTACTATGTATGGGTTAGATTAAGGATACACTAACCTGTAGTTTGTGTGGACTGAAGACTGAGTTCCAGGAATACAAATCCGAAAATAAAAACCAACGAAGGGAAAAGGGGAAGTTAGTAGGGTAACTAACCCGAACGGAACGAGGGCCGCACTAGTGACGGGTAGGTGCACACCGGATAGCGTCCATAACGTTCAGTGCACTATCCTTGTAGAATGTAGTTGGATGGAGGTCTGGATGGAAAGGGTATTCCTAGAACAGGAAAGTCCAGGATAGGCTGGGACTGGCAGAGCCCTTTAGAGGTTTGAGATGGATCCGAAATCCAGATGTGGAGAATAGAATAACCAGCTGAAGATAGCGGTATGAACCGCAGGGTGTTGCTGCGAGGAGCCAGATGTAACGCTCACCTGATTCCCGTAGAGGCGCCGGTCTTGACTGGGCGTATACCGTATCTTCAAAGGTGATGTGTAACACACGGCTGGCTCTTTGGGCTGGACCTCTGTGCACTGTATGTCTGACTCAAAGGGTAAGATGTCTGCAGATAGAAAATATGGGATTAAGGAACTGGGTTATTGAATGTCTCTCTCTTCTTCCCTTTCTCTTCTCCTGTAGAACCCCAAAGGTTAACGCTCTCACCTTAGGTAAGTGAACGCTGTGCTCTCCATCTGCCTCGGGGCAGGGTGCTGTAACCAGTTTCTTCACTGGATAAGGCGAGCAGGCCTCTTGACTTCAGAGGACTGCTGTCCGTCGTTTACTGCACGAACAGTAAGTTTCGAGTAATTCTAATGTCTTTAAAATCTTTAGTAATGATGTCTCTTGTTTTGCAGGGTTCCGGCGATGGCGGATGACGGGCTGAAGTGAGTTGAAGATGGAGCCCGTGTGATGAATAAAAGCGCCTGGAAGCACGTAAGTAAGCGCTTGTTGCCTGCTTCACGATGCGCTCTAACTGTCTTTTTATTTTGCAGGTACAAGTTCGGAGCGGCTGCAGGGTGCCAGAATACCCACTGGGTTAGATGTGGAAAGGAGTAATGGCACGTGAGTATTAAAGTTCCCCAATGTCTTTAAACGCACCTTGTTTTGTCTTTCAGATGCGGGATGCAGCGCCGAAGGCCTCCGGAGCGTGCAAAGAGTTGGTAAGCTTTTGTCTTTCAGATGCTGGAATGCAGTGTGAAGACCTCCGGAGCGCACGAAGAGTAGGTAAGCCTTTGTCTTTTAGATGCCGGAATGCAGCGCGAGACGTTGGTGACAGCCGATGGACCAGGTAAGTGAAGAGCTGTCACTGAAGACCGTAATGCTAACCTGTTCTTTCTTGTCTTTATAGGTGTTGCTGAAGACTGGATTCAGGATGGTAAGCCTTTTTCCTTAGGCCCAGGATCAGATGCAGAAGACACGATGAGCGTTCTGCTGCAGAGGATGCAGAATAACGCAAAGCAAGATTCATCCATCGGGTGTGGTTTAAATAGCCTCCTATAGTGCTTAGGTGTCTCCTTCCACAGCCACGCCTAGGTAAGAAAAGAGTTCCTGCTTTCCAGAAGAGTTCCAGCGTTCTGAATCTAGGGAGTGGCTCCTGCCCCACCCAACAGGAAAAGTAGTTCCAAACAGAAGAGGATCAGAGGCTCAACTGGCAGGCAAGTAAGCAGCATGGTCTGCTGCAGGTAAGTCCACCCAAGCATTATGAGCCCGGCGCTTCCAGCGCTGGGACTGGGCATATTTATGAGCCTGGTGCTACTGGCGCCAGGACTGGGTCCAAAAGGTCCCAATTGGGACTGGTTGGCACTCGGAACCTGGGTTATGGATCTGCTTCCAAGGGAGTTGGGAAAACCCTGACCTTTTGGAAGCAGAGATCATGACAGTACCCCCCCTCAAGGCCCCTCCCAAACCGGGCTTCTCCGGGGGTTTTAGCTTGTCAGGAAATGTTCGGTGAAATCTTTTGATTAGGCGAGGAGCGTGGACATATTCAGCAGGTTCCCAGGATCTCTCTTGGGGGCCGTAGCCTTTCCAGTCAATTAGGTAAAATAGTTTAGATTTGGAGATCTTGGAGTCCAGAATGCTTTTGACTTCAAACTCGAGTTCTCCATCAACTAGGATAGGTTTTGGAGATTTAGTTAGTCGGGTTTGAGGTTGCACGGGTTTTAATAGAGAGACGTGGAAGACCGGATGTATCTTCATGTGCGGGGGCAAGTCCAACTTGACCGCTACTGGGTTTACTATGGTAGTGATGGAATAGGGACCAAGGTATCTTGGGTTGAATGTGCGTGGCCCTTTTAGAGGTAGATATTTGGTGGATAACCAGACTTGATCCCCTACTTGATATTGAGGGGCTTCCTTCCGATGTTGATCTGCTCCTTTCTTGTATTGTTCTTTAGCCCTTTGAAGGTGAGAAACAGCTTCCTTAAAGGCTTGGGTGATTGTAGAATGCAGGTAGTCTACTGCTGGTGTTTCAAGATCTTGGAGGGGATCCAACTCCGAGGTTCGAGGGTGACTGCCGTACAAAAGAAAAAACGGGGTTTTCCCAGTTCCCGAATGGACAGAGTTATTGTAGGCATATTCGGCTATCCAAAGGATGTCTTTCCAAGTTTTTTCAGTTTGTTGCAGCATGCAGCATAAATACTGTTCCAGAGTTTGATTGGTCCTCTCGGTTTGTCCGTCGGTCTGAGGGTGGTGACTGGTCGATAGTCTCACATCAATTTGAGCCGACCGACAGCAACTTCGCCAAAAATGAGAAATAAATTGACTACCTCGATCCGAAATTAGAACCGAAGGAAAACCGTGCAGTCGGACGATGTTTTCGAGAAATTCTCGGGCCAGAGTTGCTGCTGTTGGCAAGCCTTTGAGCGGAATGAAATGCGCCATCTTGGAGAATAAGTCCACGATTACTAGAATCGTATTGTATCCGGAGCATGGAGGTAGATCGGTGATGAAGTCCATAGAAAGCGTATGCCAAGGGCGAGGTGGGATGTCAATAGGGCGTAAGAGGCCTGCTGGTCTTTCCTTTTGACTCTTGTTTTGGGCGCATACTCCACAGGACATTATAAAGTCTCTGATATCTTTTTTCCAAGAAGGCCACCAGAAGTAGCGCTTGATCTTTTCTGAGGTCTTGGCCATACCGGGATGTCCTTCCATTAAAGAATCGTGATAACAAGAGATTACTTTTTTCTGTAAATCTGTGCTGGGTAGGTATAATCGTTCTTGGAAATACAATAAGTTGTCCTTTACTGCAAAGTCCTTTCCCTGCAGATGCCAATTCTGTATGTCTGCTGGAGTTACAAGTTGCCTGGCTTTATCCTTAACTTCCTCTATGGATTCTGTGGCGATTACACCCAGAATTCTTTGTTCGGGAATGATTGGTACAGGTTTAGGGTTGATCAAGTGTTCTTCCACTCCCATCCGAGAAAGGGCATCAGCTTTACCGTTCTTTGTACCAGGTCGATAGGTAATTATGAAGTCAAACTCGGCAAAGAATAATGCCCAACGGAGTTGTCTAGAGGATTGGGCTTTTGCGGTTTTCAAATATTGCAGGTTTCGGTGATCCGTAATCACAGTAACGGTGTGTCGGGCCCCCAGCAGATAATGCCGCCAAGCCTTAAAGGCAGACTTGATAGCCAGAAGTTCCTTGTCAGTAATCGTGTAATTGATTTCAGGAGGCGAGAATTTGCGGGACCAAAATGCCACGGGATGCAACTGATTGGTTAGCGGGTCCTTTTGTGATAGAACTGCCCCCATGGCAAGGCTTGAAGCATCAGTTTCCACGATGTAGGGGAGTTCGGGGCGAGGGTGTTTTAAGATTGGTGCAGAGATAAATTTAGTCTTCAAATCCTGGAAAGCTTGTTCCGCCTCGGTAGACCATTCAAAACGTTTGTTTTTCTTTAACAAGGCAGTGATGGGCTGGACTATTTGAGAGAATTCGGGGATAAACCTGCGGTAAAAGTTAGCGAAGCCTAACATGCTTTGCACACCTTTTACGGAGGATGGTGATGGCCATTTGAGAACTGCATCGACCTTCTTTGAATCCATACGCACTCCGCCAGGTGATAATATGAATCCCAAGAATTCAACTTCAGTCACGTTGAAAACACATTTTTCCAACTTAGCGAAAAGTTTGTGTTGACGCAATCTTTCGAGGACCATTTTCACGTGTTTCCGATGTTCAGATTCCGATGAAGAATAAACGAGGATGTCGTCAATGTAAACAACAACACACACATCTATGAGCTCTCTGAGGACATCGTTCATAAAATATTGAAAGGCGGCCGGGGCATTGCAAAGTCCGAAGGGCATGACCTGATATTCAAATAGCCCATACTTGGTGTGGAAGGCCGTCTTCCATTCATCGCCCTCTTTTAATCGTACCAAGTGGTAAGCTCCTCTGAGATCCAGCTTTGTATATATGCATGCTTTTCTGACTTGGTCCAGGAGTTCAGGGATCAAAGGTAACGGATATCTATTCTTAACGGTGATCTGGTTCAGGGAGCGATAATCTATACAAGTTCTAAGGTCTCCTTCCTTTTTTGGAACGAAGAACAAAGCTGAAGAAGCAGGGGACTTGGAAGGACGAATAAACCCATTTGCCAGGTATTGATCCAGGTATTGTCGAAGGTGAAGGTTCTCAGGCTCGGTGAGGGCATACATTCTACTATAAGGAGGAGTAGATCCAGGTATCAGGTCTATCTGGCAGTCATAAGACCTATGAGGAGGTAGAGAGTTAGCCTGATCCTTCCGGAAAACATCTTGGTATTCTAGGTATTCGGGAGGTAACTGGGGAGTCTCTGAAGAAATTGCTGCCAGTGCAACACCAGGTGGAGGGTGACAAGTAGAGACACATTCTGTAAACTGGACCGTTCTTGCTCGCCAATCGATCAGAGGATTGTGTTTCTCTAACCAAGGTATTCCTAGAATAATCTGAAACTGAGGGGCCTTGATCACATCGAACACGATCTTCTCATGGTGTCCATCTTGACTTACTAGCGTCACCTCTTGAGTGGTATGCGTTACTGGCCCGGAGGCTATCTCTGTACCATCCACCGTAGTAATGACGTCCTTTACAGCCTTGGGACAAAGAGTTAGATTCATCCTCAAAACCATTTCATGATCCACATAATTGCTGATGGCACCGCTGTCGACGTAAGCTTCAATTGCATGTAATCGATCCGGATTATCAGGGCTAATGAGGACCATAGGTATCACAAAATGCGAGGTCACAGAACTGGTTTTCACGCTCGGCAAGAGGACCTCTATTCTTGTCGGGCGAGGTCGTTTCCCTGCTCAGAGTTTGTAACTTTGGTAACTGCAGCTCCTACTGCCTTCTTGGCAGGTTTCACCGGACAGTCTCGAAGAAAGTGCCCTGAGTTTCCGCAATAGAGGCATAATTGCAACTGTTTTCTCCTTTCCCGCTCCTTTTGTGTTAGAGGACCTTTCAGACCCCCTATTTGCATGGGTTCCCCGGAGTCTACTCCTTTGGAAGGAGTTGGCGGTTTGGAAAATACTCGAGCATCAAACTTGGAACGATCGGCCTTCCTGTTGTGCAGTCTGTGATCTATTTGAACGACTAAGTCTATATAGTCTGAACAATCTTGTGGGGGATTCACTACTTGGGCTAGCACATCTTTGAGCTCTCCACGTAGACCTCTATAAAACAGCGTAATCCTTTTGTCCTCAGGCCATTGAGTTTCCACTATCAGTCTGTTGAAAGACGCAATATAAGCCAAAAGGTCTTGATTACCTTGTCGCAACGAAAGAAGCTCATTGTCCAAGGCCTGCCCCTGTGAATGTCTTGCAAACAGTTTTTCCATACTGAGCTGAAAAGCTTGAAAATCATGGAGGACCGGATCATCTTGATTTACTAGAGGGATCAATCAGTCTGCCGCATTGCCACTAAGGTACGAAAGCTACTTTAGCTTGATCAGTTGGAAAGGCTACTGGCCGGCATAAGAAATGCAACCGGCACTGATTGATAAATACTGCAAACCTCTTTGGGTCACCAGAAAATCGTTCAGGCGGAGCCAGAGGTACATTCCCAGGTAGGTTGATCTGCACTGGATTCATAGAGGATGTAGAAGGAAGATTCCCCCCAGATGCGGGTAACGGGGTCTGTCCGGCTTATGACTGTAGCAATTGTCTAGCGAGATCATCTGTTCGCTCCTTGGAAATAATCAGTTCCCTTCTTAGGGCGTTCGTTTCCTGACGGGCTGCATGCACTTCTGCCCTTAGTTCCCCAAGTAACTGGGCTAGCTGGTCGGTATCCGAGGTTTCCATAGCGCCTGGACGGGAGTTTTGTGGTGGGCTTTGCGTTCTGTAACGCTCACCTGATTCCCGTAGAGGCGCCGGTCTTGACTGGGCGTATACCGTATCTTCAAAGGTGATGTGTAACACACGGCTGGCTCTTTGGGCTGGACCTCTGTGCACTGTATGTCTGACTCAAAGGGTAAGATGTCTGCAGATAGAAAATATGGGATTAAGGAACTGGGTTATTGAATGTCTCTCTCTTCTTCCCTTTCTCTTCTCCTGTAGAACCCCAAAGGTTAACGCTCTCTCCTTAGGTAAGTGAACGCTGTGCTCTCCATCTGCCTCGGGGCAGGGTGCTGTAACCAGTTTCTTCACTGGATAAGGGGAGCAGGCCTCTTGACTTCAGAGGACTGCTGTCCGTCGTTTACTGCACGAACGGTAAGTTTCGAGTAAGTCTAATGTCTTTAAAGTCTTTAGTAATGATGTCTCTTGTTTTGCAGGGTTCCGGCGATGGCGGATGACGGGCTGAAGTGAGTTGAAGATGGAGCCCGTGTGATGAATAAAAGCGCCTGGAAGCACGTAAGTAAGCGCTTGTTGCCTGCTTCACGATGCGCTCTAACTGTCTTTTTATTTTGCAGGTACAAGTTCGGAGCGGCTGCAGGGTGCCGGAATACCCACTGGGTTAGATGTGGAAAGGAGTAATGGCACGTGAGTATTAAAGTTCCCCAATGTCTTTAAACGCACCTTGTTTTGTCTTTCAGATGCGGGATGCAGCGCCGAAGGCCTCCGGAGCGTGCAAAGAGTTGGTAAGCTTTTGTCTTTCAGATGCCGGAATGCAGTGTGAAGACCTCCGGAGCGCACGAAGAGTAGGTAAGCCTTTGTCTTTCAGATGCCGGAATGCAGCGCGAGACGTTGGTGACAGCCGATGGACCAGGTAAGTGAAGAGCTGTCACTGAAGACCGTAATGCTAACCTGTTCTTTCTTGTCTTTATAGGTGTTGCTGAAGACTGGATTCAGGATGGTAAGCCTTTTTCCTTAGGCCCAGGATCAGATGCAGAAGACACGATGAGCGTTCTGCTGCAGAGGATGCAGAATAACGCAAAGCAAGATTCATCCATCGGGTGTGGTTTAAATAGCCTCCTGTAGTGCTTAGGTGTCTCCTTCCACAGCCACGCCTAGGTAAGAAAAGAGTTCCTGCTTTCCAGAAGAGTTCCAGTGTTCTGAATCTAGGGAGTGGCTCCTGCCCCACCCAACAGGAAAAGTAGTTCCAAACAGAAGAGGATCAGAGGCTCAACTGGCAGGCAAGTAAGCAGCATGGTCTGCTGCAGGTAAGTCCACCCAAGCATTATGAGCCCGGCGCTTCCAGCGCTGGGACTGGGCATATTTATGAGCCTGGTGCCACTGGCGCCAGGACTGGGTCCAAAAGGTCCCAATTGGGACTGGTTGGCACTCGGAACCTGGGTTATGGATCTGCTTCCAAGGGAGTTGGGAAAACCCTGACCTTTTGGAAGCAGAGATCATGACACCAGAGGACCGTGGCGTCAGGATAGCTGGAGTTCTAGCCGAGACTTACAACGCGGGTCCGGCTGATAGCAAAGGAAAAGCAGTCTGGAAGCTGCCGTGTATAACAGCGTGGATCCGGCTGGCAGTAAGGAAAGAGCAGTTCAGGAAACTGCCAACAATAGCAGCGCGGGTCCAGTTGGTAACAAAAGGAAAAAGCAATTTGGAAACTGCTTAGAAGCAAGGTAGAAACCGAGCTCCGGAACGAAGATCAAAGAACGATCAGAAGCGCCGATTAGCGGGAGGCTTCCGTTTAAATACGAGTCAGCTGATGAGAATGCGTGAGTAGCGCGATGACGTCCAGACATGTGATACTCGCGCATACCTGTGGAATGCAACTGGTATTGGTAAATGGTATGCGTGGTATGCTTGATAAGGAATGTCCGCCCGTTCGCAAAAGGCAGAAGATAAGGAAGTCTGACAGTGAATTAGCGGGAATGAAGGCGTTTGCCAGGAATCTTCCCCCAGAGTCGCCACCGAGTATAAAATGGTCTGGCTGATCTCTGGGCTGTATGTGTAGGGTGCTGAGCACGAGCATGGGAGGACCTGGCAGGCATGACACATGTCCAATGTATTGCATGGGTGGTACTCCATTCAGCCTCAGACCTCCTCTTCCTTGGCTCAGTGTTTGTGTGGGAAAAGGGGGGCAGACCTGGGAAGTTGGAATATCCTATAAAATAGGATGGGACAGGGGTACTTGGAAAGGGGGATACCATGCCTCGCCATCAGGTGTTCCTCCCCCACTCCTCGAGAACCCCTCACCCAGGTGATCCTCACGCATTTGTCCACCCCCAGAGTCTGGATCCAAAGGCAATGGCAGTGCCCTGGCCACCTGAGCAAGGGATCACTGGGGTCTAGGCAGTAAAGCACCCTCTGGTTTTTCACAACCGGGACATCTTCCAAATCTTCCACCATTTTCCACAATTCCAATACTTCCTTCCTGTTTTTAAATTTGTTTGCCTGTACCTACCTGCCAAAAAGGTATACATGTCACTCTAAATATCCTTATTATTTGTTCCTTCTTCTGACCATGGTTTTCACATTCCCCATTTCATCTCTACTTGCCATTCTTTATGGTACTTAAGGATTTTCTCCCGATATAAAGGAACCGCTTCACACATATACTCCAACAGGGTTATTAGCTCCATTATAACCGCCGCTCTATCACCGTTATATGATACTTCTGTTATCCTAGCCCCGAACCAGCAGGGCTGTTCTCACTCGTTGCTCCCCTCACTCACCCCCTCTCGCACTACTCTCAAACACGTTCCCACACCATCTACAACTCTTTTTTCATGCAACAAAATCAGGCCATCACTCGGCCTCTCCCTGTCACAATAAAACTAAAAACATTAAACTCATAATAACAACAACGAAAAACTACTTTTTTCGTTCCAACACCCCCTTTATATCTGGTGAGGAGATTCCAGGCCCACAAGAGGCCTCTACCACAACTACTTTTTGTCCTCACCCCCCCCTTATACTGGGCTGAGGGATACCAGGCCCACTAAATATACGGAGCCTCTATCCGTATCCTTTTTTCCTAGTTATACAGTGCTGCCTTCTTCCCTAGTAAAATAGGAAAGGGTCCCACTACTCCACAATCCTCTATATTATTATCAAACCAACCTTTATACACTACCACGTGATCTTCCACACATTCCGCTCATTCCTCACTTACTACGCTTACACCATTCCTCACACCCTCAAACACTCACACTCCCCTCCCTTCCCTGCTTATTTTACTCCACAAAAAGTGCACTTACATCTACGTGCTCTTCCGAAATCCTCCGACACGGGGTCCCATCAATGGCTTGAACAATCTGCAGACAGCGCCCCGCTCCAAAGAACAGACAGTAATTCTGATAATACGGCTCCTGTAAACCTCTCCAAGGTGCGTGCAATGGGACTGGCCACCGCAGTTGGGTGCGACCCCTCCGGATGTGCAGCGAGGAATCCTCTGTCCTCGCTGGGGCATCTGGAATCACATCAGTGTCACCAATTGTAGAGTAACCTCCTGCCGTAGAGCTCCCTCTCTCCTTCAAAGCAAACAGCACGCTATGACTACAGAAATCCTCATTCACATATAGGGCCCGAGTTCAATATACAGCGTTCATCCCCCACCCTCATTGGCTACCGCCTATTTACATGCTAATAATCACATATAGGGCCTGAGTTCATTGGTCGCGTCTTCTCTGACTCCAAAATCTTCGCACGTGGGTGACAATCCCTTCACCTTGGGTCATTATAAAGTGATTGCTTCAGTTTCGAAGGACACTTCCCTGCCCTAAGGCCTAATCACCTGATGTGCACCTGACCGGCAAAATGAGCTCAGTGGATAACTTCGAGGAAAGTCTGATCCTTGTGAATAAAGCATACCTTTTCTCATCCCAGACACACAGGCACCACCGCCGTCATGCCTCCTGTCATAATCTTATAAGAGTTGGCATCATCCGTTGCTCTCCCCAGTACAAATCACAGACTTTGCTATCTTCTGCTCCCCCCTTATCAGCCACCACTCCCGAGGTGCAGGCCTGGGATTCCTACAGGTCCCATTAATCAGTCTGAACGATTTAGGGATTTTACTCATGGGCATCTGGTAGTTCAAATAGGTTGGCCATTATCCGAGGTGGGTGCTAGTGTCCTAAATCTCTTTTTGGGTTTGCAGCTCAAGACCTCTGTCTTGGCTACCGTGCGTTTGTCTTTCACAACCAGCCACATCTCTTACTCGTGATGGGGCGCTCACATATTCCGTTCTTATTCCATAAAGCTCTAACAAAGTGTATGTTTGTGTGTATGTGTGTGTGTGTGTTTTCTGTAAGGAAGGCATGTTATCAACAGCAGACATAGACACAATAGATGCAAGTTTGAAAAACCTTTATTTTGTAATTGGTAAGTTTGGGAGAATTCCTAACTGGTCCTAACTCTAGAATGGGAGTAACCTCGACGATTAAACAAATAACAAACAAGTCCAAGCCAGTCTAGTCAAAATAAAAAGGCCTATACTAAATAAAACCTAACCTTGCCCTCTTTCTCAAATGACAAATGTGTAAAGGTGACATAAAAAGGGAAAAATAGCGTCGCAAAAGAAATGTCAGAATGGCTTAGTTAACAACTCCCTTCCCCACGTTCAGAAGCACAGGGTCTCAAGAGTTTCTTAAAAAGATAGGTGGTTGGCACAGTTATATAAATCTGGCACACTGTGGCTTACTGGTACAATTCAACAGTTCAGGCTTCGGTTTCAAGCTTTTGACAGTTCAACAAGTTCTTTAGGCTTCGTCTGCCTTGCTACAAATGCACAGTTCAACTCTTAACTTGGTGCTTTACCGCAATTCAACATAGGCTTCACTCAGCCAGGCTTGAGCCTGTCTTTCTTTTCACACTTGACTGTTACTTTAGCACAGTTCAACACAGGCTTCCCTTCCCCAGGCTCGAGCCTGTCTTTCTTTTCACAAACATTTGTAATTTTACTTCTCACATAGGTCTCCCTCCACTGGGCTCAAACCCGCTTTTCTCTTTGTGGCGTTTCCTTCCCCAAGTTTTGTTCACACAACTTTAATCTTACTTTACTTTTACTGTCGAAGACCTTCGAAACTGCAAGGATTTTATGTAGACCTCTGCATGACCAGTTTGACCTCTCTTTAAACAATCTGACAATCTTCATCAACTCTTAACACCAATGCTTCTTGTGGGTCTTTGGAATCATCATTTCTTTGCTTTGTCCTCTTGGCATGCTTAAAAGTTCATACTTTGCCCTCTTGGTATATTTAAATTTCATACACTTTGGTTTTACACTCAATCAACTTTCATTCAGGATCGCCGTTACTTTCTTGCCTTCGTTTACCGCTTTATCACAACTTCAAACATTTGACATAGACTTTCGAACGTGCGATTCCACCTTGCAGGACCACTCTGTTATTTTGTATACTCTCATCACAGTTCAGAAATTGTCTTTTCCATCAAGCGTTTATCAGCACACGCGCAACCTTCAAGTCTTGTTACAGTTTCATTTGCCTTTAACACAAATCAGGCCTTTGTTGCCTTCGATAACCCACCAGCCGTATTAATTGGGTTTCTTTCTTCAGCGCCTTTCATGTAGCAGTCAAGCTGTTACCTGTACCTCCTCTGCTCCTCCCTGACATCGTTGTTCAACAGGGAGGGGAGGGGGCCACCTTGAAGCACTTTGAAGGTATATCCTTTCTTCTCAATCGCTTTCATTCTTGGAAAGCTTACGGCTTTCCGAAAGTATGGAATTCTCGCCTGGCTCTCGCTCGTTCTCCGCAAGTGCTGATAAGCCCCTTGGTCTTCCAACTTCGATAGCCTGGTTCGTATCAGCCCTGGAAAAGCTGCTCTTTCCTCGCTCGCCTCGCTCAGAGTGTACCTGTGCTCGCCACCTTTTATCCTGACAGGGAGTGTTAACAAGTGGCAGGTGTGTGTAGTCAACGATAAACTAAATTAATATGATAGTAACATCACAATTCTGCCAACTCTTGATGGGCTCTAATCTGGCTGTCACGGAGTTCCCCCCTTCTCACCTGAGCCTGATCTTTGCTGGATTTCTTGGTCGATGCCTTCTTGTGGACGGATCGGGTCTTGAATAAGACTGCACGAGTCTCTTCCGACTCCAGCGTGCGTTCAAAGTTCCGGGATGCAACGATCCAGGAATCCGGGAAATGAAGAAAGTGCACTACTCAGCACACGAGTCCAGGAAGTAAGAAAGAAAGGAGAGGGACTAGGAATGAAGTTAGTAGGGACAGAATCAGGGAAGGAATACTGCGAGCTACGGAGCACACGTCTGGTCGCTACTTCGCAATAGCATTGAGACGCGCGGAGCCACAGGGGGCGTGGTCTATTAATAGAACATGCTATGTCCAACGTGTAGAGCGAGGAAGGTGTTTCACGCTGGACGGCCATGTTGGGAGTACCAGGGAGTGCAAACCCCGTTGAGACAAGGAAGTCCAAAAGGGGCGCGTTCTGTAGGCCATGACACTGGCCTGCAGATGGCCCTCTAACCTTGTTCACCTTATCTATGCCCCCCGAGGTGGAACAGGCCGCTGGCGCTGTGAATTTCATTTTGTAAAGCAAGTATCCTTTTAAATTACCTGCACCACGCTGTTCTTCCTTGTTCCAAGCACCCTGACTAGTACAAATTAAGCTTTAGTACAAATCACAACTTGGCAAACGGGGGCACTCTAAAAATCCCTTGGCCTAGTAACCCAAAGACATCATACCTTTTTGTCAAATTCATTTCTAAGATGCTTTACCATAGTGGCAGCATGTTGGTAATTTTTTTTGCAAATTCAATGCGGTTCGGGGGGACCTTTCAGTGGACCCAAAATTAAAACACATTTGCCCTGGAAAAGGAAAACATAAAACTTTTATTTACAAAAATTATTCACACAGTTACCACTATTTTTTAGATTTTTTTGCCTTCCTGCTTGGTAGTCACTGCTGGTCTCCCATTCAAATACTAACCCGTCCTGACCCTGCGAGCAGATTAGCACAGGACCCGGGGTCAGGGTGCCATATGCTCTTACAAATGCCACAAGTCCCTAATAATCTTTATACCATCATGCTAATTTTATCCTTTACATCTGCCACTGTGGTGGGACAACATTGAGTGCTTCTGTTATATTCTTCTGTTTGTAAATTTTAAATTAAATTGTTCTTAATCGCTCGGCTGGGGCTCACATCAAACTTTTCGTATTTCATTTATTTTTTTATCTTTTTTAAAGACTTTGATGGTCCGCTTTGCTAAGGAGCATCAGAAAATTCTACTAATTACTTAAACATGGTGCCTGATGTTTGCCCGATCCTTGCCAGACTTAATTGCCATACTCCAGTTTCCCCAAGCGTGCGAGGATATTTACATCATAAGAGCGTAACTGCAACATAAAATGCTCGCAAAGCTACCATGAGGCATTTCAACCCCCTGCTACCTTTCGGCGCACTGAACGATCCCTGCACCGACAATCAAGCAATTCACCCAAGCGGACCGGCTGTCTCCTATACCGCTACTAACTGGAGGAGACCCTGCTTAGCTTCGTGAGCCAAAGCTTGGTCTGTACAGTGGCCGTTGCACCACTGAAACCATGCATCTCTCAAGCTTCTTGCACTTTGTAAGCACTAGATTGCCCTGCAACATTAAGGACAACACGGGAGACCTTGTGAGAAGATTTCACTACAATCACAGAAAAACACCACACATGGCCTGTGGATCGAACCACCCATTACGCTCCAGTCATGCACAACTCGAAAAGCTCGGCAAACTGTTCCCTTTATGGCCCCAAACAGGAGGTAAGCAGGGAGAGGGTGCTAAAAATCAAAGGGGATGTACGAGCCATAAACTTGGGATTCTGCCCGTTCCCCACCTCCCTCACACTTACCTCCTTATTGCATGACAAAATTGGACCAGCAGCAGGGGGTAGGGCAGAGAAAGAGACAGCTCCCCCTACGCTTCCCTATATAAAGGGGCCTCTGATATCACCTGTGGAGGTGCGAAGATCCCTTTGCCCTCCAATCAGGGGATAACAACCAGGGGTGGGGACTTCCTCCCCTTCCTGTCCCCCAAGCTCCTATTGTCCCCAGCTTCCTCTTCCTCCGTAGTCACAATACCAGTGACCCCTGCTTCCTGCCCCTTCTCCAGAGAAGAAGGAGGGGTGAGGGGGGTGGCCCCTCTGCCATGTTAAGTCCTGGCGCCCTTAACCATTTTGGGGCTGCGCCATAGGCTACCAATGGCCAACAAGAGGCTACTGTCTCAAGTTATATTTTCAATTTAGAGCAAAATTATCGAAAAAAATTCTGCATAGCTTCAAGCTTCAAGGTAGCAAAATCTAGGAGAGTGCACTTCAGACAAGGAGCATGTGCACAACATAATTAAAGGGAATACCTTTGTCCAACGTTGCAGTCTTCTTTTATGTGTCCACTTATAGTACTTTGATTAAAAGTTAATATAGCCTTTCTTTATAATTAAATGATTTTATGATGTTGTGGCGGAGTAGCTCCAGTGCAAAGTCTGTGGTACAGCGGCCTATCCTAGTATTTCTGACTGGCAGCGTAGGCTTGTCTAGAAAGTGTTGTGGCCCCATGCTAAAAAAAAGTAAATTATGCCTTTTCCAACTGCCTCCTTTCCTTTGGCAGAACCATGCAAGGTAAAATTCCTCCAAATTCTTCTTCTGGTTTCAGTAGCCCCTCTGAATGACTCCATGCAGGAAAAGTCGGTCGTCCCTGAGTTTTATAGCAGAAGAGCCACATTCAGTTCATCTAAACTCGAACCACTGGGTAGTGCACGAGATGGATGCAGTACGCATGCGCGCGGTAGAAGGGGCCCGCAGACACTAATCTCCGTGAGCAACCAAAACGGCGTGACGTCAGACGCTCCCCAAAATGAGCCTATGGGAAGCGTTGTTTACCTGTCACATACGCCGGAAGTGACGTACCCAGGCTGAGTGCCTGCGTTTCCAGGTCTGCTGCTGTAACGTTTGGCTTCTGTGGTGGGGGGCGAAGCTGCCTGCATCGCCTACTCGGTCCAGTGGCAGCATCATGATGGACATCTTGAAGGCCGAGATCGCCCGGAAGAGGAAGCTTTTGGAGGACAAGGCCCTGGTGGGGGTGAGCATCCGCCTTTCGTGGATCTAGGGCATTTACCCCGGTCCTCCCCTCCGTCCTGTTGCCAACTTTCTCAACTTGTGGCTAGTAGATACTTCTCTTTTATGCCATTGGGATAAAGGTTATTTTTCGAGCCACACTGGGATAGTTATGGTTTTTGGGGTTAAAAGTAATGTCAAAATCTAGGCATGGTTTGATGTGTTACCAGCCACCTCCTTACTCTCCCTTATACAGCGATTTGTCCCAGATAGGGCTGTCATTTATAATTCCCATACATACGGTCAGTGCTCTGGATAAGGTAAAAGTTTGGCAAAAGCGTGCCACGATGACTCCAGGCTGCTGCGCGATATACAAATGTTAATCATAAATAAATAAATAAGACTTTGAGGTGGGAGTATTTTACAATGTGATTTCGAGAGAGTAAAAACGAGTCTTCTCCTTTGCAAGAGAGTAAAATGTGACATCCAGGCGTGTGCAAAAACTGTTTGGAAATTATTAGCTGTTCCGATAGCACAGCAAGTGGAGTGCTCGCCTTGACATCTGTGCAGAGCCTGCTGATGCAGGTTCGAATCCCGGCAGGGCCAAACTCAGCCTATCTTCCTTCCAAGGTTGATGAATGAGCACCACACACTGTGGCAGCGTGTGTGGCAGATACCTGAGGGTTCGTAGCGCTATATAAATGATAAATTATTATTACTATGCGACAGCTTGTGACAGATACACCTTTCATTATTTCTCTAAGGCCTGGCCATTTGATCTCTCCTGTATATATTTAAATTTTGAAAACACAAAAACCCTAGCCAATCACGTAGTAAAGCTAACCTGAATTGTGTTTTGAGGTTTGATATCAGAATTGTATTTTGATGTTTAATCTTCATTTCCTGGAACTATTACTACCTAATAGTATGCCAATGTTATGATAAAACAGTGCAGAGAGGCAAGGACCCCATGCTAAATTCGATCCCTAATCTCATTGTCAAATTGTTATTTTGTAGCGCTTTTGGCAAAGCGCTATACATAGAACATTATTTATCACAATTGTCACCAAACTGAAGTTGGTATTTACTCTTTTATCGACCTCGAAATGGATGAAAGGCTGAGTTGGCCTTGCTGGGATTCGAACCTGCCGCCTACAGAGTGCAGCAATGGGCACTCAATCTTATTGGCTAACATCCTTCAGAGGTCGGTAAACTGAGTATTGACTGAGGTTTAATTATCAGTGCCTACATGTTGGGCGAACCACGCATGAAGCGCTACGTAAAGTTAAATATCTGGATTATCACAAGGACAGGTTTTGCTCGTTTTTATTTCATTTGCATGTAACTTTCATTTGTTTTTGAACAATGCCTGCACTTCCTGGAGAGTCCGTTTTGGAAGGTTTTAATTGTAGTCTTGAAGATTTGAGAGGCTATAACACCTGTGATTGGTGTAGTGACAACCACTCACCCTTGAGCAAAGACTCTGCTAATGTACCCCATTGTTTGCAAGGTTGAAAGGATGTAAACTAGACCGTGCATGCTCATCATTTTACACACTATTTTTATAATTGGAGTGTAAAATAAATTATATGTATAAAAATGATCTGCCTCTGCATGATTATGCACACAGCACAGGAACTCTGAAAAATAAAATTGTGCAGTACTGGTTTGCTTTCACTGGGGAAAAAAAGCATAATTTTTTTAACAAAATTCTCAATTGCAACTTAAAGTTTTAATTATACAATCCTAAAATGCTAGTAAATTAGATATGCACAGTACTTCTGTTTGCTCCATGAGCATCTACACACATCAGAAGCTGAACGGAAAGAAACATACGCAGTGTGCAGTTTCTTTTTTGAAAGGCTCCAGAGAAAATTATTCTGTTTCAGAGGCTTTTCTCCATGGCTTGCAATTGCATCCATGTATATAAAAATCTAAAGAAGCGCTCTGGTTTCTGTCAGTAACCTGACCTTTGCACAGCCCTCTGATCTAAACCTGTGTGTAAATTTATGCAAGAAAATAATAAAGCTGTTGTATTTACAAGATTTTCATGCATAAAAAGCCCTCGTAAGACCCTTATCTGGAGGCCTGCACACGGTCATCCTCCTGACAGTGTTCAACTATGCTGTATCCCTCCCAAATCCAGGCGTGCCCTTTAAGGACATGTGATGCCAGGAGGGAGGCGAGGAGCCAGCAGGAGGAAGAGGGAGTTAAGTTGGTAAGCTGCAAACACGTCCCTGTGTCCTTATTCCTGAGATACATGTGTGCCCTTCTAACAGGGTCCATGACATTTACGCTGGTTCTCCCCACTGTCTTATTGTCAACTTTCTCTTCCCCCTGCCTTCCATCTTGCTGCATTTGCACATTCTGAATACTCACAAGGCATAGCAGGTTCTTCTTGTTTTCCTCTCCCACCACTCTTCTTATATATTGTGTTTTTAATGTATTTCCCACTCCTGCTCCATTCCTTGCCATGTGGGCGCTTTCAAACCGTATTTCTACTAAGGACCTTAGCCACTTGGAGCCTGGAGGCAGGAAAGCGAGATGAATGGCAAGCAGGTTTCGTGAAGGGGATGGGTACAGCCCTCAATGCCTTCATCATCAATACTTTGAAGGCTCAGGTCGAAAAAAGCAATATCAAAAAACTCTACATGGCCTTCATAGATCGCTCACAGGCTTTTGACACCGTCTGCTGGAGAAAGCTGTGGGACAAACTCCAATCATGGGGATGCCCTTCTAAAATTTTAGATCCAATACAAGACCTTTATTCGGATACATACATTAGCATTGGACTAGATCGCTTGGGCCTTCTGACAATCGAAATCAGTACCAACAAGGGCCTGAAACAAGGTTGCCCATTGGCACCCGAGCTGTTTAATCTATATATATCAGACATGGAGGGTTCTTTTGATTTTGTTAGATATTTTCCAACGAAAATCGGACAATACTAAATTGGACGCCTTATATATGCTGATGATATAGTCCTACTGGACCAGACACCAGTGGGACTCCAGAGGCAGATTGATGCGCTACATAAATAAATTATTAACAACAACTTGGAAATTAATCTATCCAAATAAATTATAATGGTCTTCAAAGGCGCCTCTAATGAGACCAACAAGAAAACATTCTCGTGGCAACTGACGGGTAGCAAAATCCCTATAGTTAAATCCCTAACGTACTTGGGAACTTGCCTAAACACAAGCACGAGGGATATACAGAGATTGGAATCATTAAGAGCCAAAGCCAAAAATCTAGCATCTCAAGAGACGACTCTGATGAGAAGATTCTGTGAGTTCTCTTTAGTACCGCTGGTATCATTCTATCGAATGACATTCTTGCCTATTCTGACATTTGGAGCAGAGACATCGTTCTCATTTGAAGGCGAAGGCGACTGCCTGTGTGTCTGAAAATAATGCTTGCATACCTTTCTAACTCTAGGTTAAAGTTACTACTGAAATTCTGCCAGTACGCTATGAATTGACAACTTACTTTTACTTGCATATGGAAATGCTCCCAGGAAAAAATGTATAGGCAACATTGTATAGTTTACAGGAAAATCTTTTGATGGTAGATTTTTGTCCTACAGCAGAGCCCTACGTAGTAACAGCAACCTGTGTTTGATGAGTTTCTTGCTGGCACAGCCGAGCGTCCCTTGAAAAATGTGGGTCTGCCTAGTCTCGAGGAATCCTCAAGTGCTGTAGAATCGGTGGGGGGGTGCTGTATACACTCCTATTGAGGCAGGGGAGATGCGTACCGGATTATACAATGTGCTGGTTTACGGTAGGGATGAAATAGGGTGACCAGGGCATCGCCTATATACCTCCTAAAGGCCCACCATCCTTTAGTCTGTGGAAGTACCATCAGCTTTGGGCACCAGCCTAGATGCCCCAGTAAGGTATGGGACTTTAAAAAAATACATCATCACTGCTATGTTTGTTGTCTGTGAACACATTCCAGGTCCTGTTAATTTCACCTTTGGAAAAAATGAATGCTTCGAAAAAAAACTGTCATATGTATGAAAATGAATGAAAACAAATGTCAGTGTGGTCAAGTTAACCTATTTCTTACCTTTTCATGTAGGATAATAAAAAATACTTCAAACGCAGTGAGCTAGCTCGGAAAGAGGAAGAGGCGTATTTTGAAAGATGTGGATTCAAGGTACCAATTATTCTCCCTTTCTTTCCTTCTAAACATTTGGTGCATCTGAATTGCAATCTGGGTATTCGTCCTTTGTTCATATTCTAACCAATGTTTCTTTGTCTAATGTGTTGACGTGCTCTACGCCAGCCTGTTCACGAGAAGCCAGCTGGAGAGGTATGGACTTCAAAAGCTGTTGATTTGCCGGCGGGACTTGCATGATGTTAGGTTTTTTTTGTTTTTGCGATTCATCCTGATCTCTGCAAATAACATAGCCTCTTTGAAATGTACTTAAATGATTTATTTAAAAATAATTTCACAGCATGGTACAGAAGCTGGCTTTGTGATGAACCTCTTTATTGCTGCTTAAAAATCAGCAGCCTGGAAACAAGGAAACGTCATAGTGGTGACATCACAAGGGCTTATCCAGATATATAGGTTCCCGGCACAGGAACCCCATCCATTTGTTGGCCAAGGTCTTGGTGTACTGTGGTGGACGTCTTGGGCTGACCTACAGAGCTCATTGGATAGAGTTGCAGTGTTGTCTTCACAATATAGACACCTGGAACATGGAATTCCTGTTTTTCTTTTTAACTCGCCTTGATGCTTGTCGAGTTACCGGTGTGTAATAAAATAAACTCCCCCAGGGTCTTATTAAACAGGAGTCACCTGGGCTTTATTGCATCTTGAGTCTTCATTGCATTTTGCAACCTAATCGGCTAGCTTCTAGATCAGTGTTTCCTGGCTTGTGTAAGCACTATGGGGTCATTTCCATGTTTGGCTATTTGTGTAGCATTCGAATTATCATCCTTGTCCCTTCTTCAGTGGGTGTCTGGATTTCAAAGTTCCCAGGATTAGGTGGTTGCCCCTTTGCCCTATGTGTGTCCACATTTCACTCTACTTCATTATCTCCTCTTGGAAGTCTGT
The DNA here is from genome assembly GCF_040938575.1 of Ambystoma mexicanum. Lineage (NCBI taxonomy): Eukaryota > Metazoa > Chordata > Amphibia > Caudata > Ambystomatidae > Ambystoma > Ambystoma mexicanum. Next base: position 34,892,094 of record NC_090936.1, read on the forward strand.
GCTAACCGGTGCATTCTGGTCTGTATTGGTATTATATACCCAGAGCTGGTTTACTTCCTTATTGGTGTTGACTATGTCTCCCTCCCAGCCCTTTGTGACAAATTCTTCATTAGGGGGGGCCTCCCCCTTTGAGGTTAGGGTGGTTAGTCCGCCCCACAAAACCCTCCCAGGGTGTCTGGGCAAGTGGGGCCTCATTAGAAGAGACTCCCCCTTAGGGGACAAAGACTCCCGTTCCAGTGAGGAACTCCCTGGACCATCCACCCTAATGGCATATATGGGATTGCCAGATGTAAAGAACATTGTAACCTGCAGGGACTTCGCTGAAGACAAAACTAAAATATACCAGTGTGCAAAAAAATTAGATCTTTCTCTTTAAAGGGAGACATACATTTACCTGAGACGAGGCTGGAGAAAGACAGTACGCCGGGTAGAGTTGGGGCACGACCTGGGAGAGAAGAGCGTAACGAGGGGAAACAACCTGATAAGGTCATACCGAGAGGAGGCGGAGACAGAGAGCTGCGGAGCCGTGACTTTCTAAGTAGTCCTGGGCAGCAGAGGGAAACGCCAGAAACTCTGTTTCCAAGGAGAGGAAAATGAAGAAGATGGGAAGCCTTATCCCTGTGGTGGCATGACCACAAGGACTTCGTGGTGGGCTGTCCGCCTGTGGAACGGCACCGAAACCACCAAGCGGTGAGTCCGCAAGAGACCCTGCGACCCATAGTTCGACACAGTCGCTTAGAGCAAGAGATCCGAATGAGAGATACCGACGCCAAAGAGGAATACGAACAGCTCGGTAGAGGAAGAGAACCTGAGTGAGTGGTGAGCCCGGAAGCAGAGGTAAAGGGGAGAACAGGATTACTGGTAGGCCGTCTGGGCATCGTTATATACGAGGAGAAACTCGTCTCACTGACGAGATAATGAAAATAGCGCAAGTAAAATGGAACTGTTTGAATGTTAGCAAGCAAATAACAAATAAGCCTGACGGAGGCGGTATGAGGGAATGGATACCAAGAGAAATTTGTCCCAGCGAAAGTGACAAGTTCCTAAATATAAAGCCTGTAAGTGATAGGTGTTAAGAACTGGAGACAAACGTCCTGCGAAGAAGGGTGTTAAGAGAAATGGGACAGAGAAGAAGTGATCATCCAGAGGCATGCCAGGAAAGGGGAGAGCTCACATTGCAACAAAGGATAGCCAACTTAAAAAGGCCAGAGCGACAAGGCACATACACCTGGGAGAGATTACAAGGAAGAGAATTGCAGAGCCTTGTGGAATAACTATCCCAAGAGGGCAGAGAAAACTTAAGTACATTATGAAAAAACTACAGGGCCTTATCCAGAAGGGGACACGAGACCATCTGAAGATATGTTACAAACTAGAACTGTGGAACAGCGCCTTAAGAATCAGAAAGAAGAGACATTTTCCTAGAATAATTTAAGTTAGCCATTTAGTGGTAGGGTCAGTTGGAGTTCGTTTTAGATGGAGGACCTCTTCATTTTGTAATTCTGACGAGCACCTTGAGTTATTTATATAGGCTGGGAAACTCTGTAGCGACGGGCAAAGGTAGGCCATCGGAGCCCACGTCCTTTGACGGCTTGGTGTGTTTCTGAAATTATTGTTCTATGCCTAGTTTTTTTGGAGAACCTGAGGCCCTCCTCTGCAACTCATTAGATAGAGCCCAGTCACATGTAATTGTATCTTCATGGAGTGCCTGGCAATACTGGTGCCTGGAACTGAGTATTGAACCCATTTTGGCTTCTATCATAGACAACATTTCTCTTCTTTCCATTTTTTCACTGGCAAATTTGACTGCTTAAGTAATGTTTGCAGGTCAGCTATTTCCACGTGTTGTCCCGATTAGACCGAGTACAGGGTGGCAGGGACTATTCCTTTTTCATGCTCCTCAGTATTTGCATCTTTTGCCCACCGTTCCCCACTACACCTTTTTCTGGGGGCCCTGATAGCCATGCCCTCCTCTGTCCTTGCAGGATCTCTCCTGTAAATTGGCTATCTTTGCCTGGTTTCTTTATAGATGATGTGGCTAAGTGATACTTTCTAAAGGGTACCCGTTGTGGAGAACCCAGATGTTGTCTTAGTCTTTTGCATGCTGCTTTTTTTGTTTTTCTCTAAGCTACACGTGATACCTTACTTGTAGGAATAGGAGTGCAGGAACGGTCCCCCTTTGGTACTAAATCACTGGCTTTTGATTTATTTCCTTCCTCCTAATGGCTGGGTCCAAACTGTGACCACCGACCTTGGAGCTCTGTGCAGTGCCATCGGTCTTAACCATGGAGCCAAAGGCCTCTACCTCTCATCACCCAACAGGCTAGTCACGCTCCAAAATGATCTGCTCCCTGATGACTCGCCAGATCATGCACTCAACCTGGTATGCCGTGATTATATCAAATCCAAAACAACGAATGAAAAAATAACAAATGAAAAAACTATTCTGAAATAACTCATTTTGAAAAAAAACTAAAAATGGGGTTGTGAGAGGGAGAAAGTGGTTTTGACGGTGGGGGGGAAAGTATTATTATTTTTAAAAAAGGGGGGGCTTTAGAGGGAACCCCCCCAACAAAAAATGGATTCGTTATTTTGGGTTTAGTTATTTTGTTTTCGTTATTTTTTTACTTGGTTATTTCATTAGTTCTAATTATATGTAGCCACTCAACCTAGATCGGGGTGGTGGTAGTCGGGCTACCGGCAGGGGTTGGACCGAGTTGTGTGTGACCGTGTACACCTTCTTTGCGCCACAAGATTGGCTAGTCATGGCCTGCCTCTGTCTTTTGAGGTACCCCTTAAGTTAAGTAATCCCTTTTCTGTCCCCATTTCTATCTGCCATTTGCCCACACCCTTCCAGAGCTTTCTGTCCTGTCTCTTGGGGCTTGCTAGAAGCCATAGCTCTTATTGTAGCTATGACTCCAGTGGGTGGCTGCCACCTTGCTTTGGGTGACAAGGCTCCACAGCCTGCAATCACGAATGAGCCAAGAGGTCTTCGCCTCAGGGACAGTTGCTTCTAGAGCCTCTTGGACATTATGGTCCAGGCAGATTGGGCTTCTGAGTTAAAGCTTGGAAAGTGCTGTGTCTTTCGTGGTTGCAAGGCTTTGAACTTGCATAATGCTAGTTTAATTCAGATGTTCGCTGCTTGTGCATAGAGAATCATTCTTTTTTTAAGGACTGCGGTTAGGATTATCGCACCATTTTTGGTTCCTACTCTACCTCATGGTCTTCATCCCCCAGAGTCTGCACCGGTCCCTTTATTGTTTACTGTTTGTCTCTGGCAAAAATGTGGTTCATGTGCTGGGCCATTGTGTACCATGAAATTGCCTTGTGATGTCAACCATTGTGACCTTTTCAGTGGCAATAAGGAGGTTAAGTGCTCCATTCTCTGTAAATGGCAAAGCCCTGTAGAATCTATTATTTAATGATTTAAAACATTTTGGCATGGAAAGCATGAAGTGGCTTGAGCTCCAAGCATGTGATATTTCTGAATGGGCTCATTAATTCAAATGCATGAATACTAGAAAGTGAGCTAGTTTCACAAACATGTATACAAAATAGAGACTTGTTATGCCATATGTTGGCCCTTGCAGAGAATTCAGAATGCCTCGCTCTTACCAAATGATGTACAAACCAAAGTAACCTGGCTGGAAACACACACCTAGGTGGTTATCTTCATAAAAGGCGAGCTTCATATTCCTCAATGCAACTGTCATTTAATAATCACTTAAACGTTTTTGTTAATGTTATCCAGTGCTTCACATTTCATGCAGCAGATATCATCTCCCTTTGATTGGAAGTAGGTCTGTGGCGCAGCAACTTGATTTGGAATTTTCCACATCTTTTGAACATGCATCCTGATTTCACTTGTATTTGCTTTGACTAGTTTTTTGTATTTTTGAGAGTCCTTGGACCCAATGTGCAGTCACATAAGAATCGTGGTAAGGAGTGTGGCGTTTCTCAGTAGATTCTCAGCAAAACTCGCAACTTCAATTGAAATGGTGAAAAATCCAACAACCGAAAACGCCTAGTGCTTAGATTCCATTCAAGATTTTATGGCCCCCTAGTCAGCCATAAAACACAAGAGATACAATGTCTTTCTCACCAAGAGTCAGTTAGCACTAGCAAATGGGTAGTGCACATTGTGAGGCCTGGCTCCCTTATCGGCATTGGGGTGCATCTTCCTGCAGTGACACTGTGCTCCAGCTGCTGCCTCCCCACAGTAAGACCTCTGATGCACTATGGAGATCGCTGCTTGAAAGGAGGTTGTTTCTGGCCTGGGACCTTTCGTCTGCCCGTTTCTCCTCCAAATCATCAATCCATAAATTGTGGGACTTCATGGCAGAACACCACTTTAGCTTATTAGCTTCCCACCTAGAGTTAAGGGCGGCAGTTTCAGGATTATTAAACACTGTAGATATGCCTATAGTTTATGAATACAAAGAATTGTGACTGCCCTAAGAACCCTCTTTAGTTTTACCCAAGGACAAGCACATTGGACACTAGGAAATGTTGACAAGGGATCCCTTTTTGGAAAATATGCCAATGACAGATTTTTTCAAGTTTGTTCACACCTTATGTAAACTTTACTCTTAATTCTAGAGCTGTTTCTGGAGTGGGTTGCGCAGCTATTCTTATACAGCTTTACTGTAGCATCCTCTGCCTTTTAGATTTTTCAAAGCTTAGCGCTATATATGGGCATGCATGGGAGTTCCAGTGCTGGAGAAGAACATGTTCATGGGCCTGTAACAATGGGCTTGCATCTGCCAGGTCATTTCAACCATCTTTTTCCTATTCGAGAAAGGAAATTGCAGATAGTCTGTGGGGGCTTGGCTTTTACAGCTGACGCCTTCCTGAGGATTCCTAGATGTTTTAAATTTAATTACATTTTCTAACTACAATACTGTGGGTTCTCTGACACTGATGCAGTTAATGTGGGCGATCAAGCATTTAATTAAATGTTCTAGAGCCGTTGTTAGACCTTAATAGCTCCTCGACCCACTATGAAATATTATGGGGCAGGATTTTGTCAAATGGTGTGTCATGGCGAGACCATGTGGGTATCTAGCCCTTTCCTTGGCCTCCGTAATTATGTGGCCATATTGGTTGCACCCCCATTAATACAACATGGAAAAGGTCATTAAAAAAGGATGCAGCTTTAGCTCACTTTTCAGGGAGTTAAAAAGAAAGCCAATTTAAGTAATTGCCTAATTGTAAATCCTTCCCCTACATTTACCTTTCACAGAGCTTATAAACTGAGCAGACTAACTGTGGCGCCTAATTTGGTGACTTGCATTGTAAAAACATAAGGTCGAACAAACTGCTTTAAAAATGTCACTAAATAATTCTTTTTATAAAGCTGAGGTCTACGAAACCACATAGAACAGGACCTTTGTATCACAGGGACGCGCCAAGATCTTGAGCCCCTCACTGAAAAAGCGTACTACTTTTCTCAGTGTTTTCTGGCATGCTCCCTTGCAATTGGGAATAATTCCATCAATCCCGTGAACACACAGACCAGGTATATGCTAGAGACCCATTTTCCAGGTACGTTAATTTGGTACATGCATTACATGTTCAATTAAATTGGTACACTTTCACCTGTAGTCAATTTATCATGAATAATTTGTCAAGTCTTGATTGTCGTGAAGATTAGAGAAACCTCCGTCCACAAGTACCACACAAGAGAAAGTAACATCACTCTATGTGCGATCCTTGAGGCCACAGGTGGGAGATGCTTGAAGACCTGAACCACGTAACACTGGAACCCCAAGGCCACTGTAAAGCAAAATGCCAATTAGCACCAAATGATCACAGTAGGAAATGTGTACATAAAGGACTATGACTGGTTTACCTAGCAATGGCAGTGATCTTGTTGCTAACCACACAGGGCCGGGGGTGGTTCCGTGGGGGGAGCATGTGAGCAGCATCCCAGATGGAAGTAGGGTGAGTTGAAACGACTCACAGCGGTGTGTAGCAAACACTGACTGGCCCACCTGCAGCTGAAGCTGGAGAAAACGAGGAGGTCCGTGAAAACAATCCTGAAGTTTGCCAGAGGAATACAAAGAGCGGGAGCAGGACGCCAAGACGAAAGGGAAATCCAAAAGAAGTCCGAGTCGCAATTCCGAGGTCAAGAAGTCTGTGAAATCAGAGCACAAAGTCACAACAGAAGGGCAAATCCAAACAGAGTCCGTGTAAGAAATCCAAAGTTGTGAGGTCCGTGAAGCAAGAACAAACAGTAATCGCCGTGCAGAGTTCCAAGGAAACGGCTGTGAAGCAAAGAGTAGCGGGCGAATTACTGCTTAAGTACTGACTGCTTCCGCGTCACGTGACACACAGCCGTATCATGTGACCGAGAACCAACTGTAACGTGACACGGACGCGATCGTCCACGCATGCCTTCCCCAATGCGCCATGGCAACCACCAGTGAAAGAAGGCGTACAATCGGGGCTGAACATGGCGCCTGCTGCGCCCCGAATAGGTGACCCGGCCCAGAAGGAAAGGGGGAATCTGCTGCTCACGTGACCCCTGCCATACGTGAGAAGCAGAGGAGGGAGGTGTTGGGTCCGGGAGTGCTATGGGGCACCTAGATGTTGTAGGGACATGTGTGGGAGTGTGGTGTGTGACAGACGGGAGCGTGACAAACAATTGTACATTTTGTATTTAACATGGATTCCAATTGATTGAGGTCTGTATTTGTAGGCCTCCTTTGTTTTTCTTTATGCTTCTAAAATACTTAAACTAAGTATATTGAGTGCCCGTCACAAACGCAGCTTAATTTCAATAACTGCCAATGCTGAAATACGTTTTTTGTTTACATAGATACCAGATAATGAAGAGGAAGAGAAACCAACCTCCTCGAGTAATCCTGTATTGGACCTTGAGCTAGCAGAGGAGAAATTGCCGATGACCCTCTCACGACAAGAGGTAAAGTAAACTAAACCCATGGGTCCCCCAAGGCACCATTTTATTGCCAGTTCATTCTCTGACCCGTACGTGCAGAACATAGATTATAGAAATATTTCATTTGATCTTATAATTCATTATCATAAAGAAATGCATTGTTTTTTTTCTGTAATCCTTCTTTAAAAGTTAGAAAGGAAGCTAGGGTGCCCATGTCTGCATGGAAGACCTGTTACAGTTTATTTCAGTACTGTAAGCATCTGCCTATTATAATCCACATTTTGTGTGCATATAGTATTGGAAAACGCCTGCTGAATACCCAGCGTGTTTCTCATAAATTTCATTTATAGACTAGACAATGTGGTTCATGTTGCAAGACACTTTACATAAGAAAAACGTTTTTCGCTCTAACCTTTGTTTTCCTCCGTGAAAATTCAGAAAATGTGAAAGGCAGTTAGTAATGCGATAGACTTTGCATTAGGGAACTCCTTTGTTTGAATTGATTGTGTATAAACAATGGCATCCACAGCATATGTAGACCATACAATCGTGTTACTCTTCCACTAAAATATGTATTTTAACCAAAACTGGTGATAGTCTCCACTCTATTAAACTGAGTTTCCAGGGATCGAAATAAGGATTTGATTAGCAGGAGCTAAAAGCAGCTCCCGGGTATCCGGCATCACCCATTAACAGGAGCTACTGCTAGAAACCAGGAACTATTAAATGGTGTGCTGCACATTTAAATCCCACACAAGATGCACACTATAACTTTGTCTCAATTAAATATCACCCATCAGGCTTTAAACATCTTCTGGATGTGTCCTAGTGCTCATTTATGCACATTCTAAATGCACAGGATTAATGTCCTATGTATATATGTGTATGGCCCCAGTTGGCCTGTAGCTGTTGGTTTGAAGCCAACCGGGCTCTCCTGGGCTATAACGAGGAGCTACGTAGCTCCCAGGTTCCCTCAATTTCAAACACTGATTTTCTTCTCCTCTTTGGACTTAACATTGTGCGTTTGTTGTTCGTTTAGTGATTCCCTTGTTAATGCATGGTCCATTAAGACTGAGTAAGTGATGATAGCCTCACAGAACAGTATTTATTTTTAAATTGACATGTGCAGGTAATTCGGCGGTTGAGAGAACGAGGGGAACCCGTGCGATTGTTTGCTGAAACGGATTATGATGCATTTCAACGACTGAGGAAGATAGAAATATTAGCACCAGAAGTTAACAAGGTACGGTCTGGAAGCATGTCTGGTGTCTCCATTTACTGCAGTTGGTTCACTCTAAGAAACCTAATGTGTCTTATGGGTGGGCCTAAATCTTGATGGATTGAACAGAACATCCACTTGATCTCGATTTTGTGATCTGTAAAATGCTGGCAGGGATTTGAACGCAGCACATTAACTTGCAGTGTTCCTGTGTTTATAAAATCCTCAGTTGCGTATACACGATGGGCCTATGCACTTTTGCATTTATTGACTGATGCCTTGCTGGACGTATTCCGTTGCAGGTAGGGCGTAACTAATGTCAGGAACCCATTCTAAACGTGGAGCAGTGGTGCAGGCAGGCATGTGTTCCCTTAATTAACCTTTGTTCAGCCCTCGCCCCACTATGCTCAGGTGTTAACTTCTGCGGTACACAGAGAGGGATGAGGGAGGTGCAGATTATGAAAGGACAAGATGGCAGGTATCGGGATTCTTTTGGAAGCTGGTGATAGACCGTACACAAGTATTGGTATTATTTTGGCGTGTGGAGGTAGTCAGGGTATCTGGTATTAAAAAACGGTTGGAGTGGGGGGCATGGTTCAGAAATCTAGATTTGGTGGATTATTTTGTAGTTGGGGATCAAAACCCCAACTATGGGATTTGTTTGCAGGTGGAGGCAGGGTTTCCGTAAAGGGGTATTTGGAAGTTGGCTTTGTGTGCTGGCAAAGTATGTGAATAAACCCAGCGCAACAGGATGAAATGCTTTGTGTAATTTGATGAGTGCGTATTTTGTGGGTATAGGGGGCAGCATGGCAGGTATCGGGTGAATGGAAGGTGGTACGGGTAGTAGTCAAGACGTATCTGTTGGGGGTGTTTTCCTAAACTCTACCTGTGGGAAGACTTTTTATAAAACGATCCCTTGGTATACAGGCCCCTACTACTCAAGGTTTTGGTAGTATGGTAGAGTAGCCAGGCTTATCTTAGGAGGGAGATGTGAGCTGTAGGTAAGTACAATTAACCCAGTAAATACATAGGCCCAGAGAAACTCTTACACACTGTTATAGTAACAAATATATTTATTTTATGTACACAATGTAAGGACATCTTCAGGTAAGTATTGTTTTAACTCGCCAACACAATAGAAAACCAATGCAATACTTCTGGTCAGTAAACCACATGTAAAAGACTTAATAGAATGGTGATATGGAATTCAAGGTCCGTAAAAACTACTTTGTAGTGCGCTTTGTAGAATATTCTGTTTCAGCGATGAAATAAAGTTACGAGACCAGCATAAGCAGTTAAGTAATCTTCTACACTTGCATTACTTTCTTTAGAGAGGCCTTGGGCTTTAGCAGTCCTTCCCTATCTAGGTATGAGATTGTCCCAGAGTCAGAAGGGGACACTGGCCATCAGTGGCCAGTTGTAGGTAGAACAGCATAAGACACGAGCTGTAGAAAAGTCAGAGTTACAGAGGATTCCTCTGTAACGAGTAAGTACTGAGATTTTGTAGGTAAAAAGTGTTCAGGGACTTTGTAGAGAGCTCCCTGAATGGGCACAAGCATTGAGCCTGGGTGAACGTGTATGGGTGAACACCCAAACGCACAAATTACTACCCTAGCAAAACCGGAGCAGCAGAATGACTCTGGGTAAGTATTACCTCGAGTCTCACAGTACCTCAGCTGTGAAGAAGATGATGCATGTGGACTCTCTCGCAATGCAGCGGCTGCAGGACCCGGTCACAGTATCCTTGGTCTTATGACGAAAGAAGGGACAGTGGAAGGGATTTTGCAGCAGCAGTCGTGTGGAAAGGCTCCCAGCAAAGGATTCTTCATGGCTTCTTGCAGCTATTGATTTTGGCCACCTTTTTAAGACGCCGAATGAGGAACGGTTACTGCCCGGTCGATTCTCAGTCCAGCACTCTGGTGAGGGAGCTTCAAGGAGTTGAATCTTGCCTATTGCGCTCTGGAAGGAGTTCATCAAAGATTTGGGAGGATTCTGAAGAGGATGCACTGCGCAATGGTTGCAAGTACCAGGGTATTGGTGATTTGCAGCTCAAGAAGGTTGTAGGTTGTCATGGGATGGCTCAAATTGCAGGTTATCTCAAGGCTGATTATGCCCACCAGCCCAAAGGAAGGAGTCGTCCTCTTCAGAGCCCCTTTGTTGCATGGAAAGAAGGGTCAGCAGAGCAGAGGTCACTCTGGCATTTCCGGTCACTGAAAGTAGCTGCCGGTGTATTTGTTTCTTCCTCTTAAGATTTAGTTTCAGTGGTTGACTCTGTCTGTGCACCAGGAATCCAACCTCTTATCCAAGAATCCAGCCAATCAGTATTTATGCTACATTCAAACTTTGGGTGGCGGCTGTCTTTTCAGGGCAGCCAGCCTCCCAGTTGGAACTGGTTCCAGGCAGGCATGCCGGAAGACAACGTTTCTGTATCCTCCCCTGCTTCCTGTCCTCAGACACACTGGTGCCTTAGCAGGCTTCTCAAAGGAGTCCTGCCGAAGGCAAAAGTCAAACCAGGACCTCCCCCGACCAAGCACAGCAGAAGAAGGACCAAGAAAGGACAAGCAACCAAGAAATGGCAACAAAAGGAAACGGTCACGCTTTTGGATCAATGGTGACCCATCTGTGCATTACTGCGGCTATTAGCCCAGCCTTGGGTAACAATTACAAAACCCAGGGGAACATGTGTTATGACAAGGAGTATAATATAAACTAAAAAGGGAAGCCCTGCTTCAAAAGTAAAGTATGGAGAGACACAAAAATGACTCCCATAGGCAGAGAAAGGATTTGTGAGTGGGGTCTGGGGGGGGGGAGGTCCCCCCTCACCCAGGTACATAGACAAACGATCCACAAGTCTTGCAAAAAAGAGCTGGGTGTCTTGCAGGTGAGGCGATTTGGCATAAAAATTGGAAATCTACCTAACCGTGATGAACGGGTATCATTGTTGTTAGTGACTTGTACTTCTAATGTCATTTATCTTTTGCCCATATTCATTGTTTTTTCTATAAATAATTTGATTTGACACATGCAGGTGGTGGAAGTGCGTTTTGTTCATTGAGATATTGTAGAGGCTAAGTCTGGATATTTAGGACTGTACTGTCTCGCTCTAGCATGGGTATGAGCAGTGTAATCCTCTTCTCTCTAATAAGAGTTGTATTGCATATGGGAATTTGTACTCATCACTAATAACTAGTGAGTGATCATTTGCTCTTCATTAGAAAGAAATAGTATTCGGTGTGCATCTGGAGAACTGACATTCATGCCAGGGGCCTGTGACATTTATGCCAGCCTAATTGCTTGCAACATGAAGTTTGTAGCCTTGCATCAGTGGCCATGGGCTGGTTGACGGGTGGCAAGGGGGGAGCTTGGAAGAAAGTGTTTACCAATCTCTACTTAATAAAAAATGTACTTGTGTGAAAGCAGAACATAAGATTGCACATATTGATTGTCAGTGAATTGCACACTTGTATTCTCAGGGATTGAGGAATGACCTGAAGGCCGCCATGGATAAGATAGACCAACAGTACTTGAATGAATTAGTGGCGGGACCAGAGCCAGGAGAAGAGGATACCCAGAACGACCTGAAAGTCCATGAGGAGAACACCACAATTGAAGAATTGGAGGTAGATAAAGTCAAATCTAGGTTACTTAGTTTTATTAAATGCTTCCGTTTTATGTTTAGAATTCAGCATTTCAGTAAAAATATGTTTGCGCTAAATACCATGGGTTCTTGTGTGAAATGTTAACTTTGAACATGTTCCTGGATTTTTCCTTTCACCAGACAACAGGCAGGGAACATTTAGGAACATCTTTAAATCCAAAAGCACTTGCATGGTTTTCCTAAACAATAGTGATTTATAGCTTCAGCTCATGAAACTATAATACACTACCATGATTAGATTATGGAACCTTATAATCCATGATAGTGCTTGCCTTTACTCTCAGAAGAAAGCCTGCAATAGAACATTTGCGACGAGTTGCACAATGTATGCTTGTTTTGTTTAGCAACAGTGTTCTGTCATTTATTTTTTCCTACCCCCATCTTCTGCCGTATTGGCTTCCTATATTCACTGTGCCAAGATTGCAGACATAGTGGCCCCTTTGAAATCAAAAAGTAGGGAGTCAGTTGCACGGTATTCAGAACTTGTGATATTTTCTAAAAAAGAAATTGTCGAGCAGAATCCAGCTGACAACACCTACTCGCAAATTCTACTCTGTGGAGGGGTTCTGAGAAGCCAACCTAAAGGTGCAACCAGTTTCACTCTAAATTTGTTGACCACAGTGACAGTGGTAAGAGTGGCTGAGCAGTTAGGCTTAGACTGGAGAGAAGGCAGACGTGGTCTGCAGTACAGTTAACGAGCAATCTATGTTGGCTACAGAGGGCCACACAGATAAGTGCAAATATAATTTATTAAACCCAACACAAGCAAGCATTAAGTTCAACCCACTACTGCCAAGTAAAATCACCATGTACATCCATAGTTTGGTAACATCAAAATGGGTACTGGCCACTTCAGAATTCAACACAGTTATAACAATATACACGGCAAAGTAGTTACAGCGAGGGTTTAGGGGGTGGGATCAGCGTAGTTTTGCAAGCCTTAACATGTCTCGTATATTTCACCACAAAAGAAACATGCTTAGGAAGTCCATGCCTACTCTTTTCAGAGTTCAGTCTGTTGCAGGCAGGTGATCTTATGTAGGTGTTTGTACATAGTCACTGTAAAACGATCCCAGGCAGACCTCCAGTTACGGAAGGGGTAGACCACGATTACCTAGGCCATAGATGGCCGAAGAGTGGACTCCTGACCTAGGCCTCATTTTGTACATCCCTGTCAGATAGCTACTTTTTAAATATGGGCTTGTGCCCAATACAAGCCAGTGAAAAGAGGTGCACTTCTGACTTGCGACCCCACAGGAACCATGGTACAGGGAATGGGAAGTTATGGGGGGCTGAGGGGTGGTGAAGTGGTTCACCATGGATGAAACTGCTGAAGGGTCAAAGGCTGTGGGTTCCCAGCTTCCTCTGATGTTTAGGGTTAGGCCATTCCATTGCAGATAATTCTGGGCAGGGTGTAGCTTGCTCAGTTCCAGGTTGAGAAGCAGAGGAATATTCTGCAGGAGCAGCAAGAGTCCCAGAGACCAGGGTCTCGGTCTGAGTCCCAGGACAAGATTGGCAGATCATCAGTAGCATTCCTGTCAGAATTGAAGTTCTTGCAGGCCCTTCCTCGAGGGGAGAGGTGGCAGTAACAGGTTTTCGATGTCCCATCAGGGGTTTGATTGGTGAAAGAGGGATGCATTGGATCCCTTGAAGCCAAATTCCGCTGCAGAGGGTGAACAGGGAGATTTAGGAAGCCTGGTCTGCTTTCTATTTCCATTGTTCGTCATACATAATAAGGATTTGGATAGTGAACTGAACTGCAAGCGGGTACAACAAAAGCAGATAAGCAGAGAGGGGGATAAGTTGGGGAGTTCATGGTGTGGGCTGAGTGGGAGGAGAGGACGGGGGTGCTGAGCCCCCTTTGGGGGAGGCAGATGTGAAAGCAGGAGAGTAGTATGGTATGTACAGGGCCATTGGGGCAGAGATAGTGGGACGGGGTATTGGGGATATTTAGGTGTATAGGGGTTGCAAGGCACCTGCCACCCACTCCTCATTATGCAGTAGAGTCAGGGGAAGGGGCACGCATGCATTTTGGGAAGTGGATTCGGTGGCAGAGGTCGTGGCAGAGGTGTTCTGCGGGAGGATTCGGTGGGTGGGTCTGTACAATAGTGTAGTTCACTTCCAGGAAGGCTCATACTAAATGCGGGCCCAGTGACGAGAACGACCTTGACAAAGCAGTGGATGCACTGCAGGGCTTCAGGCTAGTTTGTCCCACCAGTCCAGAGGAGGAAGGCATCCAGTTCATGTCTTCCCAGTCAATTTGAAGGCAAAGGTGCAAAACGCAGTTGGCTTGGCCAGTGCTGGTTGCAACAGTAGTACAGTGTCTGGCAGGCCTTTCTCTTCTGCTTGGATCTTGTGGTTGATCTTGTAAGACTCTGGGTTATTTTCTATTATCCAAAAAGCAGGCTTGGGGTTTCCCCAGGCCTCCTGTGGAAGGACCTGCAACATTCAAAGAGGTGGAGGCTTTCCAATCTGCCTCACATTCTGCCAAGAAACAAGACATGCTCTGGATTGCATCCCGACCGTCTCAAAACTCCGTTTCAGACAGTTCATGCATGCAAAGTATGGACTGTGATGCCAGAGCTGGACTACGAGGAATGTGCATGCCCATATGTGTGGACATTTTTGTCATGAAAAGAAGGGAATCGGGTCAACAACGGAGATTGCACCTTGGACAGGATGTGTACCGCGAGCAGCAGCCATTTTCAGTACATGGTACTCAAAGTGCATTATTTTAAAGGTGCAGGGCTGTGCACTGGGAAAAGGGTAAACAGCTGTTTACTGCCACCAGCTATCATATAGGTCATTGGCTTGTTAATCAAAGAAAAGTAAAAAGAATTATGTGTTCTTTTAGCACTCCACCAAAGGTGGCTTGTGCTACACTGTAAAAATGGAGGTGAAATGCAAAGGGAGAGATATTGCCTGCACTGGTAGCCATAGGAACTGGTCAGTGGTTTAAAAGCAAAATCAAAGAAGAAGGTGAGTAAAGGTAAGGGGACTCATAGGCCTCAAACATTCGTAAGGATACAGACAAAAAACATGGAAGTCAATTGAGGAAAGTTGCAAAAAGAAAGGGTTCTTAATACTGGGATAGGGAGGCAAATCTGGTAAATTGACGGTTGTCTGAATGCATACTTTTGGAATTTGAAACGTTCTCAGGCTACCTATCGGAATTAATCAGCCATCTAGAATAACTGTTGTACTATATGATTGGTTCTTTTTCATAGGCTCTTGGAGAATCTTTGGGACAAGGCGATGATGATAAAGACATGGACAGCATTACCAAAGTCATGAAGGTACCTAACTTAAAAATCTACTGGTTCGCCTATAATGAAGCACATTGCCCAGCCCTGAATAGTATGGTTTGTTCTTTGTTTTACACTGATGTCACTAACAGGGCAGTGGGAATGGGGTTCGTATAAAGAAAAGTGTTTTTGTGAGTAAATACAATTTGAAACATTTGAAATATCCTTGAGATGCAGTGAACACGAATTGCTGTGTTCCCATCCCATTCCCTCAGAATCTTGAAAAAGCCTAAGGGCAAAAACGTTCACCACACGAAGGAGCGGTGGCCATGACAATATTGTAAGGTGATCGCAGGCCTCCAGATAAGGTGCGTACAAGGCCTTTTTACGCATGAAAAGCTTGTAAATACAACAGCTTTATTATTTTCCTGTGTACATTTACACATAAGTTTAGAGCAGAGGGCAGAGCAAAGGTCAGGTTACTTGGCAGAAACCAGAAGGCTTCTTTTGATTTTTATCTACATGGATGGCTGTCAGAATGGACCTTCTTTGCTTCTGGGGTCCCACACTCTGTTGAGGGGGCTCTGGCTTGTTCAGTGCTGCTTCCTGGGAGTCCAGAGGATCTTCCTGGAGCTCTTGGTCAACTTAAAAGCAACACACACAATCTGGTGTTCCTCACCATGGCTATTCGGTTTCCACCAGCAACTCTGTGGAAATTCAACTGGCTCTGAGAAGATATACAGGTGGCTTACTTTGGAGTTCATTGGTCCCACCAACTCAAGGGGAGAAGTCGTCCTTGCAGGGGCTTTTCTGTCGATACGAATTTGGAGTTTCAGCACAGCAGCAGGGCTTCATCGGGTAAACCAACGGTCCAGGAGTTGCAGCAGGCGTCCTCTTCAAGTTCTTCTTTGGTTCCTTTGTCCAGTGGTCGACTCTGCCTTCCAAGCCTAAAGCCTCGCCTTTTACTCAGTTCTCTCCCATTAATTCCAGCCTAACTCCAGCAGGGTGGCTGTCCTTGCCGGAACAGTCAGCCGGCCAATCAGCGCAGAGTGCATTTGTGTCTCGTAGGAGACTAAGCACTGGGAGTTTCGGGCACCTCCCTCACTTCCTGCCCACCACAGACACCCTGGAGCCAGAGGCGGGCTTCACTCGTGAATCCCGCCAAAGGCAAAGCGAACAATGGGACCAAACCTGGTTTGGCGCGCAGCGTAAATCTCAAGGAGGACCATTCCACAAAGAAATGGGGGAAGGGGAGGGGAAAGAAGGCCCGGGCCATTTTGACAAAAATGGCACCCACGGGTGCTTTATTGCTGCTGCGACCGCAGCCCGCAGTAAATGCACACCATGGTAGCCATTCAGTGAGGAAAGGGTAACATAAAAATGTTACATGAGAAGCTAGACAAAATAACCCCTCCAGCACCCTAGGGTCTATAAAGTTACAAATGTAAGTAAAGTCAATTTCACTTTACTGTTCTTGGAAACAGTAGTTTAGCCAAGAGAAGGTATTTAAACCTTTTGAAAATCTGAAAGATGTCCCTGTGCCACTGGTCTAAAGGCTCTGTGTGACACAAAGTAAAAGATGATGCCTATGGAGTTTGTCAGACTCCATAACCAAAAGAAACAGAGTTCAAAAATCCCATTAAAATACATGAGAGAGTGGGGAAAAAGAGTCTCACTCTCTCAAGGTTAAAAAAAATCTAGTCCTCAAAATCCAGCAAATTTGCTGGGTGATGGAGGGAATTTGCACATTTCTGAGAAATAACACTGACAGGTGCCTTAGTTAGCTTGCGTTCATTGTGGGAAAACCCATAGTTTAAGGAAAGTTGCATTTGTTGACTAAAACCCATTAAATGAAAGATACAAACCTCTGTCCTCCTTCTGACCCACCACAGAGGGTGCAATCTAAAAGCTGGTCAAATGTGTTTGCAGACATGTGGAAATATTTGGATTAAAAATACTGATAATGGCTTTCTCTGAAATAATTTGAAAAATGGTATGGCAGCATTGCAAACGGTTGCAGGCTTTTGACTTCTTTATGAGCAGTGCGCAGAACGTTTAACTGTGAATCTCTTTAGCTCTGAATCTTGGTCTGTGACCAGCCCTGCCCTTTGTGGGATAACTGGATGGTCACATTTGTATTTGAAAGACATCCAACAGAGTTCTTTGTGTGCCGCTTTTGTCCCAAAATAAACAGCCCTTTTGAACTGGAGTTTGTTTCCACTCTGTTTGACATGCTCACAAAACATTTATTTTTCTTTAACTTGATATATTCTTTACATCATGCGTTGTATTAAGAAGCCGCAGGCCTGTGGCAAACCAGCAGATGATCTTGTCACAGATCATTTTGGTCCAGTGACTTGAAAGTACAGTTACATTCTTTCATTCAAGACTGGAACACCAAGCTAAAATCCTATCCTTTTTAACTACCAGAAGGATTTATATTTGTCAGATAGGTTTATAAAAGGGTTTCTGTACTCTTCAAGCCATCTCTATAAAACATTGTATTATTTTCACACTTTACGACCATACATTTGCACACATTTGTGTCCCTTAGAATATATGTAAATGCCAGCTTCACCACTTAGCTAGAGTGTATGATCCTGGGCAAATATGTTTCTTCACTGCTCTATCGAAATTGGGATGCAAGGTATTGGTTGATGTCAGTATGGGTTATGTCTTGCGGAGAGGCAGAATGCCACATACTGGTATTATGTTGTTGGGAACTTGAGGGGGTGGCTGGATGCTGAGAATGGGCCTTTAGTTAGCTTGACTCCTGTTTGGCTCTTAATTCATGGGCCTGGCTTCAAACTATTTGGCTCAACCACCTTCTTCACAAAAGTGTTATAAGTTGGGTGCTGTTTTACAACAAATGTTCACAATATATTGTCATTAATGCCTCTCCTTCAGGGCGGGGATCCCTTATGAAAGACACTTCTCCCTCGTCTCTGTTGACTCAGGAGAGACTTTGCTTTGTGTTGGAACTGAAGATAGTGCGATTTAGCCATGAAGACATTTTTGGCTTGATCTGTAGATCAGTTTGAAAGTTTACCCGTTTCGTTTGAATTAAAACGATTGGTTTTTGAAGCAGTATGAACACTGAAAGTTGTGAACTTAAACAATCAAGAATGGTCGCAGGGCCAAGTTATATTTGAGATATTCCTTGTCTAGGACCAAACACATTCTGCTCTACTGCAGGGGTCTGCAACCTTTGGATCACCAGATGTTTTGGACTACAATTCCCTTGATTCTTTGCCCTTCATTATTCACTCTGTATGGATGGCTGGAAGATGTAGTCCAAAACTTGGAGAACGTAAGGTTGCAGACCCTTGCTCTATTATACTGAAAAGACAACCTTTGCACTCATTCACTTTTTATATTGTATTTCATTTTATTTTTACTTGTGGTCTCAAAGTGGCGCTATCATATAAACATTATTCTCCTCTTTCTTGTAGTTTCTTCTTGGTGTGTGGGCCAAAGACTTGAATGGTAGAGAAGATTATGTGAAACGAAGTGTGCAGGGTAAACTTGCCAGCGCCACCCAGAAACAGACTGAATCGTACCTTAGACCTCTCTTCCGAAAACTGCGCAAAAGGGTGAGTAGGGGTGCCTGACATTTCTGTGTTGAAAGCTGCTTTTCTTCAAAAAGGGTATACCATTTTTGACTGAATTTGTGACAAAGAAAGAGCAGCATGTCAAAGGGAAGCTGGAGGTCACAGAAAAAACTGGCCAAACGATTTAATTTTTATACCAAATCCCCTATACCTGTGAAACCCCAGCACTTTTTGCTGGACTCCTGGATCTTCCTGAACGAGTGGGACCCTTTTCCTACTCATTCACTCTTTTGCTCGGACTATGGGAACCCTTGTTAATTATGTTCTTAGTTTTATTTTAAGGAGTCGTGCTTTCCTCCATATTTCCTAAGGCATCTGCAATTTACTTTTGCAACACACAGCTCCTTTTGTGCAGTGTTGTTGGTAGCCCTTTGGGTTTTCCTTTTTATATTCTTGTATTTTCCTTGTGATAACTAATGTTCCTAAGGAGCAGGGTATACTTGTTATCCTTCCTACCTTTCTTTTGTGAGATCAGCACACACAACCTTATGTGGAGTGCGTAGGTGTTGCACTGTATCCCCTTTCTCACTGCTCCTGTAAAATGGTGGCTGTGTTCGTTTTTTTTCACCATTTCTTGTGTGCTTGTTCCCTCTTGGTCCTTCTTATGCCGTCCTGGGTGGGGGAGGTCCTGGTTTGACGTTTGTCTTTGGTGGGAATCCTTTGTGAAGCCCTCCGAGGCTCCAGTAAGTGTGTGAGGATAGGGATCAGGGGTAGAGTCCGAAACTCTGCTGTTCTTTTGTCTTCTGGCATGCCTGCCTAGAACCAGTTCCAACTGGGAGGCGGGTTGTCCTGAAAGGACAGTCGCCCCCCAAAGTTTCAATGTAGCATGAGTGTTGATTGGCTGGGTTCCTGGATAAAAGTCGAGGATCCTGAGGCTAAAGACAAGTCGACCCCTGGAACTGAAGAACTGAAGAGGGCTACAAACCGAGATGTCTGCAGCACCTTCCAGCAACCGAGAAGCTTGCTGAAGTACAGCTGCTGTCCTGACCCTGTTTTCAAATCAACAGGGAAGCTCGTAGGAGGACGACTTCCTCTCTTGGATGGGCATAATTAGTCCTAAAAGAACCTTCAATTTGGACCATCCCTCAATGTGCTGCGACCTACCTGGGCTGCAAACCGCCACTACCAGGGAACATATGACCACTTTGTGGTGCAACGTCTTGCCGCACACTAATCCTACCGAAACCTTGGTGGACAACTCCTGGACCTCCAGCGGCAAGATTCCCACCACCACCCTCCTCCTCAAAGTCCCTTCACCAGAGTACAGATTGATTGGACGAGAACTGTTCTACATTGGTGTCTGTGGAAAGGCACCAAAACTACAGATCTGCGTTGGAGCACAAAGAATCCTTTGCTGCGAGTCCCCTCTCTCAGCTGCTGCTGTGAAATCCCTTCCGGTTCCCTCCTTTTGCCACCATGACCAAGCAACAGGAGATCGTGTCTGCGGCTGCTGCATCGCGAAGGCGCCCAGTTTCATCATCTTCATCACTCCATACTGTGGGACTCTGGGTAATCCTTAACCTTGAGTCTATTTTTCTCTCCTTTGTTGCTGGATTGCTGATTCCAGTGTTTGGCCGTACACCTTTGCCCAGGCCTAACACTTTGGCACATTCAGGGAGCCTTTCCCGAGGACCCTGAACCCTTTTTACCAACCAAAGCTTGATATTTGCTTAGAACCCCCTATAACTTTGCCTAGTCTACAACTGTGCCTTACCTGCTCTCCCTCCAATCTGACTTTGAAGAACTCATACCTAGGTAGGGATGGACTGCTCAAGACTTATGGCCGCTGTAAAGTACTAGAAGACTTGAAAAGTACATATCTGTTATTGTTGGTGTTATTTACTCACTTTATTCCCCCAACAGAATATTTTGAGTTGTTGTAACAGTGGGTTTACTTACCTTTGAATTGCTTTAATCAATCTCATACATTGTACACTGTAGTTTACTTACATGAATTATTGCACTGGTGTTCTGTTGTGTTTATTATCTTTGAAATTGTACTTACCAGAAGATTCAGCTTTGCCATGTGTATATATAAAATAAATAACTATTTTGATATAACTACAAGTGTTTCTTTGGGCCTATGTATATTCAAAGTTATTTGTACTGACATACAGCTCACATCTCCCTCCCAAGATAAGCATGACTGCTCTTCCATACTACCAATTTCGTGGGTGATAAAGGCCTACGTTATAAGTTGGGGCTCTGTATACCAAGGGAATAGTTTTATAAACTCCAGAAAAACTTCCCTAACACTAATCTGCCCAGTGAAACTACAAAAGGGAGAAATTGCTTGGACCGCTATGCAGAAAAAGTATGCTTTGTGCAACGCGTGCTCTACTTAATTTTATTTGTGTTATAACTTTTTTCCAGTCTTTTACTCCAAACTCTTCTTACAATTCATGTTGTCAAGCCAACGTATCGTGATGATTGTGTGGTGTAAAATATTATATATGACATTGAAAAATAAAATACAAGTTGCTTTTCTAGTATAAGTGTCAGTAGCTAAGTAATTTGGTTAAAAAGATATGTTGCTAAATGACCACTAGGTATGTCCATCGCAACTCTCTGATGCAGCAGAGGGCCTAAGAATGTATGTACACAGTATTCTCTGGAAGACGTGAGTTCCTCTACGTTGAACCTGTCTTTCACATGCTCCATCTCTCGAGCATGCAGAAGTATTTGATTTCACCAAGTGAAAGACCAAAGTCCCAAATGACATCAAAGATGAGACCAGCTGCATCAGAAAACCTCTGACTATAGGCTACGTTGCAAAATCTCGGATTTATCAAAATTGGTCTCAACAGAAGAAGCCTTCCACCTGCAGATTGCAGCCTGAAGAGCTGTGTAGCACACCCCACCCAGCTCACAATTAAAGATGTTTGGCTTTACTTAGGTTTACAGATAATGTGAGGTATAATTCTTTGACTCCATATTTAGGAAACTCAGTGCAAAAAGATTTTTAGGGATTGTCAGCTGATGTCTTTTTAAGCAAGAAAATGTGTTCGGTTTAAATGAGGATAATTTGCCATATAATCCAAACATTTGTAGCTGCAGTTCTTATCTGAAAGCTTATTGACAACCCAAATACAGTCTCTAGGATACTGAGGTTGAACCCTCACTGACCGCCTTTCGGAAAACCCTGAAAACGACCCTGTTCATCTAACAATTACATGGCCTAGCCCTCATAATTGTATTGTATGATGTATTATGTGGTATATCTGATCACAGGTCACTGCCTCACTGTAACCCAAGGCACAACCTGCACACATTGTAACTAAGTCTTCCTTGCAAGTAACAGTGCCACAATGCCCCTGGGCTGCCTGCGCGCTATATAAATTTAATAAATAAATAAATAAATAAATATAGCGGTCTACCAACCTCTTGGTTGGGGATGGGGGATAAAGGGATCTAGTGCTGACTCACTGTTAGGGAGAATTCTCAGACATTTTCTAATTCCCTTCTACCTTAGACACCCATCTCTTTTGCTGGACTTTAGGACTTTTAAATGTTTTATCCTGGAGAGAGCGAGACCTTTTTCCCACTCATGTATTTTTCTTTGATTTGAACAGAGATTTGTGCGCCATTCTGCCCGCAAATCCCTGTTAAATAAATGGGGATTTGCGGCCAGAAAGGCACACAAATCCTTGTTTTTCGGCGCAAACATTCTGTGTTTCTTTTGGTTTTGGAGTCTGACAAACTCCATAGAAATCATCTTTTTATATTGTGACCCACAGCACCTTCAGTGCAGTGGCACAGGGAGGTCTTTCAGATTTCCCAACGGTTTAAAAACCTTCTCTTGGTTAAACTACTATTTCCAAGAGCAGTAAAATGAGATTGACTTTACTTACCTTTTGTTACTTCGTAGATCCAGCACACACTATCTTCCATTCTTCCATAGAGTGCTGGAGGGGTTACTTGGTATCCCATTTGTCTACTTTCTCATGTAACATTTTTATGTTACCCTTTCTACAATTAATGGCTGGTGGCAGTGGTTTACTTTTTCCTACCATTGTGTTTCTCTACCGTGGGCTGTAATTGCAGCTGCGGTAAGGCACCATGGGTGCCCAATTTGTCAAAATGGCCCGGTTTTCGCCATTTCTTGTTGGAAAGGTCCTTCTTGAGAATTACTCTGCGCGCCAAACCAGGTTTGGTCCCTTTGTTCGTTTTGTCTTTGGCAGGGTTCTCTGCTGAAGCCCGCCTCTGGCTCCAGCATGTCTGGCATGGCAGGAAGCGAGGAAGGTTCCCGAAACTCCCTGTGCTTAGTCTCCTTGTTTACAAGAATGCACCCAAAAGTGATTGGCTGGCTCGCTGGCTGTCCTTCGAGGACAGCCACCCTGCTTTGTGAGTGATGGCTAGGTTGGAAATGAATGGGAGAGACTTGCATAAAAGGCAAGGTCTTTTGCAAGGAAGTCAGAGTCGACCACTGGATGAAGGAATCCGAAGAAGAACTTGGCACAGAAGCTTGCTGCAACTCCTGGACCGTTGCTTTGCCCGGTGAAGCCCTGCTGCAGCACTGAAGTTCTGAATTCGCCTCGACTAGAGAAGCCCTGCAAAGGACGACTTCTTCCCTTGGGTCAGTGGGACCAATCGACCCCAAGACGAACTCATCTGGAAATCCTATTGTTGCTGGCTGTACCTTCATTTGCTGCTGCAGGAACCGAATGCCAGGGAGAGGAACACCAGAATCATGTGCATCATTTTTAAGTCGGACCCGAGCTCCAGGAAGATCCTCGGGACTCCCCCCTCCCCCCCCCGAAGCAGGACTAGCCAAGCCTGATCTACCTCAACAAAGTGCTGCACCCCAGAAGCAAGAAAAGTCCAGAAGGGATCCGAGCCGTGGTGGTGCTATTTGCGATAAGCTGAAACCGCGAAGTGCTGCTGATCTTAACTTTGCGCATTGCTGCCGCCAACCTTCGAATCGTAGTGCAGGAGTCCCCAGACGTCCTCCCTCTTGTCCCCACGACTGATGCCCAGGAACAACAGGATCTGCTATACGACAACAGGAACAGAAGCCAGCTGGAACCAATTTCTTCAGACCTAAGATACTGTAAACTAAGGGGTACTTAACTTTTGCTTGGTAACTTGCTTGCTCTCAGTTGAGACTTGGATTTGTTACCTTTTGCAGAGTTGCTTGCAGCTTTGCCCATCACAAGCCTGCCAGCTTGTGGCCCAACAGTGATTTCGTTTTCTACAAAACTCTCTAACGTTGTGCAAGACTTTCGACTTACCTTCAAGAAGTGCCTACGCTCCCCTAGACTTTGCTCAAGTGACATTGGCTGTCCTGGCTCCCTGAAGACTCTTCTAGCCTCTGACTTTGTGTTTTAATCTGTCCCTCCAAAAAGTCACACATTCTTTACTTGTATAGCTGGTAAAGAGTTAATCTACATTGCATTGGGGAGTTTAAAAGTGCTTACCTGTTTGAGAAACTTGTTAACCATTGTTTCATCCACTAACGTTTTCCTTTTGACCCCAACCTCAGTATTGCTCTAAATGTACCAGTGATATATCAATGTCCACAGTGTCTTAGTTATTGAAGTCACCTCAGGGTGTAGGAAGTGTCTGTGTGCCATCCCAAATGGATATCTACTGATTTATTGAAACTGAGAGTGTGTATTTTGAAGAACATTTTAAGTGTTACATATTTGCGCCCTTCTAAAGAAGGCTTATTCAACTGACTGTTAAATTAATAAATCATTGTTTAATTAAGAAACCTTAGTGTTATTTGGATACTTGTTACTGTGAAAGCTATGTTACAACCCTTCTGCTCACATTGACCCCTCTTGAGATAAGCCTGGCTGCGCAGTCACTCTACCAACTTGTGTAGTATGTGCTTATACCAAAGGTTGGGTTAACTATTGCCAAGAGGACAAGGCTGGTGCAGTCTCCCACAGGGTACTGCATATAATCTTGCCTAACACTCACTCACAGTGATATGGTGCTTGGCACTCTTCCAGGGATATAGTTCCTGGTTGTCTCCAGCAGCCTCACCGGTCTTGGACCTCTAGCCTCTTGGCTTTCGTATGCCTTACAGCAGTCTTGTGTCTCTTTGTTCTGGTGTAATTTTCATAGGTTTGCTCTCTGGCAACACAGATTTCTCCCTCCCTTCTTC
Organism: Ambystoma mexicanum; assembly: GCF_040938575.1. Lineage (NCBI taxonomy): Eukaryota > Metazoa > Chordata > Amphibia > Caudata > Ambystomatidae > Ambystoma > Ambystoma mexicanum. Next base: position 34,916,840 of record NC_090936.1, read on the forward strand.
TATCTGCCCTGGACACTCCTCCAGCTCTGGGTATCTGTTGCCCACTCAATATCATTATCATTACAGTAATATAGCGCAAAACCTAGCTCTCTGGCAACAGAGCACTGTACAAGTTCTACATTAATACATTTTTTATGTGCATTTAATAAGTCCTCAAATAAACATTAGTAATACAGATCACAGTACAGTGGGGGTGCAAAATATAGCCGGGAATCTAGGTTACACCAAGCTGTTGGAAAAACCAGATCTTCAGTTCTTTCCTAGACTGAATGCCACTGGACAGAGTTCCAGAGCGTAGCATGAGAATTACTGTTCTGGACACATTTGCTACAGCCGCGATAAGGCAAGGCGTGGCATGGTCCGCCACTTTGAGGGCGGTCCAGTTAAGCAGCGGGGAGGTCAGCGAGGAGGTTGTTAACCCAATTTGTATAGAGAGAGATCACCTCGGTCAGCACCACCGTTTGGCACTCCTTGCATGGGGTGGAGGACTTTATCTTGCGAGTAGATGGTGGGGATACTCCTTTCTTTAGTCATTTTGATTCGGCCATATTACCCAGTAATGAATTGGAACCCTGAGGCTTCAAATGCCCCAAGAGGTTCTGTCTCCTGCACACCCCTTTGCATTAGCTCCTCACGTTGTTTTCTGCATCAAATGTCTGCGCTAAGGGGCGACAATGCTCCGCAATGTGCCTACTCTCGCATTTTGTGAGGCTTCAGAGTCTTATACTCTCCACTATGATGAAGTGGTCATGCCACTGACCTGTGCAATTGGTAACTGCACTACAATTGGGGAACTTGACTTCAGTAGAGGGGATGATGACCATTACCATTGCAGGTATGTTCTGGGTCTGTCTCATGTACGGGGGGATGTATAGATGGGAAGTATGATCCTGCGGATACCAACATGGGTCGAGAGCATTTGCAGGCCAAACTTCTGGTTCTGATGCTGCGTTGGGTAAAGTAAAGTATGGAACTGCTGGGAGCCAATGCTCCGATCTTCATACAGTTAATAGTCAACTGGGTGGTTCCTGGCTTCTAGTGGACCAGCGGCAATTCCAGCGCATCTGTAGATCTTCAAGCAAGACATGCTAATAGGCGTTCAATTAGAAAATGCTCCAAATAACAAACAATCATTGATTACACAAGCAGAGCTGTTTCAGGCTACATCAAACGTCCTATGAATCCAGATGCCCGCCTCAACGACTGCCCTGTTACCAAATGTTCTTTTGTTTGCAGAGCTTTGTGTAAAAGCGCTCCACAAAATGATAAGTAAATAAAATCCAAAACCAAATATTCAGCATTCACTTCTTTTTTCGGGATGCCCGTGGTGGATCAGTGGGATGACAAGTAAAGGGCCCTTTTCTTATATCTTTCAGGCTTGAATTAAATGGCGGACCTTTCTCATGGGGCTGAATTATAGTCCTTATGTGCTGCGTTGTTGATTGGATTATTCGAGAATCCTACGCTCTTGGTACATTCAGCCTGTAAGTACCGGCTTGTCGTGTTAAAACTTTAGTAAACTTTTTCTTTGTTTTTTGCTTTCTAGATTCTTCCTGCAGACATTAAGGAGTCCATAACTGATATCATTAAGTTCATGTTGCAACGAGAGTATGTGAAGGTATGTCTAGTTTTCTGCGATTTTGGTTTTCTGTAGGCCAGTTGTCATTTTATTAATGTTCATAATGGTCTTTAATACACAAAGTATCAACAATCCCCAGTAACTAAGCCCAGTTGGACCAAGTTGTGTGATTTATTGATGTATTTATTGCCAATTGATTTCTTGATTGAGTGCCAAAGAGTACTTTGTTTGGTACTGTCCTCTGCACCCAACATCTTAACATTCAGCGTTCCTTCAGCTTTTTGGATTTCTTTTTACCTGTTTCATTTTTTTATTCTTCTGGTGATAATTGCCTTATTAGTTGATTCTGTCTGTGAAAATAGAATTACTTGATTTTTAAAGGGGGTCACCCATCAAGGGGCTTCATTTTCTTATTTTTTCATTGTTAGGGAGAATTCTCAAAATATGCCAATTCCTCTCTAACTTAGAGACAACCATCTCTTTTGCAGGACTTTGGGGCTTTGAACTTTTTTCTGTTTGTTTTCTGTGTTTATTTCTTTTGGTTATGGAGTTTTAGACGATTCCTTAGGCATCATCTTTTTTATTTGTGTCACAAAGCACCCTCTGTGCAGTGGCACAGGGAAGCCTTTTAGGCTCTCCCAAGGTTTAAATGCCTTCTCTGGGATGAACTACTGTTTCCCAGAGAATGTAAGGTTAATTTGACTTTACTGGTCTTTTTAAATTCCTAGACCCAGCACACACTATTGTAGGTGCCTTTCCCCGTCTTACTACGTGTGAGAGAAAAAAGAAATAAAATAACAGGCAAAACCCCTTGTCGGGGAAAGAGGCACTGAGACCCGGCTGCAAGACTTCAAAGGATGGTTTATTTCTGCAGCTAGGGAATAACCCAAAAAACTCTCCCTCATATACATCAGTGCCAACATTTATATTAGTTAAAGTAACTCTTAACAAAAAATACTAAATGGACCCGATTGGCTAGACGCTGTGGTGCTGTAGGTGTGGGTAGCATCTCTTCCTCCTGGTTGGCTGAGTAGCTGACGGACGTCAAACATCTTGCGCTCCATGCAGGTCAGGGTCCGGTCACTGTGGTCACTATCTAAGCTAGTATTGTTGCATACTAAATGACAAATTATTTAAAACCTTTTATGCTACTTGTCACATTTCTACATAAGTTACACACAATGATTATTGTCAATACAATTGGGTCATTCGTGGCTTTAATTGAAGGCCTTGACCTTTATTGTGCATGTAAAAGAATCAGGCTATGTTTTGCATCTCTTTCTAGGTTTCAAATTCATTAGTGCAAGTAAAAGCATACATAATAATAAAAATGCTTAAGGTTAGTAGTGGGTGTGTTGGGTGGGTTTCGCAGCATAGGCGAGGGTCTGGCACTTGAAAGAAATACCTTACAGGGGTTGCAGGGTCAGGATGGCAATACATTGTTTTAATGGGGGTGGGTGGATTGCACGTTTATGAGGACGAATCGAGCAGAAAGTGCTTAGCTCATCATGGTTCACATGCCGGTTTTCAGGCAAACAGTGATCTCAGAGGAAGGAAACTGTAGCATATTGATTGTTGCAACTTTTCTCCAGCTTCAGCGTGAGAATGGAAGCAGAGAGCTTTCCTTCGCAGGGGGAGTGCAAGGGTGGGGGCCAGCCAGCTGCCTGCACGCCTTGTTTGTGTGTGTGTCTGTCCTTGGCTGCTGCAGTGGAAAGGGGAGCTGAGCATTGCTGTACTATCGCAGTGAGGCCTGTTTACCCAAGATGGAGTCGAAAGGGGGCACAAAAGATGGATGCCCCGTGTCCTGCTCAGTAGTCTCATCTATGCAGCAGTCAACCGTGGTTAACTTTATATAAGGGCAAGGGGCAATACCACTACCGGTGGCACGCGGTCCAAGCCTTGTACTGAGGAGCGTACGACGCGAGGGGGCCTGAGGACCCCTCGCTCCCATACATTCCCCCCTTTCGTTACATCTAAAGTAACGGACTACTTTATCTCGTTCTTTCCGTTCTCCCTTCGGTAGCGCTCAGCTTCAGCCACAGCCTCATCCCAAGCAGGTGTACCCTTTATTGGCATCCATGCTTTACACACACTTCTTAAGCTGTTACCCCTTCTTGCATATTCTTCGGGGGTGACCATTAAGTATATCCCACCATCCCCATCTAAATCTATCCATACCTCGTTATACCACAGCAAGTTTTTTGGTTCTCTAATGGTAGTGTAATGTAGATTATCGACCATGTCCCCATACTGTCTATAGATGGCAGTCATCCTATACTGTGGTGTGGTGTATTCCCCGGTTTGTACTTGAGCATCTATCATGGTAGCCACCGTTGTCTGTCGGCCCACTGTTACCATCATCATTGCTGAATTAGGCATATTATTTTCACAGCATCTTAGTCCCAGTTGGCACACACAGAATATTAGGAGAAGAAAGACTATGATGGGAATGAGTATCTTTGCTGCAATGTTCACCCACGATGGTATCCAGCTGAACAGATCGTCGAACCACGTGTTGTTGTCTACTCCGCCTTCTGCTCTCATTCTTTCTCCTAAATTATGCACTGCTGTTATCACATGTGACAGTGTCCCGTTATCACCATCGGAAGTTGGTACGAACGTGCAACACGCCCCTCAATTGTTTTGCAAACACCGCCGTCCAACGCTGTGATAATATCTAAGACATATCGGTTTTGCGTCGTCATCAGGCGCAGTGCACGGAGCTCTATTTTTATGATGTTGAATCCTTCTTCAGTGTCGTTGGCCAGCTGGATGAGCTCCCAGCGTGTTATCTGCAGCCATTTCGCGTTTGCCCTTGCTTGAACGCCTGGTGCTAGGAACGATGCAAAGAATGTTTCTGCAGATGAGAAAAGCTTATACTGTTGTGGGATTTTAGCAAGGAGTTCTGACGATTTGGACAAAATATAATTGGATCTTTTGCTGCGTGACAACTTGGTTTTCAAAGTTTCTTCTGACAATAGTTCGTATGCTGGGGGCTCTGTGATTGTCTCATCGGGCGCTGTCGATGGTTTAGCCGATTGCCCTGCTGCCGATGTGTCAGCCGAAGGCCTTGCTGTAAACTGGACGTGGCTCTCTGGTATCACCATTAGTGCTGAGTGAAGTGTTACTAGGGCACAAGTGCCCCTCCAGGATGCTGGGAGATGCAGGTAAGCTCGTTTGCCACAGATCCAGTATATGTCCATTAATGCAGCAGTGCCTTTTTTCATGACTGGCATTATTAAAATCTTATTGCACTGCCGCACCGTTCACCTTCCCTTCTCCATGGAAGCAAAGTTCGTGCGGTATTTCCTTTTGAATCTTTATGGGTCTCTCCAGGGGTGTGACCCATGTCAGCTTGGTGATATGCTGTGTCCAGATGGGGATGCACGTTTCTTTTGCCCATTCGTATGTTTCATCTGGCAGCCCTCGAAGCCCCTCAGCTTTGCATTCAATCGTTTCATCATGCCACTTGTCATCTGCATAACTTGTGCCTTTTATAATGAAAAATGGCGCCTGGAGGAAGATTACTCCTTGTCGTCTGCTGGTGCAAGTTTGTTTGTTTTCCAATTTTTCCATAGTAACTGTGTGTGCTTGAAATGTCTTTTTTTATTCTACACAGCATCAGATGAATCAAACATTGGGCCTCAGACAAGGGTACTTCCTGTGGGATTAACATTTTTGGGGTTCCAGTTGCGTGGGGAATAAGTGAGCACACGTAACAACTTTCATTACTTGCTTGCTTTGCTGCGGTGCTCATGTCTGAATACCATTTGTTTGATTGGTCAGGGTGTCGGGGGTCCTCTATTTCATCTAACCCCAAGTTATGATAAATATCGGATCTGTTTTTTCCCACCCCCCCTTTTTCTCCTCCTTCTGTTTTATAATTGGGTACCAACTAGTGAATATTGCAACGGGAATATTCTAGACCATGCTTCATCTATGTTCATTGTGACGTGTGTGTATTCAGTAGTGGTTTCTGGTGCAGTGTGTGTACCCATGCTTGTATTTCTGGAATCAGCTAACCAATAGTAATCATTTACATTCCATCCAAGCTCTATTTCTTTGGCTCCAGTATTATTCAACAATGGAATAGCAGTTTCGTTTACGTGCATTTGTACAAGGGGCAATGTTATATTTTTATCATTCAATTCAATGTTATAAGTGTCCTTCAAAATAGCCGTTGCTTCAGTCCATATTAGTTTAGACCCTGGTTTTGTCATATCAGTTCCGCTCCCCCCTTTGTTCATTTCATTTGCCACATATGCCTAGTGGCATCCCGATTTCTATCTAACATTTCAGCTTGCTCAGCCATTACGTCGCATTGGCTCATGTTGAACCTATGTGGGTGAGACAAATTCGTTAAGTCACATGGAAGAAAAAATAATTGCAATTCATTTCTTTTTAATTTTTTTTACTCAGTTAGGCATGTAACAATTCCTTTTCATTTCATCATGGATTAGATTAGGAAAAAATAGAAAAAAACAACACGATTTATATGAAAAGAAAAGAAAAAGAGAGAGAGAAAGAGAGAAAGAAAGACAAAAATATATAAAACCTTTGCTTTTCCCCTATACTTTCCCTGTCTTGAGTTGCAATTGTCATCATGTCAACCTGTGCCAGTGGTGGCATCCACACAGTTTCATTTTGGGGAGGTGTAACACTGTGTGCCCTTCTTACGTCTGAGAGGTGCACCCAGTATTTTAACCCTGTGACCTTAACTGCAGTTGGGGTGCTGTACACCACTGTGTATGGACCATGAAATCTTGGTGAATTCCACCTTCTTACAAAGTTTCTGACAAGGATTTGCTCCCCTGGCATTAAAGGCCCCTCTGGGCTGTCTGCTGTCAGCATGGAGGTGTCTGTTGCTACATCTTCAGTAAATGGTGAAACAATTTGTTTGGCTATGCTGCGTACTGCGTGCGTTAGCTGTGTTAGGTATTCCTTAAACTCTTTTCCCAGCACTGTGGCAGCCCTGTGCGCATCAGACGCCCTCCTAACAGGGGAGAGCGGTGTGTGCATTCTCCTTCCCGTCACGATTTCGTGCAGGCTTAAATGATGGTCCTTGCATGGTTGGATTCTGAGTTGGAACACTGCTAGGGGCAGACAATATACCCAATTCTTTTTCAACGTGCTGCATAATCTCGATAAATTGCTTTTGAGCAGCCCGTTGATCCTCTCCACAACTCCATTGGCCATTGGATGATAAATCGAACATAATTTGTGTTTCACCCCCAGAAGGGAGGTTACTTCTTTGAAGAGGCCATTCACAAAGTGCGTGCCGTTATCTGAACGGATCACCTCACAGATTCCCCACCGTGAGAATACTTCTCGCACAAGAAACTTGGCAGCACATTTTGCATCGGGATGGGGACAGGGGCCCGCTTCCACCCACCGTGAAAAAGTGCATACCACCACAATCCAGTATCTTGCTCCATTACATCTTTCTCCCATATCGGCGTAATCAATATGTAGTTCTCTAAATGGACCTGTAGGGCGTGGCAAAGTGCCACGCAGAGTTCGCAATGTCATTCCTGAATTGTAAATTTGGAATGTAGTACATTCAATCACAAATTTAGTTAAGTATTCATGTAGATTAGGAACAAACCAATCCTCTTGAATATCTGAGGCAATGTGGTGTTTTGCAACATGAGCTGGAAAATGCAGTTGTTGGAATGCTACTTCTAATAATTCTACGGGCATCACTACTTTCCCTGTCGTTTCCTGTCTCCAAATGAGATCTGTGGCTGATTGCTTACACTCTCGTTTGCTCCACAACTCCTGCTCTTCTGGTGGGGCTGTTCTCTGAAGTTCTATCAATTGTGCTATGGGCGTGTTATTGTATGCATCTGCTGGTTGTTCTACTGTGGTTGTTTTTACAATGTACTCTGATGTTGGTGTCTTATTGAAGTACGAGGCTTCTTTCGCTGCCGCGAACCCCAATGAGACGGCGTCTGTGTTATGGGTATGGGCTTGGCATTTAACCACCGCTACTACTGATGGTTCTGCTAAAGGCATGTTGTACAGGGGACCCGTCTGGTCTTCTGAACCCTCTCCTTCGCCAACGTGATAGCCCCGAGTGAACTGTGGTGGTAACATAAGCTGAATCTGAATATATGGTCACGGCACAACCTTTGGCTGTATGTAACGCGCTGACTAGCGCAGTCGGTTCGGCTGCTTGTGCAAAGTAATGTGAGGGGAGGCGTTTTTGCACAATCACTTCATATGTGCCTTCTTCCATGCGCACTACCGCCATCCCCACATGTTTCTCTCCTGTCTCTGAATTTATGGATGCTGACCCGTCTATGAAATGTATTTCACCTTCTGTAAGGGCGTTTTCGCTTGCTTTGGGAATGTCATTGCCCTCTCCCTCGTATGTGCTACAATCGTGTTCCTGCAAATCCTCAGTTGTGCATGGCTCTGTAATGAAGGTAGCTGGGTTCACTGTTTTGCATCTGACCACATGTACATTTGGACTTGATATTATTATTTCATAAGTAGAGGCTCTCTGTGTTGTGAGGGTAGATTTTGATCTTTCCAAGATAGCAAATAACGAATGTTCCGCATATAGCGTCACTGAACATCCCATTACGATCGTGGCACTTTTCTCAATGGCGAAGACCGCTGCAGCGAGGGCCTGTTCGCAAGCGAAATGTCCCTGCATTACTGGGTCTAATATTCCACTGTATTACGCTAATGGTTTGTGGCCTAGTGATGTCTTTTGTGTCAATACTGCTGTCATTAATGTTCCATTGCTGTGTGAAAACAGGAAAAATTCCCTTTCATAATCTGGATTTGCACGGACTGGAGCGTCTGAATTAAGATCTTTTAATCGAGAGAATTGAGCAATTGTCTCCTGTGTCCATTTTATTGGGGCTCTGTTCTTTTCTGCTTCTTTTAGTGCTTCTAGCATTGGCTGTGTGTATGCTGCATAATCGAGGATCCATGCTCGGCAATAGGTACATATGCCAAGACATTTCTGCATGTCCTTCACTGTTTTTGGTATGATAATGTGTCGAATGGCTGCTGCTCTGTCTGGTAATATTCTTTTTCCGTCTTTAGATATTTGCTGGCCAAGATACATAACGTCAGCAAGGCAGTATTGTAACTTTCCTTTGTCCACCTTGTATCCTTTGGCAGCCAATACGTTAAGCAGTGTTATCGAGTCTTCTCTAGACTCTTCTTCTGTGTTACTGCAGACGAGTAAATCCTCTACGTACTGTATTATGGTGCTCCCTACATCTATGTTCCCAATATCTTCTCGTAGTACTCTGTTACAAATGCTTGGGCTCTCGCAATACCCCTGTGGGAGTCTGCGATGTTCATATCTGTTGTTTCCTAATGTAAAAGCTGTAAGGTACTGCGACTCTGGTGCGAGTGGCACAGAGAAAAAGGGATTTTTCAGATCAATGACAGTGAAGCAAGTTGCCTCTTTTGGTATACTGCACAATATTGATGCCGGGTTAGGCACTAAAGGGAACTCTTTTTGGATGGCGTCATTGAGTGGGCGGAGGTCCTGGACCATTCTCCACGCCCCCCCTTTTGCTTTCTTAATCGGAAAAATCGCTGTGTTGCATGGGGATGTTGATGGTACTAAGATACCTTGGCTTAGGAGCGCATTCACTGTTTCTCTAATACCTTCCTCTGCTTCTTTGGATATTGGGTTTTGTTTCACTCTGGGTGGGAGGGCACCTGGTTTCAGTTTTATTTTTATGGGAGTTACCTCATGTAACAATCCTACATCGTGTGGTCCTGTAGTCCAAATTTCAGGTGCTACCCTGGCCATGTCTTCTTCAAATATTGTCAGTGGGGCCTTTGTTAGCCATGAGTGGGTTGTGTATTTCTCTGTATTGAATCATAATGTCACATGGTATGCTTATTTCCATTATTATTTCTCCATCCCCTTTGTAGTCAGTAAACAATTCTTCATCAGTAATATCTTTTAGCGTTATGTTTGGCTCTATGCATAGTACACTTCTCCACTCGCGTCCTTGCGTGTCCAGGCCTATGACCACAATGCGTTTGTTGGAAACTTGAACTGCCTCAATGTCTGTAGACATAATTGTGCCTGGCACTACATCTGTTGGTGTGATTGGGCGGAATATGAAATCGGATCGTATTCTGCACTCTTTTTCTGTTATTTCAGGCACTACTCGGGCTAATACCTGTATTCCATAGACTAACATGTCCATGTCAATGGGAATCCCTCTTACTGCAACTTCCTTTGTAATCGTACTTATTAGCAAGAGTGCCCGTACGGGGCATACCCCTGGCTTTGAGCACACTATTCCTCTTTCAGTAAAGGCTATGGTTATTTTTAACTTACTGAGTAGGTCTCGTCCCATCAAATTGATTGGCGCGTCTTCGTAATACAATAAGGGTGCACACACTGTTTTTCCCCCCACTGTCACATCAAGATCTTTTGTATAAGGAACTTTTAAAATAGCTCCAGAGAACCCCTGCGTCTCCAAATTTCTTCCCGAGAGCTCAAACCGTCCTTCTGTGAGGCATGATTTTTCTGCTCCAGAGTCTTCCATAAAGATAAACTGCTTGTTTCCTATCTCTGCCGCCACTAGTGGTTCCTCATTTGCACTTTGTGTGGTGGATAGGACTGGACACACAAGTGCTCCCTGTGGGCTGTCCTAGTCTTGGTATCTTTGCTGACCTGGCATTGAAAAAATGTTGTCACCCACGACCGTTACGCCGCGGTATGGTGCAGGGGCACCGTTTGCGGCCGCTGCAAAAGGGTTATTGTTTATGTTCCCTACTGGGTTTTGTCTCGCCATGGGCTGTGGTGCGTTTTGCTGTTGTGGCTGCTGCTGCTGCTGTTGCTACTGCTGTGGTGGGGCTGGCTGTCTCTGTTGCATTTGGGGGTCATAGCAGTATTGATCCTGTTTTCCCCCCCCCTCCCCATTGGAGCTCCACAAGGGCTACCTGGGTGTGGGCAGCCCCACCCCTGTTCATTGTTCATGGGCTGTTGTTGCTACTGTTGAAAATACCCTGATGGTCGCATTCTACAATCTCGTGAATAATGTCCCCATCTTCCACAATTCCAACACAACCCCTGTTGTCCTCCCCTTGGTCCTTGCCCACCATACCCTCTGTTTCCCATTCCTCCGTATCCTCCCCTTTGCCCGCGGTACCCACCTCTTCCTTGGGCCGGCCTGTTCTGCCACTGCGATCCTTGGCATGGTTGTTCCTCTCCGTTCCATTGTCCTTGGTCCTCTCCAACCCACTGCGCTGCTATCCCGACGGGCCTTCCTCCCGCGTTTTCCTCTCCTTCGTTCCTCTGTCTGCTGTTACACTGGCAGCAATGGTGGCGACCTTCACTAATTTCGTCTGTACTAATTTTGCTTCGTCAGCCAGCCTCTTTTGCGTGACCTCCTTTTCCTTCTCTTTGATCCTCCTCCAGTGGTGTACAATTATGCTCTGAATTTCAGGCCACCCTTTGGCTTCAATCCCAGCTATTTTGTCCAAGGCCTTCTGCACCTCTTTCGGCAACCCCTTTTAATGATAAAATGGAATAAAGCTGTTGATTGATTCCATGCCGTACCAGTTTCGCTTCTCCATAAATCTTGCACTCGCAAAATGAATTGCGCAAGATCCTCGTTCTCCTCCATCGTACACTGCATCACTGCATGTAAATCTGGAACGTCTGGAAATGCACGCTGTAATGCATCCCAGACTTGTGCTCGACCATTGTTAAATGGTGATCCATCGTGTCGGTCACAGCTCATCGTTACTCCCGGGAACCCTGCCCTTTGCCAGATTGTGTCTGCTTGGTCCCTGATTGCTGAAACTAATAGACTTTTTACATCACCTATAGCTAACGGCACGCCTGCCGTGTTCTTCTCAAATACATGTATCCACTTACCTGCCCCTCCCGTCAGCGGAGGGAGGAGTTTTAACAGGTTGGTTTTGTCCATTTGGGCCCACGGAATGTTATTTGGCCTACCTGCTCCTTTATGTATCAGCGGCATTTGTAGTTTTTGTTTCTTTTCCGTTCTGCTTGTCTTCCCTTTTTTCGCTTTACTATCCTCCCTGTTCGTTGTCTTAATCTACCTGCCATAATGGTGGCGATAGTGTGTCTGGGTAACAGTGGTTTGGCAGTGGGGAACCCTCCGCAGCAGCTGCCTCTTCGTGTTCATCTAAATTGTCCCATATTTCTTGTATTTCTGACTCTAGCTCGTTATTATCCTCCTAGTTTTCCTTGGGTTCACTTCCTTGTCTTCCACTCTGATCTCTGCTTTGTTGACTCTCTGGTGTATCTGGGCGTATAATTCTCACTGGCTTGTTATTCAATTGGAACAGGAACTGTCCTGACTGCCACTCTTGTTCTTGCCTCTGCTGCGATGACGTCCCTTGCGATACTATAGACTGCCCTGATACCGAGGCTGCTGGGGTTGCATTTCTTGCTGCCCCGATCGGAGGTGCGAGATCTGCCAGTGACAGCGGGGGTACCTCCCATCCCCCTGGCAGCATTTGCCCTTTGTCACATAAAGCTCTTAACCGTGTTATTTCCATTTATGCGTGTGATAACTGACGGTTCAAATCACCCGTTAAATGTGCTATATCCACAGGAGGCTCACTCGTGGGGCCATACAGGCCTCCTTTGTCATATGGTGGAGTTTCGGGGGCTGTTGCCCCGCTCTGGGCAGTGGCGGTGGGTGGTATATACAGGGGTTCACTAAACCCTATCGCTGGCCTAGTCATTAAGGGATAGATTTTTGTTACTTCGTTTTCGGTTGTAGTTGTTGAGCATTCCCCTTTTGGTGTCCCACCTACTTCTTCAGGGTTTTTCTGCTTTTCTGTCATTCGGCTTGTACCTAGCTCTGCCGTGGGGGAAACTTCCTCAAACATTCGCCATAAATCTAACACTTCTCTCCGGTTCTGTAACTGTTTCCCTTTGTATCGCGCTAGCAAATGTGTTGATACTATGTCCAACTATCTTTTGTCAAATGATCCTCCTTCTGGCCAAATTGGTGTAACCCTGTTTCCCTTTATCTCAGTGATCCACTGATCGTGATACTTCTGTATCCTGTCGCTATAAAGTGGAAGGTGCTGGCAAATATGTGCCAGTGGTGTTACTCCCCCCATGGCAATGTTTCTTTTCCTTTCTTGTGTATTCTAGTACCTTTGAATCTCTCCCCACCTCTAACTTGGTATATCAGTTACAATATGTAGAAATAATACGTTCTTTATTAATGCTCACAATTCGCATATGCCACATTAGCTTTCTGAGAGGTGTTACCTGATCACCCCTCAGTTTATTTCTTCTGCTTTACCTTATATCAATCACAAATTACTTGTATTAAAATACTTTAGCGTGTTCAACAAGACATATACATAAAAGCAGACCAACAAACATATAATCATGCAACATACACATGCACTGCCTGCGCGCGTTTGTTCTTTCCCTATTCCCGTTACTGTCCCTGTTTTTTCTTCTTCTCTATACTACCTACTATTTCGCATTCACTCCCCACCTCTTTCACCTTTATTATGTCTCAGGATTTCTTACTTCCACGGAAAAAGAATATTCTAAAAACTCCTCCGAGCCTACACGAGACCCCTACTATTTTTCTCTTTATCTCTATTCTGCACTTGGTCGGGACAAATGCTACGCGGCGCCGCCTTCTACCCCCTACGGGCTAGGATACCACTTCTCTTCTTCTTCTCACTTCTTACAACACCTAATGGCCATATAAAGGATAGATCAGAAAAGCCTCACCGTCACTCACGCACACCCTATTCTTGGCTACCTTCCCTTTGTTGCTAATTCCCTTCTTCCCGTATGTCCCCTTAGCTTCCTTTGGGGTCTTTGCAACCGGGACTCCACGTGTTCAGTCAGGTACTCCGAGGGTCGCCGCTCACGGCCAGACCTCGCTCAGGTCCGTCCCCCAACCAAGCCGTGGCCTTCCTTTGCGAGCAGCTTTTTCGATCGGGTATTCGTCAACCGGGAACCCTTGACCCTTTCTTCTTGGTGTGCACAGTCTGGTCAACCGCGGAGGCGATGGTTCTGCTGGGGGGCTCCCTGGATCTCACTGCCGGGCGGCGCAGGCCTCAAGGCACCTCTCTAAATCACGTCGCGGGGGTCACCAAAAATGTAGGTGCCTTCCCCCGTCTTACTACGTGGAGGGAAAAAAGAAATAAAATAACAGGCAAAACCCCTTGTCGGGGAAAGAGGCACTGAGACCCGGCTGCAAGACTTCAAAGGATGGTTTATTTATCCAGCTAGGAAATAACCCAAAAAACTCTCCCTCATATACATCAGTGCCAACATTTATATTAGTTAAAGTAACTCTAACAAAAAATACTAAATGGACCCGATTGGCCAGACGGTGTGGTGCTGTAGGTGTGGGTAGCATCTCTTCCTCCTGGTTGGCTGAGTAGCTGACGGACGTCAAACATCTTGCGCTCCATGCAGGTCAGGGTCCGGTCACTGTGGTCACTACCTAAGCTAGTATTGTTGCATACTAAATGACAAATTATTTAAAACATTTTATGCTACTTGTCACATTTCTACATAAGTTACACACAATGCATATTGTCAATACAATTGGGTCATTCGTGGCTTTAATTGAAGGCCTTGACCTTTATTGTGCATGTAAAAGAATCAGGCTATGTTTCGCATCTCTTTCTAGGTTTCAAATTCATTAGTGCAAGTAAAAGCATATATAATAATAAAAATGCTTAAGGTTAGTAGTGGGTGTGTTGGGTGGGTTTCGCAGCATAGGCGAGGGTCTGGCACTTGAAAGAAATTCCTTGCAGGGGTTGCAGGGTCAGGATGGCAATAAATTGTTTTAATGGGGGTGGGTGGCTTGCACGTTCATGAGGACGAATCGAGCAGAAAGTGCTTAGCTCATCTTGGTTCACATGCCGGTTTTCAGGCAAACAGGGATCTCAGAGGAAGAAAACTGTAGCATATTGACTGTTGCAACTTTTTTCCAGCTTCAGCGTGAGAATGGAAGCGCAGAGCTTTCCTTGGCAGGTGGAGTGCAAGGGTGTGTGTGTGTGTGTCTGTTTGTCTGTCTGTCTGTCTTTGGCTGCTGCAGTGGAAAGGGGAGCTGAGCATTGCTGTACTATCGCAGTGAGGCCTGTTTACCCAAGATGGAGTCGAAAGGGGGCACAAAAGATGGATGCCCCGTGTCCTGCTCAGTAGTCCCATCTATGCAGCAGTCAACCGTGGTTAACTTTACATAAGGGCAAGGGGCAATACCACTACCGGCAGGCACACGGTCCAAGCCTTGTACTGAGGAGCGTACGACGTGAGGGGGCCTGAGGACCCCTCGCTCCCATACACTGTCTTCTTATAGAGTGCTGGAGTGGCTACTTAGTATCCCGTGTCCAGAAACTCATGTAGCAGTCAAATGCTACCCTTTTCTATCGAAATGGCTGGTGGTAGTGGTTTTACAACAAACTACCATGATTTTTCCCGACCGCGAACACTGGTAGCTAATAATTGCGGGAGCCATGTTTTTTAAGATGGCGCCTTAAAGCCCCTTTGTTTAAACAGGTTCCGGTCTTGTTTTTTCGCCATTACATTTTGGAAAGGTCCTTCTAGTGTTTGTCTCTGCGCGCCAAAACAGGTTTGGTCTCTTTGTTTCTATTCCTTTGGCGGGCTTCAAGACGGAAGACCGTCTCTGGCGTCTGATGAGGGAGGTGACCGAAACTCCCTGTGCTTAGTCTCCTAGGAGATCCAAATGCATTCTGTCGTGATTGGCTGGCTGACTGTCCGGCAAGGACAGCCACCCTGCTGGGTGAGTGACAGCTAGGCTGGAATAAAAAGGAGAGAACTGTTTAAAAGGCGAGTCTCTTGGACTGGAAAGCAGAGTCGACCACTGGAACGAAAGAACCGAAGACGAGCTGGAAGAGGACAGCTGCTGCAACTCCTGGACCGTTGGCTTGCCTGGTGAAGCACTGCTGCAGGTCCGAATTGCCATGTTCATCTCGACAGAGAAGCCCCTTCAAAGATGACTTCTTCCTTTTTGTTGGTGGGACCAATCAACTCATAAGCCACTTGGATACCATTCTCGGAGCTGGTTAGGATTAACCAGGGGGAAGGACACCAGCTTGTGTGCTTGACGACAGCTACTCGAACCGAAGATCTTCCCTTTTGCCAGCTTGTTTGACCCGTCCCCGTGCAATGCAGGAGTCCCCCCGACGTCCTCCCTGTTGTCCCCACGACTGAGGCTCAGGAAGTGAGATCTGCAGGAACTGCCAGGAACCAACGTCTTCAGCTGCATCTTTTTCTTCATACTAAGGTACTGTGCCAACCTGATTGAGCGAATTTACCTCTCGCATTGAAAGTTCGTGAAACTTTCCCAACTTGCAGGCCTAATCAGCTGGTGACCCAATATATGATATGATATGGCATTTATAATGCGCCTATACACAAGTGTTTTAAGGCGCCACGAGGCAAGGGAGGGGGAACAAAGGGGAAGACAGAACAACGATCCTACTAGGCCAGGTGCCATTCAGATTGTGCAAGGGGAGGGGGAAAGGGAAAAGTGTGTGTGGTGAGGGAAGGGAGAGGGGAAAGTACAGTACATGGGGATAATTGAATAAATAAGATAAATAAAAACGGCCACTGGTGGCAAGTGCAAGGTAAGTGCAGATATAAGTGCTGGTAGAGGGACTGTAGGGATACAGAAAACAGTCCCCCGGTGCAGGGGTGCCAGGGAGGCAGTGCAGGAGGTCAACTGGCAGGGCCCGAGAATCAGAAAGGGTGGCCAGGTAACCAGTGCAGTTTCTGCTACGAGTTCAGCAGGGGAGAAGGGGGGGAGAAAGCAGAGGCAAAGAGGAAGGTTTTGGGGTGCTTCTGGAACCGGAGATGGCTCTCCTCAAGTTTCAGGGAGGCAGGAAGGCTGTTCATGAGGGAGGCCCCTGCCGAAGAGAGAGATCTACCATCAACTTGTTGCTTGGAGAAGCGACTGACCCTGAGGGAGTTGGATGCAGATGAGCGAAGAGCTCAAGAAGGAAGATATTTAGGAAGAATGTGATTCTTTTTCGTACAAACTACTTCTGAGAACATTGGCAAAGACTTAACTTTTTACTACAAGAACTACTCTTTACTATCCAAGACACTAGCCATTGACCTAGGCCTATTGAACTGAATCGAGTCCTCTAGTGAACTGAAACTATTTGCTCTGCCTAAGAAAATATTTGTGATCTATTCTGTTAACTTGTGCCTTTTTACTTCCATTCAAAGTAACTGAAATGTCATTTTGCTCCTATTTTCGGGGAGCCTAATTTACTCAGAAACTTATTGGTTTGGTATTGAAGTGTATTTGTGTATAATATTAAGTTGCCTCCTTCTAGTGAATGTTTTCTAAATGATTGTGTAATAAATTAATAAATGTTTTACTAAGAAACCTTGAGTGTAAGTGTCTGCTTGAACCACTGTGATTTTAAGACCGCTGTGTAACATCCTTGTACTGCTCACATTCCCTCCTGAGATAAGCCTGGCGGCTCAACTCGCTAACACAAACTGTGTAGTACAGACGTAGAGCAACGGTTGGTTTTGCTTACCCCTGTAGTCCTAATTGTATGTGTTGGTCCCAGAGGGTACTGCATGCAATTCTGCCTAACGCGGCCTTCCTGGCAACCTCGGCCTACCATTTCTGGTGCCCATTACAGGCGGTAGCTGAACGGTAAGTTCTTATTCCCATGGAGTTCCGTAGGACTCCACGTGAAAGGGAACACTGAAGCACCGGCATCGTTATTAACGGTGCCAGTGCTTCAGTGATTTATCTGCAGGCGGGGGCCTGAACTACCAGTTCACAGCGCCTACCGGCAGACATGTAGTGAGCCGATCTGGAAAAGGTGCCGGTAAAGTTGTTACCAGCACCTTACTTCCGGATTGGCTCACTCGTAATGAAGAAGCATTGTGTAGTTCTGACCTTCCGCCTGTATTGTTTTATGATGACGCCCCAGTTTGTTACCTTTGCACAAAGATTTCTTGCCTTCATTACAGTTTCTAATCATAGTTTGCCACTTAAACTACTTTTGCATTTGACTCAAAAGTGCCAGATTCAAATGCCATTTGTAATGTGTTCCCATTTGCAGGCTAATGATGCTTATCTTCAGATGGCCATTGGCAATGCTCCCTGGCCTATCGGTGTCACCATGGTTGGTATCCATGCCCGAACAGGTCGTGAAAAGATTTTCTCCAAGCACGTTGCTCATGTTTTAAATGATGAAACGCAAAGAAAGTACATTCAGGTAACTTATTGCTAAAATAAATGCAACAAATATGCTGCTGTGGAAAACGGATTGCATTTTCAAACTTTTAGGCAGTTGGGCTGCTTTGATTCTTTTCAAGATGAACCTAAACACTGTCCTTATTGGTCCAGAACGTTACTACTTTTAACTTTGTATTACTGCATACTTGGCATATGACGCACAAAATGTAAATTTCTATTTTTATTCATGAGTTGGTTTTTATAGGCCAATACCTTCATTTAATTCAGTAAATGTTAATTAGTGAGACATTATGGTTTACAAGTGTTGGCCAACGCTATCCTGATGGATGCCCTCAGTTCGCTATGCAAGTAGTAAGATTCAGCAGGCACAAATAAAACAATGTCATTTATTTGAATGGTTGTTCTGTATTTCTCGGGAGGCTAGCTCGGCGGCAGCGCGCTCGCCTTGGAAGCAAGACGCGGAGCAACACAGGTTCGATCCCTGGGTCCGCGCTTAGAAACCTCTGGGTATTAAGTGTGTTATAAATAACCAATTATAATTAATTATTATAAAATTAATTTATTTAGGATAATAAATATTCTTTACTGTGATCAGCATGCATGTTCACTCTAGATATTCTTGCTTAACAATGAGATTTTTGTTCTTGTTGAATTTTTTTATTCTGTGAATTGTTATTGTAAAGATAGCTTTGTATTTGTGTTTTTTCTTTGCATACACAGATTTACCTACTTAGGGGTTGGAAAAACAGTGAAGTGTTGGGGACCGGAAAAAGGAGTCAGACACACGTTGGACATTTCTTGTTTTTTTAAATTGAAATAATAGAAAAATATCTAACTCTGCCTATCGCTAAGGGAAGGATGCCTACCTAACCAAAATAACTAAGGGTGCTTGTCTGTCGTCAAAAGTCCAAATCAAATGTCCAAAGTCTACTTCTGACTGACCCTGCCACTAGAACTAATAACTAAATATGGCCAAATGTATATCTTCTGGCACCTTGCTTTCTGCCAGTTTTCTTGGGCTTCGTTCCAGGGTTCTTCCAATTGTAACCAGTTCTGGAAATTCAACCACCTCCGTAGCGTATATATTTATTCATCCAGCTTTATCAATTCTCGTTCCTGAGCTTTTGCAGCTCTCGGTACATATTCATCCTCTGTCTTTCTGTATGAAATCTCTTCCTTTTAATTTGAGTCCTTCAGACTCTTTCCATTTGATTGTGTCTCTGTTGGGGGTTTAGTATACCCTTGTTAAAGGTGAAGCACCTCCACTCCTGGGGCCTCTACTCTTACTTTCTCTGTTATCGGTACTTGTGCTTAATTCAGAGAGATTCTGAAAGTCTTTTAGCAATAGATTCCAGTATTCATCAACCGTTATACTTGGCAACTTTCTTGATGCTTCACAATATATAGGTTTGTGCTTTCTCCATGACCTACAGTCAATATTGCAGTTCCTTTCCTCTAATACATAAAGTCCCTGTTGTCTCCCCTCTCCTTATCCACCCTGCTACCTTCACTTGATGTGGGTGGATTCTTAAGGCTTGCCGTCGGGACGGATTTGCTTCTTCTCGTCTTTGTTTCAAATTTCTCATCTCCAGACGGAGTCGCTCTCAGCGTCTCGTTATGTCTGCATGCTCGGCATAGGTCTGCCAACAGGAGGTTTTGTTCCTCCAATTCTTTCTGATTTAGGTGTTGTTGATCAGGCCCTGGGCCCACCACAGGTTTCCTGTGGTCACGCCACCATATAGGGACGGTCCAAAGGGCTCTGTCCTGACAGTGGTTTCCCCACTGTTCGGTACGTCGGACCTCTGGTGTCCTTCTCTAGTGTTTTCTTCGTTGCGGGATCTGTGGCTCCACACTGCTCCGCCCTTCCAAGATGTGACTTTGTCAGAGGGCTTCCCCTGTATATGGCTCTCTATCCGCCTTCTCGATCAGATCATCGCAGTTCCATACAAGTCCCTGTTCAAAGGGCATTCTGCTTTCTTTCAGGTGTCGTATTTGATCCAGCATTACCTGAAGCCAATGGAGAGGATGGAACATCACTTTTTATTACAGGCAATCCCATATAAGCAGATAGTGTTGCTTGCACAGGGAGTTCCATGTGGGAATGAGAGTCCTTGTTCCCTAGAGGGGAGTCACTCCCAGTGAGGTCCCACTTGCCCAAACCTTTAGCGTGCGTCTTGCTAAGCGGGCTCACCTCCCTAGCCTCACAGAGGGTTACTCCTCCTGGCGAGGTGGGACAAATACTCGTTTGGACAATAATTATCAACAACAGATGTGTTGTAAACATTGTGTGGGATGATCACCGGACAACAATTTGTCCTTTTGCCGTTGCAGTAACAAGAAGCAACTTGGTCGCATATAGGTTCTAGAAAAGTGCGGATGTGAAAGTATTACATTTATTTCAATTTGAAAGCAGTAAATTGTCCTATGTAATGGAGCAGCGTGTGAACGGATTATTCGTCGTTTATGGAAAATATTTTTTGGTGGAGAATGCAAAACACGCTATGTTTTGACTTTTTCAGGCCATATCCCATCCCATCCACATCACGCTTCACCTCCCCACATATTGTTTCATTAGTTTGAGAAGTGCAATGTTGTTTCTTATTATGTTTGTACTGCGATGTCCACGGACACCAGCAAATGTCCGCACATCCAACATGGTTGGCGTCTCCAAAAATCTGATGCGCCTCATGCTCTTCACCATCCAATCAACGACTGCGGTCCGTGTCCGTGGACATCGTGCCTCGACCAATTGTGCACCTGTCTGCGGACCGAAAGGGGAAAGTCAGTTTGCGGACCGAACCCAGATATCACACATTTTTTTTTGCCTGCTTTTTGGTAATTTTAAAAAATACTACTGCACGGATTTACACCCTGACGCAAATTTGGTGAAAATCCGTCCAGAGGTTTGGGCTGTAGACGTGAGCAAATTCTTTTTCCATTGCGTCTATGGGGAAAAGCCACACATTTTGGGACCCCCCATTATAACTTTGCCACCCCACCCCCTTGACGAAGCCTCACTAAACTTTGCAGGACCGATTTGACGGGCCATATACTTCTTTTGCAAAGATTCATCCTGGGGTGGGGAGGAACAAAGTTATAAGCCGCCCAAAAAGCACTCTTCCTATGGGTTAAGCAACTAACCATAACAACAGGGCCGCAACCGCAGGCCCTGTAATAAATACACACACAATGTATGTAACACATAGAAAACGAAACGACACATACCTTATTTATATACAGCAATCAATTTCTAACACTGGTTAAAATAACATGTATCAGAAGTTCTGGTATTTATAGGTATTTTGTAGGGCTTCAACAGGACCTAAAATAACTGATCTTTATGCACTGTGTAAACGGAGCGAATATTGGTGGTTAGTGTGACTGGAGTTTTCATTATAACTAACCCTGCACTGTGTTGCCACATATGGTTTAGGAAAAACCTTCCTAAAGCTCCAGCAAAAGTAATCTTTCCTGGGCACCTGTTTTTTCGGAAAAATAATGTAATGCTTTTCCATGTTTCCAGTCAGAAGTTTCTCCTTTTTTATAACGATATAAAAACTTTACATATATAAACTTTACATCATATGCATTATTTAAGGATTGTTTGAGTTTCAAAACCTTTAAATAATCTGGCAGGTTGGAAGGAGGAATCGGACACTTGGAAGACATGATTCAATTTCTTTTAGTAAAAATGATCAGCAGAATGCCTAACTAAACAAAAGGTGCTTGTCCGTTGTCAAGAAGTCAAAAAGAAAATATGTCCTCCATCAAGACTACCCTATCTGGCCCTGCCGCTATTGTTAACTAATGTAAAATAGACCTAGGGAATGATTTGTCTTTGCCTGGTTTCTCCTCCAGTTCATTCAATAACTCATTGAATTATATGTCCTCTTGGTAGATCACCTCTTGTAGTTCCTCAATAACACGTTTCTGTCTTGTATTTTCTGTTATCTCCTGTTTAGATGGTCCTCCAAGGTAACCTTACTTAATACTAAGATTGTTAATTGTGGTTTGTTCCCAGGTCTTCCCTCTGGAAGTTCTTGGTCAGGGTGTTCCTCTGCCCCTTTCTAAGCTTCTGTTATCATCAGTAATACTATGATCTGACTGGGTATATCCCAGCCATATTGATTCAGCCCTTCTCTTCTAGGCTTTTCACTTCTTTATTGGCTTTGTTGCATATTTGATAGGTCGTCCTTTGTACTGGGACGAGGTGACGGCTTCATGTAATTACTCTCTTCCCTCTCTCGGACACTCGCTGCTTGTCTCCAACTCCCATCACTTTTTAGCCTCGTTTGTGTGACTGGGACAAGTTTTCTCTGAGTGATAGTGATATCCTCCGGGCCTCCCGCTTCTGCCACTTGGGCACAGTTAAAAATGTGTCTCGCATTAAAGAGACATCCTCCCTTTCTCGTGCCATTGGCTTTACCCTTGCATTGCCTTCAGCAAAAGACAAGGTTGTCACATTCTTAGGCTCATCAGGTAGTCTGATTTATGCCAATACAATTGATGGTGTAGGGAGTACCTCACAGGAACGGGAGTCCTTGTCCCCAAAGGGGCAGTCTCTCCCTGTGAGGTCCCTTACAGAGGGTTTTGCAGCACAGGATCACTTTCCTAGCCTCATAGGGGGTGGACCCCCTTTGTCCCACCCGAGAATAAGGGGCAAATACCAGCGATTCATCACACTAAGCTTGTAGATTTCTGATTGCTTGGTATTTTGTTTGGGCTCTATGTATGCGTGATAAACCTTCCTAGTTAGTAAATTATGCCTCTCTCTATTATTCATTCTCCACACCTGATATCCCCGATGAAGTTCAGGGTCCAAAAGAAATTGATTGAGAATGTATTTGTGTTACTTCAATTGTTACAAAGCATGATGAAAAAGGGTGAGTAAAGGGATACCGTGTTGAAGAGTACCTTAAATCAGACTACAGAAACTGTTTTAGCTAAATGTTAATCGGTTTCTTTATGGGCATTTGCACTATTATACTCATTAATATGTCAAACATATCTGTACTTTAAATATAATGGAGCTTGTTTTATATCTTTTTTTGTTTTTCTTTTTTAGGGCTTAAAGAGGTTAATGACTATTTGCCAAAAACACTTTTCAACGGATCCCTCAAAATGCGTGGAGTACAACGCATTGTAAGGACATCAACACCATGTGGTGTAAGAAGAGACTGCTTTAATTTTTCTGTTGATCCCGAACCATAATTTTAGGAAACGCATATCAACCGATAATGTATTGCGGCAGCTGCTTGGAAGACTGAGCGCAAACTCTGGGAGCTCTTCTGTAGGTTCATTTCAGTAATGCCACAATGTTAGCATTTCCGTTTTAAAGAAATGTCTAATCTATTCCGAAGCCACACAGTATGTGCAGAATTATAAATGTCTCATTGTTTTAGATGATTCATCTTGAATTCGTTGGGGCTGGGAGCTATATTGATTTGGTTGACTGCCTTGACAGGGAATGTTGTTGACCTGGATCGTGGCAGATAATTTTGAATACTTATTTATGCAATTATGATTTCAGAATTGTTACGTTTATTTTCACTGTGGCAACTGATTTCATAAAGATTTTAAACTTGTAGAAAAAAGGTCTGGCTTCTTTTTAATTCCTCGTGTTTGCTTTATCACATTTGTTGATTGTAATTGATACTTTGTTACGTCAGTCTTTTTTAAATTTATAGTTGGTAATGTGAATGATGCGGATGATTGTTAATGGAACAGTTGGTAATTTCCTTCAGTCTTTCTTATCCCATTGATTGTGCATCTACCCTGACTTGGTTGACGGGGAAGTGTTTGTACTTTGTTAATGCTTCCGTTTTCTTCATAAAGAACCGTTCTTCATGTTAATGATTATAGAACAATCTGAGTTTCAATTTCATACAATGTTATCATAGTATGGAGTAAATACTTGTACTCTTCCATGTTTTCAATTCACATGTTTTCTAAGATAATTTCTCCACATCTTCACAAGCGTCACTATGTCTAGTACTCTGATGCAGCTGGTGGATACATTGATTTAAATTCTCGTGTGAAAGCATGTTTCTAATAACATTCATTCACAGTATTGGGGGCCATGTACTATATGGGGAAGCTGCTCAAGAAGTGAAATCTCAATGAATAGAACAAGGATCTAGAAAACTAATGATTCAGAGATCTGCTTTGTCAAGTCACTTTTATCAGTTTAGCCACCAGTTCCATCCATTGAGATTGCAGGTATTCAAGATAGTGCAGCCTTCCACAGGAGGATGAAATCTATGTCAAAGAAACTTGAGGATAAGCTTGATGTTTTATTCACTTCATTTTTCTTAAAGTTGCGTATTTTGCATTGGCTTAAAACACAATAAGCCATTTGTTTCTATTTCTTAAAATCCATCTATTGGGAAATGGCAGATTTTGCTAATTGCAATATCATTACACATGTCTAACGAGGGTTTGAAATGTTGAATATTATGTGTTCTAGGTTGTAGTTATGAATAATGCATTTTTATTTTTATTATTGTGTGATTGATAAGTTCTGAGTACAGACATGTTTTTTTTTAAATGTTTGGTTTGATTTGAATAACTTTTTTTCTGTTTTGAATTTCATCAAGTAGACTGCATCCCCACATTGTTCATGTGCTCAACAATGTTCAGATACAGTTGTTTTGTATTCAACATGAGTTTGCCAACAGAAATATATATGTTTCTTATGTTTTTGATCAGATTATTGTGATTGAGTTTGGCCCGAAGATCTCTGGGTAGACATGATTGCTTGAACTTGAGAAGAACGTCCCATTGCTCTTGTGTGTTTGAAACAAATAGCAGTTAGAATCTGAGAGTGCGCAGATAGAAGGTTGCGAAGCAGGCAATAATACTGAGATTTATGCCTAAGATATTTAGGACCACTTCCATGAAGTGCCGTGAATACAAGAAAAAGTGCCTTAAATTTAGTGTGTGCAGTGGCGGGCAACCACTGCAAATATGTTCTATGTACAGGGATTTGCCAAAAGCGCTATACAAATAACAATTTGACCATGAGATTAGGTATATAATTTGGCATGGAGTCGTTGCTTCTCTGCACTGTTGTATCATAACATTGGCATACCATTAGGTAGTATTAGCTCCAGGAAATTGGGACTTTTGTTAAACATCAGAAGACAATTCTGCTTTCGAACGTCAAAACACACAATACAATGTTTGCTTTACTATGTAATTGGCTAGGTATTTGTCTTTTCTGCATTTAAATATATACAGGAGAGATCAAATGGCCCGACCCTAGAGAAGTAATGAAAAGTGTATTGTGTCACGATGCAGAAAGCTGCTGCATGGCCATGATTTCCATACAGTTTTTGCACACTGCAAATGTCTGCTGGATGTCACAGATTTTAGGGAAATGTGTGTTGCCACTTAATGTAATGACACGCTTGAGCAAAGACTCTGCTGCCACTGACCATTTATAGTAATGTTCCCCATTGACTGCAAGGTTGAATGGATGTAAACTAGCCCGTGCATACTCATCATCCTACACACTGTTTTTATAATTTGAGTGTAAATTAAATGATAAGTGTAAAAATGATCTGCCTCTGCATGATTATGCACACAGCACGGGAACTCTGAAAAATACAATTGTGCAAAACTGGTTTGCTTTCGCTGAAAAAAAAGCATAATTTGTTACAAAAGATTAATTCTCAGTTGCAACTTAGTTTTCCATCTTCTTAATTATACAATCATAAAATGCTAGAAAAATAAATATGCACAGTGCTTCTGTTCGCTCCATGAGCATCTACACACAACCCAGCAGAAGATGAAAGGAAATAAACCATTCCTTTTACCATGATGTGCAGTTTCATTTTTGAAAAGCTTCAGAGGAATACATTATGTTTCAGAGGCTTTTCTCCATGGCTTGCAACTACATCCATGTAGATAAAAAATCACAAGAAGCGCTCTGGTTTCTGTCAAGTAACCTGACCTTTGCACTGTCCTCTGCTCTTAACTTGTGTGTAGGTGTACGCAGGAAAATAATAAAGCTGTCGTATTTACATGATTATCATGTGTAAAAAGGCCTGGTATGATGCTTATCTGGAGGCCTGAGCGTAAGTAAAGTTGTCCAAAGATTGGGATCGCTCTTGAAAGGTGCATTTGTTAGAGGATTTATTTCCTGGGGCTCGGGAGGAGCTGGCTTTGGCTGTCATATAGATATCCATTTCAGAGTCTATCTGCTATCTGCAGCTGGTTATAGTTGGAAGCGGAATCTTGATTTTAATTTATACAATTCATTTTCTTATTCCTGAGCATATAACTTGAAAAAGTGGATAGCCCATGCTTCCTCATTCACTGTGTTCGTCTCGGTGGCTGCTTGACCCACTCTTAAATGATTAACCAATTTCCAAAAATTCTTAGTGTCTTTTTTAACTGAACAGTGTACCATTAACTCAGCATCTCTTTGTATTGTGTTCGATTTTAAACCTGAATAACCAATTTTTGTATTTCTATCTTTTTAAATCTAAACATTCCCAAGTCTGTTTTTCTTATTCGGCACATTTCTGTCCTCGGCTTTTTTTTTCCCCCTCAGCAACCAGAGGCTGTTACACGTGTGATTTCCTGTTTTCTTTGTAACTCTCCTCCTGTCTATTATCGCTTCTGTTCGCCAGAGTTTCGCTATAAAATGAAACCACAGGTTTCCCATGAGAAGATTGAGATTTTCCTCTCAAAGGTGGACAAGTTCATAAATGAATGCAGATCCTGATGTAATGGTGTTCCAAATCACTTTATTTTGAGATGGATTGGCAGTGAGGTCGAGGTCAGAGGTCAACCAAAGCTGAGAACGGGTTAGAATCATGCTGTGATCACTCCGATCATTTCTCACTTTGACGAATTCCATAAGTAAAGAATTATACAATTAATGAACAGTTAAAAGTAAGTAAAAATCACTTCATACAGCAACTCAGAAAATGTTCTGTTGCAGGAATAAAAAGGTTAAATCACACCAACTATAGTAGGGCAATACTTGAAGAGACTTGTATTACTTTTCAGAGGCCTTAAGGCTTCAGCAGCCCATCTCTATGTAGATAGGAGTTCTTCAAAGTCAGATTGCAGGTAAAGCACAAAAGCAGAAAAGGCAACGTTCCAGAGGATTCTTCAATTGCAAGTAAGTAAGATGCTTTTGTGGGTCAAAAAGGTTTCAGAGACTTTGGGAATGGCTCAGTTAAGGACTCACTTAGTAAACCAACTGTGTTATCAGGATACTTTTCTGAATAGTGGAAGACAGATTGAAGGAACAGTATAAACATTTTTAAGGATGTCACACAGCTATTCAAGGTAAGTAAAACCCAAGGCAGACTTCTTCTAGACAGCCTGTACAGCAGGTCAGGGGAAGCAAGACCCAGTTAGTAAACGTATAAACTAATATTCCGAAAGAAATTAAGCCAACAGCATTACTTTTGGGAAAGCAGCATAACCTATTCACAGTTGATTAAAATAACCTTACATATACTTTTCAGAATGGCAGAAAACATTCAAGGTAAGTAAGAACTTTGTAACTGCTCACTCTCAGAGGGGCAGTTAACAACCAACTCTTTACCAAGTAACTTGTAAACAAGTGTATACCTTTCAAGGCAGAATCCTTTGCTTATCCAGTCCTTCCCTAGTCTATGGCATGAGTTCAGTCGGAGGCAGAAGGGGGACCCTAGTGGTCTAGGTGCCAGATGTAGGCAGGGTGAGATGGGGTTCTTTTGCTGGAAAAGTCAGAGTTCCTGAGGAAGTCTCTTCAAAGAAGGAAATATTTCACTTTAGAGTTAGTCAGGGTACAGGGACCTCTTAGAAGATACCCTAGGAGGATTCCAGCAGTTGGCCTGGGTGAACTGGATGAAGGGACTCCCAATCGCAAGAAAACACCCCAAAACTGCAAAGGAATCACAAAGGCTTAAGGTGAGTAAATACCCCAGCAAACACAGTACCGCAGCATAGAAGAAGAGTTTCAGCAGGAAGATGTTAGGATCTGCAGCCAAAAACCTGGTTGATGGATTCCTTTGTCATGAAGACGGAGGACAGGATTTTGGAAGGGATTTTGCAGCAGGGATCAACAGAGAAGGGTCTAGGCAAGGATTTCTTAATGTGGTTTCTCTGTGTGGTTTTGGTGCCTTTTTCAGTAGCCATGAGAAGACTATTGCAGGTCGGATTCTCGTCGCTAATCTGGTCCAGCACTCTGTTGCGGTGGGGGGGATTTAAAGGACTTAAATCGTGTCTCAGGAGAGCCAGGAGGAGAACTATGCACTACACAATGGCTAGAGGTCCAGAGTATTTGGGTATTGCAGTCCTGCAAGGTCGCAGCTTGAGGTAGGATGGTTCTAAATGCAAGTCTTCTAGAGTCTAGTGGATTTCACCAGGCTCCAAGTCTGGGTCATCATTTTCAGGATTCCCAGGTCGATTGGAAGGAAGGAAAACCGCAGGCTTGGGTTGCACAGCAGGCTCTATGGTCACTCGAAATTGCTACAGCCGTATTTTCTTCATGTTCCTCTTTGTTTCAGCTCCAGTGGTTGACTTGTCAGCAGCTACCATGTTTGGAGTATTTAACAGGAACTACAGCAAAACCGCTGCAATCTCTCCCTGCATTTTACAGAAAGGGGCGATCTGGCTGTCCATTCAGGACAGCCAGCACCCCATTGAGACTGGGCTCCTTTCAGGCAAGCTGAAAGACAAAAGGGCTGCAGGGTTTTGGACTCCTCCCTCACTTCTGCCTTCTCAGACACTCTGGAGCCTTGACGGGGACATACATGGCAACATAAATGTCCCTTAGATGCCTCACGCCTATGTAAGCTCTCTTTAGTAGGATTTAGATTCCACCTGAATCTAAGAAAATTGTGCCTAGCTCGATCCCCGGGAATACAATTAAATGTAGAGCCACTGAGCCAAGGCATTTGTGTTAATGTTGCAAGTAATCAAGGTTCCTTAAAGAGTGCAATTTTTCTGTTGTAAGGCACCAATCCCGTAGATATGGGGCTTTTTATTTTACTTTCCTCGTATCGTTATTTAAGTAGATTTCTTTTCCCCCCCATATTTACAGATGTTAAGCCTGTTGCAATAATCCACAAAAGTATTTAAAATTCCTTCAGTTTTTTTCCACATGGAAGTTTTAGCGCTTCGCTACCAGGCAGCAATGCCAATTAACCAATCCACTAACAATTTCACCTCTCTGCATACACCTCTCAAACTCTAACCAAACACTACCACAACCCTATAACGCCACAATCCGCTCAAACTTCACTAGACGGCAACAACAAAACAAACCACACACACTCGCACAACAGCACACGATGGCTACTGACCGGAAAACACCCCAAGCCCAGCGAGCGGTGCTAACCGGGTTGAGGCTGCCAACACATCACTGCTCTCTTGCACTTTTCCTGCTTACTCCCACTAACTCACCGCCCCTTCCCCTTTCAGAGCCGCCAGAGCACCGCTCCGGTGGCGATAGTGCGTGGTACAAATATCCTTTAACATTAACATAATTTCTTTCAGGTCAGCATAATAAATGGGACCATTTACCGGTAAGATTTTCAAATAAAATGCTAACACTTTCCAAGACCACAAAACCCTGAGGGATCTTAGCCCAAGATCATTTCTTATCAGAACAGATGCCACAGTGTTTGGAATACACATCACTTTTCTCCAAATTATACTTGCCAGGGAGTCGAATATGCCCAATCCCTCTTTCATAGGTCAGTTCTATACCATACAAATGTTTCGGTAGCGCTGTTACGACATAAAAATTAACGGTTTAACCGAAAACTTACACACAAGCTTTTGAGATACTTCATTTTTTCACAGGCTCCAAGGATGAACGTTTACTGCCTGTTCAATCACCTCGATTCTTCAGTCCATTGGGACTTCGGGCTTAACAAGAATAGGGCTTTCTGTCTGCACAAAGAAATTCACATATATTCTGCAATAGGAAGCTTAGAAGTCTCATAATGAAGGCAAAATGTATATGATGGGCCCCCTAGATCATTATGATACAGAATTTATGGGGCACAAGATTGAGCCCCAAAAATTATCTGCGGTCAACTAATCTGTAATACAAAGTGAAAAAAAGCATGCATTAGAAGCCAGGATTAATGAGGATAACCTTTATAAATAGACCGAAATATCAATAGATGCTTCCACACACCGATAGATGGATCCATCCATAGGTAAACTGATGGAAAGCTTAATTGATAGATGTAGGTCGAAAACAACAGATGGGGAAGGAGGGAGATAAACCGATGGATGGATGGATGGATGGTGTGAGAAACCTGAGGGTATTCTCACTCCTACTCCCTTTGATCATCTATGCAGATGGCCAGGGAAAGGCCATCATTTTTGGATCCTGACCGTGGGGGTGGACAAGCGAGGGAGGGTCACCTGGATGGAGGGTCCTTGGGGATTGAGGGTGGGAGGCCTTCGGGCGAGACATGGTATCCCCTTATCCTAATGTCAACCATTCTAGTCCTACGCTGACCTTTATGGGTTATTGTAGGTCAACTCCCCTCCTTTCTTCCCTTGGGACATACTCTCCCCATTCTGGCACTGAGGCAAAGATGAGACAGCTAAGAGTAATGAACACCACACATTCTCCCCACTCTGGTACTGAGACGAGGAAGAACCAACTAAGACTAATGAACACCACTCACTTTCACCACTTAGTCCACTGGGATGAAGAAGATGCATGAAACGTTAGGTCAAGCAGGGCCTCCTAATCAGAGTCCGGCAAAATTGACTGATGGAATACACCTCCAGCCGATTCAAGGACCGCAGTTGTATAAAAGGCCAAGACATGCAGGAGTAACAGAGAGGAATCTGGGGAACTTGGATGGAGATTATTTTGAAACCCAGGGAATCCACAGCCAGCCGTGGTGGAACCCAAGACAAGAAGCCGGCAGACATTACCAAACTGAGAGAAGTATCCCTTATGAAGAAGAAAGCCTCCTGCATGAAGTTGGAGCAAAAGGAGCTGCGGCAAGGCATAAACACCAGAAACACTGCACCCGGCCTCGCATCGGCACTGAGCTCGCCAACGATGACCAAACTCCTGTCCCTACACGAGCGTGGCCCGCTGAAGCAGTTGCCAGAAAGAACTGCCCAAAGAAGATGCTTACAACCGATTAGTGCTGGGAAAGCTACCCAGAGACCAGGGCGCTACGGGCGATCTACAGAGGTTGCAAACAGCGCTGAGGGAATAAATACTGGCATTGCAAGTGGAACAGTGAATTTAAATGAAGGGGCGAAAGGCGGCTGGTGCAAAAAAACATAAACTGCTAATATGGAATACCAAACTGAATGAAAAGCACCAACTGCTAATATTGAACACCGAATTAAATGAAAAAGCATAAACTGCTAATATTAAATACCAAATTGAATGAACGCAGCAAATCTGCTAATCTTATAGAACAAACTGAATGAAAAAGCAAACCTGCCAATATTTAATCATGTACAGAAAGAAAACAAGAAACTAAAAGTGCATGAAGAACTCGAACTGCAGAGTTGAAATTAAGTCTGAGAAATTGTCTTTTGAAGCTGCCTTTGAGAAATCACTTGTTGCTCAGAGGGAAATCAAGATTCCTGGTTGCATGACCTGTAATGGGTGGATCGTGTGGTCCAACAACTGCGCCAAGACCAGAGAACCCTTATATGCTAACAAGGAAATCTGCTGTTGTGTCAAGAAGAAAATTACTATTGATGCATAAAAGGGTTGAGAAAGGGAGCCCTGAGCTGTGAAGAATAGTTGGAATTGAGCTCAAAGACAACGCTTCAACATACTTTTTTGTGACATCTTTTGACATTGAACTTGGGGAAGAGGACCCTTAGACTTGCTACCAGGAAACTGTATTGAACTAGGGAAAGGGTATCCTGACACTTGGAAAGGTGTGAAACTGTATAAACTCAAATCCCAGAGAAGGTGGCTTGAACATAGGGATGAGCCTTTTGGTATTTAAGGAAGATTGAGCTTCAGCTGGAAATAGCTCAGAATTTCACTTTGGGAAAACTGTTTAATTTATGGTTGACATCCTGACACATTGTTTTGATGTTAGTTGTGAGGGCAAGTATAGGTTTTGGACACTGGCAGACTTTTAAGTTGAACTCCTAGCTCCTCACCCCCTTGAAAGCCTGGCTCCTCACCGCCAATGTGTAGTCCCTGTGCCTTAATGCTCACGGTCTCATCCTACACAATATGCTCCTTTGCATATGTCAATATGCAATCCGCTCTACCTCATTTGCATATTACCTATGTTAATAAGGTTGCGCATGTAAATATTACTGATTATGTACTGACGGGAAAAATGTTTATGTAAATATTTTATGTCTGTAAATATACATAATATGAGTTATGCCAAACCATTGTTTTCTATGGTTGCCTGTGGTAACCCTGTAATGTGTATTACCTGCTCACCAGCGCCCTGATACCTACTGGTTTGGCACGCACGCTACAAGTGCTAAAAAAAAGAAATAAAAATAAAATACATTTCTTGGTACAGACTATCCTTAGTTTTGTTAGGTAGGGAAATCCCATTTTAGCATAGGGCATGTTAGGCCTTCTACCATCCTTACATTTAAGTTCATATAAGTATTTTCATTCTATTAAATCTGTTGTCTGTATCTCCTTCCATGATGCCAACCTCACAATGGGCAGGTGGATAAACCAGTAGATGGGCAGGTTGGTGGACAAACTGGTTGATGGGATGCTTACAGGCATTTCAAGATACAAGTATTCCTTCTTCTGAGACACTGCTTTCTGGGGGTAATGGCCCAAAATGTCGCCCTCACAATTGCAATGGCCGAAAATGCCGACTTTCTTTTTTTGTTAGACCTTCCCTTACACCACATAGGTATATATGGGGGGGTGCGGGTGGTCTCCTGCCGCATATGTATGTGGTGTAAGGGGGGGTTTAAAAAGAATTAACAACAACAAAAAAGTCGCAATTTTTCCCGTTGTAAAAATGGTGGTTGCAATAATCACATAGATACCTTTCTGGGTATGTGATGTTTTGGTTAGATTTGAAGAACCTACCAATATCCACGTTTTGACAAATAGGTGATGCGGCGGAACAGAAGAAGGACACGGACTCTGATCTTCTGTGTTTAGATCTGCTTTAAAAGTGAAAAATCGTGACTTTCCCTAAACTATGGGTTTTTGCTGACATAACAAAAAATTACTTTTGTGCTCGTCCGTTGTCAGCTAGTCCAAAAGGAAGATCTGTCACTAATCTGATCTGTACCTGCCATTACCCAAAACAACTAGGGCACAGGAGAATGACTGTCTTCTCCTGTGGGCTTCTTCTCAGCAAGTTCACTTTAGTAAAATATTCATAGGTAGCTCTTGGTAGCTACTTTTATAAAGTCGTATAGTTCTGATATTGGGCTCTTAAACATTTCAATAGTATCTTTTACAAATTGGTTCCACCTCTCTGTTTTACTCTTCTCTCTTTTGACCTTTTGTTTCTGTTCCCCTCTTCCATATGGCAATTCCATTATTTCCTTGCTCATTAAACTTGAGTTTTTCTGTACTCCATGTCCAATCTTTTCACTGGTTTGCCCAATTAGAACTGTTCCAGTAATGATTCTCACTATTTACCAACACTTGGTAATTACTGGGACGAGTATAAGTGTTTGAATAATGTGTGCTTCAGGGATTGCGGTTTGCACAGGGCCTTCAGTGGATGTCAGGTTGGCTTGTCATTTCCTCTTCGTTTGGCAAACTGTGTTGCCTTCAGGTAAGTGGTCTCAGCGTTGTTTAGGGACGCCCAAGTCCACTGAGCGTTGGTCACGCCACCACTTCTCACTTGGTCATTCTTTGGACCTTGTGTCAGTCCTTCGGCTTCTCCGGTCTCCGGTTCTCCGGAGCGTAAGATGCCCAGCCTCATGCGCTAGCTTCCTCTCTGCATGAGAAGCCGTGCAGCGCCACCTCCTTTAGCTGTGCACTCACAACAGATTTGGATTTCCTGGGCTTCTATGACTCCCTGTTCTCCTCCTCTCTGCGTATTACTAGAGTGGTTTTAAATGACAATAACAAATCTCAGCTTGTACTTCGTGTTTTCTTCTGGAAGGTGGGTTGGTACGGGAGTTCAGCATCGGAACGGGAGCTCTTGCCCCCTCTGGCAGAGTCTCTCCAGGTGAGGTCCCTCTTGCCTATACCCCTAGGGAGGGTATTGCGTAGTGGGTCCACCCCCATAACCTCACAGGGGAAGGATCCCCTCTGGGGAGAAGTGACAGAATCCCGTGATTTGTCACATACTCTTTCCCTTGGTTCACTGGCTTCACCTTCTTGAGAGATTGGAAATCGACTCAGAAAATCCACATTTCCCTTCTCTCACCCCTTTCGATGTCCCACGGTGAAGCTGAATGGTTGGAGGTCTAATAACCACCTCATAATTCGGGTGTTGGCATTCTTTCTTAAACTCACCCACGTGAGGGGAGAATGATCAGTGAACAACCTAAACTTCCTTCCAGTTAGGTAATACTTGAGTTGTGTTATTGCCCATCTGATAGCCAAGGCTGCCAATTCGATGGTGGCATAAAGTTTTTCCCTTGGAAACAGTTTTCTGCTGGTGTATATAATACCGGATGTTCTATGCCATTGTACTCCTGAGATAACACCACTCCAAGACCTGTTTTGGAGCCACCTGTCTGTAAGATGAATTCTCGTTTAAAGTCTGGTACCTTTAACACAGACTCATTACATAGAATATTCTTTAGCCTATTGCACCTGCTTTGGTCTTCCGGTTTCCATACCAGCTTTTGAGGCTGTGCGTTCTTGAGCTTAAGTTGGTGGCTATGGTGGAGTAGTTTGGTATAAGCTACCGGTAATAACCCATTGGGGCCAAAAAAGGGTCCAGAGTTAAAAAATAGTTTTATAAAAATCTAGCAGAGAAAAGATAGATTTAGAAAGACCAATCTGTTACCGCGCAGAATGGTCTTTCTAAATCAAACCGTCAGCCCCTGCGATGCACACAAATGAGTGCAGGAGCTGATGGGCACGACGAGACCTGGAAGAGGAGGTGTGGGAGTGGCTAGAAAGTGTGTGTCGATGGGTGCATGTCTGTGTGTTTGTATGAAAAAGTGTGTGTATGCGGTGGGGGGATGCAGCAGCGGCCTGGAGCCAACGGGGGGGGGGGGGGGGGGGAGGGCAAAAGCCCCCCAGAATATAAAACAAAAGAATCCTTTGGCCATTTTTTTTTTGCGCTTGCTGAGGGCCGCACAAAATTGACTGAAATAACTTGGTATTTTTTTATGTGCGACCTTCAGAAAGTCGACAAATGACATAGAACACAAAAAAGCATTGAACTCTCTTGGTTTTGGGCGTTGTAGTGAGTTGTACAGCTTTAACCTTCTCACTTTGAGGATGGACTAACTCATTACCCATGAAGAACCCCAAGTATTTAACTGCGGACTGGGCTAGGTCGCATTTCTTAGGGCTGGCTGTTAATCCTGCCTTTTGTAACGAAACCTGACCATTTCATACAGGTGAAAAACATGGTCTGCCCAGTTCTCACTGTAGTTTACTATATCATCCAGGGAAGCCCTGCAGAAATGCCGAAAGGGTCTTAAAACTGTATCGATTAGGATTTGGAAAGTGGCAGGTGCCCCATGGAGCCTGAATGGTATACATTAAACAGAAATAACCCCTGAGGGGTCGAGAAAGCTGTTTTCTCTTAGAGGGGCTAAGGGGTACCTGGAAATACCCTTTTGTGAGTTCAATCATGTAGATCT
The DNA here is from genome assembly GCF_040938575.1 of Ambystoma mexicanum. NCBI lineage: Eukaryota > Metazoa > Chordata > Amphibia > Caudata > Ambystomatidae > Ambystoma > Ambystoma mexicanum. The sequence continues at coordinate 34,952,348 of NC_090936.1, forward strand.
ATTTTGCAGCTCCTAGTTTGTCAATTAAGAAAATTATCTGTGGCATCAGATAATTGTCAAACTGCTAGATCGAACTCGACCTCTGGAAATCAATGCAAAATCTCCACGATTGATCGGTTTTGCAACTAATACGATTGCAGAGGACCAGGGGCTCTACAACGGTTCTTTATCTGCTTGAAATACATTCTCTACCTCGTGTTCTGTTATCTTTTTCCGATAGGATCTGAGATTTACAATTTTCCTTGAGGAGTCCGGATGCTGTGGAAAAAGTTTGTAACTTTCCCTGCTTGATCTACAAAGGCATGAGTGAATGGTTCTATGTGACATTTCCACATTTGAAAGGCAGAACGCAAAAAAGACACTTTTCTGTGCTGTTTTTGTGGGCTTTTAAATGCTGGAATTTCACTTACTGCACCCCTGCTGCCCACCTTTGCAAGGTGATCCCGACCTGCTGATTGTCCTGTAAATTGGGGGGGGGGTTAACCCCCCTGACCCCTCCATTTCCTCACCCACCACCCCCTTCACAGCCCAATACAAACACCTCAAACATACTTCTCTCCCTTGATGCACCTTTCCTCTCCTGCCTGTGCTGGTCTACGCCTGCACGCACTCATATGCGGCAAGGGCATGACAGTTCGATTTCGAAAGACTGCGCTGTGCTGTCACAGAGCAGTCTTTCTAAAAGGATAATTTTTTTCTGATTAAAAAAAATATTTAAAAATTTCTCTTTGTACCGAGTGAATTGATCTAGCAAATCCCTGATGTCTACTTGTTGAGCTGCAGACCGGTCTAGTGAGGGCCTTTGTTTCTTTCCAGGGCATAATCGTTATGCCTCATTCGATCTCCTTCGTCTCAGTGTGGTTGGCTGCCAACCACTGATGACTCTTAATGGTTCTCTTAATCTTCTTCACAGTATGAGTGGTAGCTGAAGGTTTGTTATTGTGAATTTTACAGTAGCAAATGGTGACTGGTGTGGAGGGAAGGTTTTGGTTCTTTGATGATCTGGATTTCTTCTCAGAAGAGGTTATAGGGAATTCCTGGATGGAACAGGAGTCCCTATCCCCAAGAGGGGAATCACTTCCTGTATGATCCCGCTTTCTGACATCCCTAGGGGGAATGTTGCTGCGTAGCGAGCTCGCCTCATAGGGAAGGGTTCCCCTCTGGGGAGAGGTGTCGAGATCCTGTGAATCGTCACATACCTCACCGGGAGAGACTCTCCCTTTGGGGACAATGACTCCTGTTCCTATGAGGAACTCCCTCTAGAATATACCAATTGTACCTCTTCAGACATATCCTATAAAGATTCCTGTGAAGAAAATAAGAGTATGTGCTATTGGAAACAAGAAATTTTAACTATACCTTTAATGAAGAAAATCATATTAACTGAGACGAGAAGGAGGACCTGTGTAGGAGATGAGCCATGGGAGAAAGGGAGAAAGGAATACAAAGCTAGGCCGGGGGAGTCGCATGGCCGCATAGCATATGAAAGTGGAGGAGCCAGAAGACTAGAGAAAGCCTGTGAGTTATGAAGTGGCTGGCTGGCCGTCCGACACTGAGCAGACGCTTGACGCTCTGCATCCTGAACTGGAGAGAGAACAGGAATCAGAAGGGAGACGCGTAATGACAAGAAGGGGCAAGTAAAATCGGTTCTACTGCGTCCTAACAGCTGCAAAGCAAATGAGACAGAGAGTGGTGGCATGACCACAAGACGTGTGTGGTGGACTAGGGGCCTTGTAGACACTGCCGATACCGCTTTACCAATACAGGACAACTGAAAGACCTGAGTGCCTGCAACTACGGCGTCACAGAGAGCAATATAAAGGAACCAGTAGAAGCCAACCTCACCAACTGAAGATATGACCAGGAAGGAATTGAGAACCCTGTGACGTTATCCCTACAAGCCGAAGGGAACAGGGAAGACGTAAGACCCAGGAGGAGGATGAAGAATCATTATTTGATGCTCAGACTAGTCCCAGTACAGACAACAAGATTATAATATTAAAATCCAGACAAACAGACTAGATTTTGTTGGAAGGCTCATATTTGTTGCAGTATAGGAGAAGGGACTAAAATATTAAACACCAGTGAAACAGATAATCCTCATGGGAATACCTATACTCATCTCAGTGAAGGAGAAGAGTATATCACATTGACTAAATGAATGCTTGTGGCAGAAGTCACTAAGAGTCCACTGCGCTTGCTAGTTAACACTGCAAAAAGAGGAAGACTAAGGCTGCAGGTGAATGATGAAGATTGGGTACTTTGCCTGAGTACACAACAGGGGTAAATTGTTAAGATAACACTATCAGTCTCACAGCGCCAAAGTCAATTAGAATGAGCTTCCATTATTGTGGATTTATTCATCATGTCCAGCCTGATACGTGTTTCGAGCACACAATTGCTCTTCTTCAGAGGCTGATTAACATAATATAACATCAAAGAATCATAATTGATAGCATATATTGATACATCCAGATGCCCAGCAAGGTGTACAAAGGTCAGAACAAAACATATGACAAAGAATTTGCATTGTATATCTTTAACAGTTCAACGTTAATTTCACCACAATCAAAATTATTTGTTTTTGAATATATAAACATAACAGAGAGAGATAAGGGGAGGGCTATGAGAGAAAAATACAGAAATTGACCATTAGTAACGCCTCCAATTTAAGTGTGCTCCCATTAAAATGCACAACACAACGCGCATGTGCACAAAAATCTGGTTGGGAAATTGTACCTTAGAGTTATTTTGAGAATGCGCCAAAGGAATTGAGCCAGTCTGGCTAAGTTACCAGCTGGTACCCTATAGGGTCTGCAAATGATTACATTGAAATACAGAAAACAAAGAGCATGTGTCACTTAAGTGTACATGTTTGTCGAAAGAATGTATGTTAACATCCATTGATTGCATTAATTAGACATAAAGTGAGGACATACCTCTGATTCCTCGCAGTTGCGGATATTACTATACTGTAATGAAAAATCATCCAGCCCATTCCAATTGATCCATAGGGCAAAGTATTGTTGTGTATTCAGTCAATTACATGTAGCGTTTCCGCGTAAGGACAAGAAAAAAGAAAGAGAAAATGCAAACTATAAGCGTCTCCTTGACTGGATAAAAGCCTATGGGTGCAGCGGTGAAGCAGCTGATTGGATAAGAGGGCCGCGATATCGTGGAAGGTTAAGGGGCTATAAAACAAGTCTTACCTTGATTGAGCGTGTAGCGAGACTGAGTTAGGACGCTTTAAATGTGAAAGTACACGTATCATTAACACCTTTCTAGCAAGAGGTGATGATGGCAATAATCTTCAAAATAAACAACATGAAGTTAGTGCAATCAAGAGAGTTGACTTACTGACTCCCAAATCAGGCCAGCGGAGTAATGCAGGCAGAAAAATAAGATTGATTACACAGTACAATGCGGTCAATTCAATTGTCAAAAGGCATTGGCACTTACTGCATTTAGACGAGGATGTTACAAATTGGATATATCCGTATTCGAACTTCACCTTCAGTAAAGAGATCACCCTCAAAAATATGTTGCGTCCATCATTTATGCAAAATACTCAACAAAAGAAGACTTGGTTAGATTTGGCTCGGAACAAGGGTTTTCCACAAATGTGCAAACTGCTCCATGTGTATGCATGCTTTAGAAACGTCATCAGTGGTGTTTGATAAATTGAGAGAACACCGCATTATCATTCATAAACTGCAGTGCAAAATATGTGATATACTGTATTATTTGTGTTTGTGGTTTAAAATATATTGGCAGCACCATAAGACCATTGAAAATACGCATCAGAGAACATCTTTCTTCGATAGCTAGCCAAGAAGCTAAATATCCTCTGGCAAGCCAATGGCAAAAATGCCATCAAATGGATAACAAATTTGATATCAAGTTTACTGGTTTGGTGAAGGTAATGTTGTCGCCACAAGGTGGTCATTTAATTATGAAATTACGAAGATTGGAAGCCAGAGTTATTTGTAAATATCGAACTGTGCATTCTGGTCTCAATTCAGACCATGAGTTTGCTGTTTTTTTTTAATGAAAGTGTGTTCATGGCATTATAATAATATGTGATCGCAATATCATTGAATGCGCGACTGGGCGGGCGGTGCGCACGCGGACGAAGTAAAATATTTCAGGCCAAGTGGATTCCATTTTTCATTAGTAATTGGAGTGTATTGACTGGCTGTTTATAACAATGAGCAAAGGTACGGTTTTGACCATCAGGTAACAATTTCAATATAGACATTGGCCAATTCCCTTTTTTCTGAAAATGGTCTCTCCAACCATAGTACAATTAGTCCTAGGCAATAATCTAGTGGCACCAATGGATATCTATAACTTTATCGTACATTAACCGCAATAGTGCATGGATATCAGCATCCTCACTCAAGATGGCGGCTCTTAGTGGACGCATCATGAACACTAGCGCCGCAAATCTTTAAAGCTTCCCTGTAACCGCAGGGCGTCTAGCGTCCTAACTCAAGGTAAGACTGTTGTTTTATAGCGCCTTAACCTTCCGCGATATCGCGGCCCTCTTATCCAATCAGCTGCTTCACCGCTGAACGCATAGGCTTTTATTCAGTCAAGGAGACGCTTATAGGTTGCATTTTCTCTTTCTTTTTTTTGTCTTCTTGTCCTTACGTGAAAACGCTACATGTAATTGACTGAATACACAACAATACTTTGCCCTAGGGATCAATTGGAATGGGCTGGATGATTTTTCATTACAGTATAGTAATATCTGCAACTGCGAGGAATCAGAGGTATGTCCTCACTTTATGTCTAATTAATGCAATCAATGGATGTTAACATACATTCTTTCGACAAACATGTACACTTAAGTGACACATGCTCTTTCTTTTCTGTATTTCTGGCTCAATTCCTTTGGCACATTCTCAAAATAACTATAGCGTACAATTTAACAACCCGTTTTCGTGCGTGTGGTCGCTCTGTTGTGCATTTTAATGGGAGCACACTTAAATTGGAGGTGTTACTAATGGTTCACTTCTGTATTTTTCTCTCATACCCCTCCCCTCATCTCTCTCTCTTATGTTATGTTTATATATTCAAAAATAGATACTTTTGATTTTGGTGAAATTAACCTTGAATTTCTAATGATATACAATGCTAATTGTTTGTCATATGTTTGGTTCCAACCTTTGCACACCTTGCTGGGCATCTGGATGTATCAATATGTTTTCAATTATGATTCTTGGATGTTATATTATGTTAATCAGCTTCTCAGGAAGAGCAGTTGTGTGCTTGAACCAAGTGTCAGGCTGGACATATTGGACCTTGATGAATATATTCACAATATTGGAAGCTCATTCTAATTGACTTTGGTGCTGTGAGTCTGATTGTGTTATCTTAACTATATCACATTGACGTCTAGAAAAGTGAATGACAATCATTATTGCAATGCTCATGATCGTCACAGTGTGGATAAAGAGACAACAATAGGAGCCAGTGAAGCAAATAAGAATCATTATTTGAAAGCATACACTCTTCACAGTGAAGGAGAAGAGCATGTCATATGGATGTCTAGAAAAGTGATCGAGGATCCCTTTTGGCATGCTCATACTTGTCTCTATACAGATAAAGAGACTCTTAATATTAAAAGCCAGTGAAGCAAGTAAGAATCATACTTGTCTCAATAAAGGAGAACAATATATTACATTGATATCTAGACACATGATTGAGAATCGTTACTGCAACCCTCATACTTGTCCTAGTGACAGAGGAAAATAGGTTCATAAACAGATCAATCAAGAACGAATCAATAAAGATGAGAGGCCAAGAACTAAAGAAAGTATCAAAGGAGAGATTTGGCAACATTTGACAGCCCTACCAGGGGAAAAGAGAAACTTTTTTTTTATTTTATTGTGCATTTGTAAGGCACTTATACAGCAAGTAAACTGTGTTTCAAAGAATCCACAGGGCAACAAGGAGGGAACATGGGAATGAAAATCAAATATAACCATGAAGGATAGAGGCAGACCTACTAGGCCTTGTGAGCATTCAGAAGGTGCAAGTGCAGAGAGAGAGAGAGAGAAGGGATGAGGGTTAGGGGGACCAAGTGTAAGCTGTACCAGGAATGAAGTGTTAGGGAGTGTGCAGGTGTAAGTGCCTAGGTGAGTATTCAGAAGCCTATAAATAAATAAGTGCAAGCCTGCTGTGGCATAGGCCAGTGGGTGCCGAAGCAAGAGCTGGGAGTGGGTGGAGGCTCAAGGCGATTTAGTATGGGAGGCCAGGACACATAAGGGCCCTGGTCACCAATCTCAGCAACAGTGGTGTTTTAGCAGAGGAGGAATGAAGGGAAGGGGGAGGTGAAAAGGAGAGTCTCGAGCTTGGGGAATTTTAGGACATCCTGCTCAACAGAAAGGGGGAGACTGTTCCATGGGAAGGAGCCTGCCGAGGAAAGAGATCGGCCACTAGGTCGCTCTTTAGCGAAGCGCATGGCACACAGATAGTTGGTGCCAGAGGAACATAGAGTTCTGGAGGGAGAGTATTTAGTGAGAGCAAGTTGTAGATAGCGTGGTGCCTGGCCACAGACAGCCTTATGGATGATGCAGAGGGATTTGAATTTGATTGTTGCAGAAACCGGCAGACAATGGAGAGTTTTTAGGGCTAGAGAGATGCAGTCCCTGGGCTTGAGACCAACAATAAGTCTTGCAGCCCTGTTCTGGATTAGCTGGAGGGGTCGTAGAGACAAAGCGGGTAGATTGAGGAAGAGGCTATTGCAGTAGTCTAGCCTAGAGAGAACCAAAGTTCTAGACACAATGAGCTTCTGGGGGAAAGTGTGGAAAGGAAAAAAATATCTTTGAGGAGATAGAGATGAAAGTTGGCCTTCTTGTCTGGGTGCAGATTGTGAGGGAGGAATGAAAGAGGAGTCGAAGATGACTCCCAGGTTTCTGGCTTCAGATGAAGGAGAAGGTGGAGAGCCCATACAGGATGGTCAGAGTGAGGGGACGAAAGAGGGAGCAGGAGTCCCAATAGGAACTATCTCAGTCTTTCTGGCGTTGAGGCAGAGATCATTGGAGGTGCACCAGGACTGGATGGCAGATAGGGAGTAAGGAATGATGGAGAAAGTAAGGAGAGGGTCAGTGGGAAGTTTGAAAAAGAGTTGTGCATCGTCTGCGTAACACTGAAAGTTGGGGGAGAAGGTGGAGATGAGGTGTGCAAGTGGGGCATGATAGGTGTTAAAGAGCCAGGGAGAGATGTTGGAACCCTGGGGGAGATAGAGGTGGGGGGGAGAAGGTGGAGATGAGGTGTGCAAGTGGGGCATGATAGGTGTTACAGAGCCAGGGAGAGATGTTGGAACCCTGGGGGAGATAGAGGTGGGGAGGAGAAAGAGCCCAGAATAACCTGGGCCAGATGGTCCTTGAGGAAGGAGGTCAGCCAATCCAGTGCTCGCTCTGAGATACCTAGGGTGTCATGGGGCCGTTTTATGTGGATGGAGTGATTGGCCGCATCAAATGCAGAGGAGAGATTAAGTAGAATGATAATCGTTGATAACGAAAGTAGTAAGGAAAACAGGAAAAGAACAGAAATCTGTTACCAAAGAAAAGAGAGGAAAGCCCAAGGAAGGACTGAATGAACTGTGTAAATTATAAAAGCAATCTCTAGAGACTATTTGAGGATAACCTATTGAGCTGAAGTTCGCAAGAAGCCAATATATCAAGAGAATGGAGTCATTCTCTTCTTAGTTATTAGGTAAGTGATGGGCTTAGTTTGGACATTGGACAGATTCCTTTTTGAGACTTTCACTGATGACTGACAATAACCTTAGTTTTGCTAGTTGGGGGCGCCATATAGTGCATGGATAGCTAGGCCTTTACCCTTTTCTTTAATAAAGAAACCCGTGAAATGAATCAACTGAGTCCGTGTCCTCCTTCTGACCCATCACAGACTACTCATACTTGTCCCAGTCAAGATAACGAGATTATAACATTGAAAGCAAGAGAAGCGAATGGGAATCGTTATAGCACTACTCATACCCATCCCAGTCAAGATAACGATACTGTAACATTAGAAGCAAGAGAAGTGAGCGAGAATTGTTATGAGACTACTCATACTCATCCCAGTGAAAATAATAAGAGTATAACCCTGAAAACGAGAGAAGTGGATGAGCATAATCCTTGTCCTCCTAGACCTATCGGCGGCATTCAACCTCGTCGACCACCAAGTCCTACCTACCAAGCCAACCTCTCTCCTAATGCCACCGCCTGGATCGCCTCCTTCCTGCAAGGGAGGACCATGCAAGTCTTCTCAGACCTTGCTTCAGCCTCACCAGCCCTTATCCTATGCGGGGCTCATGTATCTCGCCCACCCTCTACAACATTTTCACACTGCCCCTTTTCCTCATCCTTGACTCCCTGGGTATCTCGTACACAAACTACGCTGACGATACCCAGATCCTCCTCACCCTAACAAGAGACTATGACACTGATTCAAAGACACTTAACCACATGTACAACACAATTCAAGCATGGATGGCAGCTAATGGCCTATGCCTCAACTCAGATAAAACCGAGCTTCTCATAGTTGGCTCTAAGGAGACACTTAACCTTAACCCCCAATTCAGTCACTTTACAATTGAGAGCATTCAAATCCCAGTGGCAAACTCAGCAAAAACACTAGGTGTCTATCTGGACTCTAACCTAACGATGACTGAACGCCATCGCCTCAACAGCAGCCTACCATGCCAAACTGCTCAGAGCAGCCAGACCCTTCCTCTCTAAGGATAACTGCATCACAATTGCCAGAGCCATCACAGGGTCAAGACTCGACTACTGTAATGCACTGTTCCTGGGCACCTCTACTAAAAACCTGTCTAAACTTCAAACTATACAAAACAGCACTCTGAGAAGAGCGACTGGAATACCCAAGAAAGAGCACATCATGGCAGCTAGGAAACAGGCCCACTGGCTCAGAGTAAGAGAAAGAGTCCTCTTTAAAGCACTTGCCCTCACCCACAAGTGCATCCACCTCACTGCTCCACCTAACCTCTCTGAGAGAATTCACCCCACCAGATCCACCAGACCGACTAGAACTCCATACGCAAACATGCGCACGATCCCTAGAGTCAAGAGAGCCGGAGCAGGTGGGGTCAGTTTCCCATACCTAGCAGCGCTACACTGGAATATCCTACCACCACCCCTTCCAGTAGAAGTCTCCCATTTAGCATTCCGTAAAGCGATGAAAACCATGCTCTTCAACTAAACTCATCTAATACAGGATCTCCACCTACTCCCACCGAGAGTGAGCGCACCCAGACACCTGCTCCACTTGCTCTAAACTGAATGTGTATCTGAATACTTGTATAACAAAAGTGTTATGTGCTCCAACCCCTAAGTGTACGTATGTATACCTGAATTATGTTATCCTCACATGTATACCTGAATTATGTTATCCTCACATGTATACCTGAATTATGTTATCCTCACATGCATGTAACCTTTCTGTAACTAAGACTGCCACAAGTAACAGTGCCACGAGGCCTCTGGGCTGTATGTGTGCTATACAAATGCAAAACTAAATAAATAAAATCATGATAGGAATACTTGTACGCATCTCAAGAAAGAATAATCAAGAAAGAAAGCGAAGTGTGAGGAACCTGAAGGTATCTTCACCCCTTTCCCTGGTAATGCCTCCACCCAGATGGCCAGGGAAAGGCTGAAGCTACTGAATCTTGATCCTGGGGGTGGGTGGACATGGGGGGGGGGGGGGGTGGACATGGGGGGGGGGGGTGGACATGGGGGGGGGGGGTGGACATGGGGGGGGGGTGGACATGGGGAGGGGGGTGGACATGGGGAGGGGGGTGGACATGGGGAGGGGGGTGGACATGGGGGGGGGGTGGACATGGGGGGGGGGTGGACATGGGGGGGGTGGACATGGGGAGGGGGGTGGACATGGGGAGGGGGGTGGACATGGGGGGGTGGACATGGGGAGGGGGGTGGACATGGGGGGGTGGACATGGGGGGGGGTGGACATGGGGGGGGGTGGACATGGGGGGGGGGTGGACATGGGGGGGGGTGGACATGGGGGGGAGGACTACCTAAGCAGGAGGTGAGGTACTCTAAGTGAGACACAATATCCCCCTTTTCCCTTTTATAATGAATATTCCCCACCCCAAGCCTTTGCAGGCTATTGTCATTCCCTTCCCCACTTTCTAAGTAAGTCACTTCCTAACACCCACCAGTTAAGTACTGGGATGAGGAAAAGGCAACCAAGATCAATGCATTCTTTTCCCATTGACTCGCACAATCACTTACATCAGTTAGGTTCTGTGATGAGGAGGAGGCAAGTGAGAGCAATGCAAACCTCTGAACAGGTTGTGAGCGGTCTAGTCTTTTTGGAACTAATGAACCTGGCGGGAGGTTTAAAACTGACATGAACAGAGAAGAAGGGGGCAGCTGTAGAAGCAGGTCGACGGACTGCTGGAGGAGCCCAAACCCGTACTAGAAGGCGGTGTGGGGGAAGAGGCACTCGAGACCACCAGACAGATGCAGAGCATATGCAGTGGGAAGCCGAGCTGAGAGAAGCTGGAAGCCTATGGCAGACTACAGCAAGGAAGCAGTCGTGACATGGCGGAGCTTCTTTGAGAGGTCCGAGCTGCGAGAGATGCATCTATGGCAGACGCGAAGCCAGGGAGAGCCACTTTGGAGGAAAAGTGAGGCGCTGCACGAGAGGGAAGGATTGTGGCGGTCAGAAGCCTTGCTTCATCGCTGTGTACAACAACCAGTGAGTCATCCTAGAAGAGGGGGACACTGGACACGGCAAACAGGCTCCCAAACCCGTGAGGGCATTTGTTTCTAACACTGATATGACTGAAAGCCAAAATCAGTACTTTTGAGTATCGATATTAATGAAAGCCAAAGCCAGTACTTGTGAATTCTGATGTGAACAAAGGCTATTACTTTTGGAATACCGAACTAACAAGGAAGATATTAAAGAGCAATTGTGAAACCATTGAAAAGGCCCCATGAGGAAAAGAAAGGAAAATGTTTTAGCAACAAGCATTCCCTAAGAAGGAAAGTTATAAGTTGTGGAAACAAACATTGGCAAAGCTATATGAATCCATGAAAGCATTAACCGATCAAAGGTAGCAAACCAGTGATACTCTCAGGCTTTGGTGGCAATCTTTCTGATACTGTATTCTTAACCCCCACCTCCTCCTCACCTGTAGACAAATCCTCAGAGGATCCTTCTGTCGTTATTTCCCTTCTCTCTCTCCAGGCAGAATAAGGCTTCGTTCTGTGGAATTTGGGATTAGCCCTTTTGGAGGCCACCTTGCCTAAAAGCAACTAGCTAGGCAGCGGGGACCCCCAGTGAGCCGAACCCCACGATCAGGGAAAAAGCCTTGCTGAAAAAACCCTGATATAGATGAGGTGGTCCGTGGGAGACGAGATGTTACTTGGCGTGGGCTGTGTATGACTACAACTTCCAGAATGCAACAGCCAGTGCTTTAAGTGGGCCGGGGCCTGCCGGGGGTCTCCAGAAAGTGGGGCTGAGCCGGGGCCCAGCCGGGGCCCCCCGTCCCACACAACATTGCGGGATGCATTATCCCACCGCGGCCGCAGCCGCGACGGGAGATGCGCCCGTCATTATGTTGGCCAAGCTGACAGAAGTGCCCGCCAGCCACAGCTACGCTGAGGCTGGCGGCACTTCTGTCAGTTAGTGTAACTCCCTCTGATGACCCCTCATCAGGGTCATCAGAGGAAGTTACTGTCCCTTTGTTTTCCCTCCCCAGGTCACTGACCCCCGCGGGCTCCGTGATCTAATATGCAGATTAAATCATGGAGCCCGCGGGTTCGCAGAGGGTGAAAGACACCTCGGGCTCAGTGATAGCAGATAGATCACAGAGCCCGAGGTGCCTTTCTCCGTCGGCAAAGCTTTATAAAAGATGCCTTGAACTGTGTACGTTTCAAGCCATCTTTTATAAAGGTAGAAATATTTCTATGTTTATAAAAGACGGCTTGAAACGTGCACAATTCAAGGCATCTTTTATAAAGCTTTGTCGACGGACAAAGCCACCTTGCGGTTTGTTTTGTCCGTCATGCCTTGAATTGTTTACGTGTCAAGCCATCTTTTAGAAACATAGAAACATGTTACAAATATCTATGTTTATAAAAGGTGGCTTGAAACGTACACAAACCATAGTAAGGTAAGCACACAAGTGTGCATAACTTACTATGGTTTGTGCACTTTTCAAACCACCTTTTATAAACATAGAAATATGTAACATTGCTATGTTTATAAAATATGGCTTGAAAAGTACACACACCATAGTAGTTCGCATACAAACATATAAATGCTCACATACATTTATATATTTGTTTGCGCACCTTACTATGATTTGTGCACTTTTAGGCCACGCCCACAATGAAAGCTACGCCCCCAAACGAGGGCCCCCCCTCAATTTCTTACCCCACTTAAAGCACTGGCAACAGCAGAGCAGGGTCAGAGAGAATGATGAAGTGCTGGTTCCAGGATAAACTCTGCATATGCTGGTGTACCCAAGTAGACACTGATGGACAGTGGCGTAGGACCAGGAAGGAGGGAAGTAAGCAAACAAACCTTTGTTTCCAAAGCGGAGGAGCCAGAAAGGACAGGAGCTGGAAAAAACGAAGGAGAGGTAAGGAAGCTCCGTGGGAAAACAGGAGCGAGACGAACAAGGTGGAAGGCAAAAATGGGAAGAAAAACACAGAAAAGAAAAGGAGGAACAGGTAACTGCAGACGGCAGAAACGCTTGGTAAGCGTGTAAACCCGAAGAACGCTGGGTTCCAACGCGACGAGCGTTACCTGACGGCAGGCATTTCAATACGTCAGGTTGAAAGAAAAACACTAGACCGCTGCGTACAGTTCCACTTATCGACTCAATGCTCCCTCCATTGAGTCCATAACTTTCAGGGATGATGGATCATGACAGATACTGTGTACCATGTGGTCCAACAACTGTGCCTAGATCGAGGACACATGCATATTGAAAGCCACTCAAATAATTCCAGAAAAACCTGTGTTTGAATATAAAACATTTGCTTTGTGAATATTGTAGAATGTACCTCTGTGAAACCAGTGAAAAGTAACCACTTCCGAGGACCTGGAGCTTATCCCTGAGAACTGTGTTTTGATAAAGTTGAGAAACTTGAAAGTTGGGGAAGGGAACCCCTTTGCATGGATAACTGTCCTTAAGTAGGGGGAAAGAGAACCCTGTTGCAAGCCCAGAGCTGAGAGAAGCTTTGAGCAGTTATTGAACACTTATTATTTATATACTTTAACCCGTAAACATTTTTGCAAGTATCAAGTGAGAGCCAGGTTAGACGTCCTGATGTAGACTTTCCTTGGTTTTTGTTAGGTAGAGAAATTTCACTTAGAATAGGGCAAGTTCGGCCTTTTACCCAACCTTCTTTTCATGAAAAAAAACGTTTATAGCCAAAACTATACATCTCTTGTCTGTGTCTATGTCATGATGCCTTGACAGAAGATATAAGAGAAAAGCCTGAAGAGAAGGACACACTGATATATATGTCCAAAGACAGATTCAATAGAAGGAACTAAGGTTGTGAATTACACAGAAGGGAAGGGAATCTCAAGAGAGAGAATCATGAAGGTTGGATAAAGTTACCCTCGGAAAAGGGAAGAATAACTCTTTGTAGTAAAAATACAGAAGAAAGGAACACAGAAACTGAAACCAGGGAGTAGATATCAACCTACAGTCAAAAGGACCTCCTTTTGAGAAGAATAGAAAGGATAATAAAGTGTTAAAAGAACTGTACAAACTGATCAAAGAAGTTACAAGAGACAATTTGAAAATCAGCTATTGAACAGAAGTTTGCAAGAGGCAAAACCCAAGAGAAGAGGGTCATTCTCCTCTCTTTAGTTGTTAAGATATTGCTAGGGTCCGTTAGGCTTCGTTTGGACCGTCGACAGATTATTTTAAGACATTCATTGACGATGGACGAGCATCGTAGCTAGTTTGTTAGGTAGTTTAATACCTCATAGAAGTAGGGAGTGATAAACATTCATCCTTTCCTTTGGCAAATGCACACTTAAAATGTCTTGGAAGAGTCTGCGCTCTCTTTCTGACCCGCCAGTTTACAGTCATCAGGAATGGAAAGAGTTCTAAATCACCAAAGTTTTACAATTTAAAATTGGACACTCAGGAGATCCTGAGGAATTAAGCTTCGAGCTGCTACAATTTTATCAGAGAAGGTCTTAGCACTGCAGCTTTGACACCTGTGATTTAGTGCGGCCGGAGTGGATTCCTGATCACTTTTAATAGTGAAAAAAAATGCATCGTTTGGTTTCTAGCTGCTTCAGTAGCAGAGTTATAATAAAAAAATGTGGCTTTAGTGATGTTAATCGAATAACAACACTGAGCATGTTTGAACTTCTCTATGTTATCAAAAGACAGGAAAGAGTGCGAAATATGTTCTAGTTGACGAACAGCCTGGCACTAAGAATTCAGTTCATCAGAAAATGAAGGAGTTCATTTTTTGGTCAGATTTTACCTTAAAATATGTGAAAACATTTGTTGCAATTTGTAAATTACAGTTGAATCTCGTAAAGACGACGTTAACTGAACGATCAGGGAAGGTATCAAAATGTTCTGGGAAACAGCAGCGCATGCAGAGGAAGTAATAAGATCAACATCTTGTTTTAGAACAGTCTGCTTGTTACTTTGTCATCTAGACTGAGCAGATCTAATTGTGATGGCAGTGATAATCAGCAAATGGTCAGGCCAAACAACAGTATGATGGTTCAGTCCAATATTGACATTTCACAGACTAAGGATCTAATCCAGGGTATTCCCTTCATACGCGCACTTGTGGCAAGTACCGTGGTTAAGTGCCGCTTAGCTGCATGTTTCCCTGGTGCTTTTGCCTTCTGTCTACCTTTTGTCTGCGCTACGTGTAACAAGCATTAGAAGACTTGCAAGGTTCCTGCCAGCCCTTTAAGAAGAGCTCCTCCGTCCTCTTTGACCAGATTGGTCAATCTAATATAAGCAGAGCGCACGCGCACCCCTGGCAAGTACCGTGGTTAAGTGCCGCTTGGCTGCGTGTTTCCCTGGTGCTTTTGCCTTCTGTCTACCTTTTGTCTGGGCTACGTGCTACAAGCATTAGAAGACTTGCAAGGTTCCTGCCAGCCCTTTAAGAAGAGCTTCTCCGTCCTCTTTGACCAGATTGGTCAATCTAATATAAGCAGAACGCACGCGCACCCGCGCAGTCCTGGCAAGTACCGTGGTTAAGTGCCGCTTGGCTGCGTGTTTCCCTGGTGCTTTTGCCTTCTGTTTACCTTTTGTCTGGACTACGTGCTACAAGCATTAGAAGACTTGCAAGGATCCTGCCAGCCCTTTAAGAAGGTGAAGCTTTGAATACATGCACTTTCACGTCGTAACAAAGACATTGTTTGGACTCTGACCGATTTTTGCACCCTTTTCACAGAGCTCCGCCCTCATCTTTGACCAGATTGGTCAATCTAATATAAGCAGAACGCACGCGCACCCGCGCAGTCCTGGCAAGTACCGTGGTTAAGTGCCGCCTGGCTGCTTAGCTGCGCAGCCTGTGCCTGGTGCGTCCCACTAGGTTAGTCTGCTTTGATTTGATTCTGTCATTATACTGTGTTGGCGAGCCTAAGAGTGCACCGTAATAATTTTCATTGTGCACGCATTACATCTGTTTGCAATTCGTTTTACTATTTGGCTTTTAGGTTTATTGTTGGTTTTGTTTGTCCCTTGCATCTTTTGCAACTGTTTTATTGGAGTCCGATGTCAAAGATGTCGTTCAATCTTACTTTAGGCATGCCAAATGCCACTAATGTATCCACCAATTCGATTATTCCTAAAATGGCTTCCGCTGGTTGTGCTGCTCGTGCACTGTGTGCATCTCATAAAACCATCACCTGCTCATTTAGTGGTGCTCAAACCACCTATTAGTGATCCGGCACTTACACAAAGTAATTCTCATCTGTTAAGTTCCCATTTGCCGCGGCTTCAGCCACATCCTTTTTTTAAATCATTAGCCTTTTTTCCATGTGGCAATGGAACTCCCGCACATCATCTCTCAGATCAAACCATGCTACATACGCCTTTATCATGTTTATCACCCCCGTCATCCCGAGATCTATCACCTCCCGCTTAGCCTCCTCCTCCTCCTGTTCCAATGACGCAGACCTCTCGCTTTACCCAAGCCAGTGCGAGTCACCTATCTCCATAATTGATGACTCGCCCTCTTCTTGTGAGGTAGCTGTGATGTCGAGGTGTTCTTGGAACTCCAGCCCTGTTTCCTTTGTTTATCCAACTCCACGCAGAGTGAAGCCTAATACAACAGAAGTACTTCCAGTACTCCCATCCCCCTTGATTGAAGTGCCGCTTGCCGCCATTAATCTTACCCTGCAAAGTCTTCTTAAACTATTCGAAGGTTTAGATGCTAAGGTTAACAAACAAGCTATTCAAACAGAACAATTAGCACAATGGTTAACTACTCATTTGCACCATCTTGTCTCAGCTGTTACCAATGTGAGAATGGAAGAATGTGCCTCGAGTGACAATGTTTCAATTGTGATGGTATGTTCCACTGTGGCCCCTATTTGTACTTCCTTGTCAGCACTGCCCGTCTTTCCTAATGTCATTACTAATGACATGCAGATAGAACCAACTCCCAGTGTGCTAGAGGAACACGACTCGTGGATTAGTGTCCCAGACGTATCCAACGCACAGGACGATAATGAAGTAGCCCTCCTCTTAAGTCAGCCACAAGCAACAAAACCTAAGTCAGCTTGTCCGGACCCAAAGATTAACAATAATAAAAAAAAATACAAAAAATACAAAAAAACATAAGCAGGTGGATGGGAGTGCGGTCTTGTCCCTAAAAAACAATTTAAATGCTAGACTTCGGAAAGACACTCTATGCGCATTCTTCCCAGTCGTTAAATCTTCTACTTGCCAGGACCCGATTCAGAAAGAATCAGAGCTAGTGTCATCTACAAAACCAGAGGTGGACTCAGCTATTTCAACCCCGTCATTACCTATGTTGCCGACCCTTACATCCGAGCTGAGACCAATGACCGAGGCTGTTGATGCTAGTGTACCTGTCTCCTACCCTCCATTAAATGATTTAATACGTGAACTTGACCGTGTTGCTAACAACCAACCCCCTAGTTCATGCACCAAACCTATCACATTACCGCTCATTCCACCAAACTCTAATGCTGTTTCCGATTCAGGGTATGATCTAGTTTCAGCTGCGGTGCTTGATTGCATGAAACAAGCAGTACTCTCCTTCAACGTTTTGAATCTGAAAAAAAAAGTCTGCCCCAGTGCCTAGAAATCTGCAATTGCAACATTGGCTTCTACCCAGTGACACAACTCCGCAGCTGCCAGCTCCTTCAAAATCAAATTTTTCAATTCAGCCACAAGATTGTGTTGCTACCATGCAAATATGTATGGGCGGCACTGAACAGACCTCATAAATGGGAGACAATCGCACCTTCTCTACACAGCCTAAAACAATGATTACATCTGTATCTCGACATACCCAACAGCAGTCACGCTGCCACTCCCTTATTCTCAAATGTAGAGGAGGAGCTTTTGCATCCTATGATTTGAACAGGCGTAGCGTCCTCAACATTTTTTCTGATGTTGTGGAACTAGAAGACATTTCATCTGGTGACATCGATAAGATTGAGTTCATTTCAGAATCCACATGTTCAGTGGTAAGACTTTGGATCTCATCAGGAATTGTACTCAATACAATATGGAAAGCCAAACTGCATCTTTTCAGTATGGGCTTTTTACTGGCGCAAGATCCTGCTCGCTTGAATTCTAAATCTTTGGCACCTTGGCAGGCTATCTGAGTCACTCAAATGGGACCTTAACACAGCAATCACATTCTTCTGTGTCATAACCACCAGTAAACTCTTCAAATACAAACTGTTCCATAGCTAGTTGGAACACCCACGGGCATTCGCATCTACAAACATCCATCCGTAGCTTTCTCTTGGAGTACGATATCATCGCACTCCAAGAAACCTGGCTTACTCGACTCCCTGTTTGGAACAACTATGAGGTCTCATTGATTCCTGCTATTGTGGGAACCAAAGGAAGGCTGTCTTCTGGCCTTTTGGTTGCAGTTGACATGAAAAAAGGTCTTTCAATTTTACTATGGGATTCAGAGTCAGCCTACCTTCAATTAGTCCAGATCTTGTGCCTGCCACATAGAATTGCTCTCATCAATATGTATCGCAATCCTCTTGGGCTTACAGATGAGGCTTTCTATGTAGGCATCACTAGATTACTTGACTTAGTGATTGTTACCCCCGGAATCACTGATACGATCATTGTTGGTGACCTTAATCTAGATTGTTTTTGCCCTAAAACCAAATTGAACTCCCTCAAAGTTAATCGCTGGTCTCCATTTATGAGTGAGAGGAATTTTCACATGGTCAATAACTCCATAGAAAGTGATAGACCAGCTTGTCCTACCTGGCAACGGGAGAATGCGAGCAGCATTATCGACTATATTTATGTCCACTCGTCTCTGAGTGGGCATATTCAATCGTTTGACATTATACCACAAAAGCATAGTGATCACAATCTGCTATCGCTAACGATCAGTTGGTTACGTAAAATTCCTATACAATTATTACACTGTCAAGATTTAATAGCCAATAATGCTAAAACTCGCCTCCGATGGTCCCAACCCAATCTCATGGTTCTACAGAAGTTGTTTTCGTTACATAACAATACTCAAATGTCTGTCCATTATCCAAATTTACTTACCCAATTTTGAAACTTGAAGCATCCCACTTCAAAAGCAGGGTCTTGCCATCAACATTCAATTAACGTTGACATAAAAACAAGAAAAGCACAATAAAGACGAGAAAAAAAAAATCTTCTTTTGCAGTCTCCGCTCACTGCTCAGCTCTTAAAAACTGACAAATGTAGATATCGTAATTGGCTTTGACAATATCGAGCACAGATCCGCCGAAATGATAGTGAGCACATGCTCAGATTGATTGCCAGTAAAAACTCAGCAGAAATCTGGGCTGTTTTTAACCATTGTGTTCAACAGACCCAGCCGCTGTTACAAGCGCATGTCACTGAAGCTCAATGGATAGTTCACTAGACCAGCCTATACTCAGACAGCACCTTTTCTAATCTGCCTACACCGTCCCAGCAGGGTGCTGAATGGCTTGTAGAATGCTCTCCTGCCATTCTCAAAGACTATATATAGAAATCAGCCCTTCTAGAGCGATGGGCCCTGATGGGCTTAGTAACTCTATGTTTAAAGCAAACGCTGGCATATGGGCAGAGATCTTAAATAGTCTTTCCCACCAGATTATAGTCTCACGCATAATCCCTATATCCTGGAAATCATCTATAATTGTGCCGATCCACAAAAAGGGGCGATCGTGAGAACCCGCACAATTATAGACCAATTTCACTTTTAGATGCGCCAGGAAAACTTTTTGCGAAACTGATTTTGCGTGACTTTAACTTGTGGACAAAGACTACCAATAGGCGAGATCCTTTCCAGACTGTTTTCTTAGCGGGCATGAGTACTAACATAAACCTGCTGTGTTTGAACGCTTTAAAGACCCAATGCCGAATACAAAAGCAACCAGTATTTTATGCATTTGTTGATCTGCATATTGCCTTTGATGCTATCGCTAGACCCCTACTTTTTCCAAACTTAAAAGAGATAACGGCCCTCACACGTTGTCAGAAATCATCTGCTCTTTACATACACAAACCTCAATTCGTTTCTGATTAACCACTGAGGGCTTGTTATCGGCTTCTATTCCCACGGAGCGGGGTCTTAAACAGGGTTGTCTGCATGCGTCAGCCATTTTCAATTATTTCCTACATGACGTTAGACAAACTTTTATAACAGTACCTTCTGATTCACCGAAACTAAATAACATCCCGATACAAACTCTTATGTATGCCGATGATTTGGTCCTTATCTCAAAAAACCCCAGTAGCATACAAAGATTGCTCGACAATTTTAATATTTATATAGAACAAAATGAGCTAAAAATCAACACAAAAAAAAACCCAAATAGTCATTTATTCGGCAAACAAATCTAGTGCAATTAATTTTCATTGGAAAATCAAATTAAATACATTGTTAGTAGTTCCAAACTACACTTATCTCAGGATGATATTTGAGGGTACTGTTACATCTAAAGGTCATCTAGGATCAGTAAATCAGAAATTAGCCACAGCAATTTCTCAAACTAAAATCATTTTACATCGCTATGGCAAATTTACTTTGAAACCAGCTTTAATTTACTGGAGACAAAAAGCAAGTCCTTGTATTTTATATGGCCTTGAATCTCAACTGGTGTGGTCCAAGCAGACTCTCGGTAAGCTTGAACCAAAATTCTGGAAGACTGTCTTGGATCTTCCACAATGCGTCCCCGGTTCATGGATACGCTATGAATTGGGATTGGTTTCTTTATACGCTCAATATCAATGGAAGTTCTGTGCTCTGTTTCGAAATTGCCTAATATCAACGCGTGATGACATCTTGAATTATTTGTCAAATTATGTATTTACATCATCTCATAGTTTTGTCAAAGATTGTTTAAAGGGCATCTTCTGTATTCTTCTAACAGCCACGGTGTCTATTAACACTTTAGTAACCAATCCTGACAAAGCCAAGTCCTTGATTTATCTCAGTGATTGGATCAGCATGAGAGATGAGTGCTTACGCTATAAAAAATACCTCTAGCCAGAGATTCAACATAAAAGCGTTGGCACACCAGAACCCCATCTGCTCAAATTTCCATCCCCTCATACACGCACAGGCATACTACGCCTACGTTTTAATTTGTGGCACACTCGTGACATTTTGGCCAAACGTAGACTTATTTCAGAAAATGCTAATTTTTGTCGGTTTTGTATGTCCTTTGAGGCACCTGAGACACTGCAACATCTTCTTTCGTTATCTCCTCTGCTAATTAAAGAACGCTCAAAGTATTTTATCCATCATTGTGTCCAGCTAGGATCGTTCAACTCTACCAAAAGATGGGATTACTTGATGTGTACCAAATATTTTTCAATCCAAATACCAACTGTACATTTTGTTTTAAAAAGAAATTCCCTTCATCATTCCCTGTGTAACCGGCCGATGTTCCTTTAGGGCTCACTCATGTTGTCAGTCCAGCTCAAATTGAAATGCACCTCTCCATCACGGGGATCAAGGAAGGGACAAATTGGCGGGAAATAGTAGAAATTGGCACACCTTCTTCCTGGACAGTGCTGGGTTGATGTGGGTCTCAGCACTTGAGTAGCAGAATTTGGATTTATAGATATTTGCAACAGTATGCTAAAGGTTATCCAGAATGTAATACATTGACACATATGCAGCTTTGCCCCAGTGCTGTCACACATCGGGGTCTGAATGAGCCGCTCACCTCCTCATCACGCCAGGCGAAACAGAAAACTTTCAAGACACCTACCAAAGTCGTGGCGCTTCGCCACAGTATCTAACGTTTCTCAGCTCCTTACTTCTCTCGGTGGCGGTTACCCTGGAGATTGGGGTCAACAACATCAAAAGTATCAACAACCTAGCCTTTGCCTACAACTCGCAGGAAACCTACCTTTTGCGTGTAGTTCCGACTATGCGGAACGTGAGCTCTGCCGGGCTTACGGCGCTCCTCCTCCTGGGTAATATTAGGCACTGCAGCGGGAAGGACGCTGCTTCTGATAAACGTTGCAACCGGCATCCCAAGTTTCGTCTTCTGTGCCTTTCCTAATCATTGCCTTCCCGTGTACCATTTCCTGTTTTCTATTTACGGACTGCCTTGAGATTTCTCAATTCCTCTGCCTACCCGTGTACCAGACCTTTGCCTGCTTTGCGGTTTGCCTTTTGGATTGTGTTACTTCGTTTGTTGTGCCGCCAGTGTACCGAACCCCATCGCCTGTCTACGATTTGCTTGCATCTTGATTCTGTACTGTCTTTAGCCCGCCTTTGTACCAGACCTCGCTGCCTCTCCACTGGATTGCCTTTCGTTGTTCTTCCAGTACAGAAACTTCTGTCCTGAATTACCCAACCACCGCCTACACCTGGTTTTCCTCACCTTCCCAGCTGACTCCAAGTCCTCAGCTTCAACCTCTCAAAATCGAGGGTATACTGTGAACTGTACCCTTCTTCAATTCAAGTGTCTTTTTGTGAATTCCGACTCCATACAGTTGTTTTGGATTTATTTCTTCAAGTGTACGCAGGGACGCTTTGCTGATTGTACACAAGGACTCTTTGCTGAAAGTGCACACAGGGATGCCTTGCTGAGAAGTGCACCTACCCGTATCTAGTGCGCTCCTCTTGCCGCCCGGGTATAGCATCCCTACTAACCTTCCTGTTTATTGTTTTGTACTTCCGTTGTTTTCTAGCTTAGATTGATTAGGTTATTTCATATCCTGTTCTGGTAAGACCTCCTTAACTCTTATTTATTATATCCTATCTGAAAACATCAAAATAGAATCTAATATCTTTTCTATACTTACAGGGGAAATTCCATTCTTGTTCCTTTCCATTACAAGGGGAGTGGGTGACCCAGGTACTTCCCGCTTTTGTGAGGGTTTTCTTGTGGTGGTCTTTGCTCTCACCAAGTATTTACCATTTGTCTTTTTCTTTCAGCTGGGTCCGTGGCAGTGTGTTCTCCCCGCTCTTTTGCGTGATCGGTCTCTCTGTCTGCGATTAAGCGCAGCAGAGAGTCATATCATCAAAAAGAGCTTATTTCCCTCAACAGAGAGGAGGCTCAGGTGGAGGCTCCATCTCGAGCTCTTCAAGCAACATCCAGTATAACCATCCTGGTCGCTTGCCCAGCTTACTCGCCGGCCGGTGAGTAACAAGTACTGTGTACTATTTCCATCTCCGTCACAAGCTGCGACCGACTCGTGGAATCTGTGTCTCGTGAGCAAGTAGGGCATATCAATGACTAATGTGATGGCTCAGAGATTACACGGATGGAACACGGAACGCAGGTTGAAGAACAACAGCAGAGTTGAGCTGAGCCTAGCGGCGCTCATACACGCTCCCTCCTATTCAACCCAATATCTTAATTATAACAATTAATTAATATAATATTTGATAGCGCTCCTTTGTCATTTGTATACATACTTAATGCTATTATACCTATAGCCCATCCTACAAGTGGCAACAAGGATTTATCGCCTGGCCCCACCTTCTCCACGACAGAACGACATTGCCGTTGAGCCGCTCCGTGTACTCTGGTTATCACAGAGAGGCCGCTGCGCTCTTGCCCGGGCATCGCAGCGGCCCCTGGAAATGATCCACATGACACGTCCAATGTAAGGTAAACTACTGCTACTATACGCGCAGCCCTTCCTGCCGATATTATTGTGCTTTTAATTCAAGGCTGTTTCCTTTCGCACATGCGCGCTGCCTCTATGAAGAAGTAAGAGCATTTGAAAATATCACAGGCCATTCGCTAATCGCTCCGCACATGCGCATTGCAGTCATAAGGAAGTAAAAGTATTTAAAGTTATATACACGCTATTTTGTGACCAGCTTACAGCAACTAAAGAACTTTTAAAGCTACAGTCCTACAATTCTTACCTGAGAACCAATCCACAATACCTTAAAGACATTTGTGGTGACAAGGCATACTACAACTTTCAGTCCATCCAAAATATTCCCATAGCCACACACAATAAATGAAATAATAAAATATCTCTTTCAACAGCATACCTCCACCTATGTTTTTCCTACCGCAAGCTGGTGAATCTGGAATACCATTGAAGAGGTGGATCAGATCATTTGAGCATTATGCTGGTGTTGTGTGTGGTCAAAATTGCAGTGTAGAAAGAAAGAAATGATTGCTTTTACATTGGTTAGGCCCAGCTGGCCAAGAAAAGTTCGAGACCTTGCCAAAACTGCCTGATAATGAGGATCTCCATCTGAATGAATATGAACGCACTGTCAGGAAGATTAGCAAGCACTACGAAAAGAAATTAAGCACCATACCAGAACGTTACAAATTCGGGAAGAGAGTGCAGGAGGAGGGAGAAAGTGTTGAACAATATATTACTGGGTTGATTGAGAAAGTTAGCTAAAACCTGCAATTTTAATGAGCAACTGGATGAAAGACTGAGAGATAAGTTTATGTTGGAATGCAGGAGCGCTAAATTGAGAGAAAAGTTATGGTCTGAGGATGATCCGCCCTTAGATACTGTACTACGTGTGGCTAAAGAAGTAGAACACACTGAAGAATGTGTTAAAGAATTGGAAAACAGGGTAAAATCTGTTCAAATCAAACTTGACACTGCTAAACCAAATAATATTCCACTGAATACTACTGATGCTAGTGAATCTGTAGCCACGGTAAGCGGCAGCACTACCAGAAGCAGATCGTTTGGTGGGGGGGTACACAGAACATCACGGAATGAAGCAAAGAATAATAAGGCAATTTTCAGAGGGCAGACTAATAACGATGCAAGGAACGGAAGTCCAGATAGACAAAACATCAGCCCGAGAAGAAGGAGACGAGGCAGATGTTACAGATGTGACAGTAGTGATCATTGGGCAGATGACCCAGACTGCCCAGCACTAAAATTAATATGCAGCAAATGTAAAGGGAAAGGGCATTACTCCAGATGTTGGAGATTTCACAATACATCCACAAATTGGATAGGGGATAACATCAACAGTGGTCATAGCGAAGAAGAAGGAGAAGAAAGTGTGTTTATGATAATGGATGATGAGAATGAAGAAGTCATGGAGAGCCCTAAAGCAACTGTTTGCATTGATAGTATAAATATGCACATGATGATAGATTATGGTGCTAAATATACTCTAGTACCGCTGAATCTATGGGATAAAAAGAAACATGAGTATCTACACGAAGCTGACATTGACCCCAGAGCATATGGAGGTGTTAAAATTGACATAAGTGGCTGTTTTTGGGGCACATTAAAATTCAAAGACAGAAAATCCAACAGGAAAATATATATGACGAGTGTTGGGAAAACACCCCTTTTAAGTTGGACACATCAGAGCAAACTTCAAGTGAAATTAGATTCTACTGCTAATGAATCTGTTCTGGCAATAGGGGTGATAGCATTACATCAGAAAATATGTGTGATGTTATGAAAGCAGTGTTTCGCGAGGGAATTGGATGTCTCCGAAATTATGGTCATGAAATCAAACTGAAACCTGGTCATACTCCGGTAGCACAGAAATTACGAGGAATACCTTTATCCATGAGAGATGAAGTAAGGAAGGAGATCAAGGTTTTGGAAGACCAGGGTATTATTGAAAGTGTTGATGCTAGCGAGTGGGCCTCGCCATTAGTAGTACTTAGGAAGAAATCTGGAAAGCTCAGGATATGTGTGGACATGAGAGAACTAAATAAATGTGTTGTCCCAGATAGACATCTGCTTCCAAATATTCAGGAAATTATCTCCAGGATTGGTCCATCAAAATACTTTTCGACATTAGACTTAACATCAGCATACCATCAAGTGAAGCTGCACAAAAGTTTGAAACAACTGACAGCTTTCATCACGCCTGATGGGCTATATCAATATAAAAGGATGCCTTTTGAGTTAGTGTCTGCTGCGTCCGTATTTCAAAAAATAATGCACAGACATTTTGAAAGAGACCCAGGTGTCATATGTTTCCAGGATGACATACTGATCTATGCAGATAATCAAAAAGTACATGATGAAAGATTAGCACAAGTCTGCAGGAAACTAAATGAAGCAGGTATGACCCTAAGCAAAGACAAATGTAAGATTAATTGCTCTGAGATTGAATATCTTGGTCACACAATTTCAGCTAATGGGATATCACCAAAGAAACAGTTGGTTGACAGCATCAGAAATATGCCTAGACCAAATTCCAAGGAGGAAGTACGTACTTTCATTGGTATGGCAGAATATTATTTGAAATGTATATGCGATTTTGCAATCCACACTGTTCCAATGCAAGAGCTTCTCAAGGAGAAACATTTCAATGGAACTATGAATGTGAAGAGGAATTTGAATTCATTAAGTCTGCTTTGGCTAAAGCCCCGGCATTGAAAGATTTCAGGACTAACAGAAAGACCATCATTACTACCGACGCAAGCAATGTTGGTTTGGGGGCTGTTGTCACTCAAGAGGCTGATAGAAAAGAAGTTTTAATTGCTTTTGCTTCGAGATTACTAAAAGGAGCTGAAAAATCATATGCTGCAATAGTAAAGGAGGCCCTAGCCATAAAATGGCCAGCGGAAAAGTTTAGAAGTTTCATCTGGGGTGTCAAGGTTGAATTTCGGAGAGATCATAAACCACTGGTCCATGTCATCATGAATAAAGGATTAGACAAGGTTTCTAATCGCATTAGGAGATGGGTAATACTTTTGCAAGAATTTAAAATTGCACTGTACGATATGTTCCAGGAGTTAGAAATACTGCTGCTGATTGCTTATCCCTTCTCACCAGTGTGTCTGAAGTTGGAGATGACAGTGAAAATGATATGGAAGTGGTTTTAAGCATAGAGACAACATCCATTTGACAGAATGAATGGAATGAAGCAGAAGCAGAAGACTGTTCAATAACACATTTAAAACAACTCATTAAAATTCAAGGTCCTTTGATGAAAGCGAAATTTGAAGAACTTGGTCTTGTAGATTATTGGAAAGTTGCGGATGAACTTTATTTTCATGGAAACATGGTCATGGGAGGTGACAGAATAATTCCACCATCAAGAATGCGTCAAAGACGGATTGATTTGGGACATGAAGGTCACCAGGGGATAGTGAAAACCAAGCAGAGAATACAAAATGGCTTCTGGTGGCCTGGCTACGACCTTCAAATAGAGAGATATATTTGTGACTGAATCCTTTGCAATGAAAGTGAGAAAGGGTGTGTGAGTGCAAGACACCCAATGGTTCTAACAAAAATTCCTGAGAAAGCATGAGATGAATTAGGTATGGATGTACTTGGTCCTGTGTGTAGTAATGGAATGCAAAAGTTCTGTTTGGTTGTGATTGACCTTCTGACCAGGTGGGTGGAAGTACTGATTAGTCCTTGTATCACTGCAAAAACTGTCACTAATTTTCTTTTAGAAGTCTGTGAGAGAGAGGGGTTTCCGAAAAGCATGTTGACTGACAATGGTACCAAATTTCGCTCCAAAGAAATGGAGGATTTTTGCAGCAGGAATTCCATAGAACATAAAAGGAGTGCCATTTATCACCCACAAACAAATGGAGTAGTGGAACGGTTTAATAAGGTGCTCAAGGAGACTATTCGGTGCGCGTGGTCGAATGGATTAGACTGGGAGAAAGCTGTGAGGGAGAAGATTGTTGCACATCGTTTCACTCCGCACAGGTTTGTCTCCATTTGAATTGAGCAGGGGGAGAAAGGCTAGCACAAATTTAGTAACATCATGGATGGATAAAGAAACTGATGTACAGAGGGATTTTGAGTCTGTGTGTGAGAATATCAGGAATGTCCAGTTGAAGAACAAATGTGCTTAGGATAAACGTTTGTCTGTGAGTAGAAAAGTCATAAAACCAGTGGTAGGTAACGTGGTAAGAATTAAACTTCCACCTGTTTTGAGAAGAGGTCTATGTAAGTGGTCAAAACCTGTTAAAGTTATTGAGGTGTTTAAAAATGCTGTTAAAACAGGAGATGGGAAGATATGGAATACAGAGAGAGTGTGTGTAGTGAAGCCACATGACAATGGTGTTAAGGTTACCTGTGGATGAGTGGATGAGTGGATGGTGATACTGGAAGTGAAGGAGGATGTGTGAGGAAAATATTAAGAATGGAGAATGTGAGGAGAACTTCTTTGCCAAGTGAGAAGAGAGATGTGTACGCAAAGAGGGGATCGACATTTTCCTTGCCAGATGTCACCTCAGATGTTCCTCACAGGTCAAGATGGGGAAGGGTTTGTCACAAACCACGACAAATGGAAGACTTTGTGTAAATATGTTTGAGGTGTGGACCCCATGAGGATTCTACAGCTACTTGTTTCTTTTTGTCATTTGTTTTCATGTTTATTATGAAGGAGGGAAAATGTGTAGTATTTCCAACTCCGCCACAAGCTGCTGACGGCTCATGGAGTCTGTGTCTGGTGAGCAAGTAGGCATATCAATGACTAATGTGATGGCTCGTAGATTACACGGATGGAACACGGAACGCAGGTTGAAGAACAACAGCGGAGTTGAGCTGAGCCTGGCGGCGCTCATACACACTCCCTCCTATTCAACCCAATATCTTAATTATAACAATTAATAAATATAATATTTGATAGCACTTCTTTGTCATGTGTATACATACTTAATGCTATTATACCTATAGCCCATACTGCAATAGCACTGTGTGCATATGTTGGTGTGTTTGTATCAATGTGTCACTTGCAGTCTTGGAGGTGCAGTGTTTTCGGGAAGGATAGCTTAGGGTCAACGATCTGGTCTTCAAAGAAGACTACAATGAGCAGCACGAGTTTGGTACGCAGTCCCTGAGTTAGAGGCTAGAGGGATATCTCTGGGTCAACAATCTGGTCTTCAAACAAGAATACACTGAGCAGCACAGGTTTGGTACGCAGTTCCCGAGTTAGAACTAGAGGGATATCTCCGGGTCAACAATCTGGTCTTCAAACAAGACTACACTGAGCAGCACGGGTTTGGTACGCAGTTCCCGAGTTAGAGGCTAGAGGGATATCTCTGGGTCAACAATCTGGTCTTCAAACAAGAATACACTGAGCAGCACAGGTTTGGTACGCAGTTCCCGAGTTAGAACTAGAGGGATATCTCCGGGTCAACAATCTGGTCTTCAAACAAGACTACACTGAGCAGCACGGGTTTGGTACGCAGTTCCCGAGTTAGAGGCTAGAGGGATATCTCCGGGTCAACAATCTGGTCTTCAAACAAGACTACACTGAGCAGCACGGGTTCGGTACGCAGTTCCCGAGTTAGAGGCTAGAGGGATATCTCTGGGTCAACAATCTGGTCTTCAAACAAGACTACACTGAGCAGCACGGGTTCGGTACGCAGTTCCCGAGTTAGAGGCTAGAGGGATATCTCCGGGTCAACAATCTGGTCTTCAAACAAGACTACACTGAGCAGCACGGGTTCGGTATGCAGTCCCCGAGTTAGAGGCTGGAGTCGGGTAAGAAGCGCAATATAAGAAACTGATTTTTTTTTAAAGATGTCAGAGATTCATTATTGCATCAGAGGATGTTTGGAAATGAGAGCGTTTTCTACTCACAAAATGTAGAGTCTTATAACTATTTGAACATTCTACCAAATGAGGGTAAATGGGGGGGCCAGCACCATGTTTGTGTGCCGGGCTTACCCAGACTTACTGGTGTTGCAGAGTACGACTCTGTGGGGACAGCCTTGGTGCCGGAACACCTTGGATGCCGACAGCAGGAATGTGATCACACGGTGTGGGCCTGCAGGACCGTGATCACACGCTATAGGCCTGCAGTCCCAAAGCGAGCGACAGAGACAACAGGAGTTCCATGGTTGGAGTCTGCAGCCCTTCTGATGCACGTGCCTGCAGTTGCCCCTTTTATTAGCTTGGCCCATGACACGGTCATGGCCCATCTTAAAAGAGCATTACACATTGGGAGTGACCCAGATCTTACAAGGGCAATACACATAGGGTCACACGTAACAAGTAGAATCTTCAGTTGGAAAACCAAAAGGTGGAAGACAGGAATGTTGGTTGAGCCGTCCTTATTTCCCTGCAATGGACCTGCCAACACGGAAGTGTTATGAAGTGGGAGAGGAGCATTTGCTAAGCACCAGAGTTCCGCTGGTGACCCCTCCATGGCTTCTGGTGAGGACATGCTTGTTGGCATTCTGGGTGTGGAGACCTGTTGGGGGCCTGCGCGTGTCGGGAGCACCCGACACACACACTCAGTGCGGCGCTCACGCCGCGGACAAAGGAGTGGGGATCACCCCACTCGCTCCGGAACACCGGAGCAACCCACGTGGCTGGGGGCACCCAGCACACTGCAGCCCCGGCTCTGGGGGCACCCAGGCCAGGGTCACACCGTCAGCCATGTTCACATGGCCACAATATCCACAAGGGACGGCGTTGCCCAGCAGGGGCACCGTCCTTGTGCTGAGCCCCGTCCTTGGGCCCACAGCACGCGGTGTTGCACCAGCATGGTGCCTGACGGAGACGACACCGGAGTCAGGGTTGGATTGACTGACGAGCCAGAAACGGCTCGTTCTTTTTATTAACTTGGTCACATGGTTCCCACATGTAACCAAGACAACAACACTGGGAGTTACCATGTCTCCCAACAGGGGTGACATGCAACAAGACCCACAAGGGCCACCGCTTGTCGTCGTTCATGCTTGGACTCGGAAGCCTTGTGCCTGGCGTGCAGTGGAACCGTGCACTGTGTGAAAGGCACTTACTGGCGGAGGCACACCCAGGAAGACAGCCTTCCACCTCCAGCATGGCGCCTCATCACTTGATCTGTGCCCTTTGCTTCACTGAGTTTCATGCGGTGGAGTCCTGTGGTTCTAGAGGTGGTTTACCAAGGTCTGTATGGATGCAGGACTCACCACCTCACCAAAGAGCTCCTGCCAGGTGCTGCAGGGGGATTTAGGAACGTTCCAGAGAGGAATGGAGATGTCCCTTATAATTAACGAGCCCTGCCATTCCTCGTGCCTTTCGGGAGTTGCTTCTCCAAGCCTGTGTTTTGATTTGCATTCTGGGACTTGCAGTCCTGATGTGAACTATAGGACTACAAGTCCCATAACGCAAAGAAAAATCGAGACTGGTCTCTCATATTCCCGAATGCAACGGTGGGATCCGCCTCGAGCAGCAGAAAAGGGCGAGGAGGACTCGTGCCCGGAAAGGACCTGGCACTGGAGGAGGGCGGGTGGAGCCACGGCCTGTACGGGTGAGCTCCTGGAAGCACGTGATGTGTCCCCAAAACTCACGAATGATGCAAATAGTGCGTGTTTGTTTTTCCTTTCCCACAGGTTGCAGCTCGGGCACACGTGCGTTTGTTTTTCACTTTCCACAGCTCGGGCACACGTGCGTTTGTTTTCACTTTCCACAGGTTGCAGCTCGGGCACAAGTGCGTTTTTGGCAGGTGGCATGCACTGTACCCACGGCTGCCATCTGAGCCCAACCCGCTTTTCGCAGCGCGGTGTTTCTTGAACTCAACATCATTTGGCATGCTAGGAGTATCAGAGAAATCAAGCCACGAATCCCAGCATGCAAAAGTGCAAGCCAGACCTGTGAGCTTGTGCACCTGTGGGAGGTGCATACACGAGTGCACCGCTCAGCAGGGGAGTTGCTAGGTCTGGAAAAGACCCGGGGTTATGCTGTTGTAGGAACTGTTGGGACTGGGGGCTAGCTCGTCTTTTGGCTGTAGCTCCTGAGATTCTATCCGGGGCTACAACCAAAAGATCAGGGGCTATAGCCCCCTTAGCCGCCCCTAGCAACGCCCCTGCCGCTCAGAGTTCCTCAATAGCAGCAGGGTGGGGCTATCCAGCCCTGAGTATAATAACACCAAATGCAACGCGACCTACGTGATAGCTGAGTGGCCCAGCCACCACACACTGAACACACAAGTGGTCCGCACTCCCGCAGAACTGGTGCGAGGGCAGGGGTCACGGCAGGCGCGTGATGTTCACGCACGCCTACTTGATTACTGTGGACTTCAAGTCCCAGAATGCAAAGAATACAAAACAGAATTCCTGACATGGAAAGTGGTCTCCAGAACTCTGAGGCAGCGTGCAGTGAAGGGTGGTCCTGTATACACACTATGTGCAGCACCCACTCAGTGGACACTATTAGAAAAAGTGAGAGGCCTCCATCGCTGGCGCTTTACTGAACGACTCCCAGAACACTCGGGTTTACCAATTTCATGAGCGAGAAACCGTGATACAGCGCTCCATCTTTTTTTCCACGCTTTCTGGCACGTTCAGTAGTTTTTTCCCGCTTTGTAAACGTACGACTACATATCCCAGAATTCCCAGAACAAAAACAGAACGGGATGATTTTCTTGCGCATGGGATGGAGAAATTAACGCGGGTGGGGGCAGCTGTCATTACACGAACTGTAGATGTGAAATTAGTTCGTTTAATAAGTAATTTCGCCACAGAAACCATGGAAAGGCGACGTAATCCACAATGATAATTATACCTCAATGTCTTGCTTTTCTGCCCATTCGATTTCCTTTTCGGCATACACATACGAATCTAAATACACTTTTTAAAAATAATTTTGAGTGTGGATTCGCTACTGAAAATCAGACTGACAGACTGCTGTTTTCTGCCTTGCATCACTTTAAAGATGGGGGAAACCGGTGACAGCTGTGTGCTCTTCAAAGAGTTAACGATATATAGGATCTAGATAGAAATGTGAATGTTAGCATGTGCCACACTTAGATGGGATTCTTAACCTAGCCTGCGTGGGATCTAGATAGAAATGCGGATGTTACCATATGCCACACTTAGATAGAATTCTTAACCTAGCCTTCGTGGGATCTAGATAGAAATGCGGATGTTAGCATATGCCACACTTAGAATTCTTAACCTAGCCTGCGTCGGATCTAGATAGAAATGTGAACGTTAGCATATGCCACACTTAGGTGTCATCCACAACTTTAGCCTGCGTCGCACCTACATAGAAATTTGAATGTTAGCATGTGCCACAATTAGATGGGATTCTTAACCTAGCCTGCGTGGGATCTAGATAGAAATGCGGATGTTAGCATATGCCACACTTAGATAGAATTCTTAACCTAGCCTGCGTGGGATCTAGATAGAAATGCGGATGTTAGCATATGCCACACTTAGAATTCTTAACCTAGCCTGCGTCGGATCTAGATAGAAATGTGAACGTTAGCATATGCCACACTTAGGTGTCATCCACAACTTTAGCCTGCGTCGCACCTACATAGAAATTTGAATGTTAGCATGTGCCACACTTAAATGGAATTCTTAACCTAGCCTGCGTGGGATCTAGATAGAAATGCGGATGTTAGCATATGCCACACTTAGATAGAATTCTTAACCTAGCCTGCGTGGGATCTAGATAGAAATGCGGATGTTAGCATATGCCACACTTAGAATTCTTAACCTAGCCTGCGTCGGATCTAGATAGAAATGTGAACATTAGCATATGCCACACTTAGGTGTCATCCACAACTTTAGCCTGCGTCGCACCTACATAGAAATTTGAATGTTAGCATGTGCCACACTTAAATGGAATTCTTAACCTAGCCTGCGTGGGATCTAGATAGAAATGCGGATGTTACCATATGCCACACTTAGATAGAATTCTTAACCTAGCCTGCGTGGGATCTAGATAGAAATGCGGATGTTAGCATATGCCACACTTCGAATTCTTAACCTAGCCTGCGTCGGATCTAGATAGAAATGTGAACGTTAGCATATGCCACACTTAGGTGTCATCCACAACTTTAGCCTGCGTCGCACCTACATAGAAATTTGAATGTTAGCATGTGCCACACTTAAATGGAATTCTTAACCTAGCCTGCGTGGGATCTAGATAGAAATGCGGATGTTAGCATATGCCACACTTAGATAGAATTCTTAACCTAGCCTGCGTGGGATCTAGATAGAAATGCGGATGTTAGCATATGCCACACTTAGAATTCTTAACCTAGCCTGCGTCGGATCTAGATAGAAATGTGAACGTTAGCATATGCCACACTTAGGTGTCATCCTCAACTTTAGCCTGCGTCACACCTACATAGAAATGTGAATGTTAGCATGTGCCACACTTAGATGGGATTCTTAACCTAGCCTGCGTCGGATCTAGATAGAAATGTGAACGTTAGCATATGCCACACTTAGGTGTCATCCGCAACTTTAGCCTGCGGATCACCTACATAGAAATGTGAATGTTAGCATATGCCACACTTAGATGGAATTCTTAACTTGGCATGCGTCGGATCTAGATAGAAATGTGAATGTTAGCATGTGCCACACTTAGATGGAATTCTTAACTTAGCATGCGTCGGATCTAGATAGAAATGTGAACGTTAGCATATGCCACACTTAGGTGTCATCCACAACTTTAGCCTGCGTCACACCTACATAGAAATGTGAATGTTAGCATATGCCACACTTAGATGGAATTCTTAACTTAGCATGCGTCGGATCTAGATAGAAATGTGAACGTTAGCATATGCCACACTTAGGAGTCATCCGCAACTTTAGCCTGCGTCGCACCTACATAAAAATGTGAACGTTAGCATATGCCCCACTTAGGTGTAATCCGCAACTTTAGCCTGCGTCGCACCTACATAAAAATGTGAACGTTAGCATATGCCACACTTAGATGGAATTCTTAACTTAGCATGCGTCGGATCTAGATAGAAATGTGAATGTTAGCAAATGCAACACTTAGATGGAGTCCTTAACTTTGGCCTCCATCGCATCTAGACAGGATTTGAATGATGGCATGTGCCACACCTAGATGGAATCCTGATCACTGGCCTGCCTCAAATCTAGACAGAATATTGAGGATTGGCCAATGCCACTCTCAGATGGAATACTGAATGATAGCAAGCATCACACCGAGACACAATTGCAAGGACAGCAATGCCAACCAACCAATCCACTAACAATTTCATCCCTCTGCATACACCTCTCAAACTCTAACCAAACACAACCACAAACCTCAAACGCAGCAATCTGCACAAACTTCACTACACTGCAACAACAAAACAAACCACACATAGACTTGCACAACAGCACACAACGACTACCGGCTGTAAAACACCCCAAGCCCAGCCAACGGACCCACCGGGCTGAGGCTGCCATCGGCACATCACTGCTCTCTTGCACTTTTCCAGCTTATTCCCACAAACTCCCCCCTTCTCCCTTTTCAGAGCCGCCAGAGCGCCAGGGGACCACTCCGGTGGTGATAGTGCGCGGTACAAATATCCTTTAACATTAAAGATGGGACAAAGAGTTAAAGAGGGGGTGCACAGCGGATCGGGAGACGTGTGCTCATCAGAGATTCACTGGGGGATAGCCAGATGTGTACTCTTCAGAGGTGCTCTGGAGTCGAGGCAGATGTGTACTCTTCAAGAAGTTGAAGATGGGGTGCACTGGGGGATAGTAAGATGTGTGTTCATCTCATCAGAGGTGCTCTGGAGTGTATGCCTGAAGGAGATAAATATGGGGGGCGCTGGGGGATAGCCAGATGTGTGTTCATCTCATCAGAGATGCTCTGGAGTATACTCTTGAAGGAATTAAAGATGCTGGTGCACTGGGCAATAGCCAGATGGGTGCTCATCTCATCAGAGGTGCTCTGGAGTGTACTCCTGAAGGAGTTAAAGATGGGGTGCACTGGGGGTGCACTGGGGGATAGCCATATGTGTGTTCATCTCATCAGAGGTGCTCTGGAGTATACTCTTGAAGGAGTTAAAGATGTTGGTGCACTGGGGGATAGCCAGATGTGTGTTCGTCTCATCAGAGGTGCTCTGGAGTGTATGCCTGAAGGAGATAAATATGGGGGGCACTGGGGGATAGCCAGATGTGTGTTCATCTCATCAGAGATGCTCTGGAGTATACTCTTGAAGGAATTAAAGATGCTGGTGCACTGGGCAATAGCCAGATGAGTGTTCATCTCATCAGAGATGCTCTGGAGTGTACTCTTGAAGGAGTTAAAGATGGGGTGCACTGAGGGTGCACTGGGTGATAGCCAGATGTGTGTTCATCTCATCAGAGGTGCTCTGGAGTATACTCTTGAAGGAGTTAAAGATGGGGTGCACTGGGGGTGCACTGGGTGATAGCCAGATGTGTGTTCATCTCATCAGAGGTGCTCTGGAGTATACTCTTGAAGGAGTTAAAGATGTTGGTGCACTAGGGGATAGCCAGATGTGTGTTCGTCTCATCAGAGGTGCTCTGGAGTGTACTTTTGAAGGTGTTAAAGATGGGGGGCACTGGGGGATAGCCAGATATGTGTTCATCTCATCAGAGGTGTAGGAGGTTTTGTCTTATTGGGGCAAAGTCGGGATTTGCCGGTATTTTTCTTACCGTAATATTTTGGTGGTAAATTGGCAGTAAACTGGCCTTACATTTAGAGATAGTTTGGTATTACTCTATTTTGGGGATTATATATTGTTAGCTTGTGTTAGTGGTCATTTTAGTGGTATCTTACTTTGTGGTATTTTCAGAATTACCTTATTTTTGTGGTATAGTGGTGAGCATGTTTTTTTATACTAGAACCCCATCATAAACAAACCAACAAACCTTTCCTCTCTATTAGAATTTCTTTTAGTCACCTGTAGAGAATCCCCAGACCTATCACACTTCAGAGAACCCAATGAGTTTATTCAGAACGCCACCTATGGTTTGTGGCTGATATTACTGTCTTATGTACATCCAGTAATCTATGTGTCTCATCTGACGCTGCCTTCTTTTTCAGCATGCAAAGAATGAATCACTCACAGCACTTACACACACCTTCCTACCTTGCAGGTATTTATTCACTTTTCCTTGCTTGCTATTTTAGCTGCAGTTGTAAATTGGTAAATGCTTTACTGCTCTGGTATAAACATCAAACCCCTGTGATTCCCCTGTATAGAAACTATCCACAGACGCATGAATGACACCAAAATCCCAGCCTTTGTTTTTTTTACACTCTGTATTATCATGACGATTATAAACAGCAATACATCTTACCACATGATATCACAGCATCACCTACAAAATATAAAGGAGAACAGAACAAACAAGCATATTGCAATAAAAAAACGAATTTGATTTTAAGCACTTTAAACGTAGAGAGAAATAAACATGCAGTATTTTTCTTTTTTTTTTTTAACTCCCTGCACTGCCAATAAATTGTATCAACTCACATTCCACTCACTTGGCACTAACTCACCAAGGCCAGTGAAGTCTGAAATTCTCGTACAACCTTGCCACTTTGCAGACCCAGTGCCAAACTCCTTTGCATTTGTGGGGAGCTGCCAACTGTTTAAGTGCGTAGCTAGCTTTCACACCCACATGGAGTCTATCAGATGTAGCACCGTCTGTCTCTCTGTCCCCGCACAATCTGAATCCTTCCCCCTGATCATTCCTTAATAAAACTCTTGGTCAGCCCTCAGTTGACGTGGATCCTCCACCAACAATCCCTACCAATCAGAATAAAAGAATATGCCCTGTACCAGCCCTCGTTTTTCAAGACAATGAAGATTTCAACTGTAAAGCAACTGTTTCTGTTTTCCTTTCCTGCTGGTGTATATTTCTGCTCTCCACAAGAAAAAAAAACGATCACATAAACTGAGTGTGCATCTCTTAATGGAAAATAAAGTGAATTTCAACTTTGCATGTAAAAACATAGAATTCATTTCATTGTGCACAAAAACTGCATTATAATGTTATAGGTTGAAATTAGTATATTAGTAATGCAGTTAGTACAAGGTTAATTAGTTATGTATTTCTAATGCAGTTTGCACACATGAAAACATCCAACTTATAAAAATGTGCACCTCTTCATTCTAAAGTGACAGCACACTGTGCTAGAATGTTTTTTATTTTTTTACTAAATGATCTGAAAAAATTACCTGCTGGCTGTTACTGAAAACTGTTGTGCACCTATTGTGCATCTAATTTGAAAACGGCTGCATTTAGATATTGCATACTGCCCACAGGCTAATTGCTTTTAAAAATAATGCCTGCAGTTTGAAAAAGTGGGCCTGGCAGCATTTCCATGCTGCATATTACACACTGGCAGTAAAATCCCCTTATATATATCTTACAGAGGTGCTCTGGAGTGTACTTTTGAAGATGTTAAAGATGGGGGGCAGTGGGGGATAGCCAGATGTGTGTTCATTTCATCAGAGGTGCTCTGGAGTGTACTCTTGAAGGTGTTAAAGATGGGAGGCACTGGGGGATAGCCATACGTGTGTTCATGTCATCAGAGGTGCTCTTGAGTGTACTCTTGAAGGAGTTAAAGATGGGGTGCACTGGGGGATAGCCAGATGTGTGCTCATCAGGGGTGCACTGGGGGATAGCCAGATGTGTGCTCATCAGAGGTGCTCTGGAGTTAAAGCAGATGAGGTTCACTGGGGGATAGCCAGATGTGTGCTCATTAGAGGTGCTCTGGACTCTAGCAGATGTGTACTCTTCAAGGAGTTGAAGATGGGGATGTTCTGGGGGATAGCCAGATGTGTGCTCATCATAGGTGCCCCTGAGACGAGGCAGATGTGCGCTCTTCAAGGAGTTGAAGATGGGGTGTACTGGGGGATAGCCAGATGTGTGCTCATCAGAGGTGCCCTTGAGTCGAGGCAGATGTGTACTCTTCAAGGAGTTGAAGATGGGGGTTCATGGGGGATAGCCAGATGTGTGCTCATCAGAGGTGCTCTGAAGTCGAGGCAGATGTGTACTCTTCAAGGAGTTGAAGATGGGGTGCACTGGGGGATAGCCAGATGTGTGCTCATCAGAGGTGCCCTTGAGTCGAGGCAGATGTGTACTCTTCAAGGAGTTGAAGATGGGGGTTCATGGGGGATAGCCAGATGTGTGCTCATCAGAGGTGCTCTGAAGTCGAGGCAGATGTGTACTCTTCAAGGAGTTGAAGATGGGGTGCACTGGGGGATAGCCAGATGTGTGCTTATCAGCTGTGCTCCGGACTCTAGGCAGATGTGTAGTCTTCAAGGAGTTGAATATCTGGATGCTCTAGGGGATAGCCAGATTTATGCTCTTCAGAGGTGCTCTGGAGTCGAGGCAAATGTGCGCTCTTCAAGTAGTTAAAGATAGGGGTTCACTGGTGGTTAGGCAGATGTTTACTCTTCAAGGAGTTAAAGATGGGTGGTGCACTGGGGGAAAGTCAGATGCGTGCTCATCAAAGTTCTCTAGGGGATAGTCAGATGTGTGCTCATTGGAGCTGTCCCTGAGTCGAGGCAGATGTGTACTATTCAAGGAATTAAAGATGGAGGTTCACTGGGGATTTGCCAGATGTGTACTCATCAAAGGTTCAATGGGGGATAGCCGGATGTGTGCTCATCAGATGTGCTCTGGACTGTAGGCAGATGTGTAGTCTTTAAGGAGTTGAAGATCTGGATGCTCTAGGGGATAGTCAGATGTGTGCTCATCCGAGCTGTCCCTCAGTCGAGGCAGATGTGTACTATTCAAGGAATTAAAGATGGAGGTTCACTGGGGGTTTGCCAGATGTGTACTCATCAAAGGTTCAATGGGGGATAGCTGGATGTGTGCGCATCAGAGGTGCTCTGGAGTCGAGGCAGATGTGCGCTCTTCAAGTAGTTAAAAATGCGGGTTCACTGGGGGTTGGACAGATGTGTACTCTTCAAGGAGTTAAAGATGGGGTGCACTGGGGATAGCCAGATGTGTGCTCCTCAGAGGTTCACTGGGGGATGTTGGATATATGTTAGTTATACCTATTACTTTGTAGTATTTTTATTATGGTGATACATGGTGGTATATTGCGGAAACTCGTTGGGGGTATTTTTTAGAGTGGTGAGACTCATTTCAGAATATTGCCTAATAATTGTTTTTACTTGGGACACTAACAACAAACAAAATACTGTACTTGATACACTCTGGACAAATGATTAATGCTTCCTCGTGGTATCTTATGTACAATACCACAATATGCTCTTCTGGCTGAGTTTCAACATCTTTAAAGCAGGCAATTGAAATACTGCACATTCATTCAGACTCTCTAGCTAAATAGCTCATGGCAGCTACTTCACTTAGAAATATTTCTTACTACACTTCTGTCTTTTTATGCATATCAAATAAAAGGGACTAAATGCAGTGTAGATGCAATAAAACTATAAGTAAGTTTGAACTCTGATTTTTATTGTAAAATAGAAATATACAAGTTATAAAGAGTAACAGTTATGTCCACGTTGTATTCCATATAGCGTTCACATTGCAATAGTGTGAAGTCTTGCCAACTGTCCTTGGCAGTGTGGAACCTGGCAATATGAATGCACTTTAAAACAACAACAAAAAACAAAGCTTTTCCACATAAATGCGGGATTACATGCACGTTTAAAAAAGACAGCACCTAGTATGAAGTGACCTAACTACCTGACCTCACTCAAAACAGCAGCACCTCACTTTAACTCATATTTAGCTAGATATGTCGGCGATATTTTTGATTCAGATTGGCACAGTGATCTCTCCCAATCTTTCTGCCTGCCTCGCCCAGGGTCACTCAGATAATGACTGCTCCAGCATCCAACAGCCTGCCAGCCCTGAACTCTGCCTCCAGCCAGCTCCCTGTTACTCCGTCTCCCAGTGCTTGAAGATGTCTTCTGACCGGCTACTCCCTCTCAAGCTCTTTTTAATACATCCTCCTGCCACTCAAGGGAAATAGATCACCCCACTGAAACAGCACGTGATTTCATTGCTGGAGTGTAAAAGATACATCTCTTTGAATGTCCTGCTCAAGACAATGCCCTGTTTTCAGTGAACGGTTCTTCACAGTTTTATCACCCAGCACAAATTCAGCCTGCATGCTTAACTTCCCATTTTAGAGCATCATGCATTTTCCAAATCTGCCTTCAGGCTATTTCCACATAGACTCATTTGCACTAAATGTTATTAAGGGATTCATTTACCTGTTACTGGGGTTGGATTAGTATGTTAATTTATATTACTATTATATTTAGTGCAACCCAGTCCACTGAAATATCATCCTGAGGTAATATGCAATTTCAAACATGTGCTCTGTGCACTGACATTTATTTAATTATGCCTGACACTCGCACTCTTGAGTCCAGAAATGAGTTTCACCCCCTGAGCTCCTATTGCAGTTCAAACTTACACTGACATGTGCATTGCTAAAATTCAGAGCCTCTACAGCTACTCCGACGCTCCCCCTTTATTTACTGCTGGGATATAACCCGATATAATCCGAAATCACTGCAGGAAAAACAAACACAAATGATCTAAAACACATGTGCTTCTCCTAACTGAATCTTCTCTTATCATTCTAAAATAAATAACACCCAGATGCCAAAATTCATACATGAGAAACATTACGTATACATTACTAGAATTGAACAAAAGAATTATGAGTCATGATCAATAAAAAAAACATCTTTATGGAATAATAAAAAAAAAATGTTATCTCTTGATCACCTTTATCTTTTCGTGTCTTTTTTTGAATGGTGATCTGTTTTTTAAATTTCTGTTTTGAATAATTGTTTAATGTTCTTTGGAATTATTTTTTTTTATCTTTTGATCGCCTTTTATCTTTTTTCAAATTGGTGATTCATTTTTTTATCTTTTTCAAAAAATAAATCATTAACATTTTCAGAAAACATACACCCAACACAACTATGTCATTGGCTTCAATGAAATGCAAAACCACTAATAATAAAATAAAATAAAAATCAGTTCATGCTAAGAATCAATTTGTGATAAACCTAATCTGTGATAAAAAAAATAGTCTTTGTAAATACAGCCTGTAATAAAATTAGGTTTGTGATAAAAATAGCAAAAATAGCCTGTAATAGAAGTAGACTTGGTAAATAATAGTTTGTGATAGAAATCACACAAGGAACCCTTCTTGGTGGAACTCCTCTATTCCAGGACTTCATGGGACTTCTTTTGGGGTCATCATCTCCACTTCTTTTGGGTTCATCATGTTCACCCCCTTCTTCAGTCCAGGGGCTTTCTCGGGGACTCCAATCCAGTGGTATCATCCAGGGATCCGGCGCTCCAAGGATCCAGCGCTGAGGAAAACAATTATTTTCTAGAGTGAAAAGAAAAGACAACTTAAGTATCAAGCACATCAAACCTTTTACTTTCCTTTCCCACTGGAGCATCTGAAACTAAATTTAACTATGCACAAAAATACAAATTAAAGAAAACATGCAATGCAGCCAAGAAATGACTACTGCACTGCTTGCACCTAATCACTTGCTATGGCAATTATATTATGATTTTTTTTTTTTACTGTTAGTTTCAACTCGCTCTAGTCTTTTCACTTCATGTTTTGGGTGAAAAGGTTTAATTTGTTTAACATGGACAAACTATTCCCTGTTAATTCTCTCTGATTTTTAGCAATTCTGTAGACCACAGGTGAAACCTTATCTACAAAGCTATATGGCCCTTGCCATGCTGCAAGAAATGTTGAGTTTTTATGTTTCCCCTTCCTGA
Organism: Ambystoma mexicanum; assembly: GCF_040938575.1. Lineage (NCBI taxonomy): Eukaryota > Metazoa > Chordata > Amphibia > Caudata > Ambystomatidae > Ambystoma > Ambystoma mexicanum. The sequence goes on from NC_090936.1 coordinate 34,994,465, forward strand.
AATTAAATTTGTGAATCTGGTCTCCTATTTCATATTCCCTCACAGATGCCTTCCTATCATAATATGTCTTTGTACCGTAAGCAGCCTTTTCCAAATTCCGCTGCGCAAATGCAAACACATATTGCAAGTGCTTTCTCAATTCTTCCACATAGTCATGAATTATGGATGCATTTACAAGCACATGTTCATTTGTTCTGTAAAGTAAGTGTTGTGGCAGAACCATTTTCCTTCCTGTCAATATTTCATGAGGGCTGAGATTTGTTGATTTAGGGGGTGTCAACCTTACAGCCATTAGTACCAACGGAAGCCGCAAATCCCAACTAGATCCTGCTTCAGCTACACACATTTTCAACATGTGAACTATTGATCTGTTACACCGTTCCACTCCCCCTAAAGAGGAGGGTCGGTATGAAATGTGTAGCTTTCTCTTCACACCCAAGATTTGCCATGTTTTTTTCATCAATGCACTAGTGAAATGACTTCCACGGTCTGATTCTATACTTTGAGGTAAACCAAATCTTTCAAAAATATGATTTACAAGTAAAGTGGCCGCCATTTGCGCACTGCAGTCTGGAGCAGGAATGCACTCCAGCCATTTGGCCATTAGACAAGTTACTGTCAGCATGTACCTATTTCCCCTTTCTGATCTTCTGAAAGGCCTGACATAGACGACTTGTAAATCAGACAATGGGAGTGTCAAGCCCCTTTTCATCAATGGTGCTCTATGAGCCGGTGAACCCGTTGAAACTGTGCACACACTAAATACCCACTGGTGTAGAGCTCAACATCTTGGAACACGTGTGGTCAATAGGCATAATCTTTTAAAATGTCCAATGTTTTTTGTGAACCTCTGTGTCCTGAAGTTATGGCATTGTGGGCATGATGTAAAACTGGAGAGGAGCGGTGGGCACCACGTGTTCTAATCTTGTTTGTGTTTTAATTATTGTCTATATTTTAATGCATTCCAAATGATTTTAGCCTGGAGCTGCCAGCCCTAAAAGGTCCTATAGCACAAGTACCATATACATTTAACCAACAAGAAAAATAAGGTGACTACACCTTATTAAGGTTGGTGCTCCCAGTTATCTCCCAAGTAGGGCTGTTAAGTTCAAGTGTGATTTCTTTTCAAATATTTAATCTTTGTAAACAAATACTTTTTTACTCATTGAGTATGAAACAGAAATGTTTAATTCACATCTCTGATATTACTATTTCACATAGCTTTTGTTGCTTGTAAACAATTGAGCAATCATCATACTATAGGCCTATGATGTACATTTGCCAATGCATTTCGGTAGAACCTTCGTCAGGGCTGTACATAGGCTTTTTGTCTAATGCTTGGTTTTAGTTTTGCTAATTATAATATACACAGATATGCACAAATGTAGGCAGTTTACAAGGTTAACACATAATGCAAATATGTAAACAAAAAGCACATACCATCCATAATTGTGCCATCCGATCCATCCCAACATGTAACAAGAGATATAAAAAGAGAATGCGGTTCAGTTTTAAATGTCATTGCAATCTTGGTACCTGCATTTAATTCTGTGTTAAAAGACATACCGAGTTTGATGTTAATCGGACTTCTTATCGCGTGTAAATGCTTGTGTAGAGAGAAGTGTCCTTGCTGAAAATTAAATAAACTATCATTCCGTATCCCTATACACAGATCTTCTCTATTCATTCATCTCAACCAGAGCACTCACCTCGTATTCTTGCTTCGAACTAGCTGATATGAGTCGCAGGAGCGCGCGCCCGCGCAGACTCCGTGTCTCTTTATGCGTTGTCATGGAGACGTTGCGAGGCGTCGTGGTCCAGATGGCGGGCCGGAGCACGTACCCCTCGCGCCCCACCCCCTGGCCTGCACTCGAGGGTTGGGATGTCTCCATGGCAACGCTGGCTTCCTGCAGTGGCATGTTTTGATGAAACACTATGTGTGGCGATTTGCTGATCGTCTGAATTAATAAAGGTGTGAACCAAGTGGCGGTGAGTATGTGTTGCATAATGTTAAATCCTCTTAAATATTAGTCATCTCAAATCCAAGTCAATCAAACTACAATCTATGTGTGTTGAGCTACAAAGCTAAAATAAAATACAGTATAATTCAAACGAATATCAAGCACAAAATCAAAACACAATCAGGTTGTACACATCCAGAATACATCAGGGTATTTTACAAAATCCAACTTATTACAATAAGAGTCATAGGAGTTCGGAGGAGTCTATAAGAAGCACATGAAGTTGATCTCCTCGTTTAGCCCTTTCGGGGTCAAGGAGCTAAGCCGGTCTATCCAAAAGGTCTCACGTTGGTCCAATCTCTTCTGGAAATTCTCATGTTGATCTTTTTTTCTGCAATACCTCCAAAATTACAAACTTGATTTGGGCCAAGTTGTGATGTTTGTCCTGCCGGTGCCTGGCCACTGCCGAATTTTTGTTCAGATTACGTATACAGGATCTATGTTCGTTTCATTAGGCCTTGACCACCCTCTGTGTCTGGCCCACATAGTATAGGCCGCACAGACACTTGATCGCATATATGACGTTGTGTGAATCACATGTGGCATAACTCTTTAATTTGACCATCTCTCCCGTATATGGGTGGTTGACTGATGTTCCTTTCATTATGTAACCACAGTTGCTGCAGTTCAAACATGGAAAAGTACTGATGCGGTCTGTGGTTTTCTTTTTCTGTGCCGGTCTTGTCTTGACTAGTTTATCTTTAAGATTTTTACTACGTTGGTAGGCAAATGTGGGGACCTCTTTAAACAAATGTTCCACCCGTTGATCACATGTAACTGTGTTCCGGTGTTTTTTAATTATGGCCTTGATGCGTATCGGAAATATGAATTATTGTTTATAAATTCCAAGAGAGCCATAACAAACTCTTTTTGTGCTGGTAGATCTGCTTCTTTAAGTAGTATCCATTCAACTGTCTCACTTCCTAAATCATGGGGAATAGAGGTGTATACACTCTTCACGTCTATTGTAAAACAAATGTTGTTAGGGTCGAATGCTATTGAGTTCAAATGTTGGATAAAATGGGTCGAGTCCTTGATGTACGTCTTGGTTTTTTGAATGAGTGGCTGTAGAAAGTAATCTATGTATTTTCCAAGAGGTTCTAAAATGCTCTTAATTCCTGCCACTATCGGTCTGCCTGGTGGTTTTACAAAATCTTTACAAAATCTGAACATAAATGGAAGAGGCCACCTTGAAACGGGTACATTTTTGTTTATTTCCCATAGATCTGCACACAAGCGCCACTGGCCATTGGGTTTCAGCACACCTAATATTTGATGTACTATGAATGGGATTAATGCTTCCTCTAGATTCAATTTTTTTATTATTTCAGCAAGTGATTACAAGCATGCCAGGGTTAACCTATATTGTTGCACAATATTGACAGCTATTCAACGTTTGAAATCTGCCTCCCCGACTGATGTCATTCTCCTAGCCCTGTTGAAGGAAAACTCAAAGTCCATTATCTCGCATATTACTGTTGCCTCATTCACAGATGGAGTGATCCCCTCCGCACTTAAACATGCTTTCGTGATCCTGTTATTAAAAAAAAACATTGTTAGATCCTGAGGTGCTGGCCAACTACCGACCCATATCACTGCTTCCTGTCCTCGTAAAAATAGCTGGAAGCCTTGGTCTCTTTCTTACTGTCTACATTTCTTGAATCCTCCTCTTATTTTGATTTTTTTCAATCAGGTTTTCGACCGGGCAGGGGCACTGAATCTGTCCTTAACTCCGTACTGGACAACCTGGCTCGCCTGGTGGATCAGAGGGGTGTGGCGCGGTTGTTCTATTAGATCTGCCAGCCACGTTCGACAGTTGACCATCCCACCCTGATCTCCAGGCTGTCCTCTGCCGAGCTGTCTGGTAAGGTTCTTGACTGGTTCGTATCCTTCATTGGCAACTGCTTACAATCCGTTTCCCTCCTGCCTTTTCCCTCGAGTCCGGTCCCACTCTCCTGTGATGTACCACAGGGATCTGCTCTCTCCCCTATATTGTTCAATCTCTAAATTAGGGACCTTTTGTCCCTCATTCTGCACCATTGCTTCCACTATTATTCGTATGCTGACGACACACAAATCTTGGTTCGGCTTGACTTAAATCAAGCTGAGACGGCCACTCGGTTTAGGTATTGTCTTCAGGAGGTTGGGGAATGGATGACATCCAAGTGGTTGAAACCTAATAGCAGTAAGACTGAGGTGTTGGTGGTAGGCACCACCTCATCCCTTCCTTACTGGACTAATGATTGCTGGCCCACCGCACTTGGCCCCCTTCCGGTACCTGTGCAGAATTTGGGGGTGACTATCTCTTCCTCTCTTACCATGGATGGTCAGGTCGCGCCAGTATGCAAAAGCAGCCATTTTAAACTTCACATACTCAGGAAAGTCCTTCCTTTTGTGCCTGAAAAATGCCAGATCCTGGTGGTAGCTGCGCTTGTTATGAGTGGCTTAGACTACTGCAACTCTTTGTGCTTAGCTCAACTACGCTATCTGGTTAACTGCCTTCAGCTGCTGCCGGAAGCTGCTGCTAGAGCTGTCCTACGGCCTCCTTTTGGCACCCACATGACCCCTTTGAGGCAGCTCCATTGGCTCTCGGTAGAAAAGCGGATCTTGTTTAAATCTCTGTGTATGGTGCACTGTGTCTTCAATGGCATGGGACCTGAATACATTCAGGACAAATTCCTGCACTACATTCCCACTGAGTGTCTTTGCTCACAATCCGCGTTTCTCGTTGTGGTATCCCGCTTCAGACTGGTGCGCACTGGCGGTCGTGCCTTCTCAGTTGCCGCTGCTAAGGCTTGGAACGCTCTCCCATTGCTGCTGCGCAAGGCCACGGACCACCTTGTCTTTTGTCGTCTACTAAAGACATCTGTATTCTAAGTCCTGGCTGTTTGGGTTTTTGTTCATATTCTTAGCACCATGGTGCCTTCGGGCGTTTGTGTGATCTACAAATTTATATAACATAACGTTAACCCACAATCATCATATGCATCTTTGGCAAAAACCTGTTTGAATTCCATAAATATTTTCTCAATTGGTCTTTTTCTTCACTTGTGCAAGCATCTGCCACTTCAATTTGCTCCTCTACCGTTTTAGAGCACTCTGGGAAGTATTCCAAAGGATGAACCTCTGTACTTCCCTCTAATCGTGTGGCAGTATCTCTTTGGAGGGTCGCTACATTCAGATATTTTGCAACATTGACCTCCATTTCTCTTTTAGATTCACTTAATTTGAATAGAATACAATCATCTTCATGACGCACACCATTTCACTTGGCTCAAAGGGGAACACGCTGAACTTTAAAAATTCCTTTCAGAATCCAGGGATTCTGGCAACTCACCCTGTGCAGTCACATAGCTTTTAGGAATGTTCCCAATCACTCGGTTACTGAAATTGGCAGTGTAGTAAGACTTCTGTATTGCCTTTCCTATTGCTGAATATCTTCCAAATGAATGTCTTGACATCCTTTATTGTCCACCAGGATTTGAATGGGTCCATCCCCAATCTCTACCAGTGGGGTATGTTCACATTATAACCCTTGCTACCTCATGGGTTCATTTAGGCATACAAATGCATCAGAACCTTCTATCTGTTGTCCCTGTCTGTATGTCAATGCTACTGTCACTTTTCTGGTGAATGCAGGAATGGTAACCTCCCTTTTCACTTGCAGTTCAACTGCATATGGTGTCATCTGAGCACAATGTCTTTTGTCTTCAATTCAGGTGCAGCTCCATCTAATTTGGACCAAACCATTTTATTGCGAAAGTCCTACACCATACACATTCTGTGCACAATGTACTTTCCCAAATAGAATTTGTTTTGTGTCCCGCTTGTGATGAATCCTCTTAGGACCAATTGTACTCTTCGACATGCATCTTCCTACAATTCTTTGTCCCGACTCAGGGTCATCTAGGCCAAAAATGTGCTGATTCTTTATTCTGAACTTTGGGATCTCATCACTGTCAATTATTTGCTGGAGTACCTTTTCATTAATGAAACCTCTTTCATGTTCAAGTGCTGAAGTGGCTGCAATCATTTCAGGATGCCCGTTCACATGGATAGGAATCCATGGCCGCCCATCTCCCATGTGTATTTCTGAGATGGTTGAAATGTGCTTTTCTTTGTTTATCTCTGGAGTGACATTTGGTTTGCGTTTTTCTTAATTTAGATACAAATACAATGTGTTTTCACCGATTTCTGTTTGCCATTTTTTCTTGGGGTCCAAATAGATCTACAAAAACTGCTTCACTTTTTCTCCTTGCATTTCGTCCTGACACATGAAAAGGACAGTGACTCTGGGCACAGAGCCATTCTGAGGATATACTTCCACTGCACTTTCTGATTTAGCAACGGTACAGCATTCCTTTAGACTGTTGCTTTGTGTTATTATTTTCTTAGGTCTCAATGCTTTTTTTATCTAAAGACCACAATACTCGATTTACCCCATCAATGAGGGGCGACATCCTCTTCAGGAAATTCGTCCCTTTGAGAAGGGGTATTTTATTAATGGATGTAATCAACACTCCTGTCTCATTCAATGTTTCCCTACCTTTATGTCAGCTACAGTGACATCTTCGATAGGTATCTCTTCCCCATTGACATTGTGTACAGGGCCTTCGTTGTGCCTCAGCTTTATGTGATTTTGTGCGGATCTCCCTTCATTGATACTTTTCACTGGTTCTTTTGACATTATTGCTGCTTGGGCGCCTGTATCAATCAATGCAAATGCATTACACTCTTCTTCAGTAGTAATATGAGCATATTACGGTACATAGTCATTGCATCGAAAACGATGCATCGAAATGCCAATGCATCGAAAAAGATGCATCGAAATTCCATGTTTTACATTAAAAGTACATATCCATTGAAACTTTTCCATCAAATGGATATGTACTTTTAAACCTAAAAGACAGCATTCCGATGCTTTTATTTTCTACATTAAAATGTTACATTCAACACTGGCCAGCTACTTCTAATGTTTTTTTTTAAAATATATTGGGGGGTGGTTCTCTCCTAACCACCCCAACCCCCATGCCCACCCCCTCTAACACTAGCCCTAACGCTAACCCTAATCTAACCCTTAATCTAACCCTTAATTTAACCCCTAATCTAACTCTAAATCTAAGCCTAGCCTCAACCCTAACCCCTAACCGTAACCCTATCCATAGAAATTAACCATCAAAAATTATTCAATGAATATGCTTTTTGATGGAAAGGCAATTCAATGAATAATTTTTGATGGTATGGTATTTGATGGTATGGCCTTTGATGGAAAGACCATATATCGCATAGTACCTATCTTCAACCTCTTCTAGCACACAAAAAAAGGTGTGAATGTTTGCAGATTTCAGGATTTACTTTCCTTGGCTCTCTTTTACTCTTTGCTAGGCAAATGGGCATAAGAAATGAAATTGTTCCCTCATTTTTTCCCACTTCATTTAGAATTTATTTCTCTGTTCTCCTTGGCTCAGAACCCATTTACAGTGTAGCCACTGACTGCCCCTCTGACTTGGGACAACTAGTGTTCACACCCCAATCTCCTATTGTACTTACATCATTGTCCGGATTCCTTACACAGCAAAGCTTTGAGTGGGTATTTTCACAAGTGTTCCGTGACAGCCTGTCAACTTCTGGCGTATGACACTTATCTGTGTTTTGTAAGGAGCCTGACATTTCTGTCCCTTGGAATATCCATGGTTCAAAATATCCCTCGGGTGACTGACCTGCACCCTCCTTTTGAGCTACTGTTTCCTCTGTATGGGTATCAACAGTATTCTGACCATCAAGTGAGGATCATCCATCTGTTGATCCCAGCTCTTCACCTTGTGCTTTATTTTCACATTGGATGTTCTTTTTAAATCTCTTTCTCTGTTCTTTGGATTTGTCTTGTTAATGTTCCCCCTTTTTGTTCTACATTTTCACACACCTCAATTATCTGGTTCAACTCTAAATTGAACCCCACTGCCTTGTTGTCTGTGCAGAAATTCACTTCCTCACTTTCATTTGTTTGTTTTCTTATTTTTAAATCATCAGTAAGCAATTCAGAACCATTATTGAAAGGTGATTCACAGGCATCTGTGTTTTCATCAGTGCAGAGATTATTAACTAGTCACTTATTGTCAGAATGCACAAGATCACTCCTACGACATTCTGCACCTTCATTTGGCTGTGGCGTTTGAACTGCACACAACTTTACTATCTGTTCAGACAACATTTTAACTTGTGCCTCTAAGCATTGAAACCTACCCATGTCTCTGCATTCATATCTTTGTGGCCTGGGCCAGTAATTATTAAACATGCCCTGATTAGGCCTGTTCTGGTACCTCTCAGGAGATTGATTTCTATTTGTGTTACCTCTGAATTCATGTGACACAGGAGGTGGAGAAAGCAGAGTGACTATCCTTTGACCATGGTTGTCTGCTGGTGGCGATTGGTTATATTGGCGAGGGACATAATTCACATTTTCTTTCATTTGGTGGGAATTGTCCCCTATTCTGGTTTCCATTTTCAGTGAATCCATCCACATATCTTGGTCCTTCTTGGTGGGCATATACTATTGTATGAGGGTCAAATCTACTTTGGGCCTCTAGTGTCTGGTATGGGCCATTGTACATTTTATTTTGATTGTTATTTAGGCCTGACATATCGTGGCGAAATACCACTCAGGTAGAATTACCCAAATATCTAGGGCTAATGTAAGAATCCCTGTTGCTGGGATCAACGGATTGGAACATAGGAGTTTGCGGTGATGTCCTCTGTGGCAGCATACCCCTTTGGCTAGGTGCCATGTTGTTTCTTGCTTGAGTTTGGGCTGATTCTAGCGGCATCTTTACAGATTTTACCTCAAATCAAAAATCGCTGGCGCAGGTTCTTAAGACTTTGGTTTTGTCTCCCTATTCTTAGGTTCTTCCTCTCTCTGACCAAATATCACTTCATATAGTTTGGTCCCCTGTTCTATTATCCAGTCTAGTGGTTTTCCCTGTCAAATTCATAAATTAATTAGGATACAATTTCTTTTTGGAGTCCATTAAAGTATGCAGTCTTAAATTCTACAGCGTAAGGGTAAAAGGCCACATCAAAGCGTGAAAATGCTCTTTTCAGATTTTGAAGGTATTGGCGAGGGAACATATCTGGCTTCGCCATCATAGTATAAGCTGATTTATTGGCATCCTGTATGGACTGATGAGGTGAGAATTGATGTCTAACCTCTTTCTCAAAGTCCGCCCATGACAAATGTTCCTGTTCATTGAGACCCTGAATGACACTAGCAGCTGCTGAATCTAGGGTTAGGTGCAAAAACTGTGTATATTGTTCCCTAGGTATCTGGAGGGCTTTAAATACATCGTGATCGGTTTCTAAATGGTCTTCCATGCAACAATTGCCTCCCTTTTTGAATGGTTTTCAAAGTCGTGATAGATTTCATGATTTTGATAGGACTACATTGTGCATTCTGGTGTGTGTTGTTCTGTCGCTCATTTCTGTTCTCTTGTGGGCAGGAATGATTGTGAATATTTGCGGTGATTCATACCCCATCATTGGGCTATAACCAGGTCTGGCCACAGGAACAGCTGTTGGTACATTGTTTCCTTGGCCAGAGCTGTGATTGAGTTCAGTTCCATTGAAAGTAGTGCCTTGTCGCCTTTCCTGAGACTTGAGAGTAACTATTTGCTGTTCTAAGTTCTTGCGCTGTCCTTGAAGCTGTTCTGCCTCATGACAGAGATAAGAATTCTCATCCCTGACCTTATTGATTATCGCTTGCAATTCATTGATTTGTGTCTGACACTGATTTAGCGCTTTGTCCTTTTCGTCATTTTCTTCTTTGAATATCTCCTTTTCCATAACATGGAATTCTCTGCCTTTCTCCCTGTTATCTTCTCTAAGTGTTTGCATTTCCAAAATAGCAACATCTTTGTCTTATCTTATTTCATCTAAAATTGCTTTTAAGTGGGTTAATTCTTGCTCACTCTCATTAAATTGTTTCTCATTCTGAGCTAATTGAGTAGTCGTATTGCTACATTTAGCTTGTAATTCCGTGTTTAGCACCGTCTATTTTAATTCTGATTTTAACCGCTGCACCTGATCACATTCATTGTCCAAACTGCATTGTAACTCGCTAATAACTTCAGTGTCATTCCTGTGCATCCTTATGGACCTATTTAGCAAGAACCACAATTTTGCGCATAATCTGATGATGCCCTTTTTCTACTTCTTGCGTTCTGAAGGCACACCTGCACAATGCTTCCTTCATCAAAATATTTTACAAATGCCTCCCATTCTGTCTTTCCATATTGTCAAATTCTCTGATGAGCAAACTGCATGGGAATAAAGCTTTGCCTCAAGTTAGTTTGCCAATTCAGAAAACTCAGCCTGGATTTGGGACATGGTGACACTATTGTGTGAGTCAAATGAGCACACAGTACTACACTACCTCACAGCACTTATTCAATGAAAGAGTGCACAATATGGTTATGCTTTAGAATGCAAGGCCATGCCCAGTTACTGTTTTTATAGTATCCCACTGGCTAATGCAACAAATATGTTGGATATAATTTGGGGTTATACCTATTACTTTGTGGTATTTTTATTATGGTGGTACTTGGTGATATATTGCGGTAACTCATTGGGGTATTTATTATAGTGGTGAGACTAATTTCAGAATATTGCCTAATAATTGTTTTTTACCTGGGTCACTAACCACAAACAACATACTGGACTTGATACAGGGCCTCATCACGACCTCGGCGGTAACGCTGGCGGTATTAGCGCAGGGGCTATTAGCGCGACCGCCATAGCCTCCGGCGCTAATAGCGCAGGATCACGAGTTGGGTGGACTTGGTAGTCCCCATTCCCCATTGAGCCCATTCGGGAATGCCTCATTCCCCATTGGGCTCAATGGGGAAATTTTGCGCTCATACCGCAAGTGGATTTCCCGCCGGCGGTATGAGTGCGAATTCTCGACGGATTTCACACCAGCTCAGAGCTGGGTTGAAATCCGTCGAGGCCCTGATTCGGCGGACCCTTAAATCTGGCGGTAATAGTGCTACCACCGGATTTAAGGGTTACCGCCAAGGTCGTGATGAGGCCCATACTCTGGATAAATGATTCATGCTTCCTCCTGGTATCTTATGTACAATACCACAATATGCCCTTCTGGCTGAGTTTCAACATCTGTAAAGCAGGCAATTGAAATACCGCACATTCATTCAGACTCTCTAGCTAAATAGCTCATGGCAGCTACTTCACTTTGAAATATTTCTTACTACACTTCTGTCTTTTTATGCATATCAAATAAAAGGGACTAAATGCAGTGTAGATGCAATAAAACTATAAGTTAGTTCATTTTGTATCGTAAAATAGAAATATACAAGTTATAGAGAGTAACAGTTATGTCCATGTTATATTTCACAGTGAAAATGCATTGCAATAGCTTTCTGTTTGTGTGTGAAGTCTTGCCAACTGTCCTAAGCAGTGTGGAACTTGGCAAGAGAAATACACGTTCAAACAACAACAAAAAAAACAAAGCTTTTCCACATAAATGTGGGATTACATACACGTTTAAAAATAGAGAGCGCCTAATATGAAGTGAGCTAGCTACCTGACTTCACCCAAAACAGCAGCACCTCACTTAAACTCATATTTACCTAGTTATGTCTGCGCTTGGCACAGCGATCTCTCACAATCTTTCCGCCTGCCTCCCCCAGGGTTGTTCAGATAAGGACTGCTCCAGCATCAGAGCCCTGAACTCTGCCTCCAGCCAGCTCCCGGTTACTCCGTCTCCCAGTGCCCCAAGATGCCTGACTGGCCCTCAAGCCCTTTTTACTACATTCTCCTGCCACTCAAGAGAAATACCTCCCCTTGAGCAGATCACTCCACTGAAACAGCACGTGATTTCATTGCTGGACTGCAAAAGCTGCATCTCTCTTTGAATTTCCTGCTCAAGACAATGCCCTGTTTTCAGTGAATGGATCTTCACATTTTTATCACCCAACGCAAATTCAGCCTGCACGCTTAACTTCCCATTTTAAAGAGCATTGTGCATTTTCAAAATCTGCCTTCAGTCTATTTCCACATAGACTAATTTGCACTAAATGTTATTAAGGAATTCAGTTACATGTTACTGGGGTTGGATTAGTATGTTAATTTATATTCGAATTAAATTTAGTGCAGCCCGGTCCACTGAAATATCATCCTGAGGTAACGTGTACGGTGCATTGGCATCTATTTAATTCTGCCTGAGACACACACTCTTGAGTCTAGAAATTAGTTTCACCCCTGAGCCCCTATTGCAGTTCAAACCCATGTTAACATGTGCATCACTAAAATTCAGAGCCCCTACAGCTACTCCAACAGGGATAGCCGGATGTGGAGTTATAGATGGAAGTTCATTGGGGTTAATTAAAAAGATCTGGGTTTTTTAAGGAGAGAGAGATGGTGACAAGTCGTTGAGTGCTGGGATTATGCACTGCCCATTGGACACAAGTGAATGTGGGGGAGGGGCATTTATAATCTGCAATGGGGAGTTTGTAGCATGCAATTGTGAGACCAAATTCAGCCCACTGTTCCCAGCAATTATGATTTAATTTTGATATAAGCAATCAATTCACAAGAGTGATTTTTCTGTACTAACAAAACCATACTATGCCCTAATTTAGCCAACATGTGTTTCAACCTTATGCCGTCTTTTTCAAGGCAAACATTGTTATTATTGGCCAGTCTTATTAGGATGCGGTCTACCTAGCAGTGATTCGACTGCAAACCAGTAAATGGGGATCGGTTGCAGGAGGATGTTCACTTGCTGAGCATTGATAATAGGAAATGTGTCCTGGCAATGATGAGCATGCATGCTCAAGAATGTGTGATGTATACGTGGCAATGGGGGATGTGTAATGGGTAATGGTAGGGATGTGTATATGTTGACCAAGAGTTTGGGGATGGAAGTTGTACTTTTAATATTAGGGTATTTATTGAGCGTGGATCCAGCTTCGTGAAGCAATTGCATGCTTTACATAAGGAGGAGAACAAAGTGAGAGAAGCAGTGAAAAGTGGGTGGGGAGCTGGCAGCAAGGGATCTAGAGGCAACCAGGGGAGGAGACAGGATCAGAGTCTCAGGTAGGATGGGGAGTGGAGTGTGTGTGAACCTTGGTGTTAGGGAGGAGCCATTCCTTTAATAGCCTTGAGTTATGGAGCTGTTGATGATTGGCAGGGTAAGGGAGGAATGCTTCAGTTGGAAGGGTGTAGAGCATGGAGGCAGGGAGGATGCCGTTCACATACTATGTGGCCTTGAGTGATGCTAGGGTGGCAGCGAGGTCTTCCATACTTAGTGTCTTAAAAGTTGGCCAGGTAGTTGTGGTTTTGTGAGATGGGATGTGTAGTGTTTGTCAATTGTGGCCTTGGTGTCTATGTGTTGGCAGATCATGTTGAACCTGTTGACAAAGAAAGAGTTGATGGCGGTGGATCTTGCGATGGAGTGTGCTATGAGTGGGTTGAGCAGAAGGTTGATGCAGTGCTTGATGACTTTGAAGAGAGCTCTGCTTTCATTGTTGGCCTTGGCTATGGTGTTTTGGTAGTAGTTGGCCTTGGCAGTGTTGATCAATTGTCTGCGTGTAGCACAGAGTTCGCTGAGCAGGGCGAGGTCACATGCGCTGCAGGATTTTTGCCAATTCTTTTCTTTTTTTATGACGGTTTGTTTGTAGAGGTGGAGTTCTTGAGTGTACCAAGGTGCGGAAGGTGTAGGTTTGTACTTGAAAATAGCTGTACACTAGAAAAAGGGGGTTGACATCATGAGGAATCATGGGGGACATACATTCTGAAACAGGAAGGTCTTTTGGCCATCGGCTGGCAAGTGTGTTTACTGAGAAACCATGAGAGGTGAAATGTGTATGGATCAGTGCTGGGGATAGTCACTGGTAAATATGGTGACACGAGTGAGCTATGGTGGTGATTGAAGACGCCTTTGGTTGGCATGTACAGTGTGATACCGGGGTGAAATAGGGGTGCCGGAATGGTGATGATGTCTACTTAGCAGTGGGAAAGAAGTGTTTTGGGGAGTGATAGAGATACGTAAATATTAAGTTTTGCAAGGCAACTGCAGAAATCAGGACATTCAAGCAAGTGATTATGTAATGTGTGATGTTCAAGTCGTATTACACCGCAGATGAAAGGGCTTGATGCCTTAAGGGACAGAGAATTGTGGGTAACTCTTTGGAAGGGGACTCAGACTGCTATTTCTTTGCTCATAAGAATGTGGAATTATACAGAAGAAAGTTTAAAGACATGTTAATGTATCTCCATACCTATGATGAGGATGTTGATAATTTTATTGAGTCAAAATTGTGTAGGCTATTTTTCTCTAATGGTTTTATGTATCCACGGCTTATAGAAACCAATCAACACTTAAATACTGAGCTGTTGTGTTGAAGAAAATGTGCTGCATAATTGTGTGGATGTGTACTCATCAGTGATTGACAAATGCATGCTCCAATAATAGGGCTGTATATTGGGAAATGGTGTAATGTGTATATAGATTAATCAACGGTGGATGAATGCACTAAGGTATCGGTATATTGGGTCCTTCCTCCCCTCTATCTCTATCTGTTCCCCAGGGGTCTAACCTCTCTCCCTGGCTGGTCAACCAATACCTGGCACTTCTTGCCCATCGCATTGCCGCGCTCCGCCCCAACTTCCAGTGCTATGTGGATGACACTCAGCTCATTTTCAGGCTACCCTCAGCCACCTCTTCTCCCTCTCTCATCTCTGACTGTATGTCCGCCATCCAGGGGTGGTGTGCCGCCAACGATCTCTGCCTTAATGCCACTAAGACCGAGACTCTCCTCATCAGCACACCCACTCCCTCCTTTCCTGTCACACCCTGGCCGGCCTCTCTTCGCCCTCTTCCTGCTCCCACTTATGAGGCTAAAACCCTCAGGGTCATCTTCGACTCCACACTCTCCTTCTCTCCTCACATCTCTGATCTCTCTGAGAAATCACACTACCAGCTGCACCTCCTCAGAGGTATTCCTCCTTTCCTCTCCTTCCCCAGAATCTCACTGTCTCCAGAGCTCTGGTTCTCTCTAGGCTGGACTACTGCAACAGCCTCTTTCTAAATCTGCCTGCTTCTACTCTCAGCCCTCTGCAACGCATCCAGAACAGGACTTGTCCTTGGCCTCAAGCCCAGGGATTGTATCTCTCCAGGACTGAAATCTCTGCACTGGGTCCCAGATGCTGTGAGGATTAACTTCAAAACCCTCTGCATTGTCCATAAGGCCTTCTGGGGCCTGGGGCCTTAATACCTTAATACCTTCAACCCTCTCTTCCTAAATATCTTCCTTCTCGAGCTCTTCGCTCATCCGCCTCCAACTCCCTCAGGGTCAGTCGATTCTCCAAGCAACAAGTTGGTGGTAGATCTTTCTTTGGCTGGGGCCTCCCTCTGGAACAGCCTCCCTGCCACCATGAAACTTGAGGAGAATCATCTCTGGTTCCAGAAGCCCCTCAAAACCTTTCGCTTTGCTTCTGCTTTTTGTCCTCCTCTCCCCTGCTAACTTCCTGGCTGACACTGAAACTGCACTGATTACCTGGCCCCCATCTGATCTCGGGCCCAGGTCCCTTCCCCCGCCAGTTGCACTCCTGCACTGCCTTCCTGGCAACCCCCGCCCTTTGGGACTGTTTCTGTATCCCTACAGTACCAGCACTTAACACCTGATGTCTGCACTTGCCCTTGCCACCTGCTGGCCGTACTTTTTTTATTATCCCTTGTACTCCACTGTCCCCTCCCACCTCCCCCCACACTTTCCTTCTTCCCCTTCCCACGCACTTGTGCGATCTGAATGACACCTGGCCTAGTAGGATCCTTGTCTGTCTTCCCTCTGTTCCCCCTCCCTTGCCATATCGTATCATATCATATATAGTGGGAGTACAGAATGGTTACTGGTCGTACTGGGAACCTGGCGTACTGTTCAGTCAAGAGCCATGATAATGTGTGCTCTGCAACAGTAAGGATGTGTATTGGGCGATGGTATGGATGTGTGTGTGGTGCTAAGATGCAGGACTGTGGGTCTATAACACTGGTAGGGATGTGTGCTATGTAGTGAACATAGGTGGGCACTAGAACTGGTCAGTGTTTGGAATTTGAACTGGAAAATGGGGTTCTGTTTACAGAGGAATAGTAGGATGTGTAATGGGCAATGGTGGGGAGATGTAATGGTAAATGGTGTTCTGTTTTCAGTACTTAGCAATGATGAGACTATGGACCAGGGAAATTGGTCGTTGTGCGCTGATTGAGGGCTGTCAAAATGTGTGCTCTGCAGTGGTCTGGATATAATTCACATCAGTTAGGGTGAATGCATTCTGGGAAATGGAGTGCTGTTTACTGAGCATAAACTTAAAGCAAACACGTTTTGTCAGACACAAGTAGACTGCGCCTCTTCTAAGTGAAAAGACCTACCCACAACTAGGTGCTGGTAAAAACGGAAGGTATATTTTAATGCATCCCAAAGCCTGCGCTCCTCCTGTTCCCCAATTATTAGAATATAGTTTGTGGTATTTGCCTCTCAGACAGCAATATGGGCATAGTTTGAACCTATGACGACACAGTGATTGAGGTTTACTGATGTACACTGACTATGAGTCACCAACATCACCTTACAAACACAAGAGCACACAGCAATCGGCCTGCGAGAAACGTTATATTGGAATAAGCAGAGATTTTTTTGTTTTGAAATAATTTTATTGTCGATATATTTGTCAGTCACTTTCAGGAAAAGCGCAGGCTTCGGGATTTATTAAAATGTACCCTGTTTCCTGAGCAGTCAGCTGAAGGATGGCATGCTCTCTACACGGGAATGCTGGTGGGTTTGTACTTGACAGGGGTGTGGATATGTATATGTGAACAATGGTAGGGGAGATGTGTACTGGGAAACGGTGTGGACGTGCACTGAGGAAGTGGGTACTTTGTACTGATTAATGGGGAAGATATGAACCAATGGTTAACATAACTCTGCAATGGTAGGGCTGTGTACTCTGCAATGGTAGGGATGTGTACTCTGCAAGGGTAGGGATGTGTACTCTGCAATGGTAGCATTTGTAAAAGGGCAATGGTGGGAATGTTCTCTCTTGAAAAACAGAGGGGTGTTCTTTGCAATGGCGGAGATGTGTTCTCTGCAATGCCAGGGGAATGTGTAAAAGGTCAATGGCGGGAATGTTATCTCTAGAATAATGGGTGTGTGTTCTCTGCAGTGGTGGAAATGGGTATTCTGCAATGACGGGGGGGATGTGTAAAAGGGCAATGGTGGGAATGTTCTCTCTTGAATAACAGGGGTGTTCTTTGCAATGGCAGAGAAATGTACTCTGCATTGGTGGTGGAAATGGGTCAATGGTGGGAATGTTCTCTGTTGAATGACTGCTGTGTGTTCTCTTAAATGGCAGAGATGTGCAGTTAGCAAGGGTACGGATGTCCTCTGCAAGGGTACGGATGCCTTCTCTGCAAGGGTAGGGATGCCTTCTCTGCAAGGGTAGGGATGCCTTCTCTGCAAGGGTAGGGATGCCTTCTCTGCAAGGGTAGGGATGTGTTCTTTGCAATGGCAGGGATGTGTTATGTGCAATGGTGGGGGAATGTGTAAAAGGTCAACGGTGGGACTGTTCTCTCTTGAATAATGGGTGTGTGTTCTCTGCAATAGTGGAGATGTGTATTCGACAGTGGTAGGGATATGTTCTCTGCAAGGGTAGGGATGTGTTCTCTGCAATGGTGGGGAATGTGTAAAAGGTCAACAGTGGGAATGTTCTCTCTTGAATTATGGGCGTGTGTTTTCTGCAATGGTGGAGATGTGTACTCTGTGCAAGGGTATGGATGTGTTATCTGCAAAGGCGGAGATGTGTACTCTGCAAGGGTAGGGATGTGTTCTCTGCAAGGGTAGGGATGTGTTCTCTGCAAGGGCAGGTATGTGTTCTCTGCAATGGTTGAGATGTGTACTCTGCAAGGGTAGGGATGTGTACTCTGCAATGGTGGGGGAATGTGTAAAATGGTAATGGTGGGAATGTTCTCTGAATAACGTAGGGGTATTCTGCACAGTGGCAGAGATGTGTTCTCTGCAATGGTGGGGGAATGTGTAAAAGGGCAATGGTGGGAATTTACTCTTCTGAATGACAGTTGTGTGTTCTCTGCAATGGCAGAGATATGCACTCTGCAATTCCCCTCTGTTTTGGCCATCCAGTATATGTTATAATTTTCTATGCGCTCCAGTATTCCTCTATCATTGTCTGCGTTGTCCTCATAAGGAAACTTCTTTTGTCATCCATCGTAATGTAGCAGAATTCCCTTGGAACTGGCCCCTAGTCGTGCAAAGCGCCAATTGCATTAGGCACTGTGCCCTAGTTGCTGGGATTTCAGTGGCTACGAGGTGTTCATGGCAAAGGGAATGAGAGAACAAACATAGCAGCTCTCCCCTGAAGCTTCTCTTCCCACACGGCTCATGTGCTGGTACCACATATTATTGGTGACGTGGGCTGAATTCATCATGTAGGCATTTACATGTTTGAAGTTGTTGGTAACGCTCCATTTGAACCTTTTTATCTCTTGCGCGGCACGTGTCAGGGGTGGGGTCATCCATTCAGTTACTAAGGGGACAGGTGTCAAATTAGTATGTACTGTTTCAGGTGCATAATACAGTGCTGCTTTCCATACTGCTAGGAGGGTAAAGAGAGAGAGAGAGAGAGAGAGAGAGACAGCAGAATGCAAACAATACTGCGACAATTGACTTAGTAGTGTAATACAAGTGGTGCGAGTGGGCTTGCCTGTTTCTTTGTCTGAACACTATAACTCTGCTTAGCAAAATCTACAGCATTGTCTATTATCATCATTCCCCCCCCCTTTTTTCTTTGTTTTTACCCTTTTTTCTAAACTTCTACAGAAAAATTTAATCAAAATTGACATCAGTATGCGCTCGAAGATGAATTGTGTCTTGGGATCGCCCAGTAAGGCAGCAATGAGCCCCTTGCTTGTCTTCAGCACTTGAAAACTATTTGCTACATATATGAGAGAGGCATAGATTATAAGCTGAAAGGGCACCATTTGGCATTCATGCTCTGGTTGTGTGGAAATACTTCCTTTCTTCTTTTACTCCGCATGTAAAAGTCTTCTCCTAAAGATGTGGTTCATGCGTGCACGTTGGTTGCTTATGTAAAGAAAGGCAATGGGCCTCATCACAAGTTGGGCAGTAGCCTTTAAATGCGGTGGCAACGCTATAACTGCTGCATTTAAAGGCTGCCCTATCATGAGTTGGGCTGGAAAGTATGGAGTTTTACCTCCCAGCTTTTTGCTGGAGGTATAACTCCTGCTTTCCGCCTGTTTTTTGTCACATTTACCACCGGGATACCACCCAACTTGTGATGAGGCCCAATGTGCCTTCACTAATTCTCAGTT
This sequence comes from Ambystoma mexicanum, assembly GCF_040938575.1. Taxonomy (NCBI): domain Eukaryota; kingdom Metazoa; phylum Chordata; class Amphibia; order Caudata; family Ambystomatidae; genus Ambystoma; species Ambystoma mexicanum. Next base: position 35,013,896 of record NC_090936.1, read on the forward strand.
ATTGCTAATCTGCTTCTTGTCATGGACCGTGTCTGTACTCTTTGTTCTCTCACTTTTTCTTGCGCTGCTTCGTCTGGGATGTGGGGCTCGGGGGTACAGCCTTTGATGTCTCCTATATCAAACCAGGATCTATTCCCTATACATTTGACAGCTATGGAAGTAACATTGCCTCCTCCTCCAAAGCACTTGCTCTTCTGATGGGGCTCTTCCATGTACTTCTATTATCTGGGTAATGGGCAGTGAGTTTAAACCTTTATTCAATATCCTTTTTTGCTTTTATTGGGCGGCGTGTCGAATTCAGTAATTTCAGGAGAATATGCTGCTCTTTTGGCTTCTGTCTGTGGCTTTGTTGCTGTAGGAGATTATGTCCCCCCCCCCTCGTGTGGGCAGTGCACTTCACCACAGCAATGGCTGCTGGGAATTGCAGTGCATTTATGATCCTGTCCAATAGGGGTGCGTGCTGTACCGGAGTTCCGTCAGAAAGTAGGAGGCTCCACCTTTTCCAAGGTGACAGTCCTGCGTGTACTGTTGACAACATGTAGGCGGAGTAGGAATACACTGTGATTTACTCATCCTCATGTGATTCGAGGGCTATAAGTGCCACAAGCCCTGCTACTTGCACTGAAAAGTGTGAGGGCAAGCAAACTATCTCAAATATCCCACTTTGTCTCACCTTCACCACTGCTGTCCCAATGTGTCTTTCCCCTGAAGTCTAGTCAATTGTTGTTATTGTTGAGGACCTGTCAATAAAGAGTACTCGCCCCACCCACCCCTGTGTCTCTCTCTGAGGTTGTTTTCTCTGATATGGGATATGCCATCATAATATTCAGTCGATTTGGCGCAGTAGTGTACGTAATCCCCAACCTGAACTGGTTTGTTACTGGATTCACTACTCTGCACCTCACTACTTTGATGGGTCTGAGATGATTATTTCATACACAGATGCTCTCTGTGTTGTCAATGTGCTCTTGTGCTTTTCAAGAATGGCAAAAAAGGGCATAATCAACATAGTGTTATTCTTTAGTCCATTGTGATATTCACTGACTACTCAAGTGCAAAGGCTGCTGCAGCCAATGCTTTTTTGCAGGGATAACAACCCTTCATTACTGGATCTAAGAGTCCGATGTAATAAGTTAAGGGCTTATGTCCCAGGGTAGTCTTCTGTGTGAGTACTGCTGTCATCACCACCCCGTTGGAATGAGAAAATAAATAAAACTCTTCATTGCAGTCGGGATCCCTAAAACTGGTACTGTGCATATTGCTCTCTTCAATTTGTCAAAGGCTTCTATCTTTTCATTTGTCCAGGCTATTTCGTTGCTGCCTCTCTGAACCTCTTTGAGTCCTGCTAGGCTTAACATATGTGTTGCAATCAAATACTCATGCCCTGCAATAATTGCACAGACCCAAGAACTGCTGCATCTCCCTCACTGTCTTTGGCTGCCGTGTTTTGGTGATTGCATCTGTTCTTTCTGAGGTCACCCTCCTGCCTTCCTGTGAGATCAAATGGCCAATGTATAGAACCTCTGTCTGGCCGTTGGGAGACAGGCATGATATCAAGAGAGATGACACAGACAACAGAAGTGCGGTTCTAAACACAACTCTATTAATGATAAGGATGGCGTAACGCCCAACTAGCCCTATACTAAAGTGGGATTTTCCCCATCTAAAGAAAATTAAGGAAAGTCTTTGTATGTAAGTCCCAAATTAAAGTCTGTGTCAAAACCTATTATTGTCCTCATAACTAACAAATCATGGTGTCAGAATTTTCTCAACAAAATAGATGTGTTCAAAAGTAAAGATTAAGCTACTTTCAGCTTGAGTTGCTCTTGGATTCCCTGTTTAAAGTTCAACGCAATCCCAATAAAGGTTCAATTCAATAGTGTTTGGTCAAGTTCCGAAATTACCTTTTCCATGTTCAAATGTAGCACAGTTCAAACAAAACAAAGGTCCTGGGCTTCTCTTTCCCAAATTCAAATATAGCACAGTTCACACAAAACAGAAGTACTGGGCCTCATTATAAGTCCGGCGGTAACCAAACCGGAAAAAACGGCAGGTTACCGCCAGACCCGTATTACCATTCCGCCTCAGTGATTCCCGGAATCACCAGGGCATTACGACCCCAGTGACCCAGGAATTCCGGAGGCGAAAGTGTGTAAGTCCCCATTCCCATGGAGCCCCAAAGGACTCCATGGGGATGGGGACAATGGAAACACTGGTTCCGTCTATGACAGAGCCAGTGTTTCCATGTCCGCCTGCAGGCGGGTGGTGTTAAACACGCCTTGTCAGACCTGGCGGGAGTGACACCTCCCGCCTGCAAGACTCTTACTCAGCCGGTCCGGAAAGAACAGTGGTGGCGGTTTTACCACCACCGTTCTTTCCGGACGGGCAGGGTCGTAATGAGGCCCCCTGAGTTTCCCATCCCCAAGAAAACATTCTGCGGTTCTTTGACTCCCAGGGGGCCCATCCCCAAGACTTTCACACAACATTCACGTTGGTTTCATTTTCTCAAAGTTCAAAAGAAAACACTGGGCCTGTTTGACCCTCCTTCAGGTTTGCCTCACCAAGTGTTTCACAATTCTTTAAAGCTTATTCACCATTCAGGGTTTCCTGGTGTAGGCGCAGTTGTCAGACCACACAGTCCACCCATCACAGGTCACGCAACCAGTAACCCTACATATTAGGAGACTTTCTGGTGTAGATGCATTTGTTGGACCACACTTTCCACCCATCACCGGTCATACAGCCATTGCTTTTGGGTCCCTTTATAGACTCTCCTGTCTTGGGCTTTCACTGTCCACACTTGTATTCCCAGTAACACTCTTTGATACTAGTTCTTGACTTGTTATATACTTGTGACTGTTTCTCACATTTGCAACTCTAATTGGGAGTCTTGTTAATGTTTGTACACATAACACTCGCCCCAACTCTTCAATCCTTCATATGGCTTTGATTCTGTCCATAATGCTCTTAATCGGTAGTGCTGATTCATGTGTCTATTAGTGTTCATTCACCATTCATCAGATCGTAGTTTACTCATTTAACAGCTTCCTTTCAGTTTGGCATTCATTATAGGTGACATTTACTTGTGCTCACTTAAATGACAACTTTCTTTCAGTTGGCTATTCAATATGGGTAGTATTTACTTGGGTTTGCTCAATCAGCTGTTTTCTTTAAGTTCGGCATTCAATATGAGTAGCATTTACATGGGTTCATTAATTAGCAGTTTTCTTTCAGTTGTGAGAAACCAAAGGGTGTCTCACTTGCTAGTCCCTGGGGATCTCTCTCTCAGGTGGCCAGGGCACGGCCATCGCCTTTGGATCCAGACCCTGGGGGTGGACCACTGCGGGAGGATCACCTGTTTAGGGGATCTTCAGGGAGTGGGGTTGAGGCAACTGATGGTGAGATGCGGTATCCCCCCCCCCCCTTTCCTGTGCCCATACCTCATCCTATTTTATAGTTTTGAGCTTAGGGCCCTTTAGGAACGTGCATGCAATGGATGGGTTCATGCAGAATAACTCTGAGTCCAAATAACCGAACCAACTCGGGAAGATGGCAAAGTACTGTTTTATTTACAATTATCAAGGATACATTCGATAGGGTTGTCTCAATGGGTATCTTCTTTTGAACATACTTTGCGGTACTGGCACAGCTACTGGTGTCAAACACAGCACAATCTCAGGCTTCCAACAGATGGGAGGTAGGGGGGCAGAGTTTCCTGCAGGGGCATGCAGCTGCTCCTCTATAGGATTCTCCAACATCCCAACTCCCCCGCCTCTACATAAACACTGCACTGAGGAAGAGGATGACTGTGAGTAAAGAGGCTAACCCTTACAGATCTCATTGGACATGTCCCGTTAATCAGTTCAAGCAAAGTCAGGCACTGGACCTTAATCACATACATCTGACACGAGAAGGAGCAGATCTTTTGGGGGAAAGACGAAACCCACTTGAGCAGGACGACCGATCGAGGGGAAGGAAAACTATGAAATTCCCTGCAGGAGGTCGTTGCCTCTGGGGAAACCGTGAAGGAGATGTGGAGAAAGCCAAATCCCAGACAAGAAGAAGCCTGCATTGTGTTTGTCGTTCACCCGGGAGGGTCGCTGGTGTCCTTGAGAGTTGGGACAGGGGAGGCCAACCTGTGGTATCAACCTTGACTTGTGAATCAAACCTGCAAAGACGAGAAAGGAATGCACACAAACGGGGAATTAGCAAAAAGAAATGAAAGGTCTGTTTGTGTCAAGAAATGATTGAAGCTGCAACAGTTTATCGCACGATTGAAGGTTGCACACATGCTGATGAGATGTGAAAAATAAATCAAATCAGTAATGAACTTGTCAGTTACAGATAACTGTGAAGCCAACACTACAGAGTAGCGGAGTGTCCCGGCGAAAGGAAATAGCCCACTTGAAGGTCTAATTGTTTGATGTCTTGTTATAAAGCAGTAAAGTGAACGAAATCTGAAATTGCGCAATGGTCAAGATTAACCTTGACGAAAGGAGAAGTTAAAAGGTGATTGCTTAAAGAGGAAGATTTCTTTGAACTAGTTCTGATTGAGGTATAGAACTACCAATACCAAGAGACATTGCGGCTAATAACATAAGGGAAAGCAGAAGTGAAAGTCGAAGTGGTTTCATGCAGGTCTATGGTGAAAGCCTTGCACATTTGAGAGTCTTCAACATCAGTGAAAGGTCCGAGCCTGGCTGAGGGAGACCGTAAACATGAAATACATTAGGGGAAGGGAACCCCTAAAGAATGTGAATGAAGCTTGCGGAAGGGAACCCCTGCACGTTCTATGATTGCGAGGTTCGAGCCCGGCTGAGGGAGGCCTATGTGAACTTCTGATGCATTGAGAGGTCTGAGCCCAACAGAGGGAGACCTACATGAACTTTTGGTGAACTGTGAAAGAAACTTTGGAAAGCTTGAATAAGTGACTTTAACGTGGAAGTCCAAGCGGCCCTGGACCCACGTTTTGTACTGCATTTTTTTCATAACCTGAGCCAGTGTGCCATCCTGTTTATGAGGGCTGCCTTACTCCGTGCTGTCCAATGTGGGCAGGAGAGCTCACTCAGTCACATTGATCCTTTATGTTATGACATTGACTTTTCTTTGCATACCCATACCCCTTTAGACACTTTTTGTATAAGAGACAGGGCAGGCATTAGGGTTTGTTAGTATAGGCCATTTTGATTTGACACTGACTGACTAGGACTGTGTTTTCTTTATTATATGTTGGTAGAGACTACTTCCTCGTACCTATAGGGCAACGTAGGTGGTTTTCCAAACCCCAAGAAGCTATTAAAAGTTTTTGAAACTTGTAAGTCATACTTGTGATACCATGCCTCCCATACATAGTTCAGTACTCAATATGGGTATCATTTACTTAAATGCAGGAACCGTTATCTATTTCAGAGTTCCTTCGGAGCGCTGCGGTCTCCTCAGTGTCTCCTGACTCTTACCGGTTTTGCGGCTCATCCCAGTGGCTTTCTTCGAATGGGAAATCACCTGTCAGTTTGTCGAGCACGTCTCCATACACGCCTCTGCACATCTGCTCCACACGTGGTTCATGTCCCCGGCATCTCCCGCAGCTCGAGCTGCACCCAAGCTTGGGTGCAGACGGCTCTTCTGGCTTCTTGCATAGTCCTTCTGGCAGGTCTCTGGGAAAAGTTACTCCCGTTTCTGCTTCTTGGCTTGGTCCCAACATGGCAGATTCTCTGTCTAAATTCTGGGCTCCACCTTTTATCAGCCTGTCGTGGAAGTCCAAATAATAAAGTCTGCTGTCTACTACTCTAACTGACCCTACCACTATAAACTAATTTAGCTTCCGAGAATGACTCCCTTATCCCTATGATACTTCTAGTATCAGTCTATCGATTAGTATATGATTATTAAATATCGTCTGGTTACTTCTTTGATAGGTCTCTGTAATTCTTCAAATGATCTTCTGAGTATTCCTCTTTCTCTAGGATCTCCTTTTAAGGATTCTTTACAATGTTTATCTTCTTGTTTGGATTTTTTCGGGGCCTAGGGTGGCTACCCCGCCTGGTTTGTTATATCTCACTTCGCTTTGCTTTCTCCAACCCTGTCCCAGGGATAATACCTGTCTTCCTTTCCAGTATATCCTTATCATTGACTTTTCACTCTCCTTGTTCAGCCTTTCAACAGTTTGTTCTTCTGTGTTATCATATTTTAAAGTTTCTTTATTTTCTTTCCCAGGGTATTGTGAGCACTGGGTCTTCTCTTTATATATTCAGATTTCCCAGAGTTTGCGCATTCGTATTATCGTTTAACTTCAACACTGAGACGAGTAGGCTGTGCGGTAAAATGATTCCCTCTTTGAGGCCACCCATGACTCTCATACTCCTGGTCACCTTTTTTGGTTGTGGTGGGGTACGTCTTCCGGAGTTGAGTTCCTCGGAATCCCTCTCTCTGGTTCTCGACTGCTGTTGCCCTTTCTTTGTCAGTGTTCGCTTTCTCATAGACTCTCTTCTCCGTCTCATCTCTCTCCTCCCATTCCAGGACTCCGGTATTTGGGTGCCGGTGCTGTGGCTGAACAGTCGCGATGATTTCTGTGAAGTATTTTGGACCTGTGGTCCACCGCAGGTCTCCTTCCATGGTCCCACCACCACCTTGGTTTCTGCACTTCGGGATACTCGAGCTGCAGACACACTGTAGCTCTGGAATTCCGCTCTCCGCACTTGTGCGAGCCTGAAACTCCCAGGCACTCTGATTTCTGTTTCCTGCAAGTGTCATACTACTCAGGTCCTCTCTGAGCAGAGGACTTCGTTTCTCTCTCTGTCTCTCTCTCTCTCTCTCTTGCTCTCTCTATCTCTTTCTCTCTCGCTCGCTCTCTCTCTCTCTCTCCTCCTCCTCCTCTTTCTCTCTTTCTCCCTCCCCCTCTCTATCTCTCTCTCTCTCCCCCTCTCTCTTTCTCTCTCTCTCTCTCTTTGTCTCTCTCTCTCTCTCTCTATTTCTCTTTCTCTTTCTCTTTCTCCCTCTCTCTCTCTCCTCTCTCTGTTCTCTCTCTGTTCTCTCTTTCTCCCTCTCTCTCTCTTCTCTCTCTTGCTCTCTCTCCTTTATCTTTATATGCCCCCTCGATACTCCCTTCATCTACGTACTTGTCTCAGTAGACTGGTACTTCTTATTTAAAGGCACATACTCCTTTTCAGTAAGATCATGGCATATCTGTAGAGTTTCTGCATCCCAGTTTTGATATAAGTTTGTTTTTGTTGCATGATGGTGTCCTATGTAGGCCATAATGTGTACAGGTATAGGGATTTCCTCTCAGGCACAGGAGTCCATGTCCCCCAATGGGCAGTCTCTCTCAGTGAGGTCCCACATGCCTCTACCCGTATGGAGGGTATTATGGAGCAGGCTCGCCTCCCTAGCCTCACAGGAGTGGGCTCCCCCTTGGGGAGAAGGGATGAATTACCTTGATTCATCACATCAGTCACAAAAATAGAAAGAGTTCCACTCTTGCAGAAAGGAACAGGCTTCTATTCACATTTTTTCCTGGTAAAGAAAAAAAATGGAAAATGGTGACATTCTGGACCTGCGTGGCCTCAACATATATGGAAACCGCATTATGGTCAAGATGACCACACTACAACAGGTCGTACCATGGGTTCAGGAAGGATATTTTCTGGCAACTATCGATCTAGAAGATGCCTACTTCCACATACAATCGAACCGGCTCACAGTCAATGCCTAAGGTTCACAGTAGGAAACCGCCATTACCAGTTCTGCATACTTCACTTCGGACTAAGGTTGGCATATAGAGTTTTTATGGAAAGCCTGGCATCAGTAGCCGCACATCTACGGAGGTCGGGAGTGGAAGTGTTCCCATATCTGGACGATTGTCTTATAAAGGTGCCGTCCGAGAAGCAAGCAATCCAGGGTTTCAATCACAGAAAAAATCACCATTCCTAAAATTCCTCAGCCCCATCTTCACAAAGGGCCAGATTCCTAGCGGCGGATCTGGATACATCCACCCCCCCTCGTACAACCGTCCAGCGAGCGGTTTAGAGCGCTGGTATAGCTAGTGAGCTAGTGAGCTGGTTCATGACAGCGAAGATTGCCAAGGTGCGTCAATACAAGTCCCTGCTGGGCATGATGTCCTCTACCTCCTCCTCCTCCATCCCTGACACTCTGACCGCCATCCAGCCATGCTGTGTGGCTAATGATCTCTGTCTTAATGCCAGTAAGACAGAGATACTTCTCATTGGGACCTTTTTTCCTTCATACCCTTTGGCTGCCCTCCTTGAGCCCTCCTGTGAGACCAAAAACTTTGGGGTAATCTTCGACTCTGCTCTCAACCCTCACATCTTAGACCTTGCCAACAAGGCCCACTTCCAGGTCCACCTCCTTAGAGGAATCTTCCCTTTCTTCACCTTTCCCCAGAAGCTCAATGTCTCTAGAGCTCTGGTCCTTTCTAGGTTGGACTATTGCAACAGCCTCTTCCTTCCTCAATATCCCCCTTTCCTCCCTACGCCCCCTTCAGCTAATCCAGAATAGGGCTGCAAGACTTATCTTGGCCAAGCTCATTTCAAGCTTTGGTGTGCGTTTTTTCATATATGCCGACGATACCCAGATTCTCTTCAGTTTAAATGCCCCTAAGGAAAGCCCTCCCCAAATGCTGAGAGATTGTCTTTCAGCGGTGGGGTCGTGGATGGCCAGGGTCGAACTGGGACAAGAAATAGGCTCAGACACCCAAAAAAAAGTGGCCAACCTCTCGCCTCAAAAAAGTGGCCCACAACCCTCTGCCTCAAAAAAAGTGGCCCTCAGACCATCATCAGTGAATCGCGTCAATTCACGACTTTACAGAAATGCTACTTATGGAGGGTTCGTGTGTCTGTTACATTACAACACAACTCATAAAATAACATAACTTTGCATACAGTTCTGTGACAGGGTCCACAGCTCCGAGGTGCAGGAGTGGCATGAACCTACCACCCCCACAGCAGTTTTGGGACCTGCTGCAATTCGATGCTTATACAAGGCTCTGAACCCCAGCAGTGAAGGAGGGTTAGGGTGACGATGGTTGGATAGGGAGGGGAGGGGAGGGGAGGGGAGGGGAGGGGAGGGGAGGGGAGGGGAAATGGAATGAGGTTTAGGGAGAGGTGATAGCATTGTTCCTAAGTAAACTATGAAGAATATGGTTATGATTTCACTAATGTGATATACATTTCATACAAGAATGGATCACCATATGTATCATTAATATCTGTGTGTATAGATCCATATTATCAAATTATCAAGCAGGTCCAAGGCCAAATGCTATGTTATTGTAGAGCACGCTTAAGCTCTTTTTTATAGAACAAATATGCATACAATATCACCCAACCTTTGTTGGTACTCATCTCATTTATCGACCTCAGAAGGATTAAAGGCTGAGATGGCCTTTCTGGGATTCGAACCTGCAGATCACACACACATTGCAGCAGTGAGCGCTCAACCCACTGAGCTATCATATCATCCAAAGTAAAATGAACACTTATTCTGTAGTGGATACCATTAAACTGGTAACTGAAATTTAACAGCAGACCAGTTAAGTTCATCTGCAGGTCTGGTGCAAATGTGGACACATGTCAAGCCTGCGTGCATCTACTTTTCAGGCTTCAGAATCAAAAGTTGGCAAAATAGGGAAAGCAGCGCACTCACAGGACATCCCATAATCTGAGCACTCGTTACCTCATACATGCAAAGAAACATTCTGAACATCATGCCAGGGAGATGGGAAAGATAGACACTTTACAACAAAGCATTCATTGGGGCACAATGAATTCAATGTTTGGCCATAGCACATCAAGTGGCCTGGCCACTTGATGTGCTATGGTCAAATATTTCTACATTGTACACAAGCTTTTAGACGCAAGAATTTTGTCAAGTGACCGACCGAGGGCCATCCCCTGGTTGCTGGCACTCTCACGTGTGGCCTCTATCGCGCTCTGACCCGCTGCAGAGATGTTAGAGCAGGGATCCAGAGTGGTGGCACTGACCCCGAGGTGTCTGGCCCTAGAGTGAAGGAATGGCGGTGTTAGGAGGCTCACAGGCTGGCCTGTTCATGGTGTGCAGGGGTGCAGAATGCCAGCGACAGCACTGCCGCATTTGGCCAGAGCGACTCCTGCTCTTGCGGTGGCAGATGGAGGGGCTTTTTTTTAACATTCTGATGTTTACATTTTCCGAATGAGAAGCAGATGGTCCCAGTGTGTGCATCAGGCACGAGCAGGCAGTGCAGCTTTTGAGCACTGCTTGAGAGGCCCTCATCTTGAAAGTGTCCAAGGCCATGCTTGTTTGTTCTGGCAGTGTACCAGTGACTGCCTGATTGCTTCTCTGCAAGGCAGGCTGACATCTCACAGACAATGTGCACTTGTGGTTTCCGGAGCGTGTACACGCAGGAGTCCATGTCTGCGATCGCCGATTATCTGGAGGTGTGTGCACGTGAGGAGGAGTCATTTTAAGTTAGTGTGCATATGTCAGCACCATGACTAAAGTATTCTGCATTGTGCACATGTCAGAGGCAACGTGTAAGGTGTTCTTCACTGTGTACACGTGTGAGGTCTGAGGACACCGAGATGGAATGTCTGTTGATTGTTACAGATAACGGCAGAAAGAAACCATGCTATAACTGTGTGAAACTTGCAAAAAGCAAAATACATAGTCCAAAATGAATGCTTACCTCAGCTCTTGGCCAGGCTCCTAGAATCTCTCCATCTCTGCTGCCAGGCTGCCCATTCCCTGCTAAAGCTGCACTTGCTGCTGTGTTCTTCAGGTGAAAGCTGTGTCTGCTCCAGAAGACAAAGCAGCGCTGGGTTGTCACTATCCTGGCGAGCTGGTTTCTTCCAGCCACAGACGGCCCTGATGCCAACCTGGGGGTGAGGGGCATTCTGACAGATCCCCATTCTGACAAAGGCCGGCAGTTCTTCCATCTCGTGACACATGACCCATTGACCAGAGAACTGATGAAAGCTCTTGGGACTGGAGAGCCTCAGCTCGCTAATGACTGCCCTCTTCCTTTCTAGCAAGAAACTCTTAACATAAATCACCGCCTCTCCTGCCGCCTCCCCCATTGCTGTCACTTTCTCGCCATGCCATGTGACACATCTTCATTGCTCTTTCACATTGGCCCGGCGACGGCGGCCCCCAGGCACAACAACAGGTTGCTTTGAACTTTGCAAAGAAGCAACAAATTTGTTGCTTCCTGCAAAGTTGAAAGCAACTTAATGTGCGTGCTGGCACCATTGTGCCGTGGTCCCAGCGAGGCAAAGCCCAGCCCTGCAGGCAACCTCCAGGCTCCTGCTGCAGCCTTTGCGGTGCGGCTGGTGCTTTTTGCTTTTGCTTTTTTTTTCTCACACAGGCCCAGCGTGGGCAGAAACTGGCCCCCAGGCAGGGACTGGACAATTTAGCATCTGCCACTGGCCGATTGGCCGAGGGGGCAATCGGATGCTGTGGATGGCTAACAACTGGCTTAAGTTAAACGGAGAGAAAACTGAGGTATTGGTGGTTGGCCAGTCTTCTGTTGGCCCTGGCCAGACCTCAGAGTACTGTCCAGAATGTCTGGGTCCGTGTCCAAAACCTTCTGCTGTGGTCAAGAGCCTAGGCATAAAAGTCATGTCCTCCAGCTCCAGAGAGGCGCAGATCTCCTCAGCATGCCAAACTGGTTTTGCCAAACAGAAAGTTCTGAAGAAGGCTCTTCCTTTCCTCCCTAAGGAGGCTAGAGCCAAAATTGTAACAGCCTCTATTCTGGGTTCGATAAGACTACTGCAATGGTGTCTATCTTGGTCTGCCAGTGATGCTACTCTAACGCTTTCAGATTCTGCAGAATGCAGCGTCCAGGCTTGCTCTTAATGCTCCCAGACTGTCTCCTGCGTTCTTCAGCGCCTTCACTGGTTAACTGTAAAAAGTCGGGTGAATTTTAAGATTCTGTTTGTTGTTCACTGTGCTAGTCATTCTGCTGGGGCTGAATTTCTTCAAGCAAAACTTTCTCTATACCAACTCAGATCTCTTCGCTCATCAAATCAGTTTTTGTTGTCTGTCCCCCGCTTTCAATGTGCATGTGCAGGGGGCAGATCTTTTTCTGTGCTGGCTCCCTCTTTGTGGAATGCCCTCCCTTACAACCTGTAGGCTATACATGTATTAGCCATCTTTCACAAAAAGCTGAAAACTTTGCTGTTTAATGTCAGCTGCTTCCTTACCAACTCTGTTTTCTTTCTCCAGCACCTTGATGCCACCTGGTATTTGTTGCGCTTTATAAATTCTTTTACATTACATTACATCCTTGACCTCAAGCCCAGGGACCGTATCTCTCCAGCCCTAACATCTATCCAATGGCCTTTCCTCCCTTAGTACTTCCCTGCTAGAGCCCTCTGGTCCTCCAAGTCTCTGCTTGTCAAACACTTCTCCAAGAAGAGAGTAGGGGGCAGGTCTCTCTCCTCGGCTGGTGCCTCTCTTTGGAATAGCCTCCCTGCTCCCCTCACACTTGAGCTGGACCTCCTTAAATTCTGGAAACCTCTCAAAACTCTGTTTTATTCTACCTTGTTCCCTCTTTCCTTTCCCTGCTAATCACCCCACTACTGCTGAGATTAGCAGCCTGGTCCTTCATGAATCTTACAGTTAAACAGGCCCTCCACCCAGTCAACACCAGCGCCCCCTCCTCAGCACTGCCCCTATGGGCCCTTTGCCAGGTGGTTGTGCATCCCACCTGTGGGTGCCTTCCGCCCTAGCACTTGCCATCGGCCTCCACCTTGGCTCCCCTGCACTTCCTTTCCGGGCTCCCACCAGCCCTTGTCCATACCTTGCGCCGCCCAAACCCACCCATCCGCCCTCCCTCCCTTCCTTTTCTCCTGCCCTTCTCTTCACAGCACTTGCACGTTCGAATGTCACAAGGCTTAGTAGGACCACGATTGTATGTTTACTGTTTTTGCCACTGCTATTTTGCCCCTTTGCTCTCCTGCTCCCTCCCGACTTGTCTTGTGGTGATTATGCACTGCACTGTTATTTTACTCCTCTTGCTCCATTCTCATTTTGTCTTGTGGCGCCTGGAAACACCATTCTGTTGTATAGGCGCCTAATAAATGCTCAATAAATAAAAAATAAATGTACAGTGTTCCTCTGGCACCAACTCTTTGTGTGTATAGCATTTTTCTAAACAGAGGGTAGGAGGTTGATCGCTTTCCACAGCTGGCTTCCTCCTATGGAACAGCCTCCTTCTGCCTCTGTGCCTTGAGCAGGCCTTGCTTAAATTCCAGAAACTCCTCAAGACCTTCCTCTTCACCTCCTCCTTCCCTTCTCTGCTAATCCCACAGTTGCTGCGATTGGTGTCCGGGGCCCTTATGCATCCTAGGGTCCCCTGACCTCCCACACCCAATCGGCCCAGCTCCTGTCTTCCCTCAGCACTTGCCTTGGCACACTCTCCGCTTTGGAGGATCGCACTTACTCTTAACGTGGCCCTTGGCCATGTAGCATTCAACAGCCAAGCACTTTATCTGTGGCTCACCCATGAGCTCGAATCCTCCAGCACTTACTCCCTCTGCACTCTTCCTTGCTGCACCTGCACGTTCTGAATACTCGCAAGGCATAGTAGGTTCATCCTTGCTCCTTTTCCCTCCACTGCTCCACTGCTCTTATTAATTGTTTTGTTATGTGATGTACTTCACTCCCTTGATTCCCCCTCCTCGCCCTGTGGGCACTTTGAAGCAGTATTTTACTTGCTGTATTAGCGCCCAACAAGCAGACAATAAATACATAAATAAGCATTGGTTTGTATGTAACATTTTATTTACTGGGGATTCCCAGTCTAATGACGGGGAATAATTCAAGCATGTTAATCTATGTAATGTGCCAATGCTGGAGAATCGTTGTTTACTTGAACTGCACGAGAAACCCTGGGTTTCGGCACCAAAACCACCCTCTTTCAGGGTTCAATTATCTGCAACAGTTAATTTAGTAAATGCTCAAGTTTAATCTTTCTCTATTGTAATTGTTCAACTGCTGTAACCAGGGCATCTCAGATTTGTGGCAATCGTAAGTTCTTGGGGCCCAACAGGGACCTTCTGGCTCTACTATTAAGGGTTTCCGCAGAAAAAGTCGGCAGAAAAATTTCGAATGGACAAATCACCGCCCCTGTTTGGGGGATATTTTTAAGAAATATAGCGGTTGGGTAAGAGGAATAGTTAAACTAGGCGAACCTCTTTGGGTCACCAGAAAATCGTTCGGGCAGAGCCAGAGGTACATTCCCAGGTAGGTTGATCTGCACTGGGTTCGTAGAAGATGTTGAAGGAAGATTTGCCCCTGATGCGGGTAACAGAGTTTGTCCGGCTTGTGACTGTATCAATTGTCTAGCGAGATCGTCTGTTCGCTCTTTGGAAATAATCAGTTCCCTTCTTAGAGCATTAGTTTCCTGACGGGCTGCATGCTCTTCTGCTCTTAGTTCCCTAAGTAACTGGGCTAGCTGGTCGGTATCCGAGGTTTCCATAGCGCCTGGGTGGGAGTTTTGCGGTCGGCTTTGCGTTCTGTAACGCTCACCTGATTCCCGCAGAGGCGCCGGTCTTGACTGGGTGAATGCCGTATCTTCAAAGGTGATGTGTAACACACGGTTGGCTCTTTGGGCTGGACCTCTGTGCACTGTATGTCTGACTCGAAGAGTAAGATGTCTGCAGATAGAAAATATGGGATTAATGAACTGGGGTTATTGGGTGCCTCTCTCCTCCTCCCTTTCTCTTCTCCTGTAGAACCCCAAAGGTTAACGCCCTCACCTTAGGTAAGTGAACGCCGAGCTCTCCATCTGCCTCGGGGCAGGGTGCCGTAACCTGTTTCTTCACTGGATAAGGGTGCAGGCCTCTTGACCTCAGAGGACTGCTGTCCGTCGTTAACTGCACGAACGGTAAGTTCTGGGCACTTCAAATGTCTTAAAAGTCTTTTGTAATGATATCTCTTGTTTTGCAGGGTGATGGCGGATGGCGGGCTGATGAGAGTTGAGGATCGAACCCGCGTGAGGAATAGAAGCGCCTGGAAGCACGTAAGTAAGCGCTTGTAGCCTGCTTCACGATGCGCACTAACTGTCCCTTTTATCTTGCAGGTACAAGTTCGGAGCTTTAGAGAAGCTGAAGGGTGCTGGAATACCCACTGGATTCGGCGTGGGAAGGATTAATGGGACGTGAGTAATAAAGTTGCCCAATGTCTTTAAACGCACCTTCTTTTGTCTTTCAGATGCGGGATGCAGCGCCGAAGGCCTCCGGAGCGTGCGAAGAGCTGGTAAGCTTTTGTCTTTCAGATGCCGGAATGCAGTGCGAAGACCTCCGGAGCGTGCGAAGAGCTGGTAAGCCTTTGTCTTTCAGATGCCGGAATGCAGTGCGAAGACCTCCGGAGCGTGCGAAGAGCTGGTAAGCCTTTGTCTTTCAGATGCCGGAATGCAGCGCGAGGCGTTGGTGACAGCCGATGGACCAGGTAAGAGATGCGCTGCCACTGAAGACCGTAGTGCTAACCTGTTCTTTCTTTGTCTTTACAGGTGCTGCTGAAGACTGGATTCCAGGATGGTAAGCCTTTGTTCCCTTAGGCCCAGGATCAGAAGCAGAAGACACGATGAGCGTTCTGCTGCAGAGAATGCAGAATAACGCAAAGCAAGATTCATCCATCGGGTGTGGTTTAAATAGCCTCCTGTAGTGCTTAGGTGTCTCCTTCCACAGCCTCGCCTAGGTGAGAAAAGAGTTCCTGCTTTCCAGAAGAGTTCCAGTGTTCTGAACCTAGGGAGTGGCTCCTGCCCCACCCAACAGGAAAAGTAGTCCCAAACTGAAGAGGATCAGGGGCTCAACTGGCAGGTAAGTAAGCAGCATGGTCTGCTGCAGGTAAGTCCACCCAAGCATTATGAGCCCGGCGCTTCCAGCGCTGGGACTGGGCATCTTTATGAGCCTGGTGCCACTGGCGCCAGGACAGGGTCCAAAAGGTCCCAATTGGGACTGGCTGGCACTCGGAACCGGGGTTATGGGTCTGCTTCCAAGGGAGTCGGGCAAGTCCTGATCTTTTGGAAGCAGAGATCATGACATCTGTCCCCCGCTACATCTGACCGCCTTTGCTGCTGTCCCCACTGCATCTGCCACCCTCTGCTGCTGTCCCTCTTCTGCCTCCTCTCTGCTTCTGTTCCCCCTCGGCTTTTGCCCCCCTCTACCCCTTTCCCCCCTCTACTCCTGTCCTATTCTGCTTCTGTCCCCCCTCTCTGCCTCTGCCCCTCTCAGCTCCTGTCCCATTCTGCCTCTGCTTCTGCCCCCTCTCCTTCTGTCCCCCTCCTGCTTCTGTCCCCCTCCTGCTTCTGTCCTATTCTGCTCCTGAATCCCCTCTCATGTGCCCCCTTTCTGTCCGCCCTCCTTCTCCTGTCCCACCTCTGCCCTATTCTGCTTCTGTCCCCCTGCTTGTGTCACCCCTCCTGCTCCTGTCCACCCTCTGCTCCTGCCCCCCTCTCCATATGCCCCCTTCTGCCCCACCTCCTGCTTCTGTCCCCCTCTCCTCTTGTCCCCCCTCCTGCCCCCCCTCCTGCTCCCGTCCCTCCTCCTGCTCCTGTCCTCTTCTCCTCCTGTCCCCCCTCCTCTTGTCCCCCCTCATGCTCCTGTCCCTCCCTCCTCTTGTCCCCCCCTCATGCTCCTGTCCCTCCTCCTGTCCCCATCTGCTTCTGTCCTATTCTCCTTCTGCTACTGCCCCCTCCCGCCCCTGTCCCATTTTGTTACTGTCTCCTTCCTGCGTCTGTCCTATTCTCCCCCTGCCCCTCTCCTCCTGCCCCCCTCCTCTACTACTCTCCTGTCCCTCCTCCCCTTCTGTCCCCCACTCTCCTGTCCCCCACCTCTCCTCATCTCCTTCTGCCCCCACCTCTCCTTCTGTCCCTTCTCCTCCCATTCTCTCCTGTCCATCCACTCTCCTTCTGTCCCCCACCTCTCCTGTCCCTCCTCTCTCCTTCTGCCCCCACCTCTCCTGTCCCTCCTCTCTCCTTCTGCCCCCTCCTCTTGCCCCCTCCTCTCCTTCTGTCCCTCCTCCTCTCCTTCTCCCCTGTCCTTCCTCATCTCCCCTTCTGACCCCCTCCCCTCCTTTTGTCCCTCCTCCTCTCTTCCTCTCCTGTCCCTTCTCCTCTGCCCTCCTGTCCCACCCCCTCTCCTTCTGTCCCACCTTCCGTCCCCCCTCTCTCCTTCTGCCCCCCACCTCACCTTCTGTCCCTTCTCCCCTGTCCCTCCTCCTCTCCCCTTCTGACCCCCACCTCCTCTCCCTCCTCTCCTGTCCATTCTCCTCCTCTCCTGTCCCTCCCCCCTTCTCTCCCGTCCATCCTCTCTCCTTCTGCCCCCACCTCTCCTGTCCCTCCTACTTCTCCTCCTTCTCCCCTGTCCCCTTCTCTCCCATCCATCCTCTCTCCTCCTCTCCTCCTTCTCCCCTGTCCCTCCTGCTTTCCTCCTTCTCTCCTGTGCCTCCTCCTCTGCTCCTGTTCCATTCTGCTACTGCCCCCTCTCCTTCTGCCCCTCTCTCCTTCTGCCCCTTTCCCCACTCTGCTCCTGTCCCATCTCCGTTTGCCCCTCTGCTTCTGTCCCATTCTGCTACTGTCCCCCTAGCCTTCTGTCCCCCTTTGCTCATGTCCCCCTTCTACTCCTGCCTCTCCTGTTCCTGTCCTTATTCTGCTGCTGACCCCCCCCTCTGCTGCTGTCCCCCCTCTGCTTCCGAGGAGTGGGGGGACATTTGACAGATACGCATTGGTTCCCGTTCTAACCTTTTATAAACAAAAGGTGTCCCCCATTTTATTATATGGGGCAGAAACAGCATTGAAAATTCCCCTGTCCTTTTGGAAACTTCTAGAAGGGATCTTTTGGAGGCGAGTGTTGCCCCTGCCCAACAGTCTGCCAGTCTCACTAATTAGATTTGAGTTAGGACTACAGTCACTTAACTCCCTGGTTAGATGGAGGTGTCATGCGCCGCTTCGGCACCTGGCGTCTTTGGCCCCGCTGCCGCTTAGGGACTTCCTGATTCCCGTCACGCTGACGCGACGTCTCTCTCTACGCGGTCTAGTCTTCCCCGCCGTAGCGCTATTTAACCACTCCTCTCCCAGAGCACTGCGCGTTGCAACCTTCCACGGTCAGCTGCTTTTCCTCGCTGCCGCGGTCTTGCTACACGCAGTTTACCTTTTGCTCCTCGAGCATTTTTCCTCTTACCCTTTCCATCCTTTATTACCGGTCTACGCCGGTCCCAGTTTATCGTCTCCTCTCAACCTTCATTCCTCTGTTTCCAGCCCTCTGCCTTTACTTCCTTACTTCATCTATTTGGCGTAATTGCTGTGATTATATTTCTCCTGGTTCCTGTTGCTGCCTTCTCCCCTCATTCATCTGCATACACGTCCAGCGGCCATCAGTATACTTCCCGGTCCAAGGGGTTTTTTGCCTATTCTGGCTTTTTTCCCCCCTTCCTGTCTCTCCCGGGAGGGGGATACGGTCAGGGCGCATTTACACGCTCTCACTGTGGCTTCCTCTTGTGGGAGACACTCTCAACCTCGAAAAAAGGAAAAGGATTATACGGCACATCGAACACTCAGTCCAGCTGAAGAGGATTTCGACTCCACAGGTGAGGAGGTTGAAGAGAGAAAGGAGGGCATTGTAACAGTGGTAGAAACGGAGGCTGACAGTTTGCAACGCCAACAAACACCAATCATGGCTACTCCTGAGCAAGTGCAGGAACTCATTGCTGCGGTACAAAGCCTTTCTCTAGAAATGCAGAATATGAAAACTGAAAACAATCTGTTAAAACAAATGGTGGCAGTAAGGGAGCCCCCCAACACAGACCTGCCCCCTATGCCTTTATCTTCAGGGAAGTATGATGGTTCCCCCAAGACCCTAAAAGAATTCCTTGACGCTTGCAGGGTGTATTTTTCCTTCAGAACCCGCACCTACGCCTCAGATCATGCCAAGGTTGGATTCCTGGTGTCTAATATGACAGGGAACGCTCTAGCTTGGGCCACCCCTCTGGTCACCGGAAATGACCCTGTCCTTCAGAATTTCGATGCATTTATTGCTTTGGTTAAACAAACTTTTGAGAGACCCGAAGTCTCAATGGCAGCTGGTGAAGACTTGATGGACATTCGTCAAGGACAGTTTGATGTACTGTCTTATATCTCCTCCTTTAAGAGATTGGCCATGGAGACGGGTTGGTCTGAGCCGTCTCAATTTATTTTGTTCCGCAGAGGCCTTCGAGAAGAATTAAAAGATGAAATGGCTCACTTTCCTCGGCCTACTTCCCTGCAGGATCTTATGACGGCCGCCCTTCAGATGGAGTTCAGGATGCAAGAAAGGCGTCAAGAAAGAAGAAAAACACGTACCTCCTTTTTAAGGACCTCCTCACCTCCTTCGGCAGCGTCCAAACCTCACGATGAGCCCATGCAAATCGGCACTACTTGCCGTTCTTTAACACCTGAAGAAAGAAGGAGGAGAAGGGAACAGGGCCTATGTGCCTACTGTGCCTCTGATCGCCACACGGTGCATAATTGTACTGAACTAACCAAGAAACCGGCGGAAAACGCAAACCCTCGAACCTAGTGGGGACGGGTTATCGAGGGAAGTCTTCCAGTCCCTACGTTACTATGTCTATTGATTCCTCGAACCCTTCTGAAGATTCACGCCTGATGGTTATAACGGTCCAGGTTACTATCAATGGCAGCCCAGTAGAGACACTGGCTCTCTTGGATTGTGGTGCCGCAGGAAACTTCGCTGACACCCTATGGGTAGACAAAGTGGGTGCTTCACGGATAGACCGGAGCCACGGTCAGAAAGTAGAAGGAGTAGACGGCACGCCTTTGAGTTCAGGACTCATTGTTCAAACTACCGAACCACTTCCTCTGACTATATTTCAACATTCAGAAGTCATTACCTTTGACATCATTCGAGCAGCCCATTTTCCTCTTATCTTGGGGATTACCTGGTTGCGACAACATAATCCCCATGTCGACTGGAAGTCTAATACTTTGCAGTTTAATTCCAGTTATTGCCAGACACACTGCTTTAAAGAAGCACATTACCAGGAGGTAAAGATATCTCCCACTGTTCTCCCCACGAGTATAGGGGTGCTTTCCATTGACTCGGTATTGGAAGAATACCCTATGGTGTTTGCTGAATCCGCTCCTATGGCATTACCACCTCACAGACCGGAGGACTGCTCTATCGAGCTAATACCCAATGCCCTGGTTCCATTTGGACGAATGTTTGCTTTATCCAAGACTGAAAAGGATGCTTTACGAAAATATCTGGATGACAACTTGTGCAACGGTCTCATCAGACCCTCTAAATCCCCGGCGGGTGCTCCCTTGTTCTTTATTCCGAAGAGGGATTCTAAGGACCTCAGACCATGCATCGATTACAGGGGACTCAATAAAGTCACTCGTAAGGATAGATATCCCATGCCCCTCATTCCTGACATTTTGGAATCTGTACAGGGTGCAACAGTTTTCTCTAAATTGGATCTGCGCAATGCATACCATTTACTCAGAGTGAGTCCAGGAGACGAATGGAAGACGGCCTTCAGGACACCATTCGGCCTTTACGAATACTACGTTATGCCTTTCGGACTGGTCAATGCTCCCGCTATATTCCAAAGGTTCATAGACCGGATATTCTCTGATTTATTGTTTATTTCAGTTGTGGTTTACCTTGACGACATCCTTGTTTTTTCACAGTCTATGTCAGAACATCTAATACATCTCACTGAGGTCCTGGAGCGCCTTAAAAAACATCATTTATTGGCCAAACGTGAAAAGTGTGTTTTTGGGGTATCCTCGGTCCCTTACTTAGGGTTTATCCTTTCACCACAAGGAGTACAAATGGATCAAAAGAAGATTGAGGCCATTCTTCATTGGCAGGCTCCTTCCTCAGTCAAAGAGGTACAGAGATTCCTGGGACTGGCTAATTTTTATAGGCGTTTCGTGCCAGGTTTTTCCAACACTGTCCTACCTATTACCAATTTGTTAAAAAAGACATCAATGCCTTTCATTTGGAGCCCTCAGGCTGAAGAGAGCTTTCAACTCTTGAAGAAGAGCTTCTGCAGCGCTCCCGTCCTATGCCAGCCCGACCAAAGTAAACCTTTTATTGTGGAGACAGATGCCTCTGCCGCAGCAATAGGAGCAGTTCTACTACAAGAGCATGACAACGCTGAACACCCAATAGCATATCTATCAAAAACTCTCACTCCGAGTCAACGGAATTATTCCGTAATCGAACATGAACTACTGGCCATGAAAAAAGCCTGTGAAGTCTGGAGACACCTCTTACAGGGGTGCAACCACCCTTTTGTAATACGGACAGACCATAAGAATTTACAAGTTTTACAGTCAATGGATTGCATAAATTCCAGACAAGCCCGGTGGGCGCATTTTTTCTCACAATATGACTTTACCATCACATATATTCCTGGAAGCCAAAACACTTTGGCAGATGCCCTGTCCAGAAAGGCTTTTTCCTCCCATGTTGCCTCATCCTGCCCGGAAAAGTTGTTTCCCAGGAATCGCATCGTTGCCACTATCTCTTCCCTGTTTCAACGGATAAAAGAAGCTGTCTCCTTACATCCAGAACCTCGCGGCATGATCCAAAAAGATGGTTTGTTCCTAAAGAAACAGAGGATCTGGATACCATCCAAACCTCTTCAAAAAGACATATTGTCCTGGTGCCATGATCACAAGACAGCAGGCCATAGGGGACAAGCCAGCACCTTGGACTTGATTAGTAGAGCCTTTTATTGGCCTAATATATCTAAAGATGTTAAACAGTATGTCAAGTCCTGCAGAGTCTGCTGTCAGAGTAAAAACAACACAAAGAAACCCATAGGTCTGCTGCAACAAGATGCCATCCCGGAACGTCCATGGAGTCATATATCTACAGATTTCATTGTGGACTTACCTTCGTCCCACGGATGTTCATGCATAATGGTGTCCATCGACTCTCTCACCAAGATGGCTCATTTTTCTCCACTCCCTGGTATACCAACTGCCGATGGTATGGCATTAGTATTCATTAAAGATGTGTTCCGACTCCATGGTCTCCCCGACAAAATTGTATCAGACCGAGGGAGCCAATTCGTCTCCCGATTCTGGAAATCCTTATGCGCCGCTCTTAATATTCAGCGCGCTTTATCATCAGGATATCATCCCCATACCAATGGGCAGACAGAGCGGTTAAACGCCACGTTGGAACAATATTTGCGCAGCTACACCAATATGGAACAAGACAATTGGGTGGATATGCTGCCGACGGCGGAGTTCGCATATAATAATGCCAGTCATTCCGCAAGCAAGATGTCTCCATTCTATTGCTCATATGGCTTTCATCCCCGAGCCATCATTCCCCAATTTTTCTGCAAACCTGCTCTTCCGGCGGTAGAAGAGGCACTAATCCGAATAAGGGACATCCAAGACAAAGCCAAGTTGAACCTCAGAGACAGCCTCCAGGCTTACAAGAGGCAAGCTGACCGGCACCGGCAGGTTGTACCTGATTGGGAGGTTGGCTCCAAGGTATGGTTGTCCACTAAATCCCTTCCTAGATGGTCTCGCCCATCTAAACTGTCCCCCAGGTTTATCGGTCCCTATCCCATTTCTGCCAAGATCAATCCAGTGGCCTTCCGCCTTAAGCTGCCGCATTCTCTTTGGCGGATTCACCCAGTGTTTCACGCATCTCTTTTGAAAAGTGCAGAACAGTCATTAAGGGCTCGTCCTTTCCCCACTCTTTCTCACTCACCTGATGTTCCTGAGTATGAGGTGTCCGGGTTGCTGGACTCCAGATACCGCAAAGGGCGCCTGGAATACCTGGTGCATTGGAAGGGTTTTTCACATACGGAGGACTCTTGGGAACCAATTGCACACATCCACGCTCCTATCATTCTCCGGAAGTTTCACCGTTTGCATCCCGGCAAACCGGGTGGCCTGGGCCTTGGCGGGGGGCATACTGTCATGCGCCGCTTCGGCACCTGGCGTCTTTGGCCCCGCTGCCGCTTAGGGACTTCCTGATTCCCGTCACGCTGACGCGACGTCTCTCTCTACGCGGTCTAGTCTTCCCCGCCGTAGCGCTATTTAACCACTCCTCTCCCAGAGCACTGCGCGTTGCAACCTTCCACGGTCAGCTGCTTTTCCTCGCTGCCGCGGTCTTGCTACAAGCAGTTTACCTTTTGCTCCTCGAGCATTTTTCCTCTTACCCTTTCCATCCTTTATTACCGGTCTACGCCGGTCCCAGTTTATCGTCTCCTCTCAACCTTCATTCCTCTGTTTCCAGCCCTCTGCCTTTACTTCCTTACTTCATCTATTTGGCGTAATTGCTGTGATTATATTTCTCCTGGTTCCTGTTGCTGCCTTCTCCCCTCATTCATCTGCATACACGTCCAGCGGCCATCAGTATACTTCCCGGTCCAAGGGGTTTTTTGCCTATTCTGGCTTTTTTCCCCCTTCCTGTCTCTCCCGGGAGGGGGATACGGTCAGGGCGCATTTACATGCTCTCACTGTGGCTTCCTCTTGTGGGAGACACTCTCAACCTCGAAAAAAGGAAAAGGATTATACAGCACATCGAACACTCAGTCCAGCTGAAGAGGATTTCGACTCCACAGGTGAGGAGGTTGAAGAGAGAAAGGAGGGCATTGTAACAGTGGTAGAAACGGAGGCTGACAGGAGGTCCTTATCTCTATAGGAAAACGATGTTGAAGAATAATGCCCCGGAGGGACCACATTGTAGACTCCTGGAAACTCAAATGTAGAAAGGTATTGGAGGATGCAGGGCTAGATCAGGAAACGTTGATAAATATCCAGGATAAGATCAAAATCCAGATGAGAAGGCTTGATTGGATTGAAACCATGGAGATGAGATCGGCATATAAAGTCTTGATCATTTCTTTTTTTTAACATTTATAACGGCGCATACAGAAAAAACAACACAAAAAATATAAAACATAAACAGGAGGGCAGGATACAATCTATGAGAAGAAGCACATTCGCCAGAGAACAGTGGGAGGTGTAAACCCCAGAACAAAATGGTGGTCAGATAAGCATGAAATAAAGGTAAGCCCGTTCAGATGGGAGGCATCAGAGTATTAATTTACAGTTCGAGAATCCCATGGGAAGATATTTACATGATCTGAGATAAGAGGGTAAAGTGCTAAACCCACAACCAACTAGGACACCTTTGCTGCAAGCACCAGTCACTCAGGTCCGGCACTCTGACAGTTCCAGGCCCTGTTTTTTGTCGTAGCCAAGCAAGCGCCTTGTTTCGCAGTGCTTCTCTGGACTCTATTCCATCCACTTTCTCAACCTTGGTGATCACAAGTTTGGGCCAGCAATCTCTGCAGGCTGCAAGGTCCCGCATCATCTGTTCCTTCAAATGTCGCCAAGTCACTGATATCTTGAGGGCAACCAGCCCTATATTTATACTTGCTGCTGGGTTTTCCCCAATCTGCACCCCTGTTAACATTTGTTGAGTTAACCCAAACTGTGCACCCATCGGGATATGACTTACAGGTTTATCAAATTCCATATACTTGGAATAAATCCCATCTCTCACCCCACGACAGTGGGGGTTAGCTACCTTTGACTGAGAAAGCTTAGGCGTGGGTGGGCGAGAGGGGGCATGCCACCTTGTCAGCGTTCTTCAGATCATTGTTAAGATCTTTGCTGATAGGCAAAAGTTTGGAGACGGAGAGTTGTTCTTGCCGGAGCTTCTGTCTCCTTTTGGCGCTTAGTGCCAAGACTTCTGATAGCCTATTGCCGCTCCTGTGAGGCGCAAAGGGCGGTGAATGAGGGAGAAGTTCCCCCCCTGCTCGTGGTGTCAAGCTGTACTAGGAGGTCCCAACCCCGGGCTAGAAGCAATCGTAGCTCCCATGGACATATCCATGTCCTTGTTCATGCTTGCCAAAATATGTCACTTCGTGACTGGCCTAACACTGAAGAAAAATGTTAAGAGAACCACTTATGGGCAGCGAC
This sequence comes from Ambystoma mexicanum, assembly GCF_040938575.1. Taxonomy (NCBI): domain Eukaryota; kingdom Metazoa; phylum Chordata; class Amphibia; order Caudata; family Ambystomatidae; genus Ambystoma; species Ambystoma mexicanum. Next base: position 35,038,851 of record NC_090936.1, read on the forward strand.
CTAAGACAAGATTAGACACCAGTAAGAGCTGAGAAAGAAGCTGCTTAAGCGCTGCTTCCCACGTACATAGAGCACTAAGCGTGTAGCTGAGCGGTGCTCATTCCGGTCCCAATCACAGCCATCAGATCACCGGATGCCGTCAAAAGACAAATGCAGCGAGGGACTGCAGGGCTGGGGGCTAGGTCTGAAGACCAAACGCTGCAAGGGTGTAGAGAAGCCACCAAAGCACTGCAAGCGTAGCTGCGGTCCACAATTGCCTCGCTACCGAGCGCTCTCCACTCCGCTCTACCACCTCAGGGATTAGAGAAAGGGATCCTAAATGATCCAAAGCCACGTCAAGCCGCACCGCCTAATATGGCCGCCTCTACTGCTTCTCTACTGTCTCTCTTGGCTCGTCCGGTACATGTTCAGCCACAAGGGCCATAAACCAAGTACCAAAGTATTTGGTAAAATTCCCTTCAAATAGGTATATGAATGTTTTTCTGAGATTAAGGTTAAATATTCTCTCAAAGCAGTTCTATGGTATATAAAGGCTAAGACAGCAAATTCACCTTTATGTAGGCATTGTAAGGCCCAGTTGGAAACTACTAAACACCTTTTGTTGGATTGCGATGCATTGGAGGCTGCAAGAAGGAAGTTAACGGATGTTTTGTCAGAATATAGGACCCTAAAGAAAGATGAATGGTGGCAGGACTCTATACTGGTCGAAAAAGTTACAGTGGCAATGGCGACATTTTTCATTGAGGTTTTAGCCCTAAAATGAGATGGGAGGTATATTTGCTTGGCATTTTTAGGAGAGGGATGTTGTGTTTTTTAATTTAGGAAAGCGTGAAGTCAAAGGACTTTGTATGAACTTGTTTTACTTTTTGTGTTGGAATGGAGGGAGGGATTTTATCATGGCAGGTTGTAATAAACCATAACATGATTAATAAAAAAAAATTAAAAAATATACAATATACAGTGATACAAACAATGGCACAATACGCGTAATACTTTCCTAAACGGTTTACTTTCCAGCCATTAAAATAATATCAGTAATATATTATAATAATTATATTTGTTAGATCCCATTTTCATTAGACTATTTTTATCAAACATAAAAAGTGACGCAAAGCTTTGCTTAAAAGGGGCATTGATGCTTCCATAAGATTTCCCATGGTTCATAGCAAAAGTCTTATTTACCATTCAAAACAGCTTAGGCGCATAGAAGCCACGTTCACACAATTGAGCATTAGGTGTTTCATCGTCTGTGTATCTATTTCAACGGCAGCTTCTGTTCTCACTTTTCCCACAAAAGCCTATTTTCCCTTGTTGGCACAATATTTAATTTAAATCGCATTCAAATTATCCCAAAGTTCTGTTATGGGTATTTAATTAAATACAGTGCACATGTTCCTAGCTTCTTAAAAGTGTGGGCTACTTCAAATAGCGCTTAAAATGGCCAATCATGTTGCAAGTATTACACCAATCCAACCGACAAGGAACTGGCTAAGACTTTCTGGCTTTCAGAGCCTTTCTATTTCAATGCATTTCTGCAAATGCCAAGTATATAGGACTGACGGTGGCTTTACAGCCATTGGTACAGACTTCGGAAGAGGTAAAGCACCTTTCCAAAGAAGACCTTCGCCATGGACCAGATCTTCTTCCACCATTTGCATGTCTTTATTCTTCGAGCTGCAGTAAAATACAGACAAAACAAGAACATTGACATTATCAGCAGGCGATTCGAGTCACAATACTGTATAAAAGAGTTCAAGAATCACTGAAATCCCACACGAGTGCGATCCAGCAGTCTAATACCATTGGCGTAAAGAACCCAGAAAATCTTTGGTCCACACACATTAGGAGGAACAAACGAGGCAGACGCCAGGGATGTACCTAGGTCCTGTGGCTGTGGGAAACTCGCAAACATTTAATGCTGAGTTAGTATGCAGGTGAACTAAAATGGCTAACAAACTCCTCTGAATCCCCCAATTGGCAAGCTTCACCCAGAGTCTCTCTCGAGCAACGCGATCCAACACAAGAGATAGCTCGATGTACGCTACAAAGCTCGGTGGGACTGATTTTGCCTGTGCCAACCGTTGCAGAGAATTAATTATCCATGGGTTGATCTTGTAGGCTAGAAACATGGGCGGCCCATTCTTTATCTGGAATAGGATTTGGTCGGCCTTGATACTGGAAATGGCCGCTTTCCTTCACTAGCTTCCAGTAATTCATATCCACTTTGTTTACAATACAATATCACAAAGAGACCATAGGGACCTAACCTGGCTTTTCTTTACATTTTTTGATTAACAATCTCCCTTGCTCCCCCCACAGGGGGCCCGTCTCACACTCCCTTTTTGAATCCTGTATTTCCTCATTGAAGTGCCAGGAACGAGTAACATTCAAACGAGCAAGTGGTTTCTGAGGATTCAATTAATTACTAATAAAAATAGGGAACATGTCCAGGGATCAACAATTTCCATCACAGCCTCCCAGGTTGCAGAACAGCATTTCATTCATATATTTATTGAACGTATCTATATTTCTCTTTAACCAAACAATCCTGTTTTTACTGCAGGCGACTTCTACACTTGGCGCGCGTGTATGTCAACCACAAGGAGTTAATATAGGTCAATAGACGCTGAAACCATGGTGAATACTAGGGCCTACCTCTGATCTAATACAACCAGTGCGATTTAACCAAAGATCTTCGTACAGTACAATCAATTTGCGAGACCAGCGAGCCTCGTTGCCAGGTATAGTTTAAGGAAGCCATGTTATTCAAATCCTTCATTACAATAGAAAGGTTCCGTTATTATGCGAGCTTCCCCCAATCGGGGTGCGGCAACCCTGTTAGTCTCACTACTAATAAAATCTCGGTTAAAAACATCTGCTAGAATAACATTTCTTTTTAAATTCAGCTTCAATTGCCAGGATCCCATAGAACTCAGTATTCCATATCTCAAAATCACTCACCAAGAGGGATTGAATCAGAGGCAAAAGGCCACTCTTAGCCCCCCCTCTTCTGATAGCACCTTGTTGTATAATTTCAAAAGCATCTGAAACCACCTCAATCACAATATTGAGTGATAGTGGCATGATTGCAAACACATTTCCACTTTCCATAAATATTTCAAACCTCTTGAATTCCAACTACAGACACTAAAAACCAGGTCTCTTTGCACGGTCCAACACACTCTTGGAAGACAGGACACCGGGCAACCAATCACTCATTCGGCCAGTCCTTATTTCTCGCTTTTTTAGCTATCACAACAGTCCGAGAGGCCGATAAACCAGAAGACCACGAAACAGTCATTGGAGAATGAGGAAAGCTGTGTGTAACAGAAGACACTAAATTACTGCTAAGTAAATGTAGTACTGCGCTACTTAATTACCGTCACAATGTAGACACATATTACCAAAGTAAGTGCATAGCAGCGCTCATTTCGGTTTTAAGTCCATGCATGTTGCTGTTCCTGCCATGTGTTATTTCCCCACAGTCTAAGGGAACAAGGAAGAGTTTGGAAGTAAGAAGATGAATTGATGATGTCATAAGAAAGTGTGCACGACGTCCCGAGATACTGAATGAAGACGATCTATGGGTCTGTAGTATGTGACTTCTATTGAGTGCACAAATGCAAGTATCAGAATGTAGCCTAGTAGACTGGAATCCTACACTACACCAAGGTTCCAGTAGTGTCAGTTGGGACAGTCATGATGGGAGAGATACTAGAGAAGATGTATATACTTTGAGCTCCTAACTACTTCCCATAACTTACCCTGTAACTAAATAAAGTAACTTCCTTTTATAAATACCTGTCTCCAGTCTGCTTCCTGTATACTTGAAGAACCCAAATACTACAGGGTCCTAGAGGAGAAATGAAGTAAACAATCGAGTGAACTATTAAAGTGGAAAAGAAGATGATTACATGTTAAAGTGTTGCGGAAAACAGAAGTTGAATGAATGTACAGACTGTTGGGATGGAAACGAGCCTATTGCACCGCTCTGCATTGTGTCCATTCATCTCCACTAACCTACCATCAGGCCTCCAACCCCCACCCAGCCAGACTAGGGCCCGCCACACTCAACCAATCCGACCCCCATACGTTTTGATGTAGTGATAAGCATCCGATCCCAGGTCCGAACCTCCCTAAAGTGCCCACCACAGATCTAAAGACTGCACGACTGTATTTCTCTCTAGCAGCAACACATGTCTCCTGTAACATGAGGTACCGGGAAGGGTACATTTAAGATCAATCCCCACGGGGGAGACATTGGGTGCGGGAACTGCGGTATCAATGAAGTCCTGAATGTATGGGTCAGCATGACTGTATTTTATCCTCCCCTCTCCCTGGCACCCCTTTCCTGTGCTGCCCAGGTGCCTGCCGCAATGAGTGACTAGACGGTTTTAGCTGTTTAGCTTAGATAAGAGACATTGTAATTATGTGTGCCCTGACCTTCACCGCGAGGATGAGCCCAGCTGACCCACGTGACTCAAGATCGACGGGGAAGAACCAGCCAATTACTGCCTAGCATCCCCTATGGAGCAAGCCCATGTGTAGGGTGCCTCCAATCAGCGGCACCAAAATGTCCTATAGGTGTATGACGATTTTTGTGTTTATAACCCAATGGTTACTGATGTAAGACCAGAGTGCTCTCGAGCAGCAGAGTTCTTTGCTGACACTTGTATTTTGTATGAGTAAACCTTGTTATCCTTGCAAATCTTTTGACTTATTTTCCTAGCGGGTTGTATTTGCTCTGGAGGGCAAGCATAGAGGGTCTTGCCTTCATTTGGTGACCCCTATGACATTATTCCTCAGCCCCCATACTTGCGGTGATATCCAGGTTGCCTCTCGGGAAAGTCTGTGCCCACCTACAGTGACCAGTCCCCCAAAACGCATACGCAGCAGAAGTGGTCCTTGTGGGTGCCATCTTTGCAGACATCCCGCCTGCTCGTTGGTGCAGGGTGCAGCCCCAGAACTGTTGTGAATTACCCGCAAACAGAGGCTTTTTCGGAAGAAGGGGAAATCCTTCCATAAGTGTGCCTTAGACCATATGTCTACATACTTGACTGCCAAGTACAAGGGGAGGCAAATACAGAACCAACAGGAAATATTGGATTTATGGAGAATGTTTGAAGAAACAGATGGCCCAGAGAAGGGGGCTAGCACCTGAAAATGGAACGGTGATGGACACGGGGGAAAATGACAAGGAGGGGGGACAAAGAAACTTTACCCATTATTAACCAAACTAGCAGAGGGGTACACAAATCCAACCTGTGTGTCTGGAGGAACATCATTAGCAGGCCACGGTACAGCCCGCCCCCCCATACGTTGCACCCCCCCCAGTGTCCACTCATACAGGGGTGAGGGTGATAGATCTTGAAGTGGCATTATCCACCAGACGCACAGGAGTAACTCTGCAACGACTCCCATGATGGAGCCTCATTTAACAATATCAGGGCGCACGTATGGGATGCACTGCAGAGAACCTTATCAGACACTCCCGATTTACAATCAATTATGCAATGCAACATGGGAGATGAGGAAGATGCTGCAGAATACATTTTCGGGTCCAAGAGATGTGGAGGGCGGAAATGGACAGCGCTAGGGACCAATCAATGTTTTTGTTTTATTGCATTGTGAAGCAGGGTCTCCCAAAGTAAGTGCAGAAGGCCCTAGATAAAATAGCAGGGTGGAAGCAAAACAATGGCCCGAAATTCAAAGTATCATAGTGCACCATTGTAGGAGGATCAAAGAGCGTAAAAAGGAAACTATTCAAAGAAGACAGGCAGAAGAAGCAAAACTAGTTCAAACCAAACTAGTGAAAGTAGCTGCAGTATCAGTAGCACCCTCCCCAGAACAGATGGGAGAAGAAGGGTGTGCCTCCATCGCCACACAGGTGAGGATGGCAGCTGTACGCGAGACAACAGGCAAGGACAGTGGGGAGGAAACCAACAATATACAGTACCCCAATGGCAAGGAGGGCCACAAAGAGGACTAGGTGGGTTCCAAGGGCAAAGAGGAGGGGGATTCCGAGAATAAGGACTGAGAGGTGGTGGGCAGGGGCAATGCTGGTCATGCAGGAGGTGGGGTCACTTTTCTAGAGAATGTCATAGCAGGCAAGGAGGGAACTACACCTACAATCCACAATCTTACGGAAACCCCCACCCGGGAGCCCACAAGGGTCCGGTCACGGATTGACCATGATCCCATACAGATACACCAGGCATACACCCAGTTACCTCACCAGATCTCCTGCCCCTATCGCCAGCGGCCAGAACAACAGGCCATGCAGCAACACCAAACCCACCCCAATTCACATGTCGAGGGAAGCAGACACCCTTTTGCCACTGCACCCAACGGTGCAGCGGCACCCTATCAAGGCGCCACCATAGTAGGGGGAACCCCCTTCTCATTTCCAGGTGCAGCCACCGATGCCGACTAGGACAGCCCACAAGGAGCACTTGCGTGTCCAGTACTATCAATGACCTTGCACCCAGAAGAGGAAACACTGGTGGGAGGCAGAGATAGGAAAAATGCAATTCATCTTCATGGTCGAATCAGGGGCGGAAAAGTCAAGCATAAACAAAGGTGACTTCCCGCTATCAGGAAAAACTCTTGACACACAGGGATTCTCTGGGGATGTAGTTGCTGTTCAATACACAGAAGATCAATTGGGGGGAAGGTTGTTCGGGCACCGCTCATCTATTATGAAATCTACCCCATCAACTTACTAGGGAGGGACCTGCTGAGCAAAGTAAACATGACCACATCATTTACAGACAGTGAATTGTATGCACCACTCCTGGCATGTGTTCTTTCTGGGCGATGTTAGTGATACATGCAGTGGTAAACAAGATGGTGGTGAGAGGGATACCTGTGAACCCAGATATGTTCATCTAAGGCATTAGCGTGCTTGCCAGAGCAGTGCCCCAGCTCACCAGAAAGGAATGCAGAGTAACTGCTGACTTCATCTTTCGCCCTGTAGCACTCCCCGAAGTGGTTGCTGGCACCATCTTTTCCTTAGACCAAGAGTGATTGCAAGTGTCTGCCAAGAGAATTGTAGTACTGGGAACAGATGTCCATGGGTGCCAGTGGCACACAGTGTTATTTATTGACCCCAGTATACCCCCATGTAAACTAACTGATGAGGATTTGTTCGAAGATGACAATGATGGGGCGATAGTGCTGGAAATCTGTATACCCTGTGACATCATGGTACAGTACCGAAAAGTGCAGAGCCCCTTTATGGCTATTGTTAGTGGGCCACCCTCATTCTGTGAGAATGATTTGCAGCAGGTTCCACCCCACTTGTGGACCACTAACCCACATGATGTAGGGATGCTAAAAGAAGTTATACCTGTAAGAATAACACTCAAACCAGGTGCTGTATTGCCAAGAGTACAACAGTACCCCCTGTCCAGGGAAGCAGAGGAGAGAATTCAGGAAACATTGCAGGCCCTATTACAGCAGGGAATTATTGGCCCATCCACATCCCCATGTAACACTGCTATCTAACCAATCAAGAAAGCAACAGGGGGTAGTTGGAAGATGATTCAAGACCCCCTCAACAATATTGTACAAAAAGAGTTCCCTCTCGTCCCTAACCTGGCCTCCATCCTGTGCAGCACCCCAAAGCAAGCAACCCATTTCAACTTGGTGGACCTGAAAAATGTATTTTTCTCACTGACCCTTGACCCAGAATCACAGTACGTTACAGCATTTACTCTGGGAGGAAAGTGATACAATCATCATCACTTACCCCAGGGGTACTGTGAAAGCCCCAGCATCATCAATAGAAAACTGCATTAAGATATTGGTAACATTCAAGTGCCCAGCACGATCATACAATACCTAGATGAACCTACTGGTCTGCAGGGACAGCAAGCACAACTGTCAAAGGGACGCCATTGCCTTACTCCAGCTCCTAGCACACAATGGGTACAAGGTGGATAAGAAACAACTCCAGTATTGTTTATCAGAGGTACTGTATTTGGGCCAGCTCATCTCCAAAGATGTCAAACGAATAATCCCAGAGCTGCCACAGTGCGTGCCACTGCTAAACCAACAACGGTGAAAGAGATGCAAACTTTTCTAGGGCTCTGCAACTATTGCAGGGGTTGGATTTTAGACTATGCAGCATACACCAGGCAGCTCCTACAAGGTGTCAAGGAGGCACAAAAAGGGGGACCTACAACCCAGTGGACAGCAGAGATAACTGGGTTTAACGACCTAAAATATGTAATTTCTACAGCTCCAGTTCTAGCAATTCCAGATTATACACAGGAGTTCTACTGTTTTCACATTCCAAGTTTACCCTCATGACTGCAGTATTGACACAGAAAGGTTTTATGGGACATAAACCTCTATCATATTACAGTAGCACACTCGATTCTGTCATGCAAGGCTAGTTCACCTGCGAACAAGCGCTTGCAACTGCAGCCTTCCCCATTGAAAAGAGTTCAACTACCAGGATGGGGTGCTCAGTAACATTGTATGTCGAGCACTCACTGTTTGCAATATTGGAATGATCCATGTGGTGAGATGCAGAACGGTAAATCCAGCCACATTCCTTACAGAACCATGCACTATTGAGTATATGCAGCAGCATGACTGTGCAACTTACGAAGGGGAGGGAGTTGACATTCCCAAAGCCAGCAACAGCGCCCTAGAAGGGAGAAGTATTTTTTGTTGATGGGTCAGCGTCCATTGATCAGGAAACTGGTGAAAAGCATGTTGGGGCAGCTGTAGTGCGATTAGAAGATGGGGAATACAAAATGCTTATCATGAAAAGATTACCAAGGCATTATTCTGCACAGGCAGCAGAACTCATAGCACTGATTGAGGCTCCAAGGGATGTTGTGTAACAATTTATTCAGACGCTGTTTACGTCACCACCACGGTGCACGCAGGTCTCTCCCGATGAAGAAGAAGAGGGTTCAGAAGGGCAGATGGCTCTCCAGTGCAACATGCAGACCTACTAAACACATTGATTTTGGCCCTCACAAAGCCTTCTGTAGTAGCAATGGTTAAATGTCTAGCACACACCCAAAACACAGACAAAATATCTTTGAGGAAAGCTGACGGAGCAGCCAATCTCCCAAATCATATGGGTGCAGAATACGTCCTAGACACTTAAGACACGTTCCAGATAACAGATACATAGACGGCACTCCCCATAGCACAAATTATTGAACTGCAACGCACAGCACCAACTGAAGAATGCCTGTCGAGCTACTATACAGAGCATTCAAACAGTTGCATTTTCCATCCCACAATTCAAAACAACATATTGCTGCTGATCTCCAGGAATATTGGTTCATTCCAAAGATGGTGGTCCAATGTACCACCTGTCAGGTGTTCAGCACAGGGATGAAATTGAGAACTCTATGGGGAACATTACCCTGCCCTGTGGGCCCTTTCTGTGAGCTGCACATTGATTATGCAGACATGGGAGAAAGGTGCAATGGGGCACGATACCTGATTGTGGTGGTGTGTCTGTTCTCTCGGTGGGTGGAAGCAGGCTCTTGTGCCCACCCTGATGGCAAATGCGCGGCAAAGTTCCTTGTAAGGGAGGTATTCCCCTGATGGGGTGTATGCAATGTCCTATGATTAGACAACAGAACTCACTTTTTCAATGAGCTATTCAAGGAAGTAAAAACTATATTAGGGATCAAACACAAAATGTGCTCCATTTACACCCACAAGCGAACAGAGTGATAGAAAAAATAAACAGCCTCCTTAAAAGCAGATTGTCCAAACTGTGCAACACCCTGAAAACGAATTGGGTATACTGCTTACCCCTGCCATTGTTTCAATTGCGCATACAGCCCAGCAAGGACCACCACCTGTCCCCCCACTGACTGGCCGGCGCATGCAAACATCACTGTCGCCAGTAAGGAGAGCCATCAGATGCATATAGAGCTGCCACTATCTTAGGAGAAGAGTTCAAATAATACCTCACACAACTCATACGTGCGATAAGATGCATTTCAAAACAGATCACACCCATGCACACAGAAGACAGAGAAACTACAACTATGTCCCCAAATGCCACCACCCTAACCCTTGTTGCCAGGAGTTTAATCTGAAAATGGAACACCCCAAGATTCCACAGACCTTATGAAGTGGTGTTCTCCACCCCTCTTGCAGTAAAAGTGAAAGGGTGAAGATATTGAACACTTGTGTATAGGCACCTTATAAATGTCATATCATATCATACACCTCTCAGATGTTCGTAAAGCACCAAGCAATGCCCCACAAAGCACACTGACTGGGGAAAACCCTACTACCTTGACATAAGTAGCTTTACGCCAATCTTATCTATGCACGTGGAATGAAATAAAGAACATGCATTGTTGCTAGAGCATGGGCTAAAAAAAAATGTAATCTCTGTCTCTCCATCTCTCTCCCTCTCTCACTCTATCCTTCTTCATCTCCCTCTCCTTCATTTACCCACCCCGTTCTTTCCCTTTCCGCAGGTGCAACGATTATGGAAATGATGCCACTGAATGAAACATACAATGCAGATAGCAGTAGGAGTAGAATTTGTTTTTTACGAGCGCATATAGTTATAACTGTGGGGTACATTTCATAGCTATCCTATTTACTGTACTAATGTTTGCAGCAATATCTGCTGGGGAATTGTGGGGTGCATTTAAAGGCCCCAGACAGAAGTCCCTTTCACCTGAACAGCAGCATTTAAACACTGCAACCAAAAAGGGCCCAGTTTTGCGTTTATTTCACATGAGTGGCAAGAATTTAAACACTGCAACCAAAAAGGGCCCTGCTTTGCTTTCCCTGTTACATGAATGGCAAGAAGTTATACACTGCAACCAAAAATGGCCTGTCTTTTGCTTTTATTTCACATGAGTGGCAAGAATTTAAACACTGCAAACAAAAATGGCCTGTCTTTTTATTTTTGTTCATGTCAAATTAAAGAACCAGCGGGAAAGGGGCCTACCCAAAATTATCAATGGACCAGCAGCAATGTAAATTTACCCAAGCAGGAGGAATCAAAGATTCCTGTGACCTGCAAGACAGGACTTGTAAACATTAAAAAGCAAAAACGGCCTGCATGTGGGTTGCAAATAAAAATGGCTTTAAAAAGCCACAATGGAAAAAGATATCACTGCTCACAAAGAAAATGTCAGGGAAACATGACCCCCCGGTAAACAAACAAATGTATATTATGTTTCACCCACAAAACTCCAGTCACATTTGAAGAGACACTTACTTCAGGAAAAACCTGTTCTGGCTGAGGCAGGAACTTCACCATGACAAGCCCCATTCCAGCTGGATATCGCACCTCTCCTCTAACCACCCCGCAATAACATGTGTTGCTGAGGGAGGCGTCATAATTCCCTGTTCTGCAGACATGATGGCAGGAATTTCAAAGAAGGCAATCCTTGGCTAAAGCATGACGAAAAGGTGTGAGTCACTGTAGCACCCACTTCAAAGAGTAAACTGCCAGGGACTCATAAAAATCCCTCTGGTCACAGGTTAACCCAGGGGAACAGATTGATGTGGGGGGATGAAGTGGCCCTCCCATATGTTGAGCAAGAGACTCCCAATTAATATGAAAAGACTGTTTTCATTTTAGGCATTTTGCGCAGCCATCAGACTAAGGATTGATTTCCAGTTTATGCCATTTTCAGGCGGTTTTAAGGATATAAATTGCATTTACCTGGGACTTTGGGAACTGTAATGGCCAGTTAGATTTGGTTTCTGGCTGATCTGAACATGTGACAATTATGAGATTTGATGAAAAGGTGGAAATTGCAATTAGGAATATGCTTGATGATTTACATATTCATAACTGTTGTACATTTTATGAAAATGACAAAAATGTGCTGTGCCACATACCATGCTACATCGTACGTATTTGGCGATCGGCTTATCTAATTCCCCATGATTAACGATAACCGAATATATGTTTCATATGGCAGTGGCTAGTACAATTATGAAGTTATGATATATAACTAGTTTTTGACAAAAAGTGGTAGGGGGAACAAAAGGAGGATGACAAATGGAAAAGTCAGATGATGCTCTCCTCCCTTGAACCAATCCCAATTGGGGGCGGAGAGAGGGATGGTAACTGTCCAACCCTAGCGGCAGGGATAATTACAGGGAACTCCCCCTAGATTGTAAAGTTAGTGATGTCATTTCTGCTATATAAGGGGGACACACAAACACCAGGGAGACAGGAGGAGGAGGACAGAGAGAAGGCTGCTGAACCTTACCATCTTTGAGAGTGCAGTGACCAGACCCCTTACCCTATCTGTCTAGAGCAGTGGTATTCAAACTGTGGGTCGCGACCCCCTAGGGGTCCGCGGGTGCATCCCAGGGGGGCCCTGAGAGCTCAGCATGAAAAAAGATTTTTTTTTTTTATTTTTTTTTTTTAGATTGGAAGAAATGGGCAGGGGTGGCCCACATGGGCGGGCTGAAGCATGAAACTGTCTCAGGCAACAATGAAAAAGTGGCCCACAGTTGTAAATGGATATTCATTCCTTTAGTCACAGACTGGGCCTCATTACTACTATGGCGGACCAGTAACAACGGCCTGGTAAGCTACCGGCACCGTTGCTACCGTTCCGCCATAGTAAGAGTTGTGCTTGTGGGTGCTTGACAGCCCCCGCCAGGTCTGACCTCAGCTCGTCAGATGCACCAGCACCGTTATTAACGGTGCCGGTGCATCCGAGCTCCCCCTTCCCATTTGAGCCATATGGGGCTCAAATGGGAATGGGGATCTACCGGCACCTTCGAAAGGGCAATTATCATGTCCGCCTAACTCGTCATGACCTAGTAATTGCCCATTCGCGGGTGCCAGACCCGGATGCAACTCCAGTGGCAGCCGTGCCGGTTTTACCGGCACAGCTACCGCCAGAGTAGTTATGAAGCCCACTGTTTCAATAGTACCCAAAGGGGTGCTTTGTGTTAAAATGTAAGTAAATTGTGATATATTCAGCAACAATGGTCAACATTACTAACTGCATAGTGGCCCCTCACCCATTATGGAGGAGCTAAGGAGCCAGCCCAGTGAAACAGTGAGCACTCCCTCAGCTGCTTTATCCAGCTAATGGAGTGCTCCTGGGCTGGCTGAACTGTCAAAGGGAAACACTGTTTCCCTTTGACAGTTCAGTTTAGTTCCCCAGCCGCACATGCTCACTGAGCCATGCAAGTGCTGGGGCGTTTTGCTTCGCCAGCATTGCATAGCTCATTGGAAATGCTGGCTGGGGCACTGCATGTCTGTATGTCCGAGGGGGAGCTCCTGCGCCTCCTCGCAGATACGGACAGAGCAGCACCCACACACAGGCCAATGCAGAAGGTACGTTTATGTTCATTGTTTTTATTTAAACATGTGTATGGATGCGTTATGAGTGAGTGTATGGTGATGGATGCTCATGTGAATGATAGAGTGATTGCTGTATGAATGTGCAGCGCCTTGCATATACACATAATCATGTTCATTGTGTTAGGACCAGTGGGGCCCAGGGGACAGGGATGGTATCTTTTTACCGGACATCTATCATTCAAAACCCTCTGCCTTGTCCACAAGGCTTTCTGGGGCCTCGGTCCAAAATACCTTCAGCTATTCCTCCGCAAATACCTCCCCTCTCGAGCTCTTCACTCCTCTACCTCCAACTCCCTCAGGGTCAGTCGTTTATCAAAGAAACGAGCTGGGGGTAGATCTCCGTCTTCGGCTGGGGCCTCCCTCTGGAACAGCGCCCTGCCACTCTAAAACTTGAGGAGAACCATCTTTCTTCCTGCACTTATCAGACCTACCCTGTCTGCTGCCTTAAACGTAGCACTTGCAAATTGCTGGCTGCACTACCACTGTTTGTTGCCTTTATTATTTATTTATTGTTATTTATCTGTTTCTCCTCTGCTTCGCACTTTCCACTTCTCCCCCCTTCCATGCACTTTTCCCCTCACACTTGCGCGTTCTCAATGTCACTGGGCCTAGTAAGATCGCTGTTTTATTCTCCTCTGTTCCCCTCCCTTGCCTTGTCACGCTCTGAAACACTTGTGTACGAGCGCGATAGAAATAAAATATCAATGCCTGCCCCCTGGACTCCCAGCAACAATTGCAAACTGTTTGGCTATTTACCCATTTTTTGTTAAAAGTATGCTCTACAATGCAACATTTTAACCTATTATTTAAAAAAAAATTCACAGGGGGAAACCCCCCCGAACCTCCCCTTAATGCCCCTCCACTTAAAAAAGATTCACCAGCCGCCACTGGCCCTCAGACTGTGTTGGGAACGGGATGGGGGAACCGAGGGACTATGGTGGGAGCACAATGGGCGGGAACCATGGGATAGTGATGGGAGCAGAGTGGGGAGAGCCCTGGGTGTGTGATGGGGTGGGGAGAGACCAGCGACTGGGTAGGAGTGGGATGAGGGAGCCCAGCGACTTTGATGGGAGCAGGTGACGGCGCGCAATATATACTGTCCATTTGGCATTTCTGGGGGGTCCCGACCTGCCCAAATTTTGCTCAGGGGGGCCCTGGCCAAAAAAGTTTGAAGACCACTGGTCTAGAGCGTCCTGAGATGCAGCTGGCTTTCCTGAATCTTAAAACACGGCTTGCTGTGTAAGTAGCAATACCCCAGCCCTAAATTGCAGAAGCCCTTCATTTTTGTAGCAGTGCATCCACTATCCCATTGAAAACCCCAAATTGCCAGTGTAATTCAATCATCACCCCATAAAATAATCTATTGTTTGCCTGTGTATGTTAGTATATCTCCTTTGAAAAACCTCTCAGTTGTCTGTGTAAATCCTTAGTATTTTTTTTAAATCAATTAATTCTGCCATTTAAATTCACGGTTCAAGATTGTTGCAATTCGAAATCAACCATCTTGTTCCTGGTGTTTTTATTTAATTGTTATAGTCATTAAAGTGTTGCCTCAAAATAATTATTCTCCTTGTAACTGAAAACCGAATTTGTCTGTGCATTGTGTGCATTACCAAACACATTCCTATTTGCATCTGTCCTATTAAACCCAAACCGTTGTTCCCATTGTGAGCAATCCCTTTTGCCTAGAACTCTACCGGTTATATGCCTCTGTCATTGTCACTGAAAACCGATTTTCCTATTGTAAGCTCAACCCCTTCCCTGAGCTGCCCGTCATTGTAAACCCAAGTATGAACGAATTTCCATTTGCCACTGTATTTTCCCTTTGCATTTGCTATCTCCCAAAACCGATTTTCCTACTTTATTTCTTTTGGCCTGGTGTGCTAATTAGTATTCTCTAAACCTTTGCCCATTTCCCAAGTATAAGCAATACCAATTTCCTTCAATTCTGTCCCCTAGCAGTGGTGAGAAATAATCAAAACCTTCCAAAAACGGGTTTTCCCTTTCTTTGCTGGCTTCCCATCTTGTAGTGGTGGGCTTTACCCCAAAGATGATGTGTGGGGGGGGTGTTGCAGGGGAGAGTGCTTAACTGTAGGTGCTATCACTTTGTGCAGAATTGTTATTTTCCTTTTCCTGTTTGTCGTCATAACAAATGCGAGCATAACAGCCCATTTCCACTTGGTCACTCTAGATAGGATATCATTTGTGTTGCCACAATTTTGGTGGCTGTTGTATTTAGATTATCCTAATTTACATTGAATAATAAATTAATACAATATCTTATTAATACACACCGGCCTGGTTCCTAATTCATTGTGACACAGGGTGTTTGTGGAGGTTGGGTGCGAGACGGGTTGGAGGCCTACTCAAAAGAATCCACAGTATATTAAAAATAAAAAGCGTTTTATTGTTCGTCACATTCATTGTAGGGGAAGGAGTGCCCTGGCTGTAGTGTGCTGTGTAATAAACCGTGACAGAACATCTTTTATCTGGGGTGACCATATAAAAGAAAGGGAGGGAGGAGATGGACATGGGATGGGTACAAGTGGACCTGGAATGGAAGCATGCCTTTAAAGCTCACAAGTTTACATCAAAGGACGACAAGAAATGTCCCAGGTGTTATTATATCAACCAGAAATATAACTGAAAGGTCACCAGAGGCCCCAAATGTCATGTCTATACCCTTTGTAGTATTTAATTCCCAGTCACCTACCTCAGTACCTGACATGTTGTTTACCTCAGCCCCTAACATGGTTAAAGGTTTTTTCCTCTTTTCAACCCCGAATGAAAACATGAATGAGAGTATTTACACTTCAGTGATAAATACTGAGCAATCTGTCTTGGTGGCAAACCACACAATGTCTAATATCACAAATGCCACCTGTAGCATCTCCCAATCCACATTGTGCTATAGTTTAATGTTTCAGCTATTAAAACCACATATACAACGCTCTTTGTGCAACTCTAGTAGTTCTCACAGAACAGTGTTGGAGGGGAGAAGATTTCCCTTGCGCAGTAACAGAAGAAAACGACAGACACGCCAGCGTAAATATGAGGCATATCATGCTGTAGGATTAGATCCACTGGAAGACCCTCGCCATCTCGACCAATCAAATAGTTGGTACTCAGATATGAGTGTGATGGGAAGGCGAATGGCTAACGGGAGTTGCTACATTTGTTCCTTAATACCGCATGCATCTGGGGCGCTGAAGGTCTTAGTGCCGCAAGAGGTACCCTTAGTAGAAACACAATGTCTAATTAATCTTGCTCTATGTAGGATAAAAGGCACTTTTCAAGCACGCAGCATCCATCTACAACTTCTTGAGCCAGATAATCGAAAATGCAAAAAAAGTTCTACCAACCCCAAATGTTTCAAGGAGGCGTTCGTAGCCATACAAGGGACAACGTATACAGACAATAAGTGTCAAGAAACAAATTTCATGTGCAAAGCAGAAGGACTTGTCGTTTACTCAGAAAAAACACGAGCCCTGTAGAACAAGCATGTGCACAAATATGGACAGAACATGCCGCAAAGCTAACATGGATCACAGCAATTGAGAAGCTGCTGAAATTGCACCAAGAAGAAAGCTATGATCTTTGTTTTTACAGCGAAGGAACAGTCTCGATAAGGTCAAACAAACTATGCAATAGAACATTACTCCTTCCAGACCTCTGAAAAGGCACTTCAGCACTGATGGATTACTACTGGGTCTGTGGCCAGAAAGGGTACTTGCACCTCCCACCATCATGGAGGGGCTAGTGTTCATTTGCAACACTACATTCGACCCTGCTGGAAGTACCTGAAGGACACCTGAAGGGGGGACCCTTGTCTGACAAAGAACAAGCGGTGCATGAAACCACAGAAGTAATACCCACCATTCCACCTCCAGACAGCCGTATACTTCCAGAAAAGGAGCACCATGATCAACTCAGAAGAAAGAAACAATCATCCAATTACTTGTCCCAAGATTCCTCTGATGTGCTCGCACAAATACCAAATGAATATAGACTGTACAATTCTGCAGAGAAATGCTTTGCATCCCTAGTTCCCTGCATTCAGACAAGGGCCAATGCCAAATGGCTCTAGATTGTTAGGTGGGAGCTGATCCAGCTGGCAAACGATACTGAAGAAGGATTCAACGTCATCAGAGTGGAGCTAAGAGCCCTCAGACCAGTGACAATGCAGAACCGATACGTCCTCGACCACCTGACAGCTATGTAGGGTGGGGTTTGCAAAAAGATCGGGAGTTCATTTTGCACATTCGTACCTACTGCAGACTCTGAAAATGGGACCCTATCACATGTCATTGCAGCAGCACATGAACTTGGGGTAAAAATGAAGAAGGAAGCTGGGATCCAGGAAGACGATTGGGTGAATATGACATTCGGCATAGTGCCATCCTGGCTTGGAACGGTGGTAAAAATCCTAGTCCATAATATCGTGATTATTTTGGTGATTTGCTGCACGTGGCAATTGGGTCTCCGTCGTTGTGCTAAAGCAGCACCTAATAGTGCAATGATGATGGTGACAATTGGGAAAGTTCATAACAAAGTATCTAGTACTCAGGAAGTAAAGATCCAAACTGAGCAAGACGATGGCCCCAAAACCTGCATAATAGCTCTCCCCATGGGCGATGAGGTACACACTCTGTACCACACCATTGTACAACCTCCAGACCCCGAAAATTACAAGGACGTTTGGGTAGATTTAGCAGGGACAAGGATGCATATATACGACCTACACGCCGAACAGTATGCACAGCATGGGGAAAGCCCAAGAAGTGTCTGTAGAGCGTGGATGCCTATGAAGAAGCAGAAAGACGTGCTAATGGGTGGATGGATGGATGGATGGATGGGTGGGTGGCTGGGTGGATGGGTGGCTTGGTTTTTGGATGGGTGGGTGGCTGGGTTGGTTTTTGGATGGGTGGGTGGATGGATGGATGGATGGGTGGGTTGAATTTGTTACTGTAGATATAACAAAGGGGTGAATTTTGGGATGGAAATGAGCCTATCCCACCCCTCTAGGCGCTTCCAAATAAGGCAAACCCCATCTGAAGCTATGTAACCTATAAGGTGGAGCAGTACACATCACCTGGTATCATATAAAGACCCTGCAGCACATAGAAATAGGCGCGTATCACTAGAAAAGCCCACAGTCCTCGATGCCATTTTGTGTTACGCCCAACATGAGACAGGCTGCAAGCCCACACTGCTCACGTTCCCAGTTCCCGAAGCCCAATTCCTACACAACATACTGGCTCCGCTCGAGCCCTGTTCCCACAGAAGCCCATATCCCTCTCGTCCCTTTAGTGTTGCAAATATTTAGTATTTGCCTCCAGGAATGCGCCCAGCAAAGACTATACCAGGATCCGCACTGTGTCCATTCATCTCCACTAACCTGCCATCAGGCCTCCGACCCCCACCCAGCCAGGCCGGGGCTGGCCACACTCCACCAACCCGACCCCCTTACGTTTTGATGTAGTTATAAGCATCCGACCCCCAGGTCCGAACCTCCGTAAAGTGCCCACCACAGATCTAAAGACTGCACGACTGTATTTCTCTGTAACAGCAACACACATCTCCTGTAAGATGAGGTACCGGGAAGGGTACATCTAAGATCAATCCCCAGGGGGGAAACATTGGGTGCAGGAACTGCAGTATCAATGAAGTCCTGACTATATGGGTCAGCATGACTGTATTTTATCCTCTCCTGTTCCTGGCACCCCTTTCCTGTGGCGCCCAGGTGCCTGCCACAATGAGTGAATAGTCGGTTTTAGCTGTTTAGCTTCGATAAGATACATTGTATAATATGTGTGCCCTGACCTTCACTGCGAGGATGAGCCCTGCTGACCCACGTGCCTCAAGATCAACAGGGAAGAACCAGCCAATTACCACCTGGCATCCCCTAAGGTGCAGGCCCATGTGTAGGGGCCTCCAATCAGTGGCACCAAAATATCCTATAGGTGTATGATGATTTTTGTGTTTATAACCCAATGCTTACTGATGTAAGACCAGAGCACTCTCGAGCAGCAGAGTTCTTTGCTGGCACTTGTATTTTGTACGAGTAAACCTCGTTATCCTTGCAAACCTCTCTCTTGGCTTATTTCCCTAGCGGGTTGTATTTGCTCTGGAGTGTGCGCATAGAGGGACTTGCCTTCAAGACGCTGAAACGTAAGATAGATCAAGTCATTGTATAGGCTAGCTATAAGTAGTGAGTAGAATGCAGGCAAAGCCGTCATTGTACAGAAACACAACATTGGTATCATGAATAGTAAGCCAAAGAATCATTGAGAAGGAATGAAAAGCTGTGTCGCAGTAGAATAGCAGGCTAGCGGAGCTGCGTGAAGAACTAAGAAGTGGGGCTCAGCTATCTAGTCTGAAGAAGAGCGAGTGTGTGGTGGATGAATCCTCTCACGCTAAGAACACAAAGGATGCAAATCTTAATTCATTTAAGCATTTAAAAGCTTGCAGAATGAACAGATTTGGGGTCTCGTATCAAGTCAAGGTTGAAAATAGAGTTTGAACTTGGAGTTCCAGACATGATAGTGAGTGCCCTCAACTCCTGTGCATTCCCAGGATGAGAATACTCTGCAAGTTCAAGTAAATAGACAATTTCATGGCAGAAGGTATGGGTGATGAGATGTTGAGCTAAATGGCTTGTGAGGTAGCTTCATATCCCATCTCCCTGCACCTGGGTCTTGGTTTACGTGCTGCTAATTAATCTGAATGTTTCAGGCATGGAACACGCGTGCCAAACCAATTGTATTAGTCCGTATAACGAAGGACCTTATAGCTTGAGAAACCAATGAAACACTGTGTATGATTTGTCTTAAAATGACATGTATGAAGAGGTAGGCATAAGTTGTTCACCTGATATCAGACAGCCAATAACAAACCTAGCTCCTATATGATTGTATATCTAGATATGCCCCATAACCAATCCTTGCTACGTCTTTCACTATTGCCACATAGTATGATGGCACTTTGACGCATTATGAAGTATATCAATTGTATTTTTGGTGGAATTCATTGAGAAACTGAGCGTATGTCGTTGATGTTCGTTGTAACCTCCCTGTTTTAGATAAATGTTAATAAAACAGTAACTTGCCATCTTCTTGAGTTTGTCCGGTTATTTGGACTCAGAATTATTCTGGTGTAATTCCATCCAGTAGCAGATGCACGTTCCAATGGCCATAAGCTAATGTGGTAGCGGTGTGGATGGTTTCAGATCTAAACTAGTTTGACTTTAGAGTTTCGGACCATCGGGCATCCTCCGCCATTAGCTGGAAGATCGTGGAGTTTCCTATGGAGAGCGGCTGATAGAAATAAACTTGCAAGAAGAACCGAGACAGTTGTTAGGTACCTCTTTATAGAAATCCCTGCTCGGTTTCCAAGGACGCTCCACGGATGGAAGGTGAAGTGGTTGGAGGAGTCGTCGATAACTAAGGCCTCGAGTTGATTTAACGGAAGTAAGGGAAAAGGCAATATAAAGGGGCGGGATTGTGTTATTTTTGGGTAACTGGAAATTGTGTGTGGACAAAGAAACGCCTATGTAATCCTATTTCAAGGGAGATAAAGATGTCGCAGATTCCAGTCAGAATATTAAGAGAGAATACACACGGTCAGGTCTGTGTAAGGTGATGCCTTAAACTCTGTATGGGGTAATGTAAGTGGAAGCGAGTAATGAATACCTCTTAATATAAATGATTATAGGCAAAAGAGAAGGTGATCACAAGTGTTATTAATGTGTATTGTGTTATTATTTAGAGTATTATTTGATGTATGAAGTTTCAAGAGGTAATAAGCTGTGAAGGTTGGAAGTGACATTGTTTTGAGTTAAGTGTACTAAACGATTGGCGCCAATCAGAAGACAGATAGGTTGTTGAAACAAAACAGTATTGAGCGACGATTGAAGGTGCTTACTCATATTTATTGTTTTTAAGATTAAAAGCATTAAGCAATATGCTTTGAGATAGGTATAGATTTATTAACGATCTGGTAAGTATTGACAGTTAATTGTGACTTGTCATTATGGAAGACACTCCTCTTATGCACCTTTGTAAAACATTACCAGGACATATGGCCAAGCTCAAACAGTACAGAGCAGAATGGGTAAAAGGCACAGCTGATAAAATGTTCATGCCATGGCAAACAGGGGGAACATTGTCACAGGCAGTAGTACAACACATGACCACATACGTGCAGGCTGCGTACACAGGGAAGACATTAGAGAAAAGACTGGTAGTTTTAGAACTTTGGAAAATGTACCAAGAGGAGAAAGAGGACCCATTATTGGAGGTGTGGATGCTTAATCAGCATAAAGGGAAGGGTATTGAGCCCTCAGCTCCTCTTACTCCATCCCAGATTAAGAGCGTAGATGCAGAGGAGACAGGATTTTACCCTTTAAAGGAATTAAAAGTGGTGGCGGTGTATAGTAACCCAACGTATGAGCCTCCTGCTTATAGTAGTGATGACAGTCCAGAAGAGAGTAAAAGGTAGGAAGATGCCTGTAAGTTCATACAAGATAAAGAAGAAAGAGGCGAGAGATCAAATAAATCAACAGATATAGACAGAGAAATTAAGAGATGGAAAGGAGAAAAGGATAGGGATGATGAGGTAACGCTTGTATAGAATGAATGGATGGGAGGACAGATATTACTCAAGTTAGATGGTAAGAGCAAGAAAAGAATGATAGGGAACGAGAAAAGCAGTTGAGGGAGGATGAGCAAGGAAGAAAAAGCAGGGAATGACGTGAACAGATAGTCAGAGAATAAGAAAGACAAAAAGCGGGCGGAGCAACAAAGTACGACAGAAGAAATGGAAGAAATGGATAGGAGAGAAAAAGAGCAGAAGAATAGGCACTACAAGTGAAGGAAAAAAGATTACAGAGAAGAAGAGGAGGAGGAGAACGAAGAAATAAGAAGGGAAGCTCAAAAGCAAGAAGAAGGGAGGGCAAGGAGAGATGCGAGAGCGAAAGGAGGTGGGAAAAGGAATAGAAGGCAGCAAGGTCTTGATGCCAGTCCTGTTCTTAAGAAACAAGTAAGAACGAGAGGAAAGAGTCAAGAAATACTTAAAGTAGCACAGGAAGAGGAAAGATATGATGAGGAAAGTATTGGAGAAAGAATTGTCAAAATATATTAGCAAATGAGGCAGAACAACGAGTGTGGGACTCCAGGGAGCGGTAAACTATCGCCGATACCTAAACCACGGGAGAAGGAAAACATGTTCAGTGATGAACGCAGAGCATTGTTGTTAAGTAGATTACATTTAGATAGAGAAGAGGGGTGATGATAGTCACACCAGTTGTGGTCTAGCAATGTCAGACGAGGAAAGAGAGTCAGGTCGTGAGATAGAAGGGGAGGGTACATGCGTCCACCTGGAAAGTCAACATTTGAATAAGGAGGTAAAACGGTCAGATCTGGAACACCTTAAGGAGAGAACACCAGATTAAACACCATATCTGGAACTTTCCCGGAGACGATCATGTAGTGTGGGGGGAGAAACCCCCCCTATGTGAGTAGATTAAGGTTGTTACCAGCACAAAGACGAATAGGGACAATTACCCCTGCATTGGGTAAACGAATAATGGGATCCAGTTACGGGATAGGGTTCTCTCAGTTCCCCTTGCTAGAGAAGGGGGGGGGGAGACTGCAATATATTCATGGCCCCAGATGGAGAAGGATAACTTAAAATGTAAGTTAACTAGTTTGACTTTGGGGGCTGGGAAATAGATATACGAATTAGAGAAAATGACAGGTGGAAATACGCTGGCCATAAGAGACATAAAAGGTCTACTGGCAGCTATTCTTGGGGAGAGAGCTGACGACATTTGGAGAAAAGCGGTATATGCGAGTGTGACAGCACAAAACAACGCATAATGGAGCACTATTTAATAATTGCAGGGCAGATGTTTGGAGGGCTCTCAGGGTGCAGTATCCTGATATGTCTGATATGGGCACAATTATGACATGTAAAATGAAAGAAGATGAGCATCCTATTGCTTATAGTCAGGATATTCAAGAAAGGTAGCAGCTTGAAACGCGTGAATTGTGGCGCTATTCTATCATATTTGGTGTCAGGGTTTGCCAGAACGAAGTACAGAGATAAATGAAAAAACAAGTAGGAATGGAAGCGAAGCCATAGGCTAAGATACAATTAACTATTGTGCATCATTGTCGTTTACTACAAGAGAAGAACCGAAAGAAAGATGAGAACAGGAAAATCGAGGAAGCCAAGTTAGTTCAGAAAAAAATGTCTACATTTGCTATAGACTGGGCAGTATTGACAAGTGGAGGAGGAACGTAAGAAATAACGGGTGCGTCACAGGGGAGTAATGTACACCCAATGTATCAAAGTGGATATGGGTTTTGGCCATAAGGTAGAGGTGGAGGATTTAGAGGAAGAGGTGGATTTCAGAACACCCAAGGTGGATTTCAAAATGCCCAGGGTGGCAGTCAGAATGCTCAGGGAGGATATAATGGTTTGCCAGAGGTCCACCCGCAGTGTGTTGGAAGTGTGGGATAAAAGGGCATATTGTGCGTGTGTGTAGAGGCTGAGGAAATATGCAACAAAATGGACAACCTTCAAGAGGGGGGGGACAGCTTATCCATTGCAATACAGTACACAAACACGAGAAGGCTTTGCCCAGGATCACACATCCTAATAGACACAGGGGCTGCAAGCACAGCAGGCCCAGCAGCAGGGGTCGGTGCAAATGCACCCAGCACAAGGGCAATCACAACAAACACCTATGCAAACATAACAGAATGCGAATGCAGGGCAAATAATGACACCTAGAATAGGGGGCGTCACTGTGGTAGTAGGGAATCCTTTCACAGGGGTCTCAGGTAATATTATCCCCACCAATAACATCGCCATATATATGGTCGTGGGGTAAGGCCATAGGCAATATTATTAGTGGGGATAATTTAAGGGGTTATTGGGACTGGGGGTTTCAGGGGTGTCCCCCGCAAGGTCCCATGGCTTAATATTGCATCAAAAATATAGCGATATTGTTGTATGGCAATATTTTTGCGGGGATATCAACACACGGAACCTTCACAAGGACAGGGATGAATTTGTACCCTCAATAGGGTGACCTGGTGTTCAGTACTGTCAGTAACACCAGACCCCCAATGAAACCAAGGGTTGATGTGATGATAGGAGGCAAATCTTTTTCTTTTCTTGTAGACATTGGGGCGACTAGCTATTGCATCACGGAGGGAAAGTACCCAATGTCATGTATTGCCATGAATGCTCAAGGGTTCTCTGGAGCTACGAATTTAGTTGCTTTTACTGACAAATTACCTGTTTCTATAGGGGAATGTGACATGTCTGTCCCCTTGTTATATTCGCGACAATCGCCAGTTAACATTCAGGGTAGAGATTTAATGAGGAAACTTAACATGACGATTTCATTCACTGATCAAGGAATAGTGTACTCCGCTGCAGGAATACACCATTTAAATGTACAAGAGTAGTTTTTACTGGGCAAGTGGCTCCACGAGGAGTCCAGGTTGATCCGGAAGTCTTCCTGTATGGGGTGAGCATGTTATTAACATGGCTACCTGGATTCGTAGGGAAAATTGTGAGGATACGTAATGAATTTTTATTTAGACCACAAGTACCTATGGATGAGGAAGGAGGACAGATTATCCCCAAAGAATTATAAGCCGCTATAGTGCGAGGGGAAATAGCAATGCTTGAAGGAGTGGATGACGAAAGTAGAGCATGGAGAATAGTGATAGCTCTTGAGGAGGGATAGAGATTGAGTGACATAACAGATGATGATGATATTGTCAAGAACTTGCTTGAAGATCGATTCCCCCAGTCGCTTTAGTGACGTGACTGGGATCTCCTTTGATAGGAAGACTTTCCTTTTGAGAGCACAGCCTGCCGAGTGTAGGAAATAATCTGATAGGCCAGGCAGGAGCGACCAGCGGTGCTAGAGGGACAAAGAAACAAACACACGTGCAGTAAAATACCAGGTCAGTAAACCAGACACACACCACCTCACTCTTCCTTGTCCCCAACTCCTACCTGCTGTTAAGATAGAAAATGAAGGGCGCCTAGTCAGACACAGATAACTCCTGCTGCAGTGTCAATGGGAGTTCCACTTCAGGCATCTTCATCACATGTGGTTGCAATGCAGAAGGAAATGAGGACTTAGATTGACAACCCTGACCCGTACAGCACGAGGGCATAATCTGGAGGAACAGAAAAGGTCCAGAGGTAAACTAAGTCTCACAACAGGCAAGGAAACAGGAGCAGGTGGTCCTGGTAAACAGAATATGAGTCAGAAGGCAACAAGATCAGGGAAGGGAAGCGGAACAAAGAAACGCAGCTCACGGTACACTTTAAGGTGCACTACACTGCTTTCCTCGAGTGCATAAGTACTCATCTTTCTGGTGTTTGGGATGCTTCCGGGTAGCGCCTTGATGCGAGAGCATGGAGGCATCACATTATTTTGGGCGTAGCATCATAGTGATCGTAGTCCCGAGAGCTGCCGTGTGCCAGGAACCCACTGGAAGCACAGCTAATTTTCTAATTTTTTGATATACCCTGTGTGAAAGAAAATGCTCTGGCAGCAGGGGAGATTCTCTTTATTGATGGTTCTTCAAAAAGTGATCAAACTAGTGGGGAGAGGCATTCAGGATCTGCAGTTATAAGACACAGATTAAATGGTGAATTTGAGGTAGTAGTGAGTGCAAGACTACCATCTCACTTTTCAGCACAGGCAGTACAATTGGTAGCGCTTATTATTGCGTTTGAGAAACACGGAGGTCAGGAAGTGACGGTGTACAGAGACGTCAACCGTACATGCAGGGCTGTCACACTGTAAAAGCAGGGGTTATCTCTGCACATACGGCAATCCAGTGCAACATGCATCTTTATTGGACAGGCTCAGTAAGGCACTACAACTTACAGTAGCCATAGCGGTCGTAAAATGCACAGCCAATACTAAACAAACATACTTTATCTAATGCGGAAACAAGCCGCAGATTTGGAAATCTTGAAATGGGATAACTGCAGACTCCTGCAATATTTTTTAGGGTTTAGGAAACTATAGTCGACTTTCTCCAGAACAACACACAAACAACCGCTCAGAAAATGAATGTGAACACCCCAGCTCCTGACTGGTGCACTGAGGGGAAACCTGACATTACGTGGGACGTTGGGTCTTCTGTACCTCAAGTAGAGAATGCAATTACATGACCTGGAGTGTGGACGAACATATCAAAATGCTGGCACCCTGATGGCGGGGGTGATGAAAATATGGATACCAAAGAAACCTTTCTTCAAGAAAAGATCCAAAGAAGCAGAAAGGGGGGGGGGGGGGAGTGTAGAGGAGCAGACGTGTACATTCACAGGAGATCCTACTGCCCTAGCTCCCCTGTATTGGAGTCATGAGACCATGCCGTGTCTAACCTCAGCTACTGTACCAATAATACAGCGAGTATATGGAGGACCGTATCCATTAAGACAATATCGAATGTACCCTCGAGTTGATGACAGCCTGCAGGAGGAACTCCCTGAAGGAATATGATAAAGAGCTGAGATCTATAAATGAAAATAAAGACCTTCCAAATGATCAACTTCACCAGCCAAAATGAATTGAAAGCTAGAGCAGTGAATCACTGGAAAGGGCGATGAGTCCACCAATACAGGGAGAACCAGTTGCGGAGCAGTACTTCTTGTCAGGATAACGTATTTTCTCCTAAGAAGCATCACAACACATTGGATAGCAGGTGCTTGGATCAGAAGCAGCGTCTATTGTGTGACGAGTCAGAGGAGTAACGAGGTGCGGCTTGATCTGGCAATTCCCTACTGTTGACGATCGGACACCTGTTACGCCTAGAGGTGCTCTCCTCTAACTATTCCAGTCCGCGGTCCTCGCTATCGGAAGGGAAGGACGCGATCCTG
This sequence comes from Ambystoma mexicanum, assembly GCF_040938575.1. Classification (NCBI taxonomy): domain Eukaryota; kingdom Metazoa; phylum Chordata; class Amphibia; order Caudata; family Ambystomatidae; genus Ambystoma; species Ambystoma mexicanum. The sequence continues at coordinate 35,066,116 of NC_090936.1, forward strand.
GTGGCGCGGTCCGTGTGAGCTGGCCGGACCACAGCGGAGAGCAGGATGAGGAGGACCTACTGAAGGGTGAAGTGATTACGCCAGGAAGGCTTGCTTCCGAGTGGCGCGGGCTGTGTTGATCCGCTGTTGACAGAAAGCGGAGAGCCGCAGCTATCTGGGAATTCCCCATTGTTGAGTGTTTTGTCAGCAATTGGCGGCGAGTCCGCAACATTGGGCAGAACTGTCCTGGAGACCTGGGTACATATTGTAGGCAGCGAGCAACGAGCAAGATTGCAAGGATTACTTGCCTTTTTGTGCCCCGCCCCCTGAGGCTAGTGTTGCCGTAAAGATATTTAGCCCTCGCCATTAGTGGATAGGGGGCGTATGGCTTACTGCTGACGGATTGCTGGCGGTTTTTTGACCGCAGTGGGAGTACGCACACACACCCCCAATACGGGGAATAGCTTTAGGCACTTATAGATTAAAGCCTAGAGCTAATGAAAGTGTGGGAGTTGGTCCCTCCTCAGGCCTTGTATCACAAATCCAAATTGGATTACCTCTTCACTTTAGGGGATACACAATAAATGATTGAGTTCATATACCTGTTGAAATTGTGTATAACATAAAAGCACCAGGAGACTGCGGGCAAAGTGCCTTTGATCCTGCTGTTTAGACTAAAGTGGGCCCTACTAAATTGAGTCTAGCTGACAGAATTTAGCTAGTCCAGAACAAGAAGGGTCCTGTGGGAAATTTGACCAGGATATACAACTTGCCCATTGAAGGAGTGGCACTGTTCAGTCAGCTGCACAGTCAGTTTAAATGCAATCAGGGAGAGGGCTGATTCAGTCTAAATATAATCTAAGAAGAACTAAGATGATGGCGGAAATCCTCAATTCAACAAATAAGGAAAGGTGAGATGGAAAAAACAAAAATCAAAAAGAAATCTGAGAATACCATCTCAGCAAATCAAGGCGTGATCACCGAATTTTTTCCACAAAATCAGCCCCCAGAAATAAACTCTACTACCATCGAGGAAACAATTGTTCCAGATAGTTGCGGTAACGGCCCACTGAGTACATCAAACTTTGAAGATATTGATAATAACTCGTTAATATAACTATGTCTGAACATTCAAAGAAGCACGCCACCTCACCCTGAAGCAATAACAATCACTAAGAGTGGAACACAGGTTAACAGACAGATGACCATACCCCCAGGGACATTTACCTCTGAGGGGGGACTAGACCGACTATCAATCTCTCCTAATTTAGCAATGGTTTCAATTGAAGATGTGCCAGATGCCGAAATAGACTGCCTGGATAGTCCCTATCCTGGGGCAGCAGAGATAGCTGAGATCCAGTCATCAGTAGCATCCTTACGATCCGCCCTTAAGATTCTGCTGAAGATGTCTGGGTGAATATTGGCTAATATTAACATGCTAAATACGGAAAATAATGGGAGGGAGATAGCTCGTGAAGAAGTGGAAACCAATCTCTAAGAAGCCATCCATATTGCTGAAGAATTTGAAGAGCAGGAAAGCTTAGAGATAGACCGGAATCAGGATAGTCCTGATCCATTTTTCTCACAAAAACAGCAAGGACTGGCAAGAAGAGTTGGAAAGAGCAAAAGAGCTAGTGCTTTGACTTCCCGGTCGGTGGAGCAGAGCCCTACAGGGCTCCCCTCTAAGAAAAGAGCAGCAAGAGCCATGAAAAGGAAGGCAGCTGGTGAGGGCTGCCTAACAAGTTGGCTGTTACCTGATCAAGCAAAGGTGAACGAGCTGGAAGAGGAGATAATTCTCAGAGGTGGACATCGTGTGTGACGATGAGGCTATAACGGTGGCAAAGGAGATAAGTCAAACAGCAGTGATGGAAAATCCAGGAGTGACATTAATTGCAACTACGGATAATAAAGGGGAGGTTGTAGAGAATCGAGTTTGTCTGATCAAGAATCTCTATCAAAGTGGGGACAACAAATGGCTATCACGTTCAGAATTCTTGATGAGACTGAATTCGATACCACAACTACGGGTCCTCAAATCTGATGACTTCCAATTTGTGGAACCTTTGAAAGGCCCAAATCCTAAAGTCTCTGCGCTACATTGTAAATTCTTATCTACAGCTCAATTAATAAGTAGTTATAAAGAGGAATTGAGAGCGGTGGATGTTGAAGTAGATGCTGATTTGAATGAAATAGATCCGAACTGTCCGGTTGGAGAGCCTGATATTCCTTTGGCAGACTGAGATTGCCCAAGTCTATTAAAGGAAAGAAGGTGGAGGTATCAGATGTCCATCAAGTGTTAAAATGGTTGATGGAATCACTTTCAGAGATACTATCGAAACAATGAGATCTAACCATATTGTCTTGGAACTGTTGTGGCTTCGCTCATCTCCTATCTTTGGAGGGCTCTACGAAATTGCTTGATAGACATAGTTGTTTTTGTTTACAAGAGACATGGGCTATGGATCCCTTAGTATTAGATGGATATGTGATCTACCATTCTGCAGATAAAAGAGGGGAAAAAGGCAGGCCATATGAAGGTTTGATCACTGGGGTGGCTAATACTCCGGGCTTGAGGCAGATTAATTCTAAATTAGAAAGCAATTTGATCGCAGTAGAAGTGATCCCGGACAATAAGGGACCAAAGGGATCATTCCTACTGGTGAGCCTATATAGTCCCCCTGGAGCGGTGCAAAGAGACCAATTGCAAGATGCTCTCCATGATCTCTGGGCGAACTGGCTGATAATATCTGGTAACACAGGGATAATAGTTGTTGGTGATTTTAACTGCCATATGTCTTGACTTGGGGGTAAAACTCAGAACCCTAAGCTAAATGAGAAGGGAGCTATGGAACATACAAAAAAAGACCCCGAGGGTGGAATATGGGAACACTTGTTAGAGTTTTGGGATATGGAAATGTTAAACGGTAGAACGATTAGTGATTATCCTGGGCATCATACATGATCAAACGGTATTTCCTATAGCACCTTGGATTATATTTTTTGAGTGCCCTAAGATTCAACTACAGGTCGAGGACATGATAGTCATTCCCAATGATTGGAGCGATCATGCTGTTCTGATATGTGAGCTGAATATTGCTAGAGGGGAGACTCTTTTTAGCAACATGGGTAATGAGTGTACTAATAATTCTGGCACAAGAATATCCTGGTCAGATAAAAATGTAACTCATGCTATGGAAGCTCTGGCCTTGGATAGACCATGTAGTTTCCCAAATTTTTATGAGATGACAATTAATTCCATAGAGGATTGGATTTATGCCTTCGCAGGAAAGCATGCTGCTACTCCTATGGGGATAATGATAAGATGAGAGGAAATAAATTGCCCTACGATAAGACGATCAGAGACGCGAAAAGGAAACTCAGAGCAGAGCTTCGCACTGCCAGGAAATCAATGGCCCCACAGGAGGTATACCATGTAAATATCAGGGGGGATCAAAAACAGATATAGATCAGCCATTAAGGCAAAAAGAATGGCTGAGAAGAATCTGTCCTGGTAAAGATTGGTGAAAACCATCTGCGAAGGAAAGACTTGCAAACTCTGGTCCCTCTTGGGCGAGCCCCGAGGGACAGTGAAAGGTTCATTAGTAAATCCTATTGAAGCTATGGTGCGGATAAAATTCTGGAAAAGATGAGAAATTAACATCATTGGATAGTCTTCCATTAGTGGAACCTATCAATATATCACACAAAGTCATATTGAATAAGATCAAATAATTAAAATTTTCTCCAGCACCAGGTCCTAATGGTTTGGCCAACATTGTCATTAAATCTCACCCTGAGTTTTGGGCCAGTCTGCTGGTTGTCCTATTTGAGAAGATCTTAAAAATAGGTCAAATACCCCATTCATGGCAAACGGCGATTCTTATCCCAGTGTTTAAAAAGGGAAACCGATTAGATCCAAGCAACTATAGGGTGCTTTCAATGTTAGACGCCACTGGGAAGATATTTGCGTCACTCCTGTTAAAAGAACTACAGATGTGGGTGGAGGCCTCTGGTATACTATCTAAATTCCAAAGTGCGTTTAGACGGGGATATTCCAACGCTCATAATATTTTGGTAATGGACCTTTTACGCACTAGGGCTAGGAAAGGGGGGGGGGGCTCTCCCCTGTATGCCTTATATATAGACTTCACAGCAGCATTTGATTCAATCCCCAGAGATCGCCTGTGGCGGAAATTGGAACTTATGGGTTGCCCTGAAGGTCTGTTATGTTATCTCAGACTATCTAAGACAACACAATAAAATTGAAACTAGATCAAAAAGGTTGCACTACAGCTAAAGTTTGCCAAAACAGGAGAGTAAAACAAGGCTGTGTTACAGCACCCTTAATATACAATCTATATGTTTATTGCCCTCCCAAAATTGGTGAAGCTATTTGCCCCGTATTGGCCTACACGGATGACCTGGTAATCTTCGACTATACCATTAGTGGAATTCTTAGGTCGGGGGAAGCCCCTTGGGAATATGCAGACGTCAACGGCCTTAGTATTAATCTGGAGAAGACAAAGGTTATGAGGTACACCGATAAGAAAGGATCTCATGTGTAGCTTATGGTAGGCACGGTGAACATCTCATATGCTCCTCAATACCGATACCTGGGTATCGACTTCAAACTTGCCGGTGACTTTGTGGCATGTAAACAAGTGCATACAATTAAAGCAGCACAATTAACTGGCCTGTTTTACAGATTTACCATAAAGCAGGGCAGTTTTACGCTAGGGGGCATGTGCCAATTATAAGTATAAGCTTTTTCCCCGGCCATAATATACGGATTGGAAGCCCTCCTTGAGATGGACCTTAAATGTCGTCAGGTGATTGAAGGGAGATTCTGGCGCCGTATTCTTAGTCTGCCCCCTGGCATTCCAATGGCTTTGATAAGGCTAGAGCTTGGGCTGATCTCCCTGAAGGCTATAGTGCTGAGGAAATGGGTAGCACTGTACCTATAAATGACCAGAGACACAAGCAATGGACTATTAACAGCTGCACATCAGGAAATGGCTAGGCAGAACACTTCATGTACAACTATTGGTCAGATGACTAAATTGTTTACTGTAATAGGATGGCAATTGAGGGGAGGGGGCTATTCAGATAAGGCACATAGGGCATTAGGATAGCAAATAGATCTCTGGGACTGGCTAGAGAACTATGACCATTTGAGGAGCCTAAAAAGTTATCTGTTTGTGCAGCACAGATTGTATGAGTTTATGAAGCCCCAGAGATACTTGAACCTCTGTCCATCAGTAAGGCTTAGACATTTAGCTACTCTGATCACAGGGAGAAAGGATAAGATTGCTGCAGAATTGAGAATTTGGCGTTTTTGTAAAGTACAAGACCAGTTAGAGTCAGCTGGGCATCTCCTGACAGAATGCCTTACAATGACCAGTACGATCAATTTCCTCCTGGGGAGATATGTCCATGATCATGAGTATATTAAGGAAGAACTTTTCTGGAACCACTGTGTTAATTCCAATGGTATGAGTCTGCTGACAGCATTGTATAACATATGGCTGAGAGTGGAAGTTGGTTTGGGTATAACCTTATAAGAAGCTGATTAAGAAATGTGTTATTGTTTTATTACCTGAAAGCAGGATCTATAATTTTATGTTTATGGTTTTATATGTTCGTTTTTTTTGTTTATAACTACATTATATATGTGTATATCTATAGCTGTATAAAAGTTTGTGTAAAGTCTATAATGTAAACTATATCACAATAAATATTAAATTAAGAAGCAGAGGCACAATTCCAACATAAGATAAGACCTAAGCGAGTCACACCCTTCCTTCTTGAACCCACATGAAAGATAAAAAGTCCTATGGTTTCCCTACCTTATAAATAAGAAAGGAGATCCCAGATGAGCCAGAAGATGTCCAGAAACGTCGAGTAGGGAAGGGAAGGTTAGTTAGGAGCATGTACCCGTATGGCACGAGGGACACACTAGGGTTGGGTTGGTGGACAGAGTAGATCCCTGCAAAGCGTCCTAGAGTCCAGTGCACATGTCTCCCGTAGGTCCAAAGGAAGTATGCCAAAAGAGAGTTTGAGAATAATGTTGCCAGTTCAATGGTGCAATAATCCCAGAACAGAGAGGTGACTCCCAATGCAGCCCTGATAACAGTCAAACCTCAGTAAAGGCACCTGCTGAGGCATGGAAATAATATTGGCAAGGAGCGAATACATACATGCAGTACCCAGAGCCTGAATGTAGAAGTGGCCCGGAGATGAAATGTGTAGTGAAAAAGGAAAACCCATTAGCAGGACTAGCAATCATGGCCCCAGGACCAGCAGTACAGAAAACAGCTGAAGCACTGCATGAGCGGGCTGAGAGTGAAGTAATCCGTGCTTACGGCCCCAGGGAGAGCAGTGCAAAAAACAGCTGAAACGCAGTGTCAGCGGAACTGAAATGAAGCAATATGGGCTTCAGCAACACAGTCCCGTTCACAAGCTGTGGCCCAATTAATAGCCGCGGCGGGCGTAGTGGCCGAACTTAACGTGACAGAAAACTGGAAGCAATCCCAGCGGTATCGGGGGGTAGGCGCACCGATGGAATGGCAAAGAAAGCTGAACGTAGCAGAAGAGTAACTGGATACAGAGTTGCCATGTGAGCATGCAGAAGGCAACCAGAGCTTCAACAGTCGGAGCAACAATTAGAAGCACCGAGCCCCCGCCATAGTAACATTTAAATAATACATGAACCGCCCCGAGTCACGTGATGCTGGATGTCATGTGACACGATCCCAGTAAAGCATGTGATCATGGAGCACGGTTTCCCAGACGCAACTGCCGTCTCCATGGAAACCTACCTGTTAACTTGTAACGTGAGTAGAACGGTCTAGCTGCCGTCCTACGGGCGAACTGTTGTTTACGTAACATGCTGGTGAGCAGCCTTCTTTTTCTGTTTATATCAGCAGGGGCAGCCTTTATATCCACAGCAGAGGCAGGCATGACAACAATGTCTTGAGATACCGAATGAAGATGATAGATGGCTCTTAGAGAACAAATGACAAAGTAAAGAATTGATTTAACTATTAAAGTGGAAAAGAATAAGATTACACACTAACAAAGTGCTGTAAAAATCAGAAGTTTAATGAATGTACAGACAATGAAATGCAAGATCATTGTATAAGCTAGCTATAAAAAGTGAGTAGAGTGCAGACGAAGCTGCCATTGTATAGAAACTGGACATTGGTATCATGAAATAGTAATTCAAAGAATCATTGAGAATGAATGAAAAGCTGTGTCGCAGTAGAATAGCAGGGTAGTGGAGCTGCGTGGAGAGGCTGTCTGGGCTGAAGTCAAGAACTAAGATGCTGAGGTCAGCGATCTACTCTGAAGAAGAACACGTGTGCTGAGGATGAATCCTCTCGCGTTAAGGTGCAGGAAAGAACACAAAGGATGCCAAGTCTTAATTCATTTAAGCATTTAAAAGCTTGAAGAATGAACAGATTCATGGTCTCTTGTCATGTGAGTCAAGGATGAAAACAGAGTTTGAACTTGGAGTTTCAGATATGCTAGTGAGTGCCCTCACTCCAGTGCATTCCCAGGATGAGAATACTCTGCAAGGCCAAGTATAAAGTCAATTTCATGGCAGAAGGCATGGGTGATGAGAGTTGCTGGGCTAATTAGGTAGTAGGGCAGCCTCATGCCCTATCTACTTGCACCTGGGTCTTGCCTTACGTGCCGTTAATTGAACCGAATGTTCCAGACATGGCACAAGTGTACCAAACCAGTTGTATTAATCCGTATAACCAAGGACCTTATAGCTTGAGAAACCAATTAAACACTGTGTAACTGATTGGTCTTAAAATGACACATAAGAAGTAGGCATAAGTTGCCCATCTGATATCGGACAGCCAATAACTAACCTAGCTCCTATATGATAGCATATCTAGATACATCTCCTTTCACCAATCCCGACCCTTGATAGTTTTTTCATTATTGCTATGTAGTATGACGCATAATGAATTGTATTTTTTGTGGAATTCACTGAGAGACTGAGCATACGTCCGTTGATGTTCGCTGTAACCTCCCCGTTTTAGATAATTGTTAATAAAACAGTAACTTGACATCTTCTTGAGTTTTTCTGATTATTTAGATTCAGATTTATTCTGGTGTAATCCCATCCAGTAACAGGTGCACGTTCCATGGGCCATAAGCACAGTATGCATTTAGGGGGTAGTAATGGTGACTCACTAGGATGCTCCTAGGGGGCATAAAACATGACACTTATGGGTAACGGGAAATATATCATAGCCGAGACCCTTACAATGTTGGACCTAGATGGGGGGTGGCATGGCACTGCATCTAATTAACACGTGTGGTTCCACTCAAAGCATGACACCTACGAGGTTTCAGCCCACCCATGACATTCCAAGTTATTTGCTAGCAACCCCTTCACACCTATGACTGCTCAGGTTAGCTGCTGAAACACACAGTGCCACATGCTAGTACCCCCTGTCATTGCGCTTATTAGATTACTTGGTTCACCTTGGTACGTGAAAGACACGTAGTAGCTATTTTTATTACACTCAAAGAATCCCATTAGCCTGGTGCTTCTCCATGGTAGCATTCCTCCCCTACTAGAAGATGCACTTGGACAATCAGCCTATCCCCTTGAGAGACTTGGGGGGTAACCGGACAATAGTGCCAAAAACATCTGCCACAGACATGGCTCTCCATCCACGCACTCTAGAATGCAGCTACGGCTGTGACAATCTTGCTCCCTCACAGTACCTTTATCAGCACACACTATCATCTCGCAGACATTTACCTCTGCTGTCTCGCTTCTATGTCTCTCTGCCTACGCAGTCTGGAATCGTTCCCGGGAACAACAAGAGACCCGGAAACAACGTGGCACCCTGCAAAAGACAAAACAGCGAAAAAGAGCACCACAGAGCCGTCATACAACTGAAAGACTGATAATACAGAAAATACTATCCACCATAGATGGACTGAAATACAAGGCACAGCATGTGCAACTGGGGGGAGACTCAAACCCCCATAAGAGACTAAAGACCTAATAGGAATCAAGAGGCTGCATCTGGATTGGGCCCTGAGACCCAGCAACTGGCAAAGAAGATTCCAAGTAGCACTGCACGGTGAGCCACTCTTCCTGGGGTTTACACATGACGGGGCAGGGAGAGGAAGTTCTTCTAGGGCTACAACCCAGACAGCTGTCCTGACCACAATTCTATTCCCAAGGGGTCACACAGTGGAAGACAAACAACCCAGAGGGCTGAATCCTCTATACTCCAAAACCCTATCCCCTTTTGTCTCAAGAGCGTTGGTGCGCCTTTTGAGCGCCACACAAGGCCTTGACAAGGAGAGGTGTGGGCCTGGCTTTGAGGTGTTACACCGTCCCCACAAGACACCAGGTAAGCAGTACATATTCATACACTGAGTTCCCAAAGGCTCCTATGAGTAAATAGAATTCTGTTCTGGCTGAATGAAGTACTAAAGACACCTCAAGCCACATCCCTGAGCATGACCCATGAAAGAAGAATTGAGGCTGTCCTTCAATGACTGAAAGGCAGCCAAAGCTTTGAATGGTGTACAGATGGGCCACAATCACCCCTCAATCCCCGTGGGTATCTCTGCGGAGACCCAGAGTCATTCAGTAGTACCAGCCTTACAGATAAGGGGTGGATCGGCCACAGGCCACAGTAAAAATACCCCCAGAAAAAATAGGAAACCAGTACATAGGACGTTGTGCCCATGCTTTCAGCCACACATTTCCTTGGATATTTATTATTTTTTTATACTTCTTTAGCGCACGGTCACCGGAGGCATCTTGGCGCTGGAGAGGCAGGCAAACATCAGGAGCAGAACTACAGCCAAAGAGGGTGTGGCTTATTAAAGAGAAAAGTCTTGAGCGCTTTCCTACAAGCCAGATGGTTAGTACATTATTTTTTTAATCGGAGGGCGTGCATTCCACAATCTAGTACCAGCTACGGAAAAAGCCCTGCCTTCGATTCTTATGTGATGGTAAGAAGGGACAATAAGTAGGTTAGCAGAGATTGAGCGTAGCCGACGACTGGGAGCATATCTTAAGAATTTAGTTTGCAAAAACTCAGCGCCTTGTTCGTGTATAGCACAACACACTATGCATAATGCCTTAAAACTGATTCGCTGATGAACAGGGAGCCAGTGTAATGAGCGTAGTACCAGTGTGATGTGTGCTCTGTAAGGGGTACCAGTGGTGACCCAGCCGCCGTATTCTGGAGGCACTGTAGGTGCTGGATGAGACCTTTGGGCTGGACAAAGTATAGTGAATTACAGTAGTCCAGCCATGATAATATTAGGGCTGCTACTACTGGTGGACGAAGAGGCGCAAGGATCAGAGGAAGAGCTCTCTTTAAAACCTTCCACTGGAAGTGTCCTGCTTGACAGACTGCATTGACTTGATTGGCCATAGACAAGGAAGCCGACAGAATGACGCCCCGGTTTTTGACCTTACTCACAGGGGTGGAAAGGACAGCCAGGGAAGTAGGCCAAAAGGAGTAAACTCAGAGTGAGGGATCAGGGGGACACCCAACCACCAGCACCTCAGTCTTGTCTCCGTTCAACTTGAGCCAATTGATGTTCATCCATGCACCCACGGCAGATGGGCATCCCAGCAGGTGCAACATCTCAGCCTGAGATCTAACCGGATCAGGATCTGAGTGTTGTCGGCGTACGAGTAACACCTGACGCCATTGGAGCGGATGAGACATAAAAGTGCCCAAATGAAGATGTTAAACAGAATCGGAGACAGAGACGATCCCTGAGGGACTCCACAGTTAAGAAGGCAGGGGGCAGATGGACCGGGTGGCATGGAGAGGGTCTGTGTCCGATCCTCCAGGAACAACGTGAACCAGGCTAGTACCTGGCCAGATATACCTATCTGGGCCAGACGCGACAACAGGATGGGGTGGTCGACCGTGTGAAAATGCTGCTGACAGATCTAATAAAATCAAAGCTGCCACCCCACCTGAGTCCACCAGCCTGGCCATGTCATCCTGGATGGAGACCAGTACACACTCTGTGCATCTGCCAGGTGTAAAGCCGGACTTTGCAGGGTCAAGGAGGTGTGAGGATTCAAGAAATGGGGATAGAAAGGGGTGATACTAAAGATTCCAGATGTTTTGTAAGGAAAGGAAGAAGAGAAATAGGGTGAAAGTTGGTCAGCACAGTGGGGTCGAGTGATGGCTTCTTTAATAGAGGGACCACTCTAGCCACTTTTAGCTCAGCTGGAACTAGCCCCAACTGCCATGAATTATTTACTGCCACTGTAAGTTGTGTCAGGAGATCGGGAGCAATTCTTTTCATGATAGCCACCGGGATAGCATCGGAAGGGGAGCATTATTTAAACCTTTGAAACACCATTAGGACTGATTCCTCTGAGAACATAGGAAAGGAAGACCATTCTTTAGCGCCTGCTAAAGGGGTGTGGGTGGTGTGGCAGGGTATATCATTCCATGGTTTGGTAGCCGAGATCTCAATATTCTGCCTAATATCACCAATTGTAGTTATAAAAAATTTGGATAGACCATCACATAGTTCTTGCATAGGTGTAACCTTCGCCATGAGGGAGTCAGAGGATGAAAGCGATTTAAAGATGGAGAAGAGAGTTTTAGGTTGACATAGAGCATCACCTATTTTCTGTGAAAAGGACAGAGTTTTTGCTGCTTTGATGTTAGCATGATAGGCAGTAAGACATGACTTGTAGGCTTTCTTTTGAGAGGGGTCATAAAATTGACAACACTTCCGTTCTGCCTGTCTAACTTTTAGCACATTCACTTTAAGTTGATTAGAAAACCACAGTTCCGAGGGCACTCTATACGGATGAATGAGTTTCAGTTGGGTAATCTTATCTGCAGCTTCGAGGAGAGGCTGAGACAGTGCTGAGAGAGACATGGAGGTACACTGAGTGGTTACCAATGCAGCGAGGCCATGAAGATCAGCATTCCCCCAGGAACGTAGCCAAACCTTCGGTGTTAAGGGTTTTTCAGAGGGTCTATTGTCCTTGAAGTGGCAGGTGATTAACACATGATGAGACCAGAGAACTGGTTCGATTGATAAGAGAGTGAGTAAAGATTATTTTGCAAAGATCAGGTCGAGTGTATTACCCAATGTGTGTGGGGCCCTGAACTAATTGATCGAGGGAGGTTACATTTTAAATTAAGTATAACCAAGTGGGTATAACGCATTTGCAGATCAGCTATAAAATCTAGTACGAGTTCCCTGGACTTTCCTAAGGGATTGTACATTTAATGAGAAGTGTTTACAAATTCAACTTGTGGGGACAATTTAGCTGAGTCACTGAGTTCAGGTAGACAGATTACTGCAATCCTGCCTCCATGCTGGAGGGGGCCGATCCACATGGATCAAGCGGTAGTCTGGAGGGACAGGAGCTGGGCTAGGTAAAAGCCAGGTTTCCGTGAGACAAAGTAGTGTAGGGCAGCGGTCAGATAGTGGATGTCAGCAGTATGTGCCGCCAGTGAACGTGTATTAAGTAAAAGCAGCGAGAAGGGAGAGGGGGTAGCTTCATCTAGTGACAGATATGTTCTGCATTGTTCCATCCCAGGGGGGATACCGTGTTTGTGAGGAATAAAGACAATAGGTGTAGCTTATGTAATAGCAGGTCTGAGTCATCACAGACGGGCATAGACGGGCTTGACTTAAGCCCATATATACTAGTGTCAGAACAGGAAGGAGGCAAAGACCGCCTTCACTGAAGGTAAAAAGAGGACTAAACCTCTAAACAAATCGCATACATTAACTACTGCAGAGTGCACAACAAAACAGTCAGCAGTAATATGGCAGTTGCAGGCATAATACAAAGGGTGTTGACTATTAAAAAGCAGTTTAAAAAAGGATCATCCGCCGAGTGGCTTTAAAGTGGCTGCCCCTAATGGAAGAGCCTCACCTCTCGTAGCACGGGACTCCCCAGGGCAATATATGCCGGTGTCAGAACAGGAAGGAGGCAAGGACCGCCTTCCCTGAAGGTAACAAGAGGAGTAAACCTCTAAACAACTTGCATACATTAACTACTGCAGAGCGCACAACAAAAGAGTCAGCTGTAATGTGGCAGTTGCAAGCATAATGCACATGTCGCTAAGTTTCGACCAAAGAAAGGAACTACTATTATTACTGCCTGATATGCAGAGGTAAACATTTATCTTTTAATGTGCATGAATAACTAGGTATAAAGAAATTATTATTACAAAACATTTCATTTTCCCGTTAAATAATTATTTACTCGTTCATTGGGAATTGGACTGCTCAAAAAAATCATTTTACTCAAGACTTTAAAAAATAGGTAGTAAAATACTCAGACATCAACATCTTATCTGGAGTTCTGGGTAGCACCTTCATCATGTGAGGTAGGTGGAGCCCTGGGAAGACTCAGGAGTCTATGCTGGATGCACCTCCTTCCAGCCAGAGGAATCCTGCTTCAAGCTCTTCCTCATCCTGTTCTGCAGGAACTGGTGGATCCTCTAGCTTTAGAGCTCTGTGTGCTCTTCCTCATGCTGTTCTGTGAGAACTGGTGGATCCTCTAGCTTTAGAGCTCTGTGTGCTCTTCCTCATGCTGTTCTGTGAGAACCGGTGGATCCTCTAGCTGTAGAGCTCTGTGCGTTCTTCCCCGCCCTGTTCTGTGAGAACCAGTGGATCCTCCAGCTTTATAGCTCTGTGTTCTCGTCCTCGTCCTGTTCTGCGTGAACGGTAGATCCTCTAGCTTTAGAGCTCTGTGTGCTCTTCCTCATGCTGTTCTGTGAGAACCGGTGGATCCTCTAGCTTTAGAGCTCTGTGTGCTCTTCCTCATGCTGTTCTGTGAGAACCGGTGGATCCTCTAGCTTTAGAGCTCTGTGTGCTCTTCCTCATGCTGTTCTGTGAGAACCGGTGGATCCTCTAGCTGTACAGCTCTGTGCGCTCTTCCCCGTCCTGTTCTGTGAGAACCGGTGGATCCTCTAACTGTAGAGCTCTCTGTGCTCTTCCTCGTCCTGTTCTGCGCGAACGGTAGATCCTCTTAACTTTATAGCTCTGTGTGCTCTTCCTCGTCCTGTTCTGTGAGAACTGGTGGATCCTCCAGCTTTATAGCTCTGTGTGCTCTTCCTCGTCCTGTTCTGTGAGAACCGGTGGATCCTCCAGCTTTATAGCTCTGTGTGCTCTTCCTCGTCCTGTCCTGTGAGAACCGGTGGATCCTCCAGCTTTATAGCTCTGTGTGCTCTTCCTCATCCTGTTCTGTGAGAACCAGTGGATCCTCCAGCTTTATAGCTCTGTGTGCTCTTCCTCGTCCTGCGGGAACGGTGGATCCTCTAGCTTTAGAGCTCTATTTGTTCTTCCTCGTCCTGTTCTGCACGAACGGTGGATCCTCTAGCGTTAGAGCTCTGTGTGCTCTCCTTTGAAGCTCCCGGCCCGTGTCCATCACTGAAACAAGCGGGAGCCCCTACTGCCGTGCTGGAACCTGAACACCAGTTTTGCTGCTATTCCAAAGTGCTTGAATTGTGGGACTTGGACTGGAACTTTGCAGCTCTTCTTTAGGGGAACACTGCATGTCCTGTTCAGTCAAATGTCTGTAAGGGTCAGCATGTGTGTACCTTGCTGCTGCTGCTGCTCCTTGCTTGGGCCCTATAGCCTAGACTAGATCATGGGTTGTATTCGCAATTCACCATGAGGGGGCATAGTCTACAGAGCCTCCTGTGTTGGACAGCAATTGACACATGTAGAAGGTCTGACTCACCTGTGTACCCACAAACTCTGGACCATGTCCTTTGCATCACAGTTATTTTTTACATACCTTTGTGGTCTTTGGTCAGTTGCTGGTGTCTTCCTTAATATACAGTGTGGAGCTTGTCTTAATGAAATGAGGGTTTGAACAACTTACTTACCTCAAGCAAGTACTTACTTACCTCAAGCAAGTGGTAAGATACCCATCAGGGGAAACTGGTGTGCTAATGCAGTTTCTTCCCAGACATTAAGCTTGTAAAACTAGACTGTGTCCAAAAGGTTCTTTTCAACAATACGTCTGTTGTGTTGCATGTTCTGACAAAGAGACTGAAGAGTGCAACTGGTCAGTCATTCCCAAAGAAACAATGGTGTCTCCCTAAAACGTCCAACTGAAAATTCCAAAGAAAATGTCACCACAATGTAAGTGATTGTCGAAAGCTGAAAAATGACATCATTAGGCATTATAGTGGGGCTGGATAAAATATGTATTGGAAGCTTTGGCTGGGACAAGCAACTCTGGTTCCCTCCAGGTGAGTGTTAGACTCAATGTCTATACTCGGCCTGGTGGACAGATGTATAGGAGGCCAACCTAGTTAGTGAACAGCAACAACTCTGGGGGCTGTAGCCAAACCAATCAAGGTAGTATGGAGAATGGTCAAGGCGAAGTCTCAGGAAGGGGTCAGCCTGGTGAAGGGTCCACAAGGTAGGTAATCAAGGATTACACTTAGACAAGTAGTTAAATATATTTATGGACAAACACACTATAAATGACTACAAGCAAGTAATAATATCACACAAAACTCATAATAACATATTCACTGAAAAAACATTGTAAAACTGATATTATGGTTAAATTGCACTGGTATAAACCTATGAAATTCAATGAAAAAAACGTTGAAGGGATGTTAGGGTTGCAAGGTAAAATCGAAAATAAAGAAATTTGCCAATTATGGTAAACTACGCAACCATAACTCGTGCCACCGCCATGCACTGCTAAGACTAACACCCAGGACATCAAATATAACCTCCCAAATGGCATCATTTTTTTTTTTTTTAAATAATTTTTATTTTCAAAATAACAATACAAACCAAACTTGCAGCATTATACATTGCAAACTGTAAACATCAATTAATGCCGTATTACTGCACTTAAACCCCCCCCCTCCCCCGAGAGCTTATCAACCTTACAGTTCTGTGTCCGCTTGGTGCGACCGGGCGCCGCCCCTCCCGGAAGCAGCAGGGTCCATTTCGGCGCCAAAAAGTCCCGTAATTAACATTCTCCAAGCCGCCAGGTTGCCCATTTCTTCCTCCCCACAATTACCACACGCTTCCTGCCATACCCCCGTTTCAGCCTCCGCCCACTTCTGCAGGTCCCGCCACCATATCTCTATTCTTGGCCCATGGCGTTGCTTCCAACTCATAGCTATCCTTCTCTTAGCAAGTACATACGCCAGGTCTCTCAGTTTCCCAAGATGTTTGGTGTTCCGTGGTCTAGGGAACCCTCCCAGGAGGCAGGCCCAGGCCGTGTCAATGCGTAGCAGAACCCCTTTATCTGCCAATTTCTGTGCCACTTCCCCCCAAAAGCCTTCAATCACTGGGCAGGACCAGAACATATGTATCATACCTGCGTCTACCTCATCGCATTTCGGGCATGCTTGTCTGCCTGCATTCGCAAACTTAGCTATTCTCTTCGGGGTCATATATGCTCTGTGCGTGATGTACAGCTGTATTTGCTGCAATCTAGCATTCCTGGACACTTTCTTATGGTATCCCATGGCCCGTTCCCACATCCCATCAGTTATCTGTACCCCCACTTCCGCTTCCCAGTCAAGCCTCAGATCCATCAAATCCTTCCCCACCTGGGTCATCACCACCTCATATAATCTAGAGATCTCATGCCCGCCCTCTGATATATCATATATCGTTCCGATCAGTGCATCTGGATCTTCCGCCAGCGCCGTCTCCGGCCAAGTCTTGCGGATGATCTGTACCAGCCTTAGGTATGTAACATATTGGCCCCCGTGCAATCCTGTTTCTTCACCCAGGTCTACGAATTCTCTAATGGCCCCATCCTGCCATATGTCTCCCAGTGTGGCCAGTCCAACCGTTTCCCAATATGTCCTGATAATTTTCCTGAGCTGGCCGTCCCCCATAGTTAGGGCGACCAATGGCACATGCGGGGAACACGGGTGCGGGCTCTCAATCAGCTGGCACATTCTACGCCATATTCTCCACCCCAGCAGCAACATACCTGGGCATCCTTGCAAGTCCGACCTAGGGACCCAGACAACCTCTTTTAGATAAAACGGGGCGCAGTCCCTCCCAACCAGCCTAGACTCAGGAGTTTCCTCATCAGAGAGCCATCTGGTCACGTATTGCAGCTGGCTGGCCACATAATAGGCCTCAAAGTTCGGCAGCTTGATGCCTCCCCTATCGTGGAAATTCCCAAATGGCATCATTGATGACATCACATATCTGGGGCAATTGTTTTTGTTCAGTGACAGTGAGCATTTTCATCTGGTCATACTGCTTTGAAAACGTGGTACATACACTCTAACAGGTTCTGTATGTGTAGACCGTAACGTTGTGCTATGTTCTTATAGTGCTTTCCTTAGGGTTTGGCCTGAGCTCACGGTGCACATACATGGGACAATAAGCAGACCCCAGACAGACAATTTTTATACACAAACTCTAAGCTTAGTGTCATTTTCTGGTCATGGTGGGTCTTTCGTCCTTACTAGAGTTTCTTTCTGTGTGGGTCAGATTTGTGTGCATTGATGCTCTCCACATATATATGTTTTGTACATCTGGTCATGCACGCACAAATACAAGCTCCTTTTAGTAGATATCCGAAACATTCTTTCGAGAATGGCACTAAAGAAAACCAGGGATTTTTGGTCCATAACAAAATCTGATGAGGGACACCAAACAAGTGTACAGATGAATTCAATAACTGGGGAGAATTGGATGCCTCATTTTAAAACCATTTATACTTTTGGAGTAGAGAGCCCAGCTACTATTGGGGTAAACATTGACGTGGACCCTAGAATAGGACGACTTGCTAGAATTAATCACCAAAAGTAAGAGCTAAAGGGCCCTGCACCCTGATGGGCTAGCTACAATAGTCCTAACCCACAACTCTGGGTATATGTTTCGCATGGTATCTTTGATGGAGTGATTACAGTGAGGAAAATACCAGACTCGTGGTTATGCGCCTTTCTAGTACCGATATATTAAAAAAGGGCTGCGTATTGAACCAGATAGTTATCATTCTTAGACATCCCATCAAAAATCTTTGCGGGCCTGGTGTTGTGCGAGATCTTAGAAACTCGGTCAAAAAGAGCCGCAGACTAGATGTCTTTCAGACAGTCTTTTGTAGGGGTGCGGGAACTGCAGCAAATGGTTTATTCTCGGGCTGCACAAAAATAAGCTCGAAGCCATTTTGTATTTCATTTATTGACTACTTCTCACTAGTGTTTCAAGGAGTAAATTATGGGCCCAGCTGGACTCGTGGGGCTGACCCCCCCCCCCATATCATTATTGGTTATACTTATTGCCCTGCATACGAACACATGTGTTAGTGTGAGATTCAATAGGGAGGGATGGTTGTTTGCCCCAATCAGAAGTGAACAAGGGTTAAAACAAGGATGCCTTTTGGGACCCCCTCCTATTTAATCTTATTTCATTTCAGAAATTGGAATGCCCTTTCTATCTACCCATTGTTTTCCACCCAGTATTGATACAACTCATGTGAATTACCTATTATACGTGGATGACATGGTGCTGATGGATCATACACCGATAGGCCTACAACGCCAACTGGTAGACCTTGAATACTACACAAAGGCGAATGACCTACGATTCAATGTTGCAAAAACGAAGATTTCTGCGTTCGGAGTAGAAAGTAAAAGAAGAAATGGAATGTTCAAATGGTATTTGGACAATAAAGCGCTCGGGCTCGGAAGAGTAGATCATTTTACCTATTTGGGTTTTTATTTATTAGAGTATAAATGTGCGAGTGCACTCTAACACAAAAAGCAAAACATTACTTCTATATTCAGGGCTCTTGCTCAGCGTAAGACCTTATGGTGTCGTCGTCCACAACTTGCAAACATTCCCTGGTCAGAATTGGCACACACAATGTTCACGTATGCGTTTGAACCTCTTCCCACCACAAAGGAAACTGTGGGAGGAATTGCGGGAATTGAACGCAGTCTGAGGATTCACAGGCACTGTCATGTAGAGGGAACTATCGAAACAATGTACCACCACCTGCTAGAATGCCTTGCTTTGTCATCTTTGCGTGATATGTATTTTAATAAATTTAGTTAAAGACTCCAGAGCATTGTCCACGGGCTTAATCTGTCAATATATTCTTACTAAAAAAGCAAATGGGTTGAGATTGGCGGCTTTGCATTTATTAAAACAGTTGTTCCCAGATGAGACTAATATTACGTTTGGACAGGGTTCACAGGGAGGACTGGGAAACCCAGAATGTTATCGTATGTGTAAGGGAGGCATGGTACCACAAATATGAGACAGACACAAGAGTTACAAGTTTCAAAACTATTATTAGATTCTTGGGGTTTAGTGAGACTCCTACCTTGCCCTATATTTATGACGGGAGTAGTCTCTACCATCAAATAATAAAGACAACACAGTCCTAGTCAGTCTTTGTCATATCAAAATGGCTTATACTATCAACCCCTAATGCATGCCCTGTCTCTGATACAAAATCTGTTATAACAAAGGATCAAAGTAGCTGAGTCAGCTCTCCTCCCCACGTTAAAGTCACTTATTCCAGCTCTCCAAAAGTTCTTTCACAGTTCAACTTAAAGTTCACGTAGTTCTCTCTCCGTCGGGCTTGGACCTCTCAAAGTTTTAACAATTCACATAGGTCTCCCTCAGCCAGGCTCTGACCTCGCAATCTCAGCACTTGCAGGGGTTCCCTTCCCCAAGCTCAATTCACATTCGTTAGGGATTCCCTTCCCTTAACTTATTACATTTCCGGTCTCCCTCAGTCAGGATCTGACCTTTTACTTATGTCAAAGACTTTTGAATGTACAAGGCTTTTACTATAGACCTCTGCAGGACTACTTTGACTTTCTCTTCAGCTCACACTTTTAGGTTTCCCCCAGTCTCTCTTGGTCTTGGTAGTTCAGAAAGAAATCGTTCTCTTTAAGCATTCACCTTTTCACTTCCCCTTTTGACACGGTTAATCTGCTTTATAACCAAACATTTCAGATTTCACTGAGACTTTCGAGTGGGCTACTTTCACCGGACCACTGTGCTGCTCTGTATCACTGGCTTCACAGTTATCAGCCACTTAAAAGTTCATTACAGGTTAGCTTTCTTTCGCGTCGCATCAGCATGTGCGCAACCTTCACTTGTGAGATATACTGTTGCGGCTTCAATCTTTCCTTGACACAAACCGACCTTCCGTGTCTTTCACTAACTCACTGGTTGTGCGTGTTCCTTTCTTGACTTTGTGGCTTTGATTCAAGAGTCAAGGTTAATACCGCAGGCTTGGCCTTGCCTCTCCAACTCTGTCGTTCACCCGGGAGGGTCGCTGGCGTCCTTGAAACACAATGCAGGTTTCTTCTTGTCTGTGATTTGGCTTTCTCCGCATCTCAATCACGGTTTCCCGGAAGCAACAACCTTCTGTAGGGATCTTCAGGGTTTCTCTACCCTTTGCTCTAGTCCCTCGTTCGGTCGTCCTGCTCCAGTAGGTTTGCCTTCGCCCAGGAAGTTCTGCTCCTTCTCGTGTTCCACCTTGCTCAGAGTGTGTTTCTATGTTCCACCTTTTATCCGTGTGGAGAGAGCTACTGGGTATCAGATGTATGTGATTAAAGTCAAGTGCCTGACTTTGCATGACCCGATTAGCAGGACGTGTCCAATGAGATATTTAAGTGTTAGCCTATTTACTCTCAGTTGCCCTCTTCCTCGGCCCAGTGTTTGTGCAGAAAGGGGCCGGGTCACAGGGGGAAAGGGGGGTGAGTTGGGACATTGAAGGATTGTAAAGAATAGGATGGGGCCTGAGTACGCGAAAGGGGGGATACCGCGTCTCACCATCGGTTGCCTCGCCCCCACTCCCTGACGACTTCTCACCCAGGTGATCCTCCCGCACTGGTCCACCCCCAGGGTCTGGATCCAAAGGCGATGGCCGTGCCTTGACCACCGGAGAGAGACATCCGTGGGGACTAGTACGTGAGACACCCTTTGGTTTCTCACATGTGGTATGATATTTTTATTGTACTTTTATAGTATGCCGTTCTTTTGAAATAGACATGATGAAATGAACTTTTCTATACTTAATCACTTGGGATTTTAATTTGGCAATGTTACATGTAAAAACTTTGATCTTATGTGGCATGCACTCGCAAATGTTTTGTCTGTTTTATATAATTTTGATGTGTGATAATCGATTGTATTAGTGAAACGTTCCATGTGAACCAATACACTAATAAAAAAGGTTTGTACTAACGTGTGTAGTAATTCTTGTATGGTTAGCCGTTCATTCCACGTTTAACATTAGGCTTGGATTTATGATTCTACTGCCCAATATCACCAGATTAAGAAAACCCTACTTCTATGGTCCATGCTGCAGCCATTGCCTACCTGTATGTATTAGATTGCTGTATTAACAACAACACTGCAGTAGTATGTTTCTGTTTCAATAAATAAGTTTTGTTATACATGGAGTAGTTCATGAGAGGTCTCCCGATCACCCTTCATATGTTGCTAGCAACACTCTAAACAAAACCCCTTGAAGTGACTTAATGCCATCAATGATGCCACTTGTGATGTCATATTTGATATCCTGGCTGTTTGTCTTAGCAGGGCATGGTGGTGGCGCAAGTTATGCTTGCATAGTTTACCACAACCAGCTAATTTTCGTTTTTTCGAGTTTACCTTGCAACCAAACCCTCCCTTTAACAACATTTTTTCAGTCAATTTCATAGGTTTTTACAAGTGCAACATATTGATACTGATATCTTGTAATTGTATCGCGCTCGTACACAAGTATTTTAGAGCGCAACAAGGCAAGGTAGGGGAGCAAGGGAGAACAACAATCTTACTAGGCCCAGTGACATTGAGAACACGCAAGTGCATGGGAGAGGGAAAGGGGAAAGTGCAAGGGAGGGGGGTGGGGAGGTGGAACGTTCTAAGCAGAAATAAGTAAATAAAACATGAAAAGAAAATAACAGAAAGCAACAAACAGTGGTAGTGCAGCCAGCAAGTAGCAAGTGCTAAGACAGCAGACAGGGTTTGTCTGAATAAGTGCAGAAAGAAAGGGGTGTGGGGGACTGTAAGGTTACAGATACAGAGCCCAGTGCAGGCAATTGCCAGGAGGCGCTGTGGGTGGGTGGCAGGGTGAGCAGGTACCTGGGCCGTAAAGTCAGAGGGAGACCGGGTGCATGATGCCAGGACAGAACAGATCAACAGGGGAGAGGGAGAGAGAAGGCAGAAGCAAAGAAGAAGGTCTTGAGGCGCTTACGGAACCAGAGATGGTTCTACTCAAGTTTCAGAGTGGCAGGAAGGCCCCAGCTGAAGATAGAGATCTACCCCAGCTCGTTTCTTATAAAAATGTCTGACCCTGAGGGAGTTAGAGGCGGAGGAGTGAAGGGCTCGGAGGGAAGGTATTTACAGAGGGACAGCTGAAGGTATTTTGGACCCAAGTCCCAGAAAGCCTTGTGGACAATGCAAATGGTTTTGAATTTAATCCTTGGAGCCAGTGGAGATATTTTAGGGCTTGAGGCCAAGGACAAGTCTCAAAGTCCTGTTCTGGATAGGTTGCAAAGGGAGGAGAGTAGAAGCAGGTAGATTTAGAAAGACACTGTTGCAATAATCCAGCCTAGAGAGAACCAAGGCTTGAGAGACAGTGAGCTTCTGGGGGCAGGAGAGGAAAGGACGAATTCCTCTGAGGAGGTGCAGTAGGAAGTTTGACTTTTCAGAGACATCACAGATGTGGGTAGAGAAGGAGAGCATGGAATCAAAGATGACCCAAGGTTCTTAGCCTCGCAGGTGGGAGTAGGAGGGTGGCCAGCCAGAGAGTGATAGGAAAGGAGGGTGAAGGTGTGCCGATGAGGAGGATCTCCGTTTTGCTGGCATTCAGGCAGAGATCGTTGGCGGCGCACCACTCTTGAATGAATGGCAGATAGGCAATCCGAGATGAGATAAGGAGAAGAGGTGGCCGAGGGAAGCCTGGAAATGAGTTGAGTTTCATCAGCATAACACTGAAAATTGGAGCAGAAAATGGCAATGCTGTGGCCAGGAGTTGCCAGGTATTAGTTGAAAAGCCAGGATGAGAGGTTAGACCCCTGGGGAACACAGCAAGTAGAAAGGGAGATAAAGGAATGACCCACGTTGGAGCTGGGAGGGTCGATCAGAGAGGAAAGAGGTCAGCCAGGCCAGAGCCTGATCGGTGATACCCAGGTTGTCACGGAGACGGTTGAGCAGGATGGTATGGGGTACCGTGTCGAAGGCAGAAGAGAGATTGAATAGGATGAGGACAGAGGGGATATTAGAGTCAAGGTTGGAGAGCAGATCTTCACGAATGTTCAGGAGAGCAGTTTCAGTGCTTCTGGCAGCTCTAAAGCCAGACTGATGGTTATGAAGACAACCGACAGAATTGGGGCTGTGTCAGGATGTGAGGGCCCTGCACTTGCTTGCAAAGACCAAGGCTTTACCAGGCAAGTGCATGACCATGAAAGGATTTTCCTGACCAGGCAGGGCAGGAAGAAGGACAAAGGACAAGATGTCCAAAAGAACAAGCAAAACCCTTGTGACACAGCCATGTTGTGACACTAGCCGCAGTTAGCAACCAAACGTGGTAAGGCTAAAGAAAGGTATTGCACAAATAGTCAAAATGCAACTGCTGCCACCAGCTTGTCTTTAGGTACATCAAAAGTAACCAAAGAAATCCCTTTGAGTGTAGTCTAGAGTCATACAAAGGAAACCCCATTGCACTACATTTTAAGATGCATTGTGCAATTATAAAAAGTTACCCAAAAAATAGCTAACATGTAACAAAAAAAGGGAAACAGTTCCCAGTACCGGCAGCCTTAATGACTAGTCAGTTTCCCCACAACAATAAGCACAAGTGCAATGGAGTGAAGCTGAAGGCTTCACTTCACTGGAAAAAAGCAGGACAGAGTAGAGAAACAAAAGCAAAAGGTTTGGGGGATCCATAGAAATGGAGGGAAAGTTGCTAAATAGAGAAAACATTTCTAACAGTGAGAACCGGCGTGTTTGCTTCTTTCATGAACCCTTCATGGAGCGGGTGAAATCTAATGCACCAACGACCATGCATCAGTTTAAGACTTAATTCATTCTCTGGTATTTCAATTGAAGGTCGGGCTGACAGGGCACCTCAGAGTCACCTCTGGTCAAAGAAGCCTGAGAGGACTTGCAGGCACATGGCCCCAGAGACGAGATCACCTGGAAGTCACAGGAGGCTAGAACATGTTCTTCTGCCTACCATCTGCTTCTGTTGAACTGCTCTAGGCGGAATGGCAGAAGACCTGTAATAGAGGTGCACACTTCTGGGCGGTCAGTATCACAATAATGGTAAGCACATGAAAGGTATTTTCTACACCAGACCCCGTTCATATGCAGGAACGAGCAGGGCTGCAGGAAGAATGTCGGGGATGTGTGCCAAAGGGAAAGCAGGAAGTCAATTGGGCATAGCCAGCAATTGCATCATTTGCAACAATGTTTTGAGAGATTTGGCAATAGTGGCGGGGCAAAGGTTGGGGAGGCGCTGCAATGGGCTATCCATCCAACAGATGGAAGAGTCGCAGCCTGGCGCATATGGATCAGACGGAGGGTCATGTAGTGGCGTCTGAGGCGAGCAAAGTGCCCAAACACGAAACAAGGTTGGACCCAGACAGAACCCAAGGGCCAGACGAGGCCCAGGACAATGACACGGTTAGTGACCGGATTGGCGATGAGCCCTGTGGACGGACAAGGGCAGAGGTATCAGAGCTGCAAACGGGGAGGAAGAGACAAGTACAGGCCAAGTGAAGACTGATACAGGCACACAGACACAAGGAGCAAGGTCAATGATCTGAGCAGGGTCGGAGATGCGCACACAGGCCTAACCAAGCATTGCATCTGTAGGCAGGGGTGGGCACATGGACAGGGAGTAACATGTGGCAAAACCTACCTTAGGCTGGAGCTTCCAAGCAAGCAGTGACCCCAGACTCAGTGGAGGCAGCTGGTTAGAGTTTTGGCATCTATATTGAATTCTCATCATTACTTTTGGGGTGGACTGTTGAACCTATTACACTTTTGTTTTCACCATTAGCAGTGCTCAAGTAAAAACTGGAATGGAAAACCAAATTGGCGAGAAGCATAAGGGAACTAAAATCAGCTTTGTCATTCAATAGTAACAAGGTTCTCACTGGTCAATTAGCACAAGGTGGGACCTTGTGAGCAGTAGTACCACGACAAGGTTTGACCATTTGCTACTGGAATGAAAATAATGGTCTCCAAGGAGGGTGATGGGAAAGAATGGAGTGTGTGTGAGTGTCTACTCTACATACTGGGTCAGATCCCAACAGTGTTCAAAATTAAGGGGAGCCAAGAGTTATCAACACCTGCTTGTAGCCTGGAAGAGCCTGGTTACCTTCACACCAACATCTACCAGAAGCTACGTTTGTCTCCCCAGGCCAACTAATGCTGAACAAAAACACCTATGTGAATTTACCTCTGCCTTTGGGTCAATTTATAAATAAATATTAGGGCACATCTGGAAGACATTTACACCATAATAGGGCCTAAATAATGGACATATGGATGGATGTGTATCTTATGTGGGAGTTTGATTTGTGGAACGCTATTTGCTAGGTTTGTGCTAAGGCAGGGTAAGACAGTTATCTGTATTGGGGGTGCGCTATTGCCCTTTGGTCTCTTAAGTAGGCTGGCTGCGTTCCAACACTGGGCGGTAGTACCCCAACCACCTCAAAAATTGAGGTTTAAACATAGGTTAGTGCTGTAAACAATATGTTCAGGATGACACAGTTTGGGTGTCACCTGCACTAACTATGCAGTTGACACTCAGATGCTCATTACAGGGGATCACGACACTGATTCAACCCTGCTCAAAATCTACCTTGTTTTTCCAAGCCTGGATGGCCACCAACGGTCTGTCTTAATGACGAAAAGACAGAGTTACTACTCATTGGATCCACAGCAAAACTGAACAATCTTAAGTAGCCAGTTTAAATCCTTCTTTATAGATGGCATCAATATAAAAGTTACCAAGGAGGTAAAAACGTTGGGCTTCTATCTGGACACAGCTCTAACCTTGGAGTCAATGCTACAGCCTCTGTCATGGGATACACTTGCAAACTCACTAATCCCTGTAAACCATTTCTCTCGACAGCAAGCTGTATAACGTAAGCAAGAGCACTAATCTTATCAAAACTAGATTATTTTAACGCCTTATACTTAAGTATTGCACTAAAAAACTCCAAACATTGCAAAACAACACACTAAGATCGGCTCTCAATTTCCCTAGAACACAGCATATCTCAGCTACAAGACGCACCACCCAATGGCTTTCATTCAAGAATAGAATCACTTTCAAAACATTAACCCTCACTCACAAATGGCTCTCTAACTCGGCTCCTGATTACCTGGCATGCACATTTTCCAGAAACACCTCTGACTCACCTAACAGATCCATTCATGCGCACTGTCTCAAAGTCCCAAGATTCAAGCTTCATAGTGCTGGCAGGAGTAGCTTTCCCGTGCTTGGTGCCAAACTCTGGGACACCCTGCCGGTTGACCTAAGATCTAACCTGGCCTAATTTGGCTTTAGAAAAAAAGTATAAATATGGCTTTTTTTGCAAGAAACTTAACTGCTGCACTAAACTGCTTTTCTTGTAAATATCTGCAATGTTTTATTTTAAACTACTGTCAGCGATTTTTCTGTCTATTTATCCATTGTAATGATGCAATGCGCCCTGATACCTCAGGTTTTGGCGTGCTATATAAATAAACAAACATATTTTAAAAAAAAGAGCATAACTGCAAAAGTGTGTGGTGGTTACTTACTGTGCCTGGTTTGTTGTTGGTTTATCTGGACTACAAATGCACAGTGGAAGGTCTGTAGAGGTCTAGCTAAGATCCTGTTATAAAATTATGGCAGAAAGTAAAGTATCAGGAATTATCCAACACTCCTCTCCGATCACAGTTTGCATCTCTGATCACGGTTCACACACCACGCCGGCAGCTGCAGGGCGCTGTGGTCAGCCGGGCGGCCGTACCAACACAGCAGGGCTACAGACCCTGCTTTGCCATTGTTATGTGGTGGTCTGTGGGCACGTGGGCAGACGGAACCAGTGCTGTGTTCACACAGGCTTCTTTAAGTGGGTCCGTAGTCACACAGAGTTACAGGGTCAACAATGCCGTGATCACATAGCGTTATCATACAAATGAGACACGGACACAGAGTGGCCAGTCATGCAGTAAATTTAAGGGGGACATCACCACAAATATGACCAAATAAATCCCTCTCCTTGGGGGTACCAACATCAGCCCCATTCAGCACAGTCAACTGTACACAAAAGCTTTGTCAACCAGAGCTTCCACCAACACAACCCTCCTGCACCTTTCACCCCCTCTGGACGAAGAGGCTCTACCTCCTCATCCATATTTATTTATTTTAAATGCTGCATGCCCCTAGGCCTCAGAGCGCACAAGAAAACAAAAGACAAGAACAAAAAAAACAAATATAGCAGATGTCGATTCAGCAAGGTGAGTACAACTCAGCCAAGTGTTTGATTAAAGAGATGGGTCTTGATATTCTTTTTAAAGTCGATCGAGTTTTAATCTTTCTTATGTCAGGTGGTTGGGGGGGCATTCAAGGCTATAGGAGCCTGGACATCAAAGCCATCACCCCCCAATTTAGTCAACTTGAATATAGGCTGGAGAAGTCTGGCTTTGTCCTGAGACCTGAGAGTGCGGGTGGGCTGGTAAACCGTCAGACGATCAATGAGGTATATGGGAGATTCATGAATCCAGCACTTGTGTGTCAAGGTCAGAACTTTACGTGTAATGTGATGTTTCATGGGTAACCAGTGCAGCTCCCTCCTGGCGTTGGTGATTTGATCACGCCTGGCAAGGCCAAGAATAGCTTGCGTCGCCCCATTTTGAGTAACTTGCAGCGCATTGATGTTTGCTTGGGAAGTACCGTTCATCAAACTGTTACAATAGTCCAGCCGAAAATTCACCAGGGCGGAAGCCAATAGAGAACTGTTCCTGGGCGAGATAAATGGGTGAATGTGGTTGAGTAATTTATTAATGAAATGACAAGAAGCCTGGGTTTGAGCAACATGATGTCAACTCGGCATACAGAACAACGGCAAACGTCTTCACGCGCTTTGCCACAGTGATCATGCTTTCAGCGATATTGAAGCTTTTATGCTCTGAAGCAAGTTTTTTTTCACTTTGGCCCCAGAAGCGTCGATCAAGAGCTCTGTCTCGTCGGTGTTCAAAACAAGGGAATTGGCTGCCATCCAAGCCTGGGTGGCAGCATAGATGTATTAATAGCCAAGGCGTCCTGTGCATAGATACCCAAGAGCTCCATGACGACCTGGGTATCATCAGAATAATTGGTATTAAGGACACCCAGGTCATCACGGAATGTCCGAAATTGTGAGGTGTAAATATTAAAGAGGGTGGGTGAAATACAGGAAACCTGTGGAACCCTGCAAGAGGTAGCCACTGGCATCATCAGTGGCGACTCGCATTGCGGGGCTCCAAGAAGGACGTGACCCACCGTGAGGCAAGTCACGAACAACCCACCAGGGTCCCTAAACTGGCCACCA
This sequence comes from Ambystoma mexicanum, assembly GCF_040938575.1. NCBI lineage: Eukaryota > Metazoa > Chordata > Amphibia > Caudata > Ambystomatidae > Ambystoma > Ambystoma mexicanum. Next base: position 35,094,657 of record NC_090936.1, read on the forward strand.
ACGATGAGTGGTCGACCAGATCAAAGGCCGCAGAAAAGTCGAGCAGCATCAAAAGGGATGGCTGGCCTCTGTCCAGGATGCTAGACATTGGATTTCAAGTCCAGCATGGCGTCTCGTTGCCTTATCTGGCTCTGAAGCCAGATTGATGTGGGCCCAGAATGTTGCTACTTTCAATACATTTCTGGAACTGAAGGTAGGCCATGCAGTCCAGGATCTTAAGAAGGAAAGGCACATTGTTTATCGGGCAGTCATTTTTTGCAAGCAGCGCGTCAAGGCTAATAAGCTGCTACCCCTTACCCTACCACTACTAAATAATGCCTCACTCACTTGCACTGACCCCACAGTGCTAGTGGACACTTTTAATGACAATACTCAAAGCCATAAACTCCATCGCCCGACTTAAATTGCGCAAACCTAAACCTCGTGCACATCTCAACTCTTGGTTCACACCACAACGGTGAGTGCCACACAGACAAAAGAAACGCTGAATCTCGCTGGAAAAGTCACCCTTCTGATGCTAACAAGGACTCCCAATCGTAGCATCCCTAAACTATAAAGAAGCAATCCTCCAACTAAAAAAGACTCTTCTAATAAGCGTATACTGCAGGCCAAATCTAACACCAAAGAGCTCTTTCTGATACTCAAAGAACTTGAGTCACCAACCACCCCACCAGACACCTGTAACAAACACAGCACATGTTGCCATAACATCCAAACAGCACTCCTTAACAAAATCTCTACGCTTCAAACAAAAATCAATGCAAAAAAATAGCCTTCAGGCTCCCCCCAAACCTCTCCTCCCGCAGGTACATCCACCCCCCTCCTCACACCATTAAACCATTCAGCTTCTCACCCCCATCTACTCTAGAGGTTGAAAACATCATTAACAAACTCAAACCGACAAATTGCCAGGGCGACACATGCCCAGCTCCCATCATTAAGCAGTCCTCACATGAGCTAGCCCCATTCAGCACAGCACTCCTCATTTAGTACTGGCATTGTTCCTGATAACCTCAAGGATGCCTGGGTTATCCCCCTAGTAAAAAAAAAACAACCCTTGACCCATGCATACCCACGAATTTCAGACCGATTACAACTGTTCCCTTCCTGCTTAAAATACTGGATCGTGCAGCATACCTGCAGATCCAGGACTATCTGGAAACAAACTCACTCCTAGGGCGCAGGCAATCGGGCTTCCGTCCCAAACACAGAACAGAAACCGCCCTCATAGATCTTAAAACCCAAATCGAGGACTTAAAAGACAATGGAAAGCTGCCCCTACTACTACTTCTAGACCTATCGGCAGCTTTCGACTCGATGAACCAACAAATTCTCTGCCAGCACCTCAAATCGGCAGCCCACTTCTCTGAAAAGGCCACTACCTGGATTAAATCCTTCCTGGACAATAGAACCATGAGGGTTTTCTCTCCCACTGCAGCTGCATAACCATCTCCGGTACCTTGTGGGGTCCCCCAGGGATCTTGTGTTTCACCCATACTTTATAATGTGTTCACGAAACCTCTCTTTGATATTCTTGATTCTCTGGGTATCATCTACATTCACTATGCAGATGATACCCAGATACTCATCTCTATCACCGGCGACCACACAACTGACACCAAAGCATTAAACTATGTCTATCCAGTCATTCAGGCCTGGATGGCTCAACACGAGCTCTGCCTCAACGATGACAAAACAGAGCTCCTCATCCTGGGTTCCCCATCACCAATTTAGCAGACTAGACCCCTTTTTTTAAATCCTTTATCATGGATGGCAACACCATTAAAGTCACCAACGACACCAAAACATTAGGCATTTACCTTGATTCAACCCTATCACTAACCAGACAAACTAATGCCGTTATCTCACCATCTGCTTACACGTGCAAACTTATCACAGCGTGCCGCCCCCTCCTCATCACTGCCAACTGCACTATCCTGGCCAGGACTCTTGTCATGGCTAAATTGGATTACTGCAATGCATTGCACCCAGGGACAAGTCAACGCAACCTCAACATTCTACAAGTCACCCAGAAAAATGCCATTAGGGCTGCCCTTAACATTCCCAGGAATCCTCACATATCGGATTCCAGACGTAGCCTACACTGGCTCTCGGTAGCACAACGAATCTCGCTCAAATCCTTAGTTCTCACGCACAAAGGCCTGGCCAACTAAGCACCCATCTACCTGGCTAGCTGCTTCAATCCACACACTTCTAAACGCCCTCAGAGAGCTGCCCAAGCACATGGTCTCTCTGTACCCAGATTTAAGCTTCAGACAGCTGGCGGCTCCAGCTTCCCCGTCCTTCCCTCAAAACCCTGGAGCCCAGTACCCAACCCACTCAGAACAGAATCCTCATTCCTCTCCTTTAAAAGCAAAGCTAAACTTTGGCTTACTGCTTAAGACTCCCACACGCATCACCTCTCAATGCTGTCCTAAATATTCTCTTGTGGGAACTAGATTCGCCACACTTTTACTGTACTCGGTTACTATTACAATGATCTGTATACTCTCTTCCTTCCTGTATTATATTTTTTGCAAATATATCGTTTGGAAGCTCTACACTTTCTTCATGGCTGGACTAGGAACCAAAAGTGGCCCTGGAAATCTGTTCAAAGTTGACCCATATTTCACCGAAGGAGCGAGCACAGCGTGTGAGCCCAACCCTTCTATGAGGCGATTGGGAGCATCCCCCAAGAAAATGTTGAATAGAATTAGTCAAAATGATTGCATTTAAAGCATGTTTTAAACATATATGGATTAAAAAGTAATGTTTTAAATAAGTTCATGATCTCTGAAAGTAGATCTTCAATGATAGGAGGACCTGGGACGTTACACATTTTGAGGATGAGAAAAATGAAGTAATCCGGTATTAAAGGTGCCCAGACAACATGCATCCCTCATCCATTTCATCCTATTCCCCTGCTGGGAAAGTTCCATAGATAAAAGGCCGGCTTAAACAAGCATTGGCAATGCCAACAGTATTGTCTTTTGGATAGGCATGGGAAAGCCCTTTGCCAGGCACTGCCGTAGTGGTATTAACTGTCCATTGATGGTAGTAGCTGCACAGTGGTGAGAGTACCTGGGCAAATATCAGCACGGCCTGGTGTATGCCTAATACTGATGCACAACATTAAACAATTGGCTTTGCCAATGCTTGTTCAACAGGACTTCAGTGAAGGACAGGCAGAGAGCTTGAAAATAGAGTGGCTCAAGGCAAACCGGGCTGGCATATTTATTTCACCAGTAGTGCTTTTACTGTTCCAATTAAGTCATTAACTCTCAAAAGACTGCTTTGAAAAAACCCTGCCAGGCACTTTGAGCACCAAGTTTGATGGCAAGGCTTGATAAAGCTAGTTCAAAGAGTTCCCTGGAGAACATGTTTTGGGTGAAGAGGGGCTGAAAGTGGTTGAAATGGCCATAAGGATTGGCATGGCCATGGGTAGCCAGCATGTGGGTAAATAACCAAACAGCACGTACAAGCTTTGTTTCCCGCCTCATATGCTATTTCTCCCTAGCTTTACTCGAATGCAATAGTTTCAGCTTATAGGCAGCACTTTAGCCAAAACTAAAAAAAGGTTGACTTGGTATGAGTTCAGTGAGTCTAGCCAAAACTAAAAAAAGGTTGACTTGGTATGAGTTCAGTGGGTCTAGCCAAAACTAAAAAAAGGTTGACTTGGTATGAGTTCAGTGAGTCATGCCAATAAAGCGACTGCAATGTCCCGACATAGTGGCTCGGCGCCTGTACGTTCAACCATAGTGGTATGCTTATCAGTGGATCCACTTCGCTAATGACAACGTGTTTGCATGTTGCCCTTTTTGTTAAGGTGAAATCCATATTGAGAGTTTGGGGCCTCATTCAGCACCATGCATCCAAAATATCAAAACATGAGGTGGGTGTGTAGTCATGGTACATATTCACAGTCCTTCTGTGTGCCAGAAAATACAGCTTCAGAATTCTGTGCTGAGAGCTCGCCCACATTTCATATGTCAGGGAATTGCATGTCATTCAGACCCTTTTTGTCCCTTTTGACAGGTCGTCTTCCCCAATTCAAAGAGTACTATTCATTGAGGGAAAAACAAACCTGTTATCAGCGACAAAATGCAATTCAGTGTGCTAACCCTCTACATGGTGCCTCTGTGTGATGCAGACAATCAGTGGCAATATGTGTACCCTCTCTGTAGCAGTCACGCAACCCACTGATCCTCTCTTTGTATCACCAACACTGCTGACCCTGTATAAGCTGAAAACAGACCTTTATTTTGTAACGCTCTGCAGTGCAGCTGATGGCGCGGGGACTGGGGAACACTTGCGAGGGGAGACAGTCAGCCCAAGTAACCCTTTCCTCGCGAGATTGTGATATTTGCCATTGCAACCACAGCTCGACTTAAGAAACAGGGCTTTGCATTAAAACTGCCTAGTGTAATCATGGGTGCCAGGTTGCAGAGGTAAAGGGAGCGAGTAGCTATTCCCATTCTAAAGGCCTTAGTGTTCTCTTTCTAATAAATCACTCAAGATTGTAATGGCACAGTCAGGTCAATTCTGCCCACCGATCCTCTTGCGTACAGCATTCAGAGCAAGCAGTGGCCTGTGTGCCTGTGCTCTGTGCCCGGCCTGCAGTGCTCCAACCCTGCAGCATGCTTCATGGCTCCCTCCTGCTGCCCCTGGGATGGTGTGTGTGCACAGAAAGAATTTGGCGATTTGAATGTAAAAGTTTGTGAGACATTGCCAGATGTTAAGGGGGCACACGTGAGATGCAGGGATGGAGAGGCAATTAATGCTTTATCAGGGGCACAATCAAGGTGCCACAGGGAATGCCAGCACTGGCACTGAAGCGCTCCATTAAGGGATCTGTTACTGCACAGGGACTTTTGGGGGAGCAGGAAAAAGCATGGAGGGTAGGGAAGTAGGAAGCATTACCTTTTGCCATGTCCCTCGGCTTTCTGGTGCTTGCGATATGCTGGGGACAAGATTGCACTGGAAAGTGGCCCATGGTGGCAGGTATTGCTAATTTCAGTGAAAAGGCTGGCACTGGCAGGCATGGTGGAAAAGCTGGTGCTGACAGGCAGTGGAAAAGAGCTGGTAACATGAAGAAGGTGGCATCTAGTGGTGGGTGCTCACACGTTGCGGACAGTGGGAAGCCCAGTGAGCCAACAGTGCACGGTTCTAGAGCAGGGGTCGCAAACATTAACAGGAGTTACTTGCAGTGAATGGCCAATAGGCGGGAGCTTATCTCTGTGTTTTATGTGCAGAACGGATGCACTTCTCCCCGCACGTCTATCTCGCATGGCAAGGCAGACTGTCCCTGCAGATTAAGGCCCAGCTAATCCACTGGAACAGTGACAAACCACACACACACCAAGCTACCAATGCCGGCCCCAGGTCTTCCAGTGGGTGTGGGGGCATACCTAAAAATCCTGTTCAGTTCGCTGGGCGACCTGGGGTCGGCACCCCTGCCCTGGCCTCTACCTCAATGGTGATCGAACACGACGCACCTCTAACTCAGCGTAGATTAGTTTGCCACTCCCCCCTGCCCCCACTCAGTCTGATTATATGTCACCTACCCGCTAATGCATGGATGGTACTGTTGTATCACTTGCAGCGTCTCGCACACATGTGTCAGGAGAATGTTTAGAAACCCTAACCGCCCAGATCTCGGGCGGACCTGCTGCACAGTTTGCACAATGCATGCACACAGAAACACCGAAACAGCGAACAGATGACCTGTCTCAAAACTCTACGGTCGCCGCCGGTAGTGGGTACTATGAGCTGAAGAGCCATGGCAAAGGCAGTCAAATTATTACGCTCGCCTCAGACTGGACCCGGAAGGAATTCATATCACTCTGCGCCACAGTCGCTCACACTTTCTCACAGCATTCCGAATTCAATCCGTAGCTGTCCAGACTTCAGATACACTCATGGTTACTTCCCTTGAGGTCCCCGGACTGGCCTGCTTGCTGCAGTCTCTGCACTGCAGTGATGCAGGCGGCAGCTCGCCTCATTGTCGCTGGAGCACTGGCACGTGTTGGGCGGCTGCACCTGCTGATGCAGCTCGGACACGTGGCACGAGCAGTTTCTGAAGCCTGGTAGGGGTGGTGCCCCCCACAATGCACAGGTGTTAGGCAGAAACCTGTGCAGTTCCCTTGGGGACCAATGCAAAAGATTTAAGACTACAGGTGTTGGCAGTAAACCCACTTGGTAGCAGTCTGCACCACCCATATTTACCTGGTAGCTGTGGCTGAGCAGTCAGACTTCCCTCAAGAAGAGTTAGGCAGTATGCAAAGTATACACAATAGGCACTCAGACACAATAGTACAAGCAAACACTGACCAGAGCTTTGGTATCAAAGTATATCATTAGTTATTTAAAATCACACTTATTGAAACACTCCAGCACTATTATTGTAAATCACTCTAAACACCATTACTATTATTATATACACCCCTTATTCCTTATCAGACAAGTCTTAGTTAACACCACTTATTTCCAGACAGAGGTGAGCGCTTAACTATAGATGGCACTCCAATAAGTTAACGAAAAAGGGAGGGAAAAAGGCAGAATGTAGGAAAATACACCACACTAATACTTAGGAACTCTTAAGCAAGGCAGGAAAGTCAAAAGTTACTTGTGAGCCAAAGTCCATAGGCCGGGCCCACTCTTGCAGAGAGCATGGCACAAATGCGCCCAAGATCACACAATGACAACAGGCTTAAAAAGTCTTGCAGGGAGTTCAGAAAGGTTTTAGTGAGGCTCAGAAAAGTTTAGTATTCATAAAAAAACCCTTGGCTTAGGAGGTTTGGTCTAAACTGGCGACATCCGATAGTGGTAAAAAACTGAATGTCGTGAATGTAAGTAGTCCAATAGGTCCTTAGAGTCGCGTCTCACCAGGTCGGGGGTTTAGCCAAGTACAAGACCCCTTGCTGAATAGTATGAAGTATAGGTGACCTGGAAGGAGACTGCGCCTGATTCTTGCACACAAGACTTATTTTTTTATATTTTATAATTTTTTATTATTTATTTTTCAGAAAAAATTGCCCTTAACGTTGATTGCCCTTAACGTTGATGACACGTGTTTCGGTCCTCCAAGGACCTTTTTCAAATCAGGGCTATTAAATAAACACATAAACAATCACAAAGGAAAATATGTGCATGTATCCAAAAAATAAAGTAACGGTTTGAGTATTGAAATTAGATCAGCATAGAAAAATAAACATTTTTAGGTGAGATGCATACAAACAAAAATACATAGATGTAAAAATAATAAAAATAAAAATAAAAGCCAGACAATAAATGGATGGGGAAAAAGGGTAGGAGAGAAGGGGTGAGATTCAAAGAAAGATAAGTACAAAATCTCCATTAGTTATTGTACACAATAAATTAATAAATCAAGCAATTTGTCATGGTCATTGTATGTCTCAGAAAAAAAGTGGAAACATGTTACCTTATGGTCATGTAAGAGGCCCCTGTCACATAATGTGAAAGATGAGCTTCCATATGTCATTGGGATAAATCCCTGAAAAAAGTTTAGCCAGGGTGTCCCAGGCTAACCCAGGGTCAAAAGCCGGGGGCTAAATCTACCCCGTACAGTCGGTTGCAAGTGAAGCCAGGCGGAACACGGTACCTTATGTGGAAAGGATCCTCCAGCGGGGGCAGTTGTTCCTGGCAGCGGGTGCAAGTTGCGGCGTCGTCCAGAGGAGAAGATCTCGACGTGGAGGAAAGAGGAAGGTCGTTGCACTGCCAGGGAACAAACCAGCTGCGGAGTTTTCCGGTTAAAGGTACTACCATTTGATTCGTGGTAGTGGTAAAAAGTGGTATCCCGGTTGCTGGGGTGCTTGGCACAGGCAAGGCGGCCATGAGATATTCCAGGAAGCGAAAAAGGAAGCAGACTGGTTATCCCCACCAGTCGAAGGAAGAAGACTCTCCGGGCTGGAGATCTCCTCTGTCTTTGGGAAAAGTGGTGAGACGGTTCAGCAGGGCTCCACCGGTGGTGTCGTCGTACCAGGTCGGTTCAGCTTCTCCCTCGTCGGATTCTTAGGTTCTGTGGCGACTTCTGAAGTTCCAGTCCGCAAAGCCCTGCTTTTATGCAGAAAAACCCCCATTCACTCAGCCTAGCTGTCAATCAAACATGCCCGGCTCACCACTTGGGCCAATCAGGACGGAGTGCGACTTGAGTTGCCTAGGCAACTCAGTCCAGGGTGCCCAAATCCCTCTCCACCCCTCCTAAGTACCCCAGACAGAGTGGCACCACTTTGGAGGGCTTCTGTGGAGAAGCCTGCCAAAAAGAGGAACAAAGGGCTCAACTTGGGTTGGAGTCACAGAAGCGAACACAAACGCCATTTTTGAACCGGGTTCTGGCAAAAAATACCAACCGGAGAATTAATATTAAATATATAAACCGGCGGTATGTTCGAGGCTATAGGAATTAAATAATTAAAGTTGGTAGCCTCGAACAATGGGAAATCCCATAGGGATATATTCGCGGTCGAATATAAAAAGTAGTATCCAATGCCACCAGTCAAAACTCGATCAGGGGGGACGGAGACGTGCCCTCTTGACTAACAGACCCCGGGCCAATCGAATTGCCCCGGCCAGTATGTCCACAATATGATGGTTTGTACTGGTTCTGTTCATAATTTGAGACTAGTAAAGTCAATGGTGACTTTACATGCCCTGGGAGACAGAAGTCAGTCCCAGGGTATGGAGTCTATACTGGGGGGTCACTATGACACCCCTGTGTCACTGCACTGAGGGTGCTGTGTAACACACATCACAAAAACACATGAAGCCCTATGGAGTAAAAGACCCCATAGCCCATTAAGCACATCTAGAATCAAAGAGACACACTGAAATCATGTCCAAGAGTGAGGGTAAAAGAGTCTCACTCTTGGTAGGAGAAAAAAATAAACCCCAAAAATCCAGCAAAGCTGCTGAGGGACTCACTAGGTTAGGAAATTCAGCCTAAACAGAGAATTCTCCCTAACAGCAGGCACACGTGAGCCTCTGGAATCATGATGCAGGCAAAGTGAACCACACCCAGGCATGGCTCTGATACAGTCAGTGTTCCCATTTGATTTATGTATCCTTCCCTAAGAAAAGAGGCCCTGTGCCCCCAAGGCCTAGCGGGGAAAATCCCGGTTTCCTGGTGGCCCAGTCCAGGCCTGACTTTGTTTCAACCTAGAGTGCTCCTTTGTAATTAAAGTATGCTGTTCTAATGTCGTAAACCAAGATATGCCCAGTTGCCTGTGGGCCAGGTGTGCTATACAGGTAAAATAAATACAAACACAATAAAGGTGTGATCCACGCCTCTTTAAGGAGCAGGGGGACGAGGCCTTCACTAAAGGCGAGATTCACCAGTTTCGTCACCCTTGGACCTATGAGGCGCCTGGCCAGAGGTGGGTTTCATGCCAGCTATGAGCCTCGGTGTAGTGGGTGAAAGTGGATACAGGTCTGCCCTTTGCTGCGAGGGGATTAGGGGGGGGAGTATCCCCGTCGGAAATGGCACCTAAGGAGATACAAGTCTCACTTTGGTCACAAATAGTTTGCTGATCTACTGCAATTGTAGAGACCAACTCAACATAGATTTCCTGACACCAGGTAGCACCCTTAATTAGAGCCGATCAGGTACACGCCTTCCCCTCATGAAGCGCTCCTTCGAATTCAATGTAGCCTGTGCTATCCTCATTATATGACAGGAGGTGTTGGCCTGAACAATGGCAGCGGTAAACTTCTTCACCGATTTGTTTATAGGAGAGGGATTTTTAGGCCATTTACTTTCCTTTTTGAAAGGAAACGACTGCCAGTCAGAGCCAGAATCACTAGAACCCGAGGAGTCCTCTCCCTAGTAGTACCCCATTACAGCGTGCACCCCCAGCTGATGCCCCACTCATTCTAGTCACGTGCACACCCATGTGGGTGGGGGGGGGGGGGCGGGAGGGTCTCTTTTAGACAGACAGCAAGCCCCCTCTTTCACATCACCTGTTGGGTCTGAGGCTTTCTTTTCCCGTCAGGCCGCTTTCGCGCCTCCCTTCTGTCGTGGTGTCTCCTGGGACATGTAGTCTCGCCCGCCTCAATGGAAACTTGCAGCCAAGCCTGCTCTGCAACTCCAAGGTCATGCACATGATGGGGCGACGCAGTCTAACCACAGTTTTTTTTTAATATGACGCGGTACTTGCAAGCTTTAAATTAGCCATGGCGGCTCTATGTCGACAACACCTTCTCAAATAAAATAACTTTGAAAATAGTTCCCTTTTGAAACTTTCACCGGCCTCATTAATGACGCTTTACGGCTCTTAATTCTGAGCGAAATAGTGTTAATCTGCGGTCATAGATCGCCATCTAGTGGATATTGTGGGCGTAACATGGCAGTTGCAGATTGACGACCCTGTTTATTAATCCATTAGAAGGCATATGCTGCCATCTAGCGGATTATATGAGCGTTACACAGCATTTATAAATTGACAGTCGTGTTCACACATAGTTTATGCGGATTTAACACGCCAGAAAATACAACGCTTGATCTGCCAAACATTCATTTACAAAACAGTTGTTTACTCATTCCTGTATTTTGAATTAAATAAACCGATGTTATTTGGGAGGGGAGAGGGGCAATCCCGCCGGCAGTCCGCTCTTTTCCTGCCTCTAACGTAGTCCCGAAAGTAAATGGCATGATGGGAGTTTATAATGCACATTTCGTCAGGCCGTCGCATTAGCCCTTTTTTTTTAAAAACGTGATTTTGGTGACAGATCCCTTATGATCCATCCCACTCTAAACGCCCTTTACCCAACCCAAAATTGAATTCAACACAATCAATACATTTTACTCCTTTTTCAACTTTGGTATCCAGTCATATTATCAGTAAATAAAACACAATCCTAATCACCCATACCATAATTTGTGCCATTACAGAGTATAACAGAGTAGCCATTTCCAGGTGAGTGGGGGTATTATACGGAGAACTCCGAATTAGCACTGGCTCCCTTAAAGCCCCGATTTTGGACGTAATCCACCAATACCAGTCGTCCAGCCCGGAGTGTTTCTGCCAACAGGCCGCTTTTTTCACACACTGCCCTGTTGGAATGGCTGCGCGCGCATATACCACTTTGAGCGGGAGATGTGGGGGAGCAAAAAAGAGTGAGATGGTGAGGTCAAGTTTGATGGGGGAGAAGGGAATAGGGAGGCAGACTTGTGAACAGTGGTCAACTGGCCTATAGGAAAATATCCTGGCAGGCCTCTGCACGCTGAACCCCTTGTGCGGTAACCCATTTTATGTCCACATTTTCTCATAGGAAAAAGAGTGGGCTTGGTGAAAATGTGTAATATGGGGCCACTTTGAAAGTTTTTTTCCAGGGCCTCATTTGGAGAGTCAGATTTAGCGGGGCATTACGGATTGTCTGGGACCTGTGGGAGTGTCCCTCACATAAAATGGTCAGGGAAGGGAACATAAGTCCACAGGTCGGGCAGAGCACGTTCCTCGATCCATGTCCACAACATTCTACGCATCGTCAGACTACACTTCTTTTAAAACCCGAGTGCCAAACCCCCTGTGGCAAAGCCTGTGCAGGCCAAGGGCGCGGTGTTGAGCGCTGCAGGTCCGTAGAGCATGCTGCTCAATCCAGGTCCACTACGTGCTATGCATCGATGCCCGACTCTGCTTCTTTTAAAACCCGAGTGCCAAACCCCCTGTGGCAAAGCCTGTGCAGGCCAAGGGCGCGGTGTTGAGCGCTGCAGGTCCGTAGAGCATGCTGCTTGATCCACGTCCACTACGTGCTATGCATCGATGTCCGACTCTGCTTCTTTTAAAACCCGAGTGCCAAACCCCCTGTGGCAAAGCCTGTGCAGGCCAAGGGCGCGGTGTTGAGCGCTGCAGGTCCGCAGAGCATGCTGCTTGATCCACGTCCACTACGTGCTATGCATCGATGCCCGACTCTGCTTCTTTTAAAACCCGAGTGCCAAACCCCCTGTGGCAAAGCCTGTGCAGGCCAAGGGCGCGGTGTTGAGCGCTGCAGGTCCGCAGAGCATGCTGCTTGATCCACGTCCACTACGTGCTATGCATCGATGCCCGACTCTGCTTCTTTTAAAACCCGAGTGCCAAACCCCCTGTGGCAAAGCCTGTGCAGGCCAAGGGCGCGGTGTTGAGCGCTGCAGGTCCGTAGAGCATGCTGCTTGATCCACGTCCACTACGTGCTATGCATCGATGTCCGACTCTGCTTCTTTTAAAACCTGCGTGCCAAACCCTCTGCAAAAAAGCCAGCGCAGGCCCAAAGCACGGCGTTGAGCGCCACAGGTCCGCAGAGCACGCTGCTCAATCCAGGTCCACTACGTGCTATGCATCGACGTCAGACTCCACTTCTTTTCAAACCTGTGTGCCAAAACCTCTGTGGCAAAGCCCACGCAGGCCAAGGGCACGGTGTTGAGCAATGCAGGTGTTGGGCATCGCACACTGGCACCGCTGTAATCGACCGCAATGTACCTCGCATTGCATTTTCGGCCGGACCCCATCTCTGTGGCCCTGCAACAGCATCGGGCTGCGCATGCACCGAGCGAGTGCACCGTTGAGTGCTGTTCCACTGTTGGAGACCTTCCCGAACCCTCAGCTTAAGGTTTGCCGTGTTTACTTTCCCCTTGTTGTAGGCACTTTGCTGATATCCGGACTAGCCAGACACACCTAAGATATATATTTACTAGATCTGGTTATCCTGCTTTTCTTTAGCAGACTTTGTTGCCGTGAATTGGCCACTCCCCCAAACATCAGGTCACAGTATTTAAACAGCAGGGCACGTGCACGTGCGCACCGAGCGAGTGCACCATTGAGTGCTGTTCGTGGTTTGAGTTGGGGCAGCGGGGGCTTCTTTGCATATCATTTTGGCAGCCAGAAAACGCGATCATTTGTGGAGTAATGGTACACTGGCCTGTAAACGCTCTACAGGTGTACTGACTGGTAAGGAACCACTCATTGTTAGAGCCAAAACTACAGCCTGTATGCCTTCTGAGTGATTGGAGCAGTCTGCGATAAAAGAGGAGAGGCCGCTATGGCCCAAGACAAAATCACTACTTACCTGAAACCGATGACTAGACTGTGTAGTACTGCCACGTGCACAGTCAGAGGTTCATCCTGGTATTGACGGATGTAATGATATAGATTTATCTGAGGCTGACCCGATCGATAACAACTCACTCTTAATATGGTGATACATTTTAAACATCCTTAGGATGCTGCAAACATGAATACTATCGTGGTAAACGAGCCGCTGATCCTGGAATCCCCTAAGCCAACAAACTTCGAGAAGTCACTGGATCTTGAAAGAATTGCAGCTAGAGCACAGTCATCTTCATCCCATTTGGAGGATTCCTTCTCCTCGTCAGTGACATTGGATGAGGAGTTGGGGGTGAGTCTGAGAGCTTGAGGATCCTGAAGGCCCTTTTTCCTATGTGCAATTCCATATTCAAAGAATAACAATTTCTGCAAGTGGGCATGACTAAGCTGCTAGAGGTGGTGTTAAACAATACTGACTATAGATCTATCCTTACACAGGCTGATTTGATGGGATATTTTCCAGGTGATAAGTCAAATATATGACAATCAGTGAACTAAATGTGGATGATTCCATCTTAACCGGAAGGGTCGCTAAAGGGCCCCGAGCACTCCCCACAGCCAAATAGGGCTTTAAGCAAATAAAGACGAGGCAATTGCAATAAAAAGAAACCGGTCTAGGGATAAACTTAAGGTAGTGCCTCAAAAAAGGGCTAAATATAAAAACAGGGTGAGGCCGTCACTGGCAACCGTATCTGTGGAGAAGGTTATGTGTGTGGAACCCCCTCATGTTTCCACTTAATGGAAACATGAAACATTTACACTTGTCTGGGGAGGATAGCTCAGGGCCAACGTGCTGACCTTGGAAGCAAGACGACACGCAGCAACACAGATTCGATCCCTGGGTCCGCGCTTAGAAACTTCTGGGTCTTAAGCGCGTTATAAATAACATATCACATCAATGGAAGAGTGCGATGGACTGAATCAAGAAAGCTGCAAAATTAATAGCGAAAAAAGGGGTAGAGTATTTTAATCGCCTGCAACTAACAAAATGACTGTACAAGGCAAGCTTAAACCCTGGTTGGGCAAGGGGAAGAAAACAAAGTAATATAGATTCAGCAGCCAACAGGGTTACTTTCGACCAGTGTGCTGAGCGGAACACTCTAGTGCATGAAGAAGATTGCGATAATCAACAGTGGGGTTCTACACCCATCCATGAGTCGGTACAAGATAACTTGACAAGGGATACAATTAAAGTTGGAACAGCAATCTTGAGGGATCTATTATGTCATCCAAAACTGCAATCTAAGAGCATTCGAATCAATGATCCATAGGCCTCAGCTCAGAGTCAGTTTCTGAATAGAACGCTCTGGAACTCTTCCATGAAATGTCTGACCTAAAAGCTGTTGGGACCCATGAGCTAACCAGGGTAGAGGTGCCCAATCATTATGCGATTCAAATTGAGATGCTGCCCATTTAGTTTCCCCAGTCGTTACTGAATGCATCCTATCGTATGCCCCACAGTTTATGGAACTGGGTTATGAGAAGCAGAATTGAAGAAAACCTGTCCACGAAAAAAAAGTAAATCAGTGAAGAATAAAGAGTTGCTTTAAACTAATCCCGACATTGATTTGGAAAAATGAGTTGCTGAATTTGTTGAGAGCCTAAGGGAGAGTGTTCCTGATGTTTGTGGCCATGATATGGAGTGGAACTATGGGAATTCGTGTAAGGTCATCGATTGATTTTACTATGTGTTGCATAATGTTTACAGTGGCCAGTAGCCATGAATTTCTATCACCTCCTATCCATTTTTGCCAGCAGACTTCTTCATCCATGAGAGAAAAGTTGGACATGATACCATGTAGGTATTTGAAACAAATCACTCGTGTCACAGGGCATGTCAGAAGCAAGTGGAGAATTGTTTCTTTGGCCATAGAGGGCTGCAGAGGCGACAGGTGTTCGTAGAAGCTAAACCTCTAATGGCCAATATTTCTTTAGTTTCTAGCAGGTTCAGCCGGATTCTCATAAAGAAGTTGCGCGCCATTCTATTCGGGAATAGGTTGATGTAACTTTGGAGAACTTCCAGTTTTTTAAAATTCTGTGGAAGGTGTGTTGTTAGTTTGTTTTTATTGGCAGATTCTAGTTATCCAATCAAGTTCTATGCTCTTTTTAGAACTTTTACAGGGTTAGTTATGAGTTTCTCTTCGCAACTCTCCACAGAGACTAGAAGGGCCACATTCTCTTCACTCCATCTCGTCGACATGATGTAGGTAGAAGACTGTTGCAGTTTATTGATGTCTTTAGCAATGAAAGGCTGAGTTCTCGTCTGATCGATGCTACTGGAGTTGACTTAGATAGACCTAGCACCGATCTCCAGAATATAGCTTCCAACTTTGGCCATAGGTCAGAGGGAAGATTGGGCATGGTATCTGCACCATAGGTTACAGATGGTATCGGCCAAATGTGATGTCAATTGCTTTCCCCTGTGCTGCAAGCTTTTTTTGTTTTCTCATAAAGGACTCCTTGCATTACTTTTTCCTTCCCAGAACTGTCCAAGGTAACCCCCAGATACTTGAAGTCACTTACTCTTTCTATTATGGTAGTGCCCAGGCGAAGGTTGGTCTTTTCCTTCTTTGTAGTAGTTTTTTCTATTATCATCATTTTAGTTTTTCCTTCGTTGATGTCCAAGTTGTTATCTGCTATATATCGCTGTAAATTATTCAATTGGCGCTGCAGGCCTATTGGTGTGTGGTCTAAAAGGATCAAGTCGTCTGCATATAGCAAGTGACTGATCTTTTCTCCGCCAATTTCTGGAGGGAAGACGCGTATTGTTCCTAATGCATAAACTGTATTGTAATGACCAACTGTACCAACCAAAATGTCAGCTCTATGCTTTGTCGAATTCATAATGTACCACTGAATGACTCTATGCCTGTAACTAAGCTCTTGCAAGTAACAGCGCCTCAATGCCCATGGGTTACTTGCGCGCTATATAAATATATATAAATACATTGTCTTCTCAGAGTCCTGAAAGTCTCCTAGGTATGCCAAGAACAAGGCTGGGGTCAGAGGGCAGCCTTGTTTCACACCTCTCGCTGTAGTAATCTCCATTGAGAGAGTCCCTTGTTGGCTTAAACGACTTGCATTGTGGTATTAGTATACAGGGCTCTTATTGGTTCTAGTATTTCGTTTGGGCACTTGCAGGATATGTGTTTCGACCATAGTCTGGTTCTGTCCACTCGGTCGAAGTCCTGGGTGAGATCTATGAAGGCTATGAATATTTTAGGACTGCCTTCTAGAACCTTACTTTTTAAAGTGCTCAAACTGAGGATGTTTGTGTTCGTACCCATGTTCTTTTTAAACCCTGATTGAAGGTGATCTTGACAGGGGGCGTTACGTGCCCATGATGTAAAGTGGCGTAAGGATCCAAATACTTCACCTATCGGATCTAAAAGGGCAATTGGGCGATAATTCGCTGGATCAGCCTTATTGCTTTTTTTCTAGATAGGAACTACATTTGCTGTGATCCATGAAGGCGGGATGGTTTTTGAATTCGCACAGTGCCCGAAGATCTCACTTAACAATGCTGCCCAAGCTTCAGGATAGGTTTTCAAATCTAAGTTAGTTATGCCGTCTGGGCCTGGGGCATGGGAAGCTTTTAATTTCTTTATTAAGTCGAGAATATTTGCTTTGATGTCCAACTGTATCCATGGCGAATCAGGCCTCCTGTTGTCCTGTTTACAATTTTTTGGTGATTGAAAAAGATTCTCGAAGTAATTCTCCCATGTCAATTCACCTATTCTGTTTTGAAGAGAAGGTAGCGCTTCTGCCAATGTTGAACGAAGTTAGGACCAGAAATCTTTAGCATGGTCATTGATGGCAGTTTTGGAAGCCGTAGGGCATGGGTGCACAACATACGGCCCGCGGGCCAGTTGCGGCCCGCCATGCCCTTTTGACCGGCCCGCGAGGCACAAAGACTTTCCTAATGGAGGGCGGCCCGCGCCCGCCCTCCATTAGGAAAGTATTTGTTGTCTTCCGGGCCGGTGAAAACACTGGCCCTCATTGGCTCAGCAAACACACGCATCACGTCGCTCCTACGAGCCACGTAATGCGTGTGTGCTGCATCAATGGAGGGCCAGCACTATGGCTGGCGTGGTCCATAAGGCTTGATGCCGGAAGGCATTTCAGCCTTGGACCATGCCAGCCGTAGTGCGATTCCAGCGACTTCCAGCTTACCTGCTTTCCAGCACGTCTCCGGTAAGTGGTCTGTTTGTGTTTGTGTGTCGGGTTTGTTTTGCTTTATGTTTGTGTGTATGAATGTTTGTGTTTGAATGTATTTTGAGTGTATGTTGAGATGCGGGGGTGAGGGGGTGTGTCGGATGTGTATGAATGTTTGTGTTTGAATGTATTTTGTGTGTATGTTGAGATGTGGGGGGTGTGAATGTTTGTATTTGAATGTATTTTGTGTGTATGTTGAGATGCGGGGGTCGGGGGGTGTCGGATGTGTATGAATGTTTTGATTTGAATGTTTTTTGTGTGCTGATTTGGGGGGTGGGGGGTTTGGGTCTGTATGGGTGCATGTTTTTGTGTGTGCTGAGTTGGGGGGTGGGGGTTCGGGTCTGTATGGGTGCATGTTTGTGTGTGTGCTGATTTGGGGGGGTGGGGGGTTCGGGTCTGTATGGGTGCATGTTTCTGTGTGTGCTGAGTTGGGGGGTGGGGGTTCGGGTCTGTATGGGTGCTTGTTTGAGAGTTTGCTGATTTGGGGGGGTGGGGGGTTCAGGTCTGTATGGGTGCATGCTTGTGTGTGTGCTGAGTTGGGGGTGGGGGGTTCGGGTCTGTATGGGTGCATGTTTGTGTGTGTGTTGATTTGGGGGGTGGGGGTTCAGGTCTGTATGGGTGCATGCTTGAGTGTGTGTGTGTGCTGAGTTGGGGGTGGGGGGTTCGGGTCTGTATGGGTGCATGTTTGTGTGTGTGTTGATTTGGGGGGTGGGGGGTTCGGGTCTGTATGGGTGCATGTTTGTGTGTGTGTTGATTTGGGGGGTGGGGGGTTCGGGTCTGTATGGGTGCATGCTTGAGTGTGTTTGGGGCATAGTGTTTGGTTGGGGGTGAGGGGGCCATGGGGCATAGTGTTTGGTTGGGGGTGAGGGGGCCATGGGGCATAGTGTTTGTTTGGGGTTGGGAGCCATGGGGCATAGTGTTTGGTTGGCGGTGAGGGACAGGGGGCATAGTGTTTGGTTGGGGGTGGGGGCCATGGGGCATAGTGTTTGGTTGGCAGTGAGAGACAGGGGGCATAGTGTTTGCTTGGGGGATGAGGGACAGGGAGCATTGTGTTTGGTTGGAGGTGGGAGCCATAGGGCATAGTGTTTGGTTGGGGGCTAGGGGGGGTGAGGGGGCCATGGGGCATAGTGTTTGGTTGGGGGTGAGGGGGCCATGGGGCATAGTGTTTGGTTGGCGGTGAGGGACAGGGGGCATAGTGTTTGGTTGGGGGTGAGGGGGCCATGGGGCATAGTGTTTGGTTGGGGGTGAGGGGGCCATGGGGCATAGTGTTTGGTTGGCGGTGAGGGGCAGGGGGCATAGTGTTTGGTTGGGGGTTAGGGGGCCATGGGGCATAGTGTTTGGTTGGGGGTGAGGGGGCCATGGGGCATAGTGTTTGGTTGGGGGTGAGGGACAGGGGGCATAGTGTTTGCTTGGGGGGTGAGGGACAGGGGGCATAGTGTTTGGTTGGGGGTGGGGGCCATGGGGCATAGTGTTTGGTTGGGGTGGGAGCCATGGGGCATAGTGTTTGGTTGGGGGTGAGGGGCCCATGGGGCATAGTGTTTGGTTGGGGGTGAAGGGGCCATGGGGCATAGTGTTTGGTTGGGGGTGAGGGGGCCATGGGGCATAGTGTTTGGTTGGGGATGGGAGCCATGGGGCATAGTGTTTGGTTGGGGGTGAGGGGACCATGGGACATAGTGTTTGGTTGGGGATGGGAGCCATGGGGCATAGTGTTGCACTCCAAGAGTGAACTCAATAATAAAGCTAAAACAGGCACAGTTAGGAGATGTACATCCTTTGCTTTTTTGAGGAAACCTGACTCAACGAAGGCCATACTCCTCTTGGGTAACCCAAACAGCAAACTATAGCAGTCCAAAATAACGGAATGTCCAATCAAGGGTCAATAAAATATATATAATTTAATTAAACAGACGATATACAATAACTAAATCGAAATAAATGATAGCAATGGAAAATGTGTAGTACAAAATGTAAGTTTGAAATGCAATAAAAATCGTTACCTCTCAAAAACATATCTTTTTCCATGTGTTTAATACAAATTGGGGGTTGAAAAAGCCTCCTGACATGTCCCGCCTACCGCCCCGCCCACTTTTACTTTTCGGCCCACTATAGCCCTCATGTAAGGTACTTTCGGCCCTCTGTCAAAATCAGTTGTGCACCCCTGCCGTAGGGTCTAGTTTTTTCGCGTGTCTCATGATCTTCCTTAATTCATGCCTTTTATCAGCCACCAACTTGTCAAAAACGTGTTTGTAAGTTTGATATCATCTTCAGCGACAAAACTTTTAAAGTTGCTAATAAGGGGGTGTAGTCTACCTGGACTGGGCCTTAACTATTTGCTAAGTTGCAGTAATTGACTGTCAAGGCTCTTATGGCACCCTCTGTCATTTTTAGCCTTGTTCCTTGGTCATTTGTCTCTAATTGAGATGTCATTTTCTCGTAGAATGCTGTATTTTAAGACCAAATAGTTAGTAGAAGGTTGTGATCGCTGGCGGACGTCCTCACCACTTCGAAAGCCGTTATTGATTGAAGTAGCGGACGCGTCACAAAAATGTGGTTGATTGTGGATTGCGATCCTTCTCGTTCCCAAGAGGGTATTCGATTTGGGTCAGGGAAAACTGAATCGAGATGAAGGAAATCTCTTGATTTCATTAATTTCATCCACTGGGCGGCCCGCTGTTCAGAAGGAGTTTTCTTGATGTTCATCTTGCTATCGTCTCCTTTTTTTGGATAGTTGGCGTTTAGGTCGCCGCATATTAATAAGCGGTCAACCTGATGGTCAACTTGTCCCGCGTCAATTTCGGTCTCTATCAAGGCAAGGAATTTTGCCGGGTCGATTGTAGCGGGATTCCAATAGGTGTTAATGATTATGATAGCCTTTGTTAAGCTCTTTTTTTCCTTAATTTAACATTGATTGATTGTCCTTTAGCTTTTGTGCAAGTGTGATGCCTCTTCCATTTCGAATGGCTGTTAGTAGGTCCGAGGTAGGACGACCTGCAATACCTTTTTTAGCTGGTGCTACACTGAATTCATAGCCGTCCAGGGTGGGGCTTTGCAAGAGCCATGTCTCCTGGAGGCATATGATGTCGTAGTCTCCCAGCTGTATGTCACCTGGGATCATTAAATGCAGGAATCCACGAGTGTTCCATGAGCACATCCTGATTGTTGTTGATGGGTTGCTGGTCAAAGATTATCTTCAGGACTGTGCTCTTGAGTCAAGGGTGGCTATCTTTGTCGATGAAGGGTCAGGGCTTTCGGGAGCCATGACCACATGGCTTGGAATGAAAGGCCAATTTCAGAACTTGCCGTTGCAGGTTGGATATCGTTCTGCACTTTTCTTGAAAGTCTAGGAGTTGTCCTACTGTTTGACTCCTGGGTTTGCTTACTTGTATTTGATTTTTCTTCGACAGCGACATTCTTGCTGAGTTTTGGTTTGTTTTTGTCAAAAACGATAGAGAACGTTGTAGATTCATTACCACTAGCTGTAACACTTGCTGATGTTGGCTTCTGGTGGTCATTAGATGTGATGTTAGGACTGCCGGGTGAAGAATCTGCGTTTTTCTTAGTTGATCTTGGATGATCAGGTGAAAGTGGTTTGGTTAGGTTATCTCAGGTTGTCATTTCAGGCTGTATTCCGTTCACCTGATTTGGCCTCCCTGATTTTCCTGGATGACTCAATTAGGTCATATCCCATAATTAGCAGGTCTTCCGCCGCGGCTCTAAGGTTATTCACAGTTGACAACATAATGTATAAGTGTGAGATCACATTTTGATGTTGATGGCTTGGATCTACAATTTTCAAATCAGATGTCTTTATTGAATGTTATTTTGGAATGTGATATAATAATTCAATCACCGCTCTTCTGTTAAGGATGACTTCATCGCGATTTCCAGGAATCGGTTCTAATTTTAGTATCCATCTTGTTTGTTTCTCACTTAAATGTTTGTTATGATAGGTGTCCGTTCTTGACCTATAATGAATACATAGGGATGCCTAGTGTTGCATTCTTTGCTGATTTCGTCTATTTGATTCGGATACTGAGTGTGCTTGTTTTTTTACAGGGCGCCCTTTATAATCAGACTCCGAGGGTTGATGTATATTATATGGCTTTTCTCCTTCATTTCGATGAGTTCTTTTTAGTTTGCAGGGATTGGGTGAGAGGTCTTTTCGATCTTGAAGCTTTTTGTTGAATTTCCATAGTTTGAGTTTCTGATTCTTCTCAAAGCCCCGGATGAGAGCGGGGCATAGTCTCGTTTGTATGCTGGGTAATGTTCATCATCCCTGCATCACCAAGGAAGTCTTCTGTTGATCTTGGCGACGTGGCAATTATATCCGTCACCTTTGTTTGTTCTAATTGAACTTCCTTGGTAGTTTTATTTGATGGAACCTGGACCGCTGGGACTTTTAAGAGAGGTGCTGGTAATGTCGTTTTATGTTTTACTGCCCTCGACTGGTGGAAAAAAGGCTCTAGAGGTGATTTATCACACGGCATAGAATTTGCTCCTTTCTTAGGGTTGACCGGCTGTATATTTAAAACGGGTGAAACCGAGATGGTCGTTAGATCTATGAAGGGAGAAGTTTGTGTTCCTTCCATCTTGTAGATTTTCTCTATGCTGGAATAGCTCCTAGGGGCCAATGAAGCATCTTGTAGGTTGGGGGTCAGAGAGGAGTGTTGGTCTGAGATGGGATAAGTGGGCTTTGTTTTTGACTCCACAGCCATAATACATCATTGCTTGGATCGATGTATGGTCCTTTAGTGTGTCACTCATTGTCTCATAATTTGGTGAATTGCGTTAAGGCAATAGTTATTGCCGACATTAGGGTGAACATATTTGTTTTTTAGATGGTGTTTCTCTAGTTGAAGCGAGGTTCTGAGACGTAGATCTAGCCTTTTGTTGGAGAAGATATCCGGGAAGTTGATGGTGCTCTCCCTTGATGGAATTTTGCATTCGAAAGGTCTACTGAAGATCTTCGAGGTGAGCTATAATAGCTAGGATTTGGGCACAGGGATTCAACTAGCTTCTCGGGTGTTTTTTGTTTCTAGGAGAGTTTTTCGCAGATGTATTTCCATTCATCTGGGGTTGAGTCCCAGGGCGAAGTCTTTCCGGGCTTTTATTGTCGATGTCGCTCTCTTTTGCCAAATCTGGGTCTAGGTCTAACGGTTTTTCCAAAAGATCACATTCGCTAGTTGGATTTGGAGAGACTCCTGGAACAGTTTTTCTTTATACCAACTTCCTTTCGTGTAGTGGTTTATTATGCTAGTCAGGTTTAGTTCCAGAGTTCTTCGACTTGACTACCCTGATTTTGTCCATTAGAAAGCTGTTGCCGCGGGGACCTTAATTGAGGGTGTCCGACTTGAGTGTCAGTGTTGTTGATAGATCTTCTGTTTTAGAGCAATCGAAAGTACATTGGTCCCCTGCATCCTTCCTGTTCTGTGAAGGTGTTGAGAAGTTCGTAGGGAAGTGTCACAGAGCCGTTTCTTTTTCGGACGGTGATGAAGCCCTCAATGGAGGGGCTATTGTAGTGGGTGCTTCTCTGCTAAACTGCCCTTTTCACTTATTCATGGACACATTTGATTTATTCATCACTTGATGACTATGTGGAGTTGGCTTGAGCATTGCTACAGTGAGTTTACGTTGTTTGCGAGACGGCATATTTTCTTTCACTGCTTCAAGCATCTCTGCATCAGTGAGTTCCTCCCATCTTTCCTGGATGACTTGAGTGTTTGCAGAAGAAGTCAGATAAAAGTTAAAGCTGAGGTTGAAGTGTTTTCGCGCTTTTTCTTCCTGAATTTGCACCAAGTGGCCTCTGTTGTTAAGGGACTTTTGATTGTGCCCTCACCGCAAAAAAGTCTTAGCTGATTTTATGTCGTTTAGCTGCATTCTGTCAGCTTCCTCTAGAATGTCTCTAGGGTTTCTTTGTCTTTTTTTTTATGTTCAAGGAATCTCTTAGGTCTTCCTCTTCCTGGATGGAATCCAAAATAGCATCATCACCACTTTCTGCTGAGCAAATGGTCTCGATAGGGTGTAAGGTCTTCGGTTTGTCATGAATCAGTGCCTTGACTGACAGCTAGTAGGCGGGGCCGTGGGCAGCAAGCGCCGAGCCTCCTGCACCGCTGCCTGGATGGTACCGCCTGGAGCAAGCAGAAATCCGGTCCGAGGGACCCATCGAGAGTGGGACACCCCCTCACACCCTCCCGGCCCCCCGAGAAGTCCACCACCCCACCGCCACTGAGGGCGGCGTCCTGCGGCGAACCGCCACACGGAAGTTCAGCTCTGCCCTTGTCAGGTGCCACGGAGGGCGAAGGCGGCCGGGCCGTGACACCCAGTGCCCACCTCCATCCGGGAGACGTCAGTGTGTTTGGCTGGACGAGGCAAACGGTAGTCTGTGCAGGGGCAAAGGGTGGCAAAGGCGTTGGAGTAACTGGTTCGCCGAGAGGTTGGTTAGGAGTAGACTTTTGACAAATGTGCTCTTCTTTTTTTCCATAAGTGGAGTCATGGTTATGGTGTTTCAGATCACTTTCACTTGCGAGCTCAATGAGTGCCGCAATAGCGGCAGGCTTTAAGTGTTGAGGACTCGAGGAACTCTAGGGTCCCTCATCAGGAATAGTGTTAATATAACTCGGAATTTCAAGTACTTGCTGTGACTTTGATGTTTGTTCCAGGCAGGGGCGGGAACTCCTCAAGCGGCGCTGTGCTGCTTCTTCAAACAGTGGACCTGGCACAGGCGGGGGAGGGGGCGTCTTTGCAGTCTTGCCAGTCATGACTGCCACTCTCCGCCACTCCGCAGACTGAATGAGTCTTTGTAGAGGTTTTAACACACACCTCCTCTGTAGCAGCAGCAATAGGCAGGGACAACAGACTGGGAGTAACGGGCAGCAAGACTGCCACTCTCCGTCACTCTTTTGTATCGAACAGCATTGGGATGGCCTTCCTATTGGAGGCAGATATCTTCGTCCTGCAACAAACATGTATTATGGGAGAGTATAAATTGGATGGCTATCAAATCATCCAGGTAAAGGCCAGCTACTATAATCCTGGGAGTGCGATCAGACTTTCCTTCTATCAATATATTGGCGGGAATATTACAATGTAAAATTGAAGGATATTTACAAAAAATCCTGATCATTAATGTATACAATCCTCCGAATACTGTCATCTGGCAGCAGATTATCTCAGATCTTAATAGGCTATTGGAGGAATGGTCTAAGGATAATATGGGTTCACTATACTTGATTGCTGGTGACCCAAACTATGCAAGATTCCATTGAAAAGACGTGAACAAGAAATTTTGAACTATCAAATAATAACGATGCTACATTTGTTATAGTGGATGAGGACCGAATATTTAATGATCATCTTTGGGAGATTTTTATCGACTGTCATGGCTTATTGCAGCTGTACCTTAGAAGCTGGGAGTTTGATGGTCATCCTTATACCTGGCTTGCTAGGGACTGTAGGCCATGGATTGAATATATTCGGGTTCCCTTTGCTATGTGTCAGTTTATTGGAAAACTGCAGCTCATTCCCACCGCTGCAAGTGACCATGTAGTAAAGAGGTCCACTATTATTTCAGGTATAGATATGAAAACTATGAAAACAAAGATGGTTGGAGAGGTGGGGGTAAGGTAAACTTGACTAGTAACAGGACACAGTGGTTGATAAACAAATTGAGGTACATCTCTTATTTGGACTACTTTTTCCCCCCCAAGAATATACCAAAAGAGATTACTGCCTATTTGTTAGTTTGCCTTTCTGAGTGTGGTAAGAACTATATCCAGATTCCTGGAAGTGGAACGCGAGTAAAAAAGACGGCTATTAAAAGAAAGCCCTATGATCCAGATGTGGCACGCGGAAAACAAATATGAAAGAGCTCTAAGGAAAGTGGAGGGGTTGAAGGGAATAAATGCTGAGCCGAAGATGGAAAAATATCTCAAATTAAAACTAAATACAAACATTTCCTCAAAAGACATAAATAGTCGATCCACACATCTAAATGGTTTTCCATGTACAATACTCTACGACAAGCAGATGGGTGTACATTTTTTTTTTAACATTTTTTTTATTTGTATATAATCTTTATAGATTTAACAAAATATCGAAGTGCTCGTAAAACATATCGAACTGTCCTGTGTGCCTGCGGGACGAAAGAAGGTGTAAATTCTGGCACACCTACAAACCCACTTAATGATACAAGAAAGGGAATTGAGATCAACCGCATATTGGAAGGGGAAAAGATGAGACATTTTGCTGGCCTATATTATAAAGCCAAAGCTGCGGCTACCTTGAAAGATTCCTTTAGTAAAGGGGAGACATAATCTATGACAGATACTGAATATGATACAGTTGTTGAGATTGTTAGGAAATTGAAGCCATCTAAAGTCCCTGACCAGATGGGAGTCCTAATCTAATCTATAAACACAAGACACAACTTTGGTGTTCCATTCTGTCTCATCTATTTGGAAATGTTGTAGAGACAGATTCATACCACTCAGCTGGGAGGCCTCCACCAGTATTTAAAAAAGGGCCCTAGAGACAATCCAGGAAACTATATGCTCCTAGCCATGAATGATGCTTGCTCCAAGATTTCCCCCCAGCTTCTATTAGTGGAATTGAGAACGTATTCCCAAAATTCCGAACTGGCTTTAGGCAGGGGATGGGTTACTTGTCAAATTTATTTTATTTATTTTTTATTTTATATATTTATAACGCGCCGGAGCTCGCGAGCATCAGGGCGCGACAAGTACACGAGAGGACAAGATCACAGGACAACATAGAAAGAAGAGAAAAGAAGTGACAGGGGACTCAAGGGAGTCTATGCTGAATATATAACAATTACCGAAAGAGTAATGTTTTCAGCTGCTTCCTAAATGGCAGGTACCTACTTTCACATCTAAGATTATCCGGCAGCTCGTTCCAGAGTGCTACAGCTTTGGTGGGGAAGGCTCTCCCGAGTCCATTAGCTTTGACTTTGGTGTGGCTGGCTTTGAGTAGCCCTTTTTTAGCAGATCTTAGACAGCGGCTTGGTTCGTACCAGCGAAATTCCTTCTCTAGGTATGTGGGGGCCGTGCCATAAAGACAGCGATGGACCAGTGTCAAGGATTTGAATTTAATGCGCTCCTCAATGGCGAGCCAGTGAAGGCCTATGCGTTCATGGGTAATATGCTCACGCTTGGACTTCCCGGTGATGGTTCTAACAGCATTGTTTTGGATTATTTGGCATTGTTTGATGCAAGAGTTACTTGAACAGAGCATTAGCGCATTCCCATAATCCAGTCGGGATAAAATCGTGGCTCTAGCAATCTTGGCGCAATTTGTGGCATTAAGATACGGCCTAATGCGGTGTAGGAGTCTCTGATAGTATTGACAGTTTTTTTTTAGAAAAGTAACCTGGGCATCTGCACCTAGTGAGGATTGCAGGTATATGCCAAGTGTTTTCACCTTACTAGAAACCGGGATATTGGAGTCCTTGATAGTAAATGATGAGTAGGCTGAGCCTAAATTGGAAAGGGCTTTTGGAGATCCGAATGTCATAAGTTCAGTTTTTGAACTATTCAGACACATCCAGTGGGCTTTCATCCAACTTTCTATAGTATTATAGATTGCTGAGAGTCTGTTGTTGTCTCTGGAGTGGTCACCGCTGAGTTCTATAATCAGTTGGGTGTCATCTGCGAAGTTGGTAAAGTAAATACCCAGCTGTGAGAGGAGGGCGCAAAGGCAGCGGATATAAAGATTGAATAAGAGAGGGGAGAAACTTGCACCTTGTGGGACACCACAATCCACTGGGTTCGTGCCAGAGGAATGTCCACCCCATGTGATTTTAGATTTTCTGTCCTTCAGAAAAGAGGATATCCAATTGATAGCTTCCTCAGCACAGTTACCTGCTTTTCCCAGGGCCTCACGGAGCTTCCCATGATCTAGTAGGTCGAAAGCTGCCGAAAGGTCCAATAGAACAAGCAGGCCGGCCTTGCCTCAATCCAGAATTTCTAGCATCTTGGATTGAAGGTCAAGTAATGCTGATTCCGTACTATGTGCACTTCTGAATCCTGATTGCTGGGGATGTAACAAATCTCTGCTCCCTGATCTTTCTCACGCGTCAAAGCAGGAAACATGATGCATTGTATGTTTGCTTCATAGATTATAAGAGTGCTTTTGATACAGCGGACAGATAACGACTATGGACCAAGCTAAAACACTGGAGCTTGAAGCAGACTGTCTTACATTTCATTCGAGAATGACATTCTGACACTGTAACCAAAGTGCGATTAAATCAGGAGGGTACCCTTAGTGGGCACATTAATATGAATTTTGGTTAAAGTAAGGCTGTACATCGCTCCCCCGACCCTTTATAATTTATATGTAGCTGATCGGGGTTAGCACATGAGGAATACCCAAAGCTTTCCTCCCAAAATTGATAAAGAATGTATCAGCTGGTTAGCCTATGCGGATGATCCCCTCCTGATTGATCGCACTCCGACTGGACTGCAGCACAGTATGCACAGTCTATGTGAATATTCCCAATTAAATAATTTGATTATAAATTATAGCAAAACTAAAATAATGTCTATTAATTCCAACATGAAAGGCCAAGCTAAAGTTGGATGGACAATGGATGGTGAATCCATTGAAGTTGTAGACTCATTCTGGAGTCGATATAGTTAGCTCCTTCAGTATAAAATGTTTGGAGAATTTTGTCTGCCAGAAAGTTGAGAAGATTTGTCGCTGTGCTGAATTTGATAAGACAGGCCAGTTATCCGATCGATGCTCTGGTAAAACTCTTCAAAACCTGCATCATGCCCTGGTTAGACTATGATATGGAGATATTGACAAATAAATAACTTTTTTGCATTTTGAAAGAACAAGAAAGAACCAATCACTCATTTCCAGAGAGCTCCATTACAGATAATGTTTCATGGTGTAACGTAATGCAACAAGCTATGCAATTGAATACCGTTAAGGAAAACATTATGGAAAAAACCAATAACCTAAAATATAAATTACACTAAGTCCTCAGAGTGGTCTTTGCAAAGATCCTCGCTTATCCCAACTTTCAATTTCTCTCCCATTTCGGAATAAGAATTAGAAATTATCATCAACAATTTAAGCCCACCAAATGCAAGAATGACATCCACACCACCATGCTGATCAAAACATGCTCTCCCACCCTTATCACTTCAATCTGCAAATTCATCAATGCATCTATAACCTCTGGCATTGTACCCCAGGATCTTAAGAAGGCCTGGGCAATGGTAATGCCCATTCTAAAAAAAACCTGGCCTCTCTGTTGATACGCCAAATAACTATAGGACTATCACCAACACTGCTTTTTTACTCAAAATCCTTGATCATGTGGCCTATATACAAATCGCAGACCATCTAAAGAAGCACCCCATACTAAATGATCACCAGTCTGGGTTCCGGGTTGGTTTTGGAACAGAAGAACAAGTTACTCTTACCTGGTAACCTTCTTTTGATGGGATGGTCTGACGACGTATTCCATATCTATGACAGGTAATCACCACAGCTGTGCTGCTTTGGAACATTTTCGGCGTCTGCGTCGATGACGTTGATACTCTGTCCTCGAGGGCCTCCGTCGAGCCGACATCACCGGATATTATAAGTAGGACGCACGACGCCTGTAGCCTCACTTGTAGATTTTTTCCCCCAGAACGTGTGGCACCAATCTTCTGCCAGTATGACCACAGAAAGCTTTGCGGAAACGTAAGCTGCAATTGTGTAAGAAATTCTGTAGTGGGGCAGGTAGGGAGGGTGCGATATGGAATAAGTCATTGGACCATCCCATCGAAAGAACGTTACCAGTTAAGAGAGTATCTTGTTCTCCGAGAGGATTGGGTCCTCCGACGTATTCCATATCTGTGACAGACTCCCAAAGCAGTACCAACGTATGGAGGAGGGAAAAGAATTAAGAATATAGAAATTTAGAATGCCCAATCAAATTGCAGAGTAAAGGACCACCTTGCCAAATCCTGCCCATGGATATAATCTAGGGAGTAGTGTCTTGCAAAAGTATGGACCGAAGTCCAAGTGGCTGCTTCACAGATGTTACGAATAGGAAAACCCCTCTCCAGGGCAGTAGAGGGGCAGCCATACCCCTAGTAGAATGATCCCGTAAGTCTGCCGGAGGGTCTTTACCCACCAAGCGGTAACATTCAGAAATTGCCAAGATAATCCATCTACACAAAGTCTGCTTAGTAACAGCTTGTCCCAAACGCCTTCCAGTGTATCCAATAAAGAGCTGATCGTCCAATCTGACCCGGGACATGCGTGAAATGTAGAACCTTAAAGCTCTCCTAGGATCCAACCTATGGAGCCTCTCCTCTTCCTTACCAGGATGCGGAGGAGGATAAAATGCCAGAAGAATGACCCTCTGGTTTAAATGAAATTCCAACACCACTTTCAGAAGAAAGGAAGGACGAACCCTAAGGACAAACCTGTCCTTATGAAACACTGAAGGGTGGCTTAACAGAAAGTGCCTGTAACTTACTCACTCTGCGAGCGGAAGTGACCGCAACTAAAAATACAGTTTTAAGGGTTAACAGTCTCAAAGGACAAGAATGTAAAGGCTCAAATGGAGCACCCATTAGGAAATTGACTAAGGTACAATCCCAACCGGGCACCTGGAAAGGTGACGGTGGAAACACATTAGTGAGCCCTTTCAGAAACTGAGAAATTAAAGGAACACCTTGAAATAGTCTTATATATTTTTTTATTTTTTATTGGTTTAAATAAACCTTTAAAAAGAAAGCAAACACATGATAAATCACAAAGACAAGTCACAAGGAAGCCCTGTGTTGTTCTCGTATAGTCAACAACTGAACGTCATTTTGTCGGTAATTGACTATAAGTTGTTTCCATTGGAGAATATGTGAATCACACACCGTTACTCATTTCAAGGTTATTTTCTCTGCATCTAAGCATTTTTTTAGGACTCGGAGGAACATCACCAATGGAGTCTTATTCTTCATGAAATTTGTGTATGGATTTAATTTTGCCAGCCACCTGCCTTCTGTGGCTTATCTTGACCTTTCTGAACCGGATACTCTGTTCTTCTTTCATAAATTGTATCCACTGTTGGTCTATTTCAGCCGATACGACCTTGGCTTCCTGGCACGATTTGCCTGTGTGTGAGTTTCTCTCTGTCTTTAATTTTCAATTTGTTTGCTGCAAAGCTCTCCTCTCGAGACCTTTTTAGTAACCTTTGGTAGATTCTGCTCTTGTGCATAGTGGAAGTTTACTTGTATAAAAGTGCTCCTTTTGAGGTAGATATGTATAGGTGGAGCTTGCTGCAATCTATTTTACTTCTAAGCATAAGCAAGCCTCACAAATTCTTGCTTCTTGTGGTGCCTTGCATATGTACATGCTTAAATATGGACAGCGCCGCCAGGTAACCTTTAATGGTACCCCTTGCAGGCCCTTTTGGGCTAAAGAAAGCAAAAAAGACAGAACCACAGGAATCCACATTCTTAACCCTGCACCAGTCGCAGAACTTTCTCCAATGGCAACGGTACAGGTACTTTGTTGCAAGCTGTCTGGCCAAAAGCAACACCTCCATCACATCTTCAGGGAGGTCCCAATCCTTATACCTCAACCTTTCAGAAGCCAAGCGTGAAGGTGAGAGATTTGACCTCTGGATGGAGAACCTGACCCCCCCTCCCATGAGAGCAGATCGTCTCGGTAGGGAAGACGACGTGGAGGGCAGATGGACAAGTCGAGAAGGTCTGGGCACCACGTTCTCCGGGCCCATGCCGGAGCAATGAGGCTCATCCGGGAACCGAACCTCCGTAACCTCTGCAGCACTTGCGGGATGACGGGGACTGGAGGAAACGCGTACAGCAGTGGGAAGGACCACTCCACCACGAACGCATCCCCTAAGGCTCCTCTTGGAGGAAATTCCTGTGAGCAGAACCTTTTGCACTTCCCGTTGACACTGTAGGCAAAGAGATCCACTTGTGGAGTCCCCAAATGGCGAAGATCTCCAGGAGAATCTCCTGAGCCAGCTCCCATTCGTGAGAGATCGCGCTCTACCTGCTCAGAGCGTCCCCCGTCTCGTTTTTGTCTCCGGCCAGATGAACTGCCGAGATCGAAATTTCCTGCTAGATGGCCCAGAACCAGAGCTGCATCGCCTCCCTGCACAGAGGAAGTGACCCTGCCCCCCCTTTTTGTTGAAGTAGTGCATGGCCACTGTGTTGTCCATCAGAATTAGGACATTCTTCCCTCGCAGAAAAGCCTTAAGGGCAAGCCTGACGGCCCTCAGCTCCAACAGATTGATATGGCATCTGGACTCTGACGGAGACCAACGACCGCTGACTGTCAACTTGTTGGCATGAGCTCCCCATCACGAGGGATGCATCCGTCACCTCCGGCCAGGGTAGCCGAAACGGAGCCCCCTTCAGCAGATTGTCTTTGACGGCCCACCACAGAAGGTCCTGGGCAACAGAGGGCGGCACCTGAACGGGGTCCGACAACCTGCCGGAGGACTGTGACCACTGCATCTTGGGAGCCCACTGCAGAGATCTCATCCACAGTTGAGCCTCTGGCACCAGAAGAATGCAGGATGCCATGAGGCCAAGCAACCTCAAGAACTCGAACGCTGGGAGACTCTGGGCATGTTGAAACTTGTGCACCATCTGCAGAATGTGATGAGCCCTCACCTGGGGAGGGAAACACTGCCCCAGGGATGTGTCGAGCACTGCACCGATGTACTGGAGCCGCTGGGTTGTCGTCAAGTGGGACTTCTTTAAGTTGAGGGAGAAGCCCAGCTTGTGAAGGGAGATTGCAGGTGACTGAAAGATGAGCCAGGACTTGCTCGGGAGAGCACGTCCTGATCAACTAATCGTCCAGGTAGGGATAGACGTGAATCGCCCCTTTCCTGAGACACGCTGCCACCACCACCATGATGATCTTGGTGAAGACCCTCGGGTCAGAGGTCAATCCGAACAGCAGGACCCGAAACTGAAAGTGTGAGTTGCCAACCGCGAACCTCAGGTACTTCTTGTGCTTGGGATGGATCGACACATGAAAATAAGCGTACTTGAGGTCGAGAGACACCAACCAGTCCTGAAGTTGGAGGGCCTGGAGGACTTGAGAGATTAACCACCCTGAACTTGTCCTTCCTGAGGAGTTTGTTCAAACCACGCAAGTCCATGATGGGTCTCAATCCTCCGTCTTTCTTTGAAATCAAAAAATAAGGGGAATACCGTCCCTTGTTCCTCTCCGCTACAGGCACCAGTTCTATGGCGCCTTTCTCCAGCAGGGCTTTGATTTCCTGCGAAAGGAGCGGATCCGGACTCTTCAACGAGAGATTCCCTGGTGGATTGTCGTGATGCCTCTGCCGGAAAGGAAGACAGTAGCCGTGGGCTATGATCTCCAGAACCCACACATCTGAAGTAAGGGCACGCCACTCTACAAGATGCTGCGCCAGCCTTCCCCCAACCGGTGAACCATGGGACATGGCCTCATGACTGAGCTGAAGCAGCTGCGGCAGTGCCTGAGGGTAAAGAGGCAACTGCCCGAGCGGCCTTGGCACCTCGAGTACCTTGTTTTCCACCTCTGGTACTCCTACGGTGGCCCCTTTGACTTGCAGCTCCTCTCGATCTACCAAAGGATGAGTAATATTGCAAGGAACCTCCCCTCCATTGCTGTCCCCTAGGACGAAAAAGCGGAGGTTGGCGAACTGCAGCGCCCAACGACTTCGCTGCAGCTTTGGAGGTCTTCAACCTCTCAAGGCTCTCGTCAGCCTTGCTGCCAAAAAGATGTTTACCATTAAAGGGCTTGTACATCAGGAGCAAACCCCCACTTGCGCAGATTACGGTGCTCGCTGCCACGGACCGGCTGACGCGATCTGCCATGTCCAGACCCGACTGAAAGGATTCACACATGGCATCCTTGCCATCCTGAACAAGAGCAAGAAAGCCATCCCGTTCCTCCCCTTCGGGAATATGTTCAGCCGCCAAAGAGAGACAATTCCACAGAGTATGAGTGAAACGTGCTAAGGCGCACACAGGGTTGGCTGCCTGTAAAGCCATACCCCCTGAAGAAAACACTTTCTTTGCCGAGCCATCAAAACGCTTGTCGTCCCTATCAGGAGGGATGGTAGGGTATGACGCCTGTTTTGCTGGGGCCGTTGCCGCCTGCACCACCAAACTCTCCGGAATGGGGTGCGTAGTCAAGTAGCTGGGGTCGCTACTGGATGGATGGTATTTCTTCAGCAAAGACTTGCTCACTGCCGAGAGATTCTCTGGAGCAGACCAAGCCGCTGCCACCCTTCATTGCAAGGCCATATGGAATGGCAGTACCGGGTCAGTTGGTGGACCTTGGTCAAGGATATCCATCAGATCATCCTGCAGAAAATCCACTGGTGGCGCAGACCACCCCAAGTATTCCGTCACCCTCAACATAAGGTGCCGGTACATGGACTCGGCGTGCGTGCCAGGCTCAGGCCTACCGAACTCAACCTCCGGAGAGGTGTCCAGACCACTGGCGTCATGCAAGGACTGGCGCAGGTCTTCTAGCTGGCTATGCCCAGGCATGAGTTCGCCAGGAACCTCTTTAGGAACCATACCTTCATCAGACCCTTCATCCACCTCAGAGATGTAATCTAGAGGCTGGAATAAATTCCTGGATGAGGGCACAGAAAAAGGCTCAAATACAGGCCTCACTGACTTCTTCAGGGCCTTTCTCAGAGTTTCCATCGGTCTCCGGGGCACCTCCTATAAAGCCTTCTCGAAAGGCGTCGGCAGAATCGGCATCGACGTCGAGCGTGGCGCCGATGGTATCGACACAGGCCTCGAGGGTGTAGCTCCGAGCGTGTCCTTCGACAGGCTGGGCGCCGATGGCTTCCTTGGAGGCAGAGCCTTGAGAGAGCTCTTCGATGGCCTTGGCACCGACGTCTTCTTCGAAGACCTCACAGGCTCAGACGGTCTCGAGGGCGTCGAGGACCGGGACCTAGAGCGGGCATGGCTAGAACAATCCACCTTGTCCGACCGAGACCTCGAAGGTGCCCGGTGATCGCGATGACCGCTCGAGCCCGAAGGCGTGCAAACAGTATCTCTAGCACGTTCCCTGCGGCGTCTTTTGATGGCGCGGACGTAACGGAGCCCTGCGACTGAAAAATCGCCATCATCTCCTTACGAAATTAATCCCATTCCGCAGGAGTGGAATGCTTGTTGGGACAAGCAACCCGCCGACGGGCGGAGTCCTCGGAGGAGGACGGGGAAGTGACCGGTGACAGCGCTTCCATGAGTGCCTCGAAGAGGCAGAGGAATGGCGGGACCCGCTCTGGGACCGGGAGCCCCTGGACTTACGCCGACGATGCAGAGAGTCGCCCCTCGAATCGTCAGTTGAAAGCCCAGTGGATGTCGACATCCGGGGCTTGGACACCTTACCGACAGATAACTTCGAAGGCCTTGCGGGAGCGTAAGAAGAAGCTAACGACTGGCAATCGTCACAATCGTCCGTGGCGTGGTCCTCACCGAGGAACCAGAGGCAGGCACTGTGCAGGTCTGTCAGCGACATCTTGGAACCGCTGTCCCGACACTTCTTGAAACCCGGTCGCGGGGTAGAAGATGACAAAGACATCATGGAAATCTTCACAAACAAACAGGTTCGAAGAACCGAAAGAATAGAACTCAGAAGAACCGAGGCGCGCCGAGATCTCTGAAGCGAACAAGTTCGCAGAAAAAACGGAACTGAGGCTACGGGCGTCGTGCGTCCCACTTATAACATCCGGTGACGTCGGCTCGACGGAGGCCCTCGAGGACAGCATATCGATGTAATTGATGTAGACGCAAAACATTTTCCGAAGCAGCACAGCTGTGGTGATTACCTGTCATAGATATGGAATACGTCGGAGGACCCAATCCCCTCGAAACCGCTCTTCTGGAACTTAAGTCTAAGCTACTGTAACGCATGGACCATAATGAAGCATCATTACTCATGCTGTTTGATGTTTCTGCAGCGTTCGACCTGGTGGATCACAATATCATGACCACCAGCAGGTTGCACAAAGTCGCAAACTTCTCCCACCTTGCATCTAAGTGGGTCTCTTCATTTCTTAATAACCGTAACAGCAAGGTATTTTGCAGCACGGCGGAATCCAAACCCATTACGATTTCTTGTGGAGTACCTCAGGGAGCCTGCACCTCCCCTTGTTTTTACAATATCTTCAGAACCCCCTTATTGGCTATGCTAGACCATAAGAACATAATATTCACTAACTACGCGGATGACACTCAATGTGTCATCCCCGCTGTCTGGCTTGGATGAACTGGCCATTAAAAAAGTCTTTACTATAATTGAAACGTGGATAACAAGTTGGCTCTGAACAAATCAAACACTGAGCTTCTTGTCATAGGATCCTCTCACATTAAATAAACACGGTCCAAGCTATGATAGCTTTCAGCTGGGAGAAGAAACTATTATTTTGCTAAAAAAGGTGAAAACACTTGGTGTGACTTTTGACCAATGAATGACCATGAAGCAACATGTTAGCAGCTTGGTATCCTCATGAGCTTATCACATCAAACTACTAGCTCACCCAAGGCCCCTCATATCACAGGAAAATGCAGAGACTATCGCTAGAGCAATAATAGGATCCAAAATGGATTACGGCTCAAGTCCCTTAATAGGACTAGACAAGACTGATCGTAATAAACTGCAAGTCTGCCAAAACGGGGCGGTCATGAAACTCAAACCTAGAGATCATGTTACAGCCGCAAGACGTGCTCTCCATTGGCTCCATGTGGAGTCCAGAATTCTGTTTAGGAATCTAACCTTAATTAAAAAATGAAGACTAGGCAATATGCCCGATTACTTACAGCAGGTTCTCCCTATGAGAACTAATATTAGAGCCCTAAGATCAAATAACCAATATCTGTTATTTGTTCCGAAATGCCGAACCGAAAAGGTGGCCAACTCAGTCTTTTTCTCCATTGGGCATATGGTCTGGAATGCTCTCCCATTGGATATGAGATGCCTTGAGTGACTTGAGATCTTTAATAAAAGGTTGAAGACTCACCTTTTTAACTAATTGGTTTTTAATCTCCTATTGATGTGTTTAGTCTCTCTTCCTGGTATTTAATTAATACCACCTAGCTGCTTAGGTATGTGTTGTTGATGGTATCCAGTCATAATTTCGAATACAATATATTCGAAAGTAAAAATGTCGAAAATATTTAGTCGAAAAACAAAAATGTCGAAAAACAAAAATGTCGACTTTTTTTCGACTTTTTTCGATTTTATGTGTTAATAATAAATATTTCATTAAACGTTTTTTAAAAAATAATTAAAGGTATTTCCATGGGGGGTGGGGGTGATGGGGAGGATGGGGGGGTTGGGGATAGGGGTTTGGGAGGGTTTTTTAAATAATTAATTAATTATTTAATATTATATTAAAGATTTTTTAAAAATAATTAAAGGTATATCTATGGGGGGTGGGGGGGTGGGGAGGAGGGGGGGTTGGGGTAGGGGTTTGGGATGGGGGGGACCCCCCCCCATAATAAATGTTACTATCTGGGTAAAAAAAAAAAAAAAGTGTTTTGGGTTTTCGATTTTTTTTCCGACATTTTTTTTTCGAAATTATGACTTTTCCTATTATATGTATGTTTTTTCGACTTTTTTACATTCGACATTTTTTTTTCGACATTTTTGCTATTCGACATTATGTTTTCGACTTTTTGACTATAAACCGTTGTTGATGTCTTGTAGCGCCCTCATGCCCTAGGGTCCATGGCTGCGCTATATTAATGTTGTAAAGTAAAAGTAAAGTAAAAAACGGTTGGTTAAGAGATTGGAAGGGAGATTGTGGAGGAGAGAGTTGGGGCTACCTAGAAATACCCCAATAGAGGTGATAAACTGAGTTGGGATTAATATCTCTTGATACCCACTTGAGAATAAGAATGGGAATATTTCTTCTTCGTATATTCAGCAAGGACGACGATAGGGATTCTCTATTTGCAGACTTTGGCAATTTACTTGTGGAAGACGGGATTAACAATCCCTTGAAGGAGTGGGTAGAGGATGTTCGCCTATTCTTTGAAGGGATAGGTTTCCAAAGCAATACTGATGATCCACTTGGGGTGATGGAAAAGAAATAAAAAAGATTCGCTAATGTCTCTTACTTGGGGAACTTTAAAAGATTTGGATTATACGTGAGACAAGGATTACCAGTAGATGTTCTGTGCCTTTTCCTCACTAAACCTTTTGATGTTAGGGTGAGAACATTTGTACTGTTACGATTAGAATTGTTCCCTACGTTCTCCTGCATAGGTGCGTGAATAGGACTTCCATATGATCTCAGATCTTGTAGGCTCTGCAGTCAAGTTGTTGAAACTCCCAGACACTTACTCACTTTGTGCCCAAAATTAGTGGAAATCTATGAAAAAGGTTACGGGGGTTGAGCTATAAATTTACAAACCTAACCTATGATCATGTACGGGCTTTCATATATTCAGGGAGATCCACAACATTACATGTTGCAGTTTACTATATGTGGACACAAATCCTTGAGTTGTTGTAATTGATCTTGAGATGGTTAGAATATTGTAATTGATTACTAAAAACAAATTGTATAATGTAGACTTGCAAATTAACTTATTGTATGTGTGTTGTGATCATATATGTTTTCCTTATATAGCTTTCCATACATCTTCATGTTTTTATAATGAATGCATCGTAGTTATTATAATGATCTTTGCTTCTTAAAATGTTAAATTTTACTGTTTTCTGTCTTATAAGGTTTACTTAACCAAAACAACACAATAAAAAAACACTTCAGGCTGATCCAAGACCGGCAGGCAACAGTCTGTAACCCAAGAGCTCCCTCAGCACCCTCCATGCAAGTTGAGCCATCCTCCAGGGACTCCTGCTACACTTGGTCCACAGGTAAGCGCGCCTTGATGCCTCCCGCCCTCCCTGCACTTTGCTGCTCCCACACTGCACACCTAGGCCACCCCCACCTAGTCCCCTATCAGGCAGACACCCACGGCTCTGCCATCACTACACCCGTTACGAGGAATAGGTTCCTCGGGCAAGGCACCCACATCACACTCCTCAACCACCACGCCCACCAAACTCGCAGACCAGGCCCCATGATCCTTATGAGGAATAGGTTCCTCAGACTAAGCACACACTTCATCCCACGTTTTCCTCTGTACACTCCTCAGCCATTGCGACCTAAGCTAACATGCACGCCCGATAGCCCAATCCTTACTCTCTCAACTGCACCCTTATCATTGGAAGATCAGTCACGGCCCACGCAGCTGAAATCCTCGACCTCATAACCTTCAACAACCTCGACTTACTTGCCATTACTGAAACCTGGCTCCACCCCGCTGCAGGCCAAGCTCTTTCCATCGCCATCCCTCCGGGCTACGCCATCCTAAAATGTGATAGATCCTTGAAAACAGGAGGCGGTGCCACCCTCATATTAACCAAAACACCCTTACTATCAGAGCCATGCACACCACCGTCATTCCTAACAGCAAATCCCTACTCGCCAAGCTCTCCATGTCACCTACCGACTCCATCACTATCCTCCTTATCTAGCGTCCTCAACGATAATTTACTGCAAAGCATCTTCAACTCCATCAAGCCCAACTCTAAATTTGTAATCCTCTGGGATCTCAACCACCAGTGTAGCCACTGCACTCAACCAAGCTGGCTTCACACAATGTTCCCTCGAGCCCACCCACGACCAAGGCCGCACCCTTGACTGGATTAGCGACCTCAATTGCAACATCTCCATTCCCGTCACTGCCCTCTGCCCAGGATCTGACCACCACACAGTTGCCTTCATAATCCCCTCTTCAGAACGCCCCAGACCAGCTCACCCTGCTAAACCTGAAGGTATGGCCCGGTGCACAAAAAACCTCAACACCACAAACCTCGCCCTGCTACTTGCTACCCTCGCTCACCACTCTGCTCCCCCTAAGACTCATTACTCTTCCTAATGCTTTCCCCCTCCCTCAATGTAAATAGCGCCCAGATACTTGAGGGTTTTGTACACTGTAATAAATGCAAAAATAAATAAATATGTGCATAAGAACATTGCCTACAGCAGTCAGATTGACATCTAGTGGATGATGCAGGTACATGGCAGTCAGATTGCCATCTAGTGCATAATGTGGGTGTTACATGGCAGTTATAACAGGAGGGAAGGCCAATTAGGGGTGGCATGGGGACTGGGAAGAGGGTTGGCAATCAAGACGGAAGCGGGTCGGGGAGGGAGAAGGACACTGCAACACAGAGGGACCGGGAAACAATTATTTCAAATTTAAAAGTGCGCGCTCAAGCAAAGCAAACAAAACACACATGGACTCACCAGTCCCGATGACTTTCAGAATCATCCTCCCATTGCAGGGCTTCCCTGGCTGGGAAAACTCCTGGAAAAAGTGGCCACATCACAGTTCCAGGACTATATTGAAGAAGAGGGCCAGTTACATCCGTTGCAATCAGGATTCCGGCCCAAATTTGGGACTGAAACATCACGGACAGCGGGATGGGACAAGTTGTTGCAAACGGGGGAATGGTAAATTATCCTTACTTGTAATGCTCTCTCCGCAGCGTTTGATACAATGGACCACAGGATTTTGCTGGATTGCCTAAAAAAACATAGAAAAGGTCGCTGAAAGTGCGTCGTATTGGTTTTCATCCTTTTAGGCGGGGCGCAGACAATGTGTACAATTGGGAGGTTCCCTGCCAGAAATTATCCCAAAATGTTGTGGGGTCCCACAGGGTTCTGCACTTCCCCCACCCCCTTCTGTTCAATATCTATCTCTGCCCATTGATGGACATTAGGAAAACATAACATCAGTTTTCAATCATATGCTGACGACACGCAGCTTTATCTTAGACTTGATTATGTAGATGACTCACTCCAAGGTGGGTAGATTTCTTGAATAAATAGGGGTATGGATGGCACTAAACTGGCTGCAGCTTAATCAAAGCATAACAGAGGTGATTCTCTTTGGACCGAATTATCTACTGGAGGGGAATAGCAGCCTGCACCCCACCTCTATTTTTGGGCTCAAAACTGAACTAGGCCTCTAAAGTAAAACATCTAGGATGCACATGGCAGAGTGATTTGGGCTGCGATGGTCAGGTCTCAGCAAAAGTTCAGTCAGCATTCTATAACATCCGGCTGTTACGACAAGACCTCCCCTACGTGCCCGAGAATGACCGTGCTATGGTGGTAGGAGCCCTAGTAACTCGAAACTGGACTAGTGCATTGACCTCCTCGTTGGAGCACCGCTAAACAGATTTGTCACTTGCAAAGGGCACAAAATGCAACCGTTAGATTAGTGTTCGGGGTACCAAAACACACCCAAATCTCTGGTCTTTGCCGTTCTCTCCACTGGTTAGCAGTGAAGGATCTCAAAGTTCAAGATTGGTTGCCTGGTTCAAACGTTTAAATGGTCTGGTACCAAGTTACACGAGGCATACATTGAAACAATACCAACATACTAGGGCCTTAAGGTCGGAAGACAAACATCTGCGCATCCCCAGGACAAATGTGCTTTTATGGGAGACTGCAGATTCTCAGTCTTTGGGCCCAGATTGTGAAATGGTCTCCCTCTAAACTTAAGGAAAATGAACTTGCTCCTAACATTTCGAGCAGGACTAAAAACACACCTTTTTAGATAAGGTTTTCTGTTTGACCTATGGACTGCTACCATCATGATATGATATGATATGATATGGTATTTGTAACGCGCCTATACACAAGTGTTTCAAGGCGCGACGAGGCAGGGAGGGAGGGAAACAAGGGGAAGACAGACAAACGATCCTACTAGGCCAGGTGTCATTCAGATCGGG
This sequence comes from Ambystoma mexicanum, assembly GCF_040938575.1. NCBI lineage: Eukaryota > Metazoa > Chordata > Amphibia > Caudata > Ambystomatidae > Ambystoma > Ambystoma mexicanum. The sequence goes on from NC_090936.1 coordinate 35,135,792, forward strand.
CAAGTGCAGAGGTAAGGGGAAAAGGAGAAAGTGCAGGGGGAGGAGGAGGGGGGGAAAGTGCAGTACACGGTAAGTAGCATAATAAAATAATAAATAATAAATAAAGGGCCAGCTGGTGGCAAGTGCGAGGTAAGTGCAGAGCAAGTGCTAGGAAGGGGGCTGTAGGGATACAGTGACAGTCCCACAGTGCAGGGGGAGCCAGGGAGGCAGTGCAAGTGGAGAGTGGCTGGGCCCTGGACCGAGGTCGCTAAGAGTGGCCAAGATGCAGGTTTAGTGCAGAATTTCAGTGGGGAGTTAAGCAGGTTTAGCAGGGGAGAGGGAGAGAGAAGGCAGAAGCGAAGAGGAAGGTTTTGAGGTGCTTCCGGAACCGGAGATGGTTCTCCTCAAGTTTCAGGGAGGCGGGAAGGCTGTTCCAGAGGGAGGCCCCTGCTGCGGAGAGAGATCTACCCCCAGCTCGTTGCTTCGAGAAGCGGCTGACCATGAGGGAGTTGGAGACGGATGAGCGAAGGGCTCGTGAAGGAAGATATTTAGGAAGAGAGAGTTGAAGGTATTTAGGCCCCAGGCCCCAGAAGGCCTTGTGGACAATGCAGAGGGTTTTGAACTTAATCCTCGCAGCCACTGGGAGCCAGTGAAGAGATTTCAGTCCTGGAGAGATACGGTCCCTGGGCTTGAGGCCGAGGACAAGTCTCGCAGTTCTGTTCTGGATAAGTTGCAGAGGGCGGAGAGTGGAGGCAGGCAGATTAAGATAGAGGCTGTTACAGTAATCCAGCCTTGAGAGAACCAGGGCTCGGGAGACAGTGAGCTTCTGGGGGAAGGAGAGGAAGGGAAGAATACCTCTGAGGAGGTGCAGCTGGTAGTGTGACTTCTTAGAGACGTCAGATATATGAGGAGAGAAGGAGTGTGGAGTCGAAGATGACCCCAAGGTTTTTAGCCTTGCAGGTAGGGGCAGGAAGGGGGCCAAGGGAGGCCGGCCAGAGGGCTGCAGGGAAGGAGGGAGTGGGTGTGCCGATGAGTAGAATCTCAGTCTTGCTGGCGTTAAGGCAGAGGTCATTGTCGGCACACCATTCCTGGATAGCAGACAGACAGTCGGAGATGAGGGAAGAAGAGGAGGAGGCCGAGGGTAGCCTGAAAATGAGCTGGGTATCGTCCGCATAGCACTGGAAGTGGGGGCAGAGAGCGGCGATGCGGTGGGCAAGGAGTGCCAGATACTGGTTGAAAAGCCAGGGAGAGAGGTTGGATCCCTGGGGGACACCACAGGTGGAGAAAAAGATGTCAGAGAGGAAGGAGCCCATTTGGACCTGGGAGGGTCGACCGGAAAGAAAAGAGGTCAGCCATGCCAGAGCCTGACCAGTGATACCCAGGTTATCACGGAGACGGTTGAGCAGGATGGAATGGTTGACAGTGTCAAAGGCAGAGGAGAGATCGAGCAGAATGAGAACACAGGGAGTGTTGGAATCGAGGTTCAGGAGCAGGTCCTCACGGATGTTCAGGAGAGCAGTTTCCGTGCTTCTGGCCGCTCTGAAGCCGGATTGATGGTCATGAAGGTTACCAACATATTCAGCATGGAGGTTAAGCTGGGAGATGGCCAGTTTCTCCAGGAGCTTGCCCAGGAAGGGAGTAATGGAGATTGGGCGATAGTTGGCCGGGCAGGAGGGGTCGGAAGAGGGTTTCTTGAGGAGGGGGTGCACAAGGGAGTGCTTGAGGGGGGATGGGAAGACTCCAGAGGCGAATGAGTGGTTGCAAAAGTCAGCCAGGGCAGGAGCCAGGGAGTCGATGTGGTCCTTGATGGTTTTGGAGGAACAGGGGTGAACCTGTTTAGACGAGGCTTTCATAGATCGGACTTGTCTGGAAACCTCATCAGCAGAAAAAGGTGGAAAAGCAGAGAAGGAGGGCGGAGGGGCAGCTGCAAGAGAGCAAGAGGAAGAGCCGGGAAGAAAGGGAGGGAGGTGAGAGGAGGAGAGCGAGGACAGGATGTCCTGAGTTTTTGAGATGAAATGCGAGGCCAGTGCAGTGCAAAGGGCCTGGGAGGGGACAGGAGAGGTAGAGACTTCAGCAGGGTTGGCCAGCTCCTTGCAGATTTTAAAGAGTTCGGCCGAGTTGTTAGATGCCTCAGAGATGCGGGCTTGGATAAGGGCTCTCTTCTTGGTGAGAACGGAGAGCCGGTATTGCCTTTGGAGCAGGCGGCAGGCCAGTTTGTCAGAGGATGAACATGAAGCACGCCATTTCCTCTCTGCCACCCTGCACTTGCGTTTTAGGGTGACGAGATCCGAGTCATACCAGGAGTTACATTTGGCTTTGGGCTTCAGGCAGATTCTCATGACGGGGGCAAGGATATCGAGAGTATCAGATATAGAGGAATAGAGCATGGAGAGGGCTGTGTCAGGGTGGGAGTCAGCCGAGGGGGGAGAAGGGGGCGAGAAGGTAGCAGCGAAAGCCTCAACTGACACACGCTTCATGGGTCGGATGACCGAGAAGGTGGGAGGCAGTGAAGAGGGTGGCTTTGCCTGTGGGTTGGGGAGGGAGAGGAAGGAGGATAGGAGAAAGTGATCGCTCCAGGAGAGAGGAGTGGAGAGAGGGAGGGAGAGGGGAAGGTCAGAAGAGATCAGAGCATCAAGAGTGTGCCCTGCAGAGTGAGTAGGCCCAGACGGGAGAATAGAGAGTGAGAGAGAGTTGCAGAGTTCGCGAAAGAGACCAGTGGGGGGACAGGAGGCATCGAAATGGATGTTGAAGTCACCGAGAAAGAGGAGTTGGGTGGTTGAGGACAGGAGTGAGGAGGAGAGGTCAGCCCACTCGGAGAGGAAGGAGGAAATTTGACCAGGTGGCCGATAGATAGTGGCCACGGTAAGGGAATGGCTAGGAGAGAGAGAGAGTCGGCAGACAAGACATTCAAAAGAGGAGTAGGTCTGCGTAGGAGTGACAGTGGCAGGAATCCACTCAGGGAAGATAAGGGCAACACCACCCCCTGAACGGTTAGGCCTGGGCACAGAGAGGATCTTGTAGCCGTCAGGTAGGAGTGTGTCGAAGCTGGTGGCAGAGCTGGCAGTGAACCAAGTCTCAGTGAGACCGAGGACGTCGAGGTCCAGTTCCTCAAGAAGGCGACAGATATCAGAGGAGTGCTTGATGGCAGAGCGAGAATTTAGAGTGGCAATGTGGAGAAGGTTGTATACTTTAGAGTGGCAATGTGTTTGGCGGGTATACTTCTGTTCTGATATGTTCCAACTGAGCCAGGATTGATTGGGTTTGGTGTGTGTATGTTTATAAATACCTTTATCAATCATTGTACGCATCCCTGGTGGCTCGAGCGACGGTCAATGGGAGATTGTCAAGGCCCATCAACTTGATGAGTGGCACGAGGCAGGGTTGCTCCCTCTCGCCACTCCTGTTTGCGCTCACGATGGAGGTGCTTGCAGAACGGCTCAGGAGGGCTTCTGGTGAATCCATCAATTTCAACCCCGGCAGCCCTAGAAATAATTGAGGAATACATGCTCTTCTCAGGCATCCAAGTGGGAGTCAGTTGTTTCCCTTCACAGAAGATGACCAAAGGGATGTTGAGGCGTTCCGGCCCCTGGGATTGGAAATCCAATTGGAAAGTATACAATACCTGGGAGTCACCATTGTCAGGCCAGATGAAGACCTGGGTGAGGTTAACTACCCCCCTCTTTAATATATTGCTCAATGAAATGGCGAGATGGGGCAAAGGGCAAATCTCATGGATGGGGAGACTGTACGCCCTAAAGATGAACCTTCTTTTGAAGGTGCTGTACCCATTTCAGATGTTACCCGTCGGGGCCCCGGAGGCCCTCCTGAGGGAGGCCAAGGCCCGAATGATGTGGTTCTAGTGTTATTACCAGAAACCCAGCGTGGGTTACGATACATTGATATTGCCAAAAGACCTAGGGGTGTGGGGCTCCCAGACCTGATGTTAGATTATACAGCCGCACAGCTCAGAGCAATGGTCCCACACCTGAGGGAGGACCGAGAGAGACCCTGGGTTTATTTGTAAAATTACCATATGCGCCCTGTATCGGTGGGGGAATGGCTCCGAGTCCCAAAGGGGCGGCTCCCGAGGAGAATTAGGGAACACCAATTTCTGGGGTCTATTGGGACGTGTTGAGTAAGGGAGCCAGGGCGCGTGGAATAACTACATAGCCCTCTCTGATGAGTCAGATCTGGGTCCCCCCTCTGCGGGACGAGATAACTGAACCGGAGAGGCATCAGAAATGGTTTGAGGCAGGACTCTCTAGAGTCAGTCAACTGTGGGAGCAAGGGAAATTCATAGGGCTGTAGGAGCTGAAAGCCAGTTTGGGCGTTGGAAGGCTATCTGTGCTTCTCCAACGCCGGTTAAAAGGAGTTTTTACCACAGAGAAATGGAGACCTCACCCCTGTGGAGAAGGTTCTTGATGGACACACACAGATGAAGGGTCTCATCTCCCTACTCTATAGGGCCTTGCAGGAAACATCGGGGAGCGCAGTGGAGGGACCCCGGCTGAGGTGAGAGTGGGAACGGGATCTGGGCCTGGAATTGGATGACCACCAAAACATCAATATCCTGTCAGTACAAACTCTGTGGCTTGTAGCTACTGCACCGGTGGCAATGTGACCCGGTGTGGCCGTCTAAGATGTTCCCTACAGTGAATCCCTTGTGCTGGCTTGGCTGCAGGGACAGTAAATATGAAAAGTGAAAGATTCCGTGTTGAGGCATTTACAGAGTGCATGCACCCTCCAGTTTGTTTGTACTTTTAAATGTTACCTTGAAATCAATAAAAAAATATTTTTAAAAAAAGGGAAAGGTTAAGAGTCGTACCAACTCATCAGATACACTTTGCAGCAAACCACCACTCTGGCACACACCAGAATGTGCTGCTCAGATGTTCAGCTGTAAGCACCTCCACCAGGGGTCCAACTTCAGGCTCCAGGGGGGGTCTGTTAAAACAGCAGAAGACAAGTTCAGCTAAGACCAGGATCATTCATATAGGAACATTACAGAGTGTTGAGACCATACCAATGTTGAACGGTGCGATACAAATGACCATTACATTACATTAGGGAACTTGTGTGGAAAGCTTAACCACGCCAAGGGAGAAAGAAACGTCACATCTCTACGCTACATACTGTGAACTATCCTCTCCTTGGTTCCGGGACTGGGAACCTGCCTGAGCTGGTGGGCGATGGGTTCATCTGGAGGATCCCCCGGTGATCCTCATGTAGGCCCCCCCCCTCTTCATGGAAGTCCTGGTCCTTTAAGATGTCTCCCCTTGACCCCAGAAATAATAGTGCCCTAGTTTAGAAAGATATGTCCCCTCTAAGAGAACTGGACTCTCACTCTGATTTGTAAGGTACAGGGACATTTATTCAGGCACCCACTCAGTCATTGGGAGCTTTAAGCTCTTGTCATGACCTGCCCAGCAATACTATGCAGACATTTAAAAAAAATGTCTTTTGCAATAAGGTCAACTCAACACAAAGTTTTGACAAAAGCATTTGGGGGAAGAACAGACATTCCAACCCTGTGCGTACCCTCCTAAAAAGCGTGGAATAAAAAGCACCCTTCAATTCAGAATAACTTTGCCTATGGAAAGAAACCGTTAGACGGACGTTAAAGGGCAACGCTTAATTAAAACCAGCGATATTCCTCCATAGGACCGTCTCTGGGGTTTGCAGATGACCCAGAGCTCCGGAGACTAAGCAATGAACCAGGTCTCGTCAGAAACGGCACCACCACAGTGAAGAGCAAGAGTAGAACGAACATTACGGCATATTGAAAAGATCTGGGCTGTCTGCCTGTGAAAGTTTTTTTTGCGGGTGGACTGCCCAGTGTAACTGCTCAGGCCCCCATTTTGTCCGTTCATTAAAAACGGGAGCTCGAGCAATTTATGTTACCCACCGCCAATGCTAAGAATGCAGGGGACACTGTCGCAACCCAGAGGCCGAAGATACCAAACATGGAGAGCGGGGGGATATCCGTGCAAACCCCGCTCTTCATGTTCAGTATTATTGGCTTCAAACTGATCGCAAACATTTGAACTAATGGTAGTGACTGAATTCTGTCAAATCTACCATTCGTATGAAAAGATTCGATCAATTTGGGTAAAACCTATTGAACCATGCGATATGAATGACTCGGCAAAAGTAATTATAGGCAACGTCCTCACGGATAGTCTTCTAAACTGGCAATAAAATGGACCTAGGCTAAAATAAACGATGGGGAAGGTTGCACTCCCTTGCTCTAGCTAACGAGCTTGAAAAACTTTTGCTAGTACTGTTCCTTCACTTTTAGTCAGTTTTTGATAGCATGAAAAGATTACACCCAGACTTTTGTTCAGAAAAGACCAAACTGTATCAAGTTAAAATGACCACTGTGAGCGGCCTACACCAATCTGCCAATGCAGTTCAGACTATTCATCCATCAGGGCAAGTACCCGTACATATACACTGCTCTCACTTCTGTACTCAATTCCCTCCTTACTGCTCTCTACGATAAGCATTCCTCCATCCTCATCCTCCTTGAGCTGTCCACTGCCTTTGATACCGCCGATCACCCTTTACTCCTTAGTACCCTGTCCGCCATTGGCTTCAAAGGCTCTGTCCTCACCTGGCTCTCCTCTTACCTCTCCAATCGTTCCTATGCGGTCTCCTGGGATGGCCTCACCTTTTCCAACATCCCCTTGGACTACGGTGTCCCCAAGGCTCTGTACACCTCCCTTCTCGATCCCATCATCTCTTTCTTCAGCATTTCCCACCACTTCTACGCTGATGACACCCAGCTCTTTCTCTCCTCTTTCACTCCAGATCTTCATCACTCCTTATCTTCCTGCCTTACAGCTATTAAAAACTGGATGTCATCCCATTTTCTCTCCCTCAACACTGACACGACGGAAGTCCTTTTCTTTCTTTCTAACACTTTCCCCGACCCCTCCTCCTTCCATCCACTTTCCCCCCTTCTAATCTCCCCATCTCTACCTATGCTCACAATCTTGGTCTCCACTTCGACTCCTCCCATCACATTTGTCTCACCTCTCATTCCTGTCGGCACCATCTCTTCAACATTCGCAAGATCTGATCCTCCCTCACAATCCACGCTTCTAAACTCTTAATTACCTCCATCTTCTCCCATCTCTTCTACTGCTCCTCTCCTCTTTGCACTCCCTGTCTCACCGGACCCCCTTGAAATCCATCTACCACTCCTCTATCCGTACTCTGTCCACTCGGCCCTTGCAGCTCTATTTCCTCCTCGCTCTCAACTTGGCTGGCTTCCATTCCCCTCCCAACTTAAATTCCAATTCCTCTCTCTGGTCTTCCAATCACTCCACGACCTTGCTCACCCCCCCCATCTCCCTTCTCTCCTCTCATTTTACACTCCCTCTCATTCTCTCCGCTCTGCTGACCTCTTCTTACTCACTGTACCCCTGTCACCATGTGCCGCTTCTCGATTTCGTTCCCATCAGTTCTTGGCCTTCCTACACTGGAACTCTATCCGCTCCATCCCCACCTCCTTCAAAGCCCTTCTTCCCTCCACCCCATCTCCCTGTCCCATCATACCTTCCCTTCTCACATCCACTTGACCTTATCACATATTTGAATTATTGCTCCTCTTCTCTTTACTACCTCCTCTCCCTTCCTTCTCACCTTTCCATCGCCTCCACTTTCTAAGCAAACTGTTCTACTTATTGAATCGCTGGTTTCTCTTCCATTCTTGTACCTTGTTGTTATATTGTAAAGTTCTTTGTATTAAAGCGCTATATAAACTAAACATACATTTTGGAAGTAGTAGACTGGCCCCAAGGACCCAAAACAAAATGGTACATCAGAGTTACCACAAAATGGAGGATAGTCATTGTTTCAAGAGATGCAAATACCGTTGTGACAAGTCATGTGAATTGTGCAGGTGAACAACCAACCACCAGCATGTTGCGATATCATGGTTCAAAACAGGACACAGGTTATACTGCGCGTAATTGTTAAAATATAAATTCCATTGGTGCATAATCGCGATCAATCAGCAATAAGTCAATGTGAATCATTCAGGCAGTTGGATTATATCAAAGTGTTTGCGAGGAGGAGAGAGAGAGAAGTATAGCTGAAAAATGAGCCCCAGCATGTTTTCATGAGCTGCGCGTTCACTACCCAAATTAATAAAGTGCATGAGGCTGCTCAATGATTCAGTACTCCACCAGAATAGGGGGCAAATGTGTCCAAAACACATCAAAAACAAAAAGCCAAACCTGGCAGAACTGAGTCTTGGAGCAATCATTGGGCATGTCTATAAAGCTGGTCAAAGTTGATTATTACATACCATTTTGCAGCGTGTTTAAAGTTGGGGCGCACTCCATGCTGCCGAACCAGTAGAGCCCAATAGGATGTACGTTATCATTGCCAATTACGAAAATCTCGAACATCTCGAATTACAAAATAGTGAAGCCCACACTTCCGCATTTTGCAATTTGAGCTTTTCCGAAATAACGCAATTGCCCCCCGCTTTTTTTCCATGTATGCAGGGGGATACTCGCGCAAACCCCATACCTGAAAATACCGACCGAGGGGAGCGCAGGACATCCGCAACCCCGCCTCACCCAGTTCAGTATTTTCAGGCCCAATCTTTTTTACCTATGCCGAATGCGACCAACTTTTGTATTCGATCTTTTGGTGCAAACCCACCCAATAGACATGAAATGCAAATACCTGTATAGTCATGAACAGTATGTTCTCTTCGAGAGCACGCCAACACCAGCCATTTGACTGACTGTGTCCAAACCTAGGATTCAAACAGCTACGGGATGGTTTGAATAAGAATACATGAGCTTCAAAGCTAGCTATTAATCCAACACAAAGTCCTTCACTACGAGTATGCCGTGCCTGTACCGGTAAAGGGATGCTCCTGCCTACATTCTGGAAAGGGCATGCAGCCCAAACTCTATCAAGAACAGCGTCTAATCACCATTAAATTAAGGTATAGAATTTGAATTAAGCAGGGCCCACTCATAATTCACAATTCTTGTAAACTGGACCATTGCACAATGGGTTATCTACTCCATGTCAGGGGAAATAGTAATCCAAGGCAAGATTACAGATGACAAAGGGCGTCCGGCTTCTGTACTTGTGGGTCACTGCGGTCCAACACAAGGTTCCTACAGAGACTGGAGCTAAAAGATAAAATATTGCATGGGCAGTCCTGCTTCTACATGCGGCAGCAACCCAAGTTCCAATGTAGACGCAGGCATCCCTCTTCAGAACCTACGTGTTCGAGGAGCTTGTTTGGGGAGATTTTCTTGGCAGTAAGACTTTAGTAGGCTATCCCAGTGGTTTGTAGATCCCTAACTCTTAGTATCATTCTGTACTAGGTAGTGTGGCAGAGCAGCCAGGCTTATTTTAAGAGAAAGATCTGAGCTGTAGGTAAGTACATTGAATATTAGCTAGAAAGGCACAACAAAGAAGCACTTACACATTTATATAAAAAAGGTATATATTGATTCTATTTACACCAGAAACACTTTAAATACTTCAGACATTTACAATTAGAACACTTAGGAATACTAGATAATACACCAAAGGGCACTTTCACTTTTGTGTTTCTTCGCGGTTCCATTTGTAGCAACGTTAGAAAGGGAAAAGACAAGGTTATCGTATCATCGATAATTGCGCACTCATGCTGTTTTCAACAGGTCATACGGTAATGCATTTACACTGCAAACACATAGAAAAGTCACTTAAAGGGAGGGAAATAAGTGGCTAGTGCAACATGAGCTTGGTTGAAGATTCTAGAGACGGTTTCTTCGAATGGCAAGTCCAAAAACACAACCCTAGCTAAAGGAGAGGGCTTGAAGTCTTGACAGTGACTAATGAAGAGTTCCTGCCGATTTCTTCCAGTGTCTAAAGTTATTGAAGCAGCAAGTTAGCAACTAACAAAAGAGACCTTAAAACAGACTCGAGAAGGGGCCATAAGCAGCGGCTGGGGTCAGAGGTTAAGAGGGGGTGCACTGCAATACTCTGGAGTGACTTCTTGGAATCAGGTAAGCAATACCTTTTTCCCCACAGTACCTTAGCTTTGAAGAAAGGGTTTGTGCTGGATGCTCCGCGATGTTGCTGCTCTGGGCCCGACCTCTGGATTCCTTGGTCTGATGACAAAAGGCAGGACAATGTCTCTCAGCAGCAGTCTCGAGGGAGGACCTGTAGCACGGCTTTCAGCAACTTCTTGGTTCACTCTGGTTTTTGTGCCTTATCTGCAGCACCAACAAAAGGACACAGTTCGCCCAGTCAAACTTCTGCGCTTCCTGCAGTCCCACACACTAGTGAGGGGATCTGGGTAAGTGGGATCAGATCTTTGGTGTGTCCTTCCTGGGTTCAGCAAAGATTTGGACGGATTCAGCCTTTCCAGGACGATGCACTTGAAATGGGCAGCAGGTCTCCTAGTATTGGTGTTCCGCAGCTCTTAGGATCTCGGGAGATGGCTTGTTTCAAAGTTAGTCTTGGGACTGGTTATTGCCAAAAGGGAAGGCGTCCTCTTCGGAGCTCCTCTGTCGCATAGAAACCCAGTCAGGACTGCAGTGGCCGTTTCATGGTCTTGCAAAGGGTCTGCAGGCGTCTCTGGTCATCGTCTTCTTCGGTTACTGCCGTTTCCTGTGGTCGAATTGCTTTACACTCCAGAAGCCTCACTTTTTATACAGTTCCAGCACACACTCCTCTGCAATCTCGCTCTGCATTTTACAGAAAGGGGCGTTTGCCTGTCCAATCAGGACAGCCAGACCCCCTGTGGGAATAGGACCTATCCAGGGACTCCGGCAGACAAAGGACTTCCTGCTTGCCCAGAAACTCTGGAGCCTAGGCAGGGATACCGACTTGTTCCCACCAAAGGAAAAACGCACACATAGACCTCCCCCTCCCAGAATGGTAGAAGGGCTAACAAAGGAACAACCACGCTAGTAATGGCAAAAAAAGAAGGGAGGCACCAAGTTGGTACTTGGTCGCCCCTATTGTGCACTACCGAGGCTATGAACACAGCTTGCGGTATAAAAAAATACACAACAGTTTGTAGAACATGTCCACTACCTCCAGCCATAACTAGGCGATTGAGTATGTGACTAAAAAGTCACAGCAGCAGAGAGAAGGGGGGTTATACTAAGTATCCCTTTGGCACACCACTGAAGGTGGTGTGTTCCAATCTCTCAGTATCTCTCCCAAAACTGTATAGTCCAAGTATCTCTCTAAACATAAGAACTGTAGTCTACTTAAAGATATAGGAAAATTAACATTAAAGGAGGATACTAAGGGTCCCCAGCAACACTGCCCATAAGGAGCTGTGTGCTGCACTAGTAAAACACAGATGCCTTTAAGAGCTATGGAGCAGACAGACTCCATAGTACAGGTAGAATACAAAGAATAGAGTTCCAAAAGACAGAGCCCATTAGAAGCAATACGTGGGAAAAGGCTCCACTCATTCAGGATTGAAAGAAACCGCTACAGAAGTCCAGCAAATAGTGCTTGGGTGCTTGGAGTCTCACTAGGAGAGGGGATGAAGCACAGCAATAATGTTAAGTCTCACTAACGGAGCTCAACCCTCCATCTACTGGCATTTACCCCAGAAAGAGAATGGCTTTGTGGTTTGGGTCAGCAAGAAGCCTGCCAGTTAGCAGTTACTAGTAGGCCTGCTGTATCAGCTGCTCAGCCCCCCCCCTCACCTCCTCCCCCTGACAATGTAAGCCTTGTTTATAGGTGCACACGAAGGATAGTTCCTTAAACACTAGGCACACCTAGAACAGAGATGGTTTATCCTTGCCCAGAAAAAGGAACTGCAAAATGAAGGTAGTAACTGGCAAATTCCATCAGTTCAACATCTACGGCCCCTGGCTGGACCCCTCTTCCTTCCACTACCCACACCATGCTTTTCCAGTGAAGCTCTCTACTTTGCAGACTGCTCCCCTCTGGCATAGGTGTAGCATACATGGCTTAAGAATGCATAGATAAATGATGGTGTAGTTGTTGGTCTTGCTTACATAGCTGCAGGTATTGGGACCACTATAAAAGCCTTGTTGCGATATCCTAAGCATGCAAGATCAATGGAATGGAATCTTATGAGAGTTCGGGTCTGGGAAGACTGTTAGAGAAAAGAGTTGGTCGAGGAGGAGCCTGTGGGCGTCATACATTGTAACTCAATCAATACACCTTCAACTTGATGAATACCAAGGACTCGAGAACTCATTGGAGAAGCCGGACTGTGGCAACAAACTCGACTCATTATGGTAGCCACCGCCTGAGCAGTAGATCCGACGGCATCCAAGACCACTGTGCCTCCAAGAATCAGCTGCCTGCAATACAGGAAAGTTTGGGTGCCTACATGGTAAAGCTGTGACATTATTTAGCCTCAGCGGTTAATGTCTACTTACGAACTTGTGCTGTTCCTCACAAGCAGCGTTAGAAGAAAGCAGCTACCTACGTGGTATGATGTATGTTGCCCTGCGAGCTTGGGGAAACAGATGCGTTTTTAAGCGTCCTTCGCAACAGCCTGCTCCGCTCATCACTATCCAGTTTGCACTGCTTAGGTTTGTTCACGGTGGATTACAGAATTTATAAACAAAGGTACGTGAACATTAGCAATAACCACGTTAAGTCACAACACAGCAAAGTTAATTTGGTTCCATTTATACAACGCATTGATTTGCAGCATCTTGATACACCACCCAGGATCTTACAGAATCCTGGTTGAGGACCAATCCCTTGGCAGCGATGGAAGGCAGAATTTGACAAGCATTTAGAGGTCCTAGATGGGAACAGACTCTCCCATAGCCTATTTTCCAGCACAACCTAGGCTCAGAAGTGTAGGAAGTGTGCAGAACACATCCACCAATATTGGAAGGACATGAAGGGGAGGGTTTACATTCCTATGACGGCGTGGTGACCAGCATGGAAAGGCAACACAAGAAAAAGGACAGGGTTAATCTGGAGAGAAGTGTTCTATACTAGGGATCAACTTCCAGGAGAGTCCATTTGTGACTTCTTGGCAGTCCTCAGAGGGATAGCAGCACGGTGCAACTTGGTGAATATCCAATGATCAAATCGGAGAACGGATATGGGAAGAATGAGAGCCCTCCCTGGATGAAGTCATTCGGCTAACGAAGAGCATAGAGAGATCGCCTGAAGCAGGTAAAATAAATTGCCATGGCAAAGTACCAGATAACACGCAAGTATGTGCAATAGATACCAGGAAGGATAAAAACACCACAGTGTAAATAAAAAGGTATGACCGATGAAACTTCGGGTAAGCACAGTAACATCCGATGCTACAGTGGTGGAGCCGTGGATCACATTGGTATGTGAAAGGCATGCAGGCAATACATAAAATATGGACCAATAGTGGAAGAATGGGGCACAGAGCCAAGGTATGTGGGAATATCAATCTAAGGAGCTTTTCCTCAAGAGATAAAAAGGAAGTAGCAATGATAAAGCAAAACATGTCGGAACCAGTCCGTGAATCTACAATTGAATGGAGGTATGAAATATTTCACAGAAAAGATGCGTTAGTGCATGTGGGAGCTGGATAAGGATTCCCCGGAATTTGCAACTATCGCAAGACCAGTATAGATGATCGAAATTGCAGGAGTGGAAATGGTGCCAATGGCAGACTCGGGATCATTACTCACAATGATGCTGCAAAGGATGTACACAGGCGAATTAAAAGAAAGAGTGTGAACACTTAATCCAGTCACGAGAGTGTGGCGTGTATTCTGCACATCAATTTGACCTGCTGGGCTGGATTGTGGGGAAAAAAGAAAGGCACACTGGAAGACCAGGAATTGTCGGTGGCTTAAGTGTGTGCACTAGCTGGGAGTGCTATATTCAAAGAAAGCTGGGTAGATGCACCAAACAATGATAGCATCATGACAGAAGTGAGTCTTTGTGTAGTAAAGCAGTGGCCGTTATCTAAGAATCATCATGTAGAGTTGAAGCAGTTTGGTATTGTGGAGAAGATTTGTCGAGAGAGGGAGGAATATTAACGAGGGGCGAGAAAGTGATACCACCCAGGGATGTCAGAACGCAAGTAATAAATAATACGCATAGTCATTCAGGAATGACAGGTACAAAGAGCTTGATCAGAGTACATTTCAGGTGGCCGGGATGCAGGGAGAAATTGACAAGTATGCCCGGGATTGTGTGCATTGCAACATAAGTGATATGATATCAATCACAAGGACGTCCGTCACCTTTGGTGCAGTCACAAATACAAACTGAGCCACGGAGCAAAGTAGCTATGGATATATTAGGACTTTCACAATTCTAGGGAGAAACAGAGATTTGCAGTTATATTTATAGATAAGTCACTGGCCAGAAGTTACATTTGTAAGGGAAATTACTATGGAAGTAGCAATTGAGAGAAACCTGAACTTGTGTCCTTAGCAGGCCCCCGGGGAAACGTCATCTAGGTGGCCAGGAAACAGCCATCGATATTGGATCCAGTTCCTGGAGGTGGACCACTGAGGGTGGATCACCTGGGTGGGGGGTCCTCAGGAGACAGACACCGACGGGTGAGACGTGGTATTCCCTTCTGCCAACACCTTTTGCCCATACTACCACATAGGACATTCAAAACCACTGCCACCCCCCTTTTCTGACACGAACACTTTCGCACAATACACCAGAGAACAGACTAACACCATAGTGGTTTACCTGACATGCCCAATACAGGGGCCAGGCAAAGTCGGGCAATTGATCAGAATCACACACACCTGATGACCCTTTCCCTTCCCCACAGATATAAAAGGGGGAGCAAGAGAGCACAGTACAAGCAAAGGCAGACCTCCGCAAAGGGAATTGTAAGACCGAGGACAGTAGCCCAAGTGTGCTGCAACAGATGTAAATGGTACACAGAGCATGTTGACGTCGATAAGCGGGAGCAAGGGAAACTCCTGCTACCATGTTCCCGGCCTAGACACCAGTTAAGAGGAAAGCCAAGCGTCTCATCACAACCGGTCAGTCGCTGGGAAAGCCGATGAAAGCCGGGCTGTGGTTAATGAAACACGCAAAGTGGCAATTTGAACTAAATTCAAGGAACTGTAAAAGTGTTAAAGGGAGACCAGCTGCGTATGGAACTGGCACCACGTGGGTGTTAACTCCAGACACTCTGGTCGATCCCAGTCTGAGTGAAACTACAGATACCAGAAGGTCATAGGAGAGCCGCCAAGATAGGTCAAAGTGGCCATACAGGAGGTCAAGTAAAATCCCCATACAGTCGAAATCCTTTGACCTAAGAATTATTAAGAATGCAAGGGAAGTGAATCATGCCACATGAGAAAGCAAGGGAAGTGAATCCTGCCACATGAGAAAGCAAGGGAAGTGAATCCTGTAGACATTGAATGTGAATATGAAGTCAGCAAGAGTGAACACAGATGAGGGGTGCTGACGAGGAAGCGGCAAAGTTTAAAGCCCCAAGAAGCAGTGTGTCGACAAAGGTGAAACCGCCAGAGGCATGTCCACTGGAACCGTTTTAAAAGACATAGAAATTTGATAAGGGTCAGAGCCCGAACGAGCGAGATCCAGGGGTGAAGCTTTCACCCAAAAGTTCATTGAAGCCATAGTGGAGGGAGGCTGAAAGTTAATGGGGTCAGCGCCCGGAAGAGGGGACCCCAGGGGTGAAGCATCCTCACCCTAAGTGAAGCCAGGAAACAAACTCATTTTGTTGAAGGAACTTTGTTTTGTTATTTGAACATGTCAGGCCCTCGAAGGCAAGAGACTCAAGAGAAACGAGACTTGGCCATCGACAGTCCTGCGAGCTGCAAGTGAAACGGTTGTTTCGAGCTGGAGAAGCTCGAGAGTGTGCTGTACTCCGAGATCCCACCTTACCACGTGCTCAAAATTTTGTGAAGGGAGTCCCAGGCTACCACCTCCTGAAATAGTATTTGTGAACACTTCTTTCTTTTCTTGAGAACCATCTCACACCCTCTTTTTGTATTAGTTGTTAGGTTTGGCAATGGGTTTCTTAGTATAGGCCTTTTTATTTGACACAACGCCACTAGGACTGCTTTATTTTCATTTGATGGTCGACGCTTGCACCCATCTTAGGTTTAGGTTAGGCGTTTTTCCAACCAGCATACAGTTCAATAACCACCTTTGAACTGTGACCACTTGTGTCTGTCTTTACTGTTGCTACCATGAGTTCCTTACACAATCAAGTTCTTAGAGGACATATTTAGTGGAGAGGGTGTACCTCGGGAAATAGTCCCAGACATGGGACACAATTTGTTTCTGCGAGAATGAATACGTTTGTGAATAGAGGGAACAGGTCTTTCACTACACCATTATATCATCCAAAGGCCAATGGTTTGGTAGAAAGATTTAATGATGTTGTGAAGGACACTGTATATTTAAGTAGGACATTTGAATTAGAAGAGAAAATGTCTAGGATACATACAGGGTGAGGAAGAATGCATCTACTAAGAAGACAACATTTCAATTAATGCAAGGTAGGCGTCGGCCGCAAGCTGTCCTAGATGGTTGGAGGACATATTCAGCAGAGACAAGAGTCATTAGAAGGTATGTGCTGTGATGAGAAGGCTAGGGTTAAGTATGACAAAACAAAACTATCTTGGTGTCAGAGTGGGTGACTAAAATGAGACTATTGCATTCTGTGCATAAAGGGAATACAAAATGTCATGTCCCTATTTAGAGTGGTTAGGGCGACAAGCACAGGTGTCCTGATGCAGGATGATCATTTGTTAAATCTGGGTAAGGGTTAACAAATGTTTAGTATTAAAGTGAAGTGTGAAAGGAGGGCAATATATGTTATGAGCTCATCTGCGCGAGACGAATGGAATGGAATCTCATGAGAGTTCGGGTCTCGGAAGCCCATTGGTTGAGGAGGAGGCGGCGGCGGCTTGGTTGTCATACATTGTAACCCAATCAATAAACCTAGAGCTTGAGGAATACTGAGTACTCATTGGAGAAGCCCTACTCATAATGTACATCTTTAGGGCACAAGGGGTAAAGATGGCGTTGTAGCTGTGTATTGGCAAGTGAAGAGGGGGAACAGTGTTGGCCTTACCTTGCTGGTGAGGTTCAGGCTTCTGCAATAACTGAACAGCACCTTGCCGCCAGGAGGTGGACTTGGAAAGCTCCCCACACAGACCAGGACCTCCTTAAAATCTCACTCCTCACAAATATCCTCCTCACTTTGTGAACCCTGAAGTAATGAGGTCCAGGGTGGCCATTCAGATTGGCCAATAAACATTCTACAAACATGTTCACCTCCCCCAAACCCCCAGGTGAGCACATGTGTGTGTTTCTTTTTATTAACCCTTCAAGGAGCAGGTGATATCTAATGCACCAACGACACTGCCTCAGTTTAAGACTTGCATCTTTCTCTGTTATTTCAATTGAGAACAGACCCAAAAGGTAACCTCTGGTGAAAGCAACCCTAGAGGGCTCCCTGGCACATGCTCCAGAGTAAACATCACCCGGAAGTGACATGAGACTAGAAAATGGCTTCCTTACCATCTACTTCTGTTCAACTGCTCCAAGCTGAATGCCAGATGCCCCCCACTGCTATAGAGACCTGTAAGAGGCGCACACTCTACTGGCCACAATCAAAGTACTGATAGTGGCATTTTCTAACCGGAAGCCTATTCGTATGCGGTGAAGGGCAGTGCTGCAGGAAGTCTGTCTGGGATGTGCGTCAAAGGGGAAATCGGGAAGTAAATTGGGTGCCTGCCAGGCATTGCATCACTCTCAGCAAACAGATTGGTCAGAGTGGTACAGCAAAGGTTGGGGAGGAACCGGACAACTGCGCAGCGATGGATGATCCATCCAGAGAGGGAAGAGTTGCCTGAAGCACATGCATCAGTAGGAGGGTGTAGTGTGGCTTCTAAGGAGAGCAAAGTGTCCACCGACCATGGACCCAGGACAATGACATGGTGAGGGACAGGATTGGAGATGAGCCCCCTAAGTGAGCAGCCAGTGAAGCTGCAAACAGGACGACTAGAGTCCAGCAGAGAAACACTGAAATGGGCACACAGACCAGCCAATGATATGAGCAGGATAGGTGATAGACAAAGCTTTACCAAGGGTTGTGCCTGCGAGCACGGGGGCAGGGAGGGCACACCAGGGAGAAACTCATGCGATGAAACCTACCTTATGCTGGAGCTTCCAAGCAAGCAGTGACTCCAATCCCCCCCCAATCCCCCCACAACCAGGTTGCTGCTTCGAGTTTTTGCAACTATATTGAATACTAACCATTGCTTTTGGGATGGAGTGAGGCGAGAGCATTCTCTGGTGTTAGAGCAGGTCCCTTGCTGCAGTCTCCCCACACAAGGAGGCGGCCGTTACTAAATAACACTCTCTCCGGGCGCGGAGCGTCATGGAGAGTGTGTTCCCTGGGCTTCCCGGTTCCATATCCAGCACTGCTAGTCTACGGATTAAGACGCAATTAGAATATACGAAACTTTGAAGCAACGCAGCGACTTAGTGAGTACATTTTTTGAGAACAAACCTCTCACTGAACGCCCAAAACATAGAATGAGCAAGCCTTTGCATTGTATATTAAAATAAAAAATATCTGTCGCATAGAACATTACATCTCCTTCTGCAGAGGACATATCCGCTAACCTCCGTACAAAGCGGTAAATGCGGAAAATGGTGGATGCAACACAGCAACTACTACTGGGAAAAACGTTGCCTTTGGCATGTCCATGTGAAGCAGAACCTCTGCCTGAAACAGCGCACCTCTATCAAAGGAAGCAGTAAAGGACGCAGCCCTGTGGCAGGGGGACTGTGTCCAAGGACAAGCATGCAAACATTTAAGTAATGTGCTGTAAGCAAATAAATCAGCTCCGACATTTACAGCAACAAGCTTACTGCGGCCCTTACCTTTCAAACTTGCATTTTTACCATATATTGGAACGACGAAGCGTCCAGGAGAGGACTACGACTACAATCAGGAGCACAGTTCCCAATCTTGACCCCAATCTTTTGGGAGAGGCCTCAGCTTTTAACCCCTCGAATTAACTGAGGCAGAAATCTTGAAATTAGACCCTTCACTGAGGAACAAATCCTTACAAAAGGGCCAACTTTACCAGCGGACATGAAAAAAATACTTGAAAAAATTAAATACATCTTCATTGAAATAATTAAATACATCTTCATTGAAAAAATTAAATACATCTTCATTGAAAGTTTCAACCATCTCTCCAACATCATCTAAATCCAGGATATAAAAAAAAAAACCTCCAGGCCTCACGTGTGGAGATTTCTTGTAGCAGCCCAACGATGGCAGATAAAGAACGAACCAACCCTGGCGCAAAAAAGCAAAGTCAAATTCCAAATGGAGGAAAAACTGATTAGATCTAGCACTGAAGCTTTCTGTGGGGGGGGGGGGGTGGAGGTAGGGTGCGAGCACGATATTCGCCACGAAAAGGGAAAACACGGGTATCATTTTGGAGGACCTCAAGTCTCTACCTCATCATCAACTTTCCTTGAAAACTCAGTCTTTTCACACACGAACCCCATTGAATTCAACCCTGTACCAAACGCAATGTAATATGACGGCAACCTTCAATCTCTCCTTGGCAGCCTTTTGGAAATCGTATGAGGTGATCAATGATAATTAGAAGTATCAAGCAACATTGTTAGCATGACTGACTCAGGATTTATATTTGTGGAAACGTGTATAACTTCACTTTAATCGGGTGTTGATCAAGAAGTAGAAAATTCAGCAAGTCGTCCAAAAAAAACAGCAAACGTCTCTTAATACAGAAAAATCTTATAAGAAGCTCCTTTTAGGAATGATTTTGGAGATCTTAAAAGACTGCCAAGACCTAAAGAACCAGAAAGGGTAAAGAAAATGACCAGCAACTTCATCTACGACCAAGACAAAACTCTAATCAAGGGGGTTGGGTGGAGGGAGACCCTATTGCCCTTTGGCCTCTCAATATGCAAATACATTGGCAACTTGTTCTCTGGATGTCAGGTCTACTAAGAACCTCTTCAAACTAGACTCAGTTTGCACTACCGAATTAAACACCTAAGTATTTGCACCAGATCTGCCAGTAGTTTTTCTGGAGAGCAAGGATATTAAATAAATAATCAGCAGGACGATTCCAAATGAACCTAATGTGCACTTAGTATCAGCAGCAGTAAAAGAAGACTTCTTATTCCATTTTTCAAAGAAAGGAAAAGAGGCATCTTGCCCCCAAATATAAAAACAAGTGGTGAAAAAAAAGGTTAAATACACTTTAGTCAAAAAGCCAAAATCCAACGGATCACACGCCTTTCTTCAAAATATCTCCTTTGCTCCATCAGCAACAAGGCCTGAAAAGAAAAAATGGCGAGGAAAGACCCAATTAATAAAATAACGCAACCTGCCCCCATCCATTCCCAGGGTATTGGAAGAAGGGAGTTTGGAGGATCAAATGGACTTTGAGGAAGGGGACATGCAAAATTTGTCAACATATTCGATAGAAGGATCAGCCAACGGGACTATGAATGTCCTTAATCAGAGCAAATATGAGGAAGAAACTCCGGACTTCCTCCAAAAGGCGCATGAAGAGTCGAATAGTATGGAGGAACATCGTGCGTCCTTTCTGACATTGGCAGAAAAGCAGAATATTGCTGATAATATAATCAATTTAAACTGAAGGTAAAACAGCAGAAGGAGTTTAATAAAGAGGGTCAAAACACAAATGATAATAACAGGGGGGGGGCAACTGGACCCCAAAGTGACAAAGGAAACAAAAAAAGATGGGAAATGTGCACAAGGAGGGAGATCATGAATCATTCAATATGGAATGAAAACATCAGTGCAATAAAGGAGATACCCCTCCAAACAAAACTATTCACAAGAACCTTTTGCAAAAAAAGGCAGATTAACAATCTTATCATTCTTAAGATTTGATAACGTCAAAGCAGAACAAGCGGAGAGAGAGAAAATCAAAGTGCCTGCATTTGATGCAACTGTTTCCATTACTTGATGGTTCAATTGTAAACCGTCAATGTTCTCGGGCTGCTTTACCATGTCCCGGCATTCCCGTTTCGGAACAGAGGATATTAGAAGGGTGAAATTTCCGAAAGATCTGTACGGATAAGTTAATCCATCACATAAATTCACAGACAATAAGAATATCTCTGCTAGAAATGGCCCATCTCCTCCACCTGGGCTTAGAGTTACCTGAAGAACTGTATTGGAGAAGAGCTTCAAGAAGCACCCATGGACAGGGGAAACCCCATCACTCAAAGCTCTGCAGAAAATAGATTAACCAAACAAACATGCGGAAATGAGGCTTGAAAGAAAAGCAGAGATCAAAACACTACAAATCACGATGAGCTGTCTGAGAATTTGAATCCACCTCAACCATTAAAGATCACGTTTAGTAGCAATATTAATGGGATGAGGGTCGTAGAATCAACTAAAAATCAACTCAAAACAAGAGAAAACAATCTGTGCCTACATCTAGGAAAATACACAAATGATGACTAGGAAACGGCCACACAACGGTTGGATTACTCTAGTCTCTTGGATCACTTGTGGGTTTACACATCTCTATGACGCCAGTGAGATGGATTTAAAGTCTCATCACATCTTGTGTCTACAAGAAACAACGCCTCTGATTTTGGATGGGTTTAGCTTTCTTTTGAATTCGGCATACAAGGAGGAGAAGGGCAGATTGCCATCGAGCCCTTTAACGCTTGTTGAAACCGGGAGTCGTAAGAGAGTAATTGATTCATGGAACAAGAATCAGTTTATTCAAGGAACTTTAACACAGTGTACAACCCTTAAGGCAGGTAGGACTCCTAATCCTCAACCTTTACTTGAACCCGGATGCTATTCAAGCAAATAGCTTTAGAAGCCGTCAGACATCTTGGACAAATATACCTGGCCCGGTATGTGTGGATCTCAACATCTCTTGCTTGGACCAAAAGGGAAACATCGGAACACACTTTGATAAGTATGGCTAGCAAAGCTGAGGTACGAACAGCAGCCTGGATCATGGCTATGGATGCCAGGAATATGCTCATGTTGAATGTACCAACTAGAGGAGACATATTATATCCATGATATATCATCTATATCATGTTTATTATGTAGCAATTATGACATGCCTTTAGATAAGTGTTTCTAGGCACGAACATGGTCAAATTGAAACAACTCAAAGATCTTGGACCATTTCTTTGCCTCACAGGAGATGAAAATGTGAATTGCTTTGATGTAATCTGCACAGAAAAGATCGACCATTAGATCATAAAATTGACTAATGATTAGAACTTATTTAGCAATAAGGGGGATCCAAACCAAGGATCTAGAAGTCTCTCAAGGAAGAAATTGAATTCACCTTTCAAAAGATGTGCCCATTCTCCTGTCCCGATATAAATGCACAATGTGACCAGCAGGGCAGTGTGAACTATGTGCCTTTACTGCTAGACTATAGGATTGTATCAAAAGGTGCTGGTAAAACCAAATGTATCCCCAAATATGTACGCAAGGAGTCAATTTATAAATTTATGAAATGAAGGAACCAAGATCGGGCCTTCGCAAAATTTGGTACTCCAGAGAGCCTTAATGACAAACCTGGTTTCAGAAGATTGAGTACGCTTCTACTAGAACCTCTTTGGTTCAGGATAGCTAAAAAAAGACAAATATAATACAGAGGGAAAATGGACTACCCCCCTTGACACAACTGATATGGAGCTCTTAAGTGAGCGAAAGGCGCAACAGCATCTGGTCCAGATGGCCTGACATAAGTCGGATCCCCTAATTTGGATTTCTTTTATATCCAAATTATTTGATGATGTAAAGAAAAGGTGAGTCATACCAGCTTCATGGAAAAAAGCTATTGAGGTATCGATCTTTAAGAAAGGCAATAGAATTGACCCCAGTAATTACCACCATCCCATTGCCCTGCTGGATGTTTTGGGAACATTTTTGCGATTATACAGAATCATCTCCAAACATGGGCGACACGGAAGTATAGATGGGACCATAGACAAGCTGGCGTTGTTAAGGATCTCAATACATTTTTAATACACTGAAATTGAAGGCCTTTCAAAATACTGAAATATATCTGGCCTTCATGGATTTAAAAAAGGCATTTGGCAGTGTAGAAACACCTTTATTACAGAGTAAATTGTCATCCTAGGACTGCCCTCCCAACGTCTTGGCGGCAATTAAAGCACTATATACTGAAACATCTGTGCAAGGAAGATTAAATTCGGAGGGTTTGTTGTCAAGGGAAATTACAACAGTGAGGGCTAAAACAAAGAGGCCCCTTAGCCCAGACACCATTTAGTCTTTTACTGTCAGACAGACACCACGTTTTGGACAAAGCTCGTTCATGTCTCCCAAAACTAAATGATCCCCTCTGACATGGCTCTTGTGAGCTGATGATCTGATCTTGGTGGAGCAGACACCGATAGGTCTACAGAGGAGACTGGCGAGCTTACAAGAGCAGGTCGCTAAAAATGGCCTCCAGATCAATGAGCGAAGTCTAACATCATGATTCTAAGGAAAATGAGAGGAAGAAGCAGAAGACCCCATAAATGGACTTTGAATCAGACCGAGCTGCCCATCCTGAATGAGGCTGCTGTTTACCTAGGCGTAACAGTAAGCCCTAGCATGGAAGAGGAGCCCAGACAAATTGAACTAAGGAGAAGAGCAAAATCTTGCCGGCTCATGCCAGGATTATTCATAAGAGGTATTGACATTTTTTGATGCGTCCTGTCCTGGACTTTTACTAAATAAAAGGGGCCCCAATATTGACATATGGAGCTGAGGCTCTTCTCATTTCCCCTGGAACAAACTGGTCAATATTAGAGAGCTTATTTTAGAGACGGCTACTATGGATTCCTTGAAGAGTCTCTTTGGCAGCCATAAGGCATGAATTGGCTTAGATTTCTATTCATGCAATAGTAGCTTGGAAAACCTTGGCCTTATACAGAAAATGTATTATTCCAGGTACTCTAGATCCATAGCAGATATTAAAGAACAGCAGGACTAAGAGGCCCCTCCTTAAAACAATGGGAAAAAAGAAACTAGTACATTTTGGACCAGTTAGGTACAATGAAGGTAATATTGATAACTAATCCAGCTCAAGGGAAACAAAAATTATGGAAGGAGGACTGGACCCAAACAGAACAAGCAAGACAGACTATACGGGAACGTAACTATTGAACATACAATGATCCTTTGAAATAAGTAATAACATTTCCTGCACATGACAAACCTTTAATGGCAAATTTGATGGCGTAGGCAATGAATAAGCGTCTGTTTAAATAAGTTAATTTACACATAAAAAAACAGACCTTTTATAAAAGTGTTCTTGAAAATGTTACTGGTTTTATTATATTGTAAACATTTCTAATCAAATGTTATAAAACATTTTTTTCTGTTAAGGCTTAAATAAACAAGTTAAATTAAACAAAAGTAAATTGAAAAGTTGATTAATTCAGCTGAAACAATTTTAAATAAAACATTTCCTGCACCACTGCTCCGAAAAGAATTTCTGAAATTCTGATTGAACATCTTCCCTATGAAATAATTGACAATATTCAGATTCTTTGCCTGGCCTTTCGTGCAGATTTTACAATGTGAAGGAAGAGGTGGAAACAATGAAGCATGTTGTTTTTACGTGTACAGGACTCGCACACCAAAGAACCAAACACTTGGGAGGAATAAGGGAAATCGTCTTACACAATGGATGACTGGTGGAGAGTCTGGGAGAAAATCCAATTGGACTTTGATATTTTTTGAAAGAAGTCTTCCCACAATGCTGCTTGAAGATGGACTATAGTTTCACATCCTTCAGTCTTCCTTCCGTTTTTCTGAAATGTTGACTAAAGTATTGCAAAAACATGTTTTTCAAACTTTCTAATAATTATGTAAGTGTTTGGATAAAGGTTTAAACAAACCATACATCTTACACTAAACATTTTTTTTTAAAAAGCATTGCTTTTTTTAAACCCACCGCACTTTCCTTTCAACATAAGCAGTGCGCATTAAAATAGGAAGTGAAAATCAATGTGGGGCAAAGCACAAGGGAAATTAAATCAGCTTCCTAATTCAACAGTAACAAGGTTCTCACTGGTCAATTAGCACAAGGTGTTACACGTTGTGAGCAGTAGCACCACGACAAGGTTTGACCATTTGCTACTGGAGTGAAAATAATTATGGCACAGGTTGGACGGAGAAGCTCCATTTGTGTTTTATTTGGGTCAGGGAGATGCTCCCACAGTCCCACACACTTGATCAAGATATTTTTAGGTTTTAAAAGGTTGGATCAACGGGTTCTCGGGGCAGAGTGACAGCCGGGGAGAAGAGGTCTACAAAGTTCTGTTCTCATATTGTGTTATGTAAGGAGACATGAACAGCTGATGGCCATTATCAGCGTCTCCATTACCCGCCTCGTGGCAGGATTAGTGGGCAAGGACAACATTTTAGGCAATAGGAACAACTGCCTCTGAGATTTAAGCATCCCGAAAATTGGTGAAATGCCACATGGACTAAGGATGAATATTTGGTTGACCCAGTGCCCAGGACTATGCACCAGCTGTGTAGCCACATGCCAGCATATCAGTCAGGTAATATCCCACTCAGATTGTATAATCTTTGTCCGGAGTTAAATAGAACTGCTGTTTCTCTTGAGGGACCGCTGCCCGTTTGGCAGGGCTAAGATTGGGTTCCATAAACCACCCGGCCAGCCTACAGGATAAAATACACACAGCTAGGGAGGAAACATGTCTCAGAGGGCCTGGCAGCTGCAGGACCTGCTAAGCGTAAGTGCTGAGAATAAACTCCCTCGTTGAAGGAATGCAAAGTCAAATCACAGAGGATGCCATTTAAAGTGGTTGTATTATGGCGAGTAGTGCAGTTGATGAGAGTGCTTGATTAATTCTTCAGATTCCCCAGAATTACAACTTACGCCAGCCCCTTTGCAGCAGGGGTAGAACTGAGAAGGGATATCCGATTGATCAGGCATCTTCTGGAGAATGCCCTAGACCATGTGGACACAGGTTCTAGCGGCACACAGCGCAATCTATTACATGCCGTGAATATCTATCGAGTCCAGCCCATGCTCAAGAACAGCGTATAAAACAAGGTAGGAAGAGGACCAGCTTGAGGAGTACAGCTACACCATCCAGAAGAGAAGCATGCGATTCAGCCTAAGCCGAGCTAGGGGAGTCAGAACATTATGGCAGTAAAGGGAGCCGGTCTAGCAAGGTGCTGTGTAGGTTGAATATCGTTGCCAGAGAAAGACCACCAACAAACCCCTCTTCCTCTTTCCCCACCGAGATTGAGCCAGCTACAGGAACAGCGACTCAATGACTAATTGACCCTGCCCCCTGCCTCCGCTCCCTCTCCCTCCATCCCCGCATAGTAACAAAGCAGGGCATTTATCTGGTAAATCTAGCACCAATAAGCAGGGTGAACAAATCACGGGTTCTAAAGTCTTCTGCCGCACTGTGCAACCGCTGATAATTGGTACCGTTCCCTTCACAATACCCTCTAGTCCACCTCCAATCAACTATTTCTCAAACTCTTGCACCAATAAGAATAGAGCCACGACATTTCTTTTTGCCTGCTCAGTAGCCACAGTCACAGTCACTCCATAGAACCAAGGCTTAGACCACTAGCCAGAGCAGAAGTCACAAGACAGAATAGGGAAAACATTCTCAAAATCCAATGAATGCCATTGAATGTCACCATGGGGGCCACTGTGCAAGGAAGCAGCCGCCCCCCCCCCCCCATCAACTAAGGGGCTAGTAAGGCCTGCAGGGCACTTCCAGGCCTGCAGTTGCCGCTTCCAAGATCCCAGCCCAAGACTGCAGCTCTGTGGAAACCAAACAGAGAACAAGTCATCAAAACCAAGCATGAAAAGTAAATAGTAAATAGACTGAAAAGTGAGCACTTGCATTGTCAGGTAAAGGGGCCGGAATAGAACAGCTTCAAATGCACCAGCAAACAGCACCCGATACGTTTGACATGGTGGGTCAGAAGGCAGAGCTCCACATGGGAGAACCATCAAGAGTGGAGCAAGACCTACGAATGAACGCTAACCTGCAGGGTGACCCCTGTGAGACCCCAAGAGTCCTCTATTCAGGTGGCCAGAGCATGGCCATCACTCTTGGATCCCAACCCTGGGGGTGGACAAGCGAGGGAGGATCATCGGGGTAGGGGAATCCAGCCTTGCCATTTGTGGGAATACCCCAGGCGAGATACGGTATTCAAATAGGGGGATACAAGGAGGAAGTTCTGGACGCCTTCATAGGATACATTGATTCCTGTTACCCTAATACAGGTCTCACTTTCCCCAATTCCAATCCCATCATCCATCACCTAAGGGGGGACAACCAGGCTAGAGGATTTCCCCATTTCCATTGTCGATTCCATGATAGAATAGCAGGAAATAGATCTGTCCTCCAAAACCCTTCTGCCACCCTCTCCCCATTTCCAACCAATACTGGGACGAAGAAAATGCAACCAGGAGCAGTGAAGATTACCCATAGAAACAACATGGGGAAAGTAAGGGAAACCTACTATAGAAAGAACTCAAGCTGTCCCACTAATATAGTCATACAGTGTCAGGCATTCAATAACAACCGTTCACACCAGACTCCACTTGACTCATCAACTAGAAAGGTGTGGTTTTTCACATGGAGAGCAGCGTGCTGGGGATGCTTTCCAGAACTGAGAAGCTAAGGAGCAGAGAGCAGCAGGAGAACAGCATGCTGAGACACTGGCCCGGTGTTTGAGAGGGGCTGCAGCGTGGCTAGGGAGCCATGCTTCTAAGGAGCCAGAGTAAGGCAGCCTGTATCCTGCTGGTGGCATTCGGCAAAGTGCCGGTCCCAAGGGTATCTGAGGGACAGGTGGCGAGACCCAGACCTCATCCCCGTGTATCTGGAGGGACCACTTGTCAATGTGATGCTGCCCAGCAAGTGAGAGACGCACTCCGGAGCGTGAGTTTGACTGAAGCAGAGCAGGAGAAAAGACAGTTTTAAGTGGCACGAAGCTGAAAGTGAGAAGGTGTACAAAGGACAGAACAGTGTAGCAGAATTAGAGAAATGGAGGGAAGTTAGGCTAGCGGCGCAGAAGAGAAAGAAGGAAGTCACGCTAGCGGCACAGAAGAAGAGTAAAGTGAAAGAAAGGCATTTGAACAGTGTGAAGAAGGAAAGTGAAATAAAAAGGGTGCACAGTAAAGAGGACAATGTCAAGTGTGCAAGTGGCATGATAAAAGCAAATGCAGGTGCAAGAGTTCACTGTGGAAACAAGGGAAGGTGCAATTGTGCATGAGGAAGAAGCCAAGAAGAACAAAAAAGGGATGCAGGAAACACCTGAAGGTGAAAGGTTTAAAATGAGGAGCAAGAACTAAAGAGGCTACAGATCAGAGTGGTCACGCCTAGGAGGAGTGTAGAGCCAGGTGGTTTCTAAAGTCTCTGATTCTACCCCACAAGGGAAGTCTGTGTGAAAGAACTTTATATGAAAGGAGAGGTACATCCAGACAAGCTGAACTTGTTTTAAAACTAAAAGGGGCCCAAGCTTGGGAAAGGAAACCCTGAAAGGCCAAACAAGGGGAATATCTGTTTTTCCTTCAATATAATGAAATAATAAAGTGCATTTTGTGTTGAAAACTGTAAAGGCCCGGACCTTGGGGAAGGGAACCCTGAAAGGCGTAACAAGTTTTGTAGTATTGAAAGAACTGAAGCTTGGAGAAGGGAACCCCAAGGAACTAAAGACGCTGAAAATATTTAACATATTGCAAGGGCTCTGTGGAGAAGGTTACAGACATCCCTTTTTGATTGTAATCATTTTGACATTGCCCGAACTACAGCTAGCGAGAGGACCACCTGAAACCAACCTTGAATTATTTTTTGTTGAACCACTTTTTTTTTAATTTTTTTAAAAGAGTACCTATCACATTTTTGTAAAAAGTGGGGTCAAGCATAGGTTTAGACACAGACACAGACAGCCTTTAGAAACATCAGTTCAGGGAACCATCCCTTTAGAGTTAGGGTCAGTCAGGCATTACACCAACCCAGGAACCTTAGTAAATAAAGGATTTGAAGCCAACATCTTCTCCCCCAATCCCCCCCACCCCCTGAACAGATTGATGCACAACAAATTCAGAAGATACCCTCTTTATCAACAATAGGCTAGAAACCAGGCCGGTGAATAGAAATAAGTGTATTTATTTACATTTCCACAATAATAACTCGCACCACCAACCAACACTGTGGCAAAACACAATCACAATTGCAAATGACTTTCCTCAATTGACTGACATGTTTTCTTAATAGACTTTGTTACCACAAACAGGTTGAATTTGAAGATTTGAAATCAAACCACACAGGATTTTGTTTTAGTTTTAAAATGCAGTCATCGCGATGCTCTTCTCTCCATGCCACCCCCAGGCATCAGTTATATATGGCCCATTTGATTCGGAGGCAAGGTACAGGGAATTTTGTTTGGGCTTTTCATTTGAAATGCAAGGTCTGGGAAAGGAATTCAATGGGAAAATTGTTTGAGGTCACACATTCAAACCCAACGGATGGTTTGGGGATTTGTAAGGAATGGGTGTGTGGGTTCAAACCATTGCCAAAAACACCACCGACAAGCAACCCCCACATACAGAAAAAAAGCAGGCAGAGTCGGGTGCACTCTTCTACCCCCACACCAGACCCCATCACCCCTTTACACCCCAGGGTTCACCTGGGAGACCTAGTGCCAATACACAGGATTACTCTTATGAAACAGCCGTCCTGCACAGTGTGCCTATTCCAATAAGCCACCGATTGAATGGGTGGGATGGTCCCACGCCTACTAAATCTCCCTCCTTCCATCCAGTAAGTACACACAAAACCATGAAGTTACGTGTATTTATTGTTCACAGGACAATGAAACTGTCCAGCAGCCATGGTCATGCCACGGAATTAAATATACACGTTACCCAAAAACAAACACTCTTAAAGCCAACATCAGACGTGATGCATAAGTCGAACACAAGGGCTATTCGTTAAGCTGTGGATGAGGATAGTGATGTGCTCATACTCCTTTGAGTGTCCCAGAACAGAGAGAAGACTACAAGGTCAACTACAGATGGGAAACTTTGGGAA
Organism: Ambystoma mexicanum; assembly: GCF_040938575.1. Taxonomy (NCBI): domain Eukaryota; kingdom Metazoa; phylum Chordata; class Amphibia; order Caudata; family Ambystomatidae; genus Ambystoma; species Ambystoma mexicanum. Next base: position 35,165,867 of record NC_090936.1, read on the forward strand.
GAGGAATGAGTATAGATACACCATCCTGAAGAGCAGGCAAATCTACCAATAGCAAACGGGCAGAGCCAGAAAATCATGGCAGTAAAAGAAGTCTGGCCTCAGCAGGAAGCTCTGTAGGTTCACTTCCTGCCAAATCACTGCACACAGATACCAAGGGCAGCCCAACCACTAGATCAAGCCAGCTACAGGAGCCACACAGATGCAGTGTCACACAACACATGCAAACTCACCAGCATTAGCCAAAGAACAGCACATGATCCACTCAGACCGGGCAGGTCAGACGCATCTCTATAAGGAGTCAACCATTGTACCTCCCCAATCAAGAGTGGCAAAAGACTCAATGGGACGCTAGCCTGCATGGTGGCACCACCAAACTAAGCTACCACAGGGAATGGGACCAAACCTTGCGGTAGAGAGGTTAAAAACCCAGAAGGGGTCACTAGGGAAACCCCATGGCCCTACCAAGGAATCTAACCCAAAAGTGGCCAGAGATGCGTTGAAAGGAAGGCCACACAGACCAACAGGCTCTCTAGAGAGATGACAGAATTGCGCCAATTTCCAGAGGGTGTTTCACAACCTAGTCAGGATCCCGTACTCAGGTTGCCAGGGAAAGGTGATCGCTTTTGGATCCCGATCCTGGGGGTGGACAAGCAAGGGAGGATCATCTGAGTAGGGGGAAGAAGGACCCGATGGGGAGACAAGGTATCCCCCTTTTCCCTCTGCTCATCTAACCCATATCCCTACCTATACTTTAGGTAACTACAGCTCCCATAATTCCTCCCCACTTTTCACTGACAACACTACTGAGCCAAGGAAGATGAGGAATGAGGCCAGGAAGATTACCTCTCATGACTTACAATGGCTCTGTCCCTTTAATGAGATCAAGCAGAGTCAGGCATGTAACCCCAGCTACACACACCCCTGCCTCTTGTTAGCACTCCCTGTCAGGAGAAGAGGTGGCGCGCAAAGGCACACACTGAGCGAGGCTGGGTACAAGAAGGAGCAGATCTACCAGGGATGATGCGAACCAGGCTAAATTGGAAAGCTAAGGGGCTGATCGGCATTTGCAGAGAACAAAAGCGCCAGGCGAGAATTCCATCGGAAAGCTGTAAGCATTCCAAGACCAACGGAATGATTTACCTTGAAAGTGCTTCTAGGCACCCTGCTCCCCTCCCAGGAGAGGGGAGGAGCAAAGGCGGTGTCAAACCTTCTGCTACATGAAAGGCGGTGAAGAAAGAAACCCAATTAACACGGCCGGTGAGTTATCGAAGGCAACAAAGGCTCGGTTTTGTAAAAAGCAAGTGAAACTGTAGCAACAGTTGAAGGCTGCGCCTGTGCTGATGAGCACGTAATGGAAAAAACAAACCCTGAACTGTAAGGAGAGCATACAAAGTAACGTGTGATTCTGCTCACACATTCGAAAGTCGCCATAAAGCATTTGAAGTCGTGATAAAGCGGAGGCAAAAAAGTAACGGCGAACATGATGAATAGAAAACCAAAGTATATGAACTTTAATACGCCAAGAGGGCAAAGGAAAGAAAGGGTAATTCTAAAGAACTACAAGTACCTAGAAGCATTGGTTTTAAGGAGTTGATGAAGATGGTTAGTTCATGTGGGTCTCTCCTCTCAGTAATGGGGGGGGTTCTATGTTTTTTTGATTTAGTAAGCCTCCCCTCTCCCGGAGAACATTCATCCACTTGAACGGCGCCCAGTCCATCGGGTTGTCTGCATTGGAGTGATTAGGCACCACAAAAAAAAGGATACAGCACCCGGTCTCTCAAAGATCTAGAGGTGTACCTTTTTTGAACTCTTCTCGATCAGGGGATAATTAAAAAGGAGTGCAATTGCAAGGAGTCGCTCGTCACACAAAGAGGTATACACATTTCAAGAGTCACTGTAGTACGTATTGAACACAGATTACATGTCCCAGATTACCGTGATATGGAGACGACCGTGGAAACCAAAATGCCTCCTTTGCTGGAGCAGGGCATATAGGCCCCTCTGCACGACCATAAAGGGAAACACGACTCACTGTTGAGATTTCCATTAATCCGGACTCCTAGCCCTTGGAACGAGACAACCCAGCACTAGGACAACTGATCAAGGAGTTGATCTCCATGCAAAGCTACTATACCAATCTGCATGGAGTATTTCAACCCAGACCCCTAGGGTTAGCAGGGAGGAACAACTTGAGAACTACGCATGGGACAGTAGAACCAAAGGTGGAGAAGGCATGAAACAGCACAGCAGCCCACCCCCAGTCCCATCCGGGCTCACCATGGGGCAGAGAAGGCGCAGCTGGCCATTCCCAAGGATGCCGAGTCCACAACCTCAATCGGACCGAAGTTGCTAGACCACCAACAAGATGAATGTGAACACCGCGGGAGCCAGACAGCGGCAGAGGCAAGTAGCAGCCAGTCGCTGCTCTCAGCTGTGTGGGTTCAAACCATTGCCACAAACACCACTGACCAACAACTCCACCTACAGAAAAAAAGCAGGCAGAGTCTGGCCCACTCTACTACCCTCACACCAGTCCCCATCACCCCACATTTACCTTTACACCCCAGGGTTCACCTGGTAGACCTGCACAGTGCAACTATTCCAATAAGCCACTGATTGAAGGGATAGGATGTGCCAGGCCTACTAAACCCCTAATCCATCCATCATCCCCCCCCCCTTTCCCGCCCGCCCCACACCCCCCTCTGCACCCCCCCTCCCCCAGCAATATAAGGAAACCGACACCACAGGAGGATGAAATCTCGCACCAGCCCCAGAACCCGAGAAAGCCAATGGAGAAGGTCCAGGCACAAAGGAGCCCAGCACTGCCAGGGGCAAAGAGAACAGCTTCACATCTGCCAGCCGTGAAGAGCTGCTTATGTAGGTCCCACAGAAGGCCACCCGTCGGAAATCTCCTGCAGTGGAAAACCAAACCCCAAGAGTAGGGCAAGACCCACTAATTGACACTACAATGGCATGCAACACCACTGTGGACCTTACCTAAGCAGTCTAGCAACTGAACCAAACCTTGGGGTACAGGGATGGAGCCCACAATGAGTTACTGGGAGAAACCTCCTGCCCTAGCAAGGAAAGCAGCCCAAAGGTGGGCAGCGAAGCAGTGAGAGGGTGGCCACTCGGACCAAAAAACCCAGAGCCAAAAATCAGGCTCTCTCGAGAGAGACGACAGAATGGCGCCAATTTCCGCCATCTCTCCATTGCCGTCAGGACCACAGCCCGGGGTTTCCACGGATGCGCCCCCTAAAATAAAAGGAAACACCGGGCTGTGGTGCTGAGGGCAGGCTTTCAAAAGCCTTTTTTTAAATTAATTTAGTCATACCATAAAAGAAAGCAGGTAAGAAATGGACAGGGGAGAAAAGGAAGAATGTGAGGAGGAAGTAAAGAGAACAGATGCTCTGTGGGGTTTGGGGGCGTTTTGATATGGGAGGTGGGGTGCTAATTAGTGGAGGGCCAGCATTGCATGAAGAAGCTACTGGTCTAACATAGCAATGCTTAACACATCGGGGCAAACCTTGAGCTGGAAGGACAGGGGCCAGGCCCCGGGGGTGAATCAGGGCCTTCCCCACTCTGCCCTTAGCACCGTTTCCACCATTTTACATGGCTGCCATCACTGCAAGGCAGGGAAAGGGGCACTTCCTAGCCCAGGCACGGTCCTTCATCTTTAAGGTCTTTGGGGCAGTCTTTAAAGGGTAGGCTCACTGCAGATTTAAGCATGACGTTCTGGAGCAGACTTGGAGTTACGGTCCACCAGCCAAAGCCAGCAAGGACTCTGGGAGCATGGATCCCAAAGGGGCTTGGCTGCCAGTGAGAAGGAAAATAAGCTAATTAAGCAGCCTCCACTGTCCTTTTTGCTTTCTTTATTTTTGTATCCCGAGTGGCTCCGTTTTGACCTATGCCTTAGGATGCTTTATGACTCCTAAGGTATGGCTAAAACGTTTGTGTTCCAGTGATAATGAACCAGTCTCCTGGCCCTTGCTAGTGGGGTCACTCTACCAAGAACCTTACCATTTATTCCTTTCAGCAAACGCCATTAGGCCACTCCATCTTTGCTACTGGCAATGCATGTTCCACTATGGCCTCATTCATGCAGGTGGTCAATGATGAAGGACTACAGGACTCGCACCAGCCTGTGTTAACGGAGGGTGAAGGTTTACGCCCCTCACCTGATTCGCTTGCCCAGAAAGCATCACCAGGCTCCATATCAGGATATGGATGAAGGACTAAACAATTCATGAATGGGGCATGGTTGTGTGGGAAGCGGGACAAGTGTGCCGAAGGCCTAGCAGTAATGTTCTAGAATTTTCCCTAGTCGGGTGATTCGTAATCTATAAAAATGTAAGGGGTCTGGAGGGTGGGTCAGGCAGGCAGAGTCCTTTAATGTGAAGGATGCCTTGTTCCTCGACTTGCACTTCATTAAATAAATCCTGCTCCATTTTTGATCACTGAAAATTGAAGCACAGGCCTGGTTTCTCAGACACTCTCTCACCGTTCGTAATCTACCATGTAGAGACAGTTTTCCCTGGACGGGCCACAAAGGAAAGTTCACAGGACAATCCTGCTAGTGCTGCAGAGTTGCAAGGAGGATGGAGCAACATGCAGGGGAATTACCAGTTCTAGGTCAATAACCTACTGTAGTAGACCAGCAGCCGTCATATGGGAAAATATTGTTTTGAGCTGTGAAATAGGCCTGCGTGTTCAATTCCTAGTGAACTTGACTTGCCAGCCCTTAAAGCCAAGTAGCAATACCCTGGAAATGGATGGGGATGCAGATTTTATTCATCCATCAATAATGCAAACGACTCAGGTAGTTTGGCAAAAGGAAAACTGTTTTATTTTCAATTGTCTAAAAAAGGGAGTACAACGAACATCAATGCACTTGCTTGATCTGCTTACTCAAAGCATCTTATAAAAAACTGGGTTCTTATACCCAAAATTAGTCATCAGTGACGTTAACCTGCGTCACTACCAACGTCATCCTATGTGGCAAACTACAAAAACCTACCAGCAGTAATGAAAGGGTCTAAGTGAATATCTAAGCATACACTCTATACTAGCATGCGTCAGTGAATGAAAGGGATAGGGTACTTATCAGGTGAGGCAACTAAACCCTCCCCTCAAAATGGGCACTATGAACGTCACTTAATGTACAACTTCACATTGGCTACAAAAACAAAAGGACCCTCAAATACAGTCCTCTACAATTGGTTGGCTTCTAACCTCAGTCAGTACTTTTCCACCTAAGTCTAGCAGCAGGCAGGCTCAACATCCAGGTGCTGGTAAGCTTGTCTTAGTACCAGCTCCCCACCAATTAGAATACTAATCCATCACCTCCTCAATGGTCCACTGTCCATTAGGGCTTTGAAGCTCAGCCTTGAGTTTTCTTAACTCCGAGAAATCCAGGGAGTGAAAGCACGGTCTGCCCTTGTGCATAGGTGTGACCATCTTGCTCGTCCAACTTCATCCTTCCACGTGACCAGAGAGCATGGAATCGAGCTTCTGGTGTATTTAAAATACTAATTTTTAATAGACCTCTGACGTCTTATTTTGTCCATGCCTTCAGAACAGGAGTTCTGTTCTTTCACACGATTTGTATCCAATGTCAGTTTGCTCAGTTTTGATAAGACCATGGCTTCTTGCCTCATCTGACTTTGCCTTCTGAGATTCATTTTGTTAATTCAGCTGCTTTTTAACTTGCGACACACTGAAATGAGGCCTTCGTCACTGTTCAGCACTGCTATAATGCGTAGTGGAAACATCCAGTATATATCTATATACATATATACACACACATTACTCACTGTAATCGGATTTCTGATGCTTAGATTCACATGCTGTGCATAGGCTGACACGAGTGGAAGCTGCAGAGTATTACAGTTTGTTTTTCGAAACTAGAAAAGGGAGGTCGAACAGGGCATGCCAGTAATACTATCCCTAGTGTTACGTCCCCTGTGCCCATGATCCCTCACACGTGTAGGACCCTCAGATTGTATTTTTTATGAACATGAGGTAGCATGAGGAGTAGCGCGAGTAGAGAGTATCCAAGCGGATAAGATAGATAAGACTACAAGCATCCATGCGCCTTCTCTCAGTGGGGAGGAAGGGCGGGCGCATGTGAATCTAAGCAGATCCAAGCATCAGAAATACAATTACGGTGAGTAATGTATCCCTTCCGAGGCTTGGGGAATCTGCTTGGATCACATGCTGTGCATAGATTCGCGAGCAGTGTTAGAAGGAGGTGGGATGTGAGAAGGGTCATGAGCAAACAAATGTCTTAGAACCGCTTGTCCCACTTGTGTATCTGTCTTGGAAGGAGTGTCAATGCAGTAGTGCTGAGTAAAAGTGTGAATAGAGCTCCATGTAGCTGGTTTGCAAATGCTGTCATAGGGTACATTTGCAATGAAAGCCAGAGTGGCTCCAGTACCTCTTGTAGAGTGGGCCCTTGGAGTAAAAGGCAGTGTTTTATCTGAGAGGGAATAGCACAGTTGAATACATCTGACTATCCATTTAGAGATGGCATTCTTAGAGACGCGATCTCCCCCTCTGCCTGGAGCTATGGAGACGAACAGCTGATCTGTTTTTCTTAGCGGTCTGGTCTCGTCTACATAGTAGAGGACCACCCTCCTCACATCTAGTGTGTGGAGCTTTACCTCAGCAAAGCTTCGGGGTTCTTAAAAGAAAGCCGGTAGCTCAATAGACTGGTTAACATGGAATTTGGAAATGAACTCAGGTGAGAACCTAGGGCGAGTGCGTAAAACCAGTTTGTCAAGAAAGGATGCGGCACTGACAGAGCTTGAATTTCACTGACCCTTCTTATAGAAGTGATGGCCACTAAGAAGGCAGTTTTATAAGTCAAGTGTTTGAGACTAGATTTGGGCATGGTGTAACGCTCACCTGGTATCCACGGGGACGTCACTCAGCCTGTTCTGACCTCTTACAACCTCAAACCCTTCCCTGGAGGCTATTCGACTGGAGACTGGGCCTGAAACACAGGATTGGTAGAGTAACTCCCCATCGTCTGTTTGCTTGAACCCCTTCTTCCCCGGGGTCCAACCCTTCCCTTTGATCCACAGCTCACCTTGTTTTCTTGGATAGTGTGCTCTCCATCCTGCTTTCAGTGCACGGGCGCGTTGATTGATGCGGGCTCATTGCTGCCTAGTTACTTCACTGGCAAGAGTCCGACAGGTAAGTATAATGAGTCTTTTGAACAGTCCTCTAACTTCGTTCCTTTCATTCCTTAGATGATGGCCGGCGTCCGGGGATGGCGGCGTGCTGCTGAGATGAGTAGCGCGATGCGCCCCTTTCGTATTTGCATTGAACTGAGTTCTTTTTCTGTGTCTTTTAGGTGCCGCAACTTTCAGCGTGGATGCCGCTTATGAAGAACAAATGCGGTGGGTAAGCACGGTATGCGGCGCCTCTAGATGTTTCCACGCTACCTGGAGTGTCTTTTCCCTCTTGCAGATGGATGAGAAGTTCCGGAGACAGAGTTCCCCCAGAGCGTCTGGGATTCAGGTAAGCGTTTGAAGCTCATACAGTATTTAAAAAAAAGCGAAGATTTGCAGAATGCTTACTAATGCCTTTTTTCTGTTCTTTTCGCTTTTTCTTAGGAAGCGGCGTGGCGGAATGGGAATGACACCGCCGAAGATGCCCCCAGAACAGGAGGAGCAATGAATGATGGACAGAAGCGCCGCAAGGTAAGGCTGTTCCTAATGGTGTTCTTGCAGGAGCTGAGCGCAGAAGAAAGATGCAGGCCTACTGGAGACCGATCCAAACACGGCGAGTGTCACGCTGCAGGTGCAGAAAACGCAAAGCATGTTTCTCAGCCTGGGTGTGGCTTAAATAGTCTCTGGATATCCCAGGCGTCTCTGGGCTGAACCACACCCAAAAGACTCGACCGCACATGCAGTTCAGTGAACCGAAATATGTGGGGGCATCTATCTTGTTCCCATCAATGCACTACAAGTCCAATCCCCAATGTTATCCTGTGGGAGTGAGTGAGTCTGGTGCCACAAATGCCAAGTCTGACTCCAAGTGGGTGGAGGGGCCCTTGAGGGCCATGTAGGTGATCGTGGCCTGGCTCCAGCCTGACATCTTGGAGGGCTAGGAACATGAGGGGCAGGAATCATGACACATGGGCTCAAGGGCTGGTCCCATGAGCTTAGCAAGTACCACATTAAGGTCCCAACCTGGCGGTGGGTTAGAAGGTTGGAATCCCTTTACCCCTTCCATAAATGCTTTGATGTCTGGCACCTTCCACCATGACACCTTGTTATGGAAGTGGTGTAGGCTGACAAAGCTGGCAGGTGTACTTTTTAGTAAAACACTAACCCTGCATCCAGTAAGTGGAGCATATAGGTCAGAACATTAGAAGGAGTACAATTAATGGGGCTGTTAGTTTATTCTGGCACCAAATTACAGATTGTGTTATCATAGTAACCGTGCCTTGTGTTCATTTTTGACTGTCAAGATATCCATACATCTCTGCTGTAAATTGAGATGTCCGAACTCTTAGGACTTCAGGAGCCATGCTGCCAAGTTCATAGAGTTGGGCTGAGGATGCACCGTTAGCCCCTCGTGCTGGGAGAGTAGGTTGTACCGGCACAGGAGTTAGATGGGGGGCGCAGAGGGGGGTTGCACACCGCCACTTTGCACAGATGTGGATACCATGGTGGTCTCGCCCACATAGGAGCAACCAGGATGAGCGTCATCGGTTCCCTGTGGATGTTGTTCACCACTTTCCTCAGAGGGGTTGGTGGAAAAGTGTAGGCAAATATCCCTGACTAATTCATCCATAGGGTGGTCCCCTTGGAGCCTGGCTGGGGGAACCTGGATGCAAAGTTTGGGCATAGTTTTTTCTTGTGACGAATAGGTCTATAGTGGGGAAACCCCACTGAGAGAAGAGGTCTCCTACGACCTCTGGGTGTAGTCGCTACTTGTGTTCCTCTGGGAGGGGATCTCTGCTCAGGGCTTCTGCTAGCGAGTTGAGAGTTGAGTACCCCCGGAATATGTTGGGATGACAGGTAAATCTTCAGTTTGAGTGCCCTTTTCCAAATTTTCTTGGCAAGCTTGGACAGATTTTGAGAACGAGTGCCCCCTTGTTTAAGTAAAACATTGCCGTCGTGCTCTGTTAGGATTTGCACTGACAGATTGGATAACAGGGGTTCGAATGCCCGAAGCGCTCTGAAGACTGCCAGAAGTTCTAGCAGATTGATGTGGTGCTGAGCCACTGTGTGAGACTAGAGACCCTGAGCTGTACGGTGAAGGTAGTGAACTCCCCACCCTGCCAGGGAGGCCCCTGTTGTGACGACGGCCTGTATCTCTGGATCGTAGAAGGGTTTCCCCTTCGTAAGATTCTCTCTTTTCCACCAGCAAAGACTCTGAACCAGTGTTGGCGAAACGACCACTAGAGCGTCCCACTGACCACTTGCCCGAGGCCACTGTTTCTCCAACCATTCCTGCATGGGTCACATGCACAGGCGCGCGTGGGGAACCAGGTAAATGCAAGACGCCATCATGCCTAGCAAACGCATAGATCTGCGCACCGATATTTGGAGAATGGCCAGATATTGAGGAATTTGCACCAACACATTTCAAATTCTTTCCTCTGATGGAAAGGCCAACCCCTCTTGGGTATTTAGGACAACTCCTAGGAACTGCTTTGAGGTGCTTGGCACCAGGCTTGATTTTTTCTCGTTGATTGAGAAGCCCAATTGCAAGAGGAGGTTGATTGTTTTCTGAATGTTTTGTCTGCAAATTAGGGGGGACTCCCCTGTAAAGAGCCAGTCATCCAGGTAAGGGTACACTGGGATTGTCTTCCTGCGCAGGTGCGCCGCCACCACTGCCAGTACCTTGGTGAATACCCTTGGAGCCAAGGCTATTCCGAAGGGCAGCACCTTGAATTTGTCGTGCTGGTTGTTCATCTTGAAACGCAAATCTTCTGTGCGCTGGGAACATTGAAATATGAAAATAGGCATCTTTCATATCCAATGTTGCCATGTAATCCCCTTTTAGTAGAGGCATTTCCTCACATTGCTGCTTTACACATTTAAGATGACAAGTATCATCCTTGCTTTTGTGGTTGATTAACCATCAACGTAATATTTCTCTGGGCTTCCAGTGGTAATTTGTGTGAATTGTAACATTTCACCTCTGCAATCACAAACTTGTATTCAGCGACTGCTCAGTTTCATTCCTCGCCCATAGATACACAGGCGGATTGTTGGGAAAGGGGCGAGACAGACACATACGGATGGTCGGATGGTCCTTTTGCAGCTAAAGCACGTCTGGAGGTTCTTAAACCAATGCAGAAGCTGAAGATCTGGCCACCAGCCCGAAGACCAAGCCTCTCTCAGGAAATGTGTTTGGCTCCAACTAGGTTTGCTACTAAAAGTTCTGCTGAAGACCGCAACCAATAGAGGGCTGCAGGCAGACCTGCACTACAAGTTACTGAGTTAACAACTATTCAAAACAACCTTGAGCTGCAGGCCTTTCAGGCACAGCTCTTCCGGGGTGGATCACCCAATGGCAAAGTAATCCCCCCCCCCCTCCCAAATGTTTTGTATACTGTCCTTTTGCCAACTGTCGTTATTTCAATTGACTCTTTGCTGGAAACAATCCATCAAAAAAAAATAAAACAAAAAAATAAATCACATCGAAATGTTAATGGGAGTAAGGGTAACAGGTGTTTGGGGGGACCCCCATATGTAAAAAAATACTATGAGTGTTTACAATGGATTTTTGTTCGCAAAAGAATCCACTGAAAAAACAAACTTTGGTAAAATGACAGGAAAGAAACGGCGTGTACGGCTGTGGATGCATTAGATTAGCGAGAGCAGGTAAAGCTCATCATGTCACTTCAGGCTGAAAGACCCGAAGCATGGTCTATTACTGCGAGACTCTGCCAAGTACCAGAAACGGTGACCAAAAATTAAGAGGGATGTGCCACCCAAACTACATCAACAAATCCAGGACTACCTTTCCCAGAGTCCGCCCCTACACGAGGCAGAAACCCCAGCAGTGACAACTGAACCTGCTCCACAACCAGGCAAGAGTCAACACTCCCACGCCACTCACCCTCAATCAGGGAGGCAGACCATGTGCCAATACATACCAGGGCTCCCTGCTGCGCAGGGCAACTGTCTCAAACCTGTCCAAACTACCATTATACCTTCTGGTGGCCGATGCGCACTCTACACCAGATTGAACTGCAGAAACCGCTAGTTACAGAAGCATGCCAACAATTGGCCGATCGCTGTCTAGAGAGCGTAGCCGGAAGCCCAGCGTCACAAAAGGTCACACACAAAAGTACACCAAGCTGTGTCCCCGGTCGCTCATTCTGGAAGGCAGGCGGGAGCCTCCAGCAGGCAAGTACAGGAGGGAGCGGGTAGGAGTTGCCCCTGCCCCTCTTTACCCCCCACTCCCCTGACAGGGAGCTGGAGAGGGCCATGAACAGAAGGTTGCACCTTGTTATCTGGCCTTTTGTGCTGCAGGTACAAGTACAACCTTCGGATATACATCCAAATCCACACCGCTGGTTTGCAGTGGTCTCTAAAGACCATTGCCAAAGATGGGAAAAGCATTGTACTACCTGTAGACATAGCCGAATAAACAGTTGTAGAGGAGCAGGTAGAGGCATTTACCCTGCCTCCTACCCCTTCACCAACGTCGTACTGGAACAGCTGATGAGCTGTATGTGGGACCCTCTGCGTTGTCCCTATACCGCATCGAGTGTACGTACCATTGGATAACACGTAGTGTGGAGTAAAATCTGATTAGGGCAGAGCGACATCATGAAGAAAATATACGAAAATGTTTGATGTAACTGAAACAGAAACATGTACGAAATACGTAATCATGCATGCAAAAGATGAAGTAACTTGCTGACCAGTAAGAGTAGATCTGCAGTAAAACAAGGTAGATGAGACATACAGAAGCTTGCTATAGAGGAAAATAGAACGTGGCAAGGACAGCCATGATGGGAAAATTGGCGCCCGCTCATGCAAAGATTTATTCCAGCTACCTCAGAAACAGGGTAGGGCTGCAGAGTCAGGAGATGCTGGAAAACAGCTTTGTGTGCAGAATGAAGAGGAGTTCAGGTTGGCCTGGGATCAAGGATAATTCAAGTAATAGCTGAAAACGACTAAGTGAGGAAGACCGATATGCCATGAACGTGCGCCATTTCTTTTAGATTGAAGAAAACATTTTTTGCAAGAACCATGTATTGGACAATTAACAATGGATAAAGCTCCTACAAAATGGAGTGCGCAGGTCTCGAGAGGCCAGAACACCCAGCATGATTGAATCAAATAGCAGTAAATAGGAGGTCGAAAAGGGACACATTTGCCTTCTCCTCACACGTGATGCGCAAGTCGAAAACAAGGGCTATTCATTAAGCTGTGCGGGAGGATAGTGATGTGCTCATACTTCCCTTGACTGTCCCAGAACAGAGAGAAAACAACAAGATCAACTACAGATGGGAAACTTTGCTCATGGTCAGACGGATGATATGGACTAATTGGAAAAGTTGGTAGTAATCAGACGTGACTCAAGCACCTGGTTTAGTTTTGCTTAGGTGCTGCTAGCAAAGCCAAAAGTCCATGGTTGGGTGGGATGCCAAAAGCACTGGTTCTATGGGGCAACCTGCTATACAATTTTGCACAGAGCAATCCGTATTCTATAAGTAGATAGGTTCCCTATCCCTCCCGTCAATAGGGTTTACAATTTGCCACGTAGGATGTCATGATGCATATTGGGGTATCGTTTGCGAGTGTGCAAGCATCAGTCTCATGTCTGCCAGTTTACCCTGCTTTATTAAATTATAAAGTAATACTTTGCCATATTCTTGGAGTCTGAGATTATTTGGTCAGATCTCTATTTGTAATTCTATCTAGCACAAAAGACGCTACAAAGTGCTAGAGCACAGAGTCTACAGTATTACGGCCACCGATTAGCTCTAGCCATCCTTCAAAGTCACGTGGCATATATAGACAAACACGCACTAGGGTTTATTCCTCTATGCAACTCCAGGTCTCAATGTCTCCCACAACACGCTGAAGCTTACAGAGCCTCGACACCTTCCAATGGCAGGCTCACTGACCCAAGTCACCAACATCCTGCTGTTGACGTACCAATGCGGACAGTACCTCTTACCTCCCCCATGCAATTGGGACCAATGGAGTTGATGCTGTGTCAAACATGTTTTTCATGGTTTATATCCATTGAAGAATCAAGGCTACACTGATAAAATCAAGCCCACAACACGGAGAACTTCCAGTCAACATTCAGCACCAAGCAGAAAATCCACTGCGTGCTTTGTGGGTCACAAGACATTGAACCTGCTAAAGCCCTCCCCCTCCCCGGACCCCAAAATTGTCCAAGTTCTGAAAAGTGGTTTAAACAACTGCCTTTGCATCAGTGTGGATACAATTACACACCAGAGCAAGTACAAAGAGAAAGCCCACAGATTCTAAAGAGAACAGCTCTGATGCAACCACCCTTGAAACTGGTGTACATCTAGCGCTTCCAATAACGGGAACTCTGCCATCTGCGGAGATCTCACGTTTGCTACATAGCAAGGACTGTTCTGTAGCAGAGTTTGTGGTATTTCATCAAGAGTTGAAATCTTTCAACACCAGTCACAAGATCATAAGACATCCAATTGCCTTAACTACAGGGACAGTTCATTATACCGTGTGGTATGCATGACTTGCGAAGACGACAACTTGACACGTAGTCAAATGCAAGCTTAGCAAGCACCCAGGATCTTCTTGCACTGTCTTCAAGAAAGGTACAAGACCAGATACCGACAGCTTCCCTTGCACCTGGACTCCTAAGCCTCATGACCAGACGGCCAATGATCATGTTTATTATTGACTCCAGAGTACCAAGCCGCATTTGATGAAATATGACGGAGGTCTGCATGGTGTATTTTGGCCCAGACCAAAGACACTCCAGCAGCTGTAGGTGGTGCACACCGTATACAGGCCAGGGTCCAAATCAACATCAGCAGATTGCGTCCCATTCCATTAGGACAACGCATACTTACAGGATGGCAACAGAGGCTCGGCAGCTATGTGGCCTGTGAACACAACTGTTTCTGTATGGTTAGTTCTTCAGAAGCAGCATGGACATGTATGGCAATCTGAGGGTGAAGACGGTTCCACATTTAGCCAGTTTGGGATCGTGAGACTCCCTCACCCCTTCACAATACTCCGCCATAGAGTCTTGCTATGGTGTCAACATACATCAACTTCTGATGCTTTCTGATCAGATACTCGCCTTCCCTACAGAATGTCTCCAGTCAGACCCAGGAAGAAAAGCCAATGAGAACAAGATCAGGACCCTCTGCGTAGTCTCCCAGAAAGAGGAATTAACAGATTATATTCTGTTCAAAATACGCAAAGTCTTATCTGCTACCATTGCATCAAAATATGGTGGCACTGGCTCGTAAAAGCCATAACACCTATTTAGTGTCCAGAAGGAGGATAGACCGATGGCCTCCTTCTCAGAACCTTTGCGGTTGACACTGGCCACAGTAAGGAGGGTGGCGGCAGGCACGGGCAGGGCGTAAGATTGCAGTTTTTTTACTTCCATTCGTCTTTGACCGTATGGACACAGTTCTCTAGAAACAGTTGCCCCAGAAAAGTGTCAAATGATCCTGTTCGATCCCCTTCTTCAATGCAAACATGTCGAAGAAACCCTGATCTGAGAGCATAGCATAGCTGCACCCCCTTCAAGAAGCATGTGCTTCTGTGAAATCCTTACAAAATGGATCCAGAAACTGCTGGAGGCAAGTATACATCAGGTGGGAGCTTTGTGGGTTAAATTGGCAAATAAACACCCTTTACACCCCCCCCCCCCCTCCTATTCACGTGCCTCCTGCTAGATTGCTGGCACCCTTCTGTAGCTGGATCCATCAATTACCCTTACTTACAAGCAATTCACCAGGTAAAAGTGCCGCTACACGATTCTACCCCAGTGCAACCATCCCAATCCACCAGTGATTAGATGGCAACAATGCCAGCCAAGCCACACCCACCTTCCTACTCCTCCAGAGGGGATACAAGCTCATACTGCTCATTGGCAAGGTTATGGGGCTGGAATACAACTGCTTCAAATGTCCCAGCAGTGCGGAGCTCTTTTTTATTTTTATTTGTATTGGTTTTACAAAATGACAAAAATTACCGATAATAAAAATTATACTATACTGTAGCACCAGCAATATCTAATCATTTTACTATAATCTCGTTTCTAAAAAGCATATTCATAACTTGCAATGTTTATGGTTATTAGTTGTGCTGTCTCTGTTCTTTACTCAAAAAGTCATTTTGATGAGTCAATGTTCAGAGTCTGGGTTAAAGGTCTAAAGAATAAATATCCATTGTTTTAATAGTTCAACTACGGAAAATGTCAGAAGGGTTTCGTGATCGGAGATAATTCTATTCCAGAAATGTTAGGAAATCACCCTCCAGGTTCCTTCACATTCCATTAGCAGGGGCTGCAGGGGCTGATGTGAGGGAGTCTCACATATTTTACACAGTTTGTGTGAATCTTCCTCTTGCCTTTGCTGTACGAGCTCTTCTGGCAGGTAAAAGTTCAATCTTATCCTTAAGAATTACCTCCCAATGCCCCCCCCGCCGCGCCTGGAAATTTTACTAAGTATTTCTCTAGAGACCCCAGCTTTTTTATCCACAGATTAGAAGGCGTTAGGCAGGATCGCATTTCTAACCTGTTTCATTTCTAACCTGTTTTAATCCAATCTCCTATCTCACCAACAGTTTTAACTTTCTGGGGATTATTAATCAATGCCTCAAGGTTTAGAGGTTTAGATCGTGTTTTAAAGAAGTCCTTGAGTTTTATTTCCAGGTGGTTTAGATACTCTGATCTTGAGCATTCCAGGTGAGCTTTAACGTCCCCATACAGTGAGTTGCGTTTTGCTGTAACTATCTGGCAAGAGATACTTCCAGCTTGCTAATGAGTCTAGGGAATTCAAGCCTAGTTCAAACCTCAAGTTAACTTAACCCAGTTTGTATTCCAAAGTATAGCCTCTAAACCATAAAGGATGATATTACCTACGCCCTAAAGAACCCGATTAGGGGAGAATTGAAAACCTACAATATTTGGTGTATATCTTCGTCTGGGGGTTAAGTTGTAAAGTCTTCATCTCCAAGTCTGCCTCCACCTTGTAAATTGCCAGGGAAGCATATATTCTATATCCTGGACGGATCATGTCTTCTGGGATTGTGTCAGTTTCCAGGACCCAGTTGAAGTTTTTTACCTTTTTCGGTACATGCTTGAAAACTAAGATTTTAGCTTTCAATGGATTAATACAGTCCATTTTCTGTGGCACTTGTCAACCTACCCACTCATTTAAGACAGATTACATGTCCCAGAATACTGTGACATGGAGACTAAGGGGAACCCAAACTGCATCCTTTGCTGGACCAGGACATCTAGGCCCCTGTGCAAGACCATAAAGGGAAATGTGACTCTCTGTTGAGATTCCCATGAAACCGGACTCCTAGCCCTTGGAACCAGACAGCCCAGCACTATGACAACTGATCAATGAGTTCATCTCCATAAAACTACAATACCATTCCAATCTGCAGAGTATTTCAACCCAGACCCCTCACCTCAAAGGGTTACCAGGGAGGAACAACTTAACTACCCAAGGGCACAGTGGAACTAAGGACGAAATCGTTCTGTATGAAATGAAAAGTGAACTGCTGTGAATTTACCTCAATAACTTGTTTAGATAGATGATGTACTCTATACAACTCTGGTTCTAGTAGGAATCTCCGGTAGTGCCCATGTAGAGAGAAACTGGTCAAACATCTAGAAGTCAACCAGAAATAGGTTGAACCCACAACAGTAGTAATATAAGAGCGAAGAATGGATATAGGAAGAGCTTTATTAATGGGGAGGTTAATCTGTTTACTTGAATCCTCGGCTATTGCCAGTTGACTGCAAGTATTGAATGACGTAAGTGGGGCGAAGTAGATCAACCCAGACCCACGCACCAAAGTTGATTGTAGATGCCAGTCTACGGCTCAATGGGTAGGGGGAGGAGGCATATACATTACAGCAGCCCATCCCATCCGGGCTCACCATGGGGCAGACAATGTGCAGCTGGCCTTTCACAAGGATGCAGAGTTCACAACCTCAACCAGGCCGAAGTTGCTAGACCACCAACAAGATGAATGTGTGTGAACACCAGGGGAGCCAGACAGCGGCAGAGGACAGTAGCTGCTCTCAGCTGCGTTGGTTCAAACCATTGTCGCCACTGACAAGCAACCCCCACCGACAGAAAAAAAGCAGGCAGAGTCTGGTGCACTCTTCTACCCCCACACCAGTCCCCATCACCCCATTTACCTTTACACCCCAGTGTTCACCTGGGATACCTAGTGCCAATACACAGGATAAAACAGCCTTCCTGCATAGTGCAACTATTCCAATAAGCCACTGATTGAATGGGTGGGATGGTCCCACGCCTGCTAAATCCCCCCCCCCCCCCCTCCAATACGTACACACAAAACCATAAGTTACGTGTATTCTTTATTGTTCCCAGGACAATGAAACTGCCCAGCAGCCAAGGTCATGCCACTGAATTATGTCACCCAACAACATACATTCTGAAAACCCAACATCAAGGGCAGTGAGTTTCACCATTAGAGTCCAGTGCAAGTAGCCAATCAACTCACCCGAGGGATCTTCTCAGATGGAGGTAATCTCTGCATCCTAGTCAAGGAATCGGCTCTGGAAATCAAAAGAAATAATCTTTAACCAGTCATCTCACACCACCCCGAGAAAGCCAATGGAGAAGGTCCAGGCACCAAGGAGCCCAGCACTGCCAGGGGCAAAGAGAAAAACTTCATATCCCCAGCAGTGAGGAGCTGCTCCTGTGGGTCCCAAAGAATGCCACCCATCAGAAACCTCCTGCAGTGGAAAACCAAACCCAAAAGTGGCCCAAGACCCACCAATGCACACTACAATGGAGGGCAACACCACTGTGGACCTGAAAACTTTGGGGTACAGGGATGGAGCCCACAAGGGGAGACTGGGAGAAACCCTGTGCCCCTAGCAAAGGAATGCAGCCCCAGGTGGCCAGTGAAGCAGTGAAAGGGTGGCCACTTGGACCAAACAAACCAGAGCCAAAAAAATCAGGCTATCTCGAGAGAGACGACAGAATGGCGCCAATTTCTGCCATCTCTCCATTGCCGTCAGGACCACAGCCCGGGGTTTCCACGGATGCGCCCCACAATGAAAAGGAAACACCGGGCTGTGGTGCTGAGAGCAGGCTTTCAAAAGCCTTTTTTTGAAAAAATTAATTTAGTCATACCATAAAAGAAAGCAGGTAAGAAATGGACGAATGTGAGGAGGAAGTAAAGAGAAAAGATGCTGGGTGGGGTTTGGGGGCGTTTTGATATGGGAGGTGGGGTGCTAATTAGTGGAGGGCCAGAATTGCATGAAGAAGCTACTGGTCTAACATAGCAATGGTTAACACATCGCGGCAAACCTTGAGCTGGAAGGACAGGGGCCAGGCCTCTGGGGTGAATCATGGACCTCCCCACTCTGCCCATAGGACCGTTTCCACCATCTTACATGGCTGCCATTACGGCAAAGCACGGAAAGGGGAGGGGCACTTCCTAGCCCAGGCACGGTCCTACAGCTTTAAGGTCTTCGGGGCAGTCTTTAAAGGGTAGGTTCACTGCAGATTTCAGCATGGAGTTCTGGGGCAAACTTGGGGAGTTATGGTCCACCAGCAAGGGCCAATATCAGCAAGGACTCGGGGGGGGGGGGGGGGTGTACAGCTGCCAAAGGGACTTAGCTGCCAGTGAGGAGGAAAATAAGCCAATTAGGTATCCCCACTGTCCTTTTTGCTTTCTGTTTTATTTTTGTATCTCGAGTGGCTCCGTTTTGACCTATGCCTCAAGAGGCTTTATGACTCCTAAGGTATGGGTGAAAGGTTTGTGTTCCAGAGGAGGGCCAGAATATAATTAACCAGTCTCCCAGCCCTTGCTAGTGAGGTCACTACCAAGAACCTTAGCATTTACTCCTGTCAGCAAACGCCATTAGGCCAACCCATCTTTGCTACTGGCAATGCTTGTTCCACTATGGCCTCATTTATGCAGGTGGTCAATGATGGACTACAGGTCTCGCACCAGCCAGTGTTAACGGAGGGTGAAGGTTTACACCCCTCGTCGGATTCGGTTGGCCGGAAAGCATCACCAGGTTCCATATCAGGATATGGATGAAAGACTAAACCATTCATGAATGGGACATGGTTGTGTGGGAGGCGGGATGAGTGTGCCGAAGGCCTAGCAGTAATGCTCTAGAAATGTCCCATGTCAGGTGATAAGTAACCCATAAAAATGTAAGGTGTCTGGAGGGTGGGTCAGCTATGCAGTATTTTTAGGTGAAGGATGCCTAGTCCCTTGACTTGCCCCCCCCATTAAATAAATATTGCTCCCTTTTTGATCACTGAAAATGGAAGCACTGGATCGGTTTCTCAGACACTTTCTCCCACTGTTAGTCATCTACCTGGTAGAGACAGTTTTACCTGGCCGGGTCACAAAGGTAAGCTCACGGGACACTCCTGCTAGTGCTGCAGAGTTGCCTTCACAAGCATGAACGAGGATTGAGCACCATGCGAGGGAAGTACCCGTTCTAGGACGATAACCTAATGTAGCAGACCAGCAGCTGTCTTATGGGAAAAGATTTTGGGCTGTGAAATAGGCTGTGTGTTTCCCTTTCCTAGCCCCTAGTAAAGAGGTCCGCCGAGCTATCCTGCTCCGTTTAGCAACCCTCAGTGCGGCAGAAAATGTGTGGCCTTGCCAATTTGCTTTGCCAAAAACGTCATTTCACCAAAATGCCTGGGGTAGCGGAAGTTACATCACATGACCCTTAATCTCTGACATCACAGGAAGTGTCATTTGACCCCACCCAAAAGTGATATCGCAGGAAGCGATAGAACACTTCCTGTTTTGTCAAGGGGTGAAAGGAAGTGGCATCACATAGTATTGTTCCTACGTACACTACAAAAAAAATATGGTTGTGGTGTCACTATAATGTGATATACATTTCATACAAGAATGGATCGCCATATGTATCTTTAAGATCAGTAAAGGCCCACATTACCAAATTACTTTGAATGCAGACGTCCATAGACAAATGATAATGGCCCTCATTACGACCCTGGCGGATTTCGCGGTGCAAAATGCACCGCGGAGCATGGCGGAAAGCCGCTGATAGCGCCATGGGGGTTGGCGGATTTACCACCCCATGCCGACCTTGGCGGAGCAGTAAATCCCCAATCCCCATTTTACCCTTCCCCATTCCCATTCTTGCCCCATAGGGTATAATGGGAGTGGGGAAGGAGTTAATTACGCCGCCGTAAAGTACGGCGGCGTAATTAACAACGAGGTCCCTTAGCGCCATGGTTTTCTCCGCCCGGTAAAACCAGGCGGAGAAAACCTCCATGGCGCTAAGGGAACTCGTAGTACGGCGGACGGGTCCGCCGCGATTACCGCTGGCGGTATCCCACTCCGCCAGGGTCGTAATGAGGGCCAATGTGTTATTATACAGCACTTACGCTCAAGCGCTTTATATAAAAAAAAATATACATGCTATATCACCCAAACTGTGTTGGTACTCATTCATCGACCTCAGAAGGACGAAAGGATGAGTTGAGGTGTTAAAGAACAGACTCAGTGACTCACCCCGTGTGTTAAGAGTTGATGAAGATTGTTAGCTTAGTTAAACAGAAAGTAAAGTAAGGTGAAAGTTGTATGGTACCGTCTTGGGAAAGGGAACCCCACAAAGAGAAGAGACACGCCCTAACCTGGCAGAGGGAGACCCATGTGGCTCAAAACTGGCAGAGAGAGACCCATGTGGCAAAGTAAAATGCAAGCGTGAAAAAAAAAAGACAGGCTCAAGCCTGCCAGAGGGAAGCCTGTGTGGAACAAGAGTCGAGCTGTGCATTTGTGACACGCCGAACAAAGCCTAAAGAATGTGTTGAACTGTCAAAAGCTTGAAGCGCAAGCCTGAACTGCTGAATTGTACCAGCAAGCCAAAGTGTGCCAGATTGATAAAAGGATAGGTGTTTGGCACAGTTCTAAAGAAACTCTTGAGACCCAGTGCTTCTGAACGTGTGGAAGGAGTTTACCTAAGCCATGCTGAAATTTCTTTAGACATTTTTCCTCAATATATTCCCTTTACACATTTGTTATTTAAGGAGGGCAAGGTTCGTTTTGAGTATAGGCCTTTTTATTTTAACTAGACTGACTTGGACTTGTTTGTTATTGGTTTAATGGTCAAGACTACTCCCGTTCTAGACTTGGGACCAATTTCTCCCAACCCTACCAAATACAAACTAAAGGTTTTTGAAATGTACTTCCGTTTTGTCTGCTGTTGATACCATACCATCCTTACATGGGGTACCCCCATCCCCTCCCTACACACCCCTATCAAGAAGCTGCGCTGGGGTAAAGGCCGTTTCCTTGGTTTACCCCTGCAGGGACCATTTTGCCCATCTGGGGTAAATGGTTATCCCCTCCCTCCGCAAATTAGAGGCTGCCTCAAAGACCTGAATGGTCACAGGACTCCACCCCCCCCCCCCCCCAGTTTCCCTTGGGGTGGGCAGAAGAGACCATCTTTAGTCAAAACGGCCTGTATCCCAGGACTGGGAGCATTGGGGAACTTGAAATCAGTTCTGGCTGGCATGAGCCGATTCCTTTCTGGGATAGTGTGGTTTTCTGTCATTTGAGCCCTTTCCAATAGCACCCTTTGATGCGCGACCAAATCAGACAAAAGATTGCGGCTACAGAAGAGCTCAAGGAGCAGACCGCAGCACTCATACCCAGGAACTGGATCCCCTCTCCTACTCAAAGGCTTGACCTCCTTAAAGCACCACACCTGGCCTGCATTGCCAAGTCCAGAGGTGGGAACCCCTTCAGGGTAGGAACCCTGAAAACTCAATACCATCTGGACCAGAGTTTCTTCATTGCAGGCCATTAGGCAGTCCTAGGACGACAGACCAAACCTGGTAATCACATGGAAGCTCCCTCTCTGGTGGGACTGTGGATGAATCAACAATATGACCCAGGGGGTCTTCGCCAGTAGAATACTCAGAAGCTGAATCCTGAGTCGAGTACGACAAATTCAACCTACATCCCAGACCAGATTTTTGGCATTTCAGATCCTCTGGGAGAACTCCAAATCTTCACCAATAGTTCTTCCAAAGACTTGGGGTCCCTCGTGCTCCAGTGTGTCACCGATTGAACCCCTTAGTGGACACACGTGCACATTATCTGCCTCTGGAAACTGCCTGATACAGAACTGCTCCAATGACCCAGGGTTTTACTCTCAACTATCCAGAAGACACAGAGCCCTAATCGGCACCCAGGAGTCCCCTTTTCATCAAGGGTCTCCTGCAGAAAATGTTCAACATTTTTGCAAAAGCTAACTTTTCTGCAAAAGCCTGCCCAAATGGTTCCCAGCGGACCCTTAGCCTTAGACATGAGAAGTGTTTTACTTGCCTGTAACCGCAGGTTCTCCTTTACATACTACTCGCCTGATAGTGATTTTTTACAGAGGTTAATTTACTGAAAGCTTTTTACCTCTTGCCTTTTCATAACTAAACTTGTACCTAGGCTGCTTGGACCCTCTGCCACCTCAAGAGTATGCGGGAAACAATAGTGGCCAAGTCAAGGGGACACAAGAGACCTGGACCACAGAGCTTAAGGAACAAACGGCCACCCCAGAATGATTTCCTAAACACCATTACCACCAGTGGTCGAAGTGAGCGGGAGCGATGCTCCTCTACTTTTTTAAATTACCTTTTACAGCTCCTATACTTTCATTTTAAAAAGAAAACGTTCCGGAATAGCTTCATTTTAAAATAAAAGTGTAGGAAGAAGTTGAAACTTGCCCTTTCAGTGCACTGCACTGAACGTTCCCTTAAACAGCAGGTGCAAGTGTTTGGGTGTGTGTATTGTGTGTGGGAGGGGATGTGATGATGGGGTTGGAGGAGTGGGTGCAGGCCAGCAGAGAACACAGTTCCACTACTTTTTTTTCGTACACTTCGACCCCCGATTACGACCCCTGGTGGGGAGAGGGTGGGTAAAGCTCCCGGTGTGTTCAGGGGCCGGTCAAGAAAGGGACGGGAGCCATACAGTG
Source organism: Ambystoma mexicanum (assembly GCF_040938575.1). Classification (NCBI taxonomy): domain Eukaryota; kingdom Metazoa; phylum Chordata; class Amphibia; order Caudata; family Ambystomatidae; genus Ambystoma; species Ambystoma mexicanum. Next base: position 35,189,054 of record NC_090936.1, read on the forward strand.
GCGAGCAGAAGCTTCTCCAGGCAAATGCAGTCCATGGCGACCGATTGCCTGGCACCTTCCTCCACAGTACAGCAGGTTCAGAGGGCAAATCGCATCCGAATCCACTGGTGGGAGACCCACCCCGAAGATGACTCGGGAGAGGATGGAGACTTCAAAGCAAGAGCTGCATCGCCCAAATACCAGGGCAGGGGGCAATACGGGAGTTGCTATGCAAAATACCTGGCAAGCGGCAACAAGCACATCCCTGGCCATACAGCAACTTTTTAAAACCGTAGTCGCTTGAGGTTTTCAACTACAACTCCCTGCAGCCCCAACCATCATAGGTGAACGATCAAGAAAGTCGTAGTCCAAAACATCTTGAGAAATGCAGGTTGCAGACCTCCAATTTAACAGTTCACTTACGAAGAGTTCTCAGCCAAGGGGACAACAAAGTCCCCTAAATTCTCAGATTACAGGGGGTAACTCATTACACCACGTCCTACGCTTCATGCAGGGGTGTTGCTAGCTCTGGAAAAGATCAAGGGCTAAGCTAATGTCTGCACCATTTTGTTTGTAGCACCCGAGCTTCTATCCGGGGCTACAAAAGACCTGGGGCTATAGCCCCCTCATCCCGCGCTAGCAACGCCTCTGGTTTCACCTTTAGAATGTAAAGGTAATGTGTGGCCACCGACTACCACACTAGTCTCCCCGGTCACTTTGCAAAACTTGACCAGGTGGTAAGGCAAGTCCCTCCAACAAGCAACGGGTGAAAGGAAATGGAGTCTAAGTGCACATCTTTAAACATACATGTCCCACCGAGGCAGAGGCCCCTGTCGGCAAACTGACGAGGAAGTGTCTAGCATCGCCCCCACTCCAGTTGTCCCCTTCCCATTATCTATTGGGTTCACACCAAAGTATGTGACGTATGATGAACAGTTAGATCAGCATATGGCCTCTGCCGAGTAACGATCAGCATAACAGCACCTTTTAATATACCGACACCTAAAAAAACCTGGACAGTAAGGTATCTATTATCGAAGCCATATCTACATCCTAAACAATATGATGGTTGTTTGAATAAAATACCTGAAGCAAAGAAGATAATGAAGGAAGATGAATGGTGATGCCATATGAAAGCGGTCTGAGGCACATATAGAAGATATGACCTGAGAATATTGACAAGAGATGAAATACCATGGATAAGTGACATATTGAGCCTAAGGTGAAGAAGTCGATGTCAAGATGAAAAAATCTTATGCCACATACATGAAGATATTTAGTTTAAACGTGTACAGATACAAGTAACTGCAAGAAGCAAAGAAATCGTGAAGCTTGCTTATGCTTTATAGTTAATAGGTACCTCAAGAAGCACGTTTTGTATAGTTACAAGTCCACTACGCATATGAGCAGAATTGAACAAAGGTTACTAAAGGCCTCAGATGAGTGCGTCGCAGCAAGAAAATCGAGGATCAAGACAGAACAAAAGGCAGCTAAGGATGACCATGCCAAGAAGCAAAGGTCTTATGTGACTGGAATGGGCCGACATTGGATACGATTAAGGCGAGAAGAGAACAGAGGATCCCGTTCAGAAAGGTCAAGATAGGCCACAGACGTCAGGAGACTGGTAGAATTCAATCAAATGTACAAAAAGACACAGAAAAGACGATTTCATGGTGTCCAGTCAGGTGACAAAGGCAGGTTGGAAGGAAGGAGGAAACTTCACACCTACGCATGGATCCCCGCCATGCCCATACTCCTTTTAAGTTCTCAGAGTACAGAACAGACAAGGCCAAATTACAAAGCAGTAATTGACACAGGGCCACAGAGGTGATGATTGATTTTAGCATAATTGGTGGGAAGCTGGGGTGCAGACGAGCTTCTCTGCACCTGGATGTTTTCTGCGTGCTGCTAGGCGTAAGGTGGAAAAGTATGAGTGGGGTTGATGCCAACCCAATCATAGTGGACCATGTAATCTAGGGTCCTACAGTGAGTGGAGCCAATGGGACGTCGTACTTTTAGTGACATTCATAGTGGCCATTTTGAAGGGAGGGCTTAGTTGCCCAACCTGACATCCAATCCCCTCGCCCTGTAATCAATTATGTTGCAGGTTAGGTTTAAGATTGCCACGCAGAAGGACGTTAGTACGTGCGCAGGTTGTACGTCAGCAATGACGAGTTTTTACTATAAATATTGTGGTTTTTCTAAAAATCGCGAGAGCGAGAAGATCGAGCGGGGTTGCTGATGTTCGTTGTACTCTGCAGTAAGGAGGTGATCCAGGGATTTAACATGGTTCAGTGCTGGAGAAGGGAGGACGCCGAGGTAATCACGCGAGACCCTGGGAGGCAGAAGGGCAGGGCCACAGGAGGCACACCTAGAAGACAGAAAGGAGAGTTAGATTGGGGTGCGCGCAGGTGCAGGACTATACAACTGCTCCCCCGTCATACTGCATGCCACAAGCCTCCATTTATACAGACCCTTCCCCAAATGTACACAATTAGCATCCACCAAGCCATACATATTTAACACAAGCTTCCAGCTCACACCCAAAAAAAACAGCATCCAAAGAATGTGGAAGTTTATAGGCCACAAACCACCTCCACACTCGGAACAGACCCCAGGACAAAGAGGTCATGTGTTGCACCACATTTTGAAGCAACTCTGTGGGTGGTCCAAACATACACTCAAGACAAGCAGTGAGCGAAAGAGCACCAACCCAACACTGCAGCACTACTGCAGCACTACACGTAAAGCTTCCACAGCATCGCATATTGACAACACTTGGCATGCTGGGACTGGTAGGCCCAAGCCCGGGGGAAGAAAAGGGGCACTGAAATAAAGGTGGGGGGGGGAGTTAATTGGGTATCCAACACTCCCATAAACATAACAGTGATTCACTACCCCCCTTTGTGGTGTGTGACCCTCCCCAGTGTATTTCTCTTTTAAGATGGGCCATGGCTGTTATGGCCCAAGCTAATAAAAGGATCAACTGCAGGCACGTGCCCCAGACCAACTCCATAAGGGACTGAGTACGGTCTCATTAAGGCCTGCAGGCCCACACCGTGTAGGCACGGGCCTGCAGGATATGGTGCCCTCTTGCCAGTACAGTGGCCAGGGTACGCACAAGATGGGTATGGCCTGCCCTTCCCCCATATAAGAACGGGTGCTCCCAAACCCCAGAGACACTGGGCCTTCAAGGTGCTGATGCCCATAGCACCAATGGGGCCGGCTTGATGCCAATAGCCAGCCCCCACAACACCACCAACCACACACTCACCCGAGTGATGCTTAGGAGTGGGGACAAACATGGTCAGGGGCAGAGAGATGGTGGCAGTGTTATGGCAGACATTATTAAAGAGGCCCCCCTTCCTACCAAAAAGATACCATCTACCTACCCCCCCAAACACTGCATAACCCCTTTCCATACACGACATGCTATGCACGGACCTGAACACCACACAAAGTGCCACATACACCCAACAGCCCCCCCCCCCCCACGTACCCAGGAGTGCACAATCAACAGAGGACTTTGGGGCGTCCAAGCCAAAGCCAACAATCGCCCCCCAGCATTAATGTCCTGGGGCTAGAATCCGCAGAGAAACGCGAAACACGACCACTGAACGCCCCCCCCCCCCCTCTCCGACAGAGCACTGGCACATAGTTAGAGTAAGGGAGTAGCCGACACCCCCACAGAAACCGCGATTCACTCTTCTCACACACCTCGAATACTCACCTGAGTGACGCTCTGGGTGGGGCACCACCTGGAGAAGGGCGGAGAGAAGAGCACAGGAAGTTAATGGACACCAATAACACAGAGCACACCCCCCCCCCCTTCTACCCGAAAAATCCCATCCAAACCCCCCTGCCTGCCATGCAAACACGGACCTGAACACCAGACAATATACCACAAACACCCAACAACCCTCCTTCTCCTCCCCCCAACTCACGTGCCCAGTGTCCTGGGGCTAGAATCCGCAGAGAAACGAACACGCACTGGAAGAGCCACCCAACCGTCCCCCCTCCCCCAGTAACAGCCCCACCCTGCAGAGAACTGCCCCAGTGTAACGAGGAACACAAGCACTGAAAGCGGTCGTCGGCGTCCCGGTCCCCTCCCCTCCCCTCCTCGATAACAGCGATTCACTCTCTTCTCGCACACCACGAATACTCGCCCGAGTGACGCTCTGGGTGGGGCAGCAACCTGCATAAGGGCGGAGAGAAGGGCACAGGAAGTTAGTGGACAATGCCATTACAGAGCCCCGCTCTCCTACCAGAAAAATCCCACCCAACGTCCAATCCACCCACCCCCCCAAACACGGCACCCCCCCTTCCATATGATAACCACCCCGCTAAGTACGCACCTGAACACCACACAATATCCCACAAACACCCAACAACAACCACCCCCCCCCGCCCATTCAAGTGCCCAGAGGGCACTAACAGTCAGTCGAGGACTGTGGGGAGTCCACGCCAAAGCCCAGAACCGCCCCAGCATGAATGCCCTGGGGCTAGAATCCGCAAAGAAACGAGGAACACAAGCACTGAAAGCGTCCCCCACCCCAAGAGACCCCCTCCCCCCAGTAACCTCCACACACCCCAAGTACTGGAGAGCCGAGTGCCTGGGCCCAGGCCTTCACCATCGAAGCCCTGAGCGAAGAGAGCACGGCTGGAACAGAATGAATAAACTACCAACTAAGGGTAAAAACAAACAGTAGCACGAACCGGCTCTTACCGCTATGAAGCCTGCAGCATCACTCACTAGCAGCGCAGGAATAATCAGGCCACAGCCTCCCTCTCAGGACCCGCCCACCAATCAGAGCCATCTAAGGGCCTCACGCCGAAGCCAATCGGAGTCTCGCATTAGCTCACGAGTCTCACCCATCAGCTGATGGCCTTACCTCCCCTCCCATTGCAGTTCCGGGAGAGATGGGCAGCATTGTCAACGCTAATCCAATCCTGCTTTAACTTTGCATTCTGGTACTTGGAGTTTTGGTTCACCCCATCACAAACACAGGACTGCGACTCCCACAATGTGTGCGCTAGATATATCATCTCCCAAAAAATGTAACAACATTCGGAACTGGCCTCTCCCAGCAGCTCACGGCTAGGACTGTAACACAACCAAACCCTCAGGCCATCCCCCCACAGCTGCAAACTGGCAGTCATACCATGTATGCCAACATGCCCCCTTCCATTGGCAAAATGCTAGTCCAGTCCTGGTTTTAAATATGCTTTCTGGGACTTCTAGTCTTGGATTTCCCCATTATAAACCCAACACTACAACTCCCAGAATGCAAAGTTAAAGCCAAGCCACTCCCACGTGGGATGCAGCATGCTCGGCTGTATGGACAGTCTCTTAGAGGAGGTGACTGTACACGATTGCTTGCATACTCCTGGTCTTTGCATGTATTGCCCCCCACTCCCTGCCCTTGCTCACCCTTACACTCCTAATCTCTGCATGCATTGACGCCCCCTTCCTTGCTCACCCTTACACTCCAGGTCTTTGCATGCATTGAATCCTGCATGCATTGAATCCCCCTCCCTTGCTCACCCTTACACTCCAGGTCGTTGCATGCATTGAATCCCCCTCCCTTGCTCACCCTTACACTCCAGGTCGTTGCATGCATTGAATCCCCCTCCCTTGCTCACCCTTACACTCCAGGTCTTTGCATGCATTGAATCCCCCTCCCTTGCTCACCCGTACACTCCAGGTCTTTGCATGCATTGAATCCCCCTCCCTTGCTCACCCTTACACTCCAGGTCTTTGCATGCATTGAATCACCCTCCCTTGCTCACCCGTACACTCCAGGTCTTTGCATGCATTGAATCCCCCTCCCTTGCTCACCCTTACACTCCAGGTCGTTGCATGCATTGAATCCCCCTCCCTTGCTCACCCTTACACTCCAGGTCTTTGCATGCATTGAATCCCCCTCCCTTGCTCACCCTTACACTCCAGGTCGTTGCATGCATTGAATCCCCCTCCCTTGCTCACCCTTACACTCCAGGTCGTTGCATGCATTGAATCCCCCTCCCTTGCTCACCCTTACACTCCAGGTCTTTGCATGCATTGAATCACCCTCCCTTGCTCACCCGTACACTCCAGGTCTTTGCATGCATTGAATCCCCCTCCCTTGCTCACCCGTACACTCCAGGTCTTTGCATGCATTGAATCCCCCTCCCTTGCTCACCCTTACACTCCAGGTCTTTGCATGCATCGAATCCCCCTCTCTTGCTCACCCTTACTCTCACGGATGGCACTCTGTAAAGAGTGGCACAGGACACCCAGGAAGGGTTTTGGGTGGTTGTGCTGAAATAAGGTGGACAGATAAGTACACACACAGCTGAAAGTATTGAGAACGAAGAGTAGGCAAGTGTAGCAAGGAAATAAGGTACAACAGAATGGATTCCCTCTTGGGGTGTATGCAGATATAGGAAAAGAGTATTCCACGGACCTTAGGAAAAACTCTAGCCTTCTGCACAGTTTGCTATAACAGAGGCCCACGCTGTTTGCTCATGACTTGGAACAGCAGCTATGGGTGTCAGTAACGCAGAAACGAGACAAGGGAAAGGGCAGAGGTTGCCTGACGGAAACCAACAGACAAGCTCTGTACAAGGGGTCTACAAACAGAACAAGAGAAGACACTAGCAGACAAATCCAGGAAAAAGGAAGTCGATAGCAAACTAGCAGAAGGAAATGAAGGGAAAATCGTATAACAGGATTGGATTGGAATAAAGAATAAAGGGTTGAAAACAAGAAAGATAGCAAGGGAGCAGCAGTCAGGAAACAGGGAGACTGCAATAACTGAAAGTAAATAATGTAGGTAAACTGTTGTGAATAGCAGAGGACGGTAGGGTACAGGGTTGAGAGCTCAGAAGAGCAGGAAAGCAATGAGCAAGCCCAAAGGAGCAGGGCTGTAAGGAAAGGAGCCCAGAGGGAAAGGGCTTAGGGCAGCGGAGGGAAGCAGGCTGCACGGCAAGGAGCCCAAAAGGACCGGGCAGCAAGGAGTGAGCCCAGAGGAGCAGGGTCGCTGACTGTAGAAGACTGTAAAGGACTGTAGAGGACTGCTAGGCTGAGAACTCAGCCTACAAAGGCTGTAGGTACCAAGCAGCGGAGCGTGATCGGCTGCAAGGTAGGAAGCCTCGAGGACAAGGGCTGTTGGCAGCGGAGAGAAGCAGGCTGCGCGGCAAGGAGCCAGAAGGAACGGGCAGCAAGGAGTAAGCCCAGAGGAGCAGGGCCGCTGACTGTAGAAGGCTGCCAAGGACTGTAGAGGGCTGTTATGCTGGAAGTCCAGCGGATGAAGGCTGTAGTTTGGAGGCAGTGGAGAGTGAATGGCTGCGAGGCAGGAGCCTGGAAGACAATGGCGGAAGGTAGCAGCTGAACATGATCAGCTGCAAGGCAGAAGCCCAGAAGGGCAGAGTCGGAGGCTGGGAAGCAGCAGAGTGAGATCGGCTGCAAAGCAAGAGCCTGGAAAACTAATGCGGAAGGTAGCAGCGAAGCGTGATCGGCTGCAATGTAGAGAGCCCGGCAGGGCACTGGAGGAGGCTGGAAAGCAGCAGAGCGTGATCGGCTGCAATGTAGAGAGCCCGGCAGGGCACTGGAGGAGGCTGGAAAGCAGCAGAGCGTGATCAGCTGCAATGTGTAGAGAGCCCGGCAGGGCACTGGATCCAAAAGCCGGAGTAAGGAAGAACCGCCTACAAGATCCATAGCTCGGAGGAAAAAGGGTGCCGGAACGACTCCTAATGCAAGAGACTGAGCCCCTGCAGGCAGCAGCTTTTATACCGCCCAGCCCAGCACAGAGGCAGGCTAATTGCTCGCACCTGGATCAGCACACCTGCAAACAATCGGCCACCTCCCTCTCTGTTCCTGAGCTGGTGGAAGCAGAGGAGATCCCTAGGGCTTCTGGGGATTGTAGTTCCGAAGATGACGAATAGGAATGGCCAGGAATAGATGGTTATAGCCAAGTGCATTGTGGTAAGTGTAGTTTGTTGGGAAAAATAGAAAAGCACCAAAGTCTTGCAAATGGAAAATAAATCCATATTGATCGCAAATGTATGCGCCCATGGCCCAGGCATGACACTTACACTCCAGGTCTTTGCATGCATTGAATCCCCCTCCCTTGCTCACCGTTAGACTCCAGGTCTTTGCATGTATTGAATCCCCTCCCTTGCTCACCCTTACACTCCAGGTCGTTGCATGTATTGAATCCCCTTCCCTTGCTCACCCTTACATTCCAGGTCTTTGCATGCATTGAATCCCCCTCCCTTGCTCACCCTTACACTCCAGGTCTTTGCATGCATTGAATCCCCCTCCCTTGCTCACCCTTACACTCCAGGTCTTTGCATGCATTGAATCCCCCTCCCTTGCTCACCCTTACACTCCAGGTCTTTGCATGCATTGAATCCCCCTCCCTTGCTCACCCTTACACTCCAGGTGTTTGCATGCATTGAATCCCCCTCCCTTGCTCACCCTTACACTCCAGGTCTATGCATGCATTGAATCACTCTCCCTTGCTCACCCGTACACTCCAGGTCTTTGCATGCATTGAATCCCCCTCCCTTGCTCACCCTTACACTCCAGATCTTTGCATGCATTGAATCCCCCTCCCTTGCTCGCTGTTACACTCCAGGTCTTTGCATGTATTGAATCCCCCTCCCTTGCTCACCCTTAGACTCCATGTCTTTGCATGCATTGAACCCCCCCTCCCTTGCTCACCCTTACACTCCAGGTCTTTGCATGCATTGAATCCCCCTCCCTTGCTCACCCTTACACTCCAGGTGTTTGCATGCATTGAATCCCCCTCCCTTGCTCACCCTTGCAATCCAGGTCTTTGCATGCATTGAATCACTCTCCCTTGCTCACCCGTACACTCCAGGTCTTTGCATACATTGAATCCCCCTCCCTTGCTCACCCTTACACTCCAGGTCTTTGCATGCATTGAATCCCCCTCCCTTGCACACTGTTACACTCCAGGTCTTTGCATGTATTGAATCCCCTCCCTTGCTCACCCTTACACTCCAGGTCGTTGCATGGATTGAATCCCCCTCCCTTGCTGTCAGGTTTTCACATTTTGTACCTCACATCTGCAAGGGCCCTATGAGAGTTGGGTGTTTCAAATATTATTTCAGGAAAATTAGAAAGGGAAGTTTGTTTAAGTATTAAATAAACTTAGGTTAGAATGTAGTAAATTTCATTTAAAAGCCTGTTCATTTTTCTTTAACTCAACTTTCACTTAGAAAGATGAAATGCTCCCAAGCCAAGATGGTGGAACACCTTCTCAGCAGTGATTGGTTTGGTTTTCAGCAGGCAGCTTTGTTTTGTCATTTGGAATGTTCTCCATAATTCTAAACTGCCTTTCATTAAAGTATTCACTAGAGTAGGTCATGTTTTTCTGGAGTTCTGGGTAAAATAATAATAGTTATTTAAAAGTTATAGAGCATTCGTTTTTCAGTTCTAGTTCATACTAGTATTTTTATTTCAAGAAGCAAGTTTGCAGAAAATCTACTGAAGAAGATTTCCATGAGATCTGAATGCTGAACAGCTGATGAGAACTGCATAGTTACCAAGACTGAGATAAGTGTTGTTTCACATTTTTGAACGAACTCAAAGACTTTAAGCTTTCCTTCTAAGACTTATGAAGAATCTGTTGTGGATTGATATTTTTTTTAATGAACTAGAATTTCGTATTTGTTTGAAGATAACAAGAATTTCATTTTTAAAAGAAAGTAAAATTCATGAAAAAGTTGCCGCAAGTTGTCTATGTAAAAAGTTCATAACCTTTATTAATTTGGCGTGCGGATCGTAACTGCCGTTGTACTAATGTTAAATAACCAATCTTAACATTAGAACTAACATTGTATTTTTGGGTTCGTATCGTATCGTCTTTGCCGTAGTTGCTTGGATCTACGTGCGAGCGTGGATTAAAGGAAAGGACCTTTGTACGTCAGGAGTGCGTCGCAGCCATTTTGTGGATTTCTTCAGTTTTCCTTTTTCTCTGCGCTACGCGTCGTATTAATAAACGAGCGTTACGGACAGATGTCAGTTGCATTTTCTTTTCAACGCGATTGTGTATAATACCGTTTTGGCAGCTGATAGAGTGAGTTTCATTTTGAATAATTATCAAAGACATTATTAGAGCAACAAGCAATATATATATTTTTTGGGAAAAGCTTCATATCTTCTAAAGAATTCAATAAGACTTCAGATACAAAGTAAATAGCAGGTAACACAATAAGGAATAATTTAGTCTTACAAATCACACATTAGAATTAATTAGTTTATACTAATCATAATGTTGCTTGGGTATTATTATAAGGATTCAAGAAATAAAAGAAAAGCAGAGTAAATATAGTCAAGTTGAAGACATTATAATCTGATTATCCACTGTCACTAATATGAATCTTCTTGAAGAAGCCTAATGGCAAAACAAGCTTAGGCAACAGGTAATTAGAGTTAAGGCTTGTCAAAGAGTATAGTTTAGATTGAGTTAAAGACATTATATTGAACGTTGTGTTTTCCTTTTAGGAACCCTTCTGTGTTGAAACACTCCAGTGAAGACAGTCTGAAGTACCTGCAGTGGGAGTTCTTGTCTGTTGTTATTTTATCCATTCCCCTTTCCCCTTGGGTTTGCCTGGCCAATAGTTTTGTAGTATAAGGATTGTTGAGCAGGCAGGCTTTGGGGGTTTGGTGGGCCAGCTTCACTCCTGCAGGATCCAACTACTTCAGTTCTTGACAGAATGAAAGGCCCACGTATTTGATCCTGCCTGAGTGAAGATGGACCCCGAGTCAGGGTTGAGTTTGGTCGCTTTGGATTTACGAGGAGCCTATCACCTGGTTCGTGTTCGTGAAGGCGACGAGTGGAAAACTGCATTTAGAACACGCTATGGACTTTTTGAGTATCAGGTGATGCCATTTGGCCTGTGTAATGCTCCAGCAGCATTTCAATTTTTTATAAATCAGGTCCTTCGTGAATATTTAGATGTATTTGTAGTGGTCTACATTGATGACATCTTGATTTTTTCTAAAGAAGAACAACATTTATAACATGTAAAGAAGGTCTTATTGAAATTGCGCGAGAACCATCTATTTGCAAAACTGGAAAAGAGCCAGTTTCACACAAATTGTGTGGAATTTTTAGGCTTTGTGTTATCTCCGGAAGGTCTTGAGATGGATTCAAGTAAAGTAAAGGCAGTTAGAGATTGGCCGCAACCAAGTTCAGTAAAGGATATTCAATGTTTCATTGGATTTGCAAATTTTTATCGACGATTTATTCAAAATTTTTCTTTGGTGGTTTCTCCAATCACTAACTTGTTAAAGAAAGATGTGAAGTTTGCATGGAGTGAGGAGGCTGAAGAAGCTTTTACATTTCTTAAAGAAAAATTTATTTCAGGACCAATTTTGTTACACCCTGATGTGGATCAACCATTCTTTGTGGAGGCTGATGCTTCCGATTGTGCCATGGGAGCAGTTTTGTCGCAACGCCATTCAAGGACAGGACAGATTCATCCAGTAGCATTTTTTTCAAAAAAGTTTACATCAGCTGAGAGGAATTATACAATTACGGACAGAGAACTTTTGGCCATCAAGTCAGCATTTGAGGAATGTAGACATTATCTTTTGGGTGGACGTCATCAAGTTACAGTTTTGACTGATCACAGAAACTTGACGTTTCTTCGTTCCGCCAAGACTTTGACTCCAAGACAACGTCGTTGGTCATTGTTTTTTGCAGAATTTGATTTTGTGATCACGTTTAAGCCAGGACGTTTGAATGGAAAGGCGGATGTCTTATCCCGATGCTATCTAGGAAGTTTGAAGAATGATGATTGTGCTCCAGTGTCACTTTTGTCTGAAAGAAATTTTGTAGTAGATGAGGTGCATAAGGAAATTGATTTTCGAAAACAAATTCTTCAGTTATTATCTAAGGAAGAATTACAAGAATGGGAAGCTGGAGATCCTGTGCGAAGTATTAAGGAAGGTTTGGCTTATGTAGATGCAAAATTGTATCTTCCTTCTGAGAAGTTACAGGAAGAGGCATTGAAGAATTGTCATGACTCACCATTGGCAGGTCATCCAGGAGTTAAGAAAACTTTAGAACTGGTTCGAAGAGAATTCTGGTGGGAGAAGATACGTGAAGACACAGAAAACTATGTTAGTATGTGTGAAGTTTGTATTAGAGCAAAATCAGATCATCAAAAGGCTGCTGGTTTATTAGTACCTCTGCCAATTCCACCTCGTCCATGGCATACAGTGTCCATGGATTACATAGTCGAGTTACCACCTGATAAGGGATTTTCAACCATTTTAGTAGTTGTAGATGTTTTTTCAAAGGCAGGACATTTCATTCCAATTAAAGGGGCTGTTACAGCCACGTCTTTGGCAGAAGCCTTTTTGCAAAATTTAGTGAAACTTCATGGTCGGCCATGTCAAGTGATTTCAGATCATGGATCTCAATTTGTCTCAAAGTTCTGGAAGGCTTTTTGTAAGGAATTGGGAATTGAAATTAACCTAACTACCAGTTATCACCCTGAGGGTAATGGCCAAACAGAAAGGGTGAACCAGGAGTTAGAGAAGTATATTCAGTGTTATTTGAACATGTGAACATGCCCACAGAAAGCATCCTACTGCAGAGGCAGAAAAAGCCTACCAAGAAATAAACAAAACCTAAAAAACAGCTACTATTACCTACAAATCTAATGCGTATAATAATAGGATCAGCAATGCGACCTCAGATACCAAGGAACTATTTGCCATTCTAAAAGATTTGGAAAACCCTACCCCAGCCATAAACCCAACCATCCCCAGCAAGGAATGGTGCACCACTATTCAAGACGCACTAACAGCCAAAATTGAACTACTCCAAATAAAAATCACATCCAAAAAACAATCACTAGCCAACAAACCTGCCCTCCTTAATCTAAATCGACCACATCAGGAATTCACCAGCTCCCCATTCCACTTCACACCAGTATCCCAAAATGTAGTGTTTGACACCATCGCCAAACTTAAAGCCTCCAAATGCAAAGGAGATTCTGTCCCCGCATCAGTAGTCAAATCCTGCGCCCACACCCTCACCCCCATTATCACCAACTTCGTGAACGCATCCTTCAATACTAACCTAGTACCAGCTAGCATCAAAGAAGCCTGGGTCACCCCTCTCCTGAAAAAACCTACCCTAGACCCTACTGTGCCCACTAATTACAGGCCAATAACAACTGTCCCATTTCTCCTCAAAATATTGGATAAATTAGCATACAACCAAGTCCAAACTCACCTTGAACAAAACCACCTCCTTGGCACGAGGCAATCAGGCTTCCGCCCCAACCATAGCACAGAAATGGCACTCCTTGACTTAAAAATCCAGATGGATGCCATCAGAGACTCAGGAAAACTCTGCATCCTCCTCCTACTCGATCTCTCCGCTGCGTTTGATTTAGTAGACCATAATAAACTGTGCGCCATACTAGCGAAAGACTTCAACTTCTCCACCGAAGCTACTACCTGGATCAAATCTTTTCTTGCTGACCGCACCTCCAGGGTCGCCATAGGTAAAGAAGCCGCTGACCCCATCATAGTACCCATTGGTGTCCCCCAAGGTTCCTGTCTCGCACCAACATTATACAATGCATACACTAAACTCCTCTTCTCAGCGCTAGACGACATGGGTGTCATCTACACCAACTTTGCAGACGACACCCAGATCCTCATCCCTTTATCGGGAGACTACACTCAAGACACCGACACTATCAACAAAATATATGCCATAATCCAAAATTGGATGGCACTAAATAGCCTCTGTCTCAATGATGAGAAGACTGAGGTTCTCATTGTGGGCTCCCAATCCAAAATAGAAGCATTACATGCTGATTACTCATCCATCAACATCGATGGCACAAACATATCAGTACTCAAACAAGTAAAAACACTAGGTGTCTACCTAGATGCCAACCTCACCATGACCAAGCACATTAACGCCCTCTCTTCCTCTACCTCCTACACCGCAAAACTTATTGCTCTCAGTCGCCAATTCTTGACACCCACCAACTGTATCACGCTGGCAAGAGATTTAATCTTATCCAGGCTCGACGACTGCAACGTACTCTACCTGGGTACCTCAAAAGCCAATCTAAACAAACTACAGCTTATTCAAAATAAAGCCCTTCGGGCGGCCCTTGGATTAAGGAAGTCAGATCACATCTCAAATATTAGAAGAAACCATCACTGGCTCCCCATCAAAGCCAGGGTCACATTCAAAGCCCTGTGCGTCACATTCAAATGCATCCACTCTTGCGCCCCCATCTACCTCAACCACGCCATCACCAAAAAAGTATCAAAGAGGCCCCTCAGATCTAACAGTCAACTACTCCTAGCCATACCCCGCTACAAGACAACCAAGGCAGGAGGCAGTAGTTTCCAATACCTCGCACCCACATATTGGAACACTCTTCCCCTCCCCATCAAAAATGAGCAAACGTTCTCAGGCTTCAAGAAATCCCTGAAAACGTGGCTATTTAACCAAGACTAAGGAAATATCATTGTACTGAAGCCCTGCATTAAATGTCTCGTGTATGATTATTTTGTATTCACATGCACTGCGCCCGATTGGCAATTTCTAAGAAATGTTTTAACCAAGCTGTCTGTAACATCGCCGTGGTACCCAAGGGTTTGGGCGAGTAATAAATGCAATAAATAAATGAATAAATAAATAAATAAATTTGGGTTCTGATCACAGTTGGGTAGAGTAGTTGTGGTTGGTGGAATTTTGTTATAACAACACTTTAAAGGATTCTACTTCTATGTCACCATTTTTTGGAAATCAAGGGTTTCATCCACATTTTCTGAGAGGAGTAGTTCTAGAAGATGTAGAAGTTCCTGATGTTGAGTGCAGGTTGAGAACTATGGGACAGAATCTGGAGAAGGCAGTTCGAGCTTTGAAAGTTAGCAAATTAAGTTACAAGAAATTTGCTGATAAGAAGCGGAGGGAGGCTCCTAAATATCAGATAGGAGATAAGGTATGGTTATCCACTAAGAATTTAGCTCTAAAAGGGAAGAACAAATTTAGTCCTCGTTTTATTGGATCATTTGAAGTTGAGAAAGTTTTTTCTCCAGTTACTTTGAAATTGAAATTACCATCTAGTATGAAAATACACCCTACATTTCATGTCAAATTGTTTAAGCCATGTAGTAGTGACACTAGATTATTGGGAGTACCAGGTCCAGTATTTTCTGATGATGATTGTGAATATGAAGTTCAAGCTATTTTGTATTCTCAAATAGCTCGAGGGCATTTGCAATATTTAGTGGATTGGAAAGTGTATGGTCCCGAAGAGAGATCTTGGGTTAGAAGTGAGGATGTTCATGCTCCTAGATTGACCAAGAAGTTTCATCAGTTACAACCCTTTAAACCAGGCACTGGGACAGGGCTTTACGGGGGAGGGGGGTACTGTCAGGTTTTCACATTTTGTATCTCACATTTGTAAGGGCCCTATGAGAGTTGGGTGTTTCAAATATTATTTCAGGAAAATTAGAAAGGGAAGTTTGTTTAAGTATTAAATAAACTTAGGTTAGAATGTAGTAAATTTCATTTAAAAGCCTGTTCACTTTTCTGTAACTCAACTTTCACTTAGAAAGATGACATTCTCCCAAGTCAAGATGGTGGAACACCTTCTCAGCAGTGATTGGTTTGGTTTTCAGCAGGCAGCTTTGTTTTGTCATTTGGAATGTTCTCCATGATTCTAAACTGCCTTTCATTAAAGTATTCACTAGAGTAGGTCATGTTTTTTTGGAGTTCTGGGTAAAATAATAATAGTTATTTAAAAGTTATAGAGCATTCGTTTTTCAGTTCCAGTTCATACTAGTATTTTTATTTCAAGAAGCAAGTTTGCAGAAAATCTACTGAAGAAGATTTCCATGAGATCTGGATGCTGAACAGCTGAAGAGAACTGCATAGTTACCAAGACTGAGATAAGTGTTGTTTCACATTTTTGAATGAACTCAAAGACTTTAAGCTTTCCTTCTAAGACTTATGAAGAATCGGTTGTGGATTGATATTTTTTTTAATGAACTAGAATTTCGTATTTGTTTGAAGATAACAAGAATTTCATTTTTAAAAGAAAGTAAAATTCATGAAAAAGTTGCCGCAAGTTGTCTATGTAAAAAGTTCATAACCTTTATTAATTTGGCGTGCGGATTGTAACTGCCGTTGTACTAATGTTAAATAACCAATCTTAACATAAGAACTAACATTGTATTTTTGGGTTTGTATCGTATCGTCTTTGCCGTAGTTGCTTGGATCTACGCGCGAGCGCGGATTAAAGGAAAGGACCTTTGTACGTCGCGAGTGCGTCGCAGCCATTTTGTGGATTTCTTCAGTTTTCCTTTTTCTCTGCGTTACGCGTCGTATTAATAAACAAGCGTTACGGACAGATGTCAGTTGCATTTTCTTTTAAACGCAACTGTGTATAATACCTTTTTGGCAGCTGATCGAGTGAGTTTCATTTTGAATAATTATCAAAGACATTATTAGAGCAACACGCAATATATATATTTTTTGGGAAAAGCTTCTTATCTTCTAAAGAATTCCATAAGACTTCAGATACAAAATAAATAGCAGGTAACACAATAAGGAAGAATTTAGTCTTACAAATCACACATTAGAATTAATTAGTTTATACTAATCACAATGTTGCTTGGGTATTATTATAAGGATTCAAGAAATAAAAGAAAAGCAGAGTAAATATAGTCAAGTTGAAGACATTATAATCTGATTATCCACTGTCACTAATATGAATCTACTTGAAGAAGCCTAATGGCAAAACAAGCTTATGCAACAGGTAATTAGAGTTAAGGCTTGTCAAAGAGTATAGTTTAGATTGAGTTAGATAGTTTTATTTTCCTTTTAGGAACACTTCTGTGTTGAAACACTCCAGTGAAGATAGTTTGAAGTACCTGCAGTGGGAGTTCTTGTCTGTTGTTATTTTATCCATTCCCCTTTCCCCTTGGGTTTGCCTGGCCAATAGTTTTGTAGTATAAGGATTGTTGAGCAGGCAGGCTTTGGGGGTTTGGTGGGCCAGCTTCACTCCTGCAGGATCGAACTACTTCAGTTCTTGACACTTGCTCACCCTTACACTCCAGGTCTTTGCATGCATTGAATCCCCCTCCCTTGCTCACCCTTACACTCCAGGTCGTTGCATGCATTGAATCGCTCTCCCTTGCTCACCCTTACACTCCAGGTCATTGCATGTACTTAATCCCCCTCCCTTGCTCACCCATACACCCCAGGTCCTTGCATGTATTGAATCTCCCTCCCTTGCTCACCCTTACACTCCAGGTGTTTGCATGCATTGAATCCCCCTCCCTTATTCACCCTTAGACTCCAGGTCTTTGCATGCATTGAATCACCCTCGCTTGCACACCCTTACACTCCAGGTCTTTGCATGCATTGAATCCCCCTCCCTTGCTCACCCTTACACTCCAGGTCGTTGCATGTATTGAATCCCCTCCCTTGCTCACCCTTACACTCCAGGTCTTTGCATGCATTGAATCACCCTCCCTTGCTCACCCTTACACTCCAGGTCTTTGCATGCATTGAATCACCCTCCCTTGCTCACCCGTACACTCCAGGCCTTTGCATGCATTGAATCCCCCTCCCTTGCTCACCCTTACACTCCAGGTCTTTGCATGCATTGAATCACCCTCCCTTGCTCACCCGTACACTCCAGGTCCTTGCATGCATTGAATCCCCCTCCCTTGCTCATCCTTACACTCCAGGTCTTTGCATGCATTGAATCCCCCTCCCTTGCTCACCCTTACACTCCAGGTCTATGCATGCACTGAATCCCCCTCCCTTGCTCACCCTTACACTCCAGGTCGTTGCATGCATGGAATCCCCCTCCCTTGCTCACCCTTACACTCCAGGTCTTTGCATGCATTGAATCCCCCTCCCTTGCTCACCTTTACACTCCAAGTCTTTCGATGCATTGAATCCCCCTCCCTTGCTCACCCTTACACTCCAGGTCTTTGCATGCATTGAATCCCCCTCCCTTGCTCACCCTTACACTCCAGGTCTTTGCATGCATTGAATCCCCCTCCCTTGCTCACCGTTACACTCCAGGTCTTTGCATGCATTGAATCCCCCCTCCCTTGCTCACCCTTACACTCCAGGTCTTTGCATGCTTTGAATCCCAATCCCTTGCTCACCCTTACACTCCAGGCCTTTACATGTATTGGACAGGAGCTCCACCATGGTGGGCCGGGGGGGGGGGGGGCACAGCGCCCCCACAGGGAGTCTGCCAGACAGGGCTTGCGACTTGAGGGCATAAGTGCAGAGAAACGGGCTACTGTCCCCTTACTTAGGTAGCAAACGAGGTCCGGGAGCACTCATGGCCCCAGTGGAGATGTCCCAACCTTTCAGCTGCCGACTGCACTTCCCAAAGGACTGCATGCACCGTCAGTGCTGCAGGAATGCACACGATGGGCTTCAAAGCCATGCACATGAGTTGCACTGCTGCTAATTCAGTGACTTTGAGCAGTGACAGGGACCTGCAAAGCTGAATTCTTTAAAGTAGAAAGCTAGCACAGCAGGTAAGATTATGTGAACTGTGCATTGAAATGCACCATTTCCAACTGGGTGGGGGTCCAGCTCGGGTGCCTGCGCACATTCTGGGATGGAGGGGACATTTTTTGCCCCCCTAGTGCTAATCACACACCTACCTAAGGGGCATTCTATGGAGGAAATGTGACCCTGGTAGAGACCACAGGGGAGAGGATCCTAACGCCCGTTGAGTTCTGTATCTTGCACCCTAACAGGAGAGAAAGCCAAGGGCCCACTGAGGTCTATAGCTCAGTCTCTAGATCCAGAAAATCAGAGCAACCCAGATCCTGCTGAGTGTGATATCACAGACACTGGCAGAGATCAGATCCAGAGAAGCAGAGCGAGAGAGAGAGCGAGATAACCCACAGCCTGCTGAGTGTGATATCACAGACACTGGCAGAGATCAGATCCAGAGAAGCAGAGCGAGAGAGAAACCCCAGATCCTGCTGAGTGTGATATCACAGACAATAGCAGAGATCAGATCCAGAGAAGCAGAGCGAGAGATAACCCACAGCCTGCTGAGTGTGATATCACAGACACTGGCAGAGATCAGATCCAGAGAAGCAGAGCGAGAGAGAAACCCCAGATCCTGCTGAGTTTGATATCACAGACAATGGCACAGATCAGATCCAGAGAAGCAGAGCGAGAAATAACCCACAGCCTGCTGAGTATGATATCACAGACACTGGAAGAGATCAGATCCAGAGAAGCAGAGCGAGAGAGAAACCCCAGATCCTGCTGAGTGTGATATCACAGACACTGACAGAGATCAGATCCAGAGAAGCAGAGCGAGAGAGAAAACCCAGATCCTGCTGAGTGTGATATCACAGACACTGACAGAGATCAGATCCAGAGAAGCAGAGCGAGAGAGAGAGAGATAACCCACAGCCTGCTGAGTGTGATATCACAGATACTGGCAGAGATCAGACCCAGAGAAGCAGAGGAGAGAGAAACCCCAGATCATGCTGAGTGTGATATCACAGATACTGACAGAGATCGGATCCAAAGAAGGGGAGAGAGAAAAGAAACCCAGATCCTGCAGATAGGTCGGTCCCAGACCCCAGAAAGCCTTGCGGACAACACAAAGGGTCTTGAACTTGATCCTTGCAGCCACAGGAAGCCAGTGGAGGGATTCAGCGCCAGAGAGATGCAGTCCCTGGGCTTGAGGCCAAGGATAAGTCTTGCAGTTCTGTTCTGGGTGAGTTTCAGAGGGTGCAAAGCAGAGGCAGGGAGGTTGAGAAAGAGGCTGTTGCAGTAGTCCAGCCTGGAGACAACCAGGGCTCTGGAGACAGTGAGCTTCTGGGGGAAGGTGAGAAAAGGAAGAGTACCTCTGAGGAGGTGCAGCTGGTAGTTGGACTTTTTAGAAATGTCCAAAATGTGAGGGGAGAAGGAGAGAGTGGAGTCGAAGATGACCCCAAGGTTTTTTGCCTCACAGGTGGGTGCGGGCACTGGCCAAGGGAGGCTGGCCAGAGTGAGAGGGGGAAAGCGGCAGCAGGTGTCCCAATGCAAACAATCTCAGTCTTACTGGTGTTGAGGCACAGGTCACGTGCAGCACACCATGGCTGAATGGCAGACAGTCAGATATGAGCGAGGTAAAGAAGGTGGCAGAGGGTAGCCTGGAGGAGAGTTGCGTGTCATCCGCATAACACTGGAAGTTAGAGATGAAAGTGGCAATCATATGTGCCAGGGCAGCCATGTAGACATTGAAAACCCAGGGGCATAAGTTAGAACCCTGGGGAACGCCACAGATTGAAAGAGTGATCATAGAGAGAAAGGATCCAAGTTCCACCTGGAATGGGCGGTCAGTAAGGAAGGAGGTTAACCACGCCAGAGCCTGACCTGTGATTCCCAGGGTATCACAGAGATGTGAGATCAGGATGTTGTGGTTTACCGTGTAAAAGGCAGAGGAGAGGTCAGGAAGAATGAGGATAGATGGAGTGTTAGTGTCAAGGTTTGAGAGTAGATCTTCACAGGTGTTCAGAAGAGCAGTTTCCGTGCCTCTGGATGCTCTAAAGCCAGACTGATGGTCGTGGAGGCAACCAGCAGATTCAGTGTGGAGGGTGAGCTGGGAGATAGCCAGCTTCTCCAGGAGTTTGTCCAGGAAAGGGGTGATCAAGATGGGGTGGTATTTTGCAGACATGGAAGTGTCAGCGGAGGGTTTCTTAAATAGAGGGCGCACAAAGGAGTGCTTAAGAGAAGTTGGAAAAACTCCAGTGGCATAAGAAAGATTGCAAAGATCAGCCAAGGCTGGAGCGAGAAAGTCAATGTTGTCCTTATTGGTTTTGGAGGGGCATGAGTCCACCTGTTTGGATGAGGCCTTCCTAGACCGGACTTGTCTGGCAACCTCATCAGGTATGATATGGGGTGAGAGAAGAGAGGAGAAGTGGTGGAGTAGCCAAGGGAGGCTCCCGAGGTATTGTTGTATGATGTGGTGTGGAAGTGAGAGAGGAAAGGATGTCTTGGGGTTTTGCAGTGAAGTGTGCAGCCAGAGCCGAGCAGGTCCTGGGTGGGTGTGACAGAAGAGGAGGCTGCTGCAGCATTGGCCAGTTCCTTACAGGCTTTGAACATTTCGGCCATGTTGTTTCATGCAGCGGAGATGCAGGCTTGAATAAATACTCTTTTCTTGGTGTGGATGCAGAGTGGATATTGCCTTTGAAGGAGGCAGCAGGCCAGTTTGTCAGAAGGTCCGCCTGACGAATTCCATTTCCGCTCAGAGGCCCTACACTTCCATTTAAGGGCAGCCAGATCAGAGTCGTACCAAGAGTTCCACTTTTTGGAAGGCTTCAGGCAGACCCTCAGGACACGGACAAGAGTATCAAGGGTGTTAGAGATAGAGAGATTGAAGTTATCGAGGGCTGTGTCAGGGTGGGAGTCAGCTGCAGGAGTAGGGGGCAGGGAGTAGGTGGAGGCAAAGGCAGTCGCTGTCACTCTTTTCATGGGTCTGGTGACTTTGAAACCTAGGGGCCGTGCTTTTGTGCCGATGCAAGGAGAGAGGCGAGCTTCAAGTGTGAAGAGAGCAGCGAGCGGTCTGTTCAAGAGAGAGAGGTAGTGAGAGGGATAGAGAGAAGGATGTCGGTAGAGATGAGAGCATCCAAGGTGTGGCCCACACTGTGCGTGGCGCCAGAAGGTAAGATAGAGTGGGAGAGAGAATTGCATAGGTTGCAGAAAGGTCCTGAAGAGTCAGTATCACAGACAGTGGCAGATATCACATCAAGAGAATGTGAAAAACCAGAGGGTGTTTCACTGCCTATACCAGGGGATACCTTACTCATGTGGCCACGGCATGGCCATCGCCTTTGGATCCAGATCCCCCCTTTTCCAATACCCCTATCCAATCTTATTTCATGGATATTCCAACTTCCCAGATACCACGCTCTCCTACACAAACACTGAGCCGAGGACGAGGAGATCTAAGTCTGAAAGGATTACCACCCACTGAACATGTCCCTCTAATGAGATCAGGCAGGGTCAGGCACTTGACTTTAATCCCGCACACCTAATACCTATTAACTCTCACCAAATGAAGGTGGAAAACTGAGACCCACTTTGAGCAAGGAGGTGCACGAGAAGGAGCAGTTCCTCCAGGGCTATGGTGAACTAGGCGAAGGAGATCGACAATCCAAGGGGCTGAACTGTAGGGGCAGGAAGCCAGAGACACCCCCCTGGTGAGAGATTGTTATCTCTTAAAGGCTGTGTGGCTTGTGCATGACAGCCCAGCTGGAAGGGAGAAAGAGTCTTCCGACTGCTACAAGGTTACCAGCCACCCTCTGGGGTGAATGAGAGAGTTGGGGAGGTGCAGAAGCGGCAGTGGTAACCACCTTGACTCCTACATCAAAGACCCGAAAGATGAAAGCATCTTAACATGACAGGTCTGTTAAGGGAAGCAAAGAAAGCCTGGTCTGTGTTTAAATTAAATGCTTGCGACAGTACCCGAGGGATGAAGGTTACGCAAGCACTGGTAAACTGCAAAAAAAGTGAATCCATTGTTAAGAACTGTAAATACGAAATACAAAGTAGAAGAGTGGTCCGGCGAAGTGAGATTGCCTAATTGAAAGTCTCTGTGAAATGTATTAAAGCTGCACAGAGAGCGGGAGGCGAGAGAAAGAAAGTAACCACAAAACTGCATGAAAGAAAAGGTGGAAAGACTTGATCTAGAAGCAATTTATATGAAAGCAAGTCATACGTAGTAAGTACAAAGTACATTTTCAAAGAGACACTGGAACTGAAGAAAAGAATGTAAAGAGGAATTAAAGAAAGAAAGGAGCGTTGAAGTGATCATGTGGACGTGAGAGCAAAAATTCTCCCAGTTTCGAAAGTCTTCGACGGCTGAAAGTACCAAGGGGGTCTGAACCAGGCTGAGGGAGATCCATGTGTGAAGTGAAAGTTAAAGGCAAAGATGGTCCGAGCCCGGTTGAGGAAGACCCGTGTGTGAAGTGAAAGTTAAAGGCAATGATGGTCCGAGCCCGGCTGAGGGAGACCCATGTGTGAAGTGAAAGTTAAAGGCAAAGATGGTCCGAGTCTGGCTGAGTGAGACCCGGGTGTGAAGTGAAGGTTGAAGGCAAAGATGGTCCGAGCCCGGCTGAAGGGAACCTATAGTGTGGAATGTGAGGAAAGCTTGGGGGAGGGAACCCCACCAAGAAGAAGAGGTTGCAGCCTGATTAAGGGGTACCTATAGTGAACTGCGACCAAATACTATACTTAGAAACTTTTTGTTTTGAAACTGGGTTGAAGCTTGAGGGTGATCTGAACTTGGGTGATGGGAACCCGAGAGGTTAAACCTGTGAACTTGTGGCTCAGACTGGAATTGCCAAGAATGCTGTGGAGGGCAGAGCCAGCCGGCTAACTGTGTTTGCAACCCAAAGTGTGTTCCTCCATCAAGTGTTCCATCTAACCACATGCTGTACAACTTGCGGACGAGAATGAATACTAATTTATATTGCATTCTGACATTGCGTTTTATCACTGATTTTTTCTTTTTTTGTTACATATCCCTATATCACATTAGTTGGAGGGCAGGCATTAGGTTTTTGTTAGTGTTAGGACTGATTATCTATACTCTGGCCTGGTGGACAGATGTATATAAGGCCAATCTATATTGTGACAGGGACAACTTTGGTAAGCCGTAGCCAAACCAGTTTAGGTAAAGGTGACATGCGGTCTAGGCTAAGTTCTTAACAGGTGGTGAGCTTGTAAAGGGTCCACAGTGAGGTCACACAATGGGAGTCACAAATTGCACTTAGACAGGATGTATAAAAATACAGTTACTTAATTGTGGCCAAAACACACTATAAGAAAATGAATACAAGCAGGTAGAAGTATCACACAATACTATCAAACAAAATACATATATACATTCACAGCTTCAAATGTACAATACAAATCAAATACTCCTGCAAAGGAATTAATAGGTACGTATCATACACCAAAAGGTCCACAGAGATGATCCCTAGCTAAAATTGTCCCACCCTAAGTTGCTATGAGCCTTGTGCCCTATTGTTCAGGATACAGTTCCACAGAATTTAGGATGCAGGGAAAAATTGACTTATAATGGGAGTATAGGGGTAGGTTAAAAACTCAATAACTTACCCCCCTTACTCTGAATCTTCCCCAGACTTGGTACAACAAAGCAAGGGTGTCCTAGGTTGCTTTCCCCACCAAAATCTGCGGTCCTCGATTTTCAGGGGTTGCAGGTTCGAGCTTCACTCCTTTTGGGTTCTTTTGCTGGTGCAAAGACTCTCGGTCGAGCAATGCAAAAGCAAACAATGCAGCACGCCTCTCGGGATTAGACTCATGTCAGGTAAGCAGGTTTTCGGACAGTGCACACCTCGCACGGCAATGCAACAGGACTCAGTAGCCGCAGTCGGACTTTCCGGTCTTTCTCGGGTCCCCTTGCACTGCAGTGTAAGCTGCATTGTGCAATGATAAAAAGTTACCACATGTGATACACAAGTAACCACAAGTAGCAACATAGTAACACGACTAAGGGAAACACTGTTTCCCAGGTCTGATAGCCTTAAGGACATACCAGTTTCCCCATAACATTTGAGCAAAGGCTTGTGTAGTGAAGCGTAAGGCTTCACTGCACTGCAAAAAGTACAGGTCAGATTAAAAAATAAAAGCTAAACGTTTAGGGGTTCCATAAAGATGGAAGGAAAGGTGCAGCAAAGAGAATCTTTCCTAACAGTTAGCACAGGCCTTTATCGTTTGACTAAGAATGACTAGGACTGTTTCTTTATTATTTGATGGTCGAGATTACTGCCATTTTAGTTATAGAGCCAGTCAGTAGTTTTTCCACCCCCCTTGAATCTAACAATACAGGTGTTGAAACTTAAAACTCTTGTGTCAGTGTATACTTGTGATACCATGCCTCCCTCACAAGAAGGAGAGAGAGAGAGAAAACACAGAGCCAGCTGAGTGTGATATCACAGACCCAGGAAAGAGGGAGAGAGGGAGAAAAAACCCAGAGCCAGCTGAGTGTGATAACACAGACACTGGCAGAGATCAGATCCAGGGAAAGAAAGAGAGAGAGAGGGAGAGAGAGAGAGAGGGAGAGAGTGTGAGACTCTGTGTGAGAGAGAGAGTGAGTGAGTGAGAGAGTGTGAGAGTGTGTGTGAGAGAGTGAGAGAGAGAGAGAGAGAGAGAGAGAGAGAGAGAGAGAGAGAAAGACTGCTGAGTGTGATATCACAGACCCAGGAAAGAGGGAGAGAGGGAGTAAAACCCCAGAGCCAGCTGAGTGTGATAACACAGACACTGGCAGAGATCAGATCCAGAGAAAGAAAGAGAGAGAGAGAGAGGGAGAGAGAGAGAGAGAGAGAGAGAGAGAGAGAGAGAGAGTGAGACTGTGTGTGAGAGAGAGTGAGTGAGAGAGTGAGAGAGTGTGATATCACAGACCCAGGAAAGAGGGAGAGAGGGAGAAAAAAACCCAAAGCAAGCTGAGTGTGATATCACAGACCCAGGAAAGAGGGAGAGAGGGAGAAAACCCCCAGAGGCAGCTGAGTGTGGTATCACAGACCCAGGAAAGAGGGAGAGAGGGAGAAAAAAACCAGAGCCAGCTGAGTGTGATATCACAGACCCGGGAAAGAGGGAGAGAGGGAGAAAAAACCAGAGCCAGCTGAGCGTGATAACACAGACACTGGCAGAGATCAGATCCAGGGAAAGAAAGAGAGAGAGAGAGAGAGAGAGGGAGAGAGAGAGAGAGAGAGAGAGTGAGAGAGTGTGAGACTGTGTGTGAGAGAGAGAGTGAGTGAGTGAGTGAGTGAGTGAGAGAGTGAGAGAGTGTGATAGTGTGTGTGAGAGAGAGAGAGTGAGAGAGAGAGAGAGAGAGAGAGAAAGACTGCTGAATGTGATATCCCAGACACTGGCAGAGATCAGATCGCGGGAAGGAGAGGCGGAGAAATGGAGTTAATCTGTTATTTGCATTTCTCCAAAAATGTCTAGCTTTGGTTTCACGCCCACTGAAATGTGTAGTTGTGCTGATTGGCTGCCAGTTAGACAGCCACGTTACAGTAATTCTCCTGTCAATATGTAAAAGCAAAAAAAGATGCCTAAAACCCACTTCCGCCTTGTGACTTAAACTTAGAGTTTATTGCAATGGAAGCTGAAGAGGGTAGGTGACTGAACACTCCAACTGAATTCCCTAAAATGCCCCTCTTGGGAGATGTGACTAGCCTCTATGAAGCTTCATGTTTTTCCCACATTTCAGGAAAGGGGGGCAACAGTGGTTAATTAGTGCTTGTAAGAAAGCTAAGCTGAGTACCCAAACATCCCTCCCAGGGTGTTTTCATGCCTCTTCCCGCTTCACACGGCAGGTTTTATTTTCATAATTCCCTCAGCTGTGTCTATTTGCAGAAGACTGCTTCCTCTGGGCTCGTGAAAGCCCACTTACTGCTAAGACACGAAAAGGCCTGGAATTCAAGCAATGCAAACACTGCACCTTGCAATTGCACTCAGGCCTCTTCTGCTGGGTAGCTCATGGGGTTGTGTACATGCCGTAGCTGGCTCATATGGCCAATTACATTTCTCCATGGGACAGCATCGGTTCAGATGCCTCGACAGGTGTGACCCAGCCCTTCCTCCTTCCCAACTGGATACACTGAGCAACATTGAATTGAGTACTCATACCAGCTATTGCTACAGTGCTTAGAAGCGTGACACACCCAGAATGAAGCACTATGTAAACACCTGATTTTCATTATTATTCTTTTAGTAATTCCAACCCAGCGAAACAAATACTTGAAAAAACAATGAAAAGCATTACTCAGATGCTATGGTGCCTGCATATTTTCTTAGGGAAAGTTGTGCGTTCCGCAACTGCCTTTCGGTCGTGCGGATGCAAAGTGGGCTGTTTGCGGTAGTTACATTTTTAGAGGTGATGCGACAACATGAGGACTTTGTTAGATTTACCGCAAGCTGTAATTCACTCGTGGTAAATGTTAAAAAAAGTGGAACTAAAGTGGAGGATTAAGCTCCTGCTATGTGGTCGAAGTAAATCCACCACTTGCCCATCGAGGTCGGAATGTTGCCGCCATTTGTTTCCACAACATCAACCTCGTAATGAGTCCCTTTGTCTTTAATACCTTTGCTAACTAAGAGCATAACTGTATCGCACCATAAACACGTTCATCACACACAGTGCCTAGGCCCCACAGTGCCTCGGCCATGCAGTGCCTGGCCACAGGGCGCCTAGGCCACACAGTGCCTGGGCCACAGAGCGCCTATGCCACAGAGCACCTAGGCCACACAGTGCCTGGACACACAGTGCCTCGGCCACAGAGCGCCTGGGCCACACAGCGCCTGGGCCACAGAGCGCCTATGCCACAGAGCACCTAGTCCACACAGTGCCTGGACACACAGTGCCTGAGCCACAGAGCGCCTAGGCCACACAGTGCCTGGACACACAGTGCCTAGGCCCCACAGTGCCTGGGCCACACAGTGCATTGGCCACACAGTGCCTAGGCCACACAGTGCCTGGGCCACAGAGCACCTATGCCACAGAGCGCCTAGGCCACACAGTGCCTAGGCCCCACAGTGCCTGGGCCACACAGTGCATTGGCCACACAGTGCCTAGGCCACACAGTGCCTGGGCCACAGAGCGCCTATGCCACAGAGCACCTAGTCCACACAGTGCCTCGACACACAGTGCCTGAGCCACAGAGTGCCTAGGCCACACAGTGCCTGGACACACAGTGCCTAGGCCACAATGTGCCTGGGCCACAGAGCGCCTATGCCACAGAGCGCCTAGGCCACACAGTGCCTGGAAACACAGTGCCTCGGCCACAGAGCGCCTGGGCCACAGAGCGCCTGGGCCACACAGTGCATTGGCCACACAGTGCCTAGGCCACACAGTGCCTGGGCCACAGAGCGCCTATGCCACAGAGCACCTAGGCCACACAGTGCCCTGACACACAGTGCCTGAGCCACAGAGCGCCTAGGCCACACAGTGCCTGGACACACAGTGCCTAGGCCACAAAGTGCCTAGGCCACAGAGCACCTATGCCACACAGTGCCTGGCCACACAGTGCCTGGTCACACAGTGCCTAGGCCACAAAGCACCTAGGCCACACAATGCCTTGGCCACACAATGCCTGGTCACACAGTGCCTAGGCCACACAGTGCCTGGCCACATAGTGCCTGGCCACACAGTGCCTGGTCACACAGTGCCTGGTCACACAGTGCCTAGGCCACAAAGCACCTAGGCCACACAATGCCTTGGCCACACAATGCCTGGTCACACAGTGCCTAGGCCACACAGTGCCTTGTCACACAGGGCCTCGGCCAAAGAGCGCCTAGGCCACACAGTGCCCTCACACACAGTGCCTGAGCCACAGAGCGCCTAGGCCACACAGTGTCTTGGCCACACAGTGCCTGGACACACAGTGCCTAGGCCACAGAGCGCCTGGGCCACACAGTGCCTGGGCCACACAGTGCCTTGCCCACACAGTGCCTTGGTCACACAGTGCCTAGGCCACACAGTGCCTGGTCACACAGTGCCTAGGCCACACAGTGCCTGGCCACACAGTGCCTAGGCCACAGAGCGCCTTGGCCACACCCAATGCCTAGGCAACAGAGTGCCTGGGCCAGAGAGCGCCTAGGCCAGAGAGCGCCTAGGCCACACAGTGCCATAATCTAAGACTTTCTCCAAAGTGTTGGAACTATAAAGCAACTCTGTCATTGAGCACGCCCACCCAGATAACGTGACCCTTCCAGCTACTCCGGGTGAAACTATTCAGCCCCAACTCTTCATAAGAGCCATTTCCCAGCACTGCAGTGGAAGGGAGTTTAGGAGTGCAGGGTCGGCACGTTGAAGAGTGAGAGCAGAGGTTGGACAGGACAGAGCCAGGAAGTGACTGAGGAGGCATAGGAGGAAAGAGGAGAAGAAGGGGGGTCATTCCGAGGTTGGAGGTAAGGGAAAAACGATGCCGGTAAAGGATTACCGGCATCGCTTACCACTCCGGCCCATTCCGACCTGACACCCTGCTATTAGCGGCACCGTTAATAGCGGTGCCTCTAATAGCGCGGCCCATCATACCGGCAATAATGGGAGGACATCACAAGTCAGGGACAAGCAAATACCGGCATCATGAAGGTGCTAATAAAAGATACCGGCATGCCGGTAATACCAGCATCTCCAACCAACCTAAAATGCTATGTGCAGTGTTCCCAACTGCCTCAGATGCACACAATCAGCACAGGTGGAGGCAATGGAGTCTGGGCCAGTACAAAAGGAGCACACCCACACACCACACCCCTTCCCACAGCAAGATGATTCCAATAGTAGTAGCAATACTGGAGCTGGAGGACGTGCTTGCATTGCAACACCAGCAACAACAGCAACAGCAGGCACCACAGAGGAGATGCAGGAGGAGAAGGAGGGTGAGAAAGGCCCAGCATGCCCCACCAGTGCAGCCAGCGGCACCACACAGGCAGCCCCCAATCCCTAGCATCAGAACCAGTCCTTTCAACCTAACCCCGGAGCAGATCCACACCCTGTACCGTCTGGACCGGGACACCATCACCACCATTGTGGACATGATACTTAATTACATTGTCAGCCTCATTGAAATACACACCGCCATCCCCCCTCTACTGAAGGTGGTGTTGGTGCTCCACTTCCTTGCCACAAGCACCTACCTGCACACAGTGGGGCACATGCGTGGCATATCACAACCCTTATTTTCTCGCATTCTGAACCAAGTGCTGGATGCCCTCCTGAAGCACACAAGGGATTACATATCCCTACCACTGACTCCCCAGGAGATTCTTGATACCAAAGTTGGCTTCCATGCACTGGCAGGCATGCCAAATTGTACAGGTGCCCTGAACTGCACCCATGTGGAGTTGGTGGTCCCGCATGCCATGAAGGTGGTGTACCGCAACCGCAAGCAATACCACTCCATCAATGTACAGATGGTATGTGAGGCCAGCAAGATCATAACACATTGTTGTGCCTGATATCCCGGATCAACTCATGACTCTATGGTCCTGCGGAACTCCACGCTACATGGAGCGACATGCAGGACGACGTGCCTGACTGCTCGGTAAATTGCATGACTGGCATATGGCACTGATTCGGGGGGAGAGATGCACACACCAGCATGGTGTCAATGTTGATATCACAGCATGATGTGCACACTACTAAACACTGTGTCCCAAAGCATCCCAAACAGAACATGACATCCAAATTCCATAGGACAGAAGTAAGGTCGACACCTATCACAACATGACAAACAGTAAACCCCCCCACATCCCACTAAACGTGCACCACTCATCAGTGGACCTCACCTTCAGTAACACCATCCAGCAAAACGCAGTGAATATGCACTATGTTGCTGTCTCCAGCAAATCACCACACAGGACAAGCATCCATGGGAGTGCATTGAACCAAACCACCAAGGGAATCCGCTGTCTGACACAGGGCCGCCACAACCACAGGAATGCAGCATGTCACCTTGGCACAAATCAGCGCTGAATGCCTAAAATTGCTAAGCGTACTGCCAACACTCCAAGTCAGCAATTCCTACAGAAGACAACACATCACAAAGTAGACACGAACACAGCTCTATGCGCACACGATGCATGTGCAACAAGACGGCAGTGCACACCGTGCATCATCTTGCAACCCACATCATTAATCCATGGCACAGGACACAATGAGGGCCTGCAAATAGTGTGCATACTACCAGGGACATGTGCATGTGAGCAACGATAACCTGCAGGCATGTGTGACTAGTACAGCCGTCCATCATGATTCGACTGATATGTACCTTTTTTGCCTCCCATGCAGGTGACAGTGGCTATCCCTTGAAGCAGTGGCTCCTCACCCCTGTCCGGACCCCACAGAACATGCACGAGGAGGATTACAATCGTTCCCACACCCGTACCTGTGTGGTCATTGAGCAGACCTTTGGCCTGTTGAAGGCAAGATTTTGCTGCCTCAGCCGGTCGGGAGGGGCACTCCTCTACAGGCATGAGAAGGTGGCCAAGATCACCATGGCATCTGTAATGCTGCACAATATGTGTATCCGACGGAATGTGCCCCTGCCCCCTGACATTGAACTGCTACCATCTGGTGATGATGAAGGGAATGAAGAAGATGTGGCTGCACATAATCGTGGTGCCGATGCACAGGAGGGACGTGATGTGCGTCAGTCAGTGATAGCACAATATTTCTGACACACATGGCTGCAGAGGGTGACATGATAGTTTGACAGAGGGCACTGGGTGTGGGGGTACATGTACACTATGCATTGTATATGAATAAATGACACATGCGCAATGATGAATGTCCACTCAAGATGTTCTTTTTTCACACAAGGGGTGTATTGAAATTTACAATGAAGAAGAAAGTGCACCAACCCCCCACCACCCTCACCTCCTTCCCCCTCCCCCCAAAACTCCCCAACACACCCTTACCCCCCTCCCACTCCCCCCAAAACTCCCCAACACACTCTCACCCCCCTCGCCTCCCCCAAAACTCCCCCACACATGTCCAAACAAGTATACATTGCCATCATCAGGCTTGCCAGTCTACTTCCTGCCACTCCCTGCACCTGATGGCGGCATGTCCGGGAGGCGCAGGGTGCGCGGAGACCTGCGCAGTGGGCTGGTCTGGGTTGAGCTGGAGGAGGATGGTGTGGCCGCCTTCTCCATCTGGAGTGCTGGACGTTCAGCCTCCATAGCATCAGCGATGCGGCTGAGGACCTGCCGCAGAGCGGATACCTCCTCGCAAAGTCTACTGGTATTCTCTGCAAAGATCTTGCCCAAGGAGGTGGTGTTGTTGGCAATTATCTTGCCCAGAGAGGCGGTGTTTTCATTCCACTCAAGCCTTGATTGGGCATTGTCTTCCAGAAATTGACGCACAAGGGCAATCAGCTCCTCATGCCGCTCTGGCCCCACCGATGCACCTCTGGAGGTGGACGGTGCTTGGGTGTCATGTTCGGCTTCAATGGGCTCCACTATGGGACTCTTGGCCCCTTGATTATACTCCCCCCCAGAGTGCTCCGAGGTGGTGGCGTGGTCAGACTCTAGAGATGTGATCTGGGGGGTTGGTGCTGGACTTGGTGTGTGGGGCAGTTCGGAGAAATCGTCCTCCATGGGCACCCACACCTCTTCCTGCGACTCCTTCTCAGCCAGGGGTGCTGTGGCTGCCACCTCCCCGACCGAACTGGACTCTGCTGAGTGTGGAGCGTCAGCTGTGTCCTGTGGCTGTGAGACAGGTGTTGCGGTTTCTGTCTCAATGGCCCTTGGCGGCACCAGTGCCATGGCATCTTGAGGTGGTTTCCTTGGTGGTGCATGATGGACCTTGGGTTGGGCCTTTGAGGTGGAAGGCCTGTTGGTCTCATCCCGGGCCCTCTTCCAGGGTGTGGTTGGCCTCGCTCTCATGGTCTGAGCCTGTGGCGGTTGAAGAGAGTGTTACGCTCACCTGGCTCCCACAGAGGCGTCGATCGGAACTGGACAGCTGCGGTCTCCACCAATGTGGCGCATAGGGCTGAGATGACGGACTGGACTGGCCCACCTAGCTTCGTTTGCTTGGCCGTAGGAATATTCTTCTGCAAATGGAGAAAGGGAATTAACCACCCGTGGAGTTGAGCGTAAATCTCCCCACCCCCGGTGTTCTCCCCACAGATAACCTTTGATGTCCCCTCTTATAGTCTCACCTGATGGTTTGAAAAGATGAGCTCTCCATCCTGCATTGAGCGCAGGGGCGCGTTGATAACCAGTTGCTTCACTGGCTCGAAGGAATTGGTGAGTTCCAGAACAATATTGACTCCGAGATTCCCGGCAAGACGCTGTAAGTATAAAGTTCGTAAGAGTTCAAATGCCTGACTTTCACTCTTGTCCGATTCCTTGCAGGTTGCAGCTTGACCCTAATGAAGAGTTCCTCGTGGCAACCGGTAGTATTCTGGTAAGGATTTGTATTTTCCAACACAGTTCGATAAAATAATGTCAATATGTAACCTGTTGCTTTCTCCCTTATTCAGGCGCTGAGAGAAAGTATGAAGTCTCGGGGAATAATACCTCCGGTGGTAAAATCAGGTAAGTCTATTGTGGTAAGGAGGGTTCCCCTTGTTAGTCCCTTTGTTTCATCTCGCTGTCCTTTTGTTTCCCCTTAGGGGCCGGGGTTCGGCGAAGATGCAGTGGACGCTGCACCGACCTGTGAAGAGGAATAGTACCGCCGGTGGTAAAATCAGGTAAGTCTATGCGGGGGGTAACTAATATTCCTCTGTGTATTCCCTTGGCTCACCTTGCTGTTCTTGTCTTCTCCTTAGGTGCCAGAGTGCGGCGGGAACATGGAGGAGGATGCGGTGGAATGTGAAGATGCTGCGAAGGCCGGTGAGTTCAAAGTGGCGCTGCAGCAGGCGAGGCGACGCGCATAAAATAACTTCTTTCTTCCAGCTCGAAGGCGCGATGGATCGGGAATTCAGGTAAGGATCAAAGGTATTGCTGTTGTTCTAACCTTTTCTCCTTCTTTCTCCCTTTTTCTAGGAGCTCCAAACTCGAGGCGGGCGTGGCAGAAGACTGGATGCAGACTTGCCGGCACGGTGAGCGTTACGCTGCTGGATGCAGAATAACGCGAAGCGTGTGCTGCTCTTCGGGCATGGTTTAAATAGCCTCCAAAGTAGTCCCAGGTAAGTATTCCTCCCCAGCCCCGCCTGAGTTAAAAATAGTCCCTAAGTAAAATAGTCCCTTCCAAGCCTCTTTTGGCTTGGAGCTCTTGCAGCATGGTCTGCATCAGGTAAGTTTGCAGCATGGTCTGCATCAGGTAAGTTTGCAGCATGGTCTGCATCAGGTAAGTTTGCAGCATGGTCTGCATCAGGTAAGTTTTACTCTATGAGCCTGGCGCCATAGGCGCCAGGACTGACTCTCCAAATAGCCCCTAGCAGGGGTTGTTGGGCTTGCTTGGGATAACTTGATGCCTGCCTGCTTCCGGGGTTGCTGTACTTGGTCTGGGTCCCCGGGGGTAGGCATCATGACAGCGAGGGACGGCATGAGTGATGGTTTGATAGGCATCATGCATACATTTGTATAATTGATCATCTACACAATAGAGGGTAATAGGTGTTTGAGTTTGGATGATCACATTGCTTGCTACTTGGGTGGGTAATGCAGGCATACGTCGGGCTCACTTCTGTTGGGGCATGCATATTTGTTGGTGCCTGCATGCAGTGTGACTTATGCCATTTACATCTTTGTGTGGTTTGTGTTGGGTACAGCATTGACTGCATGTGTCTGTGCTGCGTCCGTCAACTTTGCTGGGAATGTGTGTGTATTGGGCCATGGCTTGCCTCTTAGGACAGACATATTGGTGGACTTTCATCAGACTCGGCATTACAGTGTTTTCTTAGGACACTCAAATCCATCCGCCGATGTCGTGGCACAACACTCCATGTCTCCAACCCCTTCTATGGCCTCCAGGCCGATCATGCTCGCACAGATGTCCTCCCAACGGGACAGCTTATTAGGCGAGCTTGCTCCCCCACCAGTTGACATGGCTTGGCTCCTGTTGGCCGGGAGGATATTGGGGACCCGCAGGTGCAAGTCGTCCCACCTCTTCCTGCAGTCCTTTATTGTGCGGGGGGGTGTTACCGACCGCGCTTACTTTTTGCGCCACCAGTGCCCAGATCTCCTTCTTACGGATTATGGCCTCCCTCTTGAGATTCTGGGCAAAAACGACATCTGCATGTTCTTCCAGGGTCTCCACTAGCATGGTCAGCTCATCTTCATTGAAGCGCTCCTTGCGCTGGTGGGAGGCGCGCTTCTTCACAGCCTTGGGCATTGTGGTATTGTTGTGATTAGGATTTCACACACAGCAGTATCGTACAGGTCCTGGCTACTGAGGATGGCAATGGATAGTGTTTTTAAAGATGGCCGCCATGCTCTTTCCCGTTCCTGTGCGATGACGCTATTTCCGGTTCCGCTTCTTTACGGTCACCGTTATTAGCGGTAGCTGCTAATGTCGCATTTATTCATGCCAATAGTGCAATCTGCACTTTGCATGATGCCGCTAAGGGCCCTTTTGGGCCTTTTTACGGCATGGCAGTAAAGCCCTTACCGGCATGGCGCAAAGCTTGTGCCCGTGAAGTCATAATAGCCTCTATTAGCGGGCTCTTAACTACACAGACACGGTATTTGCTCCATGCCGGTAATGACAGTTACTTACCCCAACCTCGGAATGACCCCCGAGGAGTTTGTTAAAGGGAAGGAAAGTGCCAGGGAGTTGGTAGGTGGGGGGAGGAGGAGGAAGAGAAGAGTGCTGAAGATGAGGTGGGTGTATGGTGGGGCAATAAAGATGAATGTGGTAAGTGCATAAGGAAGGAGAAGAGAACAAGGAGAGAAGTATGAAAAAGGCGGCAGGACCAGCAGAGAGGAGGCAGAAGGCCTTAGGAGGAATGGGGAGAAAGAAATGATGGACGAGCTAGAGAGACGATTAAAGGACCGGACATGGGGAACAGCCGTGGTGAGAACCCAGGATCTGGACTTAAAAAGCTATTGCAGAGAGGAGTGGAGGAAACACACTTGCCTAATGATTGCAGAGAGCAAGCTTGGGTGGGCAGGAGGCGCAACCACGCGACGGGGCACTGAGGGGGCACAGAAGGAAAAACATGGTGGAGAGGACAGGCTAGGGGTCGCAGGAGAGATCCCCTTAGGTTCGGACCATTTAAAATTCGGGAATGATGGTAGAACCCTGAGGGGGCAAGCGTACCAAGGATAGTGTGATTTCCTGCCTCTTGGTGGTCACTCTGGGGGATT
The DNA here is from genome assembly GCF_040938575.1 of Ambystoma mexicanum. Taxonomy (NCBI): domain Eukaryota; kingdom Metazoa; phylum Chordata; class Amphibia; order Caudata; family Ambystomatidae; genus Ambystoma; species Ambystoma mexicanum. Next base: position 35,224,864 of record NC_090936.1, read on the forward strand.
TCTTTCCCAACACTTGCTCCCAGAAGCAAGCTTTGCCCCTGCCTGCTGTGCAGGTGCACGAAGGGCCCCCAGTGACCCAGCAGGAGGTCTCCATGTAGATTCGGATTATAAACAGTGGATCTGGTAGCACAATGGAAGGATATAAGAAAGAACTGTGGGGGCACTCCCCCGCCCCGCAAAACTCGGTGACTGAAAACGTATCCTGGGACTGGATGCCTGGTTGGAGGACCGAGAATCTCTGAGATGGTTTTTTTAAATCTGTGCACCCACTTCAGCACAGCAGCTTTATTGGTTTGAACTTCAAGGAGACGACAGCCTATCGTTGAGCTACATTTCCATGAGTTGGGCCCACCCCGAATCTCTCTCAAATAAAACCTTTTTCCATTGGCCTACATCTCTGCGTCTGACTGCACGTGATCCACTCAGCCTCGTGCCAAGTGCGCACATATTGTGTTTCTATGCATTGTGCAGTAGCGTCAGGGCCATGGTTCTGGAATATAACTCGGTGTAACATGTGCCTAAAATGTTTTGATACTAGTGAGGGCCCGATCCCTTAGTGCCATCAGTTGACTTGATCTCGTTACCTCCTGTCCAGCACCATTTGTTTTGCGATATTGGGCCCTGCTCTTTCTCTCCCTTCTCTCTACTTTACACACTGGTCTCTCTATGTGCGCGGCTGTAATGTTTGCAGACCAGGTAGGCCGATTCCTGAACTGATCACATGTCCGTATGCACCGCTACACCATGTCACTGCTTCTTACCATGCTATTGGCTCTGCCACAGCGTACATCTGCAATCGTACCTGAATTTCTCGCAGTCCTCTGACAATCTAATGAATGCCTCTGATTGCTATACCTGCTCATACGCCCCTGTGTACGCAGGTGGCGCAATCCCCTTTATCCCTGTTCCTTTCAATTCCCCTTTACTCCAGCCTGAGAACCATTCATCCTCCCAAGATCCCAACTGCATTCGCTCCAACTGCCTTCATTTCATTCATGGATACAGGTACAATACCTATGGGAATTACGCCAGCTACCTACGCCCTTAAGCGTTGTGTGAAGAGCACCACCCATTAGCACCCGATTGTCAATCTGATAGCACAATTTCATAGCAGTATCACACCCCCTAGCACACACTACACCTACGGATGATTATATTTCCTTTGTGGTGCTACAGCCTACCAATGGCTGCCCATCAACTGGACTGGTCGTTGTACCATCGGGTACATTCAGCCAGCAAACTGCCATGCGTCTCTTTTTCCAGTAGCACAGTATACACCCCAGCGTCACAAGCGGAATGCCTGAGAATGTCTCAAAGGACTCCTACGATCTCTGGTCCCTAACATCGGCACTACTATAAACAGAGCCGATCCACATACCCCATTCCTCCTCCTCGAACCCGTAGCCAACAACACCGCCAAAGGCATCGCAATTCTTCGAAGCAAACAAGTAGCACTCAGAACTATGGTACTACAGAATAGAATGTCCCTCGATTACTTACTGGCATCCCAAGGGGGGGGGGGGGACCTGTAAAATATTAGGACAGGAATGCTGCACATGCGTACCCGATAACTCCTCCCAGGTTGGAGATGTCATAAAACACCCCCAGGGAGTTGGGTAGCACCTTACATGAAATTAACGGGCTGGTCCCAATTGACCTGGATTTAGAACACTTTTGGTTCCCTAGGCTCATCCATTCTGCATTTTGATCATTACTGTTATAATTGTTAGTCTTTGCAATGATAGCATATTTTCTCTGCTGCCTCTTAGCATGCTGCGCAAAGCAAGCGTCTTACTTGCCCCGCGCGACAAAGCTACTTCCCCTGGCTGTAGAGCCGCCTCCCGAACAGGGCGACCATTCGCAAGAACAGGAGATGATAGAAATCCTAGAGCAACTGTGAAATATTAGGGCCCCTGTCTCTCCGCCCGCATCCTTTCCTTGACCATCCCTGTATCTATCCACCATAGTATAGAATACAGAATGGAGCAAAGAGGTTTTGTCCCAATTACTATTGCCTAAAAATATTTGCAGTGGTGCAGAAACGAGGAAGACTGTTGTGCTCTGTTTGCTGCGTGGTATGCAAATACATGCGTGCACTACATTTCCTTCCATGTCACGTAGCAAACAGTACAAAGATCAGTCTTCTTAATGGTTGCCCTATTGACAATATTTTGAGATATAACACGTTAGGGTAAGGCCTTTTGGTCCGTATTACCTAAGCAGCAAAACTGGTGCTAAATTAATTTGCTCTGTTTTCTGGCCGCTAGTGGTTCATTAAACGAAGAGAGTCCATGGACAACTAGCCCATTCTACTGATCATGCAGCAGAGGACGCTCTTTGAGAATATATCGGAGATTTCTTAAAAAGTCCAGTTTTGGAGCTTAAGAAAATTAGGGGCCTTCTAGTCTACAACTTGCGCAGTTTACTCCGGCCCCTAACACTTGTCTCAGCGCAGGGGTTATTTACTTATTCTACAACATGTACACAATTTTGTACCCACAGTTCTAAAATGGACACCGTTGAATTGGATCGGTCTTTTAGCAACACGTAGGAACGTTACTTGTGAGTAAATCTGATCATGTGTGATATGACTGACATCTAGTGGTGATAGGGTGTAACGCGCAAAAGCAGCGTTCCAGACCGTTCCACAGGCAGGACTTCATAGTAAAACCTGGCTTGAATTGCAAAATACCTGGATGGCAAAAGCTGGACAATGGTGTGATTACTGGCCATTTGATAGCAGTGCCCAGCAAATATGGGCCTAATACCTGGCTTCTTTCATTGTTTTAAACAGGATTTCAGTGCAAGGAACAATTGTAAATGGGTAAATAGATAATTGGCTGAAGGCACACTTGGATAAGACTTTTTTCTATTATAACCAGCAAAACGTTTACAGCTGCAACTGAGCCACAAACTCTCAGCACACTGCTTTGAAATAACTCTGGAAGGCCACAGTTTGATGTTCCTGCTTGATAGAGCTGGCTCAAGGAGATCCCAGAAAGATGTGTTTTGGGAGGGGCAGGTAGTGTGTGGGAACTGTCATAGGGATTTGCATGGCCATGCGCAGTCAGCGGCTGGGTAAATAACCAATCATTCATGCGCTGTTTGTCTGTCCTCGTTCGTCCCTGGGCTCCCCCATCTGCTCCCATCACAGTCTCTGGGCCCCTTCATCCTACTTCTACCCAGTCCCTGGGCTCTCCCCACCCCACCACTATCCCATGGCTCCCGCCCATCCTGCTCCACCACAGTCCCTGGGCTCCCCCATCCTGCTCCCAGCACAGTCTCTGGGCTCCCCCATCCTGCTCCCAGCACAGTCTCTGGGCTCCTTCATCCTACTTCTACCCAGTCCCTGGGCTCTCCCCACCCCACCACTATCCCATGGCTCCCGCCCATCCTGCTCCACCACAGTCCCTGGGCTCCCCCATCCTGCTCCCAGCACAGTCCCTGGGCTCCCCCATCCTGCTCCCAGCACAGTCTCTGGGCTCCTTCATCCTACTTCTACCCAGTCCCTGGGCTCTCCCCACCCCACCACTATCCCATGGCTCCCGCCCATCCTGCTCCACCACAGTCCCTGGGCTCCCACATCCTGCTCCCAGCACAGTCCCTGGGCTCCCCCATCCTGCTCCCAGCACAGTCTCTGGGCTCCTTCATCCTATTCTACCCAGTCCCTGGGCTTTCCCCACCCCACCACTATCCCATGGCTCCCACCCATCCTGCTCCACCACAGTCCCTGGGCTCCCCCATCCTGCTCCCAGCACAGTCTCTGGGCTTCCCCATCTGCTCCCATCACAGTCTCTGGGCTCCTTCATCCTATTCTACCCAGTCCCTGGGCTCTCCCCACCCCACCACTATCCCATGGCTCCCACCCATCCTGCTCCACCACAGTCCCTGGGCTCCCCCATCCTGCTCCCAGCACAGTCTCTGGGCTCCTTCATCCTATTCTACCCAGTCCCTGGGCTTTCCCCACCCCACCACTATCCCATGGCTCCCACCCATCCTGCTCCACCACAGTCCCTGGGCTCCCCCATCCTGCTCCCAGCACAGTCTCTGGGCTTCCCCATCTGCTCCCATCACAGTCTCTGGGCTCCTTCATCCTATTCTACCCAGTCCCTGGGCTCTCCCCACCCCACCACTATCCCATGGCTCCCACCCATCCTGCTCCACCACAGTCCCTGGGCTCCCCCATCCTGCTCCCAGCACAGTCTCTGGGCTCCCCCATCTGCTCCCATCACAGTCTCTGGGCTCCTTCATCCTATTCTACCCAGTCCCTGGGCTTTCCCCACCCCACCACTATCCCATGGCTCCCACCCATCCTGCTCCACCACAGTCCCTGGGCTCCCCCATCCTGCTCCCAGCACAGTCTCTGGGCTTCCCCATCTGCTCCCATCACAGTCTCTGGGCTCCTTCATCCTATTCTACCCAGTCCCTGGGCTCTCCCCACCCCACCACTATCCCATGGCTCCCACCCATCCTGCTCCACCACAGTCCCTGGGCTCCCCCATCCTGCTCCCAGCACAGTCCCAGGGCCAGTGGCGGATGATGGTTTTTTAAGTGGAGGGGCATAAATATTTCCCCCAGATCTGCCATAGCGACGAGAGTAGCGAGGGGGCCCGAACCAATCAAGAGGGTTTCTTGGGGTTTCCCCCCAGGAATTATTTTAAAATAATGGGTTAAAATTTTGCATTTTAGAGCATACCTTAAAAAGAAATTGGGTAAAAAGCCAAACAGTTTGAAATTGGCACTGGGGGGACCGAGGGGGCAGGCATGACATTTTTTACTGGACATCTACAATAGTAAAAAGATACCATCCCTATCCCCTGGGCCTAACACAATCAACAAGATCGTGTGTGTATGCAAGGGCCTGGGAGGACCAGGGAAAGCATGGTATTTTTGACTGGACATCTATGATAGATGTCCAGTACAAAGATACCATCCCTGTCCCTTGGGCTCCACAGCGCCTGAGAAGGAGAGCTGATTTTGTCAGGAGGGTAGGGGGATTGTGCAACAAAGGCATTTCTTAAATGCCTTTGTTGTACAGCCTCCCTGCCCCCACTCGCCCAAAACAGCCCCACAGACCAACACAAACACACACACATTCATACAGCATTCACACAGCAAGCACTTTGCTCCACCCCGCTCCAGGCTACTCTTTCGGTATGTGCGAGGAGGCACAGGAGCTCCTCCTTGCACATATAGACATGCAGGTCCCAAGCCAGCATTTCCAATGAGCTATGCAAGCCTTGCATGGTTCAGTGATCATGTGCGGCTGGGGAACTGAACTGTCAATGGGAAACTGTGTTTCCCTTTGACAGCTCAGCCAGCCCAGGAGCACTCCCTCAGCTGGAAAAATCAGCTGAGGGAGGGCTCAGTGTTTCACTGGCATGGCTCCTCGGCTCCTCCATAATGGGTGAGGGAGCCACTGGGTCAATGCCACCTCGCCGTTTGTGGATGAGCCGACAGGCTTGGACTGGCCTATAGGGCAACAGGGCAATGCCGAACCAAAAATGCAAAATGCTAGTGTGGGCCAGTTTTTTGGCTCTAAATGGGCCACTCTTTTGGCCAATGTGAGCCAGTTTGATGAGTTACTTCAGTATGCAGCTAGCAGTTTTGACCATTGTTGCTGAATAAATATTCCTTAAATTCCACAATTTGCATTACATTTTAACGAAAACAACCCCTTGGGTACTATTCAAACAGTATGTCACTAAATGAATGAATTGCCATTTGCAACTGTGGGACACTTTTCCATTGGTGCTCGAGACAGTTTTATGCTCCAGTCCGTCCCTGTTTGCCGCCCGCCCATTTCCTCTGTTTAAAAAAACAGGCTGGGGCCTCGCTCCCCCCAGGAATGCGGCCACGCCCCCCTTTGGGGCCGCACCCCACAGTTTGAAGACCTCTGCCATAGGGTGTGGTTTAATGCAGGTGCCCCTCATAGGGTGGGACTCCGCCTGTGTGGACAAGGATGACGGCATGGGGTGCAACACTGGCATCCCATCACCCATGCACATTCCCTAGTTTTACACTCCACCTCTAATCTTTCCTTAGAGAACAAACATATGCACTATTGTCGTAGTGATGAAACCAGCCAAAAAGGAGGGATGAGGAAGAACATCAGAGGTATTGAGATTACACCCTCAAGTACTGTCACAAGGTGGCTCACAGAATCATTTAGAGTGCCCCACATTTATACACTGCAGGTGTTGATGATAGGCCGAGCCGGGACCAGTTCTACATAACAAAACTGAAGACAGACTCGAGGTTGTCTTTGAAGAGCGAGAAACCCGGGTGATTCGAATCCCAACAGAAGCAGGCGGAGCAGCAGATGCCGGTGAGACGCTGCAAGAGTCAACCAGGGACCCTGCACGAGCAGAGCCCTCTGCCTCATCTGGAAAGAAGAGCAGTGGCGTAACATTGGGCAGGTGGACCCACAGAGAGGCCGAGACCGCAAAGGTGTTAGATCTGCCAGAAATGCTGTGGAGCCGGCCGAACGAGAAGGTGCCTGGAAGCAGCAGAATTGAAAGCCCATCCCTGGAAGAACCAAACCAGTGCCTGATCCTGTGTGAAGGTAAAGGGTGGCATGGGAGACCCATGGGGACACAAAGGGAACCGCTGACACAGGAAGACCCGCGGAACGCGTCCTCGTCCCAGTGACCTGCATAAGCCCTTTGGAAACCAGAGAAGGGTCTGGGACCCGAACTTAAAGATGGAAAGCATCAGAGGAAATAGTCCTTGTTATAGTGGGAGACGGATAATCACTGACCCCCAGAGAAGGGTCTGGGACCTAAAACTAGTTGGAAGGCATCAGAGGAAATCGTCCTCATCACAGTGGGAAAGATGGAACCACGGACCATCAGGGACCCTGACAAGAGATGGGACTTCGTTGAGAAGAAATCAAAGTGGCAAAGTGTGTGGCTGAAGTTGTAAACATTGAGAACAAAATATATCAAGCTATGCCAGGAGAAGAGAGTCATTCTCCTGGTACCACATAAGGAATTCTGATAAAGCTACCAGGGGAAGGAAGTCATTCCCCCTGGCCTTGTGTTGAACTGTGCCAAGAGCAGGGAGGCATTCACTTGGTCCCGAACTGAGACTTGAGCCATAGATGCCATGGGAAGGGAGTCATTCTCCTGGTACCCCATCAGGAATTCTGATAAAGACGCCAGGGGAAGGAAGTCATTTTGGCCTTGTGTTGAACAGTGCCAAAGTATACCAACAGAAGGAAGGCATTCTCTTGTTCCTGAACTGAGAGTCAAGTTAAAGAAGCCAGGGGAAGGGAGTCCTTCCCCCTGGCATTGTTGTGAACTGTACCAAATCATACCAGGGGTAGAGAGTAATTCTCCCTGGTTCTACTGAAGATTACAAGGAGCGGCACCAGGAGGAGGGAGCCATTCTCCTGGAGATAACGTTGTGCAAATACTGGGTGAAACCCGCAAGCCAGGGGAAGGGAGTCATTTCCCCTGGTTCTATTGAAGATAAGGAGCCGCACTAGAAGGGGGGCATTCTCCTGGAGATAACATTATGCAAATACTGGGTGAAACTTGCAAGTCAGGGGAAGGGAGTCATTCCCCCTGCTTCTACTGAAAATTATAAGGAGCCGCACTAGGAGAAGAGAGCCATTCTCCCAGATGTAGCATTGTGCTAGGACTGGGTGAAACCCGCAAGCCGGAGGAAGGGAGTAATTCCCTCTGGTTCTATTGAAGATTATAAGGAGCTGCACCAGGACAAGGGAGCCATTCGCCCAGATGTAACTTTGTGCTAGGACTGGGTGAAAATCACAAGCAAGGGAAAGGGAGTCATTCCCCCTGGTAATTCTGGTTTGAGAGAACACTCTTTCGAACATTGCACCAGAAGAAGGAACTTTTTGTTAGTTTACCTTTTAGTTATATAGTGTGAGCGATAGAAGTATGTTTTGATACAAGATGGCCGAAATTAATTGATGGACATTCTGAAAAACCTTTTTAGTATTAGTTTCGAGGCAGGGAAATCCCACTTATAAGTTAGCGATAGTAAGGACCTTTTTCACACAGAAATCAAAGTTTACAACCAAAACCATGCCACCTTTGTGTCAGCTTCCTTCCTCGATCCGCTTACTGAGGACCCCCTTTGCATGTCAGGCGGTCCCTAAGAGACAATAGCTATCCTCGCTATCCCCCAAGATTCCAGTACTATTTTGGTTGGCTACATAGGAGTCAACCTATCCAATGACTGGAAAATACCTGTAAGGATAGTTGGCGTGGTTTCTGACCCTCAGTGGGTTCCGAGTCAGCTGGTATTGAGCAAGCCGTGGGAGCTACCATCCCCTGACAGGGAGATAAAGAACCTAAGAACCTATCAAGGATAGGCAAGAGAGAGAGAGAGAGAGAGAGAGAGAGAGAGAGAGTTGTCCACAGAGTGGAACAGACACAGGACACTCCCCACTTGGAAGAGTGGCAGGAGGAAGAGAGCTTATGCTGAGCGTGGTGGACCAAAGAGAGGCCGGGCCCATGGCGCGATGACAAGCCTACCATGAAAGGAGCCTGGAACGCAAAGACAGGAGCAGTGTGGGATTCAAGCAGAGAGACCCCAGGCAAAAGGACAAACAAGGATTGCCAACTCACGAGGAACTAGAGCGAGATAGAGGCGCTAGCTCTATCCCCAACACAGCGCACACCAGATGCAGAGAAGCTGTTGACACCTACACCAATATTCCCCATCTACCCAAAGAAGACCGCAATGAAGCTAAAGGTATGCGGTGGCTCGGGGGGGGGGGATTAGGGAGAGTGAACAGCCAAACATACCCCAAGGTTGGGTGCGTTCAAGCCAACCCCATGGTGGGGTGAGAAAAGCCAAAGCCTAACACGGGCCACAAGAAACCATAGCCCAAGGTATGGTGCATGGAACCATAACCCTGGACGGGGTGAGATTCACTGAATCCCAAAGTGGGACGAGAGAAGAAAACCCCCAAGACGGGGCATGAGAAACCAAACCCTATGCTGGGGGATCGAAAACAGACCCCTGCATCCGGTGAGGAACACAAAACACCAATGCGGGATGCCAGAACATATACCCAAAGACGGGGTGAAAAGAACCAAAACCCAAAACCACCTGAATTCCAAGGATCTCCTCCAAGGCCAGAAGAGTGGGGCTCACCTGGTAAATAATACCAGGTACACCCTCCTTGGTGAAGCGGGAGAGAAAAGGACACAGATCAAATGGTCGAAAGAGAAAAAGAGGCGCTTGCACAGACTGGTTGGAATCACGCACAGAAAGAGGGATTCGAACACACACTTCAGCTTAGACTCTGAGGATAAGGGCAAAGAGCCCTATTGAGAGAAACACAGCTGGGTAGGGGGTCAGAAACCAACTACCATTCCAGTGCAAAGGCCACGGGCCTGCGTGCATCTTATGTTGTGGTTTTTGTTTCTTTGTAATAGTGGTAGGGGCAGAGTGCAGCTTAGGACAGGTCTGGCCAGAGGACTCCCAAAGTTCTGTATCGACATCCTCACGAGCACTCTTTTTGACATCTTTTCTTTAATATAGAATCCTAGACGTAGGGATAATTCAGGTTTTCTGCTGAGAAATAAAAAGTAGTCTCTCAAAACTCCCTCTTCTCCTCCTTTTAATTCTGATCTACCACAGTACACATTAAAAATAACCATAAGAAATTGAACAACTTTAAAATGGAAGAGGTAAAAAATACAAACCATCGAGGACCGGTTCACCGGGCTCTGTTCATGTGCAGTACGGAACACATTTCCTGCTGCCGTTATTACAGGGGTTTCTTTGGATAACAAAGAAACCCACTGTACTAACACAGAGGGTCACATCTACAAGACACGAGAGTGTTGGACTTCATATTACAAACTACTGTTTGTTTGAGAACAACTATCACCCATTTGTGAATCTGTGTTATCATGAAGATGATATGTATGAGTGAAGTATGAATGATGAATTGTGGGAGAATTGGTGAAAAGGTTGAACCTAATTTTAGTATGTTAAGAATGTACAAATAAATACTTATTGTTTATGTTATGTGAAATAAATACCATATCATACTAAGGTTTGGATAAATCACAACAGACTCCTGTTATCTTTAACATATTGGTCCATATTCTGTTTTTGCTCATATGTACTTACCTGGGGGACCATAGGTAGTGACCAGGGACCCTTATATTTTTTAAATCCTGCCAGTTACCTGCTTTGCCTACCTCCAACCTCCTGACCACCTGCCGGAGCAATGTGCTCTTCTTCCGGCTACACCATCTTGGAAGTGAACTTTCTAGTTTCATCTGGTCAGCACCATTTCCTGAATGAACATTGACGGGCTTCCCTGTCAGTGTTCCCACTGTCCCTGCACCACGGTAATCCGGGAAGCCACCAACGTGGTGTAGGGAGACAGCTTACCAGTGCTCTCAGCTTGCCTGTGCGAGGGCGCTCGCGGGGTAACTCCTTACAAGCACCTTCCAACGGTCATCGCCCAGTAAGAGCCTGCTTCATGGGAAACCCACCACCAACCTGGACCAATCGTTGGTACGAATCTGTGGGGAGCACTGAGCTGGAAACGTGGATTACAATTGTGGGAGGTCCTGGGAAATCATTGGCGAGTCCCACGCGATATAGGCAAATTTCGATTTGGAACCATTGCGACATCTCCCGCCCACCTCTGAATGGTACACCACTCCTCCCGCACATTAAAGAAATAGTATGGATGCTCAACTCTTGATCCCCTGCTCCACTCCTCTGCACTTGATGTGCAAATCTCAAAACCTCAACCAGGAGACCATAGTGCCTCACAGAGGTGGCCTCACAGAGGCGTCGCTAGTGCGAGTTTAGGGGGCACCAGCCCCGGGTCTTTTGGTTGTCGCCCCGGAAAGAAGCTCAGGGGCTACAACCATAAGGCTAGCTAACATGGAGTCCTGATATTAGCGTAGCCCCGGATCTTTTCCAGACCTAGCAACACCCCTGGTGCCTTGTTTCCTCCTCCTAAACGCAGTGAGCGATAGAACGTGAAATGTGCATCCTCAGTTGAACACAAGTTGCTGACGCTGTCTTGCCTCTCCTCCCGTTGGAGATACAATGCCAGCCAAGACTCCTGATCTTGGCCCACTAAGCATTGGCTACCCTTCGATCCTGAAGGCTTTATTGGGATAGTATAGTGCGCAGGAATTATTTTCATTGCATCGTGCGCTGAGTGTCACGAGCTGGGCCACCTCATGGTGTGGCTACCACCTGATCCTTACTTCAACTTTCTTTTAGTAATGCTTGCAATCATGCAGTGGGTCAATGGCTTGCGTGATATGTTGATTCTAAAACAGCTTTTGGTACGGACCCAATACATCCATGCGGTAACAAAGCCAATACATTTGGCTGAAAATGAGACAGTGGCATCCCATTTACAGGTACTGGTACCATGCTACTACGCAAATTGATCAAATAATATTGATCGAATGGTACATCTGATCGAATTCGGCCAGTAGCATTCGATCGATAAAATTAGATCAAATTGGTTAATAAATCCCGAACAGGGGTTGCAGATGTGTTGCCAGCTGTACATACCTGGCATTGTTGGCCTTGGTTGGGTTGCAGGGGTGTCCCCTGCTTCCTGAAAATTGGAGGTGGGGGATGAAAAAAAAAAGAGAAAAGGGTTCCCTGCGGCATCGGATCCGACCTGCGTTAGAGGGACGGAACGGACCCCACAGGGTTAGGAGAGGCAGCGGACCAGGAAAAGGTAAGTGGGGGTCTTGGGGGGAGTTTATTGGGGGGATTGGTGACAGAGATTTGCAGGGTTTGACAGCGGTAACATTGCAATTGTAGCGAAACTGACTATGGTCAATTCTGCCACGAACAATTCTGCCACAGCCAAATCACACAGATCCGATACCATACGCTAGAAAATGCCATCATATGCTAAGGAAGTATCCCCATTGATCAGGTAGTGAGGTAAACATGCTGTGGTACTTGTATGCCATGTATTTAGCATTACATATCAGGTAATGCTCCCAAAGGCCCAGGTATTCACACCATTTCAAGGCTTTGGTAAGAGAATTGCAAAGGCTCACACCATTGCCAAGAATTGCTATCAAAACCCAGGTATCTGCCATATTATTCCATGTACTAAACCATTGTCAAGCCTATGTGTGTTTAGCAGAGTTATGCGAAGTTCTACCATGCCCAGTCAGAACTGCCTGGCCCAGTTTGCCAAGAAGTGGCAGCATAAACTACGCCTATTTACCACCGCACAGCCATACTCCAATACGCCCAATGAGGTTGTTAATGTCATGTTGGATTTTCCTGCCTAGCCCAGTATGGGCAGATACCAGTTTGCCCAGTTACAACAGCCATGGCAGATTCCATTAGGACATGTTAGCACAATACGGCTACTTGGCAAATGTCATAGTTACTCCAGTACAGCCGGCAATCATTATAACCGAAATGTAGAGTTATTTCAGATTCCACTATGTCCCGTTAGCACTTCAATGCCAAAATCTATTGTTGCCGCTGCATGTGCGTGGTGCTGGGTTTTGCATGTGCAGGGCTGGGGAGAGTGTATGTGCAGTGCGATGCGAGAGGTGTACGCAGTGATGAGTCTGGTGTGCATGTTGTGTGCAGTCCGTGGGTGGTGGGGTTGTGTGTGTGTGTGTGTGGGCATGCTCTCTTGGAGTGGTGTGTGTTTGTGTGTGCCTGCAGTACTGGGGTGGCTTGTACGTACAATGTGGTGATTAGGCCAAATCGCAGGTGTGTGTGCGTGCGCCTGCAGTGATGGCGTTTTGTGCATCGGGGTGTTGCTAGGTCTGGAAAAGATCGAGGACTATGCTAATGTCGGCACTGTCAGGACTCAGGGCTAGCTAGCCTTTTGGTTGTAGCCTCTGGGCTTCTATCCGGGGCTCCAACCAAAAGACCCGGGGCGTTAGCCCCGAAGGCCCCCCCCCAGCAGCCTCTGTGTGTTTTTGTGTGCACATCCAGCTAGCCCTAACCCATTACATTGTTATATACTGTGTCTCCCTGAGAATGTGCATTGAATAGTAGCACATTGTATTCAGTGTTTTCATACTGTACTCTATGATATTGCCATCCAGGCATCCCTAACAAAACACTTTCATTGTTTTTACATACTATCTCACATCTATATATCTTTAAGAAAGTGCAACACATTATTTCTATATTCTGAGCAATGTTTATACAAAACTGCTTGCATTGCTTCATATGGTGTCCTGAATTGTTTCATACCTAGTGTGGTAAGCCAGAAGAAGGACTCGAACCAGAGGACATGTTGTCAAGAGGCTTTATTTAACTTAAAAAGAAAAAACCTTTTTTTAGCCCTATTGCTAAAAGGGAGCTCCCATCCTATCAAAACAATAGCTAAGGCACTCGCCAATAGTCAAAACAAAAAAATAGTCCCCGGTCCAACCCTATCCACTAAAATGGCCCTACATCTTAGAAAACATGAAATAAAAACTGGGCAGAGTGCCCGGACCCCGAGTGATTTCACCCAGATCTTCCTCTGGCTTCTCAGGAGCCTCCTCCCGGCTCTGGGTTTAATATGAGTCTGTAGAAAAGCCAATTCTTGGTTCTTTTTTCCACAAGTCTTGGCATTCTTTTAAAGTTCCAAAGTTTCATTAGTTCGTAAAGAAAGCCTTAAGTCTCAGAAAAAACAAAATGTCTCAATTTCTTTAAGTGGCTGGGATAGTGCCCTGATGTCTCTCCACAACTTGTAGTGACCTTTCTCCACTCGCTTCACATCTTGGGAGACTCTGTGCTCTCTTGGTATGTGTTCTTCACTGTGTTTCTTGTGCCTCTCTAGGCCGCTTGGGTTCCTCCTTCCTAATGTCTCTCTTATCTCTCTAGGGTATTTTTAGCCAATCTTTTTAGGTTCCCTTAGCTCTTGGGAGATTCTCTGAGCCGTCGGATGAATTACAATCTTTGAGTTTCTTGGGCTCCCATAACCGCTATGTTTCTTCTCTCTCTCTCTGACCCTTGTAGGGGCTGATGGAAACTCTTCCTTCCTCCCCATTCTTTCTCTCCTTTCTGCGCCTCCCTCGGGCTGTGACAACCCAGATACCTTCTGTTCCACTGGGTTTGTTCCAGGGAGGGGGCGTCTCTTGGAAAGCATTGGTGTTCCCCACGACTTGCAGGTTTCCAGTCTGGATGCAAGCAGGGTTTCTCTTCTGTTCGTTTTGGTGCGTCTCCGCTCTTGTGCTCTCTCGTAGAGAGTTGAGTTTTCAGTGGCTGTTTGTGGTCACCGGGCCAACCACGTCCTCCGTGTGGTCGCGTCTCCAGGTAAGGCGTGCCTTGAGGTGCCTTTGCCTGTCCGACACTGCGTGTGCCTTTATTCTAGCTCCATGACCAAAAAGGGGCATGTGGTTTATGTTCAGCTGTCAAGCCCACAGAAAGACCAGCAGACCAGCATGGCCTTGAGCCAAACATCCAAAGGCACCTTCAGTATTATCTAGCGCACCACAGTTGAATATACCATCAGTTTCCTGAATTCCCATAAATGCGATAATGCCTTAGTTATAAGGAGTTCTCCACGGGAGTGGGAGTCCTTTTACCCTTCCGGGGAGTGACTCCAAGCCAGGTACTGCGTTTCCAAACCCCTAGGGAGGGTTTTACTTAGCAGGCCATCCATCCTAGCCTCAAAGGGGGGTGGCTCCCCCACGGAAGAAGGGACGAAGCCTCCAGAATCGTCACAGTAGGTATACCCAAATAATCCATCAACTACCTCATTTTTCATCCATCCTCCATCATCCCCATGCAGACCAACCACTCCAACACAAATAGCTGCAGAAAAACAGTCCTCTTGGGCTAAAAACCCCAAAACTCTACACCTCTCAACAATGTGCAAATGTCACCAACTGACCTAAACACCATGACAAACGAAGCCAAGCACAACCCCCATCCCGCCTGGAAACAAAACTCCACTCATGTACATTGCAGACCCACCTAGAAAGTATGCATGCACCAATGCCAATAACTCTTGGTTCTCCACACATCAACAGCGCAGCAAAGCAAACTACCTTTTTCCCCTCTTCTCCGCTAACCAACCCTCCTCCCCCACTTTCCCTTTCAGATCCACGAGAAGTGCCTGGAGACCTTGGAAACAGCAGAGGTGCACAGTATATATCACAATAACATAACGTTTCCAATCTGGATTCCAATCTCTTCACTCTACTGAAACTGCTCTTCTTTCTGTCTGTGACTCACTGCTCTCAGCTCGCTATTCTAAACGCCCATTCTTACACCCTTGGATCTTTCCACTGCTTTTGACACATTGGACTATATCATACTTCTTCAGTTCTCTCTTCCTTTGGTTTCGCCAGTTCTGTATTATCTTGGTTTCTGTCTTATCTATCTAATCGTACTTTCTCGGTCCATGGGCCGGGACCTGCTCTGATGCTTCTCTGCCTTCGCGCAGGGTTCCACAGTGCTCTGTCCTCAGTCCTTTTCTTTTTTCTCTTTCTACCTCCTCTCTTGCTTCTATTATTTCTTCCTTTGTGCTATCTCATCACTTCTTTGCTGATGTTACCTAACGTTTCTTGTCTTTCCCTTCTTTTCGTCCTACTATTCGTATGAATCTTTTGGCTTTCTTTCTACTATTCACACTTGAATGTCTGATCATTGTCTTGTTCTTAATGCTTTGAAAACTGAATTTCTCTCTTCCCCACCCTCTACTATTCCTCCTCCGTCCCCTCCTCCTTTTGTCCTGTTTCCAGCTTCTCGTCTTTCTATTTCCCTTACTGCCCATGATCTTGGTTTTGATCTTGACACTGAACTATCTTTATCTGACCATATTTCTATTTCTTGTCGCACTTGCCGATTTCATCTGTTCAATATTCAAAATGTTAGGTCCTTTCTTACCTTTAGCGCTACCAAACATTTGATATCCTTACTTGTTTTCTCAAGGCTATTCTACTGTTCTACACTACTCTTTGGTCTTCCTGTTTCCCATCTTGCCCCTCTAAAGTCTATTTTTAACTCCTCAATTTGTCTTCTCTACTTGCTTTCCCCTTGTAATTCTATTTCGGACTCGTTGTCTTCTCTTGGATGGCTATCTTTCCATTCTGACTTAAATTCAACTTTCTTTGTATAGTATTTAAATCTCTTCATGGCCATGCAACAATCTATCTAGCATATCTTGTGTCTTTTTATGTCACCCCCTCAGGCTCTTCACTTCTCAATCTTTCTGTTTGTTATCTGTTCCTCGTCGTCTTTGTGTGCAATCACGTTTCGGTCCTTTTCTTTGCTGGCTCCCTTTCACTCGAATGCTCTTCCCCTCTTGCTTCATTCTGTTGATTCCTACACTGCTTCTCGTACTGCCTTGAAAAATGTTCTAGTGCAATCTTAATTTTATCTTTACTATTTTTGAAATTGAAGTGCTTGTTTTTTGCATATTTCTTTGATTATGTTTCAAAGCCGTTTGTACTGTAAATGGCTCTGTACAGCGCCTTGGCATAAGGCGCTATATAAATAACAAATAAATACAAACATAGCTATATGCCCCCACCATATGAATTTTTCATATTAAAATAATTAAAATGTATCTCTAAAATGTACTTTCTAAATCCCTCTCTCCAGAGCACTTAACCTTTTCCTAAAGCTGTAATGTCTGTTTCTCGCTTTATCTGCTCCTAAACCTGCAACAACTCCCAAAATTGTATCTTTCTACATAATCTGATTTCCATTCTTTCTAAATCCTTTCCTCTTACACAAAATCTGTTTCTAAATAACCCTATTCCTTTTAAATTATTCATTTTTTAAATCTCTTTTTCCCTATTGTTTTAAAGTACATTTCCCTTTCTAAAATGTTTTCTCTGGGTATCCTGTGCTCTTTCTTAAGCTCATCTAAAATGTTCTCTTTACACCCATTGTACATCTCTCTCTCCAAATCGGATTTTACTAAACCTCGCTTAATGTGTACATGTAAAGGCTAGCTCCATTTAATTTTCTCTCTTAATCCTCCACCCTCTCAGAAGCTCTTTCTTTGACTTTCCCAAAATCTTCTCTGAATCTCCATATTTACTCTTACACTATATCCTTATGCAAATATCTCAAAATATATCCAAGTGTCTCTTAATTCGTGAACGTGTTTTCTTTTTGCCAAATATCTCTTTGTACACAAAACAAAACCTGACCTCACATTTTCTCTGCAAACCTGTTTTTTTCTCATTGTCCTGATACCGGCCACTTTGTGGGCCTTCCCTTATCATGTTCCGTTTGCGGGTGTCCATTGCACATGTGAACCCATCCTGCTCCTTCGCTAGAGTTGCCTTGATTAGTCAGCAAGTGTAAACCGAATAAGTTGACATATCTGGATCGACCACAGAGGGGCTAAGTACAATCTACTTAATAGTGAGACAGATTTAGACTTTCCTGCATAGGACAGTGATGGACAAGTGGGGGACATTTATTTACTGTATTGTCCCTTTACATTATAAAGGTTATTTCATTCTGGGGATGATGTGTACTGTGTTGTGGTTGTAGACCGATGCGCTGCATGCTTTGGTATTCGCTCAATCAGTCCTGAATGACATGAAGACGAACAACGCTGAATTAAATGCCCGAATTCCGCATAGTGATCTTCATTACTCCGAGTCCTGCTCTCCGCCGTTGCAGTAACTGCAGATAACCCTCCACCACCTGGAGTTGGTCCATTGCTCCTCAGTTCATTGGGTTCGATATTTGCAGCAAGTACAAAGGGGAAGGATCCCTGTTTAAGGGAGAGGAGAAAGAGAGAGGGGAATTAGCGTTCGAATAGTACTGTACGCATGTGACACACTTGTGTATAGGCACGTTACAAATGCCATATCATATCATATCATGCCTCTGAGTGGTAGCGGACATCCTGAGACTTGACTGGATCTTGGAATAATTTAATGTAATGTGCTGTGAAGTCATCATGAATATGATATATGATATGATATTTAATTTATATTGCACTCATACACAAGTGTTTCAGAGCGCAACCGGCAAGGGAGGGGAACAGGGGAGAACAAAACAACAGTCTTACTAGGCCCAGTGACATTGAGAACGCGCAAGTGCATGGGAAAGGGAAAAGGGGAAAAGTGCTTGGAAGGGGGGAGAAGTGGAAAGTGCAGAGCAGAGGAGAAACAGATAAATAACAATAAATAAATAATAAAGGCTATAAATATTGGTAGTGCATCCAGCAAGTGGCAAGTGCTGAGTTTAGCAGACAGGGTGTGTCTGATGAGTGCAGAAGAAAAGAAAGGGGGTGGGGGACTGTATAGGTAGAGATACAGACCCCAGTGCAAGGGGTGGCCCGGAGGCAGTGCAGGAGGGTGTCAGGGTGAGCAGGTACCTGGACTTGGAGAACAGAGGGTGGCCAGGTGCACACTGCAAAGAGAAAGACAGATCAGCAGGGGAGAAGAAGGGGGCGAAGAGGAAGGTCATGAGATTCTTCCGGAACCAGAGATGGTTCTCCTCAATTTTCAGAGTGGCAGGGAGACTGTTCCAGAGGGAGACCGCCACTGAAGACAGGGATCTACCCCCAGCTTGTTTCTTTGAAAAATGACTGGCCCTGCGGGAATTAGAGGTAGAGGAGCGAAGAGCTTGAGAGGGGGGGTATTTACGGAGGGATAGTTAAAGGTAGTTTGGACCCAGGCCCCAGAAAGCCTTGTGGACAATGCAGAGGGTTTTGAATTTAATCCTTGCATCCACTGGGAGCCAATGAAGGGGTTTTAGAGCTGGAGAGATACAATCCCACGGCTTGAGGCCAAGGACAAGTCTTGCAGTCCTGTTCTGGATTAGGGAGGAGAGTAGAGGCCGGTAGATTTAGAAAGAGGCTGTTACAATGGTCCAACCTAGAGTGAACCAGAGCTTGGGTAACAGTAAGCTTCTGTGGGAAGGGGAGGAAGGGCAGAGTACCTCGGAGGGAGTGCAGTAGGAAGTTTTACTTTTTAGAGGCGTCAGAGATGTGGGCGGAGAAGGAAAGTGTGGAGTCAAAGATGATCCTGAGGTTCTTAGCCTCGCAGGTAGAGGTAGGAGAAGGGCCAAGGGAGGCTGCCCAGAGAGTAAGGGGAAAGGATGGTGAAGGTGTACCGATGAGGAAAGATCTCAGTCTTGTTGGAATTTAGACAAAGATCGTTGGCGGCACACCAATCTTGAATGGAAATTAGGCAATCAGAGATGAAGGAAGGAGAGGAGGTAGCCGTGGGCAGTCTGAAAATGAGTTGAGTGTCGTCGGCGTAGCACTGGAGGTTTGAGCAGAAAATGCCAAAGCAGTGGGCGAGAGTTGCCAGGTATTGGTTGAAAAGCCAGGGCGAGAGGTTAGACCCCTGGGGAACACCACAGGTAGAGAGGGAGATAGATGATAGGAAGGCCCCAAGTTGGACCTGGGAGGGTCGATCAGAGAGGAAAGAGGTCAGCCAGGCCAGATGCTGATCAGTGATACCCAGGTTATCAAGGAGACGATTGAGCAGGGTGATATGGTTGACTGTGTCAAAGACAGAAGAGAGATCGAGTAGGATGAGGACAGAGGGAATGTTAGAGTCAAGGTTGGAGAGCAGATCTTCCTGGATGTTCAGGAGAGCAGTTTCCGAGCTTCTGGCAGCTCTGACGCCATACTGGTGCTCATGGAGAGAACCTACAGACTCAGAATGAAGGTTAAGCTGAGAGATGGCCAACTTTTCAAGGAGTTTACCCAAAAAGGGAGTAATGGAAATTGGGAGATAGTTAGCCGGACAAGTAGGATCAGCTGTGGGTTTCTTGAAAAGAGGATGCACAAGGGAGTGCTTCAGAGGGGAGGGGAAGGATCTTGAGGCAAAGGAGAGGTTGCAGAAATCGGCAAGGGCTGGAGAGAGGGTATCATTGTGGTCCTTGATGGTTTTAGAGGAACAAGGATGAACCTGTTTTGATGAGGCTTTCATAGATCAGATTTATCTAGCAACCTCATCAGGGGAGAAAAGAGGAAAGGTTGAGAAAGAGGGTGGGGGGTTACTGGGGGAGGGTCAGTAAGCGCAGACAAAGAGGTGAAGGAGGAGAGGGTGGACAGGATGTCCTGGGCTTCTGAGATAAGGTGAGTGGCAAGGGCATTGCAAAGAGCCTGGGAGGCAAGAGGATGGCAGAGACCGCTGCAGCGTCGGCCAGCTCCTTGCAGATTTTAAAGAGTTTGGCCGAGTTGTTAGATGCCCCAGAGACACAGGCTTGAATCTGTACTATCTTATTGATGAGGACGGAAAGTCGGTATTGCCTTTGGAGCAGCTGAGAGGCCAGTTTGTCAGAGGATAAACAAGAAGCCCTCCATTTCCTCTCAGCTGCCCTACACTTACATTTAAGTGTAGCTAGGTCAGAGTCATACCAGGAATTGCACTTGGCTCTGGACTTCAAAAGGATCCTCATTACAGGGGCAAGAGCATCAAGAGTATCAGGAATGGAAGAGAAGAGCATGGACAGGGCTGTGTCAGAGTGTGAGCCAGCAAGGGATGGAGGAGGGGGAGAGAAGGTGGCATCGAAAACCTCAATTGACATACGCTTCATGGGCCGGATGTCCAAGAAGGTAGGTGGCAATGTTGGGGTAGGCTTAGCTTGGGGGAAGAGAAGGAGAGATAAGAGGAGAGGAGGCAGTGATCGCTCCAGGGGAGAGAGGAGTAGTCAGAGGGGTTGTGGGGAGGAGGCTAGAGGAGATTAAGACATCAAGTGTATGCCCTGCAGAGTGAGTTGGACCAGAGGGGAGGATAGAAAGGGAGAGGGAATCGCAGAGGTCGCAAAAGAGTATGGAAGAGGAACAGGGAGAATCAAGATGGATATTGAGGTCACCAAGGAGGAGGAGGAGTTGAGTGTTAGAGGCAAGGAGGGAGGAGGAGAGGTCAGCCCACTCAGAGAGAAATTAGGTTATTTGACCAGGGGGCCGGTATGGAGTAGAAACCGTAAGAGAGTGGCTAGGAGAGAGAGCCTGCAGACAAGGCATTCTAATGAGGAGTAAGTCTGAGTGGGGATGAGAGAGGCAGGAATCCACTCAGGAAAGAACAGGGCTACACCACCTGCGGGCCGGGTGGATCTGGGCGTGGAGAGGATCTTGTAGCCATCGGGGAGGAGAGTGTCAAAGCTTGTGACAGAGCTGGCAGTGAACCATGTCTCGGTGAGGACATGAAGGACAAGTTCTTCCAAGAGGTAGCAGATGTCAGAGGAGTGTTTGACAGCAGATCGAGAGTTAAGAGTGCCAAGATGAAGAAGGTTGCCGGCCTTAAAGACCTTCCGTGGAGGGTTACAAATCAGAGGTACGCCCTGCAGAGGTGTGGGGGGAGCCAGAGGTGGGGCAGAGGAGGAGGGAAGAGGGGGCAAGGTAACCAAGGAGGGAGAGGAGGGGACAGCCGGAGATGAAAGGAAGTTAATGAGGCAAGGGAACTGCCTATCAAAGAGAAGGAGATTGGCCTGAGGGACTTGGACCATGACAGTGCCGTTTAGGTAGACATTTATTATGACTCTGTAGGAGTCAAAAGAATCCATGAGGACTTCCCAGCTGTTGCCACCATTAATGGGAGAGGGAGAGACAGGACAGAGCACAGAGATCATATATGCGGGGTCAATAGATCTGGCGAAGGAACGACAAAGAGGATGTTGGTGAGGGTCTGTGTGGAAGAGGCGCTGGTGTAGTTATCAGCGATAGGGAGACCAGGGTTGCAGGCCAAGATATCCTTTTTAAACTTCTTACCAGACTTAGTGAGAAGGGAAGGATAGTTGATAGAGAAGTAGTTGGATTAGATAGGAGAATCAGAAAGCGCCATGGGTGAGTAGAGAAAGGAGGCAGTGGGAGTAGTTAGCAAGTACAGAGGGGAGGAAGAGTCACTGGGCTAGCAGGTTACAAACAATTGGCAAATTTAAATGTAAAACACACCCAAATTTGAATGCCAAATTAAATGCAAAACACACCGAAATTTGAATTCCAAATTAAATGTAAAACACACCCAAATTTGACTGTCTTTTCTGAAATTTTGATTTGGCGTTTTGGTGACCTCTTAGGGCTATGATTAAAGTTTACTCAACGTTTACATAGCTGGCATTGTGTCATTTACCAAGATTTCAAGTAAGAACATTTTGCTAAAATATAAACAAATATTGTGGTAAATTACGCAATAAACGTACAATGAGCATTGGGGTGCTGCGGCGGCTACAGCCAATGGCAGCTGCTCCTGGGGTACAGAGGTTTGTCTTAATATTGAGCTTCGTGCATTTCCAAGTGGATGGAGCGAAGAGGCTCCATCACGCAGTAAATCTGCAGGGGGCAGCACTTTCAAGCAGTGGCGCTGATACGGCATAAAATGCGGCTGCTTGGCACGCAAGGTCGCGACAAGCTGGCAGGTGAAGCGGTTGTCAAAGTCCATTTGACAGCATTTTTAAGTAATGAAATCCGGGGTGTTTATTAAGATCGCGAGCGTGAGCGCCTCCAATTATTGGACTATATGTAAAAAGTAGTAATGAGCGCTTGCGTGCCGGATGGCGGTGCGTGCGTACGCTCTCCCTGCCTGACAGAAAACCGCCTTAAGCTGTAAATCTAGGATACCTTTCAGCCGGTTTCAAAGTCTTGATTTCATAACGCAATAGATTTTTTTTTAAACCCCACCACCCACCAAAAAAACAAAAAAAACTCTGCGAAACAAACAAATTGTCTGAGCGGACTTTAAAACTACCCGGATATTTAAAATGCAGAGCAAACCTTATCCAGTAGTGACACATTATAACTAATTCCCGGCAGGAAGCCGGGCTGCTGGCGCATTTTTGAGTAACCTCACATTTCACATTATATTTCCACATTAATTAATCTATAATTAATCCCCCAGGCATCACGTGTGACATCAGCCAGAATACCAAAAGAGCTCCTTGCCTTGAATATTATTAGCCCGCAGTTAGCGCCACTAGAATTGCATATCACGGCTCAACTTGTGTAAAGTGTTGCTATTTTTTTTCTCCGTCCCTCCCCCCCTCCCAGCGTGGGAGTTCTGTCCGGAGATCCGGCACGCGCGGAACGAGGCGCGGCTCAGCAAATATCATATATTCATCCAACTGGATTAAAAATCTGGAAATGCTAATTTAGACGCCTAGTGTGCGTCTCTTTATGATAATATCCCTTTTTTTCTCGTTTCTGTGAGGAAAAAAAAAATCACAGACTGTTTTAAGCAGCTTGGCAGGGGTGCCGGGGGTGTTGGGAGGGGTGCTTCACAACGTACATATTATTTTAAGTGGTGAAAAGAGAAAATAAATAGGTGCTCGAAGATTTTTTTAAAAACGAAATAAAAAAGTGGGCCCGTGTGCCTGCTGAGCCCTTGAAAAGCCCCGCGCGCGTTTAAAGGGGAAATATTGTTTGGTGCTTTCCGCCGGCGCCATGATCAAAATAAGAGGTACAAATTAGTTCATCATGGCCGCCGACGACACAAAACATCATGCAGAGAGCGGTCTTTGGCAAGGTTTTTAATGAGGAGGGGAGGTCAAGCAGGCGGTGGCCCTGCTTTTCAGAGTCCTTCGAGAACAACACAGGCCTCTCGCGCCTGACGTGCCGGGGAACGAGGCGGCCTCGCGCTCTAATCTCGCGCCACTTTTGAACCGCGCGGGCGCTCCATTTTGTGGCCTGCGTCGGCCCCTGCTCAAAGGAAGGCCTCCAGATTTTCCAGTGCGCGCTTTATTTCAAAAGTAAAGGGATCTGGCGCGGCTATTTATGATGCAGTGTTTTTTTTTTTATTCCCCTTTCTTCAGGCTACTGAGGAATTGTTAATGTTTGCATTGCTCTCGATGCAGGGCTGTGGCAGGGCGCCGTCGTTAAAATGTTTGCGCCTACCACAAATCAAGGAGCGGCAGGAGAGAGCGCTTTGCTCTAAAAAAAGCAGGCAGAAACTACTCCTCACTTGCAGTTTGAGAAAACATGTCGCCCAGTGGAGCCGCTAAAATGTATGTCAAGAGCGTACACTCTTGTTTCAACAAATTAAATTACTTTGTGGTAATTTACTTTGCCAAAATTACCTTGCAGTGGTAAACTAGGAAAGCACATGCTGAGGGGGAGTGGCTATAGTGGGCTAGTAATTTACATTGATAAAGCCATGGAGAACGTTTCAGAGTGCAAGGTGTTTGCAACATGGGGGCCATATAATTAGTGTTTTGTTCGTGTACGGTTAGTTTTGCATGTCATTGTTCCTTGTCTTTTAACATTCCAGCTCAGCGTATGTTGAGACCAGATACTGCCTATTATTCATTATAGCCTTTTAGGCTGGAATTGCCAAATCTTCCTCCTCTTCGCTGCTGGGCTGCGCAAGTTAACTCACTGTTTTAATTAGTTCTCACTTTGCGCTGCTTTTTACACCGCTTATTGATATTGATGCTGTTTATTGGTTTACGTCATATGGTTCCTAATTAGGCCTTAAGGGCACCCTGGTGTCTACCCACCACTTCACCCCCTCCCCCACAACAGCAGCCCGTGCACCTCCCTACACTAATTCCTGCCAGCACCCAATTCTTGCATGGCAGAGGGAGCACCAATCCTGAAAGCGGGAGCGCAGAGGCGCATGCTGCATGCCACATACTCCTCATGGATTTGGAAGCCCTTTCTGTGGCTCCTGCTTTCCTTCCTTGGTTTTGACTCTAGCTGCTCCTGCCGTGCCCCCCTCTGAGAGGGACTCTGCCCTGTGACTTATGTCCTTCTGGTGCCAGTTTGGTGTTTTCCTCCCCCCACACCACTCACTTCATAAGCCCAGACAGTACAACCAAACTTGCAGCATTGTTCTGGTTCTATGGAGTGAGTATATCACATGAAGTATGCGCCTCTGCGCTGCTGCTTTCAGGAGTGCGGCTTGCGCTGCCATTCAAGCAATTAGGTTCCAAAGCCTCAGATCTAAAGGACCAGTGTAGGTTGATTAAATATTTATATATTTAATATTTTACCATCTAGAGGCGTGGAGGGCTCATTACAGGCACCTGCCTTAATACCGGGAAAAAGCGGCTAGACTCCTCTATCATAACAGCTTCTCAGGAGGTGGTTATGGGGGTGCTTCCCCAATGAACGGTTGTTTAACTGAGCTAAACTCCTCTTCTTCAATTTGAGCAACTAGAGTCGTGCAGGAAACTATGACCCAGCTGCCTCAGCCATGAATCACACCCTCGGATCAGCTTTTGATCGGCTCATTAACAGAATGGCCAACTTTGACCTCGCCATTGCCCCGACTTCCCTCCCTTCAGCCCAACCTTCTGTATCAGTCCCTCCTCAACTTTTCAAACATGTGCGAGTCTGAGCATATTAACAAGGACTCAGGAGCTTCTGCTAGTTTGCCCCAAATCTCTTTCCTTCTAAAGGGATGGTTTCAAGCTCTCACAAAAAATAAGAGAGTCAGGGTAATTGTCCCTCTCAGATTCAGAGGATTCCGACTCCCCTCAAAAAAGGAGTGTGCGGATAGAATCTCAGGAACTACAACCAAAAGGCTAGCTACCCCCCAGTCGCGACAGTTCCGACATTAGCTTAGCCCCAGGTCTTTTCCAGACCTAGCAACACCCCTGTGTGTGAGACAATCTCTGGTTGGGTGCTTTGAGATGGTCTAGGGAAGTCATACT
The DNA here is from genome assembly GCF_040938575.1 of Ambystoma mexicanum. NCBI lineage: Eukaryota > Metazoa > Chordata > Amphibia > Caudata > Ambystomatidae > Ambystoma > Ambystoma mexicanum. The sequence goes on from NC_090936.1 coordinate 35,250,385, forward strand.
TAGACCGGGCAAATATTCAGCACCCCAGATCAGCTGAGAGGGGACCTTCTGATGCAGAGGCCTCACCCCTAAGACACAGCAGAAGAAAGCTCTGAGGAAAAGGTGAGCAGATCAAGCAGCGGTCCAAGCGGCCACGCTCTATCCTACCCGATAAAGTGGAGCAGACATCTGAATTGGATTGGTTGTTTATTTATATAGCGTCCATACACAACGTGTTTCAAAGCGCAGTCTGTGGTCTCGTTTTAGTTGAAGAATGGCAAAGAATGCCAAAGGGGGAGTCATAAAGCACTGTATTCTTGTCAGAGTGAGCTCCTATAGATATTGGGACCCCCTTACCCAAACCTTTTGAGTTAACGGAGGAAAGCGCTATAAATAATACACCATTGGATTTTCGAAACCCCAGGAGTTAGATCTAAATTTTGCACCCGCCTGCTCAGCAACACCAATGCAGCCCTCTATGGAAAAGAGGAAGGCTTTCCTTATATGCATAGACCCTAACCTTACTGACATGATCACCACGGAAGCTGGGCCAAAGGCACTGTGCACTTTCTCTGGGGCAGGGTATTAAGGATATATCCAAATAGGTACTGTTATGAACTGGGAGGCTAGGGAGGTGAGCCCGCTCCGCAAGATCCTCCCTAGGGGTCGATGCAAGTGGGACCGCACTGGGAGAGGCTCCACTTTATGGGACAAGGACTCCCGTTACGGTGATGAACTCCCTAAACCTGTACACATGATGGCTTATGTGGGATGCTCTTAAATATCTGAAACCGGTTTACAGCAATACTGTGACAAAGAAACTCTACCAAGATACGTTATGTTACTAAAAAGGAATATGCCCCTTTAAAAAGAGTAACCAATCTACGGAGGTGAATACATTGATTAAAGTAGCTGCGAAAACCCAGAGAGAGGAGACAGAGAGGGAGAAACACAGATGTCGGCTCAGGGTAGTCCTGAGCCGCAGAAAACCTGCAGGAAGCGGGGAATCAGAGAACCTGCGAGTTTCGAACTTGCTCAAGTGCAGTGAACACAATGCCAGAGCGACGGCATAGCCACAGCCCGAGAAACCAGATGGTCAAAAACTCAGGAATAAGTGGTGGCAATGCTACGGTCGAGGGCCCGTGGTTGACCTTTGGCCTGAGAAAGTTTGCAGATGCCATCGCGTCTGTGAAACCCCAGGAGACCAGATCTCATAGCCGAGTACCAGGAAGCAGAGAAGATATTAGAAATCAGGCGTAGAGGCGATGCCGCGAAAAAGCCATTGGGAGTGAAGGGAAGGCACTGGCAACCAAAGTTAAGCAAGAAGGATTCAGAGGAAACCAATTCCGGAAGACGTACCCTGTCGAAGAAGAAGGTAACAGGAAGTACAGGAGTCGCGGGTGGCCTTGAAAGGGAAATCAGTATATCGCACATCCAACTCGTATCAGTTCTAATCCTGAAAGGAAGTTAAGCCTGAAACAAAGTGAGATAAAAGTCTGATAACATGAAAGAACAAGCTATTGAGAACCTCAACAAAGGACTTCATTATTTGGTTTTCCGCGAAAGACAAGCACCTTAGTTGGTTAGATAGGCAGGGACCCCCCATAGTGATAAGGACATTTAGGCTTTAGAAGTTTACTTTAATAAACCATCCTGAAACATAGTCTGTGTCTTTCTCCTGACCTGCCACAGTAGATACTTTCTCCACCAGAGATAAGGCACAAGCCACCGTTGGGAACATGTTCACCCCTCGGGTTTTCATTAAGGCCAGAGTAATTAGAGTTCGCTATTCTGCTGCCGCCAGTTCTTCCCAGAGGCAATCACTACGATCCCTTCTGCGATAGAAGGGGCCAGTCCCATTATTCCATCAAAGTGTAGACCAGTGGAAACACAGATTTAACAAGGTTCTGGATACATCCGGCCCTCATCAGGTAAGCCGGGTCCATTCAAATGTGTCTGTCCGAGAAGGTTTGACTAGCAGAACCACCCAATTGTTTCCAAATTGGACGAATCTTGCATTTGACCCATGGACCCTTCAAATTGCGATGTGGTTCCAGATAGAGTTTTTCCCTTGCCCTTGCGAGTTAGATATTTCTCTCTTGTTCGGGATAAACAATCAGACTTAAAGATCGAGCAACTTACTGCACACATCGTTTACTCAAATGATTTTCCTAATCCCCAGGGTGGACAATGGATATTGTCCTGCAATCAACGTAAAAGCATTGAATGCAGTCTACTGCCCCTTGAAATGTGAGGGATCCACCTGTTATGCTCCACTCTCTTGAAAGGGGAGTGAATGGCAAAAATAGATCTGAAGGACGCACATCTGGCAGTTCCAAGACACCCCTCAGGAATTCCTACATTTCCTTCGCCAACGCCGCAGGTGGAAATCCTCTTTTCTTCCATTTTGCTTGTCGCCAGCCCCTTTGTGCTGCTATGGCCCAGACTGCCTTAGCTCAGAGCTATGGGGGTGAAGGGTAATCATATACGTCCACAGCTTGCTCCTTGTGGCTGAAAACATACATGCCTACATCTACAGCCCTAACAATATTCCTACTTCAGAATCTAGATGTTCTCATAAACACCAAGAAAACTCTCCTAAAGCCTACTTTTCTTGGTAGGATAGCTCAGGGGCAACGTGTTCCCCTTGGAAGCAAGACGACACAGACCAACACAGGTTCGATCCTCAGGTCCGCGCTTAGAAACCTATGGGTGTTAAGCGTGTTATAAATAACCTACCATGTCATGTCATACTCAAAGCATCCAGTTTTTGGGCTTTGATGCAGGACTTTTGGCAATGTGTCCTCCTTCTTACAAGATTAAGAATAAAGAGAGTAGAGCATTCCAAAGAAAGACACGCTTTCCCTCATAAATCCCCTAAGGATTTTGATAATGCTTTTAGCCACTGTTCAATATATCTTCAACACTCGTCTGCATTACAGAGCCCTCCAACGCCTCAAACCCAGGAATCTCTCTTGCTCGCACTTGATTTGTTTATCCGCAGACACAAGGGAGGAATGCCTTTGTGGCATAAACGCACAGAGGCTTGGAATGAGAGAGAGAGAGAGAGAGATCCTTTGTCCTATTTCTGACATCATTTTGAGGTCAGATGTCAGCATTCTAAGCTGGGGTGCGAGTAGTGGATACATTTCCCTGGAGGGAATTGTCTGTGCAAGAGAGTCAACTTTATATCAATTGTCGGGGACTTTTGGCAGGCTCCTTTGATTAAATATCCCTGTAAAACATAAGGTGAACTGTTGTATGCTTCCTTGGTTGGACAACATGTCAGCAGTCTGGTATATCAGCTGCCTTGGCGGGACCAAGTTCACCGGCTGTCTACAGCTTGTGAAAGATTATTGGAATTTCTGTCTGAAAATAGATATAACTATCCAAACAGAATTCCACCCGAGTCTGTACAATGCTGCTGCGCATTGGAATTCCAAGTACCTCCACGGCAGGAGAGACCGCATCCTAGACCACTGCCTGTTTGCTCACCTTCAGTCCCTCTTGTCTCCTATCACACAGATCGCTTTGCCTCCCTCCACAACTGCCAAGTTCCCAAATTATTTAGCTGGCTTGTGCACCTGAACACTTTTGCCTTGGAGGTTGTCTCAAGTCAAAGGGTATGCCTTCCCACCCTTAAAAACAGCAAGGTTCTTGGTGCAAGTCCTCAGACAACACACATCCCTGGATCTCTTCACTCCCTGTTGCTTATTACAAGTTTGGTGCACATCCCTCCTCGAACTAACAGTGGATTTTACTCGACATACCCCGCTCCTTCTACATTTTCCTAGAGCCAGTGTTAGGCCAATATCTTTAAGTGGTCCTTCAAGGTCTCCTTTCCCTTATGGCATGAAGAACTTCATCACTTCTTGGTCTTTCCCAAGTCTTTCGGGGATGCTTTCTAGGACATATCGGATTCTTTAGCTAAGTCTGTCGAATCCTTCTGTGGCTCCACATGGCCATCATGGGTGGGCGAGCACATGAATGGAAATATGAATTCCTTCGATGCCCCGCCAGCAGACGTTGCAAACGTCCTCGTCTCCCTGTACAGACAGGAAGCCCTGTGGGACAAATGGACTCAGATCTGTAAATTCAGTAGGTTGCATTTTAGTTAAGGGTGAACGACTGGAGACACCCTCCTTGGTCAATAAAGCATTGCACACCATCTGCATTAAGATAGCTCCTGATGCTAAGTATTCAGTTTGATAGTGTTTCAATTTTTTTTCTCACCTTTTTCATTCCTGACCCGATAACCGTTCCATTACCTTGCCGCATCTGTTTGTCGAGTTAATGATGCCGTTATGCCTTTGGCATGGAGGGTGTGTTGGGATACGGCGGCAGCAGGAATTGATTCAAAATTGTTTGGAACTCCTTCTGCTTCTGTAGCCCTGGCGTCCAAATTGGCACTCTTGGGCGGGTGGTTGGAAGACAGCCATCAAACAGCAGACTGGCCAGGGAAGTCAACATTCAGACGGCTCCAGTTTTTACATAGAATGACTACTCTCCCTCACTTTTACAAGTGGGCGTTTTGATTGTGTTAAGAGACAGGAAGATGGGTATTATCCCTCCGCCCACCCTTATTCTTTCTTTTCATTCAGTGGACTTCTCGTGGGGGTATGGATGTAACTCTCCAGGGCAGTGCCGTGGTGAAATAGCTACAAAGGGTTTCTCTCCACTCTCTGATTGATCGATTTGCCTTTTTTGATCGGGGCTTGCTTTGGTGGTCAGAAGTTCCAACACAACACCCGAAGAGGACGATTTTGTATCTCTAGCATTAGTTATGCTATGTGACCATACCAAATTGGTTGATGAGGGGACGTGGATTAGTTCTTCGTGTTGTGGGCAGCAGCATGTACTGTCTGCACCCATGGCATGCCATCACAGCAGTAGGAAATCATTGGCCATGCTGTCCAAGCACAAGACATTTGTTGAGAGCCGTCGGCGTGGTTTACTTTTTGGTGCAGATATGCATGCACACCCTGGTTGTCGACCCATGTTGTCAACTACTGAAAGTACTAAAAGAACGGCCTAGCAAATTAAAGGAGAGTGTTTTTGGGATGTTTCCGCTGGTTACGTGGCATGCGTAATTACAAGTGCTAAGGCACACAGTCGTAAAGGCATGTTGTATGCCCCTAATTGTACCAAACAGAAGGACTGTGCATCAACTCAACAGACTCCCAAAAAGCATTAATCTACAAAGGCCACCAGACCTGTCAAAACTGGGACCCAGAAATACAGTCTCACAATTATAGATGATGATAGGCTATGCTTTCTTGCCTGGATTCCCCATTTAGCGTAGCCCTCTAAAGGAGGCATATTACGCTATTGGGCCGCCTTATTTACCAGCTGGGTAATAAGTGCTGTGGTGCTGCTCAGAGATGTCCCTTTTAACTCTTTCACACCTGCCCATTTGTATGCACCTTTTGTTGTCAGCAAGTTCAATGTTATGCTGTCATGCACATGCAGCAGTCACTGCATGGCAGGTGGTTGCAGGCATTGCGGCTCCTTTGGCTGTCATGCCGTGTTCCCACCCGGTGTCCTATGCGGTGTGGCTCACTCACCTCAGCTTCCATTATGGCGTTATGATCGTCTCTCTCTGCAATGTGTGCTGCAGCATAATTAAACTCGGAGGGGTGTGTGACTTCTCCTTACTGATTGGTTCGTCCCCTAACGTAAATTCAGGAGGCTGGTTTTTTTCAGGGCTTTTGCTGTTTTCACTAGAGTATGAAATGAAGTTTGGGTCACACATCTTAGATCCTGCATACCCCATAAAGATGTTAGTCTCTAAGGAAAAGGGATGGTGGCTTAAGTCTCTCTGGGGTTTCCCGGTCCCCTAAGGGGGAGTCACCGCCAGAGGGGTCCTGCTTACCCCGTCCCCTAGTGAGGTGTTAAACATAGCAGCCTCACCTCACTAGTCCCAAAGGTGGAGGCTCCCTCTTGAAGAAAGGTGATTGTAAGGCACGGAGGGTCAGTGATTGCTATAAACCTTTATTAAAAAAAAAAGATCTTGCCCTAACTTTAAGATGGGGTTTCCCGAGTTAACTTATTTAACTAGCGTCAGAATGTCCAAAGCAAAATTCCCATTGTCCAGCGTCAAAATCGTAACTATGTTCCTTACACTCTAAGCTAACTAAATCAAAAGAGACGTCTTCTTGGTCCAGAGAAATGACTCCCTTACCTATGACAATTGTTAGTTCCTATCTTGGTTGGATTTTCCCAATGTGGTTTCAGCGACTCCTTAGCTGTTGGGGGAATGTCTCCCTTCCCCCAGACTTCCTCAGGCTTACAACATAGTTACTTGGGGACCCAGTCCCTTGTTGGCAGCTCTGGCTTCCCTTGTCATATACTGCACTGAAGAACAGCAACCAGGATGCACTCTGCAAGCTGTAGCTGGTCCTTGACCCTGGTTGGCAGACCTGGTTCCCTCTCACCAGGTACCTTCGAAGAAGAATAGCCTGGATACACTCTCCAAGCTGTAGTGGGTCCCTGACCCTGGCATGCAGACCTGGTTCCCTCTCACCAGGTACTGTGATGAAGAAGAGTAGCCTGGGTGCACTCGCCAGGCTGTAGTGGGTCCCTGATCCTGGCATGCAGACCTGGTTCCCTCTCACCAGGTACTGCGATGAAGAAGAGTAGCCTGGATGCACTCTCCAGGCTGTAGTGGGCCCCTGACCCTGGCATGCAGACCTGGTTCCCTCTCACCAGGTACTGCGATGAAGAAGAGTAGCCTGGATGCACTCGCCAGGCTGTAGTGGGTCATGCAGACTTGGCTCACTAACCTGTCAAGTACAGTCTGAACTATCCAATAACTTCCAGTTCTTTTTATATTGGTGCGAGTCTCAGACACACAATAACAGCATTAGTTTTCCTTTATGTGGGCTTTGCTCATTCTCCTGCCAAATCTTAGTACAAATCTGTGTACTTTACTTTTCTCCCACTGCATTTGGGTCCCAGACCCTCATTTCCCAGCCTTCCAATTTCGGCCACCACCTCATTGAGCCTTCAGTGCCTTCTCAGCTACCCGTGTACCTTGTGGGGTAGTCTGCGAAAGTGTCGGCTCCCTTGAGGTAGCTGGATCATTCGCAGGGCCCTGGTTACTTCCTGGATCTTCCCTTGGCTCCACAGTCTTCTTTCCTTCTGGGACAGCATGGACTCACACTCTCGTGCTTCCCGGGTCTCTGGGGCACCTGGAGTCTTAGTCTGACTGTGGGCCATGCAGTCCTCACGTCCTGGAACGGCCTCGGACTCCCCGCTTTCTCTGTGTTCTGGTCAGCAGCTGCCTGCACGTTGGGCTCATACTGCCTCTTGTGGTTATTCTGGGGAGGGCTTGAGACCATGTCAAGTCCCTCTTAAGTTTTGATCTTCTTTCTTCCAATAAATTGTCACAAACCACTAGACTGGTTAAAGTAATTCCGATAGTTATTTGGTATTGCTTAACACTTCCTCCTTATCTTAGTACTAAGTAAGAGCTGATGTGGTAACTCACCAAGGATCTTCCTCATCTCAGTACTCTCTACCTGGACTTCTTTAGAAAAGTACATAGGGCATGAGGTTAGGACTGAAGAGGAAGCAGGTGAAGGAATTACGGGGTAACTGTGGGAAGGGGGGTCTAGGATCATATGATTAGTGGGAATGCTGCATTCTCCAAATGTGGTCATCACTGATCCCAAAGGGTGTTTCCCCTTCCCATGAGATCCAGCCACTGAGTTTCACCCCCAGGGGCACTATCGGTAAGTAGCCTCACCAACCTGGCCTCATGGGAAGGGGCTCCCCCTTTGGAAGCAGTGACGATATCCTGGGATTCGTCTCATGACAAACTTCCTGGATTCATCACATACCCCCCACCGTTTTCTTTAAACCCTCCTCAAAAGGGTCTACAGTCGTGGTTAATACTCGTTTTGGCCAAATCCACTTCAGGGTCAACTCTTCCTCTGGAAATTCATCCTAGGATGGTAAGGGGGGTGGGGAGTATATTTCCTTATTATCTCCCTTGGGAGAGGGCTGAAGCTGATCCTGAAAATGAGGGTTATCAGTACCGATGATTACTTCCTCTGGAGTTTGGCGACTATTGCTACTTTTAGTGGAATTGGACCCCCCCCCCAGACTTCCAAGGTCATCAGTACTTTGGGATAGACCTTAGCAACCCCATGTACACACATGATCTGTTTTTCCTCTCTTAAGCTTAGGGTGCTAGGGTAGATGAGTAGGGCTCTTGTTAAGTTGACTTTAACCTGTTTTCGCACCTGGAAGGAGTCACTCTTACATACGAGGGTATCCGTCCCCTCAGAGGGTTCTGGTCTTCTCTCCTCCCATTCTTCCCTTTCGTTCGTGTCAAACCACCCTATTTCCATAGGTTCTTCCAGTAATTGTTTTGGCTAGACCCAGGCAAAATGTCCTTTTTTGCTGCAGTATGATCAGGTCGGTTGGATGGGTGGAAAGGTTTCCCCCCTACTTCCACTAGCTTCAGTAACTCCCAGAGGTTGTATAACGGTCAGAGAAGCAGACTTTCATACAACCTCACCCCCTCTGCTTCAGGAGAAGGGATGTTGGAATTAACTGAACTTCATGGGTGGGCCCTCTATAGCAAAAGGTTTAGTCTCTCTGCAGGGTTCTGGAGTCTTCAGTATAGGTTGTCTAAGAAACAAAGGCTTCTGAGTGTGCTTGAGAAATTTGAATAGCTGTCTTGAGAGTTGTCTGATAACTCTGCAAAACTGCTTTCTGGCGAGCGGATGCAATGAGTTTACAAACTGTTCAAGTGCCAAGTTTCTAGAACCTCTGGTAGAGTCTTTTTTCCCAACCACTGACTTAAGAGATTCTGAATCCTCTCCACCAATTCTATGAAGATCTATTTGGCAAGTAGATGGATCATTTGCAATTTGCATTAGAAAAAGAGCTCTGTCTGACCCACCTTACATAAGCGATACTTCTTATTCTCATCAAAAGGTGTTGTCCCATTTGCATTGATGGTTTGATACGTCAGTTGCAGCTCCCCCTTATGTAATGGTGCTAGATAACATGTTTTCAGCGTATCCTCCTAATGAAACTGGGTGGCCAGGCTTTCTAAATTGATATACAATGCACACAGGTCATCGCCTTCCTGATAGGGCTGTAGCACTCCACGAGGAAGATAACGACCACCAGGGAACCACCTATACCATCTCTTTTTTTGGTACCTCGTATCAGCCTTTTCCTGGTTATCGATGACTCTCTCCATGAGGGTCTCAAGAGATAGGGAAGTAGTAATTTTTAATTTTGAAGTACCATTCTTCAAGGCTCATGCAAAGGCTCCAGTACTAGGTGAGCATTTTTTGGGGTCCAGAGATTCAAGCTCTCCCTCGTCTTCTGAGTCGTCAGGTAACTTACTGGTCAGGGACGTGGCTAGTTGCTGGTCGTCTCATATTGGGGTTGTAATGTTCCTAAGGGTGGTTAAAGAGGGTTTTATTTCTCACTGGTCTATAAGGGTTAACTGATCAATGCGCCTTGACCTCACAGTCTCGGGGCTGGCCTGACTCTGTATCGAGTCACACACATTCCACTTCTAACACCACTTGTAGTAGCTCAGATTCAGGCGACAGACAAGCATCCATGATTTTCAAACAGTTTATTTCCTCTTGTGATTTCAAAAGACCTAATCTTTCCCTAACTGTTTGATACTAAGCCCTATTCTACACAGAGGAAGGTAACAAGGGGTTCTGGTCTGTGTGTCAAGATGGTCAAACATAAATTAAGTCTCTATCTAGAAATCTGATTCTAATCTACTTTCTCTCCCTACTGCTCCAAGGAAAATTCAGAAACAACCAAGACATACTTTGGCCCTTGCCCAAGGGAAGTGGATGGCTGCTGGCTTCAAACCGCCACCCTTGTCTTTTTACAGTAAGTCTTTACCTATGTTCACAGTCCAAAACACATTTTTCGTGTATGGCTGGAGTGCCGGCCCCCGGGGTCTCTCTGGTTCTCCTCGAAACTGTCTCACAGTCCTTTTCCCTTCAGGGAGACATTCGTATTTCCCCCTTTCTCACTGTTTGGGGTGCTTTCAGTCTTTTCCTCTCCCGTTCTGGGTCTCACCCTTGCTCATTTCCCACTATAGGCTCTTCGGTTCTTTTGGCCACATCGGGCTTCTTTTTGTTTCGTTTCACCACTCCGGGCTTCTTGGGGTTTTTTCTCCTCACTCCAGGGCATTTTGGCTTTTTTCCCAAGCCAGGGCATTTCTCAATTTCTCTGCCCACTCTACGGCTTCTCTATAAATTCACCACACTGGGGCTTCTTTCAGTTTCTTCCCCACTCTGGGCTTCCCTGTTTCTCTCCCTACTCTGGGGCTTCTCTCAGCTTTTATCCTTTCAGTTTCTCTCCCCACTCTTGGGCTTCTGCTTATCACTCCTCATTCTGGGGTGTTATCAGTCTCTCTACTCTGGGGATATTTTCTATCATACTCCTCAATCTGGGGTATTCTCAGTCAGTCTATGATTCAGGGCTTTTCCCCTTGACACCCCCCTTCTATTGGGTGTGCTTCCTCTTTCTCCACTCTGCCTTCTTTTCTGTCTTTCTCCCCAGTCTGAGGCTCTCCCAGTTTCTCTCCACTCTGGGGCTTTTGTCCTCCTTCCTCCCCACGCTGGGGCTCCTTCCTCTGGCCTTGCTGCCCACCTCCCGTTACTCAGAAGGCACCACGTACATGATGAGTGGTGCTCTTTAGGAGAGCTAATTAAACCAAATGTCTCTCATCTTGCCGAAGAGCCACTAACGTTACTCGCCAGCTTGACATGTGGCGCTGGGTGTCTCTTCTGGTTCCCACTGGCTCAGTGTGGGAGATTGTTGGTGGTTCCACCTCTGGACTGTGCCTCGCCCCGAGATACTTCGTTCCCGCTCAGGTTGCCACACATCATGGTGCTAGTACCTGTGCTAATTTTGGTGGGGTCGGGGGACAGCTAGGTAGAGGTTGCTGCTGGGTGAGAGGGCACAACAACCTCAAAACCCTGGAACCCTTGACCTCCAACAATACAGCAGGCAAGTGTCTGAAGCTTTCCATCGTCTGCCTGCCTGCATGAGGGATGTCTGTAACATCAGCTGAGGATGTGAAACGTGAGAGGAAGGCAGGTAGTTCAAGGAAGAGATGAACATAAACGACATCAGGCTGTATGGGGAGCCAGAACAAACATCAATGAGTACAGGTTAGATGGGTGTAAGAAACCTGAGGGTAGCCTCAATCCTACTCCCCCTGGATCCTCTTCTCAGGTGGCCAGGGAGAGGACTTCACTTTTGGATCCTGACCCTGGAAGTGGAGAATCAAGGGAGGATCACCTGGGTGGCGGGTCCTTGGGGATTCGGAGTGTGGTACCCACAGGCGAGACAAGGTATCCCCCTTATCCTAATGACAACCATTGGGGATGTCAGGCATGTCCCACAAATAGTTTGCCTAAAGGTCAGGCAATTGAAATTACTGGCACACACCTGTGGACCCTTAATACTATTAGAGAGTATACGAGGTGGGGCTGTACACCAGGGAGAGAGTCGTGTGTGACAGCTGAGAGAAGGCTGGGAACGAGAATGGGCTGCAAAGAAGAGGAGGAGAACTTGTCATGTGTTACAGTGGCAGATTTGTGCAATCTGAAGCAGAGGAGGGATGCCATCAGTGAGGGTTGTGGCAGACCGAGTAAGACATCTGGAGCAGAGCGCACCAGGAATGAGGATTCTTGGATGCATGAATCCTACCCCGTGAGTGGCCAAGAAGCTTGTACTCCATGTGGCAGAGGTCACGCAGCGGAGAGCAGTGCAGTGTGAAACTGTGACGAAAAGCGCTCGTCGATTCTGACACGACGTTCAGAGGGTCAAAGGGGCAGTCTGAAGCCCTGGTGGGCAGCCAGAATCAGCAGCAGTTTGCATCGAGGTTTGCCCTACACCCCAACCACTTGAGTTTCTCTGAGCCCCGCAATCCGAGACCGCTATGCACACGAACGCTGAAAAGTAACACTGCAGTATGGTTAACGCGATTCCCATTGTCTGAACCGGCACATGAGCTGAAACTAAGTAGCAATGCATTGCGCAAGCATTTAACTCATGCTGCAATTGAAAGACCAGTTGCGTGTGAGAATTTCCAGAACAAGGAAATTGAGTCTTTGTATCCCTTGTCAATGAAAGTGTTATTCAGCGAATTGAAGGCAACGACAGAAAACACTACTGACAAAAGCAAAAGACTGATCACTATATTGAATACTGAACTAAATGAAACCCTTCCATGCAATGCGACGAGCCGTTGCAAGTTAAAGGAAAAGTGCCAATTTAAAGCGAACACACAAAATAAGAGTGCAAGTGTGAAAGAGCATGACAGAAAGGTGGGGAATAAATAAGACCACCACAAAGTGGGCTTTATGAATGAACACAGTGTGGCAAGGCCAAAGACTGGTAGAGGATGTGCGACACGCAGTGGCAAAGCCAAGAGACAAATCAGGAAAAGCCGAGAGAGTGTGAACCTGTACATAAAGCCAAGACGCCGACAAGGACAAGCTACGTGAAGGTGAATCTGTACACAGGGAGTCATACAGAAGAACCTGTTTGGGCTGAAGTGCCTAGGGTTCCTGGTTGCATGACCTGTGATGGGTGGACCATGTGCTCCTAAATTGTGAAAGCCAAAGACATTGTGAAACAAAGAAAGAAGGAGCACTGTAAGTGAACTGTTAATGCAAAACAGAAGGAGTGTCAAGTTGACTTGGAAGTGTTGTTGAACTGTAAAAGACTGAAACCACGTATAAATTGATATGTTGGAATCTTGGGAAAGGGAACTCTGAGGCTTGATAAACTGCAATATTGTCTGGAGGATGGAGCCCTCAAATCCCTTTGTTGGGAACTGTGCTGCCTTGACCTTGGGGAAGGGAACCACAAGGATTTGAGGAACTGTTTGAACTTGCGAAAGGTAACCTCAAGATTTTTGTGGTATTTTCTTGAACTTGGGGAAGGGGCGCTGAAAGGGAAGCTGTCAACTAGGTCAGCTTCACCCTCAGATTCCAAGAAGGCCCCCTCCTCCTCACCTGAACTCTGGTGACTTCTGAGTCTTATTTTTCTTCTTACAAATATCTTCCTTTTTTTATGGAGATAAGGCCTGCCCTGAGAGGAAGCCACTGTGGATACTGGTTGGCAACAGCAACCCATGGGCTCTTCTCACGGGACAAGCCCAGAGCAGGGGAAAAAGCCGGAAGGCAGAAAAAATCCCTGGGAGGTGTTTATAGATGTTGGTGACCACAGGAGTCACTAATGCGGGAGGACAGTTGCAGGGCTGACCACAGAAGAATCCAGAAAGAGGATCCTGAATGGCAGGGAGTATTAGGCGAAGGACGGAAGAAGTAATGAGAGTCCTCCTCCTAGTGACCCCGGTAAAGAGAGGGATCAAGGAGGAGCGGAAGAAGCCGCTGGAAGCGGCCAGGACAGAGCTGTGACCAGGCAGAGACCAGAAAGAGCCATGGGAAGGCGAGAGACGAAGAGAACAGGAATGCGACAACAGAAGGAGACCAAAGAGGAGAGAGAGCCAGAAGAGAGAACGAAGCTGCACAGCGCAGAGAAGGCGACCTAGGGCGGTAAGCAGAGCAGTGCCAGGAGAAGAACGAGAGGAAGAGCGAGAGAGGGACAGAGGTGCATTGTGCACCGAAAGCAGAGTACAGCATATTCACAGAAATGAACGGAACAAGACGAACGGTTGCAATGCACGGCTCGTCGGGAGAAGAAGGAAGTTAAGCCTCCCGGTGGAGCCATGTGGCCACAACACTAGACTCCTGCAGGACATACGGGGAGAACCTAATGGCACACTAATGGTATCTAAGCCGCCAGTGGTTCCAAAAGCGCTGGGATACATGGCGCATGACAGTAGCTAGGAGCTGGAAGAAGCTCAGAACTTTGTGTTAATCACTATTTCTTTCATTATTAACATACCTACACATTGTTTAGCTGACGTTGTGAGGGTAAGGGTAGGTTTTGAACACAGACATACTTTTAAGTTGAACTTTCTGACTCAGACTTTCCTTAGCTTCGTTCAGGTAGTAAAATCCCACCTTAGCTTGTCACACTCAACCCCCGATCCTACCTGTTTGTCCTTCACCGCTCTCTTCTTTGTGGGTCTCTCTGATTTCCGAGAAGTCCTGGACTTGAACAGGTACGGCCACTGGTCCTCTATATCGAGCATGGAACGTGGATGGAGACAGAGGAAGAGCTCAGGATTCCGGGAAGCAAGGGTAGACTATGTTCAGGAATAAGCGCGGAACCAGGAAGGAAGTTGCTGCTCGTAAGATAAACAAGCAGGGTGTATGCACGGAGCAAGGAAAGGAGCCAGGAAGGAAGGAGCGAGCGGCCTGGAAGAGGAGTAGCCGCTCCGGGGTCCGGGAATGAAGGGGAGAAGGATTGAAGTATCGGAAAGCGATACGAGGAAGAAACGCAAGGCACACTAGCCGCTAACTAATACAGGAGCGTTGAAAAGCAGAGCGCCGCAGGGGCGTGTCCTTTTTGTAGGAGTCCATCGCACTGGCATAAATGCTGGAGCGCAGCATGACTGATGCGACGGCCATGTTGAGAGGAACACCGCCCGGTGGTACGATGCATCATGGACCAGGAAGTCCAGAAGGGGCGCGAGTGGGGGTTCATGACAGCATAGCCCCTCCTAAACCCTGATCCACCGGGCTTGCCAGGGTGAGTCAAATGGAATTTCTGCACTAGGCAAGGGGCATTCATGTTGGAGACAGGTTCCCAAGTTCGTTCGCTGGGAGGATATCCTTTCCATTCCACTAAGTACTGAAGTCAACCTCTTCTAGATCTAGAGTCGCAGACAGATACTGGAGATCTCGAATTCAGTCTGCTCGTTGCCTAGCACTGGATTGGGTCAGCGAGTTGACCTAGTGGATGAAAGATTAGGTTTGAGCAGGGAAGTGTGAAAGACAAGATTAATCCTTCTCCAGGAGTCTGTTAACTGGAGTCGATATGCCACTTGATTGATGACCTCCTTGATAGGAAATGGCCCATAGAATTTGGGGGACAATTTATTAGGATGTAGATGTCGAGGTAGTAGTTTTGATGACAGCCAGACCTTGTCACCGATCCCATAGACAGGGGCAGGTCTCCGTCTGGCATCAGCATATCTTTTGACATCCATCCTGGCCTTTTTCAAATGTTCTTTAGCATCCCTGTGCGAGGTGACCAACCTTTCAATCCAGGAATCAACTGATGGAACCGGGGTGGCATGAGGTAGAATGGATGGTAGCACCCATGGATGAAAACCTTGACTACAGAAGAAGGGGCTTGTCTTAATGGATGAGTGATCAGAATTGTTATAAGCAAATTCTGCCACTGGAATCAAGATTGACCAATCATCCTGGACTTTGGCTGAAAAGCAGCACAGATATTGTTCTAAGGTCTGATTAACTCGCTCTGTAATCCCATTGGTTTGAGGGTGGTAACCTGAAGACGAGGCATGTTGGATGCCCAGCATGTGGCATAGGTGTTTCCAGAACTGTGAGATGTATTGAGGACCGCTTGGAGGGTAGTCCATGTAATCTGAAGATGTGTTTCAGAAATATACCTGCCATTTCCTGGGCTGAAGGTAACTTATGCAATGGGGTGAAATGAGCCATGTGGGTGAACAGGTCAATGGTAACCATTATGGTGGTAAATCCTTTGGAAGGGGGCAGCTCTACGATAAAATTGGTAGCGATTATTTCACAAGGACGATTTGGCAACGTAGGTTGATGGAGAAGACCAGCAGGTTTCCTATTATCTGACTTATTCTGACTGCAGATTGGGCAGGCTTGGACATACGCCTTTACGTCATCCTTCATGTTAGGCCACCAGAATTGTCTCTGAATATGACGAAGGGTGGAAGTAATGCCTCGATGTCCAGGTGTCATGACAAAGGTTTATGATCTTGGTTCTCAACTTGTTCGTGGTTACTGCCAACCTATTATCTTTGAAGAGGTAACCATCTTTTGTAATTAAAGACCATTGGTTCTTTCCGACGTAGTCCTTCCACAATTCGGAGGATGGGGTTTCAGCTCGAAACCTTTCCAGCAGGGAGTTGGCTTGGGTGACAAACACACTGTGTCAGGGAACATTTTTGGAAAGGCACGGGCCACCACTGGCTCGTAATCCGGGGACCTAGATAAGGCATCAGCAATTACATTGTGAGTTCCAGGAACGTGATGAATGTGAAACTGATACTGTGCAAAGAAATAAGCCCAACGAGCTTGACGACTGTTCCTGCATTCCATGGATTTTAGAACCTGTAGATTTCTACGGTCAGTTCCCACCTGGACAGGAAATTTGGCACCCAGGAGTAAATGGTGCCAATCAGTAAAGGCTTGCTGGTTGGCGAGCACTCTTTCTCCAGCACCGAATAGTTGGTCTCACTGGGAGTTAAAGTTCGAGACAAATAAGCGATGGGGTGTTCCAAGTTGTCCTTGAATTCCTGTTTCAGGACGGCTCCAATTGTGTGATCTGGGGCATCAGTTTCTACCAGGAAAGGTCTGTTGATATCCAGTTGGGCCAGGATAGGACCCTGAGTAAATCTTCGTTTTAACTCCTGGAAGGCCGTTTCTTGAGCTTCGTACCAAAGGAAGGGAATGTCTTTCTTCAACAATGAAACTATTGGCTGTACAACATCAGAGAAAGTGGGAATGAATTTCCGGTAAAAGTTGGCAAGTCCCAGGAAGGATTGAATCTGTTTTACTGTGGTAGGGGCTGGCCAAGATAGGATAGACTGCACCTTGGAGGGATCCATTTCGATTCCCTTTGCACTCAGGAGGAACCCAAGGTAATGGACTGTTTGGGTGTGGAATATACATTTCTCAGGTTTGACCAGCAATTTGTCTTCACGTAAACGTTGTAATTCCGATGTCACATGTTTCTGATGTAGCTGAGGATCCTTAGAATAAATCAAGATGTCATCCAAATATACTATGACAAAGAGGAACAACATATCCAAAAGACTTTATCCTTGAATCGCTGAAACACCGCAGGGGCGTTTGCAAGGCCAAATGGCATTACCAGGTATTCAAAATGCCCAAAGGGGGTCTGGAAGGCTGTCTTCCATTCATCACCTTCCCTTATCCGGATGAGATGGTAGGTGCCTCTTAGGCCGAGTTTAGTAAAGATTACAGCTCCCCTGACTACTTTCAATATGTCGGATATGAGCGGTAGGGGATAGCGATCCCTGAGGGTCCATTGGTTGAGTGCCCGATAGTCCAGGCAGGGTCAAAGTTCCTTAATGTCTTTCTTGGGCACAAAAAACAAGGAGGAACCGGCTGGAGAGTTGGAAGGTCGAATGGTTCCATTGGCAAGATTGGTATCCAGATACTCCCGCAATGCCCTTTTTTCCAGCTCGGAAAGGATAAACATTCTTCCAAATGGTATCACCGTAGATTCGTTTGTGTCGATAACGCAATCTTCTGGTCAATGTGGTGGTAGTGATTGAACTATAGCTGTAGAAAACACGTCAGAGAAGTCATGATAAATTTCCGGAACCTGGGAAATACTGGAGACACAGATGGACGGTCGTTGGGAAACCTGGGTTCCATATCCACATTCTGAATCATGTTTTGTGGTAAACAATGGGACAGGCAGTATTCAGATCCTAGGAATAAGGACCCTGCCGCCCAATTGATATATGGGTTGTGTTTTTGTAGCCAGGGCATTCCCAGAACCAAGGGGTAATGTGCTGTCTTGATGATGTAAAAACAAAGCATCTCCTGATGGTTGTTGATCGAGAGTAACAGTTCCGTGGTTTGTTGGGTTATGGGTCCTGACGAAAGTGGTTTTCCATCAATTCCTTTGACAGCCTGAATTATTCCCTTAGCTTCCCGGGGAATGCTGTGTTTCAAAGCCCATTCATGGTCCAAGAAGTTTCCCACTGCGCCACATTCTACTAGGGCCATTACAGAATGAGTCTTCTTATTGGCGGTAGATAAGGATGTTTGTAGGACCACCAAGGTGTTCAATCGAGGGTGATGTAAGAAAGGAGCTGAGGCGGATCAAACACCATTCTCCCGAAACTGGGCTCCGCTCAAGATCGGGAGCTGGCGTTTCCCGAACGCCGGGGTGGAGCAATAGGGCAATTCCGTACTAGATGTTTATCCGAGGCACAATACATACAGAGCCCTGTGTTAATCCTACGCATCCTCTCTTGTGCGGATATTGGACCCCGTATGGAACCCAGTTGCATAGGTTCAGGATCAGGAGAGTGAGATGTGGTCGGTTCCTTAGGGCTGGGATATTCCATGGGAACCTTAGGAGAAGCTGTTTTGGTTTTTTTCTTTTCTGCTCTTCTTTCCTGGTTTCGAAAGTCAATTTGGAGGGATAGGTCAATCAGGGCCTGGAAGGAACTTGGACGGGCCACTCTAGCAAGTTCGTCTTTGATTTCTTTGTTTAATTCCCTGCGGAACAGGGTAAAGCTTGCTTCCTGGGACCAATCTGCTTCTTTAGCCAACTGCTTAAAACGGGTTACATAAGAAAGCATGTCTTGACTCCCTTGTTGGAATTCTAGGAGTCTTTCCTGAGCACTGTATACCTGTTCAGGATGATCGAACATGGTTTTGAAGGCTTCCACAAACCCGTCATAATTATCCAGGAGTGGGTCCGCAGAATTGACTAAGGGAGTTGCCCAGGCTAAGGCATTTCCTGAGAGATGAGCAATTATAAACCCCACTTTGGCTCGAGGTGTAGAAAAATAGTAGGGTTTAAATGTGAAATGCACCAAACAGGAATCAAGGAAGGACGCAGTGATTTGCTTGAACCATCATACTTGTCCACTATGCCCCCGACTAGAGCACTTTCCTGTAGTGCAGAATCCCGGGAAAGCACGAGTTGCTTTAAGGCTGCATTTTCAGCCTTGAGGTTCTGGACCTCAGTTGTTAATTCCTGCATTCTTCTCATTAGACTGCAGCCTTCATATTGAACACTGTATCAAGTTTGTGGCATCTCCAACTGTTACACTCAACCCCCGATCCTACCTGTTTGTCCGTCGCCGCGCTCTTCTTTGTGGGTTTCTCTGATTTCCCAGAAGTCCTGGACTTGAACAGGTACGGCCGATGGTCCTCTATATACAGCGTGGAACGTGGATGGAGATAGAGAGGAAGAGTTCAGGATTCCGGGAAGCAAGGGTAGACTACGTTCAGGAATAAGCGCGGAACCAGGAAGGAAGTTGCTGCTCGTAAGCTAAACAAGCAGGGTGTATGCACAGAGCAAGGAAAGGAGCCAGGAAGAAAGGAGCGAGCGGCCTAGAAGAGGAGTAAACGCCTCGGGGTCCGGGAATGAAGGGGAGAAGGATTGAAGTATCGGAAGCGATACGAGGAAGGAATGCAAGGCACACTAGCCGCTCACTAGTACAGGTGTGCTGAGATGCGGAGTGCCACAGGGGCGTGTCCTTGTTGTAGGAGTCCATCGCACCGGCGTAAACGCTGGAGCGCAGCATGACTGATGCGGTGGCCATGTTGAGAGGAACACTGCCCAGTGGTACGATACATCATGGACCAGGAAGTCCAGAAGGGGCGCGAGTGGCGGTTCATGACAAGCATAGGTTAAGTTAGACCTTTACGATCCTGACATTTGATTTAATAAACTATTTCATTTTGAACTTTGAATCTGTTGTTTGTGTCTTGCTTCATGATGCCTTCGTAGGGGACATTAGGAATGTAGGTTTTGAGTTTGCTTAATAGGGAAGAGGGTGAAAGGTTCTTGTACCAGAGTGGAAGTATACCAGGCCTCGACGTGATGGGGGAATGCATCCAAGATTTATAAGTGTAGGAGACCCGCTAGATGAACAGACTTGAGCCCAGCCAGAGGGTCTCACACAACAAGAACAAAGAACAATAATATGAATATAACTATGAAGACCTTAAGTCTTGCTGACTTGCCCTAATACCAAACAATACCTGGTATTCAGCATCACCAAATCTGCATGATAGCAGGTTCAAAGACGTGATGTGGAGTGTCTTCAGGGCTTAAGTATTATCAGACCAGGAAGCAGTTCCTTCAAGTTCCGGGTCCGTGTCAGAGCCGGCCATGGTGCCCCATCCTGTGAGCCACCACCTTTGGGTCAGGCACCAACCTAGACGCCAGTCTCAACGCATCTCCGCTTCTCACATGAACCAGAGGTTGTTCCGGTTGTACTGGCATGGCAGGTGAGAAAGAGGACGGAAGACGTGGCTCCTCCATGCGAGGGGAGGAGATACTGAGTGGTAGGTGACACAGGGTTGAGGACCGCGTCTCCTAACACACTGCTACGGTTTCTTGTCTGCTAATCTCTGTTGAACTCTCCCAATGTGGTCCTTTGGATACAATGCCACATCTGGTGTTCTGTCTCTCTGAGCATGTCTCTACTGAACGTGTGCTGCCGCATAATTAAAATCTCTGGCCTGCATGGTTACTCCTTCCTGATAGATGTTTCGCCTGATGTCACTTCAGGGGTGGCATGATTCCACGACAGTGTCACCGTCCACAACGCTGACACAGCAGTCACGTGACACATTGAAATGCAGAAGTGCATTGCATAAGATGGAACGCATGCAGCTGGATAAAAGGCGTCAGCAGGGGAAGAACGGTGCTCTACAACACTCATAAGTGCCAGAGCCTGTTGCTTCTTCCTTAGCTGTTTCGATGTTTCCAGAAACCACTCTTGCTCTTTGGTTCTATTTCTTGCCTCTTGTTCCTTTCCTTCCCCTTGTACTGTCTTTCCTCTTCCCTCTACTACCTGTTGCTGACTACTCATGTACCGACTTATGCCTGTTGAACATGAAGTAGATTGTCCTTGTCTGTTCTTTTTAGTAACTCTCCAGTATACTACCTTCCGGTCTTTTTTTAGATTCTGGGTTGCCTATTGTTGGATTTTAAGTTTCTTTTGGAACTCCATTGTTTTATAATCACAGTGTTCAAACACCCAGGATTACTACCTACTCTCTACTTCTTCGTCTCTCCCTTAGAGCGCCCATGTTCCGGCGTGTTAGGTCCCTTAGTCTTTTTTCCCCTTTTGTCGTTTCTCCGGTCTCTGGACTCAGGGATGGACATTGATACCAGTTGGTTCTTCCTGTTTGCTGTACTCGCCCTAGGTAGGCGTTTTTCCTTACTTATCACATTATATTGTGTCATGCCGGGATTCTAAAACTGTCCACCTCTGTTTTCACAACCTGGGGGCTCGCTCGTCATTGGTATCCATTTCCCCCCATCCTTTGCTTACCTTGGGAACCCCACGTTTTCCATTGGTGTTCTGAGGGAGGGTTAAGGGGACGGTTCGAGCAATCCTTGCAGACGTCACCTAGTGAAGTCCTGACAAGGGGGATGTTTTCTTTTCTGTCGTTCTGGTTTCCCTAATGAGGATGAAGTGAAGTTTGGGTGAGAAGCCAAGCCAGCTCACACATAGTTCCTGCACAGCCCATAAAAGTGTTAGGGGCTCATTATAAATTCAGTGGTCTTGAAT
The DNA here is from genome assembly GCF_040938575.1 of Ambystoma mexicanum. Taxonomy (NCBI): domain Eukaryota; kingdom Metazoa; phylum Chordata; class Amphibia; order Caudata; family Ambystomatidae; genus Ambystoma; species Ambystoma mexicanum. The sequence goes on from NC_090936.1 coordinate 35,271,800, forward strand.
AAATGTCAGAAAAATGCTGGTAATTCCAGTACTGGCATTTTTCCCGGACCGGGGAAACACGTTTGCCGGCGAGGGCAGTGATCTACCATCAAGCCTGACCAGCCGGGAGTCCAGGCCCCTACTGGCAAATAGATGCTAGAATGACTGGCCCCGGGACTAACGGTGCCGATAATTCCAGCAATCCCACCCCATGGCGTCCTACTGGACTCCATGGAATGAGAACATACCAGTGTCTCAACTGCCCGTAATATCCCGGTAATACCAGGATATCGGGCGGTGGAAACACAGTTTTCCTGTTTCCTGTTGGAATTACTGGCAGGATAACTGCAAAACTGTAATGAGGGCCTAAGGCCTCTGGGGAAAAGGGATGGTGGCTTAAGTCTCTCTCTGCGGTTTCCCTGTGCCCTAAGGGGGGACTCACCCCCAGAGGGATCCCACTAACCCTGTCCCCCTCAGGGGTTTTAAGTGTAGCAGCCTCTCCACCCTAGTCCAAAAGGTGGTGGCTCCCTCTTGGGGAGAGGGGACAAACTTCCTGGATTCGTCACAAAACACTACAAAAGGAACAATTCCTTTCAGAAGTTGCGGGAGATCCATGGGAAAGGAACATACATGCTGTCCTTGTTCTGCTTCTAACCGGACATGAAAAGTGGCACCAAAAACGAATCTCCCTCCCTACCATTATGTGGATTTAGTTGAATAAATAGGTCTGCAGTGCCACTGATACCATGTAACCTGTAGGGGGCGCCAGAATCTTGATGATCAGCAAGTAACCTTTGCTAAAAAGCAAGCTGAACTGTTCTTTACGAGGTCTGGGCATAATTATGACAGAATCATTTCCTTTTGTTTGTTTGAAATGCAATAATGCAATTATAATAATGCATTAGATGGGCATGCAGTGTCTGTTATTGCACATACCTTCTAGAGAAGATGAGGAGCTGGGGGGGGGGGGGGGGTGTTCAGCCTGTGTATGTTTTCCAACATTTAATCTTCATTTCTCCTGGAACATGTCCTCTGTGGGCTTGAATGATTGCCAGTCCATATTGATTGACAGCCCAATGCAATTTAAAATGCACTTTTCCTAATTTAAATCTTACCCTGTCATCTCTTTGCAGAATTGCTGCAAGAGGTGCTTTAAATTCACATTTTAACATATCGGCATTGCTGCTTTTAAATCCGTCATGTTTTCCAAGGCTATTGCTTCCTGCTGTTTTATCATATTTTTATTTAGCATTTATGCATTGTATGTTAAAATATATGAACAAGTAAGGATCAACCGGCTCCGCTCGTGCCATTTCTCCAATATTTAATTCCAGACCAAAACCAAGAATACACACAGACTGCTTCAGTTAGGACTCAGTATAGCTATGTGTGTGTGTGTACTGTCATACACACAGACTGCTTCAGTTACGACTCGGTATAGATGTTTGTGTGTGTGTGTACTGTCATTCACACAGCCTGCTTCAGTTAGGACTCAGTATAGATGTGTGTGTGTGTGTGTGTGTGTGTACTGTCATACACACAGACTGCTTCAGTAAGGACTCAGTATAGATATGTGTGTGTGTACTGTCATACACACAGACTGCTTCAGTTAGGACTCAGTATAGATGTGTGTGTGTGTGTGTGCACTGTCATACACACAGACTGCTTCAGTAAGGACTCAGTATAGATATTTGTGTGTGTACTGTCATACACACAGACTGCTTAAGTTTGGACTCGGTATAGATGTGTCTGTGTGTGTGTACTGTCATACACACAGGCTGCTTCAGTTAGGACTCAGTATATTTGTGTCTGAGTGTCTGTGCATACTGTCATCCACACAAACTGCTTCAGTTAGGACTCAGGACTCAGTATAGATGAGTGTGTGTGTGTGTGTACTGTCAAATACACAGACTGCTTCAGTTAGGACTCAGTATAGATATGTGTGTGTACTGTCATACACACATACTGCTTCAGTTAGGACTCAGTATAGATATGTGTGTGTGTGTGTGTACTGTCATATACACAGACTGCTTCAGTTAGGACTCAGTATAGATGTGTGTGAGTGTGTGTGTGTGTGTGTACTGTCACACACACAGACTGTTTCAGTTAGGACTAAGTATAGATGAGTGTGTGTGTGTGTGTACTGATATACACACAGACAGCTTCAGTTAGGACTCAGTATATATGTGTTTGCGGGTATATGTGTACTGTCATACACAGAGACTGCTTCAGTTAGGACTCAGTATAGATATGTGTGTGTGTGTACTGTCATATAAACAGACTGCTTCAGATAGGACTCAGTATAGATGTGTGTGTGTGTACTGTCATACACACACTGCTTCAGTTTGGCCGTTAAGACTCAACATAGATGTGTGTGAGTGTCTGTGCGTACTGTCATATACACAAACCGCTTCAGTTAGGACTCAGTATAGATGTTTGTGTGTGTGTGTGTGTACTGTCATACACACAGACTGCTTCAGTTAGGACTCAGTATAGTTGTGCGTGTGTGCACTGTCATACATACAGCTTGCTTTAGTTAGGATTCAGTTTAGATGTGTGTGAGTGTGTGTGTGTGTGTGCTGTCATACACACAGACTGCTTCAGTTAGGACTCAGTAAGATGTGTGTGAGTGTGTGTGTACTGTCATACACACAGACTGCTTCAGTTAGGACTCTGTATAGATCTGTGCGAGTCTGTGTGTGTACTGTCATATACACAGACTGCTTCAGTTAGGAATCTGTATATAAGTGTGTGAGTGCGTGTTTGTACTGTCATACACACAGACTGCTTCAGTTAGGACTCGGTATAGATGTGTGTGTGTACTGTCACACACACAGACTGCTTCAGTTAGGACTCAGTATAGATATGTGTGTGTGTGTGTGTGTGTGTACTGTCACACACACAGACTGTTTCAGTTAGGACTAAGTATAGATGAGTGTGTGTGTGTGTGTGTGTACTGACATACACACAGACAGCTTCAGTTAGGACTCAGTATATATGTGTTTGCGGGTGTATCTGTACTGTCATACACACAGACTGCTTCAGTTAGGACTCAGTATAGATATGTGTGTGTGTGTGTACTGTCATATAAACAGACTGCTTCAGATAGGACTCAGTATAGATGTGTGTGTGTGTGTGTGTACTGTCATACACACACTGCTTCAGTTTGGCCGTTAAGACTCAACATAGATGTGTGTGAGTGTCTGTGCGTACTGTCATATACACAAACCGGTTCAGTTAGGACTCAGTATAGATGTTTGTGTGTGTGTGTGTACTGTCCTACACACAGACTGCTTCAGTTAGGACTCAGTATAGATGTGTGTGTGTGCACTGTCATACATACAGCTTGCTTTAGTTAGGATTCAGTTTAGATGTGTGTGAGTGCGTGTGTGTGTGTTTGCTGTCATACACACAGACTGCTTTAGTTTGGCCGTTAGGACTCGGTATAGATGTGTGTGTGTGTGTACTGTCATATACACACACTGCTTCGGTTAGGACTCAGTATAGATGTGTGTGAGTGTGTGTGTACTGTCACACACACAGACTGCTTCAGTTAGGACTCAGTATAGAGTGTGTGTGTTTGTGTGTACTGTCATACACACAGAATGCTTCAGTTAGGACTCAGTATATGTGTGTGTGAGGGTGTATGTGTACTGCCATACACACAGACTGCTTCAGTTAGGACTCGGTATAGATATTTGTGTGTGTGTGCTGTCATATAAACAAACTGCTTCAGTTAGGACTCAGTATATTTGTGTCTGAGTGTCTGTGCATACTGTCATCCACACAAACTGCTTCAGTTAGGACTCAGAATAGATATGTGTGTGTGTGTGTACTGTCATACACACAGACTGCTTCAGTTAGGACCTAGGACTCCGTATAGATGAGTGTGTGTGTGTGTGTGTGTGTGTGTACTGTCAAACACACAGACTGCTTCAGTTAGGACTCAGTATAGATATGTGTGTGTACTGTCATACACACAGACTGCTTCAGTTAGGACTCAGTATAGATATGTGTGTGTGTGTGTACTGTCATACACACAGACTGCTTCAGTTAGGACTCAGTATAGATGTGTGTGTGTGTACTATCATACACACAGACTGCTTCAGTTAGGACTCAGTATAGATATGTGTGTGTACGGTCCTACACACAGACCGCTTCAGTTAGGACTCAGTATAGATATGTGTGTGTGTGTACTGTCATATACACAGACTGCTTCAGTTAGGACTCAGTATAGATGTGTGTGTGTGTGTACTGTCAAACACACAGACTGTTTCAGTTAGGACTAAGTATAGATGAGTGTGTGTGTGTGTACTGACATACACACAGACAGCTTCAGTTAGGACTCAGTATAGATGTGTGTGTGTGTGTACTGTCATATAAACAGACTGCTTCAGATAGGACTCAGTATAGATGTGTGTGTGTGTGTGTACTGTCATACACACACTGCTTCAGTTTGGCCGTTAAGACTCAACATAGATGTGTGTGTGTGTGTGTGTACTGTCTAACACACAAACTGCTTCAGTTAGGACTCAGTATAGATGTGTGTGTGTGTGCACTGTCATTACATACAGCTTGCTTTAGTTAGGATTCAGTTTAGATGTGTGTGAGTGTGTGTGTGTGTGTGTGTGTGTGTGCTGTCATACACACAGACTGCTTTAGTTTGGCCGTTAGGACTCGGTATAGATGTGTGAGTGTGTGTACTATCGTACACACAGACTGCTTCAGTTAGGACTCAGTAAGATGTGTGTGATTGTGTGTGTACTGTCATACACATAGACTGCTTCAGTTAGGACTCTGTATAGATCTGTGCGAGTCTGTGTGTGTACTGTCATATACACAGACTGCGTCAGTTAGGAATCTGTATATAAGTGTGTGAGTGCGTGTTTGTACTGTCATACACACAGACTGCTTAAGTTAGTACTCGGTATAGATGTGTGTGTCTGTGTGTACTGTCATACACAGACTGCTTCAGTTAGTACTCGGTATAGATGGATGTGTTTGTGTGTACTTTCATACACACAGACTGCTTCAGTTAGGACTTGGTATAGATGTGTGTGTGTGTGTACTGTCATACACATAGACTGCTTCAGTTAGTACTCGGTATAGATGTGTGTGTCTGTGTGTACTGTCATACACAGACTGCTTCAGTTAGTACTCGGTATAGATGTGCGTGTGTGTGTACTGTCATACACACAGACTGCTTCAGTTAGGACTCAGGACTCCGTATAGATGAGTGTGTGTGTGTGTGTGTACTGTCAAACACACAGACTGCTTCAGTTAGGACTCAGTATAGATATGTGTGTGTACTGTCATACACACAGACTGCTTCAGTTAGGACTCAGTATAGATATGTGTGTGTGTGTGTACTGTCATACACACAGACTGCTTCAGTTAGGACTCAGTATAGATGTGTGTGTGTGTACTATCATACACACAGACTGCTTCAGTTAGGACTCAGTATAGATATGTGTGTGCACGGTCCTACACACAGACCGCTTCAGTTAGGACTCAGTGTAGATATGTGTGTGTGTATACTGTCATATACACAGACTGCTTCAGTTAGGACTCAGTATAGATGTGTGTGTGTGTGTACTGTCAAACACACAGACTGTTTCAGTTAGGACTAAGTATAGATGAGTGTGTGTGTGTGTACTGACATACACACAGACAGCTTCAGTTAGGACTCAGTATAGATATGTGTGTGTGTGTGTGTACTGTCATATAAACAGACTGCTTCAGATAGGACTCAGTATAGATGTGTGTGTGTGTGTACTGTCATACACACACTGCTTCAGTTTGGCCGTTAAGACTCAACATAGATGTGTGTGTGTGTGTGTGTACTGTCTAACACACAAACTGCTTCAGTTAGGACTCAGTATAGATGTGTGTGTGTGTGCACTGTCATTACATACAGCTTGCTTTAGTTAGGATTCAGTTTAGATGTGTGTGAGTGTGTGAGTGTGTGTGTGTGTGTGTGTGTGTGTGCTGTCATACACACAGACTGCTTTAGTTTGGCCGTTAGGACTCGGTATAGATGTGTGAGTGTGTGTACTATCGTACACACAGACTGCTTCAGTTAGGACTCAGTACGATGTGTGTGATTGTGTGTGTACTGTCATACACATAGACTGCTTCAGTTAGGACTCTGTATAGATCTGTGCGAGTCTGTGTGTGTACTGTCATATACACAGACTGCTTCAGTTAGGAATCTGTATATAAGTGTGTGAGTGCGTGTTTGTACTGTCATACACACAGACTGCTTCAGTTAGTACTCGGTATAGATGTGTGTGTCTGTGTGTACTGTCATACACAGACTGCTTCAGTTAGGACTCGGTATAGATGTGTGTGTGTACTGTCACACACACAGCCTGCTTCAGTTAGGACTCAGTATAGATATGTGTGTGTGTGTGTGTGTGTACTGTCACACACACAGACTGTTTCAGTTAGGACTAAGTATAGATGAGTGTGTGTGTGTGTGTGTGTGTGTGTACTGACATACACACAGACAGCTTCAGTTAGGACTCAGTATATATGTGTTTGCGGGTGTATCTGTACTGTCATACACACAGACTGCTTCAGTTAGGACTCAGTATAGATATGTGTGTGTGTGTGTACTGTCATATAAACAGACTGCTTCAGATAGGACTCAGTATAGATGTGTGTGTGTGTGTGTGTGTACTGTCAGACACACACTGCTTCAGTTTGGCCGTTAAGACTCAACATAGATGTGTGTGAGTGTCTGTGCGTACTGTCATATACACAAACCGCTTCAGTTAGGACTCAGTATAGATGTTTGTGTGTGTGTGTGTGTGTACTGTCCTACACACAGACTGCTTCAGTTAGGACTCAGTATAGATGTGTGTGTGTGCACTGTCATACATACAGCTTGCTTTAGTTAGGATTCAGTTTAGATGTGTGTGAGTGTGTGTGTGTGTGTTTGCTGTCATACACACAGACTGCTTTAGTTTGGCCGTTAGGACTCGGTATAGATGTGTGTGTGTGTGTACTGTCATATACACACACTGCTTCGGTTAGGACTCAGTATAGATGTGTGTGAGTGTGTGTGTACTGTCACACACACAGACTGCTTCAGTTAGGACTCAGTATAGAGTGTGTGTGTTTGTGTGTACTGTCATACACACAGAATGCTTCAGTTAGGACTCAGTATATATGTGTGTGAGGGTGTATGTGTACTGCCATACACACAGACTGCTTCAGTTAGGACTCGGTATAGATATTTGTGTGTGTGTGCTGTCATATAAACAAACTGCTTCAGTTAGGACTCAGTATATTTGTGTCTGAGTGTCTGTGCATACTGTCATCCACACAAACTGCTTCAGTTAGGACTCAGAATAGATATGTGTGTGTGTGTGTGTACTGTCATACACACAGACTGCTTCAGTTAGGACTCAGGACTCCGTATAGATGAGTGTGTGTGTGTGTGTGTACTGTCAAACACACAGACTGCTTCAGTTAGGACTCAGTATAGATATGTGTGTGTACTGTCATACACACAGACTGCTTCAGTTAGGACTCAGTATAGATATGTGTGTGTGTGTGTACTGTCATACACACAGACTGCTTCAGTTAGGACTCAGTATAGATGTGTGTGTGTGTACTATCATACACACAGACTGCTTCAGTTAGGACTCAGTATAGATATGTGTGTGTACGGTCCTACACACAGACCGCTTCAGTTAGGACTCAGTGTAGATATGTGTGTGTGTGTACTGTCATATACACAGACTGCTTCAGTTAGGACTCAGTATACATGTGTGTGTGTGTGTACTGTCAAACACACAGACTGTTTCAGTTAGGACTAAGTATAGATGAGTGTGTGTGTGTGTACTGACATACACACAGACAGCTTCAGTTAGGACTCAGTATAGATATGTGTGTGTGTGTGTGTACTGTCATATAAACAGACTGCTTCAGATAGGACTCAGTATAGATGTGTGTGTGTGTGTACTGTCATACACACACTGCTTCAGTTTGGCCGTTAAGACTCAACATAGATGTGTGTGTGTGTGTGTGTACTGTCTAACACACAAACTGCTTCAGTTAGGACTCAGTATAGATGTGTGTGTGTGTGCACTGTCATTACATACAGCTTGCTTTAGTTAGGATTCAGTTTAGATGTGTGTGAGTGTGTGTGTGTGTGTGTGTGTGCTGTCATACACACAGACTGCTTTAGTTAGGCCGTTAGGACTCGGTATAGATGTGTGAGTGTGTGTACTATCGTACACACAGACTGCTTCAGTTAGGACTCAGTAAGATGTGTGTGATTGTGTGTGTACTGTCATACACATAGACTGCTTCAGTTAGGACTCTGTATAGATCTGTGCGAGTCTGTGTGTGTACTGTCATATACACAGACTGCTTCAGTTAGGAATCTGTATATAAGTGTGTGAGTGCGTGTTTGTACTGTCATACACACAGACTGCTTCAGTTAGTACTCGGTATAGATGTGTGTGTCTGTGTGTACTGTCATACACAGACTGCTTCAGTTAGTACTCGGTATAGATGTGTTTGTGTGTACTGTCATACACACAGACTGCTTCAGTTAGTACTCGGTATAGATGTGTGTGTCTGTGTGTACTGTCATACACAGACTGCTTCAGTTAGTACTCGGTATAGATGTGTTTGTGTGTACTTTCATACACACAGACTGCTTCAGTTAGGACTTGGTATAGATGTGTGTGTGTGTGTACTGTCATACACATAGACTGCTTCAGTTAGTACTCGGTATAGATGTGTGTGTCTGTGTGTACTGTCATACACAGACTGCTTCAGTTAGTACTCGGTATAGATGTGCGTGTGTGTGTACTTTCATACACACAGACTGCTTCAGTTAGGACTCGGTGTAGATGTATGTGAGTGTGTGTGTGTACTGTCATACACACAGACTGCTTCAGTTAGGACTCTGTATAGAAGTGTGTGAGTGTGTGTGTGTACTGTCATACACACAGACTGCTTCAGTTAGGACTCTGAATAGAAGCGTGTGAGTGCGTGTGTGTACTGTCATTGTCATGAATAAACTTCAGGTTCAAGAAGATTTGTGGCCCCCTTTTTTGTCTATAAGAAAAGTCACGCTCAGACAGGTTCTGGCCCTTTAAGACGAGGACTACCAGGTGCATGGAAGTTGGCCTGGCAACACTGTCGTCCCATCATTTCTTCATTGCCCCGCCTCCGGCGTGATGCTAGTGTGTTCACGTGATTGTTTAAAAAGCGCCGCCGTGAATCACTCGGTGCTTCTGAACTTCCTGGTTTCCAGTGGCGTTACTTTGTATCATTGACTCTTGTTTACCGTCCCTCCCTTTACCCGCCCTTCTTGGAACTGCCTCCCTGTGTATCGTACTTCGGACTGTCCCTGGATTCTGCCTATCTTCTGTCTCCTTGGTATCTGGAATTGTTCGCTGCCTTCATTGTACTGCCTTGACCTCGGAACGTCCACGGACTATGAATAAAGCCTACGTTTGTTGCCTTACGGATTTCTTTTCAGACTAAAGCCGCTTCAGAGTTCCTTCGGATCTTGCGGACTACATGGGGATTTTGTTGGACTTCATGTTGAACTGCCTTGGATTACGGATTTTGGTTGTGGATTTGCCTTTGGATTTGAAACTTTGTGTTTACTTTAGACTTGAGACTGCCTGTGAATTCTGCTTAGGCGTCCTCGTTCCGTCGGGGTAGTTTCTGTTTGGACTCCCTGCATCCCACTACAGACCCTCGAATCTTCATTGCCTCAACTGCTCCAGTACAGTTTCTTTCAGGGTAAGGGTGTATTCTGAACATTCACTTTGTAATTAATAGCCGGCCAATTCCAGTCGCTAGCATTTATTGTTGCATTTCCTTATTCACAGGGGTAAACTGGTAAATTGCCTGGCACACTCCCTTGGGGTTGAGAGTTCTTAACTCAAAGGTCAGTGCTCTGTTATTGATTGCTTACATTGTCTTACTGTTACGGATTGTGGATAACTTCCATCACTTTCCTTACAGTCACTTCCAGTCTACCTCTACTCCTGTGTCGGCGCACCCTATCCTGAGTACTGCAGCCATCTTAGTCTTCGTTTGGCATCCTATCTTTTGGCTACTAGATCGCACTGGTTGTTTATTCCAGCCAGCGGGGTATAATAGTCAGAAGAACTCTTCGGCTACACTACGAGGGCAATAGTCGCCTGACAGATTCAGAAGCCTTTAACTATAATGTATGCCAACGAGTCATTGACGGCTATTCTCCAGCTGGTGGCTGATCTACGTACTGATATGGCTGCTGCCCACTCCGCCATGGAAAGGCGTATTGATCAGCTTCAAGCTGGTTTACAGCCTGCTGGTGCTCTGATACCCTCTCCTGCAGTGCCCTCAGGTTCCGGTTTGTCTCAGCCTCAGCAGGAGGCAGGCCCGATTCATATGACGGCCCAGTTTCCGTTGGCCCCACCGGAGCGGTTTATGGGGGATCCTAAATCCTATAGGACCTTCCTAAACCAATGTAGGTTGCATTTTCTTTGCAGGCCTGCTTCATTTCCAGACTCCACAACCAAAGCGGCCTTTTTGTTGTCACACTTGGGTGGTACTGCAGCGGCTTGGGCTAATCCCTTGCTTGAGGAAGGAAGTCACTTGTTATACAACTGTGATGCGTTAATAGAGGCCATGAGTCGTGTTTTTGACACGTGGTATGCCACACAGGCTACCGATTTGGAATTGCTTGGGTTACAACAAGGGAATACACCCCTCCTAACTTATGTAGCTAAGTTTAACCAGCTGGTTGGCCGGAGGACAAGAAAGCCTCCCTGTTTTACAAAGGACTTTCCGATCCCCTAAAGGACAAGCTGGCCACTGTCCCGGTGATACCTACGGCCTTTCCCGAGTTATTGGACCTTGTTTTACAGGTTGACTCCCGACAGGCAGAAAGGAGAGGGAAGAAAAGACTAGTCCAACCCACCTCTTCCTCTGCCCATGTCTCCGCCCCCAGTACGGTAGAAGCCATGCAGATTGAAGCAGTTCGGGGGCCAGTTTCACCTGAAACAAGGGAACACAGGAGAAAGAACGGACTCTGTTTCTACTGTGGGGCTTCTGATCACTTGCTCCGCTTATGCCCCAAGAAAACCAACAAGAAACAGGGAAACACGAAAGCCTGACAATAATTGGAGTCCAGTTGTCGGGTATTTCTCGAAACTCCAACAGCCAAGTTCCCTATGGTGTGTCGGTGACTCTTTCCGCTGAGGACTGTGGGGAATGGTTAGTTACTGTGGTTCTGGATTCCGGGGCTACAGGTAACTATGTGGATGATGCGCTGGCTAGGAAACTGGGGTTACCAGTGGTCCTAAAATCGTGTCCGGAGATTGTGAAGGCGGTCGATGGTTCGTCCCTTGTATCTGGCATGGTAACGGAAAGCACTGCCGCCTTGATTATGAAGATGGAAGACGGGCATAGCGAAACTATCACATTTGACCTGATAGCCGCCCCCCAGTTCGGGTTTATCCTTGGCCTTCCCTAGTTAAAATCACATAACCCAGTGGTGGATTGGCAGTCCGGGGTGGTGTGCTTTTCTTCGGAATTCTGTGCTAAGAACTGCCAAGGGACTAATCAGGAGTCCATAACAGCTAGTCGTGCGCTCCTGGACGCGGCTTTTGTTGTAAGTGCGGTAGGTAAAACACAGCTTCCTGAGGAATATGAGAACTACCAGGATGTCTTTGATGAAGGGGTGCTGATGTTTTGCCACCAAACAGGCCATATGACTGCTCTATTGAGTTAATTCCGGGGGCTAAGATCCCCTCCGGGCACATATATTCATTAACTCCTAAGGAAGATCAGGTTTTGAAGTCCTACATTGACAGATCTTTAGCATCTGGTTTCATATGCCCTTCGCGATCCCCGGCGGCCTCCCCCTTGTTTTTTGTGCCTAAGCGGGAGGGAGATCTCTGCCCGTGTATTGATTATGGCGCTTTGAATTCCATTACTATTAGGAATCCGTACCCCATTCCGCTGATTTCTGTTTTGTTGGACCAACTAGGCTCAGCTAAGATCTTCACCAAACTTGATTTAAGAGGGGCCTATAATTTGGTGCAGATACGCGAGGGGGATGAGTGGAAAACCGCCTTCAAGGCCAAGTATGGTCTCTTTGAATACAGGGTCATGCCATTTGGCCTATGCAATGCCCCAGCCACATTTCAGTACTTTGTTAATGAAATATTCCACGATATGATGGACCGGTACTTGATTGTGTATCTAGATGATATCCTGATCTATTCACCGTCCTTTTCTATGCATGTTGACCACGTTTCGGCTGTACTGCAACGGCTCCGGGAGAACCACCTATATGCTAAATTGGAGAAGTGTGTTTTCCACATGAACGAGGTGGAGTTCCTAGGCTATAACATCACCAATAAGGGAGTGGAAATGAGCCGAGCCAAAGTAGCAGTGGTTTTAGACTGGCCAACACCTGTCAACGTAAAGACGTTGCAATCGTTCCTTGGATTCGCCAATTTTTATCGGCGCTTCGTCCAGGACTTCTCCCCAATCGTCAGCCCTCTTACTGCCCTCACCAGTTCTAAGCGCTCATTTACTTGGAATGTGGAGGCGCAGAACGCCTTTGAGGCCTTGAAGACTGCTTTCACGACCGCCCCTGTACTCCAACATCCGGATCCGACCTCACCATTTGGCGTTGAAGCAGATGCTTCAGAGGTGGCGATTGGGGCTGTCCTATCCCAGTATTGTTCAGACATTAGTGGTCTACATCCTGTGGCTTACCATTCCAGGAAGCTTACCTCTTATGAGCGTAATTACACAATAACAGAGAGGGAGAGCTGTTGGCGGTAAGAGTCGCCTTTTTGGTTTGGCGGCACCATCTACTAGGCACTTCAGAGCCGGTCCAGGTCTTTACGGATCATAGAAACCTCCTGGCTCTCCAGTCAGTGAAATGCATGACAGCACGTCATGCTCGATGGCATGAGTTCTTTTCAGCCTTTAATTTTAACATCACCTATCGTCCTGCTTCCCAGAACTCTAGGGCGGATGCCCTTTCCCGCCTGCACAGGGCCTCTGGTCCTGGTAGCCTTGATGGGGTCCCACTTTTGCCCACTCAGGTGGTGTGTGGATGTACCTTGCAGCCATCCCTGAGGGAATCTCTACAGAACTGGGTTAAGAAGTCGCCTTCTGAAATAAATACGCTGGGTCTCGAAGTGTTGCATTCAATACCCTATAAACTGGGAAAGATCTACTTACCTGATTCATCCACCCGGAATACCGCCATGCAATGGTGCCACGGTTCGTCCTTGGCTGCCCATCCGGGTGTCAGAAAGACTTTGGATCTATTAAAGAGATGGTGCTGGTGGCCTTCTCTAGATAAGGACGTGGCCTCGTATTTGGCAACATATGCGTTGTGTGCTCAATGTAAACAGACTTTGGGTAAGCCCATCGGCATTTTACAACCAATGCCCATTCCTGAACATCGATGGGCAGCTATATCGATGGACGTTGTAGTGGAGTTACCACGGGTGGACGGTTTTGACACTATTTGGGTGGTTATAGACTACTTCACTAAATTTGCTCTGTTTATACCATGTCGTGGCATTCCTAGTGCTCCTACATTAGCCGACCTGTTTCTGAAAAACGTATTCAGGTTATTCGGCTTGCCTTCTGTTGTGGTCACTGATCGCGGCCCACAGTTTACCTCTCGTTTTTGGAGGGCCTTGACTTCTTCGCTTGGGATTGACGGGAGGTATTCAAGTGCTTACCACCCCCAGACGGATGGGCAGACTGAGCGACTGAATGCCACCATGGAGCAATATCTCCGTTGCCTAACCTGCCTCTCCCAGGATACTTGGGTCTCAGTGTTGACTTTTGCTGAATTCGCCTATAATAATTTGTTGCATACAACTACCCAAGTATCTCAGTTCTATGAATTGTACGGCCAGCCTCCTCGTTCTTTGCCGCTATCTCCGGAGATACCAGTGCGTAACCCAGCCACAGAGGCCTGCATTAGAGACCTGTGAGAGATCCAAGCACAGGTGAAGAAACATCTACAAGAGGCGCGCATGCGGACCAAGGCCTTTGCTGATGCTAAGCGCTCACCTGCTCCGGTTTACCATCCTGGTATGCGGGTATGGCTATCGACCCGGAATCTCCGTCTTCCTGGGTGGAAGCCCTTGTTACCACGTTTTGTGGGTCCATATGTGGTGCAGCGGGTTATTAATGCTGCGGCCGTCCGCTTGACCCTTCTGGCCACTTGGAAGATACACCCAGTGTTCCACGTTTCGTTGCTGAAACCTTGTCATCCGGATGCCCGGCTGCCATCTCGGCCATTACCTGTTCGGGTTCGGGGCACGGATGAGTATGAGGTATGTAAAGTGTTGGACACCAGGGCCCGTGGTGGTAAACGGTTCTATCTCATAGACTGGAAGGGCTATGGTCCGGAAGACCGTGCTTGGGAACCCGTAGAGAACGTCCATGCCCCGATCCTGGTTTCGCGATTCTGGGCTTCTCGTAAGGTGAGGGCCTCTTTGAGGGAGGAATCTGTCATGAATAAAACTTCAAGATTCAAGAAGATTTGTGGCCCCCTGTTTTGTCTATAAGAAAAGTCGCGCTCAGACAGGTTCTGGCCCTTTAAGAGGAGGACTACCAGGTGCATGGAAGTTGGCCTGGCAATGCTGGCGTCCCGTCATTTCTTCATTGCCCCGCCTCCGGCGTGATGCTAGTGTGTTCACGTGATTGTTTAAAAAGCGCCGCCGTGAATCACTCGGTGCTTCTGAACTTCCTGGTTTCCAGTGGCGTTACTTTGTATCATTGACTCTTGTTTACCGTCCCTCCCTTTTCCCGCCCTTCTTGGAACTGCCTCCCCGTGTATCGTACTTCGGACTGTCCCTGGATTCTGCCTATCTTCTGTCTCATTGGTATCTGGAATTGTTCGCTGCCTTCATTGTACTGCCTTGACCTTGGGAACGTCTACGGACTATGAATAAAGCCCACGTTTGTTGCCTTACGGATTTCTTTTCAGACTAAAGCCGCTTCAGAGTTCCTTCGGATCTTGCGGACTACCCAGGGATTTTGTTGGACTTCATTTTGAACTGCCTTGGATTACGGATTTTGGTTGTGGATTTGCCTTTGGATTTGAAACTTTGTGTTTACTTTAGACTTGAGACTGCCTGTGAATTCTGCTTAGGCGTCCTCGTTCCGTCGGTGTAGTTTCTGTTTGGACTCCCTGCATCCCACTACGGACCCTCAAATCTTCATTGCCTCAACTGCTCCAGTACAGTTTCTTTCACGGTAAGGGTGTATTCTGAAAATTCACCTTGTAAAATATTGCCTGCCAATTCCAGTCGCTAGCATTTATTGTTGCATTTCCTTATTCACAGGGGTAAACTGGTAAATTGCCTGGCACACTCCCTTGGGGTTGAGAGTTCTTAACTCAAAGGTCAGTGCTCTGTTATTGATTGCTTACATTGTCTTACTGTTACGGATTGTGGATAACTTCCATCACTTTCCTTACAGTCACTTCCAGTCTACCTCTACTCCTGTGTCGGCGCACCGTATCCTGAGTACTGCTGCCATCTTGGTCTTCGTTTGGCATCCTATCTTTTGGCTACTAGATCGCACTGGTTGTTTATTCCAGCCAGCGGGGTATAATAGTCAGAAGAACTCTTCAGCTACACTACGAGGGCAATATTCGCCTGACAGTCATACACACAGACTGCTTCAGTTAGGACTCGGTATAGATGTGTGTGAGTGCGTGCGTGTACTGTCATACACACAGACTGCTTCAGTTATGACTCGGTATAGATGTGTGTGAGTGCGTGTGTGTACTGTCCTACACACAGGCTGCTTCAGTTAGGACTCGGTATAGATGTGTGTGAGTGTGTGTGTGTACTGTCATACACACATTGCTTCAGTTTGGCTGTTAAGACTCAATATAGATGTGTGTGAGTGTCTGTGCGTACTCTCATATACACAAACTGCTTCAGTTAGGACTCAGTATAGATGTTTGTGAGTGTGTGTGTGTGTGTGTGTGTGTGCACTGTCATACACACAGCTTGCTTTAGTTAGGATTCAGTTTAGATGTGTGTGAGTGTGTGTGTGTGTGCTGTCATACACACAGACTGCTTTAGTTTGGCCGTTAGGACTCGGTATAGATGTGTGAGTGTGTGTACTGTCATACACACAGACTGCTTCAGTTAGGACTCTGTATAGATCTGTGTGAGTATGTGTGTGTAATGTCATACACACAGACTGCTTCAGTTAGGAATCTGTATATAAGTGTGTGTGTGTGTACTGTCATACACACAGACTGCTTCAGTTAGTACTCGGTATAGATGTGTGTGTGTGTTTGTGTGTACTTTCATACACACAGACTGCTTCAGTTAGGACTCGGTATAGATGTGTGTGTGTGTGTGTGTACTGTCATACACAGAGACTGCTTCAGTTAGTACTACGTATAGATGTGTGTGTGTGTTTGTGTGTACTTTCATACACACAGACTGCTTCAGTTAGGACTCAGTATAGATGTGTGTGAGTGTGTGTGTGTACTGTCATACACACAGTCTGCTTCAGTTAGGACTCTGTATAGAAGTGTGTGAGTGTGTGTGTGTGTGTACTGTCATACACACAGACTGCTTCAGTTAGGACTCTGTATAGAAGCGTGTGAGTGTGTGTGTGTAATGTCATACACACAGACTGCTTCAGTTAGGTGTGTTGGTGTGTGTGTGTGTGTACTTTCATACACACAGGCTTTAGTGAGGCCTTGGTATAGCTGTGTGTGAGTGTGTGTGTACTGTCATACAGACTGCTTCATTTAGGACTCAGTATAGATGTGTGTGAGTTTGTGTACTGTCATACATGCAGAGTGTACTGTCATACATGCAGACTGCTTCAGTTAGGACTCAGTATAGTTGTGTGTGTGTGTGTGTGTACTGTCATACACACAGACTGCTTCAGTTTGGCCGTTAAGACTCAGTATAGATGTGTGTGAGTGTCTGTGCATACTGTCAGACACACAGACTGCTTCAGTTAGGACTCAGTACAGAGGTGTATGAGTGAGTGTGTATGTGTACTGTCATACACACACACTGCTTCAGTTTGGCCGTTAGGACTCAGTATAGATGTGTGTGTGTGTGTACTGTCATACACACAGACTGCTTCAGTTAGGACTCGGTATAGATGTGTGTGAGTGTGTGTGTGTACTGTCATACACCCAGACTGCTTCAGTTAGGTGTGTTGGTGTGTGTGTGTGTGTGTGTACTGTCATACACACAGACTGCTTCAGTTAGGACTCGGTATAGATGTGTGTGAGTGTGTGTGTGTACTGTCATACACACAGACTGCTTCAGTTAGGTGTGTTGGTGTGTGTGTGTACTTTCATACACACAGGCTTTAGTGAGGCCTTGGTATAGCTGTGTGTGAGTGTGTGTGTACTGTCATACAGACTGCTTCATTTAGGACTCAGTATAGATGTGTGTGAGTTTGTGTACTGTCATACATGCAGAGTGTACTGTCATACATGCAGACTGCTTCAGTTAGGACTCAGTATAGTTGTGTGTGTGTACTGTCATACACACAGACTGCTTCAGTTTGGCCGTTAAGACTCAGTATAGATGTGTGTGAGTGTCTGTGCATACTGTCAGACACACAGACTGCTTCAGTTAGGACTCAGTACAGAGGTGTATGAGTGAGTGTGTATGTGTACTGTCATACACACACACTGCTTCAGTTTGGCCGTTAGGACTCAGTATAGATGTGTGTTTGTGTGTACTGTCATACACATAGACTGCTTAAGTTAGGACTCAGTATATATGTGCGTGAGTATATGTGCGTGAGGGTGTATGTGTACTGTCATACACACATACTGCTTCAGTTAGGACTCAGTATAATATTTATGAGTGGGTATCTACTGTCATATACACAGGGTGCAGGAGGAAAGGTAATATGAGGGACTGCCCCAATAGTGGAAGGACTGAGGGCTCTCAGCATATGCAGCGAGGGGGCGTTCTGCCACTTCACGTTTGCGCCATCTTGTCATTTAAAGATGACTAAAGTTATTCAGAAACTATACTGGCTTGAAACATTCTTCTCCTTGCAGCCAGACTTAAGGCTGTTATGTATTTGCAGGATAGGGCTACAAACATACACGAAAACATCTTGTTGTCTTGTAGGCAGCTTTCTTTAATTGGCTGCTAATCAACTTAATTCTCGGTGCCCAGAGCAGAATGTTTCAAGGCAGTATACTTTCCAAATAACTTTAGTCATCTTTGAATGACAAGATGGCGCAAAGATGAAGTGGCAGAACCTGCCTTTAGCATTCTAAGCCAAAATACATCCCTGCCCACAACTTTATTTTGTGTACTTTCACAGCTAGCACAGGAATTACTCCAAGCCTCAGAGACGGTTCAAGGGTTTTTATCATTTGTCCAATGGGCCCCATGGCAGTCCCCTCTCTCTCTCTTTATAGCACCTCCTCCATAGTCTGGGCGTCCATAGCACCTGGTGAGTAGATACCGACTGTTTCATCCTCAGAATAAAAAACAGGTTAAGTAAACTGTGAGGGTAACTTAAAGGCATGTGGCCTCATCTCACTAAGCTCCCTCTGGGATTTCTTTGCTTTCCCTACTCTACCAAGATGTTAGTGTTTTAAAGCGGCATGGTAGTGTGCCTCGCAGACACCCTGCTCGATTAAGACTTTTTTTCTATCATGCTAACATTTTCCTCTCCCTCTCCCCTCTTTACAATCCCTCTCCAAGTACACCCGCCTCGTCTCTCGACCCTCTTTTCTTTTGTCCCTCTGATTTATCTTGTACTTTCTAGGCCTCGCCTCCACCCTTTGATGATGCTCCTGCCTCCTCTGCATTATTACTCTATCTTCCACACTATTACTCCCTCCTGGATACTACTACTCCCACATTTCTCTCAGCCACAATCACAATCACTTCACATTCACATTCACTCCTTACGCTATCTCACCTAAGCGCACACATCACCTTTTTTTTCATGGACACACTCGGCACCTTACCACTCACGCTGACTAACCACTACCTCACCTTCTCCAGAAATCACGTTCATAGTCTGCTGCTTCTTCCTTCCTCCTGCTGGTCTCCTGGTCTGCCACCTCCTCCTCGTCTGACCTCACCACACCAACACACTAGTTCCTCCTTCTTCCTCTTTTAAAGCTCCCCTTCCTCCTGCCATTGGTTTACTTGCCCTGCCCAATCTGGCTGTGTCTTTCCTGCTAAGGTGGTTACAAAATCAGTAAAAACTGAATTGCTCGCTGGTAGCGCCCTCCCCCAAACCCCTCCCCCACTTCCCCCAGCTGAGAGGGGTCCTATCAACTCTTGACATGGCCAGTACCTTGTCACAGTATATATCTGTAGGTGAAATATGAGTTAACACAAATATTTCCAGAATCCACACATCGTAGAGTAGCAAATAGTACATGGTCAAACCAACGTTCTGTATTTTTCTATCTTGGTCAGGACCTGGAGAGAGTGAAAATGTTTGTGTGTGTGTTTGTGTGTATGAGTGAGAGAGTTTTAAGGCACACTAAAGCAAAATAATATTTTTCAGACCCTACGGAATGTAGTTTCAACACATTTAAAATATATAAAGTAAAACCAGGCATCATCAAAGATATTTTACAAAGCGTGGATGACGCAGTGTAAAACAGTTCAGCATTTTGTGTAGCATACAATAGATAAACGGGTAAATAAAGTTAACTATACGGGGCACATACAGGTTTTATGATTTCCTGAGATAACCAGGAAAGCATAACAAGTGTAGTTTTATTTCTATGCACCAAGGGTTAGAGATTCTAGGAACTTGGACCCTTAAAAAAAGACTGAAGAGAAGGAGTTCTAAAGAAAGGAGTTCAAACAAATTAAAGTTGAATTTCATTACTGATTTTGAGGCGCTAGGAATGAGTCACATACGCAGAGGAGACATGTTTATGGCTACAACAAACATTTATTAACACAAATGGGGTTTGGAAAATGCCTCACTATCCCTAATCTGGGAGGAATTTCCCTACCTCAAACAAAAACTAATGGGTCTGTCAGTGTCAAGATGTTCAAACAAAGAATCAGTTCTCTGTTCATAATCTTACTCTGGTCCTTAAACTCTAAAGTAACTCCAAGGTGAAAAGGATACTGGCTCTTGTTTTCTTAACGTTTTCAAATAGTCAAAGTTCAACATAAAAGTTCAAATCTAGCAACAGTTTCCACATGGACAAGATATTCACTTCCTTTGGGGAAATCACTCCCTTGCCCTAGCGTTCTCTTCACCTCCAATCCTTACGGTATACTTCTTCTTAAGGACTTTTCCTTCATACACTTAGTTCACAGTTCACAATTACAATGATAATGTCTTTCTTGAGATCTTTCTCTTACAGTTCATAACTCTCAAGGGCATGAACGTTTCTTGAGATACATCACAATTTGCGTCCATGCTTATCTTTACCTGGTATACTATCCTGCCAGGACTTTGCTATTCAACACATTAATTTAACTTCACCTGGTATACTCTCCTGCCAAGACATTTCTACTCAACCCATTCATTTAATTTCACCTGTTAAATTCTCCTTCCAGGACTTTTTTACACATCACTTTCATTTTCTTCTTCAATTAGGATTTTAATGACCTATTCACAACTTGTTTGACAAATCTTTTCATTTGTTTAATGGCTTCCAACTTGCTTTCTCGTTGTGTTTCTATGAAGTGGCATAGCTTGCTACACCATCTTGCATACCATAACCCTTAGGTGAGTCAGACTCTTCAGTAGTCTCTGGCTTCCCCCGTCTTTCATAACTTTACCTCTGTAGTGTTTTTCGATAATGGCTTCCGTATGCCGGCAACCCGGTAACACTTTAACTTTCCCTGGGCTTACCTGTTACCTTTGGCGTTGCTTCGCCTCCATTAGCTTCACGGATTTGGCTCAGGGAGCGTCCTAATAGGTGCAGTCATGCTACTGTGCCGCCTCCTTCAGTGCGCCATTCCCACCGTTCTCCCCTTTCTCGCAGTGAACCGCCGGCACCTGTTTCTCACCTTCCTGATGTCTGGTTCACCTCCCTGCTGTCTGCCGCAGTGTACCTTCCCTAAGCATGACACTTGGCTTTGCTACGAGCTGTCTGGCCGACATGCATCTCTGGCTCTCTCCTCTCCTTCTCCCTATCAGCTGTGGCTGACTTGCTTTTTAAGTTGCCGGTTCGGTAATTCTTTTTCCAACAACTAGACTGTTGCATTGGCATTGCATTGGCTGCCCGGTCATAGTAATCATCATTATTCTGTTATTCTTTCTCGTGTCAGTGGCTGCGGTTCCTCCTCTTGAATGGTATTGAGGAAGTGGCTATCAAGCTCTAATAGGAGTGATCCTCACTGCTCCTGAACTCTTCCTAGTCTCAGTAGTCAGTTTATGGTGCCTAATGGGACTGTGGGAGGAAATTAAAGTAGATCTACTAGGGAATTGAGCAGGAGCATGACAATATGCCATTAAAGTCTATGGTAACAGAGGCAACATCCCTGGAAGGGAATGGGGGTATTTGACTCTCTCCAATGATGACATCCTCTCTCCCCGAGGGTCACCTCCCTACAGGTGGTCCTTCCTCATATAGCCGCCCCCAGGGTCAGGATCAGGTAGCAGCGCCGTCCCCTGGCCCCATGGGGGAAGGTTAACTCAGGGAAAGGAGTAATGACATCACCAGATTCATCGCATCATTTATTATTCACATATACAGAGCAAAGTGCAATACAGAGTTACTTTGTGGCGCATGTCTTTGGGCAATGTATACACTTATAGCCAGTAGATTAGCTGTATTTATTTTACACTAGACACAGCTGTTTGCCTCACTTCATTCATTTGCTGTCCTTTTACCAACTAAATAAGCCCTTTGTGTATTTCCGATCCCCCCAAACAAATAAAAAAAAGAAAATTCAGTATTCTTTGGGTATTTTGGTTGCAGTGAAAAGTACCACTCTGAAATGTGCTTTGGTAATATCAGATATAACCACTTATCTTGTGCCTACACAGAAGCCAAAACTGTTGGCTTTGCCAGTGCTTGTTAATGTGGTATTTACGGTATCCAGTGAGATTGCTACTAAGGAAAAGGCTGCCAGGGGGCAACATTTAACCAAATGTGCACTCTGAAGGAAATCAAGCCCTTTCCTCAAATATTCTAAAACAGTTCAAATTAGTAAATAACAGCCGCCCTAGAATGTGTTGGGGAAGGCTTTTTAGGAATCATGGCAAACCCTTTCCTGCTGACATTTTCTCATAGAACCATATCTATTTGGATAGGAAGTGGAGCTTTAATAAGGCGGGCTGTACCTGGGTACTCGTCGCTGGTCAGACGGTCTCCTGCCTGGGCTCCTCCACTAGATGCTTGCCAGTATTTGTGTTCGCTAAGCGGTACATACTTCATTTTCTTAGTCCCACCCCACCCAAGGCGCATGTCCAGAAACAGAAACACTTTTTGGGCTTAATACGTGATGTGACAGGGCCAGCTCCGTGACCCTGTAAACGGGTGGGGTGAGGGAGCCCACCCTAACCCCATTGGTGCCTGTATGCTGGCAGGCCCCCTCCCCATCCCCAGGGACGTCATTTCACCAAAATGCCAGGGGAAGCGGAAGTGACATCACATGACCTTTGACCTCTGTTGACATCACAGGAAGTGATGTCTTTTGACCCACCCCCCCACTTCAAAGTGACATCACGGGAAGCGATGGAACCCAACATTTCACCCCTTGACAAAACAGGAAGGGACATCACATATTGTTCCTAAGTACACTACTATAAATCATACTCCAAAAATAAAGAGCCACATGACACTGGCCACAGCCCAGGAACTTAAATAAAAAATAAAAAAAAGTTTTACAAAATGAACATTTTAAACATTTTTTTTCTAGGGGTGGCAAGGGAGATCACAGGGGTAGCAAGGGAGACCTCAGGGGGCACAACTGCGACCCCTGGCGACCCCCAAATGACGTCCCTGCCCATCCCTCCTTACAGGCAGAGACAGCGGCCTCTGGGCCGCAGCAGAGGAGACGCAGCGGCAGCTCCACCAGATACGCCAGAGAACACGCGACGTTGGCGGCACAACACCGGCAAAGGATGCTGGAAGGGGCGTGCAGCACCAAAGGGGTGCCTTGCTAATCGCTAAAACCGGCCAGCAAAGGAGCGCGGCTCCAGCTGACACAGGACAGCTGGAGCCTGCGAAGATTAAAAAAAACACTAACCGACCAGGGATTTCTAATGAATAAATAAAAGCCCCATAAAGGCTTTAACCCTAACCCACCAGGGAGAGTTGATTACTAAATAAAGGTCCCACAGAGCCCTTTAACCCCCTACACCACCAGGGATATCATTTATAATGAATTATTGTTATTAAAGGCCCTGCAGGCCTTGAATGTTCCAGCATCCCGGGACCCCAGCAGGGTCCATGTTGAAAAAGGGGCGGGGCTTACTAGCCCCTTTGAGTCCTCCCATGGCCTTCCCCTGCGACCCACCTTGGAGGTAGGTAAGTGATTGGACAGGGTAAGTAGCCAAGCCTGCTGGGAGGGGGTGGGGTATTTAAGGAGATGTGTGTGAGTGTGTAGGTGTGGGTTAGTTGGGTGAGGACACGAGGCAGTGGAGGACTTCCGAGAAACCAGAGGAGGCAAGAGCGAATGGAGTATGCAGGCTATTGTTAAGGAGGGCATCTGTGGAGTGTTTGTGTGTGAGACAGGGAGAGTGTGAGTATTAGAGGTAGAGTAGGAGTAGTGGCAGACTGAAGTGGTAGTGGTAGAGGTAGTGCTAGTAAGCGGAAGTAAGTAAAGTAGGTGGTGGTAGCAGCGAGTAGTAGAGGGGTGTCGAGGGCACCATATCCATGGGTGTCCATGGGGTCTGACCAGGGGCTAGCGAGAGAGGTGAGCAGGGCATGATATCCATGGAGATCTCCATGGAGGTCTAGTGAGAGGAAGACAGTAGAAATAGAGAGGTGGTGGTAGTAGCAGAATAGGAACAGTAGTAGAGCGGGAAGAACGCCAGTGAGTGGGAGAGCAGGAGTGGCTATTGTCACTAAGTGAGCTAGCAATTCTAATATGGAGAATAGCAAGAGGTGGGGAAATAGAGTAAGAGGGGAAAACAAACAACAGAGGTAGAGGAATAGTTGGAGGTACAAGTGGGAGTAAGAAGAGTAGTGGGAAAGAAGGTAAGATCAAAGGGTGGAGGTGGAAAGGCAGAGTGAGAGATTGGAGGGACAGTGACGTGGTGGGAGGATTACGGTTTAAGAGATAAGTATAGAGAAGGGTCAGGTACGAGAGGGTGTAAAAGGCGTGAGTGTGACATTGGGCGAAAGAAGGCACCATTCCCTATTTCTTGAGTTCTAACCACAGACAGGAAAGGGAAAGTTAGACGTTTCCTAGGGAGTCAGGTAGCCATCCTCTCAGGACAAACGCCTAAAGTTTACAGAAGAATGAAGACAGATGAGATAGGTGTTACCGATCAGGAGTTTACTAACAACCCGGTAGGGACGCTGGGGCTGGGAGGTGGGGCCCAGGCCGGGGGAAGACGAGAGAGAGGAACGGGCCGGCCCTAGCACCAATATTCTCATCCCATGGGGCCCTGAAGAACCAGAAGATAAACAAAGCCATTCTGACAATTTAATAAACACCTTTGGACTTTTCCAAAGAGTCAGTGTGGGTATTTGTCGCGGGCCACCCTGTCACAGTGAATATGTTGTGACTGGATGATATGATTTTCTAAATATTTTCAGCTTACACAACTTCAGCCTAAGACCTAAGTGTGCACATAACATCTCAAAAATCGAAGCACACAGTTTTGAAATGCAGGGATGAAAGCATGAGGGTTTTGGCTTCTATGGAAATCTCAATGTTATGTTATGTTATCTGGTCTTGTACCGTGCACTGATGCCACTTGTGTGGACTCCTGGTGCCCTAGCGGACCTGCAATGGAAGAAGGATTGGGGGCGGGGGTTGTTAGCGAGAATAAGAGGGACAAGAGCCAGCAAGCTTTGTTGTGCTTTTGGTAACTTCAGTTCGGAGGAACCGGTCACTGAGCGTTGGTGCATTTTTCGTTGGTAGCGACCATGTGGTTGCTGGATCTATTCCTTTGTGTTGGTTTGTAGATGATGATCTCGTGTAAGTCCTCCGCCCCTTGGATGTGGATTGCTCTGTGTGTTGTGCAGAGTGTTTTGAAGGTGATTTGTTTTTTGATTGGCAGTTACTGAAGTGTCCTCAGCGCTGGTATCATGTGGTCTCTCCGGGTGAGTTTAAGGAGAAGTCTTGCAGCTGCGTTCTGTATTCGTAATAGTTTCCTCAACAGATATTCTCACGTTCCGAGGTAGATGCTGTTGACGTAATGGAAAAAAAACATTTCATCCAGCAACACTATGCACCTGAAAACTTTGAGGACAGATCACCAAAACTTAACAGAGGACATTTAACATTCAGACCTGGGTGTCATTTTAGATTGGACATAAAATAATGAATGAATCTTTTATAGCACGCTTAGTACCAGAAGCCAGTCTCAAGGTGCGGGACCATGATTCGCACCTGCGTTGCTCTGTGTTGTCTTGCTTCCATGACAAACACGTTGCCCCTGAGCTATCCTCCTAGCCCGGTTTTACAAACAAATTCTCTTTCAGTATTGCTAGTTTGATAATCTTTGCAGACTTTGATAGCCAGAGGAATAGTACCGAAATTGAACAAACGGAAGATCCCTCTAAGTCATCAAAAGGTGATGATGACAAAGATACGTTGGGTGATTGGAAATAAACCTGCAAATGTTTAAAGGTGAACAAAGAGTAAGGAAGAAAGAGGATGAAATGGATTATGAACAATGGAGGATCTATACATTTTCAAAACCATTTCACCCACAAAAGAGAGAATAGACATGGACAACATCTATGCCCAGTTTTCCTAGCCAGGAATCTCCTTCAACAGCAAAAGTGGAGGCTTCCGATTGAGAAAGTTGACCCATTCCTTGAAATTTCTTGGAGAAGTTCAAGATCTGCTATATGGACTAAAAGAAACGGACCCAGAGGAAGACCAAGGTGGCGGAGAAGAGTTGAAGTAGACGGGACAACCGGGCAAAGAGATTTTACACCCCGGGATCCTCACACCTGCTCTGGCCACTGGCAGAGCAGAATGGGAGAGAGAGAGACAGAAGAAATACCTACAGAAAAACCAGTAATATGGACCATGTGTAAATGCTTCAGAGCAGCTGTGTTTTCTCTTAGTTCAGTTATACAAGTTCCTGCCTCTCCCCTGACCCCCAAAAGCACTTTCCCATACCCACGCCAAGCACACCAGTTCCCCCAAACACTTAACCTCTGCCTGCCTCTCCTGGCCACATCATTGGCTCTGGTCCGCCCAGTGCATCACTGCCCATCTCCCATGGCTGCCATGAAAAGGGAGAAGGCGCTAAGACTAGTTCCCCTTCTCCTTTTTCTTTGGCGGCCATGTTCCTCAGAACTTGTGTAATGGCTGCCGCTACGTCTCGCATCATAAAAAATAAAAAGCTATTGGCACCCCATGCGAAATGCAGGAGTGCTAAAAGCTATGACCACACCTGTATGGGCTTTACAGCTTTGCTCAGCTATGCAACTTGGTCCTTGGGCTGATACCAGCTATTAATGCCCCTGGCTCAGTGGTTATTGCTAAAAAATAATCGGATTTTTCTGTAGAGTTTAGGAAAAGGAATTCAATGTCAAGACCGCAAGCTCGTATTATGCTTTCTATTCTTTACTGAAAGCTCAAGCAGCATTTTAACAATAAAACATTCAACACTATTTCAAGAAAAAGAACTATCATTTTCTATGACAATGTAGTCTTTGAACTTTGAAAACTCTATGCTCCCAGGCATATCACGTGTATCAGTCCCCCAATCACGGCGCTCCTGTCCCAGCACTTCACAAGTCCTCCTCATAACTTCCTCTTTTCTTTGCTGCTTGAGCAGCAGATAAGTACTTATTAGTTCTGTTTGCATGATTGTGTTAAGTAACACTAGTATTAGGGAGCGTAGCGCAGCTGCACTAGATAGTGCGCATAGCTGGTTAGGTATGCCTTTAGATATGCAATGATTTAAATTTGGCAGCGCATAGGGAAGTGAAACGCCGATGGGCCAAAACTCTGTATGTTCCGGGCGGCGTACTTTTGGCTTTTGGCATTCATTGTTCATCTGGTGCTGTCAGTTGGCTACCGCTGGCCTGTTGCTTCTCTGAGCAGAGCTCACCATGCCTTAGCCGAGTAGCCACAGAAGCAACTCGATGCTTAGGAAAGCTGGGCACGGTCAGAGGAAATGCCACCTACTGGTGGTGGATGAGCACCATGGCTTCATTTCATGAACCGCAGGGTGCGTGACAGACGAAGACCAATTGCTGTGCAAGTAGAGAGCGACCAGCTCAATTAAATAATTTAGTCCTTACGCTGACAGCATGCGCATAACGGGGCAGACCCAAGATCTCTTGATAGCAACAGCATGTATGGGCACAGCACTGTGAGAAACCTGATGGTGTCTCACCCATTAGTCCCCGTGGATCTGTCATCTAGGTGGCCAGGACACCACCAGTTGGATCCAGTTCCTGGAGGTGGATCAGTGGGGCAGGATCACCTGGATGAAGGGTCTTTGGGGAGTGTAAGTGGCTACCCCTTTCTTTGTAACACCTTTTCCCCATCCTACCCAGTAGGATATTTAGAAGCTCTACCCCACCTTTTTCAACACACTTTCTTTCTCTGTGACAGACAACAGACTAACACCAGAGCCATTTATGTGACATTTCCCAACACACAGGTCAGGCAGAGTCAGGCAATTGACAACCACACACACCTGACGGCCCTTTACCTTCCCCACAGGGATAAAAGGCAGAGCACGAGAGCACACTACGAGCAAGGCCTGTAAGCATGAGGAAACAGCTACACCGGACCAGCAGTTCAAACGGAGGAGAAAGGCGGCGAGACCTGGAGGGACAACAAAGGGGGAATTGCCCGTGCCCTTTTCAACTCACACCTTCGAAGCCTCCGAAAGGGAAATCATAAGACTGGGATTGACAGCTGGCGTACGGAGTAACCGATGTCAACAGTGCACGGGAGCCTACCGCATTAATAGCGCAGGCGGGGAGGCATGCTGGCTACCGTGGTACCATCCTTGACTCCAGAAGCAAGACAAGCCAACGGGTTCAGCACAGCCAGTGAGTAGGAGGAAGCTGATAGCAAACCGAACTGTGTTGAGCCCAAGGTTGCACGTGGCAACATTATATGAATGCAAGGAATTTGGGAACAAAGAACTTGTGTGTTTGAAATTTTGGGAAAGCCCAGAGAGGGGCCAGCTGCAGAGTGGTCAGGCACTGCAGGAGTGCTCATTCGAAGTACTCTCGCTGGCACCTTTTATTTTGTGTTGAAACTGAAAGTACCAGAAGGCCCAAGGAAAGGGCGGCGTGAGGTGTCAGAGTGGTCCTAAAAGGGTCACGTCAAATCCAGGAGAAGGGAACCCATGCTTTCTGATGAAATGAAGCAAATCATGAACTGTGTTAGAAATTAATGAACTGTGTTAAAGATGGCTATGTGATCCCGACAGGGGGATGTGAAAGAAAGCTAGGGGAAGGGAACCCTCGCTTTCGGATGAGATAAAGCAAAGCATGAAATGTGTTAAAACTCATGAACTGTGTTAAAGAAGGCCATAGTGAACTTGACGGAGGGAGGCCCACATTGCAAGGAGAATCCAAGCCCATTGTAGGGAGATCCAAGGGGCAAAGAGCAATCGCCCAAGGTGCAAGACCACCGAAGGAACCTTTGTTTGTTGTTTTCATCCAGCAGGACTTCCAATGCAAGAGACTTTATAGGAAAAGAGACTTGTCCCCTGAAGGTTCTGGTATTGTTGAAAGTAATTGTGAGCCTCTTGCTGAAGAGGCACAGGAGAGTGCTGTGCACAGGAGTTCCGAATTGTCACGTTCTTAAAACATGGGGACGGGAGACCCAGGCATACCATCCTGACTTATCATTTTGTAAACACTTCTTTCTTTTCTGGTGAACATTATCTCACACTCTTTTGTAACTTCATGGTAAGGATTAGCAATGGTTTTGTTTTAGTATAGGCCCCCTTTTTTTTATAAGACACCACTAGGACCGCCTTATTTTTATTTGATGGTCGTAGCTTGCTCCCATCTTAGATTTAGGTTTAGATGAGGTGTTTTTCTCACCCATTATACATGTTGCCACCATGAGTTCCTTACAGCACCTACTAGCTTACGAGCTCACAGTGCGACGGGTGAGAGCCCAAGTTCACTATTTGATGGGGACAGGCCCCAAGTAAGCCTGGAAGTCATTTTAAGGCATAGCCACCTGTGCTTTGCGCATCAAATAAGATGGCCTTTGTGGGAAAAGAATCCTCAGAGAGTGATTCTGGCAGAGACGGGCCTTCTGACCTGCTGCGTGACCCCGATCTAGGGCAGCTAATAAAGCAAGCAGTGTGGGCAGGCCTAGGGCCTTTATCCAATAAATGGGATTTCCTGTAGGACTGGGTGGCCTTCACTCAAGGCCCCAGAGCAGTCAGGCCAATGGCCCACAAGAGACAGTGGCAGGAAGAGCAGAAGGACGGATCGAGCCACAGTCCGTACAGCTCAAGAGACATGCAAAAAAAGCAAGCACACTAAGGGGAAAGCAAGGCAGAGGTGGCAAGGTGGCAGACCCTCTAACCCAGACAAAGACAATAAGGGCTTAACTCACTGAGTCATAAAGAATCAAGCATTGAGGTGAACCACGCAAGGAGTGCATGAGGTCTGACAAAAAGTGCCGGCAGAGTTCCCCAGATGATACCTTTGACCCAGATTCACTGGTCCACCTGTGATCCTCCGAGTGGGAGCCCCCAGTGAAGGTCGCTAACTACTTGTGCATTCGTCTGCACACTCCTTTGAATAAGGAGACAAGGAGTAAATTGAGGCCAGAGGGTCCCAGACCCTCTCTGACAGATAGAGTGGCGGAGAACCCCAGAGGTGGACCCCCGCATGTTGACGTTCCTGGCAAAGTACACCAAAGATTTGAAGAAGGGCATCTCTTGCTCATGGAGAGCTTGCCAGGATAAGCTGCTGGATGCAGTGGGTCCATTGGCCAAAATCCTCCAAATGGCAGAAGAAGTCAAAGAGGGCCCAACGACCCGCAGGTTTTAGTGGGTTGGGCACAAAGGGCGGTATGTGTTTTAGGCAATGTCAACTGTGCGATCGCTGCAGAACACAGGCGGTCAATATTGGTAAAAATCAACTCCAAACTCAGGGAAATGGCATCCTCGACGGCCACGATGGCAGCAAAAGGGCTACTATTTGGTGAGACTTTCATAAAAGATATGTCCAGATTTGTGAGCACTTTCACTGCTCTGGACAAAGCCCAGATATCCTTGAAGAGAGTCTTCGTGCCCCGGCTGGCAGAGGCAGCGGCTGCTCAGGCAGCCGCAGAGGGAGTCAGATGTCTTGTAGAGCAAAGAGCTGGTGGCAGTAGGGCAGCTGGCCCAATCCCTTCTTCCCCTCCCGCAGACTTATCTAGGGTCAGACTGGGCCATGAAAAAGTGTCACACACTTGCAAATATCAATTCATTCCTTTTGTGACATTGTTTAATAAAATGTGAGGCAAATTGTGCATTGGACAGAATATTTATTCAGCAACACTGGTAAAAACTACTAGCCTTTGTCACAATCTTAAGTGATACAGATATACCACCCTCTCCAGGTGGTTCTTCACTCTTGTAAAGTCCCGAGCATGATGTTTAATAGACTTTCCCCCCAAGAGCGCGGTACTGAAAATATCACCGGTGGCAGGCAGCTCAATCCCAGCAATTGTTGGCAGACTAGCGGGACACACACACACACTTGGCAAGAGCTTACTGCAGATTCCTGAGTCTCGAATTCAAGAGCCCATAAAGGCGAAACCACCACTCCCATGCACAATTCCAGAAGTAGATCAAGCCCTCATGGACAAGAAATAGGATAGCTTTTCAAGAAAAAGACGATAGGGCCGTCTGTGCAAAAGGCACTAGGCTTCTTAAGCAATTCATTTCTAGTAAAAAGGAAACAGAAGATTAGGCCGGTGATCAATCTCAGACAATTGAATGCCTTTCTCATATACCAGCACTTCAAGATGGAGGACATCCATCTCCTGAGGGACATTCTGCAGAAAGGGGATTGGCTAGCACACACAGGTTTGAGGGAAACCTATCTGGCAATACCAATTCATTAGATGCCCCACCTATGACTGAAAATCCTCTGGCAGGGACAAAGGTGTGAGTTCACATGCCTCCCCTTCGGCCTAGCCTTGGCGCTGTGGTGTTTCACTAAGCTTCTCAGACGGATAGCGGCGAGATTACGAGACTTGGATTGAGGATGACCATATACCTTGGCAATCTGTGTCTCATGATGCAGGATCCGAGCAGGCTGCAAGAGCAGGTGGCCCTCACGACGGGTCATCTGGAGAGTCTAGTTTTTAGGTTTTCTCGTTAATTGGGAGAAGTCTAGGACCAGTTCGCAGCAGAGAATGGAGCTCCTATAGTTTATCATAGACTCACAGCTAGGGACGCCGGATCTGCCCCCGTCTGCCCCTGAAGAAGGTGAACAACATAAAGAAAGAGATCAGTCTTGGCCAGGGACCAGATTTCCCAGATGTACCTGGCAAGGAGAGTGAGGTGGCTAGTCTCTTCTATCCAAGCAATCTTTCCTAGACCATTGCACTATAGTTCCCTCGAATGCCTAAAGATTCAATTTCTCAGACAAGGATGTCATACCAGCACACTGTGCCAATGTCAGAAGAGGCCAGGACAGAGCTGGCCGGGTGGCTCTGAAACATGCAAGCATGGAATGGGAGAGCCATCTTCGGCACCGCTCTGGACCTAGTGATAGAGTTTGATACCCGCAGGGGATGGGGTGCCTGCTGCAGAGACTTGATGACGGGGGCGATGGTCCTTGGAGGATTCAAATTCCTAGAACTGCTAGGGGGCTCCTTTGCAATCAGGTCAGGTGTCTGACTTAGGACAAGGTACAATGCTGCATTCTGCTGAAAATGGACAACATCTCAGCAGTATGGTACATCAACCGCCTAGAAGAGACGAAGTCCGGGTGGTTAGCAGAACTAACCAAGGATTTTTGGTACTTCTGCTTGGAGAGGGGCTCTAGTGTCAAAGAGTAAAAGTTTCCGGGAGTTTCCAGCCAAGTAGCAGACTGGAACTCCTTGATTCATTGATTCCAGCGATTGGAAATTGAACAGCTCAGTTTTTCGAGTTCTCATGCAGAGAACAGGTCCTTGCCAGATGCACCTTTTTGCGTCCAGATTGAACCACCAACTGGAACGGTTCATCAGCTGGAGGTGCAAGGAACTCTTGGTGGCAACAGTAAAGACAGACACAAGTGATCACAGTTCAGGGGAGTTTGTTAAACTGTATGTGCAGATTGGAAAAACGCCTAGTCCAAACCTAAATGTAAGATGGGAGCAAGCTACAACCATCCAATAATAATAAGGCAGTCCTAGCGGCGTCTTGTCAAAATAAAAGGGCCTATACTAAGAAAAACCTATTACCAATCCTTACGCTAAATACAAACAAAGAGTGTGGGATAGGGTTCATAAGAAAGAAAGAAATGTTCACAAATAATAAGTCAGGATGCGGTAATCGGGATGTCCCTACCCCACATTTTGAGCAGAGAACAAGGCAGGACTCCTGTGCACACCACACGCTCGAGATTTCTCAGCACAAGCCAACAGTTCCACTCTCAGTTATCAGAGCCTTCGGTGGTTAAGCCTCTTCTAAAATAATAAACAAAAGTTCATTTCTGCTTGTACATTGGGTGATGCCTTTTCACCCCTGGTTCCCCCTCTTCCAGGCTCAGATCCACCAAAACGTTATTTGCAATATCAGGACCTTCGGTAGTTACGTTTCTTGCTTCCGAAGGTCAGATGTGTTCAAAATAATAAACAAAAGTTCCTTCATTATTGTAATTGAGGTGATATTTCTTCACCCCTGGGATCCCCTCTTCCGGGCTCAGACCCCTCTCGAATATCAGCCTCCTTCCGTCGAGTTCACCCTTGCTTTTATTCAAAAGATGCATCTGTTGCATGCACGTCTCGGTGGGGTGATGGCTTCTCACCCCTGAATCCCCCTCTTCTGGGCTCAGTCCCTTCTCGAATGCTTGCCTTCCCTCTGTTGGGTTCAATACGGCCTTTTCCTATGGGTGATGGCTTCTCACCCCTGAATCCCCCTCTTCTGGGCTCAGTCCCTTCTCGAATGTTTGCCTTCCCCCCCTCGGGTTCACTACAGCCTTTTCAACACAATCCCATCTGTGACATTCCCAAATCTTAATCACTCTTGTCAACACACTGTTTATCAGGACTTTTGGCTTCGCCCCCTCTTTATCCGCATCCCACCGTCGGGTTCACTCTTGCCAACTTTGTCAATCGCACAGTTTCTTAATCAGTTCTTACGATGAAGGATAAACTTCCCTTAGCTTTACAATCATCTGTCGGTCAAAGACTTTTGACTGTACAGAGGATTTTACTAGACCCCTGTATGACCACTTTGACCCTTTTCTCGCCTTTCCCAAGGCCTTCTGGTAACGGTAGTTTCAACAATAGGGTGGCCACCCAGAGTTTCCCGAGTCAGCACCCCGTATACCGTTGACATCTGCTGCAACACATGCTGGCTATTTTTCACAGTCTTACGATTCATTCTGTGGAGGTTTCATGGGGCCGACTCAGAAAGGGAAAGTTTGCTTCTCTCCTTGTTACCCTGTTGAATTGCACTGTCTTTCTCCTCCTCTTGAACAGCTGTGCTGAGTTAGCTCTCCCGTCGTGCAGTCTGCCTTGCTCGTATTGTGCTTCACCTTTTATCCCTGTGGGGAAGGGAAAGGGCCGCCGGGTGTGTCTGATTCTTGTAAATTGCCTGACTTTGCCTGACCCTTGTAGTGGGACATGTCAGGTAAACGCTCTGGTGTTTGTTTGTCGTCTTTCGTGGTGTGCCAAAGTGTTCATGTCCGAAAGGGGGGGGCGGGTAGTGTGTTTGAGTATCCTACGGGGTAGGATGGGGAAAAGGTGTTATAAGAAGGGGGATGCTGCATCTCACTGTCGTTGTCCCACTTCCAATCCCCGAGGACCCTCCATCCAGTTGATCCTCCTGCACTGGTCCACCCCCAGGAACTGGATCCGACAGCAATGGCCGTGTCCTGGCCACCTGGATGACAGATTCCGGGGACTAGTAAGTGAGATACCTTCAGGTTTCTCGCAGAGGCCGGATCGGGAGGCTGCAGCCATGGATGCCTTCCTGCAGTGATAGGGTCAGCACAAGAATTACGTTCCCACCCCTTCACCTTGTTTGTGAGGACACTGGCATACAGAAGGCAGCAGCAGGCGAGACTAGTGTTGGTGACTCCAGTCTGGAAGAGTTAGGCTTGGTTCCCAGACCTGCTGGAACTCGCCTGAGACACCCTCATTCTCCTGACGGACATACCGGACATCTTGTCAGATCCGACAGGGCTCCAGCACCCAATGGTCAGGCTATGTTCTCTGTGACTGGTAGCCTGGGTGATTTCAGGGCTGCGTGCCAAAGCCAGGACTATTGGGAGAAGCTAAAAGCTTCATCCAAGATTCCTGGGCTCCCACGACAGCCAAATCCTACAAGTCGGCTTGGAATGGATGGCGCGGATGGTGTCTGGATAGCGACGTGCATCTCACTACAGCGGATGTGATTCACGTGGTAAACTTTATAGCACGTGTGAGAAAGCCATGGTATCACAAGTTAGACACTGACACAAAAGAGGCAAGTACAACAGAGTTTTATTAAAATTTTCAATAGGGTTGAAACTTCCCATCTTGCCCTAACGCTATAATAGGAATAATCTCGACCATTACATTAAAAAAAAAAGTCCTAGTCAGTCTTTTAGTCAAAATAAAGGATTATCTAATAAGCCTACACTTGCACTACTTCAGATACAATAACTGGGTGAGGGGGGGTGCCACGAAAAACAAAAAGGTGAGTCAAATAAAGTCAAGAAACAATGTTACTGAATTATATCTCCCTTCCCAATGTTCAAATCCCAGAGGGGGCCAAAGGAGTTCTTGCTTGATGGCTGGTTTACACAGTTCACTGGTTTCGCAAACTTTGAAGTAACTTGAATAAAGTTCAGACAGTTCACACCTCAGTGTCAGGCCCTCTTGGCCTGGGTTCAATAGTTCAATCTTTGTGATGCTTCCCTTACCTTGGTTCAACATAAATCTAGCACAGTTTTGATACAAAGCTCTTTTACAACGGACCCCTCGGGTTTCCCTCACCAAAGTTCGGGCCTCTCTTGACTTTGAATAAAGCAACAATATTCTTTCATAATGGACCCCGCAGGTTTTCCTTGCCTGAGTTTGTGTCTTAACTTGAGATTTTCACAAACTAGAAAAACAATGTCACAATGGCTTACCAGGCGTCTCTCACTTGAATCCGAGCTTCACTTTCATGGTACTTCACTCTGAAGACTTTCGATACTGCATACTTCCATGCATGACCACAGAGTTTACCATACAGTTTACACGTGCTTCTATAGGATGTATATGGTTTGGCCGTGGCACAATTGTTCGCGGCCGAATTGACCGTGGTAAATTCGGCCGTGAAGCCAATTTTGCCCAAACTAAAACCTCCACCCTCCCACATACACTCTCCCAAGCCGCCCTCTAGTTACCTTTTCTCCGTCCGCTCATCTTCTAACCCTGCAGCGTCAGATCAGTCCCTCCTAAGCGGCAGATCCGACTCTGCAGGGTCCGCTTCTCTTTTTTTCTTCCCGTCCCCTGCCTCCAAACTTCCGGAAGCGGGAGACACCCCTGCTACCCCCAAAGCCATCACTACCAAACATGAGGAGCGGGGGACACCCCCACAACTCCCGTTCCCCATGTTTGGCAGTGATTACCCAAATGGATGGTTTACAAATGATCGAATGGCA
Source organism: Ambystoma mexicanum (assembly GCF_040938575.1). Lineage (NCBI taxonomy): Eukaryota > Metazoa > Chordata > Amphibia > Caudata > Ambystomatidae > Ambystoma > Ambystoma mexicanum. The sequence continues at coordinate 35,307,696 of NC_090936.1, forward strand.
CTGGCCGAATTCGGCCAGATTTACCATACGATTGTTTGTAAACGATCAATTTGGGCAATACCTTTCTATAGCATCAAATCTTTCCTTAGTTCTTCACTGTGGGGTCTCTGTGGCCCTCCTGGGTCCTTCCCCTGCATGGAGGCCACCCCAATTCTTTAGCTTTCCTTGTAGTTTTACGGTGGGGTCTCTGCGGACCTCCACCCCAAATGCTTTCTTTCATACAGGCCTTCTTGGCTTTGGCTAAGCTTGTTTCTGTTTCTTTATTTTTGGGCCAAATTAGTTTCACAGTTCATAGGCAATTTGCAGATATCTTCATTTTTGTATTTTCACTACAAGTACCATAATGCATCTCTCTGTATGGTCAATAGTGGATTTCATGCCAAAAAAAAGGGGTTCATATATTTATACAAAACACCTGCTTCAGCCTCACACGCGTGCCAGGTTTCCCCTCGCTGAGAAACTCACCAGCCAATGCGATGCTGTCTGCTCTCCCAACTGCTGCTCTCCTTTCTGCCAGGAACTTCACCTTTTATACACCTGTGCTTCTTTAACAGGCTGCAGGTGTGAATTCTGGGCTTTGCTGGCCTGACTTGCCTGACCCTCGTTAGTGGAACATTGGTTGTTTCTAAAGTGGGTTGCGCTTATTTGCTCTAGGTTGTTCTTTTGGGTAATCGTCATTACTCCTAGTCGCCTCTTCTTCGCCCTAGTGTTATGTGGAAATGGGTGGGGGGTGGTTGTGTTTCTGAGAACAAATGGGCAATGTCTTTAGCCTTCTCTTTCTCATGTCAGGACTACAGTTATGAGTATGATATAGACAGAGTGTTGTTCCTAATTTCTTTCGATGGGTAATATCAGGGTAATTGTGATGAATGGGTGGTTGTTCCGATTTCTTTGTCTTCCTTCCTTTTGAGGGGAAGTCAAAGGGTAAGACAGGGCCTGGATGACAATACCCCACAAAAGCCTCCGGGACATCGCCTTCCTTGCTTCTTGTCCCATTGGGATACCGCGTTCTACCCCGGGTACTCCCCCGGGCACAACCCCGGACTCCCCTACCCAGGTGATCCTCCCACTCTGGTCCACCCCGAGGACTGGAATCCGAGAGCGACATCCCTCCCCTGGCCACCTGAATAGAATATTCCTAGGGTCTACGTGGGTGAATACCCCAAGGTTTCTCAGACGAGCCTCGCAGCGCAGTGACAAGCCCATCGGACGGTGAACGCGTCTATGTCAGCCGTCTCAGCGGGGCATCAACAGGTTAACAAGGCACCGATCTGCGAGCATGCCCTGGTGGTTTGGCTAGTCAAGGGGGTGAGAGCTATCCGGCCTCGGGCGCTGAAATATTCATGTCTGTGGGATGTGAATGACATACTCCGGCTTTTCCGGAGTTGGCTGGACAACGATGCCCTGATCGGGAAGACCCTTGCAGCTAAGCTAGCAATGCTTTCTGCTTAGTAGAATGCAAGAGAGTGTCAGACGTGGGAGCACTGGAAATAGACAGCACATCTTTCTCTCCAGAGGGCGTAACGTTGCGTGTTAGAAGGAGGACAAAAACCTCCATCAGGACGGCTACTTTTCCCACTTTTACGGAGCAGCGGAAACTCTGTCCAGTTAGCAGTCTGAAAGCGTATGAGAAGACCACCGTGCATCTCAGGCCTGCGGGGGAGAGCAGAGTATTTATTCGAACTCCGTAAGCCTTAAAGCAGTATCCACCACCACCCTAGTCAGATGGGTTTGATGGGTTATGCAGGAGGCAGGCATAGACACTTCTTGCTTTGGAGCGCATTGCGTACTAAGGACCATAACTTCAGAATATTTTGGCAGCGGGACTAGATTACAAGACATCCTCAAGGCCACCGACTAGTCGAGTGATTCTACTTTTAAAAACTTTTACTTCAAGCCTGTCGACCAGGTTCCTTCGTTGGTGGTAAGTAAACTTTAAATAAGCATAATACGAGCTTCCAGTCTTGACATAGAATCGAGATTTTCCATACTAAGATTCAGGAAAATCCTGATTCGATTAAAGACTCAGAGGTGAAGTATTATCCCACATGTTCAATCGCCCAGATCTGCGCATACAGGGTGTGGAAAGGCAAGCTGCAGGGCATGAGAGGCACCAGCCAGGCAGCGGCGCAGCTCAGCGGTAGCAGCGATTGCCCACCCACAGTTAACCTGAATGTGGTAGTGGTCCTTTTATTCTATCCACACAGGTATGAACGCTAAACAGACAGGCTCCTGAGTGTCTTTGGCGATGAAGTCCCACAGTTGAGGCAGAGCCCCGCGTGATCCAGAAGCGGTCGTTCGTTCTGAGTTCTTCGTTCTGACAGAAGGTAAGGCGAAACTACTCATGAAGAGGCTGCAACGAGTCAGCGAAGGCAAAGAGGAAGTTATGAGGAGGACTCGTGAAGTGATGGGTAAGAAGCCCCGTGTTTGGTGGACTGATAAACGTGATATGCCTGGGTGCATAGAGTTTTCTAAATTCAATGACTACATTGTCATAGAAAATGGTAGTTCTTTTTCTTGAAATAGTGTTGAATCTTCAGTTGTTAAAATGCTGCTCGAGCTTTCCGTAAAGAAGAGAAAGCATAATACTTTGCCTCTGTGTCTTTAATAGAATCATGACTTCCTGAACGTTAGTATGGAAAATCTGGATTATGTTCCAGGATACTATTTTTATTTAATGCATTCTGCTGCTAAACATGTGATCTAGACACTGAAATGACAGTGGTTATGAATAAATAACCTGCTGAGAAATGTGTGGTTAAAATTACAGATTCTTGTTCCTTTACTATTTATCCAGCCTATGGTCCAAAAGTGATTCAGAAATATTGCTACTAGTGTACACCAATTGCTTATACAAGACAATGGTTGAACCCGCCATGCTCGTTACACATAACCATCACTTTCTGTCTTGTCACTGTGTATATGAGGAGACAGAGAATGCAATAAATTAACAAGTTACTTACCAACTGGTAACGTTCTTTCGATTGGATGTTCCTCCAACGTATTCCACATCTTTGACATGTAATGTCCACAACTGTGTACTTCGGAAACTTTTTCTGGCAAATGGCGTCCTGCATCGCTGGCATCTGTTCGATGTCCCTCGACGGCCTCCGTTGAAGGCGATGTCACCAGATGTTATAAATAGGACGCAGGGCGCTCGTAGCCTCAGTTTATGTTTTTATTTCCTCCATAACGTGTGACATGCACATATCCAATGCCTGCTTGACTGCACGTAGCCTTGCTGAAACGTAAGCTGCAATCGCATAGGAAATTCTCCAGAGGGGCAGGCTGGGAGGGCGATGTGGAATACGTTGAAGGAACATCCAATCGAAAGAACGTTACCAGTTGGTAAGTAAGTTGTTCTTTGAATGAATTGTGTCCTCCCATGTATTCCTCATCAGGATGAGGAGCAGGATAGAAAGAAGGAAGAACCACACTCTGGCTCAAATGAAATTCAGACACTACCTTAGGTAGAAAGGAAGGACGTACCCTCAGTACAACCCTATCCTTGTGGAACACAGTAAAAGGTGGCTTAGATGAAAGTGCTTGCAATTCACTCACTCTGAAAGCGGAAGAAACCGCAACCAAGAACATCGTCTTGAAAGAGAATAATCTCAAAGGACAAGAGTGCAAAGGTTCAAACGTAGCACCCATCAGGAATTTTAACACCAAATTTAGATCCCAAACCGGCACCTGGAAAGGGGACGCAGGAACACATTACTGAGCCCTTTTAAGAAATTGGCAAATGAAAGGAATCTTAAAGTAAGAACATTCTTCAGACGAGCGCTTGAATATAAACAGCACTGCCAGGTAACCTTTAATGGTACCCACATGAAGGCCCCTGTGGGCCAAAGAAAGCAAGAATGACAAAACCATGAGAATGAAACACTGAAAAGGATCAACATTTTGTCCTCTGCACCAGTCGCAAAACATACGCCAACGGCAACGGTACAGGGATTTTGTCGCTGGTCGCCTGCCCAAAAGCAACACCTCCATCACATCATCCGGGAAGTCCCAATCCTTATACCTCAACCTTTCAGATACCAAGCGTGAAGGTTGAGAGTCCTGACCTCTGGTTGGAGAACCTGACCCCTGCTCATGCAGAACCTCTCGTTAGGGAAGACGGCGTGGAGGGCAGATGAACATTTCAAGAAGGTCCGGGTACCATGCTATCCTGGCCCATCTGGAGCAATGAGGATCATGTGGGATCCGAAATCTCCATAACCTCCTTAACACTTGAGGAATGACGGGGACTGGAGGAAACGCGCACAGCAGTGGGAATGACCAATCAACCACAAATGCGTCTACTAAGGCTCCTCTCGGAGGAAATGTCCTTGAGCAGAACCTCTCGCACTTCTGGTTGGCACTGGTGGTGAAGAGACTCACTTGTGGGGTTCCCCAAAGGGCGAAGATCTCCAGAAGGACTTCCTGAGCCAACTCCCACTCATGAGAGATTATGCTTTGCCAGCTCAGAGCATCACCCACCGCATTGTCCTCTCCGGCCAGATGAACTGCCGAGAATGGAATTTCCTGCCGAATTGCCCAGAACCAGAGCTGCATTCCCTCTCTGCACAACGGGAGTGGCCCTACCCCCCTTTTTTTTGTTGAGGTAATGCATGGCCACTGTGTTTTCTGTCATGATCAGGACACTCTTCCCCCTCATAGACAGCAAAAAAGCCTTCAGGGCCAGCCTTATGGCACGCAGCTCTAACAGTTTGATGTGGAGTCTGGACTCTGACGGAGACCAACGACTGATGGCAGTCAAGTCTCCGGCATGAGCTCCCCATCCTGTGAGGGAAGCATCCGTTACTACAGACACATCCGGCCATGGTTGCTAAAACGGCTCCCCTTTCATCAGGTTCCCCTCGTTGGCCCACCACAGAAGATCGTGGGAGACTGAGATTGGAATCTGAATGGGATCCGTCATTTTGCCGGAAAACTGTGACCACTGCATCTTGAGGACCCATTTCAGGGATCTCATCTGCAGCCTGGCCTCTGGCACCAGAAACATGCAGGATGCCATGAGGCCGAGCAACCTTAAGAATTCAAAAGCCGGGAGACTCTGGGCATGTTGAAACTTGTCCACCATTTGGACAATGTGATGAGCCCTCACCTTAGGAGGCGAGCACTTCCCCAAGGACGTGTCCAACACAGCCCCGATTTACTGGAGCTGTTGGGGAGGTGTCAAATGAAACTTCTTGAAATTGAGGGAGAAGCTCACCTTGTGGAAGCAGCGGCAGGTGAGACCGAGGTGATCCAATGCTTGTTCGGGAGAACGTACACGGATCAGCCAGTCGTCCAGGTAAGGGTAGACGTGAATCCCCCCTCGCCTGAGATACGCGGCCACCACCAGCATTAGCTTGGTGAGGACCCTCGGGCGGAGGTCAATCCGAATGGCAAGACCCGAAACTGAAAGTGCGAGTCGCCAGCCACAAACCTCAGGTACTTTCTGTGTTTGGGATGAATTGGCACATGAAAGTACGCATCATGTAGGTCCAGAGACACCAGCCAATCCTGAAGTTGAAGGGACTGGAGGACTTGAGAAAGAGTTACCATCTTGAATTTGTCCACCCTGAGAAGTTTGTTCAATTCCACAATTCCACAGAGTGTGTGAAAACCTTTCCAAGGCACAAGTGGAGTTGGCTGACTTCAATGACACACTCCCTGCAGAAAACAGTTTGCGTGCCCAACCGTCGAAACGTTTGTCATCCCTTTCAGGAGGGATGGTAAGGTACACCGCCTGCCACGATGTGGCCGTAGCCACCTGAACCACCGAACTCTCGGGAGTGGGCTGAGATGAAAGGTAGCTGGGGTCGCTACCGGAAGGGCAGTATTTTTTGGTTAACGATTTGTTAACTGCCAGAAGAGATTCCGGTGACTGCCAAGCAGCCGCCACCCTTTTCTGCAAAGTCAGATGAAAAGGTAACACCGGGTCAGAGGACGGACCTTGATCTAAAATGTCAGTTAGATCATCCTGTACAAAAGCTTCAGGAGGACTGGACCAGCCCAGATACTCTGTGACCCTAGCCATGAGCCTCCTGTAGTACGACCCAACATGAGCCCCAGGCCTGCCAAATTCCACTTCCGGGGAAGTGTCCAAACCACTGGCATCATGAAGAGTTTGCCTCAACTCTTCCAATTGACTGTCTCCAGAAAAGACAGGAGCTACATCAGGCTCAAAAGGGTCCATATCAAAGTCTGACCTCTCCTCGTCCTCATATATGTCATTCAGAGGGAGGTAAAAGCCCTGCCTCGGGACAGAAGAGGGTCTGGAGTCCACCACAGGCCTCACAGACTTAGAAGTAGCCTTCCTTGGAGGATCCACAGTACCAGGGAGCTCCATCTGTAAATTTTGTGCAAAATGCCCCAAAGCCGTCGAGGGCGCCGAAGGCTTCGGTGTCGAGAGTGCTGATGGCATCGGCGTCAATGTTGATAACGGCGCCGATGGCTGGTACGAAGGCAAAGCTTTGACGTCGGTACCCAAAGGACATGGCGCCGATGGAGTCGACGACGACCTTGGACCCTTACCAGGATTTTGCAGTCTCGCTGGAGACGAGGACCGAGACCTGGAAGCACGTCTCTTGCGACTATCCTGAGCATTGTCCGAACTGGACCTCAAAGGTTCCCGATGAGCGTCGTGTCGAGGACACGAGCCCGAAAGCGTGTGAGCCACGGTACAAGACCATTCCTTTGCTGGCTTCAGCAGAAGGCTCGGTCGGAACTGTGCCCTGCGATTGAAAAATCGCTAACATCTGCTATCTAAAGGCAGCCCACTCCTCCGGAGTCGAGGACTTCATTGGACAAGCCACTTTCCTCGCAGTTCCATCCTCCGAGGAGGATGGGGAAGGCGATGTTACGCTCACCTGATATCCTCGGGGGAGTCTGGAAGGCTCTGAGATCTGGAACCCTGGATGCGTAGTTGCCCATTGCTGAATAATGAATCTGCAATTAAAAAAGGGGGGATTTGTGATAACTGTCTCTAATGGTTGAATCTCCCACCTCCCTCTGATGGATTCCCTTCCCACTGGGTTCTTTTCTCACCTTAGTTATTTGTAGCGTGAGCTATCCGTCCGGCGTTTCTTGTGCAGGGGCGCTTGATGTATGTTGGCGAGTTGCCCGAGTTGCTTCACTGGTGCAGTACGCCTTCCTTGGGCCCAGGCCTGCTGTGACCCCGAATCTGCTGGTAGGCAGGTAGGTTTGTTAATTGTAAGTGTTTGTTCTGTTTATGGTGGGAATTCGTTAATGTCTTCATCTCCTCCTTTTCGGGTGTGAAGGTCTTGATGCTGGCGTGCCAGATGGAGATGCACGTTTCTAGGTAAGAGAAAGCGCGAAGTGCAGCACCTTTATTGTCTTTTGAAGCTAACCTGTGTTTGTTTTCTTCTTCTTCTCCTCACAGGCTGCTGTGGTGCTGCGAGTGGATGAGAGCATGATGAAAAACAGGCCCCCGGAATCCGTTAAGGTAGTACAGCGCTGTGCGGTTGTTTAATATTGAAAGCAAACCTGAATATGTCTCTTTTCCTTTGCAGATGTTGCTGTGGTGCTCCGGGTGGAAGCGTGGCGTAGCGCGATGGAATTCAGGTAGGACTGATGGAATTCGATGTTTTGGAAGCGTGCGTTCTAATATTGTTTTTCCCTTTCTCGTTATTGCAGGTCGCAATGTTCGAACAGCAGCTGTGGTAGCGGTTCGCTGGAAGTCCTTAAGCAAGTATTCACAGGTGAGTGATGTTTCTTCTTTTCTCGGTTTCCACAGATTGCAGCCCAGTTGAGATGCTGAGTGCTGGATGGTGTTTTTCTCAGGTAAGACAGATTAATATTGTTCTTGTTCTTGCAGGATTACAGGAATATGCTGAAGACCAGGAGCTGGACACGGTGAGTGTCACTCTGCTGGTTGCAGAATAATACGATGCATGTTCTGCAGTCAGGGTGTGGTTTATATAGCCCAGGTAAAGTATTACCAGGGAAAGTAGTTCCAGGCCTGCCACACCCAAAACACTAGACCGCATGGCTTGGTTCTTAGAACTAGACTGTGTGGTTGCTTCCATGTTGGATTTAAAGGCCCATGTGCATAAATGGGACCTAGTTTGAACAGCCCTTCCTTCCTACATATGAGCCTGGTGCCAAAGGCGCCAAGACTGGCTCCAGGAGCCCTTATGCAGTGGTTTTAAAGCCCTCTGGGTTCTGATGGGAGCCTGCTTGTGGCACATCTTGTGCCCCCTCACAGTGGTCATGACAGGTGCCCGTGACGACGCTTCCTAGGATGCCACGACGAAGTCGACGAATGGTGGGAGCCACTCCGGGACCGAGATCCCCGGGACTCCTCCTAACGTGAAGAGTTGCACCTCAAATCGCGGGTGGACATCCCCTTGGACTTAGATTTACGAGAATTACTGGGTTTAGAACCCCTAACTACCTGAAGCTTCCCCTTACACTCCCGCAAGGCCTTAGCAGTCAGCGACTGGCATTTGGAACAGTCGTCAGTGTCTGACTCTCGCCCAAGCACCACAAACAAATGCGATGCAGGTCGGTAATCGACATTTTAGACTTGCAGTCCCGGCAAGTCTTGAAGCCAGACCGCGGAGTCGGAGGAGTCGAAGAAGACGACATATTCACAAGGAATATACGAGGCGTGCTGAGTCTCCGAAGCAAACACGTTTGCGGAAAAAACGGAACTGAGGTTACAGGCGTCGTGGATCATATTTATAACATCCGCTGACGTCGCCCTCGATGGAGTCCTTCGAGGGACATCGACCCGATGCCAGCGACGCAGGACGCCCTCTGCCGAAAAAAGCTTCTGAAGTACACAGCTGTGGACATTACATGTCAAAGATGTGGAATACGTTGGAGGACATAATCCATTCGAAATACAGAGCCAGACTGCTGACTGATCTATCTTCATTCTTTTCTCGCTGGCAAGTGCTGTGCATGGTAAATCCCTCTGCGCACGCACGACTGGAGCACGCTCTGATTGGGCGAGGCTCATTGTGACTGTTAAGCTCACCTGGTCTTTGCAGGGACGTTGGGGCACGGTTGCAGCCCTTCCAGGAAGTCGAACCCCCCTGTCTGCTTTCTCCCGCTGCAAATAGGCTGTGGGCTGTTGCGATGAATTGGAACACTGCTCCTGTGTAGATATGAGAGGACGTAAGTTTGCTGGCCTGTGAGTGAATTCCCTCTCAAACCCTTCTTCCCATAGCGTGGTTTCCGTGAGCATGCATTGACCCATTAAGGCTCACCTGTAGGTTATTAATGGTGAGCTCTCCGTCCTGCTACTTCTGGCAGGGGCGCATTTAGGATGAGGACTGAGTTCCTTCACTGGTCCTTCATACGAGGTGTCCAGTCCAGCTGTGACTATTCCACGCCTTTCTGGTGTCTTTCAGTTTTCTCTTTGTCTTGAAGTATTTGTATTGTCTTTCTCACAGCCAGTTGTCAGCTCTGTAATAATGTCTATCTTTCTCGCAAACAGGTGTGATTGCGGCCCAGCAGAGCTACAGAGCATGAGGCGGCACCAGATGATGAGCGGAGATCCTGCAGCGGTCTGGCAGCAGGTAAGTGAGCTTTTAAGGATAAGCGCGAAGAATTTAGCAAGCGCAACCTCAAACTGAAAGTTCGTAATGTCTAACCTTGCCTTTTGTCCTTTTACAGGGTTTGCCTTCATGGATGAGGAAGATGCAGTGCTGCGGTGCCCAGAGCTGAAGTCCTGCGTGCTGGAGGATGAAGAAGATGTGCTGCTGTGCCCAGAGCTGAAGTCCTGCATTCCGAAGGATGAAGGAGATGTCGTGCTGCGGTGCCCAGAGCTGAAGTCCTGCGTTCTGGAGGATGAAGAATGGACGCCAGGCTCAGCGGTGAAAAATGCATGTGAATGCTGACTCCAGGAGGTAAGTGTATGGGCAGGAGACTGGATTCCCAAAGGTAAGTGCTGCTTTATCCCAGGCTGCGGTGAGCGTTACGCTGCATGCGAATACAGATTAACGTGAAGCGTGCGCCTTGGGGTTGGGTTTGCTTTTATAGCTGAGCTCTTAAGGCCATGCCTGCCAGTTCTGTTCTGCTTGCCACACCCTACCACTCCTTGAATTTGTAAGTGCAGCTTATAGATGGAAAGTTGCACATGCAACTCAAGATGGAAAGCCACGCCCGGACTGACTGTACACACGTGGGAAGTTCCTTAAATGCACTCCAGCCCATAATAAAGAGTCTTGCTTATGTTTCCTCCATGAGCCTGGTGACAAAGGCGCCAGGACTGAGTCCAACCGGGCCCCCTGTGTATAAACGTCCCAAAGGGACGTGCGTGAACCATGCTACCCCTTGCTCCCATAACCTGGTGGTGCAGCACCTGTGATCCTGGGCAAGTGGCCATGACAGCACCCCCCCTCAAGGCCCCTCTCAAGAGTGGTCCTCCTCCTGGTCCTGGTTTGGTGAGGTTGTCGCGATGTAACTGCCTAACCAATCGGGGAGCATGGACATGTTCGCTGGGTTCCCAGGTTCGGTCTTGAGGTCCATATCCTTTCCAGTCTATGACGTAGTATCATTTGGATCTGGCCACCTTAGAGTCTAGGATAGTTTTGACTTTGTACTCCGGCTCCCCCTCAATTATCTCAGGATCCAGTGGAATGCCGACATGTGTACCCGGTTTCATTGGTTTTAGAAGTGAAACGTGAAACACGGATGAATACGCATGTTGGATGACAACTCCAATTTCATGGCAGCAGGATTGATTATGGCTTTGATTGTGTATGGTCCCAAGTATTTGGGTAAGAAAGCTCTTGGTCCTTTCAGAGGGTTGTTTTTTGATGCCAACCAGACCTTGTCTCCGATTTGGTAACTGGGAGCTTCTCTTCGATGTTGATCTTCAAACCTTTTTTGTCTCTCCTTGGCTTTGGCCAGATGCTTGGCTGCTTCTTTAAAATCCTAGGTGATGATTTTGTGCAGGTTTGCTATTGCTGGCATTTCTAATGTGTCGAGTGGAACGAAAACAGATGTTCGTGGATGCCGTCCGTGCACAGTATAAAACAGACTTTGCCCTGTATTGGTGTGAATGGAATTGTTATATGCGTACTCCGCCAACCAGACGATGTCTTTCCAGGAGTCTTCAGATTGTTGTAACATGCATCTTAAATACTGCTTTACGGTCTGGTTGGTTCATTCGGTCTGGCCATCGGTTTGAGGGTGATGACTTGTGACAGCCAAAGGTCGATTTAGGCAATTTTACAACACCTTCTCCAGAATGCTGAAACAAATTGAGTTCCACGATCCGATATTAATAGCGATGGGAACCCATGCAGTCGCACAATCTGTTCCAGAAACACTGTCACGAGAGCAGAAGCGGTGGGGAGTCCTTTCTAAGGAATGAAGTGGGCCATTTTGGAGAACAAATCCACAATAACCAAGATGGTGTTGTAACCGTTGCAGGAAGGGAGATCTGTAATAAAATCCATGGACAGAGTGTGCCAAGGCACTGGCGGTACCATCAATGGATGTAGTAGACCAGCAGGATTTTGCTTTTGGGATTTGTGTTGAGCGCAGACACCATAAGTCGCAATGAAGTGGGTAATGTCCTTTCTCCAAGTGGGCCACCAATAGTGTTTCTTTACTTTAGCCTGAGTTTTTGCTATTCCTGGATGTCCTTCCACCAAGGAATCATGATAGTTGGCAATGATTTGGTTTTGCAGTTTCTTATCCGGAATGTACAGTCGCCCTTGGAAGTAGGGTAGATCGTCTTTTTAAAATAAAAATGTAAACAATTTTATTAATTTTATTAAAAAAATAACAACTCAAACCAAACTTACAGTGGATGCATAATGTAAATCACAAATAAACATAAATTGCTGTATTCCAGCCCACTGTATCTCCCCTTCCCTCCCCCACCCCAGCCTACTCCCCCTCATTACAGTCTCTCCCTCTTGCAGTAGGGATTCCTCCTCGACAGAACTCATTGAGTCGCCATCATTTGATCCATCATACGAAGGCCCAAATAGTTCAACAATCAATTGCCTCCAACCCGATAGGGTTCCGGCTTTTTCTTCTAGCTCCACTTTACACGCTTCCTGCCATACCACTGTTTCCGCCTCCGCCCACCCCGTTTCCATTTTGGGCCTATGGCATGCCTTCCAACCCATCGCAATCCTTCTCTTCGCTAGGACATACGCTAGATCTTTCAGCTTGCTCACATTTTTAAGCTTACGTGATCTGGGAAACCCTCCTATCAAACAAGCCCATGCAGTATCCACCTTCATGTGGATCCCCTTGTCTTCCATTTTCTGTGCTATTTCTCCCCAATATCTCTCTATCAATGGGCACGCCCAAAACATATGCACCATTCCCGCATTTTCTTCATTACATTTAGGGCACACTTGGCGTCTGGTGTTTTTAAATTTAGCTATCTTCTGAGGCGTCAGGTATGCCCTGTGAGTTATATACAACTGTATCTGCTGTAACCTAGCATTTCTCGATACTTTTTTATGATATCCTTGTGCTCTCTCCCACATCCCATCACTCGTCGGGGCCCCCACTTCTTCTTCCCAGTCCAGTCTAAGTTGCACCACCTCCTTGCCCCCTTGGGACATTGGGCCTCATTCCGAGTACGGCGCTAACCAATGGCGCTATTAACGCCTTGGTTGACGCCGTACCCGGACCGGCAGCACCTTGGTGGATGGCGGAATCACCGCCCCATTCCAAGGTTGGCGGGGCGGTAATTACCCATTCACCAAGGCTCTTCCCCATTCCCGAATGAGCCCCCATAGGGCTCAATGGGAATGGGGAAGATGCAAATAACGGTGACCGTTCATTACAGTCACCGTTATTGGCTTGGAGGCCCCTTTGCGCCCTCGGCTTTAACACCTCCTCAAAGCAGGCGTTAAGGGCGAGGGCGCAGAGGGAACTCGGAGTATGGCGGTAAGGGATTACCGCCACCGGTCTCGTTACCGGTGGCCGCTATCCCTTACCGCCATACTCGGAATGAGGCCCATTATCATTTCATATAATCTAGATGTTTCGTGTCCCCCTTCCGCTATGTCATATATCGCATCTATAGTGGCGTTCAGTTCCTCCGCCAGTGCCACTTCAGACCAGGTATCCTTAATTCGTTGCACCACCCCATTATACGTAATATATTGCCCCACACTCAGTCCCATTAGCTCCACCAGCTCCCCAAATTCCAATATCTTCCCCTCCTGCCACACATCCGCCATTGTTGCTATATCCACCGATTCCCAGTGCTTCCTAATCATTAGCCTCAGTTGCTTTTCTCTTCCCACCACTGTGACCAATGGGATCTGTGGGGAGCACTGGGTTGGCTTTTCCATTAACTGGCACGCTCTTTGCCACATCCCCCACCCAAGGCCCATCATCCCCGGGCAGCCTTCCAACTCCGATTTAGGCAACCATATCATCTCTTGTAGAAAGTATGGGGCACAGTCCCTCTGAAACAGCCTGTGTTCTAAGGTGGGTTCATCAGGGAGCCATTTGGCTACGTATTGTAATTGGCTCGCTACATAATAGATTTCCCAGTTTGGTAATTTAATGCCTCTTTCTCGTATGGATTTTGTAATTTCCACAGGGCTACCCTGTTTCTCATCCCGTGCCATAGGAATTCCCTGCATATGCCGTCCAACCTAGCAAAGAATTTCCTGGGTATTGAGTATGGGATGTTCGCGAAGCATTGCAACAATCTGTGCAGCGCCACCATCTTGAGCATCGCCCCTCGTCCCATCATTGCCAAAGAGAGCTTCACCCAAAACTTCATACTACTCTCCAGTTTCTTAACTGAACTTTCCGTATTATGCCTATGTTCAGCTTCTAGCGTGTGATATATGTCTACCCCAAGATATCGGAATGTGGTAACCTCCCACGGTATCTGTAGAACCGGCAAATGCTCTATTGGGAGCCCTCTATATCTACCCATGGGGAACATACAGGACTTACTGGGGTTCACAGCTATGTCTGATAGTTCTGCGAACCTCTTCATCACTTCCAATATATATTGGAAGTTCTCTTCTGGGTAGCGCAAATACAGTAACATGTCATCCGCATACAATGAGATTAAATGTGGTGTCTCCCCAACGACAATACCTATTGCATCATACTGCTGCCTTAAATAAATCACCAGGGGCTCCAAGGCTAACATATACAGCATGGGGGACCATGGGCACCCCTGTCTAGTACCTCTACTGAGTTGCCATCTTTCAGAAACTACAGATCCTGTTTTCACTCTAGCTAATGGTGCGCTGTATAACAGTTTCACCCATTTAAGATACCCTGGTCCCATGCCATAATTGGCTAGGGCCGTCGTTAACCAGGGCCATTTGACCGAGTCAAATGCCTTGATCGCATCTAATGATACTGTCGCCATCTCACCTATATCTCCATTAGCATGTTCAATGACTCGGTGGAGTCGCCTAAGGTTATTTGAGATGTTCCTATTCGGGACATATCCTGTCTGGTCGGGATGTATTAACTTATTGATGACCTTCTTGAGTCTATTTGCCAAGACCGCCGTTAGAATCTTGCTGTCTTGGTTTAACATCGAAAAGAGCCTGTAAGAGCCACAGTCACTACCAGGCTTATTGGGTTTGGGAAGCGGTATAATGACTGCCTCACGTACGGATTCTGGTCATTTCCCAACTTCGTATGCCTCGTTAAGCATCTCAGCAGTGGGGGGGAGTAACTCTGTTTTATATGCTTTATAGAATTTGCTTGGGAGTCCATCAGTTCCCAGGGTTTTGCACGCGGGCAGCTGCCTCACTACCTCTTCTATTTCCTACAGAGTAATCGGGGCATCTAACTCCTCCCTCTCCTCTGCACTGATCTGGGGTAGTCCAATATCCTCCAATGTATCCCTTATCTCTTCACTGTTGCCTCCTGTCCCATCCTCATACAGGCGTCTATAATACTCTGCAAATTCCTGATTAACCCCCTCTTGTGTCTCTGCTATGCTCCCATCTTCTTTCACTATCGTTCTAATTGGGGGCCTAGGGGTCTCATTTTTATATAGCCATGCCAGGACTCTCCCTGGTTTGTCCCCTTCTGCATGTTGTCTCTCTATATACTTTTTGTAATTGAGCTTACATAATCTATCCCAGTATACTGCACGTTTCTGTTGCAGGCCGAGTACCATTTCCGTGTCTTCCTTAGTGTTACTACCCCTTTCCGACACCCTTTCCAGCTCCTTTTCGGCTTCCTGTAACTCGGTCAGGATCCCATCCTGCAGTCCCTTAGACTTGGCTATGGCAATCCCCCTCACCACCACCTTGAAGGCGTCCCAGAGAGTGCCTGCTGTTTTAACACTGCCAGTGTTTATCTCAAAATAACTTATTATTTCCTCTCGCATATCCTTCCTGAATACGTTGTCTTTCAACGCCTCTGCACGCATGCGCCATGTGGGTATCCTTCCCCTCGGGGGGTCGGTATTGCCACACTAACATCAATGGCGAGTGGTCCGAGAGGACCCTTGCTTTGTATTCTTCATGCGTTATTTCAGTCATTAGTTTGTGCGTGACAAACGTCTAGTCTAGTATATAGGCCCTGAGGGGCCGCATAGTGTGAGTATTGTCTAGCCTGCGGATGGCGTGACCTCAATGCATCGTCCAGCCCAAAATCTGCCAATAATGACTGCAATGCCTTTGCAGCCGGAGTGGGTCTGTCTACCTTAGCGTCTGATCTATCTATATTTGGGTTTAACATGCAATTAAAATCACCCCCCACAGCACCCCCACCCCCACACTACCACTGAATTTAACATAGAGGGTTCTAAAGTATGCAGCCGTGTCCTGATTTGGGGCATAAGTATTTACAATACATATCTCTCTGTTTTCCACCAGCCCTTTTATAACCACCATCCTGCCGTCTGACTCCGCTGTAGAGTGCAACAACTGGAACGGGACATGTGGGGCCACCCATGTAATCACCCCTCTTGCGTAGGCTGAGTATGCTGCCCCTACTACCGTCCCTTTCCAATTCTTCCGTATCACTTCCAATTTTTCCTGTGTTAAATGAGTTTCTTGTAACAAAGCTATGTCCACTTTCTGTATGCGCAGGTACATCATAACCTTGTTTCTTTTCAAATAACTGTTGAGTCCGCTAACATTCCAAGTAACTATCTTAAGGTCTCCCATGGTTCATATCTTGTATCCCGGGGTGTAGGCTCATACCCCAACTGTACACCCTCCCCAACTACAACAAACCACTGCACACAACCCTTCCCTCCCCCCTCCCTGCCCTACCCCAACCTCAACAGGCGCCCAGCTCCATCCCTGGATATCAGGCTCCCCCGCGTTTGGTCCTACTCTGAAACACCCAGGCCAGGAACCCAGCAGGGTGTCACCCCACTATCGGTGACCTAACTAAACTCTAAATGGGGGTATAAGGACTAGCCCTGCGAGGCTCCCCGACTAAGCAAGTCACAGTGCTCACGGATCATGTTCCTCTCCAACCTGTTCATGCCAGCCCATACGCTGCATCATTTACTATAATCAATTCCCATAGTCTTAATCCACGACACCTTAAGGTGCCCCCCCTGCGCATTACTTATCTCTTCCTTCTCCTTCTCCCATCTGGATGCTTGACTCCTGGGAGCAGCTTTGCATGTCGAGCCACTCCATTGCTTCTTCCGGTGTTTCGAAAAACAAGGTTCTGTTTTTATGGAAAACGTTTAGCTTCGCCAAGTAGAGCAACATTTACTTGTGGCCCGCTTCTCGCAGTCTTCTCTTGACAGTCTCAAAGTTCATACGGCTCTGTTGTACCATCAAGGTATAATCCGGGTAGGCAGTTATGTTTGTTGTCCCTCTTCGTATTGTTCCACCCTTACGGAAGTGTTCCAGGATTCTTTCTCGATCCAAATAGTTGAGGATCTTAGCGATCACCGGCCTAGGTGGGTTGTCCGGCGGCGGCTTCCTCGTTAGAGTCCTATGCGCCCTTTCCACCACGAACCCCTGGGACAAGACTCCCCCGGTTATCTCCTGCAGCAGCATAGATTCAATAAACTCCGTGGGGTTGGGACCCTCTGCTCCCTCCGGCAGGCCAACGATGCGGATATTATTCCTCCGGGCACGTCCCTCCGCCTCCTCTTCCCTGTTCCCTAGGTTGCCCACGTGCTGCACCAGGGCGTGAAGTTCCGATTTGTGTGAAGCACAATCCGCTGTGTTCGGGCCCACCTCTTTCTCAAGGTTCTCGGTGCGCTCTGCCAGTGACCGGCCATCCTGCCGGAGCAGATTCACTTCTTCTTGCACCGCCCCAACTTTGAGCTCCAGCTCCGTTTTCAATTCGGTCATGGCCAGCTCAAGCTTGGTCTCCCAAGCCACCTTCAGGTCAGCGATCGCGGCAAGGACCTCCTGGTTCATGCCCATGGCGGCCACACCCCCAACGGGGGCTCTGTCCTTACTCCTGGCCCCTTCCGGGCTGGGCGGTGTCCTGGCGTATTCATCTAGCGTAGGCTGCTTGCCCTTCAGTCTTGGAGGTTTGTTGGACATGGCGCTGCGGCTAGAGTTCGTAGGCGAGCCCCAGCGGGGGCAGACTTCCATTATCACCTGAGCCCAGGGGGGCCGCCCCAGAAGTATCCCAAAACTACTTCTTAGTTGCAGGAAGGGATTGTGCCCTCCCACGTAACCGTGTGTATCCCCTCTTCGACTCTCCTAGCGGCCTCAGGGCAGCGGGTGCGTTGGCTATATCTCTATATGATTTATGCCGCTCAGTGCCCAAAAATGCCCAGGCCTAGCCCGATCGTGCCAGGGGTGTCTCCCGGCAACTTATCTTATTTCCAGGATGGACTGTGTCATCCCACGTAACCATGTGGGTTCATTCCTTCCCACCACAGCTTCTGCGGTGTTCACATTTTGCTGGGGACCGTTCAAAGTCCCAGGGAGGGGTAGTGTGTGCACTTCCGTGTTGCAGGCGTTTCGATATCAATTCTGCCCAATGTGGTGCCCTGTCGTGTGTCTGCTGGTCAGGTGGGCCAGCTCATGTTCAATCTCGCACAGTGTGTGATTAGCCCAGGGTGCCACGATTTCTTGATCTCGGGTGTCAGACCATGCCCATGGTCTCCGCAGTATCCATCTTCATCCTGGGCCTACCGCCCACCGGGCACATTGACTGGCCAGTGTGCTCTCCCCTCTACCACGGAGTGGGGGATTGTGCACTTTGTTGCAATGTCGCCAGCGCTACCCGAGCAAGGGGGCGCTGTGCTGCGGCATTTTCCCTTCTGAACTGTCCCACGGTGTGTGTACCTCAATGCCTGTTTCATGCAGGTCCGGCACCATACGGTGTGCTGCTTCGGACCCTCGTGGACCGGCCCTGCTCAGTTCGCCTGGATGCACCCTTTTATCCTCTAGTGTACAGTTCAAGCGGCAGGGGCAGATAGCTGCATCCTTATAGCTACAGCGTGTACAGTGCTATGAGCTTCAGTATCTGTCTATCATTCTCAGTCCTGATTCTATTTTCACGGTTCACTTATCTCACATGCTGCTTCCTTTCTGGTGCAGCTACAGATGTTGTGAAATGCCGGGCCCACCGTCCTTTACCTCTCTGTGGCTCAGGCAGCGCTGCTACTATGTTGCGCTCTGCCTCGGCCACACCTCCAGCTCCTGAATGTCATTTGTTGCGCCCAGCGAGCGCTCCGCTTGTTCTGAAGTCGTGCGCCGACACGCCGCGGCCTCCGACAGCTTCTGAACGCGGGCTGCAGGAGCCGCGCACTCGATCTGCTGGTCTCTTCACAACCTGCCTGGGCACAATACTGTCTGCCACCGCACGCATTCGCCGGTGTCCGGTTGCAGGGTCCGGCGGGCAAACGAAGCCCGAGGTGCACCACCACTACTTCACTTAGTGCTGCACACTGTTATTCAAAAGTGGCACAACATCGAGCCCACGTTGTTTATTAAGCCGCAGCTATGCTTTCTCTTCCAGCTCCGTTTCTTCGCATCGCAGGCACAGAAATATTTCTTCACATTTGGCTCCTTTATTCGCTCTGCACGGCCGCCATTTTGGGTCGGGATCACAGGCCACTGCATTCTCAATCATGCTCAGAACCACTGTCCTGGTTCATTCCCTGGGTTCCCGATGCTCTTGGAGGGGGATCCATACCTTCACATGCCTGCCCCTACGTTTTCGTCTGCCGCGGGTTTCTGTGTATGCACTTTTACGTCAGATCACTGCAGCATCATACGGAGCTCCTCTAGGAGTGCGTCTTCTTACATGGCCCTGTAGCCACGCCCCCTGGTAGATCATCTTTAATGGTGTATCGGTCTCCTTTTTGTAGCCATTCCTGTTGGGCAGATTGCCTCATATGGCATGGCAAGTCGGGATGTAGATCATCCAGACAGGTAACCACGACAATCATATTTTGGATCCGCTCTTCAGGAATGATAGCCACAGGGTCCGGTGTAGTGAAAGCTTCCTTTTCCTCGCTCATGCGGGAGAGGACGTCCGCTTTCCCATTACAAGCTCCTGGTCTATAGGTAATGATAAAGTCGTATTCCTCAAAGAAGAGGGCCCAATAAAGTTGGCGCGAAGATTGCGCCTCATCGGACTTTAAGTATTGTAGGTTGCAGTGATCCGTGATGACAGTGAGTGTATGTCTGACTCTGAGAAGATAATGTCTCCATGCTTTAAACGCTGCCTTGATTGCTAGCAATTCTTTGTCAGTGAGTGCATAGTTCAATTCGGGAGCAGAAACCTTACGGGACCAGAATGCCGCGGGGTGTAACTGTCCGGTTTCAGTGTTCCGTTGTGACAATACAGCCCCCATTGCTATGTTGGAGGCATCAGTTTCAACCACATACAGTAAGTCTGGTTGCGGGTGTCAGAACTGGTGCTGTGGTAAATGCTCGTTTTAGTTTCTGAAAGGCTTCCTCAGCCTCTGGGAACCAGCAGAATCACTTGTTTTTTCGCAGCAGAGAGGTAATAGGATGGACGATCTGAGAGAAACCGGGCATGAACCGACGATAGAAGTTGGCGAATCCGAGCACACTTTGTACTCCTTTTCTAGACGTCAGTGAGGGCCATTGAAGGATAGCGTCCACTTTGCGTGTATCCATGTGAACGCCTTGTGGGGTGAGAATAAATCCAATAAATTCAACCTCTGTTACATGGAAAAAACACTTCTCCAACTTGGCAAACAGTCGATGTTGCCGAAGCTTTTCTAGAACTGCCCTGACATGACCAAAATGCTCTTCTTTGGAAGTTGAATAAATGAGAATGTCATCAATATAGACAAGGTAGCAAACATCCAGTAATTCACGGAGCACTTTGTTCATAAAGAACTGGAACGCTCTGGAGGCATTACATAGCCCAAAGGGCATCACCTGGCATTCATAGAGGCCATATTTAGTACGGAATTCCGTCTTCCATTCATCTCCTTCTTTGACCCTTACAAGGTGGTAGGCCCCTCGTAGGTCCAGTTTGGTGTAAATCTGAGCATTTTTTACTTGATCCAAGAGTTCTGGGATAAGTGGTAACGGGTATCTATTCTTCACCGTGATCTGGTTTAGTGCTCTACAATCAATGCAAGTTCTTAAGTCGCCCTCCTTTTTAGGCACGAAAAAGAGCGCCAAGGAGGCAGGGGATTTGGATGGACGGATGAAGCCACTGGCTAGGTACTGGTCTAGGTAAGATTTTAGGTTTTGGTTTTCCTGCTCAGTTAGAGCATAAATCTGACTGCAGGGTATCTGGGCTCCAGGTAAGCGATCAATTTGGCAGTCGTAAAACCTGTGCGCAGGAAGGACATTTGCTTGTTCCTTTTGAATACATCCTGGTAATCTAGGTATTCGAGTGGCAAGGAGCCAGTGAGACCCAGGGCGATTCCTTTCTTAGTCTTCGGGTTGGTGGGACTTTGAGTATAACAGGTGTCAAAACAGTTTTGGGGAAATGTCAGAACTCGTTTTCGCCAGTCAATCTTAGGGTTGTGAGTCTCCAACCAAGGCATTCCTAATATCATCTGGAAATTAGGAGCACTGATGAGATCGAAGGTAATGTCATCTTGGTGGCCGTCCTGACACAACAGCTTGACTTTTTTGGTATAATGTGTTAGTGGGCCGGATGAAAGTTGAGATCCATCTGCCGCTGTGACATTTTCCGATTCCTGCTTTTGTCGGAGGGGAAGGCCTATTCGGATAGCCAGATCTTGGTCAATGTAGTTTCCCACAGCTCCACTGTCATTGTATGCTTCCAAAGCACGTATTTTTGATGGTTGTTTGTGGTCTACCAAGAGCACTGGGATGACTAGATGTGAGGTCTGTACAGGTTGCTTTTCACCGCTCGACAAGTGGACCCCTAAGCTTGGCGGGCGTTGGAGTTTTCCGAGTCTTGTTCTCCTTCTTCGTCTTTGTCGGTTGCTCCAACTATTTTCCTGGGTGGCTTCAACCGGGCATTCTCGAAGAAAGTGACCTGCTCTTCCACAGTACAAGTACTGCTTCACTGCCTCCCAAATACGAGATTATGAATGCCACTCTGGCTTGGTCATTGGGAAAAACCCCAGGTCTGCACAAAAAATGTAAGCGGCATAGATTAATAAATATGGCGTACTTGTTAGGGTCACCTGTGAAGCATTTAGGTGGGCCTGAGGAACTGCTCCTGGAAGAACCACCTGGTGGTGACTGGTGCGGTGTGAGAGTAGGCGCTGGCAATGGGACCTGGCCAAATTGTGCCTGGAGTAAATGTCTTTCAAAACCATCAGTACGCTCTCGGTTCACAATAAGGTCCCTTCTTAAGGCCTTGGTTTCCTGCTTAGAAGCATGAACTTGAGCCCGTAATTCACCCAAAAGTTGGGGCAATTGGTCAGTCTCTGAGGTATCCATAACTCCCAGGCAGAGATTCGTAGTGGCATCGCGTTCTGTTACACTCACCTGGTCTCTGCAGGGATGTTGGGGCATGGTTGCAGCCCTCCCAGGAAGTAGAACCACCCTGTCTGCTTTCTCCCAATGCAAATAGGCTATGGGCTGCTGCGATGAATTGGAACACTGCTCCTGCATAGATATGAGAGGACGTAAGCTTGCTGGCCTGTGAGTGAATACCCTCTCAAACCGTTCTTCCCATAGCGTGGTTTCTGTGAGCATGCATCGACCCATTAAGGCTCACGTGTAGATTATTAATGGTGAGCTCTCTGTCCTGCTACTTCTGGCAGGGGTGCATTTAGGATGAGGACTGAGTTCCTTCACTGGTCCGTCATACGTGGTGTCCAGTCCAGCTGCAACTATTCCACGCCTTTCTGGGAGGTTTCTTTCAGTTTTCCCTTTGTCTTGAAGTATTTGTATTGTCTTTCTCACAGCCTGTTGTCAGCTCCGTAATAATGTCTATCTTTCTCCCAAACAGGTGTGATTGTGGCCCAGCAGAGCTACAGAGCACGAGGCAGCTCCAGATGAGGAGCGGAGGATTCTGCGGTGGTCCGGCAGCAGGTAAGTGAGCTTTTAAGTATAAGTGGGAAGAATTTAGCAAGCTTGACCGCAAACTGAAAGTTCGTAATGTCTAACCTTGCCTTTTGTCCTTTTACAGGGTCCGCCTTCGTGGATGAAGAAGATGTCGAGCTGCGGTGCCCAGAGCTGAAGTCCTGCGTGCTGGAGGATGAAGAAGATGTCGTGCTACGGTGCCCAGAGCT
This sequence comes from Ambystoma mexicanum, assembly GCF_040938575.1. Lineage (NCBI taxonomy): Eukaryota > Metazoa > Chordata > Amphibia > Caudata > Ambystomatidae > Ambystoma > Ambystoma mexicanum. Next base: position 35,330,266 of record NC_090936.1, read on the forward strand.
GAAGTCCTGCATTCCGGAGGATGAAGAAGATGTCGAGCTGCGGTGCCCAGAGGTGAAGTCCTGCATTCCGGAGGATGAAGAAGATGTTGGGGGTGTCCAGTCAACTGGTCGAAAAAAAACTGGTCGACTGCAATTTGGTCGACGCAATTTGGTCGAAAACCAAATGGTCGAATTTTTTTTTTTATTTATATATTTATTTTTCGGGTTTTCGTTTAGTAAAAAAAGGGGTTTTTAGAGACAAAGGGGGTTGGGGGGGGACCCCCCCAAAAAAATGAAAAAAAAGGGTTAAAATAAAAAAAAAAAAAATTCGACCATTTGGTTTTCGATCAAATTGGTTCGACCATTTGTCTGGTCGACCAATTTTTTTCGACCAAATGTCTGGCAACCGATGTCGGGCTGCGGTGCCCAGAGCTGAAGTCCTGCGTTCCGGAGGATGAAGAAGATGTCGTGCTGCGGTGCCCAGAGCTGAAGTGCTGCATGCCGAGGATGAAGAAGATGTCATGCTGCGGTGCCCAGAGCTGAAGTCCTGCGTTCTGGAGGATGAAGAATGGACGCCAGGCTCAGCGGTTAAGAATGCAGGTGAATGCTGACTCCAGGAAGTAAGCGTATGGGCAGGAGAATGGATTCCCAAAGGTAAGTGCTGCTTTATCTCAGGCGGCGGTGAGCGTTACGCTGCATGCGAATGCAGATTAACGCAAAGCGTGCACCTTGGGGTTGGGTTAGCTTTTATAGCTGAGCTCTTAAGGCGGCGCCCGCTAGTTCTGTTATGCTTGCCACACCCTGGCACTCCTTGAAGTTGCACGTGCAGCTTATAGATGGAAAGTTGAATGTGCAGCTCAAGATGGAAAGCCACACCCGGACTGACTGTACACACGTGGAAAGTTCCTGAAAAGCACTGCTGCCCATAATAAAGAGTCTTGCCTATGCTTCTCCATGAGCCTGGTGCCAAAGGCGCCAGGACTGAGTCCAACCGGGCCCCCTGTGTATAAACGTCCCAAGGGGACGTGCGTGAACCATGCTACCTCTTGCTCCCACAACCTGATGGTGCAGCTCCTGTGATCCTGGGCAAGTGGCCATGACAGTGACAAGACGGCGCTCGAACATTAACTGTGTCCTTGCCAGGACACCTAAAACTTAAAGGGGCACTTGGCTATTCCCCGATCTCTCCAAGAGGAAATGTACATCTATAAATCAAAGACTGATCAGGTGATGACTCACTATTTTATTCATTACCAGTGAAAGGATTTCTTCCCTCTCCAGGCACTTATTACAGGTCATTTACACATGGGCCTTTGGTTCAGTCCTGTAGAACATGCCATACTTTTTAATTTGTCGATCCCACAGGCCGTGCAATGTCACTGCTCCAGGTTTACTGATAAGGATGTCCTCTCCGGTCACCTAGCACCTGGGCACCCTGTGTAGCTTGCCCATGACAACTATAGAAACCGGGGAGCTAGAAAGGTTTTTTATCTGTAATCTCTTGCAGTTTCACCTACTACCTTAACAGGGACAACACTGATCCCTTTTCTCTTATTGTACAGCGAGCAGGTTCACGCGCACTGGCCGCGATGCCAACCTCCAGAACAGAGCCCAACTGATGTGGACTCCTCAAACCAAGGGTCATCTTGATCAGGTATTTGACCCTATCGGCCATTTTGAGAGTGCATGTAGTTACAGGCGCCACTTTTCAGTAGATCATGTCTAAATCCAAGACACTTTCTTGTGTTTTACAGAAATGTTCAACACACTGGCACAAATTCGCATTATACGTGCTGACTTCCACCTGCACAGTAAGTTCCCTTTGAGACTGCTAGTTGCAATTCATGAGCATAGATGCTCACTTTATAAAATTGTTCCGGATAAAGACGCCCACTTACAGTATGTTATTTATCTTTCTAGATCACAGCACACCTCATGTACAAGTATGTCTCACAATTCCCCATCCTGATGAAGGCCGATATAGTTACAGGACTCCACTTCTGCTGCAAGGCCGAAACACAGACGTGTCGACAATTCCATCACCTCACAGTGCTCCTTACGCAACACTATTGATCAGGCCAATTAATTTGGCATTTGGGAAAATACTGCGCTCCAGACAAGGTTAAGGGCCTATGTAGCCAGGATGCAATACTTTATAAATGTATTAGCCTTTTTTAATTATTGTTCGTTGTTTTTTGTATGTAGGAAATGTATGCTTTCTATTAAACTGTGCCCTGTTTTTGGTTTAATATGTTCCATTTGTTATTGTTCACAATAATAATTGTAATAAAATAGTGGGTCATCACATATCGGACTCGTCCTGATCAGTTCTTTGATTTATAGATGTACCTTGCCAGGACACGACAGTAGCCATAAACATGCTGGGTTCGAAATTAAGGGGAGCTGAGAGCTATTTAGCTCCCACTTGTAGCCTAGAGGAGCCTGGTTAACTTGACACTAACAGCCACCAGGAGCTACTTTTGGCTCCACAAGCCAACTGATGCAGAACAAACCCATCTATGTAAATGTCAGTCACTCTGTGCATTTCGGACAATTGATAAATACGAATTAGGACACATCTATACAACATCTATACAACATTTAAAGCATAATGGGTCATAAATAGTCACCATGTTATGTTTGCATCTTGGGTGCAAGTTAGATTTGTGGAAATCTCTGCACCAGCAGTGTCAGCTCCCATTGGCTAATGCTGGATACCCAGGTGCTGCTTTTAGCTCCTGATTTTGCAATCCTAATTTCGACCCTGCACATGTGCTTTAGGATTCACCAGATTGCCTGCTTAAAAGGGGCTAGTTTGTGAAAAGTAGCATTTCAGTTCTTTTTACCCATCCCTGTATCATCACTAATTAGGTGTAGTGGCCATTATCACCATTTGTACCCCGGCATTAGGTCTAGGGAGGTAAGGGCTATTTTTGTTTGAGAAAGAATGGGCTGCAGAAAGGACTTTGGTCATTTTTTTCTAATAAAGCAAACCACACCTAAGATGGCCGCCGTGCTCTTCCATTTCCATAGTAGCCAGGGGTACCTTTGCAGAGTGGGAAGCCGTTAAGTAGGACGTGGATTCCTCGGCTACTAAGAAGGTGATAGAATGTCTTTGGGGGGGGGCAGAGGCATTTTAGTTGGGGGAGAAGTGTGCAACGAGAGGATGGTACAGGAAAGGGTGGGGTCCAGATTTGGTGCCAGCATGTTAAGAGTTTAGGGCAACCTGATTGGTTACTTGCACCCACACAGACGCTAATTGCCAAGAACAACAATCCCAGAATGCTACGCGGATGGGGCTCCATTGGATTTTGAGGCCCAGACTGACCCCATTCACCAAATATCCCTTTAGAAAATGTTCAACAGACAACACAAGGTAAACAGTTTTTAGCACTCAAATCAGTCCCAAATCCCAGGGAATGGTGTGCGGTTGATTTTATTTGTGAAAATGTCACCCTGAGTGATGCGCAGTTTAAGTTTTTATGTATTTGAAGTTGTCCCAGCAAGCAGCATAGGTCTTCAGAGATTGTCACATGCATTTGTGTCTATAAACGACCTCTGTGAAGGTCTTCAGTGTGTGTTGCCCCTTTAATGAGCATATGCTCTTTCATGCAGCTGGGGGCTGCGGGGGCATTCATTAGCGCGCTTGTGTGTACCAAGGCCCCATGTCCCAGTTGTACCTTTTATGCCCTAGATATATATATATATATATATTTTTTTTTTTTTTATTTTTTGTTTTATTTCTCAACAGTAAATGCATTTCCCTTTGACATATTTTAATGCAGTGGCACAGGGAGAGGAATAGCTGGGGAACAGAAAAACATACTGCTTTCAAAATCCAGCAGTCACCTTTCAGGCTCACATATGGCCATTTTTTTACGTGCCTTTGAACCTCATCCCAAGAGGCCGCTACCTGGCTGCTCTTGCAACAACAAAGTCATTCAAAAAAACCCAAAACATGATTGTTAACTGAACACCGACTGTTTCTTCTCATTTGGCGTTGTACACCAGGGCAGGGGTCCTTGTGGGTATGCACACTGAACCTCCTGTAAATCTCATTTTTTTTATTTTAAGGTGTCCTTTGAACATCCTCTCAGGAATATTTTATAGCTATAATGAGTCCTCCTTCCTAACGCAGCTTATTTTTCGTTCTCTTTCATGTCGGGCTCAGTGATTCTCCCTTTTTTTTTTTTAGACCTGCTTGCTGTGGGGTGGCAAAAATCAAAGCCGCGGCCCAGAGGTGGACTGGACCGAGGGAGCTGTTCCGGCAACACACGAGAGGAAACAGAAACAAGGCCCATTGCGAGGACAGCGGCGCTGTTGGCAACGTGTGCAACATTTGCCACTTTCTAGCTAGCAGGACAACACAGGGCCCACTTTCACAAATCGCCGACTGGTTTGTGTCAGGCGCTGCCTGGGCTCGTCAATGTGACGGTGTTGGCGAATTTAAAAGCAAAGCGCTTGTTGCTCAAACGGAAGGCAGGGCACCATTTTGTAAAGGTCAACAGCGGTGTATGTGAGTCTGGGGAAACAACGAAAATCTGACCTCAGCGTGCTGAGATCAATGAAGGGGCGTGGGCAAACAAGGGCAAATATTGCACGCACACCGCGGGGGCAAACAGGGTCTTTTAAACAGTCATCCTTGTGAAGGCTGCTGAACGGGCCCATTCGCAAAGAAGTGGCAACAAATATGTGAACGTATATTTTCAATTTTAGTACTTGATATAATTACTTTTTTTTCTGGAGTTGGAACCATTGCCTCATTTGAGGTATGTTATGCACCTGGAAAGACTAAACTTTCCACAAATCGCATATTTGTTTTAAAAACAAAAAGAATGGAAAATTAACACATTTCATTTAATGTGATTGACTATTTTAATTTGTTTTATGGAAAAAAAATATTAAAACATCAGTACATTTGAACACTTTCCCCCCCACATTTTAAAAGAAAGATGTCAAATATTGCAAAAAAAAGGACTTTTTTAAGTGTAATTAGGAAATTCATGATCAATTCTGCTGTTATGCCATATGGTCCTCCATCTCACAAGTTGCCTGTGTGCCTCCAACATGAACTTTGTAATTCAATTCCCGGTATGTCTGCCTGAGCTCCTCCATCCTCACAAGGTCGATCAATTGAAGGCCATTACATTTTTGTGGTACGAATGGTATCCACTGATTATACCGAATAAAAAATAGATAATGAAATTTAAACAAATAAAAAATACCGAAATAATATGGATTGTTTTAAAAATATATATATCTGGGGGTGGCTTAAATCTGATGAGGAGGGGATTGGAGTGGGGTTTTAAACATAGGGCAATTGGGGGCTTGGGATGGGACCCCTGTGTCCCCCCAAAACATTTTTTGCAACAAAAATAAACAAAAAACAAAACAAAAAAAATACAAAAAGCAATCTTTTTTCGTTATTTATGTTTCAATAACATTTCATTCTCTATTTTCTCATTTGGTAAAATCCCATAGAACCCCATGAACACCCTTTTTATAGTGCCTAGGAGCAGATGGAATCTTATCATGAAGCGCTACATAAAAATGCAATACTACTATTTTTTTTAATATAATTTAGATGTGATTAACCCACTTTTTGTCCATTTTTTTCAATGCATCTAGGGCAATCCTTTTCTCCTTTTCCATGTATCGAAAGACTGTGATTTAAAACTGTGGGCGAAAATTTAAAAATCTTAGCCTAGCTCCCGAGAACGCTGGCGATCATAACCTTCTGGAATCAACTTTTGATCTTGTAACTACTGGTTGGGCAACCGTAATGACGACGGAGGTTGAAACAAATTACGCTGGGTATAGGCTGCATTTGAAATCTGAAGATATAATATCTGCCACTAAAGCCTACTTCTCCACAAGAGACATGGGAAAAGGATCTATAAAATCGATTGACTACAGACCATTATTAGCCCCTTTCAGCAGTAGATTTTCTGGGTACTACAAAAAAAACCCTGAAACACCACACATATGGTCCTATTGTGGTAGCGAAACGAAGATCGATGAGGCACCTAAGGAGGCAGGCGGCAAGATCAAACAACCTGGGCCTAAAAGATAAAGCTGCTAAAGCTGTTAAGGAATATAAATCCTGGATATTCACCTTTAGGCACAACCTATTACAACAGGACGCAGAACAAATGTTAAGAGTTCTTAGCGGAAAAAAATCGAAAGCATTCTGACAGTGGTCGAAGTGAGCGGTCGGGAGCAGTGCTCCTCTACTTTTTTTAATTACCTTTTACAGCTCCTATACGTTTATTTTAAAAAGAAACCGTTCCGGAATGGTTTCGTTTTAAAATAAAAGTGTAGGAAGAAGTTGAAACTTGCACTTTCAGTGCACTGCACTGAACGTTCCCTTAAACAGCAGGTGCAAGTGTTTGGGTGTGTGTATTGTGTGTGGGAGGGGACGTGGTGATGGGGTTTGTGGGGAGTGGGTGCAGGCCAGCATGGTACATAGTTCCACTACTTCTTTTCGTACACTTCGACCACTGCTGATAAAATCATCTCTTAACTCCAGCAACAAGACACAACCCAATGGTGTGAGTGAACAAGCTTGGATTTCCCATTTTACCACTCTTTATAAAGACTTGTTGCAGATTTCTTCGCCTGAGACTAAGAATGAACCGGACCAACTATGGGCTTGTGACTACGAGGCAACTGAGATCTTGGTAAATATAAAAAAAATTGAACAGATCCAGGGCCTCTGGCCCCGACGGTTTGACCAACGTTATGCTGATGGAACACCCATATGAATGGTCTTTGTTTATACACGCAGTGTTCAGAGATAACTCCAAAGATAGGACAATACCGGATTCTTGGTAATTAGCAACAATTGTCCCTATCCACAAGAAAGGAGATAAAACAGTCCCAAAGAACTATAGACCTATAGCGTTATTAGACGTTATAGGCAAAATCTTCGGGTCTTTCCTGCTGGAGAAATTCACAGATTGGACACTGCGCGCTAACGCAATCGATCCGTTCCAGACCAGCTTGTTCAAAACTATGGGAACTTCTGTAAACATAATGCTTTTAAGCATATTGAAAGACAAGTCACACTCTAGCAGAGGCCAGATTTTCATAGCATTTATGGACCTCGTCCAAGCTTTTGACAGAGTTGATTGTCAAATGCTCTGGTCAAAGTTGGAAGATCGTGGATGTCCTGGAGAAGTATTGGGTCCTCTGAAAGCGCTTCACACAGGAACTCAGATCAAAGTTCGGCTGAATCAAGCAGGGATCCTATCTCCTCGTATTCCAACTTACCAAGGGGTTAAGGTGGGGTGCCCTTTGGCCTCAGCGATTTACAATTTTTGTACCTCAGATATCCAGCATTTCGACCTTACAGTGAGATTGTTCCAGCTAACAATTGGAGGGGTAAAGGTGACTCGTTTGGTATATGCGGACGATCTTATATTGATAGACCAAACAAAAATAGGTTTGCAAAGACAACTTGACAGCCTACAGAGATACACCACCGTGAACCACTTGGAAATAAATCAATCAAAAACAAAAATAAAGAGCTTCCATCGAGGAAATCAAAGGAAAGATCCTTTCGTATGGACTGTAGACTCAAATCCAATTAAAAAAGTTGAGACTTTTAAATACTTGGGAATCATTACGAGGAACAGCTCAGCCGAGACCCCACTTCTTGAAGATCTTCTGACGAAAGCCAAGCAGTTAGCTAGCCAAGCTAAAATTATGGATGCTAAATATGGTCCATTTTCATTAGTGGCAGCTCTAAACTACTATAAAGGAAAAGTTCTCCCTTCTCTAACATATGAAGTGGAAGGTATCTTGGACATTCCTGTTGAAATTTGGGGACGATTGGAATCTATCACCTGGAAAAAGATTCTAAACCTGCCAAATTCAACCCAAATTGAAGTGATCCACAGAGAATTAACTTTGACATCAATCCAGGCAGTTGTCAATTGGAAAAGGCTTGCCCTGCTTCGGAAAATAATCACATCAAAGGACTCGCTCCCCCTCAGTATAATCAACTGTGAAATAAAGAATGAATCATCTCCAATGCTTGTTAAATGGATAAATAACCCCAAGGTTATTATGGACGAATTGGGTTTCACAGTAGAGGACCTAATCGCTAACCTGATGAACGTGATGAAAAAACATTTTCGCTTTGACTGGATCAGAACTTTGGAGAAAGCTAATGCCTCGAAACTGGTTAAAGATGTACCACAGATCCCCTTAAAGCTTAACAAGGTTCAACCTTACCTTTTAAAATTCCCTGACCGTTCATACAGGGCTACCTTCACGAGAATCTGCCTCAATTTAATTCAAACCAATGAAATACTGGCAATAAAAGGGCTTAGTCAGTCAAACAGCTGTAGATTCTGTATGAACTCAACCGTGGTGCAATCCATCAAACATGTGGTGATAAGCTGTCGTGGCCTGACTGATCTGCGCCAACAGCTACTAATACCTCTTTTCCACTCCTTACAGACCCTGGATGACGAACAGAGATGGTCAGCCCTGATGAGTGGTCTAAAGACGTCCTGTCTCATCGCAATGGTTAGATTCATAAGGAAGGTGTACGCACCGACTTAATTAAGCACCTTAAACCTGAGGCTGAAATTTGAAACCATAGGGACCCCTGGATGTGATGATAGAAATGTTGACTAAGGAAAGAGACAACGAGCGTTGGTGATTGTGTATACGGTTTTGTAAAAATTGCAATGCACTTAAATCAAATAAAGCAAAACAAATAATAAAAGAACGCTGTTTTCAGGGATTCCAATCTGCCGAAACCATGGCATTTGACACAAAATTCACGCCTTCCTTATAACCATTTATTTAGAATAATTACAATTAATTAATCTGAAATACATTATTAATAGCAGTGTTACGAAATACACTCCCTGGATGGAACTTAGCAAAACTTATATTTGAGGTTTGCTATGTATAGGATATCTGGAAAGGTTCATGCAGCACCTTCAACCGTGTGCAACATTTTTATTACTGAAAAGAGTCCCTCCTTTGGTTACGGCATGCACCAGTTGGGCTACAGTTTCCTGTTTTTTTTTACATTTTACCTTTCAGGGTTTGAGCACCCAAGATTTCAGCCAAACCTAAATATTAATTCTGATATTAACCAATCTAATCCCTGTTTTGGGATTTTGGTCCTTGCTTGATCGGACCAAACATACATAAATCTGTTTTGGCCAGCTTATAGGGGATTTTAAAAAACACACTGAAAAAATGTTCAATAAACCAAGCAAAGAACAGGGGTCAACTTCTCCCTCAAGTGTGACTGCAACTCTGTAGTCACCTTTAAGGTGGACTTCCCACAGGAAGAGGAATTTTCCAGAGGCTAACAACTTTGACGCTGCTGAAGAAACTGTATAAAACATTAAAAAAGGCCCCTCACCCTTCAAACAAACCTATTGCGAAACGTGCCATCACAAGCTATAAAATGGGTGTGGGTTTATAAGATCCACACAAAGATCGTTCAAGGCACCACCAGAACCCACTATGCACTAGGAGGTGTCGCACCTAGAACTACGCTCTCACACAAACCCTGTCCAGAAGGATCTGAGTTTCTTGGTAGGTATTTCCAAGGTAGATTTGAAACAGAATCAAATTGCCCTCCGCCCCACCCTACTGTGCGAGCGAGACCTGTCAGACGCTGGATGTAATGGTGAGGGTCCGTTCTCAAGGCACTTCCATCCCAAAGGAATGTAAACACAGATCCAAATGGTAACTATTACTTGGAGGTCTCTTTTTAGGGGTGTGTAATGCTTTCGCTCCTTACATGGGACCGTGGGTCCCTATTAGGGGAGCTGAGACTGTTATATTTGGGAGGAACTTCTTAGCAGAGGGAAGGAGTTGTGCCAGTTTACTGAAGGCTCCAATTGAACAGGGTGGTGCAATGAAGGCGACTAGGTTTTGTTTGAAGAAGCAGCCAAGGTAGATGTGGGCATTCATTCTAAAGCATCAGCCTGTCGCCAGGGATCTAATCAATTATATCTCTCTTTTAAGTAGTAATAATAATATTAATACTAACGAGGATGCCATGTTTCAATACAGCACTCCATGCGGCTGTCTCACACTTCAAAGCACTGCAATACAAGGTGTTGCTATATCCAATTTAATGGTACTTTTTGTATTCCCATCAGGATAAAAAGGAGGATCTGGAATTAGAAATGTTGGAGATCAGGCTGGCTCTATATCTGAGATGATTGCTTAACTTGTGGAGCTATCCTCCTGAGAATATAAACTGGAGACTGAAGAAGGCTCCTATGGTGAAGAGAGATGCATACATGTGGCACCCGGGGAAAAACAGCTACCACTGGAAAACACAGTGAAGCCCGCCTGGATTGTTTGATCTCGGATATCCTGTTCTTAGTTATGTCCCAAGTGTGGCTAAGTAAGAGTAAGATTAATTAGCCAATCAAGAATGCATGCAAACCCCAGGCACTATTAGCCAGTATTTGCTTGGAATCTTTGCTCTTGCTCAGCTGGACCAAGCAGAAGATAACGCAGTGTGGTGGTCTTCTTCAACAGCGAACACATGTCAACCTTCCAAATATGTTCTGCACACTCTCGTCACTCCCCCACGACCCAGTTTACACACAGTCTGGGAGGTTACTGTTCTCTGCCCAGTAACATGAGTTCTTGCTGTGTCAAGTAGTTCGGCGTTAGTGGTTCCGTTTCAGAGTACACCCTACCCCCAACTACTAACATCCGACTGGTTCCTGATCAAGTTCCCTCCTTGCGGTGAAAAAAACTCTTTTTTATTAGTGGTCACAGGAATACACAGCACCATCACATATCTCACACAGTATAACAATCAAAAAAAGGAAAGGAAAAATAAAAAGGAAAATTATGATGTACATCTCATTCAAGTGTTAAAGATTACATAGTTTCGTCATCTTCTGAAATCATGTCACATAAGTACATTCTGAAGGGGACCCATATGTCTTTAGGCCTGCTTGCAGATGGGCGGGTAAGGACAAATTTCTCCTCGGTTTCATTTACATACGTCAGTTCCCAAATGAAGTGTTTCATGCTGGGTGGTGTACTACTTTTCCAATGCTGCAAAATGCAGTTTTTGGCCACTGCACATGAAACGTTGACTAGTCTCCTGACTTTTTCGGAGCACTTGCCTATATCTCCAAACAGGTTTTTCTGTGGGGTTAGCATAGGGGGGATCTGTGTGATGTCTCCCAGCATATCCGCCACCTCCCTCCAGAAGTCCGCCACCATCGGACACTCCCAATACATGTGGAGTGCACCCGCCTGAGGTGCTGCTCTGCATTTAGGACATTCTGTGGACCCATTCGGAGTAAACTTGGCTATTTTGGCTGGAGTGTAGTGTAGCCTGTTCAAAATTTTAAACTGCATTAGGCGCAAGCCAGCATTCAAAGATACCTTTTTGGTAAGTGAACAATATCTGTCCCAGGTTCTATCATCGATGGAGGCCTGTAGATCCCTTTCCCACTTGTCTTTTTGACAAGTGTGTTTGAACCGCACCATATAGTCCGGATATCCCCAGGCCATCTCTGGTCGTTACTAGCTGTGTACATGGATGCACAGGGGGCTCATCTGGGAAGAGTGGCCAGTATTTCTGAAATGCTGATCTCATGCGATAGTACAGGAGTGTCTTAAGTGGTCCCCCACCCAATGCTCCCAGAACGTCCTGCAAGGTCGCACATTTCCCGTTAATGAACATGTCACCTATTTTCATTTCCTGATTGGGGTCCCAAGCCTCCTGTAGGCTGCTATCATGTGTAGGTGGTATACCCGGGTAGTTCCAGAGGGAAACCTCTGGGTTGTAAGGGCTTTCCACTCCCAATCTTTTAAATATAGCTCTCCACGCTCCAACCGTACAGCTTACCAGGTTATACTCACATGTATCTCTATACTGTGTATCAAAGGTTACAGACTGTATATTCGTGGGGTGTGTGGTGATGTCATGCCTGCATCATGGGCGCACACATTGGCAACCATCATGGACTATTTGTTATTCATTTATCTTCAGAATACTCTTGGAACAACCCCTATTCACACTTTGGTACTTAATTCCCATTTGCGTGACTTTGGTGCCTTCTTATATAACTCAACTAACTACATGTACCACAATGCACCTTGCTACAGCTATCAATTCCTGGCCATTCCCATTCATCAGCATTGGAACCACAATCCCCAGAAGCCCTAGGGATCAGTGCTGCTTCCACCATCTCAGCACCAGAGAGGGAGGAGGCAGATTGTATTCAGGTGTGCTGCTCCAGGTGCTGCCAATTAGCCTGCCTCAGTACAGGGCACAGCGGTATTTAAGCAGCTGCCTGCAGGAGCTCAGTCTCTTGCACCAAGAGTCCTCCCAGACCCTTTTTGCCTTTTGTCTCGAATTAGTATGCTGTTCCTGCTGCTGCATTTTCCTGCTTTTGTTCCAGTGCTCTTTCTGGGCTTCCTGCCTTGCAGCCTGCTACACCCTGCTGCCTACAGCCCTAGCCTTTTGGGCTCCCTGCCTCACAGCCCTGCTCCGCTGGGCTTCCTGCCTTGCAGCCTGTTACACCCTGCTGCCTACAGCCCTAGCCTTTTGGGCTCCCTGCCTCACAGCCCTGCTCCTCTGGGCTTCCTGCCTTGCAGCCTGCTACACCCTGCTGCCTACAGCCCTAGCCTTTTGGGCTCCCTGCCTCACAGCCCTGCTCCTCTGGGCTTCCTGCCTTGCAGCCTGCTACACCCTGCTGCCTACAGCCATCGCCTTCCGGGCTCCCTGCCTCGCTGCTCTGCTCCTCTGAGCTCGCTCCTTGCTGCTCTGCTCCCCTGGGCTCCCTGCCTTGCAGCCTGCTACTCTCTTCTGCTTTCAGCCCTAACCCTCGGGTCTCTCTGCCTCTACGCCCTGTTCTTTTGGGCTCGCTCCTTGCTGCCCTACTCCTCTGGGCTCTCTGTCTGCCGCCTACTACAGCTCTCAGTCCTGCTCCTCTGGACTCTCTGCCTAACAGCCTACTACAGTCCTCTGCAATCCACTACAGTTTTTCTGTACCTTGTACCATTTGGTACTGCAGCCCTGCTTCCTTGTTTGCAGCTCCCCTCTTTCCTGACTGGTGCTCCCTTGCTCTCTTCCTTGTTTGCAACCCCTTGTTCTTGATCCCTGTCCTTCTCTTCTTGACTCCTCTGTCCTCCCATTTAGTTTACCCATTTCTATTGTACTGTTTCTTCCTTCATTCCCTTCTGCTAGATTTCTCTTAGAATTCCTTGTCCCTGGTTATGTCTGTTCTTGTCTCTCTTGTGTCTTATGTTGATCCTTTGTACAGAGCTTGACTGTTGGTTTCCGGCAGGCAACCTCTGCCCCTTCCCTTGTCACGTTTTCTGTTTAACAGACACCCACAGCTGTTGTTCCCAGCCATGAGCAGACAGAGTGGGCCTCTGTAATAGTAATCCCTGCAGAAGGCTGGAGTTTCCAAAGGTCCGTGGAACACTCTTTTTTCCATATCTGCATACACCCCAAGAGGGAATCCAGTTTGTTTGTATCTTTGTATTTCCTGCCCCTTTCTGTTCACAACTACAGTTGCCTACTTTTCTTTCTTGATGAGTTTCCTGCTGCGTGTGCTCTTATCTGTCACCTTACATCAACACAGCCACCCAAACCCTACCTGGGGGCCCTATGCCACTCTTGACAGAGTGCCATCCTTGACAGGTGAGTTCTATCCACGCATGGGGGGGCCCTCGGTTTCGTCATACCAATACTTCGTTAGTTGGGCTTGGGGGCGTAGTAGTATAATTCAAAATCAGGTGTCGCTTTGCCACCTGAAGAATATGGTTCGGTCATTTTTTCCCACCCTATCCTTGGAGTTTTACCATTCCAGAGAAAAGTTACCACCATGGATCTAAGTCTATTAAAGAAGGATCATCCCGGCCATATGGGGATGTTGACAAAAAAGTATAGCAGTTTGGGTAAAATTATCATTTGGTATTTAAGGCATGCAGCGCGCTTTCATGGTTATCTGTAATAGGCCTCTTTTCTTATACCTTTTATCCCGCCAACCTGCTTTGGGGGTTTGGTCTCAGTGTCTTTCGCAGGGTTCCCAATGCTTCCTTTCCGTCACATGATGGCTTGAATTGAGTCCATAAAAACCTTTGGCAGCCATTTTACATTCATGGTATAGTTGGTTTCCTTCTCAGTCCTCGCTGCTCTACTTGCTCTGATATAGTGGGTTTCTGGCAGCCTCACCTTCTGCCAGGAGACAAAATGCAAGTGCACCGAGTAAAACCAGGAGTGCTGCATCTCACCTCTGCTGCACCAGACTCAAAGCCCAAACTATACATCACCACTGTGTCATGCAGTGCCTTCAGGCACCCTTGGTGCAACCTTGGGTAAGTCTCAAGTGGGTTTTTCGCTTGGAAAGTTGTCATTACTGCACTTTTCATGCATTCTAACAATTACTTTGAGAGCACTGTGTGGGTCTGGTACTTATAGTCCTCTGAGGTGGTCCATGAAAGCCTTTAGCACCCAACCTTTTAATGCATTGGCATCTGCAAGGCTCTATTTCCTGCAGTGGGACCTGAGAAGCACTGAAAGAGCAACCTTTCCTCACTCTTCACTGATAAGAGATTTGAGCTTGTGTGGGATATATTTACCCACTCCGTGGAATTCCCATCCATAACCAAGCTGCGCTTCTGCAGTCAACAGCAAAAGGGATGCGCTGGCTCCTTGGAGCACCATTCCATCAAAACTGCCTTTTTCAGCGACAAAAGGATGGCTGCACCATCTTGCCAAACACCTATTGGGCGAGTTGGAACAGAGAGCACACCGAGAAAGGTGCCAGTGTGTGTGTTCTTGTGTGCACCAAAAGAAGCAAATTGAAAAACAGTGCTGCTCTGCTGTTTACTAAAATGTTCCCATTGAAAAGGGAATATTTTACATGAAAAAGGATGCTGCTGTGACGTTATTTTCATCTGTTCATCATCAAACTACTTTTTATCAGTGAGACCCTGCCATGCCCACCCAGATCCAGATTGTGCTACAGCAGAAGAGAGCACTATCCCTGAATGACAGGCTATGTCAGGACAAAACTGGGAAATCAACAGAAGCTTTACTTCAGCCGCACAGGAAAATGCTTTACTTTTGGGATACAAAATGTCAAAAATCAATGCTTCAAAGAGGCCCTGGCTCTCTGGGCCTATGTCACTTTCAGTGGATCTGTGTTTTAAACAAATTGCTGTGGGAGAGGTGACCTGTGACATCAAGTAGGATGAGGTGATATTCCAGGTCCCCAATGACTGCCTCTGCTGCCTGAAACCCTCTGTCCAGGTCAATACTCTAACCAGAGACCTCTCCACCCAGGTGGAGGAGGCCGCTGAGATAGCAAAAACAGAAGTCTTTCCAGGCTTCAGGCAAATGGTTGAAGAGCGGGTCAACCTAGCTGATGCCTGTGAGACTTTGGAACAAAAGCAAAAGTTGAAACAGGTGTTCTTAGATTTTCAAGATCTCTTTGCTGTGGACTTGTACGACTGTGGTCGCACTGAAAACCATACTACAACAATTCCCACGGACTCTGAAATGACTCCTCTGTTTGTGAGGCAATATTGCTTGCCTCTCGCATCCATGGAGTCCCTGACAGAAATCATCAAAAACCTGGAGTCCCTTGGGATAATTCGTCCAGTCCACAGCACCTTTAATAATCCGGTGCCGGGGATTTTAAAACCAAATGGTCAATGGAGACTCTGCGCAGACCTTAGGGAGCTAAATAAACGGGTCCACATGTCCCAATAGCCTCTCCCCTACATTGACCAGAGGCTGGCCCAGAACCAGGGGTCAAAAGTATACACTGCCATTGACCTGACAAATGGGTACTGGACCGTGCCCGTCAGGAGGGAGGACCAATACAAGCTGGCCTTTACCTTCGGGGGCAGCAGTACACGTGGACCCGGACTTCCTTCAGATTCATAAACTCCGGCAACAAATTCAACATCTTCCTACATAAGGCCATGCCCGACTTGGGTGAAAGGGGTAACCTGGCCTATGTGGATGATGTCTTGATAAAAAGCGCAACTGTGGAGGAACACTTAGCGGAAATCCGTTATGTTCTGACCCAGTTGAGGGTTGCCGGAGAAAAACTGTCCTTTCAAAAGGCACAGTGGTGCAGGACCCGTGTCAACTTCTTGGGACATGAAATAACTTCGGAGGGTCTCTGTCCCCAGGAGAAGAAAGTGGAAGCACTCCTATAACTAAAAGACCCCACAACTCTGTGTGAGCTAAGAAGCCTCCTTGGACTGACTAATTACAGTAGGAAGTTCATTGAGGATTACGCAGAGATCACAAGACCCCTGATCCATCTGTTGAAGGGGTGGGTGTCAAGTGGGAGTGGGGTCCAGAACAAGCCGAGGCAGTAAAACAACTCAAAAGAAGTCTCTTACAAGCGCCTTGTCTTGCTTACCCTGTCAAAAACAAGGTGTTCTTGGAGACAGGGTTCTCGAATACATGCTTGGCAGCAGTATTATATCAAAAGCATGACAAGGTCAATAAAGTCAACTCCTACGCAAGCAAGACTTTATCCTCCATTGAGGAAAAAGTCAACAATTGTGCGGAGGCACTAGGGGCAACGGTGTGGGCATTTAAAAATTACTGCCCGTTAATCCAGGGGAATACATCATAGTGGAGACTCCACACCAGCCTTTGCAATACTTCCAAAGAGACAGAATACGGGCTGTAAATGTGAGTAATTCCAGAATTACTTCCTGGATTCTGTCAATGCAAGGCTTTCCGGTGGAAGTCAGATATGGCCAAAACAAGAAGCGTGCCCTCACGCAAGGTCTGGCTGACTTGCATGATTGTGCCCGAGAAATCTGTCTCGTGGATGAAAGTAATAAAACCCAGGACAACATGGAGGCGTACCTGAATTCCCCGCACAAAGTCTATGAAGAAGACAAGTGCGAGGGAATACCCACAGTTTATGTGGATGTGTGCTCCTACCATGTTGACAACAATGAGGAAAAGGAACTGGTGTCCGGCGTTGGGAATGCCTGGGTGAATGATTCCCCGGAATCCTCCACTGGGTAAAAAATCGTTCCGCGCAGTAGGCAGGTGGCACAGTTGATGGCAGTTCATCAGGCCATCCGCACTGCCGTCCAACACCAACTCCACGAACAGGTCATAATCAATGACTCAGATTATGTCCGGAACGGGTTAGTGGAGCACCTGGTTAATTGGAAAACCAGAGGCATGCTGTGTGTTAATAACAAACCTCTCAAACATGGCAAGCTAATCCAACATATTGATGATCTGGTCACCTCTAATGGGATGACCATCTATTGGAAGAAGATCATGGGTCATTCCAGGATAGAGGGGCCAGACAAAACTGGAAATTACCTAGCTGATCAGCTGGCCATAACCGCAGCCATCCAGAGGGATCTCCTTGAGATCGAGTCGCTGTTGGGGGAAATCCAGGTCACTGCTATCACTAGGTCCCAGACAAATGCTCACAATGAACTCTCAACTGCCCAGTGGAGTAAGGAGACCTCAGATGCTGATTTAATCACGGCACAAACAGGGGATCCAATTATTGGGAAATTTTATCAACACATTGAGGACCCTGAGAACATTTTCTCTGATGGATACCAATTACATTGGGTAAGAGGACCTCCGAGTGTTGATGAAGTGTCCCAAAACGTTCCGAATCCAAGACGGTTTGTTGGTAAGGAGATCCATCTCTGGCTGTGACCAGTAGGTGGTACCTACCTCATTCTGAAGCCTGATGCTTAGTCACGCCCATGAGGCGGCCACAGCCGGTCTTCAGGGGTTTCACACTACTTTAGAAATCTTGCAGGAGGTTGCATACTGGCCACACATGGGGCAGGACCTCCATCAATATTTGAAGGGGTGTCTTGTGTGTGCACAATTTCAGCCAACTTCACTCACACACTGAGCTCCCCTGCAGAAGAGGGGAATGACACTGCCTTGGTCAGATTTACAAGTAGATTTCATCGGGCCCGTGATTCACTCCTCTAGGGCGAACAAGTACATGTTAACAGTAACATGCTTGTTTACCAAATGGGTGGAATGTCTCCCGGCCCACATTGCAAGGCAGCAACAGCAGCTGCCCTGATGATCAACCACATCATCTCGCATTTTGGCCTACCCCAAAGGACTAAGTCAGACCGAGGTAGTCACTTCACCAGCGAAGTGATGACAAAGATGTGTGAGATACTTGGGGTAAAAATGAAACTTCACATTGCATACTGTCTGTCCTCTAGTGGGGGAGTTCAGAGGTACAACAAAACAATTGTGAGCATTCTAAAAAAGTTTGTGGCAGACTCTGGGCAAAGTTGGGACATCCGATTACAACTTGTCCTGATGGCCACCAGATCTACACCTTCTTCTGCAACCAAGATGTCTCCATTTGAGCTAATGACTGGGCGAAGGATGGTGCTACCTCAGCATCTGCTCTACAGAACACAAGAAGAGACACTGATAAACGCGTTCACAACTCAAGAGTATGTTGAGAATCTAAGAAAACACCTTCAACATGCTTTTGCGTACGCTCAGCGAAATCTGGAAAAAAAAGGGATGAAGATCAATATGACTTAAAAACAACCAAAAAGGAATACCAATTAGGAGACCGGGTCTACTTGTACAATTTGAAAAGGAACCAGACCAAGGAGCGAAAGTATTTACCGAGCTGGCGCGGTCCTTTTTAAATTGTAGATAAAATTTTACCTGTCGCCTATAGAATCTGCATCCCCAAAGGAGAACTGACAGAAGAGAAATGGGTCCATATTAATCAGTTAAAAAGTTGTCACCCTACGCACACTTTGCAGCTTATCGAGGAGCCAAGAGAAGACCAAATAGAGGAGACATCTGGAGAATGAGAACCAGAAAAAGAAGAACCAAAAGGGAACAGGTAGGTTTATAGGTATAATTATTTAACAGGGAGTATTTTTCTTCATTGTCAGGGTGAAAGGTGTTCCCCAAAATTCTAGTCAAATCCATAGTTATATGTGTCTTGTGAGTGATCATTTATTTGTCTTTATTGTCTAAATACAGCCATTATTGAATGCACGTGTGTCCCACTGCTGTCAACCATCCTGGAAGGCAGTAAGTGGGAAAATGTAGTAACCGGTTCTTATTTATTCACTAGATTTGTACTGTTTCCGCTCTCCAAGACCAAGGAGGACTTCCCCGGGGACCTGGAAAGGAAAGGCCAGAGGAAAAGCTGGGGCTGTCGCTCCACACCACAAAGAAAGAACTAAGGGGAAGCTATGGATGTTGCTCCCCACTCCAACAAGAGAGAACGGGAGGATCGTGGCGAACCGCTCCATGATGGAAGAAGGACTCCACCTGATGAACCCCGCTTTGCCCTACCGATGAATCCCACACTTTGCCATACTCTCCCGACAAGGAATCTCAGAGGAGTTGGGGGCGGGGGGTATTTGTGGGATATATTTACCCACTCAGCAGAATTCACATCCATAACCAAACTGCGCTTCTGCAGTCAACAGCAAAAGGGCTGCGGTGGCTCCTTGGAGCACCATTGCATCAAAACTGCGTTTTTGCAGCGACAAAAGGATGGCTGCACCATCTTGCCAAACACCTATTGGGCGAGTTGGAACAGGGAGCACACTGAGAAAGGTGCCAGTGTGTGTTCTTGTGTGCACCAAAAGTGAATTGAAAAACAGTGCTGCTCTACTGTTTGCTAAAAAGTTCCCATTGAAAAGGGAATATTTTACATGAAAAAAGATGCTGCCCTGACACTATTTTCATCTGTTCATCATCATACTACTTTTATCAGTGAGACCCTGCCATGCCCACCCATATCCAGATTGTGCTACAGCAGAAGAGAGCACTATCCCTGAATGACAGGTCATGTCAGGCCAGAACTGGGAAATCAACAGAAGCTTTACTTCAGCCTCACAGGAAAACGCTTTACTTTTGGGCGTCAAAAATCAATGCTTCAAAGAGGCTTTGGCTTTCTGGGCCTATGTCAATTTCAGTGTATCTGTGTTTTAAACAAATGGCTGTATAAAAGAAACTGACTATGACTGCAAAACCATGTGGGGAATTCAAAAGGAAGAGAAAACCTTTGAAATGGTCTGCCCAGCAGACTTCACCACATGTTTAAAATGCGCTTTTGCAAATAAGGAAAAATGCCTTTCTTAAAAGTGTTATGTTGAAAGAAGGCCCTGCCTTGGCCTAGCAATGTGAAGGGGGTTTGCTGGGAAACATATATGGGATGTGTTATTTCAACAGGCTTGATTTTGATTCAGAACAAAATTAAATGAAATAAAAAAAGACTTTGGCTGCAGTCTGAAACTAGCTAAACAGGTTTCTGCCATGGCCCAAGGGACATTTGGGTGCTGATAACAGCATTGCCCTACCCCCAAGAGAAGCCACAAGGGAGAGCTGGGCCACATGCGTGATAATTGCTACCTTCAGAAACTTTGAATGGAGCAAAAGCACTAAACAGCATATATTCATCAGACTTTTGTGTGGGCTGATGCCTCTTACAATAGAAATTCTGGGACACTTAGGTGTGATATAGGAAATCACACGTCCTCACAACCTTTACTGGGAGCTTCAAAGCCAACTGAAGAGTAGCCTTGGAACTATGCCCTTATATGGTGAACAATTCTGACCATTTTGGCTCTAACGATTATTTTATTAATAAACTTGTAAGACTTTTATCTTTGCAACAGGACTTTGCAGGAATGTAAAAAGTTAACAGTTTAAATGTAATTTTGTGGGTTTTAATTTAAGACGTGGTAGCCTTCACTGCCATATTGGGAACAGAAATGGCAGAGAATTTTACAGTCTTTGGAAAGTGCACATGATGCCACTGTGAAATTCAATACTTACGTGCCTTATGATAATCTATACCCATGTATAAAGTTATAGAATTTTAGGTTGAATATTTACCACTGAAAATCATGAAAAACTATTAGACGGGCGTAACAAAGTCCTACAGAAATGAGGGTGGGACTGCCATGCTCTGCATAAAATATGTAATCTGTTAAGATGCCACAACTGTAAAAATGTGCCATTTATGTCAAAACTGGATTTTAGCTAAAGTAACTGTGGGATGATCTAGGCATTCTAAATGTCATGCACTTGCCACCACATACCAAGTTGCCTTCACTTGCCCCGCCCCGCTTCCGAATGGGGTCACGTTCACATCCCAGATGCTCTTGGGGGGGGTCTGGGTTGGCGGCGCTGGCCGCTCCGGTCCTGGCAGGTGTCATGGCAATTACGGCGGGCACGCCGGCCGGTCCATGCAATTGCCGTGGGACGAAGGAGGCAATCATGTGTTTGGGGGCGGGACCTTCTCCCTTCACTGCCCGCTTCCGCGTCATGTGATCCTTCACCCTCCAGTCACTGCCATCAACTAAGACCACGTGTTTCTTTATGCACGTTACCTATGCGCCCACGTGACTGATACCAGGAAGTATAAATTAATACCCGACACGCCGCAATACGCCTCTCAGCTGTTTTTCCTGCAGCGTGTGGCGTTTGTCCTTGCTTCTGGTATTTTTCTTGGATTCTGGACCTTGGTTTATGCTCTTTGGACTTCCGCTTGGATTACCCTTTGGATTTGGCGCCTTTATCCTGAACTGATACTCTGAACTGCTCTGACCTTGGACTACGAACTCGGATTACTGTTGGATCTCCCCTTTTGGTTATTGGAACCCTTGGCCATTGAACTTTGATTCCATCCCCTGCCTGGAACCCTTTCTGGCCCTATCCCTGTCTCCCTTCCAGCTATCCCCATTCCTCTTGTACTTGTGGTGGCCTCCCATGGTTGTCTGGTGTAAGTAGCCTTTTGGGTACTATTACATTAGCCTCTTCTCGACTTCTTGAGGGAACAGCTAACATCAACTGGTAGGACACTTTAAGTATTCCTTCTTAGAGCTTGGTGATAAGGTTGGTTTTTGGTTAACTTTCTGTACCTGTTATTTCCCTCACAGTCATCTGGATTCTGGAGATTCCTGTTCCTGCCACCACCTGTGGCCTCAACGACCGGTCAGGGAGTATATTAATATCTCTCTGACTGGTAGTTGGGGACGGAGGTATTCTAGTCTACATGGATCTCAGTTCCTGACACTAAAGCCTCATCACAAAGCTGATGTCATGTCCGTAAAAATCCAACCAGCTGACAGCAAGGCGGTAACAATCACCCCTGGCCAATCCAGTTGTTAGAGGCGTGCCTAGCTTAAGCCTGCCCCACCATATAATTCTATGATGTTACCAGGCCTTATAAATAAGGGAGCCTGACCGAACTCTGGACACAGTCTCTCCTGAATTTCCAGAGCCTGCGTGTCCTGACATTCCAGATCCACCTTTGCAAGATTTCAGACTCTACTGCAAGGGCAAAGCATAGCTGATCCTATCCCAGCAAGGCCAGAGCATTGCTGACCCTATCCCAGCAAGGCCATTGATCCAGAAATTCCACTAAAATCCCAATAACAAAGGGGAAAAGCTGTGGTATACTTTTAGGAAGCATCCAGTGACCAGACCGGCTTCTTGCCCACTACCTGCATTCCCGCTATATCCTTGCCATCATCCAGAGACCAGATTTGCCCAGCTGTTTGCTGTTAGGGGTGTGTGCCCACTATCCGGTGACCAGAACCTTTTGAGTCCAGAATATGGTTGGCTGTCCAAATCCAAACTCAAGTGTGGATTGTGAGTATTTCCCCATTCCATAGCCACACATAGTCTACCCCATCTTGATACTGTGTCTTTGTTCTACTCTCTAAGTAATCCTATCCTTGCCTTGGTAACCTTTTTAAGACTGTTAGAATTCTCTGTGCATCTTGCTTTTCTAGTGTTAGCAAAATTCTTTCATTTACGTCATCTTGTAACTCCTTAGCAATATTTGGAATAATTTAAATTAATTCCCACAAAGATCTCAAAGCGGGGTGAAAGGGTTAAGTTGCAAATTAACCAGGGATCGTACCGTGTCTTTCTTTAACAATTTAGTCTGAATAATCTAGTTTAAGTAAAACTTGTCCTTTTTCTTTCAAACCCGATTTCCTCCCTTAAACGGCATTATTTTCCCAAAACCGACCCTCCGTTTATCTTGAAAATCTTATCCAGTTCTTCAGCAATAGCCCTCCTTTCACTTCTATATTGTCCCTGTGATGTGCATCTATGCCCCAGCCCAAAACCCGCATTCCGATTCAGTGTTTTTCACCCATTTAAAAAGAAAAACGTTTTGACATTTAAAACTGCAAATGTGTCAAATGCAACTTTTCCATGTGTGATTTGACTGCATTGTGTTTTCAATTTCGATCTGATTTGTGAACTGTATGCCTTTGGGGATACCTTGCCTTATAGTTGCTAGTCGTATAGCATCCCTGATACTGTAGTAAAACATATGTACATCATTATTTAATTACACATATAATTAATTATTTGTTAAACTCTGAGTGTCATTTTAGGCCATTGCAAAGGGTTTAAAATCAGTTTTTGCCTAATAACCCTGACTACCTGCTGCTTCTTTCTATCCACTCAGAAATCGATTAATTGTGGGTTGAGGGAACGTTGCAGGGGGAAACCTTAACTCAGGTGCTATCTATTCTAATTGAAAAAGTGCTCCTATTCATTTGTGTTTTGGATATGTTCTTGTAGAAGGTTAACCAAGTGTATTTCAGTGGTTTGCATTGTGATTATCACCCCATTGGTGATTGCTGTCCAACATAACAAATGGTGTGATTTCTTTGAAATTAAAATAAATATATATTGTGCTACCACCCACCGGCCAGGTACATGGTCCATTGTGACCCGGGGTATTTGTAAAAGGGGGTGTGAGACAAGTCGGGTATCGGCTCAATTCGAATGAGTTGAAATTAAAGAAAAAGCATTCTAATCGCGCGCTACATCTAAGGCTAAGGGCGAAGGTCCTGGTCTGGTGTGTGACGCCCGACTGGAATCCTTCACAATTGCAAATAGTCCAAGAAAGAGCATCAAGAAACACCAACTTGAAGTACAAGCTGTTGGTACAGAGAGAACTAACATTCAAATGACTTTCCAATATAAAAACAATGTGTCTATATGGGGCCCGGTTCTGGCTAGGGTTTTCAATGCAGTTGCGCAGTCGGGGGTGGTACCTATGATGTGGCGGGAGGCCATAATTGTCCTGATATTTAAGAAGGGAAATAGGGACTCCCCAGAGAATTACCGCCCCATCTACTTATTGGATGGGGTGGGAATACTGTATGCTAAGGCAATTCTAGGCCACCTGCAAGAATGGGTGGGGAGTAAAGGCATCATCAGACCGCTACAGGTAGGCTTTAAACAAGGAATGGGGACACTTGAGCAGTGTCTTAGGCTAAATCTTATTGTCAGCAAATACACTGTTCTGAATAACACCAAGGTATATGCTGCATCAGGGATCTCGGGAGGATAGCTCAGGGGCAATGTGCTCACCTTGGAAGCAAGACGACACAAAGCATCACAGGTTTGACCCCCGGGTCTGCACTTAGAAACCTCTGGGTATTAAGCGCATTATAACTGCTGACCCTAAAACGGCCTTTGAATCAGTCCCATGATCTCAGCTTTGGGAGACGCTAAAAGGATAAAACATCCCGGCTGGACTGCTACTGCTAATCCAGGCCTTATATCATAATAACAGGGCTGTGGTGAGATGGGGGCTAAGTGGAGAAAATACGGAGATCTTTCAGGTGCAGCGTGGAGTAAGGCAGTGCTGCGTATTGGCCCCGCTCCTCTTCTGTATCTACATCAACAGGCTGATAGAGGAATTGATGATCAATGCTATGGACCCCCCGGAAGATGGGTAATTTGTGCTTCCGTGCCTTGTTCTTCGCAGATGACGCGGTATTGCTGTCAACTAGCCCTCTGGGCGTTAAGCACATCATGGCTGCCTTTGTGAAGAAATTCAGCCAACTGCACCTAAAAATAAACAAATCTAAAACCAAAAGTTGGTCTTTAGACACAGGACGGCTAAGCATGTTAAGGTCAGTGTAGAAATCGAAGGAACAAAGCTGGAGCAGGTCAATAACTACAACTACCTGGGCCTATGCTTTTCTGAGAATGGAACCCGGGGCGAGCAGGCTACAAAAGCTGGGCTGACCTTCAGGATGTACAGAGTGGGCATTATTCCACCTACATGGGAGGGGTGCCTTGACTCCAGCCTTAGAGTTGTATAACATACAAGCTATACCAGCCTCAATATATGGTGCAGAAATTGGCTCCATAAGTGTGGCCGAAAATGCCTTCCTAAAATCTCTTCTATTGCAACCTGGAAGCACCCCCAATGCAATATTGCACACGCAGTGTGAGTCAAGACCGATTGGACATCACATATCCACTATACCATTTCTTTTCAGGGTCCGGGTATGGATAGCACCGGGATTACAGATGTTTTGAGAGTTGCTGACCAACAATTTGGCATTGGATGGTGGCTGTTCAACGACGTGGTTAAAGCACATCCAATTCTGGTGCATGAGATTGGGTGTTGGATCGGCCTGAATGCCCGGCCTGTGGGGCACTGTATGCGTCTGCACTCTGCTTCCTGCTACTCTGCTCCCAAAACAAAGCACTTGGAGCTAAATACTTAAAGCCAATTGTTAAGACAAAGGGCATCCAAGGCACAGTGGAAGCCATGGGCTTATGCTTATGCATGCAATACTATTGGGCTTATGCATGCAATACTATTCTATATTTGTGCTTTTAAATGTTGATACTGTTTTGTATGTAATGTTTCTGCTTTGACGGTACTATTGCCGAATTAAGCTCAGAAAAAGAAAGACAGACTTTTCCATCAACATCTATTACAGCAATTGGTCCTATTTGTTTAGAGTCGCCGTTGGTCCTCATTTTATCGTATGCACTTTACTGCCTTGCGGTCACAACTCAATATTGCGCGTAAAGATTTTTTGATTGGTTTCATCATTCTGTCTAATTTGGAGCGTCTTGTTTTTACAGTTACAAAAACCTTTTTCTTTAAAGTAAATACCCTTTTCCGGATATTCCGAAACAATGACTAATCCCCCACACTAACGTGAGATGGGGGTTTAGATTCTATTAAAGACAAGGAGGCGATTATTATGCATTACAATCTTTACTCTGAAACCACAGCAGCAAAGAAAAAACTTTTACAAACAAAAAAGTTGTAAAGAACAGAACTAAATAGAGTTCAATGGCAATGTATGGGAGCTCCCCAATCCATCATGGAGGACAGGTCATGCCCTGCAGGCGACCAATGAGCAGGGACCCTTCCCCATATAAGTCCATTACTCCAATTCCAACCCCTCTTTCTGTAGCTGTCTTGAACCAGACGTCCACTGCACAGATCAGACGATAAATGATGAAGGCCAATCCAGTGAAGCTCTCGTACCACGCACTCCATAACTTGTAACTGCGAGCCACACTCCTGATCAGGACCTTAAACCATAGCTGTAAAAAACAACAAGCAAGAAGGGTGGGTGGTTGGGCAGAACAACAAACCAAAGAATGTTTTCACTTGAACCACCTATGTACATGCATATCACAATTGACATCATATCATATCCAGGGTGGGAGGGTGGGATAATAATCGCCTCCTTGTCTTTAATAGAATCTAAACCCCCATCTCACGTTAGTGTGGGGGATTAGTCATTCTATGACAAGACAGGAGGCTCATATTATGCAAGTTCAAAGCCCCTGCATCTCATTAGTACAACATGATCCATAATAGAGCCAATATAATGAATAATAAAATAATAGGAAAGGAAACCTTAAATGTTTTCATTAAATAATCAGCTGACCGCAAGAGAATTGCCCAAGACTAGGATGCCCGAAAAACTGTCTTATAAGGCATAGACCAATCCACTGCAAGAAAACAGGAAAATGTGTCAATTCCTGTGTTCCTTACCAGCCACCAAAACCAACTGGTTAAAAGAGGGGAAAACATTGAACACAGTTCTCCTATACTAATAGGTTAGGACAAAACTCATCTGAAATAAACACCTCTGTTGTCCAAAAAACATTTAAAACACTTAAATTCATACCCTTTTTGGGAACGTAAAAAGCAAACCAAAGAAAATAAGCACCTAGCTCTCCTGGAGATAAAGAAAAGTACCCCATAGGGGTGAAAGTCTTGTAGGTTCCATCCCATGGTTTAAAGGAAGATATCGCATTAGAAATAGGGCATGTCGCAGAACTACACTGGGAACCAAGATGGAAAGACAAATCTTCAAAAGGTAAAATGGGAGTACATTTTGTAATAGGACGACCCATCCTGAGCAGAGCGGAAAAGCAATAGAATGAACCCACAATTGTCTTCAGACATATGTGTCTACTAAGGAGGGATGTCTTCTGGAGGCAGAAACAGAATGGAAGAGAGGAGCCCCACCTGAGAAGCTAAACCCATCAAACCGCCAACACGGAGACCTTCAGACCTCCCTAACTCTTGCAGAAGGACTCTGCTACATGACAAAAGGCAGATATTAACAAACCTGATCCTTAAGAGGGAAAACTTGGCAAGGAGAAAAAATGTATCTGACATCCAATCGCCACCATTATAGTGATATGTAAACCCCCTTGTAGATATGCCCGGTGTTTGAACCTTGATCCCTCCTCCCTGGAGATAAACCCCCTAGAGGATCAAAACTAACCGAAGGAGGACACCAAAATTCCAAAGTCTTAGCAAGACTGTAAACTGCAAAGAACTAATCACTAAACAGTTAAACTGAAGTTGTACACCAGAATAGGTCCAGCAAATATTTCAGCCAACTTGCAGATCCTTGAAGCTCACAGCACCTTGAGCTGGCACCTTACTGTAAAAACAAACTCTTGTGAAAGAACCCAAAGGACCACCTGCCATGCAGGCGACTATGAGAACCACGTCAGTAACTAAATATAAATATCCCAGTCCTCTGGGAATCGTAGCGGCAGACACCTTCTGATAGTGAATGTATAGAGACGCTAGAACACATCAACAGAGGGTCATGAGAACATGGATGGGGAATTAGTATCACTCCCAGACCCCTCTATCCCACCAAAGGATATTGAGTCCTCCCAAAAGAGGAGAAACCTCCCCCACTTATCCAAGGGAAACCTTGCAACCCAGAAGAAAGCTCCCCTGAGGACCCCATTAAAGCACAGCTTTACACCCTTAAGAGAAATAAATACACTATAGCACCTCTAACCAACCCCTGACCGTGGACAGGATCAGCTTAACTTCTTGAAATACCAGATATTAGCAGAAAGGAAAGTAACTGACGGGAGGGAAATGCTCAGTGCGAGTCTGCACTGGTCACGCGTCAGAAATCCTGTAAAAAAAAAGGAAAACAGAAAACCATCGGGTGTTACCCCCATAGGTGTAATAATATGATGCAATCCCCCCCAAGGATGGGGGGAAAGGGAATGAGGGGGAAAGGACTCTGGATAATTAACAATGCCCTGTAAATGTAAGGTTGAGAAAGAAACTGGGACCACTGTCCCCTCAAACCCTGAGGACTGAATCACTGTATTCATGTGAGGCCAACTGGCCACTAAAGGAATCAGGGAATGAAAAACTAAGCACCTTGTCCATAGCAAACCAGTACTTATACAGTACGACGAACCCTCAGGTATACGAGAGGTGTTTACTTATCGATCTCAGCCGGATAAAAGACAGATTTAGACCTTTCCAAATTTAGGAACCTGCATCAGTAGGTTCAGCACAGATATGAAAACAGCACTCTATTTGGTGCACTATAGAAAAATATATATGTATAAAGAGGTTAAGTAACGCTCATGAGGGTACAGCAGCCTACTTGTACTCCTCGAGCAGAGGAGAAGTTGCAATATACTATTAGACAGCAAGCTGAACCATAGGCCAAGCTTTGGGAGGAAAACCATGGGGCAGGCGCCATAAAGTTATTACTTGGCAACTCATCTATCAGATACCATCAAGTGTTTCCATCAAGTGTTTCCCAACATTCCATCCAAGTAAAACATGGTTGCTCAACTTGTCATGCAACAAAAACTGAACAGTTACCCTCGAGCTGACCCTGTCTCCACCAAAATCCAATAGAATAATGAATGTCCAATGGAACAAAAGTAGGGGAGAAAAACATGTCCCCACTAAAGAGCCTTAAGCCCTGCAGACCTCACTAGAGACACTTTTTTCTCCTCATGTTGAGAGAAAATACTGTAGCTTAATCAGTACGGGTATTGGGTGGAGCAATTGAGGTCGGGGAAGCAAACCTAAGGAAAGGACTGAGTTGTCCTGAACTAACTAAGGTAAAGGGCAACAGAATTTTTAACTAAAAGACGAAGGATAATACCAGAGAGATGGTTAGAGAGGAAGGTACAACCCCTCCATATGGGTCTGTTTACAACCACTTCCACACTCTCTTTTCTTCAAAGTACTTAATAAATAAATAATATATAATATATATAATATATAATATATCCAACGAAGAGGGGTTACGCCCTCACAGGGGTCCGAACCCCAGGCCCTTATATAAGCTGATACTCACTGAGCTATCCGGGCCACTGACAATTCTGAAAAACGCAAATGTGCTCCAGTCAACACTTAAACATATTGTTTATCAAAAGCGTACACTGAGCAAGTGCACCTCAACTGCTCACCCCAGCAGGGTGTGGCAACTAATAGTACACGAGGGAGCACCTCGCAGTATAAACCAGGCGAAGCCTGAAACCGACGGTTACTGCACGCCTACCAGAACAAACAATGGCGTCAGCCATATGCAGCACTTAAACAAAGCTGCCGACCTTAAGGGAGTAATACACTGAGCAAGTGCATCTCCAACTGCTCGCCCGAGCAGGGCGTGATAATCCGCAGTATACGAGGGGGTAACCTCGCATTAGAACTCAGGCAGAGCCTGAAACCGAGCAGGTTATGGTGCATGCCAGTTAAGGTAATTACCCAAGTTGCCGACTTTAAGGGAGGAAACACTGAGCAAGTGTACCTCAAACTGCTCACCCTAGCAGGGCGTGGACCCAGCAGTATACGAGGGGATCCCTCGCAGAAAACACAGCCAACCTTGCCACCGAGCAGGTGACTGCACCTTTCCAGGGAAGATAATGACATCTGCCACCAGCAGCCCCCAAACAAAAGAAAACTGTCAAGTTTAAGGTAGGAAACACTGAGCAAGTGCACCTCCAACTGCTCGCCCGAGCAGGGCGTGATAATCTGCAGTACACGAGGGGGTAACCTCGCAATAGAATTCAGGCTAAATCTGAAACCGAACAGATGGCACCTCAGTGAAGGCAAATCACCTAACTTAAGAAATAAGTAAATAAATAAACAATAAAATAAAAACTGCAGAATTGGCAGTGTATGAGGCTCTGCAGTAGGTGAACCAGTGTTAATATAAGTTGAAATATCAATATAAACACAAAATAAAATATCAATTTTTAAATATATATATACATAAACATTCATATTCAAAAGTAATTAAAATTACATATAATCTTGTTAAAGTGGAAAAATGCGGACTGGGCTGTCTCAAGTGGTCTCGCATAACTAGGGTGAACAGGCAACCCGGATTCCTTTTGAGAAACCCCTCTGGGATTTGCATGGTTGGGCGGTATGGAAAATAAAATTGTAATTATTTACCCCAACACGTTCCGAATTTAAAAGTTTATCAGCTTCAGTCCAGCCGTACACCATAAATAAACACAAGACTGCTCGCGCGCGCGCGCACACCTGCACAAAGCATTAGCTTCTGTTAGTAAATAAATCTTTACATAAAGAAAGCTTCCATTCAGACCAGTGCACGGGATAAAGAAAACAGTACACACTTAAACATAATGCCCAGAGGCAAACCAGCGCGGCGGAGAGCGTTGGAAAGTTAAACAAACAGTACTTTAAAATATAAAGGACTAATATATATCTTAAATGTATCACAAAGAAATGCTACAAGCATACAATATTTTTCCCATAATATAACCAATTAAGGTTTAACTTCTACTGACAACATGTAAGGCACAAACTGAAAGGAGTGTACTTAACTGTGGTGTCAGCAGCAAAGAAAGAGGGGTTGGGATTGGAGTAATGGACTTATATGGGGAAGGGTCCCTGCTCATTGGTCGCCTGCAGGGCATGACCTGTCCTCCATGATGGATTGGGGAGCTCCCATACATTGCCATTGAACTCTATTTAGTTCTGTTCTTTACAACTTTTTTGTTTGTAAAAGTTTTTTCTTTGCTGCTGTGGTTTCAGAGTAAAGATTGTAATGCATAATGTGAGCCTCCTGTCTTGTCATAGAATTTCATGTTGCCCTGTTTTCTGTCGTACTATGCAACTTCACCTCACCTGTCAGCCTGGGTGAACCCCTTTGACAATGACCTGCGTCACCTGAATCCTGGGGTGCTCTGCAAAGATTTGCTGGTGAGTTGTGACTTCTGGAGCTACACCAAGAAACCACAGACAGTTTGGGGTTACCCACCAGAATGCAGCTTTCGATTGTTGATTAAGCCGCAGTGGAGAGCATGCAGGGCAGTACCATTTTTGAAAACCAGCCTGCCTGAGCTGCTGGTCCCCTTCCTTTCAACGTCATGCCTTAAATCCTCCATATAGATGACATAGTAGAAAGACGATATTCTGGCATAGTTGGTCTGTTCTTTCAGAACGCAGTCTTTCTACTATGTCTACTGCAGGACAAGTAGGCACCTGAAGTAAAGTGAACCGGGGATGGGGGCATCTTTAAGAATTGATTATTTAAAAAGATGACACTATGCTATGTGAAGGGGCAGCCTGTGCCCAGACAGGCGTTTTACAAAGAAAATGTTGCACTACCCTGCGCCTGACCCTCAAATACCCAAGCATTTAAGAATGGCGGGCATCTCCCTTCTCCTGCAGAGTCTTAACAAGAAATACAACCCTTTGCTGTTACTGCAGTAAACTACCCTTCCCTGCAGGCCCAATAAAATCAGGGGAAAAAAACACTTTGCTTTCCTGTGGGTGCCCCCACTCCCACTCGGAGCATAAATAAAAAAGAAGGTAAACAAACAAACTCAGCTGCAAAATATTCAGGATCTTTCGTCAACCCTGAGTACAATGCCACTTGAAGTGATAAAGCGTTTGGCCAAACCTACTCCTGTCAACTCTTTATCAGTATCAGCCTTGCTGCTCAACCTCGCTACCAAACATCAGACTTGAAAATGCAGTGAGCTACTGCTTTGCTTTATAAGAGATACTAAGCAGAGTCACAGTGGGAAAGGGAGGATTGAGTACTGGCGTCCTTGGGTATATCTTGCCCGCATTGTCTTGCCTCAGCCGATTAAAGCGCGACAAGATGATTTATGAGCTCATCAAGGGCAGAGTTCAATATGTCTATAACTGCAAGACATAATTCAGGCCACAGAACTTTATTTTAAATGGCCAATTGCATGTTCAATACCTATAATATCACTGCTGTATCTTTCTTTAACAAATGCGATGCATGCCCCCCTTATGCACACTGCACACCAGTGGGTCTTGCTAGTGCACAGCCTCTTAGCGCTTTGGTCGCTACCAGTAACCGGTGGGGTTATGGTGGCCTAGAGGGGACAGAGGGACAAGCTGTTTGTGTGTATGCCTTGCAGAGGGATGCATCAGGGTTGGGCGGGCACTGTTGGTTTCAGCAACAGCCACTTCTCTACAAACATGCTACATCAAAGCCCTGATTAAACAAACTTTGCACCAGTGCCGTGCAACCGGTTACAGCACACGGGCAGGGACAAAAGGTTGGCTGGCACAAAGATACATTGAAACAATACATAGTTCCTCCAGGGCAGTTCTTATCCCCTGTGCAAAATGGCAGCTGCAGCGGTGCACAGGTTCTGTAAAATGCAAGTACATCATGCGACAGTGTAAGGAGCAATCAACCAGGCTGGGACAACTATGAAAGGTGCTATATTCTGCGTTTTTTCTAATAACACTTCATCTAATTATCACTCCATAGGTTATAATGCCGCACCTGTAAATCATGCGGAAATTGAGTTTCCTCTCATTGTATATTCCTTTCAAACTCACTTCACTTAACATCTGAAAATTGAAGGTGGTGGGCGCGTTCTTGCTCATGCGCGCTGCACGGGATGCGCGTGTACGCAGGTGGCGTAGGTTGAGCGGAACATTGCGGAAACCCCTGAGGTTTCTCTGCATTGGTCAGTTGGCGTCAGATCACATAGGATGGGTTCATCCAGTGCCAGCTGCATGGAAGTTCATCTTTTTCCCAACCTCTCTCGCCTTACGTCAACTTTAGACTCTGATGCCCGGGACTTTTGCGAAAAGAAGGAAAACTGGACATTTCCGCCGATGAAGATCCCTATTTGTGGACCCGCAAATCCGAGGTGGTAAAATTGATAGAGAAATTTCAGATCTAAAATGATGATGGACGCGGTATGCCGCGGAAACCTGTAAAGAGACCCGTGTGGATTTGAATCGGTAATAGCATAATTGACCTAAAACATTTGCCCTAAATCATTTGATCGAATTCTTTAGACTTTTTTTTGGTCAAATGTAATAAAATATATATATGGGGGTGCGTAAGGGTATAGATTAGGTTGAGGGGACGTGGGGTTGGTGCTTGCCGGGGCTCTCCCCCCAGCATTTTAGACCGAACAAAAGGTGTAATAAATGTGATCAAATGTGATTAGGTTAAATAGACCCCAACCTTTGAATCCATCTCATAAAATAATAGGGTTGTTGTAGGGTACTTGTCACTAAACCTTGAATGGCCCTGAAGCTTGAAAGCAGAATCCTATTTAAGTAAATGGGAATATTCAATAATACCACAGAGCTTATTTGGGGGAGGGGGTGGGGAGATATTTTCCCGGTTGGACCGAAGTTTATGAATATTATCTCCAATCTCGGCAAGACCGAAGGTTGATGGCTGGAAGGTTTTGAATGAATCAAACACTTATGGCACTGCTCTGGACAGCCCTGAAGAGCATGGTTACAGAAGGGGGAAGGGGCCACCTGGGCACGCTCCAGACTCGCTGGGCATCATCAGCGTGGTGTAGCCAGACCTGGGTCCCTAGCCTGTGTGCCTGGTGACCCAAGCTGCGACTTACAAATGAGACCCAACAATGCAGGCATTGCTCTAGGGATCCTTGTGACCTTTTGCAAAGGGGATGTCATGTGACCTAGCAGTTGAGACTGGACTGCCCCTTTTGAGTTGGGAACACGTCTGATGGTCTTTGCTCTTGTGCCATCGCAAAGGAAGCTGAGAAATGATGGCTGGATGGGTTCCCCAGAACAATACCTGTGGTTGTGATTTATTCCAAACCTACCATCCATCACTCGTCAGTGCAGCATTTGTCACCCTACGTGGGCTGGTATGTCCAGAGGTGGGGTCTGCAGCTGTTGTACCTAGAGACCCAAGTCTGGTAATTCCTAGGTGGAGTTCTGTTCCGGCAGTTGAACCCGTCGTGTAGCCGACAAGTTCTTTCTGCCAATGTACCTCTCAGCGCTATAAGAAAACCACCTGAGAAGTCTATTGACCCAAAGGTGGATGGATGGATGGACGCCACAGGATTCTGCTGGCCTGCAAAGGAAAGTCAAGGTTAACCCCACAATGTATATCGAGAAAACAATATTCAAAGACAGTAAGGTTTGTACCTTGCGTCCAGCAGGAGTTTCCCTGTAAGTGATTTAGAATCCTGTTGGAATGCTAACTGGCGTATCCTATGAAAAAGACTGCACACTGATAAAGGAATGCGGGTTGTCTAATCAGTGACTATACTTTTAGCATGAACAGTGCCGTAATAATCAGAAGACAAGCTTACCAATGAACACAGTGTAGAAGTTCCATAGAAAACGTGAATGTCCAGAGGTAGGTTGATGATGAAAAGAAAATGCTCCTCCTAACACCCGCCGGCACAAGGACTCCTAACAGTATCCCAGAAGGCAGTCCAGGTTCAAGCGGTACATAGAAGTTCCAATAAAGATGAGTTGAGAGGAGTCAGCGGGTTGCGGTGTGAGTGATGATTCCAAGGGAAATGCTGGGGCGTAGCACTGAGTTAAAGGAAAACAAGTTGCTCGTCCGAGACCATGAATACAAGAATACGTAGTCAGGAGGATTCCATGTCGGTAACAGTGCAGGCAGTGAACTCAAAGCAGGCGGAGCATAAGTAGGAAAGACACTGAACACACGTGACCTTGTGGAAACGGGTCTAACGTGAGAAAACACGTGACCTAAGGAACGCGAAATGACTGCGTTTCCACAGCAACCCGCAACGCCGCCGAAAAGAGACACAGCGTGTTGTTGTGGACTTGGGGATTCTAAGGCAACGTCGGTTAGATGCTTTATTGGCAAAACGGGAGACAGGTGTAGAATGGGAGTTCCTGACATTCCTCATCGAATGATGCTAAATTTAACGTACAGTGGGGGAACTGCCCTTCTGATTCATATGCCATGAACTTCACAGGTTGGTTAACACTGACTATGCACCGGAAAGTCGATCAGTATCCTCACTAAAAAGTGTCACATTTCTGGGTCAATTCTTCCATTAACTCAATGAAAAGGCTGGGACATACAAAGTGTGGTCACCCCATCACACCCTTTCAGGTCCTCCATCAACAGCTCTTATGCAGGATTATCTCATGAGGTGGCAATCACTGAGACCACCCAGAGGGCTGGTGATGCTTATTGGCCTTGCAAATAAACCCTCATTAAAAGCCATATACTCTCATTAAACCCAATGAGTAGGCGTGTTCATATGAGCCTGCCACCTACATAGTCAACGGGTTTAATGAGGGTCTTTGGAGGGTAAAGCGATTCGATGAAGGCTTTAGCAAGCAACTCCATGACAATGTTCACAGATGGTGGTGGGTCTGACGCGGTTTCTCCTCTACCATGGATTCTTAGACTCACTTATGTAACCCACAGCCTCGTTCATACCATACAGCCCTGTTGCCATTTTAGCCATATGTTGGTTAGCCTCTTACACGTGATGTAACCTAGGCCTTTAATTGCTCTCCTTGCCTTGATAAAGCCCCATTTGGCAGGACACATGTTGCTAGCCTCTACTCTGCAATAAGTAATGCACTTACATGGATGTAACGTGATGCTCTCTCCTGTTCTCATTTAATGGGAGGATGCAAACACGGGTACTTCGCGACTAGCGTCAGTGGTCAGGAAATACTCCTCTCCTCCTCCAACCTCCATAATGTGGGACTGGAACTTCGTGGAAGCCCAATGGCAGTCAAGCCAATGACTCGACTTTTCGCTCTTTTCTAACATAAAATATACAATCTAAAGCTACACCGGGAAAGATTTTATTTATTTATTTATTTATTTATCGGTCATTTGTTCGGCGCTTATACAGTTAGCAAAAACTGTTTCAAAGCGCCCACAGGGCAAAACAGTGGGGACAGAGGAAGGTAGAAAATGCATCAACAGAGATAAATAAATAAATTGAATTAATATTACTGACCATGAGAATAAAAGGGAGGGTAGGCAAACCTACCATGCCTTGTGAGTGGGCAGGGGAATTTGGCAAATATGGGTTCATGGGTATGTTTAATGAACCAAATTACGAACACATTGCCCGACCGCTCCCAATTCTCGCCCTTCAAGAGAACATTCACTCTAGAGCTTCACACAGTGCTGATGAAGGGTCACGAAGTTGTACAAGGGATCAAACCCTGTACAGGCAGATTCGAACCATCAGACGTGCCAGTAGGCGCCTTATAATAAGCCGCATTGGAGTAGTTCTTAAGTGGTTTAGATAACAGGTGGGGGATTGTTTTCCTGTCTCGGGAGGATAGCTCAGGGGCAACGTGCTTGCCTTGGAATCAATACGACATGGAGCAACACAGGTTCGATCCCCGGGTCCGCACTTAGAAACCTCTGGGTATTAAGTGCGCCATAAATAAGCTATCATATCATCCTGAAGGTGAGTATTTCAAAGGGTCGATAGACGCATGCATGAAACATGTTGTGGATGATTTCTATGAACCGTTCGAAATTCTGGGGTTCGCAACGCAGTTTAGGGACTCGGGACTCGGAATAAAATGCAAGGTCCCACCACGCCAATCCGCTCCAGGTTAGGAATCTGATAGCATCTCCTAATGCCTGCGATTTTAATGCTGGTGAGGATGGGATGGATTGCTATGGAATCTGTCCGTTTTGTGCACCTTCCAAAGCATGAGGATTCCATAGGAATCCCTGTAAATGCTTCGGCATGCATAGACAGTCCTAAAGGAACACGGCCGCCTGGATTTCTGCATTGCATTTACTGCCAGTGATCAAAATGATCAAACTGTCACATGGGGGTGAGGGGGGCTTGCGTGTATGGAAGGGCGGTCCTATGTGGGCCCCTCTCTGCAAAGTCAGCCCCTTAATGAGCAACACTCTGGTGGGGACACAATATGCCACCTTTTGGACAAGGCCATGTGCCGTAAAGCCACTACGGCGGTGATGGCCACTTGGAGTCAGAAGTCAATGCTAGTGTCACGCTGCTAGTTTAAATTGGCACAATTCTTGCACCCCCTGGAACTCCCATCCTGCCTGTGCTGTGGCTTTCCCTGCCCCTCATAGTCAAAACTGACCCACAGCCCCAGTGACAGACATCTGCAAACCACTCCTAAGGTCCTCCTAAACATAACATTACAATAATCAGAAGCTCTTCCTGTCCTCGTCTCAGGCACTCTTTAACAGCCGGGCAATAGGGGGAGGGGCAGTACAGAAGGAGGGGGGGCGAGGAGGAGGGGGTACCCTCTACAACACCCGAAAAGCCTCCATTCTTCTGAGCAACGCGGCACAGGACTCAGACTCTTCCTAAATATTGCACGCATTTTCCACAGATACAGCTCCTCGTGCAGCCCAGCGCTGCCCCACGCCGGGGCATCAGCTCTCTCAGAGAGGGCCGGTGGTCTCGCCGGCCGGGGCAAGGGCTATAGGTCTACAGTGTACTACCGCCTGGCAGCCGACGGAAGCCTAGTCCAGGAAACTATCGAGCTGGACCCCAGAAGGTCTGGAAGACCCCTGTAATGAGCCGCCTCAAGCGGCGTCAGGAGGGTTCCCAGGCACTCAAGGGTTAACCCTGCTCTGCTTCCATGGGGGTGGGATTGTGGTGGGTGGTCGATTCCTCGCCCCCCTTAGGAGACTGGGCGCAATACTGATTGAAAGTGAGTCATTAGCAATGACAGGATTGTAAGTGCCAGCACCCCCCGACCCACTCCCCAGCCCCTCCCCACTACTGAAACGTCTCTACTCTCGCAAAGCTAAGGTCACTAAGTACAAAAAGGCGAAGTCTACACATGTTGGGAACTCCTGATGAGCTGCTTGCCTACTACAAGCACACTACAAATGCAACCTGAACTCACACTACACAGCTGCTTCCCATAACAGCTACACGGAGAGAGGAGATAGATAGAGTCGATTGATACCTAGAGAGATGGGATAGATGGATAACTAGATAGATGGGATAGATGGATAACTAGATAGATGGGATAGATAGATAAGTAGATAGATGCATAACTAGATAGATAGCTAACTAGATAGATGGGATATATAGCTAACTAGATAGATGGATAACTAGACAGATAGATAACTAGATAGATGGGATATATAGCTAACTAGATAGATGGGATATATAGCTAACTAGATAGATGGGATAGATGGATAACTAGATAGATGGATAACTAGATAGATAACTAGATAGATGGGATATAGAGCTAACTAGATAGATGGGATAGATGGATAACTAGATGGGATAGATGGATGACTAGATAGATTGGATAGATAGATAACTAGATAGATGGATAACTAGACAGATAGATAACTAGATAGATGGGATAGATAGCTAACTAGATAGATGGGATAGGTGGATAACTAGAAAGATGGGATAGATAGATAACTAGATAGATGGATAACTAGACAGATAGATAACTAGATAGATGGGATAGATAGATAACTAGATAGATGGGCTATATAGCTAACTAGATAGATGGGATATATAGCTAACTAGATAGATGGGATAGATGGATAACTAGATAGATGGGATAGATAGATAACTAGATAGATGGATAACTAGACAGATAGATAACTAGATAGATGGGATAGATAGCTAACTAGATAGATGGGATAGATGGAAAACTAGATAGATGGATAACTAGATAGATAACTAGATAGATGGGATATAGAGCTAACTAGATAGATGGGATAGATGGATAACTAGATAGATGGGATAGATAGATAACTAGATAGATGGGATAGATAGATAACTAGATAGATGGATAACTAGATAGATAACTAGATAGATAGGATAGATAGCTAACTAGATAGATGGGATAGATGGATAACTATAATAATAATAATATCTTTAATGTGATATAGTTTAAAACTTCAAACTTTACACATGTACATCTTAATTACTTTCAATACAAAATTCAAGGCGCCATAAGCATAAAATTAAAATTGAGATTAAAATTAAAATAGAAAATTCTTCGTAGAATAGCACCAAAGTTATACATGGGCGTAGTTTTGATTATTTCTTATCATGTCAGCCGTTAAGAATGCATATACTGGACTGCATTATCCCATGACTCTTTCCAATGTGATGACTAGCTCCCCTCAAATCGATATCCCCAGCTCATCTTCCACTCTTAGCCAAATGGAATAGAGTGCAGTTAGCAAACGCATACTGTTGGTGTTTACACAATGATTCCAAAACATCCTGTCTCCAATAGTCTCCCAATTATGTACAAACATACTTAAGTGTAGTTTTATGTTAACCATCATACCCTGGCATTCGGTTAGTACATGTTTAGCTGTCTCCAGAGCTTCCTGGTTCTTACACAGGCGACAATAGCGTTGTTCTCTGGGTATCTGTTCCGTAATACCAGTGGTCATTTTGATGGGGAGATATTCCATTCTTAATAGAAGTATAAACCTCCTTAATCTTGGGGACGGGCATATCATCAGGTATTTCTGTGGTTTCTTGAATGTATATAATCTAGTTTCCACAAACCTATACCTTTTTAATTTGCGCAGATGTTCGTAGTTCTCAAGCCAATCCCATAACTCAACTCGTCTCCCCAGGCAAGATTGCATAGCCTCCGTGAAAGTCCCTGCACGATGATTCCAGCAAATTTCTTTAAGCAGTTGTTCCATTTGTTTTTTGAAATCACTGAGGGTGTTTTCATTATTATTATTCAGGGCAAATGTCGTTAGCAGGGCATTACCCGCGCAGTTCACCATTTTTAAGTAAAATCCGGCTCTTTTCTTTAATATCTGTGCTTTCAATGATATCAGACCCAGCTCGAGTCTGAGAAGAGCCATAGGGATGCATCCCGGAAGTCCTAATAACTTCCTCCAGTATTTTCCCTCAATAATTTGCAACCAGTTTAAATCCATCTTAACCAGTGATTCCAATCCATACACCATCATGGGTGCTAGTACCTGTATATAAAGGTGTCTAGCTCCCCATAATGTGTAACCACCCTGTTTAGTTGTAAAGCTTTTAAATAAGGCAGTAATTTGGGCAGCTCTTATTTTCCGATTGCGTTTGCAAATCGTGTAGTCACCTCTGGGTTCGAATTCAATTCCGAGGTATTTATATTCAGGGACATATGAAATTACAGCTCTATCAATGCATAGCGCGACACGCGCGGACCTTTTACATGTATATCTCATTACATGTGTTTTTTCAACATTAATTGTAAGGCCATTCTGTTCAGAATATCCCCAGATCGCTATGGCTGAGCGACGTATACCACTGATTGTGTGGTCAAATATCACTAAATCATCGGCGTATGCAAGTACCGGGCATGGAGTTTTACCAATATTAGGAGGACAGTTTTTCACCAAGGCTAAAGATGCCGGTATGTCATGCACATACAGATTGTATACTAGGGGAGCCGTCACACAACCTTGTTTAACTCCTCTATTTTGTGCGACTTCCTCCGTCATATGACCTGCTTGGTCTAATTTCAATTTAACCTTGGTGTTCTGATGTAGCAATCTTAGGTAGTATAGTAGATCATCTGGACAGCCAAGGTTTTGTAATTTCAGCCATAGTTTTTCTCGGGGGATAGAATCAAAGGCCGCTTTAAAGTCTATGTAAAGTGCATAGAGGGGTGGTTGTCCGCTTTGTAAGGCTCTGGTTCGTAAGTAGTCCATGACAAAAATGTTATGGCTAGTTGAGTAGTCTTGCCTAAAACCACATTGAAATTTACTTAAGATTTTAGCTCGGTCAGCCCATAACTGTAGTTTTCCCAGCAGGAGTGATGCAAATATTTTACTTGTGCTGTCTAGCATGGAAAGTAACCTATAATTATTAGGGTCCAATCGATTGCCTTTTTTAAATATTGGTATTAGTATGGCCGATTGCCACGAACTCGGCAATACCCCCGTCCTCAAAATCTTGGAGAACCATACATTCATTAGGGTGGCCCAAAAAATTGGGCTACTTTTTATTACAATATTGGGGAGCCCATCGGGACCAGGTGCCCTGGATGACTTCATCCGATTAATAATAGAGAGGATGGAGTCATGGGAAATGTCAATGTCAGGGTCTGTTGGTATGTTACCTAAAGGGATTATCTCCTTGGCTCTGGTCGCTGTATTGCGTTTTTCCAGAAATGCAGTCCATTCCACACTGGAAATGGGATTAACTAGTTGTCGTGACCTATTGCCTCTTGCTTCATTAAGAAGACCCCATATACTGCTGGTTTTACGGGAGCAGATAGTCTGTATTAGCTTTTGCCAGGCTCTATTTCTGTCGGCGCTTCTTTTTGCTTTGATCGCCCTCCTAT
This sequence comes from Ambystoma mexicanum, assembly GCF_040938575.1. Classification (NCBI taxonomy): domain Eukaryota; kingdom Metazoa; phylum Chordata; class Amphibia; order Caudata; family Ambystomatidae; genus Ambystoma; species Ambystoma mexicanum. Next base: position 35,371,902 of record NC_090936.1, read on the forward strand.
ATCTCATCTTTATTTCCTTGGACACAATTTTATATATGTCCCAGGTCATACTTGTTTTCTTTGCTCTTCTTAGTTCCGCCCTCAAGGTTCTTTTAGTGTCTCGAATAAATTTATCATAGGTAGGACATTTCTCCTGCTCACCGAGCATCATCCCAACCGGAGTTGCGGCATATTGGTCAGAGAACAGGTATATCCAGTCCTCTACTCCATCTATGGTCATTTTCTTAATGTCCTCGACATCGAGATGGCCATACTTATGTAGGGCTTCCTCGGCGCGAGAGACATTCTTATCCGTCCAGCGGATACTGGTCCCTGCGTGGTTGATTTTCAAATCTCCCATAGTGCGCACTCGATCATTATTCTCCGGGATGTCATATGAGCACGCCAAAATAGCATGATCACTCCATATGTTTGGTATTACCTTCATATCATCAATCAGTAACAACAGACTTGGTGACACGAAAATATAATCTAGAGTGCTGATCGCAGTTCCATTGCTCCAAGTATGTTTGCCTGGATGATCACTTTTGGTGCGTCCATTTAACATCTCAAATTCCCACCTACAAAAAAAGTATATCCAATCCAGCCCTTCATCCTCCAATTTATCATGCTCCATAACACATCTGGGACGGAGCTTGGGATTTGCAAAGCTCCTCTCTTCCCCGAGCATGTGGGTGTTAAAATCTCCAGCCACACAAACGTTACTATTTCCTTCAATGGATAACCAACTGGCCAGTAGCTCGTGTAACCCATCTTGTATTGATTCTCTACACATATCGCCCGGAGGATTATATAGGCACACCACCAAGACTTTCTCGGTGGTTTTCTTAACATTGTATATTATTTCAACAGCCAATAGTTGGTCATTTTGGCTCCCAAAAATCCTCCTTGAACTTAGGCTGTTAGATACCCCAATCCATAGTCCCCCAAAGGGTCTGCCTCTTTCGCCTCGTTTGGCAAATACCTGGTGGCCCTTGTATCCATCTAGAAATAGGGGATTCATTGCAAAAGTTTCTTGTAAGCATATACAGTTGTAATTGGACAATTGGGCTATAGGGCCAGTATTGTTTAGAAGATGGGCAAAACCTCTACAATTCCATGAAGCCAGCGATAATTTTCAATGATTCTCTACCACTTTAGACAATGCCTCCGTCAGCCATTTCAAGATGGATTGTACATTGTTTTGGTCCAACTTGGTTCCTGATGGCATGATGGGGCTAGCAACCACAGGCCCATCTATAACATTTTCTATTTCAGAGCTGCTGGGCTCATTATAGTTTACTTCAGCGTCTAGCTCAATGTCAACATTTTTCAGCTCTGTTTTGTAAGTCCTTAATAGTTGGGCAGTCGATGTAAATTTGCAATGCAGGGCGGATACCTTGGGATGAGATCCTGACAAGGGCTCAAGAAATTGAAAATCATCCGATTGTAGGACTCTCAATTGGGGTACCGAGAATAGTCTCTTTAAAAATTCGGAGCGAGATAGCCAAGCGCTTGTGCCAGATTGGTATAAATTTCTAATAATACAGGTGCGATTCCCCCACTTCGGATCACACTCTTTTGCCAGGTCTAAAGGATTTGTATTATGCAGACAATCAAGCTCATCCGTTGTTTTCGGGGGCTTTTCTAGAATGCCATCGTCTTCAAGTATAGATTCTATTATTGTATTTTCGAGTTGCTCGGCCCCGTCTGGGGCTGCAGTGGTCTCCGTAATCAGCCAACTAGTTAGACAACCATCTCCTGCAGCCCTTCGCTTCTTTGCTCGAGCTGCTCTTTTTTTCCCTTTTTTAGAACGAGGGATGGGCTTTTCTAGTTCAATAGGTAAGAGCTCTTGAGTATTCACTCTGGCCCTGTCTAGCGCTAACTTGGCCAACCTCCGCTGCTTACGGGTCATTGGAATGTCTGGTTGGGTTGTTAAGTCGGTGTGGGGGTCAGGGGGTTGTTGTTCGTGTGTCTCGTTTGCTATTGTAATAGCTTCAGATAGGTTGACTTCAACATCCTCGGCCTCCTTCCGTCTTTGCTCAGTGTCACTCAACAATGTGTTTGTGTTTGCCAATATGCGGCCCGACATCTTCAACAATATTTTTAGTGCGAACTGTAGGGAGGCCACGGAAGCTTGCAATTCGGCAATTTCCTGGGCTACCGAATGATTATTGCTGCCTGTCTCTCTTCCAATGTCAGTTGAAGTATCAATAATTAGGTTAGGTGATGTAGATAACCTCTCCATTGTTTCAACTTGAGATAGTCGTTTGCCCTGGTTTTCACTCAGGTTCTCCGGTGTGAGAGACTCCAGATCCTCCGAGTGCACCACAATCTGGGGTGTCATGCCTTTCTGTATGGATAGGCATAAGTCCAGCAAGGAGTTGTTGTCAATATCCTCAAAATTTAATGATCTGTCCAAATTGGAGGTATTGGTCACTTGATTCATGGGCGTCTCGATGGTTGTGGAATTATTTTCAGCCGGTATGTTTATGGGGAAAAAACCCGTTATTTTACCTTGATCTACGGGGGTTCCCTTCTTGGCTTTATTTCTCCTGCCTTTAAACTCTTCCATTATGGGACCCAAGTCTGGTTCGTGTGTCTTTTTCCTTAGATTGTATTTGGAAGGAGCAGGTTTTTTGTGGGGAGCCATCCACTCTAGGATAAGTAGGCTACCCGGCACCAGTCGGTAGAATTAACCGGTTACAGGATCAAAGGGTAATCCCCGCAGTCTCCTGTTACGTTGGAATTCTACCAGGCTCAACTTCTGATGCCACTAATCTTTGTCAGTAGTGGAACGCAGATACTATGTTAATTGCGCCGGGGAAAATATCCGCATAGAGGAACTGTCTCCTCACTCACAAGATCTAACAAAGGGGAGGTAGCCTCACTGCACAATTTGTGGGGGTACCTTATTCAGCCAATGACCTGGTCCGGTCTGTGTGAGTGCGCCCAGTGCCCAGCGCATCACCCGCGGGCACCAACACCCCTCCCCGTACCTCTTGCCGTAAGGCCAGTAACCTTCGGGGGGGGGAAAACTCGCCCGCTTCGTCGCCGGATCACAGTGCACCCAGTGCGCCCTCTGTTCCGTATGGGGCTGCACTATCGGGCGGCGGGTGACGAATCGGGTGTGCGCCCCCGTCACCACTGGCGGCTCTCCTTTCGTCGTGTGTGCGAGAAGTCTCCGTCTTCCTCCGTGCTCCCGACTCCCGGCTCCGCTCCGTTCCCAGCCCTAGAGCCCTAGAGCCAGTCCTCCGGGCCTTTCGGGCCGGCCAACGGCGCAGTTCGAGGAAAGGACCCAGCCGTCCCAAGCCGTCTCAAGCCGCACCTCTACGCAACGAACGCAGAAACGCAGGAGCTATGCGTCGTAAGAGGCCGCCTCCGAGACACCAGCAACTGGTGGATAACTATATGGGATAGATGGATAACTAGATAGATAGATAACTAGATAGATGGATAGATAGATAACTAGATAGATGGGACAGATGGATAACTAGATGGGATAGATGGATAACTAGATAGATAGATAACTAGATAGATGGATAGATAGATAACTAGATAGATGGGACAGATGGATAACTAGGTAGATGGGATAGATGGATAACTAGAGAGGAAGGGACATAACTAAATAGATGGGAGAGATAATTCGATAGAGAACTAGATATATATGGTAGATAGATAACTAAAGAGAAGGGGAGATAACTAAATAGATGGGGTAGATAACTAGATAGGATAGATAACTACAGAGACGGGAGATAACTAAATAGATAGATGGGATTTGATAACTAGATAGATTGGATAGTGTCAGTGCTGTCTGTCTCTGTGTCGTCGGAATTGGTCTCAAAGTCCCTCCCTCCTCCTCACCTGAAGAGATCGACTCTGGAGACGGAACCTTCTCTCTTCCTCTGGCCCGATAGCCCTTTCTTTTGTGTAGATAGGGCCTACCACGGAAGGAAGCCACTGTGGCTGCAAGATTTAGCAGGCCAGTGATCTCGCTTCCGGAGTAGCCAAGAAATAGGGGCAAAAGCCTGCAGACACATAAAACCCCTAGATGCCACGGATACAGGTGGTGATGGTAAGTCCACAGTAGATAACGTTTCCGGTAGAAGAGTACTTGAATCAGGCTGTCAGATTCAGGCCTGGTCAGGAGCAGTGGAAGTCTGGGCTTCTACAGGAGGAGGTCCTGGAAAGACTGGTAAGCTCCCTAAGCGAGAACCAGAGAGGAATGTGGTAAGTACAAAGGTACCATTCTTGAAGAGGAACGGAATGGTCACCCGGAAAGGCAGCAACCTGTAAACCAGAGCAGGAGAATGACAAAGAGGGAGCGACCAGGCTGAACCCTGAAGGCGGGACAGAGGCAGGATATCGCGGGGTGGAGAACCCGCCAAAGAAAGAGGGAGAGCGCCAAGCGCGAAAGAAAGTAAGAGAGAGCCAGCAGAGAGAGAGGGAACGCGCACACAGAGGGCGTCAGCGCGAGGAAACAGAAAGAAAGCAGACGAAAGACAGGAATGTCCAGGGACACAAAGAAAGGAAGCGGAGCACCACTAAAGAGAGCACTCAGCGTGGTGATCCCAAAGGAGGAAGCACTGTGGGTTGCAATGCGCCGCCCAGCTGGAGGAAGTTGATTAAGAACCTCCCGGCGGCAGCCATATTGAAGAACAACTAGACCGGACGGAAGGCACATCGGGGAAAGACGTGACAGCAATCTTTAATGGCGGTGGTGCCTCCATCGATTTCATCAGCGCCAGCCCCCGGGTAGTGTGACAGATAGACAGATAACTAGATAGATGGGATAGATTAATAACTAGATAGATGGAATATATAGATAACTAGATAGATGGGATAGATGTATAACTAGAGAGAAAAGGACATAACTAAAGAGATGGGAGAGATAACTCGATAGATGGGAGAGATAACTACAGAGAATGGCGGATGACTAGACAGATGGGATAGATAACTAGATAGATTGGATAGACAGATAACTAGATAGATATCATCGATCGACAACTAGATAGATGTGATATGTACATAGCTAGATAGATGGGATAGATAGATAACTAGATACATGGGATAGATGGATAACTAGATAGATGGAATAGATGGATAACTAGAGAGAAAGGGACATAACTAAATGGGAGAGATAGATAACTACTGAGAACAGGAGAAGATTATGAAGATGGAGGTCCAGGTATGGCCCTCATGACTCCCACACAGCTCTCAGCCCGAATAGAGAGACACGACAGATGCACCTCTTAGGTCCTTCACCGCCATCCTTGATGTATCGCAGATGAGAAACGTTACTCTCTCAGACAGCCATTCAGGCCATACCCAATCGATGACATGGAGGAGATGGAGATGTCAGTAATCGCACAAGTCGACTGAAGTCAATGACGTCATCACTGACATCACAATGTAGCCGCACTTAGATATGAAGTACATAGTCATCCATTCACAAAGTTACACAAACATGCATTAATTTATTGCATATAGACATGAAACACATTCTTATGACTCATGCAGGTAGATGACTGACACACAAGCATATCTCTATATATATATCCACATTCTTTGCCAAAGCTGAACCGCAAGATGCCAAGGTATACATATACGTAGTTTGAACATGCTTGATTGCCCCAAACATGGAAAAGTCATAAGGACAAATATGGAAGCTATGGGTCCACTGAAGGGAATGAGGAAGGGGAGACAGTCTTCGAATACATGAAAGGGCTAGCATGATCGCTGAAGCCAGAGGCAAGCAAAACGGTGCACCCAGCCATGGACAAATGGAGGCGGGAATGTTCCTGTAGAGATGGAGCCAAGTACACCCACCAAAAGCTCCTCCCCCCATGTTGCCTATATGTTGGGAGCCAGAGTGTGAGACACGTACAATACCAGTGAGAGTACCAATACCGAAGAGAATCCTGGAAGTAAGTTTCCCATTGAGAAAGCCATACATACTTAAATGACAATATGATGGCCATTTGAATGAAATCCCGGAAGAAGTGTGAAAACTGAGCAAAAGAGAAGATTGGTGACGTCATAAAGAATATAGCTGACACACCCAGAAGAGATGTAGAGACGAGAGAACATAAACATTCTATAGGCACTCTAAGGAGGAGGAGGTGCGAAAGATGAGCAACATTTCGGGCTCGAGAGGAAGATGCTCATGCTACAGAAATAATGAAGAAGATATCAAGTCATTTTACAATTGTACAGAAGCAGTAACGAAGTAGACAAATTATTCTTAAAGGATAGCTATGTAGTGAATAGATTGCGGCGACGCGCCAACGTATATGCATCAGAAATGTATGAACTATGGATGATTCCACAACGTACTTTAGCAGAGCTAGAGCCAGTGAAAAGGAAGGTTTTCAGTGTGTCGCAGTTAGAAATCAAAAACTTAACCATGGAGGTGAACCAAGGAAGGGCTTGGCTGGCTCAACACCAAGAAGTCAAGGCCACCTTGGGCCTGAATGTCCGCACAGTAGAAACAGAACGTGCTAAAGAACAAAACTCCTGTCTTAGATGAGGGGCGAGAACATTGAAGACGTCAGAGGTTCATCATTTAATGGTATTTTAAATGCAGAAAGACTCGAAAACATGGTCTGCATTCACGTGGTTGGAGGAAAATAGACACTGGGACAAGCTGTATCGAAATCAAGAGTATGCCTCTACTCCCCCATATTTTTGTGCTCAGAGAACATTTTTAAGGCTACGTTCAAAGCTTAATTGACTGGCAGACTGCAAGGGTGATGACGGATGAACAGGCTAGTTGGTGGGAATGTATTACCCACAATCCCAGACAAAGTCAAAATTATGTTTTTTCCACCAAATGTCAGACTTTGTCAGGGATTGTGGGTCATAAATTATGGGGCGATTTGCTCAAGTCAAACTTCTGTGGATTCCCACGGGTGTCTTCATTTTGGAAATGCATGGGGTTCCCTGTTTTCCTTCATGGCTTCGACACCCTAGGCCCAAATCTATAGGTTGTCCACATGAGCAAAATTCCTGAAAATCTGTTGTGCGAAAAGACTTGGGGTTACCAGTGTTTTAGGCTTTTCCCTTTGCACCCAGGTACGTGCACCCATATATGTGAGGTACCGTTTTTGTTGGGAAACCTGTGGGAACGTGGGAAGGTAGGCCTTGTGTTGTTGGCTGTGTGTTTCGGTGGGTGACCAAAGTGAAATGTGTGGAAATTGTGTTTTTTTCTGTCATTTTCCCGATTTCCCCCCAAACTATGTAATCTTTCCCTACATAGTTGTTGCCTACCTGCGCAAATTACCGCTTCCTAAACTTGGAATATTGTCTACTTTTCAGAAATATATCCCTTTCTGGCTTCCCATTCAGCTTTCCTACCCTTTTCTTCCATTCCATCCACGCATGTCCTATTGGACAAAAAACGCCAAAATCGCCTACCTCTCACAAAAACGGCTGATTAGCATATCAAAATATGTTATTTTGGATTCCACTCAATTTGTTCTTGAAAGCCTGGAAAATGGCGAATCCAGCACAGCAAAGCATTTGTTCCTAGCACTTACAAGGAAAACACCACAGGCTTCTTTGTAAAACATTTTATTGCCATTTTCTGAAAAAACCCCAAATGTTCTCCTTTTGGTTATTTTCTCTCACCACCCCCTACAGCAAACTAGGATTCCTGGGTGGCGTTACGACCGTCTAAATGTGGGAAAGAAGGGGCCAACTTTGGCCGAGATCTCTTGTAACAAAGAAGTTACATGGGATTGAATGGCGACATACCAAAATCCCCAAAAAAGGCCTTCGCACTTGGGGGGAAATACCTATGGCAGTTAAGGGGTTAAGAGGGTAAAGTCCCAGAGGAGATATCATTTGTAAGGTAGCTCAGTTAGTTAATGCTCCAAATGCAGATTGTGCACAGGAATATGTTAACACCTGTGTTCACTTCCTGGCTTAATCTTCCGGTGGGATAATAGGCAGAGTGAATGCATTCAGCTTCTAATTCAACACAGCATTTTCCAGGTCAATTGTTTCAGAAAAAGTTGTGGAAAACACTATTACTGTCCCTTTTTCTAATTAGCCAGATTTTCGTGAATTTTCTGGGTGGAGTTCGGAGCCGAGTGGACATACCAGGACCCACTGTATTTCCCGCTCCACCAGACAAATGCGGCCTTACTGCCAGCATGGATTCTCATGCTGGAAATAAGGAAAGGGATTCCTCTGAGATCTGCTTGGAAATGAAACCTGCGGGTGGAGTCCAGTGGAAGCCATTGTCAATTCTGCCAGCAATCGCTAATTACGCAAGGTATTTACACCCTTCCAAAGTGGAAAAGCAATGCGATTTCACCTGCCTTTTACGCCAAAATCTTCTATTTTGTGGCGGAAAAGTAAAAACATGCGCCAATGGAAGTGGTCCACACCATGCAGTTTAATTTGCGCCTTGATGCTTGGGGGTTTTGTGTGATGCTACCCATGTAATAAATAAATAAATACATTTAACATGACCCCAGATAAATGGCAATTTGTGATCAGAATGAGTGAGAATGTCATGTTGCTGGTAAGAGGGTGTCCTGTGCCTCTTTAGTGTGTTGGCAAATGCCCTTAATTGCCATCTCGCGTTAAGCAGGTGCTTAAACCCATCAGTGTGGATTGCACAATAATAAGTCGCCAGAGGTATTTCAAATGGCCAATTTCGCTCTTTGGGTGACATTGTCAAAGTGGGAGAGTGTTGCCCAGAATGTGCCACTTTCTCTGCGGAGTGAATTGTGCCCACCCCGAGGAAGAAGTGTGAAAAACCCACAAGGGCACTGTGCCCTGCTCTTTCTGCATGTGTCTTCCCCACAGGGCGACAGATGCCGACTCAGACATGGGTAAGTCTCAGGTGGCAAGCCTGTACCCTAGTTGATGTGGCAGAGGATTCCAGACTTCTGAGGCTGATAACATTAGTAGCTTTGAGTTACATGCCACCTGACAGGTATGTGTGATAAAGTTGCAAAGCAGAGCTGTTAGTGGGCTAAAGCAGGAGGCAATTTCTGCCCACCGTCAAAGGGCACGTACAACTAAAAGTAATAGGCCCCTCCCCCCATCATGGCTGTAGGGGCTAGGCTCCAAACCAGGGCAAGAATGTCCTCCTATCATCCATGCCCATGAGTAGGGTACCCCTCGTGCTCCAGGAGCCCTGCTGAGCAACCTCTGTGCTTTCCAGGTGATACTAACATTATTTAAAGCCAGAAGTCTAAAAGGTAATCGCTTAATTGCAGCTGGAAATTAGCTCCTGGCGTGATCAAAATGCCTTAACCAAGTGTGACATCATCCCCTTCATTTATAAGCAATATGTGTGTTCTCGCGTTTCTTCATACACTGAATTACTGTTAGAAACAAAGGCAAGAGTTGTCTCTTGTGTAGGCATTAGGAAGGCAGTTGCCAGCCTCTGGCATAATATGCCCATGTTCTTCCAATATTGGCTAGCTGTTGCCCTCTTTGGCCAGGTAGAGCCCTCATGGCAGTGACTGGCAAATGTCCTTCACCTGCAGACAGAAAAGCGGAAATAAGAGGCCAATTCAAGATAAGGAACAAATAGAAGTTAGGACAGACTGCAGCTGCCATTGCTGTGTTAGGGAGAATAAGTTGAGTGTTCAATCAAGGAGGTATGTATAAAGCAAGCAAGCAGTGAGATAAGGGAGAGGTAAAGAAAGGCCAGAGGGGCTCTTTGAATAATGCAACAGGGCAGGGGACCCATGCTCTGCCGTCCTAGTGACATATGAGAGTATCAAATAGATCAGGCTTTGCAGCAAATGTTAAACGAGAAAGGAACAGAGTCCAGCTCTGCATTCAGAATAACAAAGGCAAAGAAACGCTAGGCTTTGAAGCCAGCATGAGATGAAATAAGAGGGACCAGATTCATCATGAGAGGGTGGCCTGGCCCGGCCCTCGCAGGGGCGCTAGAGGGTCATTCCACATAGCGGGCGGCCCCTCTGGCCACCCCCCTGGGTCCACATACACCCCACCTACTAGGCATCCCCTGGGTCTGACACAACCCGGCAGCAGACCTCAGAAGTGCTTATAAGGTGGTGGGCTTGCAATCGCTCATCCTCCTTGTTTGCTGTACCCCCTGACCCCTGGAGGACAGTCAAAGCAGCAACATCACACACCTGGTCCCTCTACTCCCATTACAGGGCTTCTTCATAGATACAAACAAGATTTCCTCTTTCTTTGAAACCCCCATCCTTCCATTCCAAGAGAGACACACGCCTCCTTGCCCCACACAAAAAAAGTAGCAACTTGCAGTTGGTAGAAAAGGCTGCTACTCCTTTATTTGGCAGGAGTCCACTTACAGGTGATCTGCCTCTTAACAAGCTGCGTCCTAGCGGTGGCCCACTGGAAGTAATTGTTATTTCCTCTCTCTTACCATGAGCTCACAGTCAGATGATAAATCCAGAAATGCAACATACAAAGACAGGTTCTTTGCTGCTGCATCCTTTAATTTTCTTCTTTTCTCTTGTTTTATACAGTGATATTTGTAATTTAATACATACTGCTATTTTAATTATAATTTTGTGAAAAGTCTAGTTCTTTGAGTAAAACACAATAAATAAATAAAGCAAAGTCCCCAAGATGTCCCCTGTTCCCCCTCCCCCAGATTTTATGTGTCTCCTACGCCCCTGAGTAAAAGCATGAGAAGGAAAGGAGAAGAGAAAACAAAGAGCTAGAGGACATAGCAAGGAGGAAAGCAGAAGAAGAGTGGGAAAATCAATTGCAAATAAGGATAGAGAAAAGGAAGTTAGAAGTCGAGCGGCTTGTTAAAGAATAGGGATGCAGGGAGGAAGAGGAGCAGAGATGAAAGTGGGACAGAGATGAGAGCAGAGAGAGACGTTCTTTGAAGGCGGTGGAGATTAAGATGGATTTGGCACATTTAGATGAGAAGGATAGGCAAGGGATACGAAGAACTCTACAGAAGTAGGAGAAACAGCACGGCTGCCCCATGGGCAGTTAGGGGTGCTGCTCGGCCCTCAGTGAGGGGAGAACATGGGATTACAAATTGAGCCAAGGGAAAGCAGTGGGAAGACCCAATGTTAAGGAGGCTTAGCTTTGACGACGAGAGAGAAGGGGACAGTGACAGTAATATCGGGACCAGAGGGGTCAGATGAGGATCAACAGGGGAGTGATGATGACGAAGAGGGAAGACCCTCTCACCACTCCAGGGAAGCAAGTACTGATAGAGACACAGTATAGGAAGGCAAAGAAGACATGGAAAGAGGAGACGAGAACATCGAAAGGGTGACTTCTGCGTACTAGGGGTGGATTGCGCAATGCGGACGATATTACTCCATATGTGCGGAGGCTCAGGGACCTGCCAGGATGGAAATGGTCAGAGATAGCAAAGGCGTTCACCACCACTAAAGACATGGGGAGACAGGACAGAGGGATGAGACTGGCACAGTTCCCATAATTGGAGAAGGGTGGTGGACGGCCTCAGTGTATTCCTTAGAAGCTAATGGATAAGGACAATTTAAGATGCAAGCTACCTTTGTTCACTGCTGGGCTGGGAAATTGATTCATGAGTATGAAAGACTGACAGCAGAGATGACATTAGCGGTGGGTGACATGAAGAGTTTACTCTCAGCCATTCTTGGGGAGGTAGCAGACGATGTATGGAGAAGAGCAGGGTATCCCGGAGTGACTGGACAGAACACAGCACGCAATTCAATAACTGCTGAGCGGCCTTATGGCAAGCTCTAAGGGTGCAATACCCAGACACCTTGGATACAAGCACGATTATGGAATGCAAAATGTGTGAGGAGGAAGACCCACTTCAATATATTCAAGAAATTCAAGAGCAATGGCATCTCAAGACGAGAGAGCTGTGGGACAAAACAGATGTGTTATTTTATCACATATTATGTCAAGGGTTGCCCGTGCAAGTGCAAAAACAGTTTAAGAAGCTAGTGGGGATAGAGGCTAAGCCGTGGTCACAAATTCAGCTAAACGTAGTGCACTATTGTAGGCTAATCAGACCTTCCAGGATTTTGCGGCATGAAATGGCAAATTTTGCGGCATAAAATGGCAAATTTTGCGGCACAAATCTTAATTTATTGCGCCATTTTTGCGGGACATTTTGTATTAACTGGAGGGTGTAAGATTGCCACATTACAGGAAATAGGCAGAGTGCAAGGCTACAAGAGAGCCAGGGTATCATTATTATGTATCTTTTGTATTAATTTAATAGGAAGAGTCCCAGATGTCTCTGGCTTGGCAGAACAGTGTTTGATTTGGCTACATTTCTGGTTTAATGTTCATGCCTATTTAAAAGTATTAACTAAATTGATCATTATCAGTTGTAATGCTGAAAATATTCCCCTTAATGTTCTCCAATCCCCCAAACACCCACACACCTCTCTCACCAACACACATCTCACCAACTCTCCATCACAACTTGCATTCCTTAACCTCTCACTCTGTCATACAAGTACTCACGTGCTATGTCACACTGTCAAGTCACAATTTGCACTGCCCAGTCCCTGCCACACTCCAAATCATACTCCCAACTCACACCTTACACTTTACAATTCCTCCCGCAATATACAGTCCTTCATTCTTTTGTGCTACTTCTGCATCTTGCATCCTTTCTCCCATTCTATCGCACTCTTCCCTCATCCTTTTTCCCCAATCTGCAGCTCACTGTCTCTTTCTGGCCAACCGCTTCCCCTCTACTTTCTGGCTCACTGACCACACGCTCCCTCTACTTTCTGCACCTCTGCTCGCTCTCAGATTTCTAGGCCACCACATCACTGCTTCCTCTGCTCTCTTGTGCAGCGCTTCCTCCTCTGACCCACTGCTCTCCCTCTGCTTTCTTGCCTATCACTTCACATCTCACCCATCACTCTTCCTCTTTCTCATAGTGCAACCATTTTTTAATTTTTTTTAAAATGTAGATTTTGACCCAGTTCCTCAAAAAAGGGGGCAGTTAAAAAAAGAACGGAGGATATGCTATTTTTAGACAACCCATTTTTGGAAATGAGCAGATCACCTTATTCTCAAAGGTGACCGGCGCATTTCCACAGGCTTGAGCTGTAGCACAAATTGTGCGCTGGCCAGCAGCCTTGAATGGTGTTCTGGGTTGTTTGACCGAAGTGTAATTATTTGCGGCAGAATTGACCGTAGTCAGTTTTGCTGCGAATTGGTTTGCACTTCAGCCAAACAACCCAAAATGTACCTATCACGACCATCCCACCCCCTCCCCTACTTAACTGCTTGGTCGCTGCCGCTTCCCCTGCAACCCTGCGGTTCCAGATCCGTCCCTCTAACGCGAGTCGGATCCGACTCCGCAGGGTCCCTGTTAAGTTATTTTCTTTTTTTTCTGTACCCGCCTCCAATTTTGAGGAAAAAGGGGAAAACACTTCTCCCAACCTAGACCAAAAATACTGAACATGGGGAGCGGGTGACACCCCCACAACACATGTTCAGCATTTATAAAAATCAATCGAATAGTACTGGACAAAATAGGTCAAATTGTAACATTCAATCGATTTTTGTCATCAAAATGGGCAGTACTTTGAATATAATCGCTCTCCCGACAGTGTTCTGCAAGCTCCCAGCACCTTTCACAGGGACAGGCCCTCCAGGTGCCTGCCACTGTAAAATGCGACCCAAAAAATGCATTTATATCCTGTTTGAGGAACAGAAATGCAAGCGACATAGCAGCGGTTCATACCTTAAAAGAAATGCATGACAGGGTCAGGAAAGACCCTGTCATGCAGTGGCAGCCCCACATCCCGTGCGCGTAGGGTTGCCTACAATTTCTGCACATTTAAAAGTGCATCTTACATGGAAATGAGGGATGCGCTTTTAAATTGACAGACCCGCCACTTGATCAAGGAGGTGAAAAAAGGCCATCTGAATGGGCGCTCATATAAAATGTGCCCATTCATGTGTCCCTTGTGGATTGGGCTGCACTTTTTTGGGGCGCAAGTGATGATATGTGTTAGCGCATTTCATTTCTTGTGTAAAAAGAAAAGTTGAGAACCTGGCACCCTGAGTATTATTTTTTTTAAAACAGTCATTTTTGCAGATTACTTTAAAAAAAAAAAATAATAATTTTTTTTAAAGATGCAATTTTTGCACAAAACGGACGTTTTTGCGGCATTTTGCGCAAAACGGCCGTTTTCGTGGTATTTTGCGGGATCGCAAAATCGCTATAAGCTGGAGGGTCTGGCTAATGCAAGAGAATGCAAGGAAGAAGCATGTGGAAAGAAAACAAGAAGCAGCAAAGGTAGTGCAGAAGAAATTATCCAAGCACACAATGAAAGGGGCAATGCTAACGAGTGGGCAGGGAGTAGTTACTCAGGATGTGCAGAACAGACCGGAAATAGCAGGGGGAGGCTTCACAGGGAGAAGGGATATAAATCAGTGGCCATAGGGACGAGGAAGGGCACTTCGGTGAAGAGGGTTTCGGTATCATAAGCATCAGGGTGCAGAGGGGCTTCACGGGGACAGCAAAGACCGACAGGGGGGTCCCGTATAATGTTGGGTGTGTGGACGAATGAGTGTGTAGGGACTGGGGTGGGATGCACCAGAATGGGGGAATACAGCACCAACCCACATATCAGACAGAGCAGACTGACTATTATGCCCAGGATAACACACAAGCGCAGACATACACTCTACGACAAACACACACACAGGCAGCACATGCAAGTGCAGTCATATCAGCTCATGACACATGCATTGCAGAACATAATAACCACGACACATGCAGACTTCACGATGCCGACTCCCATGCGAAAGCTGGGCGGAGCGGCTGTTGTAGGGGGCAATTCATTCACAGGGACGGGAATGTCATTATACCCACAATAGGACACCGCACAGACAGACCTGATGTGTTCAATCCTATCCGTTCCACCCAATCCGGCTGAGGAATCTCATATAGGGGTGACACAACTTTTTTATTTTCTCTGGATACAGGGGTGACCCAGTCCTGTATTAGGGAAGGAAGATATCCAATGCGAGGCATTGCCATGAATGTGCAGGGATTATCTGGGGCTACAGACTTGGCTACTTTTACCAATGAACTTCAACTTTCTGTAGAAGAACACGACCTGACCATGCCTCTGTTATATTCCCAACAGACACAAGTGAACATAATGGGTAGAGACATAATGAGCCGACTTGATATGACCATTTCATTCACAGACTAGGGGATAGTGTGCTTGACACCAGGAATTCATTACATGAACGTGAGGGAGCTCATCCAGGCATATTGTGGACAGACGGTACAGAGGGGCATGCCCACAGACATTGAGCTGTCCAATATGGAGCAGAAGAATTGATAGCATGGCTCCCAGGGTTACAGTGACTGTTGCGCATCCCCAATGAGTTGTTATTTAAACCACAGAGTTCCCCTCGATGAAAGGGAAGGAAAACTGATCTCAATGGAACTTGAGGCAGTTATAGTGAGAAACGAGAGAATAGTGTTGCATGGGACTGATGACACAGGACGATCATGGCTAACGGTGATTGCAGTGGGGGAGGGATACAGGTTGACTGATGTGACAGATGAGGAACTAGACCATCGATCAGACCATGAATTGGTGTTTCACTTAAGCAGTGCATACTGGGTGAGAATACATTACAGGGAAATGCCACAGAGAATGTCAGTATTGCGAAAAGCAACACCACCATTTCTCGAGGAAGACTTGGAGCGAGTACCCAGAGTCTTATGGACCAGTGATCCCTATGATGTGGGTCTGCTAAATGGGATAGGAGCGGTCAAGATAAAACTTAAACCTGGGGATATTTTACCAAGGGTGAGACAGTGGGCCTCATTACGACCCTCGCGGTCCCGTATTGAAGGATGCCGGCACGGGACCGGCACCCTTCATTACGGGATTCCCTATTACGAGGTTCCCTTGCGGCACCCGAAACAGACGTCTGGTAAAACCAGATGTCCTTTGCGGGTTCCACAAGGGGATCAAGGAGCTAATAACAGGCCCATTATTAACGGGCCCGTTATTAGCTCCATCCCCATTCCCATTGAGCCCTATGGGGGCTCAAATGGGAATGGGGAATGATTCTGTGCATGAGGAATTACTGGGTCCTCCAAGGTCGGAATGACCCGGTAATTTCTCATTCACAGACCCCGGTATTGGAGCCCGGTATGGAGGCAGCCATGGCGCTAATAGCACCATGGCTACCTCCATACTTGTAATGAGGCTCAGTATCTTCTATCAAAGGAAGCAGACAAAGGTATTTATGAGATCATTGCCATGCTAGTGAAGCAAGGCATTCTGGTAGCTTCAGAATCGCAGTGTAACACTGTGGTGTACCCTGTAAAAGAGGCGACCGGAGGTTGTGGTGTTTTATTCAGGATTTGCATCCCTTGAACCAAATTGTTGAAGTAGAATTCCTGTTATTTCCTAATTCAGCGGCAATTCTGTGTAGCATTCTGATGGAAGCTACCCACTTCACAGTAATAGACTCAAAGAATGCCTTCTTCTCCATACCGCTCCATGAAGAGTCACAGGACCTGACCTTGTTTCTATATAGAAAACGGAGTTGGAAACACACAAGATTACCGGAGGGGTACTGTGAGTCCCCTTCTATCTTCAATAGTGTGCTCCAGATGGATCCTGGCAACATACAGATGGGGAGCACAGTCATGCAGTAGTTGGACGACATTTCAATGTGTAGCAAGTCAGAGGAACAGTGTCGAAATTACTCAGTATACTTGTTGACAGTATTGGCAGAGAAGTGGTACAAAGTGATCAAGACAAAATTACAATACTGCCAGAAGGAAGTGCTATAAATCGGGCAACTGATATTGCAGCAAGGGTGAAAGTGACTGCAGAAAGGGCGGCAGTGATCTGCAGAACGCTGATGCCAATTATAGAGAGAGAAATGCAGCAGTTCTTGTACATCTGCAATTATTGCAGAGCCTGGGTGTTTGATTATAGCACATATACAAGACCCTTGTTAAACAGACACAGGGAGGAACAGAGAGGGGACGGCAAGTTGCTATGGACACACAAAATGACTGAAGAATTTGAGGAGCTGAAGAAAGCAATGTGGACAGCTCCAGTGTTAGGGATCCCAGACTAGCATGACAAATTCTATTTGGTCTCACACTCCAATGGAGTGGTGATAACTGCAGTACTCACACCGAAGACTACCCTAGGGCACAAGCCACTGGCCTAATATAGTGGATGTTTAGACCCAGTAATGAGAGGATATGTCTCTCCTGAAAGCTGCATCGCTCTGGCCAGAGCCCTAGTGCTGACCTGACTGGACTACTGCAACACCCTATACACTGGCACCATGACTTACAACATACATAAACTCCAGGTCCTTCAAAATAACGTCATCAGGGCAGCGCTTAACATTCCTAGATCAGCACACATTTCCGAAACTAGACAGAAACTCCACTGGTTACACATTCAAGAATGGATCTGGTTCAAAACACTCACACTGACTCACAAATGTCTTCACCGGGTAGCCCCCGCCTATAAACCTCAATCTTCCAGACCTACTAGAGCAGCCTACAAGCATCTCAATGTCAGCTCCAAATTCAAGCTCCAAAAAGTGGGGGCAGCAGCTTTCCCTCGATGGCCAGCAAACTCTGGAACGCTCTGCCTGTCTAACTTAGAGCCCAGGATTCCTTTGGGATTTTCTGTAAACAGCTTAAAACACACCTCTTTACTCATAAATTGTGCAATTAACGTACAACACCGGTACCCCTTACATTATGTATCCCACTGTACTAACTCATGTATGCCACCCCAGACATGTATACATTTGTAAAATATAAAATTTGCAAAATATATAAAAATGTAAACATTTTAAAATGACTGTATACCTGTAACCTGTGTTACAACTGTAATGTTTATGTAAGCAAGCGCCCAGATGCCTTTGGGCTTGGCGCGCTATATTAGCAACAAAAGATAAATAACTAAATAAATTAACCATGCGCACAAGCTCCGGCTGCTGGCGCATTTGCAGTAGAAAAGGCAACAAATATTACAATGGGGTGCAGTACCACGCTTTGCGTGGAGCATGCCCTCTTTGCAATCTTCGAAAGTCCCAAGTGTATGCTGACCACACAGATAGCTTCTGGACATGAGGTAATTATCTCAAATCCAGCAATAAAGGTGGTGAGGTGCAGAACTGTTAACCCAATAACATTTCTAGCTGAACCCTTGGAGGGGTGGAGATTATGTGCACGTCTGTACTACGTACATGGAACAGTATGACAACCTTCCCAAAGTGGGGGAGAAGCTACTTGAGGGGGGGAAAAGTGCTTTATATTGATGGGTTTCGACAATATACCAGACAACAGGGGAAAGAGACATGGGGATGGCAGAGGTGAGAAGAAAGTCAGAAAGGACAGTCAAAGTAATAGCAAGCGCGAAATAGCCTTCACATTTTTCAGCACAAGCGGCAGAATTAGTGGCTTTCATATTGGCATTAGAAGCACACAGGGACCAGGAAGTAACAGTGTATTCCGATTCGGCCTACAGCACATTCTAGGTTGTCACGATGGTAGAGGAGGGGCTTCCGATGTGCTGACGGCACACTGGTACAGCACATGCCCCTATTGGGCAGGCTCATAGATGCGCTCCAACTCCCAGTAGTAACATCAGTTGTGAAGTGCCAGGCCCAAAGGAGGGGGGGAGGACCTAGTCTACCGGGGCAAAGAACCTGCATACATGGAAGCAAATCACACAGCATACTTCCCTGAAGTAACTTACTTTGATTCCCCATTGATCACCTGTATCTGTGTGTGCAATATGACTCCACAGGAAGGCTATAATACGTTGCCAGCCACGCAGATAAGGGAATTTCAGAGAAGGGCACCAGTAGAGGTAAAGAATTATGGGTGAGAAGGGGATGTTCAATATCCCCCATGAGCGTTTTGTGGTGACAGGAGAGCACAGGCCAGCTCATAATTACAAAAGCACTATAGCAGATTGAGCTCCCGTAATTGCACTATCCTACTCATCTGGGTAAGGACGTACTTGCTGTACACATTGGGGAAGAGCGGTTCTGTCCAAATATGGCGGAGCACATAGCTGCATTCATAGAAAACTGTGTCACCCGTAAGAAATCCACTTCTCGGCAAACTATATGTGTAGTCAGAGGAAACATCCCAATCAGGCCTTTCCAACACCTCCACATAGACTATGTCGACATGATTCAGGTGTGCTAGTGCTACATGATAGTGGCTGTGTGCCCATTTTCCCGATGGATCGAAGCTGCTCACACCCTGTCGTTCCCAGAGCAGCAAAAATCCTTGTTAGAGAAGTGTTCCCACGATGGGCGTGTGCGAGGTCCTGCAGTCTGACAATGGGACTCATTTTGTAAATGAGACTTTTGAGCACATCACAACTCTATTGGCGATAAGCACACATTCTTCTATGCCAGAGGTGCACAACTGATTTTGACAGAGGGCCGAAAGTACCGTACATGGTGGCTATAGTGGGCCGAAAAGTAAATGTGGATGGGGCGGTAGGCGCGGTGGGGCGTGGCGTGGCAGGAGGCTTTTTCAACCCCCAATTTTTATTAAGCACATGGAAAAAGAATACGTTTTTGAGGTGTAATGATTTTTATTTGTATTTCAAACTTATATTTTGTTCTACACATTTTCCATTGTTACTTATTTCTATTTAGTTATTGCATATCGTCTGTTTAATTAAATTATATATATTTATTGACACTTGATTGGGCAATCCGTTATTTTGGACTGCTATACACTTAGCCGTTTGGATTGCCCAAGAGGAGTATGACCTTCGTTGAGTCAGGTTTACACAAAAAGCAAAGGATGTACATCTCCTAACTGTGCCTGCTTTAGCTTTATTTTTGGGTTCACTCTTGGAGTGCGACACTATGCCCCATAGCCCCCACCCCTCAACCAAACACTATGCCCCACGACACCCACCCCCAACCAAACACTATGCCCCATGACACCCACCCCTCACCAAACACTATGCCCACCGACGCACCCACCCCCAACCAAACACTATGCCCCACAACACCCACCCCTCACCAAACACTATGCCCCAAGACACCAACCCCTCAAGCAAACACTATGCCCCAAGGCACCCACCCCTCACCAAACACTATGCCCCACGACACCCACCCCTCAAGCAAACACTATGCCCCATGACACCCACCCCTCACCAAACACTATGCCCCATCACCCCCACCCCCAACTAAACACTATGCCCCACAACAACCACCCCGCACCAAACACTATGCCCCAAGACACCCACCATTCAAGCAAACACTATTCACCCACAAACAAAACACCATCCCAATGCCTCCTCACCCCCACAACAAACATCATCCCCATACCTTTGGTAGTTAGTGTTCTTACTGAGGAGGATACTTAGAATGCCATGGTGGCAGCCCTCAACACACATAAGTGTGGAATATGAGGGGTCTGCTATAAAATAGGTGATGCGAATCGTGAACTCTTCCATTTGTGCACACACAATGGAGGTGAGGGGATTAGGGCAAAAACAATTCAAGGACGCAGATCAGAAAAGCAGAGATGGCTGTTCCTTTGGGAGTCGGCTAAATGGCATTGGCATCAAAATATCTCTGCACTGTGCATCCTACATTGTTCAGTGGTCGAAGTGTATGAAAAGAAATAGTGGAACTATGTTCCCTGATGGTCTGCACCGCACAAACCCCATCCCTGCGCCCCCTCCCACACACAATCCAAACCCCCAACCAAACACACCTGCTATTTATGGGAATGTGCAGTGCACTGAAGTGCAAGCTTTAACTTCTTCCTATACTTTTATTTTAAAACTAAACCATTCCAGAAAGGTTTACTTTTAAAATAAAAGTATAGGAACAGTGAAAGTACAGTGAAAGTTAAAAATAAAAAGTTTGGGATCACCGTTCCCATCCACTTCGACCTCTGACATTGTTTACTTTTTGTCCATATATCCGGTGTCGGTGCCATTCACTGTCTATTGTTCAGCAGGTTTGTCTGTTATGCAGAAAACATGCATGGATAATGCTAGCTGTCCGCTATCGTGTAGATATCCCAGTTATTTATATGCGCATTCCTTTTTAAATGAAAGCACAATGCTTTTAGGTGTGTGCGCAGATCGTGTGGAATACACCAGAGCTGGGAGTATGTCTATTGCAGGGGAATATTTATTAATTACTGGAGCCGTCCCGCTGTTAGCTATGTATACTTGAGGCCAAGTGATGTGCACACCATATGTAGGCACCATAGCAGGTGCTGCATGAAAGCCCATTCTGCATGCGTCTTTCTCAGCACACAAATGGATGCGACTTTGACTCTCAAAGCGCTTTATAGGCAGGAAAGCAGCCATCACTCCAGGCGCATATGGGGGCCCCAAACTACTTTATTGGGTATTTACATGTTCATGGCTCTTCCCCCTCCTTTACAAGAGGCAGCAGCCAACTGCCCTGGGCAATCTAGCCAACATGAACACCTTGCTCCAGGGAGCAGAACCTGCATTCTGGCAGCCCTGCTGAGTTTAAATGAGAAAGGAAAGTCAAACAAAGACTTTCCTAATGGAGGGCGGCCATTGCTAATTGCGGGCTGCTCTCCATTAGAAAAGTCCTTAATTGCCGCGGGCCGCAAAAAATAACATGCCGGGCCACAGTTGGCCTGCGGGCCGTATGTTGTGCACCCGTGTTCTATGCCTATCACCCGCAAGTGAATGGGCTCTGTGAGCGCCTCAACGACATGCTCAAAGAGAAGATTGCTAAAATAAATGCCACCCTAAAAAGGGGATGGCTCCATTGTTGGCCTTTAGCCCTGCTTGCACTGCACAATCAGGCAAGATCCGACCACCACTTAACACCCCATGAGGTGGAAACTGGATGGCGCGTGAAACTCCCCCTGACTCCTCCCGCTAGGGCATTGACAGATGCCCATGCCACCTCCGATGGATTTGGAAATGAAATGCACAAATAAATTGCTTCTTTGATAGCTAGTGACTCTTATTTCTTGCCAACTGCAGGCACAGCAGGAGAGGTCGAAGAACAACGAGGAAGATAACACCCTTGAAACTTACGAAGCACTCCTAAAGCCATCACTACTTTACCATGGGGGACAATTTTCTGCTGTGGAACTTCATAAGGCCCTGGTATAAACCCAGGTTTGAGGGGCTGTACGTCCTGGAGCAAGCTACAGATCGTAGAACTAAGTGGCAAGAAGGTATGGAACTACATTGGAGACGTTAAGCCCTGCCAAGGTGAGACCTCTTCCCACCCAAACAAAGATGACAATGCAAGAAGAAGAGCAAGATAAGGAAGAAGCACAACAAACGTGGCTTTTCCAGTCCACGACCAAAGAGTTAGGGAAGGACAATATGCACACCTAGATTAGGCACACTATCCTTTCCTTACATTAGGTCTTCATCGAGAATGTTCAGAATTTCATAGGTACATGGTTCCTAATCGGCATATGTCCTTTCAAAGGCCCTTTATTAGATTTGTGATGCAATCCAAAACATAGCGGATGATTCCTCCACAATTGTTTTTCCATGCTTTTTTGCTTTATGTAGACCAGACCTACCCAAAGCTGACCCACAGAGATTCCAGTATAATTACACTCCTCAGTGATTAGAGAATGTGCATAGTTTGGAAGCGATTGTTCTATGCAACACTCATCCAATACTATAGACGTACAGTTTAACCTAACACACACTAATCTCCTAATTACACATTCTTGAGGCTTTTCAGGTGAATTTTACAGACCCTTTGGAGCAACGCGAGAAAACACTGAGTAATAACAAAATGGGAAATGTAATTCGAAATGTCGTGATAACGTTCTGTGCGTTCTGCTGTCCCTACCTCTTTACCCTCCTTGTTCTATGAAGATTGTTATTTTGACATGCACAAGCCTTGAACCTTAGTAATGTAACCCCTAGCCATGCTGTTATGGAAGCTATTATGGGCAGCCAATGAGCACTGCTTAAAGGAGTAAAGAGACTTAGACACAGTGCAGACATAGATTTCAGCCAGGTAAATACCTATCTAACTGATTTGGCTCGTATTTCAAACAACATGTGGTACAAACACATGGGCAAGGTAGGGGAAGGAAACCACATGGGAGGGCTGTTATGTCTGTTCTCTCATCCCCTATGCCATGAGTGCATCCAGGACATTTGTAGCAACTGAAATTCCAAAGCCCAGAGCACAATGCCTCATGCATTTATCATTCTGCACCATAAGAGGACAATTCTGAGGGAGACGAGCCACACTAAGGTGGATGTCCAGAAAGACGTTCCCGTATGAAGATATTTACATTAAGACTCAGGAAATGATGGACGATTACTGGAGTACAGACAAGATGATAGAATATATCACCGAAGGTCCACGCAAATGAGAAACAAAGGTAGTGACACAAAAGGAGTTACAATGCCACAAGACAGGACCAAGGGAGATAATAGGAATGCCAGGATGCTGGGAATGACCGCAGATGCTAGTGTATGGACAAGTGTACACAGCAGATAGGTGGAAGGAAGGAGTGGATGGGAGCAAAGCACATAAACTCCTAACAGTTCCAGTGGAAGTAGTGCAAAAGGAAAATTACAATTGCCTCAAGGAGTGGGAAGCAAGTGCAAAACTGCCCACATGGGTGGAAAATGAAGCAGGGACCATGCCCATTATACCACTTGAGGATGCTTCTTTATGTTTCCAGAATGGTGGTCCAGTAAAGGTTGGAGAGAATAAGGGGTGCAAGCAGATCTTGGCGATACCAGGCTGTTAAGTAGTGAGCCCGAGACAAGAAAGTGTTGAACAAAAAGCTTTATTACACAGCTCACCAGTTTCACGCTGTAGTATACCAAAACAAATTACGTGACTTCCTTCCTTCAAATAAAACAGCTAACAGTTCGCAGCAGGACAGAGCGTGGTCTTCGCCAGCCCGTTTTTAAGTAAATGTCCCAAATGTTGTCTAGGGAGTTCATCAGGCTCGTGGCTGCAGGCTTTTCTGAGTTTCAGCCCACTGGCCTGCCCGACCTTAGAAGTCGAAGAGAATAAAAAAACACAACACCCAGTGTTCCTCCTCACACTCCTTACGGATCCTTTCAGTCAAATGTTTTTCTCCGCTGCGTCGCTGACCTGGCCCGTGGATCGGATAGGGTGTTCTCCGGCGGTTCTTTCTCTCCTCCCTAGTATGCCCACTGGTACTCGGTACCGGCCTCGCTCCACTCCGGAGCCTCTCCGTCAGCCTCCATCCACTCCTTTCAAACAAGACCCCCTCTGAGCGGTTTGGTGAGGCTTTTAACCCAGGTGCCCCTCCTTCCCAGTAATTACTGCCGGGTGTTACCAGCAGCGGTTTCCCCACACCTGATGCTAATTCTCCTCCTCCTTCCTGCTCAGCTCTAGAGGTATCAGCCTTGGTTTTAGTCACTGACTGTGGGGGTCTGCCTGAATATGAAAGCATGTTTTCCCGTCTCCCTTGCTTATTTTCCTTTCCCATATTCTGGCTTTTATACTGATGCCGTATTTGGTGGGGCATTCTGGGATATGGAGTTCGTATGTGTTTTATTTCACATGATTCACTCAAGGGCAGCATTATTTTATCCGTTGGCTTACACCCCTCTCTACTGTTCTGTTCCGTACCCTCCCTTCGCACAGTAGCTCAGGTGGCTGCCTCTTCTACACCCTCACATACTCCCCCCAAAGAGCCATGCCGTTCGGGCATGTCCATGGCTCGGTATAAGTAATCAGCCACCAACTGATACTTTCCAGGCTTGTGTACAGTTGTGAAGTTGTATGGTTGTAGAGTCTAAAACCATCTTAGGACTCGATGGTTGGAGTCTTTCTGGGTAGCCAACCCCTTCAGAGGGGCATGATCAGTAAAGAGGGTAAAACGCCTCCCCAGTAGGTAATACCTTAGGGACTCCACCGCCCACTTGATTGCCAGGCATTCCTTCTCCAGGGTGGAGTACGGGATCTCATGGGGAAGGAGTTTCCTACTTATGAAGGCGATAGGGCACAGGTTTTCCTCCGTCCCCTGTGATAGGACTGCTCCCAGTCCAAATCCCGAGGCGTCTGCCTGTAAGTAGAATTCTTTTGTAAAGTCTGGACAGTGGAGTACAGGCTGAGTTGAGATCATCCGTACCAATGTTTGAAAAGCCTGTTTTACCTCTGAGGTGATCTGCAGGGGATGGTTGGTTTTCAGTGCGTCCATGAGGGGCCCCGCTATGGTCAAGAAATGGAGCAGGAACCTTAGTACCCCACAAATCTCAGAAAGGCTCAGATTTCTTTTCTGGTTTCAGGCATTCACAGCTTTTGTAGGGCGTGGATTTTGTCCAATAGTGGAGTTATTACACCCCACCCCCCCACGGCATACCCCAGGTATTTGGTAGTCTGGGCTGCCAGTTTAGATTTTTTTGGGTTAATGTGTAAACCTGCTTCTTTTAATGCCTGTATTACTCTGATTAAATGTGACAAATGTTCGTTCCATGTATTGCTGTAAATTACAATATCGTCCAAATAGGCAGCCGCATATTGTTCATGGGGTCGTAATATTTTGTCTATTAGGGCTTGAAATGTGGCTGGTGCTCCATGTAGCCCAAAGGGTAAAAGGGTTTTCTCTTGATCGGCAGGTTCGAGGGGAATCTGCCAATACCCTTTTGTTAAATCCAGGGTGCTCAGGAAGGCGGCGGGACCCAGTCTTTCTATGAGCTTGTCGATCCTGGGCATTGGATATGCTTCATATCGGGAGATGGCATTCAACTGCCGGAAGTCCATACAGAACCTGGTGGTACCATCTGGTTTTGGTACTAGGACTACTGGGGAACACCAGGCGCTTTTTGAAGGCACAATGGTTCCCAGGGTCAGCATGTTTTCTATCTCCTTGGCGATCTCACCACGTTTTGACTCTGGAATTCGGTACGGCCTAAGGCGTACTATTTTTCCATCCTCCGTGGGTATGGAATGGGTAGCCATATGTGTTCACCTGGCAATGCCTGAAAATGTCCCAGCTACCGTTTTTAAGGTATCAAACAATTCAGTTCTTTGGGTCTCACTCAATTGTTCCCCTACTTGCACATCTAATAGGCTACTAGGGCTGTTCGGAACCATTTGTTCTGGGACCAACATATCCAAAAGGGTCGAACATAGCACACTCCGGGTTCCTTCTTTCCACAACTTGAGTAGATTGATATGATAGTTCTGATATTTGTTTTTCCGTTCAGGTTGTTCCACTTCATAGTTCACCGGCCCCAGGATTTTGGTTATCTGATTAGGTCCGTGCCATTGAGCCAGCATTTTGTTTGTGAGGGTTGGTAGTAGCACCAGAACTGTATCCCCTATCTTAAAGGATCTAGGTCTACTTTCTTGATCATAGTATTTTTCTTGTTTTTCTTTGGCCCTACCCAGGTTTTCTTGAGCATAGGCGTTCAGCTTTCCCAGTTGCCCCCTTAGGTCACTGACATATTCTGTGAGGGACTTTTCTTCTTGTTGTTCCCAGGTGTCCTTTAGCAATCTCAACACCGACTTGGGTTGTCTACCGAACAACAACTCAAAAGGTGAGTATCCCGTCGATGATTGCGGGGTATCCCTCAGAACCATTAATGCCCATGGCAAAACCCTCTCCCACCCCAATCCGGTGGGACTGGTGGCTTTTCTTATCATCTGTTTAATTGTTTTATTGTAGCGTTCCACCAGCCCATCTGTTTGTGGGTGGTACACTGAGGTTTTAAAGTGATTTATTCCTAGGGTTTTGCACATCACTTTCATCACCACCGACATGAAATTGCTTCCTTGGTCTGTTACTATTTCATGGGTATTCGTACTCGAGCAAAGAAAGGTAATAGGACATTGCACACTTGCCTCGCTGAGGTTCCTCTTAAAGGGAAAGCTTCGGGATACCTGTTGGCGTAGTCCACTATCACCAGGAGGAACCGGAACCCTCGACTGGAGGGTTCTAATGGCCCTACAATGTCCATTCCTATCCTCTGGAAGGGTTCCTTGATCAGGGGCATTAGTTGAAGTGGTGCTCTGGCCGGTATGTGGTTGCTCATTTTCTGACAAATGACGCACTCCTGGCAATATCTGGCTATGTCTGCATATATCCCAGGCCAGTAGAAGTCTTGTAGTGCCCTTTTCCCGTCATGTTTTCTGCTAAGTGGCCCCCTGTTGAGTGATCATGAGCCAGTTGAATCAGTGTCTTCCGATATGACTGTGAAACCAACAATTATTCTTTCTCTCGGTTGTCTGGGCCTCGGGTTACCCTATAATATAGCCCCTGATTCTCCTTGAAGTATGGAGTGGTAATCGGGTTTTCTCTTATGGCTAAGGCTTGCTCGTGTGCCCTTTTTCGTTTTTCATCCAGACCTGCTTTGGTCCTGAAGGAGGGAAGGTGGTCCCCCACTCGCCAGTCTATGAGTGCAATATCCATTTCTTTTTTTTCCATTCAATTTAGCCTTCCTTTTCTGGGTCCTAGAGGCCTTCTCTCTTATGACCCGTCCTCTGATCTACATTTGGGAAAAAGGGGCTTCTTGTAACCATTTATCAAAATCTGGAATATCTGTCCCTATAAGGACGGGAGCTGGTATGGTGGGAATAATGGCTACTTTAACCGGTATTTCATTACCCTGTACCCCTATCACAACGTCTCGAGTAGGGTACCCTTTTATATCCCCATGTACACATTTAATGTCAATAGTTCTCACCGGTCTTGGGTCTGGCTCACTCACATGCGGTTGGATGGCCGTCTGTCTGCTGCCGCTATCCATCATGGCTTGTTGGGGATGGCCATCCACTGTTACTTCAATCACATATGGCAGTTTCTTCCGCTGTCCGTGAGCTTGTAATGTTCCAATCTCCATGGGTTCTGTTTTGTTTCTCTTGGCATAGAACCTGGCAATGTGCCCCCATTCCCCGCATTCAAAGCATTGGGGTGCCTGCCCTTTCAGTATGCTGGTTCCGTTATTGGGCTTAAGCTCGGTTCTGTTCCGTGGCTCTTGCGTACCTCCCTGAGGATTACTGCGCAAGGAGGGAGTTTCAGGGTGATACCTTGCCGGCAGGGCCGTAAAAGTGTGTGGTGTCCCAGATTTTTGGTATGCTGTGGCCACATCTATGGCTTTCAACAGGGTCAGGTGATTATGTTGCCTTACCCACCGTTGGATGGGACCTGGTAGGGCATCAATGAATTGCTCCATCATTAACTTCTCCTTGATCTGCCCAATCGTGGCTGTAGTGGGTTGCAGCCACTTCTCTGCTAAGTCTTGCACTCGATAAAACAGCTGTCTTGGGATTTCGCCGGGTTTTAGTCGTGTTTCTCGAAACTGGAGCCTATAAGATTCCTCATCCATCTCTAGCCTCTCCAGTACTGACTTCTTGATGTCTACATACGGTGTGTCCCCGGTAGGGTTGGCCGCCTGATAAGCTCCTTGCATTACTCCAGTGAGTAGTGGGGCCAAGAAGAATGGCCATCTGTCCTGTGGTCATTTTGCTGGCTGGGCTATTCGTTTGAAATTCACAAAGAAAAAACTGGGGTTGTCCCCCACCTGGTACTTTTGTAGCACGGTAGGCGGAATGGCTGGATGAGCTCGATGTGCCGCTACTGACTCCTCAAAAATTCTCAAGGCCTCCATGCCCTGTTCTTGAGCGGCAGTTTGCACTTGGAGAGCCTGTTGTAGGGCTTGTCTGTCCGCTTGGGCCTGATGGCCTTGCACCTGCACCAGTTCTTGCAACTGCTGTTGCCCTTCAGCCAAGGCTTTTAAGACTGCCTCCATTCGGTTGGGTAGACATGTCGTCTCAGGATCCCACCGCTGCCACCACTGTTAAGCAGTGAGCCCGAGACAAGAAAGTGTTCAACAAAAAGGTTTATTACACAGCTCACCAGTTTCACGCTGTAATATACCAAAACAAATTACGTGACTTCCTTCCTTCAAATAAAACAGTTTACAGTTCGTAGCAGGACCGAGCGTGGTCTTCGCCAGCCCATTTTTAAGTAAATGTCCCAAATTTCCTTTAGGGAGTTCATCAGGCTCGTGGCTGCAGGCTTTTCCGGGTTTCAGCCAACTGGGCTGCCCGGCCCTAGAAGTCGAAGAGCATAAAACAACACAACACCCAGTGTTCCTCCTCACACTCCTTACGGATCCTTTCCTGTCAAACGTTTTCCTCTGCTGCGTTGCAACGTGGCCGTGGATCGGGTAGGGCGTTCTCCAGTTGTTCTTTCTCTCCTCCCTAGTACGCCCACTGGTACTTGGGACTGGCCTCACTCCACTCCGGGGCCTCTCTGTCAGCCTCCTTCGACTCTTGCCAAACAAGACCCCCTCTGAGTGGTTTGGTGAGGCTTTTAACCCAGGTGCCCCTCCTTCCCAGTAATTACTGCCGGTGTTACCAGCAAACGGTTTCCCCACACCTGATGCTAATTCCCCTCCTCCTCCCTGCTCAGCCCTCGATGTGTCAGCCTTGGTTTTAGTCACTGACTGTGGGGGTCTGCCTGAATATGGAAGCATGTTTTCCCGTCTCCCTTGATTATTTTCTTTTCCCATATTCTGGCTTTTATACTGATGCCGTATTTGGTGGGGCCTTCTGGGATATGGAGTTCGTATGTGTTTTATTTCACATGATTCACTCAAGGGCAGCATTATTTTATCCGTTGGCTTACACCCCTCTCTGCTGTTCTGTTCCATACCCTCCCTTCGCACAGTAGCTAGGGTGGCTGCCACTTCTACACCCTCACACAGGCATGAAGGTCGGAACTGCAGTGCTTATGGACCACTAATGGGCCTGCGTGTCGAGGGCATACCTGCAATTGCCACCCAACTGGGAAGGAATGTGCTGACTCGTACAGTTGAAACCACCTGCATTGGCAGTGCCCCAGAAGGGCATACAAGCAGACAGATTCCCCAAAATGGATACTCACCAAAGAAAGAAGAGATCTCTAGGGTTGACCATAGGGAAATGAGAGAACTATGCATCATCAAAAATGGAAGATGCCCTTGACGCGATACCACCAGAGCAGACGCTTCAGCAGAACAGAGATGTTCATCACGTTAATCGTTCCAGCAGTCCAAATGACGATAAATGCCAAGTGTCTTCAAATAACACGTTGGAAGCAGATACAGATGATAAATTCAATTGCCAAAGGGCTCAATGCCATCAAGGTAGAGCTGCGAGCAGTGAGCTTAATGGGTCTCCACAACCGATATGTTCACGGCCCTGGAGTGAGGCGTTTCCGCCAAGATCGGGCTTTTTTACTGTATATTCATTCCTACCCATAACAAAGACAATGGGACCCTGACTGAGGCCATTACCCGGCTTTCATAGTTACATGCTAAGATGGAGGCAGAAACGAACACTGTAGGAAAGGACAAAGGCTGGCTGTTGGATATCTTCTCATGGATACCAACCTGGATGGCCAATGGACTGAAAGTATTGGTGGCAGCCCCGATACTAGTGTTGTTCGCCTTTTGTGTCATCAGAATAGCCATCAAGCAATGCAAAAAGACCACTGAAAAAACCATAGGGATGAAAGTTTTGGTAGACTTAGAGACTGAAAAAGATGAAGAGACAAAGATACGGAATACACTGAAATCACAACAGATGCAGTGTCCTTTGTTCCCGGCAGGAATGGTGTTCGACTTCCCATTCAACACCCGTGACTATTGGGGGAAATGGTTTTGGTGTTTGGTGCAACCCTGGATGAGACTGCAGTTACCTGACATGGAGTTTGGATGACCATGCCAAGCACCATGGATATCTCAGAGGGATAATGAAGGTTTGGCTCCATAAGTTACACGTGAACAGAGAGAGTCGTGTAGGTAATGTGGTCAACTCGTCGACCAGAGGGCAGATTGAAGATGGAGGTCCAGTTATGGCCCTCATGACCACCATACGACTCTCATCCCCAAGCCAGAGACAGGACAGATGCACCTTACTCTTAGGCCCTTCACCACCATCATCGATGTATTGCAGATTTGAGAAACGTCAGCCATTCAGGCCATACCCAATCTATGATATTGAGGAGATGGAGAGGTCAGCAATCGAACAGGTCGACTGACCACAAATTAAGAAGCCAATGACGGCATCACTGACATCACGACGTAGCCGCACTTAGACATGAAGTACATAGTCATCCATTCACAAAGTTACACAAACATGCATTTGTTTATTGCATATAGACACAAAAAACATTCTTATGACTCATGCAAATAGATGTCTGACACACAAACAAATCTCATTATATAGCCATATTCTTCGCCAAAGCTGAACCGCAAGACTCCAATGTATACGTATGACAAGCTTGCACATGCTTGATTGCTGCTAACACAGAAAGCCATAAGGACAAAAGTGGAAGGTATAGGCCCACTGAAGTGAATGAGGAAGGGGAGACCGGCTTTGAGTACATCGAAGGGCTGGCATGATCACTGCAGCCAGAGGCAAGCAGAACGATGCACCCACCCAAGGACAGGTGGAGACAGGAAAGTTCCTGGTTACCAATATGATAAGCCACCTGTAAGAAATTCTGGCTACAATTCTCATAATTACAGGCAAGAAAGCTCCATTTCGTGGTCTCAAAACACATGACCCGGCAGAGCAAGCCAATGCTGTAAGGAACTCATGGTGGCAACAGTAAAGACAGACACAAGAGATCACAGTTCAGCTGTGTTTATTGAACTTTTTAATGGGTGAGTTAAACACCTAATCTAAACCTATATCTAAGATGGGCGCAATCTACAACCATCAAATAATAATAAGGCAGTCCTAGTGGCATCTTGTCAAATAAAAAGGGCCTATACAAAAAAAAAACTTTTGCCAGTTCCTTATTGCTAAATTACAAAAGAGTGTGGGATAAGGTTCAGCAGAAAAGAAAGAAGTGGTCACAAAATGAAAAGTCAGGATGGTATGGCTGGGTCTCCCTTCCCCATGTTTGAAGCATAGGAGAAGGCAGGACTCTCGAGCGCAGCGCACTCCTTGGCCTCGTCAGCATGAGGTTCACAGTTCAGGTCAACTATATCAAAACCCTTCAGAGTCTCCTTCTTGCAAAAGTCTCTTGTCTCAGAAGGCTGGCTGATTCAAAGAAACAAACAGATAAACAGAAAGTGACTTTGGTACTCTCGTACCTTGGGCGATTGCTCTTCGCCCCTTGGATCTCCCTCTGTCGGGTTCGAATCTTTCTTGCAAATTGGGCCTCCCTCTGGCCAGTTCACTACAGCCTTTCAAATATTGCGTGTATGAGTCAAATGTCCTATAAACAATCCCACACGGTGGACAACCCTTGACCGGATTTACTCTTGTCGACAAAATGTTCACAGGTTCCCTTCCCCTAGCTCTCCTCTGGCCATAGGTCAGAGACTTTCAATTTTATAAGGGATTTCACTACACCCTTATAGGACCACTCTGAGGCCTCCCGTTACCCCTTCCTAGGGTTTCTGTTTCTTGTAGTTTCAAAGGATAAATCCCAGTCAGTGTCTTTTGAATGAGCGCCCATGTGGCGCGAAACCCTCTGCACCTGGACCTCAACTGGGCTTTCTCTAAAGTTTAACCACATACAGAAGTTCTTTGTCTTTCATATTCCTTGCATTAAAAAATGTTGCCACTTGCAACCTTGGGCACAACACAGTTCGGATTACTATCAGCTTCCTCCGACTCACCGGCTGTGCTGAACACATTGGCTTCTTTGTTCTCTGGAGTCAAGAATAGTACCGCGGTAGCCAGCTTGCCTCTCTGCCTGTGTTATCAAAGTGGGAGGCCCCCGTGTACCCTGTGACATCTGCTGCTTCGCACGCCGGCCGTTGCTCCCAACCTTATGCTTTCCCTTTCTGACTGGTGGGCATATGCGGAGTAGCAAGAGAGGTATACATATGTCTCAGAAACCCAAATGGAACAGAAAGACTGCAGATATCCCGAGAGGGCGATAGAACCTGGTTGGGGTATATCGATTCTGTAACTCCATAGTGAATAAAAGAATAATAAGGAGCACTGGCCTGAGTCCAGTCTGTCTGTAATCTCACACTGCTATAGGACCCCTGCCACTCCTTGACAACTAAATAGAGGGGACAAATAACTAAATAGATGGGATAGATAGCTAGATAGATGGGATAGATTGATAACTACAGAGGACGGGAGATAACTAGCATTTGTAAGGCGCTTATACAACAAGTAAAATCGTGTTAGATGGGATAGATAACTAGATAGATTGGATAGAAAGCTAACTAGATATGATAGATGGATAACTGGATAGATAGATAACTACAGAGAAAAGAGATAACTAAATAGATAGATGGGATAGATCACTAGATAGATAACTAGATATGTGGGTTAGATAGACAACTACACAGAAACATAGATGGTATAGACAGATAACTAGATAGATGGCAAAGATAGATAGATGGATAGCTATATAGAAGGGATATATAGATAACTACACAGAAAGGGATATAACTAAATAGATAGATAGATAGATAGATAGATAGATAGATAGATAGATAGATAGATAGGACAGATAACTAGATGGATGGGATAGATAATTACAGAGGAAGGGAGATAACTAAATAGATAGATGGGCTAGATAACTAGATACATAACTAGATAGATGGGATAGTGTCACGATTCCATTGTGGGCCCGGGGGTGGCAGGTCAGGAGGAGGGGAAGCCCCTCTTCTAATAAGGTAGGGAGACAGTGGGCAGGTATGATGGCTGGCTGGCGCGTGCATGTGGGGGGGCGCGTCACCGCTGCAGCCAGTAAGGAAGGGCCTACCACAGAGGAGGCAATGCCCAGCACAATCCAAGGAGCTGTGAGCATGTGCGAGCTCAGCATGTGCAAAGAAAAGCCTAGCACGTGCGAGAAACCTACGCCCCTGTGCATCTAGCCCCAACAGGGTGTGGCTCAGGGCTATAAAACCACGCCCTGGACTGCACCCTGTGCTTAGCGTTTCATCTACTCCTACCAAGAGTAGTGTTCTGCTTACCACTCCTGTTGTCAGTATCCTTCAGCATCTCTACGCTTACTGTTTTGGCTTGCAGCATCCTTCAGTTGCCGCTCTGGTCGTCAGTGCTCTTCTGCAGCCTTCAGTATCCCGGTTACAGCAGTTCATCTGTAAACCTTTGGTTCTTTGTTGCATCTCTTCTTTGGACTTTGGTTCTTCCTCTCGCCTTCGAAGCCTGTCTCACATGCAGTGTCTGAGAACCTGGAAAAGCAAGCAACTGGGTGAGACTCTGCATCCTGCTGCTACCCTCGCCCTACCCGCCTCCTCAAGAGCTCACCTGTGCCTGGAAATGAGTTCTCCTTCTCCGGCTTTCCACTTCGGCTCCTCCGTTAGCTGCTCTGCTCCTGGTTGGGGCACAGGAGAAAAGACAGTTAAAGGCAAGCCAACAATTGTGGGAAAAACAAACTCCTGTTCCCAATCATCGTGTTACAAATAAACTTACCTGTTCGCCACTGTATCCTGTGCTCTGCAGTGTTCTGACACACATCTTCAGTGAAGGAACTGGAGATTGATACACACTAGACGCCTGGAACCAATCATCGGTACAAATAAGTTGAGCCGCGCCCATGCGTGCCAGTCAGCCACGTCCTGGGGAGGGGAACGAAGGGGGAGATTCCATTAAAATACAGTAGACTTACCTTGTGTTCATCTCCAGGTTCATCTAATACCCCCAGGACACCACACCCCAGAAGTCCCGAAATCATGCAGGCCCCTCCCAACCTCATGGTCCCTTGGAGGTTAATCCCCAGTCGGCCGGTGGGGGAAGGTGTTGCTGGGATAAACGTCCGGGCGAAGGTCACCATTAAGGGGGCTAATCTGCATTACAGACCGGACCAGGCACTCCTGTAGGGCACCAGAGGTAAGCATGACAGGTAGATAGATAACTACACAGGTACATAGATGGGATAGACAGTGTGAAGGCATCACAAATTAAGACCCAGACAACAGACTTAAAGTACAAACAAAAGATATTTATTAACTTACATGTTCGGATGGATGAAGGCCTAACTTGCCCTATACTAAGGTAGGATATCCCTACCTGAGGATAACTAAGGAAAGCCTGACTCAAAGAGTTCAACTTAATAGTCTGTCTGTGTCCAAAACCAATCCTTGCCCTCACAACTACAAATAACCAATGTATAGGGATATCAAAGTCAAACAAAATAGTGTTCAACTTAAAGTTCCGAGCTTCCTCCAGCTCACAGCTTTCTTTCAGCTCCCTTCCCAAAGTATAAAACAGTTCCACAAAAAGTCTCAAAGTTTCCCGTCTTAGGTTCAAGGTTATGCATTTGTAAATAATCCTTGAGGCTCCTTTCCCCGAATTTTCAGGCAACACAATTCAAACACAAATGGGCCTTGAGGCTCTGTGCTCAAGACAATCAAATGTAGCTCCTCAGGTCTCAGGGTTCCCTTCCCCAAGTTTCCAATAACACAGTTCAAAATAAATGGGGTCGTGAGACTTTGTTCTCAAGGCAACAAGTGTGGTTCGACTGCAATGGTTTCTTTAGGCTGTTTCACAGTGTCCTTGTTTCCTACCATTCAGGGCTCACTGATCTAGGTGCAGTTGTCAGACCTCACAGTCCACCTATCAGAGGACGCACAACCAGGATCACTGGACTCCTCAGCTGACACAGGTTTCTGGCACTTGCTCCTATGCACCAAGTCCCCTTCACTTAGTTAATGTTGTCGGCCTCTTGGCTTTATGTGTAGTCTTGCACTCTGTTGGCTCCTCGTTTTAAGCCTTGTGGCTCTGCCACCACATATCACACACCTCTGGCCAATCCGTGGCCTTGCCACACTGCAGTTACTCAGCAAAGTTTACTGTTTGGCTTCCTTTAGCCTTTGATGTATTTTACTCTTTCAGTTCGATATTTAATATGTACTTACTTGCTTGAAGGTTGAGGTTCAATTTAGTTTGGTATTCAATATGCATGAATTGGCTTCAAGGATAAGTATACATTTCCTTTAGCATTCAGCGTGCAGTAATTTTGTTTGAATCTAAAGTTCCCTTCACCTCAGGATACAAAAAGCATTTTTTTTCTCAATGGTTAAGGTTTTATTAATTTCGGTAATTTATAGGTATTGCTTTGACTTAAAGTTCAGTTTCATTCAGCCAGCTGTTTAATATTTGTTAGTTCCACTTTAATTGAAATGCCCAGCATTCAGAGACGTTCAAAAACGTTATTTTCAAGATATGCGACCACTCTGATACAAAGTTCTCCTTACGCTGCAACATTCAACAATGGAATTGACTTTGTACCGGAGACCTTTGAAAATGCTCTTCTCAAGACACGCGGCCACTCTGATACAAAGTATTAAAGTATTCTGTAACAATGGCAATGTTCAATCATTCGCACACCGGGTTTCTCATCTGGTAGAAACTCACTGGTCTCTGCAATAGTTCTTCCAGCGGCGCAAAACACACAAATTCCTGCTTACGCTGTCGTGGGTCCAACTCGGCACTCCTGTGTCGGCTCATTGACACAGAGGAACAAGCACCGCTGATGTGGGGAAAAGGGACAGCCTCTCCGCACAGCTCCCTTCTCTGCTTTAAATCCATAGCCTGGAGCCCCTGCTCCCACGCCATGCTTTGTTAGACTACTTCTCCTTGTAGTCGCCAGCATCTCGGCATACTGCACACAATGGACCATCCCATAGCAGTTTCCTCCAGCGGCTCGCCTCTCTTCCAACAAGGTGCCCTGCTGCTCACACGGCCTCCCTGCCGCTCCCCTCTCTGTTGCTTTTCCCTCCTCTTTTTATACACCTGAAACCCTCTAACAGGTTGCAGGTGTTCTTTCTCAATTAGACTCCCCATATTATGATTAAGGGGACATGCTTGGCCTGCACAACACCTTGCAGGCATCTTCTTTGCCCCAGTACCAGAGTGGAGAATTGGTATAGTGTTCATTACTGTCAATTGCCTCTTTCCCGTCTCAGTACTACCAAGCGTTACAAAAGGGAGAATGTGGGGAGTGGACTTGCAATAACCCAGTTAGGTCGGGGAAGGGTCAGGTTGGTCGTCACTAGGAAAAGAGAGATACCATATTTCGCCACTTTTACACATAAAGCTGTTTGCCCTCTTTCTGGTATGTTTGGATGGATGGTATCTCTTACCCTTTTCTTGGTCAGCGGGGCATGGATAACAATATCCCATAACTGTCCCTGAAAGGGAAATGTGGAGTACCGCTTCTCACCTGACTGTATCTCACTTCCACTCCCCAGGGACCCTCCGCCTACATGATCTTCCCTCGCTTCTCCACCTCCAGGGTCAGGATCCAAGAGTGATGGCCTTCTCCTGGCCAACTGAGCAGAGGCTCCAAGAGGAGTAGGAGTGAGAACACACTCAGGTTTCTCACAACAGATAGATAGATGGGATGGATAGATATCAAGATAGATAGACGGGATAGAAAGACAGATAACTAGATACATAGGATAGATGGATACTAGATAGAAGGGCAGATAGATAACTACAGAGAAATGAAGATAACTAAATAGATAGAAGGGATAGATAACTAGCTAGATCGATAACTACAGAGAAAGGGAGCTAACTAAATAGATAGATTGGATAGTTATCTAGATAGCTAACTAAATAGATGGGATAGATAACTACACAGATACATAAATGGGGTGGAGAGATAACTAGATAGATGGGATGGATGATAACAAGATAGATGGGATAGACAGATAAGTAGATAGATGGGATAGATAGATAACTAAATAGATCACTAGATAGATTGGATAGATCGATAATTACTGAGAAAGGGAGATAACTAAATAGATGGGATAGATACCTAGATACATGGGATAGATAACTACAGAGAACAGGAGATGACTAAATAGATGGGATAGATAACTAGACACATGGGATAGATAACTACAGAGAAAGGGAGATAACTAAATAGATGGGATATATAAGTAGATAGATTGGATAGACAGATAACTAGTTAGGATAGATGATTAACTAGATAGATAGGATAGATAACTAGATAGATGGGATGGATAGATCACTAGGTAGATGGGGCAGATCGATAACTATGGAGAAAGGGAGATAACTAAATAGATGGGATAGATAACTAGATACATGGGATAGATAACTGCACAGAACAGGAGATGACTAAATAGATGGGATAGATAACTAAATAGATGGGATAGATAACTAGATAGATAACTAGATGGGGTACATTGATAACTACAGAGAAAGGGAGATAACTAAACAGATGGGATAGATGACAAAATAGATGGCATAGATAACTACAGAGAATGGGAGATGACTAAATAGATAGATGGGATAGATAACTAGATAGATGGGGTAGATAGATAACTAGATACATAGATCACTAGATAGGATACATGGATAATTAGCTAGCTAGATGGAATAGATAGATAACTAGATAGATAGCTAAACAGATAGATTGGATAGTTTACTCAATAGATAGGATAGGTGGATAACTAGCTAGAAAGGGAGATAACTAAATAGATGAGCTATATAACTAGATAGGAAAGATAACTACACAGATACATAGATGTGACAGACAACTAGATAAATGAGATAGATGGATAACAAGATAGATGGGATAGATATATGGGATAGATAACTAGGCAGATAGGATAGATGGATATCTAGATAGATGGGATAGATAACTACAGAGAAATGGTGATAGCTAAATAGACAGATGCGATAGAAAGATAACTAGATATGATAGATGGATATCTAGATAGATTCACTAAATATATGGGATAGATAACTAGATAGGATAGATGGATTATTAGATAGATTCATTAGATGGATAGATAACAAGATAGATAGGATACATGGATGTTTATGTTATTTTTTAGATTTGCAAAGCGCCCTAACAGCCCATGGGCATCGAGGCGCTGTTGCAGGAAAGTGCTCATGGTTACAGTGAGCGTGTAGCCTAACAATGCAAGTTTAGTCGGATCCATAAATAAATATGTGGCTACAGGTTTGGTATATCATACAGTAACAATGATGATTACATCACATGGAGAGTGGAGCCGTGCAGCCTGAGCAGAAGCTATTATACAAACAGCATACTTTTTATCGCTTTCCGGAAGGCTATATGTGACACAATACGTCTGATGTGGGGTGGTAGTGTGTTCCAGAGGG
The DNA here is from genome assembly GCF_040938575.1 of Ambystoma mexicanum. Taxonomy (NCBI): domain Eukaryota; kingdom Metazoa; phylum Chordata; class Amphibia; order Caudata; family Ambystomatidae; genus Ambystoma; species Ambystoma mexicanum. Next base: position 35,410,920 of record NC_090936.1, read on the forward strand.
TAGCGGCCATAACGGGGAAACTGGCGCCTCCTGCACGAATCCTCCGGTTCTTAGGAGTAGAGATTCGGTTGGTGTAGGCCGTTCTTGTGGGTCTGACTGTGGTAGGTTTGGCGATTCTTTGTGATAGGTAGAGGGAGGCCCTGTTATGGACTGTAAAGACCAGAGGGGGGGGTCTGGACTTCCGCTCTCTATGGTAGAGGGGAGACACAGAGACCCCTGCCAAGATTCTCTACTATTGGTAGTTGTGGTCGAGCAATCAAGGCCTAGCTTCTAGGGAGGTGATGCGAGCTGGTTCTTAAGTACAGTGTAGTCCCCGAGCTCCCACAAAGGAATGTCCACAAACTGCATCGGTTAAAACACAGTCTTTATATAATTAATATTCAAAGTAATATATACAAGATCACGATAACTCACTTTGTGCTCAGAAAATCAACAATGGTAAATATGTACAATTCTAAAGTGGTACCACTAACGTTATTAGATCTTATTAAAGTGCATACGGTTAGAATGACACACAGATCAAAATAAGGAGGAAACCAGCAGTAGAGAGAGGAAGGAAAGCAAGATGGGTGAGCAATAGGCAGAATACTGGCCCCATTACCTAGACACAGTTCTGTGTGGAGATCCCCCCACCTGGGCAACCTGTAGAAGAAAGATACAAGCCCTGTCCATATATTGCTCACACTAGACTTTCCAATAGTTCTGCAACCCCAAAGTACCTGGTGTTATAGTGTACCTCGTCGGGGAAATCGACAACCCTTCTTGAGTGTCCTCCCTTTCAGGCAGGAGTCACGGGTCGTCGAATGTCTGACGGAGAACAGGTCGAGCTTCAACGGTGAAGTGGCCGCGCCGTTCCTAGCAGTGCTCATTGACAGGGAAGCGTAAACATCCTGCCAGGAAGAGGCATGCGGGGCACCTCGGTGTCGATAGTTCTGGACCACAAAGAGTTGAAAAACTGTGGCCCAGCAAGGGCGCCAAGTCGTCGGCGTCTCTGTGGTCTTTGGGTGGCAGGAAACCCACCGGTGGATGCTCCTCTGCGTGTCGACGGTCAGGCCTTCTCCAGCAGGATACGGCGGCGACGATGCGGGCGAGAGCATCCTTGGATCAATGAAGTTCTTAGGCAACAGGAGCACGGCGGCTCCAGTCGGCGATGGCAGTCGTCGACAGTGGCGGACAACAGTCCGGGCGCATCTCCTTGGAGTTCCGCAGCAGTCCCATATCGGGTCGGCAGCCTGTCGAAGGTCTGTATACCAGGGAGCTTAGGCAAAGATCAGCTATGCGCAATGGTCTGTCGTAGCTTGGGAAGAGGGCGCCTTACCAGGTCCTCTCTGGGTCAGTTCTTGAAGCACAGCAGCTTTCAGATTGCAAAGGAGAGCGACAGCAATTCTTCTAGTCCAGCAGGGCATCAGGATCAAGCTTCAGTTACTCCAGTTACTCGTCGTAGTGAACTTCAGCTTCTGAACACAATTCCTAGCAGTGAGAGGTCCTCAGATATACTGTTGATCTCCCATTCATTCCGCTGGGTCACACTCAAGCATCCAATCACGACTACGGGCATTCATGCAGGCAGGCAGCCAATCAGGCACATGGTGCAGTCAGGCCATTCACTTCTCTCCAGACACTCACAACAAGTTATGTGTATTGGGACAAGTACCGAGCCATTCAACACTCCAAGCTGCATTCATACCGGTTTCGGGCAGCGCTGTCTCAACCATTCTGTCAAACACCAGATACTAGACAGTCACAGCATAGAATGTATATTCGTCACACACTCCATTCACCCAGGTCCAACCACAGGCGTACCCACAACATACAGTTGTTGAGAAGGCTCCAGCCAGTCTGGTCGGCACTTCCCCACACTACCATATATGGAACTTCCACCCAACAGCCAGTCAGGTGGAAGGGACAGAGGCAGGACTTCCCGGGACTTCGGAAAGATCAAGGTAACAGGTGATCGAAGTCAAGAGGCCATGGGGGCCATTTTGTCTCCATCAGGAATCTACCGATTCCCATGAGAGGGCCTGGGCATCCCAAAATGGAGGACGCTCAGGGCACCAGTCATTTCAGCACGGAGCTGCCACCAGCCCGTACCCTGCTCTGTGGGTCACACACAGGTGCCCAAAAACATACACTAGGGGCACAGGGTTGTACCCCTACCCATGGGTGCCTTAAGGGTATCCCATAGGTCTGTTCACCAAACCAAAAGAGAGAGAGCTGCAGCGCCAGGAGTCCCACATGAACTCCTGCGTGGAAAACACGACAGAACACACGATAAAAATGCAGTAAAGGACAAGGATATGGAGGCCCTGTCCCTCTGATGCATTTCCAGCATCACAAGGACGCATTTGTGCATGAGTTGAGAGTTTTAAAGACGATTCGCTCTTTGATAGGGAGCCAGTGAACCTGCTTCCTGGTCTCAGAAATATGGTCCCTTTTGGAGATGCCTGTGGTGGCCCTGAGGGCTTCATTTTGGACAGTTTGAAGTTTATGGATATTTTTAGCAGACGTCCCTGCTAAAAGGGCGTTGCTATAATCCAACCGAGACCTAATTATTGCTCTCGCTATGGTGAGGCAATTCTGTTCTGACAGAAAAAGGTCGAGCTGAGCAGAGCAGTTTAGAATGGTAAGCTTGCTGCAGATGCAATGGCACCAACCTGCCGGTTCATTCAGAGGTTGGAGTCCAAGTAGACACCCAAGGTCTTGACAGCTTGAGGTACCTGGATTGGTATGTTGTAAAACGTGAAGAAATGGTATTGTTTATACACTATTTTGAGGGTAGCAGGTGAGCCAATTAGCAGAAGTTTGTTTTTTTTACCGTTAAGGCACAACCAGTTTTCTGCCATCCAAGTTTGGATGGTGGAGTAAATGGAGTTGAGGGTTTCCATATTGGACTCATAGTCACCAGTGAGGTGGATGAGGACCTGCGCGTCATCAGCATAATTGGGATAGAAAGATGATTAAATAGATAACTAGATAGGATAGATGGATAACGAGATTGATTCACTGGATAGATGGGATAAATAACTACAGAGAAATGGTGATAACGAAACAGATGGATGGGATAGAAATAGAACTAGATAGATAACTAGATAGGATAGATGGACAACTAGATAGCTTATATAGATTACTAAATACATAGATAGATAAGGAAGATGGATACGTAGATAAACGAGTAGATAGATAGATCACTAGATAGGTTTATAACTTGATAGATGTATAGATGGATAACTAGATACATAAGTAAATAGATCACTAGATAGATGGGATAGACAGATAACTAGATAAATAAACCGAGAACCAGATAGATAGATGTATAAAGGAGGTAGATGGATACATACACAATATGTAAAATAGAGATAGTTGGATAACTAGATACATAATTACATAAATGGGATAGATAACTAGAGAGATAGGTAGATAATTAGATAGATGTATAAAGGAAATGGATGGATAGATTGATAAAAAGATATGTGCAATAGAGATAGATCGATAACTAGATAGACGTGAACGATAGCTGAATAGTTAGGTGAGGTAGATAGATACCTAGAGGGATAGAAAGATGTAGAAAGCATATTGATTGCTAGATAAAAAATAGATTTACAACAGAGATCGATAACTAGATAGAGAGATAGAGGGATAACTTGATAGACAGATAACTAGAGAGATATATGTAGAAAGGAGATTGATGATAGGTAGATGGGATAGATAAAAAGGTAGATAGCGAAATGACTAGATAGATGTATGACGGAGATCGTTAAATACATATGTAAAATAGAGAAACTATATGATATGATAGGTTATTTATAATGCGCTTAATACCCAGAGGTTCCTAAGCGGGGACCGGGGATCGCACCTGTGTTGCTCCGTGTTGTCTTGCTTCCAAGGCGAGCACGTTGCCCCGGAGCTATCCTCCCGAGATAGATAACTGGGTGGATAGAGAGAACTAGCTAGCGAGAAATACAGATATATGAGGGGATAGGTGGGTGTGTGACAGATAAGTAAAACAAAGGGGGGTAGATGTATCAAGAAGATGGCGAGATCGATAGATAGATCGATCAATAGTTAGGTAGCTGGAGCACCCAGTATTGTTGTTCTCTGCATCTACACTGTTGTGGAGCTGCACGCACGCACGCACGCACGCACGCACGCCAGGCACGGCATTCCTCTCCCTTCATCCCGCTCAAAGCTGCACATTATATCGAGATTAATTCGGAGAATGCAGGGTCCGAGCCGTTTCTACTATTTCAGGGAACGCTTTAATCCTATTACTGGTAATTGAGGGAAGTCTGCAGCCTTTTCCATGGATGTGGCGTTCAAGCTGCAATTAGCATCCGAGGAAAACAACACAGGACTGTTCCACTCTCTGCTGTGTTACTTCCACTCCACAATCAGAGCAGTTTCTATTCCTGTGCGAGTTCATAGGGACAACCGGGCCAGGCTATGGGGTGAGCTCTTTTTAAAAGGAGGTGAACACAGCACGGCTTAAGCTTACACAAATAGTCAGTGGTCGAAGTGAGCAGGAACGGTCGGGAGCGGCGTTCCACTACTTTTTTCTTTTTTTACTGTTAACAGTTCTACTACTTTTTTTTCACCCTTCTCCATTTTAACACTCAATAGCAGTTCCACTTAAAATGAGATCCGTTTCTTGAAAAATGTGTTGCATATTGCCCCATTCCTGCCTACTCTGTCCCCTGCCGGGTTCACAGCCCCCCTACTTTATTTGATACACTTCTACCACTGCAAATAGTCACAAAACACGGAACCTTGAGCCAGTTGCCTACACGGAAAGAACTGGAGAACGTGAGAAACACACACTGTCATATCTTAGAATATATATGACATATATACATTTAGACAGCATTTGTTAATCGTTTAAAGCACTGTCCCCGCGAATAGTCCTTCGCTGGCCTCGTTTGAACCTGCAACCGACGCCCCTGAAAGATGAAAGACAGAGGTTTTCCCACACAGAGCCACCACTTAGCCAGCCCTGATCCCGAACCAGCAATTAACTCTCTTTTAGAGGGAGGGTGGTCCCTAAAGTTCAAGGGTCAGGTCAACACTGAGTAATGCGTCTGGGAGTTTGCAGGGCGGCTTCAGGGTTCAATGGTGAATGTCTTTTGGATTAGTAGTGGAATGCAACTCGAAGCTATAATCCTGTTAGTCTTCACAGGTCTTCAATGTGCAGCTACCCAAAGGGTTTGAACTACGAGTCCCTTCATCCTTCACCATTGACCATGCTGCCTAGGCCTGGTGGGAGTTGTAGTTCAAAATATCTGGACAGCCAAAAGGTGCAGGCCACTAATATAAGCAAACACTTCGAAACATACGGTTGTCAAAAACAGATTCGCAACGTGCCCCCTGTGGCAACACAAACATAACGCAACCTATGCACACAGTGAACACACCCCAGCCAGTCAGGATTTAAAAATGCGAGCCGATTTATACTGCATGTCTAAGCATGGGTGCATTTTGAAATGCCGGCAAGATAGCTCAGCGGGTTGAGCGCTCACTGCTGCAATCTATCTCTGATCTGCAGGTCGCAGGTTCGATTCCTGGCAAGGTCAACTCGTCCTTTCATCCTTCCGAGGTCGATAAATGAGTACCAACTTTGGTTGGGATGATAAATGTATGTAAATATATTCTCTGTAAAGCGCTTTGGCTTAAGGCGCTATATAAATAACAAATCATTATCATTACACACGATTCTTGTGTCTCGCCACCAACCTATCCCTCTATCTGCCCATTCCACATGCATTAGACGGTACGTAGGAAAATACAGTAGTTTGGGCTGTTGTATAGTTTAAATTGTTGGTGACTTAGGGATGGTGAGGGTAAGAGGGCAGACTGAGCAGCCAACGGGGGAAGGTGTATTGCAGACAAAACACAGGGAGGCTGCACGGTGGGAGGAGTCCAAGGGATGCTATTGGTGGAAAACACGAGGACACGGGCTAGGACTAGACGGGGGTGTGGCCAGGCTCATATGGCCACTTACTGTCATATACCCATGTGAAGTCTCATACCCTGCTACATGCCTCATATGGCCATGTACTGCCATCATTGGCTCAGGTACTAGCATCGGGTCAGGTGGTGACCTCGAATAACCAGGTTTTGCCATGAAATGCCCAGGTATTGCCGCGGCATATGCACAGTACAATATAGGGTGTGGGATGCAGGCACGGACATCGAATGGCCAGGTACTGCCAGAGCACACCATGCAATGCTACCCAGCGATGGTATGTGCCAAGGTAGGCCACATATTATAATCCACTATGGGACTCTGATACGGTTGTGATACATTTCCATCTGGCAGGGGTGTAGAAGCTCTGGCTTTTTTGATTTGTATTAATAATAAAATGATGTGGGTTATTCATTCTCAGAAAGGATGACCTGCTAACCAGACTCTCCTTTCAGCAAACTCCATGCCAAAAACATAGGGTACACTTGTGCCCTGCTGAATCAATCTCTTGGTCTGCAGCAGCTGCTCTCCAGTGGCACAGAGCAGGTTCAGGGGGTCACACGTGCCCTCTTGACAGCTGCAATGACAGCCAAGTCAATTCTGCACAGGGGCTGCACTTCAATATGCACCTCTGTTACAAAACCACATAACTATCATATTGGCTATTCTGTTGGCAGTTGTAAACCTTAAATATAAGGCATACCAGAGTTTAAGGAATGGTGGCTAGTATCTTTCATAACTATTAAAGCCACAACAAATGGATATCATGCATGTGTCAGCACTGTAAACCCAGGTTAGCTGTGTAAAGATTGGGAGTATTCTGGTCAGACAGCCTGCTCTTGCAGAGCACGAGCCTGAATAACTGTGCCTCTCATTTGATCCTTTGTGAGGTCTGGTTACACCTCTGTCCCCCTGGGCAACCTCGCAGCAGGAGCTGTCCTGGGAAAGTGGACTCAAAGGGCATATCCATTCCAAAAGGACTAGTCTCACACCAAGGTGCTGCATACTAAATGGCCTTTTGATGCTATGGGTCAGAGAAGGGGCGGCGCAAGTGTAGACAGATGGATCTCAGCAGAGCTGGGCAAAGGTTCCACTATCTGGTTTCTCTCTGTATCTCTTCCTGTCCCTTCACTTCCTTTAACACAAAGCACTGTGGGTATGATATAAAAAGTCAAATACCACTTGTCACAGGGGCAGGGATTGGAACCCTTCTTAAAGCAGGCTTACTTGAATCCCATCACCTGTGGTCTTTGGCCTATAAAAAGGAGGGTCCCCCACTCCTTCCCTGATTCACGTTTGGAGAAACACTTAAGGAAAAAATCATTTGGACCTCTTTTGGAAGAGTTGACCTTTCCAAACCCTCGGCCACTGAGGTGAAGGAGTGCTCCAAGACATAGGCAAGCTCTGTTCCCTATCCCCTCCCAGGGAGGGCATATTGGGGGTGACTCTTCCTGACAACCAGGGCGAGCCACCCTGCTTGTAAATCTTCCTAGGCTGGGAAATTTACAAGCATGGGACTGGTTGAAACACATTATAACCGTGTTCACCCCATTTGAACCAGAGGGTCTCACCGGTGCTGCTTTTGGCACTCCATCTAATTCTAACTACCGCTGCATCACTCCGGTCAGACTGGATTGCCGCTGAAGTGCGACAAGTGGAGCACATCTCCTGTTCGGGTTGCACAACCTGCTCACTGCTTCAGACCAAACTCGAGCAGCTGTATCTTCAAACCTTGCATTGGAGCACCAAGGTCACCACTTTGAGTTGATGGACCTCAACTCAAACCTCTAGAGCAACCCGTCCCATGCTGACCGCAAACCAGCAGTTTCCAATGTCTCGAACCACCTCGACCCCTAATCTGATCCTGGTGAACCATCCAAACTACACGACCTGAATGCTGCACTTGAACCGCACCACGCTCCCGCTTCGCACAAACTGGAACCTGGTTCAACCATCACTGCAGCGAAGATCGAAGTCTGGTTTGAAGCTGTTTTTGTGCCGAAGAACAGCTGAAAGCTACTATTGACCCATAACTGCCCCTCAGGGCCGTAGGGATGGGTTAGTTAACTTTTGCACTATTTTCCATTGAAATACCATGCCTTCTTGCCCACAAAATAGAACATATAGCCCGCAATTGAATCATGTGATCACTGAACCTAGCACCAGTGCTGTTGCACGCCGTGCACCTCCACCCAGACTTAACTTAACCGCTCTTTCACCGCCTCTGGTTTCCGTCACCTGGGTATTAATAAACTTCATTGTGAATCCAGGGGTATTAACCAAATTGACATTTTACAATTGACCTTTTGCACAATTGACCTAATTATAGTGGTCCTAATGACCTTCTGCACAATTGACCTTTAGTATTATAGTTATTAGATATTTTAGTTATTTTATATTTGTATTGGGTTGGTTTTGGATTATAAATAATATAAGGGGATTGGGTGGGGTTGCGGGGGGGTTTGGATTGGGTGGGAGGTTGGTGGGGGGTTTCCGCCTGTGTATATGTCCTAATTGACCTTCTAAATTAGGTCATTTCTCCCGAGGTCAATTCTCCCAAGGTCATTTGTGAAAAGGTCAATTAGTATACAACCAATCCAGGTGATGCTAGAAAGGTGACCTACCAACAGAGAAACGACATGGGCAGTGTCGATGCACACGTGCCGTGATCACACAGTGCAAGATAACGTCGGATGCTCAGAGGGCAGGGGAAGCCTTCCTCGAGAGAAGCCATGCCTACACCAGCAGAATTCTTACCACTGTAAAATAAAAGCACCAGATGATAATTCCCTTTTCCATAACATATACAAATTCTACACCTCAGATGCCACAGCTAGCCAAGCTAACAACTAGCAAACGGCACAATCGAGTGATATTTCTGCTACACACTCACCCAACTCACCAAGCTAGCTCAGACTACCATTTCCCACATATCAAGTAGCAAACGGCACAATCAAGTGATATTTCTGCTGCACACTCACCCAACTCACCAAGCTAGCTCAGACTACCATTTCCCACATCTGAACTAGCAAAGGGCACAATCGAGTGATATTTCTGCCACACTCACCCAACTCACCAAGCTAGCTCATACTACCATTTCCCACATATCAAGTAGCAAAGGGCACAATCGAGTGATATTTCTGCTACACACTCACCCAACTCACCAAGCTAGCTCAGACTACCATTTCCCACATCTGAACTAGCAAAGGGCACAATCGAGTGATATTTCTGCCACACTCACCCAACTCACCAAGCTAGCTCAGACTACCATTTCCCACATATCAAGTAGCAAAGGGCACAATCGAGTGATATTTCTGCTACACACTCACCCAACTCACCAAGCTAGCTCAGACTACCATTTCCCACATCTGAACTAGCAAAGGGCACAATCGAGTGATATTTCTGCTACACACTCACCCAACTCACCAAGCTAGCTCAGACTACCATTTCCCACATATCAACTAGCAAACGGCACAATCGAGTGATATTTATGTTACAGACTCACCCAACTCACCAAGCTAGCTCAGACTACCATTTCCCAAATATCAAGTAGCAAACGGCACAATCGAGTGATATTTCTGCTACACACTCACCCAACTCACCAAGCTAGCTCAGACTACCATTTCCCACATATCAAGTAGCAAACGGCACAATCGAGTGATATTTCTGCTACACACTCACCCAACTCACCAAGCTAGCTCAGACTACCATTTCCCACATATCAAGTAGCAAACGGCACAATCGAGTGATATTTCTGCTACACACTCACCCAACTCACCAAGCTAGCTCAGACTACCATTTCCCACATCTGAACTAGCAAACGGCACAATCGATTGATATTCATGTTACACACTCACCCAACTCACCAAGCTAGCTCAGACTACCATTTCCCACATATCAAGTAGCAAACGGCACAATCGAGTGATATTTCTGCCACACACTCACCCAACTCACCAAGCTAGCTCAGACTACCATTTCCCACATATCAACTAGCAAACGGCACAATCGAGTGATATTTATGTTACACACTCACCCAACTCACCAAGCTAGCTCAGACTACCATTTCCCACATCTGAACTAGCAAAGGGCACAATCGAGTGATATTTATGTTACAGACTCACCCAACTCACCAAGCTAGCTCAGACTACCATTTCCCACATCTGAACTAGCAAAGGGCACAATCGAGTGATATTTCTGCCACACACTCACCCAACTCACCAAGCTAGCTCAGACTACCATTTCCCAAATATCAAGTAGCAAACGGCACAATCGAGTGATATTTCTGCTACACACTCACCCAACTCACCAAGCTAGCTTAGACTACCATTTCCCAAATATCAAGTAGCAAACGGCACAATCGAGTGATATTTCTGCTACACACTCACCCAACTCACCAAGCTAGCTCAGACTACCATTTCCCACATATCAAGTAGCAAACGGCACAATCGAGTGATATTTCTGCCACACACTCACCCAACTCACCAAGCTAGCTCAGACTACCATTTCCCACATCTGAACTAGCAAATGGCACAATCGAGTGATATTTCTGCTACACACTCACCCAACTCACCAAGCTAGCTCAGACTACCATTTCCCACATATCAAGTAGCAAACGACACAATCGAGTGATATTTATGTTACACACTCACCCAACTCACCAAGCTAGCTCAGACTACCATTTCCCACATCTGAACTAGCAAAGGGCACAATCGAGTGATATTTATGTTACAGACTCACCCAACTCACCAAGCTAGCTCAGACTACCATTTCCCACATCTGAACTAGCAAAGGGCACAATCGAGTGATATTTCTGCCACACACTCACCCAACTCACCAAGCTAGCTCAGACTACCATTTCCCAAATATCAAGTAGCAAACGGCACAATCGAGTGATATTTCTGCTACACACTCACCCAACTCACCAAGCTAGCTCAGACTACCATTTCCCAAATATCAAGTAGCAAACGGCACAATCGAGTGATATTTCTGCTACACACTCACCCAACTCACCAAGCTAGCTCAGACTACCATTTCCCACATATCAAGTAGCAAACGGCACAATCGAGTGATATTTCTGCTACACACTCACCCAACTCACCAAGCTAGCTCAGACTACCATTTCCCACATCTGAACTAGCAAACGGCACAATCGATTGATATTCATGTTACACACTCACCCAACTCACCAAGCTAGCTCAGACTACCATTTCCCACATATCAAGTAGCAAACGGCACAATCGAGTGATATTTCTGCTACACACTCACCCAACTCACCAAGCTAGCTCAGACTACCATTTCCCACATATCAAGTAGCAAACGACACAATCGAGTGATATTTATGTTACACACTCACCCAACTCACCAAGCTAGCTCAGACTACCATTTCCCACATCTGAACTAGCAAAGGGCACAATCGAGTGATATTTATGTTACAGACTCACCCAACTCACCAAGCTAGCTCAGACTACCATTTCCCACATCTGAACTAGCAAAGGGCACAATCGAGTGATATTTCTGCCACACACTCACCCAACTCACCAAGCTAGCTCAGACTACCATTTCCCAAATATCAAGTAGCAAACGGCACAATCGAGTGATATTTCTGCTACACACTCACCCAACTCACCAAGCTAGCTCAGACTACCATTTCCCAAATATCAAGTAGCAAACGGCACAATCGAGTGATATTTCTGCTACACACTCACCCAACTCACCAAGCTAGCTCAGACCACCATTTCCCAAATATCAAGTAGCAAACGACACAATCGAGTGATATTTATGTTACACACTCACCCAACTCACCAAGCTAGCTCAGACTACCATTTCCCACATATCAACTAGCAAACGGCACAATAGAGTGATATTTCTGCTACACACTCACCCAACTCACCAAGCTAGCTCAGACTACCATTTCCCACATCTGAACTAGCAAACGGCACAATCGATTGATATTCATGTTACACACTCACCCAACTCACCAAGCTAGCTCAGACTACCATTTCCCACATCTCAAGTAGCAAACGACACAATCGAGTGATATTTATGTTACAGACTCACCCAACTCACCAAGCTAGCTCAGACTACCATTTCCCACATCTGAACTAGCAAAGGGCACAATCGAGTGATATTTCTGCCACACACTCACCCAACTCACCAAGCTAGCTCAGACTACCATTTCCCAAATATCAAGTAGCAAACGGCACAATCGAGTGATATTTCTGCTACACACTCACCCAACTCACCAAGCTAGCTCAGACTACCATTTCCCAAATATCAAGTAGCAAACGGCACAATCGAGTGATATTTCTGCTACACACTCACCCAACTCACCAAGCTAGCTCAGACTACCATTTCCCACATATCAAGTAGCAAACGGCACAATCGATTGATATTCATGTTACACACTCACCCAACTCACCAAGCTAGCTCAGACTACCATTTCCCAAATATCAAGTAGCAAACGGCACAATCGAGTGATATTTCTGCCACACACTCACCCAACTCACCAAGCTAGCTCAGACTACCATTTCCCACATCTGAACTAGCAAACGGCACAATCGAGTGATATTTCTGCTACACACTCACCAAGCTAGCTCAGACTACCATTTCCCACATATCAAGTAGCAAACGGCACAATCGAGTGATATTTCTGCTACACACTCACCCAACTCACCAAGCTAGCTCAGACTACCATTTCCCACATCTGAACTAGCAAACGGCACAATCGATTGATATTCATGTTACACACTCACCCAACTCACCAAGCTAGCTCAGACTACCATTTCCCACATATCAAGTAGCAAACGGCACAATCGAGTGATATTTCTGCTACACACTCACCCAACTCACCAAGCTAGCTCAGACTACCATTTCCCACATATCAAGTAGCAAACGACACAATCGAGTGATATTTATGTTACACACTCACCCAACTCACCAAGCTAGCTCAGACTACCATTTCCCACATCTGAACTAGCAAAGGGCACAATCGAGTGATATTTATGTTACAGACTCACCCAACTCACCAAGCTAGCTCAGACTACCATTTCCCACATCTGAACTAGCAAAGGGCACAATCGAGTGATATTTCTGCCACACACTCACCCAACTCACCAAGCTAGCTCAGACTACCATTTCCCAAATATCAAGTAGCAAACGGCACAATCGAGTGATATTTCTGCTACACACTCACCCAACTCACCAAGCTAGCTCAGACTACCATTTCCCACATATCAACTAGCAAACGGCACAATCGAGTGATATTTCTGCTACACACTCACCCAACTCACCAAGCTAGCTCAGACTACCATTTCCCACATCTGAACTAGCAAACGGCACAATCGATTGATATTCATGTTACACACTCACCCAACTCACCAAGCTAGCTCAGACTACCATTTCCCACATCTCAAGTAGCAAACGACACAATCGAGTGATATTTATGTTACAGACTCACCCAACTCACCAAGCTAGCTCAGACTACCATTTCCCACATCTGAACTAGCAAAGGGCACAATCGAGTGATATTTCTGCCACACACTCACCCAACTCACCAAGCTAGCTCAGACTACCATTTCCCACATCTGAACTAGCAAACGGCACAATATAGTGATATTTCTGCCACACACTCACCCAACTCACCAAGCTAGCTCAGACTACCATTTCCCACATCTGAACTAGCAAACGGCACAATCGAGTGATATTTCTGCCACACACTCACCCAACTCACCAAGCTAGCTCAGACTACCATTTCCCACATCTGAACTAGCAAACGGCACAATCGATTGATATTCATGTTACACACTCACCCAACTCACCAAGCTAGCTCAGACTACCATTTCCCACATCTGAACTAGCAAACGGCACAATCGAGTGATATTTCTGCTACACACTCACCCAACTCACCAAGCTAGCTCAGACTACCATTTCCCACATCTGAACTAGCAAACGGCACAATCGAGTGATATTTCTGCCACACACTCACCCAACTCACCAAGCTAGCTCAGACTACCATTTCCCACATCTGAACTAGCAAACGGCACAATCGATTGATATTCATGTTACACACTCACCCAATTCACCAAGCTAGCTCAGACTACCATTTCCCACATCTCAAGTAGCAAACGACACAATCGAGTGATATTTATGTTACAGACTCACCCAACTCACCAAGCTAGCTCAGACTACCATTTCCCACATCTGAACTAGCAAAGGGCACAATCGAGTGATATTTCTGCTACACACTCACCCAACTCACCAAGCTAGCTCAGACTACCATTTCCCACATCTGAACTAGCAAACGGCACAATCGAGTGATATTTCTGCCACACACTCACCCAACTCACCAAGCTAGCTCAGACTACCATTTCCCACATCTGAACTAGCAAACGGCACAATCGATTGATATTCATGTTACACACTCACCCAACTCACCAAGCTAGCTCAGACTACCATTTCCCACATCTGAACTAGCAAACGGCACAATCGAGTGATATTTCTGCTACACACTCACCCAACTCACCAAGCTAGCTCAGACTACCATTTCCCACATCTGAACTAGCAAATGGCACAATCGAGTGATATTTCTGCCACACACTCACCCAACTCACCAAGCTAGCTCAGACTACCATTTCCCACATCTGAACTAGCAAATGGCACAATCGAGTGATATTTCTGCCACACACTCACCCAACTCACCAAGCTAGCTCAGACTACCATTTCCCACATCTGAACTAGCAAATGGCACAATCGAGTGATATTTCTGCCACACACTCACCCAACTCACCAAGCTAGCTCAGACTACCATTTCCCACATCTGAACTAGCAAACGGCACAATCGAGTGATATTTCTGCCACACACTCACCCAACTCACCAAGCTAGCTCAGACTACCATTTCCCACATCTCAAGTAGCAAACGACACAATCGAGTGATATTTATGTTACAGACTCACCCAACTCACCAAGCTAGCTCAGACTACCATTTCCCACATCTGAACTAGCAAAGGGCACAATCGAGTGATATTTCTGCCACACACTCACCCAACTCACCAAGCTAGCTCAGACTACCATTTCCCAAATATCAAGTAGCAAACGGCACAATCGAGTGATATTTCTGCCACACACTCACCCAACTCACCAAGCTAGCTCAGACTACCATTTCCCACATATCAACTAGCAAACGGCACAATCGAGTGATATTTCTGCTACACACTCACCCAACTCACCAAGCTAGCTCAGACTACCATTTCCCACATATCAAGTAGCAAACGGCACAATCGAGTGTTATTTCTGCCACACACTCACCCAACTCACCAAGCTAGCTCAGACTACCATTTCCCACATCTGAACTAGCAAACGGCACAATCGAGTGATATTTATGTTACACACTCACCCAACTCACCAAGCTAGCTCAGACTACCATTTCCCACATCTGAACTAGCAAATGGCACAATCGAGTGATATTTCTGCTACACACTCACCCAACTCACCAAGCTAGCTCATTCTACCATTTCCCACATATCAAGTAGCAAACGGCACAATCGAGTGATATTTCTGCTACACACTCACCCAACTCACCAAGCTAGCTCAGACTACCATTTCCCACATCTGAACTAGCAAACGGCACAATCGAGTGATATTTCTGCTACACACTCACCCAACTCACCAAGCTAGCTCAGACTACCATTTCCCACATCTGAACTAGCAAACGGCACAATCGAGTGATATTTCTGCTACACACTCACCCAACTCACCAAGCTAGCTCAGACTACCATTTCCCACATATCAAGTAGCAAACGGCACAATCGAGTGATATTTCTGCTACACACTCACCCAACTCACCAAGCTAGCTCAGACTACCATTTCCCACATCTGAACTAGCAAACGGCACAATCGATTGATATTCATGTTACACACTCACCCAACTCACCAAGCTAGCTCAGACTACCATTTCCCACATCTGAACTAGCAAATGGCACAATCGAGTGATATTTCTGCTACACACTCACCCAACTCATCAAGCTAGCTCAGACTACCATTTCCTACATCTGAACTAGCAAATGGCACAATCGAGTGATATTTCTGCCACACACTCACCCAACTCACCAAGCTAGCTCAGACTACCATTTCCCACATATCAACTAGCAAACGGCACAATCGAGTGATATTTCTGCCACACACTCACGCAACTCACCAAGCTAGCTCAGACTACCATTTCCCACATCTGAACTAGCAAACGGCACAATCGATTGATATTCATGTTACACACTCACCCAACTCACCAAGCTAGCTCAGACTACCATTTCCCACATATCAACTAGCAAACGGCACAATCGAGTGATATTTCTCCTACCCTCACCCAATTAGCTGTAGGAACTAGATGGGGCAGAGGACGGGTACATTTAATTTCACTGTCCTGGCATTTTAAGAATGCCACTATTATTCGCGCAGCTGGGTAAACATCTGATACACCCAGTGCCTAGTTCCAGCTGGTCTAGACAGAGACCTTGCTCGGGGGTGCTGAGGGGGCTATAGCCCCGGGGGTCTGTTGGTTGCAGCGCGGATAGAAGCTCAGGGGCTACGACCATAAGGCTAGCTAGCCCCGAGTCCCGACATTAGCGTAGGCCCGAATCTTTTCCAGACCTAGCAACACCCCAGGGTCTAGGTATTGCCTTCCCAGTAGACCTAGCCATTAATCATGCAAATGTTATCTCATGCTGACGGATAAGTAACCACAATTAAAAAAAAAACACACAGACATACTACCACAACCAAAATCCCTTCCCCTCATCCCAATTGCCCCCACCCCAGACTCAATTGTTGTGCCCACATGTAACCCTCTTCTCTCTTATCCACTATCTGATGCCTGGTGCCACCTTGGCAGGACTCCAGTGCACCAGTTCTCGGACATGGTGGCCTGCCATAAGAACACTACGGTGGTGACGGGTGCAGTGTGAATGCCGGGTAGCCTGGCAAGGGCAGACTATTGCATTGGTACAGTTGCACTGGAAATGTAAGGGTCCTGGACAGGCAGTATAGTGAGCGAGGGCAACTTGGCCGAAAGGCAGGAAGGAAAGGCCGATACCCCCGGGTCAGAGCCATTTCTATTTTTAAAGCTGTACATATCCTGTTATTTGCTCCTTAGGGCATTCGTGCCGGCTGTCACCAGGAACCTTCCGCGCTGCTGCTCGTCTCTTAAAATGCTGACGAGCAGCTCTGGTGCAGCCAGAACTAGGCTTCACTTCCCCCACCAGCACCCCTGCCCATTTTGAGCAATTGTATCGTGAGGCGTAGACAGGGTAGGGCCTGAGTGGGCAAGGCCCTACCCAAAAGCTGTGAATGTCCACTCAGCAACACTGTGCGGGCATTTACAGATGTTAATGTCACTGCGGTGGGCCCAACTACATTAGCTTAAGGCCCCACTTGTTAGACAATCCTGGCTACACCTCTGTGCAGCCGTGCTGGCGTAACACAGGGCACAGGGCACACACATTCTTCAATAATAAGTAACATGCCGCAAGTAGAAATATACACCATGGTACGTTGGAATTTGGGGATGGGGATGGCAGAAGGGGGAGGGGAACTGATGAAGGATGGAGGGCGAGTTACTTTCTCGTATATGTTGTAAGCTGGCTGATTTCCAGCTATCTTTGCCTGGCATTCTGCCCACTGTAATAACATGCGGCTCTGCAGATGTTTTGGACCACACCTCCCAAGTTTTTTCTCCATTGGCAATACTGGCTAGGGCTGATGGGAAGTGAAGTCCAAACAATCATGCGACAACTGGGTGAACCTGAAGATACCTTGTTGGATAACCCAGACATGGTTAAAAGAAAATTGTACATCCATGATTGGATAGCAACCCAAAAAGAGCGCCAGCAATTTAAATTGTACGGAAAGTCCATTCGTGAAGCACGAAAACTCAAGAACCTTCCTAGATATCTTAGGTAACTGGTATTTTAGGGATCAGTTCATGAGATTTAGGCTGAACTTACTACCAAGAAGGGAGATACTCAGCCGTAGAAAGGGCAATGAGGGTACAACGACCCGGAGACTGTGCAAGAAAGAGGACTCGCATGAACATCTGAAACTTCTTGTATTATTCTGCCCAGGAACGAGTAGAATCAGGTTGTCCTAATTTACCGAATTCACCATGAAATATGGCTCCGGCACGATGGAAGCGCGGTGGACTGAACTGTTGGGAGGGAACCATATTCCACTGGCTGTGGCACTGGTAAAATTACCTTTAAAGCTTTTCCCGGATATAAAAGAAGCAAAGTAAAACACGAAATGGTTAATTGGAGGATGCAAACATGTAATGGAGTTTCTATGTTTTAGGTTTTTCAAAAAGTTTGGTAAAAAGGTTATCTGTATTGTGTGACCATATTAAAAAAAACAATTTAAAGAAAAAGTCCAAAACATCTGCAGTTTGCACACCCCTGGCACAGGACCATGCCAAGGCTGCACTGCTTCTGTACTACAGACAGGGCATGCAGAAATCGTACCCTGGTCACAGCCGCACCCCCCGCCCCTTGCATCCATGTGCAAGCGTTGCTAAAATCGAGTGCGGCGGACCCGGAATGCTGCTGTGGACCTCGCTTGAAAGGCTGCTGCACCACCAGCAACTTTCAACGACTTATGTACAGTCCTGCCAGCAAAGTGTTGGCCATGCCCACAGCACTTCAGATCCAGCACTGCTGCAAGGGAAGCGACCATTGGTTGGGGCAATGCTGTACATGTCACTGAGCAGCAGTTGCTTAACAGAGACTGCAGAACATCAATGGAAAACAGGCTCTGCAACTAAGCTACCATGGCCCAAACACATTGCATAATAACACTTTCGCAGAACCTGCACTGTCGACAAATTAACTACTTGCTCCATAAAATGCGAACTCAGATTAAGTAAACTCGGGCTGGACGATATGGACCTAAAGTCATATCTTGATATTTTTGGGCTAAATGGAGATATACGATATATATCTCAATATTGTTTGGAAACGTCCAATAAAACCCGAATAATTAAGACCGAATGGGAGATTTGGCCGAACGGCTGCAAAGTTTGACCAAATCCCCCATTCTGTGGCAGGGGCTGCGGGTGTGTCCCCCGCACCCTTTGCTCGCTATATTGTGAGTGGGCATTGCGGGGTGTCCCCTGAAGCCGGTCCCATGAAAAAAAAGTAAAGGACCCTGCGGCACTGATTCCCGATTACAGAAGTGAAAGGGAACAGGCATTGCAGGGACACAGCGAGCCGGCATCAAGGTAGGAAGGGGGGTGGGGATGTGGGTGAAGGCGTGGGTGGAGGCCAAGTCGGAAATGTTCAGGGGAGAAAAGACCAAAGGTTATTTCAGAAAAATAATCTTCGGTCTTTTCTCCCTCAAACATTTCCGTAACGGGCTTTCAACCCCGATCCTATGGTTTATGTGGCTTAAATGCTCAGTTGTGAGCCGCCAACCGTACTAATACTGAACAGTGAATTCAAAACAGAACTCTAACATTCAATTGTCAGTTAACATCACCCTAACATTGCAACTGATTCAAATGGACAGCATCTCAAAAGTAATGGCAAGGGTACACATCCTTATCTGCCTAAATGCACATTTGTGACATTTTATCACATTGATTTGTCATCATCTCAATCTAATGGGTGACAGAGTTAACAATATTGTCTAATCCTATATCGCTTTTGAAAATATATCGATATATAGCTCCAAAACTTGATATATCGCCCAGCAGTAAAGTAAACAATGTTCTATAGGAATAGGCAATGTGGTTTATTCCTTTACAACTGTTCCTCAAAGGAATCGTGGAGTTGTCCCTGTTTCTATAGCACTTGGTCTACCCTGGGAACTTCCAGTGCACGCGCTATTTACTCTAGAAGCAAGTTAATGGGAGCGGCAGTGTAGACCGTAGCAGCGTCATTCAGGTGCCGGGCATCGCCTGGTGCAGAGCACACAGGCCGCAACATGCTTAGGGCTGGAGCAATGTGGCTCATTAACGGCAAAGTCTGTCCCGAGCGCCGCCACCACGGCGTGGGTCCTGCCACGCGGTCAATGTTATGGAAAGTGCACAACTGTCCACCCCTACCCTGGTGGTCAAGATGGCCTGCTAAGAAAGCCCCCTGTTAGTGGGGTGCCTGAGGGTTCTGGGAATTGGAATTGGGTCTCCTTCTGTGTTCTCCCTGGAGTGGGACAAGCACAATCAGCCTTCCGCTGAGTGCGATGATAATAGATTTACCGCCATTTTATTGTGCCATCATATTCCGGCCTTGGGGGTAAGTATTAGGAATACCCCCTGCCACTGGCAGGAGATATCGCAGATATCGCCTCCAGACAAATAGAGGATGTAGTCATAAAAACTCCAAATTAACACGGAGTCCGATGGGGAATAACACTGCCAAACCCCCCACTTAGCCGCCAGCATTGAGGTGCAGTGACAGTGAACAAGTCTGGCGGTAGGTCCTCTGGAGATACCTGGAGATACCAGTCTACTAAAATGAGGCACAATGGGCCTCACTACAAGTTTGCCGGTATTCCGATGGTAAATTTGCCGGAATACCGGCAAAAACGCAATTACCGTTAACAGCACTTGTCTGCCAGTATCATCGGCAGATTACAAGTGCCGGTTTACACAGTAAATCCCCATTCCATGGAGTCCCACAGGACTCCATGGGGGGATTTTGCCGATATTACTGGCTGCGCCGGTAATACAGGTAGTTTTTTGCCGGTAGGAATCAGATTTATCTCCAGCTCTTAGCTGGAGGTAAATTCTTAACCCTTACCGGCAAAGTTGTATTTGGCCGGTTTGGTAAAAGTGTCAGTAAACGTTATTACCGTCCCTTTTACTGTGTACCGGCCAACTCGTAATGAGGCCCAATGTACGGCTTGCGCGGCGGCGCACGTTTTCTTCATGCTGCCACTCATAAAAGTAGCAACCCCCTCTTTTCAACGCTACACAGTACCTTTCAGTAAACACAGAGGTTACTGTAACATAGACACATGAGTATGCCAACATTGCCAGAATCACTGCCGGAGCTGGATAATTGATGTCTCCCTGAAGCCAGGTGGTGGCATATACCAAATGAGACTCAGGTCAGCACTATGAGTCTCTGCAGACAAGGTGTTTATCAAGATGTAGTGGGTGGTCGTGGGCAGTTTGAATTAGTAGAGCAAAGGAAGGAAAAGTGGCACAGCGAGTAGAGCGCTCGCTTTGACATCTGTGAAGAGCCTGCTGACGCAGGTTCGAATCCCGGCGGGGCCAAACTCAGCCTTTCATCCTTCCGAGGTCTATAAATGAGCACCACACACCGTGGGTAATAATAAGCAGCGCTCAGATGCCCGAGGGTTCATAGCGCTATATAAATGCCTCATTATTATTAAAAGAGGGGCGCATGGTAAAGGTGGGGAGAGCGAGACAGACATCAGAAAAAGATATTTTCCAATAAATCGGCGCTATGGGCCTTCGTCAGATTTTAGCGGTGCGGTAAAAATTTGGCAGTAACGGGATTACCACAACAACATATTCAATTGATCGTGGGTTTTGGGGGATACAACCCCAAAACTTGTCTGGAAGTTGTTCCTCTACATTCACTCCAGGAAAGGGGAGGATTTACCATGGGCTAAATTACCACAGCAGTAAATACCACACTCCCCAACGGAGTCCTATTCAACTCCAAAATGGGGACTGCCAATCACCACCCCACTGCTTGCAGTTTTTTGATTGATTGATATTTTATTTCTATTGCGCTCATACTCAAGTGTTTTAGAGCGCAATATGGCAATTTGGGGTCTATACCACCAAAAGGAGTCATAGTAATGAGTAAACGAGTAGGGGGGGGGTTTCTAAAGGAATTTCCATCTTAACTCATGGTTCATAAAACCTGCAAACAACAAAAGTTCATAGCGCTCTGCAAACATTCCGATTCAAGGCGCTGTAAAGTGCTGCATTCAAGTCCTAAATGCACCTTTCAAACGACTCCATACAGCTGCCCGAAGTGCACGCGAACCTGCGGACAGCGAGAGCACTGAATATTGGACAATGGCCCCAGAATAGTCTATGGTAAACAATGCACTCTGCTGCACACTGTCACTGCTCTGCCAAACTTCCAATTATTTGGAAATAATGGATGATCGTGGAATTGGCCTTGCCGT
Source organism: Ambystoma mexicanum (assembly GCF_040938575.1). NCBI lineage: Eukaryota > Metazoa > Chordata > Amphibia > Caudata > Ambystomatidae > Ambystoma > Ambystoma mexicanum. The sequence continues at coordinate 35,433,023 of NC_090936.1, forward strand.
TACCATGGTTGAATGCCTATGGTTTTTGACCACCAGAGCTTCGACTGGCGAGGAACAGAGAAGAGCAACATAGGAACGGGAGGACCATCTCTTCCCTTGGCTGGCTGCACCCATCATTCATATTTGCCTAACTCCACTGCCATTGAATCCTAACTCTTCTCTGTTGCTCTTCTCTGCTACACAGACCACGTTCTTCTATGTTACAGTTCCTGCTTCATGCGACTAAGACCACACACATGGCTGACCCTGACAGCTTGTTTGATCTTTGGGCAACCTGCAGTCTGACCTAATTGAGTTCATTCCAGAGCACGTGAGTGTCTGGTCACTCACAACAACAGAAAGAAAAGAGTGACACAGCCAGTACTGAGAGGGTGGACAGGCATGTCCAAGTCACCTCTTTCCTCCATTATAGAGGCTGCGAGCATGCACCGGGCCTTGATTTAAGACTGTACAAAAATTCCAAGAATGCTATTAATTGGCATAGTGTAAGGTGGCTGGGCACAGCTGGGCAAAAAGTGTCAGTGCAGGTAGAATGCCCCCACCAAGATAGGCCGTGTCTGTGCAATTAGCCGGCTGACCTCTGACCCCTGCGTATTAATTATAGCGCATAAGACAGGGGGATCAAGGCAAACACACAGAGTGATTTGGGGGGCGCTGGCGAGGGCTGCGTCAAAGAATGCCAGTAATTGGCCCTGTGGCTTTCATTCCTTGCCCCATTGCTTTCAATTCACTGACTCAAAATAATGGGCTCACGGTCATTACCAACAGGTTTTCGGCAGCAGGGCCGCAGCCCTCCGGCAGAGCGGCGATGGTAGCACGCTGGTGGCGGACCTGCAACTTTCAGCGGCCTTTGGAAAGGTAGAGTGGCGGTCTAGCCACAACCTGCCCACTGCTTGCTACACTGTGTCCAGGATTGTTCCATTAGGAGGTTGTCAAGTCCCGGATTCCTGCTTGCCAGCAAGATGTTGCAATACAGTTGGTGTGGGCAGGTACGTCACTTTCACAAACAATCGAAAAGCATTTTATTGGAATGGCAAATAGACTTGTTTGCACTTCATCGCATTTTTCTGAGAAACTTTGAAAATTACTTTTTGCAACCTATATGTGTAATACCAAAGCAAATGGGCACATGTGTAATTCCATACTAGAAAACAACCAAATTCTTTCAAAGCATTTTTGTCCCAGGACGGAGTTTGCCCTAGAGAAATAATTTGTCTTGCCCTCGAGCAATTTTTGACTTGCCACAAATTGCACAAGTGCAAAATATCTGTAATAGCTTTATTTTTTGCTGAATCGGATCACGCCCAATTTGCTATAGAAAACCAACAATAATGGTGAGGGGGTGGTGAGTTGTGGTAACGCTATGCTTGCTTCGGTGGGTAATACTTGTCTTCACTCGACTGATGATAGGTGATGTGTAATATACGCAGGAATTTCGCAAAATGTTATTGTTTTTCAGTACGCGCGCATATTTACAATTCACTTCCGTTGCACGCACACGCAGGAGCTCCCACGCGCACACCGCTGCGCATGCGCATTCGCACCCCACTTACGAAACGTCGTGCGTCACGCCATTACGTTTTGTATGTTTGGCGCGCGAGCGGTCCACACACAGCACCCACCAATACGGTATACATCATTTGCGAATGTTCCTCAGTCGTTATTTTATCTTCAAGAAAATGACGGTCTTCCTCAGGGTAGTCACTGTTGCGTGGCAGCAACAAAACACGTTTAGTCTAGAATATCACGTGCGTATAAGGTGTTTTTTTTCTTAAACGTGGCATTTCTTTCAAAAAGGAAATGTGTTCGTTGTTGTATAGACTGTGCTATTATTTTTACATTAGCTTGTAGAAAACAAAATTCCCAATTGCTGCTAAACTTTTTTTTTTACATAAAAGTTGAAGCAATACCTATCCCTTATTTATTTATTTCTTATTCTTGTATAGCGCTACTCGCCCAAGGGCCTCAAAGCGCACACAGATCTTCTGATATGCTACGTTGACAGTGCACAGTTACTCAATACTTTTCATATTTTGCAATGGTGTGTTACAGTGATGTGTGGGCTCGGGGCGGATCGGAAAAGAGAGGGGGGAAGTGTTGCGTTAGTGGGTGCTGCAAGGTAGCTTTGCTGCTGTGTTGATACATGCAGTCCGGGTACTTTTTATGACTCTGTTTCGAGGTGGTCTGCGTCGAGGGCATAGAGACATTTGCGTCCCGGTGGGAGCCTTGTGTGCCCGTGCAGCTAGGGTGCATTGGTCAGGGCGGTGGTATGTAGATTGGCTGTGAAAGCGTAGAGTTTGGTTGTTCGTATACAAGTGGCACCGATTTGGTCAGGGGTGTGCGCAGGCGCGTGTGGTTATGGGCTTGTATGTGTGATGTTGACACCTAGTGGCTGTCAGACACTGCAAAGAACTGGCGCCTCCTTCTCGAAAGCTACAATGTTTCTCATTCACAAATCTGATGCATCTATAACTTTTATGTTCAGTCAAACCATGAAAACAATGCGGCAAATTCCCCCATATTCACATCAATGGAACCAGGAACCAGAATCTTTGGAAAAGGTTTTTTTTTAAAAAAATGTTTTTATCATTTTCAATCATCCATCAAATAGAAGCAGTATACAACATTGTTACCAAAAAATAATACAGGTAAAAAAACAAAGAAAGGGTAACCTGAGTAATCCAAGGAGAGATCTTGCAAAAGTAGAACATAGCAAACAAATCAAAACAAGGTTGTTGAGACAATGAGAAGTATCCATAAGCATTTGTGTGGATCTGGGCAGCTCCTCTTTCATGGCCGGTCTGACATCCCATTCTCCATGTGCATCCTAGCCCATCCCCCTGGATGCACATTATAGCCCAGTGCTGGTAGTGACATATGCACGAGGAGATATTACACCATAAACCCCGGCGCGTCAGCAAAGAGCTCCCAGAAACATTGTAGCGTGCATTACTTGATGGGGTAAACAAGCTCACGCGAGCGCACTACACTACAAGTCGCACGTGCGGTTCGAATTCTGATGAATTGTGATAACACCCTTCAGTGTAGTTTGGTCTTCTTTGACAGTGCAGCACAAGGAAATATTTGATAAAGTGTGTTTTGTCCATTTTCAGCAAACGATTACACAAATAATTAAGAATAGGGCTGTGACATAGTTCTTATCATTTGCCAGTGTTGAGTTTCAAAGAAATGTTATAATTTATTAGTAAAGAAAAGACTGCCTACTCAATATTATTGCCCAACTCCACTAAGGCAGGCATATGTGACGCATGGATTCTGTTTAAATGCAGATTTAATAAAGCACTATATCATGTACTAAACTAGGTCCAAAGAGGAAAACACTTCTGATTAACAGTTCAAATATGCAGAGGGTGCTGTACGCAGCAGGTGGACGGGCTTTTTGCCCTGCTCTCATTGCCCCCATTCTGGAGAAGCCAACGCTGGCAGGCCTACAAAACAAAAGCCTGGAACCATAGAAGCACAGACGAGCATCCGCCCTCCCAGCTGGAACCTCCAACACTGCTACGCATGCTCTATGGCCCAGGCATGGCTGGAGCATACAGCCCCCTCCCCTGCCGCCCAGCCAGTCAAGGCCCATTGGTCATGGTAGCTGGGTCCTTGCACTCATGTGTCCTCCTTGCAGTGTGGCCCATTGAAGCATTGGGGTGTGTTAAGTTTTGAGAACCACAGGAATGTGGAGGGTCTGCATGCATCCTGGCGTGGGACCCAAAGCTAGCGGCTTACAGGTGGATCTGTTGGATTCTGCTGGAGAGTGAGACACCAGGCAGGTTAGTAAAAATCACTGTTGGTGTGTGAGAAAGGTCTGTGCCTTAGCAGATGACATAGTGACCCTGCTCATTTCAAACCTGAGTTCTCTTTCAAGTCTATGTATGTGGAGTGATGTGGGTTTAGAATCTTGGGTGATGAGCTTAAAACCTACAGAGATCATTATGGAGGACAGTGGAGTGGGTCTCTTTCCACGTCATGTCACTACGCCCCCTTTCACATAGGATATTGAGGAACTGTATGCTTGCCATCTTTCTGGGTGTATTTGCTGACTTGACAATTTTCCACTAGGATGGTCTTCCTGGAAGTCTTGCAACCTGCTTGCCTTCTCCGTCACTATTCTGAAATCATACAGAGCATGGTGTTCGTTGACCTCACCATCAACTGGAAGTGCATGTGTAGGTGACTGCCTCCTGCATGGGTTCTACAACCGTCACTGCACGGAAACAGTGGTCACTCGTGTCTCTAATGTCCCAACTAGAGCACATAGATCATGCAATTGGCAGCGGTGTGTGGTATAAATCGATATGACGTAACATGTCTATTGCACATCACTCCCACCCATCCTCCATCTTCCTCATTCTTGATCTCTCTGCTGCCTTCAATAATGTTGAACGCTCACCTCCCCCTCCCTCCCCAAAGGTTGTCTCGACTGCCACCCTAACCAGGTGGCCACGCCTTTTCTATCTCCTGAAACAGTGGGACATCCTCTGCCAGTTTCCCAGAAGGTTCTGTCCTTGGTTCCTTTCACTTCATTCTCCACACCTCAACCCTTAGATAGCTAATCCTCTCTTCTGGCATCACCTCGTAAACCCAGGATCAATCCATGCTCACTATAATCCACCTTGCCGCCTACGCCGCTTGATGCTGCTCGATGCTTAACTCACCCAAGGCCGAGGTGATCAGCCTACCAGCTTACAGTTCCTTCTCCTCTATCCATTCCCTGCTCACTCTGCTCCCCCCTGGATCAAACCTGGCGGATCTCTTTGACTGTGCTATGAACCTACAACAGCAGGAAATAAATGCATGTTGGATCACGCTGTGCTCCAGTGCTTGTTGTTGTGTCTTGCGCCACCACCTTTTCATTAAACACCTCAACTATTTCATAGCTCACATGGCTACAGTTTTCAAATAGTTGGGGATGATTATATGTATTTGGGTACACATTTCCATAATCCTCTTTTTGTACGCTCCGCTGCGTGAACATTTAAAGGGGTGCACGCGTGGCTGGTTGAAAGGACCCCGAAGCATCCGGATGGATCAGGTCTTAGGCACTCAGTAAGATGGGTGTCTTGCATTGAGGTGCCTGCAATCTCTACCTCCATTAATGGCCCCCACTCCTTAGTTTAGGCACATCTCAGGCACACATTCGCTCAATGCGCCACTCCAAGGTAGAAGAGCCTCAAGTCTAATCCTTGTGGCCGTTGAGCAACTTCCTGGATCCTGTGTGGCATAAGGCATTCAAACAAATGATTAAAGTCTCAACAGTGACTCCTGGTGGATGAATAATTGTCCCTTTGCGACTCAAGAGCATGTGTGCCTTGCCTGGAGGTGCCTTCCGTGGCATCATCTCCCTCCTTCATGATGCACTTCTGTGGGTTTACGCCCAATTTACTTCCTACTCTGTACCAGTGGAAGGCCATTTTCCAGAGGGTTATCATATGCCAACAGTGCCTTTCCATTTAGGGATAACAGTCACTGACTGGGTAAATGCTGCATCAGTAATGGTGCACATTTTTTGGTGCCCATTTCAAAATGGTGGCCATGCCAATTCAGTGAACTCAACTTGTGTCAATCGCAACACATCTGAAGGTGTTTTATTTAGTTTTGGCTATGAGGTGGTGCATTTGCACCCCCTATACGTCAAATCAATTGATATAGGATCAAAAGAGGATGTGAAGAGGGACATACAGCTTGTTGGCGTTGTTTGGGATTTGTACCCACCGATTGAGCAACCATGGCCAGGCTAATCCCTATGAACTTTATTCCCCAGTACCCTCCCCCTCCTGGGATCTCTTTGAGCTAGCTCTGTCACCCAATAACAACATACCATCGGCTTTTATGGGGCGGCCATTGTTTCTTCTAAGCAGTCTTTTGAAAAGTAATGGCTTAAATCATGTCCTGGCATGATAACAATATCGTAAAAAAGTGTTCCTTCATTCACAGTCGCTGGGATGAACCCAAGGCTTAGTTGCACTGCTACAGCATACAGACTCACTCGGAGTCCACTCAGGTGCATAGTGACTGTTCGTAAAGCAGCCATTCCAGAGAAGTAACGTAAAAAAGTGTTCCTTCATTCACAGTCGCTGGGATGAACCCAAGGCTTAGTTGCACTGCTACAGCATACAGACTCACTCGGAGTCCACTCGGGTGCATAGTGACTGTTTGTAAAGCAGCCATTCCAGAGAAGTAACTAACACACTCTGTTACCTATACTGCCACCTGTCCCAGCAGAAGCACCACCAGACTAGGGTTGGCAATATTACAGAGTTAGTCCCCATTCATGGTGTTCAAATGACTGCACAGTGGTTTTTGGAGAAGTGGCCATGGGTGTCAATTCCGCCCCAAGTAATGTTTCCAGTTTTTGGGATTAAAGTGGAAAATGTACCTCCGCTTTAGGGGCGTAGGTGTTATTTGGTGGTGCAATACAAATGGCAGTAATTCAGTTATCACCACAAAAAGGGGATATCTGCAGATTTCATCGAGAAGAAAAAGCGAATGCAAAATGTGTTTGAATTTCGGCTGTACAAAACAAACTAACAGCCGAAAAATTTCGAATACATTTACCATTTGGTGCCTTTATAGTGAACAAGGGGGGCCAGGGTTGCCTTCCCTGCACCCTTGTTCTCTATAAAGGCATCAGGGTTTGTGGGGGTGTCCCCCGCTCCCGATACTATAAAGTTTGAAAAAGAGAAAACAAAAGAGGACCCTGCAGCGCCGGTTCCCATGCACGGAAGTTAAGGGAACCGTTGTAGCAGAGAGATGCAGGAGACGGCGGCGCACAAGGTGGTGTGCCGCCCACAAGTAAAGAGGTGGGGGAAAACAGGTTATCAGAAATGTTTGGGGGAGTGAAAACCAAAAGTCATTTTCGTTCAAATGACTCGTTTTTTTCTGCCTCGAACATTTCTGATTCAGTTAATTCATGGTAATCCTAAAACTGGCAGTGATTTCATGATCACCCTTTTGTTACTGCACTGGCAAACGTGTAATGAGCCGCTATAACTTGAGACCCAAGACAGCCTTCACTGATGATGCCCAACAAGGCCGAAACATGTCTGGGGATGCTTGTGGTCTCGTGCAGAAGGGATGCGACCAAGCAGTTCGGGCTGGACTGTTCATTTTGGGACGGGACCAGGCCAATTTGCATATGGGTTTTCCCCTTCTGTAAAGGTTTCTCAGGCTTAAGAACGATGGTCTGGAGGTTTGCCCAGAGCAATGCCAGAGGTTAGGATTAATTCAAAACCCTCCAGTCATCAACCTTTGGTTTTGCTTTAGTCCCGCTCATAACTTGAAACTGCCGAAACATGAACCAGAGGGAAGGCAACAAGGACCCTTTTTTTGCTTTTTCTTCCCGGACTTGGATAAGGCTTTGCAGTGCAACAGTTCAGATCAGGGTCTGCAACATTTGCCTCTCAGGATGTTTTGTACTACACTTCCCATCAGCCCAAGAGTGCATAGTCAATGGTGAGGGATCATGGGAGTTGTAGTCCAAAACATCTGGATACCACAGGTTGCACACCCATCAGCTTCCCTTTTTGGGAAACCGTTTTCTTTTTGACAAAAACAGGAATGTATTTTTTTGGCTATGCCGCAAAGCAAGGGCCAAAGGAAGGCAGAAATGAGTATTGCGAGGAAATGTACACTGGGGGACAATGACATATTTTACAACTCAGGAAGGGTAAGATGGGACTCTGAGGACAGTTTCATTATGGAACGTGAAGGTCTATAGGACCACGCGACACAAGAAGATTTAGCCTGCTCTGAAAGACAAAATTAATATCCATTTAACTAGATGGAGTTTGTTGGAAGACATTTTGGGAGACAGAATGGGGTGGGTACATTTAAGTCATTAATATAAGCTGGGAAAGTAATGCAATTTGATTTAATTGAACTTAATTTAATTTAATATAACTTAGTTAATCAAATTCACTTTACAATGATGTCCCCGAAGAAAATGCTGCTTAAAAGAGAATGTACTCATTGCTCGAAAAAACAAATATAGACTGATTTTCTGTACAGACAGGAAATTGAAATTTGCACTTGAATCAGTGAGAATTGCTCCATATGTGTTTCACTTGCAACCAACGACCATAAAACACCAGAAACCACCAACACAAACCAGCCAAAAAGGTAAGATTTTAAAATAAATTGAATGCCAAAAAAGGTTTTTCTAAAACACTGATCGCCAGAGGAAAAAACCCTTTGATTACATTCGAACAACTGACTCGGAAAGTTACCAGCAAGCACACAATGCGAAACCAGGGCAACGAGAGAGCTGCGCATGCGTACCAAAGGCTGCGCAAACAGTGTGTGTCTCCTGCACAGGAATCCATTGTGATCCAGAATATTTGAGCAGTACTGCTAATTCCAGAGATCTGTGGGGTGCAGAAGTCCATTTTTTATCTTTGATGCACGGAACATCTATTTATCACTCCAAGCAGAACACACATTGGCAAAGGCAACACGTTTGACTTTTGTAAGTGCTTGGCCCGCACCGCCATCATATGCCCAGATGATCACACCGTTTGGCAGCTGGTGCCACGTTATGCCCAGGTAGTACCATCATTGCTGCTCAGGGACTTGGATCATATGGCACAATTTATGCCAGGTATTGCTTATATATGCCAGGCACTGCCATGACATCACTGGCAGTGGACGCCATTAAAGGTCAGGGGCTCCCACCACTGTAATCAAAACGGCCCAGGAGGATCACAAGGTGTGCTTGGTGGTGTAGAAGGACCACCCACACACATGGTTGACCCTCAACTCCTCATTCAAATTTTCACCTAATCTCTCACCACCAGGCAACTGAAATCTGCACAAGTGCAAATAAGAGCACAGCACTTTAGAAGAAGAACACTTTCTCGTGTGTGGCATGCACAATCTCTGGAACTTGGAATCTTGGTGGACCAGCTCATCCTTTGTAAACACCAACGTACCTGGGTGATTCCCCTTCAAATAAGCCAGATAACAGCTTAATAAGAAGTCTCCAAATGCCCACACTGCCCCCTACAGGTGGGAGAAGAGCCCTGCACACGCAGATGCGGCAAATACACGAATTAAACATTCTTCCAATTTCTTTAACCTGCTTTTATTAACCTAAGGACTGTACATAATGCATTTAGCAACACAGCTAAACAGAGGGTGAACACAATTAACCAGCACAGAAACACAGTAAGAAAACAATCGGGGAGGAAGGATGGCTCAGGGGCAACCCTTTGAGAGAACGCAGCGCAACACAGGTTCGAATCCCAATCCCGCGCTTACAAGCACTTTAAGAAGCAGTGTTTATGAATTAGGACTGTTGGCTGGCAGATTGGTAAGCAAATTCATGGCATTGATCAAGTGCCCGATTCCCAAAAGAACTCGTCACTTGCCTGTGACAGTGTGCATGTGAGTGACAGAAATGACCGCGTTCTGCTGGTGGGTGGACAGGGACGTCATTTCACCAAAATGCTTGGAGTAGTAGAAGTGTCATCACATGACCTTTGACCACTGATGACATCACAGGAAGTGATGACATTTGACCCCACCACGAAGTGACATCACTGGAAGCGATGGAACACGTCCGTTTACCTCTTGGAAAAACAGGAAGTGGCATCACATAACATTGTTCCTAAGTACACTGTGGAAAAAATGGTTACAATATCACTGTAACGTGATATACATTTCATACAAGAATGGATCACCCTATGTATCGGCAGAAAAAAACATGCTATAACTGCAACTTGCGAAAAGCAAAATACATACTCCGAAATAGATGCTTTTTCTACTCTAAATTCTTATTTGAGGATTTTGTCGGCATTGTGAATTTGAGGTGTTTAAGAATAGACTAAATCAGTGACCTGATGTGTGCCTGAAATAAACCTTTAATGATTCTAGCAATAAGTTTATAGAATTCCAGAAAGAGAAATTGTTATTCCTATTCTTTCTTATTTAGGGTCACTGCTCAAAGTTTTACACTTGTAGAACCCCCCTTTTTTTTAAGAAGCCTGAACAAGGAAGCCAACCACTCTAGAAACAAAGAGCCACATGGCGTTGGCCACAGCCCAGGAGTTTCAATTTGTAAAAATAAAAAAATAAAACGTTTTTTAAAACATTTTTTATGGGTAGCAAGGGAGACCACAGTGGTAGCAAGGGAGACCTCAGGGGTCACAAGTGTAACCCCTGGCGACCCCCAAATGACGTCCCTGTCTCACAAGGCAAATGGCTTATAGAAAGGCTTTCGCGCAGGAGGTTTTATCCCACCCACAAGATCTTTAGGTCACACCCACCGAATCTTTAGATCCCACCCACATGATCTTTAGATCGAATTGAAGATCTATTCTGCAGCTCTTCTCAGATTCTTGCTACGACACATACTGGGATCGTGTCCTCTCTTTTCCCACGTGTGTGGGTTTAGCATGTATGGGATTTAAAGCGTGCCCACCTACCTGGGATTCAAGGGGCGGTCACAAGTAAGGGTACAGGGGTAGCTGTAAAGATGGAGAAGTAGACTCCGGCAGAGCGATCAGTGATTGGCGACATGTTCTTCAAAGAGTCGGGTTGTCGTGCCGTCCTTCTGGAAGTGTAGGATGCAGTGGGAGAATCTAACCAACATTGGTAACTTACTCCAGAGATCGGGTTCCTACATGAGTGGTGTAGTGGAGAGTTCAATGGGGGCATCACCTTGCGCTTACCTGCCCCCCAATACTTTTAATTGTAACTAAAGGGCTTGAGCAGAGGGAGCCTTGTCCCTCATAGTCTTGTCGGTTGCATGAAGGCCTGGACACACGTTGTCCCATTGGGGTGAAAAGACTGCATTCATTGCAGTCCATTGCAAAGAAATCATCCAGACTATTCTGCACCCTGTGCCACTCGAGATGTTTGTGTTTTTACACTAACAGTTTCTGCCTTCATCAATAGACCATAACCCTCCATTCAAACGGAAGGATCGTGGTTTTCCGCAAGCGCGCCTCATGCCACCACCTTCTCCCTCCTCCGCGAAGGCTTCTTTCTTTTCCCTCTCGATCTCCTGCTGGGATGAAAGCACCCTCTCATCTTTTAATTTCTTTTCATATCTGGGATTTTCTGCAGCCGTGTTTGGAGCAGGTAGGCCCGCTCTGATATGCAAAACCTTCTTCCAATTTGCGCAGGACGCTCCTCGCTTCACATGCTGGCCTTGGCCTCTTTGACTCCAAGTAAACTAAGGGTTGACAGGCCAGGATCCGAAAATCCGACATGGAAACTCTCGCTCTTCGAGTTTTTTTCCCTAAAGATGTAGATACAAGGCTTCACAGGCACAATCATAAAGCAAGGCTTATGTGGGCACGGGTTTTTAGAGTATCCATTGGACAATTGGGGGTGCACAACTTTCACATTAGCGTATACTTTGCACAGTTTCCACATGGAATTTATTTTCACCCCTAAACGCGATGGAGTGCGCCCCAACATTTTGTAGCCCCACGCTGCCCACATGCCTGATTATACCTGTAACTTACCTGATTTGACCCATTGTCTGTGTGTTTGCTGCAGCCCCTGTGACATGAGGTGTGTCTCTGCCAGTTGCCCTACCTGTAATGCAACCTTTTAGCAATTGTGCTATTGTAGCCACATTTGTAACCATTCTTCACAAGCATCTACTGTAACCATCCTCTTAAGTACAAGCGCCAAGATGCCTCCGGACTAGGTGCGCTATATAAGTGTCAAAAATAAATAAATAAATAAAAGAAAGTGACCTCGATAAAAAGAGTTAAAGACACAGGGGGGTTAGGGGGGTGAGGGGTGATTCACAAAAGGTCGGCATCACTTAAGCCTGCTTTAGATCTGTAATTTTACACACAAGTAAATTGCATAAGATTCACAAAGCACATCCAATATTGAAGACTGCCTCAAATATTGTCAGACTGTCATACGATACGCCTTCAAACAGGTTCACAAATGTTAGATTTACACGCACTTCTATTTGCTTTTGCTAATCAGGCGCATTTCACGGGATAGGGGGGTCTTGCTGCAGGTGAATTCATCGAATTTGATTGGATCGAATTTTTTTCGATGGATGTTGCCACAAATATAAGTGGGCGGTGGTTTAGGGTAATAATGTGGGCAGCTTCTGGGGTGCCAGCGTGGGGCCTCCCCCACATATATTAGCAGCAAAATCTACCCAAAAGATGTACATATATATATATTTTTTTAACATAAAATCGAATTTGGTAAATTAATCTCGAGCAAATCACCTAGAACCGCATTTTACATGGGTGTAAATTACACATGCAAAGTAAAAATGCATATTGATAGGAAAATGACTGTAACGTGGCTCTATAACTTGCAGCCAGTCAGCACAACTACACATTTCAGTGGGCGTGAAACCAAAGCTAGACATTTTTGGAGAAATGCAAATAACAGATTAACTCCATGTCTCCCTCTCTCCTTCCCGCGATCTGATCTCTGCCAGTGTCTGGGATATCACACTCAGCCGTCTCTAGGTTCTCCCCCCGTGGCTGTATCGAGATGAATCCAGGCTGCGGCTTCAAGCTGCTTCTGAGCCAGTTAAAGGCTCGCAGCGCCTCCCTGGTGTGAGTCTCCTGTACGCCGACAAACATGCACTTGGCCAGGATGCTTCGGAGATACTAGTTCTTTCTCCTAATCAGACTCTAAACACGGAAAGGAGATTTTATGGGCAAAGTCCAAAGACTAGGATGGGTATGACTTGTCACTCTGCGCCACAGAAATCCTAAATCCTTCAGGTTGCGCGTCGCTCCTTGCGGGTGCCTAAAGATATACCCGATCCTTAGAAATGGTTATGTTTGTGATGCTGTACCCCAAAATGTGCGCCAGACTTTCCAAACGTATCAAAGGTTAGTGGTTTGGTAAGGAAATGGCACCAGGTTCTAAAGTGTAGATGCAGAAAGACATTTTTATTACGTCAAAATGGCCATTCTCATATGCCCTCATGTTGACACGTGTTTCGGCCTAGTTTGGGCCTTTTTCAAAACTGGCCTATACACATCCACCAAAGTCACATAAAGTTGAAATATTGCATCATTATAATATCATCCCATATTTAAAAAAAAAAAACATAATCAGCATTAAAGCAAAGGATACCGAACCATGACGCATGATAGTCATAATACCAGTTAGACCATAACAGAAAATAATGTCAATTGCAGGAAACCAAATAGAAGTGTCAAAATAATAAGTCGATGTAAATGAAAAAAGGTGGATTAGACACACAAATAAAAATAGGGTTGGCAAAGGGAGGATTGGCAGGGAGAGAGAAAAAAAGAAAACAGAGAAATCACAATCAATGTTCATCTATGTACCAACTTAGATACCAGTTAGTGGCATTCCATGACCTTGTGTGATGGTCAGTGTAAAAGTGTGGCTTCCCATCCATACCCAGCCGTCTTGTCAATTCGCAACAGATAGTGCCTTTTGTAGTGCATGCTGGTGCTTGTGTACTCAAATCAGATCTAGTTTGGGTCCTGTTCTTTTATTGTCTAATAGTTTCTGTTTGCACAGGTCAGTGCTGACTACTACCAATATCCTTATAATGGTGCATTGAGTATTCGTCTTATAGTGCTTCCTTATTTGGGATATAATCACACATGCAGGCACACCTTATTCTCCTATTCATGAATGTTGTCAAACTGAAATTATTCCATTCAAGATATTTTGGATAGTTCCCTTGGCCCATGAACAATATATACATACAATGTCCGCCGCATTGCAAGAGCATATCAGTAGGCACTTTTAGCATGCAACCTTTAGGAAGAAACCTAGCTTTCTATCTATGCTAATTCGTATCCAATGCGCTATATTGCAAGTGCAATCTACCATGCAAGCGAAGAGAAAGGGAATGTCACAAGTATGTCTCCTGTTCAAGTTTAGTCATGGTGTCATTAAGCCTTGACAATTATTTAAAACACTTATTAAACCTCATATCCCAGTTCCCCACCACCACTGTGGATGCTGCTGTGATTAGCAACAAAAAACACCCACTTGCCTTCTTGTTATAGAAGGTGCACCTGCTTACAGAAGTTCTCCGCGTGTGTTTTTTCGCCACGGATGCCATTTTGGAATCCCGATTTATTGGGTAAACAAAGGACGACATCACACGTTGTGCACGTGGCGTCAGACTTTCCGGTGGCCATCTTGGATAGCCTGTATTGCAGCTGGGCATATCCATCCAGCTGCAGATCCAACAGAGTAAATGGCGAGGGATCCTGGGGGTCGCAGTCCATAACCTCTGGCGAGCCATAGGTTGCAGCTGTTAAAGTCTCTTCCCTGCTAATCATACAGTAGCGTGACTGATGTGCAGGGCCCTTATGTATCCTCAGGGCCCTGACCCCCCGCATCTCTCATCCCAGCCGCTGTCTATTTAATGCACTTGCTTAGGCTCACCCTCCCCACGGGAGGTTGCACTTACGTTCTTCTCTTCTTAGCACTTCACCCCAAGCACTTCTCCATGAGCACCAGCACCTATGCCGTACCCCCGTGCACTTCCACATTTCTGAACACTCACAAGCATAGAAGGTTTGTCTCCCCTCCCTTTTATTCTCATTATTTGTTTGTATTATTCATTTAATTATTTATCTTTGTCGTAATTCATTGTCCACCTTCCCCCGTCCCCACCCTGTTGCCTTGTGGGCGCTTTGAAACAGTTTTGCTAATTGTATAAGTGCCTATCAAATGACCAATAAATAAATAATCACAGTTTATTTTCTTCCATCTCTGGCAGTATATGCGGTTTCTGGATCTTAGTCTTCAGATTTCCCAGAATGCACAGCTTCAATCTCACAGTCTTTAAGTAGTTCTTTGATATGACATGTCCCACAAATGGCTATTTCAGGTTTACAGTCACTGCTTAAGAGGGCAACTTAAATGTGGCCCTCATTGCACCCAGGGACGTCATTTCACCAAAATGCCAGGGGGAGCGGAAGTAACATAACACGACCCTTGACCCCTGATGACATCACAGGAAGTGATGTCATTTGACCCACCCCTAAGTGGTACACAACCTTTCACCCGTTGACAAAACAGGAAGTGGCATCACATAGCATTGTACACTACGAAAAATATGGTTACGATATCACTATAATGTGATGTATACATTTCATACAAGAATGGATCACCATATGTATCATTAAGATCAGTGTGTATAGGCCCATATTACCAAATTACTGTGAATGCAAGCAGACGTCCATGACCAAATGATAATGATGTGTTATTATATAGCACTTACGCTTAAGTGCTTTATATAGAAAAAATATACACCCAATATCACCCAACCTGTGTTGGTACTCATTTATCAACCTCAGAAGGATGAAAGGCTGAGTTGAGGCGTTTAAGAACAGGCTAAATCAGTGACTCACCCCCTGAAGTGTGCCTGAAATAAACCTTTAATGAGTCTAGCAATTATTGTATAGAATTCCAGAATTACACATTATTTGGTATTCCCATTCTTTCTTATTTAGGGTCAGTGCTGAAAGGGTTAGACTTGTGGCATTCCTGTTCTTATTTTCTTCTTTTTTTAAGGGGCCTGAACAAGAAAGCCAGCCACTCTAGAAGTATAGAGCAACATGGTGCTGGCCACAGCACAGTAGCTTGCATTAAAAAAAAAAGAAAATAAAAAATGTTAAACAAAAA
Organism: Ambystoma mexicanum; assembly: GCF_040938575.1. Lineage (NCBI taxonomy): Eukaryota > Metazoa > Chordata > Amphibia > Caudata > Ambystomatidae > Ambystoma > Ambystoma mexicanum. The sequence continues at coordinate 35,448,656 of NC_090936.1, forward strand.
GAAACTTTTTTTTGCTTTATTTTTCTTTTTTTAGAGGTCGCAGGGGAGACCTCAGAGGGCGCAGTTACGACCTCTGGCGACCCCTAAATGACGTCCCTGTTTCCACCTATCCCAGTCTCGTCTCAGCGGCAGAGAAATGAGAGGTGTACATCTTCCCTGATCCCTTCATTCCCATCATCGATGTAGCGCAGGTGTGAGAAACGCTATTCACTCAGACAGCTCTTTAGACCATGTGCTAATGACGCCACTGAAGATATACGTTTGCAGTCAATGGATCAGATAGACTGACTGCGACCCGGCATAAACTGATGATGTCATGACAAAGTTGGGTTAGATTTGAAGCACATATGCATCCCTGCATGAAGCTAGACACACACTTAGATTAAACTGCTTGCAGACATGAAGAACATGCTTATGACCGACTTAGATAGAGGACAGACACACTCCTGCTATACAGTAACCACAAGTTGCACAAGAATACATATGGACTGCTTGTTGATGCTAAACGTAACTAACATGGGCAGCCATGCAAATCAAGATGGATGCCACGATTGCATTGAAGTGAATCAAAGGTGCTGGAAGGACTCGAGAATGCAGAGAAAGTGTGCATATTACTGCCAAGGACACAGAGGGAGAACGTTTCATATTAGCAGATGAGATAGGACACCTGCATGGGTAAAAGCTGAACATTCTCATTGATACAAGCAGGAAAAATAAAGTTTGTGGTCCCTGCACACATGGTCTGGACCTGGGAGACAAAGCCTATTCATCCGAGCCAGACGGAGACCATCGTTCCCATCCAACCAAAGACAGAATGGGCCGCATTACGAGTACTGAGTACTGTTGTTACGGGACTGGCAAACTATGAGTTCTGCAGGCGGGCACCCGCCCGCCAGGTCTGACCTGGTGGGCGGTACGGCACACACCTGCAGACACAGACACTGATGGTAGCACCGGCACCATTCAGAATGGTGCTTGTGCTACCATCCCCTCTATTCCCATTTGAGTCCTGTGGGATTCGAATGGGACTGGGGAGTAAAATATTCCAACACCCGGCAATGGGGAATTACTGGGTCCGCCGGGGCTAGTATGCCCCGGCAGATCCCCATTGCCGGATGCCGGAAAAAAATGGCTCAGGCGGCAGCAGTGCCGGTTTTACTGGCACGGCTACTGCCAGACTCATAATGAGGCCCAATTCTAAGAAAGTAATATCAGGTTCAAAGCCTAATTCTGTCTCAACGCCTATAGGATCAGAGATGGCAACTTGTTCAAGACAAGCAGCACCTTTGGGGCCGTTCTCACCACCTTGAATAGTTGCACATAAGCTGATCAAAGCGTCAAGGCTGAGAAGACTCTGTCTAACCAATCCTTGCTCACCTTCCACGCTAGCTCACACTTTTTTGCATAACCCAATCACAGCACGCTAACCTGAAATACCTGTAGTTGCAAAATTTAGGAGGAGGTCGCGGGAGGAGCCAACAGACATGGTTCAACCAATCCATCTACTAATACCCTATATTTTATATATGTAGTCTACCTCACTAACCAATCCCAGTCCACCTTAGGTTTTGTGCAATGTATAATTGTTTTTGTGACCTCATCGTGCTTGATAACACCTGGACGAGCCTGTAATTGACGAGAAAGTATTGGAGAATACTGCATTGTCCATTGCTTGATCCCTGCATGAAAGCTTTCAGTAAACATTTGTCAGATTGTTGGACTCTTCCATTTTTGAATGCGGGGGATCTCCTCGGCTCAGTTCCTCTTGTTTGTAATTAGAGAAATTAACAAACCCCTCGCCTTAATTCACTATGTAGTTCTTTTGAACTATATTTCCCAGAATGCAAAATCCAGGTTACAGTTTCTACCTTGTTCTCTGGCACTATGTATCTCGGAAAACATATTATCTTTTTTTTCAGTGTCTTTATACTATTTTCTAGCACAGCACTTCCCATAATGCACAATTTCTGGTTCCCAAAACATTAATTGCTCTATCTCAAATTAGTAGGTAGGAATTTATCTTCAAACTGGATTTCTTCTTCCTTGTTTTCCATTTTTGCCAATATTGCCCCATATTTCACTGCAGGTGTTGGACAGCGGGAACCATTTTGACCAATTTCTAAACATCTCAGCATTAGACCTCTAGACTCGGCCTTTCTGTTTGCTGCAATGTTTATCGTGGTTTCTTAACTTCAGTTTACTTTCATGGTTTCTTGGCAGTACTTTTCATAACAGGGTATTTCAACTTGCAGCAACGGTTTGCTTGCTCTCTTGGCCTCAATGTTTAGTAGCCTCACATCTGCGTCTTTGTAACAGGGCAGTTAAACTAGCTACAGTTCTCTCAATGCCTTGGCCTCAGAACTCTTTAGTGGCCTCATATTCGTGAATTTGTAACAGGGCAGTTAAACTTGCAACAGTTCTCTCAATGCCTTGGCCTCAGATCTCTTTAGTGGCCTCATATCCACGAATTTGTAACAGGGCAGTTAAACTTGCAACAGTTCTCTCAATGCCTTGGCCTCAGAACTCTTTAGTGGCCTCATATCCGCGGCTTTTATAAAGGGCAGTTAAACTTGCAACAGTTCTCTCAATGCCTTGGCCTCAGATCTCTTTAGTGGCCTCATATCCGCGAATTTGTAACAGGGCAGTTAAACTTGCAACAGTTCTATTAATGCGTTGGCCTCCGAACTCTTTAGTGGCCTCATATCCGCGGCTTTTATAAAGGGCAGTTAAACTTGCAACAGTTCTCTCAATGCCTTGGCCTCCGAACTCTTTAGTGGCCTCATATCTGCGGTTTTGTAACAGGGCAGTTAAACTTGCAACAGTTCTCTCAATGCCTTGGCCTCAGAACTCTTTAGTGGCCTCATATCTTTGGCGTTGTAACAGGGCGGTTAAACTTGCAACAGTTCTCTCAATGCCGTGCCCTCCGAACTCTGTAATGGCCTAATTTCCGCCTCTCTCGATCTATCACTATGAACTACTACATATCCTCTCTGCTGTATGCTATACCTCATTCCATTCTCCTCTATCTGATGTGGATATCGGAAATTCCCCCCCCTCCCACCGCCAACTCTGCGTGTCTGTGTGTGTGTTTCTGTGTCTCTCTCAATTATCTCTGTTACTGTCACAGCGGTTCACTCAGTATTTGCCCTCATGGCTTCCACTTCTGCTCCAGTTCTTGGGTGTCTACTTTCACTTTTGGTTTGTGAAGTACCTGTGGTCTGCGAGTTTCTGTTTCTAGAACAGAGAGTCCTTTGGATCCAAAGGTGAGCCTCATGTGCAGGTGGTGCTAGGAAGCTTTGGCCGGAAATGTGATATGCAAGTTGATTGTAGAGCTGTAGTGTTCGGTTAGTTAATGTCTGTTGGGAAGGTTATTGCTGCAGGTGTTTGAGTGTACAGGGTACTTTTTACAGGACATCACATCCAGCTTGACCGGGGTTGCGGGAGGCAATCCCACTTTCAGGGACTTAGCTTCGCAGGATGCCTGGCCCAGCTCAGCTAAACCCTTGGCAATGCTCACAATTTCAGACCTTCCTTTCAGTGTTTGTCCTCCGTGGTGTCGGACTCTCACATCTAGTGACACAACAGCGAGTAAGCTAGGACCGCACTGCGGGGCATTATCTCCCCATTTATAGAATTGGACCCAAGATGGACATTGTTTAGGACAGTCCGTTAAGAAAAGTACCCTTTACTAACTACCTCGGGAGCATCGCTCGGCAGCAACTTGCTCGCCTTGGAAGCAAGACAACACGGAGCAACACAGGTTCGATCCCCGGGTCCACGCTTAGAAACCCCTGGGTATTAAGCACGTTATAAATAACCTATCATATCATATCTACCTCTGACAGTGCACCCTATTGATTTAGCTAGCGTAAATAACAGCTAATACTGTAAATAAGAATCCTAGTTATCATTAGATACCCTTAGAGTTGTTTTTTTAAAAGTTTTACCTTCACAAATCCATATCACTTGATCAAAAGCAGTATGCACAGCAGGGCCTGCATGCTCTTGCCCAAATCCCACTGACATTTGGCCCTTGGCTTCCAGACCTTACCTCATAAGTTAGGTGTCTGCAACCTTTGGCTCTCCAAATGTTTTGGACCACAACTCCCATCATCCTTAACCAGTAAAGACAATGGAGAGGGAACATAAGAGGCAGAGTCCTGTCGTAAATCAACCGAGAAGAACAAGGAACACATAACCATTGTTTACCTTTATATCTGGGGGCCAGGAATAACGACATTTTACTTGATCAATTCTGTCTATCCCACTTCCCTGTCTTTAGTTCCCAACATTTAATTCCTCACAGGCCCTAATCTTGGACTAAGCTACCTTTTGTAGTCAGTTTGGCCGCACCAGAATCATTTGGGAACTTACCTGCGTTACCATAAATACACATTGGAGGTATCTTAAGCATATATAACTTCTGGATTGTCCGAGCACGCTCTCGAGACGATCACGCGCCCAACACTTGTCAATCTCTAACATCATGGCTCTTCCATAACTGCTATAGAATCCCAATGTGTATATTAACCCTTTGCATGATTTCTCGTCTCATCTCTCCAAAAGATTGTCCATGAAGGGTGGACTAACCTGCACCCGCGCTCTTACAAAGCATTTCACCTCTGCCGGACTCTGCAACCTCGTCTCCCTCTTGACTTTTGTCTCGGGAGGATAGCTCAGGGGCAACGCGCTCGCCATGGAAGCAAGACGACGCAGAGCAACACAGGTTCGGTCCCCCGGTCCGCGCTTAGAAACTTCTGGGTATTAAGCGCGTTGTAAATAACCTATCATATCTTGCTCTCCTTCCCTTAAGACTAGGGTCCGGCTTCCCCATGCACAGGCATAATGCGCCACGGTCAAGGGTTGGAGCTTTGAAACTACTACAGTGGTGATTTGGCGCCGTACAAAAGCATAGTAACAGAACATAAGCGCAAGCATTATTTGGGGTCTCGACATGTCCAGATGGGGATTCATCGCAACGTCGTCGCACCGCTTTCATCTGCACCTGCTGGCCCGCCTTCTTTTCTCCACAGCTGGCAGCAGTGGCCGTCTGGCAGTTGAACTCAGTTCAGAAAGGTCTAATTTTAGATCACGAGCCGCAAATTAACTTTTTAACTGTCCACATAAATGAAATATGGCCCGCGGTGACAAGCGGCAAATTAGTGACGCACTTAATTTCATATCCTGCTTACTGTTTACACAAGGAACGCTTGTATGTTCTAATTCCCCAAGTGCCCTCCTTCGCTAATTAAATAATCCCTCCAGTTTTGGGGAGCCATGAAAGCGCCAGTTAATCCAGGAAACGGCTTCCCATACAGAGTCTCCTTTCTTCGCGGTCCTTCCCGAGCAAATCAGACTCACCCGCGGCCGACCATCATAACATTTACTGAACAACACAACATTGTGTCACCCTCCTGCCATCCCGGATCCGGCACTCGTGCAATGGCAAGTCCACTGCCTGGACAAGCTTGCCTGGATCCGTGCAAGGACGCACACGTTCTCACCTGTGATGCAAGCACGCTGCGCAGGGTTCGTGCCACACAATAAACCTTCCCCAGATACTAAGACTGTCGCCAGGAGGAGTTATTCCGGAATGGAATCGCTCCCTGCAAAATGCTATTTACTGCATCAATAAACCTCAACCATTCTGCGTTCCAGGGAGGGCCTTAGACAACACTTTAAAACATACTGCATAATAAACCACAGTGCATTGCAGTGTCCTACAGAATTCTTTAATAGATTGGGATAACCAGTGTAGCTGGAGGGTTTGCATACTACATTATCTGTACCTTCTATGGAACAGCCTCAGTGGCGTCACCAGGAATCAAATTTAGGAGGGGCACAGAGGGGCCCAAAGACGAAAGTAGGGGGGGCACAGACAAAAGTAGGGGGGCGCCTATGAAAGGTAATGAGTGACGCAGTGGCGTAACAGAAAATGTGGGGGCCCTCCTGCGAGCCATGATGAGGCCCCAACCCCTACTCGGCAACAAATCACGGCTCGCACCACACTCTAGGCCGGCCTAGATTATCACGCTTGCACAATACGCACAAGTGTGCTGCTGAAGGGGTATGCCGCACACTGCACTAGGAGAAATATTTAAATGTGTTTTTAATGCAATATACAACACAATTTTATGAAAACATTTGGTTATGAAGCCATAATGTTTGCAATTGTTTTGTAGGGTAACACCAATCCAATACATGCAAGTCACCAACAGTGCACAGGAATATTAATGCTTTGCTATTAAAAATGCCATGCCACAATCAAAAAACGTCCAACTGACTGCACAATGTAGACCAGTGTAGACACGTAATAACATTACAGTAAAGCATTCCAGGCCACATTTAGACATACCTCGACTGGTTGCACCAAAATGCCAGTCGAAGCAATAACACTCATCAAGAAGAGAGCACACATTAAAGCCTGCGTCTCCACGGCCTCTAACGACACGGCCAAACTCTTTACAATCTGGAAGGAAATGGTCAATACTGTTGCGGTCTCTACCTCTCCTGTTCCCTCCCAGGCCCTCTGTACAGCTCTGGCCTCACACTAAATCTCAGGACATCCTGTCCGCTATCTCCTGTTCCTCTCCCTCTTCCTCTCTCGGCCTCCTTTGGACATCTCTACCTCTTATCCAACTTTTTCCTCTTTCTCTCTGACAACACCTGAAAAGGTTTCTAGACAAGTCCGATCTATGACAATTTCATTCAATCAGGTGCTCCCCTGCTCCTCCATAACCATCAAGGACCATATTGACACCCTCTCTCCAGCCTTGGTCGATTTCTGTAATCACTCTTTTGCCACTGGAACATTCCCCTCTCCCCTTAAGCACTCCCTTGTGCACCCACACCTCAAGAAACCGTCTGCCGATCCTAACTGTCCAGCAAACTATCGGCCATTCTCCATTACCTCTTTCCTGGGCAAATTCTTGGAAAAGCTTGCCATCTCCCAGCTTACTCTCCACACTGAATCTGTTGGTTGTCGCCATGACCATCAGTCTGGCTTCAGAGCTGCCAGAGGCATGGAAAATGCTCTCCTGAAAACCTGTGAGGATCTGCTCACTAACCGTGATTCAAGCATTCCTTCTGTCCTCATCCTCATCCTCCTTCTTTCCTCAGCTTTCGACATGGTCAACCACGCCATCCTGATCAATCGACTCCGTGAGAACCTGGGCATCATGGATTAGGCCCTGTAGTGACTGATCGCCTTCCTATTGGACCACCCCTCCCCTCTCAGGTCCAACTTGGTTCCTTTCTCTCCGCCACCTCTCCCCACCTGTGGCATTCCCCATGGGTCTATCCTCTCACCATGGTTTTTCAACCTCTACTGGACACTTTGTCTCACCTGATCTCTGCCTTCTCCTCTAACTTTCAGTGTTATGCGGACGACTCCGCTTTCCTTCAGGCTCCCCTCAGCCTCCTCTCCTCTCTCGCTCATTCCTGACTGTCTATCTACGATTCAAGGTTGGTGCACCTCCAACGATCTCTACCTTAATGCCATGAGATCCGTCTCATTGGGACCCCTGCCCCTGCTTTCCCTCTCTCACTCTGGCCTCCCACCTTGGGCTCCCTTCCTTCGCCTTCCTGAGAGGCAAAAAACCTTGGTGTTATCTTCAACTCCACTCTCTCTTTCTCTCCTCACATCTCCGACATCGCCAAGATGTCCCACTAGCAGCTGCTCCTCCTCAAAGGGGCCCTTCCCTTTCTTCCTTTCCACCAGAGGCTCACTGTATCCAGAGCACTGGCTCTCTCTAGGCTGGACTAATGCAACAGCCTCTTTCTCAATCTGCCTGCCTCTACTCTCCGTCATCTGCAACTAATCCAGAACAAGACTGCAAGTCTTATCCTTGACCTCAAGCCCAGTGATCATATCTCTTCAGCCTGAAATCTCTCCACTGGCTCGCAGTGGCGGCAAGGATCAAGTTCAAGACCCTTTGCAAGGATTTCTGGGGCCATGGCCCGCACTACATCCAACGCTCTCTTCCAAAATCCCTTCCTTCTCGAGCCCTTCGCTCAGCTACCTCCAACTCGCTAAGGGTTAGACCCTTCTCCAGGCAGATAGTGGGGGTATATCTCTCACCTCTGCAGGTGCCTCCCTCTGGAATGGCCTCCCTGCTCCTCTCAAACTTGAGGCAGACCACCTGATGTTTCGGAAGCAGCTCAAAACGTTCCTCTTCTCCTCAGCTTTCTCTCTCTCCCTCCCCTGCTGACCTACCGGTCTGCTGTACCGACTGGTTGCTTGGCTACCCTCAGAGTCTCTCTGAGTCCAGGCACTTTCTTGATCGGTTACCCTTTCACTGCCTCCGGGCCTACCATGCACTTAGGGGCTGTAACTGTAACCCTGAAATCCCTTGTTCTCCTTGCACTACCCAGAGCCGTGCTGCCCTGGCTGCACCTACTCAGAGCATTGCTGCCCTGTTTTTCCCTCCCCTCCTCCCTTTCCCCTTGCACTTCTCATTCTCGCACTTGCACCATCTGAATGACACATGGCCTAGTAAGATCGTTTGTCTTGTCCTCCGTCTATCTTCCCTCCCTTGTCTTGTCACGCCTTATGTACGGGCGCGTTATAAATGACTTATATCATATCATATCATTTTATCACAGATGCCCAGAAAAATATACAATGCGGCAGTAAGAAATTACTAGACTGGCAGCACTGAAATGCCAATCTATCCCGGTAATTACACTTAGCAGGACTGCTTTATCAGAAATGCCCAGTTAAAAGAAAGTCATACCAAACTGAGGAATGACTAGACTGGCTGCACCAAAATGCCTCTCTAGCCACTAATGCCACATATCATGCCTGCTTAGCCTGGACATGGACAACCATTATGATTTATCACACACTCCCGCCCCTCCACACCTCCGCTCTCCCACCCCCTACCCCAACCTCCAAAATCAGCTCCTTGGCCCAGAATTACCTCCACGTCCCTCGTTCTTGTCCAAGAGCTTACGTATGAGGCTCTTTGCCTCATAGGTAAGTACTGGGGTGAGGAAGAGTGGGACTAGGAGTAATGAAGATTACAGGTAGCTAAGTCAGACATTGCCGCCATGTACGCTCAGAGCGGGCTTTCTAAATCTTAACTGTCACGCCCCTACTGCACACGAGTGCGCGCAGGGACTGACAGGCTGTCCGAGATGGACAGGGGAAGACGGCTTACAGACAAGAGTCTGCACGCAAAGTAAAACACCGGCACGCGCATAGAAACGCCAGTCAAGCACGTTTACTTTGGAAGTGGTGGTGTGAAATTCAAGACCATGCTGTATCTTTGGCAAGATTTGTTTGCTCAATTTTTAGCACTCGAATCTGATTAGTTTGTGAATGAGCTGGCCCTGACGAAGGAACAGTGTTCCGAAATGCATTGGCCAATTGTTTGAGCTCGCCCTGCACATCTGCTTTTTCTAAGATGTACAATTACTTAAATTGATGACGAAAATCAAGTATTAAACTATCATTTTTTGCAGTAAACTGACATGAGTTAATTATTTTGTGCTTTGAACCACATTGAATCTATACAGCACGAGTGGTGTTTGGGAGTGCAGCCCGCACCGCTGGCTTAACGGCCTTGGTCCCTACCCCCTATTGCCGCCATGTACCTCTTCCTCACCCCAGTACTTGTGCATGAGGCAGAGTGCCTCAAACACAAGTACTGCCTCATGCATAAGTACTGGGACGAGGAAGAAAAGGGTTAGGAGTAATGAAGATTACCAATAAGTAATCGATGCATTAAACACAAGTTTTTTTAAATGTTATTTTATTTTTTTACATTTGAAAAGCGCACTACAGCCCCAAGGCATTGAGGCGCTGTTTACATGAAAGTGTACGTAGGCATGAGTACATTAGGACATGCGGTTACTTGGTTACATCCTATGTGCTAGGTTACAGAGTACAGATGGGCATACGGGGCCTGACATTTCAGACGAACAGGCTGGTTTTGATGGCCTTGCGGAAGGCCAGGTGAGAGTCGATTACCCTAATGTGTGAAGGTAGTGCGTTCCAGTGGGTGGCAGCGATGGATGGGAAGCTGGAGCCCCCTGCACGCACTCTGCAGGTTTTGGGCTTGGTGATCATGTTGGTGTAGGCTAGCCTAGATGGCTTTGTGGAAGTGGGGAAGGCGATGCGCTGGGCGAGGTAGGGGGGTGCCAGATCATGGAGGCATTTATGAGTGATGGAGAGGATTTTAAAGATGATTCTCTGTTTGACAGGAAGCCAGTGACCCTGTCTCCTTAGGTCCGATATGTGGTCCTTTTTAGGGAATCCAGTGGCAGCCCTAAGGGCATTGTTCTGGACACGTTGGAATTTGGCAATGTTTTTGCTGGAGGTGCCTCTGAGGAGAGAATTACAGTAGTCCAGTCTTGAGCCGATGGTGGCTCTAGCGATGGTAAGGCAGTTCTCTGTCGTTAGGAAGGGTCTTACTGCGCTAAGCAGTTTTGAGTAGTATGCTGAAGAGGAAGCAATGGCGTTAACCTGTCTATTCATGGTGAGATTAGAGTCTAGGTAGACACCCAGAGTTTTTACTGTATGGGACACAGCGATGAGCATATTATCGATGGTGAAGGAGCGATAGTTCTTGTTGAGTTTGCCCAGGATGGTAGGTGACCCAATGAGCAGAAGCTCGGTTTTGTCACGGTTTAGGCATAGCCAATTTTCAGCCATCCAGGCTTGGATGGTACAGTAGATGGAGCTGAGGGTGATCCTATCTGCCTCAGTCACCTGTGAGGGGGATGAGCACCTGGGTGTCATCAGCGTAGTTGGTATATGAGATACCCAGGGTGTTAAGAAGGTTGAAAAGGGGCCTAGTAAATAGGTTGTAGAGGGGGGGCGCAATGCAGGAGCCCTGAGGCACCCCACATTTGATCTGACTAGGGGAAGAGCATGCTGAGTCGGAGAAGACTTTCATGGCCCTTTCCTGTAGAAACGAGGTGATCCATGCACATGCATCAGGGGAGAAGTTTGCTGCGATGGAGAGGTGATGTCAAAGAGTCAAAGAGCTCCTCCAGCCCGGAAAACTTAGAAAAAAAACCGCAGCTAGTGCTTATTTAAAAAAAATAAATAAATAGCACCTACCGAGATTCAGCTGCAGCTTTCCTGCTCTGGTCTCCGGTCCACGTCCTCCGCCTACAGCACTAATGAAGGGAAAGCCACCCAGCGGTAGCCTTTGTTTACTACAGCTGGCTGGCTTTTCCTTCATTAGTGCCGCAAAAGCAAAAGCCAGCACAGGAGGGCCTCCATTTCACAAAATGGATGCGCCCATGTGCTTGCTTTTGCGAATTTTGAGCTTGAATAGCTCAAAATTTTACATAGGAAGTTTTAAAACGGAGAATGCTAGTATTTTTTTTTATGTTGCCTATCTATTTTTTAAATAAAAATTTTTACTAGACCATCCCTTTAAGTCGAGGAGGGCAGTTTTGGTGCCGTGTCGTGGCCTGAAGCCAGACTGCCGAAGGCCCAGAAGGTGGTGATCCTCGAGGAATTTCTGGACTTGCAGGTATGCTGCTTTGTCCAGAATTTTAAGCAGGAAGGGGACGGTGGTAATGGGCCTGTAGTTCCCTGGTGCCGCAGGGACAAGGGAGGGCTTCTTGAGAAGCGGTCGTACCCAGGCCTCCTTGAGGTCAGATGGGACATGGCCAGACTGGAAGGAGGCATTGATGAATGCTGTCAGGAAGGGTGCAAGTGTCGCGCCGCAGTCCTTGATGAGCTGAGAGGGGCAGGCGTCGCCCTTACAGTTAGATGCTTTAATGGTTTTTAGGAGGGAAATGACTTCGGATTCCGTCACGTCCTTGAAGTTGAATACCGGGGAGAATTTGATTTTAGTCTCTTTATTCTGTTTGCTATTCTGAGTGACAATTAGGAGAGTAAGGGCCTTTTGGTAAGCTTGGATTTTTGTTTGTATGGTGTTTAGTTTGTTAAGCATGGCCGATTGGATGTCGTTGCACCATTTCTCATCCTTTAGGAGGGTGGGTGGCGGGGTGGAAGGGGTTTCCAGCTCCCTAAAAATGGTGAAGATTTCCTTTGTGCCGGATTTGGCGTTGACTATCCTAGTGTTAAAGGAGTTTGCTTTAGCATGGAAGCAGCAGTGCAACACAATTGAGTTGACTGTGCTTCCGCACCCTCCCCCCCTGAAATTTTGTGCTATGTTGACTCGACCTGGCTGACCTTTAGAGCAGCTGCTGGACGGAATAGGACTCAGATGTTAAGCGGCACCTGGGTTTCACTGTTAACAAGGGCCCAGAAATTACCAATGTAAAGCATTTCACTGTTAGTACCTGCCTTCAAACGCCACATTTTTTAGGCAATTGAAATTGTGATGTGGGATTAGTACTTGCATGCCAGGGGAGTGATTGGTAGGGTGGAGAGGGAACAGGAGACCGCTCATTCTCACAGTAGTCCACAGCTGGGTGCTTTTAGACTTAAAGGAGAGAGTTAACTGCTTGTAACATTGAAGCTGCACTAGAATAGTCTCATTAAAATGCGTAAAGAAGTTAGATGCCCCCACACAAATACGTTTTCCCCTCCCCACCGCTCGTGAAGTTAGAGCCTCTACCAACATTTGAAGGATTAGCCCACCCGAAATGTAGGTTTTGTTGCACCCCTGAACATACGCACAGGCACCATATACACACACGCACACCCAGCCATCCATACATTTAAGTGTGCACCCTTTCACCATACAGGCACACTCAGGCAGCCACCCATACATTTAAGTGTGCACCCTTTCACCATACACTCACACAGGCTGCCACCTATACATTTAAGTGTGCATCCTTTCACCATACACTCTCATGCGCACACGTCATGGGGTTGAGGGGAGCCCTATTACTTCAAAAAGAAATGTTTTTTTTTTAAGTCACTCTGACTTCATTAAGAAATGATTTCCGGTAAGGACCGAACCATAACGGAAATAATTTCTTTATGAAGGCAGAGTGACTTCAAAAATAAACTATGGGCCTCATTCTGAGTCCGGTGATAACCGTGCTGTTGCCACGGGAGGATTGCCGCCAGACTCGGAATGATTTACGGCGCCTGACTTCCCAGTGCCACCGGGAGATTACAACCCCGGCAGCCCAGAAAGTCAGGCGCCGGTAAAATGTTTCTCCCTATTCCCATAGGACTCTGTTAATTGTTAATGGTGCTGGTGCTTGCATGGCGGTCTGCCTACCATGGGCGCTGTGCTGGGCAGGGTCAGACCTGCCGGCACGCTGGCTATGGCAGGCAGACCTGGAATATGCTGGTCCGGAAACAACGGTGCCGGTAAGCTTACCAGCACCGTTGTTTCCAGACCGGCATAGCTGTAATGAGTCCCTATTTCTTTTTGAAGTCATAGGGATCCCCCCAACCCCATGACATGGAAGCCTCGAGCCTAGGGTCTACCATGTCATGGGGTGGGAGAGGTGGGGGAGGGCAGACTTCAAAAAGAACGTTTCTTTTTGTAGTCACTCTGCCTTAATAAAGAAATGAGTTTTGTTAAAGAAATCATTTCTTTATGAATGCAGAGTGATTTCAAAAAGAAACAAAACTTTTTTTTTGGGGGGGGGAAATGTTTCATTTTTTTTCTCCAAGTGGGACCTCCTCCCAGGGGCCCCCTGAACCGTGGGGGCTGCGGGGCCCTCAGTATGCCAGTGGTGGCGTCACAAGCACTCCTGCAGAGAGGCTTTTGTGCACACCAACTACCCACACCCCACGCAGCTCCCCTCCCTCCCATCAAAATGCAGGCACGAAACAATTCAGTGACTAATGGCCCATCATTAGCAGTTTCGTGGCTACATTCTGATGGGAGGGGCTGCACGCTGCTCGAGCACTACTCGCTTTGAGACAAAAGGAGTATTGCCGTGTGATATGCAGACGTTCGCCTCAGTGAGTGTCACAAAACCACGAACAGAGAACATGGTCACTGCGCGCCTTAGGTAGGGAGGGCACAAGGGGGGGCACAGGACTTCAGAGAGGGGGCACTGGCGACGCCACTGAACAGCCTCCGCCTTCCTCTTTGACTTGAGCCAGATCTCACATGTGGAAGCTCCTCAAGATGTTCCTTTTCACCTCCTCCTTCCCGTCTGCCCTCCTATGTCAAACCCCACAGTTGCGGAGATTGTTGACCAAAGCCCTTAAGTGTCCTGGCCTCCTACACCCAATTGCCTAGAGCCTCCACCCCCTACAGCACTTTGCCTTGGCACCCACTGGCCTATGTCACCACAGGCCTGCACTTATGTATTGGCAGCTGTCTCCACTCCTGCTAGGCACCTACAGCTGCTCACTCCCTAGCGCTTGATACACCTAGCACTTACCTCCCCGCACTCCCTCATTCCTTCTCTCTCTCTGCACTTGCACGCTCTGAATGCTCATAAGGCCTTGAAGGTCCGCCTCTATCTTTCATTATTTAATTTCTTCTTCATTCCCGTGTCTCCTCACTGCTACCCTGTGGGTACTTTGAAACTGTCAAGACACTGAGGTGCAGCAATGATATGAAGTACCTCCGTCCCCAAGTACCGGCCAGGGAAAAAGCAAGCTACTCACTGGCCAGTCCTTGAGGCCACAGGTGTAACTGGAACAACAGCAGCAAGGACCCGGACAGCTAAAGGGAGGAAAGTAATAGTTCGACAAAAAGAGGCAACTAATAATCTAACAAGGAATCAAATAGGAGGCCTAGTACACCTACCTACTATAGGGTCTGCAAGGCTGTATGGGAAGGATGGCTAACAGTCTCCAGGAGGCCCAGAGGTGCTTCCTTGCCCAGAATATGCTGTAGGTGAACAGGGTTCCAGCAACCTGGGCGAGTCTGTAGGTGAAGAAGAGCCACAGCTGAGTGACCGCTGAGGTTAAACTGGCGATCAGGTAGGACTCGAGAGTAACCCACAGACACAGGGTAGGATGCATAGGGGGTCCGGGAAATGGCAAGGGAAATACAGGTAGAAGTCCAATCACAGGCGTGGTCAAGTAGCCAGGAAGAACATAAAAAAACACAAAGTCACCAAGTCCTTATGAGAATCCGAAATGCAGTCCAGAGAGGCAGGCCAGAGGTCAGAGACGCCAAGTTTCCGAGAACACAATAAGTCCAAAGTCCCCAAATCCTTAGGAAATCCAAAATGCAGTCCAAAGAGGCAGGCTAGAGGTCAAACAGGCAAAAGTACAGACGAAAAAACGATGAAGTGGCGAGGAACTGCACAACCACCGGTACGAACAGCTGAGAAGCACTGTGTTATGCGCTTGGGCGGCTTTTATAGCCGTTGCCGTGGTGAGGTGTCAGCTGATGGGGACGTTGCCGGTGAGTGACGACAAGCGCCCTTGTGGCATCCTGTAATCGCCATGGCAACTTCCAACGTGATCGCAGCCGAAGCGCAGCGGCTGCCGCGAGTGCGGCCCAACCTTCTCCTGCCCCGTAGGGAACGCGGAAACAGAGGCCTGGGTAGAACAGCAGAAGGGACGCCGCCAGGAGCCTCGTGACGCCTTGTAAGTGTTCTGAATCACCCGTGTTGCTGTAGCGTGACAGAAACACAATTATCTTGTTGTAGAAGCGACTTACAAATGCACAATAAATAGTCCATTTGAGCCAAGTCACACATTCCACAGTGCCACCTAGTAGCCATCGCTGGAAGTTCACCTCCAGTTCTGAGCCACAAAAGCAAGGCATTGTGGATATGCAAATTAGCTCAAATGCAATCCTTTTTCTTCAGGAAATTGTCTTTGTCTAGTAGGGCAGTGCTATTTTATACATAGCTTAATCAACCCAAGACAGGCATTTGCAAGGCTGCCAGGACAACTACATACCTGGTTTCACCCTTATTAGGGATCATCAGTGCAGTGTAGTGTAGTCCTGGCAGCCTTGTGCTTGGAGCATTTGGCCATGTTTTAACAACACCAATAAAGTTATGGTGGGTTTAACAAGGTTTGAAAAACATTTTTCACCTGAAATGTGAAAGTAGGAAAGTCCATTTGATCCAAGTCCATAGCACCACCTAGCAGCCATCGCTGGAAGTTCACCTACAGTTCTCAGCCACAAAAGCAAGGCATTGTGGATATGCAAATTAGCCCAAATGCAAACCTTTTTCTCCAGGAAAGTGTCTTTGTCTAAGAGGGCAGTGCTAATTTGGCCTTTTTCTCCAGAGATTTGATTTAGGGGATGTCTGGAGGACTTTACACATTCTACTCGCCAGCACATGATTCATTCTCAAGATTAGACTACATTTTAATATCCGATAAGTTATTAGACTGGTCTTTGGGTGTAGGCATTAGGGAGAGGGAGATTTCAGATCATGCCTTAGTAGACATTGAAAAGAAGGGGTTTTTCCTGGATATCTTACTTTTTTGCTTAAAAGGAATTGTTTTTCCACGCTATTTGGTGCGTATTTTGTCACTTTTATTTGTGATGAAGCTTTGTTGTTCTTGAATTTGTGGTACAGATTACAGTACATCCGGGGCTCTTATAACCCCATGTTTGTCAGCTGACACGTGCTTCGACCCGTAGGTCTTTATCCGGGCTAGTGGTTCAGGTAGGATGCCTCCTGTGGGGTCCTGTTAACGAGTAAGGATAAGCTTGTCCTGTACATGTGGTGGTTCCTGTTGGGCCCTGGAGTTCTGTGATGTTCGTCCAGTTACTGTTAGTGCTACCGTACCTGAACCACTAGCCTTGATAAAGAGCTACGGGTCAAAACATGTGTCGGCTGACAAACATTCAAGAACAACAAACCTTCATCACAAATAAAAGTGACAAAATATGCACCAAATAGCGTGGAAAAACAATTTCTTTTAAGCAAAAAAGCAAGATATCCAGGAAAAACCCCTTCTTTTTACCTAACAAACAAGGTTTTGGCTAGACCTCAAACAATAACCTGTGATCTTGCGACACATGTCCTTTTTCCTGATGTGCCATAATAAACAGAGCTTAGCAATGTCAATTCCAACTCTAGAGCCAACCACTTTTTCTTAGTAGACATTGGTTTGGATTTTGGTGGAGAGAGGTCTAACGTTTATAAGGTGGCGGCTCAAAGCAGGATTTCTTGAAGGATAACATAGGGTCTGCAAACACCATGATAGTGTGGGATAGTTTTAAGGCAGCTGTGAGAGGTGAACTAAACTAATTAATAGGACCTTGTATATTAGCTAAAGAGGTCTAATAGAATTGAAATCTCTCGAAGCAGAGAATTCCAGTTTGCAGGAAAAGTGTGCACAATCTGGGAATGTTACCGTTCGTCTAAGAATGAATCGAGCCCAGGAAATCTTAGCTAATAAAACTATCTCAATGGCGGCAAAAGTATTTATTTTCATGAAACAAAAGTATTGGGAAAATGGGGACAAGCGTGGCATACTGTTAGCTAACAGATTGAAGGGGATGAGTGAAAAGTCGTATATTCAGGGAATAGAGGATGAACATGGACAATTGATAGTGAAAGATTTTGACATATGTACGAGTTTCCGGTTATGTTATGCATCAATATATATGGAAGACGTATTTCCATCGGGTTCTGACTTGGATAACTTTTTTGGGTCTATTGAAATTCCTTTGTTGAGTCGGGAAGAATGTGCTGGTTTGGAAGAACATATAATGCTTGAGGACGTTCTGTTAGCAATTGAGCAGCTTAATTAATATTGGAAAGTCTGCAGGTTTAGATGGCTTGCCTGTAGAATTTTACAGAATATTTGGATCAACTCTAGCACCCATTCTAGGTGAGTTGTTTAATATTTTCATACAGGATGGGGGTGTATGTCCATCTATGCAAGAGGCCATGATCCCCTTGATACCAAAGCTGGGAAGAGACGACAAAAAATGTAGGCATTATCGGCCTATTTCACTACTTAATGTTGATGCGAAAATATTTGCTAACATTTTAGCAAATAGGCTGGATAAATATATTGGGAGTCTAACTCATGGATCTCAGGTTGGATTTGTGAGGGGTAGGTTCGAGTATGATAATATAAGGGCCATTATTGATATAATGGGTCGTCACCAAAAAGAAACTCTGGATACTGTGTTGATATTCATTGATGCAGAGAAGGTTTTTGACAGTCAACTGGGAATTTTTGAAATTTACCATGTGATGGATGGGTATCTAGTGTTTCCATCGAAAAGGTTTCCATCGAAACCAATTCCAACAAAAATTATGCATCGAAATAATATGCATCGAATGCATAAAGGGTTAATTTTCATTGGGGTGGGTTTTTAAGGGTAAAAAACAGGGCCCCCTCCCCAAAAAAATTCTTTTTAAAAAATGCATTTGATGCAAAGATTTTCGTTGCACTAATTTTCTTAAGGCGGTTGGTTGTCTGCACAATGCAGCGAGGGCTAAAATTTGGGTGAATAATGAATTATCAGACACCTTTGCTCTTACACGGGGTACGAGGCAGGGTTGCCTCCATCACCCTTTTTGTTCAATATTGAATTAGAACCTTTGGCTGCTCGCATCAGGGGTGAGCAAAGAATAAGAGGACTAAAGTTTGGGGGAGTTGAGGTTCAGGTTCTCTCTTATGCAGATGACATGCTGGTTATCCTTTCTAACCCAGAAGATGGAAGTGCAATTTTGAAGGATGCTTTTCAGAAGGTAGGCGAAATTATGGGCCACAAAGTTAACTGGGAAAAAACAGAGGTTTTCCCACTTTCAGCGGCCTGTAGTAGAGGGGATTTTGCGGATTGGAATTGTAAGTGGTCAGATTCACATGTGAAGTATTTAGGAATCTACTTGATCAGGGATCTGAAGGGAATTGTAGAAATCAACCTAAATAGATTAGCAGAGACTTCGGAGAAGGACATAAGAAAGTGGGAACGTTTCAATTTGGGAATCTGGGCTAAAGTCAATGCAGTAAAGGTGGACTCTTACCAAAAGTTGTTTATATTACACAGTCCATACCATTGAGGTTCACAAACAAGATGTTGAAACCGATTCATTGGATCTTTCAAAAATTTCTGTAGGGTGAAAAAACAAACCAAAAATCAAGAGGTTCATTCTATTACGTAGTGTACAGGGGGGGGGCCTGATTTGGATAAATATTACAGACGTTTCATACTGAAGAAAGCTGCACATTATATATCACCTGAGAATATCCATGATCCTATTTGGTTATCAATTGAGAGGGGAACCTTTAAACCTTATAAACTGAGCAATAATTACTCAATGGCGAGGATACAGAATGTAGTTGAGAAGTTGCCTATAGGACACTGTATTGGCATAGTTGGGTTTCGAGGGGGAATACTTGAGATAGGGGATGTGCTGAGGGATTGCAGGATGGACGAATTGTACCTTTTGAGGAACTGCAACGTTTATATGGTCTGAGCAATAGAGAAAGAGAGTTAGATTCAATGGACTTGAGGAGCTTTTCTTACAGAGACTAGGCATACTATCTATGCCAATATGTCATGGCCATAGAGCAGGGGCCCAGGCCTCCCTCACCCACAAGGGCCACTTGGACCCAGTCCTGGCGACTTTGGAGCCAGGCTCATGAAAATATGTGCTTGGAACACTCTCTGCCTAAGGTACGTGCATCAGGACCGAGCGTGGCCATAGGACTGCATTGGGAGGTACATGCTGGAATCCTTTGGCAAGGCAAGGTGGAGCCACAAGGCATGGCTAAAGGGAGGGGTCGGGGCCAGCCTATATAAGGCCAGCCCAATCTCAGGCCCTCGCTTTCCGTTATTCTGCTTTGCAGCTTGACGCTTACCGCTGTATCTCACCTTAATTCTGGCCCTCCAGTTCCGAAGACCTCCGTGCTTACCTGATTCCAGCCGCTCCATCGCTGAAGGCACTTCCTGATTCCAGCCGCTCCATCGCTGAAGGCGCACTTACCTGTTTCCAGCCGCTCCATCGTTGAAGGCGCTTGCCTGATTCCAGCCGCTCCAACGCTGAAGACGCACCTACCTGATTTCAGCTGCTCCATCGCTGAAGACGCTTACCTGACTCCAGCGTCTCCACCGCAGTGCGTGCATCCTACCTGCATTCCGCTGGAGTCGGGGCACTCTTCTCTTCCGATTCGGACTGCCAGCGACTCAGGAGTATCTCGCTTCTTCTACGCTTCACCGCGGAATCTTCCTCCAGAGCCATCAAACCACCTCCAAGTCTCCAGACTCTGTTCCATGCCTTCGGACCGCTCCTGCAAGGGGAAAAGAACACAACAGGTTAGAAATCTCACAATCACGAACCTTGGGCTGCATCTTACCAGAGCCTTGACTTCCATCATATCGATCTGTGTACCTGTTGTCCTCGAGAGCCCATCCTTCTCAGGGGAATCCCAAGAGCCGTTCCACGCTCTCGACCTTCATCTTCACACCTGTTTGGGAAGAGCAGCAACACAGCAGGAAATCATTACTGCTTATCATTTCCTCAATACTCATCGCTAAAGACATTATTAGAAACCAAAGACTTATCTACAAGTGGATTGGTCACAGCTGGTCTGGATCGCCACGCCGCAGGCCAGTGAAGCAACTAGGCCCTCTCTACGCGGCCCTGCTGAAGAAAGCAGGACGGAGAGCCCAACATCTCAAAAGAAGAGGTGAGCTTGCATGGGAAGAGTCTTGCGCACATTGTTCTGGCACGAAAGAGGCGAGGGGATTCAGGACACCTCCACACTCTCCTCATTTCCTCTCCTCTCCTCCCAGGTGCAACACCAGTATCCAGAATCCTATCCTTAGAGGCAGCTAGGGGAGACAACCGACACCAGGGAGCCAAGTTGAGGGAGGGCTCCGACCGTGCCCCAATGCACCCGCAGAGACCAGGTGAGCGTAACACAATACAGGATGAACCGGCAGGGTGTGCTATATTTGCTTGGTCACCACGTATGGTATCCCCATTTGTTAAGCTAATACCTGTGGATCCTCCCATTGATGACTCCTGGAAAGAATTCAAGGGTATGTGGGAAGAGGACCTAAGTTGTGACATTTTGGATAAGGATTGGGGACAGATAGGACAAGTAGGTTTAAGAAGTAAGTTAGATCTGAATTTGAGACTTACACATCTGAGAGTTTTGGGACGTCTCTACTGGACACTGGTGCATATGCATGGTTTTGGCTTGATTGGAAATGCTGTTTGCTGGGTTGTGGTAAGGAGAGGGGTAGTCTTATGCATATGTTGTGGGATTGTCCTAGGGGGAAGGAATTTTGGGGGGATGTATTGGACAGAATGGATACAGAATTATCAATGACCTTTCCTAGGATGCCTTTGCAAGTCCTTTTATTAACCAATAGATGACGGTGTAAGATTGCTAGGTAGCATAGTCAGCCAACAGATGACAGTGCAAGATTGCTAGGCAGCATAGTTAGCCAATAGAGGACGGTGTAAGATTGCTAGGCAGCATAGTTAGCCAATAGAGGACGGTGTAAGATTGTTAGGCAGTATAGTCAGCCAATAGAGGACGGTGTAAGATTGCTATGCAGTATAGTCAGCCAATAGAGTATGGTGTAAGATTGCTAGGCAGTATAGTCAATGGATTGACAAAGTGCTAGTAGTGGCTGTAAAACAAATATGAAAATTGTGGAAAACAAGGAAAACACACCGAGTGGAGCGTTGAGTGAGTGATATGCAAGTGTTATCTTACTTTCAAAAACTAAATAAAGAGGATTATTACTTAGAACTCTGGTCACCTTTTAACAGCCTCTATGGTGGTGTCAGGAAGCAGGATCAGGACGTCCACTCACGAGGAAAGGTCCGGGCCAGGGTTAGTTATCGTATTAAAAGCACCTAAGGTTGTCCTGTTGGACAGTACGCACATTATTCATTTCTACAGCGCTTGCTGTTCTTGTCTCAGTACAGATCGTCATGGAGACAAGGAACGCTTGCACATTCGCGTTGTTCACCCGGAAGTCATTTACCAGATGTGGGTCACGTTGCACAGATTCGCGCTCATTGCACTATGTAAACCCGCCCCCTGCAGCTTCAGGCGCTTCTGATTGAAGTTGCTAGACCTGTTTGTTTTCCACTTCGCTCTTGGACCTTGTGCCTTAAGAGTTCTGTTTGTTTTCTCCTCGTATCTTGATTCCCGACCTACATTTCTTGTACCTTATCTCCGCTTCCCCTTTCTGGTTCACCCTTGCCTGCCTTCACGGTGACGACGCGGACCGCCTCTGCCTCCAGTTTTTGCATTGACTCTGCCCGCACCTCGCCCGACCCTGAACGCTTCACAGACTGCCTCTTAACATTCACTTGGATTAGTCAGTGCCCACACGTTGCCAAACCCAGAACTCACATGGACTACTTACTGGTACTCGTTCTGCATTAAACGCTGCCCGTACGTTGCCAGGCTCGGAAAGTTCCACGGACTGCTTTTTTCTCCTCCCCTGATAAAGACACATCATCTCCTGCCATTTTGGATTACTGCTTACTCACCCTACTCATATTCATTTGCCCTGGACATATCAAGCAGCAGAACTAGAGACGCTTGCTGAAAGGTGCTTTGGGAGTCCTCGTGCCGTCAGGATAGGTTTGTGGATTTTCTTCTGGAACTCACCTATGCGTCCTCATGCCGTCGGGTAGACCTCCTGGAAGACTCATATTTACCATTGCAATCCTACCTGAACGTTGAGGCAACAACAAGGAACATTTCATCTGTCATTTGAATGATGTTGTGGTAAGAAGGTTTCCAATCCGATTTATATCTTTACCACGTATGTCTTGTCCATTTCCTGAATTTCATTGCTTATTTGTCTTAGACTCCAGTACTGGGATCCTGGGGACATTCCATCTTCGCCCTAGGCTGACTAGCTATCACCTTTGTGTACTATCAAGGATGGTCTCTTTCTACATTGTCGGTGTGGGTTTTTTCAGTATACAGTCTAAGGGTGCTGATTTTTGTTTTGTTTATGTTTCCTACAGCCGGTGAGTCGTGGGTGTGTCTCCTCTTTCAACTGTTAGATCTCTCTGTCGGTTTATTTTCTGAACAGCAGAGAGTTACAACAGTAGGAAGAATTCTTCGGCTACTGTGCAGGCTCTCTGGACCTCCCCTCCCAGGGGAACACCCTCCCAACGTTGGGTCTTGACAGGTGACTAGGTATTTAATCACTTGCATGTGAAGTAGGTTAGTGGAGGAATTCTGGTCGGGGGAGAGTATGTGTAAATGTTTTTTTTTTAATGTTTCTCTTTTTTTTTCAATGTTGTGTCGCTGTTCGATGTGTTCTGTAGGTATTATGTCCAAGGACAATGTGTGTTTGTGAGGATTGTGTTATGTTACAGCTATTATAGTACAAGCCTGTATCACAGGATTCTTAAGTTGTGTTAGTGTATTCATTGATTGTTCAGAAAGGAATTGTAACTGTAGAGGAGCAGCCAACTGCCTCTGCATGAAGTCCCGCCCCCCTCCTGCTGATATGTTGGAAGCCTGAAACTGCACCATGCTTGACACCAGTAGTTGTGACCATACCACAACGAGTCTTCGAGAAAAGGTATTCATTAAGAAAGCCATACCAGATGTATGCCCAAAGAGATGGCAATCTCTTGGAAGAACTCCCCAAAGGAATATAAGAAAAGAGCCCAAGAGGAGCTGGTGAGGTCACAAGACGCAAACGTAACACACTAAGAAGCTCAGCTGAAGAAGATGTATAGACTTTATAGAAATTAATGACGAAATAAAGAACCAAGCAAACGTTACATATGAAAAGAAGATTGCATGTGTGATGAGCACTGCAGAAAATGCAAGCCGTTTAATGAATGTACAGATGCAGCAACGCAAGTAGACTAGGTGATCATAGAAGCTGGCTATAAGTAGGGAATAGACTGCAGGCAGAGCCGCCATTATGCATAGGAACTGGACATCGGGGTCCTAAAACTTTTAGTAAGTTCAAACCCACAGAGAAAGAAGGATCAAGAGCTGTGTCGCAGGCAAAGGCTTGAGCTGAAGATCGCAGACTTGGATGGTGAAGCTGTTTGGCCTGGTATCAAAGTTAAAGCAAGCCAAGGCCAGTTATCTATTCTCAAAACAGTAAAACGTGAGAAGCTGAATCGCTCCTTGTCAGAGTGCAAAGAAAGAACACCATGCATGACTAGTTTTATTCAACCAAGACATTTGATTATTGCAAAATGGACCAGATTGTGGTCTCCTGTCATGTGAGCCAAGGATGACAATAGAGTTGGGCATTGCCTCCCAGAAGCTATGATAGCATGTGCTCACACTCCCGAAGATGGGGATACTGTGCAAGGCTGAGTTTAAAGACAATCTTCATGGCAGAAGGCATGGGTGATGAGAGATGTTGGGCTAATTGGGTGGGGAGGTAAAGTCAAGTCCACCTCCCCACACCTCGGTGTGAGCTCATGTGCTCCTAAGTGAACCTAATGTTCCAGACATTGCATGAGCGTGTCAACCAATTGTGAAGGCCATATAACTAAGGGCCTTATAGTTTGAAGGCCAATAGTATTCCATGTACTTAATACGTGTTGAAGATGACTTGCACTAGGGATGGGCATAAGTTGTTCACTTGATAGTAGATGTCCTATCACAACCTGAACCAGTAAAGAAAATATATTTAGACATTCCCCTTAGTCCTATCACTATCCCCCATCGGTTTTTCTTATTTGACACGTAATATGATGTCAGGTATGACGAACTGTTGCTATAAAAGTATGCTTTTTTATTAAATGCTTTGAGAGATATGCTGTGTGACGTCCGTTGATGTCCGTTGTAACTCCCTGTTTTAGACAATTGATAACAAAAACAGTAAAATTGGACTTGCCATCTTCCTGAATTGGTTTGATTAATTGGTGTAAGAGTTATTCTGCATCCCATCCATTGCATGACATGTTACCTATTAAGGACCTTAAGTTTATAACTGTGATATTACATGAATGCTTGCATTAGTTACTTGTTGGTTATTTTGTGAAATTAATAAATAAAGTTTTGAAAAGAGAGCAACAAAATAAACTTTAATTCTATGACTGACCTCTCTGCCCTTTGCTTACAGAGCCTTGCAACCAAAAGCACGTGGGCTTTGTCCCCCTTCTCAAAACATTTTTGCTTTAGGCATCTGAGTCGATATAATGGCGCACCCCTCCAAAGATTGTTCAATTCCTGCCTACGGTCAGCTATGGTTTTTCGGTTTTCCCCTTGATAAGACTGGGTATTATACAAGGCGTCTTCCTGAGACCTTATTTGTTCTCTCAATTGTACTTCTTGCAGGGCCCTCACCATCTTCTTTACAGACCCTTGTGCAATAATCAGACCTCGAAAGCTTGCTTTCGCCGCTTCCAAAATCATGCGCTTACTGAACTCTCCAATTTCATTAATTTTAAAAAACAATTGAATCTCATCTTGAAGCGTATCCCGAAATACTGTATCCTTAAACAGGATATTGTGTCAAACCCAACGTTTATCGGTGATTGGTGGGTAGCCAAGGCCCAGAGCCAACATAGCCATATCATGGTCTACCCATGCAAGTACTCTAATGGAAGACCCTATTATATCATGTCCCCTATGAGAGTCCAAGAGTATATAATCAAGCCGTGTGTAGGTCTTGTGTTGTGCCGAATAAAAGGTGTGTGACCTTAGGTTTGGGTGCAGTAATCGAAACGTGTCTGTAAAATATTTTACATTTACAATGTAAATGATAACCAAGTCTGCATGGAAGACTAAGAGACTATACTGAGAACTGTGAAAGCAATGCAGATGAACATAGAACTTGGAAGACGGGTAAACCAAGTTGCGGTTGGAACTAAGAGACCCAATAGAGAAGGAAATCAGGTCTACCGTTTTTCAGTGCACTACCTGGCACAAGGGAACCAGGGCTGCCAACCAGGGCCAGGGACCCACCACCGCTTGGAAGAGCAGCCAAGATTCTTTTCTTTGTTGCAGTACACGGTAGAAGGTAACCAGGTCTGTCAACCAGGGTCAGGGACCCACCACAGCTTGGGAGAGCATCCAAGCTACTCTTCTTCGTTGCAGTACCTGGTGAAAGGAAAAAAGTCTGCCAACCAGGGTCTGGAACCTGCCACAGCTTGGGAGAGCATCCAAGCTCCTCCTCTTCATCACAGTACCTGGTGGAAGGAAACAGGTCTGTCAGCCAGGGCCAGGGACCCACCACAGCTTGGGAGAGCATCCAAGCTACTCTACCTCGTCGCAATACCTGGTGAAAGGAAACAGGTTGGCCAACCAGGGTCTGGGACACCAGAGACAGAGAAAAAGCCAGAGAAAGGCTGATTGGGGAAGGGAGACATTCCCCTACCAATTGCTGAACTGTGTTAGGGACCTAAGAAAGGCTTGGGAGGGGAGACAACCCCCCAGTAATTGATCAACTGTACCAAGAACCTATGTTAGGCTCGGGAGGGGAGACAATCTGCCAGCAATTGGAGAACTGTACCAAGAGCCTAAGGAAGGCTGGGGAGGGGAGACAATCCCCCAGCAGTTGGAGAACTGCACTAAGAGCCCAAGGAAGGCTGGGCAAGGGAGACAACGCCCCAGCAATTGGAGAACTGTATCATGAGCCTAAGGAAGGCTGGGCATGGGAGACAATCCCCCAGCAATTGGAGAACTGTATCATGAGACTAAAGCCTAAGGAAGGCCGGGGAGGGGAGACAATCCCCCAGCAATTGGAGAACTGTACCAAGAGTCTAAGGAAGGCTGGGCACGGGAGACAATCCCCCAGCAATTGGAGAACTGTACCAAGAGCCTAAGAAGGCTGGCCATGAGAGACAATCCCCCAGCAATTGGAGAACTGTACCAAGAGCCTAAGGAAGGCTGGGGAGGGGAGACAATTCCCCAGCAATTGGAGAACTGTATCAAGAGCCCAAGGAAGGCTGTGCAGGGGAGACAATCCCCCAGCAATTGGAGAACTGTATCATGAGCCTAAGGAAGGCTGGGCACAGGAGACAATCCCCCAGCAATTGGAGAACTGTACCAAGAGCCCAAGGAAGGCTGGGCAGGGGAGACAATCCCCCAGCAATTGGAGAACTGTACCAAGAGCCCAAGGAAGGCTGGGGAGGGCAGACAATCCTCCAGCAATTGGAGAACTGTATCAAGAGCCCAAGGAAGGCTGGGCAGGGGAGACAATCCCCCAGCAATTGGAGAACTGTACCAAGAGCCTAAGGAATGCTGGGCACGAGAGACAATCCCCCAGCAATTGGAGAACTGTACCAAGAGCCTAAGGAAGGCTGGGGAGGGGAGACAATCCCCCAGCAATTGGAGAACTGTACCAAGAGCCTAAGGAAGGCTGGGGAGGGGAGACAACCCCCCAGTAATTGATCAACTGTACCAAGAGCCTAAGGAAGGCTGGGGAGGGGAGACAACCCCCCAGTAATTGATCAAATGTACCAAGAGCCTATGTTAGGCTCGGGAGGGGAGACAATCTGCCAGCAATTGGAGAACTGTACCAAGAGCCTAAGGAAGGCTGGGGAGGGGAGACAATCCCCCAGCAGTTGGAGAACTGCACCAAGAGCCCAAGGAAGGCTGGGCAAGGGAGACAACGCCCCAGTAATTGATCAACTGTACCAAGAGCCTATGTTAGACTCAGGAGGGGAGACAATCTGCCAGCAATTGGAGAACTGTATCATGAGCCTACGGAAGGCTGGGCACAGGAGACAATCCCCCAGCAATTGGAGAACTGTACCAAGAGCCTAAGGAAGGCTGGGCACGAGAGACAATCCCCCAGCAATTGGAGAACTGTACCAAGAGCCCAAGGAAGGCTGGGGAGGGGAGACAATCCCCCAGCAATTGGAGAACTGTACCAAGAGCCTAAGGAAGGCTGGGGAGGGGAGACAACCCCCCAGTAATTGATCAACTGTACCAAGAGCCTAAGGAAGGCTGGGGAGGGGAGACAACCCCCCAGTAATTGATCAACTGTACCAAGAGCCTATGTTAGGCTCGGGAGGGGAGACAATCTGCCAGCGATTGGAGAACTGTACCAAGAGCCTAAGGAAGGCTGGGGAGGGGAGACAATCCCCCAGCAGTTGGAGAACTGCACCAAGAGCCCAAGGAAGGCTGGGCAAGGGAGACAACGCCCCAGCAATTGGAGAACTGTATCATGAGCCTAAGGAAGGCTGGGCACGGGAGACAATCCCCCAGCAATTGGAGAACTGTATCATGAGACTAAAGCCTAAGGAAGGCCGGAGAGGGGAGACAATCCCCCAGCAATTGGAGAACTGTACCAAGAGCCTAAGGAAGGCTGGGCACGGGAGACAATCCCCCAGCAATTGGAGAACTGTACCAAGAGCCTAAGGAAGGCTGGGCACGAGAGACAATCCCCCAGCAATTGGAGAACTGTACCAAGAGCCTAAGGAAGGCTGGGGAGGGGAGACAATTCCCCAGCAATTGGAGAACTGTATCAAGAGCCCAAGGAAGGCTGGGCAGGGGAGACAATCCCCCAGCAATTGGAGAACTGTATCATGAGCCTAAGGAAGGCTGGGCACAGGAGACAAACACCCAGCAATTGGAGAACTGTACCAAGAGCCCAAGGAAGGCTGGGCAGGGGAGACAATCCCCCAGCAATTGGAGAACTGTACCAAGAGCCTAAGGAAGGCTGGGGAGGGGAGACAACCCCCCAGTAATTGATCAACTGTACCAAGAGCCTAAGGAAGGCTGGGGAGGGGAGACAACCCCCCAGTAATTGATCAACTGTACCAAGAGCCTATGTTAGGCTCGGGAGGGGAGACAATCTGCCAGCGATTGGAGAACTGTACCAAGAGCCTAAGGAAGGCTGGGGAGGGGAGACAATCCCCCAGCAGTTGGAGAACTGCACCAAGAGCCCAAGGAAGGCTGGGCAAGGGAGACAACGCCCCAGCAATTGGAGAACTGTATCATGAGCCTAAGGAAGGCTGGGCACGGGAGACAATCCCCCAGCAATTGGAGAACTGTATCATGAGACTAAAGCCTAAGGAAGGCCGGAGAGGGGAGACAATCCCCCAGCAATTGGAGAACTGTACCAAGAGCCTAAGGAAGGCTGGGCACGGGAGACAATCCCCCAGCAATTGGAGAACTGTACCAAGAGCCTAAGGAAGGCTGGGCACGAGAGACAATCCCCCAGCAATTGGAGAACTGTACCAAGAGCCTAAGGAAGGCTGGGGAGGGGAGACAATTCCCCAGCAATTGGAGAACTGTATCAAGAGCCCAAGGAAGGCTGGGCAGGGGAGACAATCCCCCAGCAATTGGAGAACTGTATCATGAGCCTAAGGAAGGCTGGGCACAGGAGACAAACACCCAGCAATTGGAGAACTGTACCAAGAGCCCAAGGAAGGCTGGGCAGGGGAGACAATCCCCCAGCAATTGGAGAACTGTACCAAGAGCCTAAGGAAGGCTGGGGAGGGCAGACAATCCTCCAGCAATTGGAGAACTGTATAAAGAGCCCAAGGAAGGCTGGGCAGGGGAGACAATCCCCCAGCAATTGGAGAACTGTATCATGAGCCTACGGAAGGCTGGGCACAGGAGACAATCCCCCAGCAATTGGAGAACTGTACCAAGAGCCTAAGGAAGGCTGGGCACGAGAGACAATCCGCCAGCAATTGGAGAACTGTACCAAGAGCCTAAGGAAGGCTGGGGAGGGGAGACAATCCCCCAGCAATTGGAGTACTGTTTCAAGAGCCTAAGGAAGGCGTGCAGGGGACACAATCCCACAGCAATTGGAGAACTGTACCAAGAGCCTAAGGAAGGCTGGGGAGGGCAGACAATCCTCCAGCAATTGGAGAACTGTATCAAGAGCCTAAGGAAGGCCGGGGAGCGGAGACAATCCCCCCAGCAATTGGATAACTGTATCAAGAGCCTAAGGTAGGATGGGGAGGGAAGACAATCCTTCAGCAATTGGAGAACTGTATCAAGAGCCTAAGGAAGGCTGGGCAGGGGAGACATTATGCCAGCAATTGGAGAACTGTATCAAGAGCCCAAGGAAGGCTGGGGAGGGCAGACAATCCCCCAGGATTGGAGAACTGTACCAAGGGCCTAAGGATGGCTGGGGCGGGCAGACAATCCCCCAGCAATTGGAGAACTGTATCAAGAGTCTAAGGAAAGCTGGGGAGGGCAGACAATCCTCCAGCAATTGGAGAACTGTATCAAGAGCCTAAGGAAGGCTGGGGAGGGGAGACATTATGCCAGCAATTGGAGAACTGTATCATATGAGCCTAAGGAAGGCCGGGGAGGGGAGACAATCCTCCAGCAATTGGAGATCTGTACCAAGAGCCTAAGGAAGGTTGGGGAGGGGAGACAATCCCCCAGCAATTGGAGAAATGTATCAAGAGCCCAAGGAAGGCTGGCCAAGGGAGACAATCCCCCAGCAATTGGAGAACTGTATCATGAGCCTAAGGAAGGCTGGGGAGGGCAGACAATCCTCCAGCAATTGGAGAACTGTATCAAGAGCATAAGGAAGGCTGGGGAGGGCAGACAATCCTCCAGCAATTAAAGAACTGTACCAAGAGCCTAAGGAAGGCTGGGGAGGGCAGACAATCCTCCAGCAATTGGAGAACTGTATCAAGAGCCTAAGGAAGGCTGGGGAGGGGAGACAATTCCCCAGCAATTGGAGAACTGTATCAAGAGCCCAAGGAAGGCTGGGCAGGGGAGACAATCCCCCAGCAATTGGAGAACTGTATCATGAGCCTAAGGAAGGCTGGGCACAGGAGACAATCCCCCAGCAATTGGAGAACTGTACCAAGAGCCCAAGGAAGGCTGGGCAGGGGAGACAATCCCCCAGCAATTGGAGAACTGTACCAAGAGCCTAAGGAAGGCTGGGGAGGGCAGACAATCCTCCAACAATTGGAGAACTGTATAAAGAGCCCAAGGAAGGCTGGGCAGGGGAGACAATCCCCCAGCAATTGGAGAACTGTATCATGAGCCTACGGAAGGCTGGGCACAGGAGACAATCCCCCAGCAATTGGAGAACTGTACCAAGAGCCTAAGGAAGGCTGGGCACGAGAGACAATCCGCCAGCAATTGGAGAACTGTACCAAGAGCCTAAGGAAGGCTGGGGAGGGGAGACAATCCCCCAGCAATTGGAGTACTGTTTCAAGAGCCTAAGGAAGGCGTGCAGGGGACACAATCCCACAGCAATTGGAGAACTGTACCAAGAGCCTAAGGAAGGCTGGGGAGGGCAGACAATCCTCCAGCAATTGGAGAACTGTATCAAGAGCCTAAGGAAGGCCGGGGAGCGGAGACAATCCCCCCAGCAATTGGATAACTGTATCAAGAGCCTAAGGTAGGATGGGGAGGGAAGACAATCCTTCAGCAATTGGAGAACTGTATCAAGAGCCTAAGGAAGGCTGGGCAGGGGAGACATTATGCCAGCAATTGGAGAACTGTATCAAGAGCCCAAGGAAGGCTGGGGAGGGCAGACAATCCCCCAGGATTGGAGAACTGTACCAAGGGCCTAAGGATGGCTGGGGCGGGCAGACAATCCCCCAGCAATTGGAGAACTGTATCAAGAGTCTAAGGAAAGCTGGGGAGGGCAGACAATCCTCCAGCAATTGGAGAACTGTATCAAGAGCCTAAGGAAGGCTGGGGAGGGGAGACATTATGCCAGCAATTGGAGAACTGTATCATATGAGCCTAAGGAAGGCCGGGGAGGGGAGACAATCCTCCAGCAATTGGAGATCTGTACCAAGAGCCTAAGGAAGGTTGGGGAGGGGAGACAATCCCCCAGCAATTGGAGAAATGTATCAAGAGCCCAAGGAAGGCTGGCCAAGGGAGACAATCCCCCAGCAATTGGAGAACTGTATCATGAGCCTAAGGAAGGCTGGGGAGGGCAGACAATCCTCCAGCAATTGGAGAACTGTATCAAGAGCATAAGGAAGGCTGGGGAGGGCAGACAATCCTCCAGCAATTAAAGAACTGTACCAAGAGCCTAAGGAAGGCTGGGGAGGGCAGACAATCCTCCAGCAATTGGAGAACTGTATCAAGAGCCTAAGGAAGGCTGGGGAGGGGAGACAATTCCCCAGCAATTGGAGAACTGTATCAAGAGCCCAAGGAAGGCTGGGCAGGGGAGACAATCCCCCAGCAATTGGAGAACTGTATCATGAGCCTAAGGAAGGCTGGGCACAGGAGACAATCCCCCAGCAATTGGAGAACTGTACCAAGAGCCCAAGGAAGGCTGGGCAGGGGAGACAATCCCCCAGCAATTGGAGAACTGTACCAAGAGCCTAAGGAAGTCTGGGGAGGGCAGACAATCCTCCAACAATTGGAGAACTGTATAAAGAGCCCAAGGAAGGCTGGGCAGGGGAGACAATCCCCCAGCAATTGGAGAACTGTATCATGAGCCTACGGAAGGCTGGGCACAGGAGACAATCCCCCAGCAATTGGAGAACTGTACCAAGAGCCTAAGGAAGGCTGGGCACGAGAGACAATCCGCCAGCAATTGGAGAACTGTACCAAGAGCCTAAGGAAGGCTGGGGAGGGGAGACAATCCCCCAGCAATTGGAGTACTGTTTCAAGAGCCTAAGGAAGGCGTGCAGGGGACACAATCCCACAGCAATTGGAGAACTGTACCAAGAGCCTAAGGAAGGCTGGGCACGAGAGACAATCCGCCAGCAATGGGAGAACTGTACCAAGAGCCTAAGGAAGGCTGGGGAGGGCAGACAATCCTCCAGCAATTGGAGAACTGTATCAAGAGCCTAAGGAAGGCCGGGGAGCGGAGACAATCCCCCCAGCAATTGTATAACTGTATCAAGAGCCTAAGGGAGGATGGGGAGGGCAGACAATCCTTCAGCAATTGGAGAACTGTATCAAGAGCCTAAGGAAGGCTGGGCAGGGGAGACATTATGCCAGCAATTGGAGAACTGTATCAAGAGCCCAAGGAAGGCTGGGGAGGGCAGACAATCCCCCAGGATTGGAGAACTGTACCAAGGGCCTAAGGATGGCTGGGGCGGGCAGACAATCCCCCAGCAATTGGAGAACTGTATCAAGAGTCTAAGGAAAGCTGGGGAGGGCAGACAATCCTCCAGCAATTGGAGAACTGTATCAAGAGCCTAAGGAAGGCTGGGGAGGGGAGACATTATGCCAGCAATTGGAGAACTGTATCATGAGCCTAAGGAAGGCCGGGGAGGGGAGACAATCCTCCAGCAATTGGAGATCTGTACCAAGAGCCTAAGGAAGGTTGGGGAGGGGAGACAATCCCCCAGCAATTGGAGAAATGTATCAAGAGCCCAAGGAAGGCTGGGCAAGGGAGACAATCCCCCAGCAATTGGAGAACTGTATCATGAGCCTAAGGAAGGCCGGGGAGGGCAGACAATCCTCCAGCTATTGGAGAACTGTATCAAGAGCATAAGGAAGGCTGGGGAGGGCAGACAATCCTCCAGCAATTAAAGAACTGTACCAAGAGCCTAAGGAAGGCTGGGGAGGGCAGACAATCCTCCAGCAATTGGAGAACTGTATCAAGAGCCTAAGGAAGGCTGGGCAGGGGAGACAATCCCACAGCAATTGGAGAACTGTACCAAGAGCTTAAGGAAGGCTGGGGAGGGCAGACAATCCTCCAGCAATTGGAGAACTGTATCAAGAGCCTAAGGAAGGCCGGGGAGGGGAGACAATCCCCTCAGCAATTGGAGAACTGTATCAAGAGCCCAAGGAAGGCTGGGGAGGGCAGACAATCCTCCAGTAATTGGAGAACTGTATCAAGAGCCTAAGGAAGGGTGGGGAGGGCAGACAATCCTACAGAAATTGGAGAACTGTATCAAGAGCCTAAGGAAGGCTGGGCAGGGGAGACATTATGCCAGCGATTGGAGAACTGTATCAAGAGCCCAAGGAAGGCGGGGGAGGGCAGACAATCCCCCAGCAATTGGAGAACGGTATCAAGAGCCCATGGAAGGCTGGGGAGGGCAGACAATCGCCCAGCAATTGGAGAACTGTGCCAAGAGCCTATGTTAGGCTGGGGAGGGGACACAATCCCCCACCAATTGGAGAACTGTACCAAGAGCCTAAGGAAGGCTGGGGAGGGGAGACAATCCCCCCAGCAATTGAGGAACTGTATCAAGAGCCCAATGAAGGCTGGGTAGGGCAGACAATCCCCCAGCAATTGGAGAATTGTACCAAGAGCCTAAGGAAGGCTGGGGAGGGGAGACAATCCCCCCAGCAATTGAGGAACTGTATCAAGAGCCCAAGGAAGGTTGGGTAGGGCAGACAATTCCCCAGCAATTGGAGAACTGTACCAAGAGCCTAAGGAAGGCTGGGAAGGAAATATTTCATCCTTCTAACACTTTAGACTGAACTGAAGTGGAATTTGCAAACTGGGAACTGATTTTTGTCCAGAAGGGAGTAATTTCTCTGGATTAAGAAGGTCTTCTTTTGATTTAGTTTAACTTTGAGAGGGACAGAGCTAGGATTATGACATGTGACTGTTGACTTTTACTTTTGACATCCTGACTGTGACGTTAGTATTTTGGTCGAGGCAGGTAAACCCCTCTTAGAGTTAGGGCAAGATAGTTTTTTTTTTCTTAATTTATTACTTGAATAAATGTTCATGTCAACCACCGGGACCACTCTGTGGCAGAGTCTTACTTCTGCATGCTTATATTTAGTATATTCAAAATAATAAAAGGTCACAACTGAGTAACGTTGTATCCCTGGCAATACTTGTAATTATTTAAATTGATATTTCATTTCCGACCAATCTCGTGCGGTTCTGCATAATCACCCATAATACTGGGGAGCGCTCCCACAATCCAATGAATTGTCTTCTAATGCACAGGTTCCTTATCACACAGTGTTCCTCTTTATTAAACTGCGGTTTCCTTTAACTCGTGTGTCTTTCAGTCCTTCCTCTCACGTAAGTAAAGATAACATCATCTATATAGAACCATCTGATTCGCTAGATAATTACACTCATCAAAACAGTTCTATAGTTTTAGTTATCAGAGTAACAATCTTTTATCATTACATAGAACCAATATTCCCACCCAATCTCAGACTGATTCCATACACCCATGTTAGGAATAATACCACGCTGCGTGTAAGCCTTCATTTTAGGAACACAAAGGAAGGACTACATTTGTAATCATATTAGTTAGTTTGATCTCATGGTGGCCATCTTGTAACATAACGTTTGTTAAGCATCAGCTACCACCCATATGAATTAGGTTTTAGCGCCAGCCTAATCTTTCCATATTCAATCATGAGATATACATAGAGCATAAGCGAAGGAATCCCTGCATCCGTGATTGCCATTCTCAATATACTCATTCATCCTACTTCCGTATAACACGTCTAAGGTTTCCCCTTTCACCTCTATGCTCCTGTTTTACCAGTGTCCCAATTTCCATAATCTATCACAAAGACGGCTGTTATAATTCAACTTAAATTATCAGCAATATAATATGTACTCACAAGCACATTGTTAAAATATTACCATTCTTCTTATCTACAAGTCAATTTAAATCACTGTGAAACAGGATACGGTCTATTGCCGAACATGGACATTAATACCAGAGGATCATCATCCCTAGGATCGATTGTTGTGTTTAGCACCCATGGTCCTTACCCATTCCATATGCTGTAGTTGTCCTGTTCTCTTATGAACTAGAGTGGTTTCAACTGCATTTAGGTAAGCAACCACATTCCCCCATTAAATTCATATCAAAGGTATATGGTCTATACAATCCACATTTCAAAAAGGTTTGGGCTAATTAACCACTTTGTACAGAATTGTTCTTGAATATTCTACTTGTACCATATATGCATTATTTCTCCAGCATATCACTTGTAGTGCAAAACAGGGGGTTCTGGGTGTCTCTCTACCAGCCTCAGTTGCGGGGGAGTCTCAACCAGATGTTTCTCTTCTGTGAAAGGGATAGTGAGCTAAAACATCTGGTTGAGACTACCCCGCAACTGAGGCTGGTAGAGAGACGCCCAGAGCCTACCGACCTCAGTCGCGCGGGAGTCTCAACCAGATGTTTTAGCTCACTATCTCTTTCACAGAAGAGAAACATCTGGTTGAGACTCCCCCGCGACTGAGGCTGGTAGAGAGACTCCCAGAACCCCCTGTTTTGCATATTAGGAAGTAACGTTGGGTCTCAGCCTAAATTATTAGGTTAATTCAGACGTCGACCCCTTTCTAACTGTTCTTAGATAGGCACAGCTCCACCTCACTGATGAGGCCCAGCCAGGCCGAAGCACGTGTCTGGGGTTACTGTTGCTACTCTTGGTCAGAAGAGAATTGCCTAGAATGTTGGTGCTGGACTGCCCTTGGGCCGTGCAAAGGCTGATATTTTGTGGATAATTCTCTTCTGTGAAAGGGATAGTGAGCTAAAAAAAAATCTGGTTGAGACTCTCTCGTGATTCATGCCGGTAGAGTGACTCCCAGAACCCCCTGTTTGCATGTCACTTGTAGTGCACCTTATTCAATTCTTATCGATTCTATGTCATTTAATGTTCCCAACAATGTTCCCACAGCATAGCATTCTTTAAGCAGCACAGTTCCCTTGCCAATGATTCTCTATGTATTACAGTCCATCAATGATTCCCTGCATTTTCCCTTTAATTGTCCAAGAATACGTTCAGCTCATGCTCTTTACTGAACACAGCCCTACTCGCTCTCATATGAAAAATCATCTTTGCCTCCATTCTCCACAGTAGTTGTTCCCAGTCTCATCCCCTTATATTTTTGTGAGCTATGTTGCACCCAAAGAATCATATGCAACTGAACTCCTTATTTGGATGTTTCCAAATCCAGTTCTGTGTCAACGGGTAGCGTGCATTTCTGCTCCGGATTGCACCAACATGCTCCCTTATTCTGAATCGTAGGTCTCCCTTAGTACTACTGACATAGAAGTTATTGGAAAAACAAATAATTAGCTAAATTATGCATGTCGCCTTACAATTGCTAACGTCATTCTTCAGGTCTTTCCTGTCTCTGAATCTTGGAATACTCATAGAAGCGTCTGATTCAGATTTAGCATCATAGTTGCAATTCCTCCTTTCTCTTATCAATTCCCCCACAGAGAGGTAATGTACTTGCGATAAAACAAACACATGCGTCTCTTCTTTTAGAGTGCTTACCTTCCTCCTCTCTGCATGCGTCTCTTCTTTTAGAGTGCTTACCTTCCTCCTCTCTGCATGCGTCTCTTCTTTTAGAGTGCTTACCTTCCTCCTCTCTGCCAAGCGTCTCTTCTTTTAGAGTGCTTACCTTCCTCCTCTCTGCCAAGCGTCTCTTCTTTTAGAGTGCTTACCTTCCTCCTCTCTGCATGCGTCTCTTCTTTTAGAGTGCTTACCTTCCTCCTCTCTGCATGCGTCTCTTCTTTTAGAGTGCTTACCTTCCTCCTCTCTGCATGCGTCTCTTCTTTTAGAGTGCTTACCTTCCTCCTCTCTGCATGCGTCTCTTCTTTTAGAGTGCTTACCTTCCTCCTCTCTGCATGCGTCTCTTCTTTTAGAGTGCTTACCTTCCTCCTCTCTGCATGCGTCTCTTCTTTTAGAGTGCTTACCTTCCTCCTCTCTGCATGCGTCTCTTCTTTTAGAGTGCTTACCTTCCTCCTCTCTGCATGCGTCTCTTCTTTTAGAGTGCTTACCTTCCTCCTCTCTGCATGCGTCTCTTCTTTTAGAGTGCTTACCTTCCTCCTCTCTGCATGCGTCTCTTCTTTTAGAGTGCTTACCTTCCTCCTCTCTGCCAAGCGTCTCTTCTTTTAGAGTGCTTACCTTCCTCCTCTCTGCATGCGTCTCTTCTTTTAGAGTGCTTACCTTCCTCCTCTCTGCATGCGTCTCTTCTTTTAGAGTGCTTACCTTCCTCCTCTCTGCATGCGTCTCTTCTTTTAGAGTGCTTACCTTCCTCCTCTCTGCATGCGTCTCTTCTTTTAGAGTGCTTACCTTCCTCCTCTCTGCATGCGTCTCTTCTTTTAGAGTGCTTACCTTCCTCCTCTCTGCATGCGTCTCTTCTTTTAGAGTGCTTACCTTCCTCCTCTCTGCATGCGTCTCTTCTTTTAGAGTGCTTACCTTCCTCCTCTCTGCCAAGCGTCTCTTCTTTTAGAGTGCTTACCTTCCTCCTCTCTGCATGCGTCTCTTCTTTTAGAGTGCTTACCTTCCTCCTCTCTGCATGCGTCTCTTCTTTTAGAGTGCTTACCTTCCTCCTCTCTGCCAAGCGTCTCTTCTTTTAGAGTGCTTACCTTCCTCCTCTCTGCATGCGTCTCTTCTTTTAGAGTGCTTACCTTCCTCCTCTCTGCATGCGTCTCTTCTTTTAGAGTGCTTACCTTCCTCCTCTCTGCATGCGTCTCTTCTTTTAGAGTGCTTACCTTCCTCCTCTCTGCATGCGTCTCTTCTTTTAGAGTGCTTACCTTCCTCCTCTCTGCATGCGTCTCTTCTTTTAGAGTGCTTACCTTCCTCCTCTCTGCCAAGCGTCTCTTCTTTTAGAGTGCTTACCTTCCTCCTCTCTGCATGCGTCTCTTCTTTTAGAGTGCTTACCTTCCTCCTCTCTGCATGCGTCTCTTCTTTTAGAGTGCTTACCTTCCTCCTCTCTGCATGCGTCTCTTCTTTTAGAGTGCTTACCTTCCTCCTCTCTGCCAAGCGTCTCTTCTTTTAGAGTGCTTACCTTCCTCCTCTCTGCATGCGTCTCTTCTTTTAGAGTGCTTACCTTCCTCCTCTCTGCATGCGTCTCTTCTTTTAGAGTGCTTACCTTCCTCCTCTCGGCATGCGTCTCTTCTTTTAGAGTGCTTACCTTCCTCCTCTCTGCATGCGTCTCTTCTTTTAGAGTGCTTACCTTCCTCCTCTCTGCATGCGTCTCTTCTTTTAGAGTGCTTACCTTCCTCCTCTCTGCCAAGCGTCTCTTCTTTTAGAGTGCTTACCTTCCTCCTCTCTGCATGCGTCTCTTCTTTTAGAGTGCTTACCTTCCTCCTCTCTGCATGCGTCTCTTCTTTTAGAGTGCTTACCTTCCTCCTCTCTGCATGCGTCTCTTCTTTTAGAGTGCTTACCTTCCTCCTCTCTGCATGCGTCTCTTCTTTTAGAGTGCTTACCTTCCTCCTCTCTGCCAAGCGTCTCTTCTTTTAGAGTGCTTACCTTCCTCCTCTCTGCATGCGTCTCTTCTTTTAGAGTGCTTACCTTCCTCCTCTCTGCATGCGTCTCTTCTTTTAGAGTGCTTACCTTCCTCCTCTCTGCATGCGTCTCTTCTTTTAGAGTGCTTACCTTCCTCCTCTCTGCATGCGTCTCTTCTTTTAGAGTGCTTACCTTCCTCCTCTCTGCATGCGTCTCTTCTTTTAGAGTGCTTACCTTCCTCCTCTCTGCCAAGCGTCTCTTCTTTTAGAGTGCTTACCTTCCTCCTCTCTGCATGCGTCTCTTCTTTTAGAGTGCTTACCTTCCTCCTCTCTGCATGCGTCTCTTCTTTTAGAGTGCTTACCTTCCTCCTCTCTGCATGCGTCTCTTCTTTTAGAGTGCTTACCTTCCTCCTCTCTGCATGCGTCTCTTCTTTTAGAGTGCTTACCTTCCTCCTCTCTGCCAAGCGTCTCTTCTTTTAGAGTGCTTACCTTCCTCCTCTCTGCATGCGTCTCTTCTTTTAGAGTGCTTACCTTCCTCCTCTCTGCATGCGTCTCTTCTTTTAGAGTGCTTACCTTCCTCCTCTCTGCATGCGTCTCTTCTTTTAGAGTGCTTACCTTCCTCCTCTCTGCCAAGCGTCTGGCAGTGTGCTGGATAGTTGGTACTGGTGCAAGCCCCACCATGGCGTGCCAGCAGGCGGAACCATAGATATTTGCCAATTCCACCTTTTATATGACCCTGCATTTCTATCTAGAATAAAACATAAAAAGGTCAAAGAAAATAATCACAGGAAGTAAAAGCAGAAAAATCATTTGATATGATAAGTCATGTATAACGCGCCTGTACACAAGTGTTTCTAGGTGCGAAACACAAAGTGGAAGCGCCTAGATCACACTAACCAAGTGTCAGTCGCGTATCACGGGACAACCACTTTCACAGACACTTTCCGCATTCTGGAAGAAATCTAAATAAACATACAACCTGAACATACTTTCTCGATGGGTAATTTGGTGAAGAGCGGCAGGCGATAAAGCACAAAATAACCTTGGTTATAAAAACGGCACTGTCTCAAGGCTCTCTCTATAGAACATGTCTTCCAGACAGGGGGCAATCGCTGGATTTGACCATTTCCTAAACTCCCTGCATCTCAGATTTCAGGATGATCACAGAACATGTTATAGTGTATTAAAGGCAAACTTGAGCTGATTGACCCAACAAATACTCCTATGTGGGCAGGCCCCTCAAACCAGGGCTTGAAGTTTTTGAATCACTTTGCGTTTGACCTCCAAATTATGGTTCTATGTCATTTCATCGATGGGTGAAATTTTGATGGGTTTTTCCTGCCCCCGAGTATTTATTACCGAAAAAAAAACTAATCGAAGTAGATTTCTTTTATTATTTTTGGGGGGTTCCCCCAAACCCCATCCCCTATTATTTTTTTACCTATTCCGGACCACCCCTACCCCTTATATGTGCTTTTCCAACCCCCTATATATTTTGATGAATTTTTTCCGAAAAATGTAAAAAAACCCATCGAAATTTCACCCATCGATGAAAGAACGCTATACCCAAATTATAGTCATTCAAGCAATTAAAACCTCCAATATTTAGGTAGGTTTAAAGCAGATTTGAGACAGCTCACACACCCCCAATTGACTTAAAAACTTAATTTAGGCATGCTTATTTTCACAGCACACATGACACATTATTTCTACATATCTTCAACTCACTAGGTCTCATTGTGAGTACAATGGTGTGGGGGGGAAAGGAGGTAAAGTGGCAGTAATTCCATTAGTGGAACTTTACCACTGTGTTACCGCACCACCTCACTACGAGCTTTGGTGGTAAAGTGGAGGAGGTAAAACATCCACTTTTCTGTCAGAAATCATTGTAATTACCACGGTAGAATTACCACTTGCTGAAATTCTGAAACAAATCCCAATGCAGTGCGGCAGACTCCAAAAATGGGGAATTGCCACTTCCTGAGAACCATGGTAATGCTACAGGACCAAGTAGCAGTGAAGGTAATCAATTGTGGAAATAATTTTGCAAATTTAACACTGAAATACAGCCAAACTCATAACGATATCCACAGTTTCTTGCAGCAAGATACATCAATATTACAGAAAAAGAAGTTAGTGTGACAATAGTTATTGCCTACTCATGTCACAGCATCGTGTGGCAGTCTTGGGTAAAGACGGGCAGACTCCAGTGTACGTTACAGATCGATCGGAAGGTGAGACTGGAGCTCTCCGCCAGGGGCATCGGCTCTGTAGGGCGGAGCAAAGCTTATTTGCACGCGAGTGTGCCCAATGAAAATTCTCGCCACTGCCTGATGGACAGTTTGCTTATTTCGGTATTCCTGAACAGATGGAGGCAGGTGAAACAGAAGCAAGGGTTTTTTCGTAAACCCAAAATTGGTCATAGCTGACGTGCTGACCTGCGTCATTACCAACGTCATCCTACGTGGCAAAATACTAAAACCTATCGGGAAGCGGGATTGGTTCTAAGTGAATAACTAAGCATAGGTGTTATATCTATATAGAGTAAGAGAGAGAAATAATTGGATATTTAACATCAGGTGGGGCAACTAAGCCCTCCCTTCAAAATAGCCACTTATGAACGTCACTAAATGTATGACGTCCCAATGGCTACACAAACTATAGGACCGCGCACACTTTGTGCAGCAAATTGACCAACCAGCTCAAATCACAACTCGTCTGCAAACAGAGGACCTGCAAACAATCTTTCTTTTGTAAGGGACCCACCCTCTGGAACTCAGTCCTGGTATCAACTTGAAACGCTCTCACAATTCTCCCACTCTGCAAAACTTTCAAAACGTGGCTTATCCAAAAACAATTAACCAACGACTAATTTCAATGGATGCACAGACCGCAACTCTCAGTGCTGCTCTGCTGTTAAAGACACCAGCACAAACACTGGTATCCACACCCTGTACAGTGCTACACTGCTCTCAAGCTGTGTCTGCTCTTTAAACAATAAAATGAGCACATGCAGGTTGCAACTT
Organism: Ambystoma mexicanum; assembly: GCF_040938575.1. Taxonomy (NCBI): domain Eukaryota; kingdom Metazoa; phylum Chordata; class Amphibia; order Caudata; family Ambystomatidae; genus Ambystoma; species Ambystoma mexicanum. Next base: position 35,490,496 of record NC_090936.1, read on the forward strand.
GAGCGGTATGGCATGGTCGCAATCCCTGCAGCCCCAAAGTGGAGGGTGTTGAAAAATGTCCCTCCACAGGGGAGAGGCTGCATCGCAGCACTCCACCCTCCACTGATGTCAAATCTGCCCAGAAGCGACGCCTCAGCAGATGTTAATGCTCTGTAATTCCGGCCCAAGAATTACAAGTGTAGAGATTGTGTGATTGTGTAGCCACATGTGAAAAGGAATAAAGCACCCAACACCGCAGAATTCCATGACTTTGTGAAGGAGCTATTCAGGCTTACCATATCCTATAAAGTACCATTGGGTACACTTTATGCATAATACAAAGATAATGAAAAGTAGTTATTTCAACGTATGTGGTTTTAATGTATTCAATGTGACAAAACAATGTGCAGATTATGTTATATTTAACAAAAGTCTTCCTGTTGGCTCTGTGAGAAGCCTGAAGGTGTCTCCCTGGCTAGTGCCCGGGATCCGTCATCCAGGGGGCCAAGATACGGCCATCGCTATTGGATCCAGTTCCTGGGGATGGACCAGTGAGGGAGTATCACCTGGATGGGTCCCATTCCCACTCCTCTCAGAGTGGGAATGGGACACCAATGGGTGAAACGCGGTATCCCCCTCCTTTCAACAACTTTTTACCATCCTATCACATAGGACATTCAAAACCATTACCCCTCACCCCCTTTCCAACACAAACACTTTTGCACGGCACACTAGAGAATGGACTAACACAGAGCCGTTTACCTGACATGTCCCAATTCAAGGGTCAGGCAAAGTAAGGCAATTGATCAGAATTACACACACCTGACGGCCCTTTCCCTTCCCCACCGGGAAAAAAGGTGGAGCAAGAAAGCACAATATGAGCAAGGCACAATGCACAACGAGACAGCTATCCATGTACGGCAGTTCCAGAGGAGGAGAAAGGCAGTGAATATCGAAAGGCTGACAAAGAGAGACACGACCTTGCCCTTTCTGACGCAGACCCGCGAAACCTCCGCAGAGGGAATCGTAAGACCAAGGACAATAGCCCAAGTATGCTGCAACAGATGTCAATGGTACACATAGCATGTCAATGCTGATAAGCGGGAGCGAGGGAAACTCCTGCTACCGGCTTTAATTCCAGTTACAGAGGAAGCCAAGCAGTTAATCACAGCCGGTGAGTTGAGGGGAGAGTCGATATGAACCAGGCTGTGTTGAATGAGAATCGCGAAGTGGCAAGTTTGAACCAAGTTCAATGAACTGTGAAAAGTGTTAAGAGGTGCCCAGCTGCAGAGGGAAATCGGCACCACATCGGTGCTAGCTCGAGAGACTCTCGTCGGTCCCTATGTGAATTAAACTACAGAAACCAGAACGCCGGAGGAGAGCCACCAAGTTAGGTCAAAGTGGTCATACAGGAGCTCAATTAAAATTCCCATACAGTCGTAAGTCCTCCATCTACGAACTATAAAGAAAGGAAGGAAGGAAAGTGAATCCCGCCACACGAGAAAGCAAGGGAAGTGAATGCCGTAACCATTTGTGAATGTGAAGTTGGTAAGAGTGAACCCGACCGAGGGATGCTGATGAGACGGGGGCAAGCCTAAAGTCCCAAGAAACAGTGTGTTGACAAGAGTGATGTCCACTGGAACTGTTTAAAAGACATTAAGATTTGTGAAAGAGGGATCGGCGCCCGCAAGAGGGGGACCCCGGGGTGAAAAATTCTCACCCTAAGTGAAACCAAGAAACAAACTTTCACTTCGATGAAGGACCTTTTGTTTTGTTATTTGCACATGTCAGACCCTAGAAGGCAAGAGACTTTCTAGGGTCACGAGACTTGGCCATCGAGGCTCCTGATAAGCTGGACCAAATTATCGACACGTGCTGAGGAAGCTCAAGTGTGTGCTGTGCTCCAGGATCCCACCGTACCCCGTACTTAAAACGTGGGGAAGGGAGATCCAGGCTAGCGAGTCGTGACTTCTTTCTTTTCTTGAGAACTATCCCACACCCCTTTTTGCATTAGCTGTGAGGTTTGGCAATAGGTTTCTTAGTATAGGCCCTTTTTCTTTTCACACAACGCCAGGACTGCATTATTTTCATTTGATGGTTGAAGCTTGCTACCATCTTAGATTTAGGTTTAGTTTAGGCGTTTTTCCACCCTGCAAACATTGTTCAATAAACACCCTTGAACTGTGATCACTTGTGTCTGTCTTTACTGTTGTCACTCATGATTCCCTTAGGATATGTGGAGGGGACACACTATTTTGCATTTTATTCTATTTAAAGGACCATCAGAGAAACTCAAATACTACACATTACATGCAGAGCGCACATTGTATACAGTGAAACGTCATTTTCATCTCAAAAGTAATTTCTGATCCCATGTTTCCCATAGCTTTGATGCCTATTCTCTTTCACTTCATTTTTAAAATATTCTTACCATATCTGCTCCTTTCTAGGGAAACTTCTATACTGTGCTTCCACCTATCTAATTGAATAATGATTTCTTCTTGTCAGGCATTATTCGGTCTGGCTAGTAGGGCTTTACCCTGTGCATTTCTAATGTTCACGCACTTGGATATAACCGCTGCTCAGTGGAGGTAAAAGTGCTTCTAACTCGCTTAATGCATTTTTGGCTCCCACCTCCAACGGACCCTGCTCACCTTAGCATTTTCACTGGAGTGGGTGTTTGTTGTTTGGCGTTTGATTACTGGAGTGGAAAGATTGACACTGGCACAGGACCTGCATGATATTAAAATGCTCATGCACTTCCCTGACAGTGCCTCTTTTTCTTCACGGGCCCATATGATAAGTCATTTATAACGCGCCTGTACACAAGTGTTTCTAGGCGCGCCAAGATAAGGAAGGGAAGACAGAAGGAGGACAAAATAACGATCTTACTAGGCCTTGTGTCATTCAGATCGCGCAGGTGCGGGGGGGATGAAGTCGGAGAATTGCCAGGGGGGGCAGGGTGAAGGGGAGAGTGCAATGGAACATAAGTGCATAGGGTCAGGGGACTATAGGGTTGCAGATACAGTCCCTAAGGAGTCGGGAGGCCTGGAGGCAGAGCAAGGGCAACTGGTCGTGCAGGAGCCTAGTCCCGTGAGTGGCCAGGTAACCAGTTTACGCAGCAGCAAGGGAGAGGGAGAGAGAAAGCGGAAGCGAAAAGGAGGGTCTTGAGTTGCCCCTATGCATACATTGTCTGGATGTTGCACATGACCCTGTTTTAAAGGGTCAAATGTTAAACAGTCTTCTTTGTTTTGGATCACTAAGAAGAAAGTAAGTTACAGATTGCAGCGCCTGGTGATGAGCAGGAGCCATGACAGGATGTCGGCGCTTCACACAGTCTTCAGTCTTCACCACAATGAAAGTCACCACTGATTTTTTTTACAGCATATTTTGTACCGGGTTTTGGGCAACAAAATGCAGGGTGTGTAGGTTTGAATCGGCAATATGGGATGGGAAGAGGATGAGGTGGTGTTGTAGTGTAGTCTTGTCTTGCCGCTGGCCTGGGTGCTAGCTGTAGAATGTTGGTGCATGAATGCAGCTCAGGAGAATGTTGGGTGGCTCTGTGTGTGAATGTTCTGTGAGTGTCAGTTGGGGTCCTGAGCTGGGTTGAATGGATGGCTGGTGGGTCTGCTCCTTCATAAGTAATGTTATACCTTCCCATGTTTCTGTCCATGTCTACACGTGCTGTAAATACAGCAAGAGTAACTGGAGTATTGTACCGATTGTACATATGTGAAATAAAGCCTACCTGGAACCAATCTAGACTACAGCTGGACTGTGATTCAGAAGTGCACTGTGAATGTCTAGCATAAGGCTTTACTACAGGTGGGAGTGAAGAGAAGGGAGGGGGGTCTCCCACAGTATTTGGCAGAAGAAAATGGTCACAACTACGAGATTCAAAACGGATCTGTAGGGAATAAATATTCAGTGAAAGGACATGGAACCCTTGACGCATTTTTAACGTAAATATAAGCATCTTATAACTGTGCCTTTCTCTTATGAACCCCCGTTTTGAAGACTTTCCACTTGATTCAATACAGGAAATTGTTCCAACAAGCTGCCTGCAATTCCGTGGAAGACATATTTGAACATTTCAGTCCTATTTCAGTTACCTTATTGTGACGTCATGCCCAAGCCTGGATGTGTGCTGTCAGAGTGTGATGCGCCTGGAACTGCTCTGTTCTGCCTTAGGGACAGCATGAAAGGAGGGGGTGCACAGCCTGTTCAGAGCAAGTTATGCTCCGTTGAAGGCAACCACAGTCAAAAGCTTGATTGCCCAGTACCAATGGGGACCCAAAGGTGCTGCACACTCAAATATGCTGGGACGCAGAAAACACATCAAAGGGGGCCAGATAAGGAAGGTTGCAGGCCTTCTGCTCTGTGTGCAGCTACTCTGCCATCCACAGCCTCGGTTATCTGGCATCTCATTAGATGAAAGGGCACGATTACTGGCAATGGCAGGTGCTGGTGAATAGAGCATTCCATGCATTTATTTTAATTTTATTTTGTTGTATTTATAAAGCGCCCTACAGCCCAAGGGCATCGAGGCGCTATGTGGGAACGTAAGCAGAGTTGATTCAGGGTTACAAGAATGCGGGCCAACAGAATTTACCTAAGCAATGGCCGGATAATACAACTTCTACTGTACACACTTTTACGCTTAAGCACTTTAAATTGCTAATATGCGCACATTTCCCAAAGGGTTTTCATATCTTTTTAACTGAATAATGAATGTTTTATGGCGGTTTCTTTATAAAATGAGACCTTCATAGTAGACTCCCATTTCAAGACATATAGAAGAGACTTATTTCACTGTGTGTCCTACATGGTCTACCCAGGAATGCCAGGACCAGCTTTCAGTGTCCCAGGAGACTTTCGTGTTCACCTCCTCCCTCCTCTGCTAAACCCCACCAGGGACGTCATGTCACCAAAATGCCAGGGGTAGCGGAAGTGACATCACATGATCCTTGACCTCTGATGACATCACAGGAAGTGATGTCATTTTACCCCACCCAAAGTGATGTGACGGGAAGCGATGGAACACAACCTTTCACCCCTTGACAAAACAGGAAGTGTTATCACATAGCATTGTTCCTAAGTACACTGAAAAATATGGTTACAATATCACTATAATGTGATATACATTTCATACAAGAATGGATCATCCTATGTATCGTTAATATCAGTGTGTGTATAGGCCCATACTACCAAATGACTGTGAATGCAAGCAGACGTCCAAGGCCAAATGATAAGCACATTATATAGAACAAATATACATACAATATCACCCAACCTGTGTTGGTACTCATTTATCAACCTCAGCAGGATGAACGGCTGAGTTGACCTTGCCGGGAGCTGAACCTGCAACGTGCAGATCACACGCACATTGCAGCAGCGAGCGCTCAAAGCCACTGAGCTATCTTGAAGGCTATAGCTGTCAGAAAACCAGCCACTCCATAAACAAACAGCCACATGCTGCTGGCCACAGCCCAAGAGTCTCAATCTAAAAAAAGAAAAAAGATGTTAATAAAAAAGATTTTTAGGGGTAGCAAGGGAGACCACAGGGGTAGCAGTGGAGACCTCAGGGGTCGCAGTTGTGACCCCTGGTGACTCCTAAATGACGTCCCTGAACCCCACAGCTGCTGAGATTGGTGACCAGGGCCTGTATGTGTCCTCCTGGGCCCTGGCCTCCCACACCCAATCACCTTCAGCCTCTGCCTGCTCCCAGCACTTGCCTTGGCACCCGCTGCCTATCCCACCACATGCCTGCACATATTTATTTAATGGCAGCTGACCACTCACCTAGGCACATACTGCTGCTTATACCTCCGTATCCCCTAGCACTTCCCTCTTGGTACACCTAGCACTTAGGCCCCACTTCCCCATCCCTTCTCTCGCTCTGCACTTGCACGTTTTGAGTGCTCACACAGAAGTTGTGCACTTTTTCTAATTGGCATGCAACATTGTAGGAAATATTCCTCCTTTATTTCAAAATGAATTAATCACCTGAAATGCAACTGTTTGTTTACCGTGGGTTAGAAAAATCTCCTGAGTTCCTCCCTCCCAGTAACTTACAACCCTGGCTGGCCTAACTGCAAACTGCCCCCCCTCCCCCCTGCTGGTGGGATTCCACAGTGAATAACTTCCATTTCCAGCCGTGTATTTATTCTTACAGTTTTAGTTATCATCACATGTGAATCCTGTTTCACCAACGAGAGCCTGAGTGTGTTTTTGTATTTAGTGATGGTTTGGAATACATTAGGGTGAACAAATAAAACATTTTTTTTTTAAACGGGACAGTCCATAGACATAAAAGGAGGAATAAAGTAAACACAAACAAAACTGTAGTCTTACTTCTATGTCGCTGGCCTGTTGCGGGGGGGGGAGGTGCCCACAGGCAAACTCCTCCCATGTGAAGAGAGTACCCAGCCGTAGGCTGGGGATAGGACCCTTCATTTGGTGGTGATACCTGGGCATATAATGGCTTAACATATAATACGGCCAGGGAATCTAGGCTGACCTGTCCGTGTGTTGCCTTGGTGTCCATATATATATATATATGGTTCTTTTTTCTAATGCGCATGTACCTGTATGTTTTGTGCATGTAATACCTGAGTGTGCATGATTGCCGGGATGTATGTGGTGTGTGTATGAAAGCCCTGTTCATGCATTACATTGCTGAACCTTTTGGCTTTGCCAGTGCTTGCTGTCATTGTGGCAACCCAGCACCCAAAGCTGACCGCTCTGTTGTTTGCAGGCTTGGGTTTTAAAGAGCATGCACATCTCTGCTCATCTTATGGAACTCATAAATAAGAGTGCGCCATCATTTTAGGAGTCAATATTTTTTTTTTAAAACAGCAAAGGATATTTAAATGGCTCCTAAAAAAAGCCCAAGACTGAAGACATGCAAACAGCCTTTCCATAACAACCACAGGCAGTGCGAACAGTTTGGGCTTTTAGGGAGGCCTGGGGGTAACCGGCCACTGTTGGCTTTCCAATTGCTTGTTTTTAATACAACTTCAGTGAAGGGGACTGTTTATCAATGAAGCGGCTGAAGGCTGACTTGGTTAAGACATTTGTATTACACCAGTAGCACCGTTAAAGCGCCAATCAAACCATTAACCCTTAGCAGACTGGTTTGACATAACACCTCGAGCACAAAGTTTGATGTTAGTGCATGAAAAATCTAGCTCAGAGATCCCAGGAGGATGTGCTTGCTTTGGGAGGAAGCAGTTAGTAGGTGGGAATAGCCACTGCGAGTAGCATGAGTTGGGTAGTCAATGGTTGGGTAGCTACCCCAAAACATACGCTGTGTTTCCCTCTTCATACCACATCTCCCTCCTACCTATAGTCCAGTTATATTGGGCCCGATTAATAGAATTATTTGTGCGGAAAATAGGGGACTTGCGCGCTAAACTGCTCTCATGGAATCGAATGTGCGGTGCTTCTCCAGGACTGCACATCTCTGCGAGCCGTCGGGTGCCTTAAATGAGTCACCACGCAGAGCGTGGGCGAGGCCTGCGCAGAGGGCAGAGTAGGGGGCGCAACACGGAAAATGGGGAAAAACATATGAAAAAGTGGGCGTAACGAAGAATGGCCCGTAGGCAGTCTATCGCACACCCACAACTGCAGGGCACAAGACATTAATGGATTCATGCGCGTAACCACTCAGCAGGTAATTGGCCATGCAAGTTCTTCGTACTATCTGCCACCCAAAGGCAGGCACAAGTACACTTGCGCGTAGGATTTGCAGCGCGGAGGTGGATTTCCATGTCAGATATAGGGGTGTGTGTACACAACTGGGGTTCCGATCGAACTAAGGGGTACACATACACAGTGTAGCGGGGTGCACGAACGGTTTACGGGGGTTCGCATGCAGATTTTCCCAGTTTTTACAGAGTTACGATTTTGCATACGCATGCTGTCGGCGTGCTGGCAACAGTTAGAGGGGACCCTGTGCAGGGTGCCCGAGATGCAGGCCTGCTTGCGGGGGACACCACGCACTGTTCGAAGGGTGCCTGTATTTGCGCTCGGCAGAGCAGGCAAAGGTAGCTGTTAGGGCCGTGTAGGGGGCGTTCCGGCCGCTACTAGCGAATACGGTTGCTTGGCGCAGTGAATTCCATGAATACGCGTGCCGTCCATTTTTTTATCCTGCGCGCAGGCTCACGCATTGTCCTTCTCGGCGCGCGGCCCTTGCGGGATTTCTCCTCACATTTCCATGAATCGGGCCCACAGTCTCAGCGAATAGCAAATAACCAAAACTAATAAGAGTTGCATTTGTCGGCCTCGTTACTGACAGGGTAATTCATAGAATTCAGCGCACAAGTAGCGCACGCGGCTGGCGCACAGCGTGCGCGTGCGATAGTCTGCGCCAGCCGCGTGCGCCAAAAACGAATCAGGTGCACAGCGTATTCATGGATTTTAGGCTCCCAAACCAGCCGTGGCGCAGAGTATCGCAGCGACCCTGCAGCAGCGCCAGTAACGCCCCCAGGAACGCCCTCGCGCAAGGAAAAGCCATCAAAATCGCTAAATCATCGCAAAGGGCTGCGCTAACCCTGGACCAGTTTACAGGGCTGCCAAACAAGGAACGCAAAGCGGGTAACGTGCATATCAGGGGTACGCGTGAAGTTATACACGCGATTAGCCAGGGTACGTGTATTACAGGGGTATGCGGGAAGTTTAACATGCGATTAGCCAGGGTACGTGTATTACAGGGGTACGCGGGAAGTTCAACACGCGATTAGCCAGGGTACGTGTATTACAGGGGTATGCGTGAAGTTATACACGCGATTAGCCAGGGTACGTGTATTACAGGGGTATGCGGGAAGTTTAACATGCGATTAGCCAGGGTACGTGTATTACAGGGGTACGCGGGAAGTTCAACACGCGATTAGCCAGGATACGTGTATTACAGGGGTACGCGTGAAGTTATACACGCGATTAGCCAGGGTACGTGTATTACAGGGGTATGCGGGAAGTTTAACATGCGATTAGCCAGGGTACGTGTATTACAGGGGTACGCGGGAAGTTCAACACGCGATTAGCCAGGGTACGTGTATTACAGGGGTATGCGGGAAGTTTAACATGCGATTAGCCAGGGTACGTGTATTACAGGGGTACGCGGGAAGTTTAACACGTGATTAGCCAGGGTACGTGTATTACAGGGGTACGCGGTAAGTTTAACACGCGATTGGCCAGGGTACGTGTATTACAGGGGTATGCGGGAAGTTTAACACGCGATTAGCCAGGGTACGTGTATTACAGGGGTGCGCAGGAATTATCACACGCGATTTGGCTGGGTACGTGTATTACAGGGGTGCGTGGGAATCATCACACGCGATTTGGCTGGGTACGTGTATTACAGGGGTGCGTGGGAAGTCACACGCGATTAGGCTGGGTGGGTCCTCACAGGTGTTCCCTGTACACCCTCCACGGCCCCTGCAGGCAGCCTACAAAACAGGGGACTACCCTGCACACCTGCTCATGTCCCCCTGCACCCCCACCCCCCAGCAGTGCAGGGGCAGCCTCCACCAGGCCCCCACCCATGCCTCCCACCACCCCCAACCCCCAGCAGTGCAGGGGCAGCCTCCACCAGGCCCCCACCCATGCCTCCCACCACCCCCAACCCCCAGCAGTGCAGGGGCAGCCTCCACCACGCCCCCACCCATGTCTACAACCACCCCCACCCCTCCGCCACCAGGGGCAGCCTCCACCAGGCCCCCACCCATGTCTCCCACCACCCCCACCCCCCCGCCACCAGGGGCAGCCTCCACCAGGCCCCCACCCATGCCTCCCACCACCCCCAACCCCCAGCAGTGCAGGGGCAGCCTCCACCAGGCCCCCACCCATGCCTCCCACCACCCCCAACCCCCAGCAGTGCAGGGGCAGCCTCCACCAGGCCCCCACCCATGTCTCCCACCACCCCCACCCCCCCGCCACCAGGGGCACTCTCCACCAGGCCCCCACCCATGTCTCCCACCACCCCCACCCTCCCGCCACCAGGGGCAGCCTCCACCAGGCCCCCACCCATGCCTCCCACCACCCCCAACCCCCAGCAGTGCAGGGGCAGCCTCCACCAGGCCCCCACCCATGCCTCCCACCACCCCCAACCCCCAGCAGTGCAGGGGCAGCCTCCACCACGCCCCCACCCATGTCTCCCACCACCCCCACCCCCCCGCCACCAGGGGCACCCTCCACCAGGCCCCCACCCATGTCTCCCACCACCCCCAACCCCCAGCAGTGCACGGGCAGCCTCCACCAGGCCCCCACCCATGTCTCCCACCACCCCCACCCCCCCGCCACCAGGGGCAGCCTCCACCAGGCCCCCACCCATGTCTCCCACCACCCCCAACCCCCAGCAGTGCAGGGGCAGCCTCCACCAGGCCCCCACCCATGCCTCCCACCACCCCCAACCCCCAGCAGTGCAGGGGCAGCCTCCACCACGCCCCCACCCATGTCTACAACCACCCCCACCCCCCCGCCACCAGGGGCAGCCTCCACCAGGCCCCCACCCATGTCTCCCACCACCCCCACCCCCCCGCCACCAGGGGCAGCCTCCACCAGGCCCCCACCCATGCCTCCCACAACCCCCAACCCCCAGCAGTGCAGGGGCAGCCTCCACCAGGCCCCCACCCATGCCTCCCACCACCCCCAACCCCCAGCAGTGCAGGGGCAGCCTCCACCAGGCCCCCACCCATGTCTCCCACCACCCCCACCCCCCCGCCACCAGGGGCAGCCTCCACCAGGCCCCCGCCCATGTCTCCCACCACCCCCACCCTCCCGCCACCAGGGGCAGCCTCCACCAGGCCCCCACCCATGCCTCCCACCACCCCCAACCCCCAGCAGTGCAGGGGCAGCCTCCACCAGGCCCCCACCCATGTCTCCCACCACCCCCACCCCCCCGCCACCAGGGGCACTCTCCACCAGGCCCCCACCCATGTCTCCCACCACCCCCACCCTCCCGCCACCAGGGGCAGCCTCCACCAGGCCCCCACCCATGCCTCCCACCACCCCCAACCCCCAGCAGTGCAGGGGCAGCCTCCACCAGGCCCCCACCCATGCCTCCCACCACCCCCAACCCCCAGCAGTGCAGGGGCAGCCTCCACCAGGCCCCCACCCATGTCTCCCACCACCCCCACCCCCCCGCCACCAGGGGCACTCTCCACCAGGCCCCCACCCATGTCTCCCACCACCCCCAACCCCCAGCAGTGCAGGGGCAGCCTCCACCAGGCCCCCACCCATGCCTCCCACCACCCCCAACCCCCAGCAGTGCTGGGGCAGCCTCCACCAGGCCCCCACCCATGTCTCCCACCACCCCCACCCCCCCGCCACCAGGGGCACTCTCCACCAGGCCCCCACCCATGTCTCCCACCACCCCCACCCTCCCGCCACCAGGGGCAGCCTCCACCAGGCCCCCACCCATGCCTCCCACCACCCCCAACCCCCAGCAGTGCAGGGGCAGCCTCCACCAGGCCCCCACCCATGTCTCCCACCACCCCCACCCCCCCGCCACCAGGGGCAGCCTCCACCAGGCCCCCACCCATGTCTCCCACCACCCCCACCCTCCCGCCACCAGGGGCAGCCTCCACCAGGCCCCCACCCATGCCTCCCACCACCCCCAACCCCCAGCAGTGCGGGGCAGCCTCCACCAGGCCCCCACCCATGCCTCCCACCACCCCCAACCCCCAGCAGTGCAGGGGCAGCCTCCACCAGGCCCCCACCCATGTCTCCCACCACCCCCACCCCCCCGCCACCAGGGACAGCCTCCACCAGGCCCCCACCCATGTCTCCCACCACCCCCACCCCCCCCCCCGCCACCAGGGGCAGCCTCCACCAGGCCCCCACCCATGTCTCCCACCACCCCCACCCCCCCCCGCCACCAGGGGCACTCTCCACCAGGCCCCCACCCATGTCTCCCACCACCCCCACCCCCCCCGCCACCAGGGGCAGCCTCCACCAGGCCCCCACCCATGTCTCCCACCACCCCCAGCCCCCACCATCCAGGGGCACCCTCCACCAGGCCCCCACCCATGTCTCCCACCACCCCCACCCCCCCCCCGCCACCAGGGGCTGCCTCCCCCCGTGCCCTTTCCCCTCCCATGCGCAGCGGCTGTGCATGTGGTTGGGGATGTGGGGCCACCACCATGTCCACGGCCAGGCCCCGGCGTGTTGCAACGTTGTGCAGGACACATGCTGCCACTATGATCCTGCACACTACTGGGGGAGCGTATAACAGCTGCCCGCCAGAACGGTCAAGGGAGCGAAAGCGTGACTTTAGCACTCCGAATGTGCGCTCCACTATGCCCCTGGTTGTAATGTGGGCTGTGTTATATCTTACCTGGGGTGGCGTGGTGGGGTTCCGAATTGGCGTCATCATGTGGGGGCTGAGAGGGTAGGCACTGTCCCCTGTGGAGGTGGTGATTGGTATCATTGGTGGGGTTGTGACCTTGCTCAGTATCCAACATGCATGCATGTGCAGTGGCATACATACTCACCAAGCAGCCATGTATCGCCATGCCGCCCAGCATCTATGTCCCGGCATAGGGTGGACATTCGGTAAATGAAGCTGTCGTGGGTGGACCCGGGATAGTTGGCATATACTGAGGTGATGATTCCCTTGGCATTACATACTACCTGCACGTTGATGGAATGCCAGTGCTTGCGGTTCCTATAGATGTGCTCTGATGCCCTGGGGGGACGTAGAGCCACATGGGTGCAGTCGATGGCACCTAGCACTTTGGGGAATCGTGCCACTCCGTAAAAATCCAGGGCGGCAGCATGCCTTTCTGCAGGTGTTCTGGGCAGGTATATGTGCCTGCGGACTGATGGGCGTGCAGTCATGATGTTCAAGACCTGGTGTAGGCAGCGTGACTGGGTGGCCTGTGACACCCCACCCACTATGGCACTTGTCCGCTGAAATGATCCAGTGGCTAAGAAGTGCAGTACATTGAGGACCTTCTCCAGGGGGCTGAGTGCTTGGGAGCACAGGGTGGGTGATGTGAGGTCATCCTCCCACTCAGTCACCAGGTCCAGTATGATGTGTGGTGGAAACCTGTACCTCCCATACACCTGGTCATCAGGCATCCCGAAAAGGCTGGTTCTGGGTGTGAATATTCTGGCCCTGACTATCCTCCTCCTTTGGTAGCCCACTGCCACTGCTGCTAGGAACGGTATGTTCATCCTGGCGTCTGAGCTTGTTATTGTTAAAGTCCGCAATTTTATGCTTTGCGCGTGTTCTAGGCGAGCGTGTGACCCGCGCACCCCTGGAATCCAGTTCCCAGTCCAATAGCGTGTGGAAATTCACACGCACCACGGGATACAGCGTGTGACCCGCGCACCCCTGGAATCCAGTTCCCAGTCCAATAGCGTGTGGAAATTCACACGCACCACGGGATACAGCGTGTGACCCGCGCACCCCTGGAATCCAGTTCCCAGTCCAATAGCGTGTGGAAATTCACACGCACCACGGGATACAGGTTCGCTGACGTACTTGCGTGTGTAAGTGGCCGCGCACCCATTAAATACACGTACATAGGCCAATCGCGTGTACGCGCACTTTTGTCCAATTACACGCAATGAAATACACGTACATAGGCCAATCACGCGATGACACTCTGACGTGCAGTATTTCCACGTGTGTTCCGTCATCACGTGCTGAGTGGGGAACGCCCGTGCGGGTCACGTCAGACGCGCTTACGCGCTGAGGGACTCTGGTCCAATAGAATCGCTTATGCGTGCTGACGCGCTTACGCGCTAAGGGCCTTTCCTCGGATTTCACGCTGACGTGCAGGATTTTCACGTGCCAAATCACTCCGTATCAAGCTGGCCAACCGAAAACACACGGAACACCACGCTCCTGCCCAGAAGGCCGAGTTACTGCCCCCCAGTGCCCCGAGCAGCCTCCCACGTGCTATCTGCTGCTGCCTGCCTGCCTGCCTGCCTGCTGCCACCGTGCCCTGCCATTTGGTGCCTGCACATCAGCCATCTGCAGGGGTCCAGTTGCTGTGTCCACCCCTGCTGGAACTGAAGACTCCCAACTGGGATTACATCGCTCCACAGCCCAGCCCCAGGACCCAGTTGCCCACCCACACCTGCCTCTGGGGTTGCCATGTCGGGCACTTCCACATCTGGCACCAGTGGCAACCCCAGGCCAGAGGGGCAGAGGGGCACCAGCTTCACTGCCACCGAAGTTGGTGTCCTGGTGGAGCATGTCCTGGGGCAGTATGATGCCCTCTTTGGATCGTCCCGCGCCAGCAAGGAAGGACGGGAGAGGATCTGGGCCGACTGTGTGGTTGCCATCAACGCGGAGGGGGTGGCAACCCGCAACGTCCAGAAGATCAAGAAGCGCTGGGAGGACTTGAGGTCCAGGACCCTTGTGAAGGCCCGGCGCCTCGTGGAGGGGGGCCGGGGCCGCATGAGTTCCATCCAGAAGAGGGTCCTGGAACGCGTACGCCCAGCGCTCCACGCCCAGGTCCTTGAGAGGGAGGCCCGTCTGGAGTTGAGCGGTATGTGTCCAAGCATTACTGTGTGAGACAGGGCATGTTGCGGTGTGCTGGTTCTATGATACTTGCCTGTATGTGTGCCATGGGCCATGTATGCATGTATGTGTGCAGGGACATCATGGTAATGCATGTGCGACCAGTGATGTGTGACCCACATGGTTGTTGCATGTGTTGAAATGCGGCATGGGGAGCCCTATGCAGATTTTGGACATGAGAGCATGCCAGTCTCTGTACCTGGACATGGATGGGGGTGAAGGATGGGTGCTGATGCCAGGTACATATATGGTAGCCATGTCTGTGTGCCTGACCTGCGTGTCTGTGACTTGTGCATGCCATGGATGCATGACACATGTGTGTGACAATGCACAGATTCAGTGACGCACCCAACTTACCCTTGTTTCGCCTGTGTTCGGTGTGTTTGGGGCCAGATGGATGTGACTGAGGTGAAGTGTGTGCATGTGATATGCATGAGCCATGATGCATGTGAGTTACATATCATTGAATGTTTCTAGAGTCCATTGGACATGCATGGAAATGTCCATGGCATGCACCATGCCTGTTACTGTGTGTGTTTTGCCTGGACTGACCCATGTGTTGTGGAGGGACATGATGGAAGTGTACTTTGACAGTGGTGCTCATCTGCTATTGCTTCCTGTCTAGGGGACCATTGTACAGTAGCCTGATGCTTGTGTCCTTTGTCTCCCTCTACGCAGCGGCTAGTGAAGAAGAGGGCGGAGACGGCGCTGTGGAGCAAGGCGGCGGGGATGCCCCCACGGCTGCAGCGGAAGGGGTGGGTGAGCCCCCACAGGGGCCTGCTACGGCGGGAGACGGTGAGGAGCCATCCAGGTTGGTGGTTTGCACAGAGGAGGAGGAGGCCGACACTGGTGCACACATGGGGCCTGGTGGGAACATCCCTGCTGGTGCAAGTGGTGCAGTCCAGGGCCAGGGGCAGGAGGCAGCACAGGTCACCGTGGAGGGGCCTGTGCATGTCACTGTCCCTGACCCTGTGAGTGCACCACCATGCACCAGCAGGGATGCCCCGTCCCAGGCCCGTCCGCAGGTAGAGGGGATGTCCATGTCACCTGACTCCCCTCCACCTGCGGACGTGGTAACCCCTGGCCGCGTGGAGAAGGTCCTGATTGGGGTCGCGATGCGCACGGCTGTGATTCGTGATGACGTGCGTGCTTCCCGGGAGGAGCACGCACGTCATCACGAAGTGCACCGTGCCGACGTGGCCCAATTGGGATCGGCCATGTTCGGGGGTTTCCTGCATGTGTTGGCCAATCTGACGGCCCTCTCCTCCTCTGTGCAGGCTATCCACCGGTCGTTCTCCTTGCCGTCTTCCGGCCCAGATGCCACCAGGGCCCCCTGTGGACCTGCCCCGACCAATGCAGCCAGCTCGGTGGAGATCCCATCCCTGCCACAGTTGGGAGTCGGAGGTCCAGCAGGGGTGGACAACACAGCAAGTGGACCCCAGCAGATGGAAGATGTGACGGCATCATCGGGCAGGGCACGTGCACGACGGCGTCGGTGGTTTCCATCAGCCTGGATGCCGTCGTGCTGGCAGAGGCAGTGGCGTCGGAGGCAGCAGCGGGCTCGACGTGGGAGGCATCATGGCTCGGGGCCATCAAGATCCGAGGGGCAGGCATCGGCCGGAGGGCAGGGCAACCCTGGGATGGTGGTGTGTTCCGTGTGGGAGGAGTTTGGCCAGCGGATAGGTGCAGAGCGGCAGCGGGCGGAAGAGGAGCGGCTCGCCATGGTCAGGGCGGAGTTCTCCATGCGTCGGGCATTGAGGCGGGCTGAGTGCCTCGAGGAAGCTCGCAGGGAGTTTGAGGTGGACATGGGGTTGTCCCTGCGAGACCTCGGGGCCAGGACAGAGTCCCGCCCCCAGGACATCGACATGGAGTTCGATGATGCCCTGGCCAGCAACATCACCAAGTGAGCCGCAGGACTTGCCCGCTGCCTTTGTATATAGTTATTTAGTTAGTTAGTGCTAGGTTTCCTTTATTTATTTTTATTATTTTGGACCGCTCGGACAATGGCCACTTTTTTGTACATATATTTTTCATTAGTTAGTGGTAGGTTTCATTTTTGGTGTTGGGCTCATGGACCCTGGAACATTCCTGTATATAGTTTGTTTTTTTGGGAGATACATTTTTTTAATTTCTTATTGTTTTCACCATGACGTAATGGTTTTTCATTAATTTCCTATTACATGATATTGCTTTGGACAAATTCATTTTTTTCCTTTTTTTTTTGTTTATCACTTTTGTTCTCGGACATGGACCATTTATTTACTTAGCCACATCGTTGTATGTTTGAAAATTTCACTTATTTTTGGTATTTAATACATTTTTTATATTTTCTTACACTTGTGTTATTTTCTCATTGGTTTGTTACATGTCATGATATGGGTTTTGACATTCACTTGCACCCATTGTGTATGTGTGTGTGACGGACATGTGTTCTTTTGCATACTTGGCATTGGGGTTGTGTCATGTGATTGCATTCACTATGTGGGTGGATGCAATCCTTGCCTGGGTGTTTGTGCTGGGTATGCTGGCCATTACTGCCATGATTGTGTATCGTCAGGACCTGGGGCCAGGGGGACATGTGTGGGGGCCTGCTGGCAGGTTCCCCACAGTGCTGGGGGGTGGGGGTGGTGGGAGACATGAGTGGGGGCCTGGTGGAGGGTGCCCCTGGTGACTGGGGGGGTGGGGGTGGTGGGTGACATGAGTGGGGGCCTGGTGGAGGGTGCCCCTGGATGGTGGGGGGTGGGGGTGGTGGGAGACATGAGTGTGGGCCTGGTGGAGGCTGCCCCTGCACTGCTGGGGGGTGGGGGTGGTGGGAGACATGGTTGGGGGCCTGGTGGAGGCTGCCCCTGCACTGCTGGGGGGTGGGGGTGGTGGGAGACATGAGTGGGGGCCTGGTGGAGGGTGCCCCTGGTGACTGGGGGGGTGGGGGTGGTGGGTGACATGAGTGGGGGCCTGGTGGAGGGTGCCCCTGGATGGTGGGGGGTGGGGGTGGTGGGAGACATGAGTGGGGGCCTGGTGGAGGGTGCCCCTGGATGGTGGGGGGTGGGGGTGGTGGGAGACATGGTTGGGGGCCTGGTGGAGGCTGCCCCTGCACTGCTGGGGGGTGGGGGTGGTGCGAGACATGGTTGGGGGCCTGGTGGAGGCTGCCCCTGCACTGCTGGAGGGTGGGGGTGGTGGGAGACATGAGTGGGGGCTTGGTGGAGGGTGCCCCTGGTGACTGGGGGGTGGGGGTGGTGGGTGACATGAGTGGGGGCCTGGTGGAGGGTGCCCCTGGTGACTGGGGGGGTGGGGGTGGTGGGTGACATGAGTGGGGGCCTGGTGGAGGGTGCCCCTGGATGGTGGGGGGTGGGGGTGGTGGGAGACATGAGTGGGGGCCTGGTGGAGGGTGCCCCTGGATGGTGGGGGGTGGGGGTGGTGGGAGACATGGTTGGGGGCCTGGTGGAGGGTGCCCCTGCACTGCTGGGGGGTGGGGGTGGTGGGAGACATGAGTGGGGGCCTGGTGGAGGGTGCCCCTGGTGACTGGGGGGGTGGGGGTGGTGGGTGACATGAGTGGGGGCCTGGTGGAGGGTGCCCCTGGTGACTGGGGGGGTGGGGGTGGTGGGTGACATGAGTGGGGGCCTGGTGGAGGGTGCCCCTGGATGGTGGGGGGTGGGGGTGGTGGGAGACATGAGTGTGGGCCTGGTGGAGGCTGCCCCTGCACTGCTGGGGGGTGGGGGTGGTGGGAGACATGAGTGGGGGCCTGGTGGAGGGTGCCCCTGGATGGTGGGGGGTGGGGTGGTGGGAGACATGGTTGGGGGCCTGGTGGAGGGTGCCCCTGGTGACTGGGGGGGTGTGGGTGGTGGGAGACATGGTTGGGGGCCTGGTGGAGGGTGCCCCTGGTGACTGGGGGGGTGGGGGTGGTGGGAGACATGAGTGGGGGCCTGGTGGAGGGTACCCCTGGTGACTGGGGGGGTGGGGGTGGTGGGAGACATGAGCAGGTGTGCAGGGTAGTCCCCTGTTTTGTGGGCTGCCTGCAGGGGCCGTCGAGGGTGACAGGACCCACCCAGCCTAATCGCGTGTGTAACTTCGCACGCACCCCTGTAATACACGTACCAAGCCAAATCGCGTGTGATAATTCCCGCGCACCCCTGAAATACACGCGCCCAGCCTATTCGCGTGTGGAAATTCCCGCGCACCCCTGAAATACACGCGCCCAGCCTATTCGCGTGTGGAACTTCCCGCGCACCCCTGAAATACACGCGCCCAGGCTATTCGCGTGTGGAACTTCCCGCGCACCCCTGAAATACACGCGCCCAGGCTATTCGCGTGTGGAACTTCCCGCGCACCCCTGAAATACACGCGCCCAGCCTATTCGCGTGTGGAAATTCCCGCGCACCCCTGAAATACACGCGCCCAGCCTATTCGCGTGTGGAAATTCCCGCGCACCCCTGAAATACACGCGCCCAGGCTATTCGCGTGTGGAACTTCCCGCGCACCCCTGAAATACACGCGCCCAGGCTTTTCGCGTGTGGAACTTCCCGCGCACCCCTGAAATACACGCGCCCAGCCTATTCGCGTGTGGAACTTCCCGCGCACCCCTGAAATACACGCGGCCAGGCTATTCGCGTGTGGAACTTCCCGCGCACCCCTGAAATACACGTACCCTGCTGTAATCGCGTGTGGGACTTCGCGCGCACCCCTGTAATACACGTACCAAGCCAAATCGCGTGTGATAATTCCCGCGCACCCCTGAAATACACGCGCCCAGGCTATTCGCGTGTGGAAATTCCCGCGCACCCCTGAAATACACGTACCCTGCTGTAATCGCGTGTGGGACTTCCCGCGCACCCCTGTAATGCACGCGCCCAGCCTATTCGCGTGTGGAAATTCCCGCGCACCCCTGAAATACACGCGCCCAGGCTATTCGCGTGTGGAACTTCCCGCGCACCCCTGAAATACATGCGGCCAGGCTATTCGCGTGTGGAACTTCCCGCGCACCCCTGAAATACATGCGGCCAGGCTATTCGCGTGTGGAACTTCCCGCGCACCCCTGAAATACACGTACCCTGCCCTGCTGTAATCGCGTGTGGGACTTCCCGCGCACCCCTGTAAATGACGTACCCTAGTTTTTCGCGTGTAGGATTTCACGCGCACCCCTGGAATTCCTGTAGCCTAGCTTTTCGCGTGTGAAACTTCCCGCGCACCCCTGTAAATGACGTACCCTGGTTTTTCGCGTGTAGGATTTCACGCGCACCCCTGGAATTCCCGTAGCCTAGCTTTTCGCGTGTGAAACTTCTCGCGCACCCCTGTAAATGACGTACCCTGGCTTTTCGCGTGTGGAACTTCACACGCACCCCTGGTATCGACGTGGCCAGGGCAATCGCGTGTGGGACTTCCCCGCACCCCGGGATACACGTACCCAGGGCAATCGCGCGAGTGACTTCTCGCGCAACCCGTTGTACACACATGCGCGAATTTTTGAACAGTGGGTGTCCGTGTAAATGGCGTACACCTTTGCACATCATTAGTCCTTTGGGGTCACGGTATGGCCCATTGCTGTATGTGGGTGGTATTTGTTGGCGCAGGTTTTGGCGCACTTTCGTTGAGTGCGTCGGGACGCTACCGCCTGCTTACTTGTGGCGTACGTTTTTGGGCCTGTGCGCTGGTTTGATCGAGCGCTGTTTTGCCCTGTTCGAATCCATGAATACGTGTTGCCGGAGAGCGTGTGGGCGTTCCGCGCACTTGCCTCTTGTACTTCCCCGTGCCGCCCACATTCTTCCCCATTCCGAGTGTTGTGCCCCATTTTATTCCCCATTCCGAGTGTCCCGCCCTGTGTTCCGCCTACTTTAGAGCTGTGCGCTGCGCTCGGAGTGATAGCGCAGTGGCCGTGGCGCACGCCGTTGGTTGACCTGTGCGCCGGCGTGCGCCGCGCACTTTTTCAGCGCACGTCCTATGCTTTTCTTACGCACGGACTTCCATGAATCGACGTGCGCTGGTTTCCCTGCGCTTTTCGCTATTTTTCGGCGCAGCGCACGTATAGGCCCCTCTGCGCCGGAATTTTCAGCGCACATTTATTCCATGAATCGGCCTGTTAATGTCTTCGCTAATTATTCTCAGACAGAAGTCTTTGCAGCAGTCAAGACTCGCTCTTTCATTGCCTTGACGCCTTTTCTTCTTCTCTTCTTCAACACCCGCCGAGTCACCTTCTTAACTCCCCCCTCGTGCGGTATTTTTAGACTTCTCGCTGTGTTTAAGACAACGGCTAAAAATAGGCGAGTGAAATTCCGTGACCTTTTCCAGCAATTATGCCCAGAGCCGTGGCTTGCTGCACAGCTGACCCCTGGTAATTCGCAGTAAGTGGGGGGCTCTGTTGGACTGTTAATTGCATAACTGTAGGCCAGCCTTTCTGCAGGACTTTGGTGCCCGCTGAAGACCCCTTTGTACTGGTCCTTTCAAAGCATAGGGCTGAGCTTCACAAACGGCCGCTACCAAGTAAACACAACTGTATAATTAATGAGGCCAAGATATATGCAGGAGGGACGCAAATGCAGTGCCGCGTTGCCCGCTATGGAGGTATCCGCGCAACTCATCTCTAGGACCGAGCACTCAACGAGGAACCCAAAGTTGACCCCAATTGCACGTGCCAGGCCAATGCTGGTTGCTCCTCAACCCCAGTGACAACCCCCAAGCCATCAGTGGACGCTTTTTGGGTTTTGAAATCCCCCCCTTGCGGAACTCCAATGCGACTACAAACCCAACACTAACATCTAAGTTCCAGCCTCCTGCCAGTACAAAACCCCACATTCCCCTACCCAAGCACCCCGCAGGCACCCCTGATCTCAAGGGCCCACTGTCCCATAACACTACTCTACCATTGAAATGTAGCAATCATCCTCTCACAGACAATACCGTTACCCTCCCCCTTGACCTTCAAACCACACATTAGCCAACATGTCAGTAATCCCCCCACGATTATGACCAAGTAGCCAGCACGGTGCCTACATGAAGCAATCAGACACCCTAAAAGCGTACACTGCAACACACATTCCTAAAGACAGGGATGTCCAACTCCAGGCCTCGAGGGTCGGATCTATGCCAGATTTTCAGGATACCCCTCATTAACATTCATGAGGTAAATTTACATACAATGATTCTAAATGTATGCACATTTCTGCTCATGAATACTAATGAGGAATATCCTGAAAACCCGTCATGTTGCAGGCCGTTGAGGCTTAACACACAGGTACTTTCCTGCATGCAAAGCATGGTTCTCCCATCTCCCATCAACATTTTAGGACCAGCAACCTTGCCCTCCCCCCAGTATCCAAATAACCACCAATCTCTTCTCTCAGAGGATCCAAAACACCAAGAGGCGCGGCGTTGCAGTGCAATACTCAATAACATGACACAACAATGTCAAATGGCTGAGGTGGGATCCGCCATTTTGATTTAAGGTCTCTTTAAGTTCAGCATGCAGGGGAGCTCATAATAAAAAGTAAAATGATATGCTTTCGATTTTTTGGGTAAAAATAAACTTTTTTTTTTTTTTTATTTGTGTTTATCCAAAATCTGGATTTAACAAAAAGGGCTTCATTTCTTCAAGTTATGTGCTTGCAGTCGGTGGCGTACTCTGTGTGCACTGCAGTAGGGCATTCTGTAGGATTTTTTTTTTTTTGCAGTTGCGATCGACCAGTTTGTTTTTTGTCCACTGATTAGGCGGTTCCACCATAATTCCTCTTCGCTATCAGTATATAGTTCATGGTGCGGGTGAAGATATAGTAAACGAAGATGGTGCATCGCTGGGCATACCATTAGCAAATGTCTTACTGTTTCAGAGTCAGCTTTACATAGACGACAGCTTTTGGAGGTAGAGTGTCCTCTTGCAAACAGAATCTCGTTTGTGTGTAACAGATTTAGGCGAGCTCTTAGAAGAAAGTGTCTCATAGTTTTGTTTGGAAATCTTCTGAGTAGCTGGGTTGTCTCATTTAGCTTCTTTGGTGCTTGAGGGAAGGTGGACAAGGTCTTGTTTCTTTTAGCTGTCTCTTCGGTGTTAATCCAGTCAGCCTCTTCCAGTTTTTTTTTTTTATCTTATTTGGATTCGTGATGAGGTCTTCTTTTGTGCACGCAATTTGGGTCAGCTTTGATTTTATAAGTTCGGCCCAATTCAGAATCATACTGCACGCGCCTTTCTTGATCTCTAAGTCAATTAGTTTGTAAAGAGGTGGTGCGTCGGGAAGGATTGTTTTTCTGAACAGGGATACACTTGCCAATTCCACTGATTTAAAGATTGACAGTCTGCATAGTCTCAGAGGATGCGCGCTGCAGAGGAGCAATCATCACAACTCTTTCGATGAAGTAAACTCCTAGGGCCCTTTATGCAGCGACAAGAGTGAGATTCTGTTCTTGGGTCGCACTGATTGGGACTCTCCGAGAGGTATCGCTGGAAGGTTCTGCGACCGTGCGGCCCTGCACAGGTTCCCACCATCTTTCACCCGTTGACTTTGCTGGCTAGTGAGAGCCCAAAGCATCTGGACAGCCTGTGGTGGCAGACCCAAGCCAATTGGTTTCTTTAGTTTATCAGTCAATGGTAATTCTACTACCTATTTGTGTAACTTTGTTGTATTTCCGCCTCCGGTTGGATATTGGAGATCTGGCGTAGACCCCAAAATCAAATTAAGCTGGTGTCAAAAAACTCAACCTAGGCCCAACATCCCAAGTTGCTCAATGGAGCTCCTGGTTGGAATATTTCAGAGCCATTTCTTGCCTGATCATTTTTGCAAGGAAATTGAAGGGCTTTTCTCTGTAAGAAATGACAATCATGTATCATCTTAAACTTGCAGAAGCACACCTGTGATGGCAGAAGCACACCTGTGATGGCTTTTCGGTTTGATCAATTTCATCTGCTGTTTGTATTCAATTGTTGTTTGCTGTGATGCAGTTTGCTTGTCAACAATATCTTACACCGTGGAGTTTTAGTGCCTTAAGGTATAATTCTAGGCCATTGCTTGTGCTTGATAAGTAATAACATACATACATGTATGTGACCACGCCTCCGCAAGCACCTGTGCTCCTTTTCATATTTTTCTTCCCCTACATCTTTTTTTGCCTACTTTCCATCTTTCTCCACAGGAAATACTAATGTGTCATTTCCTCTTAGGTTAATTTGCCAGCAGACAGATGTCGCCTGCCTATCGCTTTTTATGTGCACCACTTGAGATATTTTTGTGTTTTTTTCCTTTGCATTGTCAACTTTTCATTTTATTATATGTTCTTTTGACTTGACTGTAATTCATTGATGTATATTTAAAAACATAATTGTTTTTTAACTATTCCCAACCTGGGTGTTTTTGATGCTTTATGATTGACTAGAAACTACAGAAAAGTTTCAGAAATCTTGCTTTTTGGACCTATAAAATGAGAAACCCTTGCGAAGTTTTTGAAGTGGTGTCCTTGCTGTACAAGCCTCTTTTTATTTTTTTGTTCTTTTATTCGAATTTTCTCCAGCACACAACGCCTTACACTTTTTTTCAAAATGAAAAAAGCATGACTGCCAGGCCTCTTAAGGCATATACAACTCATGGCGGCCTTTACTTTAGTTAAAAAATACTATTGAAAATTGGACATGAATTACTTGCGGTATAAAATCCTGTGCATAATGTCATGATAGGTTATTTATAACGCACTTAATACCCAGAGGTTTCTAAGCGCGGACCCAGGGATCGAACCTGTGTTGCTCTGTGTCGTCTTGCTTCCAAGGCGAGCACATTGCCCCTGAGCTATCCTCCCGAGACAATCGGGAGATACAGACGGATGAGAAGAATTCCTATCCTTGACCGACACGACCTTTACTGTTGTTGTGGCTGTAGCTCCTAGGATATTTCACTAGTCTCCTGGCGATACTCCTGTGGAGGCTCCCACCGTCCCGTGGGTATATATCTTGCGGTTCAGGCGTAAGCATTTTGCAGCATAGGAGAAATTATAGTATGCCACAATTATGAGACCAGTTGACCGATTATCTCATCTGTTGTATTTCTGTGGAGCACAATCACTTTCCTTGGGTATCTATACCAGCTGACTCCCTAGGGTCATGTTTGCTAAAGTGGATATTGCACGGTGGGGACTGGCTCATGTTGCATGTTCCTGCAAAAAGGTGTCCTCAACATGATGTTCATCATTTCCTGGTGGTTTCAGATTTTATACTTTTTTCCACACCGTTTCTGCAAAATTGTAAATGCCTACCACAATTAACAGTGGATTCCAAGGTAATCCACCTGCATTTGCCAGGTTATATCGAACTTCATGCCGGATTACGGCCTCCAAGCATGGGACCGGGTATCGAACCCTGGTTTCCAAGATGAGCACGTTGCCCCTGAGCTATCCAAGCGGTCCTTGGAACACATTGGCTTACCACCAGCATGAGTATCCCCTGTTGGCGGTAAACCTGAGAGACTTGCCAGAAGGGGGTGCAAAAGCTGACAGACATGTTCCAGAAGAACAATTTCAGTGACTTTGGATGTCAATGATTTGCATTCTAATCATTCTCCACGCTGATAAAATGGGATGACTCTAAGACTCTTCCATCCCGCTACTGCATCACATTATCATAATGTAACTATCAACTAGATAGCCAAGGGTTTTGTGTGCCCTAACAAATGCAAAAATAAAAAGAGATGCCTTGTAAGTCCTGTCATTAAATAATACTATAGCGATCACCCGACTCAGTAAGCAAGGGTATTATTCCTCTCCGTAGTATATGATTGTGCCAATCTCAAAATAGCATGTCAAATGGAACAAACCACCGTCCAAACCAGATCAAATGGGGCTCTTGGAGATATGCAAATGCACGAGCAACAAGCTGAAATCTTTCAAAGAACAAAAACGGACCAGTATATCTAGTGAAAAACTTGAAAAATTACAATGCAATCCATTGAATCCGATGCAACTGAAACCTACTCTGCTCTGGTAGCATCGTCTGGAAACGTGAACTCTGCGTACAAGAACACCCGAGAGCCATCACGAACAGCAACTCTATATAGCCCATGACTTTTTATCACTGCAAGGAACATGCCAAAGGGACTACGTTCTTAGATCACTAGGTTGTTTTGGTGGAGATTTTGGCCGAATATTTTTGTCCAAAAAAACTCATTGAAATGTCTTTTTTTTAGTTGAGGGGTTCCCCCAAAATCCTCTTCCCTATCATCTAGTTCCTATTCCCCACACCTTTGTCTTTTATCCCCTTACCCACCCACTCCATATTTTTCAGTAAAAAACTCAGCGAAAAAAAGCCTGTTGTTGCCAAAGACGAAAACTTTGAAAAGTACGGATTTTTGGAGTTGAAAGAATTCATCCCTCAATAATAGGCAACCACCATCGATTGCTTCAATGAAGAAGCAAAGTTTATTGTATTACTGTCATAGGCACAGTCCAAGGTGGACTCAACACTGACAATGAACTTAATTTTTTTTCAAACGTATCCTTATATACACATAATGATGATAATATTTAATCTGCGTTTTACGTCAAGGAGTATGCGTTAAGTCACTTTCAACAAGCAGTAGTTACATAATTCGGCTGTAAATTGACGGGATCCAGTGGCTTAACGGTAATCAAGTTTGGTAGTAATTCCACATAAATACCACAATTTTACCCCCAAACTCGTAATAAGATCCAGTGCCTGGGGCGAGAACAGGGAGAGATCACCCGTCTTCTGAGTTCAGCTCCACGACTCTGGAATATGTCATGTGGCAATGTTATTGACTGAGTGAAAATTGGATTTATCGATACACACCTTTTTCGATCTTAATAATATTTTCGTTTTTCAGTTTACTTTTCAGCTCTTAGAAGTTGAAGAAACACACCTTTCGATGTAAGGGGAAGCGCTTTTGAGTCATAGTTTAGAGCAAATTAGTCCAGTAATAACCTCTGAATCCATGGGCGCGTAACCCTTTTCCTCCATGTCACGCGGCGTTTTTCGCCCCCTGTTTTTAATCCTCTGTGCACAGAGGAGATACATCACTGCTTCTTTCCACCAAGGGCAGCTTTTCAATTCTGCGTGGGCCCGCATTTTGCCTTTGAAATAAATGGCAGCCTGTGTCGCTGGTGTGTAATTTCGTTCTGAATAATAGGCGATCAGCATATTAGAGGAACAGTTTAAATGAGGTATGGATGAACATAGGGACGATTGACTCCATCCCCCAGAGACCGCAAGCCGAAGTCGGCGGACACGATACCGGGCCGCCGGGCTCACAGCAGAGATGAGGCTGGCGCTGCGTGCTGAGGTTTCACTGGGCCTACCGGCGTTTCCTGTCAGACGGGCAATACATTATCTGAAATGTGGATATGAATTCTGCGGGGCCGCGTTCATTTACTGCTTTTAAATCTGATTTAGATCAAGCAAGACATTTACAATGAGCACATGCATAATAAATTGCCCACGAAGTCCCAACTTCCTGGGCTGTGCGTTTTGGTGGCTCGTTTTTTTGTTTCCTATTTAACAGTTGAATGGTAAGCAGTTTACTTTAGTTTATTTGCTTATATAGCGCACTGAACCCGAAGGTAGCTTGGCTCTTTAGTTTAGTTTCTGGTGAACTTGCCCACTAAAGTGGTGTAGTGAGGTTTTCCTTCCAGAGGTTGGTTTCAAAGACCCGGGGAGATGCACACACAGTGATGCAGGATGTCACGTCAAAGCCTGTGTCCCCGATCTTGGATTCCCCGCCGCCACAAGGCATTGCTCCTGGCCTGCTTATCCTAGTGTCCCTGCACTTATGCGTGGACATCCCAGCAACAACCGTTCTCTCCCCCACCCAACCTCTGCCCACTAGCATCCCTCATCGCTTCCTCTTCTGCAGGTGTGGGCGGGGGGGGTCAACCCTGCAACTTCCGGTCTCCCTCAAGGCCCTGCACAGTTCCCTCCCCGAACCCTCTCACCGCCCCCTCTGCATCCCAATTGAACTTATTTATAAGCTTTTAGGCAAACTGACATGTAGTATACACTCCTAAATGCATTGTAGTGCACCTCTGTATAACCTGAAACCTAGGCTGACCAGATTTAAAATGGAAAAAACGGGAAAGGGCCACTAAGATAAAAGTAGGACTAACTCTTGAAAGTGGCTGTCCAGGCACTGCACTTCAGTAGCCTGGAGGAGAAGGAGGTTACTGGTGGAATAAACACATTATAATTAATTTATCAAACGCTACCGATAGCTTAATTCATAAAGTGCAGCATTTTTTCTGTGTGAGATTGTGCGTTCCTGCCGGCCAGCTATGCAGACCTACTACCAAAAACAGGGACCACTGCATTAGACAATGGAAAAAGAATCTTGAGAAAGGGGGACAGAGCACCCAATTCCGTCACAGTTCTGGCAAAACTGGGACGTCTGGTCACCCTACTGAAACCTAATGTAATTATAAAATGGTAGGTGGACTCTGTGCCCAAACGATTAGTGACTTACAGTAGTAAAAGCCTTCTCAAATTTACGTGGGTCGGAGAACGCATGCTGGCTGTCCCACGCCGCTGACATTAGACCGCTCTCCCAATGCCGTTGTGCAAATTTCCCTCTGCCATTCTTTACTTTTGGGGGGGGCCCTCGGCACCCCCGTTTGGTAGTATGACCAGACAGGGTGACCAGACGGGGTGCCGAAGGACCATCCAGGAATTGGTCCCTCTGGGTGGGCATAAACCTCCAAGCTTTCAGGGTGACCAGACGGGGTGCTGTGGGACTATCCTGGAATTGGGCTCTCTGGGTGGGCTTGAACCGCCAACTTTTCAGGGTGACCAGACGGGGTGCTGAGGGACTAGCCCGGAATTGGGCCCTCTGGGTGGGCTTGAACCGCCAATGTGGTAGAGAGACTGGCTGAGTAATCAGTAAAGAGCAAAGCATCCGATATCAGTCAGAGCCTTTGTTAGGAACATGCTTAAAATGCACAATTTATATGTATGAACAGTGCTGGAAATACTCTTGGTGGGGGGGATTTAGGGGGGGCAATTAAGAGGAGGGGATTATAGTGGGTATTGAGGAGGGAGGGTGCCTTGGGATGAGGTGGGATTGGGGCAGTCCTCCTTTTATTTTGTTGGCCGTCCGGTTTTTTGCCTTGAAATCTGGTCACCCTACCGTTTGGTCTCCGTACCCACCGGATCCACCATACCCACCCCTTGCCGGAGCTCACCGCTCTGACGGTATCGCCCCAAAATACTCGTGCATTTACTGCGCCTTCATCATTTTCAAAAATTCCGACTCCCATTACAGCGACCAAGCAGAGCAGGGGTTTGCGGGGGTGTCCCACGGTCCGCTTGGCCACTGCAATGGGAGTCTGGGGTTGCAGGGGTGTCCCCCGCTTACATTAGATGGTAGCGGCAGATAATTAAGAAAAACCTGCGTTAGTGGGAGAGAACTGACGCTGCAGGTATAGACGAGAGCCGGTGGGACATATAGAAGTGTGCCGCTGAAAAGGTAAGTGGGTAGAGGTAGGTGGGTAGGGGGACGCAGGAAAGAAGTCGTCTATTAGATCAGTGCACCGCGCCGAAATGGAGTCGGCATTTTTTTGGTCGACATTATGGGCGGAACAGTGATGACATGCCTGCGACTTAGCTGCACACTGGTCTCTGCGCCATTGGGACTGGAGCATCACGCAGAGGCAACAGGCTCTTCTTGGGAACAAGACGTGCCAACGCAACATGGATTCGATGCAGAAATCCGGCCGTACGTGTGATATAAATGACAAATAATTAACTTCCGGGTTTGAACTTCCTGTCAGGGCGAAGGACGATGTAGTAACGTCCTGCCGGTGGCTTTCTGCGTGCCGCTCTTCTCCAGAGCGACGAACAAGTAGTTATGTCACTTTTTGGGAATGCATCCAAGGGAGCAAGTATTGGTAAGTGCGCCTTTGTATTTGCCAAGTTCGACCTTTCAAGTATTTTCTAAATGGGTGGGGGGGGGCACCTCGCGCTTCCTCGGGTTTATGCAAAGCCGGTGCGTTTTCTTTCTGAGTTCTGAGAGACAAGAAAGCCCCGCATCAGAAAGAAACGCCAAAGCCACCTGCTGCAGACATCTTAGGCCGTTTTATCAAAGTGCAGGGCGGAAGGAGTGCATTCGAGCAACAATGTAACCAGCGTGCCAGGCACCCTGAATAACCAGGGTTTATTAAAGGGTGCACACATTTATTTGCTTTGCCCAGGAAACGAATTCCATCCTTCAAGCCTAACTATTAAACACTATTTTACTTATCTGTTCATTCAATGGTTGTTTGGCTCCCCCCATGCTACAAGCATAACATGTGTGCGTGTTCCACCTTTTATATCAAATCTTCATTTAAACTAGGCCAATGCGCTTATCCACTTAATGCTTCATCTGCTAGTGACGTTTGCTGTCATGGGTCTCTGAACACAGAGTGTGTCCATGCTGATTTCAGACAGCACAGGAACTGAAAACAGGCCACCTGCTGTGCTCAGAATCCATTCAGAAAATAATATTGCCTTGTTAGAAGTCCCCGTGGCAGCGTAAGTTGCCAACAGAAATGATTATTTATTTATTTAATTGGTTTTTTAATAGCACGCCTAATACCGCACCTGAGTTCGGTTTCTAAGCGCAGATCCAGGATTCAAACCTATTGCTCAGTGTGGTCTTGCTTTCAAGACCAGCGCAATGGCCCTGTGCTGTCCTCCATTCATTATAAAACCTATATCTCATCTGGGGAGAAAGGGGCGTCTATCCATGCACAACTGATATCTTTTCAAGTTCTGTTTCCTGGTCTACAAAGCCATGTATGTTCTGATTGTCTCTCAGTTTACTCACCATCTTGTTCCCTCTGATCCTGCTCCGCACTCAAAACTCACCGCCCCATACCCTCAGCCGGCATCCTCTCGCTTCCGCTCTTTCTCCCTTCTCGCCCCGCTGCATTGGAACCCACTGCCCATAACAATCAAAGCCAGCCAACCTGTGGCTCTCTCCCAAGCTCGGCTTCAACTTAACTTGTGAGGAATTTAGCTCGTGAGCAACGCCTGACTTCGAAGCAAGAGGTCGCAGTGCAACACAGGTTCGAATCCCGATCTCGCGCTTAGAAAACACTCACTCGTTTTTAGCGTGTTATAAATTAATACAAAAAAAACTTATTTACTAAAGGGGGAGTACTTGTGAGGTGTGACCATGTGTACATATGTTCGAAAATAAAATGCATTATCACCTTAAGCATTTCTGGCAAGAAAATATAGTTAAATTCTAAAGTGGGCGCACAAACACAAGTCCACTCTAACATCTCGTGAGGATAGTAAAGGCGCAATGCGCTCGCCTTGGAAACAAGACGACGTGGGGCAACACAGGTTCGATCCCCGGGTCTGCGCTTCGAAACCTCTGGGTATTAAGCGTGTTATAAATAACCAATTATAATTATACAATTATAACAGGACTACACTGAGATTTGTGTTTACAATCATTTAACAATGTTATTCTTTATGTAATTAACATTGGTGTAACTATCCAACCTGCATTATAGTTACGGTAACTATCCAAGTCTGTTGTTAGTTATGCATCCTCAGATAGGGAGTGTACAAGGAGGAAGTAATGCCTTAATACACTCTAGGCTATAACATTAACAAAACCTTGTGTGTGAAATACCTTTTATTAAAAAAATGATCAATACAAAAATAGAAAAAGACAAAATATGTGCAATTAAAAAGAACAACGTGTTCACATGTCTGATACCACAAACGCAAAGTACAACAATCAGTGCTGTGCAATTTTAAAAAAAAATTGAGCAATTACAGATCACCACATAATCGGGCTTGACTTAATAAAGGAAAAAGACATTGACAACATTCTTGGGTTGTCGCACATTTCTGAGTGTTCTTGTTGTAAATGATCTTGAACCCATGGTTGTCGCCCTACATGTTTCAATCCCTCCTTGTAGATGTTGGGATTTTCTTCAGGGGCCAGAGTCTGTGGGTGGTGAAATTGACGTATGGTCGGCGAGTAGGTATCCCTGGAAAGCAAACAACCACACTGCTAATGCGCGTCATGCCTTGCTTGTCACTCCCTGATTATTTGCAACAATAACCATATACTGAGGGGAAACCCCAGTGGCCTCTCCAGAAATGTTGTAGAGCCCAATTTAAAATTAGTATTTGGAGACCTGATGATTAAGGAAATGCCTTGCAGCCGCTAACCATACATGCAATTTATATTTGCGTAACTATCCAAGCTGCATATCTTGTGCCCTCTCATGTGTGCAGAAATGTCTCCTGGAAACTACCAGTCAATCCCACTAAATGTGAGTCTTCATTAGTGTTTAGTATACAGACTTGTGCTACAGATGAGCCAAGAGTCACTTCACACCTTAGAGGCGGTTTAAGGGGTTTTATTGCAATATCAATGGGTCCCATATGGCTGTGCCTATCTCTCTCGTCTCTAAGCAATTCCTCCTAAGCCCAGGGGTCCTTAGTTCCATGATAGCGAGTTTCTCCCGAAGTATGCTAATTTGCTAAATGAACTATGATGTTGACCTAAAGTTGCTTGGCCGTATCTCTTTAAACTCCCTCAGGCACAACCTAACTGTTCCTACTTTAACCAGTAGGTGATCTTAGGGGATGGGTGATTTGTACCTTGCAGGTGCAGACTGCCCTCCCATGCTCACTTTCTCCTTACCCTCTATTCTTCTTTCAACTATCCTCCATCTTCCCATCCACCGACCTCTACTCTCTTCCCTCGCTGTCCCTCTGATATCTCTTGTACCTTCCAGGTCTTGCCTCCACCCTTTGATCTCCAGTCCACCCTCCTACTCGCTGCTCTTCCCTTCCCCACACTACTCCTCCATTCCCCACACTACTACTCCCTCCTTCACGCTACTAATCTGCCCTCCAAACCACTCCTAGTCCATCTTCACTCAGACAATCCAATGTCATGCACTCACTTCACATTCATCTCATACTCTCATTCTCCTACCACATTTACAACACCCCCCCCCCTAGTACCGTTTTCACTCACTAGCCAATACCCCACCTTCTCCAGAATTTGCTGCCACACTGTGCTGCTCCTTGCTGGTCTCTTGCCATACCACCTCCTCTTCTTTCTCTATCCTCACCCAACTAACAAACACTTCCCGATTCTTGTCGTCTCTTTTAATCCCCCTCACACTCTCTGGGTTGGCTCTCTATCCCTAGCCAATGTTACCCTCTCTTCCCCATGCATGAGAGTGTGTTGACAAGCAAAATGACAGGTAGTGGGTTATGCCCCAGCCACCACCCCCGCACGGACCTGCCACAGAACAGCTATGGCAGCCTGGGGATTCCAATCCCTCGCTCATGTTGGAGCCCTGTTCCGAGCACCCGCCAGGTAACTCATGGTGGAGAAGGTTTGGGTCCCTCACACAAGGCCCCGATGGTCTAGTGCACTCCATGGCAGCTCTGTACACTCACCCCATCACTCTGCAGCACTGCACGGCTTCTCTGTGCGCCAGATGTAAATGGTGTGGCTGTGCTCCTCTGCGATTGTTGGCTTTTCTTTGCTGCCAGCGTTCCGCAGGAGACCGGCGGGTTGCCTACTGAACGTCCTATACTATAACTACATATAACTATAATGAACGTCCTACTTTCTTCTATGTATGTTAACATTGTAATATGTTGTAATGAGAGCCGTTAGGCGTAAAATGCTATTTTTTTCAGTTTGACTGTAACAATGTATAAGAAACATTATAAGCTGTCTGTAACCTCGCTGTGATACCCAAGGGTCTGGGCGAGTAACAAATGTAATAAATAAATAAAAATACTGGTTTTCGGATCGCAGGTACTCTGTGGCTGACTTGGGGTGCTTGACAAAGGCTCTCATTCGGTTGTTTCTATTTGGTTTCTAGAGAAAAAAAAAGACTGGCAAACATGTAGAGGAGGCCTGGCATGAGACAAAGGTGAACTGCTCAGAAAAAGACTGGCACTGGGGTGTGGGGTGGGCCAGGAATTGGGCTCCTCTGCTGCCACCATCCATCTCAGGGGTTGGCCTTGTCACACGCAAAAAGAAAAAAAGCCTGTTTTGTTATTAAGGCAATACACCTTGGAAGCCAAGCATGTGGTCTCCGCCTCAAACATCTTCTCTAGTTCTCTTAAAGAGATGCGCTTCTGCAAATATAGACGTTTCCCTTCTCCGGCTCTAGCCACAAGCAAAACCACTGCCAATATGAGTTTCAAAAGCTCACTTTACAAGTTAAATGTATTTTAATTCTTAATTTGTGTCCATCTCTACGCAGAATAGCTATTTTGAAGCAAAACAAGTTCAGATGAGGTTGAAAAATGTCTAATTGATATTGATATTTATAATAAAAATGTTGGTAGAAATGAAACACTTCCCTGATTGCTCATGTACCCTAAACAGTTTTCAGTAATTCACAATGTCTTTTTTAACCAATGCTGTGGTCCAAGTCAGCTTCGATACCAATGAAGCCTGTTTTATTCATACGTTGTGCCCTGCAGAAAGCCAGTGAGAGCCAAGCCGGTGGACAGACACATGTCAACATGGAGCATGATTTAATGTGAGATATCATCTTGAAACTAAAAAAAGTTGTGCTCCCCTTTGAATAGCTGCCTATTCATGCGTCCTGCATCTCAAAATGGGAGCACAAATCTGTTGTGTCACATATCAGTGATAAGGCAGAATATGTTATTTTTATAACGCGCAATTTATTTTTCTGACTGCCCCCTTAATGTTGCCTCATAACATTTAGGAAATGGTTATGCAAGTTTCAAAGGTCTTTGGGGGCAGAGAGTTCTTAAATCCCTTCCGTTTCCTCTTTTTGGTTTGACAGTGTGTGTGAGTCACCCTCTACTTAGAGGCGAAATGTGCACCCGTTCTGGGCTGTTGATGTTCTTGGCCAGTGCCAGAGCACTTGGGTTATTTATGCTCAACATATCTATTCATTTTTGTCAAGACTTTTCTTCACAGTTTTACCAAAGCAAATGTTCTTGTTTCCAGCAACTGAAAAGTAAGTAAACATTGCATATATTAGCAGTTTAAAATTCTCAGTGTAGCAATCCTTTTTTCCTAACCAACCCCTTTAACTCTCAACCGTCACCTTGAAACACTTGTGTATAGGCGCGTTATAAATGCCGTATCATATCATACGCCACAGTGATGGCCACCACCGTAACATGGACCACCCGCCGGGACGCAGCCGTACTGCAGGCCGCAGATACTGATTCTGCCACCGTCTTCCACTCCCCTCGCTTATCGAAGAGAGGGTTGGGGGATCTCAAGCGAAAGGAGGAGCTTTTTCAGGGCAGTCTTGAATTCTGATACAATGAGGATTGACTTGATGTCAAGGGGGAGGGGATTCCAATGGAATTTGAAAATCAAGCAACAGACTGAATTGTTGCCGGACACAAACAGCCCGCCCACCCACCCATCCAAAAAAAGAACTATGAGGGAGGCATATATTATATTAAAAGCTTACTAGGCAAGAGGGGTGGGGGTGCAAGCCCATGGATTGATTTGCAGATTTAAAAAAATATTTATTTTTTATTTTATTTTTTATTGTTTAATCAAATAAGATTTTTACAATTACAAACATACTTGTCAATTCGTAAGATCTGTTTCCCTGGCAAATTTCTCACTGTCTGTGTACACTTCATGGTGTCGTGGTTTCGTTATTAAATGTCTTCATTGATTTGATGTTCACTAACACACTTTGCTGTTAAGTAGATGTTGCTCAATATATTCCAGCATTTTAGCTGCTGCAATTTTCCACATGGTTTTCTCACCTCCAATGAGTCTAGACCACCATGTGTTTTCTTCGTTTGCAATATCAAAGCCGGCCATATGGGACAGATACTGCTGTCAGCTGTTGCTGGACATGTCATGAGAAGATGTCTTATTGTCTCTTTGACAGGTTGTGTTGTGTTGCCGCAGAATCGGCAGCCATTTGTTGGCGCTTGTCCCCTGATGTGTAATATCTCGTTGGTTTTCATTAAGTTCACTCGTGCTCGCAAAATTAAGTTTCTCACCTGTCTGTTTGGAAGTTGATTTATAAAACTCTGTAGCTGATTTCTTTTCATTGTGTTGCATGGTAAGTGAGAAGTAAGTTGTAAACTGACTGTGATGTTTATCGTCTTTGCCCAATCTGCATCTTTGATTTTCCTTAGAACTTTGCATGGATTTTGAATCAGTTCTTGTTCGTCAGATGCTATATCATGTAGTACTTTTTGGTTTTCTTCTTTCCATACTGTTAACAGATCACTGTTTTTGCAGTCCATTTCGCATTTGATCATGTTGAAAATCCTGTTACTGGTGTCCATTCTGACTTTTCTAAAAAGCATAATGGTGTTGCACACCACTGTACATTGTAGCGATTGGAGACTGAGTTCCCGCCGGATGGCTGCTCCTGATGTAGATTGAGGTAATCTCAGTACCTTTCGCCAAAACCGGGCCTCCAGTTTTGCCCATATTTGCTTTGGTATCGTGGGCATTGCTTCCATCCCGTAAGTGACTGTAGGCACGACCTTCATTTTGTAGAAGTTTAATGTTGGCACAAGTGAGAATTTTCCGAATCTTCTGTCGATGATTTTTGCTTAGGCCGCTAATTTGTTTATCTTTTCAAACAGTTCCTTTTGCATTGTGCTTTCCAGACGTGAGACGTGTCCAGGAATACTCCGAGGTATTTGAATGAGTTGACAGCCTCAATTTCAATTTGGCCTAGTTGCCATCTGAAGTTGCTTGATTTTTTGTCGCGATTTTGGAAGATCATTACTTTTGTTTTGTTTATGTTGATGTCCAGATGATTACTCGTCCCGTATTGCTGTAGGACAGTTAGTTTGCGTTGTAGCCCTATTTCTATTTGGTCGAAGATGGTGAGATCGTCAGCGTACAGGAGGTGACCAATTTCTGTGGCTCCAATTTTTGGCGGAAAGACTCTTATTGTTTTTTGGATTTCTTGGATGTCACCGATGTAGGCGATGAATAGCGCAGAGGCTAGTGGGCAGACCTGCTTCACTCGGCGTGTGCTTTTGACTTCGCCTGACAAGTCTCCTTCCTGACTGAGACGCACTCTCATTGTAGTGTTGGAGTGCAGAGCTTGTGTGGGGGCTAAAATACCTTCTGGGCAGTCCCACTCTTTCAGTTTTCTCCATAAGAGTGGTCTCTCAATTCGATCGAAGGCTTGAGTGAAGTCAATGAAGACTACAAATAGGCGCTGTTTATGTTGTAGAGCTTTGCTTTTTAGTATAATTTAATTTAATTTAAAAAGGAAGCAAAGACTTATTGACCACCACCGTAGATAGAGGTGGCGCACAGCACAGAGGTAGGTAAGGATGGAGGGAGGTAGAATGTGTGGGTAGCACTGTTCAGGACCTTGTCAAACAGAGTGAATGGGTACAGAGGGAGTCCCAAGGCTGGAGTCAAGAGCCTTCACAGAGTGCAATGCAAGATGGCTGACAATCTTGCATATGGACCAGCAAGAATATCCTCACCACAAAACACTGGAGATTGAACAGCCAGCCACAACCTCTGTGCTGCTTTCCTGACCTGATTTATGTCTGGGAATATTTCCACTTACAATCAGTAAAGAGCAAGAATCAAATGTCATCTATTAGCCACCTAACAACACCACTGGCTAAAAAGATAGTATATTTGTGAGGCCTTTACGTGACCTTGCACTGTACTTGATAAGGACTTTTTTAATGTCTTCCAGGGACGTTGATTCACCAAAATGCCAGGGGTAGCAGAAGTGACATCACAGAGCTGATGACATCACAGGAAGTGATGTCACTTGACCTTTGCCCCAGATGGTATCAGTTCCTCTTTAACCCTGGTGACATCACCAGAAGTGGCTTGCAGGCATAAAAAGATAGTACATAAACGTACATATTTTAAAATGCTAAATACGTACTGAGGCAGACAAGAATATTTTAGATACCAACAACATTTTAACAAGGGTGTTGGCTTCATATGCCATCGATGTGGTCATGATATAAACAGGTAAGCCCCAATAGTACAACATAGGCCGAGGCAATATTGTTTCCATCAACGTGTTTGCAATTAGAATATATCTTTAAGCAATAATTTCGACAAAGCGTTGAACAATTTTGGGTAGTGCTGTGACCTGATTCTTGCTGAAATAGACTCAGACAAATTTACATTGATGAAAAGCCCGGTGAAGATGTACAACAAAATGTAAATTGTAAAATAGGAAAGATATAGAGAGAATGTCATTGTACAAACTACAAACTATCGCTCTTCTTCTCATTTCTGACTTGTGGCTCCTCGTCTCCGCTGTGCACATTCTCGTTTTCGTTCCTTTGAATGCCTTGCTCCTCTTCACTGGAACGCTCTTCCACTTTCTCTTTGTTCTATCTGTGTCTATTCTCTGTTCCGTGGTTCCCTGAAATTTTACTGACTAAAACATTCTTGAGTGAATCTTTTCTGGATTTTATTTTTTATCCATTTATATTGCACTGTTCCGTATCTTATGTACAGCGCTTTGGTTTAAGTCGCTTAACAAAATACAAATAAAATACAAATACAAAAGGGAGCTAACCACAAACCTGAGAAAATATAAGAACTATAAGGAGATACAGCCATCCATTATGAAATTCCCAGGGCCGAAATATCGTAACATTTACATGCTATTTTGTCTTAAATTACTGGGCGCCCGACAAAGGAGGGGTCCCAGAGGGATCCCTTGGCAAGAAATTAATTGTCGGCTCAGTGAAAAGTCGGGTGAGGCAGAAATGCTAAAACATTGGCTGATTGGCTGTAGTGCAACACCAGGGCCGAGGAAAATGTGGTTGGGAAAGTTCCTAAGGAGATTAGAGGATTTCACAGTGAGGCCACGTGGGCTCGGCTCTTGTATGGATACCCAATGACCATTGCTTAATAGGGATACACAAAAAGGTGGGGGAAAATGTTTTCCTCGATTAGTCCACCATAAGGAAGTAGGGAAGGCAGTCATTTGTCGGATAGGTGGACACTACAATCATGGGGGTTAGAAAGGGAGGCCCTGGTAGATAGTATATGGTATTATATTGTATTGCGTTGAATTAATTCATGTCTGTAATGTTTGTTTTCGAATGTTGTGTCTGAAGTGATTTATTGCCATTTGTAATGAACTAAGATTTTTTTGAAGTTTATGATGAGAAATGTGCTAAAGTATTTTTATAAACTATAAACACAAAACAAAATAGGCCGAGGCACTGCCATAGACACGCCACTTCACCACTGCATGGCCAGTAACTTTATATTATGGCAATTATAGCTGCATGGCAGACATTGTCATTACATGAAAAGTAGATCACCTACATCGTCCATTGCTACGATAATACAGTATCCAAAAATCCAATCAACACAAGCCACCAACAATACACAGGAGCATTCATGCTTTATTAATGATAATAATTTGTTATTTATATGGCGTTTTCGCCAAAGTGCTTTACGTAGTGCATATTACAATTATCATCCCAACTGAAGTTGGTACTCATTTATCAACTTAGGAAGAATGAAAGACTCAGTTGCCCGTACCAGGATTTGAACCTGTGACCTGCAGATCACACACAGTTTGCAGCAGTGAGCGCCCAACCCATTGAGCTATCTTACCACTTAGCTATTAAAAATGCAATGCCACCATGAGAAAACATGTCAAAACTGGCTGCACAATGTAGGCCTGGCCCACAATAACACGTACGTTTGCTGTAGTCTTGATGATGCACTGTATAA
Source organism: Ambystoma mexicanum (assembly GCF_040938575.1). Taxonomy (NCBI): domain Eukaryota; kingdom Metazoa; phylum Chordata; class Amphibia; order Caudata; family Ambystomatidae; genus Ambystoma; species Ambystoma mexicanum. The sequence continues at coordinate 35,529,670 of NC_090936.1, forward strand.
AATGCTATGCTACAGTAAGACATATCTAGACTGGCAGCACCAAAATGCCAATCTAACCATGTAATAACACTTATCGTTATCATAGATGCCCAGAAAAATATAAAATACCACAGTAAGGACTGGATGCACACAAATGCCAGTCTTGCCAGTGTGACAAATCCCCAGATGCCACTTCTCTCCTAGGGGAAACCACTTCCCATGAGGCCAGGGAGGTGAGGCTGCTTCTCGATAGTCCCCCTGGGGGTGATACGCAGCGGGTGGATCTCATGAGGAGGGAAACTCCATAGGGGACTAGTGACGACCTGGGGAGAACATGGTATTCCCATAACCCACCTTACACTGACACACCATCCTACCCCCGTCACACCAACACTATCCCCAATATTCCTACATGTTTTTGTAGTACTGTCAGTATAGGAAGTACTGGAACGAGGAAGAGTGTAGGCTCCACAAAGGACGAGTATCCTATAAGTACTGAGACAAAGGAGAAGCCAATTGACCCAATGGAAGATCTCCTAGTTGGTACTAAGACAAAGAAAAGGTGCAGAGCCGTGCATATGGCCCCGCAGAACCAAAGCGAGGATTCTAGCGGCATTAGAGAAGGTTTGAAACAACCGGTCAATAAAAAGAAGAGGTACAACCAATTTTGCCAGACCTGGCCTGGAGGAACCAAGAGATTTGAAGTCAGATGGATCAGAGACACTAGGAAAGCTAACCTGCAGGCAGAAGTGTCCCTGAAATGTCCACTGTGGACCACCAGAGAAGCCGGAGAAGTTACAGGCAACCAGCTGACCGAGTAAGCTGGTGCACATGGTCCGCTGCAGACACGCAGCCCTGGAACAGGGGAGCGCTGCAGACCCGCCACAGCCCCTGAAGAAAGCAAGAGAGACCCGAACAGGAAGGCAAAGAAGCCCACAAACAATCGGACGACGTCGGTAAGCACACTGCAGAGCTCTGGGTGGCTGGAAGGGTTGGTTGGACCCCCGAAGGGTGGAAGATTAAAGAAAGACAGGTCTGGGCCCCACCACCCATAGCGAGCAGCCTCCTAAGCAATCTTCTGTGTGGTGATACATGGCAGGGTAGTGAACCACGTCTGCCCACAGCGGTGGGAGAAAGAAGTACAGGTCTGGGACCCGCACCCATAAAATTGAGAAACATTGCTGACACAGCAGATGACCGAAGAATGAAGAGCAAAGTGACTTCTCACATACCATGTTTTGCCAGGGGGTGTCAGGAAGCTGTCACCTCATGAACATTATTACAGAACTCCAGTCTCTTTTAGCAGCAATAGACAGCCAGCTGTGTCTCACACACAGAACTACTGCTGTGCAGGCTAATCTTCTCTACTGCTGGGATTCCTTAGTGGAAAAAATAAATGTGGGCAATGCCAGAGAGTGGCACAGGCTCGACCAGGAGCTGGCACAGAGATATCATTCCAGGGTCAAGATTCTGTATTCAAAAACGATCCTGTCATGACTGCTCAAAGATGTTCATTGGAGCAAGTGAGGAGATGCCAACGAGCAGCTCTGATTTGCATTGGCTCTGCCGAACCGCTCTTCAGACCTGAATGTCTTTGGCCCTTAATAGTACGTCCAACGTGTTCAAGGATTACATAAACGTCAGTGCACTTCTGTAGACGACTGAAATCCTCATAGGCCCTTAAAGATAACATGGCCAAGACCTTCTCAGACAAAATTAAAACATCCAAACTTCCATTAGGTAGCTACGTACCATGTTGAGAAACCCCAAAGTATGGAGACCAAGGCACCATACCTCCTTTGCCCAATTTAATTACTGCTCTTTGGAAAACATTGCTAAACTGGTCAGAACCATGAAGGTATTGGGAGCACACATGGAACTTTGCCAAGCTACTTTGATGAAGGTCTCCATCACCACCCTATTCCCTGTCAATACCACTATAACCTTTGGACTGATTCCCCTTATCGGTTGGAAATGGCTCTACCACGTCTCTACTGAAGGACCCATAGCCTCCCCACTTACATCGGAAAACTGCTCCCTACCTTTAATGTCCTGTTCATGGCCAAACTACTAGTTATCAAAAGCACTGTAGCAGCCTCTGTGTTTATGACAGAACAAAGTCAGAAGTCCTGCGATAAGAACCCTACATCATTTCACATGTTGTTTGACTTACCTGCAGGTTGCGATCAAGTGGAATACGCACTGCTCTGCCTATAGTCCGACTCCTAGAAACTACGGGCAATGACATTATGGCACTAAATTGGTTGGCCCCCTTGCTCACTCAACGGACCACCTCAGTGAAGGTCGGGAGCTTAGGTCAAGCAACATTGAGGTTCCCCAAAATTCAACCATCTCTTCATGTTTATATATTAGTAATAGTATGCTGCTAGCACCAGTGCTCACCCAATTCTGCTCTTCATTTCAACTTTATGCAGACAGACAATAAACACAGAACAGAAATAATGTTCAATCTGAGAAACATGCTCCGGCCAAGAAAAGATCACTGACGGCATCTGAGCGTCCATGAATGGATGAGAAATAATGACCTTTGCCTCAACCCTAGTAAACCCAAAATTCCTATCTTTAGACAACCATCCATCACATGCCTCCATTTTAGTGGGCGTCCCATAGCTACAAGTGGCCGAAATCGTACGGGTCACCTGTGAAGGCATCATGAAGCAAGACACAGACAACAGATTCTGAATTCAAAATAAACACTTGTATTAACTTAAATGTCAGGATAGAAAAGGGCCAACTTTCCCTATGCTAAGGTGCGATTTCCCTACATAAAGTAAACTAAGGAAAGGCTGAGTCAAAGAGTTCCACTGATGAATCTGTCTGTGTCCACAACCTATGCTTGCCCTCGCAACTAAATCTGTACAATGTGCGGTTCCATGTCATTTTCCCGTTTTCTGAACGTCGCATCAGTGCCGTGGAAAGGCAGGCAAGCGAGAGCCCCCTACGCAAAGAATGCTGGGAGAAGGATGCAGCCGCTGCCTGGCAACCTCTAATAAGACACATTTTATGCACATATCTGACAGGTGTCCACTAGAATCAAAGACTGTAGCATGCACACATCGTATGAGGATGAAATGAGTGTCATAAGTGATGAAGTTTCATTGACAACCTACATGATCATGACGGTCGTCTGTCACTTAGGGCTGCACTGTGTGGCCAAATTGTTCCACTTGAGATGACAACTAGTAGGGTATTATTGGAAAAGAATGTGTGTTGGGCAGTTTATCCATGAAAATGAAAGACAGCTTGCAAGAGGAGGAGTGCATCGACATAGAAGTAGGACTCCCAAAGCCTTTCTAATAAGGAAAAGCTACCCTTGATTTCAGATGTGTGCCAGCCAGTGAATTCCAACAGCCATACCCTGAATGGGTTACAAGACCGAATTGGCATTTTATTTCCGGTCACCTAAAATAAATAGCACTTTAGAATGTTATCAAGCAAATACTACCGGAAGAACTCAACAATGATAAAGATGAAACCAGGTAACATCTGAAATTGAATTTGCTCCCCAAAACAATCATATTCTCAAGGCTCCAAGATGATATGTTAGTAAAAAAATACCAGTGACCCATTTGCAAAACACATCCAACTCCTCAAATTCTCATTTAATTACACTTCGATCTCCAGCAGCAAAAAATAAAAAGCAACAACAGACTACAGACCGTGTCAGCTAAGCAAGGAAAACTACATATTCATTTAACAAAACGTTATTTTTTTCTCAACTTAAATATTACGAACAAAGAAAATTGAAGATCATGCTGCCTGGTAAATTGAAAAGATCATGCTATTAAAGTAATACAAAGGTGGATCATTATATAGAAAGAAGAGTCCCTTGCTCACACTGGTTTGATGCGCGACACGCGCGCCTCAGTTCTTGCGCTCTACAATGGGTGGATGGTCCCTTTTGGACTTGCCTCTTGTAACTCTTTTCCGGTGGAGATGAGAAGGATCTATGGTTTTCCCGCTCTTCCAAAGGCATTAAAGGTGTGGGTGATTAAAGAGCCATTTGCAGCGTCTGTATGCTCGGTGTCGTAGACACCGGGAGGATGTCACGGGTCAAACCTTCTCTTTTTTTGTATTTGACTTTTTATAGCATATGCACTTTGAAGTTAATGCTGCCCTACGCCATATCAAGCACATCCTTATATTACATTACCTACGTAGGGAGGGACACCAGAGTGCCCGCTTTCACTATCCTCTTGAGTGACTTGAACAGAATCCAAAACCTGAGGTGGAGCGGGGGCGGGCAAAGGGAAGTATTGACAAAAGGAAGGAGTGTCAAGTATGCATGGTCTCCGACAAAGCACTTAATGCGTCTAAGGAAATGGGAGGGGGTGGGGAGAGAGGAAAGGTCACAATTAGCAAGATTCTGATTTTGGAGGAGGTTAACAGATTATTCAATAAGTGATCAGGGCGAAGCCAGTGACCCAGACTTTAACAATGCTCCAAATACTTCGTATACTCTTATTGAGCGGTAAATATGAATTAACCGAAACTTCAAAGGTCCCTTCCTCTTATATTTTAGTGTACGTTTGTTTTAGTCACCTACGTAAAGTGCAATTGTCTTGTTTGAAAAACTGGCGCTTTGTGAAAGATTAAGGGATTTGCCATATATACGAGTAATCAGTATCAAATGACTGTTTATTGATAAACGACAAACATGCAGAAGTTAATTCCAATATGTGTTTGTTGCATTATGGGTCATTGGCCCGTCTGGTGGCATAAACACCACAGCTCATTTATTGAATTTCTGTCATTTGCCTTAATAAGAATGGGGGACTGCAATCAGAACAACGATTTAAAAAAAAAGTGAGGAACCTTTTTTCTTAACGCTCGTTTTACGAAATCCTATGCCATCTCTCTCCATCTCTCCCCCTGCTCTGCCACTTGGCATGGGAAGGTATGTTAAGTTAGCGGAAAAACCGGGACAAATTAGAAAAAAATCAGAAAATGGAGAAAGGTTGAGTAAGAGTCGTGGAACCCCCCATTAAGAAAAGAAATGAAACAATAAATATAACTTTGCTCATTTTTAGGGTGTTGCTAAAAAAGAAAACTAGATCACATAAGTGACATAAAACCCCAATGCGGATCAAGACCCTCCATGCAAGTAAGAGACACCCTCCCCCCATTTAGACTTCAGTACCAATTATATATTTTAATGGCATTGCACCCAGGGCTTAAGGAAGCTTTCCAATTATGCTGTCTTTTTTGCCTGAGTAGACATTTGCATAACCGAGCATGTACATTTTTTCAATAATCACTGCACACCACCACACTCACACATGCAAGAGGCTGCACCATATTAGGGTTTGGTCAGATACTTTGTCTTTCTAAAATAAACACAGGTTTCGGGTGTCTTGGTTACATTGTCTCTGGCGGCAAAAGAGAGGAAAAGAAGCAAGAGTCCTGGCCAAAAATACCCAACTCATCAGTTCCCAAAAGGTAGTGATCCAAATGCTTCTTTTTTTGGTAGCATTGTCCGAACTTAAGCCTGAAACTGAAACGGGTACTTAAAGTGGGCAGGAACCAAACAAGTCAATCAAAACCGTTTAGGAGTTGCAGATCAGATAGAATAGGGGGAACACCTAATGAAGAATATTAAGATGTCGTAGCAACAATGTAGGCTGAACCTGCTGTAGGAGTTCCCTGCAAACAGAGCACTTTCCTTGCTCACTCTATTCAAGTGGAAGAAGGCTGCATTTTGTGTCCAAGGAAGGCCCGACCTCATCAGATCACCTTAATGGTTGCTTCTGGGAGTGGGAAGAGGAACTTCTGGAGCCTAAAGGAGGCTTGGTGCCATGTACGCTTCTACCACAGCGCCTTGAGGCAGAATGTTGAAGAAATAGAGGTGTTCCTAACCCAAGCTTGTTTTTGTGTATTTGGCACGGTGGGGATTTTCCTAGTGTTGTCGGCACTAAGCCGAAACCGGCCTGGGCTGGGAAAATGTCTATTTCTTAAAATCTCTGCATCTCAGTTCCAGAAAAGTGGTACGAAAGGCCTGCTTGGAAGGTGCATTCTGATTCCAGAGGAGCGCGCCTTTTGGTGCAGATCACTGGCAACTGCCTCGTTTTATACAGAAGGATTTGTGTTTGTGAAATGCACGGAATTGCAGCAAGCAGAGAGTGATCAAAGAGGCACAGGTTCGTTTCCACGTTTGCAGCGGCAGAGGAACTCTGCCCTTGCCGGAAGCAGGCCTTGCTGGCCACCACCAGACGTTGCATATCAGGAAGGAGCCAGGACAGAGCCATGGAGATACAGGCCCTTGTCCTGCCTGCCTCAGCTTTTTTGGGTTCCCCTCTTGGAGCCGTGCTCGCCCTCAGCAGATAAGGGCCGGAAGTGATCTCCCTGAGCCTGCTGCGTCATCTCTTCGCTGGCCTGGCCCTGGGCAGCGCCGAGGCGCCACTTCTGCTTTCCCTCGGAGCCCGCCAGGCACGTGCAGCTCGGCCCCTCGCCCCGGGGCATGGGGACCCTCCGCGGGCATCATTGCGTGGAGCTCATAACCCTCATAGGAATCCAGTCAGTGCAGGTGAGTACCTGCGCGCGCCGAACGCCTCACTGGGTGGGGCAGTACCTTCGAGTCCTCCAGGGGGCGTCGCAGGGGGCGAGTTCAGCAGTGCCCTTTTCTCACCTTTCACATGTCCAGGGACATATTGCAGAACATTTAAACTTGTGCATTTGTTTTATGTGCTTAATGTGCTTCGCCAATGTACCATGCACTTTTTTTTAACTAGCGCCTAGATGTCTGAGGGCTTTGTGCGCTGAAATAAATGCTAAATTAAATAAATAAATACATAAAGGTTTTGTATTCATTTTTGAAGGACTGGTATTTTTTGTTTTCCATTATTTTTTATTTGTAGTGTTTTTGTATAGGAATGTTGAGGCTGGCGTGAGAGGGGTAGGTGGCCTTGGGAGGGTGGCAAAGTGAGGGTTATGACCGGCACAGTGGAGGGGAAATAGATTTGCAGCAAACACAGAGGCAGCTTGCCCCTACAGGCATATATTTGCAGTTAGAATTAAATGAGAGATTCTTGGTGACATTTCTGAATTGACAATCAGTTTCAGTACCTGTGCACTGTAAGGCACAGGTTTGCACCTTTGGCTTTCCAGATGCCACGGACTACAACTCCCATGATCCCTCGCCATTGACAATGCTGGTTGAGGGTGATGTGAGATGTAGTCTAAAACAAATGGCGAGCCATGGTTGGGGACCCCACCTGTAAGGAAAGTGTGTGAGTTTCAATACCAGCTAGAGGGCAGTCGTACCCGTGTCTACATGTTTTTTTTAATGGTATGGCATTTTAGAATCCTTACCTTGTATTTTGCTGACACTGAAAGAATCAAAACATTCTTGCATTTTGCTTTGGGACAGTAGACAAGGCCATTTAACAAACTAGCAAATATCGTGCATTAGCATTCAACTAATTTGCATACCCACAATGCATTGCTCAGTGGTTTTGTGGCATGTGTGGATTGTTATCTGAAATCCCTATTCTACACTCACATTTCACGAAGAAGGGCTTGCACCATAACATTGAGGCACTCGCTTTGTGAAATTAAGCATTGTGCACTATTTTATTTAACTGGATACTGCATCTATCTGAAATGGGATACTAGTATTTGCACAAGCGGGTCTCTTGCCCCAAGCTTGGGGTTTGATGAGTCTTTGTGAATGATTTCCAACCATGCAATTTCAAACTACTTGATATTAATTCATCAAAATGTATACTGTTTTGTATTCATTGATTTTCACCAGGAACGTTGACCTTATTTGTGATACGTTCTGGCCGTGCAGAAAGGACGGATGTCACATGGTACACCTATTAAAGGCCTGGAGTGGGGTGAAAGGATGTTGAGATGATGTGCTGGGAAGACTAGGTTTCATAGTAGGACAGGATATGCCCCAACCTTGGGAGGGCGCATCACCACCGCTGCTGGACAAGCGTCATCCTCCCAGAAGTTGGGGACAGGATCGTCGACTTCAATTCCCTTGAGAAACTTCTGAATAGCAAGAGATGGCGATGAATAAGAGAATATTGGACCGCGCGCATCGGGAGACATTTCTGGGATGCGCTTCTCGAGGTTCAGATGGTGGTGTCTGAACGCAGGTTTAAACCAGAAAATCTCATTTTTTATTAATTTATTTTTATTGTTCGGTCTGTGCCCCCTTCTAATTCAGGGGTATGAAACCTGTGCCTCACGAAATGTTTTGGACTACGAATCCCATGATCCCTCACCATTGCCTGTACTGCCTAGGGCTGATGGGAGTTGTAGTAGACATTTGGAGTGGCATAGATTGCGCACCACTGTTTGATTCGTCGGTCCCATCCCCGATTTTAGATGAAAAAGAATACTTCCATGAGGTACGATTACAGTTTACATATTTGGTCATAGCCATTCTTTATGCAAAGAAGATTTCCAGTGCCATTTAATTAATTTCTATATTCAAGAGTAATATTAAATCATTTGCCATAGATTGTATGCTACAGCTCCAATTCGCAAGCTTTCGGAAGGATTAATGCGCCCATTTGTTGATCTATCCAGTGAGCGTAAAGTGAGGCAAACGTATGAAATTACAGCATACTGAAATGAAGGAGCCAATTTGCTCAATAGATCTTTTAGAAATGACCGGCCCATTGGCTCTTGGGTTTTACCATTGAGAGTTTAGAAGGAGCAGGATCAGACCTTTTCCCAAATTATCTGGAAAGCCAGCCTTTCTGAATAATAATAATTGTATCCCTATGTAGCTCTTCATGCCGGATTCCTCACTCTTCTAAGCGCTGTAATAACAGGATTTATTATTACCAAATGTAGGGGAACTCAATTTATCGACTGCAGAAGGACAAAAGATTGGATCGGCCATGCCAAAGCGCAGGCTGACCCAGTGTCTGAGGTGAGCGCTTAACTCATGAGCTATCCCCTCACTATACCAGTGCCAGCAAAGGTGCCTGTAGGTCATGATCTTACTCAAGCGCTACCCCAAAGTAACACTCAGGAGAACTGGGCAGATAGTACAGAAAGTGCAAAAGTGGACTGGTGTAAAAACCCACACTTCACCGGCACGCCAGCGCTTCTTTAATGTGGTTGTTGAACATTTGACAGACAGGGTTTGACGAAACACGGCCTCTCTGAATACCAGCAACTCTGATGCACCCTCCTGCTTATTCTTTCAAGATCTGGAGAGCAGCCAGTGTTCCAGAGTCGTGAAGTGACCTTCTGCAATATGGGGCGTCACTGGGAAAGAGAATTCCCACGAAGCTCAGAGAATTTGTTTATATAGCGCTTTTGCCAAAGCGCTTTATAGATAACATATTTACATACAATATCCCCCAAACGAAGTTGGTACACATTTATTGACCTCGGAAGGATGAAAGGCTGAGTTCTCCTTTCCGGGATTCGAACCTGCGACCTACAGATCACAGCAGCGAGCACTCAACCCACTGAGCTATCCTACCAGCTCCAGAACGGTGTTTGATGGCAATAGGCAAGGGTTGAGAGCACCTCAAAGTTTGTTAAAATCATGCGATTTAAGCCACGATTGCGATTTCTGGTATCATTGGTTTAAGACAGGGGAGGAGGTCTGCAACCTGTGCCTCTCCAGATGTTTAGGACTATGACTTTTTGCACTGGTGTAAAGTCACTTTGCACTGCCAACAAACACCCTGATTCACAGAGCGATGCAAAGTGTATTTTTGCAGTGCAAAGTGACTTTGCATTGGTGCAAAGTCAGTGCAAAGTCACTTTGCACTGCACAAATACACCAATTATGCCCGACAGGCCGCGGTTGCCATTCCACCGGTGTCTACTGAGGACTGAATCTCGATAATTGAATTCGGGGCCAGGGGCCAGCTGCATCATAGTTTGACAAGAGTCCTTGACGCTCCAGAGATTCCCATGGAAGAGCTGCAATGAGGAGCTTTCTAAGGGTTTGGCGGATCAGAGTCACCTTTGTTCTGAACCGAGCAGTAGAACTCAGTTCTCTCAAGTCTGGTGGAACAGCATTCCAAGGCCCATCTAGTAGCTTGGGTGAGAGCGCAGTTGGGGATCTTGACTTGATTGGTGCATCTGGTAGCCTGGAGGAGAGCGCAGTTGGGGATCATGAGTTAATTGGTGCATTTGGTAGCATCCTGGCCTCGATGGGGCGCCAGTGTAGGTTGCGTCTAGCATCCAAAACATGGTCCCTCCTACTGAGGGCAGTGAGGACCCTGACTGCGCTATTTTGCATGATTTGCAGCCTAGCATATTCTGATTTATCTATACCTACCACTAGGCCACTACAGAGGTCAGTTTTGTAGCATGCAATTGCTCTGCCCACCGTCTCACAGTTAACTCGGGATATGCATGGACGAAGTTGCGCTAGCAACTTACTACACTATGTGCTGGAGGAAACCAGGCGGCTCACTTGGGCATGAATATTCAAATGTTGATCTAAATAGATCCCAAGGGTTTTGGCTTTCTTTTTTGTTTCGATTTCACAGCCTGCCACCAAGAAGTGCCTATAACCTGCTCCCAGTTTTAGCACTTTCATTTCCGTGCCAACAACCATCAGTTCCGTTTTTTCTTTATTAGGCGCTAGGCCATTTTCTACCATCCCTGCTTGAATCAAATCATAGGCCAAATTCATGTTTTTAAAATCATCATCATAGTTTCCAGAAAGTGTGATGGCACACTGCGTGCCGGCTGCATAATTAGTGAATCCAAAACCTTTCTCCTCCAAAAGAATGCAGAAAGGAACTGCGAGGGGGGCGCTGTTGAGCAGCCCGCAAGATGGCTGCCTAGCTTTACCGCTCCGTGGCCCGTCGGCTGAAAATCCGCCTGAATCAGCGGTCCCGTTCATCATCTGGCGCTGCGAACCCGAGCATTGTGCTGCTCACCGCTTTTACTTCATCCTGATCTTTTTTGGGGCGAAATCGGAGCTTTGTAGCCGCTCCGCATCCGCGCTCGGCGCCCGAGGGCTGAGGCCTCCTGTGCCGCGTGGTCCGGCTGCGGCCGTCCCCCCTGCCTTCTGCGGGAGACCGCTCTACAACGCAGACTGCCAGCCCGGCTCACTCACCTGCCTGTGCGGTGTCCTGCTGCTTGGAGCACCGGGCTTACCCTCTTCGCTGCCCGCCCCGCCTTGGACTTGATCTTCCTTTGCTGCTGGGCGGCGCTTCCCTTCACGCCCCCACTCTCCCTGTGGAGTGGTGCGTCTGGGCTTGCGGCCTGCCGGTGCGGCTCCCCTCTCCGGCTCGCCCCTCTGTGACTGCAGTGGCGGCGACATCGACCCTCTGGCTGGTGGAACTGATCCGTCAGATCGCGGGGGCTGCTGGAGCGGCCCCCTACAACGACAACACCCCACCATATCTGCCTGGCAGTTCCATTGCCGGCGTCCCCGGCCCCGAGGGCGCTGCTTGGGCTGGACGGCTGCGTCGGGGCCTACGCGACTCCCCTGCTGGGGCCCTGTGGTCGGGCTCCCGCCTCTAATTGGAGCCCCACTCCCGCCCGGACTGCTATCTACATTCCTTGACTGAGCCTAATACTTGAAGGTGAGGAGTTTGGGGGCCTAGATTGCTGCGTACTACACCCAGTTGGAGACTGCCTATATCCACCGGCTGCGGTCGACCCACTTGGGTGGTGCTGTTGAGACTCTGGGCGTTCCATCATCCTCTTCTCCCCAAAATGCGCAACTATCCGCTGGCGTCCTGGGTTCACTAGGCGCCCCTTGACTGTGCGGCCCTGCATTGCTGGCACCGTCTGCCTGAGACTCTCCTGGCTCTGTGGCGTGCTCCGCCTGACACTATCCCTCCCTTGTTATATTGCCGTTTGGGACACATTGCCGGCCCCCTCAAGGTGGGCCCAGCGCCCTGAAACACACCTGCTAGGGGTACTCTTCGCCCCTACCCCTACACATTCGCCGGCCCAGTGCTGGTCGGGAGCCGAAGACCCTCCCTAAGGCCCCGAGGCATACTGCTGACTAACTACAAGATCCGCCCTGCTGATCTCAGTGTGCCCCCGAACATGTCCGGCAAGGCTCGTGGGGCCAACAAAGCTGGAGCAATGGACAAGTATGCCAAATCACTTGCTAAGCAGGATCAGGGTGGAGCTGCCCTGCCTCAAGACGATCCGGATGCACCCTCAAGCTCTCCTCAGCCGGACCTTACAACACTGATGGAGTCTATGGCCAAAAACTTTGCATCATTTCATGAAAAATTAGATGATATAAATGCCAGTGTTGCCTCACTACGCACTAAAGTGGATCAGCATGGCACTAGGCTGATTGAGGCCGAGACCAGGATCGGGGCCAATGAGGATGCGGTATACGTGCTCCAAAACACGGTCTCTGACTTGGTGCGAGATATGAAGCAGGTCAAGGCGAAGTGTGACAACTTGGAGTCCAGATCCCGCAGGAACAATATCCGCATTGTGGGGGTCCCGGAGGCAGCCCTCAAAGGCAAAATGGAACTCGCAGTCGAGACCCTTCTGAGGGACCTCCTGGGTGATCCTCAACTCTCCCCGTTCTTTACTATCGAACGCGCCCATCGTTCACTGGCCCCACGCCCCAAGCCGGGTGATTTCCCTAGACCTATTATCGCTAAGGTTCTCAGCTTCAGGGATAGAGATCACATTCTACGTTTGGCCCGAGAAAAGGGGGAACTGAAACTTGAGTCTCAGACTATCCGTATCTTTCCCGACTTCTCGGTCAACGTCCAAACGGAGCGCAGACAATTCAATGGTGTGAAAAAACTGCTTAGAGAGAGGAAAGTGGAATACGCCATGTTGTTCCCTGCAAGGCTGAAGCTCACCCACCTTAATAAATTGTACTTTTTCACGGTCCCTGAGGAGGCGGTGAAATTTATTGAGTCCCATATTCCGGTCCTAGGTCCGGCAGGTGACTCTGTGGATGAGGGTTGAGCTAGCCTGCCTTGCACCCATTGCCTGAATCTTCTAGTGTACCAATGCCACGCTTGTCATTTGCATTTTCCTTGTTATCTCATGTATCCTTTCGCTTGTGTATTCATTGCTTGTCGTAACTTGTTGTGAAGTCTCATGAAACGCAATATGGGTTACAGTTGTATGATTTGCGGTATATTGGACCAAGCCTGGGATCCTCTATTTCTATACCCTCTGTTTACCGTACTCTACTAAGGTGTCTCCTCTAAACTTAACATATTTACCGCTGCACGTTACTCAGTGTATTCCACCGTTCAACCATTTCAAATGGGCCCACGGCAGCAGCGACCCCCGCTGCAGTTGCAACGCCGAGTTTGGCTTGTTATGTTCACGGGTTGCGCCCCAGTTGGGTGTGTGGGCAGGCCTTGCCCTGTTGGGTTTGGCACAAGCGCCTTAGACCTTTGGGTGGGATTTTGGGCACTGCTGTGTTGGGGGAGGCAGTGAGGGTGGGGGGGGGGGGGTGCAGTTGGGGGATGTTATAACAAAAATGGCGAGGTAGTGGTAGCTTTTGGTGCGAAGCAGCGGGCCACTGTTTTGGTGGCCGACACTTGTTCAACAAATTATGTCACACATTACTCTGATCCCCCCTAAAATGCTACTGAATGGCTATTAGGCTAATGTCTTGGAATATCAGAGGGCTCAGCAACTTCACAAAGGCACGCAGGATCACTGCTTATGCCCAGAGGCACGGGGTCAAAATACTCCTCTTGCAAGAAACCCATGCACTCGCTCATCTCTCGTCCTCTCTCGCCCGGCATGGGGCCCCAACAAATACTACACGGTGTTCTCCTCACAGTCCAGAGGTGTCCTCACCCTGATACACAAGTCCTTGGAATTCTCCCTGCGCACCAGCCATATAGATGACCAGGGTAGATACGTGATCCTCCACTGTTTCCTTGCTAATACAGAATGCCTTCTGGTCAACACATATGCCCCGTACATAGATGCACCTGAATTTTTTGATCACATCCTTGACATCCTCGTAGGATATGTCTGGGTTCCTATCATCTGGGGGGGGGGCATGAATCTCATTCTAGACTCCGAATTGGACAGCGCTGGGGCCGCACCCAGAACAATGTCCAGGGCCGCTCGCCGCCTCCAAGCACACATGCTCACTGCCGGTCTGGTAGATGCCTGGAGAGCACTTCACCCAATGTCAAAAGAGTTTACATTTTACTCCTCTGTCCATGACAGCCATTCCAGGATTGATCTTTTCCTTCTCTCTGCGGGGCTCTTGGGCAAAACACTTACCACACAGATTCTGCCGCGCACATTATCCGATCACTCCCCGATCACATTGGACATTGCTTTGCACTCGGCCCTCCCCCAGCACTCTAACTGGCGGTTTAAGTCAGATGCACTGCATGATGTTGTCTTCAGGGCCGACATCCTCGCAGATATTACCTCGTTTTTTGATAATAATAAACGCCACGACACGACAGATGGGGTAAGATGGGAGGCCTTTAAGGTTTTCATCAGGGGCATGTGTACCTCCAGGGAGGCTGGGGTCCTGAAAGACATTAGAAACTCTTTGCGCCGTTCTGAGTCCCGACTTGGGGAGCTGGAGCGCGAGTACGCGACCACCCCCTCTCCACCTAAGCTTGCACAGATAAGAACTGAACTAGACGCGTTTGAGTCCTTTGCCCTCAGCGAGATAAGATACCTTGCCCGACCCATTACGGCCCGAAAGTATGGTGAGGGAGAGAGGCCGGGTCGCACCCTTGCCCGCCTTGTCCGGACCGAGGGAGGTAGAGCCCGGATTGATAGTATCATCGGCAATGACGGAGTGCGTCATTGGTCTGACCGGCCCATTCTGGAGACCTTCGCAGATTTCTATGCAACCCTCTATGCCCAGCAACGAGAGCACAGCCCGCAGGATTTGGACGCCCTCCTCGACCGCATCCCAATGTCCCTTATATCTCTAGCCACTAAAGAACAACTAGATGTACCCTTCACCCTTGATGAGATCACCGCTGTCATTTCGGCCCTCCCTAAAGGTAAAGCTCCCGGTCCGGACGGCCTAACCGCCGAGTTCTATCAAGAGCATGTTGCCCTTCTTGCCCCACGGCTTCACAAGGTTTGGGATGAGTCGCTGCGTCTCGCTACCCTCCCCCGGTCCCTGCGCGAGGCTGTCATCACTGTGCTCCCCAAGCCGGGTAAACCTCTAGATGAGTATGGCTCCTATAGACCTCTGTCCCTCATCAATACCGATACCAAAATCTTCACCAAAATCATAGCAAAGAGGTTCCTCCCCATCATGAAATATCTGATTCACCCAGACCAAAGTGGTTTTGTCCCTGCCCGTTCCACTGCCTTAAACATTCGACGTCTGTTCAATGTCATCTCTAGAATTGACCCCAACGCCAACGCTGTGGCCGTGACGCTAGATGCCCAAAAAGCGTTCGACATGGTCTCGTGGCAATACCTGTGGGCGGTGCTGGAGAGGATGGGGATCGGCCCATATATGATGTCCTGCATTAAGCTGCTATATACTAACTCCGTGGCCAGAGTCCTGGTTAACTCTCATCTGTCAACTCCCTTCACCCTCCACAGAGGGACGCGTCAAGGATGCCCATTTTCTCCCCGGTTGTTCGCGATGGCTATCGAGCCCATGGCGGATAGTGTAAGAAACAACCACGTACGCAAAGGGATTCGCCTGCGGGACAGCCCTGAAATTATATCACTATATGCGGACGACGTGCTTCTATACATTAGAGACCCTTCAGTCCACCTAGACCCGATCATTCGTGAAATAATCAAAATTGGCACATTCTCGGGCTTCACCATAAATTACACTAAATCAGAAATCTTTCCACTCACACCTGCAACTCCCCAACCTGCATGCGAATTTCCGCTGAAGTGGGCCGCTGAGGGCATCAAATACCTGGGGGTCCAGGTGTCCCTCTCGAAATCCTCTTTATTGCCTGTTAACTATGGGGCTGCCGCGCAATATGCTGATACCAAGATGAAAAGATGGTGTAACCTCCCCCTCTCCCTATCAGGGAGACTGTCCCTTATAAAAATGATCATAGTTCCAAAGCTCCTATACATATTTGATAACGTTCCACTTTGGCCTGGGAAACAGTACTTTGTGGACCTGCACGCGGGGTGCGCCCGCTTTCTATGGCATTCCGGTGCCGTGTGTAGGAAGTGGCTACATATGACTCTACCTTATGAGAAGGGTGGCTTCAATGCACCTAATCTCACCCAGTATTGGACAGCTGCTCAGGCTCAGCACGCTACGTACTGGTACCATCACCAGGACCCCCCCCCCGCATGTTAAGCTGGAGATCCTCGCGACCGGGGAGGTAAATGTCATGTCCTTGATCCTTTTTCACTCGTATCGCTCGGACGCCCCTGCTGACCCAGTGGCCTCTACTATCAGGGCGTGGCGGCAGGTTCTGATGCCTTACTCTGACTCCCCCCCCGTATTACAAATGGCTTCCCCTATGGTCGTTCCCTGGCCTCACCCCCACACAAGATAAGCTTCTTATGCGTCACTGGTCGGACTTGGGATACAGGTCACTCTCCGACCTGTTCCCCGATGGGAAATGTATCACCCCACACACGTGGAAGCCAGGGCACTCCAAGTCCTCACTGGTGCTGCTGCAATACCTTCGACTCAGGGCGGCAGTCCAAGACATGTGGCCTTCGTATCCGGATGAACCCCCGGAGTCCCCTGAGATCTGCTACATTGCTAACTCCGCTGGGGGTAGGGGCATTGTGTCCTCCCTGTATAGAATGATGATGGCACGAGCTGTAGAACCCCCCCACACTGTTCGGGATGCTTGGAGCCGGGACCTGGGAATAGACATCACTGACGATGTGTGGACCAAAATGTGCATGCATACCCTCAAGGTTTCCCTCAATTCCAGAGTTAGATGTGTTCAATACAAGCTACTCAATCGCCTGTATTACACTCCTTAGGCGGTTGGGAAATTTGCACGGATCACTCCCACCCCTGCCAGAGATGTAGATCCAACGAGGCGGACCACGCTTACATGTTCTGGTCTTGTGGGGCATTGACCCCGTTCTGGGAGGCAGTGCTTAGAGCCCTCTCCGAGATGGTGGGGTACCGTGTCCACCCTGACCCCCTGTCTCTTCTGTTTGGGCTCTGGGAGGGGGCTGAGGCGAAACGGGTAGCTAGGTTTCTGAATGTGGCTGCGATAGTGGCCAAGAAATGCATCCTGCAATGTTGGAAGCGCAGATCCCCCCCTTCTCTAGAAATGTGGCTCAGAGCCCTTACCTGGACACAATCTTGTGAGGAAGACTACATCAACTTGTTGCCTAGTAATGCTCGGACTAAAAACATATGGACAGAGTTTTGTAGCTACCTGAACCGCAGGGTGGACCTGGAACTTCTGTCGTCTCCCCCCTCTCCCGATCTGGGGACCGATCAAACTACATGATGAATGGCTCTATTGTAATCTACCTGCTTTTATGTTCATATGAGACCTTCTGTAGAATTTGTGCTTTATCATTCAAGCTTCAAATATGAAATGTGTGTTATTGTTGTAACCTGTAATGTGCCAGCTGCTACCTCTTGCCAATAAAGAAAAGTTTTTAAAAAAAGAAAGGAACTGCGAAATGCATGCCCCCCTGGGGTACCCCACAGTACAGTGGTGCTGGCATTGCCTCAGCCACCTCGCTGCAAACTCTGCAACGTCTGTTACTAAGAAACAGTTTGATCCATAATGCAGCCTGGTCTGAAAAAGCGGCTACTTCCTTAAGTTTGGTGATTAATAAAGTGTGATCTACCAGATCAAAAGCTGTGGATAAATCTAGCAACATAAGCTATGCGGTTTGTCCCTCATCCAGGACTTGCAATAATCTAGATTTCAGGACAAGTAGCGCAGTTTCCGTTTCCAGGATGTCTTTTTGACAAAGGAGAGACCCAGGCATAGTTTTCAATATAACATTTTATTGGCATTTTAACATATAACAGTACATCAGACATTTTGTGAGGTTCTTGTTACAACACATCGTATGCTAGTTTCTTAGATTAGTAGTTTGGTGGTCGGGGTGGGAGGGCTTTAGGGTATGCTTCTGTTCAGTCCGTGATAAGGTGAGGAGGGGAGGGTGGTTCTATTGCTGTGGCGTTTCATGGCCTCTTAATTATCTTAGCCAGCGGGTAAGTGGGGGACTGCGGGAGAGGGTTGGGAATAGTTCTGCGAAGTCCATGAATAGGGCCCAGGTGTTCTGGAAATTGCTCAGATTCCCTGCTCGTAGGGCTGTGATCTTCTCTGCGACTACTGTGTCCCAGCATTTTGCCCACCAGAGCGGGATTGATGGGCCTATGTGGTTCTTCCAAAGCCGGGCTAGCGCATCTTCGCTGCCGTTAGGAGATGTGCGCATAAGCAACCCAGGTGTCCAGTAAGGGGGGAGTATGCCGTCGCTTGTGTCCCCCAGCAGTACTATCCCTGGATCCCAGGGGATGGTGAGACCTGTGATTGCTTTTATATGGTTCAGGACTTCCCAGGCATTCTTAAGTACATGTGGAACATGACTTTCCTTAAAAATTCACAAATTGACATTACGTCCCAATCAAAGCTGGTGCTCGGGCCTTTTCATCGCAGAGCACACATATCCCCTTAGCCAACCAATCAAGTTGCTTGGACCACAGGCTGAATCTCACGATCCAGGCCTGTGTTCTGAGCAACCTGTAGGCTGCCCACACCCGTCCACCATCTTTTCCCCCCACCCTTGCCTCCCCTTCCCTCTGGTCTCGGGTCCCTTCCCTCCCGCTGCCAACCCCACATCAATCC
Source organism: Ambystoma mexicanum (assembly GCF_040938575.1). Lineage (NCBI taxonomy): Eukaryota > Metazoa > Chordata > Amphibia > Caudata > Ambystomatidae > Ambystoma > Ambystoma mexicanum. The sequence goes on from NC_090936.1 coordinate 35,548,359, forward strand.
TTCAATGGCAGCGCCACCGCCGCAGCCGCTTCAGCCCCCCCCCACCACTGTGGTAATGGAAGAGGGGCTCCGCATGGAGCCCTGCCTTCGATCTCCTTGGCGACCATCTTACGTAAGTATTTTGTTTGAATGGACGGCACACCGTGAGCACGTCCATTCAGTCAAACAAAATACATGGCTGTCACCACCCAATGCTTTCAGATTGAAAACTCTGGGTGCTAATAGCAATTCAATCTGATCCGGTGGGCTGGATCAGGCGGTAATGGGGCAAGGGCCCATTTTTAAGGCCCTCGCTATGTTTAGGCCTATAACTTGGGCCCCGGGCTGTTACCACTCGATCCAGCTCTCCGGATTGGGTTTTATTGCTATAGAATCACCCCTTTGACAGAGATGCAATCAATCCGTCCTGCGGGCTTTGTATGGATGCATGGTGCCATATCTGGTGATTACACAACACAGCTTTGAGCATATTTTCTAGGATTTGCTGAATTTTGCTGTTCGTTACCAGCTTTGCAGGTTGGGAAGGAGTCAGGAAGTCAAAGTCATTGGATGAAGTTTTTGGGGAGATTAGTTTAGGAATGTTTTCATGGGTTTAATTCCCATTCAGAATTAGTTTCGATTGGATTTTGCTCCACATTCTGGGATTAGATAGATTAAATTGTATCTGGAGCGCAGTAATCGACAGCTAGCTTTGTGGCGCCTAGCATGAAATTTACAGAAAAATCAGTGGACATAAAAATAGTCATTAAACAGCAGGTACAGAAGTACAAGCAGGCTAAAAACAGGAAGAGAACACATTCAGAACTCTACCAGTGTTCACAGAGGTACCATTTTGAATGTTAGACAAAAGAAGCTTAAAGTGGGAGCAGTTGTAATCATACAAACAAAGAGAGAATACTGCCAAGATTGGAGAAATTTTGCTCCTAGAGTTTTTCTTGTTGCCGGGTACAAGAGACACATTCTTTCTAATTTTGAGTGCAGAGTTCGCTTGGGGCAATAAGGCAGGCAGCGCCAGGGGGGGACGATATTGGGGTATAGAGAGTATCCTTTCTGCATGATGGCGACACCTTTCAGGCTAATCGAACCTCCAAGGTGTTAAGTGGTGACTTCTATTAAGCCCCAGAACAATCTGGTGGGACGCGCCTGACCCATCTCTAGTTGCAGTTTGCGGGTAATCTCTGCATAAGGTTTGAATGAAACATGTTGCTTTGCACCATTAATAAAAGGTACATTGTTCCACTGCACACTGGAGGTGACGGAAGGGGGGGAGGGCGGTCCACCACACACTGGAAAACAAAGATGGCAGTAGTTCACAATCAGCAGTAAATAATGTCCAGACTTGCATACCCACAATGCATTGCCCATCTGGTTCTGAACTGCAGGTGAACATGCAGTGATGGATACTGGGTAGTACTCCGCTGTGTGCAACTTGGCTGAAATGACTAATTCGCTTCCACCTCTCAGTTGGAAGTTTTTTTTCTCCAAGCATTTTAAACCCACACCACCTTTCCTGGCGTTTGGGAAATATGTATTTACCCCCTAACAGATGGTCTTGTTACGCCGCAAGGTGCCCTCATTCGGGGGTGAGGGTTACAGCAAGTCTTGTGTGTCATCCACTATTAGTATTATTATTGAATTTTATTAATGCGCAACACGCCCAAATGCCTCAGTGCGCAGGAAGACAGAACCCTGTTCAAACAAGAAGAAGGGAGATCGAGCCAGGGAACAGGCGGACAAGGGAAGAAAAACTAATTGTTGGAATTAAAAATGTGTGTTTTTAATGCTCTCTTGAAGCTAGAGACACAAGGAAGAGTCCCAATTTTTAGGGGCAAGAGAGTTCCATAAAGTTGGAGCATACACTTGAAAACAGGTGCCACCAAAATGTTTCAGATTGTGTCTAGGTACAAAATGTTTATTGGCCCTACTGGAGCGAAGAGTACGCCCCGTAGTGGCCTTAGACAACCAGTTCTTGAGGTACCGAGGAGACTTGTCAGCCATGCATTTGTACACCAGAGTGAGCATTTCATTAGTGATGCGTTGGCTGACTGATAGCCAATGCATGGTATTTTTAGTCTGAGGCGTGGTCCCATAGGCCCAGATTGCAGACAGCTCTTACTGCCTCCAGTTTGGAGGCTTTTCAGATTATGTTTGGATGTGGAGACTGTTACAATAGTCAAGTTGAGAGTTAACAGGTGCTGTAGCCAAAGAGGAGCAGTGATCAGAAGAAAAGTATGGTTTAATTTGTCTAAGCAGCTTGATAACATAGGCAGAGGATGTCTCAAGGCACTCTACTCTGGCACACTTACTTCTTGTTATTGTTCTTGCACTTGGAGAGTGAAGGGCACTCAGAAGGTTAAATCATTACTGGCTGTTCTCATCCCACAATATTCTCCCTCAAACAATTCAGAGACGTTACTCGGTTGCCTCTTCTAGCAGTCACCATCCCACAATATTCTCCCTCAAACAATTCAGAGACGTTACTCGGTTGCCTCTTCTAGCAGTTACCATCCCACAATATTCTCCCTCAAACAATTCAGAGACGTTACTCGGTTGCCTCTTCTAGCAGTTACCATCCCACAATATTCTCCCTCAAACAATTCAGAGACGTTACTCGGTTGCCTCTTCTAGCAGTTACCATCCCACCTATTCTCCCTCAAACAATTCAGAGACGTTTCTCGGTTGCCTCTTCTAGCAGTTACCATCCCACCTATTCTCCATCAAACAATTCAGAGACGTTTCTCGGTTGCCTCTTCTAGCAGTTACCATCCCACCTATTCTCCCTCAAACAATTCAGAGACGTTTCTCGGTTGCCTCTTCTAGCAGTTACCATCCCACCTATTCTCCATCAAACAATTCAGAGACGTTACTTGGTTGCCTCTTCTAGCAGTTACCATCCCACCTATTCTCCCTCAAACAATTCAGAGACGTTACTCGGTTGCCTCTTCTAGCAGTTACCATCCCACAATATTCTCCCTCAAACAATTCAGAGACGTTACTCGATTGCCTCTTCTAGCAGTTACCATCCCACAATATTCTCCCTCAAACAATTCAGAGACGTTACTCGGTTGCCTCTTCTAGCAGTTACCATCCCACAATATTCTCCCTCAAACAATTCAGAGATGTTACTCGGTTGCCTCTTCTAGCAGTTACCATCCCACCTATTCTCCCTCAAACAATTCAGAGACGTTTCTCGGTTGCCTCTTCTAGCAGTTACCATCCCACCTATTCTCCATCAAACAATTCAGAGACGTTTCTCGGTTGCCTCTTCTAGCAGTTACCATCCCACCTATTCTCCCTCAAACAATTCAGAGACGTTTCTCGGTTGCCTCTTCTAGCAGTTACCATCCCACCTATTCTCCATCAAACAATTCAGAGACGTTACTCGGTTGCCTCTTCTAGCAGTTACCATCCCACCTATTCTCCATCAAACAATTCAGAGACGTTACTCGGTTGCCTCTTCTAGCAGTTACCATCCCACCTATTCTCCATCAAACAATTCAGAGACGTTTCTCGGTTGCCTCTTCTAGCAGTTACCATCCCACCTATTCTCCCTCAAACAATTCAGAGACGTTTCTCGGTTGCCTCTTCTAGCAGTTACCATCCCACCTATTCTCCATCAAACAATTCAGAGACGTTACTCGGTTGCCTCTTCTAGCAGTTACCATCCCACCTATTCTCCCTCAAACAATTCTGAGACGTTACTCGGTTGCCTCTTCTAGCAGTCACCATCCCACAATATTCTCCCTCAAACAATTCAGAGACGTTACTCGGTTGCCTCTTCTAGCAGTTACCATCCCACAATATTCTCCCTCAAACAATTCAGAGACGTTACTCGGTTGCCTCTTCTAGCAGTTACCATCCCACAATATTCTCCCTCAAACAATTCAGAGATGTTACTCGGTTGCCTCTTCTAGCAGTTACCATCCCACCTATTCTCCCTCAAACAATTCAGAGACGTTTCTCGGTTGCCTCTTCTAGCAGTTACCATCCCACCTATTCTCCATCAAACAATTCAGAGACGTTTCTCGGTTGCCTCTTCTAGCAGTTACCATCCCACCTATTCTCCCTCAAACAATTCAGAGACGTTTCTCGGTTGCCTCTTCTAGCAGTTACCATCCCACCTATTCTCCCTCAAACAATTCAGAGACGTTTCTCGGTTGCCTCTTCTAGCAGTTACCATCCCACCTATTCTCCCTCAAACAATTCAGAGACGTTACTTGGTTGCCTCTTCTAGCAGTTACCATCCCACAATATTCTCCCTCAAACAATTCAGAGACGTTACTTGGTTGCCTCTTCTAGCAGTTCCATAAGGATCAACACATTTACAAGACACAAGTCAATTGCATAGAAGTGACACTTCAAGAAATGAGCCTCAATTAGCATTAGCAAAAGAGGAAATTTGCAATGTGAAACATGGCCAAAAATCCAGTTTCCCTCCAAACAGTTTCTCAATGCACAGAGATAACAGACAGCGAGAACGAGATGGCCACCATCTCGGGAACCGAAACTTCTCTGCGAATGTGCACTGAATCGGTTTGCTTAGGAAATAGGTGGCAGGGGTGGGCACGGTTTCCAGAACTGAAACCGGGATCTATTCTGACCGGTTGAGCAACCAGTTGAGCAATAAGTGCGTGCAATGCCCCGGGTCTCGTTTTCCAAGTCCCTTGACTTGAACAGTGATAGCGTAAATGTGTTAAGCTCCTTTAAAAATGTTGTTTTCATGATCAGGGTCTTTTATGGGGGTTTTGGAGGCAGAGAGGGGACTGTTTCTGCCTTCCTTTCCCCCATCACCCTGAAAAACGTTATGCCAACATGGTATTTTCAATTCTTTTCTATGGAATCCATCGGCTTACAGACTCCATTTGAATCCACTGTTGACATGGCAGGCAGCATTTACTCAATTTGCACTACGAAGTTCAAACACAAAGTTGTACAGAAGATTACGTCGGCATTTACAGCTTTGTTTTGTACACCATAGCATAATTGATTACAATTGCACTGAGGGGCACCTGTTTGCAATTTACGTTGTCTTGTGTAATGATCGGCCAACGTACAGGAGCCGACATAACTTCCTATTTTATCAAAATATCAAAGGTAAGACTAGCTTCTATACAGTAACTTTCTTTAAAAAATGTATATATATTTTAGCAAATGTATGTATTATTTTACAAATGTAAAAGGTTTAATTAAAAAACGCAAAATAAGTCATTTTAACCTGGCTATACGCTATTCGAAATCATGTCAATTATTTACACAAAATGTACAAAGTGCCACATCGATAACGACGAAAAGATCACGAAAATGAAAAGCATGCATTAACAAATACTCAGTTATCATATTGTAAAGTAATAACTCGGAAATGGGCACAGAACGGCGAGGGTAAAATATAATGTCATCCCTTCCACTTTTTCCACAGATACTGTTCATGTTCAAGGTTTTTATATCGTGCACCGATGCCAGTTGCTAACGCAGATTTGTAATGCAAGGAGGGGGGGCGGGTGGGCGGTTAGTAGGATTGGATGGCAAAAGAGCAATGGAGCTGGCATGTGCTGTTGGCAGATTCAGTTCGGAAACACTGTTCACTGAGCATAGGTGCGATTTTCAGAAGTTGTCCGTCGTGTGCTGTTGTGTGGGGTTATGTGCTTTTTGTTGTGGTGTTGTGAAGTACGTGCTGGTTGTGGTGCTGTAGAGGTCTGGCTGTGTTAAGTTCAGAGTTTGCGAGGTGTATGCAGATGAGTGAGTTTGTACCGATTGTTGATGAAGGTCCTGGAAATCCATTCAACTGATCCACACCTCCCACCCCTTAAATCCACCCAAGTTATCCACATCTCCCACCCTAGGAATCCATCCTGGTGTGCCACACCGCCTCTGAGAATCCACCCAGGTGGACCACTCCACCCACCCTAGCAATCAATCCAAGTGCTTCACACCCCCCCCCTGAAACTCCATTCAAGTTTGTCGCATCTCATCCCCCTGAAATTCACGCGATTGCGCAGTGCTTCTAACCCCGAAGTCCATTCAGGTGCGTCACACCTCCCATCCCAGGAATCCAGCCGAGTGCGTCTCACTTCCCCGTCTTGAAAATCCATCTCAGTGTGTCACATTTCCTACCTCTGAAATCCACCTAAATGCCCAAGATTCCCTATCGCTGATATCCATCCCAGTGTAGCACAATTGCCGCCCCTGAAATCTGTCCTATAAGTGAGTCAGGTTTCCTACCTATGGGATTCATCTGTCTGTGTCAACTGTGGTATTCGTGATCTTTGTCTCCCCGCTAGTTGCACTTTCTGGGTTTGACCTCGTCACCTCAGTGGTCGTGATTCCTAAGCTTCTCCTGGGTTTGTTAGGCTGTCTGATATCTTGGTACGAGCCCTATTTCTAGCTCGGCGGTGCTTTCACTGGCCAGAAGGGTATCCAACTGGAATGGCTAGTCATCTTCCTTGATACCCTTCGGGCGTTGTCTATTAGCTATTGGGGAGGGTCTGGAGTAGTACTCCTGTTCATTTGATGTTTCTTAGTGGGGGTATGCCTGGGCTGGGAGTCTCCCTTTCCTGGTTTCCTCTCCCCCGGTTTCCCTTGAGCTTCCTTCCCTGGCTTAATCGTTCCTAGGCCTACCAGCGTCTCCTGTTTCTTAGTAGTCCCTCTTTGGTGGCCTGGCGAGGGGCCATCAAGACTTTATGATAACAATACATTTTAAGCTGCCTAACTTTTAGGGACTACACTTGTATTCAGGTGCAGGCCAGAGACAGCCTATTCCGAACTGAGTCCCCAACAGCGGCTGTATTGGACGCTGCACCTTACCCATATGCTTTTTAGGCACATCCAAAGCCCTAAGCAGCCCCCAGCGTCTCTTAGCAGCCATCGGCTGTAACTTTGAAAGTGCAAGTTAAAAGACCTAGATTGCATTTCTACTTTGTGCATTGTGGTGGAGGGAAAACTTCTTCAGGATAGTCAAAGGCGAACAGCCATGTTTCATTTGCTTTTTAAAACAATAATCACCAGCACCACCTCAGAGAACAGCAACACATGTAAAATGATCATTGGCAAAGTCAACAGTTTTAGCTTTTCTTACAGTCGGACATGTCCCCTTTATTTATATACTTTTAATATTACAACTCCTATATTTTGCAATGCTCTGCAAATCGTAGAAGACCGAACAACTTGTTATCGTTAGTCGTTACCTCTTCATTACAAAACAAAGACTTATCAACATGTTACAACTAGTCCCTACCTGGTCTGCAGAAAAGTTCAAGCAGATGAGACTTGCTAAGCATTTTAATTCAGATCTGCGGGATCAGATGCTATATTGCTTACAAATTAAGGGGCTGAAGCCAGACTTGGTTAAGAGGTTTTTGTTACACCTGTAGGTGTTTAATTGTTCAGTTATACGTTTCCATTTCAGACCTATGTTTTTTCAGGAAGTCATGTCTTTGTAAAATATCAATAATGTTAGAAAAAGGTGCCAAGAAGAACGAGTTATTCTCTTACCTGGTAACGTTCTTTCGATGGGATGGTCCGACGACGTATTCCATATCTATGACAGAAATCACCACAGCTGTGCTGCTTCGGAAAATCTTTTGGCATCTGCGTCCTGCGTCGATGACGCCGATACGCTGTCCTTGAGGGAATCCGTCGAGCCGACATCACCGGATGTTATAAGTAGGACGCACAACGCCCGTAGCCTCAGTGGTAGTTTTTTCCCCCAGAACGTGTGGCACCAATCTTCTGCCAGTAGGACCACAGAAAGCCTTGCGGAAACATAAGCTGTAATCGCATAAGAAATTCTGTAGCGGGGAAGGCAGGGAGGGAGCGATATGGAATACGTCGTCGGACCATCCCATCGAAAGAACGTTACCAGGTAAGAGAGTAACTTGTTCTTCGAGGGGATTGGGTCCTCTGACGTACTCCATATCTATGACAGACTCCCAAAGCAGTACCAACGTAAGGAGGTGGGAAAAGAATTTAGAATATACAAATTTAGAATGTCCAGTCAAATTGCAGAGTAAAGGACCGCCTTGCCAAAGGCCAGATCCTACCCATGGATAGAATCTAGGGAGTAGTGACGTACAAAAGTATGGACCGAAGCCCAAGTGGCTGCATCACAGATGTTACGAATAGGAACACCCCTCTGCAGGGCAGTAGAGGCAGCCAAACCTGTAAGCCTACCGGAGGGTCCTTACCCGCCAGGCGGTAACATTCAGAAATTTCCAAGATAATCCATCTAGACAAAGTCTGCTTAGTCACAGCTTGTCCCAAACGCCTTCCAGCGTAACCAATAAAGAGCTGATCGTCCACTCTGACCCAGGACATGCGAGAAATGTAGAAGCTTAAAGCTCTTTTAGGATCCAACCTATGGAGCCTCTCCTCCTCCTTACCAGGATGCGGAGGAGGATAAAATGCCGGAAGAACAACCATCTGGCTTAGATGAAATTCCGACACCACCTTCAGAAGAAAGGAAGGACGAACTCGAAGGACAACCCTGTCCTTATGAAACACAGTGAAGGGTGGCTTAACTGAAAATGCCTGTAACTCATTCACTCTGTGAGCGGAAGTGACCGCAACTAAAAATACACTTTTAAGGGTTAACAGTCTCAAAGGACAAGTATGTAAAGGCTCAAATGGAGCACCCATTAGAAACTTGAGAACAAGGTTCAAATCCCAACCGGGCACCTGGAAAGGTGACGGAGGGAACACATTAGTGAGCCCTTTCAGAAACTGAGAAATTAAAGGAATTTTAAAATAAGAACACTCCTCAGACGAGCGCTTAAATATGGACAGCACTGCCAGGTAACCTTTAACGGTACCCACTTGCAAGCCCCTGTGGGCTAAAGAAAGCAAAACAGACAGAACTACAGGAATGTCACATGAAAAAGTATCCATATTCTGAACCCTGCACCAGTCGCAGAACTTTCTCAGACGGCAACGGTACAGGGACTTAGTTGCCGGCTGTCTGGCCGAAAGCAACACCTCCATCACGTCTTCGGGGAGGTCCCAATCCTTATACTGCAACCTTTCAGAAGCCAAGTGTGAAGGTTGAGGGATCTGACCTCTGGATGGAGCACCTGACCCCCTCCCTTGAGAGCAGATCATCTCGGTAGGGAAGACGACGTGGAGGGCAGATGGACAAGTCGAGAAGGTCCGGGTACCACGTCCTCCTGGCCCATGCCGGAGCAATGAGGATCATCCGGGAACCGAACCTCCGTAACCTCCGCAGCACTTGCGGGATGACGGGGACTGGAGGAAACGCGTACAGCAGTGGGAATGACCACTCCACCACAAATGCGTCTCCTAAGGATCCTCTTGGAGGAAATTCCCGCGAGCAGAACCTTTCACACTTCTGGTTGACACTGGAGGTGAAGAGATCCACTTGAGGGGTCCCCCAAAGGGTGAAGATCTCCAGGAGAATCCCCTGAGCCAACTCCCACTCGTGAGAGATCGCGCTCTGCCTGCTCAGAGCGTCCGCCGTCTCGTTTTCGTCTCCGGCCACATGAACTGCCGAGATCGAAATTCCCCGCTGGATGGCCCAGAACCAGAGCTGCATCGCCTCCCTGCGCAGAGGAAGTGACCCTGCCCCCCTTTTTGTTGAGGTAGTGCATGGCCACTGTGTTGTCCGTCAGAATCAGGACATTCTTTCCTCGCTCAGTCGGCAGAAAAGCCTTCAGGGCAAGCCTGACGGCCCTCAGCTCCAACAGTTTGATATGGAGTCTGGACTCCGACGGAGACCAACGACTGCTGACTGTCAGCTCTTTGGCATGAGCTCCCCATCCCGTGAGGGACGCGTCCGTCACGATCGTCACCTCCGGCCAGGGCAGCCAAAACAGAGCCCCCCTCATCAGATTGCCTTCGACAGCCCACCACAGAAGGTCCTGGGTGACCGAGGGCGGCACCTGAACGAGGTCCGACATCCTGCCGGAGGACTGTGAGCACTGGAGCTTGAGAGCCCATTGCAGAGATATCATCTGCAACCTGGCCTCTGGCACCAGAAGAATGCAGGATGCCATGAGGCCGAGCAACCTCAAGAATTCGAACACTGGGAGACTCTGGGCAAGTTGAAACTTGTGCACCATCTGCTGAATGTAGTGAGCCCTCACCTGGGGAGGAAAACACTGCCCCAGGGACGTGTCGAGCACTGCTTCGATGTACTAGAGCCGCTGAGTTGGCGTCAAGTGAGACTTCTTTAAGTTGAGGGAGAAGCCCAGCTTGTGAAGGGAGTGGCAGGTGACTGACAGATGATCCAGGACTTGCTCTGGAGAGCGCGCTCTGATCAACCAATCGTCCAGGTAGGGGTAGACGTGAATCCCCCCTTTCCTGAGATACGCTGCCACCAGCATCATGAGCTTGGTGAAAACCTTCGGGCGGAGGTCAATCCGAACAGCAGGACCCGAAACTGAAAGTGCGAGTCACCAACCGCGAACCTCAGGTAGTTCTTGTGCTTGGGATGGATCGGCACATGAAAATAAGCGTCCTTGAGGTCAAGAGACACCAACCAGGCCTGAAGTTGAAGGGCCTGGAGGACTTGAGAAAGAGTAACCATCTTGAACTTGTCCTTCCTGAGGAGCTTGTTCAAACCGCGCAAGTCCATGATGGGTCTCAATCCTCCGTCTTTCTTCGAAATCAAAAAATAAGGGGAATACCATCCCTTGTTCCTCTGCGCTACAGACACCAGTTCTATAGCGCCTTTGTCCAGCAGGGATTGAATTTCCTGCGCAAGGAGCGGATCCGGACTCTTCAAAGAGAGGTTCCATGGTGGATTGTTGTGAGGCCTCTGCCGGAAAAGAAGACCCTAGCCGTGGGCTATGATCTCCAGAACCCACACATCTGAAGTAATGGCACGCCATTCTACAATATGCTGCGCCAGCCTTCCCCCAACCGAAGAAGCATGGCCCTCATGACTGAGCTGAAGCGGCTGCGGCAGTTCCTGAGGGCAAAGAGGCAACTGCTTGCGCGGCCTTGGCACCTCGAGTACCTTGTTTTCCACCTCTGGCACTCCTACGGTTGCCCCTTTGACTAGCAGCTCCTCTCAATTTACCAAAATACGAGTAATATCGAAAGGAACCTCCCCTCCATTGCTGTCCCCTAGGACGAAAAGGCGGAGGTTGGCGGACTGCAGCGCCCAATGACTTTGCTGCAGCTTTGGAGGTCTGCAACCTTTCAAGACTCTCGTCAGCCTTGCTGCCAAAAAGATGTTCACCATCAAAGGGCATGTTGAGGAGGTGGGCCTGCACATCAGGAGCAAAACCTGACTTCCGCAACCACGCAAAACTGCGTATTACGGTGCTCGCCGCCATGGACTGGCTGACGCAATCATCCATGTCCAGACCCGACTGAACGGATTCACACATGGCATCCTTGCCATCCTGCACGATAGCAAGGAAACCATCCCGTTCCTCCCCTTCGGGAATATGATCAGCAGGTAGGGAAATACAGTTTCACAGAGTGTGCGTGAAACGAGACAAGGCACAAACAGAGTTGGCAGGCTGAAGCGCCATACCCCCAGAAGAAAATACATTCTTCGCCCAGCCGTCAAAACGTTTGGGATGGTAGGGTACGACGCCTGCTTTGCGGGGGCTGTAGCATCCTGCACCACCAAACATTCCAGAGTGGGGTGCGTGGTCAAGTAGCAGGGGTCGCCACTGGCTGGCTTATATTTCTTCGGCAAGGACTTGCTCACCGCTGGGAGACTCTCTGGAGAAGTCCAAGCCACAGCCACCCTTCTCTGTAAGGCCATATGGAATGGCAGCACTGGGTCAGTTGGTGGACCATGGTTCGGGATATCAGTCAGGTCATCCTGCTGAAAATCCCCAGGGGGGGCAGAACCCCCCAGGCAATCCGCGACCCTCGACATCAGGTGCCGATAAGAGGAGTCGGCATGCATGTCAGGCCTATCAAATTCCACCTCCGGAGAGGTGTCGAACCCACTGGCGTCATGCAATGACTGGCGCATGTCCTCAAGCTGGCTCTGACCAGAAACAATGTCATCAGGGACCTCTGCAGGAACCACACCCTCCTCACACCCTCCTCACACCCCTCATCCACCTCAGAAATATAATCCAGAGGCTGGAAAGAGGGAACTGAAAAAGGAACAAAGACATGTTTTGCCTTAGCCAGAGCCTTTCTAGGAGGAAACCCCGCACCACGAGGCATCCCCAACAAAGCCGCCTCAAAAGGCATTGAGGGCGTCGATGGAATCAGCGCCGACGTCGAGCACGGCGCCAACAGCGTCGACACAGGCCTCGAGGGCAGAGCCCCAAGCGTGTCTCTCAACAGCCTGGGTGCCGATGGCGTCGACGACTTCGTCGAGAGAGTCCTTCGACGAACTCGCCGCCGCCGGCGTCGATGTCTTCCTTGAAGACTTCACAGGTTCATGCGGTCTCGATGGCGTCGAGGACCGGGATCTGTAACGGGCATGTCTAGAGCGACCATCCTTGTCCGACCGGGACCTCGAAGGCGCCCGGTGGTTGCGACGACTGCTCAAGCCTGAAGGCGGACGAGCGGTGTCTGTAGCAAGGCCACAACCGGCGTCCTCAGACGGCGTGGACGGACCGGAGCCCTGCGATTGAAAAATTGCCAACATCTCCTTTCGAAAGGAATCCCATTCCTCAAGAGTGGAATGCTTGTTGGGACAAGCAACCCACCGACGGGTGGAGTCCTCGGAAGAGGATGGGGAAGGTGACCGGTGACGGCGCTTCCTGGAGTGCCTCGAAGAGGCAGAGGAATGGCGGGACCGACTCCCAGACCGAGAACCCCCGGACTCCCGACGACAATGCAGAGAATCGACCCTCGAATCCTCCGTTGAAAGACCAGTGGAACGCGACTTCCGGGGCTTCGCCACCTTACCGACCGACAGGTTCTTCTTACGCTCCCACAAGGCCTTCGATGTGAGCGATTGGCAGTCGACACAGTCGTCCGTATCATGGTCCTCCCCGAGGCACCAGAGGCAAGCGTTGTGCGTATCCGTCAGCGACATCATGGACCCGCACACCCGACACTTCTTAAACCCAGACCGCGGCTTGGAAGAAGCCGAAGACATCATACCGATAGCAATGAAGAAACAGGTTCGAAGAACCAAAAGAACAGGATTCAGTAGAATCAAGGCGTGCCGAGATCTACGAAGCGAACACGTTCGCGGAAAAAACGGAACTGAGGCTACGGGCGTCATGAGTCCTACTTATAACATCCGGTGGCGTCGGCTCGATGGAGGCCCTCGAGGACAGCGTATCGACGTCATCGACGCAGGACGCAGAAAGATTTTCCGAAGCAGCACAGCTGTGGTGATTATTGTCATAGATATGTAATACGTTGGAGGACCCAATCCCCTCGAAATGTATTTTTAAATTCGAGTAATGCCAGGAAAAAGTCCCAAGACCTTATATACTTTCTGTAACATACTCCTCTTAGGCACGTCTGACACTAACCTCACCAAACTCCAGCTCCTGCAGAACAAAGCCCTACGGGCAGCGCTTGGAATAAAAAAATCCGACCACATCTCCAACACCAGGAGAGACAATCACTGGCTCCCCATTAAGGTGAGAATTATATTCAAAACCTTATGTATCACACATAAATGCATTACCAACAAACCCCCAAAATATATTAATAATGCAGTCACCAAGAAAGCCCTAACCAGATCCCTCCGATCAAGCAGCTCTCCTTGAGATCCCACGCTTCAAGAGTTCGAGAGCGGGGGGCAGTAGCTTCTAAGTCCTAGCCGCGAAACACTTGAATGTTCTCTCGATAATTATCAACAACGAAGCATCCTTCCAACTATTTAAAAAATCTCTGAATACCTGGCTTTTCAACCAATTCTAACTGACTCCGCTCCCCCTACTCGCCCTCTCTTCACCACCATAGTCGCTTCTGTTCCTCTTTTTTTTTTACATGTAGTGTACTGCACTTATGTCTTTTTACCACTATTTTGTAAGATTGTAATAACCAAACTGTCTGTAACCACGCCATGATACCTCAGGGTCTGGGCGTACAATAAATGTCATAAATAAATAAATAAATACACTTGTAGTTGGTTTTTAATGCAAGTTGCTGTCACCGCCTCCATGAGAAAAATCTAAAAAGATGTGTTTTGACCATAGAAAGTGCATTCAAATGGTCTTAAAGGAAAGAGACATTGGTCATGATTCACAAAGCATTTTTCAATGGGAAAATCCCATTGAAAAATGCTTTGTGAACCAGGCCCATTGTGCCCAGTGCACTTGATTTTCTTTTATTTGCTGGATGTCAAAGATGCCAATTTGTTGCGAACCACCACTTTGCTGGCATTACCACACACTGCTAGAGGGATGCAAATTAAACATTACCGCTGATAGTGTAACAAAACTGCCAGGTGTAAAGCCTGCTGGCTTTAAAACAAACAAAACACTGTGCAACACATATTTTGATGCCTTTTCCAGCAGCTACACAAATACTACCAAGTGTAATTACCGTCGGCATGATATACACAACTGGTCTGATAATGACATTTTAGGGGCTTGCATGTAACCCCGATGCCCGTATCACTTATATAGGATCATCTGAGTGTGTACTGTTCACCCACGACACATTCTTTATATGTCAATGTCTATACCGCCTGAGATGCTGCTAACCGCAGTCACGCTATTACCCTAACCATCAACGAGGGTACAAAAGACAACTCTCTGTACTAACTCTAGGGGGCCCCACACAGACGATGTAGCACCCTGATTTAAGGGTGCAGCTTTACCGGCCTGCATCGCAAGCGTCCCCCATTCCGCTGTTATGCACTGCTGCATCTCAATGATTTAATGAAGCATTAGCCCTGTTCCATTATTCCCCATGTATGCCCGTTAAGAAGATTCCCCTTAGGTGCAATTTCCATGTGTGAACCCCCCAAACTTTTTGCTTTTGTTTGGCTTACCTAACCTGACTTTTGCCAGTGGTTCATCGCCTTCAGCTGCACTCCTCTGGGCTTTCGCTCGCTTGTTATGGGGAAATGACTCTTCCTTCAGGCTGTCAGTACTGGGAAACTATGTTTCTCTTAGTCTTCGACTTTGTTGCCATTTTTTGGTAATTTTTTATCTATGTGCCAAGTACCTTACAGTACCACGCATAGGGATCCTTTTGTGTTATGGCCCTAGCCACCCTGTAAGGATGTTTTGGTGTTTGTACAAGTGTGCATGGGACAAACTGGTGGCAGCTGTTTACTTTTAAAGTATTTTAACTTTATTTTAGGGACCATACTGCGTTTACCATGTTTGGCCCAAGACTGTGGTCAGTGCCGAAAATGGCCATGCCACGAAGTCTATTGTTCTGTCCTGTGGCCAGTTTGTCCCTTTGCCTTCCCCAGGTCGAGAGACCGGAATATTCCTTATTTGGGCATGCAGCCTCCCGCGAAAACCGAATCTTTCGTGGGCTCCTGCATGTCTAGTGCCCAGGAAGAGGGTTGGGACTGTCTGGTCCCAATCCACACTACTGGTGCCAATATGTCTGGTAGGCCTGAAAGACTGGAACCACTCTGGGCCACGATTGGCCCACGTCTGGCGTGCATGCAAGAGAGCAGATCTTCCATTGGCTATCTGAGATTTGAGTGCAAACTGAATCTTGGATAAGAGAAGGGGCTCGGCATTAATTCCAGGTCGGTCACCTGAAATTCACACCGAACTACAGACGGAGTCAAGTATCCTTAACTAAAGAGCAGACTTGAGGAACCCCCGGAGATTTGCTAGGAAGATTTGGCACCCTGATCCCGCGGTTGTCCTGTCGGGCCCCTGCTTTTGCATCATACCAAGAAGGCCTGCAAGGCTGCTTCGACCCTTTGGAGAAGTGGGACCAATTACTCTTGGCACCTCCTTCTTACCCTTGCAAGGAGCCTCTTCAGAAGTGTACCTGGGCCATCCAGCAAACTGACCAGCTTGAACCCGGGGTATCACACAGAAGTGCTGCCGTCCCTAGTTGGGACTCGAGACTTTGGGCACCCCTGTTGTCCTAGCTCCTCTGGATTGCGATTTATGAGAGTGCGCCATGCCACAAGCATTTGCAATCCCTGGGTCCCCCCGCTGTGGTGACGGTCGCTTTAAGTGCCTGCAGACCTGCCCCACTGTGTCCTGGGACATGCTGCACCGGAGCACCGGAACTATCTTTCCCCTTTCTTCGAGAGCAGAGAAAAGGCTACTGTTCCTCCATAGACAATTGTCCTGTCCCACAGCCTCTGGGAGCTGGAGTGTCCTGTAACTGCAGGGGTGAAACCTACTAGTAAAGTGGACTAGCCTAGCAAAGTTTGGTCCGAACTGTGTCGAGGGTCGATGAGTACTTGCATCACTTACTGGTGACCCCCTGCACATCCATCAGTTTTTACGCACAAGAATCCCTGAAAAGATACTCACCTTAGCTAGGCTAGCCTGCACTCCCCAGCTATTCCCGAACTCCGAAAGTCCCTCTATCTGCAAGGGTAGCCCCTCCTTAAGGAATAGGGCTTTATCCTTCATCGTCTCAGCCCACTTCCTGACCAGCTACAACTCCCTGGAGAGAACCCAGTTTTCGCTTTACTCACGCCTGTGCATTGTTAACACACTGCTGTACTTTGAGCATAAGGCTCCTCACTTCTTAGGGTTGGACTGCATAAGATAGGGATTAACTTTGAAGAACTGCCTCATGTGATATCTGTGTTGAACGTACCTCTTCTGTTGCAGGTTGTGGTTATTTTCTCCCCTTTTCTCAGCATTAGGCTAAACGCATTTTGTATATATGTTACATAGTGAAAAGCGTGTGTGGTAACCGTTTTTTTATTACTGTGGGTTATTTGTGTTTTGTTATAAATTCTTATAATAAATGTATTGTTCATATGAAGCTGTCTAAGAGTAATCTGTGCTGTTTCACTGTGTGTGCTCACTGTGGGCTTCCGATCACTCGCATCCCTCCTGAGAGTTAGTCTTGACCGCCTGCCAAGCTACCTTAGATTGGTCTGGTTTTTCCAGAAGGTTCCCCCATTCCACTAAACTAGGGTGGCCTCCTAAACCTTTGCCCACCAGGTCAGAGTTTAGAAATCCATTTTAACAATGAGTTGTTAACACCCTGCACATGCACTGCGCTGCTCTTCTATCCTAGCAAGGGGGGTACGTCCTGTTATAATTGCCAAATTGAATGTCCCATGTCTCATGCCTACTGTAACATGCTAGTAACGAGCGCCCACAGGGCCCATGTCTGCCTGGTGTGATACTGCATGGACATCTTGCTATATTATTGGCCAAGCATGGGATTATTTATGTATTTTTTTACATTTATAAAGCGCACAAAGCAGCCCTGGTCACAGTAGGGCTTAGTTACAGGAGAGAACAACATGAGAAGCTGTGGGTGTTATTCGGTACAGTGAGAAAGATCCAAGATACAATACAGTATAAAGTTAACAATGATGTTTACATGATGTGCAGCTTTGATCTTAAAGGTTCCAAGGTTACAGAGGAAACCAGCTGAAGTTTGCGGTGAGCTTAGTTTAGCCGGGGTGGGGACACTAGTTGAATATCTTGGTTTTGGCGTAATGCTGCATTGGAGGTCTCATTCCCTAGCATTGTGGGCAGGGCATTCCAGTTTTTTGGTGCTAGAAATAGGAAGCTCGAGCCTCCAGCTTTGGCTCTTTTGAAGGTAGGGACGTAGAGATGATTGGAGTGGTGGGAACGGTTAGGTCTGTCAGAGGTGGCTGAGACTCTTATTTCCTGATAGTTATAGGGGTGCTGTGAGTGATAGGCATTTGTGAGCAATTGCTAGAGTCTTCAATAGTATTCACTCTTTGACTGGGAGCCAGTGGGCATCCCGTCTTGCCAGGGAGATGTGCTCCCTTTTGGGAATGCTTAGCGCAGCTCTGAGGGCACTGTTTTGAGTGATTTGTAGTCTGTTTAGGTTTTTGGCCTACGTGCCCACCAACAAGACAATAATCCAGTTTGACCCCAATAGTAGCTCTGGCTATGGAGAGACCGTGTTTAGAGGATGAAAGACAAAAACCCCTGCCTCATAACTGAGGGCTGGGGGACTGCTACTCTGATGCGCCACCACATAACATATTGCTCAAATTTTCAACCCAGGAACATCATTGCTGCAGGGATTTGCCAATGTAGACCCAGAGTCCCTGATGAGCCTAACAAGTGGTATAACAACAGACAAGGTATTGAGAATTGTTTTTTCTGAATAAACAAAGGGGATTAGATCTCTTAGTCCAGCCAGCAAGGTTATATATAAGGTGCTGGACATCGTTCAATCATTTTGTTAGAATATTTATACAGGAGAAAGGTGATACATTGGCCCTGAAGAAGACCTGTGTTCTGTAAGGTCGAAACACGTGTTGGCAGGAGCATATTAATCACCAATTGAAATTAAATTTGAACATGAAGAATCTGTTGAAAACTCATTTGCAAAAAATTGGAAAGAATACTGATACCTATTGATAAGATTGTATATTAAGGAGAGGATTTGATGAATGGTCTATGCGCAGAGGTTGTACCAATACCTTGTCTGTAGTTTTTAGAGGATAGGGTAAGGTTTGACAGCATTGATGATTTTGGTAGTGAGTGCTGCCGAAGATCCAATGGCGCTAACTTGGTGCATCATGGAGAGAGAGGAGTCAATGTAAACCCCCATGATTTTGACTGCTGGTGAGACAGTGATTAGGGTGTTCTCTATGCTGAAGGAGTGCTATTGAGTGTCAAGCTTGTTGAGAATTTTCTTGGGGCCTGCCAGGAGGATTTCTGTTTTTCCCCGTTGAGGCACAATCCATAAGCTGCCATCCAGGCCTGAATGAAGGCAAAGGTTTTAAACAGGGTAGCTGCGTCCTGTTCGTAGGAGCCAGTGAGAGGAAGGAGGACTTGTGTGTCATCGGCATAGTTTGTGTATGCTATGCCGTGCTTGTCCAGGTCATTGAAGAGTGGTTGAGTGAAAATATTGTTACGAAGTAGCCCCACCAATCATGAGGCGTGGCTTGCCAGAATGTGTGCCCACACTTACCTTGTCACTCATGTTTGCTTACATACCTGAAGTAGCCCCATACCATGAAGCGAGGCTTGCCAGAATGTACACTCTCACCTTTTTTGCCTTCCATGTTTGCTTACATACCTGAAGTAGCCCCTTACCATGAAGCAAGGCTTGCCAGAATGTGCGCTCACACCTATTTTGCCTTCCATATTTGCTTACATACCTGAAGTAGCCCCCACACCATCTAGCAAGGCTTGCCAGAATGTACTCACTCACCTTTTTTTCCTTCCATGTTTGCTTACATACCTGAAGTGCCCCGTACCATGAAGCAAGGCTTGCCAGAATGTACACGTGCAGCTATTTTGCCTTTCATGTTTGCTTACATACCTGAGGTAGCCCCCGTACCATGAATCAAGGCTTGCCAGAATTTACACGTGCAGCTAGTTTGCCTTTCATGTTTGCTTACATACCTGAATTAGCCCCCGTAGCATGAAGCGAAGCTTGCCAGAATGTGCGCTCACACCTATTCTGCCTTCCATGTTTGCTTGCATACCTGAAGTAGCCCCCGTACCATGAAGCGAGGCTTGCCAGAATGTGCGCTCACACCTACCTTTACACCCATGTTTGCTTACATACCTGAAGCAGCCCCCATACCATGAGGCAGGACTTCACCAGGGTGTGTTCTCTAGACACACCCCTAGGTTTGTGACACTTTGCTTGGTCCCGCACCATGTGGATTATGCCATTGCATTCAATATATCTATGTATGCATTCACTGCTATTTGCTGTTTTTCGACTGCTAACTCTCACAATTCCTGTACAAGCGCTGTGTCTGGGCGCAATACAAATGTAATAAATACATATTTATGGTTACTGACATTTTTAAGACCAATTTGTATTTGCATTTATTTGAAGAACAGGGGCGTCAATTTCGATTAGGATTGAAGTATAATAACAGATTTATGGAGGTCGAAGCATTCCTGCAAAGGGTGTCTGTACAATGGCGCAAAGACGAGAACAAGTGTTGAGTCCGTTTATGATGGTGTTTAAAAGTGAGACACATATCAAGGACAAAACCAAACAGGAAAATAAATATATGTGATATAAGAAAATAGGTGACTTACGAATGTAACATTAACCTAAGGGGGCAACTGCTTCAAAGTAAAGAGGAGTACTAATTGAATATACAAAACTACATTATGAAGCATTACTGAGGCGGTGATGGGGTCAGGTAGGGAAAATTGGGGAGAAGGGGGTGCCCTCTCTTTAGCAAGTAAGTGAAGTTTAAGCCAAGCATTGAGGAGATCCACAGCTGGACTGGCTTTGTTTTTTATGGGCAGTGGGTTCCAGTTTAGCGGGGCGAGTCGGGAGAAAGAGGGGAAGTGAGAGGAGCCACAGGGAGGGGATGGGATAATGAAGTTGCGTGCACAGGGTGGGTCAGAGGGAATGAGATGGTGAGTAAACCGAGATGCAATCAAACATGTGCTGAGGAGCAAAACCATTGATGGCTTTGTAGGAGAAGGAACTTGAAAAGAGAATGGTTGCCAATGGAGAGCCAGTTAAAAGCTGGAGTAGTTATCCCTGCAGTATTTCTTTCCATAATGGGAACTGCCAGCCGTAGTATGGATAGAGATTTTTAAAAATCTCACGCAGTATTTCACTCTTTAGCCAACCAGATAGCTTGCCAAATTCTTTAATACGAGTGAATACATCGGGAAGTCTCCCGTCTGGACCAGATACAAGTCAGAGAGAATCGTTGGGACATATAGTTGCCCTACATTCTTTGCTGAACAGGTGTGTCCCCTTAATGCTCCTAATGTTTACTTACAACTACAATCTCTCCCCAATCAAATCTTTCTAGAATAAAAAAAACGGTCCCCTTAATTAATATGGAAGATTTTGACCAAATCATTAAACTTTCTTTTGAAACCAAACAAGTTTTAAACGTGAATTACAAGTTCATGTGGCCATTCTCATGTTTCCAAAATGGTCTTTGATTTTATGCAAAGCAGGCTGGAACTCTTGTTCAGGAGGAGAGGAATTCACCGACGGGCCCATAGGTCAACGCTCACCCTCTAGAACTTGTAAGACAAGATAGCTGCACTATGTGAGGACAGGGGGTGCAGGATTCACTTACTCCAACACGACTCACTAATGAGGACTCAGTAAATTGGCAAAGGGAAGTCCGTTTAATGACAAGTACATCAAACAGAAACAAATGGAAATCGGCAGCATTGCGATCACCTGTCTCGCTCCGACTTCCTCGAACCTCAGTCGAACAGTCATTGTTATAGGCAAAACTCGTCATCACTGACGTCTAATTCTATAATAAATCATACAATATAATTGGTTAGGAAAGGTAACTTAAGTATAGGTGTTATATCTGTATATGATAATAGGGCATGCGGATTGGATAACTCTTATCGGGCGGGCGTCTACGCCCATCCCTCTACATCACGCGTGATGGACGTCACTACAACTACGACGTCTTATTGGTTCTACTATCTATAGGACTCCAGATAACTTGGTCCATTGTGATTGGGCAGGTTACACCCCTGGACATAAATCCCCGTTTTAATTAGCGACATGCAGAATGGACACCCATGTGCCTGGTATCCCAAGTTTCACCCTGCCTCCCTTCCATCAATCAATGTTTTAGGGCGATGTATCAATTACTTGGCTAAGGATGGCCTCGAAACTGTAGTCTTTTATCGGGAAAAATGATGGCATCCTCGGGTCCTGGATGACATCAGGCGGTGGTACTTCTTCGCGCCTGGCTGGTCACGTGTTAGTTCACCATGAATCTGCTTCAGTTTCCAGCTTTTAGTGCATTTAATTCTGTTTCAGCCTCACCACCTGCATGGGCCCCCCTTATCTTGACCTTCATGAGGCAGGCTGGTATGCTCTGAAGTTTGAGTCTTGTTAGCTGATGCTCTCCTCCCTTTCTCTGGTTGACCTCGATTTCCTAGGCATGAGCCGCTCTTTGTTGAGTTTCGATTCCGCTCTGTCCCCTGGATTGGGCTTGCATATGAAACCCGACCAGTTAGGCCTTGGCCACCTAGGTATATTTCTGCTTTTACAAAATGGAGCCGCACTTGTATAACGTGCTTTATTGAGGTAGATATATGGATGGCGTTTGCCGTTCTATCTTCTACTAAGCATTGCAAGCAGTATCAATTTCTTAGCATATTGCGTTTCAAGCCTATTTACACGCGTTTAACAGGTCGGTTGCTTCCATCTTGTCTCGTAGCACCGTTTCCTCACGTTTTAACATCGTCTCTTCTCTGTGTGTCCATTATATTTATTTTCGTAGTTACTCACACTGGCGTGTTATCTTCGATAGCTGCTTTTGTTCATTTACGAGTCTGTTCAGGCCCTTGAGTCATTTCCTCTGGCCTTCCATTAGGGCTCTTTGGGTCTCTTCATGGACCGTCTGTAGGTACTCTTCGTTTCCTATCAGCGGCTGGTATGACTGTCTGATAGGGTACCGTGCTGCCCAGGGTTGTCTGGTTATGGGTGCTTCAACAGGTATGGCTCTTCTGATGTACACTGGGCAGAGTCCCAGTGCAGCTCTTTGTAGGTTCATTTGCTCCTCATATGTCACATACCTTGGCGAGTACGCTCCTGATACCTCGAAATGAGGGGAAGGGGTGCAGGCCATGTCTGGGACCTCCTCTACACTCCCACTGGTGCTATTTATCCTCCTCTCCTTTATCATATGAGTATTAGGGAAGAGTAGAGTGGGAGCATTTGTCATTGAATGATAACCTTCTAGTAACGAGATATAGAGGAAGGCAGAGAGGGAGTAAGGTGGGGGTGGTGGGAGGCCAGGGAGTGAGCGCAAGAGAGGTAGGGAGATCGAGAGAGAGAGAGAGGGACGGCTTGCTGGATTGGCATTTTATTTTTCTTGACATTTTGGAGGCATGCTTTGTTCGGGGTCTTTAACTGACCCTATGAATCATGCGTACGGCGTTTAACAAACTTTTTTTAAAGTTTTTGCTATTACGCGGCACTATAAGCACTGCCTGCGAACCAAACCTATTGGTATGGGAAGGGGAGATAATGGGAAAGGTGGTATGGGAAGGCATAAAAACCCATGCTGTAGTTTGGGCGTTCAAGACGCTACCATGCTAGTGCTTTTAAGGGTGAGCACGCGCTATAATTACGCAATCTTACTAATGGTAATTGCTTGATTGCAGCTGTAAATGCTCCCTGGGTGTAATAATGTGTTGATGAAGTGTGCTTTGATCAACTTGATGCATAAGCAAGATAAATGGCCATTGCATCTTTTGTTTACATTGAATGCCTGTTTAAAACAAGCATTGGCAAAGCCAACAGTTTTGTCTTATTTTGGCATTTGCCAGGCACTGCCATGGTACGCCCAGATACTAACACCATGTGCCAGCTGTCGCCATCGTATGGCCAGGTAGTGCCATTACTGTAGAGCCTGAAACATGTTCACTCCATGACAGCACAAAAGCACAAACTGTTGGTTTGCCAATGCTTGTTAATTGTAAAGCAGCCGGGGCACCTACTTAGGTGTAAAACATTCTGAACCAGGAGGAAAATGCACACCTATAAAACATTTCTTTCATTTCCATTTGCACTAAAATGCATTAATGGCTGCAAACAACCCACCTCTGCATTGTAAAATAGCTGTTTCCATGCACTTTCTAACACTTAGCTATGTACAGTTGGATGTGATTTGCCTTGTTTTTATCAGCCATTCTTTTAGGTAGTCAAAGAAGCTTTTTATAATGAATGCATTTATTTATTTATTTTTTATTCTTTCTGTGCATGTCATGCTTCTCCTCCCTGTGACATTCCAGCCTCATGTCTGGCGCTGGGCGAACTAGCTCAGGGTTTACTCAAAACACCAACATGTTGGCTAGTTCGTGGTCCTGCAGGACTATGTGCCCGATTCCTGGAACATTTGCCCGGTTCAAAGTGAATTTGCACTGCTGAAAAGTGACTTTGCACTGCCGACACAAACCCTGATGCATGGAGCCGTGCAAAGTCCGGGCACAGTCATTTTGTACCCCAGAAATGACTATGCGCCGATGTACGCTTTGCACGGTTCCATGCATCAGGGTTTGCGTCGGCAGTGCAAAGTCTCTTTGTACCGGGCAGATATTACATGAATCGGGCCCTAATGTCTTTTGGTTATCCATTCAGAAATGTTCACCGTTCAATTAGGGATATCGCAGCAATGGCTGGCGGGTGCCTTGGCTCCTGCACCAAAAAAACGGACGCCAGGATGAATTCTAAGGGAGCCCCCTATGGATGGCAGCCTGGAATGCCCGGGAGTGTTTGCACCTAGTTAACGATAGATATTTGGGACTAGGGAAGTATGACATCCTTTGTCTCCAAGGGTCTTGGATAAGGTCTAAGCCCCTGTGTGAGCGTTATACCTGTTATTTGATTCCAGCTAATAAAGGGGGGGGGAGGGCTCAAGGTAAAGAAAGTGCCAAATCCCTCTCCTCATATACAAATGCTTACGATAGAAACTGATTGGAAAGAGCTGATGTATACGTGTAAGTGTAATGAGTTATTTACAACGCGCTTAATACCCAGAGGTTTCCAAGTGCACAACCGGGATCGAACTCGTGTTGCTCTGCGTCGCCTTGCTTCCAAGATGAACACTTTGCCCCTGAGCTATTCTCCCAAAATCAATGTATTCTATCAAAAGCTCTGTCTGTGCCCCACTAACACAGATGCTTAGTCTGAGTTTTGGGATGTCATCATTTGTACATTTTGGAAGAACATTTGCTGCAGTCAATATTGGATATTGGCCTTGTTTTTCTTCCTGTGATCCAAGTCGTTTGCTTACGTCATATTTCATTAAGAATTTCACAATTCAGGAGTTTGTATAATTTCACAAAAAAGGGGGGTCATTGAGCTATTTCGTGCTTCGATGATGCAATTACTTTTATATGTTGTCACCATATTTTCAACACTCGCAGATCTTTTTATCACTATTAATAGCTTTGGTGGCAGATCTCTGAGCAATCACAACCCTCACCCCCTGCCCCTTTTTATAAGGTTCTTTAATCACCTTTGATTGGTGGGATTGTAGAGCTGTTAGCATCCTCAAAATTGCCCACCTTTTCAGATTATTTCACCATAGATCTAGAATCTGACCAACCAATACCCATTCGTTCTTTGGGCTAATTCCCACCTGTTTAACTGCCAATTCCTGCCAGTTTCCCCACATTCCAAGGAACAACATCTCAGCGAGTGACTACAATTGTTTGAGAATCAACCAAAGCCTTACTCCTACCTTGAAACATGCATGCACCTCTTGTTTCCCTATAACAAAATGGCTGTGTCTCACAGAAGCTACAGGTAAACGGGTAAAAGGTCAACAACACCTAAAGTTTTTATTTTGCTGGAAGTACCCAACATGGTTGTCCTATTTGATAGAGTCCTAACATTCACCCTCCCCCACACGACTGAATTCCATTATCCCCCTCCCCTTATCCATCGCAGCGCCTGTGCTATCCTGCACTCTTATGTGTAACCGCCTGGGCGCGTCCGCTATATACAGTGCTGCGTTCCTGATCAGCTAAGTTTGCACTTTATCAATCTCATACACATGCACGGTGCATATATAGTGGCATTCATCTCTTAGGCCTGCTAAATGGAGACTCCCACTCTTACACCTACACCCCCTCCCTAAAAGATGAACTGAGCCTCAATGTAGTCATACCTTGTCTGCAAAACTGACATATCATCGACCTGGGGGTGTGGGGGTCTGTCTCAACAAAGACATCAGTGGAGGTCCTTCTCTTTGGCTAGGATCCACCTGCCATTGCTGCCCTTTCACTGGGTACTTCGAAATTAACATGCCTAACTGCTAGGAAAGCAGTGCCCGGAGAGACTCAGGGACACCAAACAAAGGTCTGCCAGGTTTACCAACAAAGAAGGAAGGTGAGGTCAGCGACGCTAGATTCCCCATCCAAAAGACTTTGGGATACAACCCGGCATGCCCAGGCCTTCTTTATCATGAAGGACTAGTTCATGAACCTTAAAGGAAAATCTGAAGACCCCTGAAAACACATCTCCTTTGTACAAATAAGGTGAGGTATAGCTCCCTCTGTCGTTAGCCCACCTTCCCACAGACCTTTAAAATGAATCTGTTACTTACATTTTACTGGTCAGACCACTGCCTACTACTCATGACAAGTCCTCAGGATTTAATGAACCTCAAACCTGTACCCCATCAACGCCCTCATGTGCAAAAAGGGCTTCTAGAGGGAGTGAATCCCCCCTGTCAGTAGCCTCATATGCCCCACTATCCTCTCACCTAGAAATGGCCGAGCTCACCCTGGTTAATACCCTCGTTCCCTCCATAATTGAAAGCGCGCTGAAGCAGCCTGTAGACTTGTATTGAGTAGGTGTGCCTGTGAAGCCAATTAGAATCTAACCTTGCATCTAAAGGCCCTATGCGAGGGCTCCACTATTCCAGAAGCATTGTAGTCATTGGCATGACGTCACAACCCCCACAATGACATGACGTGATGAAATTGCAGAAAGGGCATACATATAGTTCTTCAGTAAACGGTACAGCTAACCTCAGAGTTTCACAGAACCTGGTGTAACGCGGGCTGAGGGATCATAAGTGGGGTGTTGCAACCTCAATATCCGATGACCCCTATGGGACACAAGCGGCCATACATGAACGAGCCATTGCATGTCCAGGAACTTCATGCAGGTTCTATCATGCTAGAATGATTAGGAGCTCACCAATGTCTGCATCGCCGCAGTCGCCAGTGCAAGAGGCTGAGAAGTCTTCTCGCATGAAAACGAGGTACGTCAGGATTTTCTTTATTTATTTATTTACTGCATTTGATTACAGGCCCAAACCCTTGGGTATCACGGCATAGGTTACATATATCTTCGTTTTCATGTCAGGGTTACATACATTTTGATTTTGATCACAAAAGCTGCTATCAAATTCTAGGGGTTTGCCAATGTGACCTACGGCAATCCCTAAATGATACCCATGGCCTCATGCTATGTGCCCCCGGTTCTCTGTTCTAGCTGGATTAATTGTTCAATAAATTTGCCTCTCACAACACTGCTCACTCCACATGCATTACTCTCAACTCCTCATTTCCCGAATAACGCCTGATCTGATCTCAGTTCACCCTCATGGCACACTCCATGTTTCCATATACTTCAATGGTGTTCCATATACTTCAATGGGATCCTACTTGCCCAAAAACAAAAATACCTAATTTCACCTGCCTTGGAAATAAATCTGGTGAAGAGGTGTGCACATCTGACTACGTTGTTGCACAACAGTTAGCAGTATTGCACAGCATCATTTCGAAAACTTACTGATTTCTTTATCTTCTAATTTTTAAAAGCATTTTACTTGACCCTGCAGTTTTATTTTCATTACATTAGACTGTGTGTCAGAACATTTTGCTCACTGTATTCATTTTCTTTTTTTTTTGCTGGATTTTTTAACCATTAGATATTTAAAATATTTAGCAGGTCATATACTAGTGTCTGAAATTTGAGAATCTGTTAATGTAGTTTTATAAAAGAATTACCACAGAGCCGATCAATCTGCAAAACCACCAGAAATGGCCTGCACAGTGAAATCTTGCAAATGTTTAAAAGTTAAAAAAGTCCGGCCTTACGTTTTGAGACAAATATAGTGCGCCGTTAATCTTAAATGAAGATTTCAGAAGAAAAGCTAATGACAGAATTATAATCCATTCCACATGAATTTAAATTACAGATGTTAATATATAAATATAGCGCCTAAAAATAACCACAATTCGACTGCAGTGGAACAACTAAAAATACAGAACATTATCATTTAAGAATAGCCGGCAGGCATGAGAGATAATTGAAGTCTTTCTTCCATGACAGTGGGTCATTAATGGGCAGCTCGCGCAGCTATTTGAGGGCCTTGATTTGCTCTGGAACAGAGAGCAGTGTTGATTTTCGCAGCTATTTAAATCGCGAGGTTCGCCGAGCATTTGCAGCCTCTCTCCAAACTCCTCAGTAAGCTCCACAATGGACACGAGGTCAAAAGGTTGCAAGGAATGCTGGGGAGGTCGCTTTGAAGCAGAAACAGGCTGGAGGACATTTCTGAGAAAGAGATCAGACTTTGCTTTCTGCCATTTTGTATTTACATGTATGATACCCAGGACCAGCCTTAGGGCAGGGCGGGCCGGGTGACCGCCCAGGGCGCCATTAGCCCCCCGCCACGCCAGCAAGGGCTCGCCCGAACTGGCATAGTGGGATTTGGCACGGCAGGAACCCTATTGTCATTTAAGGCACCCGCGGGGTGGATATAATAACAATAGGCAATAGGGTGCTGATGCAAAAGGATCAGCACCCTATTGAGATAAATACCCCCCTCTCCGACAAGCGAGCAAGGTGGTTTTCATTAGAATAAGGTTTTCATGCATTAGCTTGAGCGCCCTATTCCAATTATAAACTCCCTGCTCAGGCGCCTGAGTGGGGAGTTAAAAAAGAATTGGCACCACCACCCACTCCCCCATTGACCAGGGGCACGGAGGGAGACCATATTTTTAAACCACCAGGGGTCTGCCGCCGCTAAGGCCAGCACTTATGACACCTTTGCAGAGCCGTAACCTGCCCTCCAAAACGTAAGCAATTAACGATACGTCATCAGCTTTAATGCTAGGGGGTGCATTTTCGTCCAGTTCACATAGAACGTTATAATAGCCCGGCACTTAAGGGGCTGAAAAGGAGTTGCGCTTGCACCCAGTTTCACTCTATTCTCGACCGACCTGCACAATAATAATACGTTGTGGGTTGGAGTCACCCTCCACATTTTGTACAGAATTGTGTACCAATATTAAGTCCGATTTTTATTAAGCGACTTTTGCCCAATTTCCCCCGCCACCACTTTAATAATACCGTGATTGTTAAGTCTGATACACTGAGGGAGGAGTTATCCAGCATAAGGCCCATGTTTTCTGGGGGAATAATTCGGGGAGGGGCATTACCCCAGTCGTCAATAACTCCTTCTGGGGTCTAAAGGGCCATTAGCACTTTCTGGTGAACAAAATAAAAGTAAAATATTTTATGCAATGGGTATTAGACTGCTGCTGAAGTCCAGCGTTTGAAAACAGGTCAATAACATAGGTTATTGACTGCACTCTTTTTGAAGCAACCTATTAGATCATCAGTGCTTCCTCTAGATAGACCCTAACCAACATCCTTTGTCATTCCCTCTCCAAAACTATGGACCCCCCATATGGTCTTGCTCTCTCTGCTCTCTCTTCCTCGCCCATTAATGGTGGCACTCAGTAGGAGGTCCTCTTGACCTCCTTCCACTCCTCCAAGACCATCAGTAATGTCTTTCTGAATGGCACCGTCTTGGCCCACGGTCCTCAGCCCAATCTCCTCTTATGTTCGATAAGCATCTCCTGCGTCTTATCAACTTCCTTCCTACTCCCGCTGCTCATACTAGCACCTCTCTGGCTCCTCTGCCACCTCCTTCTTCTGCCACTTCTCTGGCACCTTCCTCCTCTCTGGCTACCATGCCACCTTCTGCTACCGCCTCTGCCCTCACTTGCGCCCTTCTACCACCTACGCAGGGTGTACCTCAAGCCTGTACCCCACCCCAGAAGTCTCTCAAATGTGGCAACCTGCTCCACATCGCTACTCTAAACTCTCGCTCTGCTGTCAAACACTCCTCTGACATCTGCCAACTCCTGGAGGAACTTGACCTGTATGCCCTCGCTCTCACAAGACATGGTTCACGGCCAGCTCTGTCACACATTTTGACACTCTCCTCCCTGTTGGCTACAAGATCCTCTCTGAGACCAGAACCAACCGACCCGGAGGTGGAGTAGCTCTGATCTTTCCAGAGTAGGTCCCTGCTTCTGTCATTCCTACGCAGGCCTACACCTCCTTTGAGTGCCTGGTCTGCAGGCACTCTATCTCTCCTGGCCTCTCTCTGACTGTGGCCACCATCTACAGGTCACCTGGCCAGATCACCCTCTTCCTCTCAAAAGGGGCTGACCCCTCCTCTTCTCTCCTTGCCTCTAACTCACAACTTCTCCTCCTCTGAGACCTCAACATCCACCTGGATGCTTCTAATCCCTCCCCTGCCCTCTTCCGCAACTTCTGTGACATTCTCTCTCAATACTACCCTCTGTTCCAACACACACTGCTGGACACACCTTGGATGTTCTCAACTCCTCAGTCAACCCCCTCTCTAACCCTCGTTCCTTGAAACACTTGTGTATAGGCACGTTATAAATGCCATATCATATCATATCACCACTCCTCTCCCTTGGACTGACCACTTTCTGCTTTCATCTCACCTGAAACTCTGTCCCTCAGGCAAAGCCCACCCCAGCAGGGCCATCGCCCTTCTTGGCCATTCAGCCCATGAAGCGTGTGTCAGTGGATGCCTTTGCCTCTACTTTCTCTGCTCCTTTTACTCCTGCCGCTGAATCACACTCTGGCACAGCCCTCTCTAACCTGCATCTTTCTATCTCCAGCACTCTGCACATCCTTGCCCCATTCATGAGAATCCATCTGAAGCCTACCTCCAAGTGCAGCTCTTGGTATGCCTCCGACCTCACCGGCCTGAAACGCAAGTGCAGGGCGGCTGAGAGGAAGTGGAGGGCTTCGGGTGCATCCTCTAACAAACTGGCCTGTCACCTGCTCCAAAGGCAAAACAGACTCTCTGTCCTGTCCAAGAAGAGAGTCCACATACAAGCCCTCGGGGAACTCTTTAAAATCTGCCAGAAGCTGGCCAATCCTGCTGCAGTCTCCACCTCTCCTGTTCCCTCCTGGGCCCCCTTTGGCTGCCTCTCCCTCGTCTCTTTCTCTCTGACAACACCTGAGGATGTTTCTAAACAAGTCCGATCTATGAAAGTAACATCCAAACAGGTGCTCCCCTGCTCCTCCTGAACCATCAAGGACCACATTGACACCCTCGCTCCAGCCTTGGCAATTTCTGCAATCACTCCTTTGCCACTGGATCTTTCCCCTCTCCCCTCAAGCACTCCCTTGCACAGCCCCTCCTTAGAAAGCCTCTTGCCAATGCTACCTGTCCGGCAAACTACTGTCCAACCTCTAGCACTCATTTTCTGTGCAAACTCCTGGCCATCTCCCAGTTTAGGCTCCACACTGAATCGGTTTGTTGTGTCCATGACCACCAGTCTGGCTTCAGAGCAGCCAGAGGCACAGAAAATGCTCTCCTGAACATCTGTGAAGACCTGCTCTCCAATCTTGACTCCAGCCTTCCTTCTGTCCTCATCCTCCTTGAACTTTCCTCTGCTTTTGGCACCGTCAATCGACTCCATGAGAACCTAGGTATCACGGATTAGGCCCTGGAGTGGTTGACCTCCTTCCTCCTGGACCGACCCTCCCAGGTCCAACTTTGGTCCTTTCTCTCCAGCAC
Source organism: Ambystoma mexicanum (assembly GCF_040938575.1). Taxonomy (NCBI): domain Eukaryota; kingdom Metazoa; phylum Chordata; class Amphibia; order Caudata; family Ambystomatidae; genus Ambystoma; species Ambystoma mexicanum. The sequence goes on from NC_090936.1 coordinate 35,579,695, forward strand.
CTCTCTCTCCACATGTGGTGTTCCCCAGGACTCCATCCTCACACCCTGGCTCTTCAATGTCTACCTGGTCCCTTTGGCCCACCTGATCTCTACCTTCTCCTCTAACTTTCAGTGTTATGCAAATTGCAATCAGCTCTCCTTCAGACTTCCCTCAGCCTCCTTTCCTCTCTCGCTCATTCCTGAGTTTCTATCCGGAATGCAGGATTGGTGCGTCTCCAATGATCTCTGCCTTGATGCCAGTAAGATGGAGATCCTTCTCATTGGGAACCCTGCTCCTGCTTTCCCGTTCTCACTTTGGCAACCCTCCTTGGTCCCTCTTCCTTCGCCTTCCTTTGAGGCAAAAAATCTTGGTGTCATCCACTCCACTCTCTCCTTCTCTCCTCACATCATGTACCTTGTCAAGAAGGCCCACTTCCAGCTGCACCTCCTCAGAGGTTCTCTTTCTTTTCTCACCTTGCCCCCGAAGCTCACTGTCTCCAGAGCCCTGGCTCTCTCTAGGCTGGACTGCTGCAACAGCCTGTTCCTCAATCTGCCTTCCTCTACTCTCTGCCCCCGAAGCTCACTGTCTCCAGAGCCCTGGCTCTCTCTAGGCTGGACTGCTGCAACAGCCTGTTCCTCAATCTGCCTTCCTCTACTCTCTGCCCCCGAAGCTCACTGTCTCCAGAGCCCTGGCTCTCTCTAGGCTGGACTGCTGCTACAGCCTGTTCCTCAATCTGCTTTCCTCTACTCTCTGCCCTCTGCAACTAATCCAGAACAGGACTGCAAGGCTTGTCCTTGGCCTCAAGCCCAGTCACTATATCTCTCCAGCCCTGAAATCTCAACTGGCTCCCTGTGGATGCAAGGATCAACTTCAAGACCCTCTACATCGTACTCAAGGCTTCTTTCTGGGGCTGGGGCCCGCACTACATCCAACTCTCTTTTCCAAAATACCTTCCTTCTCGAGCCCTTCGCTCAGCTACCTCCAACTCTCTGAGGGTCAGGTGCTTCTCCAGGCAAAGAGTGGGGGGTAGATCTCTCTCCTCCGCTGGTAGCCTCCTCTGGAATGGCCTCCCTGCTACTTTTAAACTTGACCTTGACCACCTGAAGTTTCGGGTGCAGCTCAAGACTTTCCTTTTCTCCTCTGCTTTCTCTCTCTCCCTCCCCTGCTGACCTACCTGTCTGCTCTGCCGACTGGTTGCTTGGTTACCCCTCAGAGTCTCACTGGGTACCAGGCTCCTCCATGATCAGTCTCCCCTGCACTGGCACCGGGCCTACCGTGCACTTAGGGGCTATAACTGTAACCTCTACAGTCCTCTGCCTCCTTGCACTTAGCCAGAGCTGCGCTGCATTTCTAGCTGCACTTACTCAGAGCAATGCTGCCCTGATTGCACTTCCTCCTTCCCTCGCCCTGACACTTGCCCTTCCCCTGCACTTTGCGTTGTCGCACTTGCACGATCTGAATGACAGAAGGCCTAGGAAGATGGGTTGTCCTATCCTCCCTGTGTTTGCATCCCTTGTCTTGTCACACCTAGAAACACTTGTGTACAGGCGCGTTATAAATAACATACCATATCAAGCAACCTATTAGATTATCCGCCCCTGGTTTTCTCCACAGTTGCAGGCTCTTAGGCTGCAATATAGACAAGCTGCGCGGCAGTGGCGTCAAGCTTATTGTGATAGTGATATGGTCCTTTTGAAGAGTCCCCGCCTTGAGTACCGCAAAGCTACTTCTGAAGCTAAAAGTGCATTCTTTTCTAATCGGAGATTCCAAGTAAAGAACTCTTGGTAGTTGCAAGTTCTACCATCTAGGCATCTCAGGAAATGTGTGTCTCGCTCAGAGTTTTTCTAAACATTTGTCAAGATCCGGGAGGATATTTTGGCCTCTTCCATGGATTAATTTTTTTACTCGCCCTGCCACCTCTATACTTGTTACAGGGAGGGGTGAGAGATCCTTTCTGAGCTTCGCTCGGGCTACTCTGGACCAGGTTAGTAAAGGGGTGCAGCAGCTTAACTCCTCTTCTCCACTCGACTCGGTGCCCTTGAGGATTTTAAAAGGCCTCTGTGCTGGGTTTGCATCGGTTCTTACTCTGGCGCTCAACCACTCACTGGTCTCAAAAGCGCTCAAAACACATCTTTTTTTAGCTAGTCTGCTTGCTGTGTTCCTCTCCTTTCTTTGGTTTGTGTTACTCTTTCTCCCGCTTATCTTTGCTACTCTATAGCGCCAAGATACCCTCGGCTCTTTGTTTAGCTTGAAGAAGTTCTGAAACAACACATTCTGATAGGTTTAGAGGCCACACATGAGAGTGGTTACCCCACGTGGTGATAAATGGATGAAGAGCGCTGTCGGTAGGTAGCCCTGATAGGTGCACTATTCCCACTGGAGAAAGCCACCGTTTACCAGTGGAACGTCTCGCCCACATTGCAGGGCTGGGGCAAAGGCCAGATCTACTGCACTGGCCAAGAGACCTACATATCTGAGCCCTGTGGCTGGGCCAGCCTAGGATTCCGATGGCGGTGCCACAGACACTGTGTTAGGATGACACACGTCAGGCTTTTCTGAGTCAGATCTGAACTCGCCAGGGCCGCATCTGCAGCCTCCCATGGAACTCGAACAGCACGACCTCAAACTAAAGCACCCCCCATCACTTGCAGCCCCAAGCGGGTGTCTGGGCTGCCTCCCCCTCCCCCGCCCAGTCCCCACCACCAGAACCTCAACATGTTGCTTGCCACCCTCAGGACTTTCAGCCAAGTCCTAAATGCGGCTGCCCCCAACACTCCTGTAAGAAACCATGCTTGCCTATTCCCCCCCCCCCCCCCCCACAAACACCGCCATTCCCAGCCACCAACCCAACGCTAGGGAATATTACGCGGTACTGCAAAACTGCATGCATTCCAAATACCGCCTGCGGTGACTGCCCAGCTGATCGATGCGGTATTTCTAGGAGCATGCGGTAAAAGGCTCCATATGAAGCCGGCAGTTAGTGCTGTTTGGTAGGCATGGCATGGACATGTGCCAGGCACTGCCATATAGGTAGTACCAGGCCATAACATGGCGTGAGTGCATGTGGACACAATGAGGGTGCTTTGCCAAGGCCTATATGGCACCCATACACACGCCAAAACGGTTGGCTTTGCCAATGCTTGCTTTGAACAGGTGTTCAATGCGGTATTAGTAATTACCACATCAGTATTAGTAATTGCTGCATGCAGTATTAGTAATTACCACGCACAGTATTAGTAATTACCACGCACAGTATTAGTAATTACCGCATGCAGTATTAGTAATTACTGCATGCAGTATTAGTAATTACTGCATGCAGCATTGGTAATGTAAAAGTTAATTTTAAGATGAAAGCACAGGTGATGTTGGATGCCTCCAAACGATGGGTCCAAGGGCCCACACCTTGGCTCCCCCGGTCATCCATTGGAACAAATAGCTACATTCTCTGTCTCGTCCCTAATTCAACCCCAGGATAGATCCATCGCTCACGGCGTTTTGGCCTTTTTTAATTCCATACGTTGCCATATAAATGCATAGGGCACACTGTGGAACACAGCCTATTCCCTGATTGGCTAATCCACTGGCCTCTCCTGCACTGCCGGCAGGCGTCTTGCAAGGCAGCATGACCTGCGCACAACGCAAGCCTTCCCGCCACACAGACTGCTCCTATGCTCTTATGTTGCAGGGACGTCATTTAGGGGTCGCCAGAGGTCGCAACTCCGACCTCCGAGGTCGCCCTTGCGACCTCTGTGGTCCCCCTTGCGACCTCTACATAAAAAAGCAAAAAAAAGTGTTTTTTGTTTTTTTTTGTGATTGCAGTGCAAGCTCCTGGGCTGTGGCCAGCACCATGTGGCTCTTTACTTCTGGAGTGGCTGCCTTTCTTGTTCAGGTCCCTTAAAAAAAAAAAGGACAGGAATGCCACAAGTCTAACACTTTCAGCAGTGACCCTAAATAACAAAGAATAGGAATACCAAATAATGTGTAATTCTGGAATTCTATACAATAATTGCTAGACTCATTAAAGGTTTATTTCAGGCACACATCAGGTCACTGATTTAGTCTATTCTTATACGCCTCAACTCAGCCTTTCATCCTTCTGAGGTTGATAAATGAGTACCAACACAGGTTGGGTGATATTGGGTGTATATTTGTTCTATATAAAGCGCTTAAGCGTAAGTGCTATATAATAACACATCATTATCATTTGGTCATGGACGTCTGCTTGCATTCACAGTAATTCGGTATTATGGGCCTATACACACTGATCTTAACGATACATATGGTGATCCATTCTTGTATGAAATGTACATCGCATTATAGTGATATCGTAACCATATTTTTCGTAGTGTACAATGCTATGTGATGCCACTTCCTGTTTTATCAACGGGTGAAAGGTTGTGTTCCATCGCTTCCCGCGATATTACTTTGGGATGGGGTCAAATGACATCACTTCCTGTGTTGTCACCAGGGGGTCAAGGGTCGTGTGATGTCACTTCCCCTACCCCTGGCATTTTGGTGAAATGACGTCCCTGTTATGCTGCTCCTCAAACACACTTACTCGGCTTCTGGCTGTTGGGGGCCGAGCCCGGACTTTCTGTACTCCTTTTAGTGCCCAGAAGAAGTTTACCCTCCACAAACTGTATTGTTTCAATTAAGTTAATATGTTTTCCAAGTTCAAATCAATCATTCTATCTAAATAACCAATAACATCATATCATGTGACAGTGCAGCTTTGTTAAAATCACCTGGGTGTTTGGAACTAGATTTCTTTCTTTCTCTCGTTCTTTCTTTCTTTGTGAAGATCATTATTGATCTCCTCTCATCCAATCAGAATGTCCACAGTGCAGTCAATAACTACTGGTATTGACTGCATTCTCTGTCAAAAGTAGGCATGGAAAGAACAACAAGATTCCGTTCAGTGAGTCACTTTCACTCTGGGGCAATCTGCAACATCCGATTTAACGGCCCCAAGAGAAAGATAAAACGTGGGGCAATGCTTTCCCTTGTGTGTACTTCCCCATTGCACCTGGTGCATGCTCAAATTAAGCCTGTTCTGTTTCAACCAAGCTTGGAATTAAAATGCTTAACTGGTAAGGCCAAACTTGTTATTCAAGACTGCCAAAAAATAACACATTTAATTTACTAACACAGCTTGCTACTGACTTTAGCTATTATTCAACTAATATTTATTTACTTCCCCACCAAAATGTCAAAACATGTATTCCTGTCACCACTGTGAGCTAATAGCCCGGTACACCTCCGAAGGGATCACCATTGATCACTATATGATCGAGGAGAAGCCGCAGGCCACAACTTGTGCGCTGGTCACTATCCCACGATAATGACTCTTCTTGATGTCTATCGACTTCATGTCGTATCTATACTCAAAATATTGACTTTTCATTAAATGCTTTGCAGCTGGTGCAACATGTTCGTGCCCCGTTACCCAATGATTTATGTAAATAGCTAAACTAATGCAACCTGAGAGTAGGGGGTGCCCGCACACTTCCCGTTTGTGTCTGAGGAGCACTTATCCAACGCTCAACACATTTGCCGCTAAAACACTGTCCTTGCTCAAGGGTCTGCAATCTGTGGCTCTCCAGATGTTTTGGACTACAACTCCTATGATCGCGCACCATTGATTAGGCTAGTTACTGCTGATGGGAGTTGTAGTGCAACACATCTGGAGAGTCTAAGGCTACCAATACCTGACCTAGCTTATGACAATGTTTGGTTGACTTCATTTTTATGATCTTTATTTTGCTAAATTCAATTTCTTGCACACTTTATTTTTAGCAACTTTATTTTCCCTCTCGATATTTTGAACGGCCGCTCTATTTTCTATAATGCAAACATATTCTTAACCGTTTAAAGTGCAGTAAATAATATATTGTTTATGTTTGACAAAAACAGCGCCCAGATGCCTACGGGTTGTGTGCGCTATACAAACTGCTAAATAAATAAATAAATTAAAATCCGGTGCTGGCGCGGATCAGATCAGCAAACAGCTTCCAAAGCAAGCACTGGCAAATCCAATAGAAGCTGCTTTCTTAAAGTATGTGTGTGTCTGGGGAGAGAGGGGTTGCAAGGGGAGAGAGGGGTTGTAAGAGGAGGAGGTGGAGGGGCACGGAGAAGAATGGCAGGGGGGCAGAAGCACTGGTATGCTGCATCTTCAATGTACCCACAGAAAGGAGAGAGATGCGCAGACAGAGAAGAAGCCCTGGGGATAATTACTGTCCCTGTGGCAGGTGTGGAGCGGTCCTCTCCAAGAGTCCCGGGAGAGAGCTAAAGCACTTAATGTCCAGACCTAAAATAGAGCTTATTTCTCATTATAAGACTGATCTCTAATTTAAATTAAAAACAAACCAACCCCTTGGGCTCTAGAAACAACTTAAATGATTTACGTTGTCTGAAATATGTTTAAGGAGGAGCTTAAAAGTTGTACTGAAGAGAAGTTTAGTGTGTGGCACTGCACGCCGTTAACGCACCACAGAAGAGGAAAACAAAAGCGTGGAATTGTAATCCGCAGAACGATGCCCTAATAGGATTTAATTCGTGACAAGAGACCCTTCAGTGGGGCCCATAGATCAGAGGGCCTCTATTGCCCACAGTGTGTGCAAGCCACACCCCGTCTGACTTAGGGGGATGCACGGTGGTGTGGAGGCCGGTGCGGGAACATGCTGGCCACCAGTGAGTGGCACACCCATCACCAGACCTGCAGGAATTGGTGCAGTGAACCAGCTCTGGGGTGAGGGAACATGCTGGCCACCAGTGAGTGGCACACCCATCACCAGACCTGCAGGAATTGGTGCAGTGAACCCGTTCTGGGGTGAGGGAACATGCTGGCCACCAGTGAGTGGCAAACCCACCATCAATCCTGCAGGAATTGGTGCAGTGAACCCGCTCTGGGGTGAGGGAACATGCTGGCCACCAGTGAGTGGCACACCCATCACCAGACCTGCAGGAATTGGTGCAGTGAACCCGCTCTGGGGTGAGGGAACATGCTGGCCACCAGTGAGTGGCACACCCATCACCAGACCTGCAGGAATTGGTGCAGTGAACCCGCTCTGGGGTGCGGGAACATGCTGGCCACCAGTGAGTGGCACACCCATCACCAGACCTGCAGGAATTGGTGCAGTGAACCCGCTCTGGGGTGAGGGAACATGCTGGCCACCAGTGAGTGGCACACCCATCACCAGACCTGCAGGAATTGGTGCAGTGAACCCGCTCTGGGGTGAGGGAACATGCTGGCCACCAGTGAGTGTGCTGGCCACCAGTGAGTGGCACACCCATCACCAGACCTGCAGGAATTGGTGCAGTGAACCCGTTCTGGGGTGAGGGAACATGCTGGCCACCAGTGAGTGGCACACCCATCACCAGACCTGCAGGAATTGGTGCAGTGAACCAGCTCTGGGGTGAGGGAACATGCTGGCCACCAGTGAGTGGCACACCCATCACCAGACCTGCAGGATTTGGTGCAGTGAACCCGCTCTGGGGTGAGGGAACATGCTGGCCACCAGTGAGTGGCACACCCATCACCAGACCTGCAGGAATTGGTGCAGTGAACCCGCTCTGGGGTGCGGGAACATGCTGGCCACCAGTGAGTGGCACACCCATCACCAGACCTGCAGGAATTGGTGCAGTGAACCCGCTCTGGGGTGAGGGAACATGCTGGCCACCAGTGAGTGTGCTGGCCACCAGTGAGTGGCACACCCATCACCAGACCTGCAGGAATTGGTGCAGTGAACCCGTTCTGGGGTGAGGGAACATGCTGGCCACCAGTGAGTGGCACACCCATCACCAGACCTGCAGGAATTGGTGCAGTGAACCAGCTCTGGGGTGAGGGAACATGCTGGCCACCAGTGAGTGGCACACCCATCACCAGACCTGCAGGAATTGGTGCAGTGAACCAGCTCTGGGGTGAGGGAACATGCTGGCCACCAGTGAGTGGCACACCCATCACCAGACCTGCAGGAATTGGTGCAGTGAACCCGCTCTGGGGTGAGGGAACATGCTGGCCACCAGTGAGTGGCAAACCCACCATCAATCCTGCAGGAATTGGTGCAGTGAACCCGCTCTGGGGTGAGGGAACATGCTGGCCACCAGTGAGTGGCAAACCCACCATCAATCCTGCAGGAATTGGTGCAGTGAACCAGCTCTGGGGTGAGGGAACATGCTGGCCACCAGTGAGTGGCACAGCCATCACCAGACCTGCAGGAATTGGTGCAGTGAACCCGCTCTGGGGTGAGGGAACATGCTGGCCACCAGTGAGTGGCACACCCATCACCAGACCTGCAGGAATTGGTGCAGTGAACCCGCTCTGGGGTGAGGGAACATGATGGCCACTAGTGAGTGGCACACCCACCATCAAACCTGCAGGAATTGGTGCAGTGAACCAGCTCTGAGTGAACCCGCTGTGGGGTGAGGGAACATGATGGCCACCAGTGAGTGAGTGGCACACCCACCATCAAACCTGCAGGAATTGGTGCAGTGAACCAGCTCTGAGTGAACCAGCTCTGGGGTGACCTTGTCAAGCGCAGAGAGTGGGGCCACTTAGACTTGGAGGTAATGCGTAAGTCACATAATTAACTAATTATGTGTAACAGTCTCCAAGTCCGGGACCGGGAATGGAACCGGTGTTGCTCTGCGCTGTTTTGCTTCCAAGACCAAAAAGTTGCCCCTGAGCTATCTTCCCGGCCAAAATGACCTGAAGCGGTGAGGGTTATGTTTATGCCAGGACCCTGCCCCGTAGGAACTAGTGGGATCATTATAAGTTAGGCGGTAACTGTGGATTTTGCTAAATACCGCAATTATTTTTATTTATTTATTTTTTTCTCTTGTTTTAGTATTAGCAAATATACGTTACAATCAATACAAATGTGAGTACAATAATTAAATAATCCAAGCTTATCTATCCAACCAAAAATATTCAAAACACAGCCCATGAGCATATTCCCTACCCACCCTTGAGACTCAATGTATAAGACATAGCACAAACTACATAAATACCGTCATTTTTATCCTCCATCCAATTCAGTGGTAGGCTCTGTAAGAGCACCAGCGGTATTCCAATACCACCAGAGGTATTAGGAATGACTTTCCAAATGAAAAGCGAGGATTTTTACCTCAACCCGAGAGGTGGAGTTAAACCTTTTACAATTGCCCAAAGGTTTTTCAAACTTGTATCCAGTGTACGGAACATTTATTTTGATTTGGTAATTGCAAGGCAATGAAAATGTGGGCTTCTCTGATGGACCCCACCTTTCACATGTAATGCATTCGAGGGTGAGAAATTATAAATTTGTGTATACTGAAAAAAGCATCGGTCCGTACCATTACAGTGTATTATCCATTTCCACCAGTTGCAATAGAATACCGCTGGAGGTATTCCAGTGCTAATGTTATTACTGGTGCTAACTGCTCTTGGGTGGATTTTTAGAACTACCGCTGGTGGATTTGGTATTTTCTTGCAGTGATATTCCTGGGCAAAAATCCACCCAACTCATAGCTGCCCCCGTATGTGTCTGTGATGACACTGTGAAGCGACGGGATGCCATATGCGCAAATTAGTTCTGGGCAAAAAATCACCATGTTGATAGTGAGCGCGAGCTGCTTTGTGAAAATCCCGCCGGAATACAGATTTGCCAAGGTTGAGCCGGTTAAGGTCCTTTTTATAAAAATGTAAACTGCATGCAGGGGGCCACCCATGTTAGCATGTGCGTGCCGTGGGGTTGCTGCGTGCACTTCTAAAAGCCCATGAGGCGGAGCGAAGTAGTGAAGAATAAAAGTGAGGTGAACTTGATTTTACGCTCTCGCTTAGTAAACGCCATCCGCAAATATGCCTTGCAGGCAGCGTTAACAAACTGATTTCTATGGAATCCGCCTGGCCGTCACCAGGTGCAAAACGAAGGTGGATTCCATAGGAATCGATTTGTTGTTCGGCTGCTAGAAAAGCTCATTGAGGCGTGCAACGAAGCGTGCTGATAAGACTGCCCGGTGGAAAACTTATCTCCACTCCATATCCCGCCTCCGCCTCGTCACTGCACTGAAATGGGACAGAGAGGTAAACCAAGGCCTAAAATGCTTATGGATTCCTATAGGTGCTAAATAGAGGCAGAATCCATAAGAATACGTTGAAAATCACATGCAAGTGTAAAACGTAGTGCACACGGAGGGAGGGAAAGCGCGGGGGCGATGTTAACTCCACTCTGCGCTTCTTCTGCAGCTTTAGACATATACTATATATGATGTGACATTTATAAGGCGCCTGTACACAAGTGTTCGGAATGCTAACTGCATGCAGGCACCCGCTTTAGCAGTTATACGCCAGGAATCCCGGGATGCACACGTTTCCGCCTCAGAGTAAAGTTGGGCACCCTCGCGCCTACCCTTCTTTTCCTCTTTCTATTGTACTTACCAATGGATTCTGACGGAATCTGCCTGGTTACGAGCAGGGGCATAAGCCAAGGCGGACTCCATTGGGATCTATTGGTTTTATGCATGAGACGGGGCGGGGCGCTAATGTGACTCCACCTGGTCACTGCATCACAAAGGGCAGAGTATTAAATGTGGGTCTACATGCCGGTCACCTCGCCCTTACGCCTCCGTTTAACGCACCGCCCCATTTAAGAGGGCACTTGTGTGCGCAGGAAAATGGGCTGAAGCCGGAAATGAGGAGGCAACTTGCTTTTGGGCCTCCATTTCTCGACCCCTCCCCCTCCGCCATTGCGCCTTGGAGGCAGAGCAGCACAGCTCACTGAATAACAAGTGCTATGGCCGACCCATGGTTCTCACTCTGGCTGGTGCGGCTACACCTCTTTATAAAATCAACTAGCCTTAAATGGAAACCCTACTTGCAAAGTGGAGGGTGCCAATCTGAACACTACTTTCCTTTTCCTTAAGTGCCAAGGACGAGTAGTCCTTTTTGCATAGACTTGACTAATAGCCTGGCACTTATGGCCTGATTCATGAAACTTTTAGCATGGTGCAAAGTGACTTTGCACTGCTGGAAAGTGACTTTGCACTGCAAACACCAACCTTGATTCATGGAACTGTTCCAAGTGTAGTTTTGCAGTGCAAAGTCAGTGCTAAGTTATTTTCTACGGCAAAAATGACCACTTGCACTGTCTTTCGACTGCAAAAATGACCACTTGCACTGACTTTCGACTGCAAAAATGACCACTTGCACTGACTTTCCACTGCAAAAATGACCACTTGCACTGACTTTTCACTGCAAAAATACACTTTGCACGGTTCCATGAATCAGGGGTTGTGCAAAGTCACTTTTCAGCAGTGCAAATATTCCATGAATCGGGTCCTTAGTTTCACAGAGTGGTGCAAAGTGTATTTTGCACTGATTTTGCACTGCTCTGTGAAACAAAGTGTTTGTTGGCAGTAGTTCAATGAATCAGTTATTGGTGCTCGCTAAGGCGCCGTTTATGAGGCATGCGCTCCCTGGCGCTATAATCGAGGGATGCTCTTTTAGAATCTGCGGAGCGCTGTGTGCACTCTGGTGGAAATGAGTGCACTGTGTCCACGGATGATAGTAGAGTTGAGAGCAAGAAGGCCGAGGGGGCAGCGCCACTGGTGGGGGCTTGGGGAGCGGGGGAGTTCGCTGGTGTGTGTGGGTGAGTTTGTGGTTGTGCCTGTCGTGGATACATTTCAGGAATGCGGCCTCCGTGCAGCAGTGGGGCTGTTTGAAGCCACTCTCGGGCCAGGCAATCAAAGGGTGACCTCGTCGGAGCCAATTAGATCGGCCCGCGTGCCCCCTTCCATTATAAAGTGCCGGCGAGTTCGGAAAGTGTCAGTGTTGCGACGTCTGGAGAGGGCTCGGACGCCCCCCACGCCCCTTCTCAGGCTTCTCCCTGGGACTGCAGCTGGACACAAGCATGCCTCACTTATCAGACTGCGCCTATTACGAGGTAAGACAGCGCCGCGAAGGGGCATTGTGGTGATGGGCCGCTGCGTGCAGAATGGCCCGGTGTGTGAGAACTCTGTACACCTTTTTTTTCTGGGACCGATAATTATATTTAAGACTGACCGGCTGATAATTAGGATAAAAGGCACGTGTTACTATTAGACTGGTGAGGTGGTTCCAGGTTTCCCCAGAAGGGCCATGGTTTGATAAAAGATTCAGACTTTATGGAACAGCAGTGGACAGTTACACACGTTTTCTGCATCACGTACAGCGTTTTTAAAAGCATGATGGCCGCCGGTTTTAAACACTTTTTTTATGTATTATGTAAAACAAATTCGGGTAAAGAAAACACGTGCTAAGAAACTGATCATTTATGAGTCAGCCCACTAAGGGGGTGAGACGCCAGGGTGGTCCATTCAAGCCGTCATACGTTTCACTTGTTTGAGGGAGGTCAACGCGGGCAGCTTTTCGTGAAGTGCAGCATGCACAGCGCCACGATGCGCCAGGAATAGTCTAGGCGCTAGCATCCAGGCTTCCGCCGCGTTGAGTGGCCGTACCGAGCGTGATAGCGAGAAGGGTGAGGTGTGCCATAAAGGTGACCGTGTGGAAGGTGCCCGCGGTATCACAGATGCGTGAAGGGTGCTTGGGGCACACTGTGGCACAGGGCTCAGTGTCTGGCGGTCCTGCAGGTGCCTGGCCTCTCTTCTAAGGTGTGGCGGTGAGAGGACAGAGTCCTGGCCTCTGGGAAACAAATGGGTCGCATTGGGAGTTTGGTGGTAAATCCACGGATTTACCGCCAGAAATGTTTATCGTTCCCACCACTTGGTCCCGCGGCATCACAGCAGGATGAGTTGTGGCACGGTGGTGACATTCCCATATGAATCCATGAGGATTTTCGGGTGGATTTATCTTGAGTGGTAATTCTGTGTGGTAAATCCGTTGATCAATGGGATAACGTGGAGTATTTACCTCCATATTTTTCCGCTATGTGAATGATCCACTTCACCTCCACGCTTGGAATTTAGTGCTGCTGCAAACGTGGCAGAAATTTCGTTAGCACCAAAAAAGTGTCGGAAATAGAATTACCCCTTTTTTTACCCTATAAGAGTTGCATTGTTTTTTGACCACCTTTGAAAGTTCTGCGGCCTGATCGAGACCCCTTCTGGTGGACCCCAATGTGGGGACAATCTGTTTAGGCAGGAACGCAAAGCTCGTACAGCCCTCATCATACACCATGCGGCAAGGACGCGGACCCCTGCAGTGCATGCGTGTCGCTAAGGGGTTGGGTCAGAGTGGGAGAGGAGAAGGTCCTAGAACTTGTTCTGCTTAAAGTAGTGCGTCTGAGTAGCTGCATGAATGCATGCGCTCGTGGCGTTGTGATCACAGCCTGACGGGATGGATGGTTTGTTTGTTTTATTTATTTCTGTAGCGCGCCTTAACCCAGGGGTATCTGGGCGCTTTCGAAGGTTGCATAGGTTACAGGCATATAGAACATATATTAAGCAGATTTACAAGCGAGCAAAATCATTACATAATTACTTTGTTACAGTAAAAATAATACTAAAGCTACTACGTTGTTCAAGTTTGGCAGTGAAATGTTTCGGATCGGAGGCTCAGCGGTGGAGTGATAATACCACTCGGTCAGCCATTTGATGGAGTTACTTCGGAAGTTAGCAAATGATTTAGATTTTCTCAAGGGTAGTGGGAGCGAGTTCCACAGCTGGGCAGCCATTACTTGGATGCTGATCCTACCAGATTTTTGTAGTTTGTATCTAGGGACTATTACGCTGAGTGTATTGGTTGACCTTGTGGGCCAGATAGATGGATTTAACTGAAACTTTTCTGATAAGTGCTGGGGGGGGGGGGGCGCATGGTTCAGTACTTAATAGGCGAGGGACATCGTTTTGAGTTGAATCTTGTCCTTGATTGACAGCCATTTATATTGTCTACTTGTTTTGGCTATGTGGGCTCTTCTTGGGATGCTCAGTTCTTATCTAAGAACATTATTTTACAAGATTTGTAATTTTTTTAGCACGTATTTACCGGCTCCCAAATAGAGCCCATTGCAATAATTGTGCTTGGACAGTATTAATGCTCTGGCAAGTGTGATGCAACTTTCCTGGGATCTTCTTACCATCTATGTTGAATGAGGTGTAGTCTGAGTTCAGTTTTTTTAGGTTAGCTGTGGAACCACCAATCAGCAGTTCCGTTTTTGTCATCACTCAGGCAGAGGCCGTATGTGGCCATCCACGCCTGAATGATGAGGTACATTTTGTTCACTGATGCTCCATCATCCTCAGAAGTACCCGAGCTAGATAGATGCATTCTCTCGTGCACTTGGTTTGTTTGGTCTATGTTTATAAAACAACAGAAAGAAAAATGGATAGATGGAGAGACTGATGGAGGAGAGATGGATAGATGAATAGAGAGATGGAGAGACTGATGGAGGAGAGATGGATAGATGAATAGAGAGATGGAGAGACTGATGGAGGAGAGATGGATAGATGAGACTGATGGAGGAGAGATGGATAGATCAATAGATGGAGAGACTAATGTAGGAGAGATGAATAGATGAATAGATAGATGGAGAGACTGATGGAGGAGAGATGGATAGATGAATGGATAGATGAGAGACTGATGGAGGAGAGATGGATAGATGAATGGATGGAGAGACTGATGGAGGAGAGATGGATAGATGAATAGATAGATGGAGAGACTGATGGAGGAGAGATGGATAGATCAATAGATGGAGAGACTGATGGTGGAGAGATGGATAGATGAATAGATAGATGAATAGATAGATGGAGACTGATGGAGGAGAGATGGATAGATGGAGAGACTGATGTAGGAGAGATGAATAGATAGATGGAGAGACTGATGGAGGCGAGATGGATAGATGAATAGATAGATGAGAGACTGATGGAGGAGAGATGGATAGATGAATAGATAGATGAGAGACTGATGGAGGAGAGATGGTTAGATGAATGGATGGAGAGACTGATGGAGGAGAGATGGATAGATGAATAGATAGATGGAGAGACTGATGGAGGAGAGATGGATAGATCAATAGATGGAGAGACTGATGGAGGAGAGATGGATAGATGAATAGATAGATGGAGAGACTGATGGAGGAGAGATGGATAGATGAATAAATAGATGGAGAGACTGATGGAGGAGAGATGGCTAGAGGAATAGATAGATGGAGAGACTGATGGAGGAGAGATGGATAGATCAATAGATGGAGAGACTGATGGAGAGACTGATGGAGGAGAGATGGACAGATGAATAGATAGATGAGAGACTGATGGAGGAGAGATGGATAGATGAATAGATAGATGAATAGATAGATGGAGACTGCTGGAGGAGAGATGGATAGATGGAGAATCTGATGTAGGAGAGATGAATAGATGGATGGAGAGACTGATGGAGGCGTGATGAATAGATGAATAGATAGGTGAGAGACTGATGGAGGAGAGATGGATAGATGAATGGATGGAGAGACTGATGGAGGAGAGATGGATAGATGGAGGGACTGATGGAGGAGAGATGATAGATGAATAGATATACGAGAGACTGATGGAGGAGAGATGGATAGATGAATGGATGGAGAGACTGATGGAGGAGAGATGGATAGATGAATAGATAGATGGAGAGACTGATGGAGGAGAGATGGATAGATCAATAGATGGAGAGACTGATGGAGGAGAGATGGATAGATGAATAGATAGATGGAGAGACTGATGGAGGAGAGATGGATAGATGAATAGATGAGAGACTGATGGAGAGACTGATGGAGGAGAGATGGATAGATCGAGAGACTAATGTAGGAGAGATGGCTAGAGGAATAGATAGATGGGGAGACTGATGGAGGAGAGATGGATAGATGAATAGATAGATGGAGAGACTGATGGAGGAGAGATGGATAGATCAATAGATGAGAGACTGATGGAGAGACTGATGGAGGAGAGATGGATAGATGAATAGATAGATGAATAGATAGATGGAGAATCTGATGTAGGAGAGATGAATAGATGAATAGATAGATGGAGAGACTGATGGAGGCGAGATGGATAGATGAATAGATAGATGAGAGACTGATGGAGGAGAGATGGATAGATGAATGGATGGAGAGACTGATGGAGGAGAGATGGATAGATGGAGGGACTGATGGAGGAGAGATGATAATGAATCGATAGACGAGAGACTGATGGAGGACAGATGAATAGATGAGAGACTGATGGAGGAGAGATGGATAGATGAATGGATGGAGAGACTGATGGAGGAGAGATGGATAGATGAATAGATAGATGGAGAGACTGATGGAGGAGAGATGGATAGATCAATAGATGGAGAGACTGATGGAGGAGAGATGGATAGATGAATAGATAGATGGAGAGACTGATGGAGGAGAGATGGATAGATGAATAGATAGATGAGAGACTGATGGAGGAGAGATGGATAGATGGAGAGACTAATGTAGGAGAGATGGCTAGAGGAATAGATAGATGGGGAGAATGATGGAGGAGAGATGGATAGAAGAATAGATAGGTGGAGAGACTGATGGAGGAGAGAAGGATAGATTAATAGAGAGATGAGAGACTGATGGAGGAGAGATGGATAGACGAGAGACTAATGTAGTAGAGATGGATAGATGAATAGATAGATGAGAGACTGATGGAGGAGAGCTGGATAGGTGAATAGATAGATGAGAGACTGATGGAGGAGAGATGGATAGGTGACTAGATAGATGAGAGACTGATGGAGGAGAGATGTATAGATGAATGGATGGAGAGACTGATGGAGGAGAGATGGATAGATGAATAGATGGAGAGACTGATGGAGGAGAGATGGATAGATCAATAGATGGAGAGACTGATGGAGGAGAGATGGATAGATGAATAGATAGATGGAGAGACTGATGGAGGAGAGATGGATAGATGAATAGATAGATGAGAGACTGATGGAGGAGAGATGGATAGATGAGTCTGATGGAGGAGAGATGGATAGATGGAGAGACTAATGCAGGAGAGATGGATAGATGAATAGATAGATGGAGAGACTGATGGAGGAGAGATGGATAGATTAATAGATAGATGAGAGACTGATGGAGGAGAGATGGATAGATTAATAGATAGACGAGAGACTGATGGAGGAGAGATTGATAAAAGAGAGACTGATGGAGGAGAGATGGATAGATGGAGAGACTAATGTAGGAGAGATGGATAGATGAATAGATAGATGGAGAGGCTGATGGAGGAGAGATGGATAGATGAATAGATAGATGGAGACTGATGGAGGAGAGATGGATAGATGGATAGATGAGAGACTGATGGAGGAGAGATGGATAGATGGAGAGACTAATGTAGGAGAGATGGATAGATTAATAGATAGATGGAGATACTGATGGAGGAGAGATGAATAGATAGATGAGAGACTGATGGAGGAGAGATGGATAGATAGATGGAGAGACTGATGGAGGAGAGATGGATAGATGAATAGATAGATGGGGAGACTGATGGAGGAGAGATGGATAGATGAATAGACGGAGAGACTGATGGAGGAGAGATGGATAGATGAATAGATAGATGAGAGTCTGATGGAGGAGAGATGGATAGATGAATAGATAGATGGAGAGACTGATGGAGGAGAGATGGATAGATGAATAGATAGATGAGAGACTGATGGAGGAGAAATGGATAGATGAATATATAGATGGAGAGAGTGATGGAGGAGAGATGGATATATGAATAGATAGACGGAGAGACTGATGGAGGAGAGATGATAGTTGCATAGATGGAGAGACTGATGGAGGAGAGATGGATAGATGAATAGATGGATGGAGAGACTGATGGAGGAGAGATGGATAGATGAATAGATGGAGAGACTGATGGCGGAGAGATGGATAGATGAATAGATAGATAGAAAGACTGATGGAGGAGAGATGGATAGATGAATAGCTGGAGAGACTGATGGCGGAGAGATGGATAGACAAATAGATACATGGAGAGACTGATGGAGGAGAGATGGATAGATGAATACATAGATGAGAGACTTATGGAGGAGAGATGGATAGATGAATAGATGGAAAGACTGATGTAGGAGAGATGGATAGATGAATAGATAGATGCAGAGACTGATGCAGGAGAGATGGATAGATGAATGGATGGAGAGACTGATGGAGGAGAGATGGATAGATGAATAGATAGATGAGACTGATGGAGGAGAGATGGATAGATGCATAGATAGATGCAGAGACTGATGCAGGAGAGATGGATAGATGAATGGATGGAGAGACTGATGGAGGAGAGATGGATAGATGAATAGATAG
Source organism: Ambystoma mexicanum (assembly GCF_040938575.1). NCBI lineage: Eukaryota > Metazoa > Chordata > Amphibia > Caudata > Ambystomatidae > Ambystoma > Ambystoma mexicanum. Next base: position 35,597,920 of record NC_090936.1, read on the forward strand.
ATGAATAGATAGATGAGACTGATGGAGGAGAGATGGATAGATGCATAGATAGATGCAGAGACTGATGCAAGAGAGATGGATAGATGAATGGATGGAGAGACTGATGGAGGAGAGATGGATAGATGAATAGATGACTAGATAGATGGAGACTGATGGGGGAGAGATGGATAGATGGAGAGATAGATGAGAGACGATGGAGGAGAGATGGATAGATGAATGGATGGAGAGACTGATGGAGGAGAGATGGATAGATGAATAGATAGATGGAGAGACTGATGGAGGAGAGATGGATAGATGAATAGATAGATGAGAGACTGATGGAGGAGAGATGGATAGATGAGACTGATGGAGGAGAGATGGATAGATGAATGGATGGAGAGACTGATGGAGGAGAGATGGATAGATGAATAGATAGACGAGAGACCGATGGAGGAGAGATGGATAGATGGAGAGACTAATGTAGGAGAGATGGATAGATGAATAGATAGATGGAGAGACTGATGGAGGAGAGATGGATAGAATAATAGATAGATGAGAGACTGATGGAGGAGAGATGGATAGATGAGAGACCGATGGAGGAGAGATGGATAGATGGAGAGACTAATGTAGGAGAGATGGATAGATGAATAGATAGATGGAAAGGCTGATGGAGGAGAGATGGATAGATGAATAGATAGATGGAGACTGATGGAGGAGAGATGGATAGATGGATAGATGAGAGACTGATGGAGGAGAGATGGATAGATGGAGAGACTAATGGAGGAGAGATGGATAGATTAATAGATAGACGGAGATACTGATGGAGGAGAGATGAAGAATAGATAGATGAGAGACTGATGGAGGAGAGATGGATAGATAGATGGAGAGACTGATGGAGGAGAGATGGATAGATGAATAGATAGATGGGGAGACTGATGGAGGAGAGATGGATAGATGAATAGACGGAGAGACTGATGGAGGAGAGATGGATAGATGAATAGATAGATGAGAGTCTGATGGAGGAGAGATGGATAGATGAATAGATAGATGGAGAGACTGATGGAGGAGAGATGGATAGATGAATAGATAGATGAGAGACTGATGGAGGAGAGATGGATAGATGAATAGATAGATGAGGGACTGATGGAGGAGAAATGGATAGATGAATAGATAGATGGAGAGACTGATGGAGGAGAGATGGATATATGAATAGATAGACGGAGAGACTGATGGAGGAGAGATGGATAGATGCATAGATGGAGAGACTGATGGAGGAGAGATGGATAGATGAATAGATAGATGGAGAGACTGATGGAGGAGAGATGGATAGATGAATAGATGGAGAGACTGATGGCGGAGAGATGGATAGATGAATAGATAGATAGAAAGACTGATGGAGGAGAGATGGATAGATGAATAGCTGGAGAGACTGATGGCGGAGAGATGGATAGACAAATAGATACATGGAGAGACTGATGGAGGAGAGATGGATAGATAGATGGAGAGATGGATAGACGAATACATAGATGAGAGACTTATGGAGGAGAGATGGATAGATGAATAGATGGAAAGACTGATGTAGGAGAGATGGATAGATGAATAGATAGATGAGAGACTGATGGAGGAGAGATGGATAGATGCATAGATAGATGCAGAGACTGATGCAGGAGAGATGGATAGATGAATGGATGCAGAGACTGATGGAGGAGAGATGGATAGATGAATAGATAGATGAGAGACTGATGGAGGAGAGATGGATAGATGCATAGATAGATGCAGAGACTGATGCAGGAGAGATGGATAGATGAATAGATAGATGAGACACTGATGGAGGAGGGATGGATAGATGAATAGATAGATGGAGAGATTGATGGAGGAGAGATGGATAGATGAATAGATAGATGGAGAGACTGATGGAGGAGAGATGGATAGATGAATAGATAGATGAAAGACTGATGGAGAGATGGATAGATGAATAGATAGATGAAAGACTGATGGAGAGATGGATAGATGAGAGACTGATGGAGGAGAGATGGATAGATGAATGGATGGAGAGACTGATGGAGGAGAGATGGATAGATGAATAGATAGATGGAGAGACTGATGGAGGAGAGATGGATAGATCAATAGATAGATGGAGAGACTGATGGAGGAGAGATGGATAGATGAGAGACTGATGGAGGAGAGATGGATAAATGGAGAGACTAATGTAGGAGAGATGGATAGATAGACTGATGGAGGAGAGATGGATAGATGAATAGATAGATGAGAGACTGATGGAGGAGAGATGGATAGATGAATGGATGGAGAGACTGATGGAGAGATGGATAGATGAATAGATAGATGGAGAGACTGATGGAGGAGAGATGGATAGATCAATAGATGGAGAGACTGTTGAGGAGAGATGGATAGATGAATAGATATATGGAGAGACTGATGGAGGAGAGATGGATAGATGAATAGATAGATGAGACTGATGGAGGAGAGATGGATAGTTGAGACTGATGGAGGAGAGATGGATAGATGGAGAGACTAATGTAGGAGAGATGGATAGATGAATAGATAGATGGAGAGACTGATGGAGGAGAGATGGATAGATGAATAGATAGATGGAGACTGATGGAGGAGAGATGGATAGATGAGACTGATGGAGGAGAGATGGATAGATGGAGAGACTAATGTAGGAGAGATGGATAGATGAATAGATAGATGGAGAGACTGATGGAGGAGAGATGAATAGATAGATGAGACTGATGGAGGAGAGATGGATATATAGATGGAGAGACTGATGGAGGAGAGATGGATAGATGAATAGATAGATGGAGAGACTGATGGAGGAGAGATGGATAGATGAATAGACGGAGAGACTGATGGAGGAGAGATGGATAGATGAATAGATAGATGAGACTGGAGGAGAGATGGATAGATGAATAGATAGATGGAGAGACTGATGGAGAAGAGCTGGATAGATGAATACATGGATGAGAGACTGATGGAGGAGAGATGGATAGATGAATAGATAGATGAGAGACTGATGGAGGAGAAATGGATAGATGAATAGATAGATGGAGAGACTGATGGAGGAGAGATGGATAGATGAATAGACGGAGAGACTGATGGAGGAGAGATGGATAGATGAATAGATGGAGAGACTGATGGAGGAGAGATGAATAGATAGATGCAGAGACTGATGGAGGAGAGATGGATAGATGAATAGATGGAGAGACTGATGGCGGAGAGATGGATAGATGAATAGATAGAACGACTGATGGAGGAGAGATGGATAGATGAATAGATGGAGAGACTGATGGTGGAGAGATGGATAGACAAATATATACATGGAGAGACTGATGGAGGAGAGATGGATAGATGGAGAGACTGATGGAGGAGAGATGGATAGATGAATACATAGATGGAGAGACTGATGGAGGAGAGATGGATAGATGAATAGACGGAGAGACTGATGGAGGAGAGATGGATAGATGAATAGATGGAGAGACTGATGGAGGAGAGATGAATAGATAGATGGAGAGACTGATGGAGGAGAGATGGATAGATGGATAGATGGAGAGACTGATGGCGGAGAGATGGATAGATGAATAGATAGATAGAAAGACTGATGGAGGAGAGATGGATAGATGAATAGATGGAGAGACTGATGGTGGAGAGATGGATAGACAAATATATACATGGAGAGTCTGATGGAGGAGAGATGGATAGATAGATGGAGAGACTGATGTAGGAGAGATGGATAGATGAATACATAGATGAGAGACTTATGGAGGAGAGATGGATAGATGAATAGATGGAAAGACTGATGTAGGAGAGATGGATAGATGAATAGATAGATGAGAGACTGATGGCGGAGAGATGGATAGATGAATAGATAGATGGAGAGACTGATGGAGTAGAGATGAATGGATGGAGAGACTGATGGAGGAGAGATGGATAGATGAATAGATAGATGAGAGACTGATGAAGGAGAGATGGATAGATGGAGAGACTGATGGAGGAGAGATGGATAGATGAATACATAGATGAGAGACTTACGGAGGAGAGATGGATAGATGAATAGATAGATCGAGAGACTGATGGAGGAGAGATGATAGATGCATAGATAGATGGAGAGACTGATGGAGGAGAAATGAATGGATGGAGAGACTGATGGAGGAGAGATGGATAGATGAATAGATAGATGAGAGACTGATGAAGGAGAGATGGATAGATGGAGAGACTGATGTAGGAGTGATGGACAGATGAATGGATGGAGAGACTGATGGAGAGATGGATAGATGAATAGATAGAGGAGAGACTGATGAAGGAGAGATGGATAGATGGAGAGACTGATGGAGGAGAGATGGATAGATGAATACATAGATGAGAGACTTATGGAGGAGAGATGGATAGATGAATAGATAGATGGAGAGACTGATGGAGGAGAAATGAATGGATGGAGAGACTGATGGAGGAGAGATGGATAGATGAATAGATAGACGAGAGACTGATGAAGGAGAGATGGATAGATGGAGAGACTGATGGAGGAGAGATGGATAAATGAATAGATGGAGAGACTGATAGAGGAGAGATGGATAGATGAATAGATAGATGGAGAGACTGATGGAGGAGAGATGGATAGATGAATAGATAGATGGAGAGACTGATGGAGGAGAGATGGATAGATGAATAGATAGATGAGAGACTGATGGAGGAGAGATGGATAGATAGATGGAGAGACTGATGGAGGAGAGATGGATAGATGAATAGATAGATGGAGAGACTGATGGAGTAGAGATGAATGATGGAAATACTGATGTAGGAGTGATGGATAGATGAATGGATGGAGAGACTGATGGCGGAGAGATGGATAGATGAATAGATAGATAGAAAGACTGATGGAGGAGAGATGGATAGATGAATAGCTGGAGAGACTGATGGCGGAGAGATGGATAGACAAATAGATACATGGAGAGACTGATGGAGGAGAGATGGATAGATAGATGGAGAGATGGATAGACGAATACATAGATGAGACTTATGGAGGAGAGATGGATAGATGAATAGATGGAAAGACTGATGTAGGAGAGATGGATAGATGAATAGATAGATGAGAGACTGATGGAGGAGAGATGGATAGATGCATAGATAGATGCAGACACTGATGCAGGAGAGATGGATAGATGAATGGATGGAGAGACTGATGGAGGAGAGATGGATAGATGAATAGATAGATGAGAGACTGATGGAGGAGAGATGGATAGATGCATAGATAGATGCAGAGACTGATGCAGGAGAGATGGATAGATGAATAGATAGATGAGACACTGATGGAGGAGGGATGGATAGATGAATAGATAGATGGAGAGATTGATGGAGGAGAGATGGATAGATGAATAGATAGATGGAGAGACTGATGGAGGAGAGATGGATAGATGAATAGATAGATGAAAGACTGATGGAGGAGAGATGGATAGATGAATAGATAGATGAAAGACTGATGGAGAGATGGATAGATGAGAGACTGATGGAGGAGAGATGGATAGATGAATGGATGGAGAGACTGATGGAGGAGAGATGGATAGATGAATAGATAGATGGAGAGACTGATGGAGGAGAGATGGATAGATCAATAGATAGATGGAGAGACTGATGGAGGAGAGATGGATAGATGAGAGACTGATGGAGGAGAGATGGATAAATGGAGAGACTAATGTAGGAGAGATGGATAGATAGACTGATGGAGGAGAGATGGATAGATGAATAGATAGATGAGAGACTGATGGAGGAGAGATGGATAGATGAATGGATGGAGAGACTGATGGAGAGATGGATAGATGAATAGATAGATGGAGAGACTGATGGAGGAGAGATGGATAGATCAATAGATGGAGAGACTGTTGAGGAGAGATGGATAGATGAATAGATATATGGAGAGACTGATGGAGGAGAGATGGATAGATGAATAGATAGATGAGACTGATGGAGGAGAGATGGATAGTTGAGACTGATGGAGGAGAGATGGATAGATGGAGAGACTAATGTAGGAGAGATGGATAGATGAATAGATAGATGGAGAGACTGATGGAGGAGAGATGGATAGATGAATAGATAGATGGAGACTGATGGAGGAGAGATGGATAGATGAGACTGATGGAGGAGAGATGGATAGATGGAGAGACTAATGTAGGAGAGATGGATAGATGAATAGATAGATGGAGAGACTGATGGAGGAGAGATGAATAGATAGATGAGACTGATGGAGGAGAGATGGATAGATAGATGGAGAGACTGATGGAGGAGAGATGGATAGATGAATAGATAGATGGAGAGACTGATGGAGGAGAGATGGATAGATGAATAGACGGAGAGACTGATGGAGGAGAGATGGATAGATGAATAGATAGATGAGACTGGAGGAGAGATGGATAGATGAATAGATAGATGGAGAGACTGATGGAGAAGAGCTGGATAGATGAATACATGGATGAGAGACTGATGGAGGAGAGATGGATAGATGAATAGATAGATGAGAGACTGATGGAGGAGAAATGGATAGATGAATAGATAGATGGAGAGACTGATGGAGGAGAGATGGATAGATGAATAGACGGAGAGACTGATGGAGGAGAGATGGATAGATGAATAGATGGAGAGACTGATGGAGGAGAGATGAATAGATAGATGCAGAGACTGATGGAGGAGAGATGGATAGATGAATAGATGGAGAGACTGATGGCGGAGAGATGGATAGATGAATAGATAGAACGACTGATGGAGGAGAGATGGATAGATGAATAGATGGAGAGACTGATGGTGGAGAGATGGATAGACAAATATATACATGGAGAGACTGATGGAGGAGAGATGGATAGATGGAGAGACTGATGGAGGAGAGATGGATAGATGAATACATAGATGGAGAGACTGATGGAGGAGAGATGGATAGATGAATAGACGGAGAGACTGATGGAGGAGAGATGGATAGATGAATAGATGGAGAGACTGATGGAGGAGAGATGAATAGATAGATGGAGAGACTGATGGAGGAGAGATGGATAGATGGATAGATGGAGAGACTGATGGCGGAGAGATGGATAGATGAATAGATAGATAGAAAGACTGATGGAGGAGAGATGGATAGATGAATAGATGGAGAGACTGATGGTGGAGAGATGGATAGACAAATATATACATGGAGAGTCTGATGGAGGAGAGATGGATAGATAGATGGAGAGACTGATGTAGGAGAGATGGATAGATGAATACATAGATGAGAGACTTATGGAGGAGAGATGGATAGATGAATAGATGGAAAGACTGATGTAGGAGAGATGGATAGATGAATAGATAGATGAGAGACTGATGGCGGAGAGATGGATAGATGAATAGATAGATGGAGAGACTGATGGAGTAGAGATGAATGGATGGAGAGACTGATGGAGTAGAGATGGATAGATGAATAGATAGATGAGAGACTGATGAAGGAGAGATGGATAGATGGAGAGACTGATGGAGGAGAGATGGATAGATGAATACATAGATGAGAGACTTACGGAGGAGAGATGGATAGATGAATAGATAGATCGAGAGACTGATGGAGGAGAGATGATAGATGCATAGATAGATGGAGAGACTGATGGAGGAGAAATGAATGGATGGAGAGACTGATGGAGGAGAGATGGATAGATGAATAGATAGATGAGAGACTGATGAAGGAGAGATGGATAGATGGAGAGACTGATGTAGGAGTGATGGACAGATGAATGGATGGAGAGACTGATGGAGAGATGGATAGATGAATAGATAGAGGAGAGACTGATGAAGGAGAGATGGATAGATGGAGAGACTGATGGAGGAGAGATGGATAGATGAATACATAGATGAGAGACTTATGGAGGAGAGATGGATAGATGAATAGATAGATCGAGAGACTGATGGAGGAGAGATGATAGATGCATAGATAAATGAAGAGACTGATGCAGGAGAGATGGATAGATGAATAGATAGATGGAGAGACTGATGGAGGAGAAATGAATGGATGGAGAGACTGATGGAGGAGAGATGGATAGATGAATAGATAGATGAGAGACTGATGAAGGAGAGATGGATAGATGGAGAGACTGATGGAGGAGAGATGGATAAATGAATAGATGGAGAGACTGATAGAGGAGAGATGGATAGATGAATAGATAGATGGAGAGACTGATGGAGGAGAGATGGATAGATGAATAGATAGATGGAGAGACTGATGGAGGAGAGATGGATAGATGAATAGATAGATGAGAGACTGATGGAGGAGAGATGGATAGATAGACGGAGAGACTGATGGAGGAGAGATGGATAGATGAATAGATAGATGGAGAGACTGATGGAGTAGAGATGAATGATGGAAATACTGATGTAGGAGTGATGGATAGATGAATGGATGGAGAGACTGATGGAGGAGAGATGGATAAATGAATAGATAGATGAGAGACTGATGAAGGAGAGATGGAGAGACTGATGGAGGAGGGATGTATAGATGAATACATAGATGAGACTTATGGAGGAGAGATGGATAGATGAATAGATAGATCGAGAGACTGATGGGGAGAGATGGATAGATGCATAGATAGATGCAGAGACTGATGCAGGAGAGATGGATAGATGAATAGATAGATGGAGAGACTGATGGCAGAGAGATGGATAGATGAATAGATAGATAGAAAGACTGATGGAGGAGAGATGGATAGATGAATAGATGGAGAGAATGATGGTGGAGAGATGGATAGATGAATAGATAGATGAGAGACTGATGGCGGAGAGATGGATAGATGAATAGATAGATGGAGAGACTGATGGAGTAGAGATGAATGGATGGAGAGACTGATGGAGGAGAGATGGATAGATAGATGGAGAGACTGATGGAGGAGAGATGGATAGGTTAATACATAGATGAGAGACTTATGGAGGAGAGATGGATAGATGAATAGATAGATGGAGAGACTGATGGAGTAGAGATGAATGGATGGAGAGACTGATGGAGGAGAGATGGATAGATGAATAGATAGATGAGAGACTGATGAAGGAGAGATGGATAGATGGCGAGACTGATGGAGGAGAGATGGATAGATGAATACATAGATGAGAGACTTATGGAGGAGAGATGGATAGATGAATAGATAGATCGAGAGACTGATGGAGGAGAGATGATAGATGCATAGATAGATGGAGAGACTGATGGAGGAGAAATGAATGGATGGAGAGACTGATGGAGGAGAGATGGATAGATGAATAGATAGATGAGAGACTGATGAAGGAGAGATGGATAGATGGAGAGACTGATGGAGGAGAGATGGATAAATGAATAGATGGAGAGACTGATGCAGGAGTGATGGATAGATGAATGATGGAGAGACTGATGGAGGAGAGATGGATAGATGAATAGATAGAGGAGAGACTGATGAAGGAGAGATGGATAGATGGAGAGACTGATGGAGGAGAGATGGATAGATGAATACATAGATGAGAGACTTATGGAGGAGAGATGGATAGATGAATAGATAGATCGAGAGACTGATGGAGGAGAGATGCTAGATGCATAGATAGATGAAGAGACTGATGCAGGAGAGATGGATAGATGAATGGATGGAGAGACTGATGGAGGAGAGATGGATAGATGAATAGATAGATGAGAGACTGATGAAGGAGAGATGGATAGATGGAGAGACTGATGGAGGAGAGATGGATAAATGAATAGATGGAGAGACTGATAGAGGAGAGATGGATAGATGAATAGATAGATGGGGAGACTGATGGAGGAGAGATGGATAGATGAATAGATAGATGGAGAGACTGATGGAGGAGAGATGGATCGATGAATAGATAGATGCGAGACTGATGGAGGAGAGATGGATAGATAGATGGAGAGACTGATGGAGGAGAGATGGATAGATGAATAGATAGATGAGAGACTAACGGAGGAGAGATGGATAGATGCATAGATAGATGAGAGACTGATGAAGGAGAGATGGATAGATGGAGAGACTGATGGAGGAGAGATGGATAAATGAATAGATGGAGAGACTGATAGAGGAGAGATGGATAGATGAATAGATAGATGGGGAGACTGATGGAGGAGAGATGGATAGATGAATAGATAGATGAGGGACTGATGGAGGAGAGATGGATAGATAGATGGAGAGACTGATGGAGGAGAGATGGATAGATGAATAGATAGATGAGAGACTGATGGAGGAGAGATGGATAGATGAATAGATAGATGGAGAGACTGATGGAGTAGAGATGAATGATGGAAATACTGATGTAGGAGTGATGGATAGATGAATGGATGGAGAGACTGATGGAGGAGAGATGGATAAATGAATAGATAGATGAGAGACTACTGAAGGAGAGATGGAGAGACTGATGGAGGAGAGATGTATAGATGAATACATAGATGAGACTTATGGAGGAGAGATGGATAGATGAATAGACAGATCGAGAGACTGATGGGGGAGAGATGGATAGATGCATAGATAGGTGCAGAGACTGATGCAGGAGAGATGGATAGATGAATAGATAGATGGAGAGACTGATGGAGGAGAAATTAATGGATGGAGAGACAGACGGAGGAGAGATGGAAAGATGAATAGATAGATGAGAGACTGATGAAGGAGAGATGGATAGATGAATAGATAGATGAGAGACTGATGGAGGAGAGATGGATAGATAGATGGAGAGACTGATGGAGGATATATGAATAGATAGATGGAGAGACTGATGGAGGAGAGATGGATAGATGAGTAGATAGATGGAGAGACTGATGGGGGAGAGATGGATAGATAGTTGGAGAGACTGATGGAGGAGAGATGGATAGATGGAGATACTGATGTAGGAGTGATGGAAAGATGAATAGATGGATGGAGAGACTGGTGGAGGAGAGATGGCTAGATGGAGAGACTGATGGAGGAGAGATGGATAGATGAATAGATAGATGGAGAGACTGATGATGGATAGATGAATAGATAGATGGAGAGACTGATGGAGGAGAGATGGATAGATAGATGGAGAGACTGATGGAGGAGTGATGGATAGATGAATAGATGGATGGAGAGACTGATGGAGGAGAGATGGATAGATGCATAGTTAGATGCAGAGACTGATGCAGGAGAGATGGATAGATGAATAGATAGATGGAGAGACTGATGGAGGAGAGATGGGTAGATGAATAGATAGATGGAGAGACTGATGATGGATAGATGAATAGATAGATGGAGAGACTGATGGAGGAGAGATGGATAGATAGATGGAGAGACTGATGGAGGAGTGATGGATAGATGAATAGATGGATGGAGAGACTGATGGAGGAGAGATGGATAGATGCATAGTTAGATGCAGAGACTGATGCAGGAGAGATGGATAGACGAATAGATAGATGGAGAGACTGATGGAGGAGAGATGGATAGATGAATAGATAGATGGAGAGACTGATGATGGATAGATGAATAGCTAGATGGAGAGACTGATGGAGGAGAGATGGATAGATAGATGGAGAGACTGATGGAGGAGTGATGGATAGATGAATAGATGGATGGAGAGACTGATGGAGGAGAGATGGATAGATGCATAGTTAGATGCAGAGACTGATGCAGGAGAGATGGATAGATGAATAGATAGATGGAGAGACTGATGGAGGAGAAATTAATGGATGGAGAGACTGATGGAGGAGAGATGGATAGATGAATAGATAGATGAGAGACTGATGGAGAGACTGATGGAGGAGAGATGGATAGATGAATAGATAGATGGAGAGACTGATGGAGGAGAGATGGATAGATGAATAGATAGATGGAGAGACTGATGGAGGAGAGATGGATAGGTGAATAGATAGATGAGACTGATGGAGGAGAGATGAATAGATAGATGGAGAGACTGATGAGGATAGATGAATAGATAGATGGAGAGACTGATGGAGGGGAGATGGATAGATGAATAGATGGATGGAGAGACTGATGGAGGAGAGATGGCTAGATGGAGAAACTGATGGAGGAGAGATGGATAGATGGAGATACTGACGTAGGAGTGATGGATATATGAATAGATAGATGGAGAGACTGATGGAGGAGAGATGGATAGATGAATAGATAGATGGAGAGACTGATGATGGATAGATGAATAGATAGATGGAGAGACTGATGGAGGAGAGATGGATAGATAGATGGAGAGACTGATGGAGGAGAGATGGATAGATGGAGATACTGATGTAGCAGTGATGGATAGATGAATAGATGGATGGAGAGACTGATGGAGGAGAGATGGATAGATGGAGAGACTGATGGAGGAGAGATGGATAGATGGAGATACTGACGTTGGAGTGATGGATATATGAATTGATAGATGGAGAGACTGATGGAGGAGAGATGGATAGATAGATGGAGAGACTGATGGATTAGAGATGGATAGATGAATAGATAGATGGAGAGACTGAAGGAGGAGAGATGGATAGATAGATGGAGAGACTGATGGAGGAGAGATGGATAGACAGAGAGACTGATGGAGGAGAGATGGATAGATGGAGATACTGACGTTGGAGTGATGGATATATGAATAGATAGATGGAGAGACTGATGGAGGAGAGATGGATAGATGAATAGATAGATGGAGAGACTGATGGAGGAGAGATGGATAGATGAATAGATAGATGGAGAGACTGATGGAGGAGAGATGGATAGATATATGGAGAGACTGATGGAGGAGAGATTATGGATGAATACATACATGGAGGATAGATGCAGAGACGGATGGAGAGCTAGCTGAGACCAGCATGAATGGATGGAGAGAAAGAGGGATAGAGAGATTGCCAGAGAGATACATGGTGATATGGATGGAGAGCTACTTGGAGAGACAGATACATAGACAGGCAGCTAGGTGGGCACATAAAGGGAGATAGGTGGAGACATAGACACGTAGACCCATATATAGATAGATGGGCGCAGAGATAGATGGATACATAGATTGAGGGGTAGAAGGAAGCCAATTTGTCTGGCTCTGTAAATGTGGATGGCATTTTATTTTGTTCAACCCCTACAGTATAAAAAAAGACTTGCCCTGTGTCTATACAAAAGAAGGCCTGTTAACTTTGCCAATACTCGTTTTGCAGATTTGCCTTTTAAGGTCATTCTGATTGCTTGCTCTTCATAATGTCTGGCAGATTTCCAAACCCCTGATGTTCTGTTTAACCTTACTTGCATTTTAGTTTCACTGAAGGCCTGCGCTGTGCATGCCTCAGACATCAGTCTGGACCTTGTTGCGCACTCACCAAGTCCTGCTGATGGAGATGAAGAGTATGGCTTTCTTCCTGTAATGGATCTTATACTCTCACACGAGCTGGATTATAGTCCTCAGAAACCTCAAATGCTGCTTTTCCACAGCACCCCTCGCCCCCACCCACTAGCAGCCCTGAAAAGCACAAAGCATTGAGCGCACTATTGTGCAAAGGCACTCACCCGTAAGCAAACATATTCTCTAGACGTATAATGCAGATATTCCTTCACTAAAATGCATGGTGATCTGCTGCAGCTGGAAGCTGTCACACACGAGGAAAACGCACACTGAATAGAAACATGATCACTGAGCTAACACTCACATCAGAAAGATAACACTGTTGCACTTGAGCCATCATTCCAAGATGGTGTCCACTCGGCTCCGGCAGATTATCAGATGTACACCGTTTCTGGATAAACCAAACGAATGATGGCTAAAAGGGATAAAGTACTGACTTTGCTCTGGACAATCTCTCCCCTAACGCCTTTTGTTTTAGCCCATCAGTGCCATTACACAGGAGGACCAGGCATATGTAACTCCGTCCTGGTCCCATCGTCAATGCAAACAGTCCATCCTGGAACTGTCAAACCATGCCCCCCTTTGCATGGGATTAAATAGGCATGTTTCGCTTTTGTTGGGCCTCCTCAGTGACGTGTAGCTTGGCTCACTATGTCGCAGCCAGGTAGGGATCCACTTCCGGGTCGTAACTCCTCGCCGCCGGGCAGAGAAATTGACGGATGCATGGCTTTAGGTTAAACATAGCCACTGCCATGTCTAGCAGCAAGGGTCTGTCACAGTTTGGACAAACTTTATAAAAGGATACAGCCGTGTAAAGGATACAGTCAGCATCCACTTTCGGGGAGCCCTTCCGCTCTGGGGTATCTTGAACGTGCAGCGAACCAGATTCTTCCGGGACACCTTGCGCGTGATGCTAAACAAGACTTCCCCCAAGAGCATAGCCTGTAGGAATTTAACTATAACTAACAGGCCAGGGGCTTGAGCGAAAAGGCAGGAGCAGCGACAACAGAGCTAAGGGAACAAACAAAACAATGATTCAAAAGAGTAACTATGGTTACCCAAAATGCAGCGACCAGCCACCCACAATTACCCTCTCTTACCTGCTTAGCCAGAAAGAAATCCCACAACCTTATGTAAGTACGAACACACCACGGCAACCAGGTGATGCAGGAAGAAAGTCCCAGTTGGTAGAAGTTAGTGCAGAGATTCACCTAACCCGAACGGCACAAGGGCGCAGCTAGTGTCCAGAAAGCAATCCCTTATTCAATTCAGCAAAGCGTCCCTGAAGTGAAGGTAAGCAATCCAGGTAGTGACTAGTAGAATCAGGAGAGCGTTCATATAGTCACGTTGATGCGTAGAGTGATGTGTTTTGTGACAAAATGAAAAGTACCATTAAACAATCCAGAATGTGTAGAATAATGAAGGGGAATTAGGAAGTCCGTGAAGATAGCAGCCAGAGGGGATAAACAGAGCTTAATTGGAAGTTCAGTGATGGGGAAGCAAATCCGAATGCGTCACAACAAACAGGAGCAGGAGAGAGCAATCCGTATACAAAGCCAGGAGTTCGATTACCAAAGGGAAAACAGTCGAGGGTTTTGGCGCCAGAAATGGTAAGGGAGGAGACGTACGGAATAGTCCTTAAAGCATGAGCCGGGTCCAGGAGATTCAGAAAAACAGGATAACGAGAATCGGGCACTTTAACTAACTGCTTAGTTTTAGGAGCACCCGTTGCATGGACAAGCTGAGTTAAGTACGATTATCTTTCCCAGGACGTGAGACGCGTTGCCGGCATGTCACGTGATCGCAAAAAGGGGAAATTCTGGGAAATGTAGTGCGGCGTGTCCCGCGACTTGGAAATAGTCGCCAAGGCAACTTCCACATGGAAACGGATGACCCTAGTTGTCCGTGTGCAGGAACGCGGGGCATGACAGGGTCCATACTTGTACTTTTATTGCAGCATTGCAGAAACGACCAGCCCTGTGCTGACTAGTTTTGGTCCTGGCATCAGTCCAGCTGGGCCTGCCGGTCCACCTCCCTGTGCATGGGACTACATGCAAACGTAAACAGTAGTTGGGCTACGAAATGTCTGCTGTGGGCCTGTCACGCTGTTAGCCTCGTTACATCCTTTTTATGAGGGAGACATGAGGCTCGGTCTAGAGGATGCTGGTGGAGATGCGAGAGGGTGTCAAGCCAATGGGTACTTGTTAATATGGTGCAGGGCCATCTTAAGCACTTTTGGGGCCCTGGGCACGGACACCTTTGGGGGCCCCCCTCCATCAAACCAAAGGAATTAAGGGATCAAGAATACTGCTTTCGCCCCTCGCCCACACCCATCGCACTCACAACCTATAGGTTGATATGCTGTCTCGCAGCATAATAAGCACGTTTAATCCCTTTAAGTCTGCTTCCCCTTTCATTCTTGCTCTAATCAGAATGATAAACAAGTAGCATTTGAAGACCAACACATTACCAAACATGACCATTTTAAAACAAAATATTATAGAAGGGTGTTATGCAAAATGGGAATGATTCTAGCTTCATTCTCTCCAGCATCAAGGGAAGTATATAAGTACCAGCATACCAATCGATGTGATTTAACACATTTAATCTGGGTTTGTCTTTTGTATTTTAAAGCTTTAAATACTTCCAAAAACAAAGGCTTGTGAAATTTTCATTTATAAACGTGCATAAAAACCTTTGACTTTTACCAAAAAGCAAACCTTTTCTTGTTTCAAACAAGCAGACCTTACAGATGCTTGCCTGAGGCCTGCAACATCTGGTCCGCTCTTTTCTGTCTACCAGCCCTTCCACCCAAATGGCCTACATAAGAAGAAAGATCAAGTAAAGGGCTAAACGATACCAGCAGCATGCAAGAAGGCAAACCTCATTGAAGACAGTACAGTAATGTAAGATATATTGGATGGTTTGACCAGGATCACTTTATCGTCTGCTGGCGAATCCAGAATACAAGCATGAACGCTTTTGTTCCATAGTCTTGAATTTGAATACTTATTCAACTCTTGGACTAACAGTTTATGCCATTGTTGTAGGCGATTGCCTATGTTTTACAACACCCCATCTGAACAAACCAATTTCTAGACCTTCACCATACGGATGATATGTTAGTTTTTCTAGCAACTCCTATCTGGTGCAGGGCCATTGCTGATAATAGCAGAAGTTGTTGTGCAAAACCAAATACATATGCAAGCATGTTTATAAACCTCAGAAATAGGAAAGGCTCAGCCAGCCTTGCTGGAATGTGATATTCTAATTTTGCATATGAACACATATCTCTGCAATGGGTGCTTCACACACTGAGCTAACTTCTGCACCATTGTGGCACCCAGTTTATCAATATGCATTTCACTGTTGCCTATTGCACATGATCAACATAATTCCCACATGAAGGAAAGAATGCTACAGAGTTGTGCCGTAAGGAAACACACAAACTATTTATACCACAGTGAAAACAGAGAGCAATACATGATCAATTGATCAAGGCAGAATGTACTTGTCTAAACAGAAAGGCAATGGGTTTAGAGCCTCAGCAGCACCCCTTAAAATATCCTGACGTGTGCTATTTAAGACTGGTGAACAATGGAATCTTTCTTCTTCAGATCAGGCAGCCCTCGGGGGCCCCCTCCAAGGTGGAGGCCCTGGGCAAGTGCCCCTTTTGCCCTCCCATAAAAACGTCTCCGATATGGTGTACGCTTCCCTCGTGCCTTCCTCGCCACCGCATGCACGGGGTATCCAGTTATAATGTTAATGTGAAAATGGCCGCAAGGTGGCAACTTTTCCCTAAAAATACACCCTCCAAACAATTAAACACTTTCCCCAAATATTCAAGGCTTGGAGGACATACTATATAGGTACACCCCCCTAGAATATTTGGGTAAAGAATTTTAAGGGTCAGGAAAAAATAATCACCTACCTGGCTACTTTTTCAAGGCGACATTATGGCATGGAACCATACTTGGTAGGTCCATGACAACAGCCCGTCAAATGCAAAGATGAGTAGCTATCAAGATAGGGTGTATTGTGTATCATTCTTGTTGGCTTTCACGTCCCTGCAAATCCCTCAGCGGAATATAGTCAATGCCGGAATGGTGCTGACGGGATCACTTTACATCGCATGCCAGGTCTTCCGCGCGAGTTACAGAATACGTTTATATCCGTATGCCTTTTGATTCTCTTAAACAACAAGACGACGCACTAACCAGCAAGTGGTAGGACTGGGTGATATGCCCGAAATTCTCTCCATATAGAAATTAGCCAATACTGAGCAAAATCCACCTGCTTTGCAAATTCCCCCCCACAGAGCGGAGGCAGCCCTTTTGCATTGTGGATCTTTACAAGCCCGAAATTTCATTTTCTTTCATGAAACATGATTTATTTTGTCCGAATTTATGGGAACAATCCCCCGCCCCTCCAAATTCTGCCGACAATAAAAGTTAGTGAAAAAACTGACATTTCAGAAATGTTGTGCAAATTAATTTCACTGAAAAAAGTGGCAAATCGAATTTTTGCTGGTGGTAAATTCTCCCACCCCTTCCCGGTATCTTTTTTTCAAATCCAGCTGAATAATGTGTTGTCACGCTCTTTACTTTATCGAGTTGTGAGTCAAGGAAACTGGCCCAACGGGGCAATAGGATTCTGCATATTAAGTCAGATCACCCGGTCTCAGGTACTGTGGGGAGTGGGCGGTGTATGGACCTAGTAACCAGGGGAGGGAACAGTGGCGATCAGATCACCCGGTATCAGGCACTGTGGGGAGTGGACGGTGTATGGACCTAGTAACCAGGGGAGGGAACAGCGGGGATCAGATCACCCAGTCTCAGATAGGGTGGGCAGTGGACGGTGTATGGACCAAGTAACCAGGGGAGGGAACAGCGGGGATCAGATCACCCGGTCTCAGGTACTGTGGGGGAGTGGACGGTGTATGGACCTAGTAACCAGGGGAGGGAACAGTGGGGATCAGATCACCCAGTCTCAGGTAGGGTGGGGAGTGGACAGTGTATGGACCTAGTAACCAGGGGAGGGAACAGCGGGGATCAGATCACCCAGTCTCAGGTAGGGTGGGGAGTGGATGGTGTATGGACCTAGTAACCAGGGGAGGGAACAGCGGGGATCAGATCACCCAGTCTCAGGTAGGGTGGGGAGTGGACGGTGTATGGACCTAGTAATCAGTGGAGGGAACAGCGGGGATCAGATCACCCAGTCTCAGGTAGGGTGGGGAGTGGACGGTGTATGGACCTAGTAACCAGGGAAGGGAACAGCGGGGATCAGTGTATGGACCTAGTAACCAGGGGAGGGAACAGTGGCGATCAGATCACCCGGAATCAGGTACTGTGGGGAGTGGACGGTGTATGGACCTCGTAACCATGGGAGGGAACAGTGGGGATCAGATCACCCAGTCTCAGGTAGGGTGGGGAGTGGACAGTGTATGGACCTAGTAACCAGGGGAGGGAACAGCGGGGATCAGATCACCCAGTCTCAGGTACTGTGGGGAGTGGACGGTGTATGGAGCTAGTCACCAGGGGAGGGAACAGCGGGGATCAGATCACCCAATCTCAGGTACTGTGGGGAGTGGACGGTGTATGGACCTAGTAACCAGGGGAGGGAACAGCGGGGATCAGATCACCCAGTCTCAGGTACTGTGGGGAATGGACGGTGTATGGACCTTGTAACCAGGGGAGGGAACAGTGGGGATCAGATCACCCAGTCTCAGGTAGGGTGGGGAGTGGATGGTGTATGGACCTAGTAACCAGGGGAGGGAACAGCGGGGATCAGATCACCCAGTCTCAGGTAGGGTGGGGAGTGGACGGTGTATGGACCTAGTAATCAGTGGAGGGAACAGTGGGGATCAGATCACCCAGTCTCAGGTAGGGTGGGGAGTGGACGGTGTATGGACCTAGTAACCAGGGAAGGGAACAGCGGGGATCAGTGTATGGACCTAGTAACCAGGGGAGGGAACAGCGGGGATCAGACCACCCAGTCTCAGGTAATCAGGGGAGCGAACAGTGGGGATCAGATCACCCAGTCTGAGGTAGGGTGGGGAGTGGATGGTGTATGAACCTAGTAACCAAGGGAGGAAACAGTGGGGATCAGATTGCCCAGTCTCAGGTGACCAGGGGAGGGAACAGTGAGGATCAGAACATCCAGTCTCAGGTACTGTTGGAAGTGGATGGTGTATGGACCTAGTAACCAGGGGAGGGAACAGTGGGGATCAGATCACCCAGTCTCAGGTACTGTGGGGAGTGGACGGAGAATGGACCTAATAACCAGGAGTGGGAACAGTGGGGATCAGATCACCCAGTCTCAGGTACTGTGGGGAGTGGACGGTGTATGGACCTAGTAACCAGGGGAGGGAACAGTGGGGATCAGATCACCCAGTCTCGGGTACTGTGGGGAGTGGACGGTGTATAGACCTAGTAACCAGGGGAGGGAACATTTGGGATCAGATCACCCAGTCTCAGGTAACCAGGGGAGGGAACATCGGGGATCAGATCACCCAGTCTCAGGTAACCAGGGGAGGGAAGAGTTGGGATCAGATCACCCAGTCTCAGGTAACCAGGGGAGGGAGCAGTGGGGATCAGATCATCCAGTCTCAGGTAGGGTAGGGAGTGGACGGTGTATGGAGCTAGTAACCAGGGGAGGGAACAGTGGGGATCAGATCGCCCGGTCTCAGGTAGGGTGGGGAGTGGACGGTGCATGGAGCTAGTAACCAGGGGAGGGAACAGTGGGGATCAGATCATCCAGTCTCAGGTAGGGTGGGGAGTGGACGGTGTATGGAGCTAGTACCCAGGGGAGGGAACAGTGGGGATCAGATCATCCAGTCTCGGGTAGGGTGGGGAGTGGACGGTGTATGGAGCTAATAACCAGGGAAGGGAACAGTGGGGATCAGATCACCCAGTCTCAGGTAGGGTGGGGAGTGGACGGTGTATGGAGCTAATAACCAGGGGAGGGAACAGTGGGGATCAGATCACCCAGTTTCAGGTAGGGTGGGGAGTGGATGGTGTATGGAGCTAGTAACTAGGGGGGAAACAGTGGGGATCAGATCACCCAGTCTCAGGTAGGGTCGGGAGTGGACGGTGTATGGAGCTAATAACCAGTGGAGGGAACAGTGGGGATCAGATCACCCAGTCTCAGGTAGGGTCGGGAGTGGACGGTGTATGGAGCTAATAACCAGGGGAGGGAACAGTGGGGATCAGATCACCCAGTCTCAGGTAGGGTCGGGAGTGGACGGTGTATGGAGCTAATAACCAGGCGAGGGAACAGTGGGGATCAGATCACCCAGTCCCAGGTAGGGTGGGGAGTGGACGCTGTATGGAGCTAGTAACCAGGGGAGGGAACAGTGGGGATCAGATCACCCAGTCTCAGGTAGGGTGGGGAGTGGACGCTGTATGGACCTAGTAACCAGGGGAGGGAACAGTTGGGATCAGATCACCCGGTTTCATGTAGGGTGGGGAGTGGATGCTGTATGGACCTAGTAACCAGGGGAGGGAACAGCGGGGATCAGATCACCCGGTCTCAGGTACTGTGGGGAGTGGACGGTGTATGGAGCTAATAACCAGGGGAGGGAACAGTGGGGATCAGATCACCCAGTCTCAGGTAGGGTGGGGAGTGGACGGTGTATGGACCTAGTAACCAGAGGAGGGAACAGCGGGGATCAGATCGCCCGATCTCAGGTACTGTGGGGAGTGGACGGTGTATGGACCTAGTAACCAGGGGAGGGAACAGCGGGGTCAGATCAGGGATGGAACAGCAGGGATCAGATCACCCAGTCTCAGGTAGGGTGGGGAGTGGACACTGTATGGAGCTAATAACCAGGGGAAGGAACAGTGGGGATCAGATCACCCGGTCTCAGGTAAGGTGGGGAGTGGACGGTGTATGGAGCTAGTAACCAGGGGAGGGAACAGTGGGGATCAGATCGCCCGGTCTCAGGTAGGGTGGGGAGTGGACGCTGTATGGAGCTAATAACCAGGGGAGGGAACAGTGGGGATCAGATCACCCGGTTTTAGGTAGGGTGGGGAGTGGACGGTGTATGGAGCTAGTAACCAGGGGAGGGAACAGTGGGGATCAAATCATCCAGTCTCAGGTAGGGTGGGGAGTGGACGGTGTATGGACCTAATAACCTGCGGAGGGAACAGTGGGGATCAGATCGCCCTGTCTCAGGTAGGGTGGGGAGTGGACGGTGTATGGAGCTAATAACCAGGGGAGGGAACAGTGGGGATCAGATCACCCAGTCTCAGGTACTGTGGGGAGTGGACGGAGAATGGACCTAATAACCAGGAGTGGGAACAGTGGGGATCAGATCACCCAGTCTCAGGTACTGTGGGGAGTGGACGGTGTATGGACCTAGTAACCAGGGGAGGGAACAGTGGGGATCAGATCACCCAGTCTCGGGTACTGTGGGGAGTGGACGGTGTATGGACCTAGTAACCAGGGGAGGGAACATTTGGGATCAGATCACCCAGTCTCAGGTAACCAGGGGAGGGAACATCGGGGATCAGATCACCCAGTCTCAGGTAACCAGGGGAGGGAAGAGTTGGGATCAGATCACCCAGTCTCAGGTAACCAGGGGAGGGAGCAGTGGGGATCAGATCATCCAGTCTCAGGTAGGGTAGGGAGTGGACGGTGTATGGAGCTAGTAACCAGGGGAGGGAACAGTGGGGATCAGATCGCCCGGTCTCAGGTAGGGTGGGGAGTGGACGGTGTATGGAGCTAATAACCAGGGAAGGGAACAGTGGGGATCAGATCACCCAGTCTCAGGTAGGGTGGGGAGTGGACGGTGTATGGAGCTAATAACCAGGGGAGGGAACAGTGGGGATCAGATCACCCAGTTTCAGGTAGGGTCGGGAGTGGACGGTGTATGGAGCTAATAACCAGGGGAGGGAACAGTGGGGATCAGATAACCCAGTCTCAGGTAGGGTCGGGAGTGGACGGTGTATGGAGCTAATAACCAGGGGAGGGAACAGTGGGGATCAGATCACCCAGTCTCAGGTAGGGTGGGGAGTGGACGGTGTACGGAGCTAGTAACCAGGGGAGGGAACAGTGGGGATCAGATCACCCAGTCTCAGGTAGGGTGGGGAGTGGACGCTGTATGGACCTAGTAACCAGGGGAGGGAACAGTTGGGATCAGATCACCCAGTTTCATGTAGGGTGGGGAGTGGATGCTGTATGGACCTAGTAACCAGGGAAGGGAACAGCGGGGATCAGATCACCCGGTCTCAGGTACTGTGGTGAGTGGACGGTGTATGGAGTTAATAACCAGGGGAGGGAACAGTGGGGATCAGATCACCCAGTCTCAGGTAGGGTGGGGAGTGGACGGTGTATGGACCTAGTAACCAGAGGAGGGAACAGCGGGGATCAGATCACCCGGTCTCAGGTACTGTGGGGAGTGGACGGTGTATGGACCTAGTAACCAGGGGAGGGAACAGCGGGGTCAGATCAGGGATGGAACAGCAGGGATCAGATCACCCAGTCTCAGGTAGGGTGGGGAGTGGACACTGTATGGAGCTAATAACCAGGGGAAGGAACAGTGGGGATCAGATCACCCGGTCTCAGGTAAGGTGGGGAGTGGACGGTGTATGGAGCTAGTAACCAGGGGAGGGAACAGTGGGGATCAGATCGCTCGGTCTCAGGTAGGGTGGGGAGTGGACGCTGTATGGAGCTAATAACCAGGGGAGGGAACAGTGGGGATCAGATCACCCGGTCTTAGGTAGGGTGGGGAGTGGACGGTGTATGGAGCTAGTAACCAGGGGAGGGAACAGTGGGGATCAAATCATCCAGTCTCAGGTAGGGTGGGGAGTGGACGGTGTATGGACCTAATAACCTGCGGAGGGAACAATGGGGATCAGATCGCCCTGTCTCAGGTAGGGTGGGGAGTGGACGGTGTATGGAGCTAATAACCAGGGGAGGGAACAGTGGGGATCAGATCGCCAGGTCTCAGGTAGGGTGGGGAGTGGACGGTGTATGGAGCTAGTAACCA
Source organism: Ambystoma mexicanum (assembly GCF_040938575.1). Taxonomy (NCBI): domain Eukaryota; kingdom Metazoa; phylum Chordata; class Amphibia; order Caudata; family Ambystomatidae; genus Ambystoma; species Ambystoma mexicanum. The sequence continues at coordinate 35,621,210 of NC_090936.1, forward strand.
GGGGAGGGAACAGTGGGGATCAGATCGCCCGGTCTCAGGTAGGATGGGGAGTGGACTGTGTATGGGGCTAAAAACCAGGGGAGGGAACAGTGGGGATCAGATCACCCAGTCTCAGATAGGGTGGGGAGTGGACGCTGTATGGAGCTAGTAACCAGGGGAGGGAACAGTGGGGATCAGATTGCCCAGTCTCAGGTAACCAGGGGAGGGAACAGTGGGGATCAGATCACCCAGTCTCAGGTAGGGTCGGGAGTGGACGGTGTATGGAGCTAATAACCAGGGGAGGGAACAGTGGGGATCAGATCACCCAGTCTCAGGTAGGGTGGGGAGTGGACGGTGTATGGAGCTTATAACCAGGGGAGGGAACAGTGGGGATCAGATCACCCAGTCTCAGGTAGGGGTGGGAGTGGACGCTGTATGGAGCTAATAACCAGGGGAGGGAACAGTGGGGATCAGATCACCCAGTCTCAGGTAGGGTGGGGAGTGGACGGTGTATGGACCTAATAACCTGCGGAGGGAACAGTGGGGATCATATCGCCCGGTCTCAGGTAGGGTGGGGAGTGGACGGTGTATGGAGCTAATAACCAGGGGAGGGAACAGTGGGGATCAGATCGCCCGTTCTCAGGTAGGGTGGGGAGTGGACGGTGTATGGAGCTAGTAACCAGGGGAGGGAACAGTGGGAATCAGATCACCCAGTCTCAGATAGGGTGGGGAGTGGACGCTGTATGGAGCTAGTAACCAGGGGAGGGAACAGTGGGGATCAGATCGCCCAGTCTCAGGTAACCAGGGGAGGGAACAGTGGGGATCAGATCACCCAGTCTTTGGTAGGGTCGGGAGTGGACGGTGTATGGAGCTAATAACCAGGGGAGGGAACAGTGGGGATCAGATCACCCATTCTCAGATAGGGTGGGGAGTGGACGCTGTATGGAGCTAGTAACCAGGGGAGGGAACAGTGGGGATCAGATCGCCCAGTCTCAGGTAACCATGGGAGGGAACAGTGGGGATCAGATCACCCAGTCTCAGGTAGGGTCGGGAGTGGACGGTGTATGGATCTAATAACCAGGGGAGGGAACAGTGGGGATCAGATCACCCAGTCTCAGGTAGGGTCGGGAGTGGACGGTGTATGGAGCTAATAACCAGAGGAGGGAACAGTGGGGATCAGATCACCCAGTCTCAGGAAGGGTCGGGAGTGGACGGTGTATGGAGCTAATAACCAGGGGAGGGAACAGTGGGGATCAGATCACCCAGTCTCAGGTAGGGTGGGCAGTGGACGGTGTATGGAGCTAGTAACCAGGGGAGGGAACAGTGGGGATCAGATCACCCAGTCTCAGGTAGGGTGGGGAGTGGACGCTGTATGGACCTAGTAACCAGAGGAGGGAACAGCGGGGATCAGATCACCCGGTCTCAGGTACTGTGGGGAGTGGACGGTGTATGGAGCTAATAACCAGGGGAGAGAACAGTGGGGATCAGATCACCCAGTCTCAGGTAGGGTGGGGAGTGGACGGTGTATGGAGCTAATAACCAGGGGAGGGAACAGTGGGGATCAGATCACCCAGTCTCAGATAGGGTGGGGAGTGGACGGTGTATGGACCTAGTAACCAGGGAGGGAACAGCGGGGATCAGATCACCCGGTTTCAGGTACTGTGGGGAGTGGATGGTGTATGGACCTAGTAACCAGGGGAGGGAACAGCGGGGTCAGATCAGGGATGGAACAGCAGGGATCAGATCACCCAGTCTCAGGCAGGGTGGGGAGTGGACACTGTATGGAGCTAATAACCAGGGGAGGGAACAGTGGGGATCAGATCACCTGGTCTCAGGTAGGGTGGGGAGTGGACGGTGTATGGAGCTAGTAACCAGGGGAGGGAACAGTGGGGATCAGATCGCCCGGTCTCAGGTAGGGTGGGGAGTGGACGCTGTATGGAGCTAATAACCAGGGGAGGGTTCAGTCAGGATCAGATTGCCCATTCTCAGGTAACCTGGGGAGGGAACAGTGGGGATCAGATCATCCAGTCTCAGGTAGGGTGGGAAGTGGACGGTGTATGGAGCTAATAACCAGGGGAGGGAACAGCGGGGTCAGATCAGGGATGGAACAGCGGGGATCAGATCACCCAGTCTCAGTTACTGTGGGGAGTGGACGGTGTATGGACCTAGTAACCAGGGGAGGGAACAGCGGGGTCAGATCAGGGATGGAACAGCAGGGATCAGATCACCCAGTCTCAGGTAGGGTGGCGAGTGGACACTGTATGGAGCTAATAGCCAGGGGAGGGAACAGTGGGGATCAGATCACCAGGTCTGAGGTAGGGTGGGGAGTGGACGGTGTAAGGAGCTAGTAACCAGGGGAGGGAACAGTGGGGATCAGATCGCCCGGTCTCAGGTAGGGTGGGGAGTGGACGCTGTATGGAGCTAATAACCAGGGGAGGGAACAGTGGGGATCAGATCGCCGGTCTCAGGTAGGGTGGGGAGTGGACGGTGTATGGAGCTAATAACCAGGGGAGGGAACAGTGGGGATCAGACAGCCCGGTCTCAGGTAGGGTGGGGTGTGGACGGTGTATGGACCTAATAACCAGGGGAGGGTTCAGTGGGGATCAGATCGCCCAGTCTCAGGTAACCTGGGGAGGGAACAGTGGGGATCAGATCATCCAGTCTCAGGTAGGGTGGTGAGTGGACGGTGTATGGAGCTAGTACCCAGGGGAGGGAACAGTGGGGATCAGATCATCCAGTCTCAGGTAGGGTGGGGAGTGGACGGTGCATGGAGCTAATAACCTGGGGAGGGAACAGTGGGGGATCAGATCGCCCGGTCTCAGGTACTGTGGGGAGTGGACGGTGTATGGACGTAGTAACCAGGGGAGGGAACAGCGGGGATCAGATCACCCAGTCTCAGGTAGGATGGGGAGTGGGCGGTGTATGGAGCTAATAACCAGGGGAGGGTTCAGTGGGGATCAGATCCCCCAGTCTCAGGTAGGGTGGGGAGTGGATGGTGTATGGACCTAATAACCAGGGGAGGGAACAGTGGGGATCAGATCATCCAGTCTCAGGTAGGATGGGGAGTGGATGGTGTATGGACCTAATAACCAGGGGAGGGAACAGTGGGGATCAGATCATCCAGTCTCAGGTAGGGTGGGGAGTGGACGATGTATGGAGCTAATAACCAGGGGAGGGAACAGTGGGGATCAGATCGCCCGGTCTCAGGTAGGGTGGGGAGTGGACAGTGTATGGAGCTAATAACCAGGGGAGGGTTCAGTGGGGATCAGATCGACCAGTCTCAGGTAACAAGGGGAGGGAACAGTGGGGATCAGATCATCCAGTCTCAGGTAGGGTGGGGAGTGGATGGTGTATGGGGCTAGTGCCCAGGGGAGGGAACAGTGGGGATCAGATCATCCAGTCTCAGGTAAGGTGGGGAGTGGACGGTGTATGGAGCTAGTAACCAGGGGAGGGAACAGTGGGGATCAGATCGGCCAGTCTCAGGTACTGTGGGGAGTGGACGGTGTATGGACCTAGTAACCAGGGGAGGGAACAGCGGGGATCAGATCACCCAGTCTCAGATAGGGTGGGGAGTTGACGCTGTATGGACCTAGTAACCAGGGGAGGGAACAGTGGGGATCAGATCATCCAGTCTCAGGTAGGGTGGGGAGTGGACGGTGTATGGAGCTAGTAACCAGGGGAGGGAACAGCGGGGATCAGATCACCCAGTCTCAGGTAGGGTGGGGAGTGGACAGTGTATGGAGCTAGTAACCAGGGGAGGGAACAGTGGGGATCAGATCACCCAGTCTCAGGTAGGGTGGGGAGTGGATGGAGTAACAGGATTAGCACCATTTCAAGTACTGTTATTGTGAAGGGTGTTAGTAAGGCCAGTTTTGTGCAACCTACATTGTATTGTATGGAACTCCTCACGCTTCTCAGGAGATTGAAGGTCTTTGTGCATTTGCTCTGAGGCAGAGGACATGGGAGTGTACAATGAGCCCAGAAAGACACACAGAGCTTCCACTGGCAGACATCTTTCATACACATCAGGGACTGCAAATGCGCGGCATAGGGGATGCGGGGTGGAATTCTGCTCGCCCAAGTGATGCAACATCTTAGGGGCTGGAATTCGCTGGAGATCCTTCTGTTCATTCCTATGTGTTCATTATCAGAAATAGAACCACTCTCCACTTCTGAGACATTTATAGAACTGCAATTATAGCCATTTTCAATCATTCTATCCATGCATTTAATGTTCAGAATTGATCAAACGACATGGCACTATGAAGGAGGGCACTGTGGCCAGCACGCATGATTGATGTTCTGAGAAATTACATTATAAGTGTTATAGTTAGAAAAACTTCTTTCGATTCTAAAGTATTTGACCCATCAAGAGTGAAGTAATGTAAGCACTACCTTAGAAACAACAGGTCCCATTATAGAACATCAATTTGAATTGTAGAACTATGCAACGATGTACATTGGTGGCATTGCATTATGCAACAATGTGAATTGGAGGCATTCTATTATGCAGCAATGTGAATTGGTGGCATTGCATTATGCAACGATGTGAATTGGTGGTATTGCATTATGCAAAGATGTAAATTTGTGGCATTGTATTACGCAACAATGTGAATTGTTGACATTAGATAATGCAACGAGGTGAATTGGTGGCATTGCATTATGCAGCGATGTAAATTGGCGGCATTGGACTATGCAAAGATGTAAATTGGTGGCATTGGATTATGCAACGATTTGAATTGGTGGCATTGAATTATGCAACGATGTACATGGCTGGCAATGGATTATGCACCAATGTGAATTGGGGGCATTGGATTATGCAACGAAGTGATTGGTGCCATTGGATCATGCAACGATGTGGATTGGTGGCATTGCATTATGCAACAATTAAATTGGTGGCATTGGACTATGCAAAGATGTAAATCGGTGGCATTGGATTATGCAACAATGTGAATTGGTGGCATTGCATTATGCAACGATTCAAATGGGTGGCATTGGACTGTGCAAAGATGTAAATTGGTGGCATTGCATTATGCAACAATGTGAATTGTTGACATTAGATAATGCAACAATGTGAAATGGTGGCATTGCATTATGCAACGATGCAAATGGGTGGCATTGGATTATGCAACAATGTAAATTGGCGGCATTGGATTATGCAACAATGTAAATTGGCGGCACTGCATTATGCAACAATGTAAATTGGTGGCATTGGTCTGTGCAAAAATGTAAATTGGTGGCATTGGATTATGCAACAATGTGAATTGGTGGTATTGCATTATGCAAAGATGTACATTTGTGGCATTGTATTACGCAACAATGTGAATTGTTGACATTAGGTAATGCAACGATGTGAAATGGTGGCATTGCATTATGCAACGATGCAAATGGGTGGCATTGGTCTGTGCAAAAATGTAAATTGGTGGCATTGGATTATGCAACAATGTGAATTGGTGGCATTGCATTATGCAAAGATGTAAATGAGTTGCATTGGATTATGCAACAATGTAAATTGGTGGCGTTCTATTATGCAACACTGAATTTGTGCCATTGGATCATGCAACGATGTGAATTGGTGGCATTGCATTATGCAAAGATGTAAATTGGTGGCATTGGATTATGCAACGATTTGAATTGGTGGCATTGAATTATGCAACGATGTTCATGGCTGGCAATGGATTATGCACCAATGTGAATTGGGGGCATTGGATTATGCAACGAAGTGATTGGTGCCATTGGATCATGCAACGATGTGGATTGGTGGCATTGCATTATGCAACAATTAAATTGGTGGCATTGGACTATGCAAAAATGTAAATCGGTGGCATTGGATTATGCAACAATGTGAATTGGTGGCATTGCATTATGCAACGATTCAAATGGGTGGCATTGGACTGTGCAAAGATGTAAATTGGTGGCATTGCATTATGCAACAATGTGAATTGTTGACATTAGATAATGCAACGATGTGAAATGGTGGCATTGCATTATGCAACGATGCAAATGGGTGGCATTGGATTATGCAACAATGTAAATTGGCGGCATTGGATTATGCAACAATGTAAATTGGTGGCACTGCATATGCAACAATGTAAATTGGTGGCATTGGTCTGTGCAAAAATGTAAATTGGTGGCATTGGATTATGCAACAATGTGAATTGGTGGTATTGCATTATGCAAAGATGTACATTTGTGGCATTGTATTACGCAACAATGTGAATTGTTGACATTAGGTAATGCAACGATGTGAAATGGTGGCATTGCATTATGCAACGATGCAAATGGCTGGCATTGGTCTGTGCAAAAATGTAAATTGGTGGCATTGGATTATGCAACAATGTGAATTGGTGGCATTGCATTATGCAAAGATGTAAATGAGTTGCATTGGATTATGCAACAATGTAAATTGGTGGCGTTCTATTATGCAACACTGAATTCGTGCCATTGGATCATGCAACGATGTGAATTGGTGGCATTGCATTATGCAAAGATGTACATTGTTGGCATTGAATTGTGCAACTATGTGAAATGGTGGCATTGGGTTATGCAACAATGTCAATTGGTGGCATTGGATCATGCAACAATGTGAATTGGTGCCATTTGATTATGAACAATATCTGTTTCAGGTGGTAGTGGAGGTGGTAGAACAAGCCCATGTGGATGCCTCTTCATCTAGTTTCTGCTACCAACATTGCGTCCCCCAGATTATGAGTGCTAGGGGACTGTGGACACCTTCTTGGGGTTTAAGTGCTAAGCGCGAGTATGTTTATCCTATTTGCATAGGAATGCCTAAGAGGCCAGCACTTTATAGCACTTTCAGGGATGATGAGTGAGTTAAGTGCTCACTTCTGACATCTGTGTGAACCCTGCAGACCAAGTATCGAATCTCGGCACAAGAGGCTCAACCAGTGTTAGAAGTGGCATGGGGAAACGAGACGGGGCTCCTCAAGGGGGTGTGGCCTAATGCTGGGTATCGACTGCATCCCATTAGTGAGGCTCCTTTATCGAACCCTGGCTTAATGGCCTAATGGGCTGCAGGAGACCCCTGCCAGGCATCCCTTTGCAGCGATCATACCCCTTTTCCCCTGGCGAGAGGGTCTGATCCCTGCATCTCTTAACTAAAGGGGTGCCTAGCGGTAGTCGACACCACCTTTTTTATTCCTTAATGGTGGCGCAGACCCCTGCCAAGTATCCATTTGCAGGGATCATCACCCTCGCTCCCAGGGGTTGCAAGGCTGATGATCCCTGCATCCCTTATGTAAAAGGGATGCCTTGAGTAGCGGACAGGCCACATGTTTCCATCCAGAATGGAGGTGCTGCCCCCACCAGACATTCCTTTTACAAAGAGAAGCCATGAAGGATGAAAAGGCGAAGCCTCTAGAAGCCGAGGCCTTTTATCTTAAGCTTGATGCTCCAGCGATTGAGCAAGAGCTTCAGGCATTAGGAAAAATGGCCTTGGTTTTCAGCAGCCTTGGCATCTCTTGGTTAAAGGGATGCCTGGCAGTTGCCTGTGCCACCATTATGGATAAAAGCCTCTAGCAGCTTCATTGGCTGGAGCTGCTCAGGGGCATTATGGAGTCTCGACTGGGCCCCGTCCCAGAACCATTTTTCTGAGACTGGTGTGGCTCAGCCCTGGCTAGCCCTGCATCCACTTAAAGCCCTGTGCTGAACCCTTAATCCTTCTGTGGTCGATAAAAGGGAAGCGGAAGAATTCGATTGATAAGTGCTGTATACAATAGGAGATTATTATTATAACCTAGGGTCAGCAGTAGTCAAATAGCCTTTGTGTAGCATCTGGTATTTCCATCGAAAAGGTTTCCATCGAAAATTATGCATCGAAAAAAATATGCATGGAATGCATATATGGGTTGGGTAAAGGGTTATGTTTCGATGGAAAGGGTTTTTATGGCTAAAAAATGGGGGGTTCGGGGAACCCTTAAATAAAATAAAAAAATTAAAAAATGCATTCGATGTAAACATTTTCGATGCATAATTTTCGTTGGAAAATGTTTCGATGGAAACCTTTTTGATGGAAAGACCATAAAACCCTTTGTGTATTAGAGGGCCAAACCTGAGATAAGTCGTGCTAAAGCGCAGAGTAAAAGAGGGCCAACACCATGAAATTATAAGGCTACAGAGACCGCCATCGTCTTATAAAACCCATGAACGCCTAAAGTAAATTCTAGTTCTTTGCATCCTACACTGTTTGCACATGCCATTATCATATCTTCTTCCTTCTCTCAACAGGTTCAAGCCCACCTGGACACCCCAAGCAAGTACCATATACAGCAAACCCAGAGGCAGCAGGTGAAACAGTACCTAAGCCTGGGTGCCAAGCTGCCCAGTCAAGCACTCTCTTTTTCCCCTTCCCAAAAAGCCCAATCTACCGGGGTGGTGCCGGGCACCAGGAGCGGGCACATGCCGCCGGTCACCGAGAACTGCATCGCCGACAGTTGCGTGGCCAAGCTGCTTGCCCTCGAGTGCGACCATGGAACCGAGGTACGGCTTTCCAGACTTCTTACTCTGAAAATCATGACTGCACACATAATGTTCATAGCTAAGGTACCTTAGAGGTATCTTAGAGTCTTGAGGCTTCTCTCAGGCCTTCACCTAAGCTGGTGCGTTGCATCAGGGCATCTTGCCAGGCACCCTGAGGCACACAAGAGCACCTATCAGGGCTATTACCACGCCACGCCTAGATTACTGCAACGCCGGTGCATCCGCACAACTCAACGGTAGTAACGGTGCCGGACTGGCAAACTTGTAATGAGGCCCACTGCGCGCACCAGGCGAAGTACCTGAAGTACCTCTTTGCCTCTCATGCTGCTCTTACGCTGCTCTGGACGCTTTGGACTTGTGCAACATCTAATACCACCGAACGTGTGTAAATTGCCGTTATACGGCTTTAACTGTTGAGGCCCCGCGCCTTTGGCTAACAAGCTGTTAAATACACCAATCCGCGCGCACCAGGCGAAGTACCTGAAGTACCTCTTTGCCTCTTACGCTGTTCTGGACGCTTTGGACTTGTGCAACATTTAATATCGCTGAACGGTATTTACAAGGCAAACTGCACAGCTGTGAGACTTTTGTTATCCCTTCTGTATTTACAATCACTTATAGCGTAATTTCTTTCTTTTTTAGTGTATTGCAGTGCTCTCCCAATGTCTGTCCAAAACTTTACCCGCACCCTTTTCTTATTCAATCTCTCCGTCCTCTCTCCTGAGCTGGCCACCCGTGGCAAGGACACAATACCCCTACCTCCCGGACACGCCAGGCTCTCTGAGACCACTAGGGTGGTGATTTGGCATCGCATAGCTCTTCCTCACCCTTTCACTTACCCTTCGATTTTTTTTTTTTAAAAAACGCTTCTCTGTCCTACCCCCACCGGTCTGGCTCAATAGTCGCCTATTATTTATAAAGCGCGCAAAACCCTTAGGCATCGAGGCACTGTTACAGAGAACGCTACAAGATGGAAATCAAGTGTTCAGAGTGTCGTTTTTGTTAGGGGTTTTGCCCTTTTGCCCAAACGCATATTTCCTCAGTGTAGGTTTTTGCATTCATCATTCTTAAATGTATTTATATTTATTTTACATTTCTAAAGCGCTCACACAGCCCGGGGGCATCGAGGCGCTGTTACCGTAATATGTTTTAGGTGCGTATTTATAACGCGCTTAATACCCAGAGGTTTCTAAACTCGGACCCGGGGATCGAACCTGTGTTGCTTCGTGTAGTCTTGTTTCCAAGCCTAGCACGTTGCCGCTGAGCTATCCTCCTGGAAAGGATTTATTTTTTGGACTTCACATTAAGCATCCATACATGTATCTCTGTTTTCATTTAATGTTTCCTTTATTTCATTTTTTTCAACTTATAGGATCCCTCCTTACTTATGTTCTTTACTCAACGCCATTGTGTCTGTGTTGATATAACGTCTTTTAAGTCACATTTTCAATGTATCAATGATGTGGAGTGGCTGCAAAATAAAATCTGAATGCTTTTGCAACATTTCTTTTCCAAATATGATACACGAGCAGGTGGATGGCGTTATGGGGCGACACGCAAAATCACGTTTAAATAATATCTTTGAACGCAGCGTGCCATCAGGTTACGTAGCGTAACATCACACGCGTGCAACGGAAATTGTAGGCACTAAATAAATTCAGTGTATTGCAGATTTAGGGTACAATGGCTTCCTTAACTCAAAAGCATTAGTTGAAGGAGACATTATAAAAGAACATTGAAGTTCTGTATAACCATATATTTTGTTTTAAATAATGGCAAATAAACTAAGCACGGTTGGTCACGTGATCTAGCAACTCCAAGCTCCACACTGGTGTTTGAAACACAGCCAAGCCTCGAGGTATCATTATCTCTTTCGCACTCATTTCTTTTTTTTATGGCACTTCTGTACTTAAACCTCCTTTTCTAATTTTAAGTCAGGAAGGCCAGAAGTTAACTCTGTGTCATTAATAACCATAATACATTATTCTGAAACTAATTTCTTTTATTAGATGGAAGACGTTATTGATGACATAATCAGTCTGGAGACATGTTTTAACGATGAGGGATTGGGTGGCAAGGAGCCCACACTTCTTATCCCAAGCAACGTGAGTATTCCTCTGTAGCCAGAACTCAAGGCAAATATGATGGCATTTTAAGCAATATTCGCTTTTTATTTTATGTTTAAGCACATTTGCCATTCGATGGTACAATTATTCTGCTGCTTATCCAGTTTTGATAAAATACTGCAACTAACTTGCAAAGGAGATTTGGGGGGCAATGGGGAAATAGAATGTACACTTAAGGAAGTGTGATTGGGTGAATGTTGACTGTACATTGACATGTTCATTGGCCTGAAGCTACACTTTAAATGATCGCATGTTACAGTGACCAAACTCACCCCGGCTCTGGATCAATCGGTAAGCCATATGGGCAAGACAGTCTATCTGTCATCAATATTTATCTGCAGATAATTAAGCAATAACCCCCGGGTGGAGGGCTTTAACGCCTAGTTTTGGCCTGTGGCCCTAGGTTACACAGGGGTCCCCTATGCCATTTCAGGTGGTAACGCCTCCAACTCAGTTGGTTTAAGCCATTAGCACTTAGTATTTTGTGTGGGCGGAGGGGGACGGGGGATGGCAATAGATGTTATGTTCTCAATGGTGAAACAGGGCAGTGGCTGTTTCACAAGTAAAAAAAAGTACAACAAAAAATGGCCGCTGTGGGAAAATAGAGAAGGGAACTGCTTTTAGTCTTTTCTCCATTTCCATGGTGGGTGTGGCAGGCATGCGAAGTTAGGAGTGGTTTGAGAGCGTGCAACTAGGTCCACAAGGAGACAGGGCAGTGGACGTGGACCGTGTTTGTGGGAAGGGTAAAAAGGGGAGTGCTTTGGGTGGGGCAGATGGTGGCTGGTCCAGGGGGAGTAAATGGCAGAGAGAGGCTGATAAAAATGTCGGCATAGTGGATCGTTACCAGGAGATCAGGCTTGCATTTTGTGCCGCCTGATTGGGTGAGAGTTCTGTCATTCCACTTGGCCAGGTGACAATATTGTTGGTGAAGCTCTGCACTAACACAGGGGGCCTTCAACTCACGTATGAGGCCAATTGGATGAGCTCAAAATCAATTAAATCAGTGGCAAAAGTTTACCAAAAAAAGTAGTGGAACTATGACACTGGCGTGGTACAGAGCAGGCAGGAAGGGAGCAACATGCAACACACTTTTAATTGGTTGCAACCATGTGGGTTAACAGCCAATCAAGTTGACACAGATTTCAATTTGACTGTTACTGCTACTGGATTAAAGTAGAGGAGTGCGATTTAACTTCACAAAGAACAGCGCCGAAATGGTTAAAATGGTTACAATAAGTAGTGAAACTGTTAACAGTAAAAAATAAAAGTAGTGGAACGCCGTTCCCGACCATCCCCGCTCACTTCGACCACTGGATACAATGTACACCATTGTCCTTCTGTCCTGGGGCCTTGTTGCACTGCTGTTGACAAGGTTTGAATCTTTTTGTTTTTGGATGATGGGGAAGGAAGCCAAACTTCCTGATTAGAGTTTGTGATTATTTCATCTACTCCCAGAAAGTGCGACCAGTCAATGCTTTCGCTTTTGCCGTCTGGATTGTTGTAATGCAATCTATTCAGGGCTACCCAAACAGCATTTCGCAACCCCCAAACTATACAATATGTGGCTGCTTCATCTAAATCGTAGGCTCCGCATTTCACCGGCTCCTCGCATGTTGCCTTGGCTACTGGCGGGTAACGCATCCAGTTTAGGTCCTTTTGCCTCTGGGTACTACTCAAATTGTCTAGCACAAAAGGAATTAATTGCCATTTGTGACGGTGGGCCACTTTTCCATTAGTACTCGAGCCCATTTTGTGCCCCAGTCCAACCTGGCACAAAATGGGCATTTCTTCAGCATTTGTATTCTGGGTTCTTATGTCCTTTCTTCTATATGTTTACTAAGAAAAATGCTGTGTTCAATAAAACCCTGTACATTTAAAAAAAAAACAAGTGTACTAGCTCATCCATTAGTAAAACAGATACAGAAACTGGAAACCTCTTTCATTGACCCATATGTTGTGCACTTTTTTTAATAAGATTTTCTAACCTGTGTTCCCAGACCAGGGGACCGCCACCAACATCTCTCCAGATGTTTTCAACTACGACTCCCATGATCCCTCACTTTGACTATGCAGGCTAGGACTGATGGTAGTTGTAGTCCAACGGTGCCAGCTCCTTCCACTAGACACACACTTTCCCTTGTAAAGATTGGCAAGGGTTTGACAAAGCAGCAAGTGTGTGCGCATAAAGTCCACTCAAAGCTCCCCCCGCTCCCCGTCCCCCCCCCCCGGATGGAGGCAGAGCCCGTCGCAGCGTTTCTGACCAGTGCACCAGCAAAAGAAGGCAGCCCATGAATGATGCACTGTGTGTGTGTCCCTGCCTTTGCCACCCCCCAAACAGCTTCTGCTAGAAATGGAGGAGACCCAAATAGAACACATAAAAATAGACCAAGTCGCTATCAAAAATGACTTCTGAAAAGACCGAGAAGGCCAATTTTAACCCGTTCGAAAATTATTCCCCTAGGCCTACCAGCGGCCCGAATTGTAATGTGGCTGGAAGGTTTTAGACAGCTCTTTTTTGTGAACTATATTTGTTAAGCCCCTGCTTGAACCCAGTCCTTTTTATTTTAAGCTCCAAGACAATTGTTTTTTAAAAATGAAGCTAATTTTGTATAAGTGGTTCTTTTACAAAGCTCCTATTCTTGCACTGGGAAATGGTGGGCGCTTTTCCTGCAGTTTACTTGATGTTGACGCATGCTTGCAAATGCAGTGCATGGGCAGGCTACAGAGAGACCAGCCTGCTGTTCCAGATGCTTACTTGCAGAACTAAACTGTTAGGTCACTTACCTGGGGGGAGACGAGACGCTCCCGGTCCTGGCGAATCTATCCGAGGTTTCGGTTAGCAGGGAGAGGAGTCTCCCGGCGCCCGAGTCCTCGGATAGTATCCGTTGCGCGCATGCGCCTCAGCCCGCGGAGGCCAACGGCTTGCGCTTCAAGCCTCGTTGTCGCTCCGGGGTTACGGGCTGCGCATGCGCAAGGCGGCCTGCGTTCCACGCCTCGGCTTCATGCCGAGGGATGTAAATAGCGGCTGTGTCAGGAAACGAATCGCGTCTTAACGCGGTTCGTTCCTGACCAGCCGCAGCAGCGCCTACCTTCTGTTTCGCAACTGTTTTGCCTCCAGCCTGGGTTCCTGTTCTTGGTCTTCTTGCCTGCTTGCCTTCCTGGGTCCGGTCCAAGTTGGCTCTCCCGGATTCCAGCCCTCTTTTGGGTTATTGGGGAGCCTTTCCTTGCTGCCTACCAGGAATCAGTTTCCCTTGCCTTTTGGTCTCACACTGCATTCGCTCTCCCCTTGGCTTCTAAGACTTTCCTGTTACCATCGGCAAGCCAATCCCAATACCCTGATCTCCTGCCTACTGGGTTTTTCTTTGGCTCTCTGTGGTACCTTGTCCCTTCATGTTATCAAACCAATTGGTTGTCCCCGCTCCCAGAAGAATCGATGCACTTACCTGGTACCTTAAGCCAGTGATCAGTCCTTCAGTCTGGCCTCTCCAGTACAGACGTCTTCCAAGAGTCCCGCCACTACAGGTGTTGTCCGACCCAGAGACACACACCTTAACAAACACGAGACTTGACCCACTAAAGCCGGGGTCTGCAACCTTGGGCTCGCCAGATGTTTTGGACCATCTCCCATCAGCCCTAGCCAGAATAGTCAATATGGAGGGATCATGGAAGTCGTAGGCCAAATCACCTGGAGAGCCAGAGGTTGGGCAAATTCTGCTTTGGTGGTTTATGGGTTCCCACTCCACTGACTATGCAGCCTTTCCAAACTCACAATGTACACACACACACACACACTTGGGGTGCTGGCGATCTTCCTGCATGATCGCGGCCCTCCAGATCTTCGGTGGCCAGTCATAGTGAATAAGGGGAGGGCTGAGGAGGGGTCTGGAATCTAGTGCTGGTTGGATCAGATGTGCCGGTCTGCGAGTTCCTGATTGTGGTGCGTGGGTGCCTGCAGGCATTCACAGCTCCCCAAAGGAGGGCAGGGTTGTGTATGTTTCAGTGGGGTTGGAGTGAGTATTTGCTGACAAGGGGGTAGAGGGAGGTATGTGGGGGTGAAGGCAAGTAGGAGAGTATTCGGGTAACCTGCAGCACTAATTTGTTTGGTACAATATTGAGTATTAAATAAGACTATTCAAAATCTAGGCCTTTGGCATATGTATATTTATATATATATATATATATTGTGAAGGCATCATGAGGCAAGCCATGGACAAAAGATTCAAAGTTCAAACAGAATTGTTTTATTAACTTAAATGTCAGGATGGTGTAAAGCCTACCTTGCCCTATGCTAAGGTGGGATTTCCCTACCTGAACGAAACTAAGGAAAGTCTGAGTCAGGAAGTTCATCTAAAAAATCTGTGTCCAAAACCTACCCTTACCCTCACAAATAAAGCTACACAATGTGTAGGGATGTCAGCAGCAATAACAGAAATTGTGTTTTCGAAATAAAGTTCTGAGTTTCTTCCAGCTCGTGGCTTATTTATCAGCTTCCTTTCCCCATGTTCAAAGCAGTTCCCCAAAACTCTTGGGGTTCCCTTCCCCAAGTTCAAGAAAGTTCCACACAAGTCTCAAGATTGCCTTTCCCAATTTCAAGACAGTTCCACAAATCCTCAGGGTTCCCTTCCCCAAGTTCAGGATAGTTCCACAAAACCTTGGCATTCCCTTCCCCAAGTTCAAAACAGTCCCACAAAGCCTCGGTGTTCCCTTCCTTAAATTGAAGACAGTTCCACAAAACCTTGGTGTTCCCTTCCCCAAGTTCATGACAGTTCCACAAACCCTCAGGGCTCCCTTCACCAAGTTAAATACAGTCAATTTACACTTATTCTCAATCTTGCAATGTTCAAAAACAGCTTGAGATCAGCTGCACACTCTTTCTGGGTTTTGTTTAACAGATCCATCAGATTGCTTTTTCTTATTTCACTTCAGCATTTTCTTTGGTTTTCACATTTGGGGTTCCCTGGTCGTGGCGCAGCTGTCGGACCACACGGTCCACCCACTACAGGTCATGCAACCAGCAACCCTAGGCTCTCCAGCTCACACAGGCTCTTCTGTACCTGTACCCGTGTGAAGGTTCACACTCACGTGGCTTCCCCTTGTCAGCCTCTTCGCTTTGCCACAATGTGTCCCATATCCTTTTCCAGTGTCTGGCCTTGCCACACTATATTTATGCAAATTTCGCTTTCTGTGGTTTTGTTGCCTTCACCACCTTGCTTGCATCCTCTCACGCCATCTTCCATACTTGCTTTCTTCTGTGTTTTAAATTACTTGTTCTTCACGTTCAAATAGGCAGTATCTGAGTTTCACATACACTTGTCATCAGATCGTAACTTTGCCAAAAGCATTCATTTAGTTCGGTATTCAATATCTGTGATCTTTTATTCTGCCACTTGCAGGTTATATTGTCCTTAATTGTCTCTCAACCGGTGACTTTGTGTTTGTTTCATCATGCATATGCTTTTTAAGCCCCCAAGGAGTACCCCGGCTCGAGCGATTCTCCCTCTTCACTCACCGGTCCCTGGCGTCTCCTCCAGGCAGCTGTGCTTTCTGTTTTGGCTCCACCTGCACATTTCCTTTCAACCGCAAGCCCCACTTGCACGTCGGTTTCTCTCCGTCTCCCGCTGGCAGCTCCACTTTCTCGCCATGGATGCTGTCAGTCACCTTACTTCTTTCTTCTGCTTTTGTAGCTCTGGCTGCGTACCTTCGACCATTGAGGCTCCCCCACCCGTGGTCTTTTTGTGGCTCACCCAGCCCTTGGCTCCACAGCATCCTCGGGTCGTCCGCCGGCATTCTGGCTTTCCTGCAGGACCCACCTCAGCTGCCTCCTGGGATACAGGATTCCCTGCTGGTGTCTTTGCTACTGGTCTCCTCCCTTCTTATACACCTGCAATGTGAGTTCCAAATTGTAATTGCCTAGTCGCAATTAGTGGAGCACTTGCGACATGCCTGACCTTTACAATACTCTGCAGGCCTCTAACTCGTCTCAGTACTTGAGTGGTGAAATGACTTAGTAGTGTCCACCACTCCTAGTCGCTTCTTCCTCGTCCCAGTACTATAGTGGGTTGAATGAGGTAAAATGAGGGGAGGTCATTGACAATAGCCCATAAAGGCAGGGGAAAGGTGAGGTTGGTTCTCAGAAGTAAAAGGAGGGCACCATGTCTTGCCTGTGGATACCCTCTTCCCAATCCTCAAGGACCCTCCAAGCAGGTGATCCTCCCTCCCTTCTCCATCCCCAGGGTCAGGATCCAAGAGAAATTGCCTTTTCCTGGCCATCTGAGAAGAGGATCCAAGGGGAGTAGGTGTGAGGATACCCTCCGGTTTCTCACTAAATATATATATATATATATATTCCGGATAAAAACGTTAGTTGCAGGAACGTTAAGGTGAAAATTTAATGCAACACAACCACTGAAATACAGCACAGAATTCAGGCAAAACCACCTTAACTTAGCGCCGCCTTTGCTCAGTGTATGACAACAATGATGACATCATAGATTACATCACTGAGGATGTCACTAATTACATCCCACATGACATCACTGATAAAAGGTTGAAAGGTTTTGTCACAATGTATTGCTTACCTTAATGTCCCTGCAACTAAAGTTTTTTCAGTGAATTTCAAGGGTTTTGTATACCATAGTTTTCTTAGACCACATGGCCAGTGGCCATGGCCTTCGGCCGTGTCCACTGTACAGGTTCCTCCAATATGTTTCTTTTCGACCCACTAAGTGGCCACGGCCTCCGGCCATGACCACTATACATGTCTTTCAGGCCCAGTAGTCGGGGCCTATGGCCCTGGCCACTGAGCACAGCCTTCAGGCTTGCCCACGGTATATTTGTAAACATTACCAGGCCACTAGCCATGGCCGGTGGCCACAGCCTTCAGATGTGCCCAATGTTCATGTTTCCCCAATATGTTTCTTTTGGACCCAATAGGTGGCCATGACCACTATACATGTCTTTTAGTCCCACAAGCCAGGGCCTTCGTCCCTGGCCAGTGAGCAAGGCCTTCGGCCATGACCACTATTCATGTCTTTTAGTCCCACTAGCCAGGGCCTTCGTCCCTGGCCAGTGAGCAAGGCCTTCGGCCATGTCCACTGTATATTTGAAAACAATACCGGACCAGAAGCCTTGGGCTTTAGTGATGTAATCAGTGATGTCATCTCTGATGTCATCATTGTGGTCATACATTTTGTAATCGGGGGGCACAAAGTTAAGGTGGCTTTGCCCGAGTTCTGCGTCGAATTTCAAGGGTTTTCTTGCAATATGTTTCTTACTTTAACTAAGCATTAACTAAAATGTTTTGATTTTAAAATGGCCAACCAAGTTGAATATAGTTGGCTGGTGCTTACTTGCCGGATGGTAAAGCGGCTGGTTGCGTTGTGGGGTGCGGTTGGCTATGCTAGTTGCTAGTGCATATTTATCATCACCCCATATAGGAGTGAGTGCTGCTGCAGCTAGCTTATCTGTGGGGTGTCAGCGGGCAGTCGGGAGGGAGGTCCCAGGCTGGTAAGTCAGCAAATAATGACCTTGTGATAATTGATAACTGATCTCCAATCGCATTATGGCTCTCATCACTTAACCCCTTAACTGCCAGGCTATTATGCAAGTCTATGCAAAAAGGACGAGCATACTCATCCTGGGCACTATACTAATTTCCGCTGGTGGTAATTGCGCATTACCACTGGTGGATGGCACTGGCCCCCATGTCAAGTCGCAGAAGCCGGTTCTTGTATTAGCTGTTTTTAGCACTGGCTCGCCGCTGATGTTATTTTTCTTGCTTATTACGTCCATTTTCAGGTGGCATTGCTTCCTGCAAAATGCATTCAGTCTTATTGCGAGTGTGGCAATGTTTCCAGAGAAAATACTGCCAAACCTGTTTACTTTTACCACCCCTAGTTTTGGCAGTAAATCCATACAATTAGGGGCTGTTGGGTGGCGGTGTCAGTCCCCATTTTGAAGTCCCATTGGCTGTCTTTCTGCCCATCGTAAATCCTCTGTATTTCCTCCAACTCCTGGCAAAAGTCATAATATGGCGGTGCGGTAAACATTGCCGCTTATTAGCGGTGCACCACCATACGCATAGGTAAAAGTAGCTGCTTATTAGCTGCACCACCATACGCCTAGGTAAAAGTGCCCGCTTATGAGCTGCACCACCATACGCCTAGGTAAAAGTGCCCGCTTAGGAGCTGCACCACCATACGCCTAGGTAAAAGTGGCCGCTTATTAGCTGCACCACCATACGCCTAGGTAAAAGTGCCCGCTTATGAGCTGCACCACCATACGCCTAGGTAAAAGTGGCCGCTTATTAGCTGCACCACCATACGCCTAGGTAAAAGTGGCCGCTTATTAGCTGCACCACCATACGCCTAGGTAAAAGTGGCCGCTTATTAGCTGCACCACCATACGCCTAGGTAAAAGTGGCAGCTTATTAGCTGCACCACCATACGCCTAGGTAAAAGTGGCCGCTTATTAGCTGCACCACCATACGCCTAGGTAAAAGTGCCCGCTTATTAGCTGCACCACCATACGCGTAGGTAAAAGTGCCCGCTTATGAGCTGCACCACCATAGACCTAGGTAAAAGTGCCCGCTTATTAGCTGCACCACCATACGCCTAGGTAAAAGTGCCTGCTTATGAGGTGCACCACCATACGCCTAGGTAAAAGTGCCCGCTTATGAGCTGCACCACCATACGCCTAGGTAAAAGTGGCCGCCTATTAGCTGCACCACCATACGCCTAGGTAAAAGTGGCCGCTTATTAGCTGCACCACCATACGCCTAGGTAAAAGTGCCCGCTTATTAGCTGCACCACCATATGCGTAGGTAAAAGTGCCCGCTTATGAGCTGCACCACCATAGACCTAGGTAAAAGTGCCCGCTTATTAGCTGCACCACCATACGCCTAGGTAAAAGTGCCTGCTTATGAGGTGCACCACCATACGCCTAGGTAAAAGTGGCCGCTTATGAGCTGCACCACCATACGCCTAGGTAAAAGTGCCTGCTTATGAGCTGCACCACCATAGACCTAGGTAAAAGTGCCCGCTTATTAGCTGCACCACCATACGCCTAGGTAAAAGTGCCCGCTTATTAGCTGCACCACCATACGCCTAGGTAAAAGTGGCCGCTTATTAGCTGCACCACCATACGCCTAGGTAAAAGTGGCCGCTTATTAGCTGCACCACCATACGCCTAGGTAAAAGTGGCCGCTTATTAGCTGCACCACCATACGCCTAGGTAAAAGTGCCCACTTATGAGCTGCACCACCATACGCCTAGGTAAAAGTGCCTGCTTATGAGGTGCACCACCATACGCCTAGGTAAAAGTGCCCGCTTACTAGCTGCACCACCATACGCCTAGGTAAAAGTGGCCGCTTATTAGCTGCACCACCATACGCCTAGGTAAAAGTGGCCGCTTATTAGCTGCACCACCATACGCCTAGGTAAAAGTGGCCGCTTATTAGCTGCACCACCATACGCCTAGGTAAAAGTGCCCGCTTATTAGCTGCACCACCATATGCGTAGGTAAAAGTGCCCGCTTATGAGCTGCACCACCATAGACCTAGGTAAAAGTGCCCGCTTATTAGCTGCACCACCATACGCCTAGGTAAAAGTGCCTGCTTATTAGCTGCACCACCGTACACCTAGGTAAAAGTGGCCGCTTATTAGCTGCACCATCATACACCTAGGTAAAAGTGGCCGCTTATTAGCTGCACCACCATACGCCTAGGTAAAAGTGGCCGCTTATTAGCTGCACCACCATACGCCTAGGTAAAAGTGGCCGCTTATTAGCTGCACCACCATACGCCTAGGTAAAAGTGGCAGCTTATTAGCTGCACCACCATACGCCTAGGTAAAAGTGGCCGCTTATTAGCTGCACCACCATACGCCTAGGTAAAAGTGCCCGCTTATTAGCTGCACCACCATATGCGTAGGTAAAAGTGCCCGCTTATGAGCTGCACCACCATAGACCTAGGTAAAAGTGCCCGCTTATTAGCTGCACCACCATACACCTAGGTAAACGTACCCGCTTATTAGCTGCACCACCATACATGAAATAAGGCCCCTTGTTAGATGTTAAGTTACTTAGACTTGCCATCGCAAGGCTTTAGATATTGCATAGCCTCTTTGCACTGCAGCACCTGCAAGGGGAAAACAAAAATTGGGTTGTGCGTGGGTTCGAGCGAGCAGAGCTAACCCGTTGTTTTTTGGTTGACTGCCGCAGGAGTTTGCGTGGCTAGCTGGTGGTTGGGGGTGGCTATGTGGTTAACATGATATCATGTTTTGATGGTGATGACGATTATCAGGTCAGATCTTGGTGCCTGTGGCTACTTAGTGCAGTGAGCATGGTGAGTGGAAACAGTCGGGGGTAGTCGGGGATTTTCTGCCCACAAAAATGTGCTAAAAAAAACTCGTCAAAATGTTATATTTTTTATTTTTGGGGTGTTATCTCCCCAACCACTGTCTCCTAATCATTGTACACTATTTTTGACCACTCCCACCCTTTATATACCCTTGCCCTTGTGAACGGGGGATAGCATAGGGGCAACGTGCTGGTCTTGGAAGCAAGATCACAAGAGCAACACAGGTTTGAATCCCGGATCCGCGCTTAGAAACCGAATTCAGGTACGGTATTAGACACGTTATAAAAACCAATTAAATAAATAAATTACCCACAACCCCCTATATTTTTGGATTGGTTATTACAAGAGAAAACATTTTGTTAAAAAAAAACCATTTCATAGAAACCACCGTCGATGAATGAACGTCGTCCTCGTAGGAGTCAGGCAGAGGCGATAGCGAGTGAGGGATTCGCTTGTGTGATGGACTTTGTGCAAGGAGGCAGGTGAAGGGTGCCTGTTAGGAATCGATGTGTGGGTTCGGGTACGAAGTTGAGGGTTAGATGCTAACGGCGGATTACACATTTACACACACACCCCATCCTGTGAAAGGCCGGACTTTACCGCTAGAAGTCAGTAAGGAATACCACCAGCGGTATTGTGGCTTACTTTCCGTGGCGGGGTGTGCAAACACCAACTGCAATTAATGTTGACCGTTTCGGGGTTGGAGTCGACAAAGCTGAAAAGATGCGAGCACTTTAGTCTCCTTGGAAAAATGGAACCTCTCAGAGTAAACATTAACCTCTCCAAGCCACTGAGTTCTGCTCAAGTGCCTTCCACACCCGGGGGCGCACAGTGTTAAAGTCCAGGCGGAGGCGAAGTCCATCACACAGTGCAGACTCAGCCTGAGCACACTTCCTTGTGCTGTTCCCGAGTGCAGAAAAGCGGTTAAGAGAGACACACACACACACAATGTAAATCTCCGCCGCCCCAGGCCCTGTAGTCCGCAGACCCAACACCGAATCTGGAGAGCCCAACGCCGAATCTGGAGAGCCGAACACCGAATCTGGAGAGCCCAGCACCGAATCTGGAGAGCCCAGCACCGAATCTGGAGAGCCCAGCACCGAATCTGGAGAGCCGAAAACCGAATCTGGAGAGCCGAACACCGAATCTGGAGAGCCCAACGCCGAATCTGGAGAGCCGAACACCGAATCTGGAGAGCCCAACACCGTATCTGGAGAGCCCAACACCGAATCTGGAGAGCCCAACACCGAATCTGGAGAGCCCAACACCGAATCTGGAGAGCCCAACACCGAATCTGGAGAGCCCAACACCGGATCTGGAGAACCCAACACCGAATCTGGAGAGCCGAACACCGAATCTGGAGAGCCGAAGACCTCTTAAGTGCTAAGGGCGAGCGTGTTCGTCCTGAATTCCCATAAGGAATCATTGTAGGCTCCGCCCACTTTGGCGGTTGAGCTGTTTGAAAAAGAGAAGCGGATCGCAAAAAACAATTCGCTGTTCGCAACAGACGATATCATGTCCCTGCATGCACTCGGGTGGTTCGGCTTGGCCTTCGTTGGGGCATCAAGTTAAATGGCAGTGGAGAAGGTGTGGCATTTTCAAGGTAGGGCATTTATAGTAATATGGTGGGTTATGTAGCGCTTTTTGCCTATTTTCTAAGCACTGTAATAATCACTGTCACCATTATGGCCCACTTACGGTACTCAATTAATCAATCTGGAGAGGATGATGTGCTGAATTGAACCAGTGTCATAGTGTCTTGTTCCAAGTCGGGTTCTGCGCTTAAGCCATCGGCCCGATGGTCGAGCACGCGTAACCCGCTTGCACCTCTGATCCCACACGGATTGCAAAATCATTGCTTTTTATTGCCCTTTGGGTCTTGAAGTGCAAAATACAATTTGGAAGTTCTGCATTTTTGTAGCTAAGGTTCTATGTTCTTAGATCGCCAGGGTTTTTTTTCGTGGATTTATTTTGGGTGAATATTTTCAGCCCCAAAAAACGAATTGAATGTCTTCTTTTTTATTTGGGGGTTTCCCCCTCACACCCACTTCCCTATTATCTAGTCCCTATTCCCCACACACCGCCACCCTACCTCTATATCCCCTTACCCACCCACCCCATATTTTTCGATTCGTTTTTTCAGCCGAACATTTTTGGCAAAAAACAGCGGAAAAAAAGCCGGGCGATGAAACAAGGTTGCACCGTAGCTTTACGTCTGAGGGCACAGCTTTTCATCACCATGCAGTGCACAAACATGCATGTTGTAGCTCACAAGAGCAGACCAGTGGTCATCGTGTGTACCCAGGGCTTTAAGTGGGGTAAGAAATCAAGGGGGGGGGGCCCTCATTTGGGGGCGTGGCTTGTGGGAGGGGCGTGGCCTAAAAAGTATGCAAATCGTAGGGTATACACACACGTATATATAAATGTTATATATTTGTGTGCGTACCTTACTACGGTTTGTGTACTATGCAAGCCATCTTTTCTAAACATAGAAATATGTAACATATTTCTACGTTTATAAAAGATGGCTTGCAAAGTGCACAAACCATAGTAAGGTACGCACACAAATATATAACCTTTATATATCCGTGTGTGCATACCCTACGGTTTGACTAGTTTTCAGGCCATCAAAATTGTCCGTCGGCAAACAAAGCTTTATAAAAGATGGCTTGAAATGTGTACTTTCAAAGCCATCTTTTATAAACCTCGAAATATGTCGAGGAATCCCCAGGTTCGCCGAGGGTTAAAGACGCCTCAGCGACCTGGGGAAACAAAGGGACAGTCAGTCAGTAACTCTGGTGACCTCTCGCGCGAGGGGTCACCAGACGCAGTTACTATGACTGACGGAAGTGGCTGCCAGGCGCAGCGTCGCCGCGACGGGATAATGCATCCCGTGATTCCCGCCAATGTTGCTGTAGGACGGGGGCCCCGGCAGGGCCCTGGCTCAGTCCCACTTTTTGGAGACTGCCGGGGCCCGGCCCCGGCAGGCCCTGGCCCACCTTAAGCACTGTGTGTACCAGATCAATGGCGTCTGCCTGCCCTTCCACAGTGGGTGTTTTTGAATGACACTGTCAGCTTGCTGCCACTGCGTCCTCCCTGCACACCGTAACATGTTTTGTATGGCTTGTTTAGGGAGCCCACATGAAGAATCTGCATTTTAGGGGAGGGGGTGGGGGCTACCCAGTGAACGACTCCACAATAGATACGCTTGCTCTAACGTCTTGGGAGGATAGCTCAGGGGCAAGGCGCTCGCCTTGGAAGCAAGACGACGCGGAGCAACACAGGTTCGATCCCCGGGTGGGCGCTTAGAAACCTCTGGGTATTAAGCGCGTGATAAATAACCAATTACAATAACGAACACCCTCAAACAAAGAGACATCCTGGAATCCTGTTGCCTAAACTAATAGGCCCAGGCGTAGCAAAGCCCTCTAAGGTGGGCAGTTAGCACACATTGCGGCCCACCCATGAAGGCACTATTGGCAAATAGCCGGGAGGTTACCTCAAGTGCACTGTGCTGGCCTCGTGAGCTGCATATCCCGGCCGGGTTAACTTCGCCCCTCCCTCCCTGAGGTGATGCATTGAATAGCATTGATGGTAATAACTAATATTGGTGCCCAACAAGTGCTCTGAAATGTATTCCTGGTGTTAGCAGCACTTCATAAAACACCAACACTAGTATTAGCACCCCATGGTAAAGGTGGGGTTAGAGGAAAGGATGCATGGGAGGTGCCCCTCTTTCAGTGGCCACAGAGGAGGTATGGGGGGAGCACAGCAATCGAGGATTAAAGAGAACTGAGGTTTTTTTTAAATGTAATTGAAAAACAATGGCATGAATGGATTGTGGCTGAGTGGTGCTCGCAGTCCAATAGCTTTAGATAAAGCCCACAAACTGAGCAACCTGATTGGCTGCTCTCGGAATCTTGGTTGCTAATGGTGGTGACTGCCAATGATGCAGATGTGGGTGCAGAGAACGCCCACTCCCTCCTTTCTCTCCCTTCTGAGTGTAAACTTCACTTAGCTAACACAATGATCTTCTGAGAGGGTAGAAGCATTTGTTTAGATTTTTGTTATTACATCTGTCATGGTTGTGCACCATTCTGCCTATTGGTGCACACTATTTCCTGCGTGCATTATTCATTTCACTTTGCAATGTGTATATGTTTCACCCACCTCCCTTTAAATGGAAAAAACTCACTTTCCAAAAGGACCATGAAAATAATCCTAAAACATGCATTTAATGAGGTTATAAAGAGATGTTTACCCCACCTAGTCGCCCTTATTAATGGCTTAAAAATCTGCAGATCAATACATTATTATTATGGTATATATTGAGCGTGGACGTGGCCTCCAGAAGCAACGGAGCACTTTACAGAGGTATACAACATTACAGATGCATAACAGAGCGCGTTACAGAGGTATACAACAGTACAGATGCAAAACGGAGCACTTTACAGAGCAACATTACAGATGCATAACAGAGTGCGTTACAGAGGTATGCAACAATACAGGTACATAACGGAGCGCTCTACAGAGGTATACAACAGTACAGATGCATAACAGAGCGCGTTACAGAGGTAACAACAATACAGATATGATATAAGTCATTTATAACGTGCCTGTGACAAGGAAGGGAGGACAAAACAACAATCCTACTAGGCCTGTGTCATTCAAATTGCGCAAGTGCGGGGGGGATTATAGAGGGGGAGTGCAGATAGGTCATAAGTGCTGCCGATAAGTGGCTCATACGTGCAGAGAGTCAGGGGACTGTAGGGTTGCAGATACAGATCCTTAAGTGCTTGGGAGACCTGGCGGCAGTGCAAGGGCAACTGGAAGCATGTCGCGCAGGAGCCTGACCCAGAGTTCAGTGGGTGGCCGGTGAACGGGTCCTCAGCAGGGGAGAGGGAGAGAGAAAGCTCAAGCGAAAAGGAAGGTCTTGCTTTGCTTACGGAACCAAAGGTCGTTCTGCTCAAGCTTGAGAGAGGCAGGGAGGCTGTTCCAGAGGGAGACCCCAGCCGAGGAAAGCGATCTACCCCCCACTCTCTGCCTGGAGAAGCGTCTCACCCTCAGAGATTTGGAGGTGGATTAGCAGAGAGCTCGAGAAGGAAGATGCTTAGGAAGAGAAAGTTGGAGGTAGTGCGGTACCCGGCCCCAGAAAGCCTTGTGGACGATGCAAAGGGTCTTGAACTTGATCCTTGCAGCCACTGGGAGCCAGTGGAGAGATTAGAGAGCTGAAGAGATACGACCCCTGGGCATGAGATTTTAGAACTGGAGAGATATGACCCCTGGGCATGAGGTCAAGGACAAGTCTTGCAGTCCTGTTCTGGATAAGTTGTAAAGGACGAAGAGTAGAGGCAGGAAGATTTAGGAAGAGGCTGTTACAGTAGTCTAGCCTAAGGAGGACCCAGACTCTGGAGACAGTGAGAAAAGGAAGAATACCTCTGAGGAGGTGCAGCTGATAGTGTGACTTCTTAGAGACGTCAGAAATGTGAGCAGAGCAGGAGAGGGTGGCGTCGAAGATGCCCCAAGGTTCTTAGCTTCACAGGAAGGAGAAGTTAGAGGGCCCAGGGTGGGCGGCCAGAGAGAAAGAGGAAAGGAGGGAGCAGGTGTCCAAGTGAGGAGGATCTCAGTCTTATTGGCATTAAGGCTGGAATACTTGGTGACACACCATTCCTGAATTGTGGACAGGCAATGTGGTATGAGAGGAAGAGCAGAAGTGGCTGAGGGGAGTCTAAAGGAGAGCTGGGCGTCATCCGCATAACACTGAAAGTTAGAGCAGAAAGTCGAGATGCGGTGGGCAAGAGGTGCCAGACAGAGGCCAAAAAGCCAGGGGGAGAGGCTAGACCCCGCTGGGGAACACCACAAGTAAAAGAGAGATAGAAGAGAAGAAAGACCCAAGTTGGACCTGGGATGGTCGATCAATGAGAAAGGAGGTCGGCCAGGCCCTGACCAGAGACATTAATGATGGTCTTAACAAAGCGCTTTACAGAGGCATTAAACCGTACAGATGCATAACAGAGCACTTTACAGAGGTATACAACAGTACAGTACAGATGCGTAATGGATCGCTTTACAGAGGTATACAACAGTACAGATGGATAACAGAGCGCTTTACAGAGGTGTACAACAATACAGAAGCATAACAGAGCGCTTTACAGAGGTATACCACAGTACAGATGTATAACGGAGCACTTTACAGAGGTATACAACAATACAGATGCATAACGGAGTGCTTTAGAAAGCTATAGAACAATACAGATGCATAACAGAGCGCTTTACAGAGGTATACAACAGTACAGATGTATAACGGAGCACTTTACAGAGGTATACAACAGTACAGATGCATAACAGAGCGCTTTACAGAAGTATACTAAAGTACAGATGCATAACAGAGCACTTTACAGAGGTATACAACAGTACAGATGCATAACAGAGTGCAACAGTACAGATGCATAACAGAGCGCTTTACCGAGGTATACAACAGTAGAGATACATTACAGAGTGCTTTACAGAGGCATACAACAGTACAGTTGCATAACGGAGCACTTTACAGACGTATGCAACAATACAGAAGCATAACAGAGGTATACAACAATACAGATGCATAACAGAGCGCTTTACAGAGGTATACAACAGTACAGACGCCTAACAGAGCGCTTTACAGAGGTATACAAAAGCACAGATGCACAACAGAGCACTTTACAGAGGTATACAATAGTACAGATACATAACAGAGTGCAACAGTACAGATGCATAGCAGAGCACTTTATAGAGGTATACAACAGTACTGATGAATAACAGAGCGCTTTACAGAGGTATACAACAGTAGAGATACATTACAGAGCACTTTACAGAGGTATACAACAGTACAGATGAATAACAGAGCACTTTACAAAGGCATACAACAGTACAGATGCATAACAGAGCGCTTTACAGATGTATACACAGAATATACATGATTTTGCTGTGGTTTTCAATAGTTGGAATGGCAGTATGAGTAGGCGATCATAGCCCTGCATGTTCCACACGTTCTCTGGGTGGGTCCTAGGCTGGTGGTCTGGAAAATAGCCTGCAGACGAGCACGCTGATCACAGGAGAAGCAGGGCTATAAAACTGGAAGGCCGGCCAAGAACTCTTTAATGTCCCATAAAATATCCTCGTAATTAGTTACATGGAATGGCTCGAGTTTCAACCAAATGGGAAAGGTAAATAGCGCGTTATGAATTATTAGAGCCATAATGTTTAACAAAGTCCTTTTATCTCCGTCTCATATTAAAAAGGGCCTCCCCCCAGCTTTTACTGGCAGTGAGAAGCTGGGGTACCAAATGATCTGCTTCAGTTAATTATTTCACCCCAGTAATGTGAGGGTTTATTTGAGGCAGGTCTTGTGCTTCCTAAATTACCTGTCTTGAGGAATGTGGTGTCGTTTGGTTGTAAAGATGTGTCGCAAGGAAGTGGAGATAAAACTACTAGGAAGTCTTCAGGATCATAAAAGAGGGCTTTTTGGTCTCCATGCAGCTCTGGGCAATGTGTGTCTGACAGCATTGTGCTCTTTAACCATTGCATAGCCATCAACAATGTG
Source organism: Ambystoma mexicanum (assembly GCF_040938575.1). Classification (NCBI taxonomy): domain Eukaryota; kingdom Metazoa; phylum Chordata; class Amphibia; order Caudata; family Ambystomatidae; genus Ambystoma; species Ambystoma mexicanum. Next base: position 35,649,750 of record NC_090936.1, read on the forward strand.
TTGCTCGGGTACTTCTTTTGTTAACAGTGGGTTCATTAGGGCAGGGTGGGCGTGATCGCGCATTTTATAGGATGCGGCTACAGTAAGCAAAGTCCATAAGGTATGTCTGAAATGGTAATGAGTGAGCAATTGTGCAAAAAGGATCCGAGCTTTTATTCTCCAAGTCATAAGTCTCCTAATATTTTGGACTGCGACTCCCATGATTCTTTACCATTGACTATGCTGGCTAGGGCTGATGGAAGTTGTAGTTCAGAACATGAAAGGTGGTAGGCCAGGGGTCTGCAACCTGTGGCTCTCCAGCTCTATGACCCTTTAACATGGGAAACATTGGGTAGGACTATTGGGAGCTGGAGTCCAAAACATCTGAAGAGCCAAAGGTTGCAGAACCCTGTCTTAGACTATGAAAGGCTGGATTTCTTTTTGCTGCAATTTCAGCGAGGAGAATGATTTGGGTTGCTGTTAGATTTCCAAACACTGTCTAAGCTAATTGGTGCTATTGTATTTGGCGTGTCTGATATTTGGTGGTTGGACCAACACTGCGTGCTGATGAAAAAGGTAAGATCCCTGGGTCCAGCTCCTATGGGAGTGGTGGTGGGTCGATCTGCCCAGCTCCAAACCTCAAGCAGGTGTGAGACCCAAAAGATACACTCAAGAACACAGGTTCTTTGGAATCTTACAGTTTTATCCACACATATTCTGTGATTGTTTGGTAAAGTATTTTACTTTATACGATTCATTTTTATTTTTACATTTATGAAAAAATAAAATGAGGCATTTAAAACTTTTCCCATGGTAAACGGCTTTAAAAAGGTTCTCCAAACGTTTGAAAGGCACATCACCCTTATTTGTCTTGTAATCAAAGTGACATTGCCAACAATTTCTGTGCAGAACATGATCTGGTGTAAATTTGAGGTCCATTCATGCATTTTTTGCCTTCTGCCTGCAGCTGCCCCTGTCTGATGCCCTTTTGGATGCTTATAGCGGGGATCAAGGCATGCCCATTGTGGACATGGGCCTTACCAACGCTTCCTGCCAGTCCAGCCTGGGCGTAAAAAGAGAAGCTATAGGTAAAAACATGCATGCATGTGTCTCATTCCTTGGTTTGTCTGCAATTCCTTGCTCAAGAGTCATACAACTTTCAAACAGTAGCAGGCTTGGGCTTTGTCTAAAGTGTCCAGATTAAAATAAAAAAAAAAATAAAAAAAGGGACAGGCCATAGACATGGACTAAAGTAAACACAAATAAAACTGTAGTTCTACTTCGCCTGTTTCTACTTCGCCTGTTTCAGGGGGTAGGGGATGTGTGCTCACAGGCACACTCCTCTCATTGGATGAGAGTGGCCGGGCAGGGGAAGCAGGAGGAAATGGGGGTGTGAAATGCATTCACGCCCTTATTCACGCGCTGCAACAGTCCCGCTGGGCCCGATTTCGGGATTTCGAAATCGGATCCCGGCAAAAACCAGGACCATAGCCACCCTTCCTTCCAATGCCGCAACAGGGGTTATAAAATTAAAACAATTCCCGGGAACCCAGGACGGATGGTGATTTCCAGGGACTGTCCTGGGAAAACCGGGACGTCTGGTCACCCTAGCTTTGTCTAAACCTTGCACTATATTTGAGAACCAGGGGACAAAATGGCCGCCGGGCAGTTCCTGCATGTGCAGGCTTTCCAACACAAGGACCTCTGTTATCTGAATAGTGGTCATACTGCTGCAGAAACTTAATTGTTTTGGGAACATTAGGGCGGCGTGGCCGATCGATTCAGATTTTGCCTAAAAACACATAGCGTAAATAAATGATCATTTTTTTGTCAACAAGGCATCCATTCATGATGAAGCTCACGGACGGATTAGCAGTTTCCAAAGTTATATTCGATTAGTCGAAAGGAAGTTGCCAGCCACATCCAGTTTCATCCTCCTCAGTCGCAGGGAACAAAGAGTTTGCTTAGGAGCTACATGCGAAGGCATGATCTAATCTTGGTACATGGGGGGGGGGGGCTAGAAAACTCAATTTGCAGTAGTAAGCGGATTAAGACGTGTTCTTGTTCTAAGCAAAGGATAGCAAACGTGGCAGAATGATCAGCTGTCGAGAAAAACAACCTGGCGCTGCAGACAGCGCCGCTTCCTGTGTGATCTCCCCCCGTGCTGTACATGCGGCACTGCGCAGAAATGACAGGCGCTAGAAGTGAAACTAATGAGTGTACGCAAGGTGGAGTGTTGTCTGCATTGCAGGGAGTGCTAAAAATACACTGGGTACAGTGCCTAATCGAAGATGGCTGCCCACCGGCAGGGACCATTATCACAGAAAGTGGCACTGCATGGCTGATAATTAGGGAGAAGCTGTCCTCTCGGAAATGTGTGATTGACTTGCACTAATTTGAGTTCTTTCCCCTTCAGAAGGAGATCCGCGAGCCTTTGTGAAGGAAAGGCAGAAAAAGGACAACCACAACCTAAGTAAGTGAAGAGTTCCCTGGGCGCCATAGTTTAACATTGCATTCATTGCATTAGGTAATATTGCATTCATTGCATTAGGTAACATTGCATTCATTGCATTAGGTAATATTGCATTCATTGCATTAGGTAACATTGCATTCATTGCATTAGGTAATATTGCATTCATTCCATAGTGTAACACTGCACATATTGCATCGTGTAATATTGAACTTTCTTACATATTACAGCATGCGAAATGGTGCTGTACTGCAGCACGTTACAGTGTTACCTTTCAAGTTACATATTTATTGAATGTTTCATAGTGTAATGTTTCATTATGTAACATAATATGATGTTATACTACGTTAGATGGTGTTATATATCACAAATCCAGCTCGTTTTCTCTTGCACCAGGCTACAGTGTTGTCCTGCACCATGTTGCCTTGTGTTAACTTTTCATGTTACATAGTGTTATATTTCACTATGTTACATAGTCTTCGATATCACTAATCTACACAGTTTTATCTTGCAACATGTTACATAGTGTTCTTTTCCATGTTATACAGTGTAATATTCCCTCCCCTATGTTGCTTAGTTTTATATTGAACTGTTATATTTTACTACCGTACAAAGTTTTACACTGCCCTATGTCACAGTGTTCTTTTTTTATTTACATAGCGTTATATTACACTACTTTACATAGTGTAATATTCCACTATGTTACAAAGTATTATATTCGATTACTTTTATTGCACCGCATTATGGTGATATAGTGCACTATGTGAAATATTGCTGTTTTGGCTATTTTACATGGCATTATTTTGCTCATTGTGCATAGTGAAACATTCCGCTACGTTTCATAGTGTTCTATTGCACTGTGATATTTTACTACCATGCTAGGTTTTATACTGCCCTATGTTACATAGTGTCCTTTTTTGTTTACATAGCGTTATATTACACTACTTTACATAGTGTAATATTCCACTATGTTACAAAGTATTATATCCGATTACTTTTACTGTACCGCATTACATGGTGATATAGTGAACTTTGTGAAATATTGCTGTTTACATGGCATTGTTTTGCTCATTGTGCATAGTGAAATATTCCGCTACGTTTCATGGTGTTCTATTGCACGGTGGTATTTTACTACCATACAAAGTTTTATACTGCCCATGTGTCACATAGTGTTTTTTTATTTACATAGCGTTATATTATACTACTTTACATAGTGTAATATTCCACTACGTTACATAGTGTTCTGTTCGATTACTTTCATTGTACCGCATTACATGTGATATAGTGCACTATGTGAAATATAGCTATTTTGGCTACTTAACATGGCATTATTTTGCTCATTGTGCATAGTGAAACATGCCGCTATGTTTCATAGTTTTCTATTGCACTGTGATATTTTACTACCATACTAGGTTTTATACTGCCCTGTGTTACATAGTGTTTATTTACATAGCGTTATATTACACTACTTTACATAGTGTAATATTCCACTATGTTACAAAGTATTATATTCGATTACTTTAACTGTACCGCATTACACGGTGATATAGTGCACTATGTGAAATATTGCTGTTTTGGCTACTTTACATGGCATTGTTTTGCTCATTGTCCATAGTGAAACATTCTGCTACGTTTCATAGTGTTCTATTGCACTGTGGTATTTTACTACCATACAAAGTTTTATATTGCCCTGTGTCACATAGTGTTTTATTATTTACATAGCGTTATAATACACTACTTTACATAGTGTAATATTCCACTGTGTTACATGGAGTTAAATTCGATTACTTTTATTGTACCGCATTACATGGTGACATAGTGCACTATGTGAAATATTGCTGTTTTGGCTACTTTACATGGCATTGTTTTGCTCATAGTGCATAGTGAAACATGCCGCTATGTTTCATAGTGTTCTATTGCACTGTGATATTTTACAACCATACAAAGTTTTATGTTGCACCACGTTACACGCTATACTGCACTACGACACATTAGGGTTGATTTTAAAAGATGTGCCAATTCCATGCGTGTGCTTATGTGTTGTTGGTCCTCTATATGCAATTTTTCAACTTTTGCCGGGCCTTGTGCAAAAGTACAGAGCGAAACAAGGTGAAATCACATTTGCTCTTTATTTGTATGCTCTTTTGGGCAAAAGAGTACATGACACCTGCAAAGTATACTTTGGAGATGGCGTTTACTAATGGATTCCTGTGGAATACGCTTTGGTACACCAGGTGTTAATGCAAGGCGGATTCCCTTTGCTGCATGCCTTCTTGAAAATCCCATGCGGGTGTGAAACGCTGTGCTGTCCCAAGACAGAGCAGGAAAGCATGGCCTAGCAGAAAACTCAGCTTTTTGTCCCTTTTCCATCCTAGATAAAGATGAACATGGGCTGGAGCGGTAAAGCAAGGAGTAAACGAATCATGCCTTGTATTTGCACCCTGTTTTACTGCTTCGCCCATTTTAAAATGACCCCCATAGTTTACAGTAAACTACGTTACATAATCTATTATTCCACTATGTTACACTGCTATATTGCACTAAATTACATATTGTAATAAAATATATTACATACAAAAAGGTAGCAGGCACCCCTCTCTAGAAAGAACATGGCATGATAACCTGTTCAGTGTTTTTTTTCCCACTTTTAGAGTCTGCAGCCATCTGCTTTTTGTTCATTGTACTTTTCACAAAGGAGGAATTTACATATCAGTCTTTGTCCCGCCCAGAAGGCCAGTCCTGCACCGAAATGCCAGGCAAACCTCCTTTGAACAAGAGTGGCAACAGCAGCCACAGGCAAGTGTTTCGGCCTAGTCAGGCCTCATCAGTGAGGTGGAGCTGTGCCTCTCTGTCCATGCCTGGGTACCTTACATAGTTTTATTTGATAGTTTTATACCGCCATGATCCCATTTATAAAGGTGTAACGGGCCGATCCTGAAAGGCACCCCTCCTTCGCCTCTAGGAGCAGCGCAGGCCGAGGGCAGCTACATGATCAAGAGAGCAGCAACCCAAACAACTTCAGTACCAACACTCCAAAATAAAAGAATGTCCAATCAAGGTTATAGGAAAAGGTGTATGGTTCTAAAAGAACCTTTACAAAATGACATCAAATACCACATTACATTTCATTAAAATCCACATTTCCAATCGTTAAAACACATAACCTTACTTGAAAATTACCATAAAATGTCCTAAAAAGACTATAAATACACACATATATATATATAATTAAACATTAAAATGCAAACAACTAACTAAAAACCCTGCCAGGAACCTACCCCGGTAAAGAAAAATAGAAAATACAGGCTTTTGTAGAAAGGTATTCTGGGTAGATAAGCAGGGGTGGCGTTCAGGTACTAAACTGGCACAGTGCCAATGTTCAAGAGAGTCTTATAAGAAAGAAACAGGTGAGGGGGCCTTAAAAGTCACTATTGTCAGACAGGTGGGGCAGGGTCTCTTCACACTACCTTATTGTTTGGCTTGGATGCGTGAAAGCATTGAGCTGGGCTTCTATGTGCTTTCCTGCAGTCGAGTCCTGGCGAGTCACGTTGATCCGGCATCGAGACGGGACTCGGTTGCAGACCGAGTTAGTGCGCGAAATGATGGAGTCGATGTGCGCAAGAGGCTCGAGTCTGCGGTTGAGTGGGGTTGAAACTATGTTTCCGCTGGGTCGAGTCGACGACCGACACAACGGCTTCCACCATATTGGCCTGACGCGCTGCTCGGGGTGCAGCGAGTCAGAGACTTCCACAGCAGCGAGCTGGCTCAGCACAGGGGCCCTCACATTTTTGGCTAGCTTTGTGCATTTTTTTGTATACTATTATTGGTGCGAGATGTACTATACCCGTGAAATACTTAAATACCCGTCGGGTTTACGTTACTTTATACCGCGCACCGCTACCACCCGAGGGCAGTGTCCATGCGCTCAGGTGTGATGCAGCCACCTTTTCATACGTTCAGTGAACTCTCCCACTAAGAAACTGCATTGCATAGGTAGAAATCCATATTGCCCATGGGCCTGGCCTTCCCGCCCATCCCCCAGCCCCCCAGAACCTCAGAGACACTGAATCCACTGCAAATCACTTTCATTCTTATTACATGTCTCAGTGTCTAATATTTACGGGGCAGAGTTGCTAGAACATGCAAGAAGCTCAAGTCTTCATGAATAATACATATATGACTTGTCAAAACATTGATTAACGCCCTCCCAAATTCCTGTTAATTAATTAAACATTGATTTGGCGATGGGGGAGATCCAGGGAAGGCAGGGCTAAATGGATAGATGTGGCCGACACGCACATTAAAATGTGATCGACATAAAAGGGGTGGGAGGGGACTCGCTTTGAACTGAAGTGAAAGAGCTGCACAGGGAGATTTTTGTTCTATTTCAGGGGGGGTTTCAGGCTGGCTCCCCTTCAGTTGATGTAGTCTCCCAAGGTAAGATTAACACGAGAGAAGTGCAAGGGCCGAAGACGCGGAGTCTGCGTGGGAGGGGCGTCTTCATCCTCCCACCCCCTCCTTTCAGATCCCATCAACATCTGTCAAGCACCCACCACCATCAACTCTCCCAAATGAGGGTCTGGAAATGTGTGAGGTCTGTTGAGTAGGGGGTGGGGCAATACTGGCCATCCAGACCTTTTACATGAAGGCAACACACATTCTGTTTCTACACACAACAGAAGGCGGGTATCGGGTAATAATGTCCCCATACATAATGTCACGGGGAAAAGCCAATGGCGACATTATATATGGCGACGGGTTGCGGGGATGTCCCCTGCTCCCATTTAAAAAATAAAAATAAAATGGGTGTTGAGGGGTTGTCTCAAGAGGATAGCTCAGGGGCAATGTGCTCGCCTTGGAAGCAAGACGACAGACGGGGCACCACAGGTTCGATCACCGTGTGCACGCTTAGAAACCTCTGGGTATTAAGCGTGTTATAAATAACCTATCATATCATATCATATCTGTTCAATGTAATAATGTCTCTGCAAAAAAACTGCGACTTTTTTGTCAGGGGAAATTTTTTGCAGGGACATTATTACATGGAACTAGGAGGCAGACACTCACATTTGGAAATAAGGGGTACGCGTTGAGGCCCACCTTCTGGAGGCAAAGGGAATTAAGCTCATCCCGCTACGCAGACCTGAGAGTAAGGGGCAGTAACATGTTTTTCAACTTTCAGAGCCTCCTCGAGATAAAATGAGTCATTAGCAAAGATTTGCTTCCTGGACTCTCTGAGATCATTTCTGCCTCAAAAATGGATTCATGGGGAACTTGCCCAGGAAGGCTCTGTGTGTCTCTTTCTCAGGTCCGACTGCGATACAAGCAACATTAGGCGACTAGCGGAACATAGCATCTGCTTGGCCAGACCCAACATTAGGCGACTAGCGGAACATAGTACCTGCTTAGCCAGACCCATCATTAGGCGACTAGGGGAACATAGCACCTGCTTGGCCAGACCCAACATTAGGCGACTAGCGGAACGTAGCACCTGCTTGGCCAGACCCAACATTAGGCGAGTAGCGGAACATAGCACCTGCTTGGCCAGACCCAACATTAGGCGACTAGCGGAACATAGCACCTGCTTGGCCAGATCCAACACCAGGTGACTACCTGACCATAGCACCTGCTTGACCAGACCCAACATTAGGCGACTAGGGGAACATAGCGCCTGCTTGGCCAGACCCAACATTAGGCGACTAGGGGAACATAGCACCTGCTTGGCCAGACCCAACATTAGGCGACTTGCGGAACAAAGCACCTGCTTGGCCAGACCCAACATTAGGCGACTAGCGGAACGTAGCACCTGCTTGGCCAGACCCAACATTAGGCGACTTGCGGAACATAGCACCTGCTTGGCCAGACCCAACATTAGGCGACTAGCGGAACGTAGCACCTGCTTGGCCAGACCCAACATTAGGCGAGTAGCGGAACATAGCACCTGCTTGGCCAGACCCAACATTAGGCGAGTAGCGGAACGTAGCACCTGCTTGGCCAGACCCAACATTAGGCGACTAGCGGAACGTAGCACCTGCTTGGTCAGACCCAACATTAGGCGACTTGCGGAACATAGCACCTGCTTGGCCAGACCATTATTGTTTTGGACGTCCTGACTTTTGCCTGTTCCCTTTCTGGGGTACACATGTCCTGTTTCAGGGTAGGAGGCTTTGATAATGGAGAGTCTTTTCATGCACGGAGCAGCTTGGTTCCTTATGCAACACTATTCCCTTTCTACCCGGCTGCTATTGTGGTATAGGCTAACGATGTAATGCATTTCTTTCTTGATTAGGAGGAGACATTTCAATTGAATGGTGTCCTTTATTGTACCCGATGATAAAGGTAGCAAGAAGCATAATGAGATGGGGGTCTGAGTCTTATGCTGGGAACCCTTTCAGGCCAATAAAGGCTTGGGAGATAAAGCATCGTACTCCTGTGTGCCCTGCTTGTTGAAAGCATTACAATCAGGGGTCAACTTACTGCGGTGTGGTCTCCCCTACCCTTCTCCCAGCTCCTGTTATGGCTGGACCCCTGGTCAATCTAGTGAGGGTGCTCCAGCTGGCTTCCCCTCCCCTGCTCTCTTCTTTCCCCCTCTTGCACCCCACCTCCCCACCCCCTCTATTCTAGCTGGCAGAGCACATTTAAAGGCTCCATATACACACCCTTCATCTTCATGATGGCGCATTCATGTCGGCACTACAGTTCTGATGGTTGGTGTACTGGAGTGAATGCTTGATGAAATAAACAGCCCTCCTAATCTACACTGCCTCCATCTTCATTGCAACAGATCTTAAAATAATCTGATGGCCCGCCCAATGCCAGGACTCGAGGGCTGGATCCATGTCGGATTTGCAGGATAACCCTCATTAATATTCATGAGATAAATTTGCGTACAATGATTCTAAATGTATGCAAATATTGTCTCATGAATATTAATGAGGGTTATCCTGAAAACCCATCAGGTTTCTGGCCCTCGAGGCCTGGAATTGGACAACCCTGAAGGTTGTTCTTCCAAAATCAACCTGTCATGAACACGGCTTCTCCGTCTGCATTAGAGGCTAGCTTAAACCTGGTTGTGGTTTATGCAACAGCCACACCAGGTGTGCTAGTACGGCTGCACCTCCAGTTGCGAACTGAAAGTTCCTTCCTTTTGCTCTCCATGCTTTAGGCAACCTGTGGACTTGCAGAGGTTTTGGCCTACAACTCCCATGATACCGTACCTTTGACTGTGCTGGCTCGGGCTGCTGGGAGTTGTAGGCCACAATAGCTTTTGTGTCAGAAGTTGGCCTCTGCTGCTCTAATATGCAGTCGAGGCTTCCCATTTTTGTTTCAGAGTTGACACTTACTGCTCCTTCAACAAGTTGGTGACAGTTTCCTTAGTTTGGTAAGGAAATACAACTAAATGATTAGGAGGACCAACGCAACGCTAGATAGCCTTTTCCATGTTTGTTAGACACTCCTGGCGAGATGAACTAGGTGTAATCTACACTGGAAGAGTGCACCTGAGCCTGCACGATGTGCCGGAACCGACCGTAGCACAAGACCTTCCATGGTACCTTGCACTGTAACAGGGCACTGCAACCTGCAGCTCCGCCCATGACTTGGACCATAACTCCCATGATTCGCCATGATTGACTAAACTGGCTAGGGCTGATGGGAGCTGTAGTCCAAAACATCTAGAGAGCCAAAGGTTGCAGATCGCGATCTATGAGTGACCTCCATGCATCAGTGGACCGATTTAAAAAGAATAATCAACCTTTATTTTTATCTTTAAAGTTGAAAGGAGAAGAAGATACAACATCAACTACCGGATCAAGGAACTGGGCACGCTCATTCCACGGTCCAACGATCCGTGAGTACCTACAGATGCCTTCTATTAATTTGCATCATTTAGTTCCAAGACCATCGGTAGCTTAATACATTGGTTCTTAATGGGGGTCATTTTTCCTTCGCTATCTGAACGAAACCCGACTCCTCGCTAATGCCGCTTATATATCAATCCTATTTTATTATTTAGTGCATAAATTGCCTTATTTTTCAATTATCGAAAGTATGTTTCATTTTGAAACCGGGTACATCTCAACAAACCAAAATCCTTTAACGCTTTAATGCCTTCACAATACACTGACATTAATGTCTTCTGTTTTGGGTGGTCCAGGGGCCGCAACGCCCCACGATCTGAGTCAATAGGCCCGAGTCAAGCGAGAACGTTTAACCAGGGTGGGGCGACATTGCCATCCTCTGCAGCCCGCCCCGGAACTAATTACTGGGGTGTGCACCCCGGGAAAGAAACAAGGGCTCAAGAAAACCAACATTAAAACCGAGTAGATTTCCTTGAATGATATTCTAACAAAACCCAAGGTCGCCACTGTGCGAGAATGAGTTCTGAGTGGTGGGAAGTCATTCTGGAGCAAATCATGGTTTGATTAATACCGGAGACCAGTCTCTAAGCCCGGACCGGGATTGGAACCCGTGTTGCTCTGTGTTGTCTTGATTCCAAGACAAATCAATTGCCTTTGATCTATCCTACCAGCCAATGGCGGTCCAAAGCTGAAGACCAATTAACTGAACCTAAGAAGGAAAAAAACCTCTGAAATTCCATGGCAACTGTTTAGTTATTGTGCGGTATCTGCCTGCAATGGGCGACCCCAGAATGCATGCTGCACATACCTGACTCTTGGGGTGTATTCGCTGCCCTGGCAGCGAGCTCGTGCAGAGTCCAATCAGGGGAAAAGTGTCCAGCAGAATAGTGGCCGGCGGGAAATTTCAGTTCCATCCGGCACGCCACTGGTACACAGCGTGACCAGATGTCCCGGTTTTGCCAGGACTGTCCCGGTATTTGGTGCTCTGTCCCCCTTTCTCAAGATTATGTTCCCATTGGAAACTGAAGTGGGGCCTGGGTTTTTTGTAGTAGGTCTTTGTAGCTGGCAGGCAGGTATGCCCAACACTGCACTGTAGAAATGCTGCATTTTACAATTTAAGATAATGTTAGTCTGTGAGAAATTAATTATAATATGTGTTTCTTTGAACAGTAACACTTAAGCCCTCTTCTCCTCGGGGCGCTACTGAAGTGTAGTGCCTTGACAGCTACTTTCAAGTGTTAGTCCTACTTTTATGTTAGTGGCCTTGTCCCGGTTTTTTACTTTTTTTATCTGGTCACCCTACACTTAAGCCCTCTTCTCAGGACGCAACTGAAGTGTAGTGCCTTGACAGACACTTTCAAGGGTTAGTCCTACTTTTATGTTAGTTGCCCTGTCCTGGTTTTTTACTTTTTTTATCTGGTCACCCTAATGGAACGCCCGATGGAAATGGCGCTCGTAGGTAGAGGTTACCTCAGTTATCCCACCCCAGGGAGGCATTCAGGGAACTCTTGACAGAATGAGCGCGTCTCTCTGGACCCCTATTAGGTGGTTCCACTCAAAAACGGAAGCAGGAAAGTATTCTGCGACCTTCTCACCAGAACAAATGATTTCATAGGTCCGATAGGTATGTGAAGGAGTGGGGGTGCTCCAAGTACCAGGAGGGGTTGGGTAGGGGAGATGATGGCAGTGGGCAGGATAAATCTTGGTGTCCCCGATGGGAAGGGACCTTAAAGTGGGACAGAGGTTTGGGGTACCCCGTGTAAGACACGAGTGGGATTGTGTCACCGTCCATGAAGAAATAAAAGTTGCTCATGGCACCCACGCCCCTTTTAGGAGGAGCAGGTGGTTGCGCGTGGGCCGCGCCACAACGGGTAGGTGGAGCAGTTTAGGGAGGAGCGGGCGGGACACCGGTGACATCATTGACAGCAGAAAGGTGGTCACGGAAACATGACCCGCCGATCCCTCACAAAGAACCCCCAGAATAAGATCTGTTTAAGGCGGGTCGGAAGGCGGATCTTGATCTCCCACCATAACTGGTGCCGGCTTTCCAGACAAGGAGAGAAAAGGCAAACAGCAAACACAGGCCACTGCGGCCCAGCGGGGCAAATTATTTCCGCGAGATCCCCCTGTGGAGCACCCGGTGCAAAAGCCAGCACGGGGCAGGTGGTGGAGGGCCATGCGAGGGCCCTTCTCCTCCATGTAGGAGGGGCTATTGGGCCTCCGCTAGGGGAGTCTAGTACCCCCAATATCGTCACAAGCCTCTGCGGGGACACATCCAGGGCACCCCCACATTACATCTACCTTGCAAGAGCCTAAATATGTCCAGAGGGTTGCATTACACCGTCGCCACTGATAACCCGGAAAGAAATAGGGGGTGAGGTGGTGGTGGGGGGCTATATGTGCCACATCTAGGCTGTCTATCGCATGCCGCATGGCTGGACGGCTCCTCGGCTCCATCAGGCGCGGCTGCTACTGCGAATACGGAACGGTATCAGCACTAGGGCAGACTCTGCCCTGTTGCAAACATGCATTGCAAGAATGCACTTTCGCACTAGCGTCAACCTTGCCCTTGCACTAGTGCAACGCTCTTGTATTGACGCTCCAGATATGCAATGCTGTATCACGTGGGTGAAAAAGCCTGCAGCAGCCGTGTCATGCGCACTCTGAAACTGCAAACGCTGAACAGGCGAATCAACCACCAATGCTATAGTGCCATTATAAATTACCACCCGTGGTAAGATGCCACCAATGCTATAGTGCCATTATAAATTACCACCCGTTGTAAAATACCACCAATGCTACAGTGCCATTATTAATTAGTGCCGGTGGTAAAACACCACCAAAGCTATATTGCAATTATGAATTACCAGCAGCGGTAAAATACTGCCAATGCTATAGTGCCAGTAATTACTGTCAGTGGTAAAATACCACCAGTTAAAGTGCCATTAATTAGTGCCAGTGGTAAAACAGCACCAATGTTATAGTGCCATTATACATTTCCACCCGAGGTAAAATACCACCAATGCTATAAGGCTATTATTAATTACTGCCAGTGGTAAAATACCACCAATTACAGTGCCATTATTAATCAGTGCCAGTGGTCAAATACCACCAAAGCTATATTGCCATTATAAATTACAGCCAGTGGTAAAATACCACCAATGCTATAGTGCCATTATAAATTACCACCCATGGTAAAATACCACCAATGCTATTGTGACATTAATAATTACCACAAATGCCATAGTGCCATTACAATTACTACCAGTGGTAAAATACCACCAATGCTATAGTGCCATTATTAATAACCGCCAGTGGGAAAATACCACCAATGCTATAGGGCCATTATTAATGACCATGCGTGATAAAATAGCACGAATGCTAAAGTGCTATTATACATTACCACCAGTGGCCAAATACCACCAATGCTATAGTGCCATTATAATTTACCACCAGGGGTAAAATACCACCAATGCTACAGTGCCATTATTACCGCCAGTGGTAATAGTCCACCAACGATATAGTGCCTTTAGTAATTACTGCAGGTGGTAAAATACCACCAATGCTATAGTGACGTTATAAATTACTGCCAGTGGTAAAAAAACCACCAATACTATACTGCTATTATAAATGGCTGCAGGGATAACATACCAGCAATGCATATTGACCTGTATAATGAATGCCAGCATGAAATACCCCCAAATGTTATATTACCAATGGTCACAATTACTGTCCAGAATGACATCATCTCTGACTGATCAAGAGGCGTGAAAATGTGTCCTGCTAAGTTAATGATGGAGGTATTTGTGCTGCAGGAGCCATTATCAGCCCATGAGATTTAAATGCATTCTGGCCAGTGGTATTTTCTATTTCTTGCAGTATTGTTTTTCTGCCAGAAAGGCATGGAAACACGCCTACCACTAGGTGTATCTGTACTGCCTGTGGTTGCTAACCCTGGTGGCTGTTTACCACCCAAGTAATAGATCAGTACCTGGTGGAGGAACAGCTTGGTCTTATCTAGGCCCTTCTTGGTATGCACACGGACGTCATTTGGGGGTTGCCAGGGGTCACACCTGTGGCCCCTGTGCTCTCCCTTGCTACCCCTGTAGTCTCCTTTGATACCCATAAAAAAAGATTTTATTACATTGAAGCTCATGGGCTATGGCCAGTGCCATGTGGCTCTTCGTTTCTGAAGTGGCTGGCCCTTTTGTTGAGGCCTCTTTAAAAAAAAACAGGGGGTTTCACAAGTTAACACTTTGAGCAGTGACCCTAAATGAGAAAGAATAGGAATAACAAATCAATTGGTTGACTTATTAAAGGGGTGAAAGGTCGTGTTCTATCACTTTCCATCAGGTCACTTCAGGGTGGGGTCAAATGACATCACTTCCTGTGATGTCATCAGATGTCATGTGATGTCACTTCCGCCACCCCTGGCATTTTGGTGAAATGACGTCCCTGGGTATGCATTCAGTGCGGTTATAAAAACAGTGCAATATTACTTGATATTGGTAAACCTTAAACACATTCCATATGGACTGTGCACTCGAACGTCCTGTTTGATAGAAAGCATCTTATCTGCCCATCCTAACACATTATTTTTTCGAAGTATGAGGTTAAAAGTCTGCCCGAACATACAATAGAAGCGCGACTCAAGGTGCCCACTATTTGCATAATCCCTTTATTTCAAGAACCCCCCACTAGAAATGAAAAAAGCACTTCAAATGATCTTCCCAAAATTAAGCTAAAGCTCTTAAAAAGTGTACATTATTTCCGAGTTCATTAATGTAGAAATATGGTGCGTAGATTCTAATCTGAAAGTTGATAATAAAAGTAATTTTTCTAAAAATATAAAAAAACCTGTAATGGTGGAATCATACGGCTGCGCCGGGCTTCCCACAAAAAGTCTCTTTATTGCTTTCTTTTGACACTTATTTTCATTCTGGGATTAATTTGACTGCATAAGCGCTTCTTAACTATTCTATTAAAATTTCCATTCAGAAGTAATAATATCCAAGAGTGAATAATAGGCAGGTAAATCATTATTTCTGCTGGATGTGAAAGGATTTGCGGGCTCTGCTGATGCGCCGAATGCTGAAAGAGACTGTCTTTACATTATGCAGTGACATGCGCTGGAACAAAGGGACAATCCTGAAGGCCTCGGTGGAGTACATCAAGTGGCTACAAAAAGAACAACTGAGGTCCCGGGAAATGGAGGCGCGACAGAAGAAATTAGAGCAGGTGAACCGGCGACTCCTCCTTCGAATTCAGGTTGGTCGTCAAATCATTTTGTCACGATACAATGACTTGGAAATTGTCACCACCCAATCATTCCCGCTCTGATCAACTTCTCATGAAACTGGCCTACGCCTTTGATTTAAGTTGAATTGCAAACAACTCGTTGTCCCTTTTCAGACCGTCTCACTGCCTAAGAAAAGTTCATTGAGGAGGTTTTTTAATGAGATTTCTACCTTGCATTTGTATTTCCCGACTATCCGGTCTCATGAAGCAGAATTTCATCTTTTGAGGCGCATCAATACAGTGTTGAATGTTATTGTGCATGCACGCAATTGAAAAAGGTGTCGACAAAGGTTTCGATCATAATGAAAAGTAAAGTGTGCGATTTATTTGCACTTCATTGCAAATTCTCACCTGCATTAAGGGGTTTCCGGCTCTTTGCAAAAACAATATGGCTCCATGTGGAACTATTCAGAAAAGTGCCTATAAGAGACGTTGCATCTCAAACAGACAATGAGGCTGCCTTCGGACCGCTAATAAGAAATATCTGTAGCAGGTGAATCTCTCTCGTTCCATTTTAATACTTCCAAGACAACATGCTGATCACATTAGGAAAATCATTACAAATACAAGCCATTTTAGACAAACGCTTTTCTAGGAACCCCTTACCAGATTCTATGCCAGCGATGATCGTACCCCATTAATTGGAAGGGGCGAGCCTCTGTGTAACCATAACATATTCAATACTATTATTACTTTCTGGTGTTGTGGTATTAGTTGCATCATTAACAGTAATAGTCATTCTAGTTGTAGCCGTGTAAGTAAGTAATATAACTAGGTCTTGTTTAAAAAAAATAGGGCTCCTGGTTGGGAGCCTATTCTACCCAGGAGGGTTACTAAACTAATGTTTAACGAGGTGCCAGTTCTTCTTGATGGTCCTCTGGATCAATTGACTCAGTGGTCCAAAAGTGGTGACACAGACTATCCTCCCCAGATTCTTTTTGGGTTTGTTTTCCAGGCAGATTTCTCTTGGTGTATGTCTGGCCCTCTTTTTAGCTTGGCTGATAGATTTTTGAGGGTAGCCTCTTCCTGTTAGACGTTTGGTCAATCAACCGCGTGTTGTTGGAATTTGTCTAAATCTGTGCAGTTCCTTCGTATACGCAAAAATTGTCCATACGGTAAGTTATACTTCAAACCCATTGGGTGATAACTTTGAAAGTGTAATAGACTGCTGCGATCAGTGGGTTTACGAAATAGTTCAGTCTTCAGTAGATCGCCTGTCCTGTAGATGTGAAGGTCCAAGAAATCTATTTGGTGGTGGTCCGAATGTATAGTAAACTTGATATGTGGATTCCTCGCATTGATCCAACTGTGGAAACTTTGTAGTTCAAGGGGTCTGCCTTTCCATACGATAATGATGTCATCAATGAACCGTTTCCATAAGGAGATGTTCTCCAGGTAAGGGTTCTCAGTCGTGAATACCAGATGTGGCACATCAAGCCCTCCTAGGAACGGCTGAAACACTGTGGTGTAGACGCATTACCCCCAACTGCAGTATATTCACGCTGCCTAACATAGAGAAAACTATTTGTGTCCTTGAAATTTATATGTGATGTTACAAATGTCGAATTGTTTATGTGTTTGCTAGTTTTATGTGAACTTCATGGCAAACGACACCTGAGGTTGAGTTTGTCCCTCACACACAAAGTGGTTTTTGTGCCAAGAAACTTTTGGTTTCGTGTGTTGTAAATAGTTTCTGTTCTTCCGGCCAAATACTGTTTTTGATGTTATCTCTTGAGTGCCTATTTTATGTTGAACTGTACAACTCTAGATAAAGAACAAGATTGATTCTACACAGAGTTTGAATATGTAATTCTTTCTTTATGCAGAGGTTGAAAAAAATCAGCAGTATTCTGGGAGCACTTTTTTTCTTGGACCTATTCAATTGTAACTTTTGTTTCCTAACTAGGTCTTGTGACATTAGCATTTGCGGAAGTTGTAGAAGAAGGAGTTAACGTAGTACTAAACCAGTCTTTGCAAGTGTAGTGATAGCAATAGAAGCATTAGTTATAGTAGTATGAATATAAATAAAAGTAGAAGCAATCGTAGTGATAGTATGTGTGATCCCACTCGAAGGAGTGCATGTAGTAGTTATGGACACAATCAGAGTATTGGCAGGAGTAAAAGTAGCATTGATCCTATAAGTAGCAATAGTTGCAACTGTAGTGCTAGCAATGGAATGGGATATAGCAATGGCAATGGGAGCAGTACAACTAGCATTAGTCATATTAGTAGAAGAGTATGTAGACAAGAAGTAGTAAAAGTAGCATTAGACATACCAGCAAGATTAGATGAAGACACAGTCATAAAAGTAATAGGAGTTCCCTAAATCGTAGGTATAGAAGCAGGTTCCAAAGTGCCCTTAATCGTACAAGGACAGTATTTGCAATAGTACTGATAAAAAAAGAAAAGTAATTATAATAGTGGTAAGACCAGTAGTAAAAGTAGCATGAGTAATTTCAGTAGAGTATTAGTAGCTGCAGAAGCTAACATGATATGATAGTAGTAAGCATTATATTACTATTAGAAGCTTTCATATTGTTAATCCAAGAAGCAGTACAAGTAGTATTACCCATATTACTAGACATCTTGGTAGTTGAAGCAAACATGATAGTAGTAAGCATTAAATTACTAGTAGAAGCTATCATATTGTTAATGCAAGAAGTAGTACAAGTAGCATTAGTCATATTACAAGACGTATTGGTAGTTGAAGCAAACATGATAGTATTAAGCATTATATTGCTAGTAGAAGCTATAATATTGTTAATGCAAGAAGTAATACAAGTAGCATTAGTCATATTACTAGACGTATTGGTAGTTGAAGCAAACATGATAGTAGTAAGCATTATATGATTGGTAGTAGCTATCTTAGTGCCAATACAAGCTGTAGTAAAAGAAGCATTAGTCATGTTAGCAGAAGTAATAGTCGCTGGAGAAGCACACGTTAGCAGTATACTTCATAATGCTAGTAAAAGCTATCATTGCTACTATAGGCTGCAGTAAACGTAGCATTAGTCATATTGGAAGAAGTATTAGTAGTTGTAGAGTTGGGTTGGACTATAACATCATAGTCTCTGATTAGTCTTTTCCAAGTTACGTTTTTCCAGAGAGTTAGCCTTCGTCTCTGATTGATGCACCACTGTGGGTGGCTTTCTGATTTGCAGGTCAGTACCGTGTGGTTTCCCTGGGTTTACCTTTGAGGAGTCTTGTGCAGCTCTTTCCAGTGCGTGTTACCCTTGTCTGCATTGTCAGAGTTCTCAGCCCACCTTGGTATCTTGGTTTCTTATGTCCCATCTTGGGAATGGGTTGTTCTCACCCTATCCTGTTGTTTGGCCTCTCATACTCGGCCTTGGGGTTTGGTTTGTGGTAACTTGCTGTGGATTCACATGCCCCACCTTGGGGTATATTTGTTCTCACCCCTTCCTGGGGTATGTTTGGCCTTCCCCTCCCACATCTACCGGAGCCCTCGCTTACCTTGTTCTCTGCTGCTGTCTTCCTCGGGCAGACCGAGACCTTCGGCCATGATTAGCATCGGGGTGTCGCCCTCGTAACTTGGTGGTTCTTGTTTCTCAGACGACGGTCGGTCTTTTGGTTCGAGACCCCCAGAGTGTCCCCGGCTTCTTTCTCTGCCAGCGTCTCGTCTTCCATGGTCCTCTCTGCATGGTCAAACACGACGCCTGACGTCGGTCTGTCTTCTCTAGGCGCACTTCCCAGAAGGCAGTGTTAGGCTTAGTGGGCTCACTTCCCTTGTCAGGTGTTGTTGACACTGAACAAACACATTGCACTACCTGCCTCAGTGGGACTCTGCCTCCTGAAATCATAACGCTCTGCTTGCTGCAAACATGGAGACTGCGGATGCACATTGTTGCTGAACACCAACAGTGCTATGCCTGTCTCAGTTGGGTATCAGGGATCTCAGAAGGCTCGTATGAATTAGGTACTAACAGTAGCCCAAAAAGGAGCACACACAGGGCAAGGATTAACGCTGTTTATTACAGCTGGGCAAGCACAAATCAAACAGAACAGTGGAACTGAATTGGTTGTTGAAAGCTGACAAGCTGGCACACAGCAGACATCATTTGTGTACTGCTAATACAATGTATAAACAGTTATAAACAGTTGTACTTCAAACTTCATGTCTTTGCAGTTCCCACAAAGCTTACTGGTCAGAATACGTCAAACCCCTATAGCTAAATATACGTTAGTCAAACATGATTGGAGCAAACAGACCTGCCCTCTCCCAGCTCATTTCCTCCCTGTTTGGCACCACATTGCTTCCCACTCCACCCGCAAACAGTTTGCAATTAGTATTAACAGTTTTGTGTTGACCTCTGGGCCTTTATTGATGTGCCATTGGTCAGCACCAAAGAGGAAGGAACACCAGACACCCTGAACTAGTGGGAAGGGAGACATTCACATGGAATCTGCAAGATAACGGCAGGAACACTTTGGGGGCTGGCTACTTTTCAAGGACACAGAACGGATCTTCTGATTGGTTCTTTTTCTAACACATCTCCATTCCACATCCTCGTTCCCATACCCGCTGGCCAAGGGGTGATTTGAAACCTCCTTGGTGCCATGCAAGTGTCGCTCTGGGTCTGATCGATTTCCCTAGCTCCCACGAGTAGCCGTGGGGCTGGCTTGCCGGCCTTGATTACATCACCTGGTGCTGTTTCAAGCGACTGCGGTCGGCTGGGGACGAGCAACCTGAGTTCAGCTCCCCCCCCTCAACCGTGGTGCATGAGCCATGTGTTCATGGTGGGCCTGGTGGGGGAGGCCCAACCTGTGGGGCCCCCATGAGCAGCGTTTACCTGCGGTTTTGCTCTCTTCGCATGTGTGCATACAGGTTCCTTGTGTCCATGATGTGAAATATACAGAGTGTCAGCCCTTGTTCCTCTCCACGTCCGGTCCGGGGCTGGCGACAGCTCCCATAGTCCCCTCTGTCCCCCACCCCTCTGAGGAGTCTCTGACCGTCGCTCTTATTCCCGCAATTAGTAGGTGCGCCCCCTGTCTGGTGCTGAATCAGCACCTTCATTACTGCCTGCCAACACAACATTCTGCTTGCTGCAAATATGGAGAATGTGGCCTTGATACTAAACAGCAGATATTTCTGCAATGCAGAAAATGGTGAAACATGTTCTTTCTGGATCCCAGAGAGACCACATTGCCATTAAAGTGTTTGTAAGGCTACACAAGAGAAAGTAAGTTATTGAAAGTAATGGATCGTATACAATTGTATGCTTGAGTAAGACATCGGCAGTGACATACCTGATGACATGTGTCAAGTCCTCATAAATTGCCATTTTAGCTGTAATCATTGATTTCCTGATCTATGCATTTGATCGTTATTTAAGTTCCATTGCTTCCTTTACATGTTAATTTTGGTCGTTTTCTTTTTAGTTTTGTATTGTAATGCTAGAGTCACTTTTCATTGCAGTGAGATGGACAAGCAGAACGACTCAGCAGTTAGTTCGATAGATGCATAAATGAGATAGATATATAGGAGAGATGGAGGGATAGATGGAGATAAACATAGGTAGTTCAGTAGATAAATAGGTTGATGTGTGCACATGTAGGTAGATAGATGGATGCGAGATAGTTAGGTAGGGACATGGATAGGTAAATAGGTGGAAAGATGGATGGCTGGAGAGATTGATAGATGCTGGATAAGGAGGGATATCGATAGATAGGGGGAGAGAAGGCTGGTGATATAGATAGAGAGGCCAGTACATAAACATGTAGATAGGTAGATGGATGGATGGAGAGATTGGTAAAGATAGGTAGAGATTGGTAGGTAGGCAGATGGATGGATGGAGAGATTGGTCGATGATGGATCAATAGATAGGTAGAGATTGGGAGGTAGGCGGATGGATGGATGAATGGATAGATTGATAGATACTGGATAGGTAAAAATTGGTAGATAGGCGGAGAGATGGATGGTTGGAGAGATTGACAGATGATGGATATATAGGTAGAGATTGGTAGAGAGCTGGATGGATAGGTGTAGAGATGGATTGTTGGAGTGATTGATAGATGCTCGGTCGAAAGGCGGTGAGATGGATGTTGCAGAGATTGCTAGAGGATGGATAGATAGGTAGAGATTGGTAGATAGGTGGAGAGCTGGATGGATGGATAGGTGGTGAGATGGATGGTACGTGGTACACCTTCCAAAGTGCCCTGGTAGGAGAGATTGATAGATGCTCGGTAGAAAGGTAGAGATTAGTAGATAGGTGGAAAGATGGATGGCTGGAGAGATTGATAGATGCTGGATAAGTAGGGATATCGATAGATAGGGGGAGAGAAGGCTGGTGATATACATAGGCAGGCCAGTACATAAATATGTAGATAGGTAGATGGATGGATGGAGAGATTGGTCGATGATGGATCAATAGATAGGTAGAGATTGGTAGGTAGGCAGATGGATGGATGGAGGGATTGATAGATGATGAATAGATAGGTAGAGATTGGTAGATAAGCAGAAAGATGGATGGTTGGAGAGATTGATAGATAATGGATAGGTAAAGATTGGTAGATAGGCGGCGAGATGGATGGTTGGAGAGATTGATAGATGCTGGTTAGATAGGTAGATAGACAGAGATGGATGCTTGCAGAGATGATAGATGCTGGATAGGTAGAGATTGGTAGATGGGCGGAGAGATGGATGGTTGGAGAGATTGATAGATGATGGATAAATAGGTAGAGATTGGACGAACGGCAGAGAGAGGGATGGTTGGAGAGATTAATAGATGCTGGATAGGTAGAGATTGGTACATAGGTCGGAGAAATGAATGGTTGAAGATATTGATAGATGCTGGGTAGGTAGAGATTGGTAGATAGGCGAAGAGACGGATGGTTGGAGAGATTGATAGATGCTGGATAGGTAGAGAATGGTAGATAGGCAGAGAGATGGATGGCTGGAGGGATTGATAGATGCTGGATAGATAGGTAGGTAGAGATTGGTAGTTAGGTGGAGAGAGGGAAGGTTGCTGAGATTGATAGATGCTGGACAGGTAGAGATTGGTAGATGGGCGCACAGATGGATGGTTGGAGAGATTGATAGATGCTGGATAGATAGGTAGAGATTGGTAGATAGGTGGAGAGATGGATGGTTGGAGGGATTGATAGATGCTGGATAGATAGGTAGATATTGGTAGATAGGCAGAGAGATGGATGGTTGGAGAGATTGATAGATGCTGGATAGGTAGAGATTGGTAGATGGGCGGACAGATGGATGATTGGAGAGATTGATAGATGGTGGATAGATAGGTAGAGATTGGTAGAGAGCTGGATGGATAGGTGTAGAGATGGATTGTTGGAGTGATTGATAGATGCTCGGTCGAAAGGCGGTGAGATGGATGTTGCAGAGATTGCTAGAGGATGGATAGATAGGTAGAGATTGGTAGATAGGTGGAGAGCTGGATGGATGGATAGGTGGTGAGATGGATGGTACGTGGTACACCTTCCAAAGTGCCCTGGTAGGAGAGATTGATAGATGCTCGGTAGAAAGGTAGAGATTAGTAGATAGGTGGAAAGATGGATGGCTGGAGAGATTGATAGATGCTGGATAAGTAGGGATATCGATAGATAGGGGGAGAGAAGGCTGGTGATATACATAGGCAGGCCAGTACATAAATATGTAGATAGGTAGATGGATGGATGGAGAGATTGGTCGATGATGGATCAATAGATAGGTAGAGATTGGTAGGTAGGCAGATGGATGGATGGAGGGATTGATAGATGATGAATAGATAGGTAGAGATTGGTAGATAAGCAGAAAGATGGATGGTTGGAGAGATTGATAGATAATGGATAGGTAAAGATTGGTACATAGGCGGCGAGATGGATGGTTGGAGAGATTGATAGATGTTGGTTAGATAGGTAGATAGACAGAGATGGATGCTTGCAGAGATGATAGATGCTGGATAGGTAGAGATTGGTAGATGGGCAGAGAGATGGATGGTTGGAGAGATTGATAGATGATGGATAAATAGGTAGAGATTGGTACATAGGTCGGAGAAATGAATGGTTGAAGATATTGATAGATGCTGGGTAGGTAGAGATTGGTAGATAGGCGAAGAGACGGATGGTTGGAGAGATTGATAGATGCTGGATAGGTAGAGAATGGTAGATAGGCAGAGAGATGGATGGCTGGAGGGATTGATAGATGCTGGATAGATAGGTAGGTAGAGATTGGTAGTTAGGTGGAGAGAGGGAAGGTTGCTGAGATTGATAGATGCTGGACAGGTAGAGATTGGTAGATGGGCGCACAGATGGATGGTTGGAGAGATTGATAGATGCTGGATAGATAGGTAGAGATTGGTAGATAGGTGGAGAGATGGATGGTTGGAGGGATTGATAGATGCTGGATAGATAGGTAGATATTGGTAGATAGGCAGAGAGATGGATGGTTGGAGAGATTGATAGATGCTGGATAGGTAGAGATTGGTAGATGGGCGGACAGATGGATGATTGGAGAGATTGATAGATGGTGGATAGATAGGTAGAGATTGGTAGATAGGCGGAGAGATGGATGGTTGGAGTGATTAATAGATGCTGGATAGATAGGTAGAGATTGGTAGTTAGGCGGAGAGAGGGAAGGTTGCTGAGATTGATAGATTGATGGATGGATAGATAGAGATTGGTAGATAGGTGGAGAGATGGATCGATGGTTGGAGGGATTGATAGATGCTGGATAGATAGAGATTGGTAGATAGGCAGAGAGAGGGATGGTTGGAGAGATTGAAAGATGCTGGATAGATAGGTAGAGAATGGTAGATAAGCGGACAGATGGATGGTTGGAGAGATTGATAGATGCTGGATAGATAGGTAGAGAATGGTAGATAGGCGGAGAGAGGGATGGTTGGAGAGAATGATCGATGCTGGATAGATAGGTAGAGATTGGTAGTTAGGCGGAGAGAGGGAAGGTTGCTGAGATTGATAGATTGATGGATGGATAGATAGAGATTGGTAGATAGGTGGAGAGATGGATCGATGGTTGGAGGGATTGATAGATGCTGGATAGATAGAGATTGGTAGATAGGCAGAGAGAGGGATGGTTGGAGAGATTGAAAGATGCTGGATAGATAGGTAGAGAATGGTAGATAAGCGGACAGATGGATGGTTGGAGAGATTGATAGATGCTGGATAGATAGGTAGAGTATGGTAGATAGGCGGAGAGAGGGATGGTTGGAGAGAATGATTGATGCTGGATAGATAGGTAGAGATTGGTAGATAGGCAGAGAGATGGATGGTTGGAGAGAATGATTGATGCTGGATAGATAGGTAGAGATTGGTAGATAGGTGGAGAGAGGGATGGATGGTTGGAGGGATTGATAGATGCTAGATAGATAGGTAGAGATTGGTAGATAGGCAGAGATATGGCAGGAGATCTACATAGGCAGGCCAGTATATACATGCACACACTGTTGTGTTGCACCGTGCATCCGAACCCGAAGCCCTGGGGCAGAGTGTGGCATTCTAAATGAAGCCGTGCCATCAGCGCGCGGAGTAAGAGGGCTCCTGCTTTATATAACCTGACAGGGTGACATGGAGGAATTAATGCACACGTGTCTGGGCAGCATCCGGCGACCCTGGGACTTTGTGAGTAATTAATGAGTGGCGCTGTCGCCTGCATTCTATGTCACCTCTCAGCGGCTCAGCACTCTGTGACTGTCACATCACTTGTGCTTGAAATACTGCACGTGCCCGCGTGATGGACGGCTCGCAGGCACTCCCTCTGCGTGCGCCATGATTGCGCGGCTTCACTCCTGGCTCTCATCTCCTTGGAGTCGCTGCTATTCTATTGGCAGCTGGCGCACCAGCTCTGATCCGGGCTAGCTTGGCATAGCCGGCTGAAGGAAGGCGCTAATTCTTCTTTTTTCACTAATTCAGAATAACATCTTTCCTGGAACTATTCCTTGCTGCGCAGGGGTTTCGCTTTCTAGATCAAAAATCATGAGCCAGGTGCGAAGGCCAGCGAGTTAAGCGCTCTCCTCGGATCTGAGCGTTAAGCTTGCATGTTGCAAGTTCAAATCCCAGGAGGGCAGACTCAGCCCATCACCCTTCTGAGAACGACAACTTGTATTAATAAGAGACACTATTACAGCGCTTGGAAGCAGGCGGAATGAGACGTGAAGCCCTGTATAAATAAAAAAAAATGTATTGGCAAAGGGGGACTAGCGAGGTTCAGCACAAGAACCTATAAAGCTTGGGTGTAGTGAAGAAAGCTGCAGGTGAATGCAGGGGGCGGGATTTGCCAAATCTGTCGCCAGGGAGGTAGAACTAGATACACATTTTTGCAAGCACACTGCGCATAGACACTAATAAAACCAGTTGGTATAGTGATTTTTAATCGACACTGAGGTAGCCTGACACGTGTTTCGGGCACTGGCCCTTCCACTGAGGCTGTAGTCAGATGTAGTGCAAATGTGAACCTAATTGAAGGTAAGTGATTTAAGATGGATTTATCATGGGCCCCACTGTCATTTGCAGTGCAACAAGAAAATAAGGAAGCTCCAGATACATTTCTCAGCGGAAACGCTGCAGACACGCGCAAACGCTTCCTTATTTTCTCGCTGCCGTGGTCATTGCATCTGGTCATTGCATCAAATGAAATAGCATCGAATGTCATAGCAGAGAAAAAAAAGCATCGGAAAAAAAACCTCGAATGCATTTTTTTCATGTAAAGGGTTTAAGTTTAATTAAAATGGGGGTTATAGGTTAAAAAAGAGTGATTGGGGGCCCATAAAAAACAATGAAAAACAAATGCATTCGATGTTTTTTTCGATGCTTTTTCTCTCTGGTATGACATTCAATGCCATTTCATTCGACGCAATGACCATAAACCCTGTGTTTGCTGGACCCCTGCTGCAAAGGCTGGCTGCCTGGTCGCTTCTGAGTCCTACAGGGGCCATGCCATCCGCCTACCAGTCTTCCGCAGCACCCCACTTCCCGCACACCTCTCCATGACTAGCCTGCTCCACCCCTGTTCCTCGCACTTCACTCTTACTCCCTGCGCACTTGCCCTCCATCGGCTCCCCTAGCACTTACACTGCACTATACCTAGGGCCTCCTCTCCCCCCATGCACTTTATCTACTGCGCTTGCACAAGCCGAATGTCACAAGGCCTGCGAGGACCGTTTCTTGTTGTTTTATCCTCTCCTGTTCCCCCTGCTCCTTTGTCTTGTGGCGCCTGGAAAGCCTTTCGGCTTTTTAAGCGCCTTACAAATGTCAAACAAATAAAATAAAATAAAGCCCCATAATGTTTGCACTTCTTTGACTCTTGAAACTGGTGCAGCCAATAGGGGACCTGATTACTGAAGCCCAGAAATACACTGCACGCATCATTGACTTTGCAATCACTCAATGTCATTCAACGTCTTTACCCTAGACACCCTTTTCTCCTTTTATAAGTCTTATCTTCAGTTGTTTCTCAAATGTTTTCACACATACAAGTTACCTTTCCATTTCAAAGTAAATCGAAATGCTTTTTGTGTGAATTAATTTGGTCTCACCCTATAAGCAGATGGTATGTTCTAATAGCATTATTGACTACTTTTGAGGTCAATAACGGTTGTTAAAAGAACTTTGCTTAGGATGCATACATTGGAAATTAGTGATTCATCGTTATTGACTGCAAATGCAGTCAATGATCCCACTATGCTTGTAGCTGGGTTCGCAAGTCCGAGTTCTGGCATGATTGATAAGGTTGGCTCTTTTTTCTTAAGAACTGTTTTCTTTGATGCCTTTTTGGCAGAAGATTTGATTTCTCCAAATTTCCATATATAGTAATTTTACAACATATTTCTTTCCTTTTCATCCGCAGGAACTGGAAATACAAGCTCGGGCCCATGGTCTGCCCATGACTTCCTTCAACTCTGTGGAGCTTTCCTCTCAGGTAACAAAGCTACATAACTTTCAAGAAGAGAACTTCGCAGACTTTCCTCATCAATCCACGCTTATGCATGGACACAACACCGAGCTATGCGAAGGCTCGGCCGCCTTTTCAGATCCACTCTCACACTTCACGGATTTGTCGTTCAGCGCTGCTTTAAAAGAACAAATGTCCGAAGAAATGTCGCCATTTGGCTCAGACCCTTTCCTGTCCTCGACGTCGCCGACGGCCTCAAAAGGGAGCAGTAACAGAAGCAGCTTTAGCTCCGACGAGGGCGATGACTTATAAGCAGAGGATCAACTCTGTGTTAC
The DNA here is from genome assembly GCF_040938575.1 of Ambystoma mexicanum. Lineage (NCBI taxonomy): Eukaryota > Metazoa > Chordata > Amphibia > Caudata > Ambystomatidae > Ambystoma > Ambystoma mexicanum. Next base: position 35,677,557 of record NC_090936.1, read on the forward strand.
CATACAAGGAAATTGTGAGATTCTGCTCTTCAGAGACACTGGAAAAACATGGATCTGGATAAATCATTTGTAGGTCGGGATTTTTGAGCAGAGGCAACACATTTTGGATCGATGAATGACGCCAAAGAACGTTTCTGCAGTCACTTACGACTTGAAATGCTCATAATCTTCTACGATGCTACTTGATGAACACTCCAGTAGACTCCTTCGTAGAGCCACATTTAAATTTGCGCTCTTCTGACAATCTTCTCAAGGACAGTGTGGGTGTTGTTTAAGGGGTATCTTGTCAAACGATAAATGGTTCCATTTTCAAAGATCCAAATTCATTTGTAAGATAACCCCACTTGCAAAACTGTTAAGAGTTGACCTTCCCAAGGCAGACATTCTATTGTTTGCATTCAATTAGTGTAAAATTCGACTTCCAAAAGTCATCTTTTGAAAGATTTGTTTTTAGTTTTTATTTTGTTAGTGTTTTTTTTATGCCCCCACCTCCCAAGTTTCGTTTAACTCTTCCATGTGCCCCCTTTTCCAGTGTCGGAGCCATCAGTCTACTTCAGATTATGCTAGACTGCTATATTCCATCCTACTAAAATTTAAACCTGAGATTAAATTCAACATCTGTTAAGATCAGTGTTCGGGTTGAGATGAAAAGGGCGAACAGAAGAAAACATTTGGTCTTGAACAATTTCAACTTTTTTGCAAGTCTTCTTTGAGTCGTCTCCTACTAGGTCGACTCACAAAGAGATGTCGACTTTTAAAGCCGGATACCAAAAACGTACAGTTCGCGATTATCTGCCATTGTTGTTTAAAATGAATTGAAGGAACCCAGTCTTCGACTCTGTATGAAAGATGATGGATTGAGACCGTTGTGACACTTGATAATTCAGCCAATATTCCATATGCAAAATCAAAACATGATATGTATTTAATGTTTTTCGTAGAAACAAAAAAGTCCACTTGCATATTGAATAAGTAGGGTGGCAAAATGTAAATATGAGTCTTTTTTTTACCAGTCTGTTTTTTAGTTTTTTTATGAAGACTGTACTATATAACAAATGATCCAAAGAAAGATAGACAAATGTTACTATATACTGAAGGAATTGTATGTCGAACCACAATTTAAGATACTAATGCTGGTGGTAGTCCACACTGTCACTGTCCTACTGGAGCTGCTCCTAGAAACTGGCCAACATAATCGCAGAAGTTGCTGAAACATGTTGCACATCCCAAAATGGGTTATGTTGAAAGTGCCTTGAAGCCGTGCTGGAAGGGCGGGGTGATTGTACACTGATTTTTCTAAATCGAATAGTATAAATAAATTATTTCTTTTTATGTAGTAAGTGTTGTACACACCTGGATGGTGACAGTATTTTTAGTAACCTGACAAGTCTTAATGAACATGCTGTTATATTGTCATTAAACAACAGAATGAAAGAGGTGCCTAAAGGGGTTAGGGGCAGCCTGATTCTTTCTTAATTCCTCATTGTTGTGACATATACATATTACCAAAATATATGCATGAATTACACCAGCATAGCACTATGTGTCACTGCATCATACTCTCTGAACTTAAAATAGCCTTGACAAAGCCTGTAGTTACTGCTTGTGTATAGGCATTGCATAGGTATTTGACAGTCACTCTGTTTGCCGGCTGTTGTCACTATATACTCAGGTCACATTCAGTCAAACAATGTTTATTTCAGACAGTCAATAAAGCAATATGCATATCACTCAGAAACTACTGGCACAGGCATCATATGACAACAGTGCTGTCGAAGAGCAGACAATAGCACTAAACCCCTGTGACATTGCACCACTCTGCCGGTTGAGGTACAGCTACCATATGCACACAATATGCCATGTTGGGCTATCATATATATTGAGGCGATATGGCGGGCCACCCCTGTTGGCATCGGCCCACCACCCAAGTTAAGGGCCCGAGGGAAGAAAAGGAAAAGAATAGATTTTTTTAAAAATAAAAAAAAGAGAAAAAAGGACACCACTAGCGTCCATGTAGGAAACTACACAGGTGCTAATTGGTGAAGGGGGAGCGGGGAATTGAAGCACCTGTCACCAATGAAAATGCTCAGAGCACAGGCTTTCCTTAGTGAATACAGCCTGCGTTGCAAGCATCTTATTGATGGACGGCACCGCCCAGGGTGCTAATGCCAGTCGAGCCGCGTGGCCAGCTTTGCTGTCCAATAACCAAGTCTCCAAGCCCTTTGCCAAGTGTTGACATCACTTATTAGAAGTTCGCACAACTGCCAGGGCTTTGCCTTCCTTGTCCCTGATACACTGTTGTCAGGTGTTGTCATGACATGCTCTGATGCTGGCTAAGAAACCCCTCAAGTGCTCAACTCAGATCAAGGCTCCTATCAGTTTCAAAATCCTAAAGGGATGACTTAGAGGGGAAGTATCGGGAGGATAGCTATGGGGCATGCTCACCTTGGAAGCAAGATGACGCTGAGCAACACAGGTTCGATCCCCGGGTCGGTGCTTAGAAACCTCTGGGTATTAAGCGCGTTATAAATGACCAATTATAATTACAATGCTAGAATTCGGGCACCCGATGCCCCTCTCTTCCATGGCTCCAAATGGCTCCAACCACTTACGCAAAGTCCAATATGTGAGCAACATGACCATCCACCCGGATTCACGGCCACATACTTAGTCCACTAGTGAGAGACTTTCAAGCGGACAAAAGGCGACATATGAACGCCATACAACACATGTAAATAAATAAAGTCAGTATTTATAGTGATCATGGTGACTTTTTTGTTTGAAAGAGATCGCTGTACTCTTTGGCAATGTTAGAATAGTGGGGGTGTACGTTTTCTTTAATTGACAAACAGATTTCTTTGAATTATAGAAGTTATGGAAGGAAAATTAAAATACATATTTTATTCTCATGCCGCCTAGACTAAATGGGTCACTGTGATTTTAAGTAAAGTATGCTTTACTGTAGTAGTGTTATCAGAGTACTCCAGGCCACCAGGGACACCCTACTCCAGTCCTGGCTTTGCTGTTACTTTACTGTTATTTTAGTTCATTTTATTCAATTGAAGTCACCCAACACTACAACTCCCAGAATGCAATTGATGGAGAAATGAAAGCCAGGACTGGGTCATGGTGGTCCCCGATAAGATAGAGCAGTGTGTCACATCTGTGGCCCTGCAGCCAACCGAAAGAATAGCCACTGAAGACAAAAACAGTTCACTTTGTACCCCTTACGTATACATTTAACTCATGAATATTCATGTTGTATAGCGTGGAAAACGAGGGCCAGAGTTGTACAACCCATGACATAAAGGAATGGTGAAGAAGGTTGAATTAATAAAGGAACACAACTATAGGTGACCTATGATTAAAAATAATACATACTTTAGCAATAAATCGACGTAGGCTGCCCATACAGGTCAAGTAATGACCCGGCTAGTCAGACTCGTCATGGAGGGGTTTATTGTTTTGTGGGGTGTTCATGATTTGTCTATTGCCTTTTCTTAAACATTCTGGGCCCGAATTAACCATGTAGCAGCAAGAATGTGGGTGGCTGGTCAGGGAAGGAGGGGAATCTTACCTTAAGTTCGTTCTTTACCCGGAAGTACATAAAAACATCAAGGGAGGTGAAGCCCCCTCTCACTCATTAAGTTGATTCCATGGACATGAATTTCACCTCAGGATAGTAGTCCCCAAACCAACCTTAGTGGTCCATTGTAGATATGCCCGCTCCCCAGTGATCTCCATTCTAGCCACATGCCTGGCCGCATTAGCGACGTGTATAGGACCTTCACATTCAGTTTATCGACAATCCTATGCCAGATGGTGCATGTGTTAGTCAGAATTTTCCCAATCCCGGCTGCAGGGTCGTAGTATCGCTGTCCTCAGTAAAATTGGAGTTGCAAGGGCTCGTTCAACCTGCACATGTGACCTAATAAAGTGTGTGGCATACAAAATGGACAAATAATGAGCTTGTGTCACCCAGTATTATCGCTCAAAATCAGGCAGGTCAGACCGCCCGTGGTGTAAGGCCAGGTCAGCGTAGACCAAGTCACACTAGGCTGCTTCCCGGCCCATAAAAACTCGCCAAGGACTACCCGCAAACATGTGAAGAATATCACTGGTAAGTTCTTGGGAATTTTAATGAAAAGATATAAGAACCTCGGGAGTATAACCATTTCTACCACAGATTTACGCCCCATCAGGGAGAGAGGGAGGTCACACCATTTCTGCATTTGGTCTTTAAGGGACTTGACAGCTTTACCACAGTTTTTCCGAAAGAGAATGTCTTGGTCCCTCGAAACCTCTATGTCCAGATATCTAGTAGCTCCCCATTACCATCTAAAGCCAAACTCATCTGTGAAAGCCCTTGTGTGCTTAGACAAAGGGAATAACACTGATTTGCTGCGTTTGATACTTAACCCTGAGAGGTCTGCTAATGTAAGGTTAGGTTGATGGCGGGTTCGCTTAGGAATAGTACCAAATCATCGGCGTATAGCGAGATTATCAACCTGTGTGATATGAGAAAGGTATGGTATCAAGAGAGATGATACAGACAACAGCGGTATGTATAAACAAAGCTTTATTTATAATCACGATGGTGTAACGCCCAACTAACCCTATGCTATGGTGGGATTTCCCTGCCTAAAGTTCTGAGCTTTTTCCAGCTCTGGCTTACTCCTCAGCTTCTTTTTCCCCCACTGTCTAGAAGTTCACCACAATGTTCAGTTTACCTTACTTTGGATCTTAGAAGAAATATAGTGTTGTAGCTTTGTGGAGGTCAGGATGCCCTTACCTAAGTTCAACACAGTTCCAGGGTAACACAGTTCCAGGGCAATGCAACTTAGGGTTCCCTTCCCCAAGCTTCATTCCAACACCAAAAAAGAAGTATCTTTAAGCTTTGTCTTTCAACTGGATATTCACAATTCTTTATAATGCGGGGTTCCCTTCCCCAAGTTCATCACTAGTTGTTTTCCTGCTGTCACCATAGCAAACTTCCTTTTTGGCATATAGTGGGTCTCTGGTCTTGGCACAGTTTTAGAACAGACGGTCCACCCATTACAGGTCACGCAAGCGGGAACCTAGCATTCGCTTTTCCACCGTCCTTTGTTTCACATGTAGTAGTTCTCTCATCTTGGCACAGTTTTCGACCACACGGTCCACCCATTACAAGTCACGCAACCAGGAACCCCCAGGTCTCCTTGCAATGTTCAGAATTTAGCACAAGTAGTTTCTTAATATGCAGCCTCACAACTTTACCACATCATTTGTTTCTTAATCTTGATTATCTTTATTCAAAGTCTTTCATTCAACTTAGCTTCCTCTTGATTTTCAATTCATTGTTCCAGAAATGCAGCTTATCTTACTTAATTCCATTCAGTTCAATCAGTTCAGTTTTTTATAGATGCTGCTTTCACTTCACCAGATGGGTTCCCTCTGTGACCCACACTTCTCTGTCAGGCAGTGAGAAGGGACCCTCTTTTCCCAACATTACCTTTCTGCCTTCGCCTGCTTTTACTCTATTCTTTTTCAACGCTTTTGTAATTTTTCTCCCACTTCGCATGCTCCCCTCGGCAGCTTCATTCATTTTCCACTCATCGATTTCAGTGGACTCAAAACAGATACAATATTCCCTTTGTGCCGTGCCTTTAACAATGCCTTGCATTCATGCCTTCACCTCTGAGCCTCTCGCAAACGTGTGAGCTTCACACGATCACTCTGCTACTATGTATCTTCATAATTCATACACTCGCCAGGTTTTTCTCATTTCCAAAACCTTGCTGGTTGCAGCGCATCACTTGCTGGCTCTTCGGAACATCCACAACAGAGGTCAGGGTCTTTCCACCTGCCCCTCAGACAGCCCTGGGCTGGCACTTCCAGGCAGGGTAACAAGCAGTATTTGGCCACAATAATGGCACTGCCTCTTTACACAGCTCCCTTCACATCCCTCTCACCGGCTCCCTGGAGACACAGCTCCCTCGCCATGCAGTTACTGCCTGTTTGTCTCTGCAGTCATTCAGTGTTGCGGGGCTCCGTTCTCCCGGGACACTCACTGGCTGGGCTGGCCCTCTTAGTGCTCTCCTGTCTCCCTTTGGAACACTGGTGCTCCGCCCATTATATACCTGCACCCTGTTAAATGGTCTCAGGTGTGCTTCCTTTGCCTGGTTTGCCTGGCTCAAATCAAGCCAATCACTGAGACATGCCTGACCTACAGCTCTGCAGCTTCCAGTTTCCCTCTTCTTCATCCCAGTACCATAGTGGTGTTTCCCATAGGTAATCTGCATTGCTCCTCTTCTCTGTATTTTGTATAATGGCAAGGGGAAAACTAGGATCAAAGTCACAATAGCATATTAAGGCAGAGGTTGTTAGGATAGGTCCTTATCAAGGAAGTGAGAATACTGTGTCTCTCCCTCTGACACCCCCTTCCCAATCCCCAAGGACTCTCCACCCAGATCTTCCCTCGCTACGCCACCCCCCAAGGTCGGGAATCAAAAGCGATGGCCCTCGCCTGGCCACCTGACCAGAAGATCCCCGGGGAGCAGTTGTGATAGGTTTCTCACAGTGGGCCCAACTCTATGTCCCTATGCAGGAGCCCCTGTCAGATTGTAGCTGCAAGGGTTTCCATTGCCAATATGAAGAGCAACAGGGAGAGGTGGCAGCCCTGTCTGGTCCCCCTTCCGATCTCCACCACCCCAGATAAATGGCCACCGACGACAGTTCTAGCAACAGAGGAGTTTTAGAGGATTGCCACTAACTTAACACAATTCATTGCCAGACCCAGTTTAAGCAATATAGCAAAGAGGAAGGGCCATTCCACCAAATCAAATGCCTTCTCGACATCAAACAGCACCTATACCGCTTGTGTTCTGGGTTTAGGGCTGTGCGAACCGCAACAAACCTCCTTAACCTGTAGGAGGTGTTCTTCCCTGGCACAAAGCCTGATTGATCTGCGAGGACCAGGTCCAGCATCACTGGGAAAAGTTGAATGGAAAGGATCTTGGCATATATTTTATTGTCCACGTTGATAAGGGAAATGGGGCGATAGGAAGCATTCTTCACAGGGTTTCCCTTTTTTATGTAACAGGGTGGGGGGAAATATTCCACGCTTCAATTATTCCATGTATATTTAAAGGAGGAGTGGGGCCAGAGTAACAGCATAAGAGAAGCCATCGGACCCCGGAGCCTTAGCTCCTGGAAGATCTTTAATAACTGTATCTCTTCCAGGGTGATCTCACAATTTAGCGCCACCCGCTGGGACGGGTCCCACCAATAAAGCTCAATGTAAGCTAGAAATTGCCATATGGATGCCGCATGTTGAAATATTTTCGCGAAGCATTTTTTTGTTTGTAGAAGGCTCAGAAAGGCTCTTTCATATTGAAACTACCCTTGGGGGTCTTTGACCACCTCAATATGGTGAGGTTTTCGCTCTGCTGGCAACATCCTGGCTAGTAGAGCCCCGGATTTCTGACCTTCACCATACTGCCTCACTAGGTGAACACTGTTTAGATATTTAACCTCGGATAATGATTTGCTGCGAAAGTTATCCAATTCCTGTCTGATCCCAGCTAGTGTGCGGACATCTTTGGAGGACAAGAAATCATGTTCCAGCAAATTAAGTTTGATTTCCTTGTCCTCTAAATCCCTCCTGATCAATTTTAGGATCCTGGTCTCCTTGGCCATACATGCACCCCGGAGATAGCACCCGAAGCTCTCCCATAGGACCCCCTGGGAGGCCACTGAAGGAAGGCAGTTATTTCTTCCTGTATTTACTGTTGAAGACCTTGCCTTTGAGGGCTTCTGATTTAAATCGGCAGGTTCTCGTGCCTCTACATGGCAGAGCACTCCAGGGTACAAACAAAGAGGTAATGGCTGGAAGGTTTAGAGTGAATCTTAACCACTGGCATTGCTCTGGGCAACCCTCCAGACCATCGTTCTTCATCTGCCAAGCCATTACAGAAGGGGAAAGACCATATGCAAATCAGGCTTGGTCCCACCCCCAAAGGGGCATTCCAGCCCGAACTGCTAGGTCAAATCCCTTCTGCACAAGACCACAAGCATCCCCAAACATGTTTCGGCCTTGTTGGCTACTCATCAGTGAGGAGTAGCTTAGGTCTTTAGGCCCAGCAGGCACGGGGACCCATGTCTGGGCATACCCATCTCACTCCACTTGGGGTGACAAAGCAAAATCAACAAAGCAAAAACAAAGAGGTGATGGCTGGAAGGTTTAGAATGAATCTTAACCACGGGCATAGCTCTGGGCAACCCTCCAGACCATCGTCCTTTGCCTGCCAAGCCATTACAGAAGGGAAAAGACCATATGCAAATCATGCTTGGTCCCACCCCAAAAGGGCAGCCCAGCCCCAACTGCTGGGTCACATCCCTTCTGCATGAGACCACAAGCATCCCCAGGCATGTTTCGGCCTTGTGGTTAAGATTCATTCTAAACCTTCCAGCCATCACCTGTTTGTTTTTGCTCGAGCACTCCAGGGTGACAGGAGAATGATCAGCAAGAGTCCTAAGGAGAATCTAACATTGCCCAAATGTGAGCAACCTAGCTCTATCAGACTAGTATATGTAATCGATCCGAGAAGCCGACCCGTGCACCCTTGAGTAAAAGGTGTAGCCCCGCTCCATCATATGTTGTATTCGCCAAGCATCAACCAACTCCTACGTGGCTGAAATATCTGTTACTTCCTGGTTTGCCTTTGACTGAGACTGCGTACCCTTACTGGACCTGTCCATGGTGGGTGAAACACTGGGTTAAAATCCCAGCCCCAGATTACGGTAGCGTCTTCTGAAGTAGCTAGGTTGATGAACAACCAGTCGAAAAAACCTGGGTCATCCACATTGGGAGCATATGTGTTTATCGTTATCACCTTCGTATCCTCAAGGGACCCCATTATCATCAAGGCTCTTGCTTCTTGATTCTTTACCACCCTTGAGAGATGAAATTTAAGAGAGGTGTGGTTCTAAATTGCGACCCTCCCATTGAATATCCCGAGAAAGACGAGTAATATCTGTGGCAGCCCCACCGCGTGGCCCATCTGTTCTCCATGGCGGGTTTGAGGTGTGCCTCTTGTATAAATACAATGTTAGTTTTGTGCCACTGCATATATAGAAGCAGTTTCCTAGTCTTACGTGGCTGAATACCACCCCTGATGTTGCATGTAATTACCTTGAAGGTTCCAATTAGATCCTTGTCCTAACAATACATTCCCAGTGATCCACCGATTATCTGCCATTCGCAGTGGCCAAGCTCGACCATTAGATCCGTAATCTAGATACCCCAAACAATAACAACCAACTTCCCAACATGGTGAACTTCCGCTCCCCCATGGGCAACCCCAACTAGCCCGTAAATCCCCTCTGCAACTTGAATTCTTACAGTAACTCTGATGTACCCGGGACACCAGGGTCCTCACCGTTACCAGCCTGTCTATGCCACTAGACAAGATTATTGACGTCATCAGAGAATGATAGAATGGAGCTCAAGTCAGTTGTCTAGCCCATTTTGCGCTTTGGCCATGCCAGGAAGTGCCAGGTGTGCATTCAAGAATATACTTGGCCCTTGATGGCAGAACTCTTCCCTCCGTCCCTTGGCCTGCCCCTGGGTGGCGCTTTATCGATCTTCTCCACAAATGAGCAGGCGGCCACAGGGTTTGTGAAAAACCGCACCTTCCTTTCATGCGTAGCTTAGCCAGGAACAGCATTGCCTATTTAATGTTATTGTCTCACAGCCCGCCTTTCACACCAGCGAAAGGACTTTCTAGATGTTTTGACCCTGGCTGAAAAGTCTGGAATGACCTGGAACTGGTTCCAATCGAATGACAGTTCCTCCTTCAGCGAGGCCCGGTGCAGAATCGTGTCACAGTTGCAGCATTTTAGAATGCATGCTGTTAGAGTGCAGAAGAAAGAAGGAGACTGACACACAAATGGCATGATTGTTGGCATAAACTTTTATTATACCAGAAATAAAGAGAAAACCTACCTTTCCCTAACACTAAGTGGGGTTCCACTACCTCAACTAAAATACTAAGTATTCAGTCAGGATTTCCATGTAAATCAAGAGTCCACCATCCTGTGTCAAATACCTATTTCTGTCCCTTACACCTATAAATAAACAAATGAAGCAGAGGATCTTCCTGGTCCAGAAGAATGTCTCCCTTCTCCTGGACAATGGATCACAGTTCCAAGTCATCAGTGGGATCTTTACCCAAGGGGACTACTCTCTTCCCCAGGTCTCAATCCCTTTCCAAGGCACACAGCAAAGATCCAGGTTCAGGTGTTAAAACACAGTAAAGTTCTCAGTTCACACTCAAAAGGTAAAGTTCCAGTTCAAACATCAACATTCCTTATTGCCCATAGTTGTCACTTCACTGTTGGGATCCTGGAGAATCCCTGCCTTCTCCAGTTGTCTTGCGCTCAGTGTTTTCACAAGTCCATGGGGATGTCTCCCTTCCCAGGCCTTTTCTCAGGCTTACTTCGCAGTCCACAAAACCAGGGGGAATGTCTACCTTCCCCTGGTCTTTTCTCTGGCTTTCTTTGCAGTTCACAATGCCAGGGAGAATATCTCATTTCCCCTGGCTCTTCTGATACTTCATTTCACAGTTCACAGCATCATGGGGAATTATTCCCTTCCCATGGCTTTTCTTCGTATATCCAGTATGGCAGACCTGGTTCACTCTCCTGCCAGGTCTGTCATCAAGAAGATGACATATGCTATTCTCCCTTTGGAGTTGTGGATCCCAGAACTGAACTTTCCTCTGGTTTCTGAGTGGCAGCCTTGGTTCACTCTCCTGCCAGGTCTGTCATCAAGAAGGTGACATATGCTATTCTCCCTTTGGTATTGCGGATCCCAGACCTGAGCTTTCTTCTGGTTTCTGTGTGGCAGACCTGGTTCACTCTCCTGCCAGGCACTGCCACAAAGAAAATTAATCATCTTGATCTTCTATTGAGGGCGCTATATTTTGTTCTGGCAGACTAGGCTCACTTCTTTGCCAAGTACTGCCACGAGGAAGATGACTGGCGATGATGTTCCTTTTTGGTTGAGGGTCCCAGACCCTGTTCTTTATGCTTCCTTCTGCAGGATTATTACTGTCCTTTGATATACTATGGGGATGTTCCCCTCTTTCCCCTGTATTGGGAAACATTTCTTTGGTACCCCTCCTTTCGCGCTCCTACCAACCCATTCCGGTAACGCCTGCACCTTCAGAGTTGGACCTGGCATCTCCTGGTCGGTCTCAGGATCATCTCTGTCTGTATTCGGGTCTTGTGCGGCTTCCCTAGCATGTTGCGGCAGCTCCATCACTGTTGGTGCCTTGCAAGTGTTGCGTCTACCTGCGACCACGCTGTTAGACTCCTGCACTCGACTGGACCTCTGCTCTGTCAGCTTCTCGCCCAGTCAATCACTTTAGGACTGTGTGTGGATACCTCTCTCTCTCTGTCCTGGCCATCAGCCTCTTCTTCCTGCACTGGACCACTGTTTTGTTCACGGTTCTTTCAGGGAGGGATTGACAATTTAGCAAGTTCTTCCTTTGCCTTTATTCAGAAGGGCCATTGACAACAAGAACGCTCGTTCATATTCCTCCAAGTGCTCTTCAGTGCTCCACACTCCTCCTCGTCCCAGTACATCTCAAGGAAGTTCTTGTTAGAACATCCCTACTCTTCCTCGTCTCAGTGAATGTTGGAAATTCAGTCTTACAGACATACATAGAGATGGGTGATAGAGAAGTGTGGTTCTTAGGGCAGGAGGATGTATAGGGTGCTAGGTGAGGGGTGGCATACCGCATTTTCCCTAGATGGTTGTCCTTGTCCCCAGAGGGGTTGTCTCTTCTCTTGGGATCCTCCCGCAGTGTACCACCCCCAGGGGGGACTATCGGGTAGCAGCCTCAGCTTCCTGGCCTCATGGAAAGGGGCTCTTCCCTCGGAGAGAAGTGATGACATCTATGGATTTGTCACAGCGCGATGATGGAGCACGGGAGGCGGGTATTGGCCCGAAGGCAGGAATTCTGTGTGCCCTTTCAATGACGAAAATGGAGTAGAATTCAGTGCTTTCGAACACTGCCCTGCACAACTTCTCGACAAACTCCTCCATCCTGCCAGGCCCTTGCTGCTCGCAGATACCCACCAGCCCTATGTTGTTCACCACACCCTTCTTCCCAAATCCTTGTTCTTGGCCGCCACTGCCTTGATAGCCGATTCCAGTGCTTTTACCTTGGACTCTATCATGGTAGAAGTATCTTCCAACTCTGATATCCTGTTTTCGGCCGCATCCAACCGTTCGCCATGTTTATCCAGTCTTAGCTGCAACATATCTACCTTGTTGAACAGAACTTCTAGCTTAGAGTCCAGGCTGCTAATGCCAGCTTCCAGTTGAAGGAGCTCCTTGATGCCACTCTCTTGATCTCCTTCATTTGCTGGGGATGCCTCCTCATCTCCACAGGGGTCCGCCGTTCGCTACAGGGCGTTAGCTTTTTTGGTGATTGCATACCCTTCAAAGGACAGTGTTCTTTGGTTCCTATCCATTTTCCCCAAGGAGGGGGCTGCTCCAGGCTCCTGCAGCCCCTATACATCTCAGGGTGCTGTATATATGCCTGCTTGATGTTGCTGTGCAACGCCACTGGATTCTTTAGCTGGGAGATGTGTGGGAGGCTCAGATCCTTTGTGCACCCTCCAGCCCTTCCCTTCAACAGAGCTCCACTGGCCCCTGCTTGTCGCTCCTACCTGGGGCCTGCTGGCTGCTTTGCTCAGTGCGCGGACCTCACGGCTCCCTCAGCCTGTGACCTTCAACCCGGCATTGCCTCTTCAGGTGTTGACCTGATTGTGCCGGTTCCTCAACGCCGCTCTGAGCTGGGGCCATGAGTTCTTTAGGTGTGTGCACTCGTCCCAAAGCCCAGGCTGGTGGCGGCTTCACCCCCTCCCTCCTCGCCAGGCTGCAAATTCAATTGGCTTGGGGGCTCTGGCACTCACATCAGTCTCTCTGGCACGCGCTCTGAAACACGTGTGTACGAGCACGATACAAATAAAATATCATATCATATCACCGGGACTCCAGCCTTCGTTTGGAGCCGGATGGCTCCTGGGACTGCCTCCTTACACTCTGCTCCCCCGTCTTCAGGGCCAGGCTGCAAAGCCTTTGCCCGCCACACTGTCGACGGCCAATGCACACATGGCTGGGGGACGTCACCCAAACCGTCACCCTGGGGTGTTTCCAGCATTCTCAGAGCTAACAGTCACCTCTAGTAGGCTTCCCATGTGTTCTCAGCTCCTTCTGAGCAACAGAGCGTCTCATTCGCCGCAGCAATTGCAGGATTATAATGGCCGTTTGATGGAGCTCATGGGGAGTCCGCTATGCTGGTTGGGCATTCTAGAGGCACCGCAGTTACTCAAAATAAGAAAACGTACAAAACAAAGTGGCCACCATGCACATGTGGAGAAGGAGACTACATGAAGGCTTTTTTCCATTTTCATTGTTGCATAGGGGAAGGGGCGGGACAGCAAGTGTTTCAGTTGCCGGCGAGGGATGATGTAGCCCAAGTTAAGTGGGGCTGGGTTTGGGGTGGGGGTAGAAGGAAGGGGAGGTGGGAGGGTAAGGGGACAGAAGAAGAGGACGTGCAGTAACCGAGATGGAAAATGTCGGCCTTCTGCTTCAAAGGAGGTTTAGAAAGCAGGCAATACCATGACGTATAGACTGCCTTCCGAGCTTTCTGGTTGCTAGTCCCTTGTCGAGACCTCTCGTGTACTAATTCAACGGATAATTATTTGTTAATTATTCAATCATTTCATTTTTTAGATTTATAAAGCGCTTTTCACCAAAGGCGATGAACCCAATTTACAAAAAAACAGTACAATTGCATGATAGTGCAATGCCATTTAAAAACAGAAGAATGGAGAAAAAGCAGCATTAAGTGGAAAGAGAAGACAAGAGATGAGCTTTCAAAAGAGACTGAAAAATGTGAAGAGACGTAGAAGAGCAGATAGAGAGGGGAAGAGAATTCCAGTACTGAGAGGCTAGACGAGCAAATGCACGGAAATGAGAAGCACCAGGGGGTTTAGGAAAAGTGAGATAGAATAGATTCTGTGATCGAAGAGACCTATAAGGAAAGGAGGACTACACTAATGAAGAAAGATAGGGGAGAGCCAGAACATGGGTACATTTCAAAACAACTGAGAGGAAATGATCAAGAAGACATGATTCAAAAGGAAGCAATGAAACAGAGAGGAAGGAGGAAGTCATGGAAGAGTAAGGGGGTAAAGAAAAAGGGAGATGAACCAAGGAAGTATAAACGGAGTGAAGAGGAAGACGATATGGGGCAGGGAGTCCAAGCAGAAAAGATGAAGAGTAGTCAATGCGAGAAATAACCAGGGAAAAGAGAGGAAGTTTCGTAGCATGGAAAGAGAGATATGGACTAGCATGACGAATGTTGACAAGGGCATAGTGACAAGAACGGGCAATATAAGAGATGTGGCGTGAGAAAGAGAGCAAAGGATCAAAAGTAATGCCCAATTTACACGCAGATGAGGAAAAAACAGGTGCAGGAAAGTAGAGGGATGTCGGAGGAAAGTAGGAGGAATAGTTGAAGGAGGGAAGAATAGAACCTCAGTCTTACATGGGTTGAAGTGAGGAAAATGGGAAGAGATCCAAAAAGGAGAGGACAAAGTACCAAGCTTTCATGGTGGTCCCTGCTTCCCATAATCCGAAGACTTGGTATCGTGGTCCCGCCGACGTTAGAGATGATCCAGAGGCAACATATATTCAATCTGTGCACTAGAAGGTACAAAAAACAAATATGCAACTTGTAATGTGTTGCAGAAAACTGTTCTTAGCTGTTGAGTGGAGCTAGTCTGAAACCCCTTCCAAAATACATAGCGTGCTCTAGTAGGCCCTTACATAGCAAGTAAATGCGTGTTTCCTGTTTTTTTGTGCAAACAGTTTTGACTGGAGCTTTGCAATGGTCCTACTCTGGAGGTATGCGTGATACCTTAGCCGGTGAGTTTTGTGGGCAGTTAGGTGGGTACCCGGGCAGTGGTTGCCTTGGATGTGAAACGGGACATCTTGAACAAGATCCCGGCTGCGATACATGATGTATTTGATGATGCCCATGATGATAACATGGGCGATATTATCTGTGATGTAATGTGTGTCGATATGAGCTGCGCATGATGGGGGCGTGAGTTATGGTCACAGGTTCCCATAATTTATGAATGTCTGTGGTTTTTAGATGTTGCACTGCAACCACAGCATTCCCTAACTCACAGTTAGCTTATCCGGACAACTTACCCGTTATGTCACTTAAACAATGTTTTTTCACTAGATATTTAATACAGTTACTTTTTTTTAATTAAATAGCAAATGCCTTTATTCTCAAATGTGTGTAGCCTGAGATTTTTTAGCTCAGATTTTTGGGCCAATGCCCTTTGTGAAGGCATCATGAAGTAAGACACAGACAACAGATTCACTCTTCTAAAATAAAATGGTATATTTCTTAAATGTCAAGGTGGTGCAAGGCCTAACTTGCCCTATGCGACGGTGGGATTTCCCTACCTAAAGAATCTCAGGATAGTCTGTGCCATATAGTTCAACTCAATAGTCTGTCTGTGTCCAAAAACTATACTTGCCCTCACAACTAAAGATATAAAATGTGTAGGGATGTCAGCAACCAAGGAAACAGTGTTCAAAACAAGGTTACGATCTTCTTCCAGTTGTTGGCTGGTTTTTCAGCTTGCCTTTCCCCAAGTTCAAATCAGTTCCAAGAAAAGACCTCAGGGTTCCTTTCCCCAATTCAACACAGTTCAAACAGGCTTCGGGGTTCCCTTCCCCACAGACAACACCGTTCACAAATGCCCAGGGTTTCTTTCCCCAAGAAGGCAACTCTTCTAGCTTCAAAATCACAAGTCAATTCAACTTTCTCCGCTTCTAATAATTATTACAAATTCACTTAGAAACCTTTCAGGCTTTTCACCAAATCACGTAGCTTGCTCCGTTCCTTAATCACTTCAACACTTGTTAGGCAAAACAGTTTCAGTATCTTGACTGTTCTTGGTTCATTCCAAGTAAGGGGTTACTCTGTCTAGGCGCAGTTGTCAGGCCACACTTTGTTATATTTACATATTCTCATTGAACTTCCTTGCCAACACAGGCTTCCTCTCTGAACCTGTGCCATATTCAATTCTGTTTCTCCTTGGCAGTCTCTTGCCTCTGTCACAACGTGACTTTCACACACTTTACTTTGTGTTGTGTCTTCCTTGTCACCACCTTGCTTTCACACTATCCAGTAGTGCTTATCATTTGCTTTTCACTTGGTTCGTAAGCCCTCATTACTGGCTTTCACTTGGCTCATACTTTCACACTGGCCATCAATGCTTTTCACTCATTTCCACTGTGTTGGGAAATACTCAGCACTTTCTTTTCACTCGAGCTGTATTTTTATATACTTTGCCTATGTTTTCCTTAGTTCGGTATTCAATCATTCATAAAGAACTTTGCAGCTTGTTTGGCATTCAATAATCTTCCCTTTGGTCTCCAGACCCATTTATTACAAGGTTTCATTCGATCTGCTTCTTCCTTTGCCGAATCACAGCCCCTGGAGCGGCCCGGCATGAGTGTTCGCTCGCTGTCACTCACCAGTACATGGCCGCTCCTCCGGGTGCTTTCTGTTTTATCTCCTGCAGTCTCTCGCTCCCACTTCA
Organism: Ambystoma mexicanum; assembly: GCF_040938575.1. Taxonomy (NCBI): domain Eukaryota; kingdom Metazoa; phylum Chordata; class Amphibia; order Caudata; family Ambystomatidae; genus Ambystoma; species Ambystoma mexicanum. The sequence goes on from NC_090936.1 coordinate 35,694,243, forward strand.
CTTGGCGGGAGCTCCGGCGAGCAGCGATCTCCTCTTCCGAACCATGTAGGTGCTGTCTGCGGCTTCTTGGAGTCTTATGTGAGCCCCAGCTCCGGCTGAGGACGCACGACACAGATATCTGCAGGGCTCTCAACCATTTCATGGCACGTTCAGTCTTCAGCGTGCTTCTCGCTCTCTGCAGCACTCAGCGATCCTTTTCACCGCCCGTCTCCAGCCTGCTCTGTATCAGGTTGCCGCGTCCTTCTCCCCACACGGGTCTCTCATTTCCTCTCACTTGTGTCTCCTTATATGCACCTGTAGCCCCTCAGCTGCCTGCAGGTGCAAGTCCTTTGCCTGACCACAGTTACCTTTATTAGTGGGACATGCCTGACCATGGAAGGTGGTGTGCCACAGACCTCTTCCTCGTCTCAGTACTAAAGTGGTGTGCACAGATGGGAGTGTGTATTACTCCCTGTTGCCTCTTTCTCATCCCAGTCTTAAAGGAATATTAATGTGGGACAGTGTCTCTGTGTGAAAGAGGGGAGACTGGTAATAACCTACAAAGGTAGGGGGATGGTAGGGTGAACTCTGACAAGGGAAAGGGGGATACCATGCTTCTCCTGAAGACGTCCTCTCGCAACTCCCTAAGGTCCCTCCACCCAGGTGATCCTCCCTCAAATATCCACCCTCAGGGTGGTGATCTAAAAGCAATGGCAATTCCCTGGCCACCTGAGAAGAGGATCCAAGGGGAGTAGATGGGGGGACGTTACATAGACGACGTTTAGATTTAGTCATCCATTTAACCCCTTCATTTAATCACGGTCCGTGGGGTTTTGGGGCGGCTGTCTAGTAATCAGTGATCGGCTAAATTGGTAAAGGGTTACTAGAGTTGGCTCGTTGGCAATTATTGTTTCTCCCAGTGAATTATCTATCAATCCAGGTGAGGTGTTGAATGTTTGGAATAGACTTCTTCTGAGAGCTCAATATTTTAGCACCCTCAACTCTCTCCTTACTCCTCAACTATAAACTCTACTCTCTCAGCTGATGACCTCGCTGAATATTTTGCATCCAAAATCTCAAAAATGAGAGAATCTCTCCTTCCCTCATCTCACTCTCTCCTTGACCTTCTTACAATGTACCTTGTGATGAGTCAGAAATGATTCCCACAGAAAACCACTCCTGGGACCCTTCTCATGCGGCAAAGGAAAGGCAGACACTTTCTGATCCCGACCCTGGGGGTGGTGTTCTGCGGGAAGGATCACATGAGGGGGGAAGCAGGTCAGGAGGAATGAGAAGCTCCTTGTTCAACTTTTCCCAAACCCCCCCTTCTAATGGATTATTGCAAAACCAAAGATGTTAGAAAAACTGTCATTAGGGACTTCAAGTACCATAATTCCATAAGTATTGGGACGAGAAAGGGGGCTAAAGAGGAATAATACTGCAAGAGTGGTCAGATCATTCATGTAAATGGCCCACTCCTGAGGGACACTGGGAAGCTTAAAAGGCCCCCTCAGATGCAGGCATTAGAGCAAGAAGGAGAAGGAAGAAGCTGTTGTCAGAGCAAGCAGGAGGAGCAGTGCAGATCGTGTAAGCAGCAGAAGTCGGGACTAGAGGAGAGAAAAGACAGCGAGACCACGGTTAAGTTAAAAACAGTAGCTGGTCCGGAGAGGGTCTATACCTCCAGTTGTCCCCATTGCAGAGGTTGTGCAGTGGGAAGCGTGCAAACGGGACGCTTGCCCTTTGAAGACTTGTTGTGCAGAGGCTGCACAAAGGGAAGTGAAAGTGAGGGAAGCTTTCCCTTTCGAGAGGCTGTCTCCGGTGGCTGGCATGCACCAGAGAGACTTAGGAGCAAAGGAAGCTCCGGCAACGAGTGGTGGGGACGAAAGTTGACCAGGAGAAGCTGTTCACCGAATCGTGAGGAACCACTTCTGCAGAAGACCTGAGAACGCTGAGAGGGTGGTAAGCGTGCGACTTACCCAGTGAGTTCACAAGTTGAAAGGGACCCCAGAGTGCTCTGAGACTGCTCACCTGTTCCAGGCAGGTGTTTTCCCTTGCGTATGAGTGCAAGAAGTTTTAGCAGTCATTTTGAAAACCGAACTATCAGAAAGAGCGAAAGTCGTTTTTGTTAAAACCAAACAACTGTAAATTTAAGCATTTGACTTTATGGAGAATCCAATAACCCGATGGAGCAACATTGTTAAAAACAAATGCATATAACCATTACCCAAGCTAAGAGAAACCCATACCTAAGCACTTCAAATCCAACAGATATTGCCAAAGGTGAAAGGGGAGTAATGGAAGGCCCACGCGTTGTGAGACCCATTACTCATACTTTGTGAAACATATAACAGTTGATATAAACACACATTGTCAAAGCAAAGAAAGAAGCAGAAACAAGACTGTATGCTTGTCAGTGTTTGGTTATTTGTGCAGAGGGGAAACGTAAGTGCCAAAAAAGGCCTCCCTTCTGGAAAAGGTTATTCAGAAGGAGAGGAGCTTAATTTGCAGAGGAGCATTAAAGAGCACCAATGTGAATCTGATTTTCCCTGATAAATTGCTAAACGTTTAATGCTGCAAAATAACATACATTGTGAAGCTCTTGTAAAGCTGTTCTAAGGTGAAGGTTACCACTGATGCACGTTCTGTTTTGTGACATGCATTTCCTTATTGATTTATTGAATGTATAAGTTTGTTAGAGTGTTCCCTTCAGGTTATTTTAGGCAGGGAAATCCTCGTCTGGGGATGGATAGTGAGGCTTTATCCAACCTTTTAATTTAATAAAATGGCAATTTTTGAAAACTCTTTACACAGTTATCCGCCTCAAATTTATGACCCCTCACTGCCTCTATCCCCCACTTCAATCATACTAACTCTGATAAAGTCCTTTATCTCCTTATTAAGGCAAACCCCTCCTGTGCCCCTTGCACCTCACCTTGTTATACCCATTGCCCCAATAGTGGCCTTTCACCTCGCTAACCTCTTCAAACTATCATTTTACTCTGCCTGATTTCCCTCTTATTTCAAAACAGCCATGGTCATCCCTCTCCTAAAGAAAAACAAGAGGCTGATCCCAAAATGCCGACCAACTTTTGGCCTGTATCACTTCTCCCTCATTACTCTAAGGTGTTGAAAGATTAAAGAAATATCGAGGTTTAATACCACTTAATAGAAATATGCCAGGCATGAGTACAATGGTACAAGTACACTTTTATTTTGCAGAACAGCTGTCTGGTCTCTCAACACCTCGCAATGTGTGGTAGCGGACACTGTGAGATGAGAGAGTGCTGGACATTACAAAGCACGCATATTTATACATTTCTCTCACAATCCGGGACACATCGTCAAGCCCATCTTTGAGTTATCCATTCACTAGGGTTCGTAGCCAGTTCACATAACTAATACAGATTCAAACAACTAAACATTGTTCAATGTTTTCCTAAAAGACTAGACATGTTTTTCTGCACATAAGACACAATGGTAGTATTTTTTACTTTACTCATTCGTGTTTATTTATCGTTTGTTCTTGAGTTTGAAGTCAGCTTAGGTTCAAGGAGCGAAAACACAGATTTCTGCAAAAGCACATATTCAGCTACTGAACATTGTGTTTTGCTGTTTGAACGGATAAGACACTATTGATACAGATGGTCTCTAGATTACAGTTTAAATACAGCTCTTGCTGAGCTCCAAGGTTTCTTAGTGCAGGACAAACAATTCCACCATAGCAGCTTCAACATGCTTATCTACGTTGACACAGTACAAAGTTCTTTTTGCTTGACTGGAGCCAAAAACACAATTTCTAGCATGCAGGAGTAATCAAAATGGCAGATAACTTTAAGATAGCGGCATAGACAGCTTATTGCAAGTTCATTCAAATGCTATTTACAGTACAATGCAAATGCGCTTAGGCCAATGTTCATTATCAGACGGTATTATGCGAAATATGCTTTTACAAACTCTCCTTTTGGCCTAAACCAAGAGCATTAAACATTAGCATCATCCGAAGACCATATCTCATCGCCTGAACATCCTGAATCGTTATCCTCAAAAACATTGATCTCCATTAACTCTTTTATAGCAATGTCCTGCATTACCAAGACATTAGTAGCTTTTTCAGGCAAATGTATCTTAGGTTCTAATTTACATATTGCTTGTGCACAACGTCCTCCCATCATAGAAAAAATGACAGGCAGACACTGTATGCAAAAACAGCAAAACAGTATAATGCCAAGGATCACCATTAGAACTGCAAAGATTTTCCAGCCCCATGATCGCAACAAGTTCCAGAACCATGTACCAATATCCCAGTTTCCCTCTGGAACACGCACTTCAGTGCTTGAGACATGCAATCTCTTAATTGCCTTAAATAGAGTGGGGGAGGAATCAGGTACAAAAACACAACACGCAGATACCACCATTTTGCATAGCCCACCACGCTCAGCTAGAATGATGTCTGGCACCATCCTATTCTGGAGAGCCACCAATCTAATAGCCTTTTGCTCTAGCGTCATGTTATACAGGATATCAGTGGTCTCATTGATGGTTTTCTTCAAAACCCTTGCTAATTTTCTAATATCCTGGGAATGTATTATCTGTCCCCAGAATGGCACAAAGGATTTGGCAACGTCACCCAAATTTGTGAACGAGTATCCTCATCCCGCCTGCGGCGAGTTTTAAGAGACTTCAGCAGGGTGGCGACATATACTCCTGTTAACAATATACCCAAATAACAAGTACCCTCCCAGTCTCTGGGTAACCACGGATATGCCTCATTACCACAAACAAAGTAAACAGGATCTCCTACATACAAAGGTCTATCCTCACTGGTTAATATAGCAGTATTCGTACAACCCTAAAATGTACCTATTCGTTGGGAACTTTCTCTTTGTATGCAGAATGGAATGGAGTTTGGACTATAGTTGATGGCATAGGAGGGAGGCATGGCATCCTTATTACTCACAGGAGCCATTTTAAAAGTAATTAGTGATTGGAAAGGTCTAGAGAGTCTGTTGGAATGCCAAATAGAAGCAACATTTAGCTTGCTCCTATTCGCAAACAGAGAACATTCTAAAGGTGTTAAGACTCGTTTTTCAAATTCATTAAGATTAGTTCAATCAAAATTCCCAGTGACACTATCGTTCCATCGGCCAAAGGATAATCCCCTAAGCGAAGTATAACAAGCAGTAATTAAAGGGAGGGGATGTATATACCAGCCCAGTCCCTTTTCCCCATGTTGCAGCAGATGTGAACATACCCAGCAATTTGTCTTATTTAAAATGGCATGGGTTGCATTCATAATCATTAAGAGGGTATGGTTATGATAACCCCCTCTATGTTGGAGGTCTCGAGGACGTAGAGTGTGCAAATGCACATAAGGTGGAGACACAGTGGAGATACTTGTGGTTGGTAATAATACATCAAGCGGATGTGCATTTTCCAGATACCAACCCCCAAATGTCAATGCAATTGTAATACAAGCTGCTATTGTGAGCAGTGTCCATTTGATCCTAGGGGACCATGACTCTTGATGAACGGATTAATTATCAACAAAACGATCAAGATCCTTTTTAGTGCGAGTGGCCTCTAAAATAGGTATAGTTTCTCAGTGTCCGTTAAGAAGCCTCACTTTAGGCTCTTTTAGTTCATCCGTGGGTGGCACTTGACCACGTGGCCTATGTTGATTCAAGGGAACTTTTCCGGTCCCTGCCTCTTAAAATATGCAGCAGAGGAATGACGAGGGACTGGCTCAATGGTGGTCTCTTGTGGGTTTCTTGTGGGCACAGCCTAGCTGTACTTTACTATCCTACTTACATTAATGTAATGTCAGCTAAATCTAAATCCGGTTCCGTGGTCGCAGATCGTACCTTGTGACTCTGGGTACAGAATGATCAGTGAACAAAGCCTTGTCATGTCTGGAAGATGAAGAAGCAGAAACAGGATTGATCGACGCTGAAGAAGAAGCAACAATCTCCCCAGGCACCACAGGCTCAGGAAGGATTTTCGAAGAAGCAACAACAATTTCCCCAGGCCCCACGGGCTCAGGAAGGATTTCCAAATAAGCAACAACAATCTCCCCAGGCCCCACGGGCTCAGGAAGGATTTCCGAATAAGCAACAACAATCTCCCAGGCCCCACGGGCTCAGGAAGAACTTTCGTGACACCCTCGGTGTCGATCAAAGCAGGCTCGTTGTGAGCGTCGTGATCATCAATTCCCTTCTCCTCCCCTTTGTCATAGGGCAGAGGAAAAGGAATCCTCTTCACGTGTATCGCATGAATCCCGTGCTTCTTTCCAACCACTCGTACAGCGGTTTGTGCAGCCAAAAGGATCTGATGTAGTCCTCTCCAATGAGGTGCAAGGCAGGTGCCCCTCTCAAAGTTCTTCAGAAGGACCCACTGGCCAGGTCGAAGTCGATGACCTGGACCCTCATATTTTACAGGGAGGGCTGCTCATAACTGTTGATGAATCAAATGCAAGTTTTGAGTCAACTGGTCACAACAATCAGACAAAGGCGGATACTCGGCATCTTTCAACTGCTTGGGTTTTGGAATATTCCATATATTTGCTGGTCTTCCCATCATAATCACATAGGGGGAGAGCACTGTCTTTGATTGTGAGGTTGTCCGCATTGATAGTATGGCTATTGGCAAAGCGTCAGGCCATTTCAAATTGCTATGTGCATACACCTTTGCGATTTTGTTCTTTAGAATTCCGTTATGACGTTCCACAAGACCGGTACTTTGAGCATGCCTGGCCGAATGGAACATTTTATCAATCTGTAATCCTGCACAAACTTGCAAGATGACAGCAGCGATAAAATGTGGGCCATTATCGGACCAAATGACTCTCGGCAAGCCAAACCTAGGAAAATATTCCTTTAGCATGGTCTTTGCTGTTGACATTGCTGTGGCATCTTTTACGGGAAAATCCTCAAGCCATTTACTAAAGGCACAGATTACAACTAAAACATATTTATAGTTTTGACAACGTTCCAGCTCAATAAAATCAAAATGGATAACCTCAAAAGGCATACAGCGGGGACTAAAACTGCCCTTTGGTGTCAGTGTTACCTTCCCAATGTTATGTTGCAAGCATATCATGCAACTTTGGACAAAAAGCAGTTTTCTGAATATTAGTATTATACCAGACAGGATCTAACTGTTTGCAAATCTTTTTGTCACATATGTTTGATGGGCCATGGTAACCATAGCAGTGACATAGGCATTGTGTAGCATCCATCTTTGCTTTTCACTATCCACCCAACAACCCTCATCATCGAGACCCGCTGGACCCTTAGACCACTGTTTGATTTCTTCTGGAGTAGCTTCAGCCTGAATTTCTTTTATACAACTAATCCCTTCGTCTATCATACAAGTGTCCCTTTTGTTGGATCCAACACGTACATTTCTGAGTGCAAATCAGTAGCAGTCTGTTTGGCTATTCTGTTAACAAAAGCGTTTCCTTTTCCCACATCGTCGGTCACTTTCTGGTGTGCGGCGCACTTCATTATTGCTAACTGTGTAGGAAGCGCAAGTGCTGAAAGCAACCAAATTATTAAAGTACCATGCTGAATTTTTGTTCCATGTGAGGTCAAGAATCCTCTCTCAGCCCATTGTCGGCCAAAGTTATGAACTACCACAAAGGCATGTTGGCTGTCAGTATGTATATTTACAGTAAGCCCTTCAGAAATTTCACAAGCTCTGGTTAACGCAATAATCTCTGCGGTCTGTGCAGAATTATGCAGATTTTGTTTAGTTTCCACAATAGTACTCAATGTGGTGATTGCGTAAGCAGCAGTGGATGTACCATCTAGAAGTTTGAAACAAGAGCCATCACATAACAGCTCCTATTTGTGGATTCTTTAGAGGTGTGTCAACTAGATCAATTCTGCCTTTCGTTTCTTGCACTGTAGTATAGAGGTAGTTATGTGACATCTTGTCACTACAGTCTGTTTCTTGTGGGAGAGGCAATAGTTCAGCCAGATTTAATGAGCAACATCTCTTAATTTGGATATGCGGAGCAAATAGAATCAGCTCGTACCTTGTGGGTCAAGCTGATGTGAGATGTTGCGTCTGTATTCTGTTTAATAGAACGTCTACGGAGTGGGGTACCATCACAGTTAAAAAAGACCTACAACCATGCCCTCACTTTGTTTCACGGATGCAGCAGCTCCAGGTCTCAAACATCTTGGCAAAGCGCATGCAACAGGGTCTAACGTGGAGGAAATCAGCCGCATGGTCTATTCTTGCCCCCATGTTCCTGTGTTAAAACAGCCAAAGCACACCCCATCACACTCATGTACATACAACACAAAGATCTTCTAGTAATTTGGTGTGCCCAAAAAAGCTGCTGAACACAATGCAGCCTTGAGAAAAAGAAAAGCGTTCTGGCAATCCATGTTCCACGGTAAAGGCAAAGAAATACCCTTCTTTGTCAGTGCCAACATAGGTTTTATCAACAAAGTAAAATGTGGGATCCACTGTCTACAATATGAGGCCATGCCTATTAAAGCTCTGACCTCTTTCTGTGTATTTGGGACAGACATACCAGAGATGCTTTGTACCCGTTCAGGTGTCCGTCTTCTTCCCTCCTTCAACAGGAGATAGCCTAAATAGGCGACCTCCTGTTGACAATACTGAAACTTCTTCACTGAAGCCTTATGCTCATGCTCTGCTAAATGAATAAGCAGCAACACAATGCCTTCTTTGCAAGCAATTTAAGAATCAGTAGCTAGAAGTAGATCATCAATATATTGCAATAACGTGCAAGTGGAAGGTAACTGAAGTGTATCAAGCTGTTCTTTCAACCCTCTACTATAAATGCTTGGACTCTCAGTATACCCTTGCGGCACACGAGTGAATGTAAACGAGCGTCCCCCTACGGTGAACGTGAACAAATATCTAATATCAACATGTACAGGAATACTGAAAAAAGCGTTTTTCAAATCCACAACACTAAAATGTGTAGCCGTAGCTGGAATCATAGTCAGAATTGTGGTAACATCAGGCACAATCTGAAACTGTGGAGCAACTTCTTTATCAATAGCGCGTAAGTCAATGATGAAACAAAAGGAATCGCAATATCCGCTTTCTTATAGACTGGCAAAATTGGACTATTATGCACACTTCCTGCAATTTCCTCAATTACACCTCGTGTACGAAATAAGAAATAATACTCTTTAAAGCCTGTTCGCCTTCAACCGAAATCCTATACTGTGGAATACGTGGCAATTTAAAACCTGGTTTCAACACAATTTTAACTGGTTCAATTTGTAAAATTCCAACGTCATTATCCTTAACTGCCCATAAACATGTCAGAACCTTATTCAATTCAGTTGGTAAAGGCCTAGACAAAAATTGCAGAACGGAAGTTTGTTGGGGCGAAATCGTTACGTATACTCCATCTGGAGAACAGTAAATCACAATATTCAATTTCTTTAATACATTCAATCCCAACAAATTTTCCCCACAATTTGTCATCAAAGGAAATGGACACGAATCAGTGAATGGTCCCAGTGAGATAGGTACCGGCCGAGAGACCGGACTAACCACTGGCGTACTAGAGAACCCTACAGAAATGTTGCTCTGCCCTGACAGTGGAATATCTGGAACCTGTGCATGATCAATAGAACACTTCTGTGCTCCTGTATCTATCAAGAATAGATGCTCCCTATTCCCCACCTTCATTTCAATGTAAGGCCCTTTCTGATCAATGGGAATAGGTACTGGTTCCAGACCCTGCTTCGGGCTGTCCTAATGGAACAGTATATCGTCAAATGCAAGATCCTCAGAAAAATAGACAGTCGAAGGATTATCAAAAATGTTCCCACTATTAACATTCTGTTGCAGACTATCTTGCGAAGGTGTCTGTTGATTTTGTGCAAACTGACTTCTACCAGGGCCCCCTATCCCAGGACGGCCTCTGGATTGTCTACCCATGGTACCCTATGTGCTATTTGGTCTCTGCTGTAGGATCAGGCATTGTGCTTTCCAACCTCCCCAACCCCCCTGTCTACAATATGCACAGTGGTTCATGTGTACAGGCCCAAGTTGTGTGCTACCCTGTGGTGTAAATTGGCCTCTAAACTGTGTATTCCCACCCCTGCGTCCTCTAGCTATTTGATGCAACAATACTCTAGTTTTCAGGTCTCCCTTCTTCTTTTCCAACTTCTCCTTCTCTGTATTAACCATATTCGCATAGTACTGAGCCATATGTAACACTTCAGATGGTGATTTTGCTTGCCAAGCACTCTCAGAAGTCATAATCTGTGATTGGATTTCAGGCAATAATCCATGCACAAATTTATCTACAAACCTTTTTCCTGGCTCTGTACTTAAATCTTGACCACTAAAATCTGGAAATACTTGCTCAAATCTGTTAAAATATTCTGTTGCACCCTCTGACTTCAATTGTAAGCAAGCTGTAAACTGATCCCATATGATTCTTTTTTCAGGAACCATAGTTTTCAATTTAGTCACTATTCTATCTGGCAACATTAGTATAACCTGTTGCGGTTTCTCACCAGCATTTCTTTCCCCATCTATTCGTACTAAGGCATCCCATGTATCACCCCATCCATGCCTGATCATCTACAGTTCTAATCTGCTTCCACAAATCAGCAGGAAGTATCACGGGAAACAACAAATCTATATCACTCAGCATGAAAACTGACGAATGCAAGACAGATTCAATTTCATTATAAAATCCGGTTGGATTCTTCCTAATATCTGGAATTGATTGCCTAATGGTATTCACTTCTTGTCTAGAAAATGGTACATGCACAAACTGTGAGACATAGTGTGCTTCAATAGTAGTGGCTGGTCTGCCTGCCACGGCATCAGCTGGAATTTCTACTTTGGGAACAATTGGCAATTGTAAAGTAGGCAAATCTAAACGTCTATTAAGCAACAAAGCTAAATCAATTGACAAAGTAGTCAAAGCAGTATCGGGCGAAAATGTTCTCTTATAAATGACCATCAAATCTGTGGGACAACAAAACTTTCTCCTCATAAATTCATCTTGTAGATACTCTACCATCATCTGTAACACTTTCCTTTGCATTGCCGGAGCATAACGTGTCATACACTTCAATGGGAGAAATTGAAACATCCGAAATCCATCTAAGAGCGTATCTTGTGCAAATGCGCATTTCTTCACTCATTGGTTTCAATGGAGGAAGAAATTGCTTCTGCACATATGAAGCTTGCTGTTCACTTACATCCATCTCATCTTCCTGTAACCAATCTAGCTCCCTTTTAAACTCAAATGCCTCCTCTTCACGCTCATGTACTTTCTCTGCAGTGTCACTTGAGTGGGCAAAGACATTCAAATCCCTCAACCCCTGTGGGACATTCATGTCTGTCAAATCACTCCATATATAAACTAAATGCATTCCCATCCATTTCATCAAAATAGTCTGTTCAGGAATACCCCCTTAGACAGAAATCGCAACTGAAACAGCCGATTCATCACCCTCTTCTATGTATTTTTTAGCCCATGTATATAATTCCCTCTTTGTCTTTAGATACTGTACCACGAGTCACTATTCTTGAATCAGCTCCCACCCTTTCAAGCACTACAAGTGGAGCGGAACCACCTGGTAAAGAATCAATAGGTAGCGGAGGTAATACCGCTGGCGGTGCAGACAGAATTATGGGGACGGCAACTGTCGGCAAGGGTGGAGGCGCAGGAGGAGGAACAACAACAGGAAGAGGAACAACAACAGGAGGAGGAACTACAGGAGGAGACACATAAGGAGGAGGTGCAGTTGAAACAGTTCTACATTCATTTAGAAATGTATTAAGTAACTCATCTGATGTATGAAAATCCTGCGATGGATTTATCTTTTGCACATTGAGTTGGAAAGCCCTATCCATACCTCCAATAGATTCTGACTGTTTCTGCTGATCATGCTATAATGCTTTCTCAGCATTCATCGTGTGTCCACGTGCATGCTTTTCGTTACTTTACGTTGCTGCATAGCTTCCTTTTTCCAAGCTTTAACTGCATCAAATGCTGCAAGCCTAGCCTTTTTTCTCAACAATACAGATTCTAAATGCTCTAGGTAGGCAAATTCAAACTACCATAGACTGGCCACTGAAGCTCGGAAACATGCCTGGTCTGTCTGTGCCAAATTTCATTAAATACGATAAATCCTAGACCATACTTACAGTACATGAAAAAAGCCAGCGACCCATCAGGTGGCGCTGGTCGGCGTTGTTCCAAAGATTGTCTATCTCTGCGGACTAATACCCTGAAACAGGATGACAATTTCCCAGGCATTTCAGATCCCTGGTGTTACCTGGCATCGTTTGCATTTGCAAATACAAATCTGCAATCAATATCAGGATTCTTAGGAATCGGGGTACGACTCACCTGATTTCAAACAAAGGGTTCCGATTGGATTACAAATCGTCGTGGCTGGCGTTTTTGCAAGACATGCTTCGATACGGGGCCCGCGTCGTGATGTCTCACCAAATGCTGCTCACCGTCCAGGAATCGGGTCGTGCAGTACTGTGGAGGAATTGCGTCTTACTTTGCTGGGGCCCCCTTCACTATCCGATCACGGTCCAGCAGCCTCGTCCTTGTCTTAGCAATGTGACTTCAATCCTGAGGGTCCCTATTCCGGCGCCATCTGAAAGATTAAAGAAATATCAAGGCTTAATACCACTTAATAGAAATACGCCAGGCACGATTACAATGGTACACTTATTTTGCAGAACAGCGGTCTGGTCTCTCAACACCTCGCAATGTGTGGTAGCGGACACTGTGAGATGAGAGAGTGCTGGACATTACAAAGCATGCATATTTATACATTTCACTCACAATCCCGGACACACCGTCCAGCCCATCTTTGAGTTATCCATTCACTAGGGTTCGTAGCCAGTTCAAATAACTAATACAGATTCCAACAACTATACGTTGTTCAATGTTTTCCTCAAACACTAGACATGTTTTTTTGCACATAAGACACAATGGTAGTATTCTTTACTTTACTCATTCATGTTTATCTATTGTTTGTTCTTGAGTTTGAAGTCAGCTTAGTTTCAAGGAGCAAAAACACAGATTTCTACAAAACACATATTCAGCTATTCAACATTCTGTTTTGCTGTTTGAACGGAGAAGACACTATTGATACAGATGTTCTCTAGATTACTGTTTAAATATGGCTCTTGGTTAGCTCCAAGGTTTCTTAGGGCAGGACAAACAATTTCACCTTAGCAGCTTCAACATGCTTATCTACGTTGACACAGTACAAAGTTAATTTTGCTCTGCTGGAGCCAAAAACACAATTTCTAGCATGGGGCAGAAAGCAGGAGTTCATCAAAATGGCGGATAACTTTAAGATGGCGGCGTAGTCAGCCTTATTCAGGTTCATTCAAATGCGGTTTTCAGTCCGATGTGAATGTGCTTTGGCCAATGGTCATTATCAAGCGGTATTATGCGAAATATGCTTTTACAGTGTTGCAAAGTGTTGCATTCAACCGCGTCACCAACTTTCTCAACATGCACAACCTTTATGAACCTCTCCAAACAGACTTCTGCTCTTGCCACCCTAGTGAAATGGCTCTCAGTGTCCACAACTCTATTACCTCTGCTAAACATTGCAATTTGTCATCTATCCTAATCCTCCAGGACTTATCTGCTGCCTTTGATACTGCTAATCTCTGCACTACTCTCTCTCTTCTTGGGATACATGATCGACCCCTCGTCTGGATTGATTGCTGCCTGGCACCTCACCAATTATGTTTCCTGGATGAACACCTCCTCCAAATTTACCCCTCTCACAGTGGGTGTCCCCAAGGCTCTGTCTTGGGTCCACTCCTATTCACACTCTACACATCTGCTCTCAGGGCTCTCGTCTCCTCCTTTGGGTTCTCGTATGAACTCTTCGCTGATGAGACACAAATCTAGTTCTCCTTTCCTGAATTATCAGCAGACCGATCTATCAAAATCTAAAATGGTCTCTCTGCTACTAAATACTGGATGGCGTCTCACTCCCTTATATCAAACTCCTTCAAAACGTAAGTGTTCTTTCCCGCTAAATCCTCTCTCTCTCCTCCCCCGCCTATCCCGTTCCCACCTGACACTCTTCCCTATTCTTCCTCAGCTGGAAACCTCTTCCCGTCACCTTTGATTCTTCATTCACCTTCTCCACCACCTCTCAAACCACAACAGTGGCTCGGAGAAGCTCAAAAACATCAGGAAAATCAGGCACTGCCTTCCCTTTAAAACCACCAAACATCTCCTAACCAGTCTTGTCTTCTCTAAACTGGACTACTGTGCCAAAATCCTTGTTGGTCTCCCTAACTATTCATCTGGCCCCTTAAAAAGATGATTAACTTTGCTACCAGGACTCTCTTTGAACTCTATCGCTTCACCCCTACTTCCTCTGATCGCCATCAAGCTGCCTGGCTAACCATGCAAAACAGGGCCAAATTAAAATGTCTTCTACTAGTACATAAGTCCATGCATAGTAAAGCACCCCCCAAATCTATTCTGTCCCATTAGCTCCACAAACCCTCTCTCAACCTTCTCTCTGCCTCCCCGGCCAACCTTGTGGCACCTCGCCCATCATGTGCCTCTTCTCGCTTTTGCTCTTTTAGTCTTCTTGCCCCGCTCACTTGGAAATCCCTCTCCTGTGAAATCTGAAACACAGCCCAAACAGATGTATTACAAAGTGAAAGTCCACCTCCTCGCTTCTGAGCTATCCTCTTAACTCTGCTCTAGAATCTTACTATCTCACCGTTCACCTTCCTTTCCCAATGATCTAGGCCCTTAAAAGTAAGAATTTGCAATCTCCGTCCTGGCTTGACGAGCAGATGGCCTACCTACGGACAAATAATGCCACTTAATGGTGCGTCGTTTCAGACGGTACAAAATGGCCACCCCAGACACTGTTCATGGCCCGCCTCTTTCAAACAGGAACTCTGAGATTTTTCTTACAAGCACCACTTTTCTAAAATGCCTTATTTTACAACTTTACATAATTGATTGTCTGCTTCTGGGCTAGCTAATTAAGCCTTAGTAGTGTGGAGGGGGATGGGAGGGAGGAGGAAGGGTGACAACGTCCCGGGCAAAGTGAAGTCATTAAAGTGGGATTTGGGCACCTAATGCCTGTGAATTCCACCTAATTGGGGCTAAGGGTTCAGCCTCACCCCCCTCAATGAAATATTCTTGCCAGTCAACAGCATCCTCTCTGCATTGCGAGTTCATGAAAACATGGCCACGTTGGTTGCACTGTGACGGCATGCAACACGCAGATGAGAGCGGCCATCTTAAAAATAAGTCATTGATAGGCTGTGAGGATGTGCATTCCCCTACCCACACCTAGTTAGTATTTCAAAATAATACTTGCCTCTGCCTGTTGCTTTTCCCGGTGGTTCCAGGTGACATGGGTCAAGGTACGGTTGTGCTGATAAACACTAGTAAGATGTCAGTTTCCAGGAGGTAACCACTCAACTACACTGTTGACCTGAGGTTGCGGGACTGTGCTGGTTGTTCAGGCTGCATGGCTCTGTAATACACTGAAGCCCCCATGTAAATGGTTTGCATTCAATGAAAATGTGCCAAATTTGCAGAGAAACTATATTAATAGCGGTTTTAAAAATAAAAGTGGCTGCTAGCCAAGTTTGAAATTAGCAGGCCTAACAATTACGGGAGTGGAAACTAAAAGCTTTAAATTCTGATTGGCCAACTCCATGGTGCCTAGAAAGTAAACGACAGCTGAATTTAATAAATTGGCAGGCAAAAGTCAAGAGCACTGTGTTAGAACGGCAATGATGGCGGCTAAGGACATGATTCGTGTAATATATTCTGTAGCAGCCCCCGGGCTATTGTTCCCGGCATGGATCAAAATTTGCATATCGCTGCTCCTTGTGTCAAAATACCTGGTACTTGCAAATGTTAACACTGCCTTGAAAAGTTTCAGAAGCTTGGAAAAGTCGATTGGAAGTATTAGGCATCAAGCGGACGGCGGAATGTAGTACACCAGCCAACACGTTGACTTTTGATAAGGTGCACCAAGTCTTAAAAACCTACCAATGACTGTGCTCTAACCATATTTTATCCTGTTGGCAAATTTACTAGATTTTGGCTAAAGTAGCAGAGAGTTGTGGGATGCCTGTGCTTTTATATTCAACTTCACCGTGGCACCTGCAAGCTGTTTCAAGCATTTGCCGCAGAGCTGACAAAATACCTGGGCTTGCGTCACCCTATCATTCCAATCTACCTACAGACCGCTGCAAATCCCTAAACTAGGGCTCTTTAAAGTTTGGCTCTCCAGATGTTTTGAACTACAACTCCCATCTCTGGAGTACAGCTCCGGGGCAACATGCTCGCCTTGGAAGCAAGAGGCACAGAGTACTACAGGTTCGATCCCGGGGTCCGCGCGCTTAGAAACCTCTGGTTATTATGCACATTATAAATAACCTATCATATCATTATCGACAGCCATCAGAGTTAATAATGAGGGATCATGGGAGTTGTAGTTCAAAAGAAGTGGGGAGCCAACGGTTGAAGATCCCTACCCTAGAAGCAAAGGAAATCCTTTGCAAGTTGGGCATGTAAAAGCATAATTGACCCTAACGCATCTATAACCATTATAACCATCTATTAACCTCTGGGCGAAACTAGGGATGTCATTCAAGAGTGCTCAGAATATTTCACCCGCTTATGATCAACTTCCAGTAATGACATCACATAGGATGATTGCAACCGATGGCTGGATTACCAAACAATCACACCCGTATGTTATGTTATATTATGATATGATAGGTTATTTATAACGTGCTTAATAAACAGAGGTTTCTAAGCGCGGACCCGGGAATCAAACCTGTGCTGCTCCGTGTCATCTTGCTTCCAAGGCGAGCACATTGCCCCTGAACTATCCTCCCGAGACCGGGAGGATAGAATTTAAGCAATTCACAAATTGCTTAAAGAACCTTGGTCCTACACAATGGTACACCCACACAACCTATGCAGGAACCTTGGTCACAATGGTAGCAACAAACATTAAAATCTCAGCTGTCGACGCATTCACCGCTCCTGGCGAGACCACCAACTCATACCATCAAGGATGAATTGGTACGACAAACCCAAGGACCAAGAATGAAGGACCCAGCCTACTTTTTATTACGAAGCAATAAGGGTATGGCTTCTAAAAGAAATGATGTACTATGATACACTAGAGAAGGCTGCAGCCGGGAGTCTTTGCATACGTGATGCGTGTCTAGATGAGATTATACAAGGTGATGGGGGGTAGTGAAGCGAGACAGTAACTAGAGCAGGGTTGCCCAACTTCAGCCCTCGAGGGCCTGATCCATGTCAGGTTTTCAGGATACCACTCAATATTCATGAGAACCATTTGCGTACAATGATTCTAAATGTATGCACATTTTTCTTCATGAATATTAATGAGGGCATCCTAAAAACCCGTCAGGATTCCAGCCCTCGAGGCCCGGAGTTGGGCAAATCTGGACTAGAGGCGGATACATAAATAACATTAATAACTGAGACATATCCAGGATAGAACAGGGCAGCGGTCAGAATTGAGGCACTTGAGACTTCTACAAGACACATCACTCCTCAATGCCCGCATTCAGAACTCTTTCTAAGCCTGAGGAGTGAGGAGCCTGTCGAGCAGGGGTTGTACATCTCTCCACTTGCTGACACTACAATGTGCCCGGAAGTAGTAAGCGGTGACTTGTTAGGAGTGCATTACACCGGCCACACCCAGTGACGGGAGTGCGACTCCAAGGCCCAGTCTGTTATCCACAGAGTTCATACAAAGAATCCTGCAGCAAGAGGTAAGAGTATAGTGCCTGCCAAAATGAGGCCGACCTGTGCCACCCTGAGAAATGCTACTAGCATTTTGGTATCCCTGTCACACCACTGGTCATAGGTGCATAGGGCACAAACGCTAGAATGATACCTCACATTTCAACGTATACTGGACAAAGCACAATGCGCAACATTACAAAAACTAGTCAATGTGGATCAGCCCTGCTGCTCCCTCTGGGGAGTTTGAGCTCTTGTTACCTCATGTTCTTGAGTAATATTTTCAAAGAAGAGTCTACATTTGCAAATACTTATTTGCCCACGCTTTTCAACTGAAAAAATTGCACAATGTGCAGCATCTCCTGTGGAGTTTCAGCCGGGAAACTCAGCCCACACTACCATAGGTGAGCCAAAGGGCACTTCAAGGGGACCTATCATGTTTTTGCTATCGGTCATTCCCTAGGAGCAAGTTATGGGACCTCGCCACTATCCTACGCCTTTTATCCTACTCTACTTATCCAACTGTTGTTAAGTAAAGTGTGTTTTAGCCCAAAGTTGCAATAAATGTCACTGTACTCAAACCTTCCAATAATCTCTTAGACGTATTCTTAAGCAGCCAGCTCAGTTGTTCACCGACTCCTGCAATGTGTAGATAGGTACAGACGCTATTAAATGCTTAATGTGAATATATTCATCAGGAACACCCTTGGACCAGATAACGGAAACACCCATTTTGTCTGAAGAAACACAACTGGACAATCAGCACCATTGTTTATGGACACATTATAAAATAAATCAAATTAATGGATTAAACACAATTTAAAGCAAAAAAAGTAACCCGATCCCATATTAAAGACATATAATTGCCCTGTCTGTGTTTATACATTCTTTCAAAGTAACATTTTTTTTGCAGGTGCTCTCCATTATTGGCAAAAGTTTGATTTCTTTGAATGCTTTACCAACTTATTTTTAGGTATTGTTGATCGCTAGCAACTGAAAATGACTGTGGCAATAAGCCACAAGATGGCGTGCCAATACCGCCCCAGGTAATTCCCCCAGGGCCGTAGTTACAGGGCCAAGCGTAGCGAGGGCCTTATCGAAGCCCCGGGGGCATTATCGTGGGTGGAATTGCCCCGCCGTCGAGGGGCTTATAGCCAATAGTACACCGGCCTGTTGGACAAGGGTACTAATATCATTTTTTTCTGTTCAGCGTTTCGGAACAGAAAAAAAAAAGAAAAGTCTAATCAAATGGCAGCCGGGAAAGGGGAAACGGTTTTGCCTTTCCATGGCGGCCATCGGGAGCATTACGTATATCCTGTGGACACACCCACGCCGGGTACTCATTTATAATATTACCTCGAATTAAACATTTAGGTGGAAAAATATCTTTTTGTAAAACATCAAACTCAAAAACCTTTCCCTTCAGAAAACTTTGGCACATTTTCGAACAGACACCCGGAAAGTTGGTATTTTGGGGGGTGGTGGGAGTATTCTAGTCAAGAGTAAATAAAATAACAAAAAAGGAAGATCAGCGCACAGCCCCAAAAAATAAACAAAATGAATTGTGGAAAATAAATTCTTGCAAAGGGAATGAATGCATGAAACACAAACAACATGATTGGGAAGCAATTGCACAGTGAAAATTGAGAGAGATATTTCTTTTTTATAAGAGATGTGATCGTATTAAGCCACCTTTCTCGGCTGCAACATTCGAAGACGGGGAGGGTAAACACGTCTCCCTTTACTGTCCTCAAAGCACATTTGCCACCAAGGTCTGCTTCCTGGCCAGTAAAAGCGATTCGCCTGAATTATGCATAACAAGAGGCAGCACCTACGTCTAATTATGCGACCCAGCCTCTGGGATTTTTACTGGCACGCATAAACGGCTCGGGCCTCATTTATGGCACGAACAGAACCCATGAAATGACATATTACGTTCAATTGCACGCGGTATATAGTCCGATGAAACAGAACGGTCTGATAAGCAGCGTGGCCTGGAACGAGCATTAAGCACAGCTGGGACAATCTATTGTGAGTTAAAAGAGCTCCCAATGAAAGTGCCACCTGCTGGAGACCAAGGTTAAACGGTAAAGTGCATTAACGAGCGTAATGGCCCACTCGAAAGTCTGGACGTGATGGAGTGTTTACAACATTCTCGTTTCCACGCTTTATTCCAAAGGTACAATGTTTCCTGAAACACACACAGAAGAGTTTCCGGCGTTATGCAGCACCTTACACCTGCATTGGACTGTAAACGTACACATGAATAAGCTTTATAGCAGGGATCCCCAACATGTAGCTCGGGAGCAACATGTGGCTTGCGGCACCCTAAATTGTTGCTCGGGGCCATGGTGTGGAGGCCTAGAAGGAGGTGCTGAAGGGATGAGACCTCAGTTGCAGTATAGCCAGGACAGAGTCATGGACTGTGCAAGAATGTTGGCCAATGAGCCTGCTGTGGTTCTGTGATGCTGGAAATGCATCGGAGGGACAGGGTCTCCGTATCCTTGTCCTTTACTGTCTTTTTATCATGTGTTCTGTCGTGTTTTCAGCGCAGGAGTTCGTGTGGGACTCCTGGCGGTGCAGCTATCTCTTTTGGTTTGGTGAACAGACCTGTGGGATACCCTTATGGCACCCATGGGTAGGGGTACAACCCTGTGCCCCTAGTGTATGTTTTTGGGCACCTGTGTTTGGCCCACAGAGAAGGGTACGGGCTGGTGGCTGCTCCGTGGTGAAATGACTAGGTGCCATGAGCGTCCTCCATTTTGGGATGCCCAGGCCCTGTCATTGGAATCGCTAGATTCCAGATGGATACAAAATGGCCCCCAAGGCCTCTTGCCTTCCATCACCTGTTACCTTGATCTTCCCGAAGTCCCGGGAAGCCCTGCCTCTGTCCCTTCCCCTGACTGGCTGTTGGGTGGAAGTTCCATATATGGTAGTGTGGGGGAAGTGCCGACCAGACTGGCTGGAGCCTTCTCAACGACCGTATGTGGTGGGTACACCTGTGGGTGGGACCTGGGTGAATGGAGTGTGTGATGAATACGCATTCTTTGTTGGTTGATACAATGCCTGAGACAGCCCTGCCCGAAACCGGTATGAATGCAGCATGGAGTGTTGAATGGCTCGGTACTTGTCCCAATACACATAACTTGTTGTGAGTGTCTGGAGAGAAGTGAATGGCCTGACTGCACCATGTGCCTGATTGGCTGCCTGCCTGCCTGAATGCCCTTAGTCGTGATTGGATGCTTGAGTGTGACCCAGCAGAATGAATAGGAGATCAACAGTATATCTGGGGACCTCTCACTGCTAGGAATCGTGTTCAGAAGCTGAAGTCCACTACGACGAGTAACTGGAGTAACTGAAGCTTGACCTTGAAGCCCTGCTGGACGACAAGAATTGCTGTTGCTCTCCTTCACAATCTGAAAGCTGCTGTGCCTCCAAGGAATGACCCAGAGAGGACCTGGTAAGGCGCCCTCTTCCCGAGCTACGAGGGACCATCGTGCACAGCTGATCTTTGCCTAAGCTCCCTGGTAGACAGACCTTTGACAGGCTGCCGACCCGATACGGGGACTCCTGCGGAACTCCAAGGAGAAGCGCCCCGACTGTTGTCTGCCACTGTCGACGACCACTGTCGCCGACTGGAGCCGCCGTGCTCCCGTTGCCTAAGAACTTTATTGATCCAAGGACGCTCTCGCCCACATCGTCACCGCTGTATCCTGCTGGAGAAGGCCTGACCGTCGACGCGCCGAGGAGCATACACCGGTGGGTTTCCTACCACCCAAAGACCACAGAGATGCCGACGACTCGACACCCTTGCTGGGCCACAGTTCTTCCAACTCTTTGCGGTCCAGAACTATCGAAACCGAGGTGCCCCGCACGCCTCTTCCTTGCAGGACGTTTACGCTTCTCCGTCAACGAGCACCGCTAGGAACGTCTCGGCCACTTCATCGTCGTAGCTCGACCTGTTCTCCGTCGGACGTTCGACGACCCATGACTCCTGCCTGAAAGGGAGGACACTCAAGAAGGGCCGTCGATTCCCCGACGCGGAATGCTACAACGCCAATGTACTTTGGGGTTGCAGAACTATTGGAAAGTCTAGTGTGAACAATATATGGACTGGGCTTCTATCTTTCGTCTACAGGTTGCCCAGCTGGGGGGATATCCACACAGAACTGTGTTTAACAGTATTTACCAGTATTCTGCCTATTGCTCAACCATCTTGCTTTCCTTCCTCTCTCTACTGCTGGTTTCCTCTTTATTTTGATCTGTGTGTCATTCTGACCGTATGCACTTTAATGAGATCTGATAACGTTAGTGGTACCACTCTAGAACTGTACATATTTGCCATTGTTGATTTCTACGTACAAAGTGAGTTATCGTGATAGTGTACATCACTTTGAATATTAATTATATAAAGACTGTGTTTTGATCGATACAGTGTGTGGACATTCCTTTGTGGGTGCTTGGGGACTACCCTGTACTTAAGAACCAGCTTGCATCACCTCCTGAGAAGCTAGGCCTGGATTGCTCGACTACGTTACCAATAATAGAGAATCTTGGCAGGGGTATCTGTGTCTCTCCTCTACAAAATAGAGAGTGGGAGTACAGACCCCCCTCCGGTCTTTACAGGTTTCAGTTGGCTTATTCTTGTAGATGCAAGATTTGAGTTTGTTTCCACCATGCAAATTATTTTTCTGTAAACGTCCTTACTTATTAAAGCAGTGTTATTGTTAAAACCCTGTCATCTTCAGATACTTTGCACAGCTGACAAATGTATTAATGATCAAAATAATTGAACCATGTTTGTGTCCTGGAGGAAATGGTCCTATTCTGTTCCTTTGCATAGCTAGCAGGAACATAATGGACAAATAAGTGGCACGCATACCCAACTGTCCTTTATTAACAATTTGCAAGCACTGCTTTTTGTGCAGGTCAGACTTGTGTTTGATGCCACCATGCATTACATTTATCAGATATATTATATTTATTACATAGTGTCCTAGTTGAAAAATGGTCATCGTCTGAAAATCTCTCAATCTGGCACTTGGACAATGGGCAATAAGGGAAATGCATTCAGCATTTTCCATTATTAATTTGCCCTATGCTCGAATCCAATTAAGTTACTGTTAATATGTTTAAATTAACATGCCAATTTATTAATCCAAATGCCTAGTTAACACCACTACACCCCTCTATGAAGTGGTTGTCAAATGCTCAAAGTTTTTACTAATGTTTGCCACTTTTTCTTTTTTTTTTGATCAAAGATATTATTGATTTTCAAAGTTAAACATCATTACAAACATCTCTCAACATTTCAGGGAGGGGGCATAGTGGGTGAGGGAGGGCGGAGGGGGGAAGGAAGGGGGGGAAGAAGGGGAGAGAAGAGGGGAAATGTCAAGGCAGGGGTGTGGGGGGGAGAGGAATGTAATCAAAAGAAAACAGCATTAACCGTTACAAACTCAGCTTCAGGGACCTTGGTCCGACAGACCATCGGTTTTTCATAGGATGATTTCATGGCACAGGGCGGTCTTAACAGAGTTAGTACTTCCCTTTCAATGGGTCTCACACAGTCGCAGTGGATGCAGGGTCGGCCTCGGCCATCAGCTGTCCTCCTCCCATCTTCTCCATATTTTCTCTGCTTTATGGGGGCACCCTCTTGCTTTATACACCCGGTGCTCCATTACCGCACATATGTCCACGTCCGTGACCCACTGGTCATAGCTGGGTGTGCGCTCCGAACCCCACAGTTGTGCAATGTTCTGCCTAAGGACTGTGAGCGCGGTTGACCACAGCAGTTTCTCATATCGAGATAAGTCAGTGTCCCAGGAGACCCCCAGAAGCAATTGTTTCGGGCACCTCTGTATCGTCTTTCCCAGGACGTTAGACAGTTTATCGCAGCATTTCTGCCAGAGCAACTGAATACTGCTACACTCCCACAGAATATGAAAAAAGGTACCTTCCTCTCGCTTGCAGCGTAGGCACTTTGTGTCGACGGCCCTGCCCCATCGGAAGAGTGCTACTCTCGGGTAGTAGGTGCGGTGCAGGATCTTCAGCTGGACAAGTCGGAGTCTCGAGGAGATGGTGGTTTCACGCAGGTACATCAGGGCCTCTGTCCAGTCTTCCGGAAGGAGGGGACCTACATCTCGTTCCCATTTTGTTTTCAGGTCGGATAGCTCTGAAGTTGCGAAGGAGGATATTACAGTGTACATGGTGGAGGTGACCTTCCGCTCCACCCGATCCAGAACTATGTTTCGTTCAAGCGGGGAGCTTTCGGGCAGATCTTGTATGGTCCGTCATTGGGCTGTCCAGGCATGATTTAGCTGCATGTGGTGGAACCTTTCCGTGTCCGGCAGGGAGAACCTTTCTTGCATCATTTCAAATGTTGCCAGGTTGTCCTCCTGTACCACATCTCCAACAGTGGAGATTCCACGCTGGGTCCATTCGGGCCATTTCGGCAGTTTCCGTACTTCGGGGAGGTTGCAATTGTTCCACAATGGCTGGACCAGTGTTGTTTTCCAGCCCCAGCCCAAGAATCGAAGCGCTTCCTTCCAAATTCTCGTTATGTGGGATGCCATGTCAGATTTCGGAGGGCGGTCCAAGTCTCTGTAGAGGTGCTCTATTGGTTTGATTGTAATGTTGTAATGGAAGCCCATGATATGTGGGAGACTCCTGTCACCGTGAAGCATGTCGTTTATTACATCCATCTGACTGGCCCAGTAGTATGATTGCATCCTGGGCAGCCCGATCCCCCCCTCCCAAACAGACCTCTGAAGGGTCGCAAGGGCAATTCTCGGGTGGCCACCTTTCCAGAGCAGCTTTCGCAGGATGCATTCGATTTTGTGGAATTCCCGGTGGTCGATATGTAATGGCGCATTTTGCAGGACGTATAGAAATTTCGGGAGGGCGATCATTTTAAACAATGCCGCCCTACCCATCAGTGTCAGTGGCAAGGAGATCCAGTGGTGAGTGTCGTCTGCAAATTTTGCCATCAAGGGGGACAGGTTCAGGGTAGTATATTCAGTAAGGTGCATTGTAATGTGTATCCCCAGGTATTTAAATCGTTCCTTCTCAATTTGGTAGGGGCCGGTCGCCAGACACGACGATGGAGTGTTCCCTATAGGAAAAAGGATGGACTTGGACCAGTTCACGCGTAGTCCACAGAATGCCTCATATTGGCCCAGCAGCTGCACGACTCTGGGGCGGGAGGTACTGGGTCCTTCAGGTAGATGAGTAGGTCATCTGCGTAGAGGGATATTCTGTCTTCCCAGGTATCGGACATCGGAAACCCTCCCATGTTGGGTCGTTTCGTAACAGGATCGCCAGGGGTTCGATCGCAATAGCAAAGATCATGGCGGATAGTGGACAGCCCTGCCTTGTACCCCTTCCCAGACCGAAGAGTTCTGATCGCCAACCGTTGACCCTGGTCCTGGCAACCGGGGATTCGTATAGTAGCTTCACCCAAATCATGAAGTTCTCACCAAAGCCCATGCGGCGCATGATGGTCCAGACAGCCTCCCACCTCACCGAATCGAAGGTTTTTTCAACAGGGCCAGTGGTCCTTGTATGCTGCCGGCTCTTTCCAAAGCCGCGAATAGTCTGCGGAGGTTCATGCAAGTTGATCTCTGTGGCATGAAACCGCACTGGTCCGGGTGGATCAGGGAGGGAATTACCTCTTCTAAACGGTCCGCAAGAAGCTTCGCCAGTATTTTAGTTTCAGAGTTGATGAGTGAGATGGGCCTGTACGAGCTACATCTGTCTTGGGGCTTGTCCGGCTTAGGGATCACTACGATTATTGCTTCTCGGAGATCTGGGGGGAGAATGCCCTTCTCACGAGCATGGAGGTACATTTGCAGGAGCTGGGGGGCTATCACGTTAGTGCCCACCCTTCGCCATAGCTCTACCGGGAAGCCGTTTGGACCAGGAGTCTTACCGGTTTGGAGTCCAGAAATGGCGACTAGGATCTCATCCTCCGTGATCTCCCGCTCCAGTCGTTGCCTTTGCGCCTCATTCAGGGTAGGGGTTTCAATTCGATCCATAATCCTGGCATCCATTGGGATTGTGGATTCACTGTATAGCTCTGCGTAGTATTCCGCAAAGCCTTGGGTTATTTCCTGGTCCGTCACCCTTGCGTTCGGACCATCCGCTTCGAGTCTCCGGACATGGCTACGTCCCTGCTCCTTCCTTTCCAGCCATGCCAGCATCTTACCCGCCTTGTCACCAGTTTCGTAGACCCTTGCTCTCATTGCAGTGTGCGCTTGGCGCGCATTGTCCATCGCTATGCTTTGCAGTCTTTTTTGTGCAAGTAGCAACGTCCGATTAGAGGCTGGCGTGTTTTCATCTACGTGCCTCCCCTCTGCCTGTTTGACTTGGAGCTCTGCTTCACGGATCTTACTCATATGTAGCCTCTTTTTGGCCGCCGTCCAGGATATTAGTTCGCCCCTCAGCACTGTTTTATAGGCTTCCCATAGCATTTCAGGGTTCGTTGCGGTCTGTGTGTTTAACTCAAAGTATGAGGTGGTGGTCTCCTGTAGTTTATCTATCAGCTCTGGGTCCCCCAGATAGTAACTGTTCAGGCGCCAACATGGCGGTGGGACCCTCCGGGACGTTATTAGTAGCATTTCTAGCGGAGAGTGATCAGAGATGCCTCTAGGTAGTATGTTTATTTCCTGTGCCCTGTGTAGATCAGTTGCGGGAGTGAAGAAATAGTCCAGTCTAGAGAGCGAGGCATGGGCCCCTGAGTGGAAAGAATATGCTTTAGCATCTGGGTGCAGTTCCCTCCACACATCGCACAGGCCGAGTGCGTTGGCGAACGTAGCAAGCCTAGTGGGGACTTTGGTGTTCCTATTACGTATATGGGATTTATCCAGGGTGACATTCATGACTTCGTTGAAGTCACCGCCAGGTATCAGGCAGTTCGAGGTGTCTTTAGCAATTAGCGGGGTAATGTCAGTGAGCAGTGATTCCAGAAGGGTCGGTGGTGCATAGATGGCTATCAGTGCAAAGGACTGCCCCCATAGATCGCCCGTCACATATATGTATCTGCCTCCTGTACCATGGGTCACTGTGTAGAGGTGGAGGGGCAGGTTTTTGTGTATCAAGATCATAACGCCTCTCGAGTCCATCGTAAAGCCTGAGTGAAATGTCAGCTTATAATTTGTACACTTAAATAGGGTGCATTCTGTGCCTGCAAGATGTGTCTCGGACAGGAACACTATATCAGCCCCCCGTCTGTTCAAAAATTGACGCACCAAGCGGCGCTTGATTGCATTGCCTAGGCCATTGACGTTCCACGACATGATCCTCAGTGTTCTGAGAGTGTCGACCCTATTACGATACTCTGCCATGTGAGTGTGTGTCGGTGGCCGCCCTGCCCATTAGCTTGATAGGACCCTGATATAGCTGTGCTTAACAAACCCGAAACCCCCCACCCCATACTCCTCCCAACTAGAAGCATCTGTCGCCCAAACAAAAGCTCTATGGTGTCAACTGGACACCTAACATGCACCAAACTTGATATCAAACAAAAGTGGTCTCCCTCTAGGGAGAGCCCGGGGGGGGATGTAGTACTCCTCTGAAAAAAAGGGGGGGGGATCCCAAGGGCAATCCCCGCGTAAACTACACCTGGGATTTATTGCGTTCTCAGGGGGAGGGGGGGCTCTTTTCCTATCGTAGTGCCTAGGGCGTACCGCGGCCGCTACAGGTGGATGTGTGCTGCCTATCATTGTGTGTGTGCGTGTATTATGAGAAGATCTATGGTCTGACTTGTGTATTTCCGTATGGACACAGGATTTTTGAGGGGGTTATCACCCTCTAGGTCTTCCGGTGGGTCCTGCGGTGGTGGTCGGCGGGGTTCTCTCCACTGGTCTGGCGGAGGTCTTCGGTTTCTCCCCCTGTTTTCGCGGGGGGCGGACCAGTCTCCTTCTATGTTTTGCTCGGCCCAACGCCAAGCCTCCTTAGGGTCACTAAAATGGATTGTTGTGCCTTTATGATAAATCTTAAGTTGTGCAGGGAAGAGCAGGCTGTATTTCACGCCCATCGTGTGTAGCTGTTGTTTCAGGGAGTCAAAGGATTGCCTTGCCCTCTGCACTTCCCTCGTGTAGTCCGGAAAAAAGGTGATTTTGGAGCCATTGAAAGTGACCGCTCCTTTGGCGCGCGCATGTTGCAGCAGGGCGTCGCGGTCTCTGTAATTTAAGAATCGTGCTATCACAGTTCTTGGAGGGGCTCCAGGCGGTGTCTTTCTATGGAAAAGAACTTGGAAAAGGCATCGGGCTCGTATAGGTCAGAGAGCCATCGTTCTAGAAAGAGTTCCATGCAGGGGCCCTCTGCCTTTTCGGGTATGCCCAGGATGCGTACATTATTGCGCCTGGACCTGCCCTCTCCTTCCTCGATTCTGTCTTCCAGCACCTTTAGTTTGGACATTGTGTTATGGAGTTGTTGTTGCACGGTGTTCATTCTGTCCTCCGTATTAGAAATGCGCTGCTCGGCTTCCCCGGTGCATGCCGTTAGTTTTTGGAGGTCGTGCCTGAGGAGGGAGACATCCATGCTAATTCCGTCCATTTTCTGCTCCATGGACGTGCGGGAGTCGGTAATGGCGGCCATGATGTCTTTGAGCGATATTCCTTGGTCCGTCTCCATGTCGACTGAGAGTTCAGCGGGTTGGGGAGGAGGAATGGTGTATTGATCCATTTTGCTTTGGGCGTGAAGCTTCCTCGGCCTGTCTTTCCCCATAGCACCCGGTCCTCCGCGTACGCTATGTGGGCCGATGTCTCTTTTACCTTGTCGGCTGGTCGCACCCTTCGTAGCTGCTGTGCTCTGGGGATATGTCCTCCCTCCAGGGCTGACGGAAGTAGCGTGCCTCCCGGGGTAAGGCGTGCTCTTCGCTCTCACACCGTATGATGCTGGGGTCTCAGAAGGCAGGGCTCACCGGTCTTCTCTCCCCCTGCAGGCCTTCTTAACATTCCCGGCCAGCGATGGTGCTCTGACCAGACCCCCGAGGGGGTGGGGAGCCGGCGCAGGAGGCCTAAGGTCCACTCTTTGGTAGGCTCTCCCGCTACCTTCTTGTCTGTGCTGTCCTCCAGGGAGCGTGTCTCCGGCCGCACCTTTCTCCCGCTGTGATCGATCAATCCGTTGCGGTTCGGCCACCGTGTCAGCGCGGCCACGCTGGGTGTGCACCGGAGGTTCAGCTGCGTGCGCCCGTGGCCATTTTGAAAGCGGGCCGGCTGCTATCGCTAGAGGACTTCAGACGGTCGTCTCCGGGGAATCCGACCGCGGTTCTCTTCGATCTTCGCTCCAGGAATGCCCAAGGGTGTTCGCTATCGTATCGGAGTATTTCCAGCTCTTATTACCCCTGAAAACAGGCTTTTTTATATCAGGATGTTAGTGCGGCCGCGGGAGCCGAGCAGATGCACGTCTACTCCATCCCGCGGTTAGCCACACCCCCCCTGTTTGCCACTTCTTGTGTAAAATCCCTTTTGGGCAGAGACAAGAGGCTCCAAATCCTTCAGAAAATTATCATGTTTATTTCGAAACTCTTTTTCACCAAAGTAACAGGCCCCAGGGGCTTTAGAATGCACTATTTGCCACATGCAAAAAACGAATTCTTAGGTGTAACCTCCAAAGCACAAGTGAAGTGATTTTTAAAGGATACATGTAATGACCAGTATCACTCAATCAGTATTTATTTAATTTGATTTCTTCATTAAGTTAGCAACATTTACACACATGTATTTTATTTAATGAAATTCATATAGAACAATCCAAAATAAAGAACCAGCTTTAACATATTCAACCAAGCTATATATAAAAACTTGATCAGTGTTTTATTAGCAGAAAATGAACCAAATCTTCGACTGACATTTTGTAGGCACACTTTGTTTCCTCCTGCACTCCGTCATTTATTGAGGGGTGGGTACATTTACACGTACCAATAGCATCAGCCTCCTGCATTCTGGGGATCTTATTTCACAGACTTCTCCTTGCCATCTGATATGTGTATGTAAGTATTATCTTTTCATAAGTCATTTCTTGCATATGTGCTTGTTGCTGTGTAACCATGAGACCAATGGGCACCTGCCTGTAAATCATATATCCGTTCATCTTCTGTAACAGCGCCTCGATATATTATGGGTTGCAGGTGCGCTTGACAAATGCAAATAAATAAATAAATAGGTCTGCATATAAAGCTAAAGAGTGCAGCATATTTTGGACATCTGCCTCTCTCCCCATCAGACAAGTTCTTGCTTTAAGAAATATTTTGCGTCAACTTAATGTGCCAAATGTAGTACACCATCCCATCCAAATGAACAGTGCCTTACAACCCCCCTCTAACCCTCAGCACCATAGTATTTTTCTTGTTTTCTTTACAAGGGGAGTCCTCGTTTATGTGATTTTAATAAATAAGTAAACTATCTTAACTGGCCTGACACCTTTAAACTAACACTTCAGAATCAGTTCATAAGGTGCTACCAGGTGTACCTTGAGGTCCAACCGGTATTTGGCACAGGAATTTATTTTGCAACTCCTCCTGGAAATTACAATTTGAATCTCCCCAGATTTTGCTGCCATAAAATATTATGGAACAGTGTGCCTTATATACCTCCAGACACGTTCCCAATCTGAATGCCTCAACTTGAAATAAAAAAGTAAATAGCCCTTTAATCCTTAATGATGCCCTTTCAGCTGCCTCCTTAAAATGATTGACCCAAGCACCGCCTTTGAGAAGAGTAGGCTCCAATAAAAATGAGAATACCTCTTCGCCTCTACATTCATTTAAAAACCAGCTACAAGGCATCACCCTTTTCCAGAACACAGTCATTTAAATTTAATTTCAAACTATAGTTCCCAAAATAGCCATTTGTGCATACAAGGCCCTGTTGGGGACCTGCCAAGTCCAAAATAGCAGTGTCATCAGCATAAAGAAGCATGCTATAAAATGTCCCCTTCAGAGAGGGTGGGTTAACTTTCCTAAGAGAAGTATAAAGGGGTCGATTCATGGAAATAATGTGCGCCGAAAATTCCCGCGCAGAGGTGCCAAAACGTGCGAATCGCAGGAAAAGTGCGAAAATCGCAGTGCAAGTGCGAAAATCGCAGGGAAACCAGCGCACAGCGATTCATGGAAGTCCGTGCGCGAGAAAAACATTGGATGTGCGCTAAAAATGTGCGCCGCGCACGCCGGCGCACAGGTCATCCAACAGCGTGCGCCACGGCCACTGCGAAATCGCACATAGCGCGGCACATATCACAAAAGTAGGCGGAACACGGGGCGTAACACTCGGAATGGTGAACAACGCGTGAAAATATGGGCGTCACGGGGGAAGTACAGGAGGCAAGTGCGCGGAACGCCCACACGCTCGCCTACAACCCGTATTCATGGAATCGAATAGGGCAAACCAGCGCACGGTCAAAGACGCGCACAGGGCCAAACAAGTACGCCACAAGAAAGCAGGCGGTAGCGCCCCTGCGACTTAAAAAAATGTGCGCCAAAATGTGCGCTAACAAAAAGCACCCATATACAGCCATGATGAATGGGCCATACAGTGGCCCTCTAGGACAAATGAGGTGCAAAGGGGCACCGACAAACACAGACACCCGCTGTGTGAAAAATAGTGTGTGCGCGTGTTCCTGGGTGCGCGGGAAGTTCCACACGCGATTGGCCTGGGTACGTGTACTTCGGGGTGCGCGGGAAGATCCACACGCGATTAGCCTGGGTACGTGTAATACGGTGTGCGCGGGAAGTTCCACACGCGATTGGCCTGGGTAGGTGGGGGTGCGCGGGAAGATCCACACGCGATTGGCCTGGGTACGTGTACTTCGGGGTGCGCGGGAAGTTCCACACGCGATTGGCCTGGGTACGTGTACTTCGGGATGCGCGGGAAGTTCCACACGCGATTAGCCTGGGTACGTGTACCACGGGGTGCGCGGGAAGTTCCACATGCGATTGGCCTGGGTAGGTGGGGGTGCGCGGGAAGTCCCACACACGATTGGCCTGGGTACGTGTACTTCGGGGTGCGTGGGAAGTTCCACACGCGATTGGCCTGGGTAGGTGGGGGTGCGCGGGAAGTTCCACACGCGATTGGCCTGGGTACGTGTACTTCGGGGTGCGTGGGAAATTCCACACGCGATTGGCCTGGGTACGTGTACTACGGGGTGCGCGGGAAGTTCCACACGCGATTGGCCTGGGTAGGTGGGGGTGCGCGGGAAGTTCCACATGCGATTGGCCTGGGTACGTGTACTTCGGGGTGCGCGGGAAGTTCCACACGCGATTGGCCTGGGTACGTGTATTCCGAGGTGCGCGGGAAGATTCACACGCGATTTCAGCAGGGTACGTGTATTTCGGTGGTGCCGGGGAATGCTACACGTAATTTGGCCATGTGGGTCCTCCCAGGTGTTCCCTCTACACCCTCCACGGCCCCTGCAGGCAGCCCACACCACATGGTACTACCCTGCACCCCTGCTCATGTCCCACAGGCAACCCATCCACCATGGCCATGCCCACCAGCCAACCCACATGTCACCTTGCACTACTGATCACCAACACATGTCTCCCATCACCCCCACTCCCCAGCCACCAGGGGCAGCCTCCACCAGGCCCCCCCTCATGTCCCCTATCACCCCCACCCCCCAGCAGTGCAGGGGAAGCCTCCACCAGGCTCCCACACATGTCCCCCTGCATCCCCACCCCCCAGCCACCAGGGTCAGCCTCCACCAGGCCCCCACTCATGTCCCCTATCACCCCCACCCCCCAGCAGTGCAGGGGCAGCCTCCACCAGGCCCCCACTCATGTCTACCACCACCCCCACGCCCCAGCCACCAGGGGCAGCCTCCACCAGGCCCCCACTCATGTCTCCCATCACCCCCACCCCCCAGCAGTGCAGGGGAAGCCTCCACCAGGCCCCCACCCATGTCTACCACCACCACCACCCCCCAGCCACCAGGGGCAGCCTCCACCAGGCTCCCACACATGTCCCCCTGAACCCCCACCCCCCAGCCACCAGGGGCAGCCTCCACCAGGCCCCCACTCATGTCCCCTATCACCCCCACCCCCCAGCAGTGCAGGGGCAGCCTCCACCAGGCCCCCACTCATGTCTCCCATTACCCCCACCCCCCAGCAGTGCAGGGGCAGCCTCCACCAGGCCCCACTCATGTCTACCTCCACCCCCACCCCCCAGCAGTGCAGGGGCAGCCTCCACCAGGCCCCCACCCATGTCTACCACCACCCCACCCCCCAGCCACCAGGGGCAGCCTCCACCAGGCTCCCACACATGTCCCCCTGCACCCCCACCCCCCAGCCACCAGGGGCAGCCTCCACCAGGCCCCCACTCATGTCTCCCATCACCCCCACCCCCCAGCAGTGCAGGGGCAGCCTCCACCAGGCCCCCACCCATGTCTACCACCACCCCACCCCCCAGCCACCAAGGGCAGCCTCCACCAGGCCCCCACTCATGTCCCCTATCACCCCCACCCCCCAGCAGTGCAGGGGCAGCCTCCACCAGGCCCCCACCCATGTCTACCACCACCCCCACCCCCCAGCCACCAGGGGCAGCCTCCACCAGGCCCCCACTCATGTCCCCTATCACCCCCACCCCCCAGCAGTGCAGGGGCAGCCTCCACCAGGCCCCCACTCATGTCTACCACCACCCCCACCCCCCAGCAGTGCAGGGGCAGCCTCCACCAGGCCCCCACTCATGTCTCCCATCACCCCCACCCCCCAGCAGTGCAGGGGCAGCCTCCACCAAGCCCCCACCCATGTCTACCACCACCCCCACCCCCCAGCCACCAGGGGCAGCCTTCACCAGGCTCCCACACATGTCCCCCTGCACCCCCACCCCCCAGCCACCAGGGGCAGCCTCCACCAGGCTCCCACACATGTCCCCCTGCACCCCCACCCCCAGCCACCAGGGGCAGCCTCTACCAGGCCCCCACTCATGTCTCCCATCACCCCCACCCCCCAGCAGTGCAGGAGCAGCCTCCACCAGGCCCCACCCATGTCTACCACCACCCCCACCCCCAGCAGTGCAGGGGCAGCCTCCACCAGGCCCCCACCCATGCCTACCACCACCCCCACCCCCCAGCCACCAGGGGCAGCCTCCACCAGGCCCCACTCATGTCCCCTATCACCCCCACCCCCCAGCAGTGCAGGGGCAGCCTCCACCAGGCCCCCACTCATGTCTACCACCACCCCCACCCCCCAGCCACCAGGGGCAGCCTCCACCAGGCTCCCACACGTCCCCCTGCACCCCCACCCCCCAGCCACCAGGGGCAGCCTCCACCAGGCTCCCACACATGTCCCCCTGCACCCCCACCCCCCAGCCACCAGGGGCAGCCTCCACCAGGCCCCCACTCATGTCTCCCATCACCCCCACCCCCCAGCAGTGCAGGGGCAGCCTCCACCAGGCCCCCACCCATGTCTACTACCACCCCCACCCCCCAGCAGTGCAGGGGCAGCCTCCACCAGGCCCCCACCCATGTCTACCACCACCCCCAACCCCCAGCCACCAGGGGCAGCCTCCACCAGGCCCCCACTCATGTCCCCTATCACCCCCACCCCCCAGCAGTGCAGGGGCAGCCTCCACCAGGCCCTCACCCATGTCTACCACCACCCCCACCCCCCAGCCACCAGGGGCAGCCTCCACCAGGCTCCCACACATGTCCCCCTGCACCCCCACCCCCCAGCCACCAGGGGCAGCCTCCACCAGGCCCCCACTCATGTCTACCACCACCCCCACCCCCAGCAGTGCAGGGGCAGCCTCCACCAGGCCCCCACCCATGTCTACCACCACCCCCAACCCCCAGCCACCAGGGGCAGCCTCCACCAGGCCCCCACTCATGTCCCCTATCACCCCCACCCCCCAGCAGTGCAGGGGCAGCCTCCACCAGGCCCTCACCCATGTCTACCACCACCCCCACCCCCCAGCCACCAGGGGCAGCCTCCACCAGGCTCCCACACATGTCCCCCTGCACCCCCACCCCCCAGCCACCAGGGGCAGCCTCCACCAGGCCCCCACTCATGTCTACCACCACCCCCACCCCCAGCAGTGCAGGGGCAGCCTCCACCAGGCCCCCACTCATGTCTACCACCACCCCCACCCTCCAGCTGTGCAGGGGCAGCCTCCACCAGGCTCCCACACATGTCCCCCTGCACCCCCAGCCACCAGGGGCAGCCTCCACCAGGCCCCCACTCATGTCCCCTATCACCCCCATCCCCCAGCAGTGCAGGGGCAGCCTATACCAGGCCCCCACTCATGTCTACCACCACCCCCACCCCCCAGCAGTGCAGGGGCAGCCTCCACCAGGCTCCCACACATGCCCCCCTGCACCCCCACCCCCCAGCCACCAGGGGCAGCCTCCACCAGGCTCCCACTCATGTCCCCCTGCACCCCCACCCCCCAGCCACCAGGGGCAGCCTCCTCCAGGCCCCCACTCATGTCTCCCATCACCCCACCCCCCAGCAGTGCAGGGGCAGCCTCCACCAGGCTCCCACACATGTCCCCCTGCACCCCCACCCCCCAGCCACCAGGGGCAGCCTCCACCAGGCCCCCACTCATGTCTACCACCACCCCCACCCCCCAGCAGTGCAGGGGCAGCCTCCACCAGGCCCCCACCCATGTCTACCACCACCCCCACCCCCCAGCCACCAGGGGCAGCCTCCACCAGGCTCCCGCGCATGTCACCCTGCACCCCCACCCCCCAACCACCAGGGGCAGCCTCCACCAGGCTCCCACACATGTCCCCCTGCACCCCCACCCCCCAGCCACCAGGGGCAGCCTCCACCAGGCCCCCACTCATGTCCCCCATCACCCCCACCCCCCAGCAGTGTAGGGGCAGCCTCCACCAGGCCCCCACTCATGTCTTCCACCACCCCCACCCCCCAGCCACCAGGGGCAGCCTCCACCAGGCCCCCACTCATGTCTCCCATCACCCCCACCCCCCAGCAGTGCAGGGGCAGCCTCCACCAGGCCCCCACCCATGTCTACCAACACCACCACCCCCCAGCCACCAGGCGCAGCCTTCACCAGGCTCCCACACATGTCCCCCTGCACCCCCATCCCCCAGCCGTGCGATTTTCCTGGGTACGTGTACTTCGGGTGCGCGTGAAGTTCCACACGCGATTGGCCTGGGTACGTGTACTTCGGGGTGCGCGGGAAGTCCCACACGCGATTGGCCTGGGTACGTGTACTTCGGGGTGCGCGGGAAGTTCCACACGCGATTGGCCTGGGTACGTGTACTACGGGGTGTGCGGGAAGTCCCACACGCGATTGGCCTGGGTACGTGTACTTCGGGGTGCGCGGGAAGTCCCACACGTGATTGGCCTGGGCACGTGTACCACGGGGTGCACGTGAACTTCCACACGCGACTGGGCCTGTGAGAGTGGGGTACATGTATTCCAGGGGTGGGCGGGAATATTTACCCGCGACTGGGCCTGGGAGAGCGTGCTACGTGTATTCCTGGGGTTGGCGGGAAGATTCACACGTTCGCCTACGATGTGCCGAAAAATAAATGGTCCAATCCTGAAACACGTACGCCAGCATGAAGCAGGCGTACGTCGACCCGCGCAGCATAAAAGTGCGCGCAAACAACAAACAAGCTCATACGCCAGGATGAATATACCATTCCTAGCAGCAGTGGCCGTGGGTTACCAAAGGAGGAGGAGGAGGATAGTGAGGGCCCGAATTTTCACTCCCAGAACCAGCCTTTTTGGGATGCCTGATGACCAGGTGTATGGGAGGTACAGGTTTCCCCCACACATAATACTGGACCTGGTCAGTGAGTGGGAGGATGACCTTACATCACCCACCCTGTGCTCCCAAGCACTCAGCCCCCTGGAGAAGGTCCTCAATGTACTGCACTTCTTGGCCACAGGATCGTTTCAGCGGACAAGTGCCATAGTGGGTGGGGTGTCACAGGCCACGCAGTCACGCTGCCTACACCAGGTCTTGAACATCATCACTGCACGCCCATCAGTCCGTAGGCACATATACCTGCCCAGGACACCTGCAGAAAGGCAGGCTGCCACCCTCGATTTCTACGGTGTGGCACAATTCCCAAAAGTGCTAGGTGCCATTGACTGCACCCATGTGGCACTACGTCCCCCCAGGGCATCTGAGCACATCTATAGGAACCGCAAGCACTGGCATTCCATCAACGTGCAGGTAGTATGTAATGCTAAGGGAATCATCACCTCAGTATATGCCAACTATCCAGGGTCCACCCACGACAGCTTCATTTACCGAATGTCTACCCTAAGCCGGGACCTAGAAGCTGGGCGGCATGGCGATACATGGCTGCTTGGTGAGTATGAATGCCACTGCACATGCATGCATGTCAGATGCAGAGTTATGTCACTACCCCACTAATGATACCCATCACCTCCTCACCAGGGGACAGTGCCTACCCTCTGAGCACCCACATGATGACGTCAATTCGGAACCCCATCACGCCTCCAGAGGTAAGATACAACACAGCCCATATTGCAACCCGGGGCATAGTGGAGCGCACATTCGGAGTGCTCAAGTCACGCTTTCGCTCCCTTGACCGTTCTGGCAGGCAGCTGTTATATGCGCCCCCAGTAGTGTGCAGGATCATAGTGGCAGCATGTGTCCTACACAATGTTGCAACACGCCGTGGCCTGGCTGTGGACATGGTGGTGCCCCCACATCCCCAACCACATGCACGGCCGCTGCGCATGGGAGGGGAGAGGGCACGGGGTGAGGCAGCCCGTACGCAGCTGGTGGCTAATTACTTCACATAGAAATCACACCCCAGTGGAGTGCACACAGGCCTGGCACATACCATCTGATAAGCAATGATGACTCGACCTGACAATTAAGACGAACAAAGGGACTGTCAACTGTCAGAACCATAGCAGCCTGAGATTGTTCATGTGGAAGTGTCACAATGTGTGCATCCCTACCTACACAAACACCACCAATGCAGTGTCATGAAAAGACACTTCCATGCTGCAGAAATGAATACCCACTCGCTAAATACTACATGAAAACAGTGCCATGTCACCCACCCCCTCCCCGGCACGGCCACACAACACACCATGGCATGTCATGCAATGTGAGAGGAAAGAAATTAATCCCCACAACATGCCCCAAGTGTCACCAGCTACAGTGTCCCTAATGGAAACATGTCCACACATGAAATGCTCACAGTAATGCAGGACCTACAACCCACATTACCAAATACTTACCAAGAATACCAATCACCTACACAACCTCCAACCTACCTTAAACATGACATTACAGACTTAAAAATTAGCTAGCCTCTCCACCTGATGATGACAGCCCTCCGAACACTTCCAAGTATACAGTGTTAGCGCCACGCAAGAGTGTAGGTGCACTGCTTACAACATGGACTCCAGTTCCAAGGTGGACCGCATTGTGAAGACATGAGGAATGGACCTGCAAATATGGAGGATGAGATGGATGCAGAGGCACATATCAATACACAATGCAGTGTACAATACAACAACAATATGCACTATGAATGTATACACAGTATTGACTACAGACTGCCCACACAGCTCATGGGAGTCCAATGTCACCATGTACGTCAATGTCACTTGGGCACACCCTTTGCAAGCCCATGGAAACGGGAAGCAGGAGGGGTGTGTGTGACAAAAACCCAAGCATCTGAACCAAATCCATGACAAGCCTGCATGTGCCCAGCCACAATGCAGCGTATGCCCACGGGAGCCACACAAGGCAACACACTGTCCAAAAAAAAAAAAAAAAAAAAAAATCAAAAATGGCCATTAATGGGCCTGGGTGGGGGGGATGCCACCCAGGAGGTCTGAGGACAGGGTGCTCACCAAAACCCACCTGTGTGGATCTTGCGAAAAAAAAAAACACCTCCATGGGCTCATGGCCTACACGGCTACCCTATTGTGGGAGTATCACTGCTGTCGCTATCCTCACCCTCTGCAGCTGCATCAGGAGGTGGTGGCACTATGGGAGGCAGCCCACGCAAAGCCCTAGTCTGTTCCTCCATGGCTGCAAGCATGCGGGTGTGGTAGGTCTCGTTCTGGAGGATAAGTGTGCGGAGGTCCCCATGCAACAACTCACGGGATGCCCGGACCTCCGCCCTAGTTGCCTGCATCTCAGCTGAGAGCGTACGGGTGAGACGCTCCAGCTGCTGTTCTGTCCTTCGGTTTGTTGAAGCCTCAGGCTCAACAAGAGTCGACCTGAGGTGAAGGAGTTCCAGCCTCAGGGCTTCCCTGGGCCCTGGGACTCTATGGAGATGGCTTCCTGCAGAGTCGCCAGTGCCGCCCGCCTGTCCCTGTTTGACGCCAACATGTCCTCCCTGTGTGACTGGCAGATGGAGTCGGTTGCCTGCTGTAGTCGCTCCATCAGCCTTTCGGGGGGGACAATGGAAGTGGCCACCCTATCCATGGCCTGAGACATCATCTCTGATGATGCTGCCTGTTGGGTTGCCATACCGTAAATGGATTGCTCCCATGCGGTATTGCCAGGTGTCGTACGGCCACCACGTCGGCGGGCACCACACCTGTCTGGGGCAAGGCGAACTGCGCCTTGCTGTGCCGGCACTGCCTGAGGCTGCAGGACTGCATTCCCCTTCTGATCTGCTGGCCCAGGAACAGGATCAGATGTCGCGGAGTGTGACCCTGCATCCGTAAACACCAAAGGCGTACCTGCCAACACCGACATCCCCATTGAGGGTTCTAACCCTGGTGCAGGTGGGTCGGACAGAACAGAATCCCTCCCAGGAACACTCACCTGCGACGGCACGTAGGTCTCATCATCCGAATCGACACCTGAATACAGCTCGGGGGAGGTGCAGCCAGAGACACCCCTTGAGAGCGCGACCTGCAGCAGTTGTGGGTTCTCACCCACCACCACACCACGTCCCTCACTGGTGGTCGGTCGGCCCTCAGACCCCTCCTGGGTCTGCACCATCTCCACAACCCCAGCAGTATCAAGTGCGTCTTCCCCTGCAAAGATATAAAAGAAAACAAATGGAAACAGGCATTAGCACTATGGCACACAATTAGGGCTGAGAGGCTACAGAAACAGGACTTGTTTGACACATGTCCCACATGACTAAAACCCTCCCATGCATGCACCGTCACTGCGTGTGATGGGGAGGCAGATGGCACACATTGATGACACCAAGATGGAAGATGAACACATTTGCTGCATGCTGCCTAGCAGTGGCATCACACACTGGCCAGTGATTGGCAGGTCAAATACACATGCCATCACACAGATGGCATGTACCGTAGCCATGAAGTGAAGAGGGAGAGGAGGTCACCAATTGTTCATTCAGTCCAGTTTGCTCATATAATTGATTATTTTCATTGTAATGGTTCAAATGTTTAACCTGCAGCTGCCAGTCAAAAATGGTCCTATAGCACAGGGACATGTCTAAACTAATCATGTCTAGGAAACTGAGCCAGTCCACTGTACCATAGCCATGTCAGAAATGTGACAACAGGACTGAGAAATCCAGAGTAAAAGTGGTGGTATGCAAACAATCTGCCTGAATAAACAGAGGTAAATAAGCAACAGTGTTGTGGCAAGATGACACTCCAAGGGCAACTGGCGTGGTGTTGGGCTGGATGTCTAATGTTGGCCGAAGGGATGCTGCTATACCCAAATGCTGGTGCCAAGAATGTATAGGAAGAGGCACATGGGTGAGCCGAACCACTCAGGCACACACACCCTCCCCTGGCACCCAAACAGAAGCCCTCCTACACACACCATGCACATGGATGACACACACATGCATGTGCACTCACCGGACAATGCCTCGTAATCTGCCAGTTCTCCCACGCCTTGGATCTGTTCCTCCGTGACGTAGGTCCCAGCAACCTGCTCATGTGGAGTGAGTTCTATGTCGTCTGCTGGAGACCCACCTCCAGTCACTAGAGTTGCAGCATGACTTGAGGCCAGCTTATTCTTTGCCCTGCGCTTCAGGTCATTCCAGCGCTTGTAGCATTCATTAGCTGTGCGCCTCACGATCCAAGGGCACTTATGATGTCCGCAATGGTCTGCCAGTGTGCCTGACGTTGTGCAGGTGTGGTCTTGGATCCTGCAACAATCACCATTTTGCGGTCATGTGCGGACACATATTCTACAAGTGCATTCAGTTCGGCCTCATTGAAGCTGGGCTTCCTTGACGGGCCGGACTGTGTAGCCGTGTCTGGGGCATCAGCCTCTACTGGACGAGCACTCTTCCTCTTCCGCTTGGAAGGTGGTGGGGATCCTGAGTGTCCTACGCCGCTCTGGACACTAGGGGCAGGAGCGTGGGATTGCACACTCAGCATGGGAGTTGGTGCAGGCATTAGCTCAAGTGTGATGGTGTCAGGGGGAATGTCAGCATGATGGACTTGGACCGACACTGTCCTGGATGGGTGTGTGAGAGGTGGGGTGGATGGAGCCGCAGCTGCCCCTGCAGCCTCCCCAGCCTGCCTACGCAGGGCAGCAGATGACCTAGCTGCCCCTGATCCACGTGGCCTGATGACACCAACGTTCACCGGCGCACGTGGCCTAGACCTGCTGACCTGGAAGTCAGCCATGGAGTCACCCTGTGCCAGGTCTGGTTCCACAGTGGGCTGGTCCAACAAGGGCTGAGCATGGATGGTGTCAGCCACGGTAACCTCAACCGGGGGGGGGGGGGGGCATGGGTGTCCCTGACTGCTCCTCCACACATGGGGGGCTAGGGGCACCCTGCAAGTCACGGCCACGTCCCCTACTCGATCCACCACGGCCACCACTTGGGGCTCGGCCACCTTTGCCACCCTTACGGCTTGGTCGCCTCCCAGCCATGGCACTGATGTTATTGTGCGTATGGGAGTCGATGTGAACTATTGTCCTGGGCAATTGGGGGTCAAAGGGGTTGGGTACCAGATGGTAATCGTACCCTAGTGCTCTAGCAAGGCTGTATGTCACCCCTGGGGAAAGATGACGGGTCACGCAACACACAGGCACCCCAAAAAAGTGAAGTAAGGTGCACGCAACCCCTCCTAGAC
Organism: Ambystoma mexicanum; assembly: GCF_040938575.1. NCBI lineage: Eukaryota > Metazoa > Chordata > Amphibia > Caudata > Ambystomatidae > Ambystoma > Ambystoma mexicanum. Next base: position 35,735,987 of record NC_090936.1, read on the forward strand.
CACGTGCGTGGAAAAATAAACCTGCACTACGCTGTGGTACCCAGAAACACAAGAATGAACGTATGCGTGTCACACGCAGCCTAGAATGACCTCTGAAGGGGTACGCGACACACGGGGCAAGCACAGATGTAAAATACGTGCGCGACTCACCGTCTGCCAGGAACAAAAGTGTGAAAAATATGCGCGTGTGCGCGTTGGCAACACCCCCGCCAAAAGAAGAATTGTACGCTGTCTGAGGAGACAGGACAACAGTAGAAGGGAACGCTGTTTGAGGAAACAGGCCCAGGAAAAAGAGGAAAAGAGAAAAAGCTGTCAGAGGTAACAGGGAGTACGAACTGGAAACGCTGTGAATTAAATCGCGTGTGAACCGACAAGAAGTACATAATTCACCCACTCGCTCTCCACGAAAAGCATGTACAAGGAAATGGCGTTCTACACGTACCTTTTATACACACGTCACAGACGCGCATACGCGATGAGGACATTTCCACCAATTACGCGCTTTGACACTCGGACGTGTATCTCTTCATTTTTACACGCGCCATTATCTACGGCCATGCGCGTGACGTCACAGCTGCGCATGGTGGCCTTTGGGCCAATGAAATCGCATATGCGAGCACACGTGGTAAACCTGCACGTCCGAGTGTCATCGCGTGAAATCGGAGGGAAGTGAGCATACACGCGATTGGCCTGGGTACGTGTATTTCTGGGGTGCGCAGGAAGTTCCACACGCGATTGGTGGAAATCCACGTGTGCTCTGTCATCACGTGTAATGAGGGAAACACCCGCGCGCGTCACGTCGCTTACGCGCTAAGGGCCTTTGGTCCAATGAAATCGCATATGCGTGCTGACGTGCATACGTGCTAAGGGCCTTTCCTCGATTCACACGCAGATGTGCAGGATTTTCACGTGCCAAATCACTCCGTATCAAGCTGGCCACGCGTAAGCACACGGAAGACCACGCTCCTGCCCAGAAGGCCGAATTACTGCCCCCCAGAGCCCCGAGCACGCTCCCACCTGCCATCTGCTGCTGCCTGACTGCCTGCTGCCCACGTGCCCTGCCATTTGCTGCCTGCACATCAGCCAGGGGTGCTGTTGCTGTGACCACCCCTGCTGGAACCGAAGACTCCCGACTGGGATTCCATCGCTCCACAGCCCAGCCCCAGGACCCAGTTGCCCACCCACTCCTGCCTCTGGGGTTGTCATGTCGGGCACTGCAACATCTGGCACCACTGACAACCCCCGGCCAGAGAGGCAGAGGGGCACCAGCTTCAGTGCCAGGGAAGTTGGTGTCCTGGTGGAGCAAGTCCTGGGGCAGTATGATGCCCTCTACGGAAGTGTGCGCGCCGACAAGGAAGGACGGACTCAGATCTGGACGGACATCGTGACTGCCATCAACGCGGAGGGGGTGGCAGTCCGCGACTTCCAACATGTCAAGAAGCGCTGGGAGGACTTCAGGTCCAGGACCCTGAACAAGGCCCAGCGCCTCTTGAAGGCAGCGGATGCTAAGGGGCGCCGGGCCACTTGTCGGAAGATCAGATGAGGGTCCTGGAACGCATATCCCTAGCGCTCCACGTCCAGGTCCTTGAGAGGCAGACCCGTCTGGAGTCGAGCGGTAAGTGTACATGCATCATGATTGTAAGCTGTGCGTGTGGTGATGTGCCAGTAGTGTGCCGGTTGCACATCTGTTTGTATGGGGCCGAGTATGGGTGGGGATGTACAGGGCTGTGAGGCTAACACATGCGAGGGCTGTCATGTGTGAGACATGGATGGTGCTTGTGTGTGTAGGCTTGCATGCCAAATGCAGTTGTGTGGGCACACATGTTTGGATGAATGTGTATGTAAGTGGGCATGTTCGTGATGTCACGCATGTATGTTGTTTTCAGCTGCATGTATCAGCACTGTGTACATGTGCATGTGTGTGTATTTGACAAGGGTGCAACAGTGATGCAACATGGATGCATGTGACAGCGGGATGTGGAAGCCTGATTGGCAGATGTGACATGGATGCCCATCGGAACACTGCAACAGTTGGCTGAGGTGTACACATGCATGCAAGTGTGGTGGTGTGCGTGCATGTGTAGTGCACTCCCTGTGTTGCATGTGATGTCTGGCTCACCTTTGCCTGCTCATGCTGTTGTATGTGTATGGATGGTGCTGGCAGTTGGGATGTGGCTGTGGTATGGCTCATGTGTGCAAGTTGAAATTCATGTGCAACTGTCATGTGTGTATGTGTCCATTGTACAGTGCCCTGATGCCTGTGTTTAATTTCTCCCTGTCTGCAGCGTCAACTGATGAAGAGGGCGGAGAAGGTGCTGTGGAGCACAGCGGCGGGGATCGCACCGCCAGCCGGAGACGCAAGGCCCGGCTCCCCTCCCAGGTTGTGATCTCGTCGGGGAGTGAGGAGTCCGGTGCCGCGTCCCAGGCCGCAGCTGCCGGGGGGAGGTCCAAGAGGCGGAGGTCGGAGTTGGACTCCTCGGCAGCAGAAGGGGCAGCTGGGACCCAGGTTGGTGGGGGGTTTGGTGGAGGAGGAGGCCGTGCAAGCAACAGAGACGGGGTCTGGAGGTGGGGATTCCACTGGTGCTAGTGATGCAGTGCAGGACCAGTGACAGGAGGCAGCACAGGGCGCCGCGGAGGTGCCTGTGTGCAATCCTGTCCCTGATCCTGTCACTGCATCATCTTGCACCAGCAGGGATGCCTACGTCCAGACCCGTTTTCAGGCAGGGGATGAGCTCACGACAACTGGCCTTCCTCTGCCTGCGGACGTGGCTATCCGGGTCCGGGTTGAGCCTGTCCTGACTGGTGTGGCGTTGCGTCAACAGGCCATGCGAGGTGACCTGCAGTCTTTTCATGAGGAGACTGCACGTCATCTCGAATGGCTTGTTGACCGCGTCGGCCTACTGGGACAGCTCACCCAGGCCGGATTCCTCCGTTTGATGGGGCTTGCTCAGACCCCCTCCTCAACTGAACCCCCTATGCGCCAGTCGTCCTCCGTGCCATCTTCCCACCCATCAGTCACCTGGGTGCCCTGTGGAGCTGCCTCTGACGGTGCGGCCAGGCTGGTGGAGGAGGCATCCCTGCCACAGTCGGGAGTCAGACGTCCAGCAGGGATGGCCACATCAACGACTGCACCCCAGCCAGCGGAGGATGTGCAGGCAGCAGGAGGCAGTGCACGGGCAGAGGCGCAGCAGCAGCAACGTGGTGGGAGCCATGATGGCTCGGGGCCTTCCACATCGGAGGGGCAGGCATCGGCCGGAGAGCAGGAGGACCCCGGACGGGAAGTGTCTTCCGTGTGGCAGCGGTTTGGCCACGCCATAGATGCGGAGCGGCAGCGGGCGGAAGAGGCACGGCTCACGATGGTCAGGGCGGAGAACTCCATGCAGAGGGCCCTGAGGCGTGCCGAGTGCCTCGTGGCAATCCTCAGGGAGTTTGGGGGGAACATGTGGACGGCCCTGCGGACCCTCGGGGCCATGGAGGAGGAGCGCCTCCGGGACATTGAGCAGGAGTTTGATGATGCCCTGGCCCGGAACATCCCGAAGTGAGCCGCAGCCCTTGTAAATAGTTATATAGTTAGTGTTAGGTTTCCTTTGGTTTGGGTTTATTTTTGGACCTTTTGGACAATGGGCCACATTTTTGTATATAGTTATTTTTTTTAGGTAGTGTTATTAGATAGGTTTCATTTCTTCGGTTGGGATCATGGACCCTGGATAGTTATCTGTACATAGTTGACTTTTGGATTTTCAATTTTTATTATGATTTCACCATGGAGCAATGGTTTTCGATTTTAATTTGTGACTTTGGACACCTTTCCTTTGCATTATGATTTGTGGTTTAGCATTTTTTCACAGGCCTGCTGTTTTTTGTTTTGTTAAATTACTATTATTGTTTGTTTTTTTTTAATTCAATTTATGTTGCTTTTAATACATATTTGTTCTTCAAAGTTCAATGTGTAGTATCATCTCATTGGTTTCATGCATATCATGATATGGGTTTTGACATTCACTGACACCCATTGGGTGTATGTGAGGGACATGTGTTCATTTCAAAACTTGCAATTGGGCTTCTGTCATGTTTTTGCAATTTCTAAGTGGGTGGATGCAATACTCGGGTGGGTGTTTGCCATTTGGAGGCTGACCATAAGGGCCAGGGATCTACATTGTGGTGGCATGTTGGCTGGGAGACGTGAGTGGGGGCCTGGTGGAGGCTGCCCCTGCACTGCTGGGGGGTGGCGGTGCTGGTAGACATGGGTGGGGGCCTGGTGGAGGCTGCCCCTGGTGGCTGGGGGGTGGGGGTGCAGGGGGACATGTGTGGGAGCCTGGTGGAGGCTGCCCCTGGTGGCTGGGGGTTGGGGGTGGTGGTAGACATGGGTGGGGGCCTGGTGGAGGCTGCACCTGGTGGCTGGGGGGTGGGGGTGCAGGGGGACATGTGTGGGAGCCTGGTGGAGGCTGCCCCTGGTGGCTGGGGGGTGGGGGTGCAGGGGGACATGTGTGGGAGCCTGGTGGAGGCTGCCCCTGGTGGCTGGGGGGTTGGGGTGCAGGGGGACATGTGTGGGAGCCTGGTGGAGGCTGCCCCTGCACTGCTGGGGGGTGGGGGTGATGGGAGATATGAGTGGGGGCCTGGTGGAGGCTGCCCCTGCACTGCTGGGGGGTGGGGTGGTGGTAGACATGAGTGGGGGCCTGGTGGAGGCTGCCCCTGCACTGCTGGGGGGTGGGGGTGATAGGGGACATGAGTGGGGGCCTGGTGGAGGCTGCCCCTGGTGGCTGGGGGGTGGGGGTGATAGGGGACATGAGTGGGGGCCTGGTGGAGGCTGCCCCTGGTGGCTGGGGGGTGGGGGTGATGGGAGACATGAGTGGGGGCCTGGTGGAGGCTGCCCCTGGTGGCTGGGGGGTGGTGGTGGTGGTAGACATAGGTGGGGGCCTGGTGGAGGCTGCCCCTGGTGGCTGGGGGGTGGGGGTGGTGGTAGACATGGGTGGGGGCCTGGTGGAGGCTGCCCCTGCACTTGTGGGGGGTGGGGTGGTGGTAGACATGAGTGGGGGCCTGGTGGAGGCTGCCCCTGGTGGCTGGGGGGTGGGGGTGCAGGGGGACATGTGTGGGAGCCTGGTGGAGGCTGCCCCTGGTGGCTGGGGGGTGGGGGTGATGGCAGACATGAGTGGGGGCCTGGTGGAGGCTGCCCCTGCACTGCTGGGGGGTGGGGGTGATGGGAGACATGAGTTGGACATGAGTGGGGGCCTGGTGGAGGCTGCCCCTGCACTGCTGGGGGGTGGGGGTAATAGGGGACATGAGTGGGGCCTGGTGGAGGCTGCCCGGCTGGGGGGTGGGGGTGATGGGAGACATGAGTGGGGGCCTGGTGGAGGCTGCCCCTGCACTGCTGGGGGGTGGGGTGGTGGTAGACATCGGTGGGGGCCTGGTGGAGGCTGCCCCTGGTGGCTGGGGGGGTGGGGGTGGTGGTAGACATGGGTGGGGGCCTGGTGGAGGCTGCCCCTGCACTGCTGGGGGGTGGGGGTGGTGGTAGACATGAGTGGGGGCCTGGTGGAGGCTGCCCCTGGTGGGTGGGGGTGCAGGGGGACATGTGTGGGAGCCTGGTGGAGGCTGCCCCTGGTGGCTGGGGGGTGGGGGTGCAGGGGGACATGTGTGGGAGCCTGGTGGAGGCTGCCCCTGCACTGCTGGGGGGTGGGGTGGTGGTAGACATGAGTGGGGGCCTGGTGGAGGCTGCCCCTGGTGGCTGGGGGGTGGGGCTGCAGGGGGACATGTGTGGGAGCCTGGTGGAGGCTGCCCCTGCACTGCTGGGGGGTGGGGGTGGTGGTAGACATGAGTGGGGGCCTGGTGGAGGCTGCCCCTGCACTGCTGGGGGGTGGGGGTGATAGGGGACATGAGTGGGGGCCTGGTGGAGGCTGCCCCTGGTGGCTGGGGGGTGGGGGTGCAGGGGGACATGTGTGGGAGCCTGGTGGAGGCTGCCCCTGGTGGCTGGGGGGTGGAGGTGCAGGGAGACAAGAGTTGGACATGAGTGGGGGCCTGGTGGAGGCTGCCCCTGCACTGCTGGGGGTGGCGGTGGTGGTAGACATGGGTGGGGGCCTGGTGGAGGCTGCCCCTGCACTGCTGGGGGGTGGCGGTGGTGGTAGACATGAGTGGGGGCCGGGTGGAGGCTGCCCCTGCACTGGTGGGGGTAATAGGGGACATGAGTGGGGGCCTGGTGGAGGCTGCCCCTGCACTGCTGGGGGGTGGGGGGGGTGGTAGACATGGGTGGGGGCCTGGTGGAGGCTGCCCCTGGTGGCTGGGGGGTGGGGGTGGTGGTAGACATGGGTGGGGGCCTGGTGGAGGCTGCCCCTGCACTGCTGGGGGTGGGGGTGGTGGTAGACATGAGTGGGGGCCTGGTGGAGGCTGTCCCTGGTGGCTGGGGGGTGGGGGTGCAGGGGGACATGTGTGGGAGCCTGGTGGAGGCTGCCCCTGGTGGCTGGGGGGTGGGGGTGCAGGGGGACATGTGTGGGAGCCTGGCGGAGGCTGCCCCTGCACTGCTGGGGGGTGGGGGTGGTGGTAGACATGAGTGGGGGCCTGGTGGAGGCTGCCCCTGCACTGCTGGGGGGTGGGGGTGGTGGTAGACATGAGTGGGGGCCTGGTGGAGGCTGCCCCTGGTGGCTGGGGGGGTGGGGGTGCAGGGGGACATGTGTGGGAGCCTGGTGGAGGCTGCCCCTGGTGGCTGGGGGGTGGGGGTGATGGGAGACATGAGTGGGGGCCTGGTGGAGGCTGCCCCTGCACTGCTGGGGGGTGGGGGTGATAGGGGACATGAGTGGGGGCCTGGTGGAGGCTGCCCCTGGTGGCTGGGGGGTGGGGGTGATAGGGGACATGAGTGGGGGCCTGGTGGAGGCTGCCCCTGGTGGCTGGGGGGTGGGGGTGATGGGAGAAATGAGTGGGGGCCTGGTGGAGGCTGCCCCTGGTGGCTGGGGGGTGGAGGTGGTGGTAGACATGGGTGGGGGCCTGGTAGAGGCTGCCCCTGGTGGCTGGGGGGTGGGGTCGGTGGTAGACATGGGTGGGGGCCTGGTGGAGGCTGCCCCTGCACTGCTGGGGGGTGGGGTGGTGGTAGACATGAGTGGGGGCCTTGTGGAGGCTGCCCCTGGTGGCTGGGGGGTGGGGGTGCAGGGGGACATGTGTGGGAGCCTGGTGGAGGCTGCCCCTGGTGGCTGCTGGTGGGGGTGACGGGGGACATGATTGGGGGCCTGGTGGAGGCTGCCCCTGCACTGCTGGGGGGTGGCGGTGGTGATAGACATGGGTGGGGGCCTGGTGGAGGCTGCCCCTGCACTGCTGCGGGGTGGGGGTGATGGGAGACATGTGTGGGAGCCTGGTGGAGGCTGCCCCTGGTGGCTGGGGGGTGGGGGTGATGGGAGACATGAGTGGGGGCCTGGTGGAGGCTGCCCCTGCACTGCTGGGGGGTGGGGGTGATGGGAGACATGAGTTGGACATAAGTGGGGGCCTGGTGGAGGCTGCCCCTGCACTGCTGGGGGGTGGCGGTGGTGGTAGACATGGGTGGGGGCCTGGTGGAGGCTGCCCCTGCACTGCTGGGGGGGTGGGGGTGATGGGAGACATGAGTGGGGGCCTGGTGGAGGCTGCCCCTGCACTGCTGGGGGGTGGGGGTGATGGGAGGCATGGGTGGGGGCCTGGTGGAGGCTGCCCCTGCACTGCTGGGGGGTGGGGGTGATGGGAGACATGAGTGGGGGCCTGGTGGAGGCTGCTCCTGCACTGCTGGGGGGTGGCGGTGGTGGTAGACATGGGTGGGGGCCTGGTGGAGGCTGCCCCTGCACTGCTGGGGGGTGGCGGTGGTGGTAGACATGAGTGGGGGCCTGGTGGAGGCTGCCCCTGGTGGCTGGGGGGTGGGGGTGATAGGGGACATGAGTGGGGGCCTGGTGGAGGCTGCCCCTGGTGGCTGGGGGGTGGAGGTGCAGGGAGACATGAGTTGGACATGAGTGGGGGCCTGGTGGAGGCTGCCCCTGCACTGCTGGGGGGTGGCGGTGGTGGTAGACATGGGTGGGGGCCTGGTGGAGGCTGCCCCTGCACTGCTGGGGGGTGGGGGTGATGGGAGACATGAGTGGGGGCCTGGTGGAGGCTGCCCCTGCACTGCTGGGGGGTGGGGGTGATGGGAGGCATGGGTGGGAGCCTGGTGGAGGCTGCCCCTGCACTGCTGGGGGGTGGGGGTGATGGAGACATGAGTGGGGGCCTGGTGGAAGCTGCCCCTGCACTGCTGGGGGGTGGTGGTGGTGGTAGACATGGGTGGGGGCCTGGTGGAGGCTGCCGCTGCACTGCTGGGGGGTGGCGGTGGTGGTAGACATGAGTGGGGGCCTGGTGGAGGCTGCCCCTGGTGGCTGGGGATGATAGGGGACATGAGTGGGGGCCTGGTGGAGGCTGCCCCTGGTGGCTGGGGGGTGGAGGTGCAGGGAGACATGAGTTGGACATGAGTGGGGGCCTGGTGGAGGCTGCCCCTGCACTGCTGGGGGGTGGGGGTGATGGGAGACATGGGTGGGGGCCTGGTGGAGGCTGCCCCTGGTGGCTGGGGGTGCAGGGGGACATGCGTTGGTGGGCAGTAGTGCAAGGTGACATGTGGGTTGGCTGGGGGGGCATGGCCATGGTGGATGGGGTGCCTGCAGGACATGTGCAGGGTAGGCCCCTGTGGTGTGGGCCACCTGCAGGGGCCGTGGAGGGTGTAGAGGGAACAACTGGGAGGACCCACACGTGCAATTCACGTGTGGTGCTCCCCGCGCACCCCTGTAATACACGTACCCTGATGGAATTGCGTGTGATACTTCCCGTGCACCCCTGGAATACACGTACCCTGCTCTTTTTGCATGTGATACTTCCCGCGCACCCCTGGAATTCACGTACCCTGATGGGAACGCGTGTGATACTTCCCGCGCACCCCTGAAATACACGTACCCTGCTGTTTTTGCGTGTGATACTTCCCGCGCACCCCTGAAATACACGTACCCTGCTGTTTTTGCGTGTGATACTTCCCGCGCACCCCTGGAATACACGTACCCTGATCGAATCGCGTGTGATACTTCCCGCCCACCCCTGAGATACACGTACCCTGCTGCTTTTGCGTGTGATACTTCCCGTGCACCCCTGGAATACACGTACCCTGCTGTTTTTGCGTGTGATACTTCCCGCGCACCCCTGGAATACACGTACCCTGATGGAATCGCGTGTGATACTTCCCGCGCACCCCTGAGATACACCTACCCTGCTGCTTTTGCGTGTGATACTTCCCGTGCACCCCTGGAATACACGTACCCTGCTGTTTTTGCGTGTGATACTTCCCGCGCACCCCTGGAATACACGTACCCTGCTGTTTTTGCGTGTGATACTTCCCGCGCACCCCTGAAATACACGTACCCTGCTGTTTTTGTGTGTGATACTTCCCGCGCACCCCTGGAATACACGTACCCTGATGGAATCGCGTGTGATACTTCCCGCGCACCCCTGAGATACACGTACCCTGCTGCTTTTGCGTGTGATACTTTCCGTGCACCCCTGGAATACACGTACCCTGCTGTTTTTGCGTGTGATACTTCCCGCGCACCCCTGGAATACACGTACCCTGCTGTTTTTGCGTGTGATACTTCCCGCGCACCCCTGAAATACACGTACCCTGCTGTTTTTGCGTGTGATACTTCCCGCGCACCCCTGGAATACACGTACCCTGATGGAATCGCGTGTGATACTTCCCGCGCACCCCTGAGATACACGTACCCTGCTGCTTTTGCGTGTGATACTTCCCGTGCACCCCTGGAATACACGTACCCTGCTGTTTTTGCGTGTGATACTTCCCGCGCACCCCTGGAATACACGTACCCTGATGGAATCGCGTGTGATACTTCCCGCGCACCCCTGATATACACGTACCCTGCTGCTTTTGCGTGTGATACTTCCCGCGCACCCCTGAAATACACGTACCCTGCTGCTTTTGCGTGTGATACTTCCCGCGCACCCCTGGAATACACGTACTCTGCTGCTTTTGTGTGTGTTACTTCCCACGCACCCCTGAAGCACACGTACACAGGACAATCGCGTGTGGAACTTCCCGCGAACCACTGAAATACACGTTCCCCGCTTGGCGTTTGCTGTTTGCCAGCCCTGTGAACTGGTCCAGGGTTGGCGCAGCCCTTTGCGATTATTTGGGGATTTTGAAGGCTTTTACTTGCGCGAGGGCGTTCTTGGGGGTGTAACTGGCGCTGCTGCAGGGTCGCTGCGCCACGCTGCGCCACAGCTGGTTTTGGATGCGAAAATCCATGAATACGCTGTGCGCGGAAATCGATTTTAGCGCACGCGGCTGGCGCAGACATTCGCACGGGCACGCTGTGTGCCAGCCGCGTGCGCCACTTTTGTGCGAATTTCTATGAATTACCCTGAATGTCTTTACGGAATAAATTGGGACCAACTGACACCCCTGCTTTTCACCTTTATTGGTGAGGGAAAAACAATGTATAATCCCCCTATATTGCATATTGGACAGACACAGAGATGTCTGCGTATCACATTTGGATGAGATTTAATAAACTAAGCACCCCAACAAAATGTAAATTCCGCCACAATATGATTCTATCAATCAAATCAAACGCTTTATCCAAATCTGAAAAAAAACACAAATAATCTTCCTCCCTTCCCTTTGCATATGTCTCCATGATGGTGCTCAGAGTGAAGCAGTGGTCCATGTACTTTAGCCCTCCCCTGAAGACCACTCGGGAGTGCTTCAAGATATTGCAACTTTGAACCAACATCTCCAGTATGAGCAACAAATATTTGGAGAATATCTTGCTGGCAATTTTCAGTAAGGAAATTGGCCTATAAACATAGAGGGTGCGGGCGGCTAGTGGTCCAAGGACAACTTGTCCAAGGAGATGGCATAATTCCTGCCTCGACAATTGCTTTAGATATAAATCAATTTGATGACCTTCGAAAAAAGCTTCCATTATTTTTCAATACGTACATTTTTGTGTTTCTTTTGAAACTATAAATCTGACCAGCCGTGTACACACCCCTCATTAAATCATGGTTCAATTTTATTTTCGAGATTCTACATTCTGCATCGAACCAAGGGGCAATCCTTTCTATAACCTGGACCTCCTGAACTGGGAGACACTGTTTGCCAATATTTCTGTCCCGGATAGTTTTAACCAAAGACTGAAACTGACACTTCCGTTTGTGGCGTCTGATCTGTTTTACTGTTTTGAGAGAATATCTTCATTTCTTGTGAATTAGTAATACTTTCCAATACCTTCATGTTGAGCGTAGGCATCACCAACCAGCCCCACTGGCTGTCAGGCATCATCTTTGTGGCGCCTAGACCCCTCACTTAACTCAAGAGGATAGTGATCACTCTTTCAATCAAAAATGCACTAAATGTCTTTAAAATATTTTGCTCGGGAACCTGAAGCCCCTGGTGATATTTATTTAGTCCTACTATATTTTAGAATAACTTTACTGGTGCATCGGTCTAAAAATGTCCTACTGGCCACTCAATGTTCCTTGTACAATTATTTTACTAACATTGTACGTGCTCTATATGACTGTTAAGTACTGCAAATTAAAATGTGCTATTAGCAGTCTTTAGTTAATTACATTTCTAATTTGTGTTTCAATATTTTTTCCACCAACTGAGCTCTGATATGTTCTGTTGAAAAATTGATGTTGCTCACCATTTCATTTGATATACAAATGTTGCTCATTGCACACAAAAGGTTGGGGACCCCTGCTTTATAGTGACGGCATGGGGTACTTCATTTTTAATTTCTTCTCATTTATTTTTTAGACATTTAGACTTTTTGCATCGAGAATATTGCTAGATGTGGTTTCGTCATGTTAAAACAATGGTATGGTGAACAGGAAAGCATACTTGATATATTGCCGAATAAATATACAGTTGTCAATATTAACTACTTTGATTATGGGGGAAAGGTTTGCTCGGTCGAACAGAGAGCATGGAGAGAATACACAAAGAAGTTGCTCTGAGAAACTACTGGCGTAAACATGGAGAGGACTATTCGATTCCCAATGAAGGTGTTACAAGTGACTCTGTCTTACCCCTGAAGTAATAAACCTGGAGAGAGCTATTCGATTCAGTGACTCTGTCTTACTCCTGGAGAGGGCTGTTCGATTTACAATGAAGGCATTACAAGTGACTCTGTCTTACTCCTGAAGTAAACGTGGAGGGGGCTGTTCGATTCACAATGAAAGTGTTACAAGTGGCCCTGTCATACTCCTGAAGTAAACCTGGAGAGGGCTATTCGATTCACAAGGAAGGTGTTACACGTGACTCTGTCTTACTCCTGAAGTAATAAACCTAGAGAGAGCTATTCGATTCAGTGACTCTGTCTTACTCCTGAAGTAAACCTGAAGGGGGCTATTCAATTCACAATCAAGGCATTATAAGTGACTCTGTCTTACTCCTGAAGTAAACCTGGAGAGGGCAATTCGATTCACAATGAAGGTGTTATAAGTGACTCTGTCTTACTCCTGAAGTAATAAACCTAGAGAGAGCTATTCGATTCAGTGACTCTGTCTTTCTCCTGAAGTAAACCTGTGAGGGCTATTCGGTTAACAATGAAGGTGTTCTAAGTGACTCTGTCTTACTCCTGAAGTAAACCTGGAGAGGGCTATTTGATTCACAAAGAAGGCATTACAAAGGACTCTGTTTTACTCCTGAAGTAAGCCTGGAGTTTGCCATTCGATTTACAATGGAGTTATTATAAGTGACTCTCTCTTACTCCTGAAGTAATAAACCTGGAGAAGGCTATTCGATTTACAATGAAGGTGTTATAAGTGACTCTGTCTTACTCCTGAAGTAAACCTGAAGGGGGCTATTCGATTCACTATGAAGGCGTTACAAGTAACTCTGTCTTAATCCTGAAGTAAACCTGGAGAGGGCTATTCGATTCACAATGAAGGCGTTACAAGTGACTCTGTCTTTCTCCTGAAGAAAATCACCCGTGCCAGTAGAAGTTATTCCAAACCATCTACTGTACGGGATTTCAATCAAAACCCTGTCATCAGGCATTACCCATGTACCACCTGTGTGGCCTGTAAATTCTCCAAAAAAACGACCTCGTTTTTCACGCAACACAAAAATTGGGACCTCCGCACCTTCACGACTTGCAAAAGTAAAAACGTAATTTATGTTATTCGGTGCCCATGTCAAAAAATGTACATTGGAAAAACTACCCGGGAAGTCAGTACCCGGATCAATGAGCACCATTCTAAAATAAAAACTCGTAACCTAAATGCCCCAATGGTGATCCATTATGTAGAGATGGGTCACAAAGCGGAACAAATTGAATGGTTTTGTGTAGAAAAGGTTTTTGGTCATAATCCCACACAAATTCTAAAAAACCTAGCCTACAAAGAAGAACTATGGATCTTCAATTTGAAGACATTGACTCAGGGGTTGAATACTCTGGAACCCTGGCATTCAGGCACATAACATCCTTAATTGGCCCACCTTTCAGATACCCTTGGGAGGTATCACATTGCAAACATGCTGCAGTTCCATCTAAATCAGTACACATGAATTGGGTCACTAATTGCTCACATAGATATATATTAATCTTTGGATGGGGTGCAATGAATGCACAGATTGGACAAAGGAATTGTCTAGGCACATGCATTCTTGGCCAGCCTGCATTGAATATGTTATAAATGGATGGCTGTTGTGACATTTTCAATGCCTCCCAATAAAAACCTTTTGGAGGTCCAGCTTTGATAAAGATGGGCCCGATGATAGCCCACATCATTTATAACGCCATCTATGAAGGCACTGTTTATTTATTCTAAATATATGCCATTCATGCAGTTACTCAGACTTGTAGAAAGATCCTTTGAATACGCTGAACAGCGTTATTCATATCATCCAACAAATTGTCTGTATGCAAAATAATTTTACAACATAAGCTTCTCGATTGAGTCCGAGCTCTCTTGCTCGTTTCCCTGGCAACGTGACTTGTTGACATTTAAGTCACGCCGTGTAGCATAATCATGTGGCTAACGTGCGAGTCACGTGCACCAATAATCACGTGGTTCAATAGCTTGCTGTTGTCCTATTAACACGGTGCAGCATAACCACGTGAGAGGGTGGTACGTGCTATTAATACGTTAAAACAATCGCATTGTTTAGATGCGCGTTTATGCTCTCCAGAGTTGGTCTGAGACTATCCGAGTGCTTTGCTGTACCCGCGGACCCCTGTCCCCGCTCCTGCAGCTGTCGCCAACTTCAGCGGTCGTCATTCGAAGGTAAGCGGCTTGTCACATAGTAATCGGGCATATAAGCGGTCTAATGCCCTGATAGCTTTACTGTAACGAGGTGAACATAGGATACTCTGCTTCCCTCCTCTATTTTCAAGTATTGCATTTTCCATATTAACATTCTTGGTTTAGCTGTTAGATGTCAATTTTTTTTTTTATATATTTTTTTTCATAAAAACAATTAGCGTAAGTTTTCTGACTTGTAGCTATGACCATATGACATGCTAACTGTGTTTAAATTACACTTGGAGCACAATTATTTATTAGTTTTCTCCTCTCCTTCTTCTTTGCCTCTTAGACATTTAAACATTCAGGTTCCACCTCTCCTGATATACGGATACTGGCAAAGACATCTTTTGAGGTGCGCGACTATTCCAACCTGCACCACTCAATTAACCGATTCCCTGGGTAATATAACATTTAACTTGACCATTTTGGCTTTTCTCTTTTAAATCTTTGACCTTGCAGCCATACTGACGAATACGTCATTGTATACCTCCTTGGCCAGGGTTCCTGACATCATTGTTTATAACCTTTACAGATTGGAGCATTAAATCCAGCCATCTGTCACGCGGGATCCCCCATCTGAACATTGCCAATTTGTATGACAGTGCCTCAAGTCCCATACACAAAACACAACGGATTGACTCTTGTTGGTGTTGCTAAGGTTGGTCTGTAGTTTTTTCAAGAGTATTTCCGACACCATAATTTGGGAGCTCTCTCTCTTTTTACATCTGGTGTGTGCCTATCTTTCCATCACATTTGGCCCACTTACAGCCATGATTAACACCCGCCTGGTCCAGGGACACTGATTTTCTACGGTAGCACTCCCTGCCTGCCACCCTTGGTTTACCCCAGATATATATGTTTGGGGGCATTAGCAGGACAACAGTAGGTTATTCTATTTTTGAATCTGAGCATTTGCACGTCCCTTCCACTTTTCTTCTTCCTTCCATTGCCCTTTTATTTATATAGGGAACTTATGGTCTTATGTTTCTTTTGTTTGAAGACAACTATTTGTAATCTCCTGATGAAGACGTAACAAAAACAACGTTAATACGTCGAAACCGGTAGAGAAACCCAGGATAAGGCCGCTTGTGAAAATCTCACCCCCCTTTTTTTGGCCTATGCCATTTGCTGACCACTTATAAAATCCATTGTGGCCATGCACTTTGTTTTGTTTTGCACAAAAACTCTTTGTACAATAACTGAATTGTTGATGAATTGTTATATTTGTTATATGTTTTTATCTTGTACTTATTGATGCTTCGCATGAGTGGACTGATGGATGGTGTACGGATGTGGATGAATGCATGAATGATTTAATAGTATGACTTTTATGGAATGATGATGTTTTTAAATTTATTCCTGCTATGTTAAATAAATAACTGCTTGAGTGCTGATTAAATCGTGATTAAACTCACACAGTAAATGTATTAGGTATAATAAAACCCTTAATACGTCTTTTTCAAATTGTATCCTCTGGATATTCTTTCTGAGATTAACTATTACGTTAATATCCTAATCTAGAGAGCGGGATTCCCTGTACCTTTCAGATACACAACATTACTCCTGAAGTGAACCTGGAGTTTGCTATTCGATTCACTATGAAGGCGTTACAAGTGACCCTGTCTTACTCCTGAAGTGAACCTGGAGTTTGCTATTCGATTCACTATGAAGGCGTTACAAGCGACTCTGTCTTACTCCTGAAGTAAACCTGGAGGGGGCTATTTGATTCACAATGAAGGCGCTACAAGTGACTCTGTCTTACTCCTGAAGTAAACCTGAAGGGGGCTATTGGATTCACAATGAAGGCGTTACAAATGACTGTCTTACCCCTGAAGTAAACCTGGAAGGGACTATTCAATTCACAATGAATGTGTTACAAGTGACTCTTTCTTACTCCTGAAGTAAACCTGGAGCGGGCTATTCAATTCACAATGAAGGTGTTATAAGTGACTCTGTCTTACTCCTGAAGTAAACCTGGAGAGGGCAGTTTGATTCACAATGAAGGTGTTATAAGCGACTCTGTCTTACTCCTGATGTAAACCTAGAGAGGACTATTCGACTCACAACGAAGGCATTAAAGTGACTCTGCCTGACTTAATCCTAGAGAGGGCTATATTATAAGTGACTCTGCCTTACGCCTGAAGTAAATCTGGAGAGGGCTATTCGATTCACAATGAAGGTGTTATACTTGACTTTGTCTTACTCCTGAAGTGAACCTGGAGGGGGTTATTCGATTCACAATGAAGGTATTATAAGTGACTCTGTCTTACTCCTCCAGTAAACCTGAAGAGGTCTATTTAATTCACAAAGACGGCATTATAAGGGACTCTGCTTGACTTAAACCTGGAGATGGCTATCTTATAAGTGACTCTGCCTCACTCCTGACTTAAACCTGCAAAGGGCTATTTGATTAACAATCAAGTTATTATAAGCGAGTCTGCCTTACTCCTGACTGAAACCGGGAGAGGGCTATTCGATTCACAATGGTGTTATACTTGACTTTGTCTTACTCCTGAAGTGAACCAGGAGGGGGTTATTCGATTCACAATGAAGGTATTATAAGTGCCTCTGTCTTACTCCTGAAGTAAACCTGGTGAGGGCTATTCGATTCACAATGAAGGCATTATAAGTGACTCTGCCTGATTTAAACCTGGAGAGAGCTATACTATAAGTTACTCTGCCTTACTCCTGAAGTAAACCTGGAGATGGCTATCTTATAAGTGACTCTGCCTTACTCCTGACTTAAACCTGCAAAGGGCTATTTGATTCACAATCAAGTTATTATAAGTGAGTCTGTCTTACTCCTGACTTAAACCTGGAGATGGCTATTCGATTCACAATCAAGTTATTATAAGTGAGTCTGTTTTACCCCTGACTTAAACCTTGAGAGGATTTTCGATTCACAATCAAGTTATTATAAGTGAGTCTGTTTTACCCCTGACTTAAACCTTGAGAGGATTTTCGATTCACAATCAAGTTATTATAAGTGAGTCTGTTTTACCCCTGACTTAAACCTTGAGAGGATTTTCGATTCACAATCAAGTTATTATAAGTGAGTCTGTCCTTCCCCTGACTTAAACCGGGAGAGGGCTATTTAATTTACACTGAAGTTTTCATATGTGAATCTGTCTTACTCCTGACTTAAACCTGAAAAGGGCTATTCGATTCCCAAAGACGTAATTATGTTATTTATTTAATTTATAAGAATTAGTTTGAATGAACTTTTCACATATAAATTTACAGAAATATAGTACACACAATTACAAGACATACACTGGACACTAAAAGGGCTAAAATCCCTAAAAAGCCATACTCCCTTTCTCGGTTCTTTACCTAAATAAATTCAATGAATAAATTACCATCATACTTTGTACTTTACTGCCATGAACTTTCCCCCAGAATCCTATTCATCCTGCCAGTATTTTGTTTTACTAATTCATTAGTTCTTTTACCTTCATCCAAACGTTATAAAGTGCTGTGTGTAGATTTACTTTCAGTATTTAAACAATAGCACCAAAAAGCCTCTCTCTTTATCCCTTGGTAATTCTGGACAAAGCTACCCAGCATATTCGTATACAGAGGGCTGAGTTCACGGCACTCGGACTGAACATGTCAAGCAGTTTCCTCTTTCCGTCTCACTTCACATGTAGGACATGTTCGTTCATCCAGCCCCACACCAGGTTCTGGCCCAAATTCGACAGCATTGGGAGTTTTGTCATTCTTAATAACAATATAAGCCGTCGCAGAGCGGGAGCCGGGCACAGTGTCAGGTAACTCTGAGGAACCCTATATTTATGGACTAGCTTTACAATTTCTGGGTAGCGTTTTAATTCCATCAAATGTATAGATTTAGCGGCTGTGAGGGACTCATGGCATCAAAAGGAGAGTCACACACCAGAGCTGCAAATTTAACAAGGTTATAATAACTTTGCAAGGCGTTGGAAAACTCCTATGTTGCCCTATAACTAAGATGGGATTGTTCTCGACTATTAAATAATTAAGAAAATACAGCCCTAGTCCATCTTTAGTCAAAATAAAATGGCCTTTACTAATAAACCTAATGCCTACCTAATGCCAATACAAAAGGTGTAAGGAAAGTGTACATGAAATGAGAATGATAATGTTCTCAACAAAAGAATTAGGATGGCAACGGCTTTGTAGTTCTAAAGAAACCCTTCCACCTTCGAACAGATTCAGGCAGCACAGTTCTCCCCAGTGAGGCACACTTTGGCGTACTGGAGCCGAGTCTCTCAATGCTCGGGCCTCTCTCTCATCAAATGCTACTTTGGTCTTTTCAAAAACAGGGTCTCAAATGCTTTCTCCGAATCAACTTCTTCGTCTTAAAGAAGAAACAATAATTGTCAAAATCTTCCACAAAAAGGACTACGGGATACCCTTCCCCAAGCCTGCTTGGTCGAAGACTCTCAAGACGGCATAGGTTTGGCTTCCTGCTTTGCCTGCTCACTTCGACAATCACTGTATCATGTCACACTCTCAATGCTTTCTGGTAGTTGTAGTTCATGCACACATTTTGTATTTTGTAGTTCACTTTTAACCAGTCTCTTTAAGCCAAGTAGGTTCCGCTCAGTCGGGTGTAAACCTCTCACGGTTTTCCTCTTACCAATACTTCCCAGGTTCCCCTCAGTCAGGCTCAAACCTGCAGGTTCTCCTTAGTAGGGCTCAAACCTTCTCTCTGCTCCTCCCTAACTCTGTCGTTCACCTGGGAGGGGGGACCGGTGCCTCTGTTGTCCTTTCTCCCCAACTCTGTCCTTCACCCGGGAGGCAGTGCACCACATTCCCCTAAAGTTCAAATCACTTTCACAAATCTCCTGGGTCAGTCCACCCCCTTGAGAGTACCCTTGTCTCTACTATTGTCGAAGACTTTCGAGTGTGCAAGGATTTGACATGTACCTCCGCATGACCACTTTGACACCTTTGAAATCAACAGTTCACAATGTGGGGTCTCTACGGCACTCCTGGGTCAATCCCCTCGCCTGGAGGCCATCCCAGTGCTTTGCCACACAATGTTCAAATTTTAAGTGCCTCTCTCTCTCCTCACCCAACCGGCTCCCACATCACTCACCGGTTGTGTGTTTCTCAAAGCTCCCGCTCTTCTCCGCAGCGCCTCTCGGCTTCCTCGAAGGCCGGCACCACTTCTGCTGGTTGCCTCCCCGACCTTGCTCTGGCGTAGGCAGGGAAGCGGGCTGCTTCTGGTCTCCAGCCTCGCTCCAAGTTTACCATAACAAATCTCCCTGGACTTCAAGTCCCATAATGCAATGTTCAAAATTAGCTTCCACTTCACTAGCTCCTTTAAAATGGCATTCCTGGCAGTTTTGGGGGCTGCAGGTATTAAAGTGGGAGGTTTCCTAGGGTCAGGGTCTCACCACCTGTCACTCAAAGGCCTGGGTTTTCCTTTATCACCCAGGGAAGGATCTCGAGTTTGGGCACTGCCAGGTAACCTCAGCTGCCCCTGGCTTGGCTCCCTGGAGTCAGAGCTCCCTCGCCATACTGCAGCCTGCCCTGTACTCACAGGCTCAGTAATTTGGCAGTCCTCCTTGCTACAGGCCTTCCAGGGATTTCAGGTTCTTTCCAGCTGCAGTCCTTCTCTTCTGGCTTCTGTGCTTCCTCCAGCATCCCCATCTCGCTCAAAGTGCGCCTGTTTGCTCTGCCTTTTATCTGAGGTGGGAAAGTTAACAGGTTTCATGTGGGGATGATTGGAATGGGAGGCCTGACCTTGCCTGGCCTCATTATCGGGACAAAATGGAGACTGCTCATAGGAATCCACGATGCATTGGTTCCTATGGGTAATCTTCATAGCTCCCTTTTGCCTCTTCTTCGTCTGAGTGGTTTTGGAAAAGAGCAGTGGGGAGGAATTATGGGCGTTGTAGTGTTCCCTGGTGATTACGGGTAAATTGGTTGAAATGTTGTCAGAAAAAGGGGAATAATCCTGTTGCTTTTGGACATGGGGCGATACAAGTGATGTCCCGTTCCCGCGTTTCCTATGTCGCCCTCATTACTTGGTATCTGTTGGAATTGGGGAGGGGGCAACAGTAAAGGATCCATAACAGTCCATGAGGGTGAAGGAAATGTCGATTAAGGAGGTGTTGAGAAGAGGGGGATACTGCGTCTCGCCTTCGGGCTCCTCCCCTTCATTCCCTGAGAACTCTCTGCCCAGGTGATCCTCCCGCACTGGTCCACCCCCAGGGTTTGGATCCAACAGCGATGGCCGTGTCATGGCCACCTGAGCAAGAGATCCTCAGGGAATAAGTAGGGAAGACCTTTAGGTTTTTCACACAGTCCAGTCCCATCTTTCTAGTTTTGTCCCAAATGTATTTTGGTGTTTTTGATAATCAAGGTCCTAGTCCGGTTTCCAGGTCACCTTGTCGGACTCTTGATTCACCAGCTGTGAAAATGCATTAGTTGTTCTTGCATCGGGCTTCCTGTCCCAGAAGATTCAACAAATTGCATTTGGGTTTTGTTTGTGATTTGATGTATAACAAACACATTCTTTTTAATGCCATAGAGGGGAGTGCAGTGAGGTCCAATTCCAGTCTTAACAGTTCTATTGGAACACTGGGACCCAACCCTAGCATTCACCCCCAATACTTTCCCTCCAAAACCTTCCGCCATTTGAGATCTTTCATGTACAGAGCATTCAGACCGCATAACACAGTTGGGCAGAAACATTGCTTATACAGTCTTAAGATTCCAATCATGCTATATCCTGCAGATTAATTCCTAAATCTTGCTATCATGGCCGTTAGTACTATCGCCTTTCTTCTCATCACCTCAGTGAACCCCTGCTAAACACCCAGGGCCGTGAGCTCAGTGCCCAGATAGTTAAACTTGACCACTCTTTCGATAACATTTTTAGGTATAGTCATTTCGCTATGTGAGAAATGCATCATACCTGTGTAATCCCACTAGGAACCTCATGATTTCCGAAAAGCTGCGATCAGATACCACCAAATAATCTGCGTACGACATGAACAGCACCCCTTCTCTGTTCAATTGGGGGTCAGGCAGCTGTGCGCTCGTGCTAATTCAACTCTGTGTCGTACAACTGACTTAAACCTGGAGGGGTCTATTCAATTCACAAATAAATTATTATAAGTAACTCCTGGCTGAAAGAGGGAGGGGGCTAGTTGATTCACAGTGAATGTACTCTAAGTTGCTATTACTCACTCCTGACTCATACCTGGGTGGAGGGGACTAGTTGATTCTCAATTAAGTTACTATGAGTAACTCTGACTTACTCATGACTTAAATCTAGAGAAAGGGCTAACTCTTGCCTACTCCTGAGGGAAACCGGGAGAAGGCTAGTGGATTCAAAATAAAGTGTCTATGACTTACTCCTGACTTACTCTTCTGTTTCCAGGAGCAATCCACGAACACGCCAAAGTTACTCAAAGTAACCTCTTTGCAAATCTCTAGGTTTAAGCCAAATGAACTTCTTTGTGAACTAACGCCGTTATTTTCAAATATCTTACAGCCATTTACAGAAGGCACGCATGTCTTGGCCCTGCTCATATACATTGAAAAGGTGATGTGTGGGGGGTTCTATATTCTTAGATCGGCAGGTTTTTTTTGCAGTGTTTTTTGCTGAATATTTTCGGCCGAAAAAACTCACTGAATGTTTTTATTTTGGCCCTCCTCAAGCACCTCTCCTCTATTATCTAGTCCCTATACCCCCACACTCCCTACCCCTTATGTCCCCTTATGCACCCCTTCCCCCATATTTGCCGATTCGTTTTTTCGGCTGAAAATGTTTGGAAAAAAACTCACCAGAGAAAGGATGGTATCGTTACTGTTATTGGTAAGGGAGATTGGGGGAAGTATGGTTACATGTCTTTATAACAACAGCTTTTATGTAGAATGCACAGATACCGAAAATGTTACAATGAAAAACATTTTTTTGGGGGGTGCGGAGTCCAAACCCCCTTTTCCCAACCCTAAAAGCCCACCCCAAACGTTTCGCCCCCAAGATGTAACCCTTTACCCCACCCCACAGACATTTTCGTTATATTTTTCGATCCATTTTTCTTTGTTATATGTGCATGTCATGTGCATGTCTATATAAAAGTTTCGTTATAAAGACTGCATACCAGAAGTATGATATTGCCCAATTCACAGAGAAAATCAGACACAGCTGAAGCTAAAAATAACTGATGCTAAATTTACCACCAGAAGTAAATATCTTAACACCAGTGGTAACTGCGTTACCAACCTGTAATACTAATGAGAGGAGAAAGAAATGATCAGGAATTAACTGGTCTTAAACAGGGTAAAATGCCACTCCCTTTAGTGGAGGCCGGGTGCCTGATCATTCAGCTGCTGGTGAAGGGAGAGGTGCGATAGCTTCGAGGACCCTCCATCCCTGTCTATTAACATTTTAAACTCCAATTATGATCAAGAGCAGATGCTGCGCATTGGTATTAGTAGAGGACTGAAGCGTGCCAATTGACGCTTTCATAGAGAAATCACCAAGACCAAGCAATCGTAACGTAAAGACAGACGTGCTTTGAAACGAGTCCTGAAGGAGCATGATCTGGTCGAAACATGACAGCTCATACAGTCAGTAGACCGGGAGTACTCCTTCATCTAGTTTGTTCTTGACACACAAACTAGAACCAGTTGTTTTCTGAAATCAATTAAACTAGTACTTACATACACTGATTTTATGCAACATATTTGTCAGAGTTCTAATCATAATCTTGTAGCCGAAGGAATTGCCTTGAAATTAAAACCTCCCTCGCCAAACCACCGAAGACTCATTGTTGGCCACTTTAAACAAGCGGCCGACAAAACTCCAAGGACAGATGCCAAAACTGACTATCTACCGTGAAATGCTGGCTCGGTTGAGATTTTCATGCAGGCGTAAACCTGCACCTACTAGCGACCAAGTGGATTCCGTAGAAATCTATTAGTAAACGCTGCCTGCAAAGCATCATTTGAATGCAGTATCTACTTCTTAACAAAGGCGAGAGTTAAGACGATTGCGCCAGGTTTTTCTCTTCAGTTTTGCACTACGCTTTGTAAATGTGGTTGCAGTCACGTGCAGGGTGGCACCCAACAGCACATTCGGTGGTTCAAGTTTCGCCGCCTCAAAGCCGCAGGTTATCCGTAGGGCACATTACACATCTAAATACCAAGAAATAAAAAGCCACATTTCTCTAAATGCAAATCTGCTTGACACCTGTCCATCACGCGACCCTTTGTATACGCTTACGCGGTCCCCGTATTCGGTCTGGACGCTGTGAACGCCGAACGCGTTGAATATTAATAGTCGAATTACCGACAGGCGCCATTTTAGAATTCTGCCCGCATTTGATCATTTGAATGCATTTGGAACCAATAAGCAGATTTGCTCCCTGTTAAAATGTACAAATCTTGGGGAAGTCGCTCTTAGCAATTTAGAAGTCTCTGCGGCGGGCGCGCGCGCAGCACGCCCCGATATCCTTGGCAGGGTTCATCACACCTGAACCTGTGAGCCTGCATAAGGCAATGGCATTAAACGGGGCGGCTGTGCTGCTGCGGCCGACCCTACAGTGACAGGAAGCCGAATTTCTCCTAATGCTCCTCCTAGGGACTTCAAGATGACCCTGTTAAGGCAGGTGGTCTGCCTGGGGGATGCATAATGGGGGGGGGGGTAGCATGCCAATATGCAGAGGGAGGTGTCTGGAGAGAGCCGGCTCCATCATATTTTATTGGCCGCTAATAGCTGTTCCGATTGCTGCTTGGCAGTGATCTTTCAGGGCAAAGGTGGTGTGCCTTCCTTAATATTTAAATACGGATGTTCGGGGGGGGGGCGGGGAGCGGCTTAGTGGGGGCGGAGAAGTCTACAGAATTGACAAGAACGTTCCAGCAGACCAACATGCTAATACCAGCCTTTTCCCAAAGCCCCATAACCTTTCCCTTTGAACAGCAGGGGGGGGGGGGGTGCCTCGGGCGCCTGCATATTTATAGTGCAGGTCCAAAATAAAACATGTGAAGAGGAACTTTCAATGTCCACAAAGATTTTAAAAAAAGAGAAATGCAAAAATGCAAAATAAGCATAACTTTGGTGTCGCACCTGTCAAATCGATTTATAAGTAGCTGTGGGGGCGACTCTACTGGGGGTGGGGGGAGGAATTAGCGAAAAGTGCAGCTATAAAGTTAGCATTTTTTAAGGCCCAAATTCTTTTTGAGTTAGTTTAAAAGCCAGCATGTCTTCTTACCTTCAAATTCTTAAATTTTCCAAACAATTCCCCAACGTGTTGTTATACCTGTGGCATGTGCTGCTTTTTCTGTGGAACCTTTTTTTTTTCTAGTCTAAAATCATTGCTCTCAGGATACCAATGACTGGTGTCTCCCCTGGTTCCGCCAACCCCCCTCCCCCTCCATTGGGGTTCATAGTCCCCTGGGGGAAAAATGTCACCCTCCCTCAAAAGGGTCGTGCATTCCCCACCCCCTAGATTCCTGAAAAATAAGTTAGGCCTATTTCATTTCTTTTAAGGTAGATAGCCAGCTTCGGCCATACTCCAGGCACTTGACGCTCGATGCCATGGGCATCAATGTAGCGGGGGGCAAGGGTGTTTGTCCCACCCCAACCTTTGTGGCACCCCATTTTGTCCCACTCATTTGGAAGGGGCCCCTTTTATTTAGATGCCACCCGCGTAACACTGCTCGATGGACACAGCCATGCACTAGGCCCAGGCGGCCATCTTAGTTACCTCGAAAGGCATGACATGTGGCCAAGACAGGTGGGCCCTGTCCCCGACTCCTAGCTATTGACTACCATTGGCCATGCACCGTACCCACTGACCCGTCCAGCAGGGCACCCTTCGTTTGCAGGTTCAGAGTGATGAATACACAGTGACGCATGTGGAACGCATGCACGGCGGTCAACGTGTAGAGGCGGAGCTTTATTTTAGGAAGGGCCAGTGAGTCTAGGGTATTGCAGCCCTGCAGGTAGAGTCAATGGACGTCCAGCAATGAAGTGACAAACAGTTTTGCTGTTGAGAACAAAACCACAAATTCATTGGAACCATCAAAAGTGACTAGATATGCTCCAGAACACTAAACTTACACACAGATCAGTATACCGTTTTACTCCCAGAATAAAGTTATGCAAGGTAAGTAACTTATTTTCCATCCAGAAAATGTTCATAGGTAGGTACATTATCTAGATACTTTTGTGGATTTCACTGTGGTTTTAAGTACCAAAAATCCCACCGAAGCCACCAATCGGCCGCGGCAGTCTTTGTACCACCCTCTCCTGAGGGAACTGAAAACAGTGACCTTAATGAGGGGACTAACACACCTGAAAAGAAAAGGGAGACTACACCTCTCTTAAAGTGTAGGTAACGTGGGCGTAGCAACAAGGTTTTCCTCACAGGTAGGGGTAGCAGGTCGACACAAAGGTACAATTAGCCCACACACATCCCTAGAAAATACACCATATACCGAAATATGTATACTTTATTTAAGTCACACGTATACGGCCAAGCAAGTACTTGTGTAAAAAACACAGTGCTCAAAAGATATCAATAATACAAAAACTGCAATATCTATAAAAATGACTCTCCAAGCCCCACTGTATATATAAGGACCCACTACCAGAGGGGATGGCGACAAAAAGGGAACCACAACACCTAACAAGCAGGTAAGTCCCCCTTACAGGCCTGCAAAATTCTGCACAGTGCCCTGAAGGCACAACACAGCCCTGGTATATGTGGATGGCCCTAGACCTGGAGTTCAGCACCTAACACATATAGGCAGAGGTTGGGAGGAAAGGGGAAACTGACACTTGTCACCTACCAGAAAAATGCAGTCAAAACTCCCTAGGGCCTATAAGAGAAGCCATGCATTTGTGTGAATACTTGGACATGTTACAGCAATACTTTATATGATGCCATTACATTGCTATAGGATTGCAATCGCTTGCATTTAAGGGGAATATATGGCTATATGAAGTCAATCCAATTATGTGATGGCAATAGGTGTTGTTTGCTTGCCCGATTCACTCGCCCTCGGCAACCTCATGCCTCCCTGGCATCCTCTTTGCTTAACTACAGTACTTTGTTTCCATCTGCTCTGTAACCCAAATGGAGTTCTAGGGGACTCCAGAAGCGGGATGAACACTGCCACCCTACAACTCCCAATTTTGCTAATTTCGTGCTGTGAGGGTGATGCAGCAGCACTCGCCGACACGGCGGTTGAGCACACGCTTCTTCAAGATGGCGCCTCCAGGATGTGGACGCTGGGACTCAGGGGGCTGCCTTGGCAAACGGCCACACAATGTGGCCGAAACAGACAGGCTGCGCGGTGCCGTTGGAAGGGCCGCGCGACAGGTACACAGGGAAATGCACAACGGAACTGGTGAGGCAAACCACAGGGGCAAGTCTCTATCACATTTTCAACTAAACCGTTACCTGGATAACCAGTGATGTCCTGCAACTCTGCAACACCAAACAGAGTTGCTGAAGCACCACAATTCCCGAAAACCCGCAGAGGCAGCCCCTGTCAGGGAAAGACAAATGACGGCCATGACATGGGGCGGTGCCTATCCTGTAAAAAGGGAACTCTCCAAGCAGGGCCGGGTTCTGATTGGAGGGAGACCAAAGGAAACAATGCAAAGGGGGACGGGAAGTGTGATACAATGTTGCATTATTCGCCTTGCAGGACGACAGGCCGCTGGAGGAGAGGACCAAGGAGTCGGCCTGGTGGGCCTATCCGGAGTAGGAAAAGGGAAGAAGCAACCCCTTATCCAGCCAAGAAAGTCCAGAGAAGGCTTGGAGAACACCAGGAGGGTGAAGTGCCAAAGCGAGTGCGGTCAAGGTAAAACAGAAGAGCGGTATTTTAGGAAGGAATACCGCCATACTCGTAATGAGGTGATACCGGGTGCTCTCAAAAGGAGATGCTACAAACCTTCTCGGTTCCTATGATTTTTTTGGTGCAGTTTCCTGAACTTCTAGTGCTGTTCAGCCTTGCTCGACTCAACTCTACTGTTATTTGCACATATCATGAATGCGTTTTAACGGCGGGAGATACTCACACAAGCTTTCACATGTATTATTAAAATGTTTGATTAGGCCCCCACTGGAAGCGTCATGCAAATACTCCACTGTCTGCCAGTCCAGCTGCCCATCTCTTTAGATCAGGTCAAATTAAACTGGCAGACTTGTTCTTGCTGCATAAAGCCGGCATCATCACCGGGCCTAATAAGGCGACCGCAAACAATCAGGGGGGGCAAAAGAGACTGACTGCGACAACAGCCCACGGCGAGGGCATAGGTCTGGACAGGAAGCCTCTAATTACACCCCCAGACAGACACCAAGCAAGAGCATTGAGAACAGGGAAGGATTTTTCCAGAAATGGATGGGAAACTTATCAAAGGTGTCTCTCCCTAAACCAAGACTGTATCCATGTGTACGAATGGTACAAAAGACCGAAAAAAGGCCTGTACCATTCCTACGAATGGGAAAATACCAAACATGAGTAGCAGGGGTTGTGGGGGTGTCCCCCCGCTCTCCGTGTTTGGCACCTCCTATGGAGAAAAAAAACGAAAGGACCCTGAGGTGCTGGTTCCCAAGCACGTAAGTGAAGGGAACCGGCGTCGCAGAGGGATGTTGGGGACGGCAGCACACAGCAAAGTGTGCCGCTGGAAGGTAAGTAAAGGGGGGGCAAGGACAAAGTCTGAAAGGTTCAGGGAAGAAAAGGCCAAAAGTTATTTTCAGAAAAATAATTTTCGATCTTTTCTCCCTCGAACATTTCAGCTACGGTCTTCCAACCCAAATTCACACAAAATAGGGGAATTACCCAATGTGTGCTTTCTCAGTGTGCACCCCCAGGGTTCCCTTTGGGCAGGGCAGGTTCAAGGGATGCACTCAGAGATCTGCATATGGGATTTTTTGTCCTAACCTTTCCACACCTTGGGCGGGTGCTGCCCTCTTTCCAGCTATAGACCACACAGAGTATGCGCGGGGGCGCGACCACACTCGGTGCGCCTCACCTTTCAGGGATGCCAGGGTACTGGGAGGACACAGGAGCAAGACAACACCAGCGGTAAAATTATATTGATTCATTCACTTGCAGATGTTTCAAGAACAGTTATTTGATCATAGTTTTAAATTGTATAGAAAAGTGCATTATTGCCGTTGAGCCAATCAAAAGGAGGCCCAGATAATACAGCAATTACTGAACACTAATGACACATCCAAACATTCATAATAATAAATACGAATAAATCTGCTAGGTAAATAAAATATTTTTTGTTCAAGAGTAATTTTCATTTAAGTTCTTTTTAATTTGTGTTTTTGTTATATCGGGTCAGTGTTTAAAAACACACATTGTTATTTTCCATAGGTGAATTGCATGTCCGCTTCCCGGAATGCAAGGTATGCGTTCGCCCTGATGAAGGCTGGTCCATTGTCAACTTAATAGGCCGCGTCAACAGCCGAAACTCGAGTTGTCATTTGATTTAAGATGTTATGCAGTCTTGAAGTGCTGCGGCAATGTTCCCTATATGACACATGTTAATTATCTAGGCATTCATTGCTTGGCAATTACAGTAATCACATTGAATTGATCTGCATCCCAACATCGGATGCAGAGACAGATGCCTCGCACTGACGCAGTGTGATCTTGCTTTACACCCTTAGTCTTTAATGTAGGTAGTAGTCTATTCCTTTCTCTTTGCTTTCTTTCTTCTTTTTGCTATTCTCCACATGGTGAGTAACAACGGTGTTGGGTCTCTTACTATGGTCTTAACAGGGAAGTGTTAGATCGGATATCTTTTTTGGTAATCCAATATGTGCAATATTTTAAGATCTGTACGAGAAACTGTTCAACTTGTTCATTTTCATTTTTGTACTCTGTGTTTTGATAGTTCTTTTGTCTAAAATGTACCTGCCAATGTATAGTGATGTATTAGTATTTATTGTTATGAATGTTTGGTTGTGTCATTAGTGTTCAGGCAGAATAATTGCTGTATTATCTGGGCTGTCCTTTTGATTGGCTCAACGGCACTAACGCACTTTTCTATACAGTTAAAAAATATGATCAAATAACTGTTCTTGAAACATCAGCAAGCGAATGAATCAATATCATTGTACAGATGCCTTCTTCTTGCTCCTGTACAGTTGGTGTTGATTCCACTTAATAAGGGACTGTCCTCCAATACATGATGTGGTTCACCTCCTCTTTTCGTGTTATGTAGGGTGCTGGGACAGGTCAGAAGGAGGACGCAGACTCTTTGAGGACATTTTTAAGTAAGGTTTATTAAATCAAAGTCAGGAAGGCCTAGTAATCCCTATAGCTATGGGGTTGGGATGCTGGAAATGACTTTTAGTGGGACAGGGCCTTCTAGTCCTTGTCCTACCACTACTCTGTGTGTGTTTTCTCTATGTTTTCTCCCTTTGAGGTCCAGTCTGGACCTCTGGTAGTGCAACTCTTCATTTTTCCTTTTGGTGAACAACGCCCATGGGATCCCCATATGGCACCCATGGGTGGGGGTACACCCGTGCACCCCTTATGTGTGTTTCTGGGCACCTGTGTGTTGCCCACAAATTGGGTGGGTATGGGCTGGTGGCAGCTACATGCTGACTTGACAATGGCTCTGAGGGTCCTCCAGTTTTGGGACCTCCAGGCCCTGCCATAGGAATACATGGATTCTTGAACAAAGGCAAGATGGCCAGTGTAACCTCTTGGTTTCTATTGCCTTTACACCCTTTTCCCCAAAGTCCTGGGAAGCCCCGACTCTGTCCCTTCTCCCTTACTGGCTGTTGGGTGGAAGAACCATATATGGCTCTTTGGATGCCTTCTGCCAGACTGACTTAGGCCTTCCTAGGGACTGTGTGTTGAGGTAAACGCTTGAGGTGGGACCTGTATGAATGTAGCGTGAAGTGAAATCACATTCTGTGTTGTGGGTGTCTGGTTTTGGTTGTGTTACACAATTCCTGGGCCAGCCCTGACTGAAACTGGAGTGAATGCAGTGTAGTGCGCTGAAAGGCTGGGTGCTTACTACAATCCACATTCTGTGTTATGGGTTCCTAGTTTGGGTGAATGGCCTGAATGCCTGTGAGCCTGATTGGATGCCTGCCTCCATGAATGCACTTGTTGGCTGCCTGAGCCTGGCACAGCCTGAGTGAATGGGGAACATATGTGTATATCTAGTGACCCTTCACTCAACAATATGTTCAGAAGCTGAAGTCGAGGCTGAAGCGAGAAGAAGCTGTTCCCTGGAGCCCAGCTGGAGGAAGAAGTCTGATGCTGCATTTTCTTCACGTAATGCAAAATCTGCTGTGTTCTTCCAAGGACTGATCCCTGAGATGACCTTGTTAGGAGACCCATTCCCGAGCTATGAGGGACTATCGTGCACCTGCTACTCTTCATCAGAAGTACCCTGAAAGCCAGTCCAGTGTGTCTGCTGTCCGTAGAACGGGTCTTTGTGAGTCCAGTATAGGAGTGCTTGGACATCTCGATCCAAAGAAGTTGTGTTGCCCAGGGTCCGGAAGAGTGTTTGTGACTGCTGGAAGCCAGGTTGCTGTCTACCACCCAGAAGAGGGGGTACACTGGCATAGAGCTGCTTGACACCCATAGATGCAAAAGTTCCACCTGATTAAAGAATCTTTCAAGGGACATACCTTCCATTACATCTGACCACTCTTTCCCGCCGAAGAAGATCCCAGTTCACTCTGTTCAGAGGAAGGTTCGCTGGTGGGTTTCTCCCCACCAAAATCCAAAGGTGTCCCAGGGGGCCATCCATGGGGAAGATCTGTAGTCCAGTCCAGTGGTCGAGTCTAGGTCTCCAGGAGCCATCCAGAGGTCCCCGCTGCGCAAAAAACGGAAAGTCGCTAACCTGTGAAATCCTGAAACCCGATACCTATTTCTGCCGCTGCACCCGTCATCAGCAAAAGGCATTGAATGTCCCCATGGGTCTTATCCTCTACGGCCAGGCCTTTTCAGAGTCCACAGCAAGTTTCACATTCATGGGACATCCACAGCCGGAGTAACGACCCGCCAACAGAGACCACGGCAAACACCAAACGCACTGCCTTTCCAACACCGTCAGGTTCCTCTTTTTCTCTTGGCCTCAAGCTCCCAGCGACTCTTTCTTATAAAGGGGGTCCATCCTCAAGGGGTCCCATTGAGTGAAGTCAAGAACCTCCACCTCTTCACCTGCCAATGCCCCAAAGGTACTGTGACGAGGAAGAGCATCTTTCAGCCTCGAAAAACATCCAGGGTCCCTGTTTCCTCATGGATCCTGTTCTCCTGCGGCCTCTCATGTACTTTGGGGTAGTGGAACCTATAAAAAGAAAAGCATACCATTATTGAACTTATTTGGATTGGGCTGTAATAGACAGGATTTGCTGTCTGGTTGCCTGGTTCACCTCCAGAGCCTTACATGTCCCAGGCACCTCCCCGCCAGTCTTTGAACGTGCCTCCTGGCCATTGCACTATGATCAGCACTACTGCACTTTCTGTTTACGCTCTATGAGCAATGCAACCTCTCTGCACTTAACAATGGGCCCTGTTGAACTGGACGTGTCTGTTCCCCAAACCCCCGCATCCTCGCAGCTCCGTCTGTACGTGTGCATTAACTAAATGTACTAGGACTAGTAAGTTCATCTGTCCTGCCCCCCCACCTCTTTCTGTCCACTCCCCCTTAGCTGGGCGAAACACAAACACTAACTGCACTTGCACTAGGAGAAATGCCATCTGGCCTAGTATTCTAGTTTTTCTGTTTAGATCATTCGGAAAATTCAAGGCCTAAGAATGATTACTGTATTGCCTTGTTCCCTTCCCACCACAAAGTGCTTTCAAGCACTCCACTGGTGTACAAGCGCTGTATAAAAAAACAAATACATTACATTACAAAGGAAAAGGACAAACCTACTATGCATTCACTTTTAGTAAACGTATTGCATTCCTACTTCCCTCCCCTCCCCTCCATGGAACAGTCTTGTTCTTTTCCCCAAACTATCACAGTTCATACATAACCACGATAATTCCATTGTATTTAACTCTACTTCAATGGGCTTTATGGGTTTTGTGCTAATTTCATCACAGTTCCAATATAGTAACTATTCTTTCAATTCAGTTAGATGAGGTATTCGTTCCGTATTATACTCTTTGTTATTCTTCTCATGCACCCTCTCCCTCGTTTCCCCATTACCTTCATTCTTCTTACAAAATAGTCCTAGGACTCCTAGGGGTCTGGCGTCAGTTCGATCTTCATTGTACTTGCGAGCCGGCTTCCTCGCCTGCAATTTTCACACTTTTTCGGGTTTCCATGGTATCTCACCAGGGAGCCGTGTCACTTGTAGCGGCTTCCCACGGATTGTCTCAGCATTGTTTTATGGGCCAGCTGCCAACCCTGAATCTCTCAGTGTCACACCACCACCAATTCTTCTCCTCCTCGCAGACTCTCTGGTACACTGGCCGTTCAGCGTTTGTTCCTAGCAAGTTTGGAATTTGTGGGTACTGCATCCCAAATTGCTCACCCTCTTCTCAGGCTCACGTCAGGAGCGAACATTTGCTTGGTGGAGACATACTGCTCGCTCTCTTTTCGTCCTCATTCTCTACATGAGCATTCTCTTTCAATCCACTCATCTCAGTGGATTGGTTAGTTTTCCTTAAAGAGTACTTTTTCCTGAATAATAGCATCCCTCAGCCTCTTCTTTGGCGCAGTCTTGATACTTGATAGGATTTGGTCGTCCCATGTATACCATTATACATGGTGAAGGGAGATCCTCACAGGAGCAGGAGTCCTTATCTTCAAAGGGGAAATCCCTCCAGGTGAGGTCCCACTAGCCTCGACCCGTAGGGAGTTTGTTGCGGAGCGGGCTCCCCTCCCCAGCCTCACATGGGTGGGGGGCTCCCCCTTGGGGAGAAGGGGTGAATCTCCTCAATGCGCCACAGTGCTCACATATAAATGGGTGCAGTCAACCCCCGCCCCCACCACCCAAGGTCTGCAATGGAAACTAATGTTTCAAAGCTCATACTGCTTCCCAGAGTCAGTGCATTGAAATCTACCTTTTTTAGCCACATAATAGAGTGGCCGGGTGGCGCATCCCGCACGTGCGCGTAAATCGGTTACAGCGTATGATTATCTGGCCCATAATTGTTCATAAAATGTAACTCTCAAAAATGGAATCACAATGAGTGCACATCAAATCCATACACATTTGGAATCTGTGTGCAATAGATATGCCAATCAGTAACAATTCTACAGTATTTTCATCCATTTTTGTGGTGGGGAGTTGCACACGGAATCCTTCAGACAAGAAAAGGCAGCTACGAGGAGGACACAGAAGCTCAAATGAAGAAGATTGGCAAATGGTCCTTTCCAGGAGGACCCCTGATGTTCCCTAATGCATGAGCGTAAATATAATTTGGATTGTGGTGGGCTGTGAATCTTTTTCTAATGTATAAATGAATGATAATCTGCCAGAGCTGAAGCCTTTAAGTGAGGGTAACGCAGATCGCGGCGAAAGCCCATAGTGCCGTGTGCCTCCAAACGGAAGCCTGCCATTATGCATGTGATAAATGGAGCTATACTGTATAATTATACTAATTACTGCCGAAAGATCAGCGCAGCCATACAGGGAGAGGTTATTCCCTGCTGTGCCAAGCGTCATCATTCCAGAATAAACCACCAATGCTTTTGCGGTACGCGACCACCCCGTGAACAGGACCCAAATGCTCAAATTCTCAAGCAGTTCCTAGGAAAATGCTCATCCATACAGAGCAGAATTTGCACGCCCTAAACATCGTAGAACATACCTCATTGAGTCTCCATTTTGGGGTTACCGCCCTGTCCTACTGCCTTAAGAAGGTTTGATCAACGGTCAAGAAAACGATTGGCCTTTGACAAACATAGCTAGGTTTGCTTTCTAACTTAAATTAATCTAAACAGTATATGTTAAAAACAATTCTTCTCATATGTTTCTGTAGTCCACAAAGCAAATAGCATAACCAATAAACGTAATAGTCTATGATGTCCTCTCAAAAGCAATATGTAAAGAAAGTCTTGCAGTCTTTCCAGATGAAGACCATAAAAGAAGACTAAAGTTTTATTGTGCCGAAACCTTGGCAGCCATGTAGTATTGGCTATATGAGGTACATAGAAGTACTTATTGACCCGTGGAGAAAACATAAGGATCCTACCCAATCAGGATCTAGGGCTCCCTGGCAAAAATCACCAGTGCAACAATGGGTCCCTATGACTCTTTGATTTCCATGTTCCGCCTTCCTCATTACGCAGGTCTCCATCCTCCCGCAGTCTCTATACCTGTTACGTTATGTTATCTGTATTTGTGGGCCGCAACCTTCACCAACACTCGCATCATGCTGCTAAACGAGTAAGACAGACAAAGAAAGGGGTTCAGACAGAGAAACTCATGCCAAAAATAGATAGGTCTTAAGGGCATGAGGAAAAGACAGGTGGTCCACAATTGCCCGTAGTGACAGTGGGGAAGGAATTTCATAGTTGAGCTGCTAGCACAGAAAAGGAACACCCTCTCACATAGGAAAGTCTGACCCGGGGAACCACAATTAGCAGGGGGGAAGAAGAGCACAGGGGCTCGAGGGAACACACTGTATGAATTTCGCCTGCAGATATTCTGGCCTTGTTTTATGGAAGGCCCGCTGAAGAAGTCAGAGGGCCTTGAACTTTATCCGTTTAGCCAGGGGAAGCCAGTGTAAGGTGTGCAAGATTGGAGATGCAGAAGAAAACCAGGCAGCACCAGTGGTCTCGGGACGAAAGCTCAGGGGCAACGTGCTTGCCTTGGAAGCAAGATGACACAGAGCACCACAGGTTCGATTCCCAGGGTCCGTGCTTAGAAACCACTGGGTATTAAGCGCATTATAAATAACCTATCATATCACATCAACCTGGCTGTGGAGTTTTGAAGGATTTGCAAATGCTGGAGCAGAAAAATGGGTTGCTCCACGAAAAGTGGATTACAGTAATCCATAGAACCAGATGTAGATGAAGATACTTCCATGGGACGAAGAGCGTAAGGAAAGTAGAGCAAAACTTTACACAGAATGCAAAGTTTAAAATGAACTGACTGGCACACAGCACTGACCGGAATCTGCATGGACAGAGAGGCGGAGAGCGTAACACCCAGATTTTGAACCACTATGGACGGGGATGGCAAAGGGCCAAGTTCAGCCGGTCAGAAGGCAGAAGTCCAACCTGAGGAATCTGGGGTGGAGCCAGCAATAAGAACCTCTATTTTCTCCCCATTAAGACAGAGCCAATCTACTGCCCACCTAGAGATCCATGCACCCGAATGGACACCTCCTCTCTTTTCTCCTAGTAATGGCTCCCGAATGTCTCTTGCTCGGCCACGCTACACACTCGTGAGGCACCTCCCCTGCAATCCGACCCATGCATCACCATAAAAAAAACTCAGTCGCTCGGCGGCTGTTACACTGGCATGCCTGTGTTTCTTTCCTTGTTCTTTATGAAACGCACTGCTTGCCTTCGGTACTATCTTCTTAGATCGGCAAGCTTTTTTTTGTGGTTTTTTTTTGCCAAAACCTTTCGGTCAAAAAAAACTCAGCTAATGTTTTTAAAATATATTTTTGGGTTTTCCACATCCCCAACTCCATCTTCCCTATTTCGTAGTCCCGATACCCCACACGCCCCTACGCCTTATATGCCCTTACCCACCCACCCCTATATTTTTCTAATATTTTTTCGGCCCACAATTTTCAGCAAAAAACACCACGCACCCTGCAAAAAGGCCCAGGTCGTATCAGGCTCGAATAGGCTGGTGATGCCTACAACTAGAGATAAGAATAACAAGAGTCTCCTGTTCAGTAAGGTCGAGATAAGCGCAGAGTGTATACGACTGACATAATTAAATCAAATATGCAGGACTGCATGAAGAGGAGGCCTATTTCACAGTGTTCTAGTCACGTGGCAAGGCAGGCCGAAAGGGATGAGACTTTCACACTTACGCATGGAGCCTTATCGTACCCATCCTCCATAACTTTCTCAGACCAAGAGGCAGACTGAAGCCAAACTACAAGGCAGTAATTGACACACGGCCACTGAGGTGATGAATGGCTGTAACATAAATTGGAGGGAAGCTGGGGTACAGACTTACTCCCTGCACCTGGCTCATTATTCTGCATGCTGCTAAGCGCAAGTGGAAAAGTATGTGTGGGCTCAATGCCAGCCCAATCATAGTGAACCATGTAATCTAGGGTCCAATAGAGAGTAGAGCCAATAGGACGTCGTACTTTTTGTGACGTTTACAGTGGCCAGTTTGAAGGAAGGGCTCAGTTGCCCCACCTGACATTATTATCCAATCCGCGCTCCCGGTTACCATATTCAGATATAGTACCCATATTAAAGTTATCTTCCTATAACCAATCGAGTTGCATGTTAGGTTTTTAAGATTACACGTCAATGATGACGAGTCTTTGGTATAAATGATGTCCTTTTTCTGAAATTAGTTGGAGTTTAAGCGAGAAGGAAGATCGAGCGGTTGCTGATGTTCATTGAACTCCCCGTTTTCTGTACTCGTCATTAAACGGACTCCCTTTGCCAAACTATTGAGTTGTCATTACTATTTGATGCGAGAGTCCAAATCAGCATCCCCATATATCTCGAGGGTGGTGCTACTCATCTTAAAGGGCTGTTTGGAGACCCCCAGTCTTATGGGCCGGCTGGGTCCATCCAGTTCACTTGGTAGCAGAGATTATATTGTTAGATTAGATAAGACGCACATTGACCGTCGACATAAGTAACTTCGGGTCATCGGCAATATCACAAGTCCTTGGCCATCCAGCTGATAGAATGAGAAGCTCCCCGTAGATAGTGGTTAGTGAAATCGAAAACCCTGCAGGTTAGGTCTGAAGGAACCTTTGCTTTCCCCACAGGCCTTGAAACGGCTTTCCCCACAGGCCTTGAATCAAGTAAAGGGAAGGTAACGGAGGGAGGTGGGACAAAAATAACAACAGAGTAAGAGTATAATGTATATATAAGGGGAAAATATTGAGTCGAGGGTGGATGAGCAATAGAGAGAGATACTGGGAGTGACCGAGGTAGAAAAGAGTATGCGCCCAGGTTCCTAGGTTTTAAAGCACACTAGAAGAAGCTTTCATTTAAAGCCCTGAATTGAAAGGACGACGTAGAAGACCAGATTCGATTAAAGACGATCTGAAAGAAATGGGCTTGAATTCCATGTCGGAATACAATTAGGGGCAGAATGCATCTGATGAAGCAGATGGCATGAGATTTGTGTAGCCGGCCGGAGTCTGTTTTGTCTGTTTCATGTTTTTGTCTGTAACATTAGAAGGTAAAAACCTTTTAAAAAGTACCATGAAAATTGCACGATTATGGTAATGCGATGTTACATGGCATGTATTGATGGCTGTAGTTGACAAAAGTAAAAGTGAAATTTGTTGTTGAAAGAATGGGACTGGAGCTTGCGACAATTGGTGCATGACGACATATTTGCACACCACATACACGGGTAAAAAGTTAGACAAACGCCTAGTTAGTCTAGAGCTTTGGAAAATGTACCAACAAGAAAAGTAGGAGGAGCCACTGTTAGATTGGATACTGAATGTATGCACAGAGGGGGGTAAAGAACCTTCTGCACCACTGGTAACGCCTGAAACAAAAGCGAAGCTAGTAAAGACAAAGGGTTATACCCGCTGAGGGAACTTAAAGCAGCCACAGGATATAGCAACCTGTCATATGAGTCACCTACACAAAGTAGTGACGAAAGCCAAGAGAAGGACAGAGATATTACCTCCAAAGTCCCAAAGGACAAGGGGAGGTGTGAAAAGGAGACCAAGCACAAGCAAGTACATCTCTAAATATGGGAAGAGAGGAAAAGAGATGGAAGGGAAGTGAGGATAGGACTGATGAGATGGCATTAGCACAGAATGGATGGATGGGAGGTCAGATTTTATTGAAACTCGATGGTAAAGGCATTGAGGATATGAGACAAAAGGGAGAACGGGATGAGTTAGAGAAAACGGAAAAGGAATACAGATCAAGAGAGGAAGGGACTAAGAAAAAGGATAGACAGAAACGAGAGCAGCTGTATCATGATGAACGGGTCAGAAAACAGGAAAAGGCAGACGAACAGAGAAAACGCGATTACAAGCAGAGAACAGCTGATGATCGAGATAGAATAGAACGAAGGAGAATAGAAGAAGATGAGCAAAAGATACAGGAGAAGAGAATATAAAGACAAAGGGATGAGGAAATACAAAGGGCTAATGAACGAAGAGATGCGAGGAAGCAAGAAGAAGATAAGGTCAGAGAGGAAGCGAGGAAGTATAGAGAGTTTGATGACGACATAGAACGTAAGCAAAGACAGAGAGCACAGGATCTTGAATATCTGGAAAGAGAGGTTAAAAAACCTGATCCAGTAGTAGGCTGGGAAGATATAGAAGAATTCTTCCCTGAGTTACGATTCAGTACCAGGCACGGCTAGGGCAAATATCGAAGATGACTTTGACACCAGAAGCATTGGAGAGACGATTGATAGAATATGATGAGATGGGACTAGGAGGAGTACCCCAAAGGGAAGAAGTGTAATGATTCAACACTAACCTGACTCGTGCGGCAATCAACGAGGCAAATGGAGAGTCCCCTGAGGCCCCTAACACCTCCCTCCTCCCTGAAAGGGAAACGAAGGGTTGTGCGAGGGATCCCAGGGAAACCCTCCTGGGGGAAAAAACCCTGCTGGAACGGATGTGGAGGTGAATCGGTTGCTTTATCCGCTGGCAGTTTACAGGATTCACTGGATCTGGTCACAGAATCTTGGCGAAGTCCGGATTCTAGATAAGTAAACAAGAGATGAGTGAAGGAACTAGGTACGAGAGGAATCAATGTAATGGTTGGTGATGTACCTAACGTGTCTGGAAGGGGAGGCTACCGGAGTTTCCTGTAGACTCGTGAGCAGCGGAACGGGAAGGCTGGGCAGAAAGGCAAGGCTGTAGGAAAGAGCAGGAAGGAAAGATAAGCATAGGAATAAGGTATAGAATAATAAATTCCCTAGATGCGAACTCACGTAGCGTCTGTAGAGAGTAGCGACGCACTGAGCTTCAGCCCTGCTGGGCCATATCCAGGATCCAGGAGAGAAAGAGATGACGTCAGAGAACGTCTGCCATGCGAACGTGGAAACACTGCACCGTAACCCAAAGGATGAGGAGCCATCTTGGAAGAGGGGGAAACGGAGAGTGCTCGCAATCTCCAGCGTTGCCACAGGGAACGCCGGTGCCAGTAAGTCGTGACAGTATGCCTCCTTCCGAGGGTAACACCCCCTGGCTTGCCCGGATGACACCTGTGAAAATGGCGAACAAGTACGGGGGCGTGGACTGCTGAAGCTGGTTCCCATGTACGGTCGGCCACAGAGTAACCCTTCCAATGGATCAAATACTGCAGTCGACCGCGATGATAACGGGAATCACAAATGCCCGAGACTTCGAACTCCGGACCCTCCGTAGTAGCTACTGGAGGCGGGTAGGCCTTAGTAGATCGACCAAAACGATCCGATACGTGTAGCTTGAGTTGTGAAACGTGAAAAACTGGGTAGATTCTAGACCAAGAAGGTGGAAGCCGTAACTCAAAAGCCAAGGAACCTTTTGCTCTCAATACCGTGAAAGGTCCAAAATATTTCGGAGACAATTTAGAAGGAACCAGATGTCTGGGCAGAAACTTTGCTGAGAGCCAGACCAAATCCCCCGGAACAATCACTGGAGATGGTGAACGATGTAAGTCAGCATAACGTTTAGCATGCTCTTGAGCTTCCAGTAATGCGGTTCTGGCCAAAAGATGTCCCTGTTGAATGTCGCCCATTAGGGCGTCCACATCTTGAAAGGCCGAAGATCTGAGAAGAGAGGATGAATAGCAGGAAGGATCGTACCCATAGGTACAATGAAAGGGACTAGTTTTGATAGAAGCATGAGGAGCGTTATTGTAGGCAAACTCTGCCAAAGGTAACAAATCCTTCCAGTTGTCCTGTGCCGCTGATACAAAACAGCGCAAATACGTTTCCAGAGTCTGATTTAAACGTTCAGTCTGCCCATTCGTTTGAGGATGGTAACCCGAACTCAAGGCTCTCTTTATGCCTAAGGCAGA
Source organism: Ambystoma mexicanum (assembly GCF_040938575.1). Taxonomy (NCBI): domain Eukaryota; kingdom Metazoa; phylum Chordata; class Amphibia; order Caudata; family Ambystomatidae; genus Ambystoma; species Ambystoma mexicanum. The sequence continues at coordinate 35,776,377 of NC_090936.1, forward strand.
GCACACTTGTTGCCAATATCGGGAAATATATTGGGAACCCCGATCCGACACTATGCTGTCAGGGAGACTATGCCGGGAAAAGATGGTGTCTATGAAATGTCTGGCCATCTGTGGAGCTGTCGGTACTGAGGGCAGAGCCTGGAAATGAGCCAATTTGGTGAAATAATCCACCGTTACCATAATGGTGGTATGATCTTTAGACTTAGGTAAGTCAACAATAAAATCTGTAGAAATCAATTGCCAAGGACGAGTAGGTCTCTGGACTAGAGCCAGCTTTCCCAATGGTTTACTGCGAGGTACTTTGACTTGCAGACAGATCACACAGGAAGAGACGTAATCAGTCACGTCCCTTCTTAAGGTTTCCCACCAGAAATGTCTCAGTATGAGCTCCTGGGTACTGGCTATTCCACGATGACCAGCTACACTAGAATCGTGACACATGTGCATTACTTCAGTTCGAAGCTGGAGTGAGGGAATGTACACCTGATGACCCCGGTAGAAACATCCGTCTTCGAGACTTAGTCCCCATTTATCCGCCTGAAATCTAATGGAGTCCATTAAGACATGATTTTGGGCTGCTACAGAGTGAAGGAAGTCCTGTACTATAGATATGAATGTAGCATGAGGAAACAGTCTTTCGGTCTGAAAACCAGATTTGCAATCGGGATCTCTTCGAGATAGAGCGTCTGCTTGAAGATTGATTTTACCTGGAATGATAGTGAAAGTGATTTTGTAGGGAGAGAAAAAATGGGCCCATCTTGCTTGCCGGCTGTTGCGAGTCTCAGCGTATTGTAAACTCTTGAGATTCTGATGGTCGGTGCGGACCTCAATGGGATGTTGGGAGCCCAAAAGGAGATGTCTCCATTCTTGAAAGGCCCGTTTTATAGCCAGCAACTCTTTCTCTAACACCGTGTAATTGATCTCAGAGGGAGAAAAAGTCTTGGACAGAAAAGCCACAGGGTATTCTGTTCCTTGGGCAAAAGCTTGTTTAAGTACCGCACCCAAAGCAAAATGGGAGGCATCAGTTTCAACAATAAACGGTAAGCTCTGATCTGGGGTTCGCAAGAATGGAGCGGAAGTAAAAAGAGTCTTCAAAGTATCAAAGGCTGACTGGGCGTCTTCTGTCCAGTTAAAAGGCTTTCCCTTCTTGAGTAAACTTGTAAGGGGCAGAACGATTGAGGAAAATCCCGCTATAAATTTCCTATAGAAATTCGAAAACCCCAGAAATCTCTGTAGTTCCTTGATAGAACTAGGAGAGGACCATTCCAGAATAGCGGTCACCTTGCGGGGATCCATGGAAATTCCAGTAGGGGACAGAACGAACCCCAGGTACGTGACCGTCGTCTGATGGAATCTGCATTTTTCTGGCTTGCAATAGAGGTGGTTACTTCGTAATCGGTGTAATACCTGACACACGTGTTGGTGATGTTCTGTAGGATTGCTGGAAAACACCAATATGTCGTCAAGATACACCACTACCGTATGAAGAAGGAGGTCTGAGAATATATGGTCAATGAATCTTTGAAAAACTGCAGGTGCATTCGCGAGTCCCTATTCGAAATGACCAAAGGGGGTACGAAACGCGGTCTTCCACTCATCCCCTTCTTTGATTCTGATGAGGTGATAAGCCCCTCTGAGGTCCAACTTTGTGTAAATCGTTGCCCCTTTTACTGCTTCTAGGATGTCTGGTATTAAGGGCATTGGGTATCGATCGGGAATTGTGATCTTGTTAAGACCCCTATAATCAATGCAGGGACGTAACTCGTCCGTGTCCTTCTTTACTATGAAGAATAACGATGCGCCTGCAGGGGAAGTCGATTCCGCAATCAAACCATTTCTAAGGTGGGTATCCAAATACTGTCGTAGGACTGGTTTTTCCTTCTCGGAAAGGATGTACATCTTTCCAAAAGGGAGTGGCTGAGAGGAGTCTAGACGAATGCAACAATCGTCTCTACGATGAGGCGGAAGTTCAGAAAATTTGGAAGAGGAGAAAATGTCCTGAAACTCTTCGTACTCAGGAGGAACAAGACTAATCAAGTCTACTATCTTTTGAGGGGCAACAGGATTCGAAGAAGGAGGACAAAATTCGACCGATCCTTCAGCAAGACAGTGTTGGGTACAGTATTCTGATCCTAAAAAAATGGAACCGGCTGTCCAATTTATGTAAGGGTTATGTAGTCTTAACCATGGCAAGCCCAAAATGACAGGGTAGTGAGCTGCTTTTATAATGTCAAATACGGCGTCCTCCCTGTGTGATCCAATGAACATCTTCAAAGTGTGAGTCTGTTCTCGTATGGGTCCCGATATTAGAGGGGTTCCGTCTACGCCTTCTACAGGTATAGCGATTGCTTTAGGGGATCGGGGAATATTCAGTTTTCTCGCCCAAAAATCGTCCATGAACAAACCAGCTGCCCCACAGTCAACCAAGGCTGGGACAGTAACAATGTTTTCATCTGACAGAGAAAAAGTGACACGCAGGACTACCTTGTCCAGCGAGGGAGACAACCTTGTAGGAGATTGGAACCTGTATCTGTTACCCCGACCGTATGTCCCCTTACGGTTGAGGTCTGGCGTTTCCCGAACAAAATGGTTTTGAAGTGGGAGAATGGAAGACCAGGCTCCCGTCCTTCACCTCTCGCGCTTGGCCTAAAGGGTCACGACCCAGACACCCGCCACGAGAAGAGTTTGCCCATCTACCAGACGACCAAATACCCTGGTACAGGAACATACGGATGTGTCCATCTGCCTGCCCAGCAGTCCGCACTAGCCATGCCGACACCTGCGGCCCGGATCAACTAGACTAAAACCTACACGTCGTTAGAGATGCCATGACGACCTAGCCAACGGTCAGCACACCTGTACAAATATACACACTGGACACTCCCGCACCAATCTACACGAAGAAAATATTCAGTGCTATGACGTAGGCGACAGACATACTCACGGACGTGCATCTTTATTATTTTCCATATAGGCTTTCAAAATGCAGAAATGCAAGACGCATCATGAACTCAGCTAAAAAAGCTTGCTTACGCTTCTCCCAAAACCAGTTGCCACTATGAGAAATATAATGAAGACACGATACTGGTCATAAGACAATATGGCACTGTAACCTAAAGCGCCTGTGCACCAAACGGCTCCACTTATACACCAGGCCTAAGTAGGCCGCAAGCAAGAGCTTCCATGGACGTTAAAAGAACAAGAGTCAGGTTGCTGATCCTGCAGAATGAGCCCAGCGAAGCAAACAGCCAAGGTCGTAATGTTGCCAACCCACATTCCGAGAGCAAACCATCAAGGGCACGATGTTGCAACCTCGCACGCCGCACACCAACGTTAAAGTCACACCTGCAAATTAAACCAGGCACACAGTGGAAAAACAATATTTATTGTGCAGAATTCTGCCTCAAACACGGTCCCACCTCACGTGACCAAGCCGAACCTGACAGGATGCCAAGCCCAGGAGGAAGAAAGCGTCTGGATCCCTCGATACAAGACATAGGCAGATACAATCAAAAGACTCAATGGACATCTGCGACAGTGGGAGTAGTCGGCCGTCCAGCTATGAATAAGTCCTCACATTGTCTGCACGTACCCATAGTGATACATTGTTGCAAATGACAGGTACACCGAGAGCTGGGAACAGCGATGGTCCCAGGCTGGGAAGCTCGCGGGCACACCAATCAGAACATGGGGCTCCTATCACTGACGCCATTAACTTTAACCAATCATCAGGGGTCTTCATGTAACAATTCTCATGTATCTAATTGTAGGGACAACCCAGATATATCACCTGACTAACCCTTGTCCACTAACATTGTTCTCTATACGTGTGCTATACTAACCCTACCACTCGAGCAACCAATTAAGAGTGGCGATAGGTTTTTTGCTAACTTTCCAAGGTGACGCAAGTAGCGCGTCATACTAAGGTAAAAAGGGCCTGCGAGCCCTACGATTGTGTGTGTGTCAGGACGGACGCGTACGCTCCTTGACCCATCCCTGCCGTTTTGCCTAATAAACAGCAGAGTCACCTTGCTTCTTGAGTGTGTCTCATACTCTATCTCATCTGGGATATACGGGAGGAGTTGGGGCCTCCCTGCCCTGAGGTCTGCGGACGGCCCGGCCGACCCCGGCAGAATTTCCCCCCCGACAAGTTGGAGGCACTGCTGAGATCTGTTTAAGATCCGCCTTTTTATTTTTTTTTACTTTTTCCAGGCACTCCCGCTGCGAGGAGGCCCGGCGGCGCGGCCCCCTCTGCCGTTGCCCCCTTCTGAGGACTACAGGACCATCGCGGAGCTGCGAGAAGACCGGACAGCGCAATCCGGATATTGGCCCTCGGGAGCCGGTTGAGAAGTATCCCGCCCGCGGTTGGCGAGTGTCCAGACGTGGTCCAGACGAGGGGAGGTGGCGAGCCGCTTGGAGGGCTGCACGCAGTCGAGCGGCCCCGCATCAAGAGAACTTGGTGAGCATGACACGCACAACAAGCAATGCGAAATTGTGAGGGAGGGGGGAGGAATTAAATAAGGGAGGAGGGAGGTGTTGCACAGGTGCGCGGCGAAGGTCTGACAATCTAGTGTTGGCAATGGAATGAATGGTAGTGGAACGAGTGCGAGAGCAGTCGGCTACGTCACGCGAGAGAGGGGGGCGGAGCACGAAAACATCACGTGCGGCCGCTCGTAGACACTGATTGGCCTAGGTCGCGACCACGTGTAAGGGTGGGTGTGTGTGGTTTCCTACGATTTGGCATTTATTGATCAATGAGTAGATGAGGATCCCTATTGTTCGAGCAAGAAACTCGATAGGTAGATGACGTTTCCCTGTAGGCGGTAGCTAGTTAGTTGCCCAATACGGAAGATAATTGGCTGGTTAAGCCCTCCTGTTGAGGGGCGTATCACACGCGAGGCGACGCAGTGTGCGCAGTCCGATTATATTATTGATTTGATTACCTTGTTCCAGGAGTGACAGGAAGACAGCTGTAGGGTTAACGGGGGTAGATTGCAAGTGTATTTTGAACTTAAAGAATATATGAAGAACTTACCAGTAGCTCGAAGAGATCGGTGACGTCACCAGTAGGGCTTTCATAGGATATCGCGAGCACAAGGCACCTTCGTTTTAAGAGTGGTGGGGAAGAGAAATATGGTAAGGGAGTGGAAACGGAGATAAATGATAAATAAGTTGATCGGGGAAAGGAGAAAGGGGGGCGTGGCTGCGCACGGAGAACGCCGGCCACGGCAAGTGTAAAAGGGGGAGGAGAACGTCAAAACAGGACGACTGTATAAGAGCGTCATAAGGGGTACGCAGCCGCAGGGGGCTACGTGCGCCTCGGCCGCAGGGGGCCGTTAGGGTGTTGTATAAAGAAAGAAAGACAGAAGGGAATATACAAATGTAAAACACCATATTTTTTATAATTTTTATTAGCGGATTGTCGTAAGTCCCCAAACTTACGGGGCCAGGTAAACAATATAAGGTTGTATATTGTAAACTGCTAGTGAGATAAACTGCTACCAGATAGGGGAAGGGTAACAAGTGGAGCGCTACTATGTCATACGGGACAGGGTCGGGAGGGTGGGGGAACACCCTCACTACCCCACTACAACACATATGCACCACACTGCCACCCCATAGGGAGAAACTAATTAAGTACAGCATAGAATGGACCCAGGGGACGGATAACAAAATGCTAACACCGTGGCCGCCTAATGGTAGCTTCGATCCATATGCCCAACATTCACTGTTAAACCATCTACACAATACATACAAGGGGAAGAAGTTGGCAAACCATGTGGAGGTGTTTAACCTATGGAGGATGTTCCAGGGGTCCCGACCAGGACCAAATGGAATGTTCACTATGGGGGAAAAACCGGAAGAAAAAGAGATTAGGGAGGAAGGAGAGGATGGGAAAAAGGGGAGTGAAAGCAGAAAGAACACGGGGAACGGAGAAGGAGGAGAAAAGAATAATAAATTAGATGACATAAAAAAGGAACCGAGCAACGAGATACCCATAACACAGGAAGCGAAAACAGAGGGAGGGGGGCTGTACCCTTTAAGAGAATTAGGAGAAATAGAAAGAGGACAGTTAAGGGCGGCTGAGGGATACTCGAATCCGGCATACAGCCCTCCACCATATGTGGCTCATAGGAAGATGCCAGTGGGAGAGGGGAGGACTGGAGAAGAACAGACTGTAGAGATAGGAAATGATGAGTGGGTAGCTGCACAGATATTATTAAAATTACGAGGTTCACTAACTGGAGAAGAGAAGGAGGTAGTAAAGAAAACAGACGAAGATAGTGCAAGGGAGAGTGAAATGAGGGGGGAAGAGCTATTACGGCAAAAGGAAGAGATTTTGGAGGAACGACTAGCAAAGCTAAGGGATGAGCAGAATGAATTGATCAAACAGCTCGAGAGGGAGGAGAGAGAGAGCGCGAGGAAAAGGAAAGAAGGTAAGAACGAATTGGAAAAAATAAGGGAACGGAATGAGGAGCAAAGGAGAGAAGCTGAAAGGGTAAAAGCAGCAGCAGATAGGGTATCAAGAGTAGTGCTGCGAGAGAAGAAGAGGGAAGAAGAAGAAAAAGAAAAAGAAATGGCAATATGGAAGAGGAGGTTACTATCAGAGACAACTAAGAAATATGAAGAAGGGAAGGTAATAGAGAGTATAGTAGAAAGAGAAAGGGTGAAATGGGAAAGGAAGAAAGAGGATGAAAGAATATTGGAACAGATGAGCAATGAAGTGATGGAGGAATTAAAAAGGAAAAGGGAGGAAAATAGTAGGGAGATGGAGGAGAGAAGTGAAGGAGGAAGAGAAGATAGGAGTAGGGAGAGTGAAAGATGGGGGGATGAATATAGAAGCACAGAAGTAGCGACAACATCAGCACAAGGGGGAGCAGTTGGTAACGGAGAAAAAGGAGAATTGGACCTAATAGACTTACAAACAGTAACAATAAAAGGGAAAAAGGCCGAGTGGGGGGTGCCGTTTATGACTGACTTCTGTAGTGAGGAAGAAGAAGGAGTGGAGAGGGAAGGAAGAAAAAGTGAAAGGGAAAGCTTAGACAAACTATACCTCACCCGAACCAACATAGAATCGCCATGGATCAGTAGGAGAAAGGATGAGCTGGAGAGAAGTGAGGAGGGAGAGCAAGGACTAGCGGAAGGACAGATACATGAAGCCACACCCTCCCCATCCCCATCACGCCCTCCCCCATCACACCCTACATGCTCAACCACCTCACGCTCGTTGCGCAAAATAAAACTCGCGCCCTTCACAGACGAACTGACACCCTATGCATGTCGGCTTAGAGACCTCCCTAGTCGCAGGCAGGACAGACGAATACACATGCCCACATTAAATACAGGAAATGATGGAAGGAGGGGAAAGGATGGAGAAGAAAGAGTTAAGAGCAGGGGTAATAAGGACGAAATTGAAGATGTAGAAGAAAGGGAAGAGGAGGACGGGTGTGAGGACTCGATATTATGGAACATAAAGGGTGAAACGAGACACAACTTAATGCCACTTTTGGAGAGAGGAGGGGTTAGACCACAGTATGTCCCTTGGAAGCATACAGATAAAGAAAATATAAAATGTAGGCTTCCATCATTAAGCAGAGGTGCGGGTAAGTGGATATATGAAATGGAAAAACACACCGCAGGACAGAAACTGGCAGTAGGAGATGTAAAGGGCCTTTTAATATTAATATTAGGGGATAGAGCGGATGACATTTGGAAGAGAGCAGGATTCCATGGGGTAACAATAACAAACACATCGCATGATGGGGCACCATTCGCAAACTGCAGACATGCACTATGGCAGGCACTGAGGGTACAGTACCCAGACACATCAGACATAGGAGCAATTACCTCCCGTAAGATGCGTGAGAATGAAGATCCTGTTGATTATATCCAGGAGATCCAAGAGAAGTGGCGCATGGAAACTAGAGAGCAATGGGATAAAACACCAGCAATATTCTATCACATACTAGTACAAGGGCTCCCAGAAGGAGTTCAGAAACAACTAAAGAAAGTAGTGGGGATGGAAGCAAAACCATGGCCAGAAATACAACTGACTATAGTGCATCACTGCAGGACATGGCAAGGAAAAATGAAACAAAAGGAAGAGGACAGGAAAACGGAAGAGGCTAAACTAGTACAGAAAAAACTTACTAAATACACAATGGAAGGGGCACTAATAACTACGCCCGCAACAATGGCCCAAAGCCCCACACAAGTAGTGGCTGCACAAGATTCCGCCCAAATACCACCTTCACAGACTATAACACAACAGGCGCCGCCACTGCAACCATACACAACCAACATGGGAGGAGGGTACCCAATGCAAGGAGCTGGGTATTATAATTATAACAGGGGGAGAGGAGGATTTATGAGAGGGAGAGGATACGGATATAACACCCAACAGCAGATGGGAGGACTTAGAAATTCCTACCCCACAGGGCAACCAGTATACCAGGACAACACAGGGAGCTTCCCATGGCAGAGTAGGGAACCACCAGTGTGTTGGAGTTGTGGATTATTAGGACACATGTCACGCACGTGTAGAGTTAGGCCAGGAACACCATCATGGAGTGAACAGGGACAACCAAGGCCCTCACAAGAACAGCAGGGCATGCAACAACAGCAGACGTTGCAACAGGGAAATGAACAACAACAACAAATAACACAACAACAGCCACAGACATATTCACTGCCACAACAACAGGTAGCGATGACACAACAACCCCAAGCACAACAAACACAATTGGGTAGGGTGACGGTCTTGGGACACAACCCCTACACAGGAAATGGCCAATCATTGTACCCTCAATAGGACAGCCCACAGACGGCCTTGGTGTGTCCCATCCTGTCAGTAACACCTAATAGTGCGGAGGAGCCACGCATAGAGGTAACGATAGGTGACAAAAAATGATCATTCCTTGTTGACACCGGGGCGACCCGGTCTTGCATAAGGGAAGGTAAATTTAAGATGTCAGGCGAAGCCATGAATACCCAAGGATTCTCTGGGGCTAGAGGGTTGGTTCCCTTTACTGATAACATTCCCTTATCTATTGGAGATTATGATCTGTCAGTTCCACTTTTATATTATAGTGCCTCACCAGTAAATATACTGGGGAGAGACATAATGAACAGGTTGAATATGACGATCTCCTTTACAGAGGACGGCATAATTTGCTCTACTCCAGGGATTAACATGCTCACAGCACGACAGATTATGCAAGCATACTGCGGGCAGACAGCGATTAGGGCGGAGCCAGTAGATGGCGAACTATTCCAGTATGGAACAGACATGGCATTTGCATGGATGCCAGGGATAGAAGGGAAAATATGGAGGAGGCCAGCTGCCTATCTGTTCAGACCAGAAACACCTGTTAATGAACCAGAAGGAAAGGTGGTTCCAATGGACATTGAGAGCATTATTGCAACGGCTGATTATATTGCTGTGCATGCCCAAGACAAAGAAGGAAGAGCATGGAGGGCAGTGATAGCACTAGCAGAAGGATGTAGGCTAACCCAGGTGTCAGATGAGGAGCTGTTCTCAGAAGAAAAAGAGGAAGGTGAAATGGTGTTCATGATGAGTGTAGAAATATGGCTAAAAGTGGCTCACAAACAAGTAGCACAGAAAATTGCGATGGCACTTGAGGTACCCGCATGCACCCCAGTCCCCTTCTTTAAGGAGGATATGTCAAAGGTATCCAAATCATTGTGGACTACTAGCCCTTATGACGTGGGGTGCATCAAAAGCATAGGGGGAGTAAGGATAAAATTGAAAAAAGGTGCAATACTCCCCAGAGTGAAACAGTACCCACTGTCAAAAGAGGCAGATGAGGGCATATATGAAACCATAACGGCCCTTATAAACAATGGCATATTGGTCCCCTCAGAATCACCATGCAACACGGCTGTGTACCCAGTGCGCAAGGCTAAAGGGGGGTCTTGGCGCTTCATACAGGATCTCAGGCCTTTGAACAATATAGTAGAAGCAGAATATCCCGTAGCAGCAATATTGTGTGGCATTCCAGCAGAAGCATCACGATTTACAGTGATCGACGTTAAAAATGCTTTTTTCTCAATACCATTGCACCCAGACTCACAAGATCTGACAAGCTTCACTTACCGAAATACAAAGTGGAAACATACCAGATTGCCACAGGGGTATTGCGAATCACCCTCAATATTCAATAGAGTAATACAGATGGATTTGGGTAACATTGAAGTGGAAAGCACAGTGTTGCAGTATGTGGATGACATAATAATTTGCAGTACAAACGAAAGTAAATGCAGAGAGGACTCCTTAAAGATGTTGACAATATTGGCTGAAAAAGGGTACAAGGTAGACATGGAAAAGATACAATACTGTCAAGAACAGGTACTTTACATTGGTCAACTTATATCCCAACATGGAAGAAAGATTGCACCACAAAGAGCACAGGCCATTTCAAGCACTCCAATGCCACAAACTGTGAGGGAACTGCAGCAATTCCTGGGGCTGTGCAACTACTGTAGAGCATGGGTATTTGATTACAGCTCGTACATAGGACCCCTGCTTGAGGCTTTAAGGGAAGCTAATAAAGGGGAGAAAAAGTTGGGGTGGACTATGGAAATGAAAGAGGCTTTTAGTGAATTGAAAGATGCGATATCAACTGCTCCAGTACTGGCATCCCCAGACTATGAGCGACAATTTTTTATATTTTCACATTGCGACTCAGCAGTAATGAAAGCAGTGTTGGCTCAAAAAACAAGCATGGGCTACAAACCAGTAGCATTTTACAGCGGTCACTTGGATCCTGTGATGTTAGGTCACTTCCCTTGCGAACAAGGTCTCGCTGCAGCTGCCTTTGCAGTGGAAAAAGCATCAGCAATCACCATGGGGTGCCCAACTACACTGTTTGTGGAGCATGCACTGTTTGCAATATTGAATAAACCTAAGTCCACCCTAACCACGCAGAGGGCATCAGGTTATGAGATCATTCTATCTAGAGCTGAACTATCAATTGTTAGATGTAGCACGGTTAACCCTGCAAGGTTCCTAGCAGAAGTAATTGAGGAGGGAGATTATGCCCATGACTGTACGCAAATAACTGAAATGTACTCATGTACTAGAAAGGTTGAAGAAAACGCACTAGAGGGAGGTGAGCTTTTGTTTATTGATGGGTCATCAACTATTGATCAAAGAGATGGGATAAGGAGAACTGGGGCAGCAGTGGTAAAAATGATGGAGGTACCGGTGTGTGTGGCTATGAAATGTGTACAATTACCACAGCATTACTCCGCTCAAGCAGCGGAACTGGTTGCACTGATCTTGGCGTTGAAGGAAAGCTTTGACAAACGAGTAACCATATACTCCGACAGTGCATATGTTACATCCACTGTCCACTCAGGGCTGTCGAAATGGAGAAGAAGAGGGTTTAGGAGAGCTGATGGCACTCCAGTGCAACATGCCCTCTTATTGGCTGAACTAATTGAAGTAATAAATGACCCCCAAGAGTTAGCCCTAGTAAAATGCGCCGCACACACCAATGGTGAAGACCACATCTCAAAGGGGAATGCAGCAGCAGACGCACATGCGAAGTATGCTGCATACTTTGATGAGATATGGAACCCCCCAGAGTCACAGAGAGGGAGAGGGAGGGGAATGGCTAAGGAGATGTTGATAAGAGAAGGGTACACCCATCTCCCAGCCACGCAGATTATGGAGCTACAAGCGGCCGCACCAATGGCCGAAAAAGAAATATGGGTAAAAAGAGGATGCACAATGTCACCAACCGACGCACTATGGCGCCAGGGTGGCACTGGAAAGGTTGTAATACCATTGGCACTTTTGAACACCGCCCTGAGCCAACTACATCATCCAGCCCACACAGGCAAGGAAATAATTGCAGCACGAATTAGAGAAGATTGGTTCTGCCCCGAGTTAAATTCTCATGTGTCAAATTTTATCAGCAATTGTCTCACATGTCAACAGTTTACGGCCGGCCATACCCTAAAAGTAATAAGAGGTACTATACCCCGGCCAGAGGGACCTTTTCGGCATCTCCATATTGACTATGTTGATATGATCAACATATGTCAAGGTAATAGGTATATGATTGTAGTAGTATGCCCATTCTCTAGGTGGATTGAAGCAGGGCCCTGTTCACACCCAGATGCATTTAGAGCAGCTAAATTCCTAGTGAGGGAGGTCTTCCCAAGGTGGGGAGTGTGCGAGGTGTTAAGGTCAGACAATGGCCCACATTTCGCAAACGAAATGTTCCAGCACATCACATCCTTGCTGAACATAAAGCATAAATTTGCATGTGCATACCACCCACAGGCCAACGGTATATGTGAACGCCTGAATGGCCTATTAAAAGAGGCAATTGCAAAGATACAGCAAACAACAAAGAAGAGTTGGTTATATTGCCTTCCATTAGCCTTATTTGAGCTAAGGAATAGACCAGGGTCCGACCACCACCTCACCCCACACGAGGTGGTTACCGGACGTCAAATGCGCCTTCCCCTAACGCCAACATCAAGAGCATTTACCGACCACGAAAGCGCAGCAAGTGTTCTTGGTGATGAAATGTACCAATATGTGTCTTCTTTGATTACTAGTGTAGTGTTTGTGTCTCAACAGCTCGAGCGCACACGGGGCGGGTCTAACAGCAATCAACAAGAAGACGTGGATAAAGAATTGGAAAAGGAAAGACTGTGTAAAGTAGCTAAAGGTGACCACGTACTACTTCGCAATTTCAATAGGAAGTGGAACAGTGTACGATTCACTGGCCCCCATCTGGTAGAGGAGGTATCAACGAGAGCAGTAAAGCTACAGGACAAGCGTGCCTGGAACCACCTACACGATGTAAAGATCTACAAACTCCAGACCCGCCCCAGCGCCACCGACAGGTCCATTGGGAGTACAGCAACAACATCACCAACGGAGGAAGAGAGTTCTACCACAGCCAACGACCCAATTGTTCCCATACCCTGTCACTCCCCAGATTCCCCGGAGACAATAACTGAAGAAGAAAGGGGTGATCCCCATACTGCCCACCCCATGGTCACACGCTCAAAGAGTAAAAATACTTCCGCCAGCTGAGCCCAAACCCCCTGCCCATTGACCCCTACCCCCAATACAGTAATAACCGAACTGAAGGACATTGCCGTGCACACGTACACATGTAAACACGTGAATGCTCTCTTTTCTCTTCTCTCGCACATGCAGGAACTGCGTATTATTGTATTGCTAAGAAAATAGATAACTAACAAATTCACTGCCCAGGAGTAGATGGTACCCCCAGACGATAACTATCCGGAAGAATTGTCACACCAATTTGTATATGAAATAAAAAGGCCAACGTACCTGAAAAGGAGAAGGGTACGTGTCTACTACACAGCATTCCTCTTGGCCATAGAATATTCAATGCCCCACCTTCACCCATACTTGCCTGTCCTAAGAGATAGATCACTTAGAGTAGCGTGGGAACAGCTCTTCGCCTGGGCACTGAATGACTATTTGATAGGGAGAGCTTAATGAAAAAACAACAACTAACATTTAATAACCAGCATATTGAGAATTTTCAGGTGGGCAACTTTAACGTCGCAAGAATACGCTGCCAGGACTGCAGCAAGGTAAGAGCAAAATGCCGGTGAAATTAGCATATGTAATAAAGATAATAGGGATTTTGATGATCACCGGGTTCTTGGCTGCCTCTGTATGGCAGTACAGCTATGCTTTCAATATTATTGCTGCACCCAAACCTAATACACCCCCATCCCCAGCTGCAACAGGTGTTACGTCAGGTGATACTAGTAAAATTGCACACAAGCAAAATAGAGTTAAACGCAGCACATACTCAGATAATAAAGGTATTGATAATTATATACAAGATTCAGCACATGTCTCAAACAACATATGGTACCAACACATGACCCGCATTGGTAAGCAGACAACAGAGGACAGCTGCTACGTTTGCTCATTAATACCATACGCCATGAGCGCTTCTCGAACATTTGTTTCCACAGAAATAGATGAAAAGACAGCACGATGCATAATATACCTGGCATTGTTCCAAACGAAGGGAAGATTCCAAGGGACAGTGGTGCATATGGTGTGGAAAACACGAGACTCATACCCATATGAAAATAACTTCCTCAAGACTTATTTGAGTTACCACAAGAGCAGTCTACATGCTGAAGCATTCAAATACATAACAACTGGTCCTGCAAAAGGGGAAACAAAGAAAGTAACACTGCAGTATCTCCCATGTGATTGGTACGCCACTGAAGTTCCTGGTAAACAAGGATGTTGGGAGAGGCCACTGGTGACGATAACCGGGAAGGTGTACCTGGACAACAGTTGGGAGATAGGAGTGATTGGCAGCAACATGGTAACAAAAGAAACTATCTCAACTATCGAGGCACACAACCACAGATGTTGGACGACGTGGATCAAGTACGTACCCATGCTCACGTGGGTGGAGACGGATGAAGACCCAATAACAATACTGCCGCTGACTGCGCCTAAGGTATGCTACCAACATAAAGGAGAGGTGGACGTAGGATACAACACCAACTGTGCAAGCGTGATGGAGTTACCTGAGGGGGGAGCAGGAACAGCAGTAATAATGGACCATTATTGGGCCTGTGGAGAAAAGGCATACCATACACTGCCTCCCCTGTGGAATGGTGTGTGCACAATGGTGCACGTCAATGTACCATCACTAGTGGTACCCAAGAAGCATGTGAATTTGCCGAATTTTCCCAAAATGGATGAAGGGCACAAGAGAAAAAAGAGATCTGCACCACTTCAGGAGGAGCAAAAGAACAGGACCAACAGCAATGATACTGTCCTAAATAGAAGGAAAAGACAAGGAGAACCTCTGACAGGAAATTACCTGTGGGGAAGGTCGGAAACGGCACTCACTTCAATCCCGCCAGAACACAGACTATTCAGCAGAGCAGCAATGTTCTTCTCCTCAATAATACATCCGGGACTGCAGGCTTACGCAAACGCAAAATGGCTCCAGATAACTAGATGGGAACTAATGATGACCATCAATTCTACAGTAAATGGATTTAACGCAATAAAAGAGGAGCTGCGAGCTGTAAGGATGGTAGCACTCCAGAACAGATATGTATTGGACCTCCTCACAGCCATGGAAGGAGGAGTCTGCGCAAAGATAGGACAATCATGCTGCACGTTCATTCCTGCCAACGATGCTGACAACGGCACACTGACCGAAGCAGTTTCACAATTGGCCCAGATGCACTCCAAAATGATGGATGAAAGTAACGGTGTAAACAAGGATAAGAGCTGGTTTTCACTATTATGGTCATGGATGCCATCTTGGCTGTCAGATGGACTGAAAATTATAGTTGGTTGTACTATTTTGGCTGGAGCTACGCTGATCATAATAAGATTTTGGAAGGCCCGGAAGGCACGCACCACTGACGAGTTGCTTGAAATGGTCGGTATGCACCCCTTGATGCCAGCAGATGACGGCCAACACACAGGCATAATAATACAAGAGAGAGAGAAGTTGCGCAACCAGATCATCACCAACCATCTGGACCCACCATCGGTGAAGATCGAGAACCCAAGAAACCCCAGGAGCTACAAAGGGAAATGGGTATACTGTACTCCTGGAGGAACCTGTGAATATATGTATTGGTCATTTGAAGATCATGTGAACCACTATGGACATTTAGGAGGAATAACTAAGCTATGGGGAGTAAGAGGAGACAACGAAAAGGATATGTTTGTGGTCGACAAGTCGACCAGAGGGGGGACTGAAGTGGGAGAATGGAAGACCAGGCTCCCGTCCTTCACCTCTCGCGCTTGGCCTAAAGGGTCACGACCCAGACACCCGCCACGAGAAGAGTTTGCCCATCTACCAGACGACCAAATACCCTGGTACAGGAACATACGGATGTGTCCATCTGCCTGCCCAGCAGCCCGCACTAGCCATGCCGACACCTGCGGCCCGGATCAACTAGACTAAAACCTACACGTTGTTAGAGATGCCATGACGACCTAGCCAACGGTCAGCACACCTGTACAAATATACACACTGGACACTCCCGCACCAATCTACACGAAGAAAATATTCAGTGCTATGACGTAGGCGACAGACATACTCACGGACGTGCATCTTTATTATTTTCCATATAGGCTTTCAAAATGCAGAAACGCAAGACGCATCATGAACTCAGCTAAAAAAGCTTGCTTACGCTTCTCCCAAAACCAGTTGCCACTATGAGAAATATAATGAAGACACGATACTGGTCATAAGACAATATGGCACTGTAACCTAAAGCGCCTGTGCACCAAACGGCTCCACTTATACACCAGGCCTAAGTAGGCCGCAAGCAAGAGCTTCCATGGACGTTAAAAGAACAAGAGTCAGGTTGCTGATCCTGCAGAATGAGCCCAGCGAAGCAAACAGCCAAGGTCGTAATGTTGCCAACCCACATTCCGAGAGCAAACCATCAAGGGCACGATGTTGCAACCTCGCACGCCGCACACCAACGTTAAAGTCACACCTGCAAATTAAACCAGGCACACAGTGGAAAAACAATATTAATTGTGCAGAATTCTGCCTCAAACACGGTCCCACCTCACGTGACCAAGCCGAACCTGACAGGATGCCAAGCCCAGGAGGAAGAAAGCGTCTGGATCCCTCGTTACAAGACATAGGCAGATACAATCAAAAGACTCAATGGACATCTGCGACAGTGGGAGTAGTCGGCCGTCCAGCTATGAATAAGTCCTCACATTGTCTGCACGTACCCATAGTGATACATTGTTGCAAATGACAGGTACACCAAGAGCTGGGAACAGCGATGGTCCCAGGCTGGGAAGCTCGCGGGCACACCAATCAGAACATGGGGCTCCTATCACTGACGCCATTAACTTTAACCAATCATCAGGGGTCTTCATGTAACAATTCTCATGTATCTAATTGTAGGGACAACCCAGATATATCACCTGACTAACCCTTGTCCACTAACATTGTTCTCTATACGTGTGCTATACTAACCCTACCACTCGAGCAATCAATTAAGAGTGGCGATAGGTTTTTTGCTAACTTTCCAAGGTGACGCAAGTAGCGCGTCATACTAAGGTAAAAAGGGCCTGCGAGCCCTACGATTGTGTGTGTGTCAGGACGGACGCGTACGCTCCTTGACCCATCCCTGCCGTTTTGCCTAATAAACAGCAGAGTCACCTTGCTTCTTGCGTGTGTCTCATACTCTATCTCATCTGGGATATACGGGAGGAGTTGGGGCCTCCCTGCCCTGAGGTCTGCGGACGGCCCGGCCGACCCCG
Organism: Ambystoma mexicanum; assembly: GCF_040938575.1. Lineage (NCBI taxonomy): Eukaryota > Metazoa > Chordata > Amphibia > Caudata > Ambystomatidae > Ambystoma > Ambystoma mexicanum. The sequence continues at coordinate 35,793,685 of NC_090936.1, forward strand.
GCAGAATTTCCCCCCCGACAGTTTTCTGAGAGGAGCGACTGGGCATTCGTGCACGGCATGGCCAGAAGAGCCGCAATACATGCATAGTCCCTGGTTTCTTCTGCGGGCGCGTTCCTCTTGAGTCAGAGGACCCCGTGTAGTGCCCAACTGCATAGGTTCTTCCGGAGTAGCTGTTTTAGGGAAGGATGCTAATTCTGGCGCAGAGCGATGACTTCTCCCTTTTCTCCTCTCCGTTTGCCTTTCTTGCAGCCGATAGTCCAGCTGCATGGTTAACGAAATTAGTTCAGCTAATGTGTTTGGTCTCGGAACTCGAGCTAGTTCATCTTTCAACTTCTCATTAACCCCTCTCCTAAACAACGTAATAAGCGCATCATCGGCCCATGATGTGCCTAGGGCCATTTGATTAAAACGGGTAATGAATTCTAAAATTCCTAAAGACCCTTGTTTGAAATCTAGAAGTTTCTCTTGAGAGGAGACATTGTATTCCCTCCGAGAAAACATAGCTTTTAGGCTCGTTGTAAAAGCGGGCACAGAATCCAATATGGCATTGTTGGAAGTGACAATAGGCGTGGCCCAAGCTAGCGCGGGACCTGTGAGATGAGTTATCATATATCCCACTCTATCTCTGTCCGAGGGAAAAAAGGATGTCTTAAAAGCAAATTGCACCGTACATGCATCCAAAAATTCCCTTAAAGAATGCGGGTTTCCGTCGTATTTCCCGCCTGGTAGAGGGCCAGGAGGAATCTCTGAACTAGTGGGGGCCTTAATTAACATTTGCTGTTTGAGGATTGCATTTTCATGCTTTAAGGCTTGTACCTCATGGGACAATCCTTGTACTGCGGTCGTTAATTGCTGCACTTGGTCTAAGGCTGCCTGTAAAGTAGCCATGATGTGTATCTAAGCCTTTTTCTTTTAGGGCGTCGCTAGCTGTAATGATTCAACACTAACCTGACTCGTGCGGCAATCAACGAGGCAAATGGAGAGTCCCCTGAGGCCCCTAACACCTCCCTCCTCCCTGAAAGGGAAACGAAGGGTTGTGCGAGGGATCCCAGGGAAACCCTCCTGGGGGAAAAAACCCTGCTGGAACGGATGTGGAGGTGAATCGGTTGCTTTATCCGCTGGCAGTTTACAGGATTCACTGGATCTGGTCACAGAATCTTGGCGAAGTCCGGATTCTAGTTAAGTAAACAAGAGATGAGTGAAGGAACTAGGTACGAGAGGAATCAATGTAATGGTTGGTGATGTACCTAACGTGTCTGGAAGGGGAGGCTACCGGAGTTTCCTGTAGACTCGTGAGCAGCGGAACGGGAAGGCTGGGCAGAAAGGCAAGGCTGTAGGAAAGAGCAGGAAGGAAAGATAAGCATAGGAATAAGGTATAGAATAATAAATTCCCTAGATGCGAACTCACGTAGCGTCTGTAGAGAGTAGCGACGCACTGAGCTTCGGCCCTGCTGGGCCATATCCGGGATCCAGGAGAGAACGAGATGACGTCAGAGAACGTCTGCCATGCGAACGTGGAAACACTGCACCGTAACCCAAAGGATGAGGAGCCATCTTGGAAGAGGGGGAAACGGAGAGTGCTCGCAATCTCCAGCGTTGCCACAGGGAACGCCGGTGCCAGTAAGTCGTGACAAGAAGAGGATGAACATCTGGAGAGCACTCAGTTGTACGATACTGAGGACGCCTCACGAAGTAGCAGAAATAGAGTGCTGTCCTTAGATAGGCTGACCCTAACCAGAAATTAGGAGGATGAGAGAAGTTGCACGAGTTGGGCACAGACAGTATCGGACACAGAAAGAGAAGATGAGAGAAGATGCGAAAAACGCTTCTTTAGGGGAAAGGGAGTGAGATGGTCAGATGCTAGTGGGCCTACGCCTAAGGCATCAGAGTCAGCCACACAATCAGATTGGCATGAAGAAGTATCATACGGTCAGAGGGGGGTATCTCCAACGCCCTATGTGAGTAGACTAAGGACATTGCCAGGTAGACGGCGATGCAGGTGTATTACCCCTGCAGTACAGTAGACAGAAAAATGATGAGAGAGGAAAAGGAGTGTCATGTGTCACAGTTCCCTTTACTAGAAGAAGGAGGAACGAGACCACAATATAAACCCTGGCCTCACATGGACAGAGAAAACCTGAAAAATAAGCTCCCAATGTTGACATCGGGAGCCGGAAAATGGATACGTGGTTTGAAAAAATGACAGGAGGGAACACTTTTGCTATAGGGGATATTAAGGGTCTTTTAATAGCCATATTTGGTGATAGAGCTGATGATGTGTGGGCAAGAGCAGGTTACCCTGGAGTGACTACAGTTAATACCGCGCATGACGGAGCACCGTTTAACAATTTCAGAACCGCGGTATGGAAAGTGCTTCGAGTGCTATACCTGGACACTTCTGATATGGGAGCTTTAATGTCATGCAAGATGAAGGAGTCAGATGGTCCTTTGATTTACATTCAGAATTTCCAAGATGCCAGGGTGCTGGAAACTCATGAATCTTGGGGGAAGTCTATACCCGTGTTTTACCATATATTGTGCCAAGGGCTGCCAGAACAGGTACAGACGCAGCTCAAGAAACTGGTAGGGATTGAGGCAAAGCCATGGTCTGAACTACAGTTGGCCATCGCACACTATTGCAGGCTGCTGCAAGAAAAGAATCGCAAAAAGGACGCTGCATGAAAAGGTGAAGAGGCTAAAATGGAACAGAAAAAATCATCAAAGTATGCCATTGAGGGGACAATGATAACTAATACAGATGGATCAAACATGCAGCAGGCCAATAGCCATAGACAGTTTGATCAAAGAAATGACGGGTTTACCAAAGGGGAAGAGGTCTTTGAGGAAGAGGATGGAGGAATCAGGGAGAATTTTCAAAATATGCAAAATAGAAATGAGGGCATGCAAGATGGGCAAATGATCAGACCACCGCCAATATGTTTTGGATGTGTGGAATGACAGGGCATCTAGCACGCACATGCAGAAGTCAAGGCATGGTGCAAAACGAACAGCTCTCAAGATGAGGGATGATGAATCCATGTGTGTTCTCGCAGCAGGCTGGAAAGGGAGAATCCCATGGTGCAGCAGCAATTGCTGGGAGTACAGCAAAGTTTGCCACCCCAGAATGTGACACATTTTCCACAGGGACAGTCTCAGCAGTCGCCGATGCAACTGTTGCAAACAACAGGTACAGGACAGATACTGAATTCAGGGATGAGAAATGCCACAAGTGACGGGGGAAATCTGTTCACTCATAATGGGACAAGATTATATATACAATAGGACAGCTCACTGGGAGACCTGATGTGTTCTATCCTATCAGTAACACCGAACCCTCACCAGGAACCAAGGGTAGATGTCTGTATAGGGGATAAAGAATATTGTTTCTTAGTTGACACAGGGGCAACACGCTTGTGCATACGTGAAGGCAAGTTTTCTTTGTCTGGCGATGCCATAAATACTCAGAGCTTCATAGGAGCAACAAGTCGTGTTTCTTTACAAAAGAACTTAAAGTCTCCATAGGAAAATGTGACATGAATGTGCCACTGCTATATTCAAGGCAAGCCCCAGTGAATATATTGGGACGAGATCTAATGAAAAAGTTAAACATGACAATTTTGTTCATGGAGAAGGGCATAGTATGTTCAACTCCAGGAATGCATTATTTGAACATATGCGAAATGATTAGAGCATACGCAGGACAAAGGCTATGAGAGCTATCCAAGTGGACCCAGAAATATTCGTTTATGGAGTGCGCATATTAATGGCATGGCTACCAGGCTTGCAGACAAAACCATGAGAACCCCAGATTAGTTTTATTCAGACCAAGAATACCTATGCATGAGGAAAAGGGACGCGTGTTTCCCTTGACAGTACAAGCAGCCATAGTGCAAGAGCAATGGCTCTGCTTGATGGTTATGATGATGAAGGCAGACAATGGTGTTCAGTAATCGCCATTGGGAAAGGTTACAGATTGACTGACGTCACTGATGACGATCTTTTTGAAGAACAAACAAGTGACTATGAGAAAACAGTTGAGGTTAATTTCATCTATTTGGTAAAAACGATCAAATGAGAAGTGCCTCGGAGAATGATACTGGCACAAAAATGTCCTGAATACTTTGAGGATGATATGGCAAAGATGCCTGTCTCAGTATGGACTAAAGGCCCCTATGACGTAGGCTTATTGAAAGGAGTCGGAGAAGTGAAGATTAAATTAAAACCAGGAGCAATTTTACCAAAAGCACGACAGTATCCCATGTCTAGGGAAGCAGATGAAGGGATTTTTAAGACAATTTCTGCCATGATGGAGCAGAGCATCTTAGTGAAGTCAGAGTCACCCTGTAATACATCTGTGTACCCTGTCAAGTAATCAAAGAGCGGGTCTTGGCATTTAATCCAAGATTTATGACCATTAAACCAGATAGTCCAGACCGAGTTCCAGCTAGTCCCTAACACTGCCACGATCCTATGTAATATACCAGTTGAAGCAAGGTATTTCACAGTGATTGACATGAAACATTCATTTTTCTCAATCCCATTGCACAAAGACTCACAAGATTTAACATTGTTTACGTTCAGGCAAGTTCGTCTGAAAAGCACAAGGCTGCCTCAAGGGTACTGTGAGTCTCCTTCGATTTTCAACAGAGTCCTGCAGAGGGACTTGAGCAATATCATGTTAGAGAGTGTTTTCTTACAATATGTTGGATGACATCCTAATTTGCAGCATGACAGAGTTAAAGTGCAGGGACGATTCTATTCAGCTATTGACTATACTGGCTGAGAAAGGATATAAAGTTGACAAGGAGAACTTACAATATTGTCAAAAAGAAGTGCTGTATATAGGCCAGCTAATCTCACATGAGGGGAAAAAGGTTACCCCCGAAAGTGCTGGAGCCATTTCAAAGACAGTCAAACCACACACGATAAAACAAATGCAGAGTTTTCTTGGATTATGCAACTATGTCAGGGCGTGGGTCTTTGACTATAATTCCTTTAGCAGACCCTTGTTACAAGCCTTGAAGAAAGCACAGGCAACGAAAGAAAAAATAGTGTGGACCAAGAGTATGGAAGAAGGGTTTGTTGAACTAAGAAAGGCCACTTGCACAGCACCCGTTTTAGGGATTCCCGATTATGCAGAGGAATTCTACCTGTTTTCACACGCGAATGGCAGTGTTATGACAGCAGTACTCACACAGAGAACCACACTGGGGTACAAGCCTCTTGCATACTACAGTGGGAATTTAGATCCAGTGATGAGGGGTCACTTCCCGTGTGAACAAAGTTTGGCTGCCGCAGCGTTTGCCATAGAGAAGGCTACAACCATTGTGATGGGATGCCCAATGACGTTATTCGTTGAGCACCCACTATTTGCCATTTTAGAGAAACCTAAAGGCACATTGACATCTCAGAGAGTTTCTGCCTATGAAGTGATAATATCAAATCCAACGATTAAAATAGTTTGGTGTAAAATAGTGAACCCAGCTATATTTATAGCAGAGCCAGTCATTGAAGGAGAGCCAATAGATGATTGTGCGAACTATGAAGAATTCTATGAGATTCTCAGAGTAAAAGAAAATGCATTGAAAGGAGGAGAAATCGTCTTTGTTGACGGTTCTTCGAGGATCGATCAAAATGATGGACAAAGATATACAGGCGCTACTGTGATGAAGCACACGGCAAATGGGGAATTTCGAGTACTCATTAGTGCACGATTACCCTAACACTATTCAGCACAAGCTGCAGAATTGTTGGCGTTGATACTCACACTCGAGAATCACACAGACCAGGAAGTGACAGTGTACAATGACTCTGCCTATGTGACGTCAACAGTGCACGCAGGCTTAGCGCGCTGGAAAAGGAGAGGCTACATTTGAGCGGACGGCACGCCAGTGCAGCACGCAGCCCTATTGGACAGGCTCATTAAGGCACTACAACTCTCAGTGGGCATAGTGGTCGTGAAATGCGCCGCCCACACAAAAGGGACAGATTTTGTCTCACGTGGAAATCAAGCAGCAGGCATGAAGCCAAGCGTGTGGCGGCAAAGGACGAAATAATCATGAGTGCGGAAATAACTGATGTGCATGAGAGAATGATTGTTGCACGAAGCGAGCCTGAAGGCCATAGCACCCTGGCCAGGACCCAGTTAGCAGAGCTCCAGGGGAAGGCACCGCAGGAGGAGAAGAACCTATGGAAGCGACAAGGGGGTTCTTTAAACCCCTCCGAGAGCTTGTGGTGACAAGACAGCACTGGTAAACCAGTGATGCATATAGCCTTATTGAAGATAGCACTGGAACAGTTACACTATCCAGCGCACATGACAAAGGAGAATTTAGCAGCAACGATTGCTGAAGACTGGTTCATACCGAACTTGGCGGAACACATTGCATTTTTTATGGTGAACTGTATAATTTGCCAGCAGTTCGCGGCTGGGCATACACTATGTGTAATTAGAGGACTTATCCCAAAGCCTAATGGGCCTTTTCAGCACTTGCATATCGACTACGTCGACATGATTCAAGTATTACATCACATGACATTTGTTATGCGCACTATTGACCCTCTGGCATAAAGTCGCGGACTACAGAGAAGGACAAACAACACTGACAAGTAAATCAACGATAAGAGGAGAGGTCCAGGAAGCCTTAAAGGAGATTTTGTGGGATCCCCAGTCAGTTCCACGGTATCGTGGAAGTATCCAAATTCTTTAGAGATGTCAGACGAATAAGAAGGTCTTCAATTCCTTCTTAAAAGTGAGGAGAGAGGAGTGACACCTCAGGCTTATGGGAAGGTTATTCCAAAGAGAGGGGTTCTTCACATTAAATGCTTCCTTTTCCGCCTTTGATGTCTGACATCTTGGCTGTATGATTAGGTTTAGAGAACCTGATCTCAGAGATCTTGGTTACACTTCTCTTTTATGTGCTGTTGTAGGTAAGCTGGCATTATTTGAAGCCGGCATTTAAAGACTATAACTATCACTCTAAAGTTAATCCGGGATTCAATAGGAAGCCAGTACAAGGAGCGTCTAGCCTCGGTTACATGGCTGTGCCTGGGGAGTCTGATTACTACTCTGACCGCCCAATCCAATTTAGCACCGAATATTGCCCTGGCTATTGTCTCAGCGCTTTCTTGGGAGATCATGGGCCTCAAGTGAGCCAGCAATTTAATGTAATACACTACCCGGGTCCAGTATTACTCCTAGTATTTTTGTTTTTGATAATGGAGAAATAATGTCATTTCCCAAGTTAAATGCACTATAGGCTTGATTTAAGTTGTTGAGCGCCTTAGAACTGCCTACAATCAGCAGCTCAGTCTTGCTGCGGTTCAGAGCTAGGAAGTTGTCAAGCATCCACTGTTCAATCAGTGAATACTCTATTATTTGTGTATGTGTACCTTCTCTCACCCCTTCTTGGGTTTACTTTGCCGACCCTGTCACCAGCGTTGCAATTCACTTTAACGGGTCATCACAAAAATGATGAGGTTTCATATACCTCTTATATTCTCTGGGGACATAAAAAAAGTGGGACGAGCCATGGTTTAATGGCCCCTTTAAGGGGGAGGATGTCACGCCCTTTGCAGTCAAACTACAGGGAAGAAGAGCTTGGATCTTTTTGCGCGACATCAAGCCATACATCGGAGAAGACCCTCTGCTTGCACCCCACCGCGTAGAGACTACAGACGACGGGGAAGAACCACAGCACGTGCAGACGGGATCCATGACAAGGAAGAAGGACGCATGATCAGCAAAGCAAAGATAAGGAACATTTTGTGCAAGTTGTGGTGTAGTTTTGGACACTTCCTTTGAGCAAAATAAAGAAAAAAAGAGACATAAAACCATAGACACTCTGTGAATCCTAGTTGCAGGGTGAAGAAGAAGAATTGCACTTATAAACCACAAAAAAAGCTTGTTGATTTTAGACTTTGGACTGAGGCACACTGAAGCCTCGAAAGGAAGGATATGCCAGATTTTGATCGAGGACATGTAAATTGGAAAAGAATACAGTATCCTGACTCTTTCAATACAGCAGCCCTATTTGGACTTACTCATGGTGTCACCCAATAGTGATCTCACCAAAGACAATCTGATCTATGTCGAGTTAGTATTGGGGTCATACCCATCGTTGGTGGGAAGAATCACAAGCATAACAGAGTTTCTTCAAGATCCTGAAAACGAAAAGACAATAAGGAGGCTGCTCACAGTGATTGCACAGCAGTTCTCTTTGCTTCCCGAATACAGTGAGGACAAGACAAGGGACCACTATCGAGCAACTTATTTTTTCGATTGATTGAAAACTTTCCAGAACTGGTGGGGAGACATGCCAGTGTTGATGTCCTCATGTTCATTAGAGACCCAGCGAACTCTGAGAGATGAGCATGCTCCTGCATGGTATTATAATACAGGTCGAACTTTGTAACCAACAGCAGAATCACCGGAGAAGATTGCAAAACTTTCCTTCGAGGGACAGATCGTGAAGGTGTTGCCAAGGACTTTATTTTGTTTAAGCTGACAAGGAATGAAATGTCATCCGGAGCGAAACAGATAAGAGACATTGACTTGGAACTGGTCTATTTTGAACACGCAAATTAAAAGACTTGCTGAACCTATTGCCTCATTTGGAACTTTCGTTTAAGCAAGGAACTGTTTGCAGAGACAAGAGACATTCTATTATTCAGAGAAAAAGGATAATCAGTTTAGCATCTGTAATCTGCAAACAGAGACAGTAGAATCCAGATAAAAAAGGCAAATGTTAGTATGTATTAAAAGCTAGTTTTGCTTCCTTAAACGATCGCAATGGGAAACCAGAACAGTAACGTTGTCCTCCCTCATGAGAAGAGACGTCCATATTGGCCAAGGAACAAATGCTGCAAGCTTACTTACAGATGCATTGTTTACATGTGCATAGTATTCATTATCATATTACTGTCATTGACGATTAGGACTGCATTTTTCATTGGTGCACAGAGCGTTCAGGTTCCTGTGCACCCACCCAATGATGTACACATGCAACCTACAAAGGTACCCAGACCTTACATAGTCATTCCAGTTCCTAGAAAACATGATCGAGTGATTGAGCTTGAGATGGATGTGATAAAAAATGACACATGCCCGAAACTTGGGGTAACAAATGAATTGCAAAGCTGGAGACAGGGTCGGCAAAGTAAACCCGAGAAGGGGTGAGAGATGGTACACATACACAAATAATGAGCACATACACACCTGGTCTAGTGTCAAGAAGTTCAGAATCACATACCAGAGAATGGGGAAAGCCCGGACAAACAACGATGAGAAGTTCCACACCAAGAGAAGTTGAGCGAGAGATGGAGGAAGCTGAACTTTTAAAGAGACAAAAGACTCTAGAGATAAACAAACAGAGACAGCACCGACAAGCACGCCTGACCCCATGATGAAGAGGTCAAGCTTAAATCCTGCAAGACGATCAAGTGCTGAGATACTGGTAGAATCAATATGGACGATCATAAACAGAGCCAGAAAGAACCAGAGGGATACAGAAAGACTTACCAGACTTTCTCCTACTCAAGTAATACAGACGAAAATACCTGGATCATTGATGAAGATACCTGAGAATCCTCAAGCAAGAAGAAGCTATACAGATGGGTTTAAGGATGTGGTTACAGCTAACTACAGGAAAACCTTAAGAATTAGAAGGAGCACACAAGAAGACAATAATGAATTGAACGATTACTTGGACAGCACAGCACACTTGGGAAACAACATATGGTACCAACACATGAAGGAAGTTGGAAGACGAACTTCAGAGGAAGAATGCTTTGTGTGTGCACTCCTACCTTACAGCGTGGGGAAGTCCAAAATCTTTGTAGCTGTTGAAGTAGATGTGCAGATAGCACACTGTCTGTCACATATAGCAATGTGCAAGACCAGATGACAGTTCATGGGAAGTGATGCTTCACTCAAATGGGCAACTGGAGCAACTGATCCAGATGAAGATGGACTATGTCCAGGACATAAAGACAAGAAACAATGGCAACACAAAGAACATTGTGATAAGATATGAAAAGTCTGGAGTTAAAGGAGCGGAGATCAGAAGGGAAACAAACAAGAAACTGAACATCCAAGGGAAATCTCTGGAAGAAATGCAAAGATGGAAGAACAGAGGCCAAATGCAAATCTGGGTAACAGTGCTTTCACCAGACGGATGCGAGAAAAGAGTAGTGATCTGCAAAGCATGGATGGTCATTGGACACTACAAGGAAACCATTGAAAATGCACAGAGGATATGCAAACCACTATGGCCGAGAATGGACAGGCTGCTTACATGGGTCGAAGACAGAGGAGGACCCCTAGAGATAGTGCCATTGGAGAATGCCAAACTGTGCTTCTGAAACAATGGTACAAGAAAAATGGGAGAAAATTAGAACTGTGGACGAATCTTTGAGGCCACAGGAATGGCACATGGTACTGCAGTGATCATGGATCATTATTGGGCGTGTGGATCCAAAGCATATATTAGGTTGCCGAAGAATTGGGGAGATATATGCACACTGGTGAATGTCCATGTTCCAGCATTGGTGATTCCAAAAGGTGACCTGAATATTGACAGTTTCCCGAAAACAAATGCTCACATGAGGAAGAAGAGAGCTGTGGAAGTGATGAGCCGAATTAAGAGAGAGAATTACTTCTCTGCCAAATCAGAAGAAGCCTTTCATGCAATCCCATACGAACACAGGCTATTCAGCTTGACCTCATCAGTGTTGACGACAATCCTGATGCCAAGGGTTCAGATTGGAGCAAATACTAAATGGTTGCAGATAACCAGGTGGGAATTACTGCAGACCATCAACACACCGATAAAGGGATTCAATGCAATCAAGGAAGAGTGAAGAGGGAAAATGGGACAATCCCTTCCCCCGATTCTCATCCAGACCATGGCCTATGACGTCACAACCTAAGCACCCGCCGCGTGAGAATTTCGACCAGCCTACTGCTGCCCCGAACGTCAAGATCCACCGTGGCCATGCCCCACACACCCAGGCAGGCTGCACGTCATCCCAACCTCAGGCTGGAACCTCGGGTGGAGCTGACACCGACCATATGGACCAACTCGATTAGACATCACCCACAAATATCGCCATTGTTAGAGATGCCATGACGACATAGCCAGCAGATGAGAACACACGTGCCACCAAGCACCTGGATCAGACACACACCAACCCACACGAAGAACCTACTCAGTACTATGATGTAGAGGACCACTCACATATGCATCGTTGTTATTTTTCACATAGGCCAACTACAGTACCGCAGAAATGCAAGACGCCAGAAGAACTTGTGAACATGCTTGCAAACGCTTTTCCGCTACTAAAGCCATGAAAATGTGGCCCTATATATGGGCTAACGCATAAGAAATCATGTCGCCCCTCGCGATCCCCGTATTATGGACTGTATACCGCCACCCATGAACTAGGCCAAGGTAGGCCACAAACCAAAGTCCCCAGGCCGGAGCAGCTCAGATGAGGCTGCAAGACGCTGATCATGTAGAAAGAACCCTGACGAGAGCCCACAGCCAAGGCCACAAAGTTACAATCTACACGCTGTGCTCCCCGCGCCAAGGTTACACCTGCTAATGCTAAACGCTCCTCAGAGCTGAAATACAAATCAAATACTCGTAATTCTGCTCCAGCCATGGTCTCACCAGACGTGACCAGGCCAACTTGAAACAATGACAAGCCCCAAGGACCAGAGAAGCTCTGGGGTCTCATGTCTGGGACACAGACTGCAACAATGAAGTGACAACTTGGACATCGACATAGATGGGAAAGGGACACCCAACAGCCCATAGTCAGACCTGTCCATTGTCTGCCACTGACACATAGTCATACATTGTTGCCAGCACCAAGTACACCGCAAGCTGGGAATGGTGATGGTCCCAGGTTTGGGGGCTCACGGATGAACCAATCAGCATACAAGGGGTTAACCACTGACGCCACTATAGTTTAGCCAATCACTAATTTTCCCCTTGTAACAATGTTCATGTAGCAACTATTAGGGATGACCCAAGCGTACCACCTGACCCTTTCTCTACCAATAACATTCTCTTCTATATGGGCCTATACTGACCCTACCACTCGTGGAGCCAACCCGAGATAGTGTTAGGTTTTGGGGCTAGTTTTCCCAGGTGACACACATAGACGCGTCATACAGCTAGAAAAAGGGCCTGCAAGCCCACCACGGTGGAGATGTTCCTGGGTACCTGTTATCTTAGAACCTATCCCTGTCTGTTTTGTGCAATAAACAGCAGTAACTCTTTTGCTCTTGTGTGTGTCTCATACTCCTTTGGGACGCGGAAGGAGGTGTGGCCTCCCCAACCCCGGAGGTCCGCGGGCAGCCCTGCCGACCCCCTGGGAAATTACCCCGACAAGAGTTAAGAGCGATTCGACTAATGACTCTCCAGAATGGATGGAGGTGTTTGTGCAAAAATCGGAGAATCATGTTGCATATTTATACGATCTCACGGTGATGAAAATGAAACCTTAACAATAGCCATAGGTATGCTGACGAAACTACAGAATCAGATGATTGATGAAGCTGGTGATGACAGTTGGTTTGGATCACTGTTTTCATGGGTTCCGCAAATGGATGGCAGACGCATTCAAGATCCTAGGAGCCCTGTTGGTGATGATATTGCTTGGATTCTGTGTTATCAAGATAATAATCTCTCAGTGCCAGAAAACTGCAAAAAAGGCCATAGGGATGAAAATAATGATTGATGTTGAGTCAGGAGAAAAGCCCATAGACCTGACTGATGAAGATATAAGGGACTTTGTGAAGGCCAGCATTTATGCACCAGAAGAAGAAACATAGAAAATATGTGGGAAAATGGATCTATTGTAATCCAAGTGGAGAATGTAAACTTATGACATGGAGCAAAGACGAGCACGTAAGAACAGCAGGATGTTTTAAGGGAGTGATAAAGATATGGACTCCAAAGGTACATTTCTGCAGACCTAGATGTCCAGATCCAGAGTATGACAGAGAAGTGAATGCAGGGAAAGAAGTAAGAGTGGTCAATGAATTGCCCAGAGGGGGGAGTGAAGATAAAGTGCCAAGTATCAGCCGCACCCAAGCCACCCCCTTCGAAGTGCCAGGAACTTTCGCGCCAAAATATGTGACGTATGAAGAACAGATAAACCAGCAGAGAGCAGCAGTTGGGCTCTGCCCAGTGCCTATCGGAAGAACAGCACCTATTGAAGTACCGGCACCTAAGCAAACTTGGACAGCAAGGTACCCACTGAGAAATCCATACCTACAGACACAACAAAGGGATGTTTGTCAGAATGGAATACCCAAAGAAGCCAAAAAGATACTAAAAGAAGATGACTGGTGACGTCACGAGAGAGATCAGACTGACACACAGAGAGGGCATATGATGACCCAAGAATGCTGACAAAGAGATGAAATGCCATGGATAAGTGACATCTTGGGCCTAAGGGGAAACAGGTGATTTCAAGATAAAGAAATGTATGCTGGATGCGCGATGAAAACATTAAGTCAGTTTAAACATGTACAGGGATCTAACCTCTCCCCCTGGCTGTTCAACCAATACCTGGCACTCCTTGCCCACCGCATCGCCGCTCTCTGTCCCAACTTTCAGTGCTATGCGGATGATACCCAGCTCATTTTCAGGCTACCCTCGGCCTCCTCCTCTCCGTCCCTCATCTCTGACTGTCTGTCTGCTATCCAGGAATGGTGTGCCGCCAATGACCTCTGCCTTAATGCCAGTAAGACTGAGATTCTACTCATCGGCACACCCACTCCCTCCTTCCCTGCAGCTCTCTGGCCGGCCTCTCTTGGCCCTCTTCCTGCTCCTACCTGCAAGGCAAAAAAACTCAGGTTCATCTTCGACTCCACACCCTCCTTCTCTCCTAACATATCTAAGAAGTCACACTACCAGCTGCACCTCCTCAGAGGTATTCTTCCTTTCCTCTCCTTCCCCCAGAAGCTCACTGTCTCCAGAGCCCTAGTTCTCTCTAAGCTGGACTACTGTAACAGCCTCTATCTAAATCTTCCTGCCTCTACTCTCCGCCCTCTGCAACTCATCCAGAACAGGACTGCGAGACTTGTCCTTGGCCTCAAGCCCAGGGACTGTATCTCTCCAGGACTAAAATCGCTACACTGGCTCCCAGTGGCTGCGAGGATTAAGTTCAAAACCCTCTGCATTGTCCACAAGGCCTTCTGGGGCCTGGGGCCAAAATACCTTCAACTCTCTCTTCCTAAATATCTTCCTTCCCGAGCTCTTCGCTCATCCGCCTCCAACTCCCTCAGGGTCAGCCGCTTCTCCAAGCAACGAGTTGGGGGTAGATCCCTCTCCGCGGCAGGGGCCTCCCTCTGGAACAGCCTTCCTGCCTCCCTGAAACTTGAGGAGAACCATCCCTTGTTCTGGAAGCACCTCAAAACCTTCCTCTTTGCTTCTGCTTTCTCTCCCCCTCTCCCCTGCTAAATTCCTGACTGAAACTGCACTGAATCTGCAACTGGGCCACTCTCACCAATCTCAGTCCCTGGCCCAGACACTCTCCCCTTGCACTGCCTCCCTTGGCAACCCCTGCACTGCGGGACTGTCTCTGTATCCCTACTACCGCCCTTCCCAGCACTTGTCTGCACTTACCCTGCACTTGCCACCAGCTGGCACTTATTATTTATCCTGTTATTCTACTACCCCTGTACTGCACTTTCTCCTCTCCCTTTCCTATTACACTTTCCCTTCCCCTCTGCCCATGCACTTGCGCGATCTGAATGACACCTGGCCTAGTAAGATCGTTGTCTGTCTTCCCTTTGTCCCCCCTCCCTGCCTCGTCGCGCCTTGAAACACTTGTGTATAGGCGCGTTACAAATGCCATATCATATCATATCATATATGCAAGAAATCGCAAGAAGCAAAGAAATCGTGAAAGCTTGCTTATGCTTAATAGTAAAATAGATTGCGGCAATCGCCAACTATACATATCTACCTCAAAAGCACTTTATAGATGAGCAAAAAATCCACTACGCACATGAGCAGAATTAAATAGAGGTTACTAAAAGTTTCAGGAGGGAAATGCCGCAGCTACAAATCAAGAAGTAAAGACGGAGAGAAACTCTGCTGAAGGTAACCCTGCAAAAAGACCCAGGTCGTATCAGGCTGGAATAGGCTGGAGATGCGGGGAAGAGGAAAGGGGAGAAGTGCCAGGGGAAGGGAAAGTGCAGTTAACTCACAAGTGCTGCCAGTGGGTGGCTCATAAGTGCAGAGAGAAGGGACCGCAGGATTGCGATACAGACCCTTAGGTGTTGGTGAGCCCGCAGGCAGTGTGAGGGCAACTGGACATGCAGGAGTCTTGGCCCAAGTTCAGTAGGTGACCAGGTGACCAGTGCACAGAGCAGTCAGGTGCATCAGCTGGGGCGAGGAAGAGAGAAAGCGGACGCGAAAAGGAAGGACTTGAATTCCTTCCAGAACCGGAAGTGGTTCTGCTCAAGTTTGAGAAAGGCAGGGAGGCTGTTCCTGAGGGAGACCTCAGCCGAGGTGACAGATCTGCCCCCAACTCTCTGTTTGGAGAAGCGTCTGACCCTCAGAGAGTTGTAGGTGGGTGAGCGGAGAGCTCGAGAAGGAAGATGTTTTGGAAGAGAAAGTTGAAGGTAGAGCAGTCCCAGGGCCCAGAAAGCCTTGTGGACGATGCAGAGGGTCTTGAAGCTGATTCTTGCAGCCACAGGGAGCCAGTGAAAAGATTTCACAGCTCGAGAAATACAATCCCTGGGCTTGAGGCCAAGGACAAGTCTCGCAGTCCTGTTCTGGATAAGTTGTAACAGTCGAATAGTAGAGGCAGGAAGATTTAGAAAGAGGATGTTGCAATAGTCCAGTTTAGAGAGGACCATAGCTCTGGAGACAGTGAGCTTCTGGGGGAAAGTGAGAAAAGGAAGAATACCTCTGAAGAGGCGCAGCTGATAGTTTGACTTCTTAGAGACATCAGAGATGTGAGGAGAGAAGGAGAGGGTGGAGTTGAAGATGACACCAAGGTTCTTAGCCTCACAGGAAGGAGCAGGAAGAGGGCCCAGAGTGGGCGGCCAGAGAGAGAGAGAGAGAGAGGAAAATAGGGAGTGGGTGTCCCAATGAGGATCATCTCTGTTTTACTGGCATTAAAGCAGAGATCACTGGCAGCACACTATTCCTTAATTGCGGCCAGACAGTCTGGTATAAGAGAAGAAGCAGAGGTGGCTGATTGGAGCCTAAAAGAGAGCTGAGTGTCCTCTGCATAACATTTAAAATTGAAGCAGAAAGTACCAATGCGGTGGGCAAGAGGTGCCAGGTAGTGGTTGAAGAGACAGGGAGAGAGGTTAGACCCCTGGGGAACACCACAAGTAGAGAGAGAGAGATAGAAGAGAGGAAAGACTCAATTTGGACCTGAGAGGGTCAGTCAGTGAGAAAGGAGTTCAACCAGGCCAGGGCATGATCAGTAATATCAAGGTTGTCCCGGAGATGATTGAACAGCATGGCATGGTTGACCATGTCAAAAGCAGAGTATAGATCAAGGAGAATGAGGACAGAAGGGAGAGCAAGTCTTCACGGGTGTTCAGGAGAGCAGTTTCCATGCTTCTGCAGCTCTGAAGCCCGACTGGTGGTTATGGAGGCAACCAACAGATTCAGTATGTAGATTAATATGGGAGATGGCCAGCTTTTCCAAGAGTTTTCCCAGGAAAGGAGTGATGGAGATAGGGCGATAGTTAGCCTGAGAGGAAGGATCTGCTGAGGGCTTCTTTAGAAGGGTGTACACAAGACGGTGCTTAAGTGGGAGGCAAAAGTTCCAGTGGCAAAAGAGTGATTGCAGAAATCGACCAATGCTGGAGCAAGGGTGTCAATGTGGTCCTTGATAGTTCTGGACGAGCATGGGAGAACCTGCTTTGATGGGACTTTCATAGATTGGACTAGAAACATCGTCAGGAGTGAACAGGGGAAAGGAGGAGAAAGTAGGAGGAGAGAAGGCCTCAGATGGGCCATGAGTGGTAGAGGAGGAGCAAGAGGAGTCAGAGGAAGAGAGGGTGGACAGAATGTCCTGAGTTTTAGTAGTGAAATGAGAGACCAAGGCTGTGCATAGGGCCTGGGAGAGAACAGGCGGGGTAGAGACTGCAGCAGGATTGGCCAGCTCCTTGCAGAATTTAAAATTTCAGCCAAGTTGTTAGTATCCCTGGAATACTTTATGATGATGTTGATAAAAGCCCTCCCCTCTCCTCTCGTTTGATCTACATGTTCTACCAAATTAGACCTGTCCATAGTTTTAGCTTTCTCATAAGCACACAGAAGGCATGTAGGTGCTTGCTATCGACATTCGTCTTTAGAAGATGGCAGAATATCTGTAGAACAGAGATGAGGACAGGGCAGCCTTGTTTGCACCAAGAGGGAGTGCAAGCCACGTCTTTAGATCCAATGTCACCACAACAGAAACACTCAGACAACAATGTGTCAGATTAGAGAGGCTGTCAAAGAAAGACATCAATAAGTGTTAGGAACAGGCCTCTATGTCCTTGATAATGAAAACATCCCGAGGGGATTGAGAAGTCTCATCTTCCCCAACTTTGAGAAGACTGAAGAGCAGGATGTAGCTGCTAAAGGGGAAGAGAACCTCAACCAGAGTTCTAAAGTCATGATGCAACTATTAGTGCAACTACTAGTAGACCACGCCACTAGGGGGCACAGCAGCGTCCAGGTGCAAATCGATAAATTCAAACAAGAATGTGCAGATATGGATAAGCTTGAGAGTACCAAACAAAAAATAACACAAACATTTACGACATTCTCAACATTGACCAGGATGAAGTTAACCTGAGGAAATCACGTAAATACTTTAGAGACGACAGAGATTACCAAGACGATCAATTCTATACTTTTCAATCCAAGTTTGATGAAAGTCACAAGCCAACGTCAAGAGAGAGTGCTCTGAACACCTCACCTGGGAGCTCATATATTGATTCAGATGCAGATGCGATACAAAGACCAGGTGCCCAGTCCTCAACTGCGACATCAAGTGCCACTGGACAAAGGAAGGGTTTTTAGAGAAACTGGACATACTATAATTTTGAATGTCAACAGTGAAAATGCATTGAAATGAACCTATTGCTTTAAAAGCTACACCCATTAACCTGCAACTTAAATGAAATTCAAAACAGTTACCAGACACCAATTAATATATCACTTATAGTGATGCCTGGAAGACAAATGGAACAGCTGTAGTTTGATAATGCATTGTGTCTGCTTATTAAAATTAAAGAAACCCAAACGTATAGGACTATTGAGGCTTAAAACGGAACCAGCTCTGTTCCCTTATTTAAATGGCTGATATTAGATAAAAGCATTACTGTGATCGATGATAACTGTCAAAATAAATATCTAGTCACTGCAGATGGATAAAGAAATACATTAGCCTTTGACAGCGAGTCCCAAGAACGCATTGGCACAAATACATAGGTTTAAAAGCCATTTAACCTCTTTAATTGACAATTTAAACAATTAAAACAAGTCACTTGTCAACTTAAGTAGAACTTTTGATTACTTTATTTAACAAAACCAGGTAACAGGAGAACAGTGAACCATTGGTTTCATATCCTGGGATTATTAGTCTCCAAAGTGCAAAGGAAGAAAAATCTATTTGTAAAAGTTGCATGAAGTGTCAGATTGATTGATATATTTCTCCTTATCTTTCGAACCATTCAAGCCAATTAGGAATCGAATACAGTTCTGTAACTGGATCTACCTACTTTATAAGATGTATATTAAAATGGTATTCATGTAAGTATGCTTTTTGCCTACATCACATATTGATAATACCATTATGCTTAAAGTGATAGAAATAAAACATCTATCCTCTGGTTTAAAATATTCTCACGAATCAAAGTATGGTATTCTTGTTTTAAAATATTTATACTAAAAGTAATAACAAAAATACATAATTTCGCCGAGCTGAACTGGCTAAAAGGTGGGGGCAAGTTTGTTGCTGAACTCCCCTCTATGGCACTCCAGTTCCTAGAGCAATGCATGCTAAAGAGACAGCCTGCTTGGGTTAGAGAATCCTTCCAATCACAATTGTAGTGCCATGTGATGCTAAAGTGGGTGGAGCAAGCTTAGGTCTTAAAGCCCTGGCCATGTGGAAATGAGGGGCGGTGTCATGTTCTGTTCATCTGCCCCCCCAGATGATTTAGCCAAGGAATGCACACTAAATTGCAGGCAAAGGGGTGAGCACACCGGACACGGGAGGGGTTCCACATTGAGCAAGACATGGAAGACACCTTGGAACAGCTTGTTAGCTGTGGGCTGGGGAAGAGGACTGGAAGGCTGGGGGTCCTGAGCCTTCTCATCTACAATAGGACACTAGCAGATACAGGGGTCCCGAGAACCCATCATAGAGATAGACTTAATTAAACAACTACAAAATAGAAGTGAACCCAGTCCCCTACAAATAGAATCCTGGGTGGAGGGGTCATTTCTCTCAGCAGATACATATTAGTGGTCTTGTTTTTTAAAGAAGGCACAGGGTCTCCTTGAACCTGTGATCTCTAAAGTATGAGACGTCACACATATGGCAAAAGGATTAAGAAGACCTGATGCGATGCAGCCACCCTCGTCAAATAATGTCCAAAATCAGAATATGTTCCCATATGTGTGAGATACTGTGGGGGGGCACTGTTAAGAAAATAAAGTGTCAGGAACTTGCTATTCAAAGTGATTCCTTGTCTACCAGACCGCATTTTTAAAGCCATTTATTTTGAATCTCCTTTTCATTTACTCCCTACTTCAAAAGGTACAGCTGCCACCAGTGGGTATCTCACCCCCCAAGATTTACTGAAGCATTTATGTAGGTTTTTAATGCTCCCATTTCACAATGAGCAGACGCATGATTGGCTACCTGTAAACTTGAGGATTCAGATCCAAGCCCTAGCATCATTTACAATGTATTGTAAAAAAATAGCCCAGCTGACCTCCAGAAATGTTACCCCATTACTGTTATTATTAATACTATTATTATGAGGGAACAGATGTCGATCACCCAGCAGTGAACATCAAAGATTTGTAGCTCTTGCTGTGTGGATGAAACAAGAGTTAACCTGTGTAGTGGAATGAGTTGTGGAATTGGTTTTGCTCTTTGTTCTTAGAATTATTCTAAGCAAGATTCTTTTTTTTAATACATTAATATTATCATTATCATTATTATGAGCAACAATAATTATTTAACACTTTATTTTTGGCATTGTTGTTCCCCCTATTATAATTTATAATATTAATGACAATATAATATAATAACAAGGAACAAAACCAATTACAGAATGCCTATGACTTACATACAGAAAGAACTACACAGCTCAGATGTTTAATATGCGACTGATTGACATCTGTACAACTTCTGATTACAACAATCAAAGTGCATAAGGTGGACACGTCACTTTGCAGAGTGTCACGTGCTGTGATTTGTGGCCGGACAGAAGGAGGACACAGACTCTCTGAGGACATCTTTGCCATGCGCTTAGTAAATAATGAAAAGAAGGCCTATCTTTCCCTATCATTACTGGATGTTCCCTGCCTGCGTTACTAAGGTGCTCGTCAGTCGTGAGTAAATGTCCAAAAGAATCAGTCCGCTATCCAAAGAAATCCTAACTAAACCCTACCACTATTTTAATCAGCTAAAGTGGGGAGAATGAGTCCCTTCTCCTGGTTGTTGTGCTTATGCACATATGTTCACTTCTTTCCTGAGATCTGATCCATATACAGTCCTTAAATAGTGTCTCGTTATTCGCTGTATGAATTCCTTTGACTCCCTTAGGGGATTGGTGATCTGACATCTGATCCATATACAGTCCTTAAATAGTGTCTCGTTATTTGCTGTATGATTTCCTTCGACTCCCCCAGGGGATTGGTGATCTTCTTCTCCTCTTTCTTAGGGTTTCCTTGCTCTCGTCAGATTCCTTCTCTCTATATCATCAGATTCTGAATGTACCTGGATCGTGTCCTTTTCTCTGGGGCTTTTTGTTGTCCAAATGCTTATGGCTGCCCTTTTGCCAAAGAGGTCTTTCTTGTATAAATGCCATCTTAGTGACCAGTCTGGTCATTAGTGCCCAAGTATCACTTTATTGTGTTCCACTTTCTGTCTCTTGGATATTGGGTAGTGTAAGAAACTCATGGTGTCAACAGTAAAGACAGACACAAGTGATCACAGCTTAAGGGTGTTTATTGACCTCCATAATGGGTGAGATAAACCCCTAATCTAAACCTAAATCTAAAATAGGAGCAAGCTACGGCCATTAAATAATAATAAGGCAGTCCTAGTGGTGTCTTGTCAAATAAAACGGGCCTATAATAAAAAAATAAAAAAAATATTGCCAATTCCTTCCTACTAAATTACAAAAAGAGTGTGGAATAATGTTCACCAGAAAAGAAAGAAGTGTTCACAAAATGATAAGTCAGGATAGTATGGCTGGGTCTCCTTTCCCCACGTTTGAGGCGCGGGACAAGGTAGGACTCTTGAGCACAGCACACTCCTTGGCCTCATCAGCACGAGGTTCACAGTTCAGTTCAACAATATCAAAAACCTTCAGAGGCTAAGTCTCCTTCTTGTAAAAGTCTCTTGCCTCAGAAGGCTGGCTGGTTCAAAGAAACAAACAGATAAACAAAAAGTTCCTTCAGTACTCTCGTACCTTGGGCGATTGCTCTTCGCCTCTAGGATCTCCCTCTGCCGGGCTCGGATCCTCTTTGCAATTTGGGCCTTCCTCCATCGGGTTCACTACAGCCTTTCTATTTTACAGTTCATGTATTCTTAACACAGTTCTTACACAGCTCAGTTTCATCAGAAAGCAGTGTTTTCCTTCACCTAGCTTTCTCACGGCATCCATCTGTCGGGTTCACACTTGCCTTATTCCACAGTTCACAATCTTATCAGAAAGCGGGGTTCCCTTCCCCTAACTTTCCTCTGGCAACGGGTCAGAGACTTTTGATTGTATAAGGGATTTGACGTGACCCTTGTAGGACCACTGTGACACCTCATGCAGCCCTCTCCTAGGATCTTCTGGTTCTTGTAGTTTCTTATACCACCCCGGTCAGAGCATTTTGAATGATCGCCCACATGGCGCCAGCCCCTCTGCACCTGGACTTCAACTGGGCTTTAAGTTCAAACAAATACACAAGTTATTTCTCTTACAAATTCCTTGCGTTCAAAATGTTGCTACTTGCAACCTTGGGCTCAACACAGTTTGGTTTACTATCACGTCCTCCGACTCACCTGCTGTGCTGAACCTGTTGGCTTCTTTGTTCTCTGGAGTCAAGGATAGTTCCACGGTTGCCAGCTTGCCTCTCTGCCTACGTTATCAAAGCAGGAGGCCTCCGTGTACCATTGACGTCTGCTGCTTTGCACGCCAGCTGTAGCTCCCGGTCCTATGATTTCCCTTTCAGCGGCTTTGCCGGTCTGAGTTGGAAGGGACAACTCCCCCTTCGTCATCCTTCTAGGTCTCACCGCCTTACTTCTCTGTTCGAACTGCCGGTTTGGTGTAGCTGTCTCCTCGTGCGTTCAACCTCAACTTTACTCGAAGTGTGCTTTCGTGCTCTGCCTCTTATCCCTGTGGGGAAGGTAAAGGACCGTCAGGTGTACATGGTTATTGTGAATTGCCTGACTCTGCCTGACCCGTGTGTTGGGACATGTCAGGTAAACGGCTATGGTGTTAGTCTGTTGTTTGTTACCGTGTAAGAAAGTGTTCATGTGGGAAAAGGAGGGTAGAGCTTCTAAATATCCTACAGGGTAGGATGGGAAAAAGGTGTTACTGGCAAGGGGATATTGCGTCTCAACTGTCTATGTCCGACTTCCACTCCCTGGTGACCCCTCACCCAGGTGATACTCCCCCACTGGTCCACCCCCAGGAACTAGATCAAATAGCGATGGACGTGTCCTGGCCACCTGGACGGCAGATCTCTGTGGACTAGCAGGAGACACACCTTCAGGGTTCTTGCAATAGTCTTCCCCTTTTTCCCAAGTTATCAACACTCCAGTTCTATTTCTTTCACTCTTGGTGCTTTCTGTATTCCTCATTACCGCATTAACATAGTACAACGAAGCATCTTATTTTCCACACTTACATCGGTTGTGCTGTGTCAAGGCATCGTGAAGATACAGACAGCAGATTCAATTTTCTAAATGGAATGGTTTATTTTCTTAAATGTCAGGATGGTTCAAGGACTAACTTGCCCTAAGCTAAGGTGGGATTTCCCTACCTAAAGAAAACTAAGGACAGTCTGAGTTAGAAAGTTCAACTTAAAAGTCTATTTGTGTCCAAAACCTACACTTGCCGTCACAACTGAAGATACACAATGTTTAAGGATGGCAGCAACAAAAGAAACAGTGTTCAAAATAATGTCCAGAGATTCTTCCAGCTTCTGGCTTACTTTCAAGTTTCCCTTTCCCTAAATTCAAAACAGTTCCAAAAGGCATCAGGGTTCCCTTCCCCAAGAGGACAACACAGTTTGCAAAATCTCAGTGTTCCCTTGCCCGAGAGGACAACACAGTCTGCAAAATCTCAGGGTCCCCTTCCCCAAGAGCATTACACAACTCACAAAGTTTCAGGGTTCCCGTCCCAAGAAGTCAGCTCTTCCGCCTTCACAAGGTCTCAAGGTTCCCTTCCCTGAGAGTTCACAACAGTTCACCCAGACTCAGGGTTTCAAAAGTATAATCCGTTAAAATCTAGTTCAAAACAGTTTCAAACGGCCTCTGGGTTCCTTTCCCAAAGGATGCAACATAGTTCCAAAAGTCTCAGGGTTCCCTTCCCCAGGAGATTAGCTCTCTCAGCTTCCAAACGAAAACCAGTTTAAATCTCTTGGCATTCATAAACAATTCCAATTTGACTTTTTAATCAACTGGGCTTTTCAATAGTTCATTCCCTCTCATTCACTTCAGCAATCTGTTATAAAATGCGACTTCTTTATCTTTGATTTCTTTGCTTCTTTCCAAGAAGGGGGTCTCTGGGTCTAGGCGCAGTTGTCAGACCACAAGGTCCACCCATTACAGGACACGCAACTGATAACCCTTGGTACTTTGTTATACTTCTGTATTCACCAGGTTTTCTTGTCAACACGCTTTTCTCTCTCTGAACCTGTGTCATTGGTCAACATCTGATTCTCTTCAATGTCTCTAGCCTTTGCCATAACAGGGTTTCCTCCACCTTGGTATCTATGGGCTTCCACTTATTTCAAATTCTTCTTCGTAGTCTTTTGGTTTTGCCACAACTGGTATCTCATATAACCAGATTCTCCTAGGCAGTCTTTTGGCTTTGCCACAACTGGTATCTCATGCAGCCAGATTCTCATTGGCAGTCTTTTGGCTTCACCACAATGTGTTTTCCACACAACGTACTCTGTGGTGTTCACTCTTTTTTCCACCACCTTGCTTTCACATTATTTATTAGTGCTCATCACTTGATTTTCACTTTGTTCATTAGTTGATGTTCACTTTGTTCTTAAATATTCATATGCTTTTTACTTTTTTCCTTTAGTTCGGTATTCAATAGTACCTGCGGCACTCTTAAAAGTGTTCATAACACTTTTCCACTTGTTCGTTATTCAAGAACCTTCACTTTGGGTACCAAAACTTTCTGTCATACGTTTCATTTCGTTCGGCATTAGCATATGCCACCTCACAGCCCCTGGAGCGCCCCGGTCTGAGTGTTCCTGGTTTCCCACTCACCGATTTGCGGCTGCTCCACGGGGCATCTTCTGTCTTCTTTACGGCATCCTTCCAATCCACTTCTGTTTGTCGGGATCCCTGCAAGTAGCGCTTGCATTCTACAAACTTGGCTGTTTCTTGAGTGTAGCTCCCCTCTTCCCTCACGGAAGCTAGAAGCGGCCTGCGGTGCTTGGGAGCCTTCAGTGTCCCACAGCTCTGGCTGTGGACACAAGGCCAGGGTTACTGCAGGTGACTCAACTCTCACACGACCTGCTTGGGCCCCAGTGTCTCCTTCACCCTCCTGCTGCACACGGCATCCTCCCTGCCGGACCCTCTCCAGCCTGCTCCACGTCTCTTTGCCACGCTTTGCCCTCCAGGCAGGTTTCTCTCTCGGTTCCATCTCTGCTGGCGATCCCTCCTTTTGTGCACCTGTGGCCTACTGAATGGTTGCAGGTGCAAGTCCTTGCCTTCAATTGCCTGACCACAGTTAAGCCTATTAACTTCCACACTACTTTTCAATTTTGTTAAACTTGGGGTTTCACCCTAAGAAACCAAGTCTAATGCAGACATGGACGCCTTGCTCACTGTGCTTTAGGGAGGCTCAGCTTCACCTCGCTGGGGAGGCCTAACAAGGCCGAAACACGTGTTTGTAGTTGCTGATGGTACTCTTGTTCAGAGGAGAATTGCCTAGCCTTTCGGTGCTGGACTGCCCTTGTGGGTGGGACAAAGACTGATGTGTAAATGGGTATTTCTCCTCTGTGAAGGATGCAGTGATCCTCTGTGAAGGATGCAGTGACCTAAAACGTGGTTGTAGACCCTCCTGAGTGGAAGAAATTCCATAGAACAGGGTATTTGACCCATGCTCGTTCTCAGTAACGGGGCTCCCACACTCCTTTTATTAACTGGACATGTCTGACGGTTGCATTGGTACTCCTCCTCAGTCCTCTTCCTCGTCTCAGTACCAAAGTGGAGTAAATGAATGGGAGTATATACAACTCCCAGTTGTTTCTTCCCTGTTTAGGCATTAATCTGATATTTTTCTGAAATGGCAAGAGGAGGCTGATGTGTGTTTAATCTACCCAAATAAGGCAGCGTCTTCCTAGCTGATCTCTTCCTCCTCCCAGTGTGATGATGGTATTTCTGGGGGTCATGTTGAAAGGAAGTAAAGGGACAGGGTTGACAGTACCCTATACAGGCTTGACAGATAGATGGTTCGTTAGGGACAGGAAATGGGTGATACCATGTCTCACCTAAGGACATCGCCTCCCCACTACCCCAGTCTCCTCCAACCTATCATATCATATCAACCAGGTGATCCTCCCTCGCATCTCCACCCCCAGGGTCAGGATCCAGGGGCAATGGCCTTTCCCTGGCTACCTGAGCTGAGGATGCCGGGGACATGAAAGTGAGGACGCCATCAGGTTCCTCACAATTGAGACAAGTTTTGTTACTTCTTTAACGAGTCCCTTGTGGCTTCCCAGTATTCATGTTCTCCCCATTACTTTTAGTACTGTAGGGGAAGGTCCCCGGTGCCCATAGGTACTTGGGATCTTGTAATTTCTTCAGTTTGATTCTTGTTTCATTTCCCGCAATATCCGCTCTGTGTGCGGTTCTATATCTGGTTTGGCTTCTCAATGATGCTGCTGCTAATTGGTTCGTTCGGTGCATCTCCTCTGAGGTGGTGTCAACGTCATTGAGAGAGCAGCCTGCCCGCCGTGTTTAATTTGTGGTTACGCCACCACGAAGTTCTCCGGCCGAGCCGTCTCAGCTCCCTGTTCCCTCTGTCACACCGGCTTCCACCATGTCCTGCTTCTGCCCGAAGCAGTTCTTTACTTTGCAAGCTTTGCCGTCCGCGTCAGTTCCGCCTCCTTCATGTGTTCTCCATACAGGGTGCTTCCGCTGTCTGTCTCTGCCATCCTCTCTTTCTCCGCCTCCCCTTGGCCTTTCCTCTCTCTTCAACGTACTCAGCACAGTCCATTGGCAATTGGGATTTAAAGGGACAGCTTCTCTTCCTCGTTGGTAATAGTACACGTTTACTTTATCTTCGTCCCAGTCAGAGAACTTGTAATGATGTGTTGCATTAGATAGTTCTCTACAGTCCATCACATGGAGGCCATCAGGGAGTTCCTCACAGGAACAGGAGTCCTTGTCCCCCAAAGGGGGAGTTTCTCCTGGTTTGGTCCCACTTGCCTCGACCCGTAGGGAGGCTGTTGCGGAGCGGGCTCACCTTCCTAGCCTCCAGCGGGAGGGCACCCTCTTGGGGAGACAAATGAATTACCTCGATGCATCGCAGTTTGCACTTCACATTATAGCATTAATTTCTAATTGTTGACTGGGGAGAGCTAGAAACAACTCTTTCTAAACTCCACCTTAATAAACCTTGCATGGAGAAATGCCTATAAATCCCCACTCCCTGGTGTGTATCTGGGTCAGTGACCCAGCTTAGCCAGTTTTCTACTGTGTTTTTCTCGTCCAATCCTAGCATACCAAACACAAAGGGTTCAGATAAAAAAATAATGACCCATAATCTAACTGATTTATAGGAAAAAATGCATGGAAATTGGAAAACAGGACCAAACCTTGTGCCATATTGCTGAAAATTTGATACTACATAAGTACAAGTGATTGTTGCTGAAAATTTGATACTACATAAGTACAAGTGATTGTTGCTGAAAATGTGATACTGCATAAGTACAAGCGATTGTGCATGCACAATTGCATTAGTGCACACATTCTGTAATGAGACCCTGTCACAATTAACACACTGTTTCTGGTGAATACACAACTAGAGTTGTATTCGCACAAATGGCCCTATGCAGGCCCTAGGTAAAAGGCCCCCATCGAATCTAAAGGGAAGTTATCGAGCGGTTCACAAATCCCACTGCTGAGCACATCCCGGATTCAAAAAGATGTGCACTCAGGAATAAACTACCCCATCATAGCATTCCCTGTGATTAGTCGGAACAGGTGCAAGCCAGGCCAAGGAAAATGCACCAGCCATCCAATGGCCAATCCAGGAGCCTCCCCAGATTGCTAGCCCAGTAAAGTTTTACACTTCTGCAACGGCATTATGGTGGGAATGTAAAACCATCATACAGTTGATGCCCAACACTTGGATGAGCACAGACTATTGATCCTGGGTATCACTTTTGCTGACAACCTGGAATGTCCACAACACACAGGACCCCTTTGGCAATCAGAGAACCTTCATGTTTTGAAATCCTGTTGTATGCTGTGCGCAAAGGTGGTCATTGTTGTGAGCCAGCTCTAACGAGTTTATTGTTGGCCCCGGAGGGCAATATAGTAGTTGATTTTAGGAGTTGGAGAAGAGTTGCACTGTCTGTTTGGGGCCACTGTGGGTAAAAAACCTTGAAACGCCATTGTTGTGCATAGGTGCCTAACACATGCTCAATAAATAAATAAATAGTAGTAGCGGCCATTTGTATAGTGTCTTTATCCCATTAATATGGCCTCAACCCGCTTGTGGTGGGAACGCCCTCAGGGACCGAAGCCCAGGTATGGGAAGATTTTCAGAAAAGGATTCAAGTGCGTGTGTGCATTTGGGCAAGATTAGGAATTAGGTGGGCTGGCTAGGCTCCAGTAAGCCACCCAGGAGGTCAGGCATGTGGATGCGTGCTGTGGGAGGTCCCGTGAGTGCACTAGTGAAAGTAACTTATTATGTCTCCAGGTAGACTGAATTTGTCGTAGGTTGTCACTGTATTCTAATGGCAGAGGTGCTGAGGCACGTCTGATATAAGGAGGCGAAGACGTAAAGTTTCCAGAAATACTGAATTTGTCGCAGTCATTGCTGCATTGTAACGTGTGTGGATGGATAGCCGTGCCTGCGGCAGATGTGCACCAAAGTGGTGCGTTTATACGTACCTTAAGCTGAGATGGAGCTTAACTTTGATCTCGCAGTGTGATCAGATCGTCTGTGTGAAAAGACAAGTTACCCTCACAGGCTCTTCTAGGCACTACAGACAGGCTACCCTGAAAGTCTTCTAGGCGCAATAGACCAGCAATCTTAATACATCTTTTAGGCGTGACAGACAGGCTACCATAAGAAGCTTGTGATCATAGGATTCTCTAAATGCAATAGACAGGGTAACCTTATAGTCTTACTACGTATTGTCTATTCTATAATAGGATAACCAGCAGGCATCTTCTAAGTGTAATATCAAGGATACCTGCATATATATATATAAAAGAGGGCTGCCTTTATATATCCAAGTACAGATCGATGCTCATGGATCTAAGTGCAATCTCAGGGCCACCCGCATACATCTTTATTCAAATTGTCAGCTATCCTCACAGTCATTCTAAGAGCAAAGACAGGCTAACATCATGAATTTTCCGGGTGCTATGCCATGGCCAGTTGCAGTAGATGTGCTGTCCTAGTACATCTAGTGAGCAGACGAAACTCTATCCTAATGCATCTTCTAGGTGCAATAAACAGTCTGTCCTCATATATCCTCAAGGCGCATTGGACTGGTTCTCCCTACAATCTTCTGAGTGCTGCGGCCAGGATACCCTGATAAATCTGTGCATAAAGGACAGGCTAATGTTTGAGTCACATTGTCCATCGTCCAATTCCATCTAAGTGCGGCACATGTCATGCCCCCAAAATACATCTACGGATGCGCAACACATTTCCTGCCCCCAAAATACATATAAGTGCGACACAATTCCTGCCCCCTCAAAATCCATTTAAATGCGACACATTTCCTGCCCCAAAATACATCTAAGTGCAACACATTTCCTGCCCCCAATCCAGGTGCAACACATTTCCTGCCCCCAAAGTACATCTAAGTGCAACACTTTCCTGCATCCCAAAATCCATCTAAGTGCGACACATTTCCTGCCTGAAAATCCATCTAAGTGCGACACATTTGCTGTCCCCAAAATCCATCTAAGAGCGACACATTTCCTGCTCCAAAATACATCTAAGTGCAACACATTTCCTGCCCCCAAAGTACATCTGATTGCAACACATTTCCTGCATCCCAAAATCCATCTAAGTGCGACACATTTCCTGCCCCAAAATACATCTAAGTGCAACACATTTCCTGCCCCCAATCCAAGTGCAACACATTTCCTGCCCCCAAAGTACATCTAAGTGCAACACATTTCCTGCATCCCAAAATCCATCTAAGTGCGACACATTTCCTGCCCGAAAATCCATCTAAGTGCGACACATTTGCTGCCCCCAAAATCCATCTAAGTGCGACACATTTCCTGCTCCAAAATACATCTAAGTGCAACACATTTCCTGCCCCCAAAGTACATCTAAGTGCAACACATTTCCTGCTTCCCAAATCCATCAAAGTGCGACACATTTCCTGCCCCAAAATACATCTAACATTTCCTGCCCCCAATCCAAGTGCAACACATTTCCTGCCCCCAAAGTACATCTAAGTGCAACACATTTCCTGCATCCCAAAATCCATCTAAGTGCGACACATTTCCTGCCCGAAAATCCATCTAAGTGCGACACATTTGCTGCCCCCAAAATCCATCTAAGTGCAAAACATTTGCTGCCCCCAAAATCCATCTAAGTGCGACACATTTCCTGCTCCAAAATACATCTAAGTGCAACACATTTCCTGCCCCCAAAGTACATCTAAGTGCAACACATTTCCTTCTTCCCAAATCCATCAAAGTGCGACACATTTGCTGCCCCCAAAATACATGTAAGTGCGACAAATTTCCTGCCCCTAAAATCCATCTAAGTGCATCACATTTCCTGCCCCCAAAATACCTTTAAGTGCAACAGACTGTTAACTCCCAACACAGCTATCTTGCTATCTAAGGGGTGCAGTTGGCAATCTAGACAGTGCTATAATTTAATGGTGGTAGTAATGGAGAAGCGGCAGGGTTTTGATCGAGCACAGTAATGGCCGAGTTCACCGCCCGTACCATTTTACCTTAGTTGTTGCTACAACAGGCATCCACGGGCAAATAGGGAAAAGAGCTTCCCCAGAGGAGCTGCCCTTTGCCTCAGCCTTTAGCGGACTGCCTGGGCAAGGCTGCCCTGGGTTCTTCTGTTCACAGTTTTGGGAGAGAGCAGGAAGACGACAGGGAGCCGGGACGGGGAGCAGGCAGGGCTACAGGGAAGAGGGGGATTACCAAAAATAAAATGGAGGAGGGTGGTACACTCTCCCCTTCCCAGGCCTGGGCGGATTTGCAGGACCTGCAGAGGGAAACACTGTCCTGGTTGCAGTGTTGTGGGGAAGGTAGGCTGCACCAAGGAACCCACCAATCACGGGGCGGGGAGAATGACATGAGAGGGATAAGGGAGGTGAAATTAGAAATAAAAATAACGAATTCTCCTAAAATATTTTCATTAACCAAAATGACATATTTTTAGCAAATTGGCTGTCCTGCTTAGGTTAAGAAATAAGAGGTGCCAGTGCACGAATGAACCCCTTTTGGCGTGCGTGGCATGTAACCACTGCCGCCTTTGCTATCGCGATTTTCCATTCCCCCCCAAATAATTCCAAATAACTCATCGCGAGCCCTGACGTTCCTTGCCTCTTAGAAAACTGCAGCGAAGCCAAGATGTCGCGTAGACGTGCACCTAAAGGGCCACTAGAGGACGCCCGTGTAACAGCTTTCCCTCTCCAGCCTCCTTGCTGGCATTAGAGGGCTGGAATGCGGTGTTTTCAGCGTGAGGTTTGAGGGGAGCTGCCAGGCCTGCCTTCCCTTGTTCTCCTGCTTTGGGCCCGAATGAATGAAGCACTTCTCGGAGGTTTCAATATACAACAGCAACACTTCCGCAGAGGCGTCCCGAAAGGTTGGGAGTTTGACCGGATCAAAGAGTGGCGCCCCGGCTGGCAATTAAGACAAAGGCAGGGTGGCATGACACACTGGGGCAGGGGTCGCCTAAAATAGGGCGGGGGCCTCCGTGGAATAATTGCCAGACCCAGGCAGGCCCTTGTGTAGTAGCCAAGAACGCCCTGTTGTGAGCACTCCACCTTTCTCACATGTGATCACACCTATTAGCTAAAGACGTGAAAAGCAGCGAACCCTCGGCTGTTTTAAAGCAGAAAGCTTTTTTTTTTTTTTCAAAATAAATAAATAAATAAATATGCAGATAATGCATTTTTCTGTATGAGGGCCGAAATGCAAAAAGGGTAGCCTCGAATTTCAAAATGACTGCAAATGAAAAACAAGGCAGAGGAAAAAATATATAATTCTGTGAATCCTGAAAACTGGCGGTCAAACATTGCCACAAAATGTGTGCATGAAAGGGCCAGAATTAGCGCCCAATTGAGCGAGTGGTAAAGTGCCTCGTGGCCAGGCGCGCTCTAAAAGGCAACATACACTAAATAAATACATCAAGTGAAAAGGCTGGGTTTAAAAACAGCCGAATTCTCGGCGCTGACAGAAGCTCACTTTTCTCCCGCACATATAGTTTGCCGTGCCGTAATTTCCGGGGGGGCAGGGGAGAGGATAATCAGACAGGGTCCTCGGCGATG
This sequence comes from Ambystoma mexicanum, assembly GCF_040938575.1. NCBI lineage: Eukaryota > Metazoa > Chordata > Amphibia > Caudata > Ambystomatidae > Ambystoma > Ambystoma mexicanum. The sequence continues at coordinate 35,825,856 of NC_090936.1, forward strand.
AAAGAGGCGCAAACACTTTAAAATACACGACACCCAAAGACGGAATTCTATAGGCGACACATCTTCCCTCAACGCCAATAACGCACTCCTGCCGCCGCGTTCTCGAACCCACGGCCCCTTAGTTCGTGTTAAAAGACTGCAATTTACCGGAGTTCGTTTTGCATTTATTATATATATAACGTAAGGTGTTCTTTTGTGTAGCGCTGAGGTGACCGTCAAGGCGCTACCGAGAACTGACGTCGGCGAGGGAAAGGGGACATACAGAAAATAAAAAGTTCGCGTGGCAGTGGGGGAGTCCATATAGACTATACGCAGCCTTTATAGGATAGGAGTGTAGGGCACATGGTATGCGAGCCACCCCCCTCATGCACCCCTTTACACTTTCTTATTTCCTTCCCGCCCTCCCCTCTTTCTTTCTCCTTTGTATTATCGCTTTCTTCTTTTCCTCGCTCTCTACACCTTTCTTCCTAATCGCTCTGCCGTCCGTTCTCTCGTCCTTCCTCCCCTCGCCGGTGCAATCTCGTTTTATTTTAGGACATCGCCAATGCACCGTTTACATGTGTCCCTCTCCTGCCAACCACCACCTGTCATTCTAAACATGCGCACAAAGGCGCCGTTTGCCCAGAAAACAAATGACGCAAACGGTGGCGGGAATGCATGGAATTATTTAGTCATAATTGCCAATGTCGGCCCGTGCAGCAGAAAGTTCAGCCTCGCGGTATTTCCCTTTCAAAAGTCATCACAGCGGCGAGATTAAAAGGGAACGGCTTCGCAGCGCCTCCGCGGGCTGCGTGTTTAAATGAGTGCGCAGTTTAATGGTCGGAAACCTGAAAAAGGGAAGAAAGCACCTGCACACGGCGCGAGAAGTGACCGCTGCTGGCACCCACGCGCCAAGGCGCTTCTTAAATGGCATGTTCATAGCGCCTGGAGAAAGTCTTCTCGGAGCTGCCGGTGAGTGCGCCAGACCCGGCTGGAATTCTGACTTCAATTTATTAAAGACGTTCTGTAATTTAGAGAGCCGAGCGCGCGCACCTTCTACACCAGAGTCCTAATTTGAAGATAAAAAGAAGCACTATTTTAATGTGCCTTTTAGTTTGTAGACCGTGAATGTTCGTTGCTGGCCATTATAATACAGTGGCGTTTTCATCTATTTTAATTCTTGAAATGATTGGTACGTGACCGTGCAATATTGTTGAATGTGCAAAATGCACGTATGAAATGCCACGACCTCCCGCTGCCGTTTCCCCCTGCCTTCGTTCCGAACCTGTGCACGGGATTGTGAAATGACACGTGTGCACGGGATTGCGAAATGACAGCGGTGCACGGGGTTGCGAAATGACAGCGGTGCATGGAATTGTGAAATGACAACGGTGCACGGGATTGTGAAATGACACGGGTGCATGCTGCCTGTATGTGAAATGACACGGGTGCATCCTGCGTGCATGAACGAACACGTCTTTTCTGCTCGTCGTTGCCTCGTCGGCTGTGCAGTGGCCATAGGCAGGTGCAAGTCTCCTTCCTGCAAGTGAACACGTGCATTTCACGAAGCAGGCGGTGAAGGCTCTAAGGTTCATGTATTTGTATTTTATTTGTAAAGCGCTAACAAGCCCTGGGGCATCTGGGCGCTGGGACTTACATGTTACACTAGCATGTGTATACAGACAAAATTGCAGTTTACAGGCATTGAAATGGAAGCAACCAAAATAACATGAGGAAAAATGGTACAAGGCAACAGGTAAAACGAGCAAGGGTATGTGAACGATATAGATCGTAGGTGCATATGGTACAAGAATAAAGGTGAGTAATTAAGCATTTTAATTAGGATGATACTAACGTAACAGTCTACGCCTATGGAGCAGGTAGGTTCTAGACCTGCTCGAAGAACTAAGCTTTGACCTTGCTACGGAATTGCGAGAAGGGTGGTTCTTATCTTATGGCAATAGGAAGGGCATTCCATTTTTTTTGCAGCCAGGACTGGGAAGCTAACCCCACCAGCACGTTGTTGGCTAAATCCTGGGACAACAATGCAATGCGATCGTGCTTTTCTAGTTGGTCGCGCCGAGTTGTGATGAGAGAAGGTGTCGCAGAGTTATATGGGGGCCTGGTTATTTAGGCACTTATGAGTAAGTGAGAGTGATTTGAGGCCTATTCTTTGTTCAATACTTAGCCAATCTATGTTTTGTCTAGTGGAAGTGATATGCTGCTTCCTTGGAATGTTGCAGGCTGCTCTAATTGCATTGTTTTGCATAACTTGCATTTTGTTGATATTTTGTTGGGATGTACTCAAGTAGAGCGCGTTGCAGTAGTCGCGCTTAGATAAGACTAGAGCTCTTGCTACTGAAATGCAATTAGTTGTCGTCAGGTAAGGGCGGCAGGCTGTAATAAGCTTGCACGTGTAAGCGGTGGATGTTGCGAAGGTATTAGTTTGCCTTGTAAGTGAGAGTGCTGAGTCAAGATAGATTCCGAGAGTTTTCATATTCTAGGCTACTTTAATGATATCACCGTCAATGTTAAAGGATATGAACACGGTCCCTAGCTTGTTCAGTTTAGTAGGTCAACCAAGGAGGAGTAGTTCGGTTTTGTCATCGTTTAGACATAAACCATGCTTAGCCATCCAAATTTGTATAGTGCTGTAGATATCGTTCAGGGTTTTGCTGTCTGCAACGTAGTCACCAGTGATAGGCATGAGTAACTTGAGGATAGTTTCATTGTTTAAATTCACTAATTCAGATGGGTCCGAATGTGAAATACTTGGATGGGTGATAGGACGTAGTAAGGGTAGCAAGCTCTCCAGCGTGAGGTTCCGTTTGCATCTGGCCAACATAGCCGGAGCTGGAGTTTGCGTAGTGGAGGGAATTGTCTTATCAATGGGGAACATGATTAAGTGATGGTCGGTCCATGCACATGGAGTATTGGATAATACATCGATACCGCAGTGAAGGTTAGGTCAGCTAGCCAGCCTAACGTTCTACCTTTATTGTGGGTAGGGTGGTTTATGCAATGTGTGAATCCTAGCTCTGCGATTGTGTCCTTAAGGGCAGACGTCTTAGAGTTTTTAGGATCATGTAGGCCTAGATTGAAATCTCCTAGGATAATAACTTGGGAGTTACTTTTAGTATTAGCAGACAAAAGCTGTGATACATCGTTTTCATAGGTGAAGGTTGTGCCAGGGGGTCGGTAAATCAAATGCATGGTGGTGGTGGCTGTGGCAGAAGTGGATAGTTTGATAGAGAGTGATTCAGCGGAAGGTAAACCTTGCTTGTTTATCATTCTAAGCTCTAATGCTGTTTTTATGAATAAATGCAATCCCACCCCCTTTCATGGTTGACTTTCACACCTTGCCCCAATTTCCCACTGAAGTTGTGGTTTCTGGCGCCGGCGGAGCAAGGGCGAGCGCACAATGCTGGTACACCTATGGCTTAAGTGACACACGAGGTCCGAACCCTATGTGCATAGGGCATTCAACAACCAAAGTAGCATTTCGAAATCCCTGCCCATTTAATATCATTTCCAGCAAATGTCCTACCTTCCAACGCACCCTGTGCTATAGGACGCATCCATATATTTTCCCAGACCTTCTGCACCTCTTATGTCTGGGCAATTCTGGTGTAAACTGGGTATGTGGATACAGCCAGCAAAGGATATTTAAACTATTTGGGACTATACACTAAGACCTCAGATTAGGGGCCTGGAGGAAGGTTTCCACCCCCCCTCAGACCTCCTGTCCAGGAGCCAGAGTCATGACCCAACTAGGGTTTTGGGCCACCAAGGATAATCAGCAAAAACGGGTAACTTTCACCACGAAGACTGAGTCTGTGTGCCGCCTGATATCTGCTGCCATCGCTCAGTCCATGTTTTGCCAACTCATGGCTGGAGGCTGCAGCGGCATAGGGGGGGGCGGCCGTCCACTTGGGTTCCATTAAATCCAGGATCGCGGCTGCAGGCAGCCTACACGAGCCCCGCTCGGGCAGGCTGTGCACTTTGCTCCCGACACTCACCCGCTTTCTCCAGCTGGCCCTACACTGGCTGGTGTTCCTGCTGCTCAGCTCGGTGAAGGTAGAGAGTTGGACAGGGCAACCCCCAGCAGAGCTGGCAGTTGCTTCCCCAACAAATTAGGAATTTGTGGTGGCGCGATGTTGGGCAGGGCTAGTGGATGGAGGCAGAAATCCCAAAATGAAGTCCAAGTTTAAACTGTTTTGATTTCACTGATTTCCATTTCCTGTACCCTGGTCCTCCCCTAGTTCACCCAACTATTCAAATACACTTGCATTTTATGTGTGGGTAGTGCACACATTTGATGCGCACACATCATTTTGACCTTAAAAGCATGGGGGCCTAGTATAAGGGGGGGGGTGAAGAGACCAAGTGCACCCTCGGCTCTTCAGCAACAGAGAAGTAACCACAACTTAGCCCCGGAACCAAAGAGGACTTTTCACCAGCCGGGCACGGAGGGCAATGCACCCACTGCCCCTGCCCATGAGTGCAGTGTGCCCATCCTTGATAAAGTTTAACACAGTTTTCATTCAGTCTCAGGTTTTCCATTGGGGGAAAGAACATGTGCCTTAGATTTGCATGTTCATATTAGAAACTATTAAAAATTAAAGAACTAATGAAAGTCAAAATGATAAATGCCCAGACAGCGCTACGCCTAAGCACAGCTTCTGGCTGAGGGGCCGACTGCTGCAGTATCAGGTACAAGAACAAAGAGTGGTACTCAAGGGAAAAACATGTGACGATAACAAGTATATGGCGTGTGCGCTAAAAAGTCACAATGTACAAATGCTGTCTAGAAGACTTATATGCTTGTGTGTTGCGGTTGGCAACTCAATGTTTTTATTGTATTATATTTAAAAAGGGTTGCATATCTCAACGTGATCCTAAATTTAACATTCATTAAATGCTATACTTGAACACACCGGTTTTACATTTTAAAAGACAATCACCAATATGTGAGCCACAACGGGACCACCACCACGCAATTACCATATATTTTTTAGAAAGGTCTACAGAATGTGACACATTCTGCCTAGAAATATTTGAGGGCTATCCCAGACAATAGAAGAGCAGAAGACCAACTAGTTTCAGCGTTCACCCAGTGTTACGCGGACGACACGCAATTATCTTTCAGCCGACTCCTCCTCCTCGTTCATATCTGACTGTCCGCTATTCAGTCATGGTGTGCAGCAAACGACCTCTGCCTCAACGCCAGTAAGACTGAGATCATTCTCATTGGGACCCCAGGTCCCGTCTTCCCACTTTCGCTCACGGCCTGCCTCCCTTGGGTCTGCGCCCGCACCCACCTACGAGGCAAAATACCTCGGGGTCATCTTCGTCTCCACTCTCTCCTTCTCCTCGCACATCTCTGACATCTCTGAAAAGTCTAACTATCAGCTGCACCTCCTCAGAGGTACTCTACCTTTTCTCCCTTTCCCCCAGTGGCTCAATGTCTCCAGAGACCTTGTTCTCTCCAGAACTCCTGTCTCCAGTCTCTCCTGGACTATTGCAACAGCCTCTTCCTCAACCTCCCTTTTTCATCCCTGCACCCTCTGCAACGCATCCAGAACAGAACTGCAAATCCCTCCACTGGCATCCTGTGGCTGCAAGGATCAAGTTCAAGACCTTTTGGATTGTCCACAAGGCTTTCTGGGGCCTGGGACCTACCTTCTTGCAACGCTGCCTACCTAAATACTGTCCCTCACAAGCCCTCAGCTCATCTACCTCCAACCTTCAGCGAGGGAGCCGGTTCTCCAAGCAGAGGTTTGGAGAGAGCTCTGTATCCTCAGCAGGTGCCTCCCTGCCGCCCTCTGTCTTCAGCCTGACGTTCGTAAGTTCCTGAAATTCCTGAAGACCTTCCTCTTCTCCTCTTCCTTCGCTCTCTACCCTGCTAACGAGCCTCCTGCCCTCCCCATCTCTCCCTCCTCTTCCTTACAGCTTGCTGACTGACCGCCTGGTGTACCTCAGAGTCTCACCGGTCCCGGGCACCCCTTGCAGTCCTCTCGCACTTGCCTCAGGGCCCTATTCCTACCCACCTTCATTGCACTTAGAATAACGCTACAGAATGGCTCTCTCTGCACTTACCCCAGTCTCCACCGACCGGGAGCACTTGGACATCCCCCACCCTGTGACCCCCTAGGCACTTTCACAACCCAAATGCAACTTGCCTGAGGATCGTCTGTCTGTCCACCCTTGTCTTCCCCCTTAATTGCACTGGAAACCCGCAGAATTGCCGTCAGGCCTATTCGCTGTGTCGCAATTTGTTAATTGTATTTACGCACTTACTTTGCCTGTACAGACAACTATCGTCTCAGAATCTCAAGGGCTCTGAGCGACTGTTGTTTTGTCCCCTTCTTCCCACCCTGCTTGAGTGCTTTGAAACACTTTCCTGTGTATAGGCGCTATATAAATAAACAATCCCGCTACAAGTTTTGATTGAGAATCCTAATAGAGCAAAAACAAAACTATTCCAACAAGACTGGATTAGAACTAGAGACACATGCCAGAACGATCAAGATTTTAGCAATAATCCATTCCTTGATAAGAAATATAATGTTGCAGAGTTGTATTGGCTTAAGTCACCATCATCATTGCATAGACTGGATTTTTTGTGCATGAGGTTTAATGTTTGACCTCTGAAAGGCCTCCAATACAGAAGAGGAAACATTTCTAAAACAGAATGTTTGCTGCTTCTGTCAGAATTTCAAGAACAAAGAAACCTTGCGCCACTTAATAATTGACTGCATTGAGTTACAAGACACTCGCAACTCACTCGTATTTCAAGAAACTATTGCAAGACTATCACATAATGACCCCGGAATTGTTGTGGAAAATTGTCTTTGTAGGGAAATTAACGCCAATAAGACTTGCTGTTCTTAATGTTTTATATGCACTACAGTTCACCGAATAAGATGCCATATGAAACTATGAATATATATGAAAAATTAATGCAATGCATTGATAAAACATCTCATGGCCAACGCAGTCCGAATGGAACATGAACAATGTCATTGTAATGTACACTGTGTTATAAAATGAATTAATGATTTAAAATGGAATATAATATATCTCTTCTTTTAATGATGATTTAAAAAAGTTTTATACAATGCATATTTTTTATATAATGTGTATTTTTGATGAACTTTTATTTTTTGTAAAGTTGATTAAATCAGCTAGACCAATAAAAATAAATAAAATAAAAAATAAACAATACGATGCAAAGTTTGTGGCTGCTTTCGCCAGGGTCTGAGAAATGCATGTATCCACCTAATCAATATACACAAATAAATGTATCTACTGTGGCAAACAAGGAAAACACAACTAATAAAAATTCATTAAAACACTATCAGCACACAGGACAAGAGGCCGACTGAATCATACTGTTGAGATAATCGAGAGATAGTATTTGTATACAACAAGAATGCCATACAAGCATTATCACTAGTTAAAGCACAATTTTAAAGCAGTCCAAATAAGGTACACATATGTCACAATGATAGCCAGAATGGTCTTACGCATAGAATTAATGTGGCAGAGAAATAAAGAAAGAGCGGAAAAAAACCAATAATGCAGTAAAAAGATTACAGGATCCAGTTCGGGACTATGTAGCAACTTGTCCTATCTGTGTCCAGACTCAGACTCAGATGGAATGTAAGCGGTCAGTGGGACAGTGCATCCCTTGTCAATGCCTCCTCATCCTTGGCACACCATTGCCACAGACTTTACTGTGGACTAACCACCATCTAATGGGTTGACATGTATAATGGTGGTAGTGGACTGCTTTTCCAAACTGGCGCACTTCATACCCTTAACCGGTCTTCCCATAGCCCCTCAAATGGTGAAGATTTTCTTTTTCCCACATTTATTGATTGCATGGTTTGCCTGTCAAGATTGTCTCTGACAGAGGTATGCAGGTTACATCTCGTTTTTGGACGTCTCTGTTCAAATTCGTTGGAATTAACGCTGCCGTCAGCTCTGGAGATCATCCCCAAACTAACGGGAAAACGGAACGCACTAACCAGACGCTGGAGCAATAACTTTGTTGTTTTACTGGGGGGATGCAGTCTAGAGTGAGTATCTACTCATGGCTGAGGTGGCTTATTACAACACAGCCTAATCAGCTACTGGAATAAGTCCCTTTTTCTGTTGTATGGGGTTTCATCCAGACCTCTTGCCCATGTCTTCTGTCTCTCCCGGAATTGTGGTTACCAGCACAGCATTTGTGCCCAGATTGCAAGAACATACACCGTCAAGTGACACCCCACCTGGAGTCCGCCTGGACAGCTGTCAAGAAGTCAGATGGTTAATGCCGATTGGTGGAACCCGGTTATCAAGTCGGTGAGAAGTTTTGGCTTTCAACTAAGCATTTACCCCTGCATAGTGTCCCACAGAAATGTGCTCCTCGTTTTGCGGGTCCTTTCTGAATCCATCAGTGTATTTCTTCTGTAGCTTTCCATCTCCGTTAATCTGCTGCCAGTATGATTCAGCCTGTTCTCCACGTCTCTCTGTTGAAGTCTTTTCGACCTGATTCGTATCAGCGTCGCCGGCCACATCCCTGTCTGCTCTTGGTGGAGAGTGCCCCTGAGTACGAAGTTGCAGACATTTGTGATTCCAAGCTCTACCATGGCCGTCTTTACTATCTGGTGTCCTGGAAAGGTTATGCTGCTTGTGACAATTCCTGGGGGCCTGCTTCTGGTGTCCACGCCCCTTGTTTGAATAGCAGTTTCTACCTGCATTTTTCTTGGAAGCCTGGCACTACTTAAGGTCCTTGAGTGGGCAGCATGTCACAGTGCTTACCCGTTCAGCCCATCGTGCCTTCTTTCCATGGCAGGCCCGCTGGTGGTTGCACAACTGTTCTTTTTGGCGTTTCCTGCTGGTTGGCCCTCAGGCACTGGGGGCTGCCATCTTGGCCACAATGCATCTGAGCTGAGAACCCGACGGCCGTCTTTCGTGCATACAAGGTACATGCAGTGTGGGTCATTGCTATAGGCAACCCATGTGCCGGCGCGCTGATTCCATTGGACGCCACACTCAATAAGAGGATGGCGGGCACCAGCCTCGGCGCGCTGCATTCTCTTTCTGTCTAGAGGTAATGCTGCTCAGCTCCTGCTCAGATTTTGTTCCAGTTAAGCCATATTGTTTCTACTATGCTGCCTGGACCAGTGTCCTGGAGCCAGTCTTACTCCATTCTGCCCTACTTTCCTGATCTTGCACATTTCTGTACTGTGGTGCTGGGTCATCATCGACCCTCTTGCCTTCTCGATTAACTTGCCTTCCCTTTTCTCTTGCTCTCTTTGCTACTGTGGCCACTGGGAGGAGTTGGGAATGAAACTCAGACACAAGGGGTTTAAGTTTTGGTCAAAAACTTGTATTAAAATACTCTGCTCTAGAGGAGTTTCCGTACCTAAAACCAAAACAAAGGCTTTGTGTCATGACCACTGCTTCCAAGGAGTCAGGACCAACCCAACACCCTTGGAAGCAGGCTCATAACATATACCATCGGCGCCAGCAAGTCCCAATGGGGACCTTTTGGACCCTGTCCTGGCACCGGTGGTGCCAGGCTCATAAAATGGACCAGTCCCGGCACAGGAAGCGCCGGGCTCATAACAAGTGTGAAAGTGCTTGGGTGGACCTACCTGCAGCAGACCATGCTGCTTACTTACCAGCAGAATGATGTTTCATTCTCTTCTGGCAGGGACTACTTTTTCTTCTGGGTGGGGCAGGCACCACTCCCTGGATCATTGATGCTGGAACCCTTCTGGAAGCAGGAACTCTTTTGCCTGGGCGAGGCTGTGGAAGGAGACACCTAAGCACTCCTGTGGGCTATTTAAACCACACCCGATTGGTGCAACGTGCTTCGCGTTATTCTTCATCTGCAGCAGGACGCTCACCGTGTCAGCTCCAGGGAATCTTCAGCTCCGGATCCTGTGAATAAGAAAATTACCTGCTGGAACCAATCTGCAGTCTTCAGCAACTCCTGCAAAAACAAAAGGCACAGGTTAGGCAAAAGCAAGGTTGGCGCTCCAACTTACCCGATCCATCGGCAGCATCCAAGGCGTTTTTCCTGCATTTCTCGTCCGGCATCGGGCCTGCAAAGACAAGGAACATTGGTTACTAACGCTTAGTTGCAAAACGACTTACCTGCGTTACGCTCGCCCCAACTCTGCTCGCGCCGCATTCCATCACCTGTAAAGACAAAAAGAGACATTAAGGTGCATTCTACAGCCCTAGAGCAGCCTTTCTTCTTATGTGCCATCCTATTCTCCATCTTCTTGCTTCGTTCATTGCCACGAACCGGGAGGGCATCTTCTTTGGCACCGGCAGCAACTGAAAAGGAAAAAGACATAGACATTAAAAGAGAGCAATCTAAAAAGAACTTTAATACTTACAAGTCACGCTTGTGCAGCAAACGGCGGCATCGCGCTCAAATCACCCTCTGCAATCAAGAGGCTGAACTCAAATCCAGTGAAGTAACTGGACCCAGCGCCCCTGCACAAGACGCAGGATGGAGAGCCCGGCATTCACCTATTTAAGGTGAGCGCGACTACAACCCAGTACCACAGGGAGAGAGGGAGAGAGGGGCTTGGAATTTCTCCCAACCTTCCAGCCACTAATACCTAGATTTTCTACTTGCAGACACCTCACCCTTCAGGTCAAATTTTCAGTGAAGAAGGGGCCTAATCCGGGAGCCAAACGAATCCTACGCCTAACGCTGAAGACGGTTTCACCGCCCAGTCAAGACCCGCGCCTCCGAGGGAATCAGGTGAGTGTTACACTTTGTCTGTGGTCAGAATGTCCAAAATAAGACAGCCTGTGTCCAAACTTCTATTCTGACCCTCATATTTGAATAAAGCAATTCTAAAGTGGAAAGGAAAAATGTCTTTGGCCTTCAGTGATGTATAAATGTTCAATAAGAAAATGCGTACCTCAAACACTAAATGTTTCAAATGATAGAGTTCCTTGCTCCAGAGGGTGATTCCGTTCCCTTGGATTTCTTTTCACTCTGGTTTCCTTTCAGGATTATAAGTCTCTTGAGCATCAATACGACTGACGCACAAAACAACTTGACTTTGGGATTTTGCCGTGTTAGGATACCTGGTGTACCAGGTTTCTTTTAATATTTTAATATATTTCCTCTGTCTGTTCCTGATGTGCTCTGATCAGGACCCAGTGAGTTAATTGCAGTTTACACTTTATTCAACTTAATGCCTGATGTGCTTTCCTGTCAGGGCTTACTCATAAAGACACATGTTCACAATTAGCATTGTGAGAAACCTGAGGGCGTTCTCACAAGTAGTCCCCGGGGATCCATTTTCAGGTGGCCAAGGAAGGGCCATCGCTCTTGGATCCCAACCTTGCGGGCAGACAAGCGAGGGAGGATCACCTCGGCAGGGGGTCCTTGCAGACTAAGGGGAGAACGGCGAAGGAGAGACATGGTATTCCCCCGTTCCTTGCCCCAATGCATTCTACCTACTCTCTTTGTTCATGGGATATTGTCACCCAATTCCCATCCAGTCCCTTAACCCTCCCTCACCAAAAGGGAAGATACAATCTTGCGGACATCTAGAGAGCCCAAGCCCTTTTTCAACTCTTAACACTAACCTTGTCTCTCCTTCCTAAAAAGACCTTGAAGATATACTGAGAACCCACTTTATTCCTCCCATCTATCCCCCTCCAGTAAACAAGGTGATTTATCATCACTCCCTTACCTTAACAGGCCCCAACAAGTCCACACACCTAGTACTGAAAAAGAGGAAGAGACAAGTTCAGGCTCCTTCTGTCTGTCCGGGGTATTTCCAATCACACCCCATCTACCCCTCCCCATTTTAAAGAGTACGGGGATGAGGAAGATGTGATCGGGAGCAATGATGATTACCCATGGAAACAACATAGACATAGTGAGGCTTAGCATCTAACACCCTTGAATTGTCCCACTAATAGAGCCAGGCAAGGGCAGGAACTTTTTTTCCAGCTGTGCATACCTGACTCCAGTTGACTCTCACCTGTAGTATAAAAAGGGTGGTTCTGCCAGATCATTGAGCGAGCTGGGGTTGGTTGCTGGATGGAACCATGAGGCCAAGGAGCAGAAAGCTTCAAGGAGAGGATCCCAGAAGCACCAGTGGAGTGTGGGATGCTGAGACGCTGGCCCGGTGTGTGCAGTGCTGCAGCTTGGCGAGGGGGCCATGTCTCCGGGAAGCCGGAGCGGGACGGAAGGGAGTCTATCGGCCTTGTTTAGGCCAGTGCTTGTTCCCCTGAGACATGTGCGGGTCCCAGGGGTATCTGAGGGGCAGGTGGTGAGACCCTGACCTCGGCCCACACCCATTTGACCTGCTCGCCGGCGCCGCGCTACAGTTGGTGAGGTTTATGAGACAGAGAGAAACTCAGTAGTGTGCCAGTGGCTGTAGCGGGAGCAGGAGCGTTGACAAAACTGAACAGCCCGGTGAGCGAAATCGATGAAAGAAAGCAAAACAAGGAAAAAGGTAAAGCAAAGTGAAACAAGCGAAAGCTCGAAAGCGGTGAAAGAAAGCAAAGCAGAATGACAGAAAAAGTGCGCTAGAGGCGAGGAAGTAAAGAGAGACAGAGAAAGTGCACAGGTAGAGTGGAAACAGCCAAGAGGGGCTGCAAGAGACCCGAAAGTAGGGAGAGGGATGCCAGAAACCTGAAACTGAGAGAAACAGCAAAGAGATAGAGAGAAGGAAAACGATCAGTCAAGAGAGGGTGAAAGTACCCCGAAAGTGATAAACAGGGTGGAAGCGACCCGAGAGAAGTAAAAACAAGAGCAAGAGGCACCCTAAAGAGAAAATGAAGGTGCAAGAGAGCACAGTGAAAAGCAAAGAGAAGTGCGCAAGAGGCAGAAAATGGTGCAAAGAAGGTGCACGTGTGCACCACAGGAAAAGAAAGTGTGCAGGAAGCAAAGTTAAGTGAAAAAGGACAGAGTGACAGAGGCACAGTAGAGGAAAAGGTGCCAGACAATAAGGGGAAGGGTAAAAGGTCAGAGTGGTTGTGCCTCGCAGGAGCAAAGAACCCAGGGTTCTCTCAATGACCCCCATGAAAGAATTGTACAGTGAAAGATACATCCTGACAACAGGAACTTTTTTTTGTTTGCTGAACTGCGTAAAGAGGGGCTTAGGCTTGGGGGAGGGAACCCTGAGAGGCCTAACAGGAACTGTGTCTTTTTGTTTGGAACTGGAAAGATTGAAGCTTGGGGAAGGGAGCCCCAAGAGACCCGAGACATTGTTAACTCTATTCACTTGCTGCAAGAGCCCTACGTGGTTCCAAGGGCACCCCTTTTGAGTTGAACTGGCAGAACTATACCTATTGGTAAGACTACCTGAAACCAGATGCAGTTTACATTTCCTTTTTGAGTCACCATTTTCCCTTTAAGAAGATCCCCTATCCCATTTGGTTTACGAGTGAGGGCAAGCATAGGTTTGGACACATACAAACTTTGGGTTTGGGTTTACGGCCATCAACGGCCCTTAGAAGCATCAGTTGAGGGAACAATCTCCTTAGAGGTAGGGCCAAATAGGCATTGCACCAACCCCACAAAGTTTGATAATAAAGGTTTTTAAACTGTTACTTCTGAGTCTGTGTCTCTGTTGATACCATGCCTGTCTCACAGCATCCACCTAGTACACTCTTCTGCCAGAGACTTCCTTTCATGAACACTCTTAAAACTTGCTTCTGCCTGGTATACTCTCCTGTCTGGGCTTTCTTACATAGGGTTTTCTTTATACTTTCAAACTTCCTGGTATACTCTCCTGCCAGGGTTTTTGTTACATGTGTGCTTTCTTGCACTTTCAAAAATACCTTCAAATTGCCTGGTATACTCTCCTGTCAGGGCTTGCTTATGGGGACGCTGCACAAATTTCCAATACTGATATTATCTTATATTAGCTTCTTCTGGTATCGTATCTGCCTGGCATTCCATTCTTCTAGGACATCCTTCACTCGTGTATACCATACACTCTCTGAGAAACTCATGGTGGCAACAAATAAGACAGACACAAGTGATCACAGTTCAAGGGTGTTTATTGAACAACGAATGCTGTGTGCAGGTAGGGAAAATACCTAATCAAAACCTAAACCTAAATTGGGAGCAAGTTTCGACCATCAAATAAAAAATAAGGCACTCCTAGTGGCGTTGTGTCAAAATAAAAAGGTCTATACTAAGAAACCTATTGCCAAAGCCTCACAACTAACACAAAAGGGGGGTGGCATAGTTCTGAAGAAAAGAAAAATGTGTTCTCAAATAATATGTCTCCCTTCCCAACATTTTGGACACAGGGTAAGATGGGAGCTTTGAGCACAGTACAGTCTCGGCTTTCCCAGCATGAGACAACAGTTCTAATGGCAGTTCTCAGGACCGTTCATGGCCAAGTCTCGTCTCCTTAGACAGTCTCTAGCCTTTGGGGCCTGATCTGTTCAAATAACAAAAACAAAAGCTCCTTTAACAAATGAAAGTTTGTTTCTAAAGATCGCTGGGTGACGGGGTCTCCCCTGGATCCCCCTCTTCTGGTCACTGACCCCTCTCAATTGTTTACCACAGTTTCTCGTAGGGTGATGGTTTCACCCCTAAGTACCCCTCTTCTGGGCGCTGTCCCTTCTCAATTGTTTATCCCAGTTTTACTCAGGGTGATGTCTTCACCCCTGGGTCCCTCTCTTTTGGGCGCTGACCCTTCACATATCGTATTACAAAATATATCACAGTTCCTTTATCATTCAACTATGGATGATAGCTTCACCCCAGGATCTCCCTCGGTCGGGCTCGGACCCCTCTTTACTTCCAACATTCTCTTTCACACAGCTTTACTGTTTGTGGGATTCACTTCCCTTTCTTTTACAGCGCTTGTAGATCAAAGTCTTTCGATTGTACGCCCATCTAGTACTTGTAGTTTCTTGCATATGGGGCTTCACCAGAGTCTCTCGAGTTAGCACACACATGGTGCCACTTTCCCTCTGCAGCTGGTCTCCCCTTCACACTTAACAGTTCATTCAAAGTTCATCAGTTCTGGTTCACAACTTGCCACTTTGTGATTCTCACTCATCACAGCCTTGTGCTTATTGGTTCTCCCCACAACTCACCGGTTGTGTTGAACCGCTTGGTTTTTGGCTTCTCTGCAGTCAAGGCCGGTACCAGGGATGCAGGAGCTTCCCTTCGCTCCTGCTTATCGGCATAGGCTTGCCCACTGTACCGTTGACATCTGCTGCAGGATACGTGTGCTATTGTTCGTGGTGTTAGGCCCTCTTCCACAAAGGCCTGGGAGAAAAGGGAAAGGTCACTTCTCTCCACGCCACCCTCTCGATTCCTGCCACCTTTCTCCTTCTCTTGAACTGCTGCGTGGCAGCAGTCTCGGCATGCTGTCTGCTGTACTCGCCTTACTCCTCCTGTGCTCTTTTCATACCTCTCAACCTTTTTTGATACCAAGGCGGGTGAAAACCCAGAAAGGCCATAAACATAAAAGTAGGACTGCCGTAAAAACATGAAACGGCAGTCCTACTTCTATGTCGCTGACCTTTTACGGGAGGGGGGTGGGGAGGAATGCTCCCAGGCACAATCCTCTCATTGCAGGAGAGCGCCAGGGAGGGGAAGGGGGAGGAAATGGGGGCGTGAAAAGCATGACACTTGCTTTTCACGCCTCCATTCGTGCAGGAAGAGTCGCGCCGGGACCCGATTTCGGGATCTCGAAATCGGGTCCCGGCAAAAATATGAATCGTAGCTCCCACCTTTGCCAAGGCGGGTGAAACAGATGAGCTGGCGGGTGGGCGGGTGTGTAGATGCTTTGGCGGGTGACACCCGACAAAAGCAGGTGAGTTGAGAGCTATGTCTTTTGCTCCACCGTTTATCCCTATGGGGAAAGGAAAGGACCGTCAGGCGTGTGTGATTCAGGTTAATTCCCTGACTTTGCCTGATGCCAGGGTTGGGACTTATCAAATAGACGGGTTTTACTTTAGTCTGTTCTCTTGGATGTGTGAAGATGTTTGTGTCGGAAGAACAAGTTACTCTCTTACCTGGTAATGTTCTTTTGATGGGATGGTCTGACGACGTATTCCATATCTATGACAGGTAATCACCACAGCTGTGCTGCTTCGGAACATTTTCGCCGTTTGCGTCCTGCGTCGATACGCTCTCCTCGAGGGCCTCCATCGAGCCAAAGTCACCGGATGTTATAAGTAGGACGCACAACGCCCGTAGCCTCAGTTGTAGTTTTTTCCTCAGAACGTGTGGCACCAATAATCTGCCAGCATGACCACAGAAAGCCTTGCGGAAACGTAAGCTGCAATCGCATAAGAAATTCTGTAGCGGGGCAGGTAGAGAGGGAGCGATATGAAATATGTCGTCGGACTATCCCATCGAAAGAACGTTACCAGGTAAGAGAGTAACTTGTTCTTCGAGGGGATTGGGTCCTCGGACGTATTCCATAACTATGACAGACTCCCAAAGCAGTACCAACGTATGGAGGAGGGAAAAGAATTTAGAATATATAAATTTAGAATGCCCAATTAAATTGCAGAGTAAAGGACCGCCTTGCCAAAGGCCAGATCCTGCCCATGGATAGAATCTAGGGAGTAGTGTCTTACAAAAGTATGGACCGAAGCCCATGTGGCTGCTTCACAGATGTTACGAATAGGAACACCCCTCTGCAGGGCAGTAGAGGTACCCATAGCCCTAGTAGAATGGGCCCATAAGCCTGCCAGAGGGTCTTTACCCACCAAGCGGTAACGTTCAGAAATTGCCAAGATAATCCATCTAGACAAAGTCTGCTTAGTAACAGCTTGTCCCAACCGCCTTCCAGCCTAACCTATAAAGAGCTGATCGTCCACTCTGACCCGGGACATGCGTGAAATATAGAAACTTAAAGCTCTCCTAGGATCCAACCTATGGAGCCTCTCCTCTTCCTTACCAGGATGCGGAGGAGGATAAAATGCCGGTTAGAATGACCTTCTGGCCTAAATGAAATTCTGACACCACTTTCGGAAGAAAGGAAGGACGAACCCTAAGGACAACCCTGTCCTTATGAAACACCGTGAAGGGTGGCTTAACAGAAAGTGCCTGCAACTCACTCACTCTGCGAGCGGAAGTAACCACAATTAAAAATACAGTTTTAAGGGTTAACGGCCTCAAAGGACAAGAATTTAAAGGCTCAAACGGAGCACCCATAAGGAATTTCAGAACAAGGTTCAAATCCCAACCGGGCACCTGGAAAGGTGACGGTGGAAACACATTAGTGAGTCCTTTCAGAAACTGAGAAATTAAAGGAATTTTGAAATAAGAACACTCCTCAGACGAGCGCTTAAATATGGACAGTGCTGCCAGGTAACCCTTAACGGTACCCACTTGCAGGCCCTTGTGGGCTAACAAAAGCAAAAAAGACAGAACCACAGGAATTTCACATGAAAAAGGATCCACATTCTTAACCCTGCACCAGTCACAGAACTTTCTCCAACGACAACGGTACAGGGACTTTGTTGCAGGCCGTCTGGCCGAAAGCAACACCTCCATCACATCTTCAGGGAGGTCCCAATCCTTATACCTCAACCTTTCAGAAGCCAACCGTGGAGGTTGAGGGATCTGACCTCTGGATGGAGAACCTGACCCCCCCTATCCCATGAGAGCAGATCGTCTCGGTAGGGAAGACGGCGTGGAGGGCAGATGGACAAGTCGAGAAGGTCCGGGTAACAATCTCTCCGGGCCCATGCCGGAGCAATGAGGATCATCCAGGAACCAAACCTCCATAACCTCTGCAGCACTTGCGGGATGACGGGGACTGGAGGAAACGCGTACAGCAGTGGGAAGGACCACTCCACCACGAACACGTCCCCTAAGGCTCCTCTTGGAGGAAATTCCCACAAGCAGAACCTTTCGCACTTCTGGTTGACACTGGAGGCGAAGAGATCCACTCTTGTGGGGTCCCCCAAAGTGCAAAGATCCCCAGGAGAATCTCATGAGCCAGCTCCCACTCGTGAGAGATTGCGCTCTGCCTGCTCAGAGTGTCCGCCGTCTCGTTTTAGACTCCGACCAGATGAACTGCCGAGATCGAAATTTCCTGCTGGATGGCCCAGAACCAGAGCTGCATCGCCTCCCTGCACAGAGGAAGTGACCTTGCCCCCCCTTTTTGTTGAGGTAGTGCATGGCCACTGTGTTGTCCATCAGAATCAGGACATTCTTTCCTCGCATGGTCGGCAGAAAAGCCTTCAAAGCAAGCCTGACGGCCCTCAGCTCCAACAGACTGATATGGAGTCTGGACTCAGATGGAGACCAACGACCGCTGACTGTCAACTCGTTGGCATGAGCTCCCCATCCCGTGAGGGATGCGTCCGTCACGATCGTCACCTCCAGCCAGGGTAGCGAAAATAGAGCCCTCCTCATCAGATTGCCTTCTACGGCCCACCACAGAAGATCCTGGGCGACCAAGGGCGGCACCTGAACGGGGTCCGACATCCTGCCGGAGGACTGTGACCACTGCATCTTGAGAGCCCATTGCAGAGATCTCATCCGCAGCCTGGCCTCTGGCACCAGAAGAATGCAGGATGGCATGAGGCCGAGCAACCTCAAGAACTTGAACGCCGGGAGACTCTGGGCATGTTGAAACTTGTGCACCATCTGCTGAATGTGATGAGCCCTCACCTGGGGAGGGAAACACTGCCCCAGGGACGTGTCGAGCACTGCACCAATGTACTGGAGCCGCTGCGTTGGCGTCAAGTGGAACTTCTTTAAGTTGAGGGAGAAGCCCAGCTTGTGAAGGGAGTGGCAGGTGACGGACAGATGATCCAGGACTTGCTCGGGAGAGCGCGCCCTGATCAACCAATCGTCCAGGTAGGGGTAGACGTCAATCCCCCCTTTCCTGAGATACGCTGCCACCACCACCATGAGCTTGGTGAAAACCCTCGGGCGGAGGTCAATCCGAATGGCAGGACCCGAAACTGAAAGTGCGAGTCACCAACTGCGACCCTCAGGTCCTTCTTGTGCTTGAGATGGATCGGCATATGAAAGTAAGCGTCCTTAAGGTCGAGAGACACCAACCAGTCCTGAAGTTGAAGGGTCTGGAAGACTTGAGAGAGAGTAACCATTATGAACCTGACCTTCCTGAGGAGCTTGTTCAAACCGCGCAAGTCCATGATGGGTCTCAATCCTCCGTCTTTCTTCTAAATCAAAAAATAAGGGGAATGCCATCCCTTGTTCCTCTCCGCAACAGGCCCCAGTTCTATGGCACCTTTCTCCAGCAGGGATTTTATTTCCTGCGCAAGGAGCGGATCCGGACTCCTCAAAGAGATTCCCTGGTGGATTGTCGTGAGGCCTCTGCCGGAAAGGAAGACAGTAGCCATGGTCTATGATCTCCAGAACTGAATCTCTGGATTCTGCACGCCATTCTACAAGATTCTGCGCCAGCCTTCCTCCAACCGGCGAACCATGGGACATGGCCTCATGACTGAGCTGAAGCGGCTGCAGCATTGCCTGAGGGTAAAGAGGCAACTGCTCGAGCGGCCTTGGCACCTCGTGTACCTTGTTTTCCACCTCTGGTACTCCTACGGTTGCCCCTTTGACTTGCTGCTCCTCTCGATCTACCAAAGGATGAGTAATATCGAAAGGAACTTCCCCCTCCATTGCTGTCCCCTAGGACGAAAAGGGGGAGGTTGGCGAACTGTAGCGGTCAATGACTTTGCTGCAGCTTTGGAGGTCTGCAACCTCTCAAGGCTCTCGTCAGCTTTACTGCATGTTGAGAAGCCGGGCTTGTACATCAGGAGCAAACCCCGACTTCTGCAACCACGCAAATCTGCGCATTATGGTGTTCGTCTACATTGGACTGGCTGACGCAATCTGCCATGTACAGACCTGACTGAACGGATTCACACATGGCATTCTTGCCATCCTGAACAAGAGCAAGAAAGCCATCCCGTTCCTCCCCTTCGGGAATGTGTTCAGCCGCCAAAGAGACACAATTCCACAGAGTATGAGTGAAACGTGCTAAGGCACACACGGAGTTGGCTGCCTGTAAAGCCATACCCCCTGAAGAAAACACTTTCTTCGCCCAGCCATCAAAACGTTTGTCGTCCCTATCAGGAGGGATGGTAGGGTGCGATGCCTGTTTTGCCGGGCCATAGCCGCCTGCACCACCAAACTCTCCGGAGTGGGGTGCGTAGTCAAGTAGCTGGGGTCGCTACTGGCTGGACGGTATTTTTTCGGCAAAGACTTGCTCACTGCCGGGAGATTCTCTGGAGCAGTCCAAGCCGCTGCCACCCTTCTTTGCAAGGCCATATGGAATGGCAGTACCGGGTCAGTTGGGGGACCTTGGGTCAAGGATATCTGTCAGGTCATCCTGCAGAAAATCCAACGGTGGCACAGACCATCCCAAGTATTCTGTTACCCTCCACATAAGGCGCCGGTACGAGGACTCGGCGTGTGTACCAGGCTCAGGCCTACCGAACTTAACCTCCGGAGAGGTGTCCAGACAACTGGTGTCATGCAAGGACTGATGCAGGTCTTCTAGCTGGATATGACCAGACATGAGTTCGTCAGGAACCTCTTCAGGAATTATACCTTCATCAGACCCTTCATCCACCGCAGAGATGTAATCCAGAGGCTGGAATAAATCCCTGGATAAGGGCACAGAAAAAGGCTCGAATACAGGCCTTACTGACTTCTGCAGAGTTTCCACCGGTCTCCGGGGCACCTCCGAAAAATCCTCCTCGAAAGGTGCTGAGGGCGTCAACGGAATCAGCATCGATGGCTTCCTCGGAGGCGGAGCCTCGAGAGAGTCCTTCGACGGTCTCGGCGCAGAAGGCGTCAACGTCTTCATCGAAAACCTCACAGGCTTCCGACAGTCTCGATGGCATCGAGGACCGGGACCTGGAGCGGGCATGGCTAGAGCGATCCACCTTGTCTGACCGGTACCTCGAAGGTTCCCAGTGATCGCAACGACCGCTCGAGCCCAAAGGCGTGCAAACAGTTTCTCTAGCATGTTCCCTGCCGGCGTCTTTCAACAGCACAGATGGAACAGAGCCCTGCGACTGAAAAATCGCCATCATCTCCTTACGGAATGAATCCCATTCCACAGGAGTGGAATGCTTGGTGGGACAAGCAACCCGCCGACGGGCGGAGTCCTCGGACGAGGACAGGGAAGGCGACCGATGACGGCACTTCCTTGAGTGCCTCGAAGAGGCAGAAGAATGGTGGGACCCGCTCTGGGACCGAGATCCCCTGGAATAGTCAATCGAAAGCCCAGTGGATTTCAACTTCCGGGGCTTGGACACCTTACCAACAGAAAGCTTCTTCTTACGCACCTGCAAGGCCTTCGAAGTTAACGCCTTGCAATCGTCCGTGGCGTGGTCCTCTCTGAGGCACCAGAGGCAGGCGTCATGCGGGTCCGTCAGTGACATCTTGGAACCGCAGTCCCGACACTTCTTGAAACCCGCCCGCGGGGTAGAAGAAGACGAAGACATCATGGAAATCTTCACAAACAAATTGGTTCGAAGAACCGATAGAACAACTCAGAAGAACCGAGGCGTGTCGAGATCTCCAAAGCGAACATGTTCGCGGAAAAAACGGAACTGAGGCTACGGGCGTCGTGCATCCTACTTATAACATCCGGTGACGTCGGCTTGACGGAGGCCCTCGAGGATAGCATATCAGCGTCATCGACGCAGGACGCAGACGCTGAATATTTTCTGAAGCAGCACAGCTGTGGTGATTACCTGTCATAGATATGAAATACGTTGGAGGACCCAATCCCCTCGAAAAGTAGGGGGGCGTTAATGAATTTGAATAGTCTACGGCATATGATGGGGAAGGTTTGTGAAATGGACGAGAATGACCGGGAGGAAGAAAAGAACATATGGGACTGTGGGGACGACAGTGTTCTGTCATAGTAGATTGGGTGTTCGGAAGATGACAATCAGAGGGACGGGATTGGTAGGGTTTGTGGGGCAAATGGAAATGACTGGGATTATTTGTATGATATAGGGACCAGAGGGCATTGAAAGAATGACCGGGTTTATGCGGGTATGGCACGGGACTATAGGGGTTTTGGGAGAGACGGTTTCTGATTGGGACAGGGTTTGATATCTCAGGGAACAGGTTATATAGAGGGGTCAGTGGATTTGGGTAAGAGAGATTAAATGGGAAGACAAGGAGCAGATGTGGCACAGCCCATAAAGGTCTCAGGGATCTTACTGTGCTCATCTTCTCCCCTGGTAACATACCGCATCTCACATGGGGCATTCCCCTGAGCATAACCCCAGGTGCCCCTATCTAGGTGATCCTCCCTCACTCGTCCACCCTCATTGTTGGGATCTGAGAGCGCCAGCCCTCCCCTGTCCACCTGAATAAGGGTTTACCAAGGTCTACCTGGGAGAACACCCTCGGGTTTTTCACAACACACAGTTTTAAGTCTCTTGTTCTGATTACTTTTCCTCTTTTATAACAATGTTAACTTGTACGAATTCTTTCCGGGGCTGTTTTGTTCATTAACGTTGGCATTTCTGCGATACGCCCCAGTGTCCCTGCTTCCCTTCCATGGACTTGCCAGTGGTTTCTGGCATATTTCGTCTCTCCCGCGATAAGCCGGCAGCAAGCATTCAATGTCTTGTTTGCCACTTCTGTTTCCCGGTTCTCTGCTCTTCGCAGCACCTGCAGGTCCTCCGGCGTCTTCCCGAGCTTTGGTAAGGTGGAAGCGACCTCCGAACACCTGCATATACTCAGAAGCTTTCTCTCGGCTTCTTGCGTCCCTGCAGCTCATTCTGCCTCACCGTCTGCTTCCTTTCTCCTTCTTGATAAGCCGGTTTGCTCCAAGGAACGCCTTCTAGTCCCTCAGTCTCTCAGTTGCTTCTGAGAGATGCAGTCTTCTCCTGCCAGCAGCTCTGCTTGGTCAGCTGCTTCAGCTGTTCACATTTCCCCACTATAAGCAAGCGCTACTAGCATCTAAAGCGCGTCTTGTGCTGTTGGCCTTGGGTGATCTGTATTACTTGATCCCTCTTGCTGGTCCCATTATTCTCATGCTTATGGGAATAGAAGTCCGTTCTTGAGGACTTGCATATGTACTTTGAAAACCACTAAGAACGTTTGCCCAAAGACAAGTCTGTTTTTGATGGTTTGTATACAGATCTGGGGAAAAGGTTTTCAACACTATTCCTAAGTGGATGATAGAAGTTGTAACAATATGCCATTAAAGCATCATGCACGTCTGGGACATCCTCAGAAGATAAAGGGGATACCACATCTCATCTAATGATGCCATGACACTTCCCCAGAGGTTGTCTCCCCCCATGTGATCCTTCCTCATATAGCCTCCCCGAGGGTCAGGATCAGGTAGTGGCTGCCGTCCCCTGTCCACCTCAGGGTAGGTCAGAGCTGTCAAAGGAGAGGTGACACCAGTGGATCCATCACACCACCCACGCTCATTGCTTTGCACAGTCTGGCATCACGTAACTCGTGGGCGGTCCTTCCTTCATGCTGCTGGGAAGCTGCTTCCTGTTCTTAGCCAGTGTTCATTTTCTGGCGTTGAACCCCTCGCTGCAAAACACTGGAACCGGACGATGCCCGTTTCCTACAATACCCTGGATCGACAACAAAGTCAACACTCTGGTATGCTGCAGTCACAAGGGCTCACCTTGATGGTACCCGGGGCACTGCCAAGCCTGAGCATAGACGCTGGCTGCGAGGCTGCTTGCTGCAGTAACAGTTGAATGTACCCAGACATTGCTAATCCTGAGCACAGCTACTGGTTGACAGGCTTCTTGCTGCATTTTGTGAAGAATCCTGCGGATCTCTCACTGAAACCCTACCTAGAGTCTCCTCCCAGGTTGCAAGGAGAGGGCAGATGCTGCCTGAGCCCAGCCCTGAGGTGGTGTACTGCGGGAGGATCACCTGGGTGGAGACAGGGCAGAGGTAGCAAGGAGATTCCATGGGACGAGACACTGTATTTTTCCTCTGAAGGGGATATTCTTACCACTATGCCTGAAGAGGTTATGGCTTATTGTCATTTTAATATCTCTCAACCCCCTGTTAAACCTAAAGTGGTAACACCCAAAGAAAGAATCTTTTTTTAAAATTATTATTCCACTCAGGGCCAATGTGGGCACCTGTCCATTAGAGATCTTAATCCGTTCATTTTGTTTAATATATGTCCAAAAGTTTCAGGCTCTGGGGGCACCATTGGGCTCTGTAGTCTTACTTTAAAATGGACAAAACCTCCCCCCAGTCTCTGGCAAAGTGGGGTAAGTTGTTATTCAAAGCGTACATTGCCCACTCCAACGCCACAAAGTCCCAATCCTTGCAGAGCCAATCTTGGAGTGCGGGAATGGCTGCCCTGTTCCAGCGCTGCGCTATGAGCTGCATCGCTACTAAGGTTAGCAAAGTCCAGGCCTTCTGCCGTCCCCTGCCTTCTCCCTCCATAGTCCCTTCGTCTAACCCCAATAGTACCTCCTACGGTGTGTGAGAAACCTGAAGGTGTCTTACTTACTAGTCCCTGGGGATCTGTCATCCATGTGGTAATGACACAACCATCGCCTTTGGATTCAGACCCTGGGGGTGGACCAGTGCGGGAGGATCACCTGGGTGAGGGGTCTTCAGGGAGTGGGGGTGAGACAGCCGACGGCTAGATGTGGTATTCCCCCCTTTTTTGTTCATTTACCCCATCCTATTTTGTAGTATATTCCGAAATCCCAACTCCCCACCCCTTTTAACGCAATCACTGGCCCGAGGAAGAGGGTGACAGAGTACCCAGACAAACTCTCTTACATTGTAGTGGACATGTCCCGTTAATTGGGTCAGGCAAAGTCAGGCACTTTAAGTGCATACACCGGATACCAGTTAGACTCAGTTCACATGAATAAAAGGCAACACCTAAAGAGACACTCTGAGCAAGGCGGAACACGAGCGTAAGCAGGGCTTCCGGGACGAGGGCACACCTAATGAAGCAGAGCAACAGACTAAGGGACAAGAGCAGCGGGCCGAAAAACCCAAGGGTTCCCTGCTGGAGGTCGTTGGCTCCGACAGACCAAGAAAGACATGTGGAGAAGGCCAGATCCCATAAGTAAAGCTTGCATTGTGTTCCAAAGACTCCAGCGACCCTCCCGAGTGAACGACCGAGTTGAGGAGGCGAGGCCAAGCTTGTGGTACTAATCGTGAATTGAAAATAGCAATACAAGAAAGAAGTGCACACAGCTGGTGAGTTGGCAAGCGACCTGAGAGACCTGTGTGTGTTAAAGCAAATGAAGTAGCAACATTATATCACAAGTGAAGGCTGCATGCGTGTACATGAGGCGTGAAGAAAGGCAGATTGGTAAATTAACTTTGAAGTAAAAAGCAGCTGTGAGATCAGTGATACTGAATAACGGAGTGGTATGGCAAAAGGAAGTTGCCCATTCAAACATCGAACTGAAAGGTACATTGTTTGTATGTGTATTTATTTGTGTATTTTTGTTTGTAGGTCTGAAGGAAATTAAGTGAAAAAAGTAACCATGAACTAAGTCGAAGTGGTCCTGCGTTGGTCTGGTAAAAACTCCATGCACATTCCAAAGTCCTCGACAGGGGTCTAAGCCCGAATTGAGGGAGACCCGAATACAGTAACCTTGGGCAAGGGAGCCCCTTGCAATTTTGTGTTGAACTGTGATGTGAGAGGCCTGAGCCCGGCAGAGGGGGACCTTCGCGAACTGTGTTCTGTAAGGTCTGACCCTACAGAGGGGGACCTTCGTGTACTGTGTGCTGCAAGGTCTGAGCCCAGCAGAGGGGGACCTTCGTGAACTGTGTGCTGCAAGGTCTGAGCCCGGCAGAGGGAGACCTACGTGATCTGTGTGCTGTAAGGTCTGAGCCCGGCAGAACGGGACATTCATGAACTGTGTGCTGTAAGGTCTGAGCCCGACTGAGGGGGACCTTCGTGAACTGTGTGCTGCAAGGTCTGAGCCCGGCAGAGGGGGACCTATGTGATCTGTGTGCTGTAAGGTCTGAGCCCGGCAGAACGGGACATTCATGAACTGTGTGCTGTAAGGTCTGAGCCCGACTGAGGGGGACCTTCGTGAACTGTGTGCTGCAAGGTCTGAGCCCAGTAGAGGGGGACCTTGATGTACTGTGTGCTGTAAGGTCTGAGCCCGACTGAGGGGGACCTTCGTGAACTGTGTGCTGAAAGGTCTGAGCCCGGCAAAGGGGGACCTACGTGATCTGTGTGTTGTAAGGTCTGAGCCCGGCAGAACGGGACATTCATGAACTGTGTGCTGCACGGTCTGAGCCCGACTGAGGGGGAACTTCGTGAACTGTCTGCTGGACGGTCTGAGCCCGACTGAGGGGGACCTTTGTGAACTGTGTGCTGTAGGATCTGAGCCTGGCAGAGAGGGACCTTTGTGAACTTTACATTGGAAATACAATTTTGAAAAGTCGAGAAAAAGACTAACATGGAAAGCCAGACGGGTCTCAATCCACGGTTTGGAACTGCTTAGAGTGTTAGAAACCGAACCAGAGTGTGTCATCCTGCCTACAGGGACAGCCTTATTACTTGAGGTGTAACGTGAGGAGGAGAGCTGGTTCAACTACCTTTATTTGTTTGAACACTGATTTTTCCTTTGCATACATTTCTCCTTTTTACACTTTTTTGTACAAGAGAGAGGGCAGACATTAAGCTTTGTTAGCATAGGACATTTTGATTTGACTGAAGCCCCTGGGACTGTTTTGTTTATCGTTTGATGGTCGAGACTACTCCCCTCTTAGTTATAGGGCAAATTAGGAGTTTCTCCGCTCCCAACATTTTCAGTAAAGGTTTTACAAATTGTATCCATTGTGTCAGTGTCATACTTGTGATACCATGCCTCCCCTATAGCTGCTGGAACCTCAAAGAGAAGTCCCGCTGCCCTAAAGATGCAAACCAGGAGAAAAGGTACGCAAGCAGAGAGAAAGGCGCTGGAGGTTCAGGGAAGCCGGGAATCAAATATGTGAATCTGAATCGAAGGGTGTGAATGGATATTGCGAGCCTGGGACCCGCCCCCAAAGTGATAAGAGGTTCTGGGACCCTCTGAGGGGACCTGCACCCATATGAGAAGCCGAGAATAACCAAAATAGCAGAATCAGTTGATTGGCAGGAGAGTGAACCAAACACATATGATACGACAAGAATAAGCAAGAGATGGGAGTCATATGTTTGGCAGGAGAGTGAACGGAATGGATATGATAATGAACTGCGAGACTGGGACCCGCACCCATGTGAAAGACGTGTGCCTAATATACGGAGGAATAAGAGGGTCTGGGACCCCTGTGAAAGGCAGACAGTCCACGAGAGGACATTAAAATACATATGAGGGAAAGCTCTGTCACCGTTGGGAACTGAAGAGCAATTCATCATAAACACAAGCGAATGTTCCCTACAGGTTAATTCAAAAACCATATAATTGTTTACATTCTATAAAGGTAAACCGTTTATCTAACCATTTAATGGAACTCTGCTGGTCCACTGGTGGACTTGGTTAAATAAATGTATGTAGCACATTCATTGAATAAATCAATAATCACATGCATTAGAATCACAAATGATACAAAAAAAGCCACGAATACAAAATGATAAATCTTTTTATTTTATGAATGGTGGCATGTATGTATGTATGTATGTATGTATGTATGTATGTATGTATTTCATTTTTGTATAGCGCCGGTAGCCCAAGGGCATCAGGGCGCTTAGACTAACAGAAAACACAAAACAGAACACAGAAGGAGGCCAGCCCAGGCTAAACCATGAAGTTGTCCTTAAATCATCCTATCCTAGTTCATCATCTGAAGAGATATGTTTTTAAACCCTTCCTGAAAACAAGAAGGTTTGTTTCGGACCTGAGTCTTTCCGGAACACTATTCCACAAGCTAGGCGCCTGAAGCATGCGTTGTGGATCCAAGCGGGAGGGGATCCATCATGTAAGCATGTTTGTGGATGATTTTTAATTATGTTAATTATTTTTATTAATATGTCTTTTTTTAACTTGTGATTCTTGCTGCTTTTATGGATGTGCTTATCTGAATAAGGTTATCCAGTTGATGCAGTTGTTGAAACCTAAACCGTGACTATGTTTTCAGACAGCATTATGAACCAGCCAACATATGGTGCCATACCATGCCCATTCAGGTAGAACGCCCTACCCGCCGTGCTGGTTTATGGGGTAAATACATTTTATTCACTGCATTACACTGAGAGAAAAGGCCATTTTGATTGAAAACTTAGTTTACAAACTTAAACTGTTTATGGGTTCATTTAAAGAATAGATGCTGTGAGCTAGCAGAGCAAGCACGCTTGCTCTCCAGGGATGTGTCCCTCTCAGACACTGTCAGGGAAAGCTTGAAAAAGCCTTAGCCTCATCAGCCCTCAATGCATTCAGCTGTTTTGTTTGGGCTTGTGCCACCTATCAGCCGAAACAATTGCATTAGAGTACAGACAGGGTTATATACTCGGCTCGGGAGGATAGCTCCGGGGCAACGTGCTGACCTTGGAAGCAAGACGACACAGAGCACCATTGGTTCGATCCCCGGGTCCGCCACGCTTAGAAACCTCTGGGTATTAAGCACGTTATAAATATCATATCATATATGTGGCATATGAGGACGGAGACACAGCTTGTAGGCGTTATTTGGTTATTTGCCCACCCATTGACTGCCCATGGCCATGCTAATCCCTGTGGTCATCCCCAGCTAGCTTCTCCCCCCTCCCTGTCCCAAAACACACCTCTCTATGGGAACTCTTTGAGCTCGCTTTAATCAAGCCTTATCATCAAACGTGACACTAATGTTCCTGCCAGTGTTTGTTCAAAGCAGGGTTCTGAGAGTTAATGACTTAATTGGAGCTGTAAAGGCGCTACTGGTGTCATGCACATTTCTACACCAGGTCCTACTTCCACCACTCTATTTATCAGCACAATGTGCATCATTCGCTGAAGTCCTGCTAAAAACAAGCATTGGCAAAGCCAACCGTTTTGGCTTATTAGGCATTTGCCAGGCACTGCTATTAGATGCCCAGGTACTCGCACCATTTTGCAGCTGCTATCATCAATAGCCAGTTAATAGCACTACGGCACTGCCTAGCAAGTACCTTTCCCATGCCTACACAAAAGCCTAAATGGTTGGCATTTCCAATGCCGGGAGGCATTCCGGAGGATAGCTCAGCGTCAACCTGCTCACCTTGGAAACACAGGTTCGGAAACACACTCCTCGGAGCAACACAGGTTCGATCCCCGGGTCTGTGCTTATAAACCTCTGGGTATTAAGCGCATTATAAATACGCAACTAAGAGACATATTCCTGTAACAGTGCCTCGGTGCCCCGGGCTGTGTGAGCGCTTTAAAAATGCAAATAAATAAATAAATAATGCTTTTTGAAATTTATTTTGATTTAAATCTATACTTTAAACCAGTTCCATGTGTTTTTACCACAAAATCTTGCACCACAGATTTTTTTTACTGCAAACGTTTTATTGTTTTTTTTTGTTGCAAAATGTTAGTGGGAACCCTCTACATCCCTCACTGCACCACCACTCACCCTCACGCCAGTGCATAGTGCCTCACCCAAACATACTCCCTATATTTTGCGGCAAGCATCCAGTATAAAATATGCTGTAAAAAAATCTGTGGTGAGTTTTGCTTGGTAACAAGACTGGATACCCTTTGAACCTATCGATGGAGGTCAAACTAAGATGATTTCTTAATACACTTGTGCCCAAACAAATATATTTCTTGGACATAATGTTGTGAACTCACATATATAAAAAATGTGACTGCAATTTCGAGATCACCATATAATGATAATGATTTGTTATTTATATAGCGCCTTAAGCCAAAGCGCTTTACAGAGAACATAGTTACATACATTTATCATCCAACCGAAGTTGGTACTCATTTATCGACCTCAAAAGGATGAAAGGCTGAGTTGGCCTTGCCGGGATTCAAACCTGCAACCTACAGATTAAACACAGATCACAGCAGCGAGTGCTCAACCTGCTGAGCTATCTTGCGCATATATATATATATATATATATATATATATATATATATATATATATATATATATATATATATATATATATATATATATATATATATATATATATATATATATATATATATATATATATATATATATATATATATATATATATGGGTAGGTTAAGTTAATTAAAATAGGTGGTGGGGTATGTGGGGGTCTCCCCACGCATATAAATGTGGTGAAATGGGGTAATGGTATTTTGGGTTTCTAATGATTTTTTTTAAATGTTCACATAGGTCCCATTGTTGGAGTCAAAATAATGTATCACTTTTCTTTTGATGGAAAGCAAGACCGTTCGGTAGGTGGAGGGTATGTGGGGAGGGGGGGTCTCCCCGCGCATATTTTTGTGGTAGGTAGAAGCATCCTTAATGAGTTTTGTCAAAGTGTAAGTTAATATTAAAGTTGACCTTTCACTCATTGAGCAGAAAATAACATTTTATATCACATTCCCCCCTTCCTGTGTTCGTAGCATGTATTCCTCATTAAAATAACAATTGGGTCAGGGTCATGAGCCTATGGGGAGGTGGGTGCCCTTTTGAACCTGACGCAGGAGGATTCACCGGGACAAAAGCCAGAGCAAGCCCAGCCCCAGATTGGGGAAGTGGGAGTTGGAGGGCCCCAGTCCCTGAACCCTCCCCTCCCCCCTCATGTGCCACAAATGCCTCCATGTTGTCACTGGTATTGGTCTTCATCTCCTAATACCTTCCAGTATATTTTCTGGCCACAGTACCCTCTTCTACTTCAGGACTCCAACTCCCAAAATGCATCCAGGAGTAACACAGAAAACCTGGTTTGGAGCCAGGAGGGCAGAATCAAGCACAGCCAGGCAATGGACTGAGAATCTTCCTGCCAAACAAGAGGAGACACCCAGCACCCGACCTGACAACCCCAGACAGACCACAGGGCAATGGGCAATCAGCAGCAAAGGAACTTGGAGTAGTCAGGAGAAACAGGGCAACCCCCCGCCCCCCCAAACTGAAATGGCAATAACAGTCCCCAACACGGCGAGCAGCCTGAGCCCCTGGCTGCCATCACACCCGAGACTGCTTCTGAAAATATTCTGGAAAAGGAGGGGGTTTAAAAGCCTTTGACAGCTCCTCTGGAAAAGAGAGACACTGATTGGTGTATAGAGTCAGGGCAGCGCTGGAGCAAATGGAAGGGGGAGAGGAAGACAAACACACCAAAACCACAGTAAAAAAAGGAGACGGAAGGAGAGACAGAGTGTGGGTTGTTTTGGTGAGATCAAAGGATTTGAAGGTGGACCGAAAGACGAGGTCAGAGGATAAACAGACAAGTGGCCTTCTAGAGAGCGCCTGGCAGAATTTCAGCAGAGAGCAGGGGAGGTATTTGTGTGGGAGTGTGGTACCAGTTGTGTGTGGGCAGTCTAGCGTAGGAAAAGAAGGGATGTGGCCTCTATGGGATGTGAGTGAGAGGGAAAGCAAGATCGCGATAGAGGGGTGGGTTAGGGGGTGAGGGTAGCAGCTAGAGTGAGAGAGAGGGAGGGAGGGATTGTGTGTTGCGAGAGAGGGAGGTGCTAGGAGATGGGTGTAGGAGAGAAGTGACCGAGGGGTGTCACAATAGCAAGAGTGGGTGTATTGGAAGGGTGAGCCGAGCTGCATATCCCTGAGTTTAGGGGAGCAGAGAGGGTGTAGTGCTGAGAGAGGAGAGTCATAGTAGAGGGGAGAGGTTTAGCAAAGACGATACTAGCAGAGGGTCGAGCTAGGTAGCAGGAGAGGAACATCAAAGAGACAGGGGAGAGAGATGTAGGAAGGAGAGAAGTAGGGTTGAGTTCGAGAGAGGACAGTAGGGGGACGAGGGGAGAGTAAGGAGATATACCGCCCCTATATCGCATTCATGTTATTTTAGGTTAATACACAGTCTAATACTCACAGCGTTTTCTTGATTACTTAGGAAGAGACATGAACTTTAATTGAAACATTGTCTTTGTTGCACATAATGCACGAAACATACAAATAATATTGGCTTTGACATTTGAATAATATTTTACTTATGAAGATAAGTTCTACCCTACTTTACTTAACTTTACAGGTTTACACTGTAAATAGACTTTGTATCAATGCATAAAGATGTTAAACAGTAACTAATATGTAACAAATATGATGACATGTTAACAACAGACATGCATTCAGATGATTCATTGGAAGAGACTCAGACCAACCAATGGTTGTTAACACGTTAGATTGTGAATTACCAATATGGATGGACCCATGACTAATGGAAGGTTATGTACACTGTAACTGACTAAGGATATATCGCATGACTATGAGACAACAACATGTACTTTCAAAACAGGTTCATTGGTCAGAAATTGTTTGGAATTTGCTAAGCCTTGACAAACCCCAGTCTCGGGAGAAACATTAGCACGTGCCACCATTTGGATGATGTTGGCATCGGATTGGTTTCAAAATAACCTTGGAGGATTTAGGACTGGGATTAAGCACCTACGGTCCGACGTTTTGCAACAAATACATCTATTTTGCATATACACTTGTACTGAGTTTAATTAGCACTGGCGCAGTACGCTACCCAACTACGCTGTATTTAAAGAACTAGATAGCACAAATTTAATTGCAAACTCAGGCGCACTGTGAAAGAATAGATTTTCTAAGAGAAATGGATATACAATGATGTGCTGAGGACATACATGTTTCTGTGATAATGTTACAAACTCAGGCCTTAAGCACACATTACGACCCTGGCGGAGTGGGTTTACGCCAGCGGTATTCGCGGCGGACCCGTCCGCCCTACTACGAGTTCCCGTAGCGCCATGGAGCGTTTTCCGCCTGGTTTTTCCGGGCGGAGAAATCCATGGCGCTACGGGACCTTGTTGTTAATTACGCCACCGTATTGTACGGTGGCGTAATTAACGCCTTCCCCACTCCCATTATACCCTATGGGGCAAAAATGGGAATGGGGAAGGGTAAAATGGGGAATGGGGATTTACCGCCCCGCCAAGGTCGGAATGGGGCGGAAAATCCGCCAACCCCCATGGCGCTATCGGCAGCTTTCCGCCGTGCTCCGTGGTGCATATTGCACCACGATTTCCGCCAGGGTCGTAATGAGGGCCACAGTGAAAATATATTTTCTGGACTAAACAAACGTACAATGATACACTCAGGCCACAAAAAATATATTTTTGATTATGTTGCAAGCAGAGATCGACATCTGTTGTACACAATTATAACCTTCTCCGGGGGCCTTAAAAACAATGGGCCTCATTACGAGGAAGGAGGTAACCATGCCGCTTTTTGCAGCAATTTTTGGGTAACCGCTTTTTGGGAAACCCCAAAAACTAAAAGAAATAAAAAATTCGATGAGTTTTTTTCGTTAAAATATCCGCTGAGAAAACCCCAGCGAAATCTCATCCTGCGATGAAATGACATGGAATCGTCAAAATGGCCGTTTGCCTGGGTTGGCTACATACTTTCAGCGGCCTTTATGAACACACTCCTTCTCGCCGCCCCTGGTCGCGGGCAACTCAGCAAGGCTGCTTCCCATCAGCTATCCCCACGCTGGAGGAGGTGGCAGCAACCTCGCAGAGCAAACATTCCTTGCATGCCCTTTGGAAAGCCCCAGTGACTTACTAGCAAGACCCCAGGCCCTCCAGACGCTGCGCTTGCCCAACCCCCGGATCACCATCACACCTCTGCAGTGGAGAAGTGTCAGCCTGCCTGCATAATTGCACATCACTTGCTACAAATATGCCATATACATTTAAATTATGCATGCCGCCCCGGCATCATTTCTCTGTTACGATGTAGATGGGCGCCTTTACTAAATGAATATTAAACCTGGATTCCAGGACATGTGCTCCAAACATCTCCTGGCCATTAGGAGCTGGAGTGGCTTTGTTTGCTGCCCGGTGGTCTGGTGCTGGTGGCCTAAATATTGATTGTGAGAATGTCGTGCCCAGCGCATGCTAATGTGCAGGGCCACCAGAATGTCGGCCAGTCTGCTTAATAATGGATTCAAAGAGTTTGATGACAAGTGGCCTGGGACCTGCCTCTACATTTTTAATCATATCACCTCTGAGCAGTGAATATGGCATAGACAGGAATAGAAAGGCTGACCTTCTCCCACAGCAATGACACCACAATTTGCACTAAAAGGAAGTATGCAGTTTCATGGGCATTCTTCTGTGTGCAATTACATAATTATTGACAGCTACTAATTTCATGCTTTTTACTCATACTGTCCCATGTTCCAGTGCACAGCCCACTGTGTACGGCTTTGTTAAAAAATGTTGGCGCGCGTACACAGCAAATAAGGGAGCGGCGTGTTGCTGCGTCAGCCGCATAAGCGTCCTTTGAACAAGCATGTGCAAGGACTCCCGCACATGTGTGTATATAGTGCATGAGACAATGACACAAGCATGGTGTGTTTTAGACGCTGAAGGGGTAAACCGCCCTTCCCTCACACGCCCGCTGAGGACATTTTGGGCATTTGATGGCGCTGCACACCGGCATGTCAGCGTGGCCACGCCCGTCCCTCAATTCTAAGCCATCTTGGAATGTGCAGACTTACCACAGTGTATGAGCACATGCGTGTTGGGAAGCGTGTCCGAATACGACATATGTCCATGTTTTGAGCACCGCTCACCGCACACGTGTGGTCATTCTGATGTGATCTCCACCATGCACACATGAGCAAGTCAGACATTGGTTTTTACATTTTATTTTTTATTTTATTGTTTAAAATGCTGACCTAGCTCGAAAGCAGCAAAGCACTACACAGAGTGTATGTGGCCAGAATTTGGGCTGCCATCTTTTACAGTAACGCAGCACTGTGAGGTCTGTTTGTCCATTGGAGTTAGTCCTTGGTCAGGTGTTGTTGAAAGAGCCATGACTGCCGCTATTGCAAAAATGCCATCCACAGTACCACCCCCCCCCCCCCACCGTTGGTTTCACCCATTTTATTCAGGCATTGAAAAACCAGACATGCTACATTCAAAAACACTCAGCCACGTGCCCCGTTAGAAGCAATCAATTACTGGGAAGTCTAAATACCTATACCATCCACCATTAGGTTTTTCTAGATCAAATTCTGGGGCCAACAAGAATGAAAAAGGACAGACATGTGCAAATCCATGCACCCATGTTGGCTCGGATTGTATCCATGCCCATAACAC
Source organism: Ambystoma mexicanum (assembly GCF_040938575.1). Lineage (NCBI taxonomy): Eukaryota > Metazoa > Chordata > Amphibia > Caudata > Ambystomatidae > Ambystoma > Ambystoma mexicanum. The sequence continues at coordinate 35,861,000 of NC_090936.1, forward strand.
GCAAAAGGAACATGTTGTTTGTTAATTTAGAAATCTTCCACATGACCCAGAGACCAGGTCACTCTCTTCACTTGCTTGAGGATTCTTAAAGCTTTGGGTATTTCTAAGACCGAGCTTTCCATGTTGCAGCCCTGCTTTTCTAAGTGTAGAGGAGAAGCCAAGGGCCTCTACCGGATATCCTGCCCCCATTTTGCCTATATGTTGGCAGCCAGAAATGTCAACATACGGCAACACTAGTGATGGTCCCTGTACCGCGAAACAAGGTATCCAGTGAGAAAACCCTACATGATGTGCCTGCGAAGAAATGACAGTCTTCTGAAGGATGTTCCGGAAGAAGTGTGAAGAGGAGTGAAAGAGAAGACTGGTGACGTCACATGAAGCAGAAATGACGCACAATGAAGAAGGTGAGCAGTCCTTATAGAATCTGATGGCGAAGTAAAGAATTGAGCAACATTTCATGAGCGGAATGAAGATTGCACGTGTGGAGAGCATTGAAGAAAATGCAAGCCGTTTAATAACTGTACAGACGCTGCAATGCAAGTAGACTAAGTAATCATAAGGCTGGCTATACGCAGTGAATATAATGCAGGTGGTGCCGCCAATATATATTTATATGTGTGTGTATAGAATCTGGATGGTCCACGATACATTTTAGCAAACTGGGACCCTGTGAATGGAAGGGCTGAAAGTGTGGCGCAGTAGAATAAAACAGCTGACGGTGAAGGAGGACTCAAGCAGGCTTTTTCTGGCCCTGTGTCAAAAGTTGGGGCAGCCAAGAACCTGGTTATCTACTCGAGAAGATACAGTGAAAGTGAGAAGCGGGCCAAGCTTCTGTTTGAGGTGTAATGGAAAAACACTATAAGGGCCAGGTTTTCTTCATTTAATAGTATTAAATACAACAAAGGAGCTCAAAACGTGGTCTCCTGTCACATGGTCAAGATGAGAATAGACTTTGGGCAAACTACATGGAACCAGAAGATAAGGCCATGCTCACAGTCCCTTTTATTCTCAGGCACAGTGATCCTTTGCAAGGCCGAGTTCAAAGGACTCATTGAATGGCAGACAGTAGGAGTGATGATGGATGTTGGGCTAATTGGGTGGGGAGGCATGACCAAGCCAACCCTCCAGCACCTGGGGTACCAGCTTGCGTGCTGCTACCCAGTGGAATATTCCAGAAGGGTACAAGCCTGCCAACCAATTATAGAGGGGCATGTTGCAAAGAGCCATATAGTTTGTGAAGCCAAGAAAACATTGTGTATTAGTATGACACAGAGGATGACTTGCAGTAGGGGTGGGCATAGCTGTCCACCTGACCTTAGAGACCCAATCACAGTCCAGCTCCCCATAGAAAGTACACAAAGATGTTCCCTTTAAGCCTATCACATCTCCTAGTAGGTTTTCTTATTTTGCCACGTAGTATGTCGTCACTCATGACGCGTTTTTGCTATAAAGCTGTGTTTTTTTTTCATGTGAGTCATTGAGAGACTTATGACTGTGCGGCGTCCGTTGATGCCCGTTGTACTCCCTGGTTTAGACAATTGCAATTAAAGCGGTTGTGTTTTTGCCAACTTCCTGAGTCGGTCTTATCATTGATGTATGAGTAAGATCTGCACCCCCATCCATCTCAGATGCTGTTACCTCGTCTTAATGGGCCTATGGGTTCACTAGCCTTTTCATATCTGGTGTCACACGGAATGACTTTCCATTGACAAGATCTAAAGCCTAGCACTCAACAAGGATGTGTAAGCTAGTGTGCACTCTAAAGATTGAGAGTGAAGATAGTTGGTAACAGTTTCTATCATTTTAGGGATCACATAAGTGCTCTCTTGTCAAGAGGATGTCTTGTCTAGACACCATTCTTTCTAAAATTCGGTAGTAGGCTCCTGCGGCTAAGGTGTTAGTCCTCAGAAAGAGAGCCGGAGAGAGAGAGAGAGAGAGGTCAAGAGAGATTATATCTATGCATCCGTGTGTAACGCAGATGCGGCCACATATCGGCACGGCTCACCTGCCCAAGGTTTGAAGATTTGTAGCAAGTGTAAGGAAGGCATGGTATCAAACAGTGGAGACAGACACAAGTGATCTCAGTTCAATGGTGTTTATTGAGCTTCAATGGTTTGGTTGAACACATATCTAACCTAAATCTAAGGATGGCAGCAAGCAACGACCATCAAAAAATAATAACACAGTCCTAGTTAAGTCTGTCTAAATAAAAGGGCCTATACTAATAAATCTATTGCCATTCCCTACTTCTAAATACAAAAGGGTGTGGGATAATTGTGTATGCAGCAAAGAAAAGTGTTCAAGAAATAACATGTCAGGATAGTTGAGCAGTTCACTTCCCTTCCCCACGTTTTCAACACGGAGCAAGGTGGCACGTGCAGGCTTGGAACATACTCTGGCTTCTCTGCCACAAGGACACAGTTCAAAGCATAGAATTCAGGGCCTTCTGCCTAAGTCTCTATTCCAATAACAGTCTCTTATATCAGAGGGCCTGTCATAACAAACAAGTCTCAAAGTTCAATTTCTATCAGGATCTTCACATGCACAAGTTAATCGCTTCCAGTATTTATCATGGGCTCCCTCCTTCAGTCTTGGGCCCCTTTGTACCACAATGTTTACTCTTGGTCTCCCTAGTTCGGGCTCAGACCATGGATCTCCTTCGTTCGGGCTCCTATCCTCTTGATAACAAAATCAAAGACTTTGGAAATTGCAATGGGTTTTGCTTAAACCGTCGCTGGATCACTTCGATTCACTTGCTACAATACTCTCATCATTCTTTTGCCTTTCGTTTCTCTTGTTGGGATTCCTTACAAAGACTTTTAATTGAGGACCCTGACGGTGCCGGACCACTCTGTTGACGGTATTGTAGCTTTCCTTTTCAAGTTCAAACATTCATCAGCAGTTTAGCTATACTCGCGTCTTTCATCATATGCATTTAACAATGTCCGTTCTAGCGCTCGTTATACAATGTTGCCACTTGCAACCTTGACTTCAAAACAGACCTGGTCTTGCATTGGTCTCCTCAACTCACTGGCTGTGTTGATCTCTCTAAAGCTTCTTTGTTCTTGGAGCCAAGGACGATACCCCAGCAGCTTCCGCTGCTCCGCACCTTGGTTGGGTACGCGGGATTGCCTTCGGTTATTGCAACACACAATGCAGGAGTTTTCAGTTCGTTTCCTGGCCTTATGCTTTCTGCTTCGAAGGTTTCTGGAAAGTAACAGTTTCTTGCCAAAAATGTTAAGGGTATTTCCCACCTTGCAAATCCTTCTTGGTTTTCCATCTTTCTCCCCTCGTTCAGCTGATGACTCAAAACTCCTGTTCCCTGGTGTGCTTTGCCTTGCTCAGAGTGTGCTCTCATGCTCTGCCTTTTATCCGTGTTGGGAAGTTTAATGGAAGTCAGGTGTGAGTGATTGTCAGTAATTGCCTGACTTTGCCTGACCATAGTAGTGGGACATGTCAGGTACACTGCTTTGGTGTGAGTCTCTTTTCTCCCAGAACAGACTCTCTGTGTGAAAGTGTTGGAGATGGGAAGGGGGAGGAGGGGAGAGTTCCCACGTATGGGGTAAAGGTGTTACAGGGGGAGGGATACTGCATCTCGCCATCCAGTGTCCCAATCCCACTCCCTGAAGACCCCTCACCCAGGTGATCCTCCCGCACTGGTCCACCCCCCGCACTGGTCCACCCCAGGAACTGGATCCATAAGCGATGGCCGTGTCCTGGCCACCTGGATGACAGATCCCCAGGGGACTAGTGGGTGAGACACCTGGTTTCTCGCATAAGCCAGAAGCAATTCTGGCCAGTGTCACCCGAATGTCTGAAAAATAGAATGACTTCAAACCCTGGGTGATTGCTTCAATATAACAAACTCAATTGATTAGCCACCTGCCAAATATTTGAAAGGATACTGTTGTCTGTCCTGAAGCCATAGTCCTGACTCTTATGGCCTGGAGGGGACTCTGCAGCCCAGGAAAGCCGACCTACCAGGACAGTATCACCGGAGTCATGAGTCACCTCCAGGTGTCATAAGGTAGGGACTGCAATTTACCATCCCAAGTCCCTGGGCTTGCCCCCACCTATGTGATGTACGTTACATCCTAGAAGGTCGCACTATGCCCCCCAGGTCAAGGATCGGGGTCACTTTTTTGTGGGTCACCTTTCTGCAACTTTACATTCCATGGGTAAGGTTTTGATGGTTGGCCTCTGATTACTCGTTTCCCCAGCTTTATGATCCCCCTTTTCCCCTCCAGCACACATGTCCCCAGCCCCACACATACCTATACGTCCATCATGGCCCTTCTGTGCTGCACCGGGCCCATTCCCTCTCCAACACGGGAGCGGTGGAGGGGGGTTCTATGTCAAGCTTCCTCCCTTGGCCATTTTGATTTGGTGGGAGTGGGTCACGAGATGGCTTCCTTTGCAGGCGGGATCCCCCACTTGAACACAGCTTCTTACTTATTTATTTTTTCCTATTCGCCCGAGCCACACCAACCCTTTTTTTTCTTTATGACGCCTAATACCATACCTGAGTTTGGTTTCTGAGCACGGATCCGGGATTCAAACCTCTGTTGCTCTGCACGTTCTTGCTTCCAAGACCAGCGCATTGCCCCTGTGCTATCCTCCATTCACCCTTACTGTCGAAAGGTCTCTGCAATAAAGGGACACAGACTTTCTCGCGAAACCACTGCTCCCAGTCCTCACGCCCAATTGGCAATGCTTCTTCTACAGGAGCTTTAGGGGTGACCGAGACATAGGGGCCCATTACGTGGATTCCAAAAGACACCAAGGCTGTCTGGTCATGAGGAACAGTTGAACAAGAGGCCCCCCGGCAGAAATCCCTCTGGGATCCTGCGGGTCCTGTATACTGGAAGGGATCCCTGTAGAAACCGGCAAGAACAAAACAAGCTGCAGCATGTCGCTGCAGAGTTCCGCGCATGAATACGGATCTGCGGTCCGTACCAGTGGTATTTCCAGAGAGGGCAACAAAGTGGGAAGCGGACACACTGATGGAGGCGAGGAGCTGTAGCGGAGCAGTGCGAGTGACATAAGCAAGGTAGGACTTCCTCCTGGCTTTTGTAATCTCGGAAAAGGCAACTAATCCGAAAGCCCTATACACTATGAGCCAGACCAGATACAATCTGAGAGGTGGTTAGAGAGGCCCTATAAAGCATGACCTTTAAAAGCGCAGGAGCAGGAAGTGCAATGCAGGGAAGGAGAGAGAGCGGCGGTTCCCAGGAACACAACAGTAGAGCCTGAAAAAAGACTACAGACTGAGGAAACAGGAAGTGATAAACGTCCTATGCGATCTGGCCAGACTGACCAAGCGGGTGATGTTGCTGAAGGTCAAACAAAAGTGGTGATGGCCCGAAGGTAAAGAATGAATCTCAAGCTCTGGCATAGCTCTGGGCAACCCTTCAGAACACCGTTCTTCGGTCCGCTATGCCACTACAGAAAGGGGAAAAACCATATACAATGGTCCCACCGAAGAAAAGTGACAATCCAGCCCAAATTGCCTGCTCACATCCTTTCTGCGCCAGACCACAAGCAACACCAGACATGCTTTGGCTTACTGGGCGTCACCAGTGAGGTGTGTAGCTGGGATCCAGCAGGCTTGGGACCCACATCTGGGCATACCTGTCCCACTTGGGGTGACTTCTTCAAAGCAACAAAAAAAAAAAAAAAAGAAGCGATGGCTGGAACTTGTGAAGCCTGGATGCGGAAAACCAGGCAAAGGGCATTCTCTTGGTGTATGCCATCTCCAGGGCAGTGCAGAGAGTGGTTCCAAGAGCAGAGAGAGAATGGCGTGGCGGCACTCAGTAATTAACAATGGCTGGTCAACACATTGCAAACACTGTGTTATCAAGGCCGTCTGTCAAAATGACTTTGGCCGGTACATCCTGGGTTCCTTGGTGGCTGAGAAAGGAGCTGCATCCTCTGGTAGCCCCCATCATAGTACGACAGGCCAACAACGTTTGCCATCGACTCGGGAGGATAGCTCAGGGGCAACGTGCTCGCCTTGGAAGCAAGACGACACGGACCAGCACAGGTTTGATCCCCGGGTCCGTGCTTAGAAACCTCTGGGTATTATGTGCGTTATAAATACCCTATCATATCATGTCATACGGTTCCCAGTCAATTGGTCGAAAAAATTTGGTCGACAGGACAATTGGTCGACACCATTTGGTCGAATGCCAAATGGTCGAATTCTTTTTTTTTTTTTACACTTTTTTTTTTTTTTTTTTTGGGGGGGGTCCCCCCCCAACCCCCTTTTTTTTCTATTTTTTTTTTTTCGACACACGAAAACCCACAAAACACATATATATATATAAAAAAAAAAAAAATTCGACCATTTGGCATTCGACCAAATGGTGTCGACCAAATGTCCTGTCGACCAGTTTGCTGTCGACCAATTGACTGGACACCATGTCATACCTCTACCAATGATTACAGATCAGTTTGTTACCTCTACCAATTAATATAGATCAGTTTTCCACCTCTACCAATGATTACAGATGAGTTTGTCACCTCTACCAATGATTACAGATCACCGATTTGAGTGGGCCATTGCCTGGTGGAAGTGCACATGGTGTGTCACAGCGTTTTGGTGTAGTGTCTTCTGAGTGCTGCCAGCTCTTGTGGTCTTCTCATCTTAGATGGTAAGATAGCTCAGTGGGTTGAGCGCTCGCTGCTGCAATCTGAGCGGGATCTGCAGGTCGCAGGTTCGAATCCCGGCAGGTGAACACAGCCTTTCATCCTTCTGAGGTCAATAAATGAGTACCAATTTCGGTTGGGTGATATTGTATGTAAATATGTGCTCTGTAAAGCGCTTTGGATTAAGGCGCTATATAAATAACACATCATTATCATCATCTAAAGTCCCCTTCTTTGGGGTGCGTGAAGCTGGTCCTTAATTAGTTCAAGAGCGAGTTGGCGAATAGACATTTTTCCTTGATGCTCTTTTCATTCAAGCTGGCAATACTTAAGTTCGGTCTCCTGCAGGTTTCCAAAGTTGAGGCCCTGGCTGGACCTGTCTGTCTTTGTTTCTAATGTCCGATAACAGGGAGGGAGTGGAGGGGGCGGGGAGTAACAGAAATGCTATTTTAATGCAAATAACCCACCAGGTCATTTACCCGCTCGTAAAAAATCAGATGATATGTTTGCAGGCCTCCCTTGGCCCCGCTCCCTCCAACACACTCTCCTTTTTTTCCATAGCACGGGATGATGTCTCCAAAGTTGTCCACTCTTTGAAAGTCTCCTCCAAACTGGTGCTCCCTTGCTCCTCCAGAGCCATCAAGGAAGATATATTTCCTCTCGTGCTCCTAACTTAGCTGATTTCTGTAATCACTCCTTCGACACTGGCCCCTTCCCTCTTCCCCTCAAGAACTCCCTTGTGCACCCTCTCCTAAAAAAAAGCCATCTGCCCGGCTAACTATCGCCCTATCTCCACTATCCCCTTCCGGGGAAAATCTTGGAGAAGTTGTTCACCTCCTATCTGATCCACCACACAGAATTGGCTGGCTGTCTCCATGGCCATCAGACTGGCTTCAAAGCACCCAGAGGCACAGAAACTGCTCTCCTGAACACCTGTGAAGACCTGCTCACAAATCTTGATTGCAATTCTCCTTCTGTTCTCATTCTCCTCGATCTTTCCTCTGCCTTTGACACGGTCAATCATTCCATCCTAATAAAACAGCCTTGTGATACCCTCAGCATCATGGATCTGGAACTGCACTGGTGGACCTCCTTTCTCTCTAATCGTCCATCCCAGGTGTAACTGGGCCCTTTCCTCTCCTCCTCCTCCTCACTCACTATCTGCAGCGTCCCTCAGGTCTCTAGCCTATCGCTGTAGCTAATATCTACCTTGCCACTTGATCTCGTCCTTCTCTCCCCAATTCCAGTGTCATGCTGATGACACTGAGCTCTCCTTTAAGCTTCCCTCCACAGCCTCCTCTTCTTCCTCTCTCATTCCTGATTGTCTCGCTGCTATTCAGGCATGGTGCACTGCTAACAATCCCTGTCTTAATGCCATTAAGACTGAGATCCTTCTCATTGGGACCCCTGCTCCCTGTTTCCCTCCACTATCTGTCCACCCTCCTTAGTTCCTCTCCCCTCACCATCTTTAGAGGCCAAAAACCTTGGTGTCATATTTGACTCCTCTCGCTCCTTCTCCCCTCACATCATGGATGTTGCCAAGAAGGCCCACTTTCAGCTGCACCTCCTTAGAGGCATTCTCCCTTTCCTCACCTTCCCCCAGCAGCTCAAGGTCTCCAGAGCTCTAGTTCTCTCCAGGCTGGACTACTGCAACAGCCTCTTCCTCAACCTGCCCAACTCCTCCCTTTACCCCCTTCAACTAATCCAGAATAAGACTGCAAGACTCATCCTTGGCCTCAAGCCCATGCAGCACATCTTTTCAGCTCTACAATCTCTCCACTGGCTCCTGGTGTCTGTGAGGTTCAAATTCAAGACCCTGTGCATCATCCACAAGGCGTTCTGGGGCCCGGGACCCCGCTATATCCAGCTCTCTCTCCCTAAAAACCTCCCACCTAGAGCCCTTTGGTCCTCTAGCTCCAACTCTCTGCAGATCAGATGTTTTTCCAAGCAGAGAGTGGGGGGTGGATCTATCTCTTCGGCAGGTGATTCCCTCTGGAATGACCTCCCTGCCCCTCTCAGACACGAGCCTGACCTGCTTCTGAAGACCCTGCTTTTCTCTACCTCTTTCCCTCCCTCCCTCCCTTGCTAACGTCCCCCTCTGCCTCTGTGACTGGCGGCCTGGTCCCTTATGAGTCTTACAGGTTACCAGGCCCCACTAACCAGTCTATGCCAGCACTCCCCCATATCAGCTGGTTGGTTGGGCATCCCTTCCTGAGTCTGGCCCACCCCTGTCCTCCCACTTAGTCGGTGGCCCTCACCCCCGGCACCCCCTGGCCCTTACCCCCTCTACCCCGGGCTCCCCTCAGCACTTGTCTAGCCCTTGACCCCCCTCGCTCCCTGCATTGTATGCAGTTCCCCTCCCTTGGCCCCCCCTTTCTTGCACTTCTTGTTACTGCACTTGCACGATCTGAATGTCACCAGGCCTAGTAGGGCCATTATTGGTATTATCTCCCCTGTTTCCCCCACCCCCTATTTTTTGTCTTGTGGTGCCTGGAAACACCATTTGCTGTATAGGCGCCTTAGAAGCATTGAATAAATGAAGTAAAATATAATAAAATAAAATAAAAGAGAGAGGGCCATTGAAAAGGCCCCTGACCAGTCCGCGCCATCCGTGCACGTGAGAAAGCTACATGTTTTGTAGGAATGTACATATCCAAGCGTATTCATTCATACATATAGGTTAGGTGGTCGAAGTGTATGAAAAGAAGTAGTGAAACTGTGTTCCCTACTGGCCTGCCCCCGCTCTGCACAATTCCCATGACCACGACCACTCCCACGCACAATCCAAACCCCCCAAAAAACACCTGGCTTTTAAGGGAATGTTCAGTGCAGTGAACTTGAAGTGCACGTTTCAACTTCTTCCTATACTTTTATTTGAAAACAAACCATTCCGGAATTGTTTTTTCTTTTTTAAATTAATGTATAGGAACAGCACAGCTCCCAACCGCTCCCGCCCACTTCCACCGCTGATCCAAACCCTATGCTGCAGAAAGAAACGGAGAATGGGAAAAGGTTACAGGGTGGAAAAGAGGGGATAGGTTTGGGATGCGACGGGGGAAGAATGCTTAGTGATAGTGCAGGTGCAGGCCACTCCTTTCAGGTGCCCCATAGTCCTGCAAATGGAAGAAGGTGTATTTGTCCTAAAGTCTTTGGAAGCAACAGGACTGTGTTTTGAGAGAGATTTGGAGAAAAATAATGTAGCACATGATGCGATTTTTGGGCGCACGGGGGCCCAGGATGCGCTTGGGAAAATCTTTGCAATTTGGTGGCTTATTTGCACAGTCGAAAACAAAAGATGATGGCAGGAAGGTTTAGAATGAATCTTAACCACTGGCATCGCTCCGGCCATCCCTCCAGACCATCGTTCTTGGCCTGCCAAGCCATTACATAAGGGGGAAAAGACCATATCCAAATCAGGCTTGGTCCCACCCCAAAAGGGGCAGTTCAGCCCGAACTGCTAGGTCACATCGCTTCTGCGCGAGACCGCAAGCATCCCCAGACATATTTTGGCATAATTGGGCCTCATCAGTGAGGAGTAGGTTGGGTCTGGAGGTTCAGCAAACTCGGGACCCAGGTATGGGCATACCCGTCCCACTCGGGGTGACTTATGCAAAACAAAAGAGCTGATGGCTGGAAGGTTTTGAATTAATCGTAACCCCTGGCGTAGCTCTGGGCAACCCTCCAGACCATCGTTCTTCGCCTGCCAAGCCATTACAGAAGGGGAAAGACCATATGCAAATCAGGCTTGGTCCCACCCCCAAAGGGGCAGTCCAGCCCGAACTGCTAGGTCACATCCCTTCTGCACAAGACCACAAGCATCCCCAAACATGTTTCGGCCTTGTTGGGTACTCATCAGTGAGGAGTAGCTTAGGTCTTTAGGCCCAGCAGGCACGGGGACCCATGTCTGGGCATACCCATCCCACTCCACTTGGGGTGACAAAGCAAAATCAACAAAGCAAAACAAAAGAGCTGATGGCTGGAAGGTTTTGAATTAATCGTAACCCCTGGCGTAGCTCTGGGCAACCCTCCAGACCATCGTTCTTCGCCTGCCAAGCCATTACAGAAGGGGAAATACCATATGCAAATCAGGCTTGGTCCCACCCCCAAAGGGGCAGTCCAGCCCGAACTGCTAGGTCACATCCCTTCTGCACAAGACCACAAGCATCCCCAAACATGTTTCGGCCTTGTTGGGTACTCATCAGTGAGGAGTAGCTTAGGTCTTTAGGCCCAGCAGGCACGGGGACCCATGTCTGGGCATACCCATCCCACTCCACTTGGGGTGACAAAGCAAAATCAACAAAGCAAAACAAAAGAGCTGATGGCTGGAAGGTTTTGAATTAATCGTAACCCCTGGCGTAGCTCTGGGCAAGCCTCCAGACCATCCATCTTCCACCTGCCAAGCCATTACAGAAGGGGAAAGATCATATGCAAATCAGGCTTGGCCCCAGCCCATGAGGCAGAAGCATGTCTGGGGATGCTTGTGGTCTCCTGCAGAAGGGATATGACCAAGCAGTTTAGGCTGGACGGCCCCCTTTGGGGGTGGGGCCAGGCATGATTTGCATATGGTCTTTCCCTTCTGTAATGGCTTGGCAGGCTGAAGGTCGATGGTCTGGAGGGTTGCCCAGAGCAATGCCAGAGGTTAAGATTCATTCTAAACCTTCCAGCCATCATCTTTTGTATTGCTGTTATTTTCCTAGGCGGGCATTTAAATTTTAACCGCAGGATGTACTTCTGAATATTAACTCTGGCACTGCAAAGCCTGAGGGCTGAGAAAGATTTATAAAGATGAATGTCCTACTTTTTTTCCAAATGAACGAATGGTGATGGGCCTCATTAGGACTTGGGCGGTATTAGCGTTACTGCAACTCGGTCCGGTGCAATTTGAGCCAGACCCTGACTTGCAATATGGCTGGAATCTCCCATTTTTTAAGAGGACATAGGACTCTATGGGGTTTTTCAGGACTAATACCGCTGGCGGTAATATCGCTGAAAATGGTGGGAAAGGTTCAGGTAAATCTCCAACTTTCCGCCCACACTCGGGATTAGGCGGAGCGGTAATGCGGTGGTAATCGCGTTACCACCACATTTTTACCGCTCCGCCCAACCCAACCCCCCAAGCTTGCAATGAACATCCGAACACAACCGGGTGTGAGATTGTGGAATGAATGGACGAAGCTCAACTGAGACCAGAGGGATGCCTGGTCCTCTGGAGACAGTGCAGCAAAGCTCCCAAGAACTAGCTGCCCCCCCAAAAAGTCACAGTAAAGTTCGGGTTACTTTCACTTATGCAGCAGGAGGTATAACGGATGTGTTGAACCTCTTAACCTGCACTTAACTGAAAAGATGCAGGGGAAACTGCACAATTAACACTTCATTCGCAGGCAATAGACTGTAATTATTTTGTACAGGTGTTTTTTTTGTGCTGATTTAGGAATGTTAATACTCTTTTTCAGCGCTAGTTCACTCCGCAAAATGATTCCATTGTGTTTCGCTTGCGATACGAGCGGAGAAAGGAATCACACAAAGGTTAATGACTCATTTATTTTTCCACCTGACTTCAGCTCTGTGAAAATGGGTATAATTTATAAGGATTAATTGTGCTCGGGGACCAGAATAAAACCCGACACGAAGAATGCGAGTGAATCACAAGCAGCCAGAAATCACAGTTAAATTAGTTGATACATTTGGTGTAGACTTAGGAAATAGCGCAGGCCTGGCGACATATAAAACGCCTTGTTTTTGTAACTTACTGCCCTGCCATCTTGAGTAATGAACGGGTTTGCTGTAAAGCCCACATGCCAACATGATCCATTCCAGAGACCCCAGTACCGTCCTGTTTTTAAATGTGCCTTTTGGGACCTGTAGTCATGTGTTTATAATGGAGAAATCCGGGACTACAAGGCCCAGAATGCAAAGTTAAAACCAAGACTGGACTACTCTCTCCCATATGGAATGGGCAATGCTGGCATGTATTGTAAAGAGGCACAAACGCATTAACTCACCTATAAAAGCGGTGCAACTGAGGCATCATTTAGCCATTGGCTCTGGTGCATAGCCACAATATTTTGAGGTGGGGATTAACTACTAACATTACTATACTAGGCCTGATTCTCAGAGAAAATGCCTGGAGTAACTCTGACTTATTTATTTATTTATTCATTTATATTGCTCTGACGGCCGCAGGCATCGGGGCGCATACATTTAGACAAGGACGACATAGTAAGAGACGGGACATCTGGGTGCTACTTAATTATTCTGAGGATCTACTATAGCTTTCTAAAGATAGCTGTCTTCAATGCTTTCCTATAGCCTAAATAGTTGCACTCCAGTCTGATTGCCTTTAGTAATCCGATTCATATTTGGGAGGCTTTTTCTGGAAACGATCTACCTAGCCAGTTTGAGCGCTTGAACGATGGCCAGACAATCTGCCTCAAAGATTCAGACTTACTCCTAACTTACACCAGAGAGGGACTTTTGATTCACGGAAGAGATTACTTGGAGCAACGGACTTACTCCGACTTACTCTTACACCTAGTAGTAAGTTAAGATAAAGGTAGAGTTACTCAGAATAACTTTGTCAGTGATTCAGATAGCCCCTCTCCAGATGTAAGTCAGATGTGCGACAGACTTACTCTTGATAACTTCTTTGTGAATCCGTCACTCTGTGTATTATCCGAGAGCAAACTCACAGTTGTCAAATAAAAGCGAATTGTACAAATGTCGCTCCCAAACAGTTTTATCCCATTTTTTTGACTACCACTTTTCTTAACCATTACTATGATGTGCGCCTCATTCAGCGCCCCTGCGACTTAACCAGGGGGACATTGCTGCAATAACTCAGTGAGCATTTAGAGTTAACATTGAACAGAATGCAGAGGACAGTGATGGCAAAATAGACCCGTGGGTGGCAATCATAGTAAAAAAAGCCTGCCAGTCTCTGTATTTTTTAGTGGTTGGTAATTATCTGGCTTTGAAAAACAATAGTTAAATATGCTCCGCCCAGAACGTTCAGAATTACTTATCGCCCTTATTTAAAAAGGGTGGAGTGGGAAACGAACCCAAACCCTAATGCGCATTCGCTTCCGTTTCCCACTCTGCACCATTTTCCTGCAGACACCAGGTGGAGGAGGGGCACAGAGAGGAACGATGATCCGCGCCATGCCCAGCTCCTCCTTTTCGTGAGTGCGCTTTGTAGTACTCTTGGAAGGCGTGACCTTGAGTGGATCACATGGCAGGGACAACAGGGCATCGTGGCAGGCGTTAGGTGAGCGATCAGATGCCGCGTCATTTCTTTTATCCGTCTCAGCTTCTCAAGTCCTATGGAATGCCACCAGGAGCAGTTCAGAGTCTTCCCTAGGCAATGAGTGCACGGGCACCGTTTAGGGCAGCCATTGCTCCCGCGTCTCTCCGCGAGATGGAATCTGAGAGTAAGCAACAGCCAGGAGCGGGAGTCGGGTTAGGCACAGATCCTGCGCGACACCAGGCACCCAACTGCCAGGGGACCAACCTGCTGGATTCAGCAGTAAGGGTGAACTCTGAGCATCGGCACCTGTGCCCGCGGAGGACATTCGGTGAAGGCGAAGGAAGCACTATTATAAGAGGATGTGCAAGTGAATGCTGCCCTTACCACCTCTCTGTACCCTTGCCAGGCTTCACCCGCAGCTCCTTCAACTAAATGGGAGGACAGCCACGCGTAGATTCAGACACATTAGCAGTCCATACAATTTACAAGATAATGCAAAACACAACTACAAACAGAAGGAGGGGGAGAGAAACAGAAAGTCACTAAGTAGAAAGAAGGGAGAGAAAATGTGCTTTCAGGTTAGAATGAAAAATACGAAGAGATGAAGAGTGGAAAGAGAGAGGGAGAGAATTCCAGTGTTTAGGGGCTAAGAGGGCGAAAGATCTGAAACGGAAGAAGTTGAGGGGGTTTTGGGGACAGTGAGTAGAAGCAGATTCTGTGATCGAAGAGTCAGAGAGAGAGAATAGAACAAGACTAGCCGGGAAAGATAAGGAGGAGCCAAGCCATGAGAAAATTTAAAAACAATACAAAGAAAATGGCAGAGAAGACGTGATTCAAAGGGAAGCGGTGAAATAAACAGTAAAGAAGGTATGACTGAGGAGCAAAAAGAAAGGTAAAGAGAACAGAAAACGAACCAAAGATTTATAAACAGATTGGAGAGGAAGGCAATGTGAGTCAGGAAGGACAAGAAGAAGAGTAGTCGATACGAGAAAAGACCAGGCAGAACAGAAGAAATGAAGGATCGGGGCAAGCACGACAAACGTTAAAAAGGGCATAGTGACAGGAGCGAGCAATAGAAGAGATATGGAGTTTAAAGGAAAGCGAGGGAGGAAAGATAACCCCCAAATTTCATGCAGAAGAGCTAATGGGTAGAGAGGATGTCCCTCTCTCCCGTTCACAGAGATGCTGTCTGGCATGAAGCCCATCAGTGCCCTGCCACAATAGCCACAATAACCATAAAACCACATTGTGCCGTGTTTACCCAGTGATGTGCTCCTATTTCTTTCCTCACTGAACAAATTAGCTAATGTTAAAATGTTGTTGTCACTTGAATGCAGCCTAACAAGTATTGTAAAGGTGCATGAAAAATAAGAATACCTGAGTTCCAGGCGCACCACAAACATTAGGCCTAACATGCATGTCTTCTGTGACAGGCATTGACACTGCAGCATTTCTTTCATTGCAGCACACACATGCAGGAAAGTAGCTTATAGCAAAGTTTGAAGCAGTGGAGGAGGTGGGACAAAGGGGTAAGCATTAAGCTCTCTGTTTTGCCCTCCGATTTATTTAAAGTAAAAAATGTGGCTACCCAGCAGATATGGCACGATGCAGGGAACGGCGTCTGAACAGCACACCGGTGGGTTTCCATAACATTTCCCCTCCAACGTGAAACTCGCTTTCTTGTTTTAGGCAGGTGACAACCCGAGGATATTAATGGATTTGAAAACTCTCTTACAAGTAGTTCAGACACAGCTGAAAATGGAGGTGCAGAAAAAGGGGAGCGTGAAGCCGCAGTTCTCCAAAGACCGCCGCGGTGGAGAGCATGAAAGAACGGAGCCAAAATGCTGCATTGTCCAGGCAAGAAGGTCTCTTCTGATCATTTTCTGACTTGAGAGAAATAGGCACAGGTGATAAGGAAGGAGGTGTCGGCGGGGCAAGCGAAGGAGAAGTGCGATCTAGCCTCCTCCTTTCTCTGCAGCCCTGAAGGATCAGAGTGGCACACCACGCTTTAACAGATAAGATTTACAGATGCAAGTACAATCAGGCAAAGTTTTCAGTGTATCAATTATGAATATTCATGCAAATAAATTGCATCGAATGGACCCAGAAGGGAAATCATTCACATTTTCAGGGATTACCTTGAATACCGCATAGGTTATAATGCTCGAGAACCAGTGAAGAGAGTGTGCTGGGACGGTCAATGCTAAGATGATCAACAATGTATATACAATAACAACAATGGTGGATGAAAGTGAAAGTTAATTTCTACCTAGTAGATTATAGAGAACATTTAAACAATGGATGAGTGTTTGTGTATGCCTACTGTGCTATCTAATACGCGAGACGTCTTGGCTCTCATTTCACAGGAACGTTTTATTGTTGGGTGTAAGTCATTTAATTACAGAAATAACTTATAATTCCATGGTCCCCAGTGGCCATACAGTACAAAATATCATCTATGAATCTGAGACACTAATAGACTCCTTTATGTCCTTTAGTCATTTGAGAAGTCATATTTGTCTCTCAATACTTCATGAATGTGTTTGCATCATTTGGGGAATGATTGCACCCATTGATGTGCCTTTTAATTGTTTGTAAAAACGGTGATCATATAGAAAATACTTAGGTACATGACATGCTTAACAAAGTAATACAAAATTCATGGAATACTACTAGCAACTTCATACGTTTCAATGCATCTATTTTCCCTGTTACCACAACAAGATGAGGTATGTTTGTATATAAACGTACTACATTTATTTTCATTAACTATAGTTTCAAACCTATAATACAGGAATTTCAAGATTCTCAAGTAAGTAGCTGTGTTTGCATAATGTCACCATGGATTAATCCTGCATCAATTACAACTTGAATTAACGTCGATACTGAGCATTATCCATTTTACAATAAGCACCATGGCTAGTTCTAGAATATACTTTCTTTTATTGCTAACGTCCCTTGCTGCATTTCGGTGGCTGTTAGAATAAGGCTGGACCTTTGCATCACCTTGCATTCCTTCAATGAACATCAGAGTTAGCATAGATTGTGCTTCGCAACACACTTCGTCTTCTACTTTCTCTCTACCATTGGTCTGAATGTCTCAGCCTGCACTTGTTTCCTCACTCTCGAGGCTTACCATCCTTATCTGAGACTTTAATGTACAACACGTCAAGCAATCGAGTCTCTTTACTTGAAGACATTGATCTTCTTTTAAGAAAATGCATCATTTTTCTTACTCTTCGGTGTTCAGGATAAAACATGCATATTGCATGTAGGGCACCGCCAACATCTGTACGTACATCCTATTGGGTCCATTGCATGCCATTTTCAACATTTACACTTCTCACTAGCATGTTCTTAGAGCCTTGCACAAGGTTTGATGGCAGTCCCAACTTCCTGTGAGTTTCTCTCCCTCCTCGCACACTAATGGGCTCTGGGCCTCATTATTGAGTTTGGCAGTAAATCGACAGTCAATCCACCAATTTACTGCCAAAATCGATTACCACTCAGTCAAAGAAAAGAAGTGATAGAATGCTCCGAAGCTTCTGATCCTTCACTGTTCCTAGTCACTGGCTTTCTTCCAGCATCCGTTCCTTACAATGTGTGAGAAACCTGAATGTGTCTCCCTGACTAGTCACCGGGGATCTGTCATCCAGGTGGCCAAGACATGGCCACTGCTTTTGGATCCAGTTCCTGGGGGTGAACCAGTGCGGGTGGATCACCTGGGTGGGGGGTCCTCATGGAGTAGAAGTGGGACACCGACGGGTGAGATGCTGTATCACCTTTCTAACACCTTTTCCCCATCCTACCACGTAGGATTCTCTGACACTCTACCCCAATCCCCTTTTCCAACAGGAACACTTTCTTACACCACAAAGACAAAGGACTAACACCAGAGCCATTTACCTGACATGTCCCAACACAAGAGTCAGGCAATTAATAATGACCACAGACACCTGACGGCTGTTTCCCGTCCCCACAGGGATAAAAGGTGGAGCACAAGAGCACACTATGAGCAAGACTGACTGCACGAAGACAGAGCTATTCCAGGATGGCAGTTCAAGAGGAGGAGAAAGACGCGAGAACCAAAGGGCCAACAAGGGGCCTTGTCCTTTTTGACCCAAACCTGCGCAGCCTCCGTAGAAGGAATAATAAGACAGTGTACAATAGCCGAAAGGTGAATGCAGGGGTCGAGCAAAACCCCCTGTACAGTGGAAAGTCTTTGACCGGCGAGTAATTTGAAAACTAAGGCGAAAATCCTGTATCATGATAAAGTAGAAGGTACTGTATGACTGGCAAACGTGAACC
The DNA here is from genome assembly GCF_040938575.1 of Ambystoma mexicanum. Taxonomy (NCBI): domain Eukaryota; kingdom Metazoa; phylum Chordata; class Amphibia; order Caudata; family Ambystomatidae; genus Ambystoma; species Ambystoma mexicanum. The sequence goes on from NC_090936.1 coordinate 35,879,199, forward strand.
CGGCTGAGGGATGCCTGCAAAATGGAGTGAAGCATGATGTTCCAATGAACTCAATGGAGGGATGTCCACAGTGGATTGTTTAAAAAGACATTGAGACTTGTGGATGCAGCAGGTGAAATCTTTTGAGTACAAGCCGTAGTAAACCCGACGGAGGCAGGCTAACATTCGAGAAGGGTCTGAGTCCGGAAGAGGGCCTCCCAGGGGTGAAAGCCATCACTCAATGTGCATACGGAAGAGGCACTTTTGTTTTGCTATTTTGAACACATCAGGTCCTCTGAGGCAAGAGACGTCTTTGTAGAAAAGAGACTTAACCACCGAAGATCCAGATACCTGAGAAAAGAACCGTAGCCTCTTGCTGGGAAAGCCAGAGAGTGTGTTGTGCTCAAGAGACCCGCCTTGTCCCGTCCTCAAAACGTTGGGAAGGGATACCCCCGGCTATAACATCCTGACTCATCATTTGTGAACACTTCTTTCTTTCTTGTGAACCCCATCCCACACTCTTTTTTGTATTTAGTTGTAAGAATTGGCAATATGTTTTTTTAGTATAAACCCTTTTTATTTGACAGGACACCACTAGGGCTGCCTTATTATTATTTGATGTTCGTAGCTTGCTCCCATCTTAGATATAGGTTTAGATTAGGCATTTTTCCAACCCACCTATAGAGTTTAATAAACACCCCTGAACTGTGATCACTTGTGTCTGTCTTTACTGCTGCCACCATGAGTTCCTTACAATCCCTCTGCACTCACCATCCAACGCTTTCACAGTTCCACCCCGATTTCGTTCTTTACAAAGGCCTTCTACTCCACGGGCAGGATTACAGGGTGATCAACACAGACAGACTCAATATGGTGCAGAAACCACTTTCCAGCAAGTGGAAATTCTTCACACATGGGTTTGCCTCTGTTGTAGTCATGAAAAATGCGAAGTGATTTGAAAATATCAATTTTACACCAATAGAAAACTAAGATTGTTTAACTGTATCACAATCGCTGAGCACAGCGCCTGCCAGTCCTAAACTCTTACTTTGACAGGCAAGGAACGGCGCTGCTCTCCTCAACTGAAACCAAACATACAGCACTAAAGTTACAGGCTGTCACTTTTAGGGAAGCCGTCTCCGAGTCTGGAGTGAAAGCACCATGGGTTTGGATCCCATCACCCACGCAATCGACACTTCAAATATATCGTATTTCGAAGGCCGCTCACCAAATCACGTCAAGTCCAAGAGGAGCGACAAACAGCTGACCCAGACCTGGACTAAAAGAAGAGCTTGGTAGTTGGAGAGCCATGGGCACAGGACCCGGGGAAGCCTGCATCTGGTTATCATACAAGAATCATACAAGACTGCCACCACGCTGGAACTGGGGGACTTGACATCCCTGGGTGACAGGCTTTGTTTGGTGAACCTTAAGACTTGTGTATATTTCTAGATTTTCATTTCTTGTGTAAATGCAAATACCTAAACCTACCTATTGTGTGCAGTTGTTTATGCATCCCACAAGACCTTTGTTATGGTATAGTATGGTAAGGTAATGTTTATTTATATAGCACCTAAACACAGGTAAGTGTTTCAAAGCGCTCAAGGAAGGTGGGAACACAGGGAAAAAACAACAGTCGCTCTTGAATTTCTGAGACTCTAATGGTCTTCATAGGCAGAGTAAGTGAATATGATACATTGAACAATTTAAATACAGCAAAAAGGCCTGCCGGCGATTCTGTGATTTTTTTCAAGTGCACATTGAGACGTGAGACAAGGGAGAACAGACAGAACGATCTTCAGGCAGGGCTGTATACAGATCAAGTGCGGGAGAGCAAGGGAGGGGTAGGGGACCAAGTGCAGCCAGTCGCTGGAGACAGGTGAAGTGCGGAGAGACAAGCTCTCAAGGTTTTATTACAAGTACAGTGGGGGTGGAGGGCCCTAAGGAGGGTGCCGAAAGCACTGGCAGGGGTGCCTGGGACCTGTGAGAACTCTGAGGTACACGGGGCAGCCAGTCAGTAAGCTGTGTGGAAGGAGGGAGAGAAGGAAGAGCGGAGAGCTAGGTTAGCAAGGTAGGGTGACGGTGAAGGAAGAGGAGAAGAGGAAGGTCTTGTCTTTGCAACACTGCATATTTACAAATGTCCGCTATTACCTTTTTATGACCTTGTCCACGTCGATTTCTACAATGAAAGATAATTCCACACAGAAACCTGAAGCACTCAGTGGTTGCAAGGTGGCACAATGCTAGAGAAAAGGACCTCAACATAATGAATCCCTCATATATCCAGACATCGCCTGCGCTGCCCCATATCTGCCCCATAATGGAGGCAATCCATTTCAATGGCCACATGATCATTTGAGGGGATCATGGTGTGAGATTGTGCAGGGAAGGGGTGGACCAGTGCGACCGTATGGACTAGCCAACGTTTATGCGGATCCACTGCAGACATGCAGCGTGCACGATAATCAGCCGTTCCAATACGCAGTGGCGTTGCTCGGGGGGGGGGCTAAGGGGGCTATAGCCCCTGATCTTTTGGTTGTAGCCCCAGATAGAATCTCAGGAGCTACAGCCAAAGGACTAGCTAGCCCCCAGTCCCAACAGTTCCGACATCAGCTTAGCCCCGGGTCTTTTCCAGACCTAGCAACTCCCCTGCCAATACGTGTGCTGGTTCTGCACATGTGTCCGAAGGAAGACCGATCCACATCTGCCGTGTGGATACCGAGGAGTCTTCCATGAGAGGAGCTCATCCTACAGATATAGAAGCCGTCCTGCCTCCGCCGGGGGGGCATCCTAAAGCATGATGATGGCCTAAGCGCTGAACTGGCGGGAACCTAGCCGGTCCGCTCATAAAGAAAGCAAATGTGATCTCTGCTTTGGCATACTTTTGGAAAATAGAGCCAGCTGTTTGGGGGTTCATTAGACCTAAAGCTTTGGGGGTGGAACCATCACTTTTACAATGTCACATTATTTGTAATTCAGACTCATCTATTAAAAAAGTAACACATTCCCGATCAAATGGTTGTATTAGAAAAATGGAAGCACGCTAAAATTTGCTATGGCAATCACCTTGTTTCAGAAAATTTGGTGGTTAAGTAAGTCACTGTTTTCTCTCTTCTTTAAATATTTTTCCTAAAATCTGTAACAAGTTGGCAAAAGTACTTGGACCATGCCAGCACCACAACAAATATTGCTCAAAAATGGATACAGCATGTTGCTGTGTTCTGCATTTAAGGGAGAGCAGAGCCCTCAACTGTAAACAGTTGCCTCGGGGTTGACAGATCCATTTATAATAGCCCATCCCTCTTTAGCGCCGCTGCTCACAAAATACGATGGAGTCCCATGGCATTTTTGGTTCCGATGTCCTATAGCCTCTGATATAGCAATCCTCTCTGGGCCTGAACACTCTTTATGGTACGGCTAGTATAATGTTGCATGGGTACCTCCCATCTAAACACTAGTCACACACAAAGTAAGGCTCTTTCATTTCAACATGTTTGCTCAGACCACCGACTGCTGAAGGGCCATTTACCCCACAGCTCTTCCCGGCCATACGCATCACAGTAGGCGCTATACAAATATCAAGTGACATACTAAGGTTAAGAGCATCTGGAGACAGGCTGGCCGGTAGCAGAAGCTTCAGGCAATTGGTAACCCTTTGACAGAATTCAGCTTTATAAAGAAATCACCACAGCGTCGGAAGGCGCTCTGAGGCCAATGGGCAGGCCGCGCTCTATAAAAATTTAAATAAATAAAATAAGTAAATATACTGAGGGGAAAATGACTGAGTACCCTACATCCCACACCTGAAAGATGTTTATTGATATGAAAAAGGTTTTATTTGGGCCAACATGATTCCCAAGACGCATCTTTGCAGCACACAGTTGTTCTGCATGCCGCTAGCATATGGGAGGCAAAAACAGTTAAGGACACTGTCATTTCTATTTTCTCAGATCCCAAAAGACTGTCTTTTATTAGATTCTCGATGCATAGCCCGTGTTCCGGAGCACTGATACCCCAGTGGACTGTTGACTAATTGGTTTTGAACCTAACAGTGCAGAGGACAAGTGACATGATTAAAATACACATCATGTGACTATTTTCTTAGAAAAAATTGTTTAATTGTTTTTTGTATTTGCTCATAAACGATTAAGCCATGGCCATGCATGCTCCAATTAACATTCCTAATCTGTGTGTAAGTGAGCGCGTGCGCCTGTGTGGCTGGTTCTTTCTACCATTGCTGCCCTATAAATCTGTTTGGGCATCAGTGTTTTTAAATAGTCATGATCCATTTTTAGATGTTATTGTGTTATTTTTAAAATGGTCTTATGTAATTCATGGCTGCACTCCCTGGCCTAAATGTGTTCTCCTGTTTTTTGGTGTGGAGTGAAGTTTTTGTACAGCCAGTAGCACCACTCCCACATAGAAATGGATGCAGGTTGTAGATTTGTGGGGGTAAAAACATAGCGGCCTGATCAAAAGTTTGGCGGTATTCATTTACTATTACTGCCACCCGTAAACACAGCAAATCCACTGACTACTCATTATGGTAATTCCCCATTGTGAAGTCCCATTCAAACCCATTCAAGTCTGTAGTCCTCCGTTCACAGAGAGGGGCAATGCCTACAGGGTTGAGTGAGGGGCTTGCATCGTATTGCTTGCTACACACACCTGTGTACAGGGTTGAGTGAGGGGCTTGCATCGTATTGCTTGCTACACACACCTGTTCTGCTCCAACACTCAATTCATCTCAGGCAACGCTGGTGGAAGAACATGCTGCATCAACCTGGTTCCGCAGTTACTACTGTGACAATTCATGGGATCACGTCACTTCTCCACAGGGGGGAGCCCTCCCCTGTGAGGTTAGGGGGGTGAGCCCACAACCCAAGGTTCCGCCTAGGGGTGGCAGAAAGCGGGACCTCACAGCGACAGACTCCCCTCATGGGTACAAGGACTTCCGTTCTATGATGAAATTCCCTAACCCTCTTACTCTTGAGACGATAAAGTCTGCTGAAGGACTATCTGAAAGCACTACTATAAGCTATTGCAATACTCCTTCCTTCCTGTAAGAATTGATACCACCAAGATAAGGAAGACTAAAATAGACATACAGTCTGATCTCAAGTCATCTTCCAAGAGCACTGTGACGAAGAAGATCGAGGGAGCTATGCAAACTACTTGTTTGCCAAATACAGAAGGTACTGGTAAGAGGAGGCCCCAAGGAGCCATGAAGAATGTACAATGGACACAAAAAAGTGACTATTACACTCCACTGGGCAGGAACTAGCTGTATGACAAAAATGGAGAAAAGACTCACTAAGAATCGAAGCAGGTGTGAAGCCTGGCAGACTCAGGAAGTTCCAACTCGGAAGCAAGAAGCTGGGCTGGAGAAGCAACCCTCCAGTCACGAAGACGCCGACAGCAGGGTGCAGGAGTCCTTCGAGGCAGACACACAGTGGGCCTGACAGGAAGCAGGGAATCGTCCGACGGTGGTGTGTCCTCGAGGAGGTGGATCGAGTGGTCCATTAACTATACAGACACCATCTGGCCCAGAGACCCCCCAGTGTCAAAGCATGGCAGTCGGAAGCAGAGGGAGAAGCAGGGAGAGTGTTCAATGAGAATGCAGCAACCCAACACCCGAGGAAGAATCAGTGATGTGCCCCCAACAGAGAAGAGGTAACAGGAGTCAAAGAAGACCTGATCGGGGATTGGGGAAGGGTGCCGAATGTAACGAAGGATTGGGAGTGATCTCCCACATCTCAGTAGTTGTGTCAAGAGTACCGAATGGGAAGAAGATATACAGAGTAATCTCCTTCATCTCAGTAGCTGTGCCAAGAGTGATTGATTTTGATTGATTTTTTTCATTTGTAACACGCACACGATAGAACAAACCGTATAGCAGCGCAGTTGGAACAAACATTAGTGTGAAGCATAGTCTAGCCCAAAAAGGCGAGGCAACCCAGAACAAAAAAGATAGACCAAGATAAACAGGAAAGTCGTCAGGGCCCTACGAAACTGGGATAATGATTCGAGGGTCCTTATTCCTGAAGGAAGTGAATTCCACAGTTTTGGACCGAAAACAGCAAATCTTCTATCTCTCCTTGATGCATACACAGAGCGGGGGATACCCGGAAGATGACAATCACTAGATTGTAGATGTCTTGAAGGCTGATATGGTTGAATCAGATCCATTAAGTATGCTGGGGCAAGACCGTTGATGCACTTGAAAATAAGGCAAGCCACCTTGAATCTGATACGGTCTTCTACTGCCAACCAATGTAGAGCACGCAGAGATGGCAAAACATGTGCAGTTCTACCTAGCCTAAAAATCATTCTTACTGCTGCATTCTGAGCTTTTTGAAGCATTTGAATTTGTTTAAGCGGGTTGCCGAGCAGCTGGCTGTTGCAGTAGTCCAGGTGCATTAGTCAGGGCGCCGAACCCTGAGGTATGGTCCTCCTTAGGGACATAAGATAACACCCGTTGAAGGAGTCTCAAGACATAATGCACCACTTGAGTCTTTGCTCCAACTTGGCCTTCACTGCCCAGGTCATCCTACCAAATGCAGCAAAAATTCTTGACCTTAGAGACAAATTTAAAGTTCGTCCCGTGAAGTGACGGAATAGGCAGTCTCTCGACTGCTGACAGAAGATGTTTGGGTCCAAACAAAATCAATTCCATTTTGGCTGCTTTCAATTGAAGGTGATTGTTGGACATCCAATTACTCACCTCCTCCAAGCACTACGCCAATCTACTAAATGCTTCGTCAAAGTTGACAATCCTGATGAAGATCTGAGTGTTATCTGCGTAAGAATGAAAATTCATCCCATGACACCTCACACTCTTTAACTGGGGACGAATATACAAATTGCACAATAGTGGCAAGAGTGATGATCCCTGAGGGACACCACAGATCAATTTAATGGCGTCCGACAGGAAACCATTCAATCTCACCTGCTGATGACGATCGGTGATAAATTATCTGGACCAATGTATAGCATGTTCAGACACTTCCAACTTCCTGCAGTCGATCCAGAAGAATATCATGGATAACCGTATCAAAGGCCGCGGACAGGACCAACATCACCAAAATGGAGAGCTCACCCAGGTCCGCGGGCTTTAACAGGTCACCCTGTACGGCTAAAAGGGCAGTTTCAGTTCCAAATCTGGGTCTGAAACCAGACTGGAATTTATCCAATAGCAGTTCTTGCTCTACAAAAGCCGGCAACTGGCCAGTAACCACTGTTTCCAGAGTTTTTGCAGGCCAGGGAAGACCAGCTATTGGTCAATAATTCTGGAGGATCTCTGAATCCAAAGTAGGTTTCTTTAATAGAGTTGTAACTACAGTATGTTTTAGGCTAAGCAGTCCAGTGTGACAGAGATGTTTGTTAACAAACTTGGTCTCAAAAGTTGTCAGGTCTGATGACAAACGCTTGGCCACATAGGCAGGGAGAGGAAACAAAGAATTGTTAATGGGTTTAAGTGAGTCCAACAGATGGTGTATATCTTTTTCTATTAGTTGGTGAAAATTAAAAATGGGCAAAGTGTTCTGCCCTCTTGAATCACTTAACTTTACATAAGTTGTTTACTAGATGAATCATGGGAAATCACAGTTCTAGCCTGAATTTCTGCGGCAATGTCTGCCTTAATACCTTCAATTGTATCTATAAAAAAAGAATAAAAAAGATTGGCCTGCACATAAGACGGTTCAATCAATGTAGATTTGCAAGAAGGATTGCAAAATTTGGAAACAATAGAGAACAACTCCCTAGGAAGATTGCTAGCAGCCTTTAACTTTTTGCCTAGAAAATCTTTTTTGGCTTGGAAAATAGCCCGTTTATGATCCCTTAATGCCTTCTTGGCCCTGTTTGTATTCTCTGGTGTTTGACTATCCTGCCATTACTTACGCAGCAGGATTAAGTTCTGCGTGAACCACGGTTTATAGATTCTTATTTGTTTCGTTTTTAAGGGGGCCGTCTTGGTACAGACAGCATCCAAGATCAAGGCTTCTGCTGCAAAAAAGTCATGACTGGGAAGCTGAAAATCAATCGAATCAAGAGCGACTTTGATTTCATCACCAGCGATTTTATCCAGATCCTTTATTTTCCGAGTATAAATAAACAATTGGTCTGTCCTCGATACCGACCTTATCCCCATTGGGCAAGGTTAATGAAAGAAATTGCACAACATGGTCAGACCTGTGTATTGGCAAAATGTCCTTCAAAAGAGCATAGGATCCCCTTGCACTAACTGCGTCCAAACAGTGCCCCTTTATATGACAGGGGTGAGTCCCCAAGGGATGGAGGCCATGATTTTCCAGGAGCTCCCACAACTCCCTGGAATCTGGTTTAGCCGTATCATCTAACCAGATGTTCCAGTCACCCATCAACGTTAGTTCCTTATACTTACTCCCTTCACCAATTAAAAAAGAATCCAAGTTTTCCCAAAAAAGGTTTGCATGGGCCAGGTGGTGTGTAACCAAGAATAATATGTGTAGAGGCTCTAGATGGCAGATTAAACGTAAAATGCCCACCCTGAGCATCATCACCCCATTCAAGAGTGTGTAGGTGTGAGATATGCAAAGCAGCCTTATGTATCACTGCGATGCCTCCACCGCTTCTATCCGTCCTATTGATCACTTTTAGCAGATAGTCTTCTGGGACTAACCTGTGGAAAGCACTCTGGTAAGCCTCTGTAAACCAAGTCTCAGTGACCAATAACAGGTCTAACTCATGTGTATCAATATGTTCAGCTAGCTCAGTAGCATGGCCGCCCGCTGACCTGGCATTAATAGGTGCACACTGCAAACTCTCTATCTCCCCCACAGGGACTGTTTGCAGATCTAACATAGGTCTAATTATATTTAATTCCCTAATTTTATTGAAAGTACGTAAAAATATATTGCCACAAGAATTATCTATCTTATTCAATGAAGCAGCATCATAAATAAACCCACCCATCGTTTTACAAGTACCTTGTTGTGAGATTGCTAATCCCCGAAGGCAATCTTAAAAGCTTGATGATCCCCTGCCGAATGTCGATCCATGCAGAAAGAGGCTAAACCAGGCTTTACATCAGGGCTTTGCTCATACGCGGGCCAGTTATAGCCTGCGGCGCGCCCCGCTGTCATCAGACGGGTGCGCGCTGCAAAGTAACTCAGGAGTTGTAGTAGATCACTAGGTCTCTACTACAAAAGTATGGCGTGTAAAGTGGGTAGGTCCAAAACACAATAAGAATATGAAAATACTTGTAGGCAAGCTAAAAGCATATCCAGTCAAATTAATTTAAACATTCCAAACATAAAATGTCACGCAAAGTAATACAATGCTAAAATAATGCGCTATCGCTAGAATGGTCTAAACTGCTTTACTGATCATTTAAAAGTCGGAATGCACCGAAAAACACAAAAAGAGAGCTGTACATAAAGAAGGCATCGGGAGAAATCACCCTCGTCTCAGTAGCGGGTACCAAAAACCAGCGCTAGAAATATATCAGTTAGAAGCAAAGGCATCAGCCATGTATGGATTGAATATTTGGGGTTATGCCAATACCTGCCCATTATTCATAGTGGAAAACAAGTTTTTAAAGAGGATACTTTTGTTATCCCAGAGCACACCAAATGCGGTTAAACGCATGCAATGTGATCCAAGCCCAATTGACGACGCGGCAAGTGCGAGACCTATGTATCTTTGGATACGACTCTGGGGAATCCAGGTCTGATTAAATACTGCGAACCACTCACCTATGTGCTGCCAATGGGAGGAGGATCTAAAATTCCCTAGTTTCTACATGTCAAGAAATGGTTAGTAGCACTAGGGTTGCACATGTACTGGGAAGAACCATCGCTCTTTACAAGGGAGCTCAAACTGAGAGCTAAAGTGGCGTTCCATGCTTATCAGAGGAGCAAGATGGCGTCTGAGTGTGCTGTTCTGGTGCATTGCTCCGAATACCTGAATCTCAAAGTTTGTGGTAGAAATACCATTCGGGATACGTGAGGTAAGGAAGGCATGTTATCAACAGTAAGACAGACAAGTGAACACGGTTTATTGAACCTTCACAAGGGTGAGATAAATGCCCATCTAAACCTTAATCTACAGATCAGCTACAACAATCAAATAATAATAATAATAATGCAGTCCTAGTGCAGTCTTTGTCAAAATAAAAGGGCCTATACTAAAAAAAAAACCTAATGCCAATCCTTACTGCTAATTTACAAATAGTATGGGGTAATGTTCATGAAAAAGAAAGAAGTGTTCACAAAATGATATGTCAGGATGTTTGGGCCGTTGGCCTCCCTTCCCCACATTTTCAGCACAAGACAAGGCGTTTCACTCGAGCAAAGCACACACTCGGACTTCGTCGGCACGAGGATAAAGTTCTATTTCCAGCAACAGGGCCTTCTGTGCACAAGTCTCTTTTTTCATCAAAGTCTCTTGATTCAGATGGCCTGATGTACAGAAAATAAGATATACAGTTCTGTTCTTCTTACAAGTATTCAACTCGGGTGCTTCACCATGGATGCCCCTCTTCCGGGCTCAGATCCTACTTTTTAAACAAAGTTCAGAGAATATTTGTTTTCTTGGGTGACTCACAGTTCACCCCAGATCCCCCTCAGCTGAGCTCAGATCCGTCCCCTTTTCCAATTACTCTACGTCAGCTGGGCTCGGACCAATTGTAGTTCACCTTGGTTTATCGAAGACTTTCGAATGTGCACAGGGTTTAGCTTCACCCATTGCAGGACCACTCAGATACAAACATCTGTTTTATAATACAGTTTCCATTCAGTTGGATACCTAACAGAGACCTTAGAATGAGCACACAAGTGTACCGTCGGACTGCTCTGTATATGGTATCTCGCTTGGTCTTCCCAAAGTTAATTCACTCCTTTGGTTTCCAATTATATTCACGTCGCTCATCACATGCGTTTCACACACTGTCCTCCTTGGATTTCTTCATGCAATGTTGCTGCTTGCAACCATGGTTCAAACACAAGCTGGTTTGGTATCAGTGTCTCTGATTCACTTGCTGTGCTATCTTTAATGGTACTGCTTTGTTGTAGGAGCCAATGGCAGTACCATGGCGGCAATCAGTCCTCCCCGCCTTGGTTATCGATGGGGAAGAGCCCCGGGTACCTTCGATGCACACTAGGTTTGTTCAGCTTTAGTTCCAGTTCCTGGTCTTTGGCTTCTTACTCTCCAACGTTCCTCCAACGTTCTGAAAATGAACGGTCTAGGTCAAGGGCACATCCCTCCTTGCAACCCTCTCTGGTCTCACCGTCTTTCTCCTTGTATTCAACTGCCATCTTGGAACTGCTGTTTCCTCGTGTGCCTTTCCTCACTCAGAGTGTGCTTTTGTGCTCCACCTTTTATCGGTGTGGGTAAGTGTGATGGAAATCAGGTGTGTGTAATGATCAGTAATTGCCTGACCGTTGTATTGGGACATGTCAGGTATACGGCTCTGGTGTTAGTCCATTGTCGCTTGCAGTGAACTGTCCGTGAGAAACTGTGTGTGTCGGGAAAGGGGGGCGGGGGGTTAAGTTCTTAGGTATCCTACCTGGTAGGATGTGGAAACTGTGTTACAGGGAAGGGATACCGCGTCTCACCATCCAGTGCCCCACCTCCACTCCCAGAAGACCCCTCATCCACGTTATTCTCCCGCACTGGTCCACCCCCAGGAACTGGATCCAGTAGCGATGGCCGTGTCCTGGCCACCTGGATGACAGATCCCCGGGGACTAGCGGGTGAGCCACCTTCAGGTTTCTCACAGTGCTCTGTGCTTTTCGTAGGCACTAGGAGGTTACATCGTAGTAGATTTCATAAAATACGACTAATATTGTGAATCGAATTTGGTCGTAAATATATGTGGGTGTGAGTCATCGTTAAAAATAAGATAGGGGGAAGTCGTGGGGGAGGGCTGTGGGGATCTCCCCCACATAAACATGCGGCCAAATAGACAAAGAAAAAACGATAATCGACAAATTTGCATCGTTGAAATGTATTCGATGAAATCACATAGAACCCTTTTGATATGTACCCGATTTCAAGGCCAAGTGCAAAGGCACAGACTAGCTGGTGCTTTTTCAGGCCTTTTTACTTAAGCTCGTGTGTACTTGTGCCCCCGTGTTTACGAGTGTGCCAAAATGGGCCGTTTCTCATTTCATCTGTGACTTTATCTCATCCAGTGAAAAGCCGGGAACTCCATTCTACATGAAGATTACGTTTCGTTACATGCACATTGGATACTGGCATGCTGGGGACATAGAAAACCTGCACATGCAAACTAAAAGCCAACATTTTTATTTTTTAGAGACCCTTCTGAGCCAAAATTCACCAAATCCACACAATTCACCAAATCAAGCCAAGAGTCGGTTTCCTGTTGGGGACATTTAGTGCTGGAATTTTCCTTCTATGCGGTTAGGAAAATAGATACAGGATATCCAAGGTAGGAGTGTGTTTTGGCACACCAAGTCCTGGTAGTTTACCCGCACACGCTAATCTGCACCATCGTTGTCAAACTGAGTAAGTTGCATGTGCAGCATTTGTGAAGTATTTGCTGCACATTGATCGATGCGAGCCAAGCATATTTAATCATCTCTGATAGGAGTGAATTGACAACTGAAGAGGTGAGTCGCAAATACTGACTGCTGACAATGTGTGTGTGTGCCCGCATATGCGCCCGTGTGTGCATTTTAGTGCTTTTTCATACTAGTGTTCCCTACAAACACGCAACCACCACAGCCAATAATTTACTTTTGCAAACCCCAAAAGACCGAGAAATATTTGCCGAAGAGAAAAAAAAGAAAAGCAACATTGCATAAGAGGATGTATTGAGGTTGAAACATCTCTAAACAATTAGGGACACTGCACGGCACAGCCGTCCATAGAGCCAAGCAAGTTACTGAAATTGAAGTGTTTATTCTATTCAGGGAACAACCAGTAAAGTAGCACAGTTCCATAATTAATTACACTGCTTTCCGCTTAAAATGTAGTTCCCCACAGGGCCACGAGAAGTTGTCTTATTGAGTTCTAGATTTGTTTTTCAACTTTGTGAAGGACACGCACACATTTTCAAAGATCTCTTTAAATTACCATGAAAGGGATATGACTTAGAAATGGCGTGTGATTGGAGGAAATAGACTCGGATGATAACAGTGTGTGCTGTGGAGGATCCGGAGGAGGGCGTGGATGCATTACAGACATTTTGACCATTCATTTAACAGAAAATAAATCCTATCTCTCCCTAGAACTATGGGGTGATCCTGCCTATGTTCTACGTAAGGTGCTTGTCAGTCCACTTAAATGTCCAAAACCAAGTCTGTCCGCTGTCCAAATGCAATCTAGCTGACCCTACCACTAGTATAACTAACTAAGGCCTGGAGAATTATTGCCTTCTCCTGGTTGATGTGTTTTGGAACGGGGATTCTCTTGGTTATCATGGTCCACTCGTGTAAGGCATGTGCAGTTAGCCTTTCGTTATCCGCTGGATCAAGTTGTCTCGGGAGGATAGCTCAGGAGCACGCGCTCGCCTTGGAAGGAAGACGACACAGAGCCCCACAGGTTCGATCCCCTGGGCCGCGCCTAGAAACCTCTGGGTATTACGCAGGTTATAATTAACCTATCATATTATAAGTTCCGTAGTTCTTCTAGAGGACTGATCGTTTCCTCGTTTTTTCTTTGGGGATACGTTTAGTTTTGTTCAGGTTCCTTCTTTCTCTCCTGCAGGTTTCCGGGATCTCTATGACATTACTCTCCCCCAGAGGTCTTGGCTGCTTGGGTTCCAATGACATTTCAGCCACTCTCCCAGGGTGCCGTTTCATGTATGAGTCTTTTCTGCCTGCGCTCGCAGGTTGGTGCTCCCGAAATGTCTCACTCTGGTATAGTCTCGATCTTATCCCCGGGATATGTGGAGACTTTCCCCTTTTCCCAAGGTGCCGTTTCATGTAGGAATGTTTTCTCTCGGACTTCAAACGTCTCTGACCTCAATGGCCTCTTTTTTTTAGCAACTTTATTTAAAACCGGTTGCAGCAGGTTACATGCACGTGCAATAAAGGTAACATTTATTTCATGCCAGTGCCTCCTCTCCCTGCCCCTGCTACAGGTTGTAGATTCTTGTCTCCTCTCTCTCTGGCGCCTCCTGCCTCTTGCGGGGTCACATGGGTGTTCTAAGGGCCGTAGGATGAGACTCGCTTGTCTTGGCTGGAAGGTCTTGCCATATTCCAGGACTGGGGCCCAGCAGTCTGGGGAAATGGCTTCTCTTTCTTCCAATTACTATTCACCCCTTTCCAGGGTGCTGTTTCATGTATGAGTCTTTTCTTCGTGACCTCACAGGTTTGTACTCCCCAAGTTTTCCTCTCTTATGTTCCCTCTATTATCGGGATATGGGTTGACCTTTCCCTTTTCCCAATGTGACAAGATTGCATCTCTATGTCTCTCCCCTTCTGTGCTTTGCTTATTTCTCTTTATCTCATACAGAAAGTTCTGGTTCAACAGATTGCTTCCAATCCTTCTCTCATTAATACTGGAATGAGTTTCATTATACGTGTCTGCTAACTTTTCTATATTTCCTTTCCCTGTATTACCTTCTCTCTTCAGGAGTAACGTCGTCGGTACCTGCCGTGCCGGACTTTGCACTCTCTATCGGTGTACTGTCCGCGTCTTACTCCCAGCCGCGTCTCTTTATTCCGTATCCCGTTCTCTATCGGTTGATGTTGCTGATGCTGTTACTCGAGTCTGGAGTTGCTTACTCTCGCAGGCATCAGCGTCATTGCACGGGCGAGCTGCTCACCATGTCTGCCTCATGGTCACGCCACCACCAACCTCTCTGTTCCACCTGGTCAGCATTTTCTCCGGTTTTATACGCTGGCCTCCCACCATTTTTTCACGCCTCTGCATCAGAGCTGATCTGGCTTACGCAGGCTCTGCGTTTGGCAACAGCCCTGTCTTTTTCCGTTCTGTTATGCACAAGGGATTTCCCTGCCTCCTCTCTGCCTTCCGCTCTCTCTCGGCTTGCTGACTTGTCTCGTTGGTTCTTTGATCCCTCATTCGTCTTCAGCCTCCTCGGCACAGTCTATTGGAGACTCTCATTTAAAGGGACATTATTAACTTCTTGTTGTTGACCATATAGATTCATATTACCTTTCTGAGAGCGATTCCCTTCTGTGCTATTATATACGTTCATATAGGCCGTCACTTGGGACCCATCGGGGAGTTCCTGACGGGAACGGAAGCCCTTGTCCCCAACTGGGGAGTCTCTTCTGGTGAGGTACCACTCTCCCGACCCCTAAGAAGGCTGTTGCGCAACGTGCTCACCTCCCTAGCCTCATGGAGGGGAGGGGACCCGCGCCCTTGGGGACATGGGGCGAATTCCCTCAGTTCGTCACGTGTGCATGCGTACAACCTAAGGACATTTTGCCTTCATTCTCCATCAATCCCTCAAAGATGACATTGGCACTGCTTCTGAGCTACTGTGCTTTTAGTAGTTCACAATATCTAAGAAAATACTATCTGGGTGCAGATTCTGAAAACATTATCCCTTGTAAAAGAAAAAGCATTCTGGGTATTTTTGAACCTAATGCAGACGTTTGTCGATAATACAGATTGTGATCAAACCTACTTTCTCCATTCTGTATTATCTAAGCATTTGCTCAATTCTTTTGCCCCTCTGCAGATGTTAGATAGTGTGGTCCAGGTGTTTGAAAATGAGGTGATTTCATGTCAAGATAATGCAAGATAGCACATGGCATCTTGTTGTCTCCGAAAATCGTCAAGGTAAAACCCACAAATCTTCTAAAAAGGAACTGCTTGATAGATCACTTTTTAAATGTCTCAAAAGCACGATTATTCTTGTACAAAACACAAATCTGCTTCCAAACTGAAAGTGATAAGGGATTTACGGGAACGACAGCAAAAATACCACGTACTGCGTACCACTTGGCCCTCATTGCGAGTACAGCGGTAAGTCTGGTGTTCATTCCACCAGATGGAATTACTGTTTCCGCCATCGCATCTGACGGAATTACCACCACATTGTAAGTGGACGGGTGCAGGCACAAAACCGTTGACGGTAACGGTTATTCCGTCCGGCAGAATTACACCAGACGTTAATTCCGACAGAATTAGCGGCAATCGTTTCATGCGTCAAATGGAAGGTTCAGTTGCGGCCATCTTTCCAAAAACAATCGATCCTGAATCACCCATTTTCTGCAGGCGTCCGAAGGCAGCACTTGTGGCAAACATGTTCCAGGGCAAAGGCAAGGGAGAAGGGGCAGAAATCAGGCTGAGAATTCAGCGAGGCAGAGCTGCAGGTCTTTGCTGATGAGATACAAAAAAGGTAGCAGGCGCCCCTCTCCAGAAAGAACATGGCATGATAACCTGTTCAGTGTTTTTTAACAACTTTTGAGAGTTTGCAGCCATCTGCTTTTTGCTCACTGTACCTTTCACAGATGGGAAATATCCATCTGCATATCAGTCTTTGTCCCACCCACATGGGCAGTCCAGCACTGAAATGCTATGGCAATTCTCCTCTGAACAAGAGTACCAACAGCAACCCCATACACGTGTTTCAGCCTTGTTGGGCCTCATCAGTGAGGTGAAGCTGATGCCTCTCTAAGCACAGTGAGAGGGAGACCACTTCTGGTTGCCCCCAGGAGACCTAGGGTTACCAATCCCAGGTTCCTTAAAAAATAGTTTTACAAAGGTAGCGGGCGCCCCTCTCTCGCAAGAACAGACATGATAACCTGTTCAGTGGTTATTAACCACTTGAGAGTTCGCAGCCACTGCTTTTACTCACTGTGCCTTTCACAGATGGGTAATATCCATTTGCATATCAGTCTTTGTCCTGCCCAGGGGCAGTCCAGCACCGAAATACAATGGCAATTCCAATCTGAACGAGAGTACCACCAGCAACCCCATACACGTGTTTCACCCTTGTTGGGGATCATCAGTGAGGTGAAGCTGATGCCTCTCTAAGCACAGCGAGAGGGAGACCACGTCTGGTTGCCCCCAGGAGACCTAGGGTTACCAATCCCAGGTTCCTTAAAAAATAGTTTTACAAAGGTAGCGGGCGCCCCTCTCTCGCAAGAACAGACATGATAACCTGTTCAGTGGTTATTAACCACTTGAGAGTTCGCAGCCACTGCTTTTACTCACTGTGCCTTTCACAGATGGGAAATATCCATTTGCATATCAGTCTTTGTCCTGCCCACATGGTCAGTCCAGCACTGAAATGCTATGGCAATTCTCCTCTGAACAAGAGTACCAACAGCAACCCCATACACGTGTTTCAGCCCTGTTGGGCCTCATCAGTGAGGTGGAGCTGTGCCTCTCTGAACACCTGGGAGGACCCAGACGTGGACTCCCTGCTCACTGTGCCCACATCCATCACTGAAACACCCATCAACCCAAATAGGGAACATCCAAACCAATGACAGGTCCAACACATGGAAATGCCATGTGATCAAGACATCTGCCAATTGGGGCCTGCATGTGTGGCAGGGAAAACCCAAATGTCACCTCCCACTAGTTCAACCTTGTATGGGTGGCATGTGGTACCAGACGACCTACCCTGAGCCGATGTCCACGGCTGACTCCACTGAGTTATCCACAGTTGGCCTTGGGGGCCATATGGTGACACAGTATGCTAAAAACCCTCCAGTGCATTAACCCACCATAATCCCATCTGCCATTCTCAGCATCCATCATAGTGCATGAGTGTCTTGCAATGCCATGTACATGTGGGCATGATGACTGAGAAAACCGGCCCGAGTATGTCACAGGGCACTTCTACAAGTTCAAGCACCTCTGCCTCCACCCCTGTGACAAGCAGCCATAGTACACGCAGGAAGAGACCTGGGGGGGGGGGTGTCAAGAACTCAGCCAACCATAGGGATATGTCTTCTGTGTAACTTGACACGTAGTGGTGCAATTTAGGCTTCCCACCAATCAGACCCTCTGGACGTG
The DNA here is from genome assembly GCF_040938575.1 of Ambystoma mexicanum. Classification (NCBI taxonomy): domain Eukaryota; kingdom Metazoa; phylum Chordata; class Amphibia; order Caudata; family Ambystomatidae; genus Ambystoma; species Ambystoma mexicanum. The sequence continues at coordinate 35,897,130 of NC_090936.1, forward strand.
TAAATGTACATGCAGAAGGACAAATTGATTGGAATATGGATCCCATGGAACACCAGGCTGAAAAGAAAAAGAATACGTAATTGTTAATAACCAAGTGGACTATAATGTAAACAAAGAATATCCAACACCCCTTCTAACCTGTATTAACTGAATGTGTGATTCGAGATCATGAAACAGAGAGCCAGGATTGTAGGATCTAAAGAACTACAGCAAGGTATCAGAAATGTAGTTTAATCTGATTTCACTAATTAAAGAGAGAGGAGTGGATCTTACCCGTGAATCCGAAGACCAACATCACGAGAGGGGAGGAAGCAGGTAAGCAAATGGAGGAATAGCTTAGGATGACCCAAGTAGCTTTAGCGCACACAGTAACCTCCCTCGGAGCGCGCGTTCGCGTTCTCCCAGGTGGAAAAGGAAAGCTGCTCCCTCGGTGCGCGCGTTCACGTCCTCAGAGAGGTTTTCAAGTTGCTCCCTCGGTGCGTGAGATTGCGTTCTCTCAAAACAGTACAAACAAAAAACAAAAGGTGCTCCTCGGTGCGCGCGATCGTGTTTTCTCAAAACAGTACAAACAGAAAAAGGTGCTCCCTCGGTGCGCACAATCGTGTTAGATTTAAATTCTAGGAAAGGAAGTTCGACTGCTATCACAGAGTTCTGGGACAGCAGGAAACCCAAAGGCAAGAACAAGTACGTAAAAAAGTAAGAACCGGAAAACAGGTAAGTCAACGTGTTCTTTCTTGGAGAAGGCAAGGCAGGTCATGGGTGATTCAAAAATTCCAAAGCCAGTAAACAGTAGAAACCAAGGCAACAAATCCGACAAGGGCTAGGCGTAGGGAAAATCCAAAAGGCAAGCAAGTTTGGCAATGAAGAGAAAATCAGGCAACAATCCGACAAGGGCTAGGCGTAGGCGAATTCCAAAAGCAAAAGCAGGTTTGGCAACGAAGATTCCAAGACAAAAGGGTGCGTAACGTGAAAAGTTCAGAAGCACTGTTTCCTACTGGAACAGCACGTATAAAGGCCAGATCACGTGACACGTCTGATCCGACCCAAGCGTAACGGATGCCACAGTTTCCACGGAAACCGCCATCCGTCCATCAGTCTACTACTACGAAGGCGATTTCTTAAAGGAATAGTCTGCTTCCTAGCCGTATAGTGAAAACGGCCCACTCTCCTTCTGTCAGCAGGCTTTCCTACAGCAAAGGAAGCCAATTTCCATTGGCCCAAACCATGTACCATGACAGTACCCTTCCACAAAGAGAGCTCCCACCGGGATGCCCAAAACCTGGCGACAAGGCAAGGTGCATGTATGTTCCCAACCGGCTCCCAGGTCCTGTCCTCTGGCCCATACCTCTTCCAATCAACTAAGTAACATTGAACACCCCTGGTAACTTTAGTGTCCAGAATGTTGTTACCCTCGTACTCCTCATTCCCCTGAACCTCAACCTGTGCAGGTTGCATAGCCAAGGTAGTGACAGGGTGGACGGGTTTGAGCAGGGATACGTGAAACACGGGGTGTATTTACCAATCATTTGGAAGGGTCAGGTGAACAACTACCGAATTCAATCCTGCAGAAACAGTGAAAGGACCTAAATAGTGTGGAAGCAAAACCTTAAATCCAGGAATACGAAGGTTCTTAGCTGACAACCAAACCTTGGAGCCAATTGTATATAGTGGGACAGGAGAACAAAGCTTATCAGCGTACTTTTTGTAACGCTCTTGAGCCTCAAGAAGATGCTGCTTAATAGCCTTTTGTACCTCCAAGATGTTTGAAACACAAGATGTAGCTGCTGGACTGTGACTGGAAAGCGTGGAAGAAATAGGTAATGACCTAGGATGTCCCACGTAGAGGGCAAACAACGGGGTCGAACGGGTTGACGAATGCATAGAGTTATTATATGCAAATTCCGCCATGGGTAGAACAGAGAAGCCAAGACCTCTGATACTGGAGTGCGAGACACCTTAGATACTGGTCCATGGTAGAATTAAGCCGTCCTGTTTGACCATCTGTTTGTGGATGGTATGCACTGGAAAATCGATCGTAAATCCTGAATGACTTGGTAAGAGTGCGCCAGAAATGAGATGTGAATTGGGAACCCCAATCAGTGATGATAATAGATGGGAGGCCAAAGAGCCGAAACACGTTCTTGATGAAAAGATCAGCTAGAACCGGAGCTGACGGAAGACCATGAGAAGGAACAAACAAGGCCATCTTAGTGATATAGTCAACAATAACCCAAATGGTGTCATAACCATCAATATCCGTAAATTCCACCACAAAATCCATGGATATCTTGAACCAAGGATGATCATGAATAGGCATAGGTTGTAGTAAACCAACGGGGTTATTAGACAGATTCTTGTACTGTGCGCAAATAGCACAAGCGGTTATGTAGCTGGTGATTATCTTTTAACATGGAATGCCACCAACACCAGCATTGTAGAAGATCTAATGTTTTCTTGATACCTGCGTGAGCCGCAATCAGAGAATCATGACACCATCTAATGGCTTGGTTCCTCATTTGCATATTAGGCAGGTATACCAGCCCTTTAACATAAGGAATAGACCATATAATTTCCACTTTGTTGGTCTGAATTTCAGCCGGAGAAGATTTTACCCAACCTTGAAGATCAGTACGCAGAGTGGGTTGTAAGGTACAACTACAGATTACTTGATGCAGTAGCATTAGGGACTCCATTGGTCTGGTTGCTGTGGCATCGGAATACCTACGTGACAAGGCATTGGCCTTAGTATGCAAAGACCCAGGATGGTATGTTATTACGAAATTAAACATGGACAAAAACTCATGCCATCTCACATGCCGTGCTGTAGTACACTTAACGGACTGAAGAGCCAAGAGATTGCGGTGATCAGTGTAGACTTGGACTGGTTGTGCCGTACCTAGTAAATGATGTCTCCACGCCAGAAAGGCATTCCTGACAGCCAACAATTCCTTCTCTGTAATGGTGTAATTATGTTCATAAGACACTAATTTCCTCGAATGATACGCGACCGGATGTAGGATGCTAGAATCAGGCATGACTGTGAAAGAATGGCTTCCAATGCAACATTGGAAGCATCTGCTTCTACTATTAACGGAAGCATGGGATTTCGATGTTGTAAAATGGGAGCGGTGGTAAAGGCTGTCTTAAGTGCCGAAAAGGCCTTAGAAGCCTCCCCACCCCAGGTAAAGCTGCTTTTACTACTGGTAAGTGCAGTTAGTGGTGCAGCTATGGTGGAAAATATTTGAATGAAGCGCCTGTAAAAGGTAGCGAAACCTAAGAAAGATTGAAGAGCCTTCACAGTGGTAGGAATTGGCCAATCCAGGACAGCCTTGACCTTGTTGTCACTCACCTGCACCCCTTTGTTGGTTATTTCATAACCCAGAATCTCTACCTCAGATACATGAAAAATGCACTTTTCTTTTTTGGTATAGAGATGATTTTCCCTTAGGCGTCAAAGAACCTTGGTTACATGAGCACATGAAGTTCATAAGAAGGTGAATAGATTAGAATGTCGTCTAAGTAAATGACCACAAACTGATCTAACATGTCACTGAAGATATCATTGATAAAGTATTGGAAGGTGGCCGGGGCGTTGCAAAGTCTGAATGGCATCACTCGATACTAAAATAGACCATATCGGGTCTTAAAAGCCGTTTTCCACTCGTCCCCCTTCTGAATGGGAACCAAATTATACGCACCCCGGAGGTCTAATTCAGTGAAAATCACTGCTGAACCCAACTGGTCGAGTAACACCGAGATTAACGGAATAGGATATTGGTTCCGTATCGTAATGGCATTCAAAGCCCTGTAATCTATGCATGGATGTAAATCCCCCTCCTTTTTAGGAACGAAGAACAATGGAGAAGCGGCGGGAGACCATGAAGGTCTAATAAACCCAGACTTCAGAGACTTGTCAATGTACTCTCTGGGAACTAGATCTTCCTTTTGAATAAAAGAATAAATCCTACCAGAAGGTATCTGTGCCCCTCGAATAAGATCAATTGGACAGTCATGAGGTCTGCGAGGTGGTAACACGTTTGCCCAACCAATACCAAACACATCTAGATATTCTTGATATTCGGAAGGCACAGAACCAATCGACACAGCACCTACAATAGAAGCAGTGTCCAAAAGTGATCTACATGGAGTAGAGGCTGCGCCTTGACACAAAAAACAATGGTTTTCACAATATTCGGAAACAAACTCCACCAGTCCGGTACCCCAATCTATAGATGAATTATGTTTCTGACACCGACGCAAACCAAGGATAAGCTTATACTGTGGTGCAGCAATAAGACCAAAATAGATTGACTCAGAATGACCTGAATGTGTTTCCATGCATAAGTCGATGGTTCTTTCCACCACCAGACCAGATAGTAAACTAGTACCGTTGGCAGCATTAACCTGTTCCGGATCCTTCTTGGTTATGATGCGTAAACCCAATTCTTTGGCATATTGATAGTCTATATAGTTTCCGGTAGCCCCAGAATCCAGATCTGCTGTAACGCAAATGACCGCTCCTGGAGAGGGAACCAAAGACACAGCCAGGGTAAATGGTCCGAGATCATGGGAATCCTCTAAAGAAACATTACCCGACAATGGGATTCCATTCATTGACAGGCTTTCGCGTTTCCCTGTTTCCTGATTGGTTTCTTGGGACATGCTTTTAAATGATGTTCTGAGGAACCACAATAGAAACACAAATTGTTCTTTTTTCGGTTCTCCTGTTCCTCTGCAGTCAAGGGGCCTCGAACTGCAGCTCCTATTTGCATGGGCTCGGGAGCTGGTAGAGAAGTGACAGGAACAGACAAAGAACCCGTGGCAGTGCCCCCCTTTCTCCCCGACGCTCTGCTTTACGAGCGTCTACTTGTAGAACCAAATCTAAAAGTTCAGAGAAGGTAGAAGGAACGACCGTTACTAAAGAGAGAGTGTCCTTTAATGAATCAGACAGACCCCTATAAAACAAAGTAGATTTCTTATCATCAGGCCATCCTGTCTCGGTTGCCAGTTGATTAAACCTGGCAAGATAAGCTAGGAGTGACGTATCACCCCGTTTCAAACTCAACAATTCTAATTCCAGGGCCTGAGTTTTGTACTGAGTATCCAAAAACCTTACTTTGCTTCTATTAAAGCATCGCAATCGTACAGTAAATTACTACCCTCCTCCAACAAGGGATTAGCCCAAGCTGCTGCCGTGCCACCCGAATGTGACAATATGAATGCGGCCTTGGTAGTGGAGTCCAGCAAAGAGCCCGGCTGTCATGCGCCGCCAATGTTGGGGGATATGGTCGCGGTGGAGACTGGGCCGCCATTAGTCAACCCTTCACGTACCACCACGCACTGAGTTCAGCGGTCTAGTTGTTTCCGCAGCGCTTGCTTCGGCACGCCTATTTCTTCCCGTCACACCCGGAAGCCTGCGCGTTGCAACCCTCTCGCGTCAGGCTCCGGGTGAGACGCTAGTTTTCTCTGTTTTCCGTTCCCGTCTTTCTGTCAGTTCTGCCGGCTCTCCCGGCCGGTGCATTTTCCCGTGCCTTCCCTTTGTTCCCCGTTCTGTTCGTTTCTCGCCCCTTTCCTCCTTGCCTAATTCTTTCCCGCCTCTCTCTAGCTCTACGGACTTTCCGCACTGGAGGTGCTCTATACTTTCTGCCTTCCATATCATCTGGAATCTACTCAACACAGCTTCGCCGGGGGTTTTTTATGCCATCAGGCTTTTTCCCCCATATAGCTTGCTCCGGCAGAGAAGCCGCTTCTAGAACTTGTTGTATCAGGTCAGGGTGGCTTCCTCCCGGGGTAGGCCCTATCCTCCATCAAAAAAAACTGCTTGGTGGAAGAAGAGATTGGAACCGCCCAGGGAAACCATCGCCACAGGTGAGGAGGTGGTCGGAGGGTTGGAGTTAGAAGAGGAAGAGGGTGATTTGGAGTTTGACTCTGACAGATTGCAACGCCCGAAAGAAACTATGGCTACCCCCGAACAGCTACAAGAGCTGATTCAAGCTGTACAAGGAATGAACGTTGAATTACAGAACGTCAAGGCTGAGAATGCAGCATTAAGACAAATGATTACGGCTCGAGAATCTAGGGAGACTGATCTCCCTCCCATGTCTTTGTCCTCTGGTAAATATGATGGATCGCCAAAACGTCTCAAAGAATTTCTCGAATCTTGTGCCATTTATTTTGCCTTTCGTCCTCATACCTTTGCCAGCGCTCATACCAAGGTGGGGTTTGTTATTTCAAATTTAATAGGAAACGCCCTGGCCTGGGTTTCCCCACTAGTAACCAGCAACAATCCAATACTCCAGGACTATGGCGCCTTTGTTACCTTGTTTAAACAGACCTTCGAACAGGCTGAGATAACTCACATAGCTGCAGAAGAACTGCTAGGCGTTCAGCAGGGCAGCAGCGATCTCAGGACCTATATTTCGTCCTTCAAACGCCTAGCGACAGAGGCCGGGTGGCCGGAACATGTGCAATTTACAATATTTCGTCGTGGTTTAAAAGAAGAATTAAAGGACGAGCTGGCTCGTTTGGCACTTCCCACCTCTCTATCTGATATGATGTCCATAGCCCTCCAGATAGAATACCGTCTCAGCGAACGGCTGGCCGAAAGACGAAAGTTGCGCATCCCAGTCAACTCACCCTCTTCAGGAACCCCTTCTCATCTGTTACCCTCAGCATCAAGCAAAGAAGAACCCATGCAGATAGGCGCCGCAAGAGCCCCATTAACACCTGAAGAACGTAGAAGAAGGCGAGACACTGGTCTCTGTTTGTATTGTGGATCGGATACGCATCTACTACGAAAATGTCCAGCGGTCCCCCCCCGTACACCGGGAAACGACAGACCTCGGAACTAAAGGGGGCAGGTTTCCGAGGTATGTCTTCTCGCCCCTATGTAACCTTGGCTGTTACCCCCCAAGGTGATACTATGGACTCTCGTTTGATGGTAGTATCCTTACAGATACAAACGTCCACCAAGAAGCTAACTACGCTAGCCCTCATTGACTGTGGTGCTGCTGGAGTCTTTATGGACACCATTTGGGCTGATCAACAAGGTATTCCTTTGGTTCGGCGTGAGGATGTCCAGAAGGTAGAAGGCGTTGATGGGACCCCGCTTTCCTCTGGTCCCATCACTCATACCACAGAACCACTCACTGTGGTAATCCAACATCATACAGAACATATGAAATTTGATCTTATTCGAGCAGCCCACTTTCCAGTCATACTGGGTATCCCATGGCTGAGAAGGCACAACCCCTCCATTGATTGGTTCAGGAATACCATTACCTTTGAGTCGGGATTCTGTAAGGAACTCTGTATGCCACACCGGTCACAGGAAGTAGTGAAGGTCCTCGCGCCTGAAGCCACCACCAAGTGCGAGGTCTGTTGCATTCCAACTGAATTGGAGGAATTCCACGAAGTCTTTGTTGACAAGACGATACTAGAGCTGCCCCCACATCGTCCAGAGGACTGTGCCATAGAACTCGCACAAGATGCATTAGTCCCCTTCGGGCGGATGTTTCCGCTATCTCTCACTGAGAAGGTAGCTCTACGAAAATACTTGGACTCCCACCTGACCAACGGATTGATCCGACCTTCCAGATCTCCCGCAGGGGCCCCATTATTTTTTATCCCCAAGCGCGATTCTACAGAATTAAGGCCTTGCATTGATTACCGGGGCCTCAATAAGGTCACAATAAGAGACAGATACCCTATGCCGCTTATTGCCGACATTCTGGAGGCAGTACAGGGGGCCACCATCTTTTCTAAACTGGACCTACGAAGTGCATATCATCTTCTCCGAATACGCGAGGGTGATGAATGGAAGACGGCATTCCGTACACCTTTTGGGCTCTATGAGTATCGGGTTATGCCCTTTGGCTTAGTGAATGCCCCAGCTGTTTTTCAGCGCTTCATGGATCGACTATTCTCTGAAGTCCTCTTTATCTTTACAGTTGTATACTTAGATGACATCCTGATTTTTTCTCGATCCCCACAAGAACACGACCAACACCTACGAAGCGTATTAGATCGCCTTCGGGCCAACTGCCTCCTGGTAAAACCAGAGAAGTGTATTTTCAAGACCAGCACAATCTCCTATCTGGGATTTATCCTATCTAAGGATGGTGTCTCTATGGATCCCGGAAAGGTGTCTGCCATACTGCAATGGCCCACACCTACCTCACTGAAAGACGTCCAACGATTCCTAGGTTTGACGAACTTCTACAGAAAATTTATCAGTCATTTTTCTCAAACGGTATTGCCTATTACGGCTTTACTCAAGAAGGAAGCTGGCTCTTTTGTTTGGACTGACCAGGCCGACAACGCTTTTGAGCTATTGAAGAAATTGTTTTGCTCTGCTCCAGTGCTTCGCCAACCTGATCAAACTATACCGTTTGTAGTCGAGGCCGATGCCTCCGCTGAAGCTTTGGGAGCTGTGTTATTACAAGAACACCAGGGAATTGAGCACCCAGTGGCCTATCTCTCAAAGACCTTGTCGGCGAGTCAGAAGAACTATTCGGTTATAGAGAAGGAACTATTAGCACTCAAGACGGCTTGTGAGGAGTGGAGACACTTGCTGCAGGGTAGCGCATCACCCTTCATTCTGCGTACTGACCATAAAAATTTGAAGGTCCTTAGGGGGATGGAATGCATAAATTCCAGACAAGCACGATGGGCGCACTTCTTCAGTCAATATGACTTTGTCATAACCTACATCCCAGGCTCCCAGAATGGTCTCGCCGACGCCCTTTCCCGGCGAAATTCCCCAGGGATGGGTGCCACCTCTCCGGCAGAAGTTCTTATTCCCCGCAACAGGATAGTGGGTATCATATCGACATTCCTTCAGGAGGTTAAAACTGCAACCACTGAGGGTATGGAAGTCATCTTACCTCCAAAAAAGAGACAAGAGATAACAAGGTCAGGGGGGCTCCTTTGGTACAGACAGAAATTGTTCATTCCCACACAAGCTTTGCGCATGAAGGTTATGGGATGGTGTCACGACCATGTTACGGTCGGACACCGAGGACAGAAGGGCACTTTGGAGCTAATATCTCGTACGTTCTTTTGGCCCTCTATGTCTAAGGATGTCAAGATGTACTGTAAGGCCTGTCCGGTCTGTGCGCAAAGCAAGGTTTCTGTATGTAAACCATTGGGGTTGCTTGAACAACCGGAAACACCATCACGTCCTTGGTCTCTTATCTCGATGGATTTTATTGTGGAATTACCCGTGTCCCAGGGGTATACCTGTCTCATGGTCACTGTTGACTCTTTCTCTAAGTTGGCCCATTTTTCCCCTTTAGCTGGTGTCCCCACTGCCCCGGAATTGGCCGAGGTGTTTCTCAGGGACATATTCCGACTACATGGACTCCCTGATAGGATCATTTCTGATAGGGGGAGTCAGTTCACTTCTCGGTTTTGGACAGCCTTGTGCCATCGCATAGAGATTAACAGAGCTCTGTCCTCGGGGTTTCATCCCCAGACCAATGGCCAAACCGAACGACTTAATGCCACTATAGAACAGTATCTAAGATGCTACATAAATCGCCACCAGGACAACTGGGTATCCCTTCTGCCCACCGCAGAATTTGCCTATAACAATTCCGTACACTCGGCTACCAACCTTAGCCCTTTTTTTTGTACCTATGGGCTCCATCCCCGAGGAATTCTCCCCTTACTCAGTTCCCCGACCAACATACCCTCTATTGAGTCCACATTAGCCGACATTTCCACTGCCCATAAGAGCGCCCTGACCAGTTTGTCCTCAGCAAGGGAAAGGTATAAGTTACAAGCTGACCGACATCGCCAGCCGTGTCCCCTATGGAAGGAAGGGGATCGCGTATGGCTATCCACTAAATACCTGCCTCGTTGGTTGCATCCTACAAAATTGTCCCCCCGTTTCGTGGGGCCGTTTAAGGTCTCACAGAGGGTAAACCCTGTAGCCTTCAGGCTCAGTCTTCCCAAAGATATGCGACGCATTCATCCAGTCTTCCATTCTTCTCTCCTACGCTCGGCTGATCCCAATACCCCCAGAAAGAGAGACCTACATCTCCCTTCGGATCCCGATCCTGTTCCCAAAGAATATGAGGTTTCCCACATTAGGGATTCCAGATTTAGAAGGGGAAGACTGGAATATCTGGTGGCTTGGAAGGGATATCCCCGTTCGGAGGATTCCTGGGAACCGGGGTCTTTTGTTCATGCCCCCCTCCTTACCCAGAGGTTCCATCGTTTCCACCCTGGCAAGCCTGGGTGGTCCAGGTATAGAAGGGGGCATACTGTCATGCGCCGCCAATGTTGGGGGATATGGTCGCGGTGGAGACTGGGCCGCCATTAGTCAACCCTTCACGTACCACCACGCACTGTGTTCAGCGGTCTAGTTGTTTCCGCAGCGCTTGCTTCGGCACGCCTATTTCTTCCCGTCACACCCGGAAGCCTGCGCGTTGCAACCCTCTCGCGTCAGGCTCCGGGTGAGACGCTAGTTTTCTCTGTTTTCCGTTCCCGTCTTTCTGTCAGTTCTGCCGGCTCTCCCGGCCGGTGCATTTTCCCGTGCCTTCCCTTTGTTCCCCGTTCTGTTCGTTTCTCGCCCCTTTCCTCCTTGCCTAATTCTTTCCCGCCTCTCTCTAGCTCTACGGACTTTCCGCACTGGAGGTGCTCTATACTTTCTGCCTTCCATATCATCTGGAATCTACTCAACACAGCTTCGCCGGGGGTTTTTTATGCCATCAGGCTTTTTCCCCCATATAGCTTGCTCCGGCAGAGAAGCCGCTTCTAGACCTTGTTGTATCAGGTCAGGGTGGCTTCCTCCCGGGGTAGGCCCTATCCTCCATCAAAAAAAACTGCTTGGTGGAAGAAGAGATTGGAACCGCCCAGGGAAACCATCGCCACAGGTGAGGAGGTGGTCGGAGGGTTGGAGTTAGAAGAGGAAGAGGGTGATTTGGAGTTTGACTCTGACACCGGCCTACTCAGAAAATGCAGCCGGCATTGGTTGAGAAAGGTTCTAAAAGTTTTAGTATCACCATGGAATCTCTCTGGTGGGGTTAAGGGAAATTTTGCGATGTCACATAAACAGGAGCAGAATCTTGTCTGGAGGAATGGGCTTGAGCTCCAGAGGTATCTTCTTGCTCCACTGACATACCTGGTTGTTGCATACTGTTTTGAAGCTCAGTAATGCAGTTTTGTGTGGCATCATGTGACGTCATCATGTCAGTGCGTAATTCCGCCACTAACTGAAGTATATTTGCCAAGGCTTCAGCGGGATCCATGGTAAGGCTTCTGAATCTGTCAAGAACTCAGCCAACCATAGGGATATTTCTTCTGTGTAACTTGACATGTAGTGACGCAATTTAGGCTTCCCACCAATCGGATTCTCTGGACGTGTAAATGTACATGCAGAAGGACAAATTGATTGGAATATGGATCTCACGGAACACCAGGCTGAAAAGAAAAAGAATACGTAATTGTTAATAACCAAGTGGACTATAATGTAAACAAAGAATATCCAACACCCTTCTAACCTGTATTAACTGAATGTGTGATTCGAGATCATGAAACAGAGAGCCAGGATTGTAGGATCTAAAGAACTACAGCAAGGTATCAGAATCGTAGTTTCATCTGATTTCACTAATTAAAGAGAGAGGAGTGGATGTTACCCGTGAATCCGAAGACCAACATCACGAGAGGGGAGGAAGCAGGTAAGCAAATGGAGGAATAGCTTAGGATGACCCAAGTAGCTTTAGCGCACACAGTAACCTCCCTCGGAGCGCACGTTCGCGTTCTCCCAGGTGGAAAAGGAAAGCTGCTCCCTCAGTGTGCCCGTTCGCGTCCTCAGAGAAGTTTCCAAGTTTCTCCCTCGGTGCGCGAGATCGCATTTTCTCAAAACAGTACAAACAGAAAAAAAAGGTGCTCCCTCGGTGCGGGCGATTGCGTTCTCTCAAAACAGTACAAACAGAAAAAAAAGGTGCTCCCTCAGTGCGGGCGATCGCGTTTTCTCAAAACAGTACAAACAGAAAAAGGTCCTCCCTCGGTGTGCGCGATCGCGTTAGATTTAAATTCTAGGAAAGGAAGTTCGACTGCTATCACAGAGTTCTGGGACAGCAGGAAACCCGAAGGCAAGAACAAGAAGGTAAAAAGCAAAAACCGGAAAACAGGTAAGTCAACGTGTTCTTTCTTGGAGAAGGCAAGGCAGGTCATGGGCGATTCAGAGTTCCAAAGCCAGTAAACAGTAGAAACCAAGGCAACAAATCCGACAAGGGTTAGGCGTAGGGAAAATCCAAAAGGCAAGCAAGTTTGGCAACGGAGAGAAAATCAGGCAACAATCCGACTAGTGCTAGGCGTAGGAGAATTCCAAAGGCAAAAGCAGGTTTGGCAACAAAGATTCCAAGACAACAGAGTGCGTAACGTGAAAAGTTCAGAAGCACCGTTTCCTACTGGAACGGCACGTATAAAGGCCAGATCACGCGACACGTCTGATCCGACCCAAGCGTAACGGATGCCACAGTTTCCACAGAAACCGCCATCCGTCCATCAGTCTACTTCTACGAAGGCGATTTCTTAAAGGAACAGTCTGCTTCCTAGCAGTATAGTGAAAACGGCCCACTCTCCTTCTGTCAGCCAGCTTTCCTACACCAAAGGAAGCCAATTTCCTTTGGCCCAAACCATGCACCATGACAGGGGGAAACACTGCCCTGTTGTAGGCCTTCTCCTGTGCTGGTCATGACTTCCAGACAAGGGTCATCAGCCACCACAGCTGTGGATATCCAGAGTCCTCTGCAAAGGCAAGGGGCATAGGTGATGCTTACAGGAATATGAGCAAGAGTGGCATTCGGCCATGACAGTTTCGTACTTTACTAATGGCATATTTGGGGTCACGGTGTTTGTCTATTCCTACATTATTTGATGTCTCATGTAATATGGGGGAAATGGGCAATGCCACTTGGGGAATCATCCTTCCACACATCACTGAACCACCTGATGTTGCCGTCACACACTAGTCCGGTGCTGGGCTCTCATGCATGTGCTCCGAGAAGCATACTGATTATATTGTGCACATTTGTGTTAGGGTTCTTGCTTTTGAGGAAGTACATTCATGACTTGCTGCGTACATGTTTTGTTATCATTGTGCACGGGTAAGCTATGCTGTTCCTTGTGTGGGTAGAGTTTTCCTATGCATTGTGGTACCTGTAGTTCACTCTTACTGTTTATCTGAACCCATTCTGGGTTATCTATTTCTGTCACGCTACAGCTTTGTTCCTGCAGGGCTTTGTCCTGTGGGGTGGTGCTTCTTATGAGCTGTGACAGAGGGCAGGACCTTCATGCACAGGGCTGTGACCAGGCTGCATGAATTATCAATGTATTTGGTGCCCCCTCCCCCCCAGACAATTTTCAATAGTGAAGCATGTATGCAATGTGTGACACCTCCTGCTCTTACCCAGGAGCCAGGTCTGTTGCCCTCTGTGGGTCTCCATGTAAGCAGGCAGTGTACTGTTCTGCAGGACCGTGCCGTCATGGGTTGTAAGGGTGCAGAAGGAGGCGACTGACACACAGGTGGCATGAATGTTGGCATACACCTTTATTTAATCATAATAAACTGGAAACCTATCTCTCCCTAACTCTAACACGGGTTTCCTTGCCGGGACTAAGGAATCTGTCAGAATGTCTGAGTAAATGAAGAGTCCACCATTGTGTGTAAAAAGGCCTACTTCTGTCCCTCACACTTGCAACTAATACTAAGAGTTAGTGGATCTTCTTGGTCAGAAAAATGTCTCTCCTCTTCTGGACAATGGACTGTAGCTCCAATCACTGGTGGGAACTTTACCTGAGAGAATGACTTCCTTCCCCAGGACTCAGTTCCTTTCCAGGACATCAAACACAGTTCCAGCTTGTGATGCTGTAAGGTTCTCAGTTCCAACTCAAAAAGAAAAGTTCCAAATCAAACATCACTCCTTATTGCCCATAGTTTTCTTCACTATTGGGTTCCTTGAGAATGTCTACCTTCTCCAGGTATCTTGTTCTCAATACTTTCACAATGCCAGAAGAATTACTCCCCCCGGCTTCCTGCTGCTTGGATTCACGGTACACAACACCAGGGGGTATGGCTTCCTTCCCCCGATCTCTCTTGGCTTCACAGTACATAACACCAGGAGGTATGGCTTCCTTCCCCTGATCTCTCTTGGCTTCACGGTACACAACACCAGGGGGTATGGCTTCCTTCCCCTGATCTCTCTTGGCTTCACGGTACACAACACCAGGGGGTATGGTTTCCTTCCCCTGATCTCTCTTGGCTTCACGGTACACAACACCAGGGGGTATGGCTTCCTTCCCCTGATCTCTCTTGGCTTCACAATACACAACACCAGGGGGTATGGCTTCCTTCCCTTGATCTCTCTTAGCTTCACAATACACAACACCAGGGGGTACGGCTTCCTTCCCCGAATCTCTCTTGGCTTCACAGTACACAACAACAGGGGGTATGGCTTCCTTCCCCCGATCTCTCTTGGCTTCACAGTACACAACACCGGGATGTATGGCTTCCTTCCCCTGATCTCTCTTGGCTTCACAGTACACAACACCAGGGGGTATGGCTTTCTTCCCCTGATCTCTATTGGCTTCACAGTACACAACACCAGGTGGTATGGCTTCCTTCCCCCTATCTCTCTTGGCTTCACCGGATCAAAACACCGGGATGCATGGTTTCCTTCCCCTGATCTCTCTTGGCTTCACAGTACACAACACCGGGATGCATGGCTTCCTTCCCCTGATCTCTCTTGGCTTCACAATACACAACACCAGGGGGTACGGCTTCCTTCCGCTGATCTCTCTTGGCTTCACGGTACACAACACCAGGGAGTACGGCTTCCTTCCCCTGATCTCTCTTGGCTTCACGGTACACAACACCAGGGGGTATGGCTTCCTTCCCCTGATCTCTCTTGGCTTCACGGTACACAACACCAGGGGGCATGACTTCCTTCCCCTGATCTCTCTTGGTTTCACAGTACACATCACCAGGCGTTCTTCCAGCACTCTGGTTGGCCAGGGTACTGCAGACCGGGTAGGAACGTCTCTTCTCCCGTTCCCATGTCCCGGACAGCGGTTTCCTCTCGAAGCCACACTGGGCGTCTCCAGGCGTGCAGAGCCTCCTGGGTGGGTCCGAGTCTCTGCTTGGTTTTCCTCTTCTATTTTGTATTGGCATTGGCCAATCAGAACTCTTGAAACACTAGACTGCTCCATAGTGTTTGGAGGACTGCTCTTCATAACTCCACACCTCCTCCTCGTCCCAGAATTTCCCTGAGAGCTTTCCCTCAGGTGGAGCTGACTCTTCTTCGTCTCAGTACTGCTACTATCATGTACATGAAACATGTACATGGGATGGCAAGGTAAAGGAGGGTTAGGTGACCGGATTGATGGGAAGTATACTGCATTCTCCCTGGATAGTCGGCCATAGTCCCGATAGGGGGGTCTTTGCCCATGAGATCCTCCTGCTGAGTACCAGCCCCAAATGGACTATCGGTAGTAGGCTCACCTCCCTGGCCTCATGGGAAGAGGCCCTCCCTCCAGAAGAAGTGCCGACCTCCAAGGATTCGTCACAGGGTGGAACCTGAGAAGCAGGCACAGCAGTGTGTCACAGAGGTCTGCATCACAGGTCACCTGCACATTCAGGGAATGCTGTTTCTATAAACCACTCGCGGTGCCTGTGGGGGGGGCACCAATATCACATCCGTGCAGTCCAGAGCTGAGTAGAAGAGGACCTTTGTGGCATTTACATGCGCGGGTGGTGGCCAGGGAGATGTGCATGCTGTATGAGCATGTCCAGCACGGTGTGGTGGCTGCGGCATGGCATGCCCACAGTGTTCTGGAAGGTGCTTGTAGCTGGAACGTGCCTCACCGACACAAGCTATAGCAGCGGTGGTATTTCAGTTCTGATATTTATCCTGCTTTGCATGTCATCTTGTATCAGGGTGAGTAGCGCAGCAATGGCCTCCCTGTGGAGGCGGTACAGAGTAAGGAGTTGCCTATATGTTAGTGCCGAGGGTGATGGCCCGACCCGGGGAATGGGTGCTTTCCTTGGATGGCGTCTCCTCCACCTTTCTGCTGCATGTGGTCTGTGGTGCTGCTGTTCCTGCTTCAGCAGATTAGCCACAGATAGCAGCAGCATGGTGTTGGGAAGTGTGTTTGGGGAAGGTGTGGCTCTAATATACCCTTTCAGATGCCATTTGGTGCATCTGTGGCCTAATTTCACTCACCTGTTTGCATTTAAATTCTCCTTTTTAGTGGAGGTAACTGCACTGCGTTTTTGGTGTCATTACCGCAAATTTTTGGTGGCATTTCGATGGCATTTGTGCATCAAATATGGTGGAATTACTATATTTAATGCTGGTGCAAATTCCACAGGTGGATTTAACGCTCGGCTAATCCTGCCAGTAGTAATTCTGCAGGTGCTTATTCCGCGTGTCGAATTTGCACCCATTTTCTGTGGCTCTCCGATTCAGCGGAACGGTAAATGTGGCGATAATTCTGTTACTGCAACTTTGACCACTTCCTGCCAGACTTTTAAGATTGGCTCAGTGTTGTACGTAACTCTAACATCTCTGTGGGTGGAGCCATTGGGTGTAATGCACACTCACGCCTTTGTGGTAGGCTTACATGTGTAGTCTTGTTCATCATAGCTTTAAGTTCTGTGGCAGTCCACTCTGCTCACAGAACATGCAGCATTATTTACTATGAGAACATATCACACCAAAGATTTTTCTGAATCACATCTGACACATATTAAGAGCCAATCTCAAGTGGCGTATGATGTCACTCGGAGGTGTGCAGTGGAATAGACCCTTCACTTGAAAGGTACTCGTCTATAATGTTACGCTGTGTATGACTCCCTTCCCCCACCCACTCCATGTGGACCAGCATTGTGGAGAGTGTAGAGGGGAAGCATGAGTTAATTATGTACAATATAAAACATACTAGGTTATCTCTCCCCACAGCACCCCAAAAATAAGAAAAGAAACAATGCTGTAAACCCCAAAGCTGTGATGTCACAGCAGTTGATAACGGATTTCATAATCTTCTGCTCTGATGTCACAGCTGGAGCGTACAGCCTACAGTGAGTGAAAAAGATACTCATGGCTTTCTAAAGACACATACAACCATCTATTTGTACCCAGATCTGGCGGATATCTCCAGGCTGAAATGCATAAACATATGGTTCCATGTCTTCATTATGCTAGACAGCAGGTATCGGAAACCCTATGGCTCTCCAGATGTTTTGGAGTTCACATGAAAGCTCACTGTTGACTGTGCTGGCCAGAGCTAATTGGATTTGTAGTTCAACACCTCATGTGAGCCGATCCACACTGGCTTTGGTGGTGAAACCCACACATGGATTATGTGACGAACCGAGGGAATTCGTCCCGTCTCCCCAAGGGGGAGACCACCAGTGGAGCTAGGGAGGCAAGCCCACTCTGCAACACCCTCCCTATGGGTTGAGGCAAGAGGGCCCTCACCAGGAGAGACTCCCCTGTGGGTACAAGGATTCCCATTCCTCTGAATGACTCCCACATTCTGTGTTGGCCAACTTGGGAATTTGAGACAACTTGAAGCACATACAATATAGAGACTGGGATGAAGCTGCTGTCATTTGTTATTGTCAACCAGAAAATGAAAATGTCTCTTTAAGTAGGAATTCCCATATAACTGGGACAAAGAAGCTGAAGTAGGGAGAAAGGCCGCTGCAAGCGGAGGCCGAGAAACACATACGTCAGCCAGGGAAGCTCCAGGCCGACACATCTAGGGAGTAGTGTCGTACAAAAGTATGGACCGAAGCCCAAGTGGATGCTTCACAGATGTTACGAATAGGAACACCCCTCTGCAGGGCAGTAGAGGCAGCCATACCCCTAGTGGAATGGGCCCGTAAACCTACCGGAGGGTCCTTACCCGCCAAGCGGTAACATTCAGAAATTGCCAAGATAATCCATCTAGACAAAGTCTGCTTAGTAACAGCTTGTCCCAAACGCCTTCCGGCGTAACCTATAAAGGGCTGATCATCCACTCTGACCCGGGACCCGGGACATGCGTGAAATGTAGAAACTTAAAGCTCTCCCAGGATCTAATATATGGAGCCTCTCCTCGTCCTTACCAGGATGCGGAGGAGAATAAAATGCCGGAAGAATAACCTTCTGGCTTACATGAAATTCCGACACCACTTTCGGAAGAAAGGAAGGACGAACTCTAAGGCCAACCCTGTCCTTATGAAACACAGTGAAGGGTGGCTTAACTGAAAGTGCCTGTAACTCACTCACTCTGCGAACGGAAGTGACCACAACTAAAAATACAGTTTTAAGGGTTAACAGTCTCAGAGGGCAAGAATGTAAAGGCTCAAATGGAGCACACATTAGAAATTTTAGAACAAGGTTCAAATCCCAACCGGGCACCTGGAAAGGTGATGGAGGGAACACATTAGTGAGCCCTTTCAGAAACTGAGAAATTAAAGGGATTTTAAAATAAGAACACTCCTCAGACGAGCGCTTAAATATGGACAGCGCCGTCAGGTAACCTTTAATGGTTCCCATTTGCAAGCCCTTGTGGGCTAAAGAAAGCAAAAAAGACAGAACCACAGGAATGTCACGTGAAAAAGGATCCACATTCTTAAGCCTGCACCAGTTACAGAACTTTCTCCAACGGCAACGGTACAGGGAATTTGTTGCTGGCCGTCTGGCCAAAAGCAACACCTCCATCACGTCTTCAGGGAGGTCCCAATCCTTATACCTCAACCTTTCAGAAGCCAAGTGTGAAGGTTGAGGGATCTGACCTCTGGATGGAGAACCTGACCCCCCTCCCGTGAGAGCAGATCGTCTCAGTAGGGAAGACGACGTGGAGGGCAGATGGATAAGTCAAGAAGGTCCGGGTACCACGTCCTCCGGGCCCATGCCGGAGCAATGAGGATCATCCAGGAACTGAACCTCTGTAACCTCCGCAGCACATGCGGGTTGACGGGGACTGGAGGAAACGCATACAGCAGTGGGAAGGACCACTCCACCACGAACGAGTCTCCTTAGGCTCCTCTTGGAGGAAATTCCCACGAGCAGAATCATTCGCACCTCCGGTTGACACTGGAGGCGAAGAGATCCACTTGATGGGTCACCCAAAGGTCGAAGATCTCTTGGAGAATCTCCTGAGCCAACTCCCACTCGTGAGAGATTGCGCTCTGCCTGCTCCGAGCGCCCGCCGTCTCGTTTTCGTCTCCGGCCAGATGAACTGCCGAGATAGAAATTCCCTGTTGGATGGCCCAGAACCAGAGCTGCATCCCCTCCCTGCAAAGAGGAAGTGACCCTGCCCCCCCCTTTTTGTTGAGGTAGTGCATGGCCACTGTGTTGTCCGTCAGAATCAGGACATCCTTTCCTCGCACAGTCGGCAGAAAAGCCTTCAGGGCAAGCCTCACGGCCCTCAGCTCCAACAGATTGATATGGAGTCTGGCCTCCGACGGAGACCAACGACCGCTGACTGTCAACTCGTTGGCATGAGCTCCCCATCACGTGAGAGATGCGTCCGTCACGATCGTCACCTCCGGCCAGGGTAACCAAAACAGAGACCCCCTCAGCAGAGTGCCTTTGTGGGCCCACCAGAGAAGGTCCGGGCGACCGAGGGCGGCACCTGAACGGGGTCCGACATCCTGCTGGAGGACTGTGACCACTGCATCTTGAGAGCCCATTGCAGAGATATCATCCGCAACCTGGCCTCTGGCACCAGAAGAATGCAGGATGCCATGAGGCTGAGCAACCTCAAGAACTCGAACGCTGGGAGCGTCTGGGCATGTTGAAACTTGTGTACCATCTGCTGAATGTGAAGAGCCCTCACCTGGGGAGGAAAACACTGCCCCAGGGATTTGTCGAGCACTGCTCCGATGTACTGGAGCCACTGATTTGGCGTCAGTGGGACGTCTTTAAGTTGAGGGAGAAGCCCAGCTTGTGAAGGGAGTGGCAGGTGACTGACAGATGATCCAGGACTTGCTCGGGAGAGCGCGCCCTGATCAACCAATTGTCCAGGTAGGGGTAGACGTGAATCCCCCCTTTCCTGAGATACGCTGCCACCACCACCATGAGCTTGGTGAAGACCCTCGGGGCGGAGGTCAATCCGAACGGCAGGACCCGAAACTGAAAGTGCGAGTCGCCAACCGCAAACCTCAGGCACTGCTTGTGCTTCGGATGAATCGGCACATGAAAGTAAGCATCCTTGAGGTCGAGAGACACCAACCAGTCCTGAAGTTGAAGGGCCTGGAAGACTTGAGAGAGAGTAACCATCTTGAACTTGTCCTTCCTGAGGAGTTTGTTCAAACCGCACAAGTACATGATGGGTCTCAATCCCCCGTCTTTCTTTGAAATAAAAAAATAAGGGGAATACCATCCCTTGTTCCTCTCCGCTACAGGCACCAGTTCTATGGCGCCTTTCTCCAGCAGGGACTGAATTTCCTGCGCAAGGAGCGGATCTGGACTCTTCAAAGAGATATTCCCTGGTGGATTGTAGTGAGGCCTCTGCCGGAAAGGAAGACAGTAGCCGTGGGCTATGATCTCCAGAACCCACACATCTGAAGTAATGGCACACCATTCTACAAGATGCTGTGCCAGCCTTCCCCCAACCGGCGAACCATGGGACATGGCCTCATGACTGAGCTGAAGCGACTGCGGCAGTGCCTGAGGGCAAAGCGGCAACTGCCCGAGCAGCTTTGGCACCTCGAGTACCTTGTTTTCCACCTCTGGTAATCCTATGTTGGCCCCTTTGACTGGCCGCTCCCCTCGATCCATAAAAGGACGAGTAGTATCGAAAGGAACCTTCTCTCCATTACTGTCCCCTAGGACGAAAAGGCGGAGGTTGACGCACTGCAGCTCTGCAACCTCTCAAGGCTCTCGTCAGCCTTGCTGCCAAAAAGATGGTCACCATCAAAGGGCATGTTGAGAAGCCGGGCCTGTACATCAGGAGCAAACCCGACTTCCGCAACCACGCAAACCTGCGCATCACAGTGCTCGCCGCCATGGACCGGCTGACACAATCTGCCACGTCCAGACCCTACTGAACGGATCACACATGGCATCCTTGCCATCCAGCACAATAGCGAGAAAACCATCCCGTTCCTCCCCTTCGGGAATATGGTCAGCTGCTAACGAAATACAGTTCCACAGTGTGTGCGTGAAACGTGACAAGGCACACACGGAGTTGGCTGCCTGCAAAGCCATACCCCCTGAAGAAAACTTTCTTCGCCCAGCCATCAAAACGATTGTCGTCCATATCAGGAGGGATGGTAGGGTACGACGCCTGCTTTGCCCGGGCCGTAGCCGCCTGCACCACCAAACTCTCCGAAGTGGGGTGCGTGGTCAAGTAGCAGGGGTCGCTACTGGCTGGATGGTATTTTCGCAGCAAAGACTTGCTCACTGCTGGGAGACTCTCCGGGGCAGTCCAAGCCGCCGCCACCCTTCTTTGCAAGGCCATATGGAATGGCAGTACCGGGTCAGTTGGTGGACCTTGGTCGAGGATATCCGTCAGATCATCTTGCAGAAAATCCACTGGTGGCGCAGACCACCCCAAGTATTCCATTACCCTTGACATAGGGCGCCGGTACGAGGACTCTGCATGGGTGCCAGGCTCAGGCCTACAGAACTCCACCTCCAGAGAGATGTCCAGACCACTTGCGTCATGCAATGACTGCCGCAGGTCTTCAATCTGGCTATGCCCAGGCAAAATCTCGTCAGGTACCTCCTCAGGAACCATACCTTCCTCAGACCCTTCATCAACCTCAGAAATATAATCCAGAGGCTTGAATGAGGGCACAGAAAAAGGGACAAAGAAATATTTAGCCTTGGCCAGAGCCTTTCTAGGGGGATCCACCGTGCCACGGGGTACCTCTGGCAAAACAGCCTCGAAAGGCGTTGATGGAATCGGCATCGATGTCAAGCGTGGCGCCGACTGCTTCGACACAGTCCTCAAGGGCGGAGCCCCGAGCGTGTCCTTCAACAACCTGGGCGCCGATGGCATTGCCAGCTTCCTAGGAGGCAGAGCCTAGAGAGAGTCCCTTAATGACCTCGGCGATGCAGGCGTCAACGTCTTCTTCGAAGACTTCACAGGCTCCGACGGTCTCGAGGGTGTCGAGGACCGGGACCTGGAATTGGCATGTCTAGAGCGACCAACCTTGTCCGACCGGGACCTCGAAGGCGCCCAGTGATCGCGACGACCACTCGAGCCCGAAAGCGTGCGAGTGGTCTCTCTAGCACGAACACGGCCGGCGTCTTTCGATGGCGCGGACGGACCGGAGCCCTGTCATCATCTCTTGCCGAAAGGAATCCCATTCGGCAGGAGTGGAATGCTTGTTGGGACAAGCAACGTGCCGATGGGCGGAGTCCTTGGACGAGGACGGGGAAGGCGACCGGTGACGGCACTTCCGTGAGTGCCTCGAAGAGGCAGAGGAATGGCGGGACCTACTCCGGGACCGAGACCCCCCCGGACCGACGACGCTGCGGAGAGTCGCCCCTCGAATCGTCCGTCGAAAGGCCGGTGGACTTCGACTTCGGGGGCTTGGCCACCTTACCCACAGAAAGATTCTTCTTATGCTCCTGCAAGGCCTTCGAAGTAAGCGACTGACAGTCCACACAGTCATCCGTGTCGTGGTCCCCGCCGAGGCACCAGAGGCAAACGACGTGCGAATCCGTCAACGACATCTTGGACCCACATTCCCGACACTTCTTAAAACCCGGCCTCGGGGTAGAAGAAGACGAGGACATCATAGGTATTCACAAACGAACAGGTTCGAGGAACCGAAAGAACAGAACTCAGAAGAGTCGAAACGCGACGAGATCTCAGAAGCAAATACGTTTGCGGAAAAAACAGAACTGAGGCTATGGGCGTCGTGCGTCCTACTTATAACATTCGGTGATGTCAGATCGACGGAGGCCCTCGAGGACAGCGTATGGACGTCACTGACGTATGACGCAGACGCCGAAAGATTTTCCGAAGCAGCACAGCTGTGGTGATTACTGTCATAGATATGGAATACGTCGGAGGACCCAATCCCCTCGAAAGAACATTTAATGATGGTGACATGGGAAGACTTAATATAATTAACCTTGAAAGAGACGCTGGGCCTCATTACGACCCTGGCGGTACTGAGTGAACGGCACCGTAAAAGGTGCCGGCGCCGTTCACTCTGTACCGCCGCATTACGAGTTCCCCTCGCGGGACCCGGTAAGCACGCCTGGGAAAACCAGGTGTGCTTACCGGGTTCCGCGAGGGGAAGAGGGAGCAAACAACAGGCCATCTCATAATGGCCCGTTGTTTGCTCCCTCTCCCATTCCCATTCAGCCCTATGGGGGCTGAATGGGAATGGGGAAGGACCGTGTCCGGGTCCTTGGAGGGAGGAATTACCGGGCCTTCCGAACTTGGAATGGCCCGGTATGTCCTCATTCCGAGGACCCAGACCCCGACGCGATTTCGGCGGCAGCCATGCCGCCAATAGCGGCATGGTTACCGCCGAACTCGTAATGAGGGCCACTGTATTTGAGTAACAAACACCTGAGGAGACAAGCAGAGTGTTTAATGAGAGAAATACGAATGCGATAGAAACTTTAAGACACACTAAAAGTGAGAGAGCCACGCCCGAGGAGAATGGAAAGCTGGAAGATCTGTCAAAAGAAAGAGAGGCTAAAGAGAAAGAATATTGTGATGTAAGGAATTAAGACACAGATATAAAGATATATATTTCTTTCTTTGTGTCTTTTCTAAGTGATTAGCATGTTCAAATTGAAATAAAACAAATACTATTTAAAGTTTACTTTTACTTTGTACAGTATCACATTTTTTAATACATTGACTTTTGTGGATGTCAAAGATGATACCATTAGTGATGTCATCGATGATGGCATCAGAAAGGTCATCAGTGATGCCAACTGTGATGCCATCGTTATGGTCATAGGCTGCGCAACAGGGGGTGTGATGTTAAGGTGGCTTTAGCTGAATTTCAGGGATTTTGTTGCATTAACTTCTCACCTTAACGTTCCTGCAACTAACATTTTTTCCATGAATTTCAAAGGTTTTGTTACAATGTTTTGCTCATCTTAACATCCCTGCAACTAATGTTTTTCCTTGAATTTCAAGGGTTTTGTTATTCGATAGATTTTTTTCTACACATGGCCACTGGTCACGGCCATGGACGGTGGGCACGGCCACTCTATATTTTAAAACACTTTCAAACCATTACTCAAACACATCCATCTATCACAAACTGATTGTGACATGTTTTGACAGCGGTATTATTATGCATAAAAGATTGCAGGCTTTGAGAACTCACAATGTTTTAGGCAATGCGCAGTGAGCTTAAATTATTTGCCAAGGATCACACACTTAGGTTAACAGCATGCCACAAGCCTCCTGTTTTATGGCTGGTCTCTGGGTGACTGTTGTGATACATCGTACAACCCCAACTAACTGCTTTTAAGCCGCACGGAAAAGGTGAAACAATGACTGATTGCAAGAAGAACATCTGCCCAGCTGCTTTTGCCCCCATAGTGAAAATCAAAAGCTGACACCCATGAATATATGCACAGTAAGTGAACATACATCTTAAAGTGAAATATACAGCTGTGGTTCAGTTGACCTTCCCCTTAGAAGAAAGGGTGCAAGGCAAACTAGAACTCGACTTTAAAAAAAAGTTATGAACACCTTAAAAAAAGTGAGAGAGGAAATGTTCCAGTAAATATGCTGGCAAAGTATAAACGGTGCTCCCCTTTTAAACCCATCAATCTCTAGTAAAGTATTCTTGGAAAACAAAATCCAATAGGAAACAAGTGCTTGTGGTCTTGTGGGTAAGCGTTTGCACTGGGAACATGACAACCTGAGTAAAATCCTGGTAGCCAAATAGTTGAGCAAGCTTGCCAACCTCAAGAAAAACCATGGGGTTGCATCCAACCTCTGAAAAAAAGTTACACTATCCACCCACAAATGCTTTACTTGAGCCCTGAAAAACAGCCACAAACAGGGGGAAATCCTGCATCAGCTTCCAGGATCACAACATCTCTTGCCACATTGTGGGCAAATACTCAGGACTTACTTGCCCTCTCATCATTTCCCCTCCTCGCCCCAATGTCTGGCATTAAACAATATATGGCTTTATAAAGATAACTTGAAAAGTATGCATACCATAGTGTCACTCAAATCCTTGTAGAACTATGTTGGGCAAAAAGTTTACAATTGTGGCATTATTCCACCATCTGGATTGGGAGACTACAAATACCAGAATGCACTTCAGCAAAAGACCAAAAAAATGGTCTCTGACTGGAAAAATTTCAAGGACTCACAGTAGCATGCCTTGAGAAAAGAAATCTATGTGGATCCAGTGTGTTATGAGATAAATAAAACTAAGAAAACACACGGCATCCGGGACTGTGGCTTGTCACTCATCCATGCAGTAACTGGGACTGACCCTGCTTGGCTTCAAAGTGATGATCGGTAATTTTTTCTTGTCCTGCCACCTAAAAATAAATTGGTCCTCACTATATCTTTGCATTGCACTTTCTTCTGAAATGAATCCCTTGACCCTGCTATACCTTCCTCCCTTAACCCAGGCTATCCCCCTACTCGCAACTTAAACTGAAATGTACTCTAACCACTCCCTCCAGCCTCGCTAAACGCCTTGCCACAAAAAATGTGAAGTTTGTAGCGTCTTCCTTTTTAGACACAAGGTCAAATTCGCTCAAAATTTGTTGGAAGAAAAAGAAAACCTCAAACTGCTTGACTCATCAAAATTCAAGAATTTTTGAATTTGGGCGAATCCATTCAGCCAGGCCTACTACTACCAACATACAATGACATTTGGCTCCACCAGATTAGAAAGTAATATAATAATAATCAATTATAGTATATCTACCAATTGTCTCGGGAGGATATTTCACGGGCATCACGCTCGTCTTGGAAGCGAGACGACGCGGAGCAACACAGGTTTGATCCCCCGGTCCGCACACGACGCGGAGCAACACAGATTCGATCCCCGGGTCCGCACTTAGAAACTTTTGGGTATTAAACGCGTTATAAATAACCAATTACAATTTAGTTTATTTAGAAAAATCTTAGATGCCCAGTGACCACTATGGGTGAGTATGCGCTTCCTGTTTACATTGGAGTGCACAATAGCCCAGCAGATAATACTCGAAGACCCTGAAAGTATGCTACGTGGGCACTTTAATTATATTATTTTATTTGCCCTGTCCTGGTAGTGTGTGGATGAAAATGCCATTCTGGATAAATGCGGGGGGATTTATGTGGCGGAGCGGACCGTGGTGGCGGGGTCATAACCTACGACCCGCCCCTCCTCTATGCATACAGATGAATAAAAATGGAGGTGTCATGTAAATTCAATGCATACGAGTCATTAATTACATGTATGTTACACCTCATCTAACATGAGGTCTTATGATCTTTGAGCCAGTTTTCAAAAATTGGAAGGACACCCATGAACTACGGTTTTTGTGACACATTAGGAATAAAATGAAAGGTCAGTTAAGGAGGACAACAGAAAAAAGGAGGGAGCAGGAAATCAGGTAAGAAAAGGGCAAAGGGGCAGCAAAAATAGAGGGGCGAGAACTGGGGTTAGATGGCACCCCTTATTTAGCACCCCAACAGTGCGCCCTGAGGCCCTTGGGCGAGTTGGAGTATTATCAAAAATTAAAATAAATATATGATATGATATGGCATTTATAACGCGCCTATACACAAGTGTTTCAAGGCGCGACGAGGCAAGGGAGGGGAAACAGAAGGAAGACGGACCAACGATCCTACTAGGCCAGGTGTCATTTAGATCGCGCAAGTGCATGGGAAGGGGGAGAGGGGAAAGTGCGGGGAAGGCCGGGGGACAGTGCAGTACATGGGATAATAGAATAAATCACAATAGGTATAAGTACAGCCAACTGGGGGCAAGTGCAAGGTTAAGTGCAGACATCAGGTGTCAAGAGCTGGTAGTGGGACTGTAGGGATACAGAAAACAGTCCCCAAGTGCGGGGGTTGCCTGGAAGGCAGTGCAGGTGTGTGAGACTGGCAGGGGAGGGGACCTGGGCCCAAGATCAGAGGGTAGCCCATGAAAAAGGAGAAAAAAAGCAATGTCTCCCAAAACAGGTCATCAGAAAATAACCGTGTTAGCCACTTGACATGCCTTCCCACCTCACAACAAAGCAGTGTTGTGAAAAGTAGGGGGTATTTAAAATAGCATAATTGCAATGCCCCCCCCCCCCCCCCCCCCCCCGATCAGCTCTAAAGCCTGCAGCGAGAGCGTCACGGGGCGACTAATCCAGTAATCAAGGCGACTCCTGCTCGCGGGGCGCTTAACAGCTAATAATACACGCGCATTGATTTTCCCGCGGGCCGCCGTCGCCTCTGTTTGTTTGCAATGACACGAATCAAACAGAAATCGATCCGGGGTCCAGTGCCATGGTCTGCGGCCGTGTTGGCTGAATGCCTTTGCACCTGGAATCAATCGGGGGATAATGAGAGCCATCACAGCAGAGGGTCCCTTCGACAGTGTCATCAAAAACAACTCAACCGGGCGTCACGATATGAAGAAAAGGCACACCAACGTCGACATTCCTCTAGAGGTGGGCCACAACTGGCGCGCCTCGTCTTTTAAATTACTAATTCCTTCTCTTTACCCTTTGAAATTAATATTACAAAAGTATTTTTGAACTTTTAATAACCCACCAAAGCCTTCACTCTAGGTTTCGTGCCACACATATGAACTTATATTTTATGTACATTTATTTATTTATTTTTGCAATTTGTAAAGCGCACCGAACCCTGAGGCATCTGGGCGCTACCTGAGACATCCGGTTGGGTTTTGACTAATGAAAGCGTTCGAGATGGTATTTGGGATTAAACAAAGGCCACTTGACGCAGAGCTTGTAACGTCGTCTTCAAGACAGGAGCGTCGACAAGAAGAAAACACAGATATATGAGAAAAAAAATCAAAAGATAGAGAACGTGATGCACTGAGTACAGCCCTTTACAGTAAATGTCAAACGAACTGGGTTCTATGCACAGAGTCTCTTTCTTGGGGGTGATATTGGCCAGAGAGAGAGAGTGACGGAGATGGAGAGATTTGATAATAAATACTATTAGCACATGGAAATCGTTATTGACCTCCTCGCAGCGAATCAGAATGTTGAGAGTGCAGTCAATAACTGCAGATATGGACTGGATTCTGAACATTCAGACTTCAAACGCAGACAGCGAAATAATGCTGTACCCATGACTCATTCTCTCAAGGAGGACCTTTTTTTCACTGCCACATCATATTTAGAACACTATGCAGACAGCTGAAACACGGGAAAATGCTTTCACTTGTTTATAGATAAACTGTTTACTTTTACACGGCTCCTGTGGCTACTCATATTAAACCCGCAACAATTTAACCAAGTTTGAAATTGAAATGCTTAACGTACGAAGACAAGCTTATTATTTAAATACTACAAAATAAAACCACGCTAATTTACTAACTCACTTTGTCGATTTACTTTCTCATTGTTAAATAAAGTGTTTTTTTTAAGCACCAAAGCCCCAAAACATGTATTGGAAGTACCACCATGTTGCGAAGAGCCCTATAGACCTTGGAAGGGGTCAATATTGCTTGGGATAAGGACCCTTCTCCAGATTATGGCCCTCCGCTTCGCCTCGGCCCATAACTTCGTGACAGGTCATTATCCCACAATAACAACCCCTCCCTCAGTCTATAAGGCTATATTAGGAGTCCACAGGGCATTTGTGACAGGCCATTGTTTTGATGTTGCCTCACACTGCATTGTTCTCTTCTTTTCCACCTGTAGTCTGGCTAGCAAGAGCTTAGGCTCTCCATCAAAGGTATTGAAAGAGTATAGGGACCAGGCTTTCAATAATTTGATTAGAAATGAAGAAAGGACACAGAAGCAAGTCGCCATCCCCCCCTCCCATTTCTTTCCATCAGAGTTATGCCTTGAAAGATGGACGAGGTGCCTGAGAAAGTACTGCCAGCAAGCTCCCTTTCTACTCCGCGCGCGCCCTGCCCATGCGCTCCCCTCACAATGTGTTCCTTCTTCCTCCAGCTACTACAAGCCATAACCCATATCGCATATTGTTGCAGCTTCACACGCCGCAGCTGCTCTCCCCGCCCTAGAATATGCTTCCTGTGTGTCCTGTGAACCATGCATAGCGTACGCCAATGTTGGCCAATTCTGGGCTGTCAGTGCCGGGACACAGTACCCATGATGCACTGGGCACTGCATGAAGGGCCATGGGGATGAAATCACAGCCTTAAAACCGGTGGCTCTGAGAGCAGGATGCCTCAGGGCAGGAGAGAGGGGTACACATGGAAGGAGAGGGATGCATCTAGAATCAGTGGCACTGGGACACAGAGGTGGGTGGTGGGGGGGGGGGGGGCACTATGCGTGCAGCGGTGACCGGAGCACCCCAGGGGGCATCCAGAATCTCAGGCACATACTGATGGCACACATGAAGCATGCATGGCAAAGGCTAAGGTAGGAAAGGGCTGTCAGAAAAGTCTCTCATGCAAACCTTTTCATATTCATATCAGCCATCTCTGACAGGGCTGCAGTTCCAGCGGCATTTTCTCTATGTACATTCACATTTTTGTCTCGAACAGCAGACTGTGGAATTGTACATCTCTCCAGATGTTTTGGACTACGACTCCCATGAACGCTCATCATTCATCGTGCTAGCAAAATCTGATGGGAGTTGTAGGCCAAAACATCCGGAGAGGCACAGTTTGCAGATCCCTGATTGGAGCAAAGCATGCGTTCAAAGTTCATGAATAGAGCCTGCATTTCCCTGTTCTACTTATAGGGCTTCTAACATGCACCCGGAACAGATTTTTGATGGAATGCTTTTTTGATCTTCAGATCCCAGCTAGAGGATAGGAGCCAGTTTCAGACACTTCAATAAGCAAGCTGCCCTCTGGAGCAGTCTGCCCCTCACGCTGCGCGGCGACCCCCCACCGATCATTCTGAAAGAAACCCAAGACTCACCTGTTCTGCTAACTTGTATTACCCCGCCTAACCCATTTCCCATGTTTTCCTCCTGGCGCTCTTTTCTTGTAACTAGCGCCTCGACACCCGTGGACTTTGTGTGCAGTGGAACACATGGAAAAATACCTAAATAAAGTTGGGATTGTGGCATTAATTGAGAACACACATTTCAACTTTCTCAGACGATGAAATGCTGTGTTTTGCCGTTGCTGACATTCTGCACAGCCACCCTTGGGATGGGGCCCGGACCCGCTGAGCTGTATAAGGAAAGCATGGGCGTGGGGGGCACAATCTATCTCCAGGACAGGGCAGCGAGAGGCGGGCACCAGCACTCACTGCCCCCTTTTGGCTTGTGACCAATCAGGGTTTGCAAACGGTCGGCTTCCCTCTGCAATGACCCGGTGAGCTCAGAAACAGTGGCGAGTTTCAAATAAATAACAAATAAAAAATAAACGTGCCAAGCAAGCCTTTCGGTAATTCCTCAAGCTTTGAGTTCACCTCAGGCTCTTGCATCTGCCAGGCTCCGGTGCTCGAGGCCTGCAGGTCCACGGTGACGTGGCTACCGCCAAAGTCTCAGGCACGTCCTAGGACGCTGGTCGCTGAATACAGGAGGGGACGAATCAGTCATCCCCGTCCCCCAGGATTTGAGAGTGGGGACTCTGCGGTGGCTTAAGTTATGGGTGCACACATCTTCGGTAGCGCCCCCGCTTCCTTGCCCCAGTCCTAGTAGCACCCCCCTTTCATTGCCTCAGTCCTAGTAGCACCCCCTTTTCTTTGCACCAGTCCTCAGTAGCACCCCCTTCTCCTTGCATCAGTCCTAGTAGCTCCCCTTTTCGTTGCCCCAGTCCTATTAGTAACTGAACACACCTTCAGTAGCACCCCCTTTTCCTTACCCCAGTCCTCAGTAGCTCCCCCTTTTCGTTGCCTCAGTCCTATTAGTAACTGAACACATCTTCGGTAGCACCCCCTTTTCCTTGCCTCAGTCCTAGTAGCACCCCCTTTTCCTTACTCCAGTCCTAGTAGCACCCCCTTTTCCATGCCCCAGTCCTATTAGTAACTGAACACATCTTTGGTTGCACCCCCCTTTCCTTGGCTCAGTCCTATTAGCAACTGTACACATCTTCGGTAGCGCCCCCTTTTCCTTGCCCCAGTCCTATTAGTAACTGGACACATCTTGGGTAGCACCCCCTTTTCCTTACCTCAGTCCTATTAGTAATTGAACGCATCTTCAGTAGCACCCCCTTTTCCTTACCTCAGCCCTATTAGTTACTGAACACATCTTCGGTAGCACCCCTTTTTCTTTGCCTCAGCCCTATTAGTAATTGCAGACATCTTCAGTAGTGCCCCCTTTTCCTTGCCTCAGTCCTATTAGTAACTAAACACATCTTCAGTAGCACCCCCTTTTCCTTGCCTCAGCCCTATTAGTAATTGCACACATCTTCGGTAGCACCCCTTTTTCTTTGCCTCAGCCCTATTAGTAATTGCAGACATCTTCAGTAGTGCCCCCCTTTCCTTGCCTCAGTCCTATTAGTAACTAAACACATCTTCAGTAGCACCCCCTTCTCCTTGCCCCAGTCCTCAGTAGAACCTCCTTCTCCTTGCCCCAGTCCTATCAGTAATCAAGACAGAGGTCAGGAAGAAAGGGTGGGAGGTGGATACAGCAGTCTTCATCAGTTCAAGGAAGGTGGACTCCCAGGAAAACCATGAAGTCTTCCAGGTGGACTCCCAGGAAAACAACAAAGTCTTCCAGGTGGACTCCCAGGAAAACCACAAAGTCTTCCAGGTGGACTCCCAGGAAAACCATGAAGTCTTCCAGGTGGACTCCCAGGAAAACCATGAAGTCTTCCAGGTGGACTCCCAGGAAAACCACGAAGTCTTCCAGGTGGACTCCCAGGAAAACCATGAAGTCTTCCAGGTGGACTCCCAGGAAAACCACGAAGTCTTCCAGTTGGACTCCCAGGAAAACCACGAAGTCTTCCAGGTGGACTCCTAGGAAAACCACAAAGTCTTCCAGGTGTACTCCCAGGAAAACCATGAAGTCTTCTAACCATGAAGTCTTCTAGGTGGAGCTGAAAGGCATTTTTCTGCTCCCCGTAACATCCCAGATTCCGCTTCCCAAAGTTAGGCCTGAGGCATTTAAAATCCCAGGCTGCTGGGCTGCAAAGAAGAATGCCCCCAATAAGACATTGATACATTTCACACGGATACAAATGCGCCTTTCAGAAGTATTGATATAGGTTCTACATCAACACACTGGATCAAAGGTTGTGGTCTGAGAATATGCAAGTACACGTTATGATAAGATACGTCATTTATAACGCGCCTGTACACAAGTGTTTCTAGGCGCGTTGTGAACAATTTCCACACACAGACACACGCACATACACACACACACACACGCGCGCAGCACGCCAAAGACTGATATGTTTTGGATATTTCTCCTCTGTGAAAGATAGTGAGCTAAAGAATCTGGGTAAGGCTTTCGTATCCCGGTCTAATGTCTGGCAGAGGGACTCCCAGGAGCCTCCTTGTTTTTTGCATGATTACTGGCATGAGGCATTATCAAGGTTTCATGGATTGGTCCCAAGTCTAACAGCTGGCATCGGGAAGCCACCGAAAGACTGATAGCTTTCGCCAAACAATATTCCTCAGGATTATCGCGGGGGCCAGTACACAGTAGAGTATCCTACGTTTACCGTATCCCTAACTTCATATGTGAATACAGAACTTCTCATTGCCTCTAGTCTTGTCTAATGGCTGGCTAATGTTTCCTTCCATAAAGAAAGTAATGCTGTTTTCACAGAACCAATCACAACAATTGGTCTAGGGAGGATA
This sequence comes from Ambystoma mexicanum, assembly GCF_040938575.1. NCBI lineage: Eukaryota > Metazoa > Chordata > Amphibia > Caudata > Ambystomatidae > Ambystoma > Ambystoma mexicanum. The sequence goes on from NC_090936.1 coordinate 35,929,988, forward strand.
GCTCAGGGGCAATGCTCTCACCTTGGAAGCAAGACGGTGCAGAGCAATACAGGCTCGATCTCCGAGTCCGCCCTTAGAAACCTGTGGGTATTAAGCACGTTATAAATAACCAATTAAAATAAAACAATACTTTATATTGGTTTTCTCTGTCCTCCCGCTTTCTTTGAAGGCTTGGTAAGGGCTACACATGTCCAATGAACATGTTCTCCTCCGGGCAGGCTCTCCTTCCAGCTCAGGCCGGCTTCGTGGCTTGCGCCGGGCACAGCTTTTCTCCGCGCGGTCCCAGTTGGGCTGCACTTGTCTGATCACTTGCTTCAGCAGTGAAGTCATCCGAAGGACCATTCACTCGTGGAAGCTCCTAATCTAAGCTGTGATAATTTACGCAGCCCTAATTGGTGATTTCCCAGTTCAAGACTTAGCGGGATCAATGAGGACGGCGTGTGAATATTGATCACTCTGCATGCCAATGAAAATATCAGCCGGCTCCTGGGGAAGGCTAGCGGTAATGGGACGAACAGGCTAGGAAGCGATCAATAGAAGCATTGCGGCTAGTGCGAGAGCGGCTCTGTTGCAGGAGTAACTGCACCCATGACGCAACAAAGTTAGCGTTACCAGTCCATCAAACTCCCCCTATAAAAAGTGAATTATCCTCATTTTAGTGATTAATTCTTCAAAAAGGTGATCTTTCAGTGCACTCTATAGGCAGAATAGTGCTAGCTGTATGGACGCCTGTATTCCTAGTGGGGACTGCGGGAAGAGTAGGATTGGTCGTCACCTTCCTCTTCACCGTCAAATAATAGTAATAATTTAGCATTTATATAGCGCTACTTATTGTGTGTGGTGCTCATTTATCAACCTCGGACAGATGAAAGGCTGAGTTTGGCCCTGCCGGGATTTGAACCTACATCAGCAGGCTCTGCACAGATGTCAAGGCAAGCGCTCTACTCGCTGTGCTATCAGACCGGCATACCATCATAACAAAATCATAACAAACAGTGCGCCTCATTACGAGTTCGGCAGTAATTCTGGTAGAATGACCGACAGCCTCGAAAACTCGATTAACGATACCAGAAATTGGTCCAGAGACATGACCGCCGGATTACGAGTAGCAGTGTGGAGGTCCATAGGTCTCCATGGGGGATGGGGACTGTAGGAAAATCCAGGGGAGATAATACTGTCCACGGTAATTCCTCCACGTTTTGGTCTTTAATGTCAAACACTTAATTTGGCAGTGTGTTATCAGTGATAATTCTGTTACCACCCGAAAAATGAAGTAATGGAATTATTTACTTCCAGGTTTTTACCTGGAACTGAGAATGAGGCCCAGAGCGGTCAAGTGCGACAAACAGACGGCACTGGCTGAGTGCTTGCACTGCAGCCAGTGGTTCGCGCAATATATTTCAAAAGCTGCTCATGCTATCCCCGACAATGCGTCATCTTTTTTATTTCCCAGTCATTATCTTTACCAAGTCAAAAGGTCAGGATGTAAATCCTATTGGCTGCCTGAAGGAAGTACAGCAACACGGTATTGCGGGTAAGTCTCTTTATTAAGGAGCCCGCCGGAGCCCTTCACAGCCAGGCTCACAATCGTTTAAACCTTAACCGCCTCCTGTGGTCACACGGCTCTCGTTCCATGCTATGACCCGAGAGTGCGCGTGACCGCAGCGAGGCTAACAATAGAGTCTCTACACATCTTCCCCCTTAGGGAAAACAAACAAAACAAAATATACGATGAAGAAATAAGTAAGGAGAAAAACATAACCAATTGTAGCAGAAGCAGAACATAAGAAATACTTGCTAACATAGAACAGAGTCAATTGCTAAAATACCTATGATAAGATATAACATGCAATTTGTATTTGTGTATCAAGTTTCATAATCTCTCATCCACACAGGCTTCGATCTAGACCTATGCGAACCCTCTTCGTTGGTTCTCACGCCGGTGCCATCATTTTTTACATTTACCAGCCTTCCTTTCATCTCTTCTTCCAATTCCATATTATTGTCCATATTCATTTCCCTCCCTTTCACTTGCTTATCCCATTCATTCTCTTTACCATTCCCCACTCTTGCCAACCTTCCTTTTGACCAAACCTCTCCTCCTTCCAATATGACAACGTTACTTTTTACTGCACATATCTTTTTCGGTCCCAGAAATTTACTTTCCACACATTTGTTCACCAACCTGGGATTTTTTACATATACCATCTCCCCAACCTTCCATTGTCATTCCATCACCTTCATCCTGTCATCAAACAATTCCTTATTTCTCTCTTGACTCAAAGTAATGAGTCTCATTATGTGCTCACGATCAACATTAACCACTTTGGCCATACCTAGCCATCCTGGGCAAAGCCTTGTCCCAGGTTCTCTACCTTTCATAGACACAAATGGAGATACACCAGTCACAGAGTGTGGCGTAGTAATGTAATTCCATGTTAACATCCTTAACACCTCCCTCCATGGTTGTCCTGATTTCATGGCCATTTGCAGGCCCCCTTTTATGTACCTGTTGACTCTTTCAACAAGACCATTTGCCTTGGGATTATACAACGCCGTCCTCGTGTGTTTTATGCTATAGCCTGACAGAATTGTTTTCATGGCCACAGATACAAATTGTACCCCATTGTCAGACACAATTTCAACCGGTACCCCTTCTTTAAGGAAAACTCTCTCCAAGAAACTAATCAACTCCTTAGCCGTGACCGCTTTCACCGCTTCCCATTCAAACCATTTGGAATGAAAGTCTACCACAACAAATAAAAACTTCAAGCCTTCTCCCAGGCCTGCTACCGGACCCATAATGTCCACCGCCAACTTGCTCCAAGGTTGTTCTGGTATTACATTACGTATTAATGGAGCTTCTCTTACCACTCTGCACTTGTCACTAGTTTGGCAAGTCATGCACTCCTTGACACATCTTTCAGCACTCCTATCGATTCCCGGCCACCAATAATTCTGCCTCAACTTCCTTTTCATGGCAGCCTCTCCAGGATGTCCCTGATGAGCTGGCCTAACCAACACCGACCTGAGTGATTGTGGAGGAACAATGCACTTTCCTCTCAGCCTGTCTTCACACAAATTTAATTCATCCTTTACCTCCCACCATGTATTGAATTTACTATCCAAGTCTCTTTTGGCCGGCCACCCCCTCACTGTCCACACCTTTACTAGCTTGAGGTCCTCATCTGTACTTTCGTCTTATGTCCACTCTTCCTTACTAATGGCACCTTGTATTTCTGCCACTACTGATTCTTCCTCTGTCTCTCCAACTTCTACAATCTTACAGTTCACCGGCAGTCTTGACAGGCAGTCTGCCACCACATTTTTCTTCCCAGGCAGATAAGCCACTTCAAAGTTATAGTTTTGGAGTCCCAAACCCCACCTACTAATCCTTGGGGATCCCAACGCCCATCTTCCACTCTCAAAAAGTTGAACCATGGGCTTGTGGTTGGACCTGACTATGAATCTTCTTCCCCACAAGAAGTACTTAAAATGGCTTACTGCCCAGAACATGGCCAAAGTTTCCCTTTCTATAACGGAATATTTGCACTCCGCACCTCTCAGCGTCCTAGACGCAAATGCAATAACTCTCTGTATTTTCTCTGTCATACTGCACCAATGTTGCTCCCAGCCCAAGCATGCTTGCATCAACCACCAAAACAATCTTATCTTTGGGATCGAATCTACCTATGGATGGCGCTTCACACACTGCTTGTTTGATACACTCAAAAGCCACATCACATTCTGCTGTCCATTCAAATTTCGCACCCTTCTTGAGCAACATTCTAATGGGAATGGACACTTTGCCAAAATCCTTCACGAATTTATGATAATATTCGGCTAATCCTAAAAATGACTTCACTAGTTCTTTATTCTCTGGCACAGGTGCAACTTTCACTGCCTCCACCAAATTTCTCTTAGGCCTCACCCCTTGTTCATCTATCTCGTGTCCAAGATATTCTACCTTGTGCACCGCAATCTTACACTTGCTCCTTTTTACCGTTAACCCTGCCTCACCCAATCTATTTAACACCTGTCTCAACACCTCATCATGTTCTTCAGAGGAACTTGCATATATCAGAACATCATCCTGGAAAACGATAATGTTCTCTACTCCGCTCAAAACTTTCTCCATCACTGTTTGGAATACGGCTGCCGCCGAGGCGAGTCCAAACGGCATCCTGCAATACTTAAATGTTCCAAACACTCTAATGAATGCCGTCAAATGTTGGCAATCCTCCTTCAGCGGAACCTGATGGTATGCCTGAGAAAGATCAATGACTGAAAATACTTTGGCATTGTTCAACACGGATAACTTGTCACCAATTATCGGCAGGGGATGTCTATCAATTAAAATATTCCTGTTCAGGTCTCGCAGGTCTACACACAGTCTGATGTCTCCATTTGCCTTCGCTGCCACTACCACCGACGACAGCCATTCAGAGCTCTCACTCTTCTCAATTATTCCCCTTTGAAGTAGCGACTCCACTTCTACTTTTAGCTTTTCATTTAATTCATGAGGCACTGGCCTCACCTTGTGCACTTTTGGGCTGGCTCCTGCCTTTAGTTGAATTTGGTGCTCAAATCCCTTTAACACTCCCAATTCATCTTGGAACACTTTGGGATATTCCTTCTCCCACTTATCTTTCAGCTCGGCCACGTCAATAGGTCTTTCCGCATTCTCTTGGATTCTGATTCCTAACTTCCACTGTTCGCCCCATCCCAGAAGTGACAAACCTTCTTGAGTAACATATATCTCAGATTCTCAGCTTCTCCCCTTGTACTTTATGGAAGCCTGGAACATCCCTAAAATTTCAATTCTCACGTTCCCATATGCATAGGGTTCAATATTGTGTTCCTTCAACTGTTTTACGTCTCCCTGCATGCAGCCCAAAAATGTTGCCTTCGACATCAAAGTCCACGGTGAACAACTGTCCACCTTCATTGTTACTACTCTCCCATTGATAATGAACACATCCGTTGGTGCACCATCTTTGTTTGATACTTCTGATACTTCCAGTACATGCTTTGCCTGGCTGCTCATGCCCATTGCATGATCCTCTTCTTGTTCCGGCATTCTTCCTCCTGCCTCAATGTTCTGCACCACCCCGAACTCACGGCAAACTCTCGCAAAATGACCCTTTTTCTTGCATTTTAAGCAGGAGATGTTCCTGGCTGGACAGAACATGCTTGTTGCGATGTGGCGGTTACTCCCACACTTATAGCACCTTATTTCCTTGTTCGGGACCCCCTTGCGCAATCCTCTCACCGCGGCCACTTCTCCTTCCGATTTTTCTCCCTTCATGGTAGTCATATATTTATGGGTCTGTTCCATGCTTCTTGCCGTGTCTATGGCTGCTTCCAGTGATGCATCCTTGGACAATAGCCTCTCTTGTATCTTTACATTATTCGTGCATCGTACCAATTGGTCTCTTATTAGAGAATCTGTGAGCAGTCCAAATTCGCACGTATGGCTAAGGGACCTCAAGGCTGCAATAAAGTTTTCCACTGGTTCCTGTGGATCTTGTATTCTTTGGAAGAACTTATGCCTCTCAAACGCTATATTTTTCTTGGCTTCAAAGTGAACTTCCAACTTCCTTTCCGCCATGGAATATTGACCCACCTCCCCTTGACCCTGCTGGGGAGGATCTGGCAAACCATCATAAACACTTCTGCCTTCAGTCCCCAAGTTGTGAAGTAAAATCGCTTCTTTTCTTGCTGATGCGAATTTATCCCCTCCAATGGCAATTAGGTAAGTATCAAATAGCTTTTTCCACCTGTCCCACCTTATTGGTGGAGCATCAGGTTCTGACAGAAACGATGGTGGTGGTGACATGCTTGCTGCAGCCATTTTCTTGGTGTACCAATTACACCCAATATCACAAGGGCACCAATGCAATGTCTATGTCCCTCTTTGTAATATCCTCTTATTGCTTTTCAGTCTTTCAGTGTTAAATGCACAGTGTTTTTTTTTCTGGTGCTAGTTCACTATTAATATGCTTCTCCCCAAAACACTGTCTGGTGTGAGGCTCCCTCACCCTTGTATTTGTCTCAATGTCCTCTGGGAGGCACTTCCTCACAGCAATAGCCTCCTGGGAGGAACTTCCTCACAGCAATAGTCTCTCGTGAGCTCTGTCCTCCCTTTAAATGTGCCTCCCCCTCTGGTTGTGCCTGGCACCTCCCTCTCCCTGCTCCTCACCTTCTTGTCCAATGAGCAGGGTGGCGGCACCAACCAGGAAGAGCTGCTTTTCCCTTTGCAGCCGCTCGTTGCAGAGGTGGGGAGACTGTCCCCCTGCAGTGCCACCCTCCCCGGCGCCGCAGTGACAGTCCCTCTCCAGCCCCCACATCCTCACCGCCGCTCTGCCTGTTGCAGGGGCCTGCCATCCGCGCCGCGGACGACGCGTCTTCCAAAAGCGGCTTTATGGGAGCCGCAGCCAAGCTCCACGGCGAGCTCCGTGTGCCCTTCCTCGTCGCCACATGAAGGAAGTACAGCAACACGGTATTGCGGGTAAGTCTCTTTATTAAGGAGCCTGCCGGAGCCCTTCACAGCCAGGCTCACAATCGTTTAAACCTTAACCGCCTCCTGTGGTCACGCGGCTCTCGTTCCATGCTATGACCCGAGAGTGCGCGTGACCGCAGCAAGGCTAACAATAGAGTCTCTACACTGCCTTACCATGTCATTTAGAAACCTATTTCCAAGTCCAAATCTCAAGAAATATGAAAATCTCAAGGTGGTTGAATGTGTGTGTTTTTTTAGGTAATTTGATAAAGTTTTAACGTTGGTTTGCTGACTACTGTGACGAATCTGGACGGTTTGTCCCTTCTCCCCAGAGGGGATTCACCCCCTTTGAGGCTAGGGAGGTGGGCCCGACACACAAGAGCCTCCCTAGGGGTGTGGGGCAAGTGGGACCTCACTGGGAGTGACTCCCCTCTTGGGGACAAGCAATCCCATTCCAGCAGCATGGAATTCCCTGCCCAAAGCACCCTTTCTGCATATTTCGATGCCAGACAAACTGTTGCATTCCCTGTTACAACTGTAACGCAAAAAGGTCTTTCTTTGACTCTATTGGCTTCAGGTAATGGTGAAACTTGCCAGAGTGCCATGATAAAGGAAGATTGACATAATTCCATTTACTCTAATGACGTAGATAAGAGGAGAAGGAACTTTGAATGGAGAAGGAACTCCCAAGCTCAGAGGAGAGCAAGCCCCTGTAGCATTGACATCGTGGAGGGATCGAGCCGTGGAGCCAGCGGTGACGTGCCAAGCGAGAAACCCGCTAGCTGGAGGCTGGTAGGTGGGTACCTTGACCAAGCAAGAGACTTCGGTCAAGGGGACAGAAAGACAACCGTCTTCTTGGGTTGCGTGACCAGTGAAGAGCAGTGGTGGGCCTGTCATCAAGCAACTGATGCTGAAACCTGGGAGGTCTGAGTCCAAGGTGCTGAGCCGCCTCCAACAAGCACTTTTCCTACCACGAGAGGTATGGACGGGGAAAGAGATGCTACAGACGTGTGGAGGCAAGCAAGATATATGACTGCAGCTGTCCATAAGCCACCAAAACTGAAGCAGGTACGAAGTTGTAGTGCGTGTGCGAAAATGAGCTAAACAACATGACGCCGGCGCGGGACCATTTTCTACATACACTTCCAAACCGCAATGAGAGTCTACGTTTCTGTGAGCTCGGTTAGAAGGCAGACATAATTTCTGCAATGGTTTGTGATAACTAAGTGTGAAGCAGATGAGCTTAATATGGAGGACAGTTTTCGCATTGTTCACTCAAGCCGAGAGGGGAGTCTGAGATGTGCAGGTGCATTGATAAGAGGTGCGAGCGTGTGGGAGACGAGCTGGGATTTTCCACTGCTGTCTGGATTCATCCGCTCTTGCCTCCCATGCTTGCTGTCTGTCCTTCGTCTGGGGATGGTTGGCAATTTATGAGGGGCGGGGATTTGTCCCCCTTAAGAAGAGAGGTATTCTGAGAGGAGACAGAGAATTGGAACCCCAGGTGTTGAAGTCTTGCTAAGAGGGAGGATGCCCCACTCCAGACCCTGTTAGTTGATGTGCAATCTCTCTGCCTACTTGCCTTGGGGCTGGGTGGTGTTGTCCTGGCCAAGATGAAGCTTTCTCCTACAACTGCATGAACAGTGATGTATACCCAATGTGTTTATTTTTGTCCATATATTCATGAATAACCAGTTGCATTTATCTTGTAGCAATATGTATGCCAAAAGGATATGAATAAAGGGCCTGTAAACAGCCAATATTTTCCAACTAATAGTCTAAGTGTACACTATTGCCCCCTGGAGTCCAAGTACTTTTAGTCCATGTAATAGGGTGTTACGCTCACCTGGTTCCCACAGGGGCGTCAAATGGACCCGGACAGCTGCGGTCTCCACCAACGTGATGCGTAGTGCCGAGATGACTGTCCGGACTGGCCCGCCTAATCTCGTCTGTTTGATCCGTAGAAGTATTCTCCTGCAAGTGGAGAAAGGGATTTAGCCACCCGTGGATATGAGTGATAGCCCCCTCCCACTGTTCTCGTTCTCCCTTCTTGTCACCTCTGATATCCCCTTTTAGGAACCTCACCTTATGTTTTTAAATGATGAGCTCTCCATCCTGCGTGGATTGCAGGGGCGCGTTGATGCCAGTTACTTCACTGATTTGAAGGCGTGGGAGAGTTTCGGAGAGTATTGACTTTGAGGTTCCTGCAAGGTTCGGTAAGTATCAAGTTCATAGAGTTCAATATGTCCGATGATTCACTCTTTTTCCCCCTTCCTTCCTTGTCTTGCGACTAAGATCGTGAGAAGATACCCCTCGTGGCAGTTGGTGGTGGTCAGGTAAGAGTCTGTGTTACCCGACGCCATCCGGTAAATGTTGCCGGTGTTTAACGTGTTGTTTTCTCTCCCTTTGCAGATGCGGCACATGAAGATGTGGAGAGTTATAGAATAAAGCCTCCGGTGGTAATCAGGTAAGTCTATGATGATAAGTGTTTTATTTGTTGGTTTTCTCGGCTCACCTTGTTGTTTTCTTTTGTCCCTCAGGTGCCGGAGTTCGGCGATGAAATGATGGAGGCAGCGCCGAATCGAAAGATGCTGGAGGACTGGTGAGTATGTGGCGGCGCTGCAGCTGGAGATGCGAGGCGTACTGAAATGATTTTCTTTCCAAGTCCGGAGGCGAGATGGATCCGAAATCAGGTGAGGAATTCAAAATAGTTTGTTTTCTAATCTTGTCCTTTTCTTTCCTCTTGGTTTTAGGAGCTCCAGATTCGAGGCGGGCGTGGCAGAAGACTGGATGCAGACTGCAGGCACGGTGAGCGTTACGCTGCTGGATGTAGAATAATGCAAAGCGTGTACTGTTGTTCGGGCGTGGTTTAAATAGCCTCCAAAGTAGTTCCAGGTAAGAAGTTCCCTAGAACCACGCCCAAGTAAAAAATAGTCCCTGTAGAAAAAAAGTCCTATCCAGGCCTCACGTTGGCTTGCACTCACTAGTAGCATGGTCTGCATCAGGTAAGTAAAGTCTATGAGCCTGGCGCCTATGGCGCCAGGACTGGTTTCCATGATGAGCCTGGCGCCTAAAGCGCCAGGACTGAACCCAAACAGCCCCAAGCCGGGGTTGTTGGGGTTTTAGTAAGTATCTGGATGCCTGCTTCCGGAGCTGATGGGCTTGGTCCTGATGCCCGGGGGTAGGCATCATGACATAGGGTAAGTGCCGAGGTCATTTCACAAGTCTGAAAAGCAAAAGAGAAGTACATAGTGAATGTAACGGGCAGATGGCCCCCACTAATCCAGAGAAAAAGGGATATGAACACTGTAACGCAAGGCTGGAATAGCAGCAAAAAGTATGAGAAGTTCAGAAAATGAGACAGACACTGTCATGACTCGCCATTTATGCCCCTTCTGAACTTCCTGGTCCATGGTGCACCATACCACTGGAGCTGTTCTCCTCTCAAAGTGGCCGGCGTATCAGCCACGCTATGCTCTAGCGTTTACGCCGGAGCCCTGGCTTGCTAGAAAACAGGCACGCCCCCACGGCGCTGCGCATCTCAACGCTCCTTTTCGAGTTCGCAGCTAGTGTGTTCATCGTTCCCTTCCTTTCCTCGTATCGTTGTCAGATACCATACATATTCCCTTTTCTTCATTCCTGGATTATTGAAGCGGCCTGTTGCCTTCTCCGAGGCCGTCCGCGCATTCCATCCTGGGCCCCCCTTCCATGCTTCCCCGCTCGCAACTCCATCTCAATGCTTGCGAATAGTGCTTCCCTTGTTCCGCGCTTATTCCCAGACATTGACTGCTCTTACCTTCCTGGAATCCTGAACTCTTGTCTTCCTCTGAGTCTGCTCTCGTTCCACGCTGGATACGGAGGACCACCGGCCTTACCTGTACAAGTCCCGAACATCCCAGAAGGCCGAGAAACCTTCAAAGAAGAAAGCGACAAAGGATAAACAGGTAAGACTGGGGGTAGAGTGTGACAGACACACTGCCCCACTAACGGAGAGTAGGAAACATACAGACACGGTGCATCCAAGCTGAAACAATCGCTAAGAGTATCAAGGAAGCACAGATACCGGGCCTATGTTGAAAGAGGGGTATGGGAAGGTGAATACTCTGTAACCTTGACCGCAATGTGCATGAAATCACGGGAAGCTGCATTCCCAAGTCTGGGCAGAAGCCATATGTGAAGTTTGTACTGAGAAATAAGATATTAACCACAGAGCTACGAGACTTTGGGAAGTCGCAACGCTACAAAGGTGGGAAAGGAAGAAGTGTATTTCAGGAGGGATTGGAACATTTAAAAATCAGAAACTGTTTCCTTATCAAAGGAAGAGGGAAACCCAGACCGACAATTGTTAATTTTCAAAAAGAATCTGATACTATAGCCGTGAAGACAATATGCAAGAACTCTAAGGCTGAGAACAAGGAGATTCCAAGTGGGCCAGGCAGAAGTCCACACCGAGGTTATTATACAAGCCTCTCATTTCTTTTAAGTTGGGTATTTTTCTAAAGTGGTAGGGCAATTAGGTGCTTACGATTCGGACAGAAGGCTTTTTGTTTGGACTTGACGAGCACCTTTAGTTTTATTGTTGTTATGTAGGGAACTTCCATCATAGCGATAGGGCAAGATAGGTGTTTTCTTTACATTTAAATAAAACCCTTTTTACACAAATAGGCACACATCAAACAAAGAAGAGACTTCAGGGAAATTAAAGGGTAGTCCCCGATTTAAATACCATACAAACGTAATGGACCCCTCTGAATATACATAGTGGCAGTTTTCTGACAAGAGAGTATATATTGTAATGTTGTACTACTATAGACTACTACCAAACATCTGGCCTTACTTAATATGACTAATAGTATGTATAACAAAAAAGGGTGTAAACACCATACAATATACCCACAGAATTGACAAACACCAGGAATCGTATATTCCCGAATATACTTATTCATACATTAATTTATTTATTTATAACACTCTTAAAATGATCACATTACATAAAATTCCTAGTTAAACACTTACTTAATATGACCCCATAAGATGTTGATTCCATCAACAAAAAGCAAATAACATGATATCATCCAAAATAGAATTTGTATTCACAAAACGGTATCTTAAAAAATAAAACATATTTGTTGTAATAAACCGAAGTGAGATGTGAATCCCAATAAAGCGACTTGTGCATTGTCGATGTACTCAATTAGTAATGATTTATCATACAAAAACGGCAACAGGTTTTACATATATCATGATATTATTCGTGGTATGTTTGTTTTCTTGATACAGCTTATATTCCATAAAAAACACTGCAATGTGGCTAACATATGGCCTTAGTCCAATCATTTTCAAGCTATTAACATATGGCTTGAAGCGCATTACCCAACATGTTTCGTTCCCCATTGATTAATTGCTTTTAATTTGGGAACTTCTTCATGGGATTCTTACCATATGAAAAGCCTTAGTGATTTAAAAAAAACATTGTTAACACAGTATTTGCCATATACTTGTTCAGCAAATACAAGATCTTGGTCAATGATCGCAGTCCATCCTAGAATTTGCCAGCAACACAATGTAAAACAGCCTGGATTAGTGCTGTACCATTTATTCTATAATGCACTGATCTTGGAACTAGATAACTAGATTAATGCTTACCACCAGTCTCTTATTACTGAAGTACTGGTGTGTCAAGTGCCTGTCGATTAGGCCCTTACCTAGGAGCAAGAATAAAATAAAACAGACATCCTTACTCAGGGGCCAACCAACCATCCCTCTAAATAACAGTTTTATTATAAAACCTATGTCTCAATATAGGAGAGTGGCCAGTACTTACTGTTCTTGCATCCAATTGTGCGAGATGGTACTGTCTGGCAGTGGCCCTGGAGCATCTTTCGTGTAAGAGCTGTATATATTTGATGAAGGAACACAAAAGAGAGAGAGAGGGGCGAGGGGTTATATCCTGAATCAGATGAGGTTTTTTAGTAGTACAATCACTATTTATTTTGCCATAGTAAGGTTTGTTATAATTCTCACCTTTTTTAAATTAATTTTGGCGTGCTCCAAATGCCCCTCATGGTGGTGGTATGTCTCTGATCCCTCTGATCTATTAGCTTTGTGTATACAGCAGTTTGTAGCAGTTATATTGCTAATCTTGTTAAGGTGCTCCAGGCTCTGTCTATTTGGTCTAATACCTTACTTTATTAACGCGGTCGGTCCTCTATACTGCTAGCTGAGTTTTGTTGCTGGCTTTTGCTGTTATATCCATATCGATAGTCATGTACATCACACGACAGAGTCGCGTAATGACGCGGTCGTCACTTGGCTATACTCGCAGGCCTAGGCGCTTATGGTGGCCATTCTAAAACAACACATCACAGAGACGCCAAAAGCAATCAAAATTTAGAGCAAGAACGAATGAAAAAAGAGCGATAGATGGGTAATCCTAGGCCGCTTATTTTCCCAAGAAAAAGGTTTTCTAACAATGTTGAAAAGCCAGGAGGGGTTCATCTCAAAGTTGAAGAAGAGTTCCAAAAATAGTGAATCACAATAAATACAATTCGAAACAAGCCCAACGTTTTGTTTCTGCTTTATAGATCTGCACAAAACATCAAATGAACAAACTTAATTTGTTTAATTCAAGGGATTATCCACACAAAAAAGCGTGCAGTTTCATTTGGGCTTTAACGGTCTTTGGGACACAACCAACCAATTATAATTACGCGAAGACCAAGATCCATTCAGGTATTATAGCCTGGTCGGTAAATGTTCAACTAGCTCTTTATAAATCAGACACACTAGTTGAATGCAGCATCAACATGCTTCTCACCACCAGTGAAGCCAACGTTATAAAACACTGTTGACAGAACAGGGGCGGTTCAGCCCCATCCTCCAAAGTAGGGGGCAGACAATCCTTAAGTAGGACAGTATTCGGAAGGGAAAATTATGTGCCTTCTGAAAAGCAGTTCACTGTGTGAATAAGGGACCTTTGTGTCGCTTTCACCAGTCGCGAGCGGTCGGAACGGGGAAGATGTGATCACATTTTCATGCCCTTGATACTAACTGGGCACGATCTGAGTTGATGCACTGTTAGGAAAGATTTCGTAATTGTAGGGAATTTTCCTTCCATGTGGCAACCCCTAAACTTTTTGCTATTGTTTTTAACCTTGTGCTTGACTTTGCCAGAGAAGTACAGCCTTCTGCCGCACTTCTCTGGGCTTTCGCTCCTTTCTTACGGGGAAACTGACATGCCCTTAAGACAGTCAGTACCGGGGAACGTGGTTTCCCGTAGTTTCTTTTATCGTGTCGCAGCTTTAGTGCAACACGACACAAGAGGGCACTGTAAGCTAAGTTACAGCTCTCTTGGGTCTCTAGCCTTCTACAGGCCCTAGATACTCTTTTAGGATGGTATTTGATCGGTGCAAGTCATTCAGGGACGGGACTGGTGGCAGCGATCGTTTTGTTTATTTTGAGCTCCTTTTGGCGTTCTGAGCACGTTTTTGCACTGAACCCAAAATGGTGGCCTGGCTCCCAAAATGGCCAGGCCGCGAGGCTCCTTTGTCCTGTCCACTGTCCGTCTTGCTCCCTTCACCTTCCCCAGGTCCGGCGACCCGGGGCCTTCCTTATTTGGGCATGTACTTTCCCGCGAAACGTGGTTGCTTTCGCGGGCTTCTACATGTCGTTTGCGTGCCTCCAGGGTGTGGGCTGGGATGTCTGGTCCCAATACACATCCTGGGTGCCAGAGAGTCTAGGGTGGTGTGAATGCCTGGGACCACCGTGGTCCGTGATTGGTCCACGTATGGTATGTGTTTTGATGAGCGGATCTCCCATTGGCTCCCCTCCGTTTTGGCGCGAAGGGAACCGTGGATAAGAGGGGGCTGGAAACACCACTACCATGTCGATCTCCTGAGTTCTCACGAACGAAGGAATACAGGAGCCAAGTATCCTGCAACTACGAGGCTGGACCGAGGAATCGCTGGTGACCCGCTGAAGGAATCCTCCTTTGCACTGCTGTCGTCCGGAGAGCCCCTGTCCTCCTTTGATCGAACCAGAAGGCCTGTACTGGTGCTTCGACCTTTGGAATAGCAGGAACAGCTATTCCCGGCATCTTCAACCATCTCCTGCCAAGTAAGCCTTCGGAAGCGTCTCTGGGCCATCCAGTTGACTGACCAGCTTACCAAGGAGTTTGGCTCTGCAACCGCCGCCAGGTTGTGTTGTATTGCGAGTCCTTGTCCCTCTCCCACGCTTCGTACGCTTGGCGTCCCCAGGTCTGAAGGGAGGAGGGTTCATTTGGCTCGAATACACACGGCCGCTCCGTTGTCCTGTGCGGCAACAAAACTGTGCCGGTTTCGTCGATTGGGACGGCTTTTTGCTCTACACGACTACAAAGCGTTCCCTGCTCTTCTGAACCTGCCAGCTGCTGAAACTATCGTGGAGAAGCCTGGGTCTGCTTGCTTCGGGGACCGGTGAGTAGTATATCTAGGATCTGGTCGCCCTCCTGCAGTATCCCATTGCTTTTCCCTGCTGTGTAAAAACAGCACCCTTTTGCCGCGCTCGCGCTCTGCTTCTGCCCGCTGTGGAGGCTGCGCTTGAGTTGCGGAACCTGTTCTTCTTCTGCTGTGCACTAACGTGAACCGCCTGACTTCCTCCGAAGAGCTTCCCCTTGTGCCCGTCGGCACCGGCGTGGCAGGTACTTTGAGCACAAGGCTCCACTCTTCGCAGGGCTCGGACTTCCATCTAGTTAGGTGTCTATGAAGGCGAACTGAGTCGAAAGCATTATCGCACTGCCTGTTTTCCTTCCCTGGCAGGTGGACTACATATTTCGTGCTTTAAACGCTTGCGACTGTGTATTTGTATATATATTGTGTTGATATGGTATGTGTTGGTTTAATATTGTGATATTGTGATTTTCTCGCTACGGTCATTATTTTAAAGGCCTTAAAATAAATGTGTATCTATTTTTGATATAACAACTGTTTGGAGTAGTTTGTAAGCGCTCTTGCTTTGTGTGCTCACTGCGGGCTTTCAGTCACCCTCACCCCTCTTGAGACCTAGTCTTGACCGCCGCGATCGCTACCTTGATTGGTCTGGCTTGTCCAGAGGTTACCCTGTTCCAAGTAATTAGGTTGGCCTTCTGAACTTCTGCGCCACCAGGACAGAGTTCAGAAATCCGTCTTAACATGCACCACACCTTTAGAAAAGCCAACCAGATGGGCATTGTCTCCATCAGTGTGGGACAGTACAAGGGACCATCATGGACTGAAAACCTTCATTACGAAGAACATTTATCACTCTGCATAGAACGCATCTGGTATTGCACCAACTGAGCTTTCGTAGAATTGTGGAACCTCAGGGAGAGTTTCGTGTTCAGCCAAAATCCCGGGGATCAAGAAGGGCCAATCGGAGGTGGCAATGTCTTACTGGGAAAATAGATCTAGAATGTAGATTCACAGCCCGACCTTTACACTAAGGGCCTGGATTAATTAGGTAATTTCCCTCCATATTGTAATAGATATTGCCACATTTTAGATAATTCCAAAAGTGTTGGTTAATGTATCAGTCAAGTGTTGAAATGCAAAGGGTTAAGCATTGCATTACTACGCCTTTCTACCAGGCAACGCGACGCATCATCCCTTGATGAACGTATGCTTATCTCCTCCGCAGGACACTGAAATTCTATTGACCAGCAGAAGCAAAGATATTCTAAGGGAACTATGAAGATGCCATCTAATAGACTGCTTATGTGGTCAGTTTGGCATGCAGGGCAAGGGGGCGTATGCTGCGGCAGTGGTTGGTTGTCCATGCAGTGGAAGAGGGCACACGCTGCGTGGAACAGTTGTGTGTGAGGTGTACATTTTGCAAGGGGAAACAAGTGCACATGCTTAAGCACTTTGGTGTGTTAGGAGGTTGAGGAATGGAACATTGTAATCTGATATTGGGCGCCTCAGTGCTTAGCTGAGGGATAATGAACAGCTGTGTTATGTCATGTTACTGGGATTTATAAGGCCCCCTGCTGACATTTGCATGGTCTCCAGGAATGACAGAAAACTGCTGCACTGGTATGCCTCATTTTCTATGCAGACAAGCATGGAACGGAGCAGCAAAGATATGCCATTGCCAGAGTAGCACAAGCCCAGTCCTACACAGAACAGAGTTTGACAAAACAATGTGCCTTAACGCAACCAATGCCTTCACAAATTCTTTAAAGGTTGGAGCTGAAAAATGTTTTGAGATCCTTTGATCCAATTTTTGATTAGTTATTTTTGATATTTTCACTATAATATTTTTCAGGTGAACTTCCTTTACAAATAGAAGCAGCAGAGTATGCTCCAAACTATGGGAAATGAGGTTGCACTGAATTCAACCTCGCAAGCAAGTTGAACTTCAGCTCAGTCATTGAAAGGCGTTCTGAGAGGCTGAAGTGATGGGTAGGATCTCAGGCAAGTCAGGAATGGATTTTACTTAGTATAGGTGTACTGTACTGTAATTTAGGCGTTGACATAGAGAAGATTAGAGGAGTGTTAGATCAAAGAAATGAGGTTAGAATTGAAAGCAAGCGGCATGATTTGTAGGTCGTGGTGATGAACATCAAGTCACTGAGGCGCACATGATTTTAGGCAGAGAAGAAAGCCACACTTCTAAGTGGAACAATTGATTTTTAAATGGAGGAGAAGAACAAAGCTACTCTTAAGTACACACAGTGCTTGATGGTTTCTGTGTCCCACCACCAACTTCAGTAAGAGATCCAAGGAAGTAAATGGCTTGAGGGAAAGTGTGGTTCCCAGAGTGACCACACAACAGACCAAAAAAGAAAATCTCTGAAAAAAGATCTTTTGATTTCCAGCTCTTATGGCCAGTCAGAGGAGACAACAATAAGAAGTTGGCTACAAAGTTACATAAAGGTTGTACCAAATGCAAGACAGGTCAGTATGGAATCAGCAGGTGTGATTACACGGATCCACAAACTCAAGCTACACCTATTCAATGGTCAAGAAAAACAAAAAACTTTGAATTAATACCAAAACCCCCTCTGGTCACAATCAAGATGAAGACCTGCTGCATATGTTCTTATGATCCTAGATATATATATATAAAACACATAATGCCTCTGCCTCGCCCCCACCTGCTAATCACTGCTATCCTTTTGGCACCCTTTTTCTTAGCCCTGCATCATTCTTGATGCCTAGATAGCAGGAAGTCTCTCACCTGGAAGTTTGAAGCTCAGGAAAGACAGAAAATCGGGAAATTCCTGTTTGTGCCAAGAAAAGACTGGAACCCATGGTCCATGCATCCCGGGTAAGCCAGCGACCTACTCCCGCATGCACTTCTAACCAACAGATCCTCATCCACATCCCTAGTATCACCACCAATACCCCACATCCCAAAAAATACACAACCTCATGCTCATCAAGGCTCATTCCGCAGTATTAGATGGCGCAGAGATGACTGATGTCATCACCACTCACAAATCTAGAGGCACCCTTTGTCACAGAGACATGGCTCATCCCCACCTACACATATATCTTTGATGTCTTCATCCCCACAATTTTCAGCACGGATCACAACTACCACAAAGGGAATAATGAAAGAGGGGTTTCTATTATACACAAGAACTCCTGGCATCCACCGTCCTAGAGTACCCCACATCTGCATTTGTGCAGGTACTCACTTGCCCCTCCCACTCACCCACCCATATACAGCTATCTTTCACCTGATCTACTGACCAACCAAAAACAAGGCTTTTTTTAAATTAAATCACAGATCTCATCAGAACGCATCCATCAACAACACAACTGACATCTTCCTTGGAGATTGTAGCCTGACAGGGAGCCAATGAATCAAGAAAACCGGGAAGACTCCACTTGCTCTGCATGACACCATGGGCATCAAGTACCTTTGCAAAGAACCAACCCAAAAGAAAGGCACCACATTTGACCGGGTATTCATCACATCTTCAGCTGTTTAATGGATTCCCTCTTCTTCTGGACTTGACCGAGCATGCAGCTATACCCATCCTGCTGCATCCCACATCTATCCACCATCACGGCCAACCCAAACCAGCCAAGACACCTCAGCACTCTTTCAAAACATGAATATAATGGAAGTAAGCCTAATCACCTTGGACCCCATGTCTGACGCCTTGGAGAATGCCAACGCTCAGCTTTGTGCATTTGCCCACAAATGAACCGAGACCACCAACACCCAAGTACCACTGAAACCTCAACCCAACAAACATAGGCCCTCCACACCTTGATATACACAGGATCTCAATGATAGCAAGTGTGCCAGACACAGGCCAGAAAAGGTCTGGAGAAAACACAACCAACTGAAATAGCTCATCACCCTCAGAACACTCTGATAAGCCAGCAGGACACTCATCACCACAGCCAAAGAAAACTACTACACAACAAACATCATGGAAGCATCCAACAAAAGCAGAGTGCCCAACACATACTGGACATACTGGTACTTATCCGTCTCAACCTCTCTACTATCTTCATTACCATTGAGCATGAATCCCTCCTCAACATGCTCATGGGCTTTGATGGAGCAGTCCTGCATTGGATTGCCTCATACCTCTTCATCAGAGACCACCTCATCCAGAAGGGCCCCAACAGATCTCAGCACAACCCAGTAAGTGAGTAAGTTCCACCAGGCTCCACCCTCATCTTTAAGATCTATATGCAACCACTGCTTACCAACACTGACATCAAGATACACCAATACGCAAATGACACAAAAGATTAATTGCATCAACAATATTCATCGAATCGAGCACTGTGTGTTCCTCCTCCAAGCCTGGATGTAAATAACCTTCCTGAAGCTCAAGACTACATTTGTTCTACTACGTCCAAGTCTAGAATTAGCCGACTGACATGAAGCTCAAAAAACTCATGCCACAACTCTCACCCATTGCAAAACCTCTTCCTTTATCATGGACTGTGACCTCTCACTCAAAACACACATCACCACGAAGACCAAAACCGCAAAGTACCACCTTGTGTTCTCCCGCAAAGCCAAGCTTTCCATTCCAGCCTTGAGTTAGTAAAACGAGGACTTCATTTGTTTGTGGCCAAGAGATCTACCGAATAGAGGTGGCTTCCTGTTCCAGCATGCCTGGCGTGGTGGTTGGAGATTTCCTGTTCCAGCATGCCTGGCATGGTGGTTGGAGATTTTCTGTTCCAGCATGCCTGGCGTGGTGGTTGGAGATTTCCTGTTCCAGCATGCCTGGCGTGGTGGTTGGAGATTTCCTGTTCCAGCATGCCTGGCGTGGTGGTTGGAGATTTCCTGTTCCAGCATGCCTGACGTGGTGGTTGGAGATTTCCTGTTCCATTATCGTGGCTGGGCTTGTGTGTGTTCCCGCGGGCCTTCCCCGACTACACCGCCAAAAAGTGATTCACTTTGAGGTGTCTAGGATCAAAAAATGTGAGGAAAAAAGTATTAGAAATATCTTTGACCCAAGTGACATTTGAACCACGTGCAAATTAAAATTTCTGAAGGCTGTTTAGTTCTAATTATATGGGATAGGCGACTATCACGGGGGTTGCTCAGAATTGGTAGAGGACGAACAATAACCTCTGACGGAATGACTATTGACCTACCTTACGAATATTCGGTCAATGAAGAGAAACACAATCATGGATCAGCATGCTATTCATGTATTGTCCTGGGAGGATAGCTCAGGGGCAACGCGCTCGCCTTGGAAGCCAGACGACAGGAAGCAACACAGGTTCGATCCCCAAGTCTGTGCTTAGAAACCTCTGGGTAGTAAGCGCGTTATAACTAAACTATCATATATCATATATAGTCACTTGCATGAAACAAATTTTATTTTCAGTTATCATTTTTCAGTTTAATTTGGTATTCAGGTTGTTGAACTCAGAAGATGAAAGGTGGAGTGAACCTTCAGAGCATTTGGCCCTGCCACCTACAGATCACAAAACCAAGCTCGTAACTCACTGAGCTATCCGTAGCAAGCGTGTAACCCGCTGAGCTATCTGCGCAGGATAAAATAGAGATGGATGAAATTAAAGGCATTTCTCTGAGTGTACACAACAATGAACTAGTCCGGTCCCAGCAATGTCACCAGTGCACTTTATTCATTAGGAGCAATTGCAGATCAGCCCAGGTGACTTGAATGAACCTTGGCATTTGGGATCTTCATGACTTACAATAACAAACCTTTTTTTGCATTGTTTTTGCTGAGTGAATCTCTAGACAAACTGAACTCAATGCAGACATTTATTGATCATCGTTGTGTCAGCAAAGGTCTTTTTGCTGAATGCTAACAAAAACTTTGAAACAATCTGTAAACCACCCTGGAGGCTACTGAAGAATATGTCTGTGTCAAAAACATATGCTTGCCCTTACAACTAATGTATACAATGTGTAGGGATGTCAGTAACCAAAAGAAACAGTGTCCAACATAAAGTCCTGAGCCTCTTCCAGCTCACAGCTTCCCTTCAGCTCCCTTCCCCAAGTATAAGACAGTTCCAGACAAAAAGTCTCACATTTTCACCCAGTTCAGTATTCAAGAAAACGTGGATTGCACTCGATCCGATGTTAAATAAGCCTCAGTTGCACTTGGTAAGGTGTTCGGAAAGATTTCATAATTGTATTTAATTTTCCCTCCATGTGTCAACCCCCCAAAATATATTTCTGCTGTTTAGACACCATTGACTGACTCTGCCAGAGAAGCACAGCCTTCAGCTGCACTCCTCTGGGCTTTCGTTCACTTTTATGGGGAAATTGACATGCCCCTAAAACAGTCAGTACTGGGAGACTTTGTTTCCCTTAGTCCTTTCCTCATGTTGCAGCTTTTTTGCAACATGTAACAAGTGTGCAATGTATCCTACAGCACACCTGGGTCTATAGTCATTTTCCTGAGGCCCTAGACTTTTTATGAACTGTGCAGATGTGTCATGGACAGGACTGGTGGCAGCTATATTTTCGCATTCTTTTTAACCCTTTCCTGCCATGTTAACCGTGTTTGGCACGGATAGGAGGTCTGGCTCCAAAATGGCATTGCCACGAGGTTCTTTGTCCTATCCTTTGGCCATCATGCCCCTTCACCTTCCCCAGGTCCAGTTGACCTGGGTCAGTCCTTATTTGGTCATGCACTTTCCCACAAATCCAAATGCTTTTGCGGGCTTCTGCATGCCTTGTGTGTGTGCCTCCAGGATGTGGGCTGGAACATCTGGTTGCAATACACATCCTGGGTGCCAGAGATTCTGGAGTGCCATGAATGCCTGGGACCAGTGTGGTCCGTGATTGATCCATGTATGGAGTGTGTGTTTGTGAGCAGATCTCCCATTGGGTCCTCCTCGTTTTGGCACGAAGGGAAGTTTGATAAGAGGCGGCCAAAAATACCCAAACCATGTTGATCACCTGCGTTCTCTCTGAACAAAGGATAGGATCCAAGTAACCTGAAACACAAAGCCGAGTCGAGGAACCGCCGGTGACCTGCTGGAAGGCTTGGCAGCCTGAGCCCGCTGTCGCCCCGTGGGACCCCTCCGCATCTGGTCGTCCTAGAAGGTCTGCAAAGACGATTTAACCCATTGGAATAGTGGGACCAACTATTCTCGGCACATTCATCAAACTCTGCAAATAAGCTTTCTAGTAAGTGTCCCTGGGCCAACCAGTGGACTGTCCATCTTACCCAGTTGCTTTGCTCTGTCACCGCCGCCCTTTCGAGGAGGCCCTTGAAACTTGGTATACCGCTAGCTCTCTATCCACTGCACGCTCACACTGAATTTCATATACTTGGCGTTCCCAGGTCTGAAGTGAGACGAGTGCGCCAGTACCAGAGTAGAGGGGGTTACCGTGTTGCCCTGCCGTGGCAACATCCTTTGCAAGTCCGCTGCATTTGTGGCCCTCTTGCCCTTGAAGCCTGCTGCAGTGAAACTTGGTCGATTCATCCACCCGGAGCATAGAAATCACCACTGTCCCATTTGGGAATCATCGCTGTATCTCAGGAACTAAAAGGTGCCAAGATGTCCTTTTTGACACATTCGGACCGGCAAGGGAAGTGGACTGACCTGCCGAAATTTGGGTCCGCTTGCATCGGGGACCAGTGAGTACTCAATATACTCAATACCCCAACCGGTGGCTCCTAGCGCAAGGGCCCCTTTTTACACACAAGTGGCCCCTGGGGGCCCCTCTCCTTTCCACTGCTATTGCGAAATAGCGACTCCATCCCAAACTCTCGAACTGCCTCTGCCTTCAAGTGGAGGTCCTTCTTGAATAGTGGGAACTTGTTCTGCATCGCCTCATCCACCTTCCTGAGCTGCTAGAGACCCCTGAAGAGACCCTCTTCTGCCCACTGGAACAACCGCGTGCGTTTGCATTGCATGTACTATTGAGCACAAGGCTCCTCTCTTCTTAGGGCTTGGACTGCCTCTTAGTTAGGTGTATTGTCGATGTCGAACTGGGCATAAAGACTATTTGCACTGCCTGTTTCCTTCGCATCTAGGTTGTCGACATATTTCATGCATTTAACCCTTTAGACCCCAATGGTCTTGTATATATATTGTATTGATTGTGATGTGTTGGTTTACTTAGTGGTACTGTGATTCTTTTGCTATGGTCTATGTTGCAAAGGCCTTGTAATAAATGTGTCTATATTTTTGATATAACACCTGTCTGGAATAATTTGTAAGTGTCCTTGCTCTGTGTGTTCTTTGAGGTCCTCCAGTCACCTTCACCCCTCCTGAAACTTAGTCTTGACCGCCTGCCATAGCTACACTGATCTGGCTTGTCCAGAGGTTACCCTGTTCCAAGAAACTAGGCTGGCCTTCTGAACCTCTGCCCCTCCAGGTCAGAGTCCAGAAATCGATCTTAACATAAGGTTTTCACTCAGTTCGAAATTCAAGAAAACGTGGATTGCACTCAATCCAATGTTTAGTAGGCCCGGGTTGAACTTGTTAAGGTTTTCATTCAGTTGGATATTCAAGAAAATGAGGATTGCACTCAATCCGATGTTTAGTAGGCCCGGGTTGCACTTGGTAAGGTTTTCATTCAGTTCGATATTCAAGAAAACATGGATTGCACTCGATCCTATGTTCAATAGGCCTCGGTTGCACTTGGTAAGGTTTTCATTCAGTGCGATATTCAAGAAAACGTGGATTGCACTTGATTCGATGTTTAATAAGCCCAGGTTGCACTTTGTAAGGTTTTCATTCAGTTTGATATTCAAGAAAATGTGGATTGCACTCAATCCGATGTTTTATAGGCACAGTTTACACTTGTTAAGGTTTTCATTGAGTTCGATATTCAATAAAACGTGGATTGCACTCAAATCGATGTTTAATAGGCACAGGTTACACTTGTTCAGGTTTTCATTCATTTTGGTGTTCAAGAAAACATGGATTGCACTCAATCCTATGTTTAAAAGGCCTGTTTTGCACTTGTTAAGGTTTTCATTCAGTTGGATATTCAAGAAAACGTGGATTGCGCTCAATCCGATGTTTGGTAGGCACAGGTTACACTTGTTAAGGTTTTCATTCAGTTCGATATTCAAGAAAACATGGATTCCACTCGATCCGATGTTTAATAGGCCCAGGTTGAACTTGTTAAGGTTTTCAATCAGTTGGATATTCAAGAAAATGAGGATTGCACTCATCCAATGTTTAATAGACCCGGGTTGCACTTGTTAAGGTTCTCATTCAGTTCAGTGTTCAAGATACAGGCTTTGTACTAGGAACACCTTTCATTCAACCCGTGGTGTCATATTTCCTTAATTCACTTTAAATTTAAATGCAATGTACAAACTTCGGAGAACTTCGAAAAAGTGTTTTCTCCCACACGCGACCACTCGGATAAAAAGTATTTCTCAAACAACCAAAGTTAAACGCTCGTGCACCCGGTTTCTCAATGGCTAGAAACTCACAGTTCGCTTTCAAAGGCTTCACAGCAGCATGGGTCATATAGCCTCATTCTTCTGATGTCAGGGTTCCCATTCCTGCTCCTCAGCCACTCTTGTGTCGTCGTCGACCCAACACATGGAAACAAGCATCTTGAGCGCATATAAAAGGGACAGCCTCTACACACGGCTCCCTGCTTAACGTTCGGTTTGCTCCACGGAGCTCCAGCTCCCATGCCACGCTTGCACCGGCCTTGCTGCTGCTGCTTCTGTGGTTCCTCCATGTACAGGTTTCCCAGCTGCCTCTCATACTGCTGGTCTGGTCTCCTTTTATACACCTGCAACTGCTTGACAGGCTGCAGTTGTGAATGTCCATCAGCCCTGCCTGACCACAATTAACAGGACATATCTGACCTTTACAGCTCCTGGCAGGCATCTTCTTCGTCCTAGTACCAGAATGGTAAAAAGATGTGGTCTTCATTGCTCTTAGTTGCCTTTTCTTTGTCAAATGTCAAATGTGGGGAAAAGAGGGCAACTGGCTTATAACAGCCCATGAAGACGGGGAAAGGGTTGGGTTGGTCATTACTAGGCAAAGGTGGATACCATGTCTCGCCCTAGGGCACCCCACTTCCAGTCATCAAGGACCCTCCACTCAGGTGAATGCTCCCTTTGTTTCTCCACCCCAGGGTCAGGATCCAAGAGCGATGGCCTTTCCTGGGCCACCTGCACAGAGGATCCAAGGGGTCTAGGAGTGAGACTAGCCTCAGGTTTCTCACACACAGTATGAAGAGAAGAGCCCAAAAGCAACTGAGATGGCATCTGCGGTTTACTGTTCCATCAGGGCGACTTATGTGCATGTTCCCTGCCCTTCATTCACTGGTACTTAGTGTGTAAAAAGCCAGTAATGGGATGAGGGTAGATGTAATGGTCCAACTATTCCAGGGGTGTGCAACCATTGGATATCCAGATGTTTTCGACTACAACTCCCATCAGCCCTGGCCAGCAAAGTGAATGGTGAGTGGTCAGTCGAAATACCTAGAAAGCCACAGGGTGCAGACCCTTAGCTGAGAATTTACCACCTACGATGTAGGTCCTTGCTTAAATCTTGGCTCTTTTCTGAGTATTAACATTCCGCTGCAGCGATGATCAGTGAGCGCCTAGAGGCTATTCAGTTCATAGTGCGTGCTATAGAAATGATCTCACTCACTCAGTGCTCCAAGGTGAAATAAAGGTGCTCGTGTCTATATTACATCATGTATTTCTGATGTTATTCTTTCATAAGCCCTCTGTTTTCTCAGGCTGGCTCCACATCTGTTTTTAATGCCAATGACAGCCGGATCAGAGTGGATTAAGAGGTTGAAGGTTCAGGCTTCACTGAAGGGCCTGACCTCGGACAGAGCAGCTGTGTAGAGATAATTCAGGGGATGTCAGTGGGCCTCTTGCTGGGGCTGGGATATCAAGTCAAGTCAAGTCACAGATTCTAGTGGAGCCAGCAGCATTGTGGCGGGACCTCTTGCCCAAGATATGGAACAAACATGAAAGTCTCACATGCGTCAGTATTGCACACATGTATGAACGGTCCAATCCGAAAACCACGCTGCAACTGCACAGCAGTGATCATGTATGGCAGCCATGCTCAATGGAATGCTTGCCACATACTCTACTGCACGGGGCTGCAACCTTTGGCTCTCCAGATGTTTTAGACTACAACTCCCATCATCCCTAACTAACATAGTCAATTGCCAGATATCATGGGAATTGTAGTCCGAAACAGCTGGAGAGCCAAAGGTTGCAGACCACTGCTCTATTGCATGGACAAAGATGGAAAGAGTCAAAAGTAGCTTTGTCTTGTATTGCCATCATCCTCTAGGAATTCACACAATTTGCCATCATTTGGCATTGCAGGCGCACGCCCTGGCACTATTTGCCAATAGTTGACATCACATGCCCAGGGACTGCCATCATTTGCTGGCTGTTGCCAAGATAACCTGATGCTCACATCATAAGGGGTGTACTGCCATTGCATGCCAAATATTGCAATCATGTGCTTGAGTACTCACATGGTTGGCATTGTTTGCCAGGTACTCAGACCATTTGCTGTGCAAAGAGGTCATGCATCCCCATATATGCAGGTATTGCCAGAGAGAGAGAGTGTGGCAGGGAGTGGGTGGGAATGGCCATAGGAATTACCATGGGCAATCACTGGGTGGGAAAAAAACAAAACTGTTAGGGGTGGACCCCCAGGTCCAGCCGAGCCACTTTGGGGGCCCGCTGGAGCGAGCCTGTGGAAGGCCTAACTCCTTCCCTTAGTACTAATCAAGAACGTCAGGTCCACACAAGAGGCAAGGATTACTGCGGTTTATTATGATAAACACGCCACAGGGATCACATACATGGAAGGGAATCGACGAAGCTCTCAACGGACCCTGGCTCGCAGGCCAGTTTTGTTAGCATCTGACATCACAATTGGCGTCATCTTCGGGGACCATCTCAAAAACCTATCCTAACTAGGGATAGGCTGTTGAGTAGTAGGTGGAAACGTATAGAGGTGCTATGTTATTGGCCTGTGTAGTGTCATGTGGTACTTTTAGCAATTCCCCAAAAGTTGTTACTGCAAAGTTGTTACAGTGACTAAGCCCTGTGATTGGGACTAACTCTGTTCCCAGCCGCAGAACACCTGTGAATAGCGTCTTATGTAATTATGTATCAGCAAGGTGCAACTATGTGTCGGCATCATGGCGGTGAGTAGCCCATAGCCGTAATGAGCACTCTCCGTTTCCCAACGCAGTATGGTAACGTAACTGTAGCAATATTGTTGCAGCTATTGTCTGGACGGCAGGACAGGTTGCTCTTCTCAGGCCGTAATCTTGGCATCCGCTCAACCCGGCCTGGTCACGTGCATGGAGACCGTAGTTGTGAGCCCAGGAGCTCCGAATAATTCAGTATTTTTGTTGGAGAGCTTGCTTTTCCTGTGGCTGGTGTTACGTAAGTACAGAGTGAAGAATGTCAGTTGTAACACTGCAACCTTTGTGGTGGCTTCACGGCACACCCACGGGACCTGACATCCATAACGCACTAACTTATAGACTATTTGGAATATGTATACAGCAGAAGTCCTGCTATGCATAATTCTGTGAGGCTTGGGTCCCGTTTCTAGGCTGATCATGGCCTGTTGGATTTACTAAGCCATTATCCGGCTTCTGCTAAGTGGCTAAGACATTATGGCGTCTCTAACAACAAGTGGCTTGGTGTGTTGCTGTTCGGTGAAGTCTGTCCATGTAACTGTCTCCAGCTCCGTCTTGTGTCTCTTTGTTTACTCTGGGCAGAATTCGCACTACTTCTGGGTTATGAGGTCTGCTGGGCGGGTATCTCTCATGATAGTTATCCATCGTGGGAGCAGTTGGAATGGGTGCAAGTTCGTATGAGCAACAGCCAAATTGCCGCGGATTCTTCCGGGACGGAGGGTATGTTCTGGTTCTCCTTCACAACACTTACAAGCTAGCTTTTTGTCCCTCCTCAAATGCCATTTCTCCCTAGCTGTACTTGAATGCAATTGTTTTGGCTTATGTGTGGTGCCTTAGCACCACCTAATAGACAAAACTAAAAATGTAAACAAAAATCCTCATTGGAAACTCTTAAAATATAATTTCCTGCTGGCTCTAAAGGGGGATAATCCAGTCAGTTTAGTGACAAACCTGAAGGTGCCTCTCTGGCTAAACCCTGGGGATCTTTCATCCAGGTGCCAGGAAACGGCCATCGCTATTGAATCCAGTTCCTGGGGGTGAACTAGTGAGGGAGAATCACCTGGATAGGGGGTCCTCAGGGAGTGGGACACGGACGGGTGAGATGCAGCCCTTCTTTCCACACCTTTTCCCCATCGTACCACGTAGGAAATTCAAAAACACTGCCCCTTCCTTTTCCGACAAAAACACTTTCACACGACACACAAGAGAACGGACTAACACCAGAGCCGTTTACCTGTCATGTCCCAATGCAAGGGTCAGGCAAAGTCAGGCAATTGATCAGAATCACACAGAAACCTGACAGCCCTTTCCCTTCTCCACAGGGATAAAAGGCGGAGCACGAGAGCACAGCATGAGAAAGGCAGACAGCACAACAAGACAGATATCCAGTCCCGGCAGTTCAAGAGGAGGAGAAAGGCAGCAAATATCGAGAGGCTAACAAGGAGAGACGCAACCATGCCCTTTTTGACGCAGACCTTTGAATACTCCACAGAAGGAAACGTAAGACTGAGGACAAAATCCCAAGTGTGTTGCAGAAGATGTCAATGGTACATGGAGTGTGTTGACGTTGATAAGCCGGAGCGAGGGAGACTCCTGTTTTCATGGTACCGGCCTTGACGTCAGCTAGAGGAAAGCAAAGCAGTTCGTCAGAGCCGGTGAGTCGAAGGAGGAGCTGATATGAACCGGGCTGTGATGAATGAAGGTCTCAAAGTGAGAGAAGTTCAAGGAACTGTAAAATTGTAAAAGGGAGACCAGCTGCAGAAGGGGACCGGCACCAGGTGGGTGCTGCTCCTAGAAACTCTGGTCGATTCCCATCTCAGTGAAACTGCAGATATCAGAGGCCGTAGGAGAGCCGCCAAGATAGGTCAGAGTGGTCATACAGGAGGTCAAGCAAAATCCCAGTGCAGTCGAAAGCCTTTGACCTAAGAACTGTGAGAAAGCAAGGGAAATGAATTCCGCAAAACATTGAAAGTAAATGTGAAGGTGACATTGGCAAGAGAGAACCCAGAAGAGGGATGCTGATGAGAAGGGGGCAAAGTCTAAAGTCCCAAGAAACGGTGTGTTGACAAAGGTGAACCCGGCCGAGGGATGTCCCCTGGAACTGTTTAAAAAAATATTAAGATTTGTGAGTGAAGGAAAAGCCATAGTGAACCCGGCGGAGGGAGGCTGAGAGCAAAGAGTGGTCTGTGCCCGGAAGAGAATGACCCAGGGGTGAATCCATCACCCGAGAAATACGTAAAACAGAACTTTGTGTTAGTTTGTTGTTTTCCGAAGGCCTTCATATTGATAGGAACTGTTTTATGATCCAAACCCGGAAGAGGGAGATCCAGGGGGTGAAAAGCTATCACCCAATACCACGAGGAAGAGGGTTCAGCGCACGGAAGAAGGGGACCCAGGAGTGAAGAATCCTCACCAGAAGTAAAACCAGGAAACTAACTTTCATTTTTGTTGAAGGAACTTTTGTTTTGTTATTGAATATGTCAGGCCCTCGAAGGCAAGAGACTTTCAAGAGATTCCAGACTTGGCCATCAGCTGGCATGACAGCTGCAAGTGGAACTCTCCGTCTGGGGACAAGGACGATCACCTGGGGTACAGCCCATTGAATGCTGTCACTCTCCAACCTTCCCTAGCCCTTGCCACTGTTCAGAACCATTGTACAACCCATGCACTGTTGCCATACCGAAGCTAAACCTAAAGCCAAAAGTATTAGGACAAAAAAGAAGACAGGAGATATGGAGGTCATTGACTGTGCTTGTACTGGTACGAGGGGGCCCTGAGGAGGCATAAGGAGTCAGTTCTTAACAGAGTCAAAAGGACTTTTACAATCCACATGTGAGGAACTCAATATAAAGTATAAAAAGAAACTAAGGACTATCAAATGTGTCAAGCCCAGCCGTGTCAAACATCGCTGGGTCGGACAGCAGGCGTTGAGGCGAACCAGCACGAGAGAGACAGGTGCTGCAGAATGCCCAGAGTGAAGAGGATTCCGGTGAAGTGCTGAGGGAGTCCTCCATGGGTTCTGCAGGAGTAAACCAGGACACAAGACCAAGCAAGAGAGCGGAGCTGCGGAACAGACAAAAGAAGTACCGCACAGCCGATGGAGCCATGGCAGTGAACCAGCAGAGACGGAGAGAATACCCGCGGCCCCAGGGAGTGTCTGTGATGTTCCACGATCCCACACAAGACAAGGGTAGAAGGGAGGCTGGGCCATGAAGCCCTCTCTCGCCTCACTAGTGGGAAGCCTGCTACTTGGTATAACCAGAGATCGATCTGCAACAGGAAAGCAGATAATGAGAACGTAAGAGAAAATCTTCCTCGTCACAATGGTAGAGAGAAAACCACTGACCACCAGAGAAGAGTCTGGGACCCGAAAGCGGATAATGAGAGTATTAGAGGAAATCTTCCTCATCACAGTGGGAAAGAGAGAACCACTGACTACCAGAGAAGGGTCTGGAACCCCAACAAGATTTAGGACTTTGCTAACAACAAACTAGAGTGGCAAAGTGTACATCAAGATGAAAACAGTGAGAAAGAACTGTGCCAAACAATACCAGGAGAAGGGAGTCATTCTCCTGATCCTGAACCAGGAGTTGTGCTGGAGACGCCAGGGGAAGGGAGTCCTTCCCCCTGGCCTTGTTGTGAACAGTGCCAAGCAATACCAGAAGGCAGGTAGTCTCTTGGTCCCGAACCAGGAGTTGTGCTGGAGACGCCAGGGGAAGGGAGTCATTCTCCTGGTCCTGAACCAGGAGTTGTGCTGGAGACGCCAGGGGAAGGGAGTCATTCTCCTGGTCCTGAACCAGGAGTTGTGCTGGAGACGCCAGGGGAAGGGAGTCATTCTCCTGGCTTGATTGGAAACTGTATAGAACTACACCCGGAGAAGGGAGTCATTCCACTGGAGGCAAACCTCCTATAAGGGAGGCATTCCCCCTGGCCTTTTCATTGCAAGAGTACATTCTTTTGGACGCTATCCATGCAACAGGCCAAGGGAGCCATTCTCCTGAAGACAGAACTTTGTTATTTTATCGTTTAGTTACAGTGTATGGGATAGAAGTAGGTTGTGACACAGGACAGTGGAGTTTATTTTGATGGACGTTTTGACAGACCCTTTAGTATTATGATGGCAGGGGAAACCCCTTCATAGACATAGGGATATATATATTTTTGGTACTGAAAATAAATGTCTATAACCACCACCATGCTACATTTGTGTCAGCTCCCTTCTTCGACACCCTTACAATAGCCTGTCTACTTTGTCCATCTACAAAAAGTATTTTACCAGGGCATTATCGTTAATCTTCTGACTGCCCACTCATATTTACCAAACACAACCATATAGTGTGTTAACAAATGCAAGCAAAAAACTCCTCATCAGTTAACAAACCACACACCACAGCACCACCTAGTAGCCATCCCTGGAATAGCATCTCCTGTTCAGACTCAGAGAAAAATGCATTCTTGGCTTGCAACCATTACATGAATTGCTGGTATTACCCACTTTTGCTGAATGGCTTTTTTGCCGTATTGATTTTTGTTGAGTTTTTACAGAAAAAATATAGATGTACGTTTGGTTTAGGCATTATAGAAGGAGGAAGGGTACAGGGCAGCCTCCCCATATTCTTGAGATATCTTCCATTAAACTGCAAGAACATAAGAAGTGACGGAATTCAAAGGACAGAGTGTTCCCGTTGAACCATGAAGTGGAAAATCGAGAAATTGAGAAAAAAGAAAACAGAAATGAGAGTCCCCCCACCCCACGTGTTTCTTTGTTTACGGAACAGTGAAGCATTATGGACCTTTACCCGGAAGTACAGAGTGGAGAGACGAGCGGTCGAAGGCAGCGGTCGGGAGCGGTGCTCCTCTACTTTTTTTAATTACGTTTTACAGCTCCTATACTTTTATTGTAAAAGGAAACTTTCCGGAATAGTTTCGTTTTAAAATAAAAGTGTAGAAAGAAGTTGAAACTTGCAATTATTTTACTTTTTGTACATCTCCAACACTGAGAGAGACGAGAAGAAACATGGGGGGGGGGGTCCCTTCCTTTAGCAGAACTTTATTTCTTTTCGGTTTTTGCACCTTAGAACTTTATGTTGAAAACCTTTGGAGAAAAGCTACACGTGTGTAGTTTACCAGAACCCCCTTGTGCAACTTATATTAAGTTGAGTGTAAGAGTCAGTTTGGGATTATTGGGCACAGGACGGAAGACACTCTTGTTTAGCATCCGGACACAGACGTTCCTTAGTTTTTTAAGTGTTTCTCTTGATCCCTGACAATGGACAGGGAGTTGCCGCTTTCACGGACCCCTGAGACGGAATTACACAGTGGCGAGGGCTGGCTGTCTCTCACTGTGATAGCTTCGGACCAGTGGGGTTTCTGGGGGGTTGGGGGAAATGGTGGGATCAGGAGACAGTCGGTGTAGGTACGAAGTAATGAGTCTCCTGGTATCCCCCCCCCAAAAAGGGCATGGTGGGGAGGCCAGGTGCGGATAGGGGCCTCACTGCCATGCACTGCCCAGAGGGGGCGAAATGTATGGACAACCTGGAAAAATAAAATGAGCATATGTTGTTGCTATTCGGAGATGATTTTTACTGTCACACATTTTTGATGTTTTTTAATGTTCACGGTTCACATTTAATGTGTAAATAAATGTGGCAGGTAAAAATCCAATGAAGGGTGTATTGTGTTACTTCCGCCCTTGCGCGCTGCCACTGTCTGTCCGGGCTGTGGGCTGTGTGTTTGTCATGGATTCTCTTTGCGTCACAACACATGTTTTAAACTAATTGATCAGTCCTTGCATTAATGTTTTAGGGGGATGGTTAAGATAAATTTGTT
This sequence comes from Ambystoma mexicanum, assembly GCF_040938575.1. NCBI lineage: Eukaryota > Metazoa > Chordata > Amphibia > Caudata > Ambystomatidae > Ambystoma > Ambystoma mexicanum. The sequence continues at coordinate 35,962,908 of NC_090936.1, forward strand.
TCAAATCACATTAAGCTTTTGGTTGTTGGTTTTCTAGAAGAGCAAAAGGAAGTGCAATTATATATGAAGCCAAGTGTGAAAACCTGAAGGGCTTTTCAATTTTGTGAGCAAAGTTAGAGTCAAAACACAAATTACGTGTTCTCAAATTTTCACGCTTCCTAAGTTCTCTTGCCAAAAGGGCACTACAGTTTGGAGCTAACCTTCCAGCCATACTTGCGCAAAGGATGGCAGATCAATGAGTTGATATCTGATCAGAGCACAGTATTGATCCATACTCATTACAACTGTACTTTGAAGGAACTCAAGGTTCAGGCGAACAGAAATAGGACTTAATATTGACCTATGCAATGAGCAATTTCTTGTAGCCGAGTAATGGGCCTTGCTCTATTTGACAAACTTGCTCATGTTGCATTATCAGCTGTAGGCATTGCTGCCACTTGAGAGGAAGGTGGCTGGTCCGCTATGAGCAAAGCGGGCCCATGGTCAAATTGACTATCACCTTCCCAAAAAGTAAAAGGCGGTAATAGAGTTGCAGACTATATGACGTGTGGCGCGAGACAGACGAGGAACAAGGTTTGATGCAACTGGTGTCGCCTAATCATTCTGCCCCGTAGCGACGTGTCATCCTATAACCGGAACACCTGAACATTTCAGAAACATATCAAGCACTGCATGTTTTTCCAGCTCCCAAGCCTGAGTAAATCGTTTTTCAGTATTAAGGAATATATTTATTTGCATGGCAGTTCCATTTTTAATGCATTTTAATTTTACCTTAAATATATTCAACACAGGCATCAATTTACTGGGCCGGTTTAATCTGCACGCAGCAGAGTTTTTCCAACAGCTTGCTTGCTTCGCAGCATGGCCAATGAGCTTCTCATCGCGGGCAACATTTGTACGCTGCCTTTCGCCTTAAATTAAATGGCCTCTGGCTACCGTACCATGCTACAGGTATTCTGCGGCACTTTGGGATGGACGCTACCTGCTGGTGAGGGCACGACAACAGAAGAACTTTCCTTCAATTAACCAAGCATATGATGAGACATAGCTGGAAGAAGTTGAAACGCTGCCAACGTTTTTCTGCAATGGTCAGTAGAGGCGTGCACGGTGGAGGGTTCGCTGATGCCCTTGACGCAAAGTGCAAATACCCAATGTAGAAATTGACAATTGCTGCTTTATACTAACGTTTGTTTATTTCATATTATTTATTTATAGTTTTATAAAGTTTGCAAGAATTCATGGAAGGGGCAAGAATTCATGAATTCATGGAGAGTGCAAGAATTCATGGACGGGGCAAGAATTCATGAAAGGGACAAGAATTCATGGAAGGGACAAGAATTCATCAATTCATGGACGGTGCAAGAATTCATGGAAGGGACAAGAATTCATGAATTCATGGACGGGGCAAGAATTCATGGAAAGGACAAGAATTCATGAATTCATGGACGGTGCAAGAATTCATGGAAGGGACAAGAATTCATGAATTCATGGACGGGGCAAGAATTCATGGAAAGGACAAGAATTCATGAATTCATGGACGGGGCAAGAGTTCATGGAAGGGACAAGAATTCATGAATTCATGGACGGGGCAAGAATTCATGGAAAGGACAAGAATTCATGAATTCATGGAAGGGGCAAGAATTCATGGAAGGGGCAAGAATTCATGGACGGGGCAAGAATTCATGGAAGGGGGAAAGAATTCAAAGGAGAGCCACAGAACGGCAGAAGAGGTGCAGCGGTGAGATGGGGCCGTTAGAGGTGCATGGATAACGCGTCAATCATGTTCCGGTGGTGATGCAATAAAAAAATGACCTATGCACCCATGAACAAACATAAAACAAAAATATGTTTGGGAAGAATTGTTTGAGCTAGAACTATATTAATAATAATAATATATTTAATCATACACATTTTAATAAAATTATAATATAATAGTGTTACTAATTATGTTTTTGTTTTGTCAAGCGGAAGGCACCAGAATGTGGTGTGCAGCGTAGGCTCTGGCATGCAGAAAAAACTACTGGCGCTCAGTCACGTGAGGAAGGAATGCATCCTTTTGCTAAACTAAACATAGACCGTTTACAACTGCGACTTCATAATAGTTCAACTCCTTTCCCTGCTTTTTCCAGCTGATGATTACAACTTTTTCAGGTTTGTTTCAAAAAGCAATATTTATGTTTCTAAGCACAGAAAAGCCCTGCTTATGAAAATTAATTCCCCCAATACGTCAAACTGTTAAAAAAAATTTTAAAAAAAAGTTAAAAAAGGGAAGGGAGGCATTGCACGCATACTTGGCTTGTTTTCCAACGCGAAGACATAAAACAGTTTGGGTTCCAATGCACACTATTGTGCACCCAGTCATTCCTCACTGTTTCACAAGCAGACTTCTCCTTTAAAGCTTCTAGGGGGAAAGGTCGCACGGGTAAATTGTGTTTTTCCAGGTGTGCCGTCTATAACGTCAAAATCCTGATGAAACGCAGCTGTGGCTCTTGCCTGATGCAGGTTAAGACAGAAAAATTAAACTGTGCAAACAAATCTATCTTGGCCCTCGATACTTTCCACATCTGACAACAATTAGTGAGATATCAGGCGCAGGAAAGGGGGCACCGAGCAAAGAGGGTCCTGTTTCAGAATAAGCAAATAAACAGGGGGAGGGAGGGCATCGTCGTTACTCATCGCGCGCGCAAGGAACTGTCAGTCTTCAGAAGCAGGGGGGGCACCGGGACCCTGCATATGGCCTGCCTTCAATCACGTGACCTGCTCCAGGGATATAGAGCTGACGGCGTGCATTCTCGGTGCGTTGTGTTTCCTGCATTAACTTGGGAAAACAAACACAATCCGGGGTTTTCTTCTGAACGGAAATGGCTGTGTGCGCACTGTAATCAACAAGGCAGTGAGGAATGCAGGCGTCTAGCCATAACACATGCGAGGGAAGGTGTTGCCTTACACTGTGTGTGTAGGTGCAACCTTCGGGATGTTATGTTACACCGATGCTGTGATCAATCTACACTGGTTCCTAATTGCGTTGCAAGCAGAGGGCAAAAACACCAACCACTGTACTTTTACTGAAAGAGTAGCCACACCGTGCTATAATGAAAATACCTTCTATAAAAGGCTGAAGATGTCTGTGGCTATCAGTTGAATGAACACATTTTCGCCACTAGGTGGCAGCTATCAATATGTACACGTTTTCACAGTTTACCACTATATGCGCACTTTCAGCGCGTAGGTTCCCAAATGCGCCTTCACCCCCTGCCTGCTGCATTCACCACATCTGCCACCCCTCTTTCAGTAATGTGTTTGGAGAAAGGTTTGCCGGTGAGACGGTATGCGTCAGCGACACACCACACAGTCACAGTGAGACGAACAGCGTGTTTGAAGAGAGCTTGAGTTTGTGGAAGATGCTGAGAGTGCTGTGTTCTTAGAGTCCGCAGGCGAGACACTACATTCACAGAAGCGCACACTACGTAACGCTCCCTGTCACATGCCCACATCAGTGTTGAGTCATCCAGAGAGTGGGGTGGCCATAAGGCTGGCTCCCACTATGCTTCGTCAGCCACCAGCAAGACACAACATATGCCAGTGGCCCCCGAACCAGTGGCGTGTCCAGGGAGTGGCCTGGGGTGGCACGTGCTACTCCTGGAATCTGATTGGCCACGCCAGGTGCCACCCGATTATTCTAAACTATGATCATTATGTGTGTGTGTGCGCTCGTACTTCATGCCACTACTGCAAGTCAGTGCCTCACTTGGGCTACCCCAGTGAAGAGAGTCTGGACATGCCACTCCCCCAAACCAAGCTTGCTTTGCCCTAGGCTAAAAGCAGGCCTCAGATCTCGCGCTCTGAAACACTTGTGTACGAGCGCGATATAAATAAAATATCATATCATATCATTCCTCTACCCCGAGCTGGTAGATGGAAGGGCACAGAGAGGAGGGGAAGAAAGGTGGGACATGGAGAAAGGAGGAGAAAAGGAGCAAGCTTGGTGAGGTGCACTAAGAAAGGAAGGAGGGTGGCAGATAATACAGATACACCTCCCCCCGTTGCAGCAGCACTCAGTACCTCCCCATCCCCACTGAGTACCCTCTGCACACAACATCTGCTACACAGTTCCATGTGATATTTCTGCATATTGAAGACCGAACACAAAAAAATACCAATTCTTTTGGTCGTTTTTATGTGGCCATCAATTTGACGAAATATCACATTCCATGAGCACCAACCCAACCCCCCCACAAATCCGGTTACCTGCATGCCCCCACACACCAGAGAGTTTAATTTGTAAATCAGGGTTTTTACCCTTCCAAACTCCTCTTTCCTCCGCCCCCTTTCCCTCCAAAAGCCATTTTCCCATCTCACCACAGACACACTAACAGGCATTCAACAGGCACACAACAATTTACCCACCCAAAGCCCCACTCTGCAAACTTTACTCACACACGCACACAATACTCGCACACAAAACCAAAACACCTCAGGCACCTTTGTCTCCCCTCTTGTGGCCCAGTCATGCCGTCGCAGACAGTTCGGTTTAGAAAGACTGCTCGGAGCGGTGTACAAGAGGTCTTTCTATGTCAGGCTTCTTAGAAATCGATTTTAGCAAATCGATTTCTTCACTTGGTACCCCCCTACACAGCCACTGCATAGGTGGCTTCATCCGGGACAGGACCAACGACAGTCCACCTCTTGCTTGATCCACATTTATTGCGCTGTGGCCAGCTAGTAAATGTTGTTTATTCTTATGTATGTCGCTCCTGAGTTCTCACGAACAAAGGAATACAGGAGCCAAGTATCCTGCAACTACGAGGCTGAACCAAGGAATCGCTGGTGACCCGCTGAAGGACTGCTCCTCTGCACTGCTGTCGCTTTGTGAAACCCTTTCTACCTCTGATCGAACGAGCAGGCCTGTACTGGTACTTCGACCCTTGGAATAGTGGGAACTCTTGGCATCTTCACCATCTCCTGCACATAAGCCTTCGGAAGGGTCTCTGGCCCATCCAGTGGACTGACCAGCCTACCCAGGAGTCTTGCTCTGTAACCGCCGTCAGGTTGTGTTGTATTACGAGTCCCTGCCACTCTCACACAATTCGTACACTTGGCATTCCCAGGTCTGAAGTGAGTAGTGTACATTGGGCTGAAATACACATGGCCACTCCGTTGCCCTGCTATGGTAACAAACTGTGCGGGTTCACTGCGTTTGGGACATCCTCAACTCTAACTTCTGCTGCTGCGGAATCTACACGACGCTGAGACGTCCCCTGCTCGTATCTGAACCTGCCAGCACTGAAACTGACGCGGAGAAGCCTGGGTCTTCCTGCATCGGGACCGGTGAGTAGCATCGCTAGGAACTAACAGCACGCCTTTCCATACTCGCGCTCTGCTTCTGCCCACAGTGGAGGCTGCGCTTGAGTCGCGGAGCTCAGTTCATCTTCATTTGTTCATCGAACTGAACTGCCTGATTCCCTCGAAGAGATTCCCCCTTTGCCCGTTGGCACCAGTGTGTGCAGGTACTTTTGAGCACAAGGCTCCACTCTTCGTAGGGCTCGGACTTCCTTTTAGTTAGGTGCCTCTGAAGGCAGACTGGGTCTAACTATTATTCGCACTGCCTGTTTTTCTCCCCATCTAGGTGGTCTTCACATTTCGTGCGTCTAACTCGTTAGACTCATTGGTAATTGTATATATATTGTATTTGATTGTGATGTGTTGGTTTACTTGAGTTTTATTGTGATTTCTCGCTACGGTCAATGTTACAAAGGCCTTGTAATAAATGTGTCTATATTTTTAATATAACACCTACTTGGAGTAATTTGTAGGTGTCCTCACTTTGTGTGCTCATTGCGGGCTTTCAGTCACCCTCACCCCTCTTGAGACCTAGTCTTGACCGCCGCGATCGCTACCCTGATTGGTCTGGCTTGTCCAGAGGTTACCCTGTTCCAAGAAACTAGGCTGGCCTTCTGAACCTCTGCCCCTCCAGGACAGAGTTCAGAAATCCATCTTAACAGGAGTGATACATCATTGTATGATACATGGTATCCTACTTTTCCTTTTACGGGTACCCCTTCCATTACCAATGGCATATTGTAATGACTCCCTTCAACCACCCATGGAAGCTACTGAAAATACCTTCCTGTGTTCTAGACATACGTTTCCAAGAACTGATTACCATTTCCATGCATGTGAAAGTACTGTGACGAGATAGCGGAGTGCGGTAATGAGAATAAGCAAAGGCGAGAAGCACAAGATGTACTCTAGTGGTTGCAAGCGCAAAATAAGTGCCGGGACATTTAAAAACACTAACCAGCTGACAAGGGAGAGACGCTGCTTGGGGAAGTTTCTCCCTCTCGGTGTTGACCGAATGACCACTGAGCCAAGATGTCCACGTTCAGGGAGAAGGCAGAAGACTGAGGACTGTGAGAGCTGGTTCACCGTGTGGAGACTGTGGGAGGAAGGAGATAACAGACTTTGTGTGGCCAGAGGAAACTGGTAGCAGCGACAACGCCGGCCGAAGATGGAGAGAGGGTCTGTAGGCAAGCGGATGCTGCTAAGGATGTGGATGCCACCGGACGTAGCTGGCTAGTCTGCGAGGAGGAGCTGGGACACCATGTCGCTTCCTGTTTACCACAGAGGAACCGAAGAACGCCATAAGAAGTCAGTGGGCCTCATTACACGGAAGACGGTATGGGTTTACCGGTATCGGTAAGGGTACCGGTAAACCCTTACCGCCTTACTACGAGGTCCCTTTGCGGGTCCTCCCTTAACGCCTGGTTTTTACAGGCATTAAGTACGGGACCCGCAAAGGGACCTTGGCGCTAATTACGGTACCGCGATTTGCGGTACCGTAATTAGCACCTTCACCATTAACATGGAGCCCTATGGGGCTGACTGGCAATGGTGAAGGGGCAATGGTGGATGGTGGAATTAGCGCCCCCACACACCTTGGAATATGGCGCTAATTCCGCCATCCACCAAGGCGGACCCGGTAAGGTACCGGCGGCAGCCATGGCGCTAATAGCGCCATGGCTTACCGCCTTCCGTGTAATTAGGCCCAGTGAGTCATTCAGTGGGGAACTGGGACACGGGGGCATTTCCGCAGTGCTGCCAAAGAAGGATAAAAGAAACTAGGACAAATGAGAGGGAATATGAAACTCGATATTATCAGAAAAAGACTAATAGAATGAATGTGAGAAATTGACCAGTTTCCAAATGTGTAAAGTCCTGGCAGGAGAGTATACCGGGCACAGACATGTTTCCAAGTGTTTAAAGCAAATCACATGAAAAGCCCTGATAAGAGAGTATACCAGAGAGGCGCCCCGCATCGCCTGCCTTTATCCCGCATATTGGTTACCCATTTTGTTACTATTGAGACAGACGTCCTTTGACATCAAGTCTTTAAGGACACTCTTCTTTAATCTTACTAATTGCCCCTGTTGATTGTAACAATCTTTCATTGACACATTTGGTGAGTCTGCAACATCTGTGATTTCCTATAGGCATTCCACATATTATCAACAACTTTCAAAATGGCGCCTGTATTTGCCGAGTTGGCTGCACATACTAGATTTGGAGGCAGAGCAAAGTTATAATAGCGTTCTGACTTGTGACTAAAGAACATGAACATTCGCTGCAAGCGTGTTCCCGTTCCGGGATTCGAGCAGTGTGTGAAAAAATATTATTGCAGGTCAGATTATGTTAACGCTGATATGCTTAGTATGAGTTTGGATGTTTGAAAAAACAGTGACATTATGAGTGACTTTAATTTTATTTACCTTTACTGATTCAGCATCGCACTTGTTGCGTTACAGGGTGTCTGCCGTGGGATATACCCTAGTTGGTTCTTAGCTCCTTCCTACTACAAAATACATTTGTTTTCATAATGAGGACTTGACCTTTTGATCAGGTGAGCATTGTGTTGGTGCCAACGGTGCACCTGTATACATTTTGTTATTAATGTTTTTTACATTCTGTGCTTTTCTCCACAATCACTATGGGTGATTAGTCGTGGTTTTTGTCACAACTGGGCATCCATTGCTAGAAAGTTATTGACACAATCTCTACATCCGGATGTTGTCCTTTTGATCACTGGTATGAGCTTTTACCCTGTTTGTTTCATAGTACTGCCTGATAAGACGATGTACTGCGATCTGATAGGCCTTTTTGGTTATTTCCAAGTAGTGGTGTTTCCCACAGCCCAAGCCATATTTTTAAGATTGAACTTCTATGTTTTTCTTCTTTACAAGGATGTTAGTATGAGTTTATCTATCGCTCTAGTGTGTGTTTATGAACATTAGCTACTATAGTTTCAAATCATTGATAGCGTCCCATTTTCTTGTTTGCAGGAACTTAGCTCTGGTCAACCCCTGAAGATGGGTATTTTTCCAAAACGCGTAAGGTACTACAGTCTGTGCTAGATGCTAAAGCTTGTGTGAACACAGTTTTGTGTTTCTTCTTTATATTTGTACAATTGTTTACATCATGAAAATCTTCACCCTAGCTGTCCAATAGGAGCTAGCCTTTTGACTGTTGTTGTTCATTAACTTTGGTGGTTCTTTATGACTTGGTTTTCTTTAATATGTTTACAACACCATATTACTGATGTATTTATTAATTGAAACATAAGATTTCATTTTCCTGCAGAGGTTTAGTTTGTTCTATATATGAGTACATTGATTTTATTTTTTATGACCTTGTTAAATACATTTTATTGTTTCACATTTGGTGTCAATTCAATAATGCAGTGTACAGTTGTGTTCCGTTTGGGTATCATTCAGAAATGTGTCATACATTTTGTTAATTTGGCTGGGTTTAGAGTTTCCCAGCCTTTTTACCAGGGACCTGCTGGAAATAATATATGTGTTAAAATTGAATTATTCCCTATTCTCTATTCTTTTTTAGTGCAATTTTCCTAGGAGGTATACCAGGCACAGACGAGTTTACAAGTGTGTTAAGTGAAGCACATGAAAAAGCCCTGCTAGGAGAGTATACCAGGCAAAGTCAAGTTTGCAAGTGTGTTAAGTGAAGCACATGAAAAAGCCCTGGCAGGAGAGTATACCAGGCAAAGTCAAGTTGGAAAATGTGTAAAGTGAATCACATAAGGAAGTCCTGGTACGAGAAAGCACAAAGCAGAGCCAAGACTGTAAGAAAAGGTTCAATTCAAGAGTACACCAGGTATTATATGAAATTTGTACTAACATCCAATATATCCTATATACAAGTTGTTTTGTTGATCAGAAAATTTCAACGAATACTCCTACCCTTAGGAGTTTAAACATTTTGAAGAGAAAAACCTGTAGACTGAAGCAATCCCCTGGAACTGTGTAATGTATCCATTGGGAACTTTTGTGTTGGAGTTGCGCCTTTCTTTTTTTAACTTGAATATTTGTGCACTTTCAAGGCCAAAGACATTACCCTTGTCACCTTAGAATTATTTTTAGAATGTGAGGGCCAGAATAGTATTTCGGACTGTGAGAAACCGGAGGGTGTCTCACCCACTAGTCCCCAGGGATCTCTCATGTGGCTAGGACACGGCCATCGCTTGTGGATCCAGTTCCTGGGGATGGACCAGTGCTGGCAGATCACCTGTGTGAAGGGTCTTCGGGTAGGTGGGGGTGAGAAAGCGGATGGTGGGATGCGGTATTCCCCTCTTTTTTGAAGATCCAACCCCTCCTTTTTTAGGATTCAATGTCCCAACTCTGCCCCTTTATTCACAAACACTATACTGAGGAAGAGGGTGACTGAGAGTAATAAAACTCTCTCTCTCTCATACATCGTACTGGACACGTTCCGCTAATTGGGTCAGCCAAAGTCAGGCACCTGTTTCCAATTAGCTCTCCTCACACTAGTACGAGCAGAACTTCTGGGGTGAAGGCAAACCTAATGCAACAGAGTGATGGACCAAGGGACGAGAGCAGCAGGTCGAAAACCCCAAAAGTTCCCTACAGGAAGTCGTTGCCTCCACAAGGCCACGAATGACACAAGGAGAAGGCTAGATCCCAATATCGAAGACTGCATTGTGTTTCAAGGATGCCAGCGACTCTCCCGGGTGAACAGCAGGGAAATGCACCAAAATGTTGATCTTGTAACTGTGACTACACAGACAGCGACTTGGTTTATGGTCTTTCCATCGATGGAAATGCATCGAAATGCAGATCCATCAATGGAAATACATTGAATGCCAATTCATTGAAATGCTATCTTTTACATGTAAAAGTGCATATCCATCGAAACCTGTCCATCAAATATAGAAAAGGACCAGTTTCAATGGATAAGGACTTTAAATGTAAAAAATAGCATTTGAATGCATTTTTTGTAACGTTAAAATGTTACATGGAGCTGTCCAGTGCTGAAATCTTCAAAGGATTTTGGCTCTGGCCAGCTTCATGTAACGTTTCATTGTTTTAATTTCTTTTGGGGGGTTCTCGCCAACCCCCCATAACTCCCAAGACACCCCCCTCCCTAACCCTAACCCAACTCTAACCCTAAGCCTAATTCTAACCCTTGCCCTAACCCTAATCCTTACCCTTGCCCTACCCCTTACCCTAACCCTAATTTAAAAAATCCATCGAATATCCATCGAATTCTATTCAATGAAAATGCATTTCGATGGAAAGTATTTTTGTTGAATAAAATTTGATGGAAAGGTCTTAGATGAATTTGATTTCGATGTAAAGTCCCGATACCCGGCAACTTTGGTGCATTTCCATTTACCGTTTCTGATTACTGCACCCAAGCAGAGCGGGGGTTGTGAGGTATCCCCCGCTCTCCTTGGGGGCAGTAACGTGAGTCATGGGTTGCGGGGGTGTCCCGCGCTTACCATTGTGGTAAGGGGGGACAAGAAAGTTAAAAAAAAATATATTTTTTAAAAAAGCACCCTCCGGTGTCAGCTCCCACCCAAGTAAGTGGGAGGAACTGGCACTGCAGGGATAGCAGGGAGTCAGCAGGGCACATAGTTGTGTGCCACCGTAAAGGTAAATGAGGGGGGGTCGGTAGGGGAATGCAGGGTGGAGGATGTGGCTAAAGTGATCTTTTTGATCACTGCACTGCACTGCACCGTAATTGGCATCAAGATTTTTAGTCAGTGCAGTAACGGGCGGCGCAGTGATTACATAGATTCAACGGCAGAGTTGGGGAGGTGAGGCCAAGCCTGTGGCACTAACCTTGACTTGTGAATTGAAAATCCGAAAAAAGCAAGCAAGAACAACACACAGCCGGTGACCAGTGCGTGCTACGAAAGATTGTGGATGAGACACAGGGAAAGGCAGACCTGTGAATGAACTTCAAGATAAAGGCAGCTGTGAAATCAGTGATATTGAGTAAACGAGTGGTCCAGCGAAGAGGATAGCCCACTCAAAAGTCTCTGTGAAAGGTGCATTGTTTGAGATGATAAAAGTGAATGAACGGTAAAAGCGAAAGTGAACAAAGTTAACCCTGAGAGAAGGGGAGAGGGAAAGCTAAATATTGAATTCTGAGTCAAAGTGGTCCTGTGGTTGTCTGTCAAGTAAGCCCCGCACATTTGAAAGTCTTTGACATCTGAAAAGCGCTCTGAGCCCAGAAGATGGAGACCAATATTGTACTGTGCACGGTCTGAGCCCGGCAGATGGGGACCAATGTTGAACTGTGCAAGGTCTGAGCCCGGCAGAGGGGGAGCAACATTGAATATTTTGTTTCTTTAAAGAGGTCTGAGCCCGACAGAGGGGGACCGGTGTGAACCTTTTGTCTCGTTATATGGAGAAGACTGGAACAAGAGACTCTAACGTGGAAGGCCAGGCAGGCCTCCATCCACATTCCAAACTGTTTCCGTGTTAAAGACTGAGCCAGAGTGTGTCATCCTGCCTACAGAGACTGCCTTATTCCGTGCTGTCTAAACGTGAAGAGTAGAGCTGATACAGCCACATTTATTCTTTGTTGAACATGGATTATCCTTTTTTATACATATTTCCTTTACACATTTTGTACAAGCGATAAGGCAAGCATTAGGTTGTGTTAGCATATCCCATTTTGATTTGACAGAAATGACTAAGACTGTTTTCATTATTATTTGATGGCCGAGACAACTCCCATCCTAGTTATAGGGCAAAGTAGGAGTTTTTCCAAACCCCACAAAGTTAATAAAGGTTTTACAAATTGTATCTTTTGTGTCAGTGTCGTACTTGTGATATCATGCCTTCCCTACAGGACACAGGACATTTATGCTTTGGACATTGTAAGGAAGGCATGATTATCAGAAGTACGACAGACACACGGAGTACAATCCAAGGGTGTTTATTGAACTGTATATGGGTGAGTAAAACGCCTAATATAAACCTAAATCCAAGATGGGAGCCAGCTACGACCATCAAAGTAAAGAAAACACTGTCCTAGTGGTGTTGTGTCAAAACAAAATGGCCTATACCAATAAACCTGTTGCCAAAACCTTACTCTATATAACAAAAGGGTGTTGGACAATGATATGTAGAACGAAAGAGTGTAGTGCAAACTGAAATGTCTCAAAGGGTTTAGGTAGTTCAGGACGGCTGACCTAGTGCACTGCCTTCCCCACGTTGCATCACACAACAAGGTGGAACAGTGGCATGACTGTGAGCACCCCTTGAGTCTATAGGGAACAGGAAGCAGTTTCTTCAGAAAAGGCAGGATACCTCGAACCGATGTCTTTTGCTTGGCATCACAAGACTTTTCCCAAGCTCTCACCATGCAGGATTCTCCTCTTCCCGGGCTTTCTCGTGATACCCCTTTATTGGGTTCACCTTCGTCTTTACACCACTGTTCAGTCACTTTACCAAAATGAGGGATTAACTTTCCCTTGCTTTCACTTGACATCCCTCGTTGGGTTCACTGTACTCTTCAAATTACAGTTCAGTTACCTTTCCCAGTTCTACTAGCTTGTAACACTCAGGAGCTCTTAAAGTCTTTTAAAACAAATATTTGGTTCACTTTCACCGATCCACTCAGGTCCCCCTCCTCCGGGCACAGATCTTCCTCTGTAGGCAGTTCTGGCTTCCGTCGATTGGGCGCGAACCTTCAAACCGCTAGCATCACACTTGTTACTTTGCAATCTTTCCCCCTTTCTCTTCAAAGTACTTGCCAGCTCAATACAGAGACTTCCAATAGGCGATTGCATCTCGCCTGGTCACTCTGTTATATTGTAGCAAGTGCGTTTACTTTCCACACTCAGGCTTCTCTTTCCCATGGCTGCCATCCTACGCACAACCCACAATACTGGATACAGTTCAAAGGTTTATACAGGCCTCCTCTCCGGCGGCCTTCTGGTATCTGCAGTTCTTAGTTAGCATCACAAGGCTAATAATTCCTTAGGTTATCTTTATACTTCATTTCACCTTTTGTCAAAGACTTTCGACTGTACGAGGGGGCTTGTACCCTTGACTTTACCCTCATATGACCACTTTGACTATTCACCTCCCTTTTTCGGTTACACTCTCGAGTGCTTCACATTTCTTTTGCGGCTTCTCACTCTGCATTGTTTATTCTTGCTCGAATGTGCTTTCGTTTGTGGTTTCTCGACAACCCAATGAGCACTTCAAATATTAGTGTCCTTTTCATTTATCAACACAAGCCGGTCGTCCATTTCACTCAGCGGCAGCGGCTGATACAGTTTATCAAGAACTTCCGTCTAGTCAAGGCTTATGGCCCAGTGCGGCTCGCCTCCTTTCAAGTCCTCACACCACACATGAAGGAGGTACCACTGTGTCCTTCTGCAGTAGCAGGGAGTAGCCCCTTTGGGATTCTGCAGAGACCTTCACCCCACAGCTGGTAGGACCATGGCCTTTCATTCGCCTACTGGTCCTGTGTGCTCTGCTTCCATATTCGCTTCGCCTTCCTGGGATTTCCTGCCCTTCCGTTCTGCTGGTCGTGCTCGCTTCGGTTGCCCTTCTCACCTTGCTCTCCAGGTGCTCTCATGCTCCACCTTTTTCTCAGTGGAGAACGGTAAAAGGATTCAGGTGTGAGTCATTAAGGTTAAGTGCCAGAGTGTGTAAGAAAGGGTCGGGAAAGTAAAGTACCTAGATAGCACATGGAATGAGGGTGTTCTACAGGAAAAGAGAAACCGGGATACCGGGCTCTCCTCCGGGTGCCCCACTTTCACTCCCTAGGGACCCCTCATCCAGATGATCCTCCCACACTCATCCATTACCGGGGTCTGGATCCAGTAGCGAAGGCTATGCCCCGGCCACCTGGATGACGGATCCCAAGTGATTGGTCGGTGAGACACCTTTTGGTTTCTCACAACTTCTTGACATGGGACAGACCCTTAGTTTTGGCTGAGATAGGGAAACACATTCTGGAATAGGGACAGCAAAGCCTTTTCCAACCCCTTTTTTATTTTGAATAAAGGTTTATTGCCAAAACTATGAGCTCTCTGTGTCCGCGTCTCATTACTGGCTCGTCACACAACCCCCCCATCCTCAACAACAGGCCCAAAACACACCAATAGGGAAGGGATGTAAAATTTGACATGAAACCCTGACATTTGTCATTATGTGGTGAGACGTTTGATATACAGTATTGGGGTTAATCAAACATTCCAAGAGGCTTAAAAACCAAAGTACTGCTCATGTTGTGTTAGTTGGTGAAGTCCTGCATCGGCGAAATGTGCAAGGAACATTAGAGATGTCCAAAGCCATGGCTGATCCAAAGGAGGCGTTAAGATCGGAAGAGTGCCGCCAACCTGAAGTGCCTAAAAAGTGTGGACTCACGGCAAAAAGCAGGCATTGGTATCCATCTTCTGAACTTGGACTTTTATGAGCCGATCTGTGATAGTTTGGCCATCTTCGCCTAAGACGAAGATGATATTCGAGTGATAAAGCTACACTTTGGTAAGATGTGAAGAAGACTTGAACAGTGAATGCTAGTGGTTTTATATGAGCGATAAGGCAGACGCTTGGGGAACTCCACAGATTAGTGTTTGTATTGGTTTCATGATCTAATTTCTGCAGTTTGGTCCTGTAGGAAGGATGACCATCTGGACCACCAGTCCCATTGTGTCTGGCGGGGACGGCAAATGGGGCCATCATACTTAACTATCATAGGCTGCTAAAAAGCATCACAAGGGAAGGAGGAATGGTGGGTTTTCATCCTACACTTTCAAAGGGTTGCCCCTTATAAACACACAGGTAGATTCTGGAGTAGTCCTGCCTTTTCTATACCAAGTCTGATGCTCATGTAAAAATATTTTGTCTTCACTGTACAGTGTGTATGAACTAGCTTAGCCACTTTCACCTGTAATCTCTTTGCCAGTAATAGTATGCTGAAGCCAGGACTGTGGGGTTTGTGTTGGGTTTCTTCAGTAGTGGGGGAAGTGTATGATATGATTGGTTATTTATAACACGCTTAATACCCAGATGTTTCTAAGCGAGAACCCGGGGAACACGTTGCCCCTGAGCTATCTTCCCGAGAAGGTCACCTTTTCTTTTGAGAGTTCCAAGGGACACATCCATCTCAAGGGAGGCATTGCAGACTGGTGTCAATGCAGGAGCCATGCACGCTACACTTTATTCAGGCGACACTAGGCAAGGCCAACCTTCATCACATGACACTTTTATGATTGTTCTTTTGTTTTCAATACTTTTATTGAGCAATGTTTTACTAAACAAGTATCAAATCCCAGAATAGGTTGGAAACCAAACACAGATTAGGCTTTATACTTACTTGGTGTGGACGCGTCATCAGTGTGCACAGCGCAGAAGCACGCAGACACACAAATAAGATGCAGGTAGATGCACCAACTCCACATTCTTATGGGGTAGTAAATGTACAATCCCTCTCTATGTAAACTTTGGGGGGTATGAAGTGTCCCCTGGAGCCGTGGGTTCCTCGTCTCCTCCACAAAGTTGCCTAGGACTGCGCTGACTTTTGTGGTAATCTTCAGGTGGCAGCACCTAAAGGTTGGAGCAGTTGCTTACAAACCCTTAGGGAGTGATGGGTAACACTGCTCCTCCGTAACCGAACCCTCATCTCTCACTACACACACGACTGTGTGGCTGCTTTAGAGATGGGGCAATGTGTGCTTTAATCCAACGTAAGGTGACGGCTTGCGCAATTGTAATTGGTTATTTATAATGCGCTTAATACCCAGAGGTTTCTAAGTGCAGACCCGGGGATCGAACCTGTGTTGCTCCGCGTCGTCTCGCTTCCAAGGCGAGCGCGTTGCCCCCCGAGTTATCCTCCCGGCCAACATGTTAACCATTTGCATTAGCGCGCGCCCAACGCGCCACCTTGCATAAGAAGAGCATTATGTTTTTCATGGGCGCCCCTCTTTTGGTGATACCTAGGTTCATAAACCCCAATGTAAGGAGATACCCTGATACATGTGATAATGGTTAGAAGAGTTGATAATGGGAGGAAGAACAACTCGTGCTGAAATGATACTAGCAAATGTTATTCAGGAATAAATTGCTGGTTGCTTTGAGCTAAATATGTATCACGTAGTTGAATAGTCCTTATTTTGTGCTTTTAATAAATACGAGTATGTTCTAGTATTTTGTTTTATACAAGTATAAATTGGTCGGGTTTTTTCCCGAATACAATCTGATGTGGTAATTCTCTTCCTACAAAACTTTACTCTGAGTTTGTAGATAAGTGGCTGTTTAGACACGTGCACGCAGAATATATAATAATTAGCCACACCTTCTGGAGGTGAAATTGACTAGTCCCCCGGAGGTTGACTCCTGCCCCCTGCTGGGTTCTTGTGGCATCTAGTGCTTGCCTCTCAACAGTCCTTTCCTGACCCCTCCTCTTTGCCATAGTTAAATAGTGCAGCATTGCAGAGAGGCCTCCACAGTCCCACAATTTATATCTGCATCAATTAAGTGCATGTGCCAGCAGACAAAGGATGCCATGCTCTGCTTTTATACCCCCGAACGTGGCCAGCGATTGACTGGAGCCCCCACAGAGGTTCTTTGCAAAGTATAATCACTATCAGGAAGGCCTGGGCATGTTGGGAAATCATCACGCCCAGTCAAGTCGGTTTCAATGGACGCAGACAAAGAGTCTCTTAAAATGGATATAATGTGGCGCGCGGCCAGTGTCAAGCGGAGCAGCGATCCAGCCAGTCTCTTAAGGGACCAGCCGCATTTGAATATATCTATTAATGACCTTTAGCGGGGGAACAAAGGGCAAAATAGCAGAAGCTACGGCTCAGACAAAACTGGGTTTTGTAGAGCATTAAAATCAGCTGAAGCGAAGACTGCGAAGGGGCCGGGGAAGGGGGCAGCGATGTGGCAAATGAAATTCAGGAAGAAAAGGTGCAAAGTGGTGCACTTTGGGTATAGAGGCAAATTAGAATATACCCTCCTGGGAGGATATTTACATGCAGGTAACAGGAGAGGGACCGAGGGGCTACGGCGGATAATAAGCCAACCCTTGCGGGTATTAGAAAGATCCGTAATTTGGACCGCGTGATGGAGAGACGTTCCACCTCCCCTCTAAACTAAGTTGGCACTCTCCGTCAGTCATTTGCGGCCTTCTGCCCTAGTATTCAATTTGAATTTGTCCTCCAGTTGCAGATAGACCACTCTAATGACGCTTCCTCGTGAGTGACCCCTTGAAGGCTCTCTCTCTTTGGAAGGCCAGACCCAGCGCCAGGATACCTTTGGGTTTTAGTTACACTTTATACATTTCATTAACATTCAAGGTCACTCTCTAAGGCTGCGTGTTTTGCGGGTCCATGGAATTGGTGTTAGGAGAGTCCGCCGCGCCGCCACTCTCCGATGCCCGGTGGTGATAATGCATTGAAATCAGCATCGGTTAACGCAATGTTCAAGCCAGTAAGATGCGCATTGGCTTCTACACATTAGCTTGTTAAAGGAGCCGGTGTGAGACGATGAAATAGCCGAGCGCTTCGCGACATCACAGGATCGCTAAACCAGCTATACTTTTGACACTCAACGGCGGCCTGTTTTTTATTTTACAATGATGAAGGGATGAGACGGCACGGAAGCAAAGTTCACATGTCACAGTGAAATCATGGTCTGAAATGCCCAATTATCCATACCAATCAAGTCAACGTGTAACACTCGGTATACCTCAGTAACGCGCTCCGTAGCTTCTCGAAGCTAGGTCCGCACTCAATAAATACCATAATAAGAATAATGATAAAATAACACTACGAAATGTGGCTAATGAATTCTGGCAAAATCCATGCCAGTCCTGGGAACCTGGCAATTGTGTTCCTTCTCCCTATTGGTCCACTGGACCTCTCTACCCACCGCAAGTCAAGCACACCCCCAACATTCATGCTTTCATGTTAGCCCCAAAAGTGCAGACATCTTCTCACACAAAATGGCCGCCCATGTTATCCCATCACAGCTCCCCCCTCCCTGAACCCTCTTCTCATTGAAAAGAGTTCTCACACCATCCTGCTCACTGTCCCCCCACCTTCTGCTTGTACATATCTTGACGCCCTCCCCTGTAAATATGACTTGCGTGTTCCCTGTCTATATTGCCCCGGGTTGCCTGACTACCATGGGCCTAATTTTAGGGGGGTACAGGGGTGTTTGTCCCCCTCCCAACTTTCATCACACCATTTTGTCCCCATTCATTTAGCTGGTGCACCTTTTCTTCAGATGTCATGTCCCCCCCAACATTTTCAGCAAAGTTACTCCACTGCTGACTACCTCCCCCCAAACATCATCAGTCCCTTTTTGCATTGCATAGATCTACTGTAAAACTACTGTATGTACTGGTGGAAACCAGAAGGAGGGCCTCCTGCAGCCATTCGGTATTGGCACTAGGTCACATTTTGGCCTGGTGCAAAAATGTTTTGAACGTGTATGTTTTTTGCACTAGTGCAATTTTTGCACCAGTGCTCATATGCAATGCCAAAATGCACTTGTCATGGTGCAAAGGTTTTCTAATATGGCACAAACGTTTTTTGCAGTAGGGCAATCTGTGCTAGTGCTATTGCTGTGCAACATTGAACTTGCACTGGTGCAAAGTTGTGGCAGTCTGGCCTCTGGTGTGCATACTACCATGCAAAGTAAGACCAGGTATAGGTCAAACGTTGCAGCAGAATCTTTGGACTATAACTACCATGATCCCTCACCATTGACTATGTTGGCTAGGGCCGATGGGACTCTGGTCCAACCCATCTGGAGTGCCAAATGTTGGAGACCCCTGAAAATGAGAACGGAAAGATGTGCTGTTGCGGGCAAGCACATCACTCACCACATGCAGCTTGCCGTGAAATGGAAGACACACTGACGTCAGCCTTTCCATTCCACACAATGTTGGACATCAGCCAACACAACAGAGAGGCTGGTGTTGGAAGCAGTGAGGCTGCAGAGGGTCCTTCCAGGCAGGTTGAGGCCACTGCTCTTCCATGCACACCCTCACAGCAGAAGCTGTGAGGCGGTCCAGGAGCTGGGTTTTTGCACGCCTACACTGCTAAACTGCATGGTCCAGTCCCAAGACACATGGGGTTTCTGATAGACTTGCCGCTTGTCTTGATTACACAGGTGAATGTTCACGCTAATATTTGCTTTTTCAAGCACTCTTGAACTTTTCGAAGAGAGGTTTTCAGGCCCTTTGAACTTTCTTCAAAAAAGCTCAAGGAAGTTCGAGGCGTTCAATGACGCGTGTCAACCCGCCAGAATGTTCTGGCAATCCTCCAACTTCATAAAAGTCGGAGGTAAGTGGAGAGATTGAAGGCACTTTCTATGAATCAAGAAAGCACAGAGATGAACAGAACGTCACAAGCAACTAGTCAAGGGAGGATAGCTCAGGGGTAACACACTCGCCTTGGAAGCAAGGCGACACAGGTTCGATCCCCGGGTCCACGCTTAGAAACCTCTGGCTATTAAGCGTGTTATAAATAACCTATCATATCATACAACTGTGAGCAACCCAGAGCCCCTAGATTTGGATCCAGCCACAGAAGACACATTCGCTGATGAAATGACTACCAATGAGTTGGGAAATGAGTCCTCTTGCTGGGCCAAGAACCAATCCCATGTGTGCCTCGCCCTGTGCAGACTGCAAGGAATGTTTTCTTGGTTCAACAATAGGAGTTTGTTCTCTGATCCGTTGTACCCATCTCACTGACTTCAAGACAGATGAAAGGAGGAGCCCACCGTGCCCATATTGGAACGTGTTAACTACTGGTGGCTGCAGCATCGTGTCCGTTTTTTTATCGACCATTATTTCCTGTTTTGTTTGCAACCGAAGATATAAGTAGGTTTGAGTGAGGCAGTATTGAATGGGTTGTGGGGGGGGGTCGGTGAAGGGGGCTAGTTGGAGGGGGTAAAAAAAATGTGAACGGAATAACTGTGATTGGAAAAACACATGGAACCTGCAGCGGGTCTGATTATCCTGCATGGAAGGTAGATTATATTGAAATAGTGCAAATCCATCGAACCCGTACTCCTATTTTTCTTAGTTAACAAAGCTTAGTAGTGATGTCTATCAACACACACCCCAAAGCCGCAAGCAGCCTCCCCGTGACAGACCTCATTGGACTAACCAAGCACATAACCTGATTATTGAGACATGCACGCGTACTTGGTCACTTCAACTAGACTGACCAAGCGGCACCCAGATTTCCCCGGAGACGATACAGAGACTTGGCAAATCCTTGGACCTAGTCCCCCAAATAGCAAACATCCTGGATGCTCTCGTGGTCCTCTGAACACAAAGGTGCCCCCTACGGCATGCCCAGTGAATTCCACCTCCATCATCCACCGAACAAGCTACCGCCGCCCTGTCCTGGGACTGCAACTGTGAAGGATTCTGCCAGACCTTTCCCAACATTCTGTTCGCCAACACTGCTCCGGGCTCTGAAACACGGCACAGACTCTAGACCAGAACCTCACAGTGAATAACTAGTTTAATGAAGATCTTCAAGAGAGGAAAAACCACAAGGATCAGCCCTTGATGGGACCCAGCATCAATTCAAAGACCTCCATTGAGCGGCTCACCTGCTCTATCCAGTAGGGAGGCTCCCTGGACACCAAAGAAGACCACTTCAGCTCTCAGATGAATGATACAGAGGATCCTTCCAAGGAGCGTTCGCTGGATCATCTCAGAGTTAACACTCCCGGTCTCCTCAACAACCATCCCCACACCTTCCAAACTATCAGCCCTTGATGGGAGCCGAGCGGCTCACCTTCTTTAGCCAGTAGAGAGGCTACAAATCAGCTCCCTGGACACCAAAGAAGTCCACTTCAGCTCTCAGATGAATGATGCGGAAGATCCTTCCAAGGAGCGTTCGCTGGATCATCTCAGAGTTAACACTCCCGTCTCCTCAACAACCATCCCCACACCTTCCAAACTATCAGCCCTTGATGGGAGCCGAGCGGCTCACCTGCTTTAGCCAGTAGAGAGGCTACAAATCAGCTCCCTGGACACCAAAGAAGTCCACTTCAGCTCTCAGATGAATGATGCGGAAGATCCTTCCAAGGAGCGCTCGCTGGATCATCTCAGAGTTAACACTCCCCGTCTCCTCAACGACCATCCCCACGCCTTCCAAACTATAGCATCAAGCATGCACACAGTCTCCTTTGGGAGCAGCCTCTCTCGACTGAGACATGCTTTGTGAATGTTCATTGCCTACTGTACTCGATGTAGGATGTAGGGAAGGTGTCAAAACTATTCAGTCCCTACTCCCTAACCGCATTTGTAAATCAAAGGTTGAAGAGATCGGACTCCTGATAGTGGTCCTTCTTGGATTCAAGGCCTCGGCCCACCTACAGGCCATGCACGCCAAACTCAAATATGCAGTATTTCCTCAATATTTGGAGAAAAAAAAACAAATACTGGGCAATTTTGGTTCCGTCCCTGAGGTTCTCCGCTCAGCAAAAGCCCAATAGAGTAAGCAGTTGATCTCTCTCTCCGCAATCCACCAGCAACTCAACACTCTTAATGGTTAGCGTTCCTGCTTGCGCTCGCAGAGTGCAGTCTTTAAAGTAAGAGTACAACGTCTAACTACCAGGAAGCACAACCAATACTCCTTGATCGTGATTGACTTCCTTGAGTCGCCCAATACAGGAGGGGCTGTGGGTGGGAGGGGGTCACTATTAAGGAGTTGATTTTTCTGTGACTTATTTTTCACTCTCCTTCCTCCCTCCCCTTTTACTGTCCAGTAGGGGTCGTCACTTCTCCCTCTTATTGCCTGGGGACAGCCTCATCACCAATGTTTCTTTCAATCAGGATACAAAATACTTTGCCATGGAAACATTCCTGCGGTACGGCGTACATTCATCGACAGTGTTTTTTTGATGTTTATTTTGGCAGATTTCTTTTCTCCAAAAAACTCATCGGAAAATATAGGGGTGTGGTCAAGGGTACATAAGCGGCGGGAGGGGAGGGGGGGGGGTTTGTCCGGGAATAGTGTCATTTTTAGGAGCCCCATAAAAATGAAAAACAAAATATTTTCGATGAGATTTTTCAAAGAAAGAAAATTCAGCAAAAAACCCACTGGGAAAAAAAACCTGTAGCTGAATGAACATTCCTGCTGTACAGTGACCGTGCCTCACAGTACACCAGGAATGAACATTCCTGCTGTAGAGTGACCGTGCCTCACAGTACACCAGGAATGAACATTCCTGCTGTAGAGTGACCGTGCCTCACAGTACACCAGGAATGAACATTCCTGCTGTACAGTGACCGTGCCTCACAGTACACCAGGAATGAACATTCCTGCTGTAGAGTGACCGTGCCTCACAGTACACCAGGAATGAACATTCCTGCTGTAGAGTGACCGTGCCTCACAGTACACCAGGAATGAACATTCCTGCTGTAGAGTGACCTTGCCTCACAGTACACCAGGAATGAACATTCCTGCTGTAGAGTGACCGTGCCTCACAGTACACCAGGAATGAACATTCCTGCTGTAGAGTGACCTTGCCTCACAGTACACCACATAATTCGATTGTGGGTCCGGAGGAATCCAGGCACATCTAAGGGTTTGCCCTTAATTTACGAACTTTGTGCTTCTGAAATATAATGCACCTTCTCGTAGGTCACCGAAAATGTGCACCTTTTGCAAATGGTGCATTGTGATGTTTGCCCTGCGAGCAATGCATACCACGGGGTCTCTTCATTAAATACTAACGAATGCCCAGTAACCTGGTGGTGCAAACTGAAAGCGGGGCTTTCCCTCTACTGTACTGGACTGCGCCACAGGTAACCGAAGGTGGCGCTATTGTCCATGTGCTTGGGTATGTGGTGAATGCACCACGTGTACACTCCTGTCACTCCTGGAAAACATCCCGCTCCTCCATCAGCAGCTCCAAGCTGGCTTCAGTCCCAGACAGAGCTCTGAGTCTGTCCTCGCTGCTGCTCTCGATGACCTCCGTGTGGCCTCTGACCTGCCCTCTGACCGGCCCAGCTTTCTATACTGTGCACCGCACTACCCTGATTTCTCGTCTCCAACTCGTTGGTGTCTGAGGGGTCCACTTCCTTCCTTAGTGATCCCACACAAGCAGTCCCTCTCCCACCACGAGGCACAGATGCCCCTACGCGCTCCACATTGACGACCTAGGAACAGGCACGCGCGCAGTACCCGGGTACTACTGACTTGCACGCATCGACGGAGCAGTAAAGCTCATTTTCCATCTCTCCCCAGCTTACCTGATCCACCCCCATACCTTTCAAATCTTCCAAAGCACCAGGAGACCATGCAAATGGGAGTGGTGGTGGCGGTAAAAACCCCAGTAACATAACATGAACATCCTTTCACAGCCTCTTCTGCCGATTACCCCCAATGCGACCCGCTTTACTCTCTATGCCCACACTCTGGCCTGCCTTATTCACTCACAAATCCATTCTTTTTTCACGTGTGCCATGACACACACCTCAATGATGACCTAGAAAATATTGCAGAGAGTTTCCAGAATGGGTGAGCATCAACTGTTTGAAAAGGAACCCTTCTACAACAGGTATCATGGTGGTGGACAGCATGACATGTGACCTGCCTCACACCCTCTCTCTCCCTTCAGAAGTCACCCCGTGGAAGGAGAGGCCTAGCCTACCTCTATTGGTGTTATATTGACCACAGGACTCTGCCCAGTTAGGGTGTTGGGGTCCTAACTCTACTGCCGACTGGACGACTCAGGCTAGCGTGACCTCATCTGCTCTCCCAGTTGCTAGTTGGCTTAGTAGCTACTTTCTGATAAGTGAGGAGCTGGGGGACCCGGGCTCTCTAAGGCAGTCTGGTCTCGGCATCAGCTCCAGGCCTGCTGACCCGCCACAGCTTCTCTGCGGTTGCGCCACCAGATGAGATGATTGTGTCTCCATCTCTGCCTCTCCTGGAACCTCAGCTTCCCGTTCGAGTAGAACAGCAACCCTCAAGTGTTCGGCTAGCGTTTTGCTCACCCTCCTTGCTGTCACGGTCTCCGTGGCCCAGCATGGCTCCGCCCCTCCAGGACGTCAACGATGCAGAGGTTCGCCTCTGTGTAACGGTACTCCTCCCTCGGTAAGAGTCTCTGTTCTTTTCAAAATTCTTTGTACCGTGTCGTCACAAACAAAAAGGGTATGTCCTCCTCCTTCGACTGTGGAGTTCAGGCGAGATCCAGCATTACCTGAAGCCAAAGAGATATGAGAAGTTTCACTATTCAGTGAATTCAAAACAGAATTCTTCAAAACAGAAGTGCCAACAGTCTTTTTAGTCCAATGTAGGCAGGCAGTGTGTTAAGGACAAACCTTATCGGAATGGTAGTCCTCATCCCTGAGGGGGTCTTGGTGAGCTGTCTCACCTCTGTAGCCTCAAAGGGGGTGTCTCACCTCTGGGGAGAAAGGACGAATGTCCTGCATTGATAACAAGTGTCATGAAACCTTGGCTTCAAGCTGGGTCCATCTCTTTCTTTGACCCCTCCAGTCAATCAAGGGTCTTTCCGTGGTTTTCAGCAGCTCTGCACACTCTGGGAAAGGCTGCACTCTCTTCCGCTGCCAACACCCTTGTCGAGTCCCACCTCGATTATATGATAGGATATGATATGATATATGATGGGTTATTTATAACATGCTTAATACCCAGAGGTTTCTACCTCGATTATATGATATGATATGATATATGATATATGATATATGATGGGTTATTTATAACATGCTTAATACCCAGAGGTTTCTACCTCGATTATATGATATGATATATGATATATGATGGGTTATTTATAACATGTTTAATACCCAGAGGTTTCTAAGCAGGACCAGGGGATCGAACCTGTGGTGCTCCCGGATGTCTTGCTTCCAAGTCGAGCACGTTACCCCTCAGCTATCCTCCCAACCCATTATAAAAATACTCTATAGGTTACTCTTCTTATTGTTTCCCTGCGTGGTTTCCCCTCCAATATAAAATATTGTTTAAAAAGTCTTGCACACCCATGTTATCACAACATAGCACTTGGATTCTTGGCCAAACTTTTTCCAACCCCTTCTCGCATGTCCTCTCAACACCTCCTTTTCTTCATCCCATGTCTCCATCGCTCCTGAGCTGGAGGGCAGCCTTCCTCGCTCTCGGCTGATCGGCAACGCAAGGACCCCCCTCTCCACCTTCTGTCTTTGGTTCACCACCTCGCCTTGTGCCATCGCTCTCCGGAGGATAGCTCAGGGGCAATGCGCTCGCCTTGGAAGCAAGACGACATGGAACACCACAGGTTCGATCCCCGGGTCCGCGCCTAGAAACCTCTGGGTATTAAGCGCATTATAAATAACTAATCCTATCATCATATCAAAGACCCGTCTCTTTGCTTCTTACTTACCTCCACTCTTGTCCACGGTCTTTCCGGTGGACTCGACACTGGCACGAAGAAACCGACTTATTGTGTGCACGTGCCCTCCAAAGCAGCACATCATAGGTGGAGAGTATGCAGAACACACTTCTAGGATACTGCATGGGTTCTCCTTTGCCCCTCTGCCTCGTCACCTTTAGTGAGATTTGAGGTGGCAAAATGCGTCTCCAGTGAGGGTTCCTTGGCCCGCCTCTGAGATGTGGTATTACTGTTATCACTAAAATAACAAAGTGTTATAATGCTGCATGATATAGGCGTTCTACCCATGACTGGGTAACAAGAGGTGGCAAATTACCCAGAAGTACCCCATATGTAAATGCATGCACACGCATGCATGCAAACCCTTGGCTTTACCTGATTGGCAGAAAAGTGATGGACATGTAGCCTGGGCCTCAGGGAAATATGTCCAAGAAAAACTGTTTGCTCCTCCCACACCTGTCCGTTTCCAAGCAACATTGACTTATTGTGTGTGTGTGTTGGTGCATGCGCGTGTGTGCGCATAGCCACTTGATTCTTTTTTTTAATAAAAGCATGAGATTTTTTTGTTGTTGACAGGATTTGTGTGCTGACAATTTTCTTTAGGGAATTCAGTTTTGTTAATTGTCTTCCTGAACTAGCCATCTGACCGATTTACTGGTGCTCCCAAATGTGCCCATCAAGCACGAGGTAGTATGCTACATGATCAATTACATGACATTCCGAGCATGTAGCTAAATGTGTCACACTGTGTACCGCTTACCAGCAATGTGCAAATGAGGGCATGGACCATACCACCACAGATAGTTAATGTTGAGGCCACTGGATCGTGGTGGCACTCTTTCCATTCAGAAAGTAAAGGACTTGCAACATAACTGGAGTATTAACATATCTGTTTCTATAAAATGAAACGTCTTCCTGGCGGTTTATTTGAAAACAAATTCCTTTCATTATAAAGTATGTGGACTAACAACAAAGCTCACACACTTTCTACCACTGTTCTCTGTGCAGAATCCAGAGGCGCAGACAGGGTAGGGCATCAGCGGGCGAGGCCCGCCCAGGACCTTCATGGGTGGGCCTTGCAGCTGCCCAACTACATTAGCTTCAGGCACCACTTCTTAGACAATCCTAGCTACACCTCCCGCCACGTACATCTCAATAGTACAAATTCGGTATTAAGCTTTGTGCACCTGTGGGGATATCACACTTTCGCGGGAGCGTGTTATCGCGAGATCGCACGTAACGTGATTTCGCGAGCCCACGCTCCGCGGGAAAACGTTTCCCGCTTCAGAAGCTGGCAGCCCGCCAGATGAAGCGGTCGCACCACAGCGCTGCTCCTGATGAGGAGCCAAGAAAGTAAGAACTTCCAGCAGCCGTACAGCACAGCTTCTAGGGTGTAACAACGCAGCCACAGGAGGTTACCTGGGGGCCCTAGAAGCTTACAGCGTGCCATCCTAGTGCACCCATTTCCCTCAGTGACTCAACTGGGGAAGTCCTGAACTTAACTGAACTGTAAGTACGTGCTTGATGAGAACTTGGACATATACCAGCCCACACCAGTTGTTATTTAATAAAGTAGAGTAGACTCACTACAGCGTCCTGTCGTCCTTCAAGGCCACAACATAATTGGCGACGAGGATACTAAAGACCCCACGGCCTCACCATGCAAGGCGCCACACCACCTCCTGCCTTTCTCCCGTCACCAGGGACACCAGCAATTCCATGGATGCAGTGGGAGCCCCTGTTCTCCACCTATCTGGAAGCGATAGGCGGCACGCGGTATGCCCCCGTGAGGAAGAAGGCGATGATGTTAAATGCGTTGGAGGTTGAAGGACAGCGCATTTTTGCTGGGTTGAAGAAGATACCTGCGGCCGATGACGACGACGACGACGTCTACAAGGAAGCGACCCGTCGCATTGTGAAGAGGTTCACCAATAAGGAGAACGTTGTACTGCACAGGCTGAGGTTCTACACCCGCAAACAAGAAGGGAGCGAACCCGTGGACGACTACATCACCAGGATGATGGAGCTGGCCTCTCTTTGCGCCTTTGGCGAAAACGCAGAACAGGTCATCTGCGACATGCTCGTCATTCACACCAACTGTAGGAAAGTGCAGGACAAGTTCATACAAGAAAAGGAGGTCACCCTTGACAAGGCCATCCAAATTGCCAGGGCGGAGGAGGAAACCTCCAGAAGACGCAAAGAGGCGGGAAGTCACCTGCCCGCGCCCGAACTTGCGGGGCTACAATGGAGAGGGTGCAGAGACAAGCAGTCCCGCGACGGCCCCAGAGACAAAGGTCCCAGGCAAAGGGAGGCACCCAAATGCTATAGATGCGCCAGCACCAAGCACATGGCGAATGATCGCGACTGCCCCGCCAGGAATAAAGAGTGCTCTAAGTGCGGACGCATCGGCCCCGTGGCTCCGGCATGCATGTGGCGGGAGAAGACGGTTTCCCGTGTCGATGATGACTGCGTTTCTAGCGATGATGACGACCAGCAGGACAGACCCATGGTTGTCATGGTCAACGCCCCCCAGGCCAGGAGGGAAAAGCCCCACTGCACCATTAAAGTTGACGGAATGGAAACGCGCGTCATGGCAGACTAGGGATCCGACCTCACAATCCTCCCCATCAACACGTATAAGGAGATGATGGGACAAGCACAAGTAGAGATCAGAACGACCAGGCAAAAGCCGACGGTGTTCGGTGGTGCAACTGTCGACCTTTTAGGCTACATCAAAGCCCGGATCGAATTCAAAGGGAGGTCCACCACCACCAAAGTGTATTTATCACCCAAAGGCCCAGCTGTACTGGGATGGGACGATCAACACAAACTCAGCATGAAACTGGATCCCAGCACTCCGGAACAGGTTCTCATGGTCTCCTCAGGAGCAGCGCTGAACTTCAAGGAGATGTTCCCGGACCTGTTCTCCGAGAACCCAGGGAAGGTCCCCAAGATTCGCCTGAAACCCAACGCCATACCGGTGAAACACAAAGTCAGGGCAGTACCTGCCACAGCGAGACCCGCATTGGAGGCCCACCTTTGGAGGATGGTCGAAGAAGGAACCATCGAGACCGTGGAATCTTCAGAGTGGTTGAGTCCAGTAGTCTTGATCAAAAAGAAATCCAGCAACGACCTTAGGATCTGCATCGACCTAAGAAGCCTCAATCTAGAGGTAATCACAGATAGCTTTCCACTCCCCAGTATCAATGAAATCGTCCTCATGATGAAAGAGGCGGCAATCTTCTCTAAGCTGGACATGCGTGATGCCTATCACCAGATTCCCCTGCACAAAGCCTCTCGCCCCCTTACAGCGTTCATCACGCCCTTCGGCACCTTTCAATATACCCGCATGCCATTCGGGTTGTCGTCGGCGGCATCCGCATTTCAGAGAATGATGAACTCCTTACTCAAAGGACTCACAAATGTTTCCTTCTTTCAAGATGATATCCTTGTGTATGCCAAAGACAACGAGACCCATAACAAGGCACTCAGGGCTGTTTTGAGCAGGCTTCAAGAGGAGGGCATTCACCTACGCCATGAAAAATGCATCTTCGGAGTGAACAAGGTAGAATACCTTGGGTACTGCATCTCAAGTGACGGTGTCAGTCCCAAGAAGGACCTCATGCAGGCCATAACAGAAGCCCCGGCTCCCGTGTCCAAAGAGGAACTACGCTCATTCCTGGGCCTAGCTGAGTACTATGCCAAATTCGTCCCCAGATTCTCCGAGACCACGTCTCCCATGAGGGAGCTTCTGAAGAAGGGGGCAGCCTACTCGTGGGGTCCGGAACAGAACGAGGCGTTCTGTGAAATCAAAAAGAGAATCGTACACGCGCCGTGCCTGAAACCATACAACCCTGATTGGGACACCTGCATTACCACAGAGGCCAGCGCGTATGGCCTGGGGGCCACCCTGACCCAGAAGAAGGGAGACGCTGAGAACATTGTGGCGTTTGCATCCAAAGCGTTATCCGCATCGGCGAAGAATTACTCCACGGTCGAGAAGGAAATGTTGGCATGTGCATGGGCCGTCGACTACTTCAGATCGTACGTATGGGGGACGAGATTCAAGCTGATCACCGACCACAAACCCCTCATCCACATGTTGAGCCCGAAGCTGGCCAGGATCGCCGCAAAGCTTCAAGAATACACATACGAAATAGCACACATTGCGGGGTGGAAAAATGCACAAGCGGACTGCATGTCCAGACACCTGAGCCAAAGAGCCCCCGACACCACGTTCTTGGAGGATGAGTGTGTCGTAGCCTCCATCAGTGACTTAAGGAACGGCGAATACATGGACATGAGTGAGTGCCACTGGCGGGAGGAGTTCGAACAGGACGAGGCCCTACGGCACGTCAGCACCTGGGTTCGCGAAGGATGACTCAATGAGAGAGCGATCCCCGAAGGCCTCCGTCCCTACTGGAAAGTGAACGAGGAAATATCCACCATGAACGGTCTCATCTTCAGAGGCGACCAAATCATCCCGCCCAGCGGCATCCGCAAACTGATAATGTGCAGGGCACACTCGGGCCACCTGGGATGCAACATGACCAGACGCAGGATACGCGACGCCTACTGGTGGCCAGGCATGGACCAGGACATAAGACAAATGGTCGAAAGGTGCCACGAGTGCACCAACAGTGACAAGCGCCTAACTGTGAGGCAAGCCCCCATGCTTCCCACCGAAGTCCCCAAAGGGGTGTGGCGAAAACTAGGTTTGGATTTCATTGGGCCCCTGGACAACATGCCCCCAGAGCACAGATATGGGATAGTCATGGTTGACTACTTCTACAAATGGGTGGAAGCTGACTTCACGTCAGACATCACCACAAGCACAGTCATTGAAACACTCACCGCCGTATTCCAGCGGGAAGGTCTACCAGAAGAACTCGTCACAGACAACGGAGTCCAGCTAGTCTCCCGAGAAATGGAGAAGTTTCTCAAGCTCAACAACATTCGACAACGGAGAGCAAGCCTATACCACCCACAGGCCAATGGCCTGGTTGAGCGAGCAAACCGCTTCATCAAAGGGGCACTACAACTGGCTCATGCCTCGGGCTCAGACCCGTACAAGACAGTCAAGGAAGCAGTAGCGGCCCACCGCCTCACCCCCAACGCCGTCACTGGTGTCGCCCCATTCCATCTGCTGAGGGGGAGAAGGGCAGCATCCTCACTGGTACCACCCTGGCTCCATCAAGTGAGGGCTGACGAAGACGTGAACATGGACGACGTAGCGTTTCGCATGCGGCGCAACAAAGAAGCCATGAAGGCCCAAGGGGACTTGCGTCGAGCCGCTCGACACACAGCAATTAACAGAGGTGACCTGGTGAAAATACGCCTTCCCCACAAAGACAATTCGACCGGCTCCAAGTACAGCAGTCCCATAGAAGTCATGGAGAGAGGGTCAAACCACATCTGCACCAGCGACGGAAGGAAATGGAATCTGGAGAGAGTGGCCATGTACCGCAGGAGGGAAGACATGGAACAACCACACTGGGACACCGGAGAAGATCAAGACCGCCAAGGGACATCCGAAAACCCTCGCCGCTCAGAAAGAGGTGTCTTGGAGCCACACCACGGCAACGAGTTCTCAAGCCCCAACTCTCCAACCACACCCAGGGAGTCACAGCGAAGAGCAAGGGAAGAAGAACTTGAATCACCCGCATCTTCTCAAGGGTACTCCAGCAATCCTGCCCCATATACAGATCTAAGCAGACCTCAGAGAGAGAGAAGAAAACCCAGCAAGTTTGCAGACTTCGTCATGGAATGACCACCCATCCCTTTTCCCAGCAAAGGAGGTGTGTGGGGATATCACACGATCGCGGGCGCGTGTTCTTGCGAGATCGCAAGTAACGTGATCTCGCGAGCCCACACTCCGCGGGAAAACGTTTCCCGCTTCAGAAGCTGGCAGCCCGCCAGATGAAGCGGTCGCACCACAGCGCTGCTCTTGATGAGGAGCCAAGAAAGTAAGAACTTCCAGCAGCCGTACAGCACAGCTTCTAGGGTGTAACACCACAGCCACAGGAGGTTACCTGGGGGCCCTAGAAGGTTACAGCGTGCCATCCTAGTGCACCCATTTCCCTCAGTGACTCAACTGGGGAAGTCCTGAACTTAACTGAACTGTAAGTACGTGCTTGATGAGAACTTGGACATATACCAGCCCACACCAGTTGTTATTTAATAAAGTAGAGTAGACTCACTAGAGCGTCCTGTCGTCCTTCAAGGCCACAACAGCACCATTCCCCATTCTGTGGCACCATACCGCCGCAGAAACCATATTTATTAACCTGGATAGAGGAGGGGTGAAGAGTGATGCTCGCAATATAGTGTATCTGTGCAATTAGTCTGCACTTCGAAAGGAAAAAGGAGGCGGGCGCGGCCATCTTGGAAAGTGCATACTTGTTACTCATTACATAGAAGTCCCACTTGGCACCTGATCTAAAAACAGTTATATTCCAACTTTCCACTAAAACATGCGAACATTTGAAGGCTGCAAGGCAGTCCAAACCTGCAAAATGTTTTTGTAAAAAGAAGTCAACTATTTTTCGTAATCAGCTCAGAGGTGCACATTTCCCTAAAGATTTTAGAAAATCGCACACAGTTTTCGAACATTTTGGAAATGTGCTTCAGAATCTCTGTTCCGATGGACCGTCCGGCTTGTGCTCTCTGCGCGGCCAGGCAAAGAGGAAGAATGCCTAATCATAAAGAAAGGGGGAAGGAGAGGAGGCGGGAAGTGGGGCAGCAGCGGCAGCTATAAACGAAGGCTATACCCGTTAATCTGCTACTGCAATAACGTCTGCCACTCTTCATGCCAGCCTCATTCTGCCGGAGGATCCCATGCCGACTTTTCCTTTTCCGGTGAGAAAACTAGTCGGTCTAGGTGCTGCCACAGTCTTCTATCTGGTTTTATTCTTCACTGTTAGCGCTGTGAGGTGGCCTTACTGTGGTACAACACACTGACTGTGTATGCGCTATGCACGTTTTCTTCCAAGGTCAATGGGAATGTGCCTTCCCTCGTGGCATGCCCCCCTGGGTTTTGACATTATCTAATAGCTCATGAAGGCCAACATCTCAATTAATATCTAAAGCCGGGCACTAAAATGCAAGCCTTGGCCGCCTGCCCAATAGAACAGGATCAGGTCGCCTTTAAGAATCTCAGCTCTGGCTCTCCCAAGTGTTCATCCGATCGTCCACTGACCCATCCCATTGACCCTCATTCTCATTCACACCGTATTAGGCTTGGCAGCCCCATGAACTTGGGGCAGTGGGACATCAAGAACGGATTTTGTTTGTCTCTTCATATCAGGCTATCTACGCCAAATGGGAACTTCAAGCACATCTTGATCTCGTCAACTAACCATAGGCTCCACAAGAGTGCTGCTTGATGAAGTATAAC
Source organism: Ambystoma mexicanum (assembly GCF_040938575.1). Taxonomy (NCBI): domain Eukaryota; kingdom Metazoa; phylum Chordata; class Amphibia; order Caudata; family Ambystomatidae; genus Ambystoma; species Ambystoma mexicanum. Next base: position 35,996,016 of record NC_090936.1, read on the forward strand.
GATCTGCCCTTAACACGCGGCTATGTTTTCCAGGACCCCTTGCTCGTTACCTGTCCTAACTTCCTTTGGAACCATAGCAATCGAGCTTCAAAGCTTCCATTACTGCTGTTCCCGCTATCCTTCTGCGCTAGACATTTCACCAGCTGTTACTCTCCTACTTCACTCTATTCCTTTCCTCATCCTACCACAGACTCAGATTTGGAGATCCCAGGTTGAGGCTGTGGCGGGCCGGAAAAGGGAGTCGGTTCTTTGAGGACATTCTGATTCACTTTTGTTCAAATTATGAGAAAAAGGCCATCTTTCCCTACTTCTAAAGGACGTTCCCTGCCTATCTAAAGGAACTAACGGTGCTTGCCTGTCGTCAGGAAGTTCCAAAAAAGGAAAGGTCCTCAGTACAAACCTAATTTTACCTGACCCTACCACAAGATAACCAATTAAACAAGTCAAGAGGATTGGCTTGATTCTTCTGGGGTGCCAGTATCTTCTGACAGTCTCTCTGTTTCAATGTCTCTATTCCTTGCGCTGCTTGTCTAGCACAATCTTCTGTAATAGTCTTGCTATCCCTTGGATGAACTATTGTAGCTGTTTTATAACAGTCTTTGGTGTAGTACTCTCTTTACTGATATTCCTTGTGGAACTTTCTCACTTTCTTGTTGGAGGTTTAGACCTCTCAGAATCTATTGAACCAGGCCTTCTCAGCTTGACTATGGTTTCTTTCCACTTGGTATGTCTCCTCTTCTGGATTCTCTCTTCATAATCTTCTTGTTCACTTGATAGTTTTGTCTGTCTTTCTTCCTTACAAGATTTTATGCCACACTTTCTTCCCTTTTCATCTCGGTGCTCATATTGTTATTTCCCTCCCTTTTCAGGTCTTTGTTCAGTCTTCAAAGACTTCCCACACAGGGTTACTCAATCAGCTTTACATAGTTGAATTTACCCATGTTTACATTAAGTAACTAGTCGTGAGTACTTGGACGAGTTTCTCTTCTCGTATTCGGCTGCCCGGCGGCCTCCCGCTTCTTCCATTTTCCCCGTTTCCTCTCTGTATGCCGGGGAACATTGCAAGGCTTTCTTTTGGGTAATCCTCTTTGACAGTGCCTTTCTCATTCCTTGGTTTCATCACACTCCCGTTCTCGGCTTCCCTTCTGCCATATGTGGAGGGTGACGTTGGGAAGCTGTTCTCTTTCCCAGTTGCCTTCTCATTGTGTGTTTTCGTGGGTCTCCCGTTCTCAGTTTCCCTTATGCCGTTTACAGGGGTTAATGTTAGTTAGCTGTTTGTGCTCCCACTTGCTTTCTCTGATGGTCTCGGCATGTTTTGTCGGTGTGCTGCCCACCATGATATGGATGTGGTCTTGCCACTACCTGACACAGGACTCTGCTTTCCTGTTTCACAGCGGCTCTTCCGTTGTATATACGCCAGCCTCCAGTGTCTCACCCTGGCTTTGTGTAGCTCTTCTAAAGTCACGTAAAGTTCCAGGGCTCGTCACCAGTCCGCCTCTCTAAGGCATCCTGACGTCAGGGGGCTTCCCCTGCTTAGGATACTCTCTGCTTCTCCAGGTTCCTCTACTCACCCCAGTTAAGTAACGGTCTTCTCTTAAAGAGACATTCAACTTTCCTTCTCTGGGCTGGTCTGTTTCCAGCATTGCCTTCAGCCAAATATGCAGATGTTACATTAGTCTCTGTAGCAGAAACTCCCACCTATGCTACTATAGTGCTGGCCTAGGGAGTTCCTCATGGGAGGAACAGGCGTCCTTGTCCCCTAAGGTGAGGTCCCACTTGCGGAGTGGGCTCATCTCCCTAGCCTCACAGGGGGAGGCTCCCCATTGGGGACAAGGGAGAAATACCTTTGATTTGTCACAAAGCCCAAGTATGCTGTGCGTTGACAAGCTTCAGCACTGGGTGGCCACTATGGTGGTCGCGGAGACACACACAGCCACCTGTAGAGGAAGCAGAGCTGTGCAGCGACTGTACTTAACAAGCGTACAGCCATTCTAATGTATACAAATGAAAGCTGTGTGCTGAAATACTGACATATTTGATTCCCCTTTTTTTATTCTTGGCGTTTTGAGGCAGCTGAAAAGCCATGAAGGCGTCACACAAGTAACCAAAAATACAAAAAAGGTAGCAGGCGCCCCTCTCTCGAAAGAACACAGCATGATAACATGTTCAGTGGTTATTAACCACATTGAGAGTTCACAGCCATCTGCTTTTTGCTCACTGTACCTTTCACAGATGGGAAATAAGCATTTGCATATCAGTCGTTGTCCCGCCCAAAAGGGCAGTCCAGCACCGAAATGCTGTGGCAATTCCCCTCTGAACAAGAGTACCAACAGCAACCCCATACACGTGTTTCAGCCTTGCTGGGCCTCATCAGTGAGGTACACAAGTAACCAACATTAGAACCGATTCCTTCATCCCCTGTTTTTCTGAGTGCTTTCTACTCCTCCACTCCTTCATTGCCCCTCCCCCACCCGCCCGCACAGTAAGTTGAACTGGCCGGCCTTAGGACAAATGGACAGTTAGTGAATCTCACCCTTGCAGTGTAAACGTACCTCTCACTTGTTCTCCTTAACGACAGGACATGGCAACTTGAAATTAAAAAGAAGTTAGATTCTGCGAGTTGGGTGTCGGGAAATGTGCCCGTTTGGGCGAGGGGGACTGTGCCATCAACACAACCACAAACCTACAGCACAACAAACCGCAAAAACTTCACTACATTGCAACAACAAAACAAAAACACACATAGACTTGCACAACAGTACACGACGACTACCGGTCGCAAAACCCCCCAGGCACAGCAACGGACCCACCGGGCTAAGTCCACCAACAGCACATTACTGCTCTCTTGCACTTTTCCAGCCTCTTCCCACTAACCACCCCTCCCTTCCTCTTTCAGAGCCACCAGAGCGCCAGGGGACCACTCTGGTGTTGATAGTGTGCGGTACAAATGTCCTTTAACATTAACATTTAACATTTAAACCTCGGTCTGATTTCCCCTTACACCAAATAACCAAAAATGGAAAAATGTATTTGGAAATCTTTTTAATGAACTAAAATACCTTTCTTTATTTTGCAGGGCCCACAGCTGCAATCAGTTGCATTGGGAGATCTGGCTGTGAGACGCACTGGCCACACCAACATCATTCTGACATGCAGCATAACTAGATTGCATGCTCCTTTTCGACTCTTCGCTCATTCAAACATAACCTGAACAGAGGCCATCCCAAACTGGACAACATTTTTCTACAAACATCTATCTCCGCTTGCGCGATCTCAATGTCACTGGGCCTAGTAAGATCGTTGTCTTGTTTCCCGTTCCCCTCTATGGCCTCGTCGCGCTTTGAAACACTTGTGTATGGGCGCGCTATAAATAAAATATTGTATCATATCTCTTCTGTATTGTCACCTCTGCTATTACAATTGCCAATATCATGCAGTGATCAGCCTGATTGTGTAATGCAAGTCATTTCAGGCTGCCGCAGCACTTCCAGGGCAGGCCAATTGCCTTGCAAGAACTTTGCAAATGCCAGATAACAAAACCATGCTATTTCCTTAAGGGAAAGATTTAAAAAATGTTTTTTGGGTATACTGTAGAAGGTCCTCACAGATCTGCTTTATGGAAAATATTCATATTGTCTGCAGAGTCGCATGCTTAATTAGTGCCTGGTGGGGGCGTGGTCTTGGCCCCAGCCAATGATGAGGCTCAGAATGGGGGCTTAGCCCCATGGTAAAGACCAAGCTCCGAGCCTCGTCAGAGCTGGAGGCCGCCATCTTCCCCGCCACATAATGAGGTTAGTGATCCCTGTGCCACCCTTCCCCATCCTACCACCCCCAAATGCCTTTTCCACACATTTCGCTGCCTGGCGCCGGGAACAGCAGTGATCCCGGCGCGTCCGACGTGTGACTTGCCAACATTGAAAGGGAGAAGGGACAATGCGTACCTTCCTTCTCCCTGATCCATGACGGCCATCTTTTTTTGTATTTTTTTAAATTTCCAGTAAGTCGACTTGTCCTAGTCTGTATGTTTGCACCCAGATGTATTCGGGTTTACGGTGCGATAGGAGCAAATAAATAAATAATGTTGAGAAACGGTGTACGTGTCCTTTCTCAACATAAAAAAAACCACTTAGTATCCCGGTACAATAACGTTCTGGGATACTAATAGCAATATTATCCTCGCCGGGGGTGGCGCATTACAGGGCCTGATAATGCCCTGGGCTATCTGTAAAGCCCTTGCTTTGTGCAGGCTTCTAACTGGTCCGAGGCATATCTGGCTCGGTAATGCCCCCACTGCTCGGGTAATATTGCTTAAGTATTTAGATAACATGTCTTCAAAAGTTAAACATTTTAACTGCAAACTTGGTTGAACTTTAACTGCAAACAGGTTTAACATGAGTATCCATTAGGTGTAACATACAAGTTAACGGTTTTTATAATAGTAAAACAAGTGAAAGCAGATTACCATGTTTTAGCCGTCTCTTTTGTGTGTTAAATATCATGTTGCAGCAAGAGAGGCAGAGTCTCGTTTGGAAATTTCATTGTTATTTCCTTTCCTGCTTTTAAAGACATAATGTTCAGAAGGCAGTCAATACTCCTAAAAAGCTGCACTCTAAACATTCTGATTGGCTGAGAGGATGTCAATAACAATATCCATGTGCAAATGCAACTTAATGAATGCTCATACTCCAAACACACAACTGTGTACTTTTCCTGAGTGGACAAGCCTCTACTATAGCACACTGGTTGCTCACTTATGTTCATGCAGCGCAACACAACAGTACGCCAATTCCTGAGTAAACACAATCACATCTATGAATGAATATGCATGCACTTATGACAGGCACTTTAAGCAGAGGGCACTTAAGAGTGGTGCAAGGGGCCACTGAGACTGCTACCATCCAAAATATAAACAGTTCTTCAGTCAATCTGCGGGGCCTTTAATATTTGGGCCCCTCAGCGCTGCACAGACATAGTGGCGTCGGTTACACCCATGGTGAATAACTGGTAATACAACATGTGTTGATTGTATTAGGGTGACCAGATGTAAAAAAAAAAATAAGGGACCGGCCATAGAAATAGAAGTAGAACTACAGTAAACACAAATAGGACTCCAATAAAACTGTAGTCCTACTTCCATGTCTCTGGCCTGTTGCGGGGGCGGTGGATGTGCTCACAGACACACTCTTCTCACTTGAGGAGAGCCGGCAGGGAGGGTTAAGGGTGGGAAATGGGGGTGCGAAAAGCATTCATACTCCAACACCGGGCCGGATTTTAGGATTTTGGAATGGGTTCCCACAAAATCAGGACCTTCGCCAAGCCCGGGACAGGGTTTATAAAATTAAAAAAACTCCCGGGACCCTGGGACAGAGGGCGATTTCCCGGGACTGTTCCGGGAAAACCAGGACGTCTGGTCACCCTAATTGTATACATACAGCTGGTCGTCAATGCATGGAACAAAGATGGCAACGTAAGACTCCTCTCTTTCACAGCAACGAGCTCCCTATTTCCACGCGGGGTGATCGAGGGGTGTGAAGTAGGGACTCATTCCATGGTCAAAGGGCACACCAATAAGCGGCAGAGATCAACTTCCGGATTCCCACATCTTGACAGCACTTTGTAGGGATTGAGCCAAACCTTACTTAATAGACACGTGAAGCTGGTGTCCTTCCCTCGGGGCCTGTGTACTTCCTCCTGCGTGTGCCTTCCGCAGCTTCCAAAGCCAGGCCAATACAAAGGGGCGCCCATCACATGGGAATGCGCGCCCGCCGCAGGTCTAAGGAGAAGCGGCTTCTATAGACAGAGAGACAAATACACTTCCATGCTTGGCTGCACAGGTGACTGAGTCAAGAGGTCTCGCTGTGTGACTAAAGATGGACAAAACATCATTAAAGCACGTTTCTTTTTAGTGGGTTATTTGTCCACTACTCCAGGGTCTGTGAAAAGTACAACTGGAGTTTCATTTAACACAATCCCAACAGCGGACATTTTTTAAATGATGCACCTTTTTGTGATGTCATTTTTAATCTGCAAGCAGTGCTGCATGTCTTTGAAAGTGACCATGTGCGTATATTGTACACAGTAATGTGGTCATCCCTATTGGGACACACTAAATGCCTATTTTTTAAATATAATTATTTATTTTATTTCGGCGCATACATGAAAAGCATGTGAACTCATCCACGATGTTTTTCTATACATTAATAGAGTTATAATACTAGTTATTTTACTTCTCGTCTTTGCATAAATAGGGATATATTAATGCATCGCTAGAGCCAAATCTCCTCTTATCACACTTAAGTCCCACGTTTCTTTCAGAGTTCATGTACAGTAGTCATTACTTCCATATATCTTACCTACTTTAGAAACATTCTTCACAATATTACACCGTTTCAAACTCAAACCAGGCATCTGCAACCTATGGCTCCCCCACAATTTTTGGGACCGCAACTCCCATGATCCCTTGCCATATGCCGGCTTGGGCTGATGGGAATTGCAGTCCACAATATCTGGAAAGTCAAAGGTTGCAGATCCCTGCTTTAGACAGATAACCCTACAAAGCAGGTCTCTAAAACGTCTTATGTCCAAATTTACTCCAATGGAGAGTTTATTCAGCAATAAAGGGAGATGTGATTAATCCAATGGAGTCATCACAGATTCTCCGGTGGGAACCTCCTCCCATGTGGCTAGGTGATGGCAGCCACTACCTGATCCTGACCCTGGGGGTGGCTATATGAGGGAGGATAACATGAGAGGAGACAACTTCTGGGGAGATATCATGACTTCTTTGGGTGAGACACAGTATGTCACTCCCCCTTTCCCATAAGGAAGACACTTTGACACCCAAGACATTAATGGCTATTGTCAGCTAACGGTTCCACCTTGTAGAGCAAGTCAATCAACTTCTTCTCTACAGTACTCTGGTCAGGCACCCACCTTTGACCCAAACACCGACAACTCACACACAACACATTTTGTTTCTGATGTGCCTTTATGTGAAATTTCTGAAAAAATCCATCTAAGATTTAAAAGTACAATGACATCAATGGACTTCAACTCCCATAACCACCCAGTTACTGAAACGAGGAGGATGAGGGAGTTTACGCAAAGTGACAGGAGTTTGAAGTACAACATGCAGGCTAGTTGTTTTTCCAAGTCTTCCGTGCGCGGGACATTTGAAGATGGCAACCGCACTATTGAATCACGCAGTGGAGGAGAAGACGTTGAATCACGCGCTGAGGCTCATGAACGTGAGGCACACAGACAGGTGTGGTGGAAGGGAGAAGGCCACCAGGACAGGAGGAGAAATGCTGTGTGTGAGTAAGGAAGGCTGTGGAGAAGCTGGGAGCCACCTAGGAGCGCCTGGATGTTGGGCCACTCAAAGAGAGATTGTTCTCCAGTACAGGTGGAAAAAAAGAAAGATGGCGCGTGACCGCAGAGTTGTGCAGGATGCTGGAAGAAGGTCTGTATACTCCAAAGTGGAAAGTGGGTGAAGGAACCACACTGCTGAAGCACAAGCAGGATCAGAGATGCTGGAAGAAACCAGTGAGTCTGCCCAAAGCAGCTGGGGACCCGGGGCATTCTGAAAAGCACAGCAACAAATGTTTGAATGGTACAAAATTGCTGATGCAGAAAATATCAGAAGTTTGTTTGAATGCAGTCAATGCAAAGTACAAATTCAACACCATATAAGAGCAATGTTTGAATGCAGACAACGCAAATTGCAAAGGCAAACCCTAATCAAGTACACATGCATGAGATGCCAGTGTGGGGGAAACATTTGAGCAAATGTTACCATAGACAGATATACCATACGCCTCATGGTATATGCTATTGTTGTATAGCCAATGAACTGTGAAACAGCAGGTGAGTACACGAGGCAGCTGAAATACTGAATACACAAACACCAATAACAGCCCAAACCTCCCCCCTGCAAGGAAAATACTCAGATAACGCAGGAAGGACATATGGAGCTATTCGGGCATAACACGTTGGGACTCATACTGCAGGAGGGAAAAATAAGCAAAAGATGTGAAAAGGAAAGAGCACACATCTGTTACCCTTAGATGCCTGCATTATGATATGGACAGGGTAGCTACCCACCCTCTAGGGCCCTAAGGAAGGCCATTTGGTCATGTTATGATATTATATGATTGGTTATGTATAATGCGCTAAATACCCAGAGGTTTCTGAGCTCGTCCCTGGGATCGATCCTGTGTTGCTCTGCGTCGTCTTGCTTCCAAGGCGAGCGTGTTGCCCCCGAGCTATCCTCCCGAGACAAGGCACCTCTAATGCTTGGGAGGGGCACCAAGTCCATCATTTCAATATTGTTCTCTCTTTGGAAGCCTGGACGTGTCGGAGCAGGTCTGCTTAGTGCTTCTCTCTGTTGCCGATATGGATGGTTCCATCCAGGCACTTTCATCCAGTGAGTATCGTTGAAAGGCTTCATTGGCGGGGATAGGTTCAAATCAGGACACATTGACCGGCTCTTCGGTCACCTGGAAGTTGGGTCTGTTTCAGGTGTGTGTGAAGCAGCATGCCTCTCCATCAGGGGCTCAGATGCAGCTTGATGTCTCAAACCTGTCTTGTATGCATTGGGATAAGTTCGGAGTGACAGCAGTTCCAGAGAGAATGCCCCTCAACTTTGAAGAGTGCGGGGATCTGTAACAGGAGCACTGCTTAGCTGGAGTGCTTGGTTCCAATTCCTATTCAAGGAGAACTATGAACGGTCACCAACAAGCACACTCGGCCCCATAATGAGTATGGAGGTGACAAATCCCCGGATGTCGTCACTTCTCCCCTAGGGGGAGCGCCTTCCCAGAGGCCAGGGAGGTGAGGCCAATACCCATTAGTCTGAGGTGGTACTCAGCGGGTGGATCTCCTTGGGAGGAAAGCTTCCTATGGGATTAGTGAGGACACTCACCAACCCCCCTGCAACACCATGCCTAGTGTTCCTATCTGTTTCCTTGACACCGTTCATTTAAGAAGTACTGGGACGAGGAAGAGCGTGTGCTCCTTAGGGGACCTATACCCCTTATGTACTGAGATGAGGGAGAGACCACTGACTCACTGGGAGTCCTCAAGATCAGTACTGGGATGAGGAAGATTTGCAGAAGCATAAAGAGCGCCACATAAACCACGCTGAGCTGTCTAGTCTTTACAGACTTCCTATTGGCCGATGTATAACTAAAATAGTAGAGGGAAAATTCAAACACAGAGAGGGAGATCCTCCCTGGAGGAACTGGGAGATTTGAATCCCATACGAAGAAGGAAGAAGTTGCAGAGGACAGGAAAGATCCCTTCTGCAGAAGCGTCCTCGGAAGGTCCACCGTGGTCAGGCTGGAGCAGAAGACTGGAGTCAGAAGCAACCGGCCAGGTGAGAAGGCTGGAGCAAGAGAACTACCAGGGCCGCACAGCCCAACAGCAGGGAGCTGTTGTGGACCCACCACAGTCTCGGGAATGATCGGAAGAAGCCAGAGAGCAGCAGGAAGCCACTGCAGAGTCGCCGCCATCCCTGGTATGACCAGAAGAGGCCATAGAATAACATGGAACCACTGCAGACTCACGGCACTCCCTGGAATGATCCAAAGATGCCAGAGAGGGGTGCTGAAGCCCACAGACAACTGAGAGACACTGGAAAGTGTCCAGAAGAGGGTGGGAAGAACGGAAGGGTTGTGGGGGGCACAAAATGCAGATAAACCACTTAACACAATACTGTAATGCTCACCAACTGAAAACCTGCATCTAGTGTCATCTTCTTGGTAGCAGTACCTGGGAGGATAGTACACCGCGGCTGCCAGGTTCCCAAGGAGGGGGAACTACGGGTCTGGGACCCAGGAGGAAGAAACCAATACCAAAGAGGCCTGGGACCTGTGAGAAAGAAACCAATACAAAGGGGTCTGGGACCCGAGAGAAAGAAACAAATACCAAAGGGGTCTGGGACCCAAGAGATAGAAACGAATACCAAAGGTTGCCAGGATCAAAGAGAAAGAAACCAATACCAAAGGGTTCTGGGACCTGAGAGAAAGAAACCAATACAAAGGGGTCTGGGACCCGAGAGAAAGAAACAAATACCAAAGGGGTCTGGGACCCAAGAGATAGAAACCAATACCAAAGAGTTCCGGGACCCAAGAGAAAGAAACCAATACCAAAGGGTTCCAGGACCGAAAAGAAAGAAACCAATACCAAAGGGTTCCAGGACCGAAGAGAAAGAAACCAATACCAAAGGGTTCTGGAACCCGAGAGAAAGATCCAATACCAAACAGGTTTGGGACACAAGAGAAAGAAACCAATACAAAGGGGTCTGGGATCCAAGTGAAAGAAACCAATACCGAAGGGTTCTGGGACTGAACAGAAAGAAACCAAAAACAAAAGGTTACGGGACCCAAGAGAAAGACACCAATACCAAATGTGTTCTAGGACCGAAGAGAAAGAAAAAAATACCAAAGGGTTCTGGCACAGAGAGAAAAAAGATGATACCAAAGGAGTGTGTGACCCGAGAGAAGGAAACCAATACCAAAGCGGTCTGGGACCCGAGAAAAAGAAACCAATACAAGTGGGTCTGGGATTCAACAGAAATATTACCTGGCAGAATATTGAATCGGATATACTTATTGAATGGTGAGAAGAGATAAGAAGGGTCTGAGACCCACATCCAACAATAAACTGCCTCCCAAAATCGTCGTCATCGTCACAGTACCTGGCAGGTTAGTGAACTAGATGGGCTGTGAACACGGTGCACACTGTGAGTACTGCGAGAAAGACCAGGGGAAGGGAGACATCCCCCCTGGTGTAGATGAATATTGGGAAAGAGGCCAGGAGAAAGGGAGCCATTCTCTTTGTACTGTAGGAGCTTGAGAAAGACCAGGGGACGGGAGACACCCCCCACCCCCCGGTGTAGATGAATATTGGGAAAGAGGCCAGGAGAAAGGGAGCCATTCTCTTTGTACTGTAGGAGCTTGAGAAAGACCAGGGGATGGGAGACACCCCCCATGGTGTAGATGAATATTGGGAAAGAGGCCAGGAGAAAGGGAGCCATTCTCTTGGCACTGTAGGAGCTTGAGAAAGACCAGGGGACGGGAGACACCCCCCCCTGGTGTAGATGAATATTGGGAAAGAGGCCAGGAGAAAGGGAGCCATTCTCTTGGCACTGTAGGAGCTTGAGAAAGACCAGGTGAAGGGAGAAATCCCCCCTGGGGTAGATGAATATTGGGAAAGAGGCCAGGAGAAAGGGAGCCATTCTCTTTGTACTGTAGGAGCTTGAGAAAGACCAGGGGACGGGAGACACCCCCCTGGTGTAGATGAATATTGGGAAAGAGGCCAGGAGAAAGGGAGCCATTCTCTTTGTACTGTAGGAGCTTGAGAAAGACCAGGGGACGGGAGACACCCCCCCTGGTGTAGATGAATATTGGGAAAGAGGCCAGGAGAAAGGGAGCCATTCTCTTTGAACTGTAGGAGCTTGAGAAAGACCAGGGGACGGGAGACACCCCCCCTGGCGTAGATGAATATTGGGAAAGAGGCCAGGAGAAAGGGGGCCATTCTCTTTGTACTGTAGGAGCTTGAGAAAGACCAGGGGACGGGAGACACCCCCCATAGTGTAGATGAATATTGTGAAAGAGGCCCGGAGAAATGGAGCCATTCTCTTTGTACTGTAGGAGCTTGAGAAAGACCAGGGGACGGAGACACCCACCCTGGTGTAGATGAATATTGGGAAAGAGGCCAGGAGAAAGGGAGCCATTCTCTTTGTACTGTAGGAGCTTGAGAAAGACCAGGGGACGGGAGACACCCCCCCTGGTGTAGATGAATATTGGGAAAGAGGCCAGGAGAAAGGGAGCCATTCTCTTGGCACTGTAGGAGCTTGAGAAAGACCATGGGACGGGAGACATCCCCCTTGGTGTAGATGAATATTGGGAAAGAGGCCAGGAGAAAAGGGAGCCATTCTCTTGGCACTGTAGGAGCTTGAGAAAGACCAGCTGAAGGGAGACATCCCCCTGGTGCAGATTAATATTGGGAAAGAGGCCAGACCAGGGGACGGGAGACATCCCCCCCTGGTGTAGATGAATATTGGGAAAGAGGCCAGGAAAAAGGGAGCCATTCTCTTGGCACTGTAGGAGCTTGAGAAAGACCAGGGGACGGGAGCCATTCTCTTGGCACTGTAGGAGCTTGAGAAGGACCAGGGGACGGGAGACATCCCCCCTGGTGTAGATGAATATTGGGAAAGAGGCCAGGAGAAAGGGAGCCATTCTCTTGGCACTGTAGGAGATTGATAAAGACCAGGTGAAGGGAGACATCCCCCCTGGTGTAGATTAATATTGGCAAAGAGGCCAGGAGAAAGGGAGCCATTCTCTTAGCACTGTAGGAGCTTGAGAAAGACCAGGTGAGGGAGACATCCCCCCTGGTGTAGATTAATATTGGCAAAGAGGCCAGGAGAAAGGAAGCCATTCTCTTAGCACTGTAGGAGCTTGAGAAAGACCAGGGGAAAGGAGACATCCCCCCTGGTGTAGATTAATATTGGCAAAGAGGCCAGGAGAAAGGGAGCCATTCTCTTAGCACTGTAGGAGCTTGAGAAAGACCAGGGGATGGGAGACACCCCCTTGGTGTAGATGAATATTGGGAAAGAGGCCAGGAGAAAGGGAGCCATTCTCTTGGCACTGTAGGAGCTTGAGAAAGACCAGGAGACGGGAGACATCCCCCCTGGTGTAGATGAATATTGGGAAAGAGGCCAGGAGAAACGGAGCCAGTCTCTTGGCACTGTAGGAGCTTGAGAAAGACCAGGAGACGGGAGACATCCCCCCTGGTGTAGATGAATATTGGGAAAGAGGCCAGGAGAAAGGGAGCCATTCTCATTGCACTGTAGGAGCTTAAGAAAGACCAGGAGACGGGAGACTTCCCCCCTGGTGTAGATGAATATTGGGAAAGAGGCCAGGAGAAAGGGAGCCATTCTCTTGGCACTGGAGGAGCTTGAGAAAGACCAGGGGACGGGAGACATCCCCCCTGGTGTAGATGAATATTGGGAAAGAGGCCAGGAGAAAGGGAGCCATTCTCGTTGTACTGTAGGAGCTTGAGAAAGACCATGGGACGGGAGACATCCCCCCTGGTTTAGATGAATATTGGGAAAGAGGCCAGGAGAAAGGGAGCCATTCTCTTGGCACTGTAGGAGCTTTAGAAAGACCAGCTGAAGGGAGACATCCCCCTGGTGCAGATTAATATTGGGAAAGAGGCCAGACCAGGGGACGGGAGACATCCCCCCCTGGTGTAGATGAATATTGGGAAAGAGGCCAGGAAAAAGGGAGCCATTCTCTTGGCACTGTAGGAGCTTGAGAAAGACCAGGGGACGGGAGCCATTCTCTTGGCACTGTAGGAGCTTGAGAAAGACCAGGGGACGGGAGACATCCCCCCTGGTGTAGATGAATATTGGGAAAGAGGCCAGGAGAAAGGGAGCCATTCTCTTGGCACTGTAGGAGATTGATAAAGACCAGGTGAAGGGAGACATCCCCCCTGGTGTAGATTAATATTGGCAAAGAGGCCAGGAGAAAGGAAGCCATTCTCTTAGCACTGTAGGAGCTTGAGAAAGACCACCAGGGGAAAGGAGACATCCCCCCTGGTGTAGATTAATATTGGCAAAGAGGCCAGGAGAAAGGGAGCCATTCTCTTAGCACTGTAGGAGCTTGAGAAAGACCAGGGGATGGGAGACACCCCCTTGGTGTAGATGAATATTGGGAAAGAGGCCAGGAGAAAGGGAGCCATTCTCTTGGCACTGTAGGAGCTTGAGAAAGACCAGGAGACGGGAGACATCCCCCCTGGTGTAGATGAATATTGGGAAAGAGGACAGGAGAAAGGGAGCCAGTCTCTTGGCACTGTAGGAGCTTGAGAAAGACTAGGAGACGGGAGACATCCCCCCTGGTGTAGATGAATATTGGGAAAGAGGCCAGGAGAAAGGGAGCCATTCTCTTTGCACTGTAGGAGCTTAAGAAAGACCAGGAGACGGGAGACTTCCCCCCTGGTGTAGATGAATATTGGGAAAGAGGCCAGGAGAAAGGGAGCCATTCTCTTGGCACTGTAGGAGCTTGAGAAAGACCAGGGGACGGGAGACATCCCCCTTGGTGTAGATGAATATTGGGAAAGAGGCCAGGAGAAAGGGAGCCATTCTCTTAGCACTGTAGGAGCTTGCGAAAGACCAGGAGACGGGAGACATCCCCCCCTAGTGTAGATGAATATTGGGAAAGAGGCCAGGAGAAAGGGAGCCACTCTCTTGGCACTGTAGGAGCTTGAGAAAGACCAGGAGACGGGAGACATCCCCCCTGGTGTAGATGAATATTGGGAAAGAGGCCAGGAGAAAGGGCGCCATTCTCTTAGCATTGTAGGAGCTTGAGAAAGACCAGGGGACGGGAGACATCCCCCCTGGTGTAGATGAATATTGGGAAAGAGGCCAGGAGAAAGTGAGCCATTCTCTTGACACTGTAGGAACTTGAGAAAGACCAGGGGAAGGGAGACATCCCCCCTGGTGTAGATGAATATTGGGAAGGAGGCCAAGAGGAGGGAGTCGCTCTCTTGGCACTGTAGGATCTTGAGAAAGACCAGGGGACGGGAGACATCCCCCCTGGTGTAGATGAATATTGGGAAAGAGGCCAGGAGAAAGGGAGCCATTCTCTTGGCACTGTAGGAGCTTGAGAAAGACCAGGAGACGGGAGACATCCCCCCTGGTGTAGATGAATATTGGGAAAGAGGCCAGGAGAAAGGGAGCCATTCTCTTGGCACTGTAGGAGCTTGAGAAAGACCAGGAGACGGGAGACACGCCCCCTGGTGTAGATGAATATTGGGAAAGAGGCCAGGAGAAAGGGAGCCATTCTCTTGGCACTGTAGGAGCTTGAGAAAGACCAGGGGACGGGAGACATCCCCCCTGGTGTAGATGAATATTGGGAAAGAGGCCAGGAGAAAGGCAGCCATTCTCTTTGTACTGTAGGAGCTTGAGAAAGACCAGGAGACGGGAGACATCCCCCCCTAGTGTAGATGAATATTGGGAAAGAGGCCAGGAGAAAGGGAGCCACTCTCCTGGCACTGTAGGAGCTTGAGAAAGACCAGGAGACGGGAGACATCCCCCCCTGGTGTAGATGAATATTGGGAAAGAGGCCAGGAGAAAGGGAGCCATTCTCTTAGCGTTGTAGGAGCTTGAGAAAGACCAGGGGACGGGAGACATCCCCCCTGGTGTAGATGAATATTGGGAAAGAGGCCAAGAGGAGGGAGTCGCTCTCTTGGCACTGTAGGAGCTTGAGAAAGACCAGGGGACGGGAGACATCCCCCCTGGTGCAGATGAATATTGGGAAAGAGGCCAGGAGAAAGGGAGCCATTCTCTTGGCACTGTAGGAGCTTGAGAAAGACCAGGGGACGGGAGACATCCCCCCTGGTGTAGATGAATATTGGGAAAGAGGCCAGGAGAAAGGGAGCCATTCTCTTGGCACTGTAGGAGCTTGAGAAAGACCAGGGGACGGGAGACACCCCCCCCCCTGGTGTAGATGAATATTGGGAAAGAGGCCAGGAGAAAGGGAGACATTCTCTGGGCACTGTAGGAGCTTGAGAAAGACCAGGTGAAGGGAGAAATCCCCCCTGGGGTAGATGAATATTCGGAAAGAGGCCAGGAGAAAGGGAGCCATTCTCTTAGCACTGTAGGAGCTTGAGAAAGACCAGGGGACGGGAGACACCCCCCTGGTGTAGATGAATATTGGGAAAGAGGCCAGGAGAAAGGGAGCCATTCTCATTGTACTGTAGGAGCTTGAGAAAGACCAGGGGACGGGAGACACCCCCCTGGTGTAGATGAATATTGGGAAAGAGGCCAGGAGAAAGGGAGCCATTCTCTTTGTACTGTAGGAGCTTGAGAAAGACCAGGGGACGGGAGACACCCCCCCTGGTGTAGATGAATATTGGGAAAGAGGCCAGGAGAAAGGGAGCCATTCTCTTTGAACTGTAGGAGCTTGAGAAAGACCAGGGGACGGGAGACACCCCCCCTGGCGTAGATGAATATTGGGAAAGAGGCCAGGAGAAAGGGGGCCATTCTCTTTGTACTGTAGGAGCTTGAGAAAGACCAGGGGACGGGAGACACCCCCCATGGTGTAGATGAATATTGTGAAAGAGGCCCGGAGAAATGGAGCCATTTTCTTTGTACTGTAGGAGCTTGAGAAAGACCAGGGGACGGGAGACACCTACCCTGGTGTAGATGAATATTGGGAAAGAGGACAGGAGAAAGGGAGCCATTCTCTTTGTACTGTAGGAGCTTGAGAAAGACCAGGGGACGGGAGACACCCCCCCTGGTGTAGATGAATATTGGGAAAGAGGCCAGGAGAAAGGGAGCCATTCTCTTGGCACTGTAGGAGCTTGAGAAAGACCATGGGACGGGAGACATCCCCCCTGGTGTAGATGAATATTGGGAAAGAGGCCAGGAGAAAGGGAGCCATTCTCTTGGCACTGTAGGAGCTTGAGAAAGACCAGCTGAAGGGAGACATCCCCCTGGTTCAGATTAATATTGGGAAAGAGGCCAGACCAGGGGACGGGAGACATCCCCCCCTGGTGTAGATGAATATTGGGAAAGAGGCCAGGAAAAAGGGAGCCATTCTCTTGGCACTGTAGGAGCTTGAGAAAGACCAGGGGACGGGAGCCATTCTCTTGGCACTGTAGGAGCTTGAGAAAGACCAGGGGACGGGAGACACCCCCCCGGTGTAGATGAATATTGGGAAAGAGGCCAGGAGAAAGGGAGCCATTCTCTTGGCACTGTAGGAGCTTGAGAAAGACCAGGGGACGGGAGACACCCCCCCTGGTGTAGATGAATATTGGGAAAGAGGCCAAGAGGAGGGAGTTGCTCTCTTGGCACTGTAGGAGCTTGAGAAAGCCAAGGGGATGGGAGACATCCCCCCTGGTGCAGATGAATATTGGGAAAGAGGCCAGGAGAAAGGGAGCCGTTTTCTTGGCACTGTAGGAGCTTGAGAAAGACCAGGGGACGGGAGACATCCTCCCTGGTGTAGATGAATATTGAGAAAGAGGCCAGGAGAAAGGGAGCCATTCTCTTAGCACTGTAGGAGCTTGAGAAAGACCAGGGGACGGGAGACATTCCCCTGGTGCAGATGAATATTGGAAAGAGGCCAGGAGAAAGGGAGCCATTCTCTTGGCACTGTAGGAGCTTGAGAAAGACCAGGGGATGGGAGACACCCCCCTGGTGTAGATGAATATTGGGAAAGAGGCCAAGAGGAGGGAGTTGCTCTCTTGGCACTGTAGGAGCTTGAGAAAGCCAAGGGGATGGGAGACATCCCCCCTGGTGCAGATGAATATTGGGAAAGAGGCCAGGAGAAAGGGAGCCGTTTTCTTGGCACTGTAGGAGCTTGAGAAAGACCAGGGGACGGGAGACATATCCCCCCCCCTTGGTGTATATGAATATTGGGAAAGAGGCCAAGAGGAGGGGGTCGCTCTCTTGGCACTGTGAAGAATCTGATGAAGAGCAGGAGGGCACATGTCCTGGCATTGGGAAAAGCACTGAGAAATCTGAGAAAGGTCAGGTGGAAGGAGTTCTCCTCCTTACATTGTGAAGATATGAGACTTTGTTCTTTGTGCCTTGCTGGAACCCCCATCCAAGGAACCTTTTGAGACCTCAGATTGCACCATTTGGGAAGAACATTTCACTTGCATCACCCACAGGTGAACTTTGGGCTGTCGTCCAGAAAAGGGGAGCCACTCTTCTCGACCACAAAGACCACCCCTCGTTACGATATGGCATTTATGGCATTTACTTAGTTGAGTTTATAGTGCAAGGGTTGGAAATAGGTTTTGGACACAGGACAGTGGACTCTTTGCTGTAGACTGACATCCTGAAAGATTCCTTTTTATTAGTTGAGGCAGGGAAACCCCTCTTAGAGCTAGGGTCAGGTAGGGTTTTCTCTTTTAGCTCCTCACTAATAAAAGTCTGCAGCCGAAAGCTATGCCACCTGTCGCCAGTCTCTTTCTTCTACACCCTCAAAGGAGAGATGGGGAAAATAGCAGGAAATTGCAGCAACGGAATTACCGCCACTTACCTGCATGAGTGTGCTACGAGTTTGGAGGTGAAATGGAGGATTTAAATCCAGTACATAGCTGGTGGTAAATTCTTCACTTCAACTCCTAAAATCTGTGAATTGCCAGCCTCAGATTAGGGAACCCAGTCGATCCAAAATAATTATGATGGAATTTTAAGGGCTGCATAAATGCAGGTTAAAACACAACCTTACCACTGCGGTAATCCAATGACGAACCCTCAGGACTGAATGGCATTAACGAAATACGAGTTTGGCTCTAACTCCATGAAATTACTGCTGAATTCCAACCAAACTCGTAAGGAACCCTCCACGCCGGGCCCTTAGGAGGCCTATGCAGAGGGCCCATGGTGCAGGCACACTTCAAGTGCTTCCAGCTGGAGTTCATTATGTTCCCCCGGGTCAGTAAGAGGAACGTCTCCCTCCATTACCATATGTACTTCTTCACTGCTATGGAAGGGGACTTTCAGCTGTCAACAACTCCAACAGGAACCCACTGAGAAGGGGTTTAACCCACTATTTGCAGCCAAATGCTAGCAGGAAATTGGTGCCGTGCAAGTCCTACGCAAGGATCCACGAAGGATGACTTCCTAAGTGCCCACCCGCTTTACAACAGCTGCCAGAAGCATTGGCTCCCAGTGAAGTCACAGCAGGGCAGGCCGAAACATGCAGCGAACATTGAAGATGGAGCCGATCACTTCCTGGTTAGTACCCCCTGGCTGCCACAGCTCTGCCCAGGGTCTGCTTCCTGGAGCACGAATATCCAGTGGGCCCAATTACCAAAAGTTTGGTACTGTTGCTGCAGGTAATAAGTGCAATTCTTCACTGATGTGCAATGAAGCCAATTATGGAAGGATATCGGGAGCAGCCTTGGAAGCAAGACGTCTCTGAGCAACACAGGTTCGATCCCAGGACTGCGCACTTAGAAACCTCTGGGTATTAAGCACGTAATAAACAACCAATCATAGAAAAAGAAGACCGATTACACCAGTGCTAATATAACTACTGGCAAAAAAATGTCCACCAGTGTTAATGCATTAGCCGAAAATGACACAGCCAGACCCTATGCAGCAAACAATGAACCCTAAAAATGGTGGCATATATCATCATAAACCAGGTCAGGGATAAGCTGTTCCTAGTCAGGTTGAAACTGCAACTAGCCGTCCTTGCCTGCAGGGAAGTGGCGAGGACCTCAGATGCACCAACCCTACCCCTGAAATTGATCTATGTTATGACCAACAGGTTTTTTATTTACTGCTATTGTTCATTTGTAATATGATATGATATGATAGGTTATTTATAACACGCTTAATACCCAGAGGTTTCTAAGCATGGACCCGGGGATCGAACCTGTGTTGCTCTGTGTCGTCTTGCTTTCAAGGCGGGCACGTTGCCCCTGAGCTATCCCTGCAGTATTTTTTGAACTCAAAATGTATTAAAATGTTCTGTACATTATAGCATTGGCAGCAATTACCACTGGCTGCATTTAGCGCAAGTGCTAATGTTATACCAGCAGCCGTAATATGCAATTTCAATATTGGCCAGAGAAATCCCAACATCTTAGTGGGGTGCTCATTTACTACTGGTGGTCCTTTTTCTGAACTAGGGCTCTTTACCCCATCGATCCCCCCTAAGTGATCCCCCCGCCTCCCCTTTGAAGCAGGCTCCACTAATCTGTTTATAATTTCAGCCCAACCTTTAGAAATGAGACTTCCCGGCTGTTCCAATGTGACCATCACCCTTGAAGCAGAACAGAGCGTTTCACGGGCGGGCTGGACATCACATGCATTCAGCTCAGGATTGGATTGTGTTTTTAGAAAATGCCCATTGTATCCAATCTTCCAATGCATGATAGAGAAGATTGTGTAACTTTAAAATCAATAAAATAGGAATTGGCTGTAACTTTATTTCTCACTCTACCAGCATAACCCTTCTTAAGCAGAATGTACTTTTATTCTTAGATTTTCCTCTCCAGAGAATTTAGACCACAACTCCCATCAACCTTAGCCAGCAGTGTCAATGATAAGGGATCATGGGAGTCGAAGTCCAAAACTTCTGGAGAGCCACAGGTTGCAGACGTCTGCCCAAAGCTAAGCCTTAGCTTTCAGCTATGCAAGCAGTTCTCATGGCCAAATAGACACTCAGTGATCTCTTGAAGAAACTTCCTGCGGCTTCCGGCAGGGAATAACTGATCCTGCTTTACGTTTTAGATCCTTCAGGCAACTGGCTCCTGGAGCAGGATGGGCGGCAAGAGAAGATTAAGGAGGAACGGTCTGGAGTGGTTTCCCCTCTGGAATTGCACAGAATCTGTGGGTTTGGCCAACAGATGACTTGTCCTGTACATTGGAACAGAAGAAGGGTCGTTATTGGGAAATGTGCTTGTCTCCTAAATGCACAAGAAGCCATATGACAGATGTACACCCAGGCTTTCCAAAGCCATGTGATGTAGGTGAAACAAAGCAATGCAAATTGGTTCTGTATGTGCTCAATTTTCAGAGGATGAGAGGAGACTTTGGAAATGACGCAATCAATCTACGCGGATGCATTAAGGGAGCATTTTGTAAAGAAGTGACTGGTGTGTCCTGTTGAGGCTTTAGTGAGCAATGTCTTTTGAGGTTAGCTTGTTTTACTCCGATAACAAAATATTCCAGGCTTACTAGTTCTGCTGTCACGGATATTGCTGAAGGTGAAATCATTTGAACGTATGCCTAAGCCTTTGGCCTTAGGCATTGTCTAGGGATTAAACCTGGGCTAACCAGTTGTTGTTTGCAAAATACAGCTAGAAAGTTTACAACTCGACCAAGGGGTTGGGCAAATATTGAAGCAATTAATAAATACATCTAGTTTTCCTTTGTTGCTTTTTTAACATAGTCGATTGAAGTCACTAAAATCAATCCAGCAATTTAGTATTTGATGGGATAATATCATTTCATCATGTTGATGTAGTTTGTAATGAATGTGGATTGACACTTAAAACAGTAGCGGATACATGTTTTGCACTCATACGCTTCCTCAAGGGTCACAATCATTGCTCAGTTGCATTTCACATTAGTTGCATGACGTAAACCCCATAGGGCTGGTTCTTCAATCTTTTGTTGGAGTGTACCCAGTATGTCTGGAACCATAATATGATGCTATCGTAAGTCTTAAGGAAAACCTATTTTTTCATGGTCTTAATTCACCTAATGCACATTTGTCAAGATGTATTTCAGGACTAATTATTTTGGCTTGTTTCGGCAAAAGTGAGGCTTGAAATAGCCTGAAGTTTGTGTATGTTGGAGAGAATCCCTCACTGCATCAGCATGCAGTTCCTGTAATAACCATGGACCTTGTGGCTGGAACAATTTTGACATATTAATCGACAATACTGAAATAGATTCCCTCTGCATCACATTTTGTAACACCGAAAGAGGTCTTGTCTTTTGGTTTGATCCCACCTCGCAGACGATCATTTGTGTGATCCGGTGTTTCAGAAAGCATCTGTCTTCTAAACCTTTCAATCTGGGATCATGGGGCCATCATCTTGTGAACCTAGCGTAAGGCAGGGGCTGGATATTGGGCTGTGGAGAGAGGGCTCAAGGAGCCAAAAACTCTTGATGTGAGTTTATCGGTGCAGTTTGGGCTCTTGAGCACCTCGGTAGTTCCGTTCCAGTGCCCTTCATTTCTATATGTGTTCTAGAAAGTGTTCTAGAAATCTCTTGCTCATGGTCTGCCTTCTCTTTGGGAACAACAACTATCCAATATGAAATGAGCGAGGATCCACGGTTGCTTTTGAGTGCATGTATGCCTTGTCTTCGAAAGACAATGAAGGAGTATATAAATGAGAATGGGTCTATTGTACTAATTAGTTCTTCTAATTAGTCAGCTCAGGCTTTGCTTTATTAAGAATTTCACTGGGTATCCTTTGCATTTACGCGACTTTATCCTGGAGTCTGCTACTATTTTCACGTCCAGTTCATATTTATTCGGATTACCAACAAGATGCATAAAACGCCCGAAGAGTGCCTAGTCGAACGATAAAAAATAAAGCATAGGTGAGATACACAAAAAGGTCTTGGAGCCCCTCTACCGAGAACGAACACGGACAAATAACCTGTTCTATGGGAGGGTGCCCACTTGGGAAGGTCTACAACCATGTTTTAGTTCACTGTACCTTTCACAGAGGGGAAATATCCATTTGCATATCAGTCTTTGTCCCGCCCACTTGGGCAGTCCAGCACCGAAATGCTATGGCAATTCCTCTCTGAACAAGAGTACCAACAGCAACCCCAGACACGTGTCTCGGCCTTGTTGGGCCTCATCAGTGAGGTGGAGATGCGCCTCTGTGCGCACAGTGAGCAGGGGGATTACCCTGGGAAACCCCATAATCCCTCTGCTGAGAATGAACACAGCCAAATAAATTGCTCTCTGGGAAGGTGCCCACTTGGGAGGGTCTGCAGCCATCTTTTTGCTCACTCGATAGAAAGAGGACAGTACCACGTGAGAATGGAACGCTAGTGATCATTTATGCTCTCCTTCTAATCAGCTTAGGTCTGATTCGCCGTGCTCTGTGCACATTATTTTTACGTGTAACCTGAAAATGCACCAGATCTGCCCTTGTTAAAAAATCCGCGTAGACGGCCCCTCGAAAGGTATTTAGAAAGAGGATTTTGCCATGAACCGTTAAACTGCGCCCCGAATACGACGACAGACCCCTCAAAATGACATCAATTCCCTGAATGCCGATTGGACGTCTGGGTAGTCCATGATGTCACTAGAATGGCATGATGCCATATGGAAAATTGGGGATACTACAGCTGGCAGTTGTAGGTGTTTAACGGGACCTGCCTAGAAGTTGTGGGGTTTAAGAAGTCATCGCTTAATAATGACACAGATCATAAATTACTTTCACGCAAGCAATGTGTGGAGAGCCATCATTACAACACAGCCTCGGAGGCGGTCTTCAAAGAGAGAATGAACTGAGTAGATTGGTGGTTGGGAGTCTTTTTTGCCCAGTGAACTGATTGTGCTTTTGGGTAAGGGGGCAAGTGAAGTGGGGGCAGGAGCTAAGGGAATTTGTGAGACACATGAACTAAATGAGATGGAGACAGAGGAGAGGGAGAAAGGAGGAATGAAATGTGCCATTGGGTGATTTCCAGCGGCCCCGCTCCCATTACTTCACCCACCCCCACACTCAGCACTTTGATTTTTTAATTCCTTCCTTATACCAAAATGTGCTAATATAAAACTGACTATTTGAAACGAGTTAACACCTAGCGGCACATTTTGTTTGAAGTGTACATTGAACGGAGGGGTCCACCTAAGTTTGCACTCCCATGCACTATGCAATTTTTTTTGTCATTAGCACTACGAATTTAAAAAAATGTACTAATAGAGGCGAAAACACCTTAATACACTTTTTTTTGCACCGCAAGGTTAAAAAAAGGGCAAATGTCGCCTGCCGGATCCACATGGCAGACAGCATTTACAATGGATCCATTTGGAATCAGTTAGTTTTCTACTAGCATGAACATGATATGCTGGTGGAAAACCATTCAGTTTTGGCAGGCGCAGCCATAAGGGACAGGCAGACATTGCAATAATATTCTGTGACCCTACTCTAGCTGCCAAAAGGTGTTAAAACAGGCGGGATACATTGATACCCGTCTTTAACATGTCTCTTCTGCTCCGGGGGAGTCGATCAGGAGCTCTCTAGACCAGGGTTGTCCAACTCCAGGCCACGAGGGCCGGAATCCTGACGGGTTTTCAGGATATCCCTCATGAATATTCATGGGAATAAATTAGCATGCATTTAGAATCATTGTATGCAAGGTGCGATGCAATTCTCCGTGAGGTTATCGGTCACAAGAGCCAACACAAAGTTGGGTGTTCAGCTGTGGTGTAATTGTCAATGCAAACGTTTGACATTTTCCCAAACAAATGTATCTCTAAATTGGCAATATTTTGACTTCAGACTCGCATTCCTACAGAGAGCTCTGTTTTTTTGCTTGATTTATAAAGGATAGGTATGTCTTTGCCCATTCAGTGCACGACACATACAAAATGAAATGGATAACTTTCAGGCCAAGATGGCACCCCAGAAAACGGAAGACCTGCCATTCTACACCGTACGCTTCACGCGAATTTCGATCAGTGGTAAAATATCCAAAATGCCTGAAAATATCTGCATTTAATGAATTAAGCCAGCTAGTGGTTTCTGATTCAAATCCTTACACATCTCCAGCGGGTTTCATGCCACTCAACGATCAGGACTGAAACACTCATTCAAATCAAGAAATGTGAGTGATTGAAGGTCCACTTGAAATAAACTATCAACCCCAATTACAAACTCATCTGGACGACCTTGCCAGGATTTGCTCCATTCCTCTGTATTTCGGATCCTCAGTCGTCGGCGGTGAGAATAGCCTTTTGAAAACCGTTGCCGATGTCTAACATCATAAATTGAAAAATGGACCACTGAATCAGTAATGGAATGGCCCAAATTGAAATCGAATGCGCCCTTAATGCCACTCAAACAACTTAATAACTAATTTCTAAGATGTAGGAAAATCATAGAAAATTGTTACAATTTCTTTCATGCAAAGCTGTCTGCCTTTCATGCTCTCCCCGGCCCCATTTCATGTGGCTTTCGCAAAGTAAACCGCATTTCAGAATGTGGTGGCCACTTGGAAATGTTTACGGCAGTCTTAGAATTTATAAAATATGATCATTGGCCTAATCTGATTTTGACGACGTATATTTTTGTACGTTCAGAATAAATCATTTAAATTAAAAAATAAGCTTACATTGAGAACAAGGTATTGAAACGTATGCCATCGCCCCACAGTAGATGCTGACGCACGCGCGTGCTCCAGGAAGGAATGGTAATGTCGAGAGGAGCGATCATTCCATGCTGATTGCCTTCACATGTCTGTCTAGACCATTGACTAGAAGAGCTGCAATATCAATGGGATTTTTTCAATGATAATAAACCTATACGTCCATATTCTGTTTATTTCCAGAACCGGCTTAAAATCCCACCATTGGAATAAAAAATTCTGTTTATTTTTGTAGACGTAGCTGGCCTAAGACGATTAAAAGCGGACCTGCAGGTCCAATAAACGGCAACCCAGGATTGATGAACTGTAGGTCAGTGACGGAAAAGTAACTCACGGCGCGATAAATGATTATTGGTAGGAGCAATATTCCCTCAAAGGATATGTTTGTTCATGTAACGAAATATTATGATTTTTTGTTTTTTTTAAACAATGTTGATCAGTTTTACTATTTGTGTGCTGGAAATGTGTACCTAGTTATTTATAGAGGTCGGTGCATGAGTAGGTAAATATAAAGGTAAGTACATGGATGGTTAGATGGATGGACGGAGAGTCCCTTGTTCCTTCCAATCAGGCGATATTATGGTGAATCTGATTCATTTGGTCTATCTTTCTGTAGAAAACACTTTGTACACACAGCATTGCCCTTTGTGCTTAAGCAAGGACTACAGTTGTTTCAAGGCAAACCTCAGCTAGCGGCTTGAGGCTTTGAGAGAGGAGGTCGGCGAGGGGACTTTTTGAAAGAAATACCTGCAGATAGATCTTTCGTGAGGGTAGCCTCATTTAACGTTGAAACTATACATGCTTTAAGAAATGGCTTTTGCAGCAAAACAAGGAGCTAATGTTGTTTTGCATCTCCCGGCTCCTCACAGCACAAATCACATGACCCGTGGTGAATGCAAGTGATCCCTGCTTTCTGATCTTTTCTGATCTGATCGATTGGGGGTCTAATAGTTTTATGATCGGTGACCTGGGATTGGCTGGTATTGTGGAATGCTGAGGGTTTCGGGATGGGGGTACATGGGCGCTATTACTTAGAGCCAGGATGGACAGGTCAGAGACTCGTGCCCTCCTTCTCATGGGATCACTTTTTTCGCTGAGAGCTCTCAACCCCCTCGTGGCCTTGCAGGGCACATTCCTTCTGGGACACGAATGTTGGCAACAAGAGACAATGAAGGGTCTATGAATGTTTGCATCTCTGGCCTTCCACACTGGTGCTCAAGCTACAACCTATTCCCGCCTGCATACTCTTATGTCTATGCATGTGTCTTGGGCCCGCGGTCCTGGCTGCAGCGCAAAGCTTGACCTCGATTCCAATATAGCTGCTACTATCGAAGATGGCGTTTAATTTCCCATGTACACTAAAGCAAAGATATACACACCCTCCCCGCACTATCGCTCCTGTCAATACCGCCCTGCCCCTGTATCCTCCCACAGTCCCTACTGTATGCTTCAGGGGCGTTGCTAGGGGGGGGCTAAGGGGGCTATAGCCCCTGATCTTTTGGTTGTAGCCCCGGATAGAATCTCAGGAGCTACAGCCAAAAGACTAGCTAGCCCCAGTCCCAACAATTCCGACATCAGCTTAGCCCCGGGTCTTTTCCAGACCTAGCAACTCCCCTGGTATGCTTGCAGGCCAACTGCCTCATCCGAAAGCGTTGGGGGGGTCTGGGATGATCGTATAACCTTCCCAACACCAATTTAGGGTGCTAAATCCCAGGGGATCTTCTGGGGTTTATTGCGGGGGGGCACTTAGGACTAACCATGAATTCTGGGGACAGTGCTGGAGATCACTGCACAGGTTCCAGTCACTTGCCGGCAGAAGACCCGCTCATGGCAGAGTACTGTGAGGTCTACGCCACTGGCTGCAGTTCTGGGGTGAGCAGAGGCAATGAATGAGAAGCCTAAAAGTCCCGGGCTGGTCCAGCCAAGATAGAGGGGTGCCCCAAGCGTCAAGAGAAAATAACTGATTGCTGAAAGATAAAGCTGAGGGGCATTGCCATTGTGATTGGTTATTTATAACACACGTAATACCCAAAAGTTTCTAAGCACGGACCTGGGGATCGAACCTGTGTTGCTCTGTGTTGTTTTGCTTCCAAAGCGAGCACATTGCCCCTGAGCTGTCCTCCCCGCCCCGGCATGACTAGGGTGATGGCAAAGCAGAAGGGATGGTTCAAAGGCCCAGTGTCTTTCTTTCAAAGAAGGTGCCCAGGTCAGGCCTTTGCAAGATATGAAGGCACCAATCATTTCAAGAATTAGAGGTGTAGACATAGAAGCATCCAATGGCCTAGGGGATGACGCAGATGGGGGAGGGGCATATTTTGAACAACCTATTAACATCCAAGTGGGGCATTAATATGGGACTCTTCCCGGAAGCAAATGCTGTCAAGTTATGTATACCCTTATGATGAATTGTAAAGCGTCTTTAAATTGAGAGGGGGCCTTATTCAGGGGCCCTTTAACAACCCACCCCCAAACAAGAATCATGGCATTATGCCAAGTCCTTTTCATGGACAGACACAAAAATGTTCACGCATGCGCTGGTTTTGGTGATTAGATCCGTGATCGCTGGTCGACCTGATATTCAGGGTTAAATCCCTCCTGCAAAGTGTCCCTTTGGCTTAGAGGAGCCGACGCGTAGCTCTGAAATGGGACACTTTGCAGGAGGGATTTAACCCTGAATATCAGGTCGACCAGCGATCGCGGATCTATTCATTACAGTAAACAGGAACAGGGTATTACTGACACATATTGGCCAGATTGAAAAAGGCACACGACGCGCCGAAACACGTGTCTCATAAGCGCAAAAACATGGACCAAAGCCAGCACACTTTTCGGAGTTCTTTAACATGGGTGAACATTTTAGCGCCTATTTTTGCTTTCCAAAGAGTGTGAATGTCCATCATTTTCATGCAAATGCGACACACCTTAACCTATGGACTAAATTAGGAACGCAGAGCTCTCCAAGTTGATATTCAACGACCCCACCACTTTTAAAAGTCCTTTTTAAGGACATTATGGAACCCAGCCTAAAAGCTTCACGCACCACAACCTTACTGTGCCTGGGACAAGAAACAAATTCCGTTGTAACCATCACCTCCTTTCTGGAAAAGGTATGAAAAGGTATTTTCCAGGCGGCTCGCTGCTCTAAACAAAAGAGTAATGCACCAGAAAACATTGCCAACAAATGCAAGTAGAATAAACTTTAAAACAAAATGATACAGCCGACATGGTTTTATCTTTCTAATTAATAGTGTAAACAATGCTGGATTTACTATGCATGACTTACTGTAAACAAACACACACTAATCAATAGGTAGATGTTTACTAGGAATAATCCCTTGATTAACTTTACAGACTTGCAATGACATAGACAAGATTCACAATAGCATCCTCAATCAGTTTCCATTTAAACATGTTGGGAAACAAAAGATTAGAGTCTTTGGTCATTCACACTATCACAAGTTCCAAGGATCAAAATGGCAAAGGAATCTAAAGGTTGCTCCCTTATTAGTCACTGGTCTTCATCTTAATATCTATGTTACTTCAAATTAAAATGCAGTTGAAAAGGGTGTTTATTACTCACATATGTCTATGGAATTCCCTCCCGGCCCCACCGCATCACCTTCACAGGTTAGCCCCTTTAAAGACTAAACCAAATGGGCTCACTCAGGGGAGGTCTCCAACCCGTCAGAGGTGCCTGTTTCAGGTCATGATAGGGGTGCATTGTAGGAGCTCGGAGGATCCCCCTGTACTGCGACAGAGATGCACGGTGAAGGTCAAGGGTGGTGCATGCATGCCAGGATAGAGGTGGCGAATAGCAGAATATTGGACATAAGAATGGTTTGGGGGGAGTGCGTGGTGTCATGTGCGCTCCAATATTCCTTTACGGGATTATGCCTAATTGGATCATGTTTCCAACTATTCGTATCCCTCTATCGCCTGCTGCAGTGGAAGAAAATCTTAACAGAACAACTGTCCTAGCGAACAGACAATACTGAGCACGACCGCCATTGGTTCTTTTTAAAATATACAGCCGGGCACCCCCAGGTCCCGGACAAAAATGCACCCTTGGTGCTCTGCTGCTAAACTCCCACATTAGTCAATTTTTGCCAATTACCTTAAGTAACGGAACAGCCCAGGAAAGGCTCGGAGTCTAACATGTATATTTTCCAACTCCTAACGGCTGCATCTAGCGCAGGGTGAGGCAACAGCAGGTGCAACAGAAACTAGCCAACCAGCTCCCAGGGCTTAAGCTAAGTTAAAGGGGGGGGGTCAGGCTGGCTAGAAAGCCCAACAATGACACAAAGCACACACGTTCTGTAGCTCTCTGGGATGATCGACAAAAGCAAGGTACTTCGGTCGGGGGATCCCTGTCGGGACCTAATCTTGACACATGCATGATGGCCGGGCGATGTTCTTTGCAAACTGAGGCTGCTGTCAGTGACCTCTCCCGCTCAGTTAGGAAAGTGGGCGTCTCTCTGCTTGTGAGCCGCCTACAGCCCATGTTTGAAAAAAGTCAATTCAACGCAGAAAGCAGGCTGAAAATGATCTTTTGGAGGGTCGCCTATAGTCATGCCAGAGGTCATGATGCATTCAAGACCTTTCAGCCATCATTCTTGAGTTTTGCAAAAGTCACCATAATTGAGACGGGTGTGCCCAGACGTGGGTATCGAGCTTTCCCTGCCAAAGTTTCAAGCTACACCTCACTGATGACACCCATTGAGGCCGAAACATGTTCATTGTGGCCTCATGAAGGAGTGTGATCCAGTAATATTAGCTGGACTGCTGCTTTTTTTCTAAACTCAGGTTTTCACTTCAAGTCCCCGATTTATTTATTTTTTTGGCTACTGTGTGGCGCTTTACAAAACAATAAGCTGAAACTATTTCACTGCAGTTCAGATAGGCAATAGGATGTAAGAAGGTTACATAGCACGTGGCCATTGTTATTTACCCGCCCACTAACCGGCCATGGCCAAGATGGGAGGTGAAGGGCAAGCCGTCTTCCTAGGGACAGCCAGGAGGAACTAAAGCCCGGCAGAGCGCTCTTCCCCCTTTCACGCTTCCAGGAAGCGTGAATGGGAGAATAGCAAGAGACGGGTATGTGCACCTCATGCACTGTGGTAAAAAGCAGTGCAGTTTGTACTCTGCAGAAAAACATTGTAGCAGTCCCAGGCCTTCACAAGTGCCAAAACCACTGGCTTTGTCAATGCTTGTTACCCCAGTTATTTTGCTGCGGTCTGTAAATATATTCTGCCTCGAGGACCTCCCGTCAACCAGCAATTTGGCATGCTAAAATATCGCTCTTTCGCAGTTGGAATATAAAGTAATTATCTACTTTCTTGAACAAGGCGTAACTATTGTTTGTCGACTCTCTTTTGTAGACCCATAGGGGCTGATTCATGGATTTTTTCCGCCGAAAAACTGTAATTTGTGTGCCATTCTGCCCGCAAATCCCCATTTGTTAAACAGGGATTTGCTGGCAGAATGGCACACACATCTCTGTTTTTCGTCGCAAATAATTCCATGAATCAGCCCCTTTATGCCGGCGCCCTAAAAGAAGAGGTACCAAAGCGGCTCAGAAAATGAAAAAAAACAGCAAGAGACAGCAAAGAAGCTTGACGAACAAATAAAAAAGAGAGACAGTCTTTTCTAACATGGCTTTACAAGTCAACAGAGGATCAGCATCAACTTGAGGCCTCCTCAAGTACGTCTGCTATCGAAGCCATGGCACGAGACCTTGCCCCTGAACAGAATGCCCAGGATGAGGACACAGTTCAATTACTGCGTGCACCTGTAACTGAGCCGGGTGTTCAGTTACTTCACCAAAACAGAAGTATCCTGGAACCAGAATATCAAAATGACATTGGGTTATGGAGAAACATTACCAATGAAGGGCAACCTTTTTGGTGTAATAGAGATCCTGTGGAAAGGCAACACTTTGATGATTTTTTTCAGCTTCAAGCAGGCTGTATGAAGATCGTAAACCACAATATGCCCGTTCCATGATCTTTCTAAAACATGTAAGTGGTAAAGAAATGAAAAGAGCATGGCTCGTGTACTCTCCGTCCTCAGGAAATGTGTACTGTTTACCATGCATCCTATTTGGTGGAACACAAATGCCGAAGCCAATTTTCAGATGGATTTTCATATTGGAAGAATGCCTCGCAGTGAATGAAAATGCACGAGGACAGTGTACAGACACTGATCAGTAGACGACGCGCACACGGTCGAATTTGGAAATTCACTTTGAAAAAGAATACTGGATCAAAGTTTTGCAAAGAGTAGCGCCCGTGATCAAATTCCTGTCATCACGTGGATTAGCTTTTCGCAGTGATACAGAACTCCTTGGTTCTCAACATAATGGCAACCACTTGGGAATTTTAGAGTTAATCGTGGAGAACGCCCCTTTTCTAAGTTCTCATTTAGCCAAATATGGTAATGAAGGTTGAGGAAAACGCTCCTATTTGCCTTACGCAATTTGCGAAGAAGTATTTGAAATAATGGGGAATAAGGTTGTGAACGTTATTGTAAAGGAAATCTAGGAAGTCAAGTACTTTTCTCTGAGCGTTGCCTCGACACCAGACATATCTCACATTGACCACCTGACTGTAGTGCTTAGATATGTCGAAGTTTCAGAGGGTGAAGCGGTGGAACGTTTTCTCGCATTCATGCCCGTAGCAAGCCATACTGGAAATTGCCAAGATTAATTCTGTGTGCAGCACTCGCTCAGTTTGGTTGGAGTATGTGCTGTAGTAAGCTGCGTTGAAGCAATCTGATTCTTCGAGCTTGTGTGAGCAATGTACAACTTTTTCTCAGAATCAACCCACCATGGGGCGGTTATGCTCGAATAGCTTGAGTACAAAAATGGCAAACATCAGCAAAGCTCTGCACTCATTTTAAAAAGAGTGACTGGCACATAGTGGTGTGCAGGGGCCTATGCGACCAAGGCGTTATCCCACGGCTACAGCAGCTTTCAGAAGGCTTTGAAGATGAGAGACAATTCACAATGCCAAATGTCTGCTAAATGACCAGTCAAAGAAGGAAAATGTCATCATGGCAGATTTTGGGTCTGTAATCCTAGACTGAAAAAACTGGGTCAGCGAATCTTACAAAAGGAGACAATAGAACTTCAAACGGCCGTCGATCTTCTGAAATCACTGTTCAATTTTTTAACATCACAAAGAGAAATGTTTGATGACTATGGGAGGAAGGCAAATGAGAAATTCGATGCGCAATACACTCATGCAAGCAGGTGCGTGCGCATAAGAAAAACACATCACAACAATGGTGACGTGGAAGAGATTGTGCTTCGAGGAAGAGAAAAGTTCAACATTGAAACTTACCTACCAATGTTGGATAAGTTATGTGCAGAGCTTCCCCGTCGTGTGGAAGCATTTAAGAAAGTACATTCTATATATGAGTTCCTCATTGAGTTCCCATCGAAGACAGATGTGAAATTAAAGAAGATGCCCAAAGATTTAGGGAAAATGATCCTGAGGACATTGGGTTGGAGTTTGAGGATGAAATGGTTCATTTCAAGCATTTCATATCACAGAAGATTCGCAATCATACAATCTCCTTTTTGAGAATATGGTCATGGTGCAATCAACGTTCCCAAATGTTATGATAGCTCTAAGAATGTACAGGTGTCTCATGATCACAACCGCTACCGGTGAACACACCTTTTCAAAGTTAAAACTACTGAAAAGTTGTCATTGATCTTCAATGACACAAGAACGACTGAACTCACTTCCCTTTATGGCCACCGAATACGACGTCGTTCAGGAGGTCGATGTCCAAGATATCCTGCAATATTTCCCCACAATCAAATTGAGGAAAGAGAAAATGTAAAGTTTGGTTGGTTTATAAAAGTGTTTTTAAAAAATGTTTGTTTGATAACATTCACGATTGTTAATGTTTAGTTTTGTGCAATACAATTGGTTTATTGAAATTGCTGGTTTGGTCACATTTAAAATGTATTAGGAGATCATTAGCAAGACTGCCTAGGGGCCTCCAGAGGGTTTAATCCGACACTGCGCCAGCCACCAGAGCAACGCACCGAATTAGGCGAGCTCCTCTCTCCCATGGGCCAGTCAGTGTCCGCAACGCTTCCCTCTGCACAATCTCTGAACCTCCAATTCCCAACTCTTATGACTAGCTCGGCACCATTAGCCACTGGAAACTCAGCGGCAGTCCCGACGTCTTCTTTTTGCCTCTGCTGCTGTCTTCTACCTCTAATGGCCTGCACCTAAAGAGGCTTTAAATATTTAGCAGCTCTGCTCAGGTGTGGGCCATTAGAACTACTAGACTGCATACTACAGTTCTGCGCCTCCGAGTCCCTATTCCTCATTTCAGGACCCAAAGCATCATGGGACTTGACACCCTTAATGTTCCGAGTCATTTCAGTTTTATCTACTTCATTCTGTTTAAATTATGTAAAGAATATATCTTTAGGGGAGGGTTTTAAAGGAATTAATGGTTGATTCTTGGCTTTATAGTTCAAACCCAAGGGGGAACCATAGCTATCAGAAGTAGTGACATTCATTCTCTGGTCCTTATGCATATCATCCCTATGCTCTTCCTAAGGGTTTTCACCAATTACAACATTGGTAGTCTTGGGGGGTGAAGCCTTACTCTGACAACAAGCCATTAGGTATTCTGGTATTATGGATATATCACCCTCCAAAGAAGATGAATACTGGGTCTCTGTTAGCAGAGTTACCCTATTCCCTTGGTGGCCTTCTCTTCCCATGCGATCCACCTGGCTAATACCACCCCCAGGGTTAGGATCAGGTAGTGGCTGCCTTTCCCTGGCCAGCTGGGAAGAGACGTTGGGCTCGGATTCTGTGAGGACTCTGCACGATTCATCACAGTGCTTAGAGGT
This sequence comes from Ambystoma mexicanum, assembly GCF_040938575.1. Lineage (NCBI taxonomy): Eukaryota > Metazoa > Chordata > Amphibia > Caudata > Ambystomatidae > Ambystoma > Ambystoma mexicanum. Next base: position 36,029,762 of record NC_090936.1, read on the forward strand.
TCGCTGCAGTTGCTAAGGAAATCACTTTTGGGTTGGATTATCGATCGTTGAACAAACAGAAGTATTGGGGGACCAGCAGAATTTCCGGAGCCTATCTGAAATCTTTACCTTTGCAGGCATTCCTGGTAGCTTGGATCACTCATCTTTTCAGGACCTTGCATGAGATTTTTGAAAATGGTATCCAAGGCTGTGGAGCCCTAACTCAGCTATAGCCATCCCGTTTCTTCTGTGCATTGGGGCTTTATTTTGTAACTGTCTTTCTTGGAGAAAAACAGAAGACCCAATCCGATGACATGGAAATATAATATGACTACGACAGTCATCATCTCCGGCTCCCTTCTCCATTTTGACAGTTGCCACTTTCCTTACTTTTTCTTCACTCGTCATGGAGCCCTCATTGGATACGGTCCTGGGGCTCCCCATCTTATAAGGTTTCTCCGTAAAAAACACTAAGTCAAGTGGCAACGTTTGATGAATCTGGTCTGCTTTTGGGACTCTGGTTGCATGAGGGTCACCCACCTTTTTGCCTACAGCCCGGTACGGTGTAGCGTTTGCACACTCAATTCCCCTGGCAAGGAAAATAACGATTTTTTGTTAGTTACAACACTAAAGAATTGCCCTGCACGTGTTTCACACAGGGGATTAACCCCTATTTGTTTCCCACTTTTGTGAACTTCTTCTGTGATGCCTTCTATCTTTGAAGCATCATTAATTTTTCTTAATTATGGGCCTCATTACGGGTCCGGCGGTAACCGTGCTGGTGTTTCCGGCAGGCTGCCGCCGGACCCGTAATGATTTACTGGCAACGGACTTCCCGTTGGCCGGGGAAGTTAGGCACCGGCAAATGGTAAATCCCTATTCCCATAGAGTACTATTGGACTCTATGGAAATGGGGACCACGGAAGCACCGTCAGTATTCATAACGGTGCTGATGCTTCTGTGAGAACTCTGTGTGGGCGGGTGCCATTCTGTCCGGGCGGGACGGCACCCACCTGCAGAAATGTAATATGCCGGTCTGGAAACAACGGTGCAGGTAAGCTCGGTTGTTTCCGGACCAGCATTGTTGCAATGAGGCCCAATGTCTCAATGGTAATCAAGCCGCTGTCTTGAAAATCTTCATACTAGAATTACAGACAGAATTAAGTGGGACTGGATTCCATGAATGGAATGTGTATTTATTTAGATTTATTTAGATATTCAAATGAAGTTTTCGCCTCTTCCCAGATAGAAGATGTAGGGAATGTAGTATGATAAACATGGCAACATAGGTCATGTCATATTGATTTATACCGTGCACCGCTATCACCCAGGGGGGGTCTCCAGGCGCTTACACTACCCATTGGATAACATTGGCACCTATAAGATCGCACTGACTTTCTATTGAACATTTCTAAAAAAATATATTTTTCCTGGGTTTTATTTGGGGGATTGCCTCCACATTGTTTAACGCAAGCAAGCTCTCTTTTGGGACACTTTTGGTATCTAAATAGTCTAAATATGTGTTCCTATTTTTACTTGGGAAAATAGCATTAGTTCACCTTGTACATTAAGTGCTGATTTTGTTTTTTTACCCTGATTGCCCTATCACACCTTTTAAGAGTTTGTCTTACACCCCTTAAGTGTATGATATGTTTGGTTATTAATAACGCGCTTAATACCCAGCGGTTTCTAAGTGCGGCCCGGGGGATCGAACCTGTGTCGCTCCGTGTCGTCTTGCTTCCAAGGTGAGCACGTTGACCCTAAGCTACCCTCCCGAGGGTAAGAGAACGGATATCATCAGGATCTATTGGTTTGACCATCAACTGCCCTCGGTGCTTTCTTGCAGAACCCTACACTAAGGCAAACTACCTCATGAATTAGGAAGAAAAACTAGGACCGCCACCCCAGACAATCCACATTTCACATAACCCTCTTAGTGTTGGATGTGGAGGTGCAAAGAAGGATCATAATAGTGACCTGTCCACGTGTGGGTTGCGGGGCTCATGTTCTGACAGGACTTGTATATGGGCCCCTTATGTGCACCCCTCCAAGCAGGTCGTGTTCCCCTGCATCCCGTGGCCGAGTACTGGGTGAGAATGCGGTGCTCTGGTGGTGAGCAGGTGGCTTGGAAGCCGGCCACAGCTGTGCAGTTCTCTGGTGGTGAGCAGGTGGCTTGGAAGCCGGCCACAGCTGGAGGTGCTCTGCAGTTTCCCGGACACCTTATGCTAGGGAGAAGGTGAACAGTGGCAGTCCACACATTTCGCAGTTTACGGCAGTGCGCGTGCGCTCCTACGGGCCCTTCAGTGGCCGTACATCCACTTTTCATTCAATGTGGACAGCCTGATGGTAAATGCAGCCAAACACCTTTGCCAAACTACCCACCAAGTAAAATAGATTTAAGATGAATGACAGGGCTTGCTAATTTATGTTTCTCCCCCCACAGTCTCTGGTTTTAGTGCTCTCCTCCAGTTCTCAAGGAAGGTCCCCTGGGCCCCTTCATTAACGGATAGGAGTGGCAGATTCATATGTAATCACCAGGCACAGAAAAGCACTTTCACAGCAGCTCCTCGGTGGGTCTGGGTGATTCTCTTTAGTCTAATCACCCAGGTTTTGGGGTGATTCAGGGCTTTACAGATCCTCCTAACTTCAGGGGAAGTGTTCCATATTTAAAAACAAAATGCCCTGTGGAGTGAATCAAGACCATGTGACCCCTCAGTCCGGGTTCTTTTCATGTGCTGGCAGCAGCAACCAGGAGGGCCCAGGCATTCAAAGCAATGTGGGGTATGCAGAGATGAAAATCTACCTCTGCAATGGTCTATTCTATAGAGATAGCAAGAGGAAGTATTTCTACCATGTCTACTCTGGTTTGGGAGTTAAAGCAAGCATGACTCTGGCTACGGGATTGCTCTGCATTTTGGCAAGGGTCTTCTGATGAATTTGAATACCCAAGGCACTTGAGAATATATACAGGCCTCCTGAATTTTGAGGGCCTGCTCTGTGAATGTACACAGAGGCCTTCTGTGTAGAGTCACCCAGTCCAACTCTTCAGCTCGTTCATCTGCCCTTCAGTCTGTTCAAGCCAAGGCAGAGGTGAGACCAAGCACTCAACACAAAATACATCCAGCCCATGTGCCTTTAGCAGAATCTGCCAGCCAATCAGAAGGATGATCTTAAGGGACCAGGGAAAATGTGCCGGGTATAAATAAAAAGGCTGAGCTGGAGAGAATAGTCTGTAAATGATCCCCAGTGATAGTAAATATTGTGACGAATCTGTGAATGCCGTCCGTTCTGCCCTGGAGGGAGACCTTTCCCATGGGGCCAGGGTGATGTGCCCACAGTATAATAGTCCCCCTGGGGGTGGAACACCGGGACAGGATTACACAGGAGAGGAAGCCCCGTATGGGATTAGGGACGACCATCACCAGAGTGTGGTATGCCAGCCAATCACCTGACCCTCGACCCTCTTCGTGCAACCCTAAAATCAACCCCCTTCCCTAAGTTACTGTCACCCTACCATTCCCCTAGAAAGTACTGGGATGAGGAAGAATAGGAATGACCTAAGTGAAGATTCCTTCCCCAATACTGTGACAAAGAAGAACCCCAGAGCTATAAGATCAGTACTGTGACGAGGTAAAAGTGCAGGGGCTTGAAGATTATCTATGAGAACCACAATTAACAGTCTAGTGGTTACCGACTTCCTATTGGTCCAGCAGTAGTAGAAATATAGGAAATGCAGTGCTGAAGAAGAAGGGGCTATGGACCAGTGTGCCACGCAGAGGCGGGGGGAACCCTTGATTGCCTGCAATGTGTAAGGAACTGGAGGAAACTGGAAACTGGAGACTAGGGAATCAAGGGGAGAATGATCCTCCGAGGAGGAACTGCACTTTGGTGCATCAGTCGACTAGACAGGAGCCGAACGGGGAGCCACGAGTAGAGAAAGGGGAGAATGCAAACCTTGTCTGAGCTGGAAGGACCCCTTGCAATGCTTTTGTGATTAACCTCTGGGCACCCCAGGTCCTGGCAAAGCAGCTGCGAGGAAGGTCGCTCAGCCGGGCAGAGTCAGATGTCTGCAGAGATGCTTCAGAGCCTGTTGCTTACCTGTATGATACCGGTTACATGTCTTTATACCAAAGTAATTTATAAATAATACCCCTATATCGAATCTTTTATATTGAAATATTTTATAGCGAATGCACCTTTTTTTATTTTTGGGGGTGGGGGGTCTCCCCACCAAACCCCTGTTTCTCACCCCTGAAAACCCATCCCAGCCATTTCCCACAAAAATATAACCCTTTACCCCACTCTAAATACATTCACTATAAAGGTTTTCTATATAAAAGATTCGATATACACACTGTATACCAGTGCTACTTCAACCTCAACAACGCAGCTGCCTGGGAAACAATGTTACTTACAACACAGCCTAACAGGCACACGGTTTGCATGAGAGGCGTTAGCGGTCTGGGGAAGCAAGGGGGTCAAGAGAGTCTGGAGCAAGAGGGTCTGGGACCCTGAAGGGACATTGCGAGTCTGGGACCTGCACCCATATCAAAGTCAAAGTATAAGAGGGTCTGGGACCCCAAACATAAACAAGAGAGAGGCGTTGTATGTTTGGCAGGAGAGTGAACTAAACAGTTACAACAACAAAGTGGGAGTCTGGGACCCGCACCCACAGTCAGGAATATGAGGGTCTCTGATCCTGAGTGAAGAAGGAGCAAAAAATGGAACGTGGTATGCTTGGCAGGAGAATAAACCAAGCAGTTACAATACTATATTGCAAGTCTGGAACCCGCACCCACGTGAAAGGCAAAGTCCTCAAGGAACAAGAGGGTCTGGGACGCGGTCAGAGAAAGAGAGACAGACCATGAGAGGACAACGGCTTGGCAGGAGAGTAAGGCAAGCCGTTCAGATCCTGGCAAGTCTGGCACCCGCACCCACATAAGAAGTTGAGAAAAAGAGGGTTGGGACCCTGAAAGTGAAAAGGACATAATCCCATGCTTGGTAGGGCAGTGTGCCAAGCTGCTGGGATTTGAGAACTGTGATTCTAAGTAATGTATCTTTGTGAATTGCTGAGTGACATTTGCCTAAAAGGATGCAGGGCTCAGAAGCCCACATGGAATGTAAGTAGAAGAAGCCTAGGGGAAAGGAACACAACCTCGGGAGGATAACTCAGCGGCAACGTGCTCGCCTTGGAAGCAAGATGACATGGAGCAACGGAGGTTCGATCCCCGGGTCCGCGCTTAGAAACCTCTGGGTATTGAGCGCGTTATAAATAACCTATCATATCAAATCATATAACCCTAGCCTTGGGAACCTATACTTATGAGCCCTGTTTATTTCATCACTTTTGACAGCCCAAGAGACTGGTAACATTTCTGTTTGTTGGAACTACCATGAACACTTTACTTTGCGAAAAGATCATCCTTGCACGGTTGGTTTAAGTTGTTGGTGTTAGGAACAGAAGTACGCTTTTGAGACACTGCAGTGATAGACTTTCTGGTTTCGCCCATTCTGATGACTTAATTAGTTTGCTTTGAGACATGGAAACCCCTCTTAACTTTAGGGACAAAGAGGCCTTCTTCAAACCCTCTCTTGATTAATAAAGGTTTGTATCCAAAAATATGCCACCATTGTGTCTGACCCTTACTTCTTCACCCTTACAATATATATTCAATTTACTCTAAAATTCCTCATTTGTCAAGAAGATTCTTAAACACAATCTTGGAGATCCTTCTAAACCACTCTCCCCTGTGATTTACCATCAACTACTGCCTTATTTCAATCACCCCCTTCCTGGGGAAACTGCTGGAGAAGCTGGCCTTGCCCCAACTCAACTTGCACACTGAACGTGGTGGTGGTCTCCACGATCATAAATATGGATTCTGAGCATGCAGAGGCATGGAAACTGCTCTTCTGAACACCCGTGAAGAACTACTCACATCCTTGGACCCCAACTCCCCAGATGTCCCCGTTCTACCTGATCTCTTGGTGTCCCCATCCCGTGGTATCTCGGAACGGGCACTGGAATGGCTGACTTCTTTCCTAAATGACTGCTCTTCCCATGTCATCCTGGGCACCTTCTCCTCTACTACTTCCTTCTCCACCTGTGGTGTCCCACAGGGATTTATCCTCTCCACCTTGCTCTTTAACATCTACCTTGCTCAGCTAGCATGCCTAATCTCCTCCTTCTCCCCCAACTTACAGTGTTATGCAGATGACACTGAACTCTTTTTCAGACTTCCTGCTACTTCAATCGCACCTTCCATCATCCCTGACTGCCTGTTTGCCATCTGGGCGTGGTGCTCTTCCAGTGATCTCTGCCTCAATGCCTGTAAAACCGAGATCCTTCCAATTGAGAACTCTGCTCCCTTCTTCTTCCCTTCTCTCTGCCCTCCCACTTTGGGCTCTACCCCTGCTCCTTCTTCTGAAGCCACAAACCTTGGAGTCATCTTTGACTCCTCTTTATCCTTCCTCCCTCACACGCAGAATATTGCCAAGTTGTCCCACTGCCAACTTTTCCTTTGCAACGGAATTCTCCCATTTCTCGCTTTCCTCCAGAAGCTCAGTGATTCCCGGGCCCTGGTTCTCTCTAGGATTGACAATTACAATAGCCTCCTCCTGAATCTTCCATCTTCCACTCTGCAACCCCTTCAGCTAATCCAGAATAGAGCAGGAAGACATATGCTTGGCCTTCAGTCCAGGGACTGCCTCTCTGCTGCCCTAAAAAATCTCCACTGGCTCCCAGTTGCTGCACGGATCAAATTCAAACCCCTCTGCATTATCCACAAGGCTGTCTGGGCCTGGGGACCACACTATCTGCAACTCTCTCTTAACAAATACTCTCCTTCTAGACCTCTACGTTCCTCTGGCACAAACTCTCTGTTTGTAAAGCATTTCACTAAACAGACAGAAGGAGGCCTCAGCTGACACCTCTTCTGGAAGAGCCTCCCCCTCCCTCTGTGTCTTGTGCCAGAGCTTCTGAAGTTCCAAAAGCACCTCAAGACTCTCCTCCTTTTCTCCTCCTTCCCTTCTTCCCTCTGCTAATCCCACAGTTGCTGTAATTGGTGTCTTGGATCCTTATGCATCCTCTGGGCCTCTGATCATTCACACCCAATCTCCCCAGCATATGTCTTCCTCAGCACTGGCCTCAGCACACAATCCCCATAGGAGATTTGCACTTTCCACCCAACGCGGCACCTGGCCGCGTAGCACTTACCATACCTTGCGCTTCATCTGTGGCTCACCTCGAGCATGGACACCACAGCACCTAGCCCACTGCCATCCTCCTTCCTGCACTTGCACGTTCTTAATACTCACAAGACATAGTAGGCTCTGAATGTTTCAGGTAGGCTGGCTGCCCCTGATTTTTAACCTAATTGGTTTACTTTTCACACACTTTATTTAATTTCATTCAGTTCCTTTTGGGCTCTGGTTATTCCAATTGGGCCATGGCGGTTGACTGGTCGCCTGCAGCATGATTGTTATTTCAGTTAATTGTTTTATTTAGAGTTTAAATCCCTTCTACGCCACTAGGGCGGAAGGTGCCTGGCCTCACTTGACACGCTGCAGCATTACTAAGTAACAGTGACTGTCTTTTAGAATCGCGTTCACTGAGGTACGCAGTCTTTCCTTGCTGCTCACATGCAGCTGGCCGGAAACACCTTCGGCAATACGATGTTCCCTATTAATCAGACTACGCCATGGGAGTGCAGCGGATGGGTGCAACGGGCACGCACTCAGCGCGCCGAGGTTGCACCTAAGTCAACAATATCTGTGCGCACTCCGTGCCATCGAGTGATGGCCATGCTGCCAATGCTCGCATAACATGGACTCAACAGATGCTATTAGCCATGGCCCCTCCTAACACGGTTCTACCAACTCTTGACTGCTCGACAAAACCATCTCAGAGACCCTCCTAATGCACTGATGGGGCTCTGTCTTAACGCCTATTCCCTGATAAAAACCAGCCGCCTCCTGCTATGATCTTGCTGATTTAGCCCTGGTTACTTTATGCATTACCGAAACCTGGCTGAGTGATGCTTCTGGCCCTGCGGTGGTACAGCTGCTCCCTGACTCCTATAATATCCTCTGTTTGGATCAACTCACTCAGGCGGAGGTATTGCTATTATTTTTAAAACTCAGCTGGGTGCTACTATTGTGCCACTAATTCACTCCATTAAAATGGAAGCGTTGCTAATCAAAATTCCCAGTTCTGTGTCATCCTGCCTGCATATTTGGGTGGTATATCACCCCCCACCCCGGAACAGATAACCTTTTGTGTGACCAGTTCTTAGATCTGGATTTAAAATATCCGCACCTGATAATCACAGGCAATTTTAATCTTTATTTTAATGCCCCTTCCACCGCTTCTATTAAACATTTTTTGAAGCCATGAATGACTTGGGGCTGGGTCAAGTGGTCACCAGCCCCACTCAATCAGCTGGTAATACACTTGATCTAGTCTTTGCCAGGGGTCCCTTGGTTTCTAATTTTCCTCCTTTTCCCATTATATGGTCTGATCATATGGCTGTTCCCTTTCTTATACAGGCTCTTACTCCTCGCGCTAACCCCGAATGACAATACCAGCTGCGTCGCAGATAGCATAAAATCTCTAATGAGGCTATTGCATCCAGCATTCGGGCTCATTGCCTTTCCTCTAACACCATAAACTTTTCGGTGCTGACTAAAATCTTTTGCCTGGTGGCGGATACACTAGCTCCACTAATACCTTGCAAACTGATGGGCTGCCCTTCCCAGCCCTGGTTCACTGATGAGCAAAAAGCTTTGCTGCTCTTAAAACGGCAGGCTGAGAGGAAATGGCGGCTCAGCTATTCCTCCTGTGATAAAATAGCACTCTCCCAGGTTTGAAAATCCTAGCACTGAAACCGCCTTACTTGACCTGAAAAACCAGATGGACGATGCCAGAGACATGGGCAAACCAACACTTCTCCTACTTCTTGACTTATCCGCGGCTTTCGATCTTGTAGATCACGACGTCCTATGCCACCACCTCTCCTCCACTGCCAAGTTCTCCCCTGACGCCACTGCATGGATCACTTCCTTCCTACAAGACAGAACCATGCAAGTATTCTCTGACCTAGCCTCCGCCTCACCCTCCTTCATACTCTGTGATGTGCCCCAAGGCTCCTGCCTCTCTCCACCCTGTACAACATCTTCACACGGCCATGCAAACCAAATTGAAGACTCTCCAAAGCAAAATACTGGCAACCAAACTAGCCCTGCCTAATACACACATCCCTGTCCCACCACCAGCCTCAGACCCCCCCAACCTTTTTCCTTCAAACCCATACAGGAAAAAGATATCATCAACATAATGAGGAATATCAAACCCTCTAACTGTAAAGGTGATGCATGCCCAGCCACCATCATCAAGGACTGTACTGAAGCGCTGGATCCCTTCCTGACAGCCTTTGTCAATGCGTCCTTTGCCACAGGGAAAGTCCCCGCTTCCCTCAAGGAAGCCTGGGTCCGCCCTCTCTTAAAAAAACCAACTCTTGACCCAACATCCCCTAACAACCTATCACCACTGTCCCTTTGCTCCTCAAAATATTGGACAAAGCAGCCTACCTACAGGTCCAGCACTTGATTGAAGAGAACAAACTCCTGGGACTCCGTCAATCTGGCTTCCGCCCCAGACACGGCACTGAAACCGCCTTACTTGACCTGAAAAACCAGCCAGATGGACGATGCCAGAGACATGGGCAAACCAACACTTCTGCTACTTCTTGACTTATCCACGGCTTTCGATCTTGTAGATCACGACGTCCTATGCCACCACCTCTCCTCCACTGCCAAGTTCTTCCCTGACGCCACTGCATGGATCACTTCCTTCCTACAAGACAGAACCATGCAAGTATTCTCTGACCTAGCCTCCGCCTCACCCTCCTTCATACTCTGTGATGTGCCCCAAGGCTCCTGCCTCTCTCCACCCTGTACAACATCTGCACACGGCCCCTCTTCCTCATCCTCGACGCTATGGGTATCTCGTACACTAACTATGCTGATGATACCCAGATCCTCCTTACCCTCACTGGCAACTACGACACTGACTCCTTGACCCTTAACAACCTCTACAACACCATTCAAGCCTGGATGGCAGACAATGGACTATGCCTCATTTCTGATAAGACCGAACTCCTCCTGATAGGTTCCACTGACACACTAAGAAATCTAGACTCCCAATTCAGTCACTTCACCATCGACACCATCAAAATACCTGTCTCAGACTCAGTCAAAACCCTTGGAGTCTATTTGGATTCCAACCTATCCATGGAGAGACAAGTCAATGCAATAGCCTCCTCAGCTGCATATCACGCTAAACTAATCAACGCAGTCAGGCCCTTTCTCTCCAAAGAGAACTGCACAAACATAGCCAGAGCCATCACTGGCTCCAGGCTAGACTACTGAAATGTACTCTTTCTAGGAACCTCCAACAAAAATTTGGAAAGGCTACAAGTCATACAGAACAGTGCTCTCCGTGCAGCCCAAGGCATTGCTAAAAGAGAACACATCTCGGAGGCTAGAAAACTAGCCCACTGGCTCCCAATTAAGGAAAGAATCGTCTTCAAAACTCTTACACTGACCCACAAGTGCATTCACCTCACTGCTCCCGTTTACCTCTCGGAAAGGATCCACCCTGTCTCCTCCACAAGGCCAACCAGAACACCCTATACCAACATGCTCTATGTGCCACTAGTAAAAAGAGCCAGAGCGGGTGGTTCCAGCTTCCCATATCTTGCACCCACACATTGCAATGCCCTACCTCCCACTATCCGAGGTGAGGCCTCCCTCATCGCCTTCCGTAAAGCTATGAAAACCATCCTCTTCACATAAGGTCCCTCGCATCAGCATGAATACTATACATTTAACCCACTGCATAAGCTGGAATGTAATGACCAATCGCAGAAGCTGTAAGTATTGTATTATGTCTGTAATACTTATAATGTACCAACAACTGCTACCATTCCTGTACCTCTGTAACTAAGCTCTCACAAGTAACAGCGCCTCAATGCCCGTGGGCTGCTTGCGCGCTATATAAATTTAAATAAAAAAATAAATGTATCCTTGTGTCAAGAAAGCCAGAGTGTGTGTTTGGCTCGAGTAAACCGCCTTGCCCCGTGCTGAAAATGTGGGGAAGGGAGGCCAACGGCCCGAATATCCTGACTTATCATTTTGTGAACACTTCTTTCTTTCTCATGAACATTACCTCACACTATTTGTAAAGTAGCAGTTAGGATTGGCAATAGGTTTTTTAGTATGGGCCCTTTTCGTTTGACAAGACACCCCTTGGACTGCATTATTATTATTTGATGGTCGTAGCTTGCTCCCATCTGTAGATTTAGGTTTAGATGGGCGTTTATCACACCATTGTGCAAGTTCAATAAACACACTTGAACTGTGGCCACTTGTGTCTGTCGTACTTCGATACCATGCCTTCATTACAGAAGGGAAGATGTGTGGTGGCCCGGTGCTGCATCAGGTTGACGAAGCCCTTAAAATGCCTGATGATGGTCATCAGGGACCAGTGTTGGAACCCAACATGTGAAGTAAACAGTGTAAAAGAATGCACATGAGTTTAAAATTCAGACGTCGCGGGCATAGTAGAAACTCGTAAATGTAAATTCCATCCGTGAGCACACGTTATGTTCTGTGGAATGTGCTTTCTGGGGTCACAGTAGTTGCTAAATTGAGGTGATGCGAGCAGAGAAAGCTGCAGTGATATCCGTAAAAGATCGAAACATATCCTGGTTAAGTAAAAAAAGGGCCCAGCCCCAGGGCAAGAAGTGGAGAGGAACCATTAGCATTCAAGACAATCAAAGGATATTGCTTGTCAGAGGGTAAAATCCAGATGTAGTGGAGGCCCCACTTGGCATTAGCAAGTGATATAAAAATAAGAGACTGGAGCGAAAGGACATGGCATTGCCCCCATTGTCTGGAGGAGATTGATGGAAGACGAGAGTGGCAGGCCTATGACTGATTTGCCACAGTGAGAGGCTGATTTGCCACAGTGAGAGGAGTGCCCTTGCAAGACACAGTTCAGAGAGACAGAAGAGATGTCTGTGGGCTATGTGACGAATCCAGGGAATTTGTTCCTTCTTCCCAAAGGGGACCCCCCCCCCCAGCCTGTGAGGCTAGGGTGGTGGGTCCACTCTGCAACACCCTCCCTATGGGTTCATGAAAGAGGGACCTCAACAGGAGAGATTCCCACTTTGGGGGCAAGGACTCCTGTTCCTGTGAGGAACTCCCTAAGCCATTCACCTTAATGGTATATATGGGACTATCTCAAATAAAGAACAGTAAGAAATCCAGAGATTTACCTGAAGACAAAAGCACAATATGTCAACCCGAAAAGGAAAAAGTATCTGTCTCTAAGGAGAAACCTCTATTGAACTGAGACGAGTAGACTGGAAGATGAGGACATGCCGAGGAGAGGTGAAGCAGAGAGTGATCGTAAGCAGGGGAAGCCCCCTGACAGCGTGAGAGCTTAGCGAGGAGGAGCCAAGGAGAGCCACAGAGCCCACGACTTTCAAAAGTGGTTGGAATACAAGAGTGAAATGCAGGAGGCCCAGCCTTTATATGCGCCGAGGAGACAAGAATCCAAGTCCGGGTGTTGAGCAGTGCGCCTGTCCAATGATGCTGAAGCCACCACGCTTAGGGAACAGCAAGGTGACCAGTTACCCGCAGCCATACCTGGTTGCAGAGTAGGAGAAGACCAGGAGCGCGATGTCAGCAGAGTTCAAGAGAGAGCGAACCAGAGGCAAAGGGCAGAACCCGAGCGAGGGCCGGTCCCGGAGAGGTTTTATTTTTTTTAATGTTTATTGGTTTCACAGAATTAAAACCTTTTACATTGACATCAAACCATTCAAAATCTACCTTCATTCATCATTTAGCATCCTAAACAATTCCTCTCACACCTGTAACAGTCCCTATTACATATGGACATATGCTTTCCTTTACGCAATAAAATGAGTTGCAAGATACAATTCAATATTCCGCATTGCCTCCGTACTTTAAACTTTACTTCTTAACACATATTCCACTAGCATCATCACAGCCAGTACCAGACTCGTTCTTTCCCCAATAGAAACCATTTCCACCATGTTTCGGCGGATAATGCTGAAATTTGCCTATTGTGGCCCTAGTATGTAATGAGGTGGACCAGGGAATAGCTGCCATATTTTCTATGTAAAGCTGCACTCTGTACTGTCAGCTTTTTCACTTTCGCCCTCAGTGACCTGTAATGGCCCTTATCATCTATGTTCATATTGATTACAACGCCTAAGTAAATCACGTCATCCACGACCTCTTATTCTTGGTCCTCCACTCTCCACATAAATGTACCCTTTTTTTCTGTACGTCGACGACAAAGCTAGGACCTTTGATTTCCTCAGGTTGATCCTCATGCCATTGGCTTTCAGGTATTTATTAAAGGCCTCGATTCGCCTCTGTAGGCCAATGGGGATTTGGCCTATCAAAACCAAGTCATCGGCATGCAGTATCCAGGGTACCTCGATCAAATGTATCCTTGGTGGAAATTCACAGACTGCTTTCTGCGATTCGCCATGGTCTGACACATATAGGCTAAAAAGCTGGGGCGCCAGAGTGCATCCCTGCTTTAATACATAGAGTGTGTCAATTGTCCTTGAAAGATGGCCCTTAGCGGTAAGTCAAACCTATATCAAGGTATTTGTGTATAGAGCCCTCATGGCTTTCACCAGGTCCGCCGGGCAGTTCCATTTCCTCAACTTGGACCACAGGTGTTCTCTATTTACCCCGTCGAAGGCCTGTTCAAGGTCCATGAAGGCCATATCCACACACAGGGTTTTGACATCAATGGCCTCTGCTTCAGGATATTAATGATGAATAGATTCCACGGGGTCCCTACTCCCTTGACAAACCCGGTTTGCCTTGGGTCTAATCTGCCTGCTTTTGTTACCCATGCATTTAAATCTCGCAACAAAAGCGATGCAAACAATTTACCCAGCGAATCCAAAAGGGTTATCGGGCAATCGTTTTTTGGATCGCCTCGATCGCCCTTCTTGAAAATGGGAACTGTGATAGTTTCCCGCCACGTTGTTGACACTTGCTTGGTCTGTATTATCTGTCTAAACATGGATACTGTTAAGCGGCTTCACTTCAACACTACAGCTAAGTCAATGCCTAGTCTGGGATGCTGAGGGAAACCCTTATTGATATAGTTTTAGGTCCAGTTCATGTACTCTGGATGACAACCCTTATATAACACCCCTCTCTTAGAATCCCCCTGACCCCACTGAGCCAAGAAGTAGGTCTGTTTTGCAAATTTAAAAGGTTTATTTGAGAAATATAACAATATATATCTATCACACTTTTATAATAAATTAATATTGGATATCACACTTAAAATATGACAGTGATCAACAATGGATAATGTTCTACTGGTAAACTGATATGGGTTACTTAGAAGTAGTACAGAGGATGAGGTAGGTGAAATGCTTTATGGTTTCAAGGAAATGCAAGGTGGAATAAATGCAGTACAGAAAATAAACTGATATGGTTTCACAAGAGATAATATGTTCACTTTTCCCCTGGTGGCAATTCACCCCCCCCTATATGCAATGCAAGGAGATGGAAGTAACACACACAGTTTTCAGGAATACAATCAAATACAATACGGAATTCAGTTCCCCCCAGCAAGCTTAGAGGAAACAGGTAGAAGTTTGAAACACAGGCCCAAAGTGCTTTTAAATGTGATGGCAATGGATGGGAAGATGTGCTAACTGATTTTAATTCCCTCTAGTGATTCAGGGTGAGTGAGAGATGCTTGTTGGTATTAGTTCAGGCTCACTTTCGCAATGGTTCAGGGATGGTTATTAGGCTGCAAACGAATTTTAGCAGTTCAGGCAAAAGCGGCTATCTTTTTACAGATGACGAAATCAGGCCAAATCGCAAATCTTGGTAAGCTTTGCGAGTGCGTAAATCGCGATTGCGGTAAGAGTATAAGGAGTAGGAAGTCGGTTCTAGGCTTGTTGGAAAGCTTAGAAAGTTACATTTCGTTCCTAGCCCAAACGGTTCAAGAGATACGGACGATTTAATAAAGGTAGATTTTCGGATTTAAAGTAAAACTCAAAATGACAGGTGACAGCTTGCAGCTGCAGAATTGACAGGTGACAGTTGTGCAGCTTTAAAAAATGACAGATGACACGATTTCTAGGAGGCTGTTCTAATTAGGTTAAAATAGTTTGGATTAGATTATTTTAACTAAGAGATTGGGTTCTGCACAGTTCTGGCAGATACTCACTCCTAATTTTGAAATGAATGGGCCTCGTCACGGATCTGGTCAACACGTCCAGCGGCGGTTCTCTCTGCTCGGCGGGTCAATCAGGCACCGGTTCTGCTCACAGTGATCCGGATCTCTGGTTCTGCTCACAGCGGTCTGGGTCTAGTCTGCGGTTCCGGCACAAGTTCTTGGCAAAGAATTCAAACAGCTCGCCCGGCTGTTGAATAGTTTGGTTAGGTTTGCTGGATTCTGAAGGCCTGCTGAGAAATAATTTTGCTTGCAGTGGGCCTTCTTGGTTCAAAGTTCTGTAGTCTCTGTTTAGCTTGGAAGTCTAAGTGTTGGATCTCTGGATGTGAAGTCGTCGGTCAGCATGATCCGCAGCAAATGGAATTGAATGTCTCTACCTGTCCCAGCAGTCTCTTTTTATGTGTTTTGGAAATGTGTGGAGAGGCTAGCATCACTAAGCCTGCCCCTCTCTTGATTTGATAGGTCAATAGATTCTTTGGTCCCCGATTTGGGAAGGGATAGTGTGTCAGAGTGATGTCATTTTTATGACCTGCAGAAATGACACTCCCCTGGTCAATGTGCACACAAATATATTCCTGATCCAAATACATATTTCGCAGGTACACAGTTGTTTGACATCACATACACACATCATATATTACTAAAGATAGTCCCTGTCCCGACTCTGGCGTTTCTAGGAGCTTGCATTCAAAAATGGCAACTTATTTTCGATTTTAGTGGGTTTTGCAACATGGGATTTTCATCAAAAATTATACAAAGGTACATTTCCCTTCCACATATATCCCAGTAACTTTCCATGTCTCTAGCTTAAATACAGTGTCTACAATATTCATAATTAGCGGGGTTTTGCCCCAGAACATGGTACAAATCGGAGTTTGGACTCAAATCGTGAGGGCATTTTCCATGCTAAGACTCTCAAAGTTGTACATTCCTGTCATTTGGTTACAATAAGTTATCACTGTTTCTATAAAATATATATTTGTTGCAATTCAACTCCCCAAAGTGTTTGGGTCCGCCTCCAGAAGTCTGGGTGGGTCAGTGATCACATGTCTCTCCTTGCTGGCAGAGGGCTGTTGACAGGAAACACTCAAAATTAACATACCCCATTCAACTGAAAGGGGCTATTGCCTCTCTCCTCCAGGCTGAAGGGGAAACCCCCTCCCTCTCACTCAGAAGGGCCATGTGATATCCTGCCTCCTGTGGTGAGTCTCTGGGGTGTTAAGAGTTCTCAGCCTCTTGGCCTCTGGGAACAGCAGGTGGCTAAGATTTTCAATTAACCAACAAGCTTTGAAGTCCCTGCCCCTCTTGCAACTCCTAATACAGTTTCCCTGTCTGAGTTTAGACCGGTAGCGCCGCCTTGGGGAATTTGTCGGTACTGCATCCATTTTTGGGATCTGTCTTGAATTACTGCATTTCAATAGAGTGGTCTTTTGCTTGATAGTATAGGACCATTGCTTAACATTGTTTTGATGGCATCCTTACAGTAGAGTGGTGATGTGGAACCCCCCACAAGAAGGTTGTATCTTTGGAGTGGTCTTGTGCCAACTGCGCAGTTCTCCTGGATTCTGGCGTGAATGTGGGCGGCGATAGCTCATCCCCACATCCACCCAGTCTATTGATTTAGTTTATTCTGGGATAGAATAATGGGCAGCGACAGCTCATCCCCACATTTACCCAGTCTAAGGATTCAACATGGGTCAAAACCCTTGACAATACTACCAATCTTCCGAATACCTCTATGTTCTCCTTTAAAACCTGATTAGAAAGTCCATCGGGGCCTGCAGTTCTCAAAGAGCTGACTTTGCTTATCATAGGTCTAGCATCTTCCTCCTCAAATGCAAAGTGCCAGTTCTTTGCTCCTTCCCCCTCTCTAATTTGGTTTATACCCTGAGAGATAGCAAACAGAGTAGAATAGTGAGAGACCCATCTGTCGTCGGTTACTTGACCCATTATGTGGGTCGATCTAAAATCTCCTCTATTATTTAGGAGTTCCCACAGATTTTTTGTGTTTTTTAAGCAGACGGGTTTCAACATTTTCTCTGCATCCTTTTGCAGTCTTAGTGCCCTAGATTACCGTAAACACTTGCGATATTTTTGTTCTCGGGAGCGTATCTTGTCATTCATTCCAAGGCCTCTTTCCCTCCCTAGTCTTCAAACATCCACTCTCAGTTCTCTTCTAGTCATCACTAGCGTGTAATCATAGGCAAGTTTTGGGGGTATGTCCCATTTCCCCCCTTTGTTGCTCACTTCTCTGTAGTCTTTTAGGATCCATAAATATTCCACATTACTCCGATTCTTTTCTATGGAGCGCTCATATTCCCGAGCAATGTTCATGACCTCATGTTGTTTTATCCTAAGCCTATTTTTTCCCAAGGTTACCTCAACCGGACCCATTTTGTTCAGAGGTTGAACAGTATTAATATCACGCAGAGAAATAGCCAAAAGATTGTGATCACTTAGAGATTGCTTCAATATCCCAAATCTTTCAACCCTTTCTCTCGTGTTTCTTGAAACAAAGCAGTAATCCAAGCAGGTTCTCTGCAGACCTCTTCCACATGCACATGCACCTGGTCGATCGCCTTCCGTTTGTGTGTTTAGCATAAATAAGTCTCTAGCAGTTGTTTCTGACACCCAACTATAAGCTCTTTCATCTATTTACAAATCTTTTAAGGGTCATCCTTCACCATTCAACAAGCGAATGTTCAGGTCCCCATATATGATAATGCAGGGATCTTCCCATTCGATCATAGCTTCATCTACCTTTCTCGTTATTCCTTTAATTAATTTCTCCTTGCAACACATATTCACCCTCCAATACACATTTACTAGCAGATACTTGGTTACCTCTGGATGAATTCCCCTACTTTGCTTTAAGATTCGCACATATGGATTTAGGTTTTCTTGGGAAATTATTGCTAGTCCCGGATCCACCTTTATCAACGTTAGGAGTCCAGAGGAGGGACTCCCTAGGATACCTTTGCAGGCTGGCTTTTGGTATGACTCGTACCCTCCACATGAAGGAATAGACCTGAGCCAAGTCTCTTGGCAACATAAAATGCCATATTGACCCAACCTAAAAGAATGTTTGGCAAATAGAGATTTATGTCCTCTTGTGTTCCAAGATCCATTAAGAAACCTATGTTCATTTTGGGTTTGGCCAGTCTACTTCTGTTTTCAGTTGTTCAAAGCCAGGGCTAGGCAGTCCCAATTTGTTGGCTTATCTTTTCCAGTTTGAGAAATGTGTCCGCTCCTCTGTTTATAGCTTCGATTCTCGATGGTGAACTTTAGAGGTAAATGATCTTGTTGGGAAAAAAGCAATTGCTTTGTATTTATTGTGCTCCCACATCAGGATTCTCTTTTCTACTCGTTGTTATTTTCTTAGAGCGCGGATCAGTAGGTTTTTTTATTAGGTACCACCTTCCAACTTACTTTGATCCTCTCCTGACAATCACTCAGTTCATGCCACAGGGATAGTAATTTATCGCTCTGTGCCAACAGGACCTCCTTGTTTATTTGTAAATCCAGGCGAAGTATCACCCAGTCCATTTTTTTCTCAACCACAAATTCAACTGCTGTATGTCCTCCGTGGTTATATGTCTACGCGCAGGTATGTATTGCAGAAGCTTCATGACATTTCTTCCATTCACGATTGGAGGGTTTGGGCCCAATATAATTCTTTCCAAATACACGTTCCAGATTTCATGTTAGCCCTCTTTTGCCTCCTTCACCAGGGTTGCCCCTACTGCTTACCTATACTTTGAATCTATGAAACCATTTCCCCAGACAAACGTAGACTGCTTTGGAATTTGAAGATGTATACTTGTGCATGTTTCCTTTATGTAAATAAGATATTTTATTATAATTTTTATACTACTGTAATGCCTTTTTGTGTAACCAAGATAATGCATATCAATGTTAAGTTGCCCAGATACCCCAGGGTTTGGAGCGCAATATAAATAAAGAAAGAAAGAAACAAACAAACAAACAAACAAACACCTTGAGATCTTTCTTGGTCGCCGCCTATTCTACAGTTGTCTGCACTCTGTTTCTCTGTTGTAGTTTCTGTGGCCTATTCATACAGGTCTTTTTGCTCCTTTCTTCTGCACTTCTTTGTCCATGCTCATTCACTCGCACTTCTCCCAGCACTCGCCTTTTTTCTTCCATTGTTTTAAATAGATGGTCATTTTTTGCAACTGGGATCGGCTTGGCTTTGTCCACAGATTTCAAATTCGGTCCCCTTTGCAGTTTCTGAGAGATTTGATTGACTTGGTCTTTCAATTTCCACTCAATCAAACTGGCTTAAATTATTCCACAGCTCATCATTCTTCCCTGTCCAACATTTCAATCAGGTCACATCACTTAAACATGTTTCAGTAGAGGTCTCATTTCCCTCTATCTCTTCATTTGTTCTGAGATCTAGCTCCTTGATCGATAAGGCCTCTTGGTGCAGCGCCAGTTCTCTTCTCGGGCGTTTCGGGGATTGTCTCATCTCAACGAGCGGTCGTGTTCTTAAGTTCCTTTAAAAAGCCCTTGAACACTCAAGTCCCGTATTTCTGCGATGTCCACCTCGAAATTATTGCATGAGGACTTATCTACATTCCGGAACCCGGCACATCCTTGCTACTGGACCCGATTCATAACGTGCCTGCTGCTCGGAGGGCAAGGATGAGTAGGCGATAGATGATGAATCCGGAAACCGCATGAATCACTACATATACTATTCTACAGTAAAGGTTGTTGTTTAGAATAATGTTGTTTATTACAATGTTCGAAAAAAGGGTGGTCGGGGGCTCAAAACGTTATAACAATAATAGTTGTAATCGGGGTCGTGCGGTTACGACCCTCACTGGTGGTCCGATAGTAGACCGGCTGTATACATCCAGTCCAACTCGGACGCCATCGAATCAGGATGCAGACCCTCATCGAAAGAGCGAAGAGATAAGACTGAGGGCAACAGGTATTATGTTTAATACCTTGAAGGGGAGGGGGGAGGGCGGAAGGCAAAATATTTTAGAGCCTCAGTTTGTTGGAGGCACTTACCAGGTTACTTCCACTGTGGCGACTTCCCGCGACGGGCGACACAACATAATGAGCGAATCCAAAGGGCACACCACTGCTCAACGGACATGACAATCCAAGTGACAGGCATGGCACACTCAAAATTGGCACACTGAACGTCAAGGGGCTAAATTCTCCCACCAAAAGATCGCTAGTGTACAGAGAGTTCAAGAGGGTGAAGCTTGACAACCTTTTTTTACAAGAAACCTGATACACCAAAGGAGATGAGAGGAAAGTTCTATACACCAAAGCAGGCTCCGAATACTGGGGCTCAGGCCCTCTCAGAAAAGCTGGAGTTGGCATCTTAGTTAACAAAGCGATCCAGTTTGAACATTTAAAAACCTGGGCTGACGTAAGTGGTAGAGCGCTTGTACTGGTCGGCAAAATACAAGGCACCATCATCACTCTCGCATCCATATATGCACCTAACTCTGGACAGTCCAGGTTCCTGCAACAAACAGTCCCCAAAGTCATGACTGAAGCGGAAGGCGAGGTGATCCTGGGAGGCGACCTGAACTCGTGGATGGATCCAGATTTGGATAGGCAAGCAGGCAATCCACTTGCAGCCCCACCGTCTGGCCCCGGTCGCTCACAGGTTGCGGACATGATGGACGCCTACAACCTCAAGGACACATGGAGGCACAATAACCCGAATCAAACAGGCTTCACTTTCAACTCCACACCGCATGCAACGTTCACCAGAATTGACGATATATACCTCACCCTTGAACTCACCGAGGCAATGGCCGAATCCAGCATATCTCCCGTAACATGGTCGGACCACGACATGGTCACAGTCACCGTCGACCGGATGGCTCTCCCCCAGAGGAGCTCCAAATGGCGATGCAACAAGACTCTCTTTAAAGACCCGAGCTTTTGGGATCAACTAGAGCAGGACATCACCCAATACTTCGAACAAAACAATACAGGCGAAACTTCCGTAAATACAGTGTGGGTGGCAGGTCAAGCCACTTGGAGAGGACTACTCATTAAAGAGGGGGCCGCTAAGAAAAGAGAACGCCAACCCATAGAAAACAGGCTCTGAAAAGAAATTTCCCAACTCAACCTCATCGCCCAATCCTCAGGCCCCTACAGACTACAAAAAACTGAGCAGGCCAGCGACAAGAGGGAGGAATTGCAGCAACTAGAAACTGGTAGCATCGTGCACAAACTCCAATGCCTTAAACAAAAACAATATGAACATGGAGACAAGCCGGGTGCCCTACTTGCCGCAAGACTCCGAGGGCAACGCAAAGAGCGATGGGTCCCAATGATACACAACGAAGAAACCCCTCAGGGACCCCGTCCTCCCAATATCCCCGAAGTCTTTGCTGACTTTTACGAGAAGCTATACACCTCAGATGCCGCCCCACACCCAGAGGCGATCACCGAATATATGAATAAAGTGTCCCTCCCGACCCACCCCCTGGACATAGCACAAACCATAGATGTCCCTATCACAGGAGAGGAGATTGAAGAGGCGATGAAAAGACTTCCTGCGGGGAAAGCTCCCAGAAACGATGGCTACACAGCAGGATTTTACAAGACTTTTAAGGACGCCCTCCTCCCATTCATGGTCAAGCTCTTCAATAACATCCTCCAATCAGGTGTCGCGTCCGAATCCTTCTCGGAAGCACTAATAACCGGCATACCCAAGGAAGGCAAGGATTCCAAGCTGTGCGCTTCATACCACCCAATTTCCCTCCTAAACATTGATGCCAAGATTTACACGAGAGTCCTCACCGCGTGGCTTGAGTCACACATGCCAGCGATAATCCATAACGACCAAGTGGGTTTCATCCTTGGTAGGCAAGGCGCAGATTCTACACGGAAGACCCTCCACCTCATACATGAGGCCAAAAAGATGCCAAACACGCCCGCATTATTTTTGATCGACGCCGAGAAGGTATTCAACAGAGTTGAATGGCACTTCCGGGAGGCCACACTAAAGAAAATTTGCCTGGGCTCCACTCTCCGACGAGGGATCAAAGCCGTTTACATAGTGAACTCCCAATACTACCGCTGGTTCCCCCCCAGTAGAGGAACGAGACAAGGTTGTCCCCTCTTGGCAATTCTCTTCGCGCTATCGCTGGAACCCCTTGCCCAAATGCTTGGAGCAGACGCCGGTGTAGAGGGGATGCAAGTAAACGGTAGAGAGTATAAACTTGCCTTGTACGCATATGATATCCTGCTCCATGTACTAAACCCGATGTCATCAATCCCCCCCCCCCGATAGAAGAAAATGGCACACTTTCATGCTTCAAAATAAACAAAACCAAATCTATCCTCTTCCCGCTCCACGAACCCTCCCCAGACCAGCAAATAGACTTCAAGCGCCTAGGACTAATCATTGGAGGCCCAACACTGAGATACTTGGGGATCAATCTAACAAGAGAACTCGAAAACCTGTACGAAGCAAACTTTCCCCAACTTTCCCGACCCCCTCAAAGCGGATCTCACAAAACTGAAATCACTTACAATCTCCTGGATGGGACGTCTAAATGTAATTAAGATGGTGAGCCTCCCACACGTCCTATACCACTTCCAGGTCCTGCCCATCACAATGCCGGACCAATTTTTCAAACAAGTTAAGAAGGCCATATTAGAATTTCTATGGAATGGGAAAAAAAACAGGATACCCTATGAAACCCTGATACTACTGAAGGATCAGGGGGGGAGTGGGTCTCCCGGATATAGAGCGATATTATAAGGCGACACAACTCAGAATCCTGATCCCACACCTACGTGACAGAAGGGACCTGCAATGGGTTCAGTTGGACAATGATAATCTGACCCCCACTACTCTCGCAGAGTGGTTATGGGTCCCCAGACCGAAACTTATAAGAAGACTGCGCAACCACTCAATACTTGGGTCACTGTGGAACATATGGAAGGAAGGAAAGGGAATGTCTGGGGTTACCTTGTGGCCCTCTCCTCTGAACCATCTCTGGTCCTCCGGGATCAGGGAGAAAATCCCAGAGCAACAGAGATACCAAGCTTGGTTCGATGCTGGACTTGAGAGAGTTGGCCAGCTGTGGAGAAACGGAAAATTATTTCAGTTACAGAACTAGAGGAAGCTCTTCAACTACACCCGATTCCGATTTTCTTGTACCTGCGACTGAAAGGTGTATTATCCAAGTGTCAACTCCTTGATACTCTCACCCTTCCAAACCCCCTTCCTCCTCACCTGAGTCTTCTGTGGAAGATTTCTTTCTTGGGTCCTTTTTCTCGGGAGTCTGTTTTTTTGTGAAGAGGAATGGTCGTGGCCCCCGAAAAGAAGCCTGGCACCCTAAGAAGACTGGGTAACATAGGACACCCTTCTGGGATATGCCAGTTGAGAGAAAAAAAGCCAGGCAAAAAAAAACGAATCTTTGTGTTGAATCGCTGGTACTAAGGGAAGACGTCTGGCTCCTTCTGGAGATTTTGAAAAGTTCCTCAGGTAAGTAATACAGGCGATTGAAGATGTCCCAGGATCAGATGGAAATACTTTGGAGAAGTGGAGCAGGAGGATAATCTACGGTAAGCCGCAGACTTCAGGGAGCGGAGCGGAAGCCCACAGGACACCGCCCCCAGGAAAACAGAAGAGGGAGAACGAGAAAAGGGGGAGAACGAGGACCGTAGGCGTCCCAGGACCCAGGTAAGTAGAAGGGAGTGAACGGCAAGCATAAAGAAGCACAAGAGCAAGCGAGCGAGCGAGCGAGAGAGAGAGAGAGAGAGAGAGAGAGAGAGAGAGAGCAATGCCGCTGACGCCGCATGAAATTACCAAAAAAACAGCAGGTGAGCGACGGAAGGAAACCAACAGAAAACAGTGGAGCCATGGAAAGGGCAGAACGGCAGGAAAAAAAAGGTGAGAAAATCCCACAGCAAAAGCACAAAGCACAAAAACTGCAGAGGGGGAAAACAAGAGAGCGAAAGCACCCGGAGCAGAAAGCGAAGGGTTGCAACGCACCGGTCAGGACCGAGGGGCGTGGCTAAGCACCGGAAAGAAAACAAAGGAGAGAAAGACTAGACCGTAGAATCAGGAAGTGCAGGTACCTAATGGAACATCTTAATGGCGGCAGAGCTTCCATCTACTCCATACCTGCCAAGGAGGAGTGCGTAGGCAGCGCATGACAGTATGCCCCCTCTTAAAGGAGAGCTCCCCCCCGGTTTTCCTGGGTGAGCTTGGTGGTACAGCTTGAGGAGTCTAGGCGCATGTAAATGGGCAATTGGTTCCCAAGAATCCTCCCAATGGGGCTACCCCTTCCAATGTACCAAATATTCTAAGCGCCCTCTCTTGTATCTAGAGTCGATAATACTAGCAACTTCGTATTCATCAGGGGCCTGGTCTTCAGTGATTGGCAAGGCAGGGGTCTTACGTTGTAAGGATCTTCTTGATACTCTTTCAACTGAGAGGAATGAAACACATGATGTATGTGTCTCATCTGCCTGGGCAGTCGTAGGCGGTAAGAAACTGGATTGATCCGATCCACAATTAAGAAAGGACCCAGGTATCGTGGAGTGAGTTTAGACGGATGCAGCCATCGGGGAAGGTATTTGGTTGATAACCATACCTTATTACCAGCATAACAGGATGGGGATGGTAAGCATTGAGGGTTCTTTTGTTGACAATACCGTTGCTGACTAGATAGTAAGCGGTTGGTGGTAGTCCGATGCGCTTCAGTTATGTTGAACAGAATGGCATCAACGGATGGTATAGCAGAGGAGTGTAGACTCAATTCTGGAATGAACCGGGGATGAAACCCATAGGAGCAATAGAAGGGGCTGAGAGTGGTGGCACTATGGCAGGCATTGTTATATGCAAACTCAGCTAAAGGTAGATATGACACCCAGTTTTCTTGTTTGACATTCACAAAACAGCGCAGATATTGCTCCAACGATGCATTGGTTCTTTCTGTCTAACCATTGGTCTGCGGATGGAAACCAGAGGACATAGCTCTCTCGATCCCTAAAGTTTCACACAATGCTTTCCAAAATCGAGAGGCATATTGTGGTCCCCTATCCGAGATAATTATCCTGGGCAGGCCATGAAGACGAAAAATGTCTCTTGTGAACACCGATGCCATCTCCGCCGCCGTTGGAAGACCTGGTAAAGAAGAAAAATGTACCATCTTTGTAAAACAATCTACTGTAACCATGATGCATGAGCACCCTTCGGAGGGTGGTAAATCTACGATGAAGTCCGTAGATATGGTACTCCAGGGTTGGTCGGGCAGAGGTTCCTGTTGCAGATAACCCACTGGCTTCTAAGTAGAGTACTTTGCCCGATTGCAGACAGGACTTGATGTACCTTGACGTATCCTTCACCAAACCGGGCCACCAGAATTGCCTCCTTAGGAGATCGGACGTGACTGTAGTTCCTCTATGACCTGCCACAGGATCATCGTGACACCATCGTAGAGCCCTTTGGTGAGATTTCAGGTCAGGTAGGTACAGTCGTTGGTTGACAAAATACAGGAAATCCTTCTGGTGAATTAAGTTTGAGGGTTTGCTTCTTGGTGTAGATGATAATTCTCTGGAGGCCTGACGGACTTGGTCAAGGAATGTAGAAACTACACCAATTGTCCGCCGTTGGGGCCAGATTAAGTTTGGAAGATCTACCTGAGAAACCCCTGGCCATGGAATCCGTGAAAGGGCATCAGCCTGAATGTTCTTTGAAACCAGGATGTAAGTCAGTTTGAAATCATATTGCAAAAAATAAATGCACCCACCGGGCCTGTCGGGAGTTCACACACTCCATCTGTTGAATGACCTTCAGATTCTTATGAACGGTGCGGAGTTCAAATGGATAGGATGCCCCCTGTAACAAATGACGCCACTCCTCGCATGCCACCTTCATTGCCAATAATTCCTTTTCAATAACTGAATAATACATCTGGCTAGGGTTTACGGTCTTAGACACGTATGCAATGGGGTACTCAACCCCCTGATGTTCCTGTAATAAGGCCGCTCCTATGGCTGCAGATGAGGCATCGGATTCAACGATAAAGGGTCTCTCTTGGTCTGGTTGATGGAGCACCGGAGCCGAACAAAAAGCCTTCTTTAAGCGCAAGAAAGCCTCATCCGCCTTAATGGACCATTGAAATGGTGTTGAGGACTTCTTTATCAAACTGGTAATGGGTGCCACCATTTCAGAAAAACCCGAAATAAACTTTCGGTAAAAGTTAGCCAGACCAAGAAATATTTGGATATCTTTCACCGAAACTTGGAAAGGCCATTCCAGAATAGCAGTAACCTTGCGGGGGTCCATCTTGATGCCCTCAGCAGACAATATGAATCCCAGGTAGGGAATGCTGGAGACCTGAAACATGCACTTCTCTGGGTTGACAAGTAAGTGATTGTCTTTGAGCCTTTGAAAAACCTCCTGAAGATGTTGTAAACGGAGTTGCTTACTAGAAGAGTACACCAATATATCATCCAAATAGATGATGGTACTGTGGAACAAGAGATCCGAGAACAGGTGATCCATGAACCTCTGGAAGATGGAGGGAGCGTCCACCAGACCGAAGGGCATCACCCTATACTCTAAGTGACCAAATGGAGTCCCAAATGCTGTCTTCCATTCGTCACCTGAGCGGATACACAACAGATGGTATGCTCTACTCAAATCAAGTTTGGAAAAGTTAACTGCCCCTTGAACTGCTTCCAAGATATCCTTTATGAGGGGCATTGGGTACCGGTCTCTTATGGTCACTTGATTCAACCCACGGTAGTCAATACATGGTCTCAGTTCCTCTGTATCTTTCTTAGGTATAAAAAATAGTGGGGCCCCTGCTGGTGAATGTGAGGGCTGAATCAGTCCATTATGAAGATTGGCGTCCAAGTACTCTCTCAAAACCTTTCTTTCCATCAAGGATAACGAAAACATCCTTCCAAAAGGGACAATGGCATTAGGAATGACATCTATAGAGTAGTCTTCAGGTCACTGTGGGGGTAATTCTAGTTGTACCTTGTCAAGGAAAGCTTCTTGGTACTGACATAATTCAGTAGGGATGTGATTAACCTCTATTGTTGTTGGAGACTGGATCTTCTCTTCCATAGCATGAATAGTGGTATAATGGAATTCTGTTAAACACGTCTTGAGACAAAAAGGTGAGGAAAAAGACATCTGATTCTTCTCCCGGTCAATTTTGGGGTTATGCTTACGTAGCCAGGAGATTCCAAGGATAACCGGAAAATGAGCAGCTCTAATGAGATCGAACTGGATCTTCACCGTATGTTGGAGCACCTTCATGGTAAAAGATGGAGTGGTGTGCGTTATTAGACCAGAGCTAAGAGGCTTTCCATCCACACCTTCCACCCTTTGGTCCACCTCTTTCTCCAGCCTTTCTATCCCAGCCTTTTGGGCCCAGACTGTGGCCATGAAACATCAGGCCGCACCACAATCAATAAGGGCCAAAACATCGAATTGTGTTTGTTGCAATATCAGTTGAATGGCTACTACCATCAGACGACTGTCGTCTGCTGGGGTAACCAAGATTACAGACATGGACACGTAGGGACTCGCTGATACCCCTCGGTAACCGGTCCCTATTGGTTCCGAGGATGGCCATTTCCCGGCCTTCTTGGAGGCACATCTGGACAGTCACGTAACATGTGTTGTTCTGAACCACAGTAGATACATCGTTTGTTTTCTCTCCTTCTCTTCCTCTCTTCTGGGGTGAGTGGGCCTCGAGTAATTGCGATCTGCATTGGCTCTTCCCTTAAGCGTACAGATGAGGATGGAGAGGGGGTAGGTATCTCCGGTGCATTTATCAAGAGGCGTCCTTTTTGTCTTTTAGATCGTCTCTCAGATATTCGGAAGTCAAGCTGTAATACGGTGGACCACAAATCTGATATAGTGTCAGGACGGGGTAAACGAGCAAGTTCGTCCTTTAATTCTTCACAAAGTCCACGCCGAAATATTGTGTATTGGGCAGCTTCCGGCTAACTAGTCTTGGCAGCAATACGCTTGAAGGTAGAGATATACGACAGTAAATCACTATTTCCTTGTCTGATATCCAACAGTTACTCACTTGCCACTTGCACCGTTTCTTTTCTCTCAAAGGCTTCCTTGAATTGGGTGGTGAAACCGCTGTAATCCTGTAGTAGAGGACTTGCACTTGTTACCAGTGGAGATGGAAATAAGGAAGCCTATGCGCGCCTGATCTGAAGCAAAAGTCTGGGGCCTTAAGGTAAAGTGGATGATACAAGCTTCCATAAATTCCTTAAACTTACGGGGTGACCGAGTGAGAGGCAACAATGGTAGTTCAGTCTGCCTCCTCTCATGGTTATCTATTCTTTGTCTAAGGGTGTCATTTTCCGCCTTTACTGCTTGGAGTTCTTGAGATAGTCCTTGTACTGCAGTGAGTAATTCTTGGAATTGTTCTGCGGAAGCCATATTGGTAGATCTGTGGCGTTGCAATCTGTCAACTCCTGGATCCTCTCGCCCTTCTAAACACCCTTCCTCCTCACCTGAGTCTTCTGTGGAAGATTTCTTTCTTCTGTCCTTTTTCTTGGGAGTCCGTTTTTTTGTGAAGAGGAATGGTCGTCCCCGAAAAGAAGCCACCCTTTGACCCTAAGAAGACTGGGTAATAGGGGACTCCCTTCTGGGATACGTCGGTTTAGAGGAAAAAAGCAAGGCTAAAAAAAAACTCTCTTAGTGTTGAATGGCTCGTACTAAGGGAAGACGCCTGGCTCCTTCTGGAGATTTGTAAAGTTCATCAGGTAAGTAATACAGGTGATTGAAGATGTCCCAGGATCGGATGGAAGTACTTCGGAGAAGTGGAGTATGAGGATAATCTACGGTAAGCCGCAGACTTCAGGGAGCGGAGCGGAAGCCCACAGGACACCGCCCCTAGGAAAACAGAAGAGGGAGAACGAGAAAAGGGGGAGAACGAGGACCGTACGCGTCCCAGGACCCAGGTAAGTAGAAGGGAGTGAACGGAAAGCATAAAGTAGCACAAGAGCGAGAGAGACAGAGAGGGAGAGAGAGAGAGAGAGAGATCAATGCTGCTCACGCCGCGTGAAATTACCAAAAACACAGCGGGTGAGCGACGGAAGGAAACCAGCAGAAAACAGTGGAGCCCTGGAAAGGGCAGAACGGCAGGAAAAAAAAAGGCGAGAAAATCCCACAGTGAAAGCACAAAGCACAAAAACTGCAGAGAGGGAAAACAAGAGAGCGAAAGCATCCGGAGCAGAAAGTGAAGGGTTGCAATGCACCGGTCAGGACCGAGGGGCGTGGCTAAGTACCAGAAAGAAAACAAAGGAGAGAAAGACTAGCCTGTAGAATCAGGAAGTGCAGGTACCTAATGGAACATCTTAATGGCGGCAGAGCTTCCATCTACTCCATACCTGCCAAGGAGGAGTGCGTAGGCAGCGCATGACAGTATGCCCCCTCTTAAAGGAGAGCTCCCCCCCGGTTTTCCTGGGTGAGCTTGGTGGTACAGCTTGAGGAGTCTAGGCGCATGTAAATGGGCAATTGGTTCCCAAGAATCCTCCCAATGGGGCTACCCCTTCCAATGTACCAAATATTCTAAGCGCCCTCTCTTGTATCTAGAGTCGATAATACTAGCAACTTCGTATTCATCAGGGGCCTGGTCTTCAGTGATTGGCAAGGCAGGGGTCTTACGTTGTAAGGATCTTCTTGATACTCTTTCAACTGAGAGGAATGAAACACATGATGTATGTGTCTCATCTGCCTGGGCAGTCGTAGGCGGTAAGAAACTGGATTGATCCGATCCACAATTAAGAAAGGACCCAGGTATCGTGGAGTGAGTTTAGACGGATGCAGCCATCGGGGAAGGTATTTGGTTGATAACCATACCTTATTACCAGCATAACAGGATGGGGATGGTAAGCATTGAGGGTTCTTTTGTTGACAATACCGTTGCTGACTAGATAGTAAGCGGTTGGTGGTAGTCCGATGCGCTTCAGTTATGTTGAACAGAATGGCATCAACGGATGGTATAGCAGAGGAGTGTAGACTCAATTCTGGAATGAACCGGGGATGAAACCCATAGGAGCAATAGAAGGGGCTGAGAGTGGTGGCACTATGGCAGGCATTGTTATATGCAAACTCAGCTAAAGGTAGATATGACACCCAGTTTTCTTGTTTGACATTCACAAAACAGCGCAGATATTGCTCCAACGATGCATTGGTTCTTTCTGTCTAACCATTGGTCTGCGGATGGAAACCAGAGGACATAGCTCTCTCGATCCCTAAAGTTTCACACAATGCTTTCCAAAATCGAGAGGCATATTGTGGTCCCCTATCCGAGATAATTATCCTGGGCAGGCCATGAAGACGAAAAATGTCTCTTGTGAACACCGATGCCATCTCCGCCGCCGTTGGAAGACCTGGTAAAGAAGAAAAATGTACCATCTTTGTAAAACAATCTACTGTAACCATGATGCATGAGCACCCTTCGGAGGGTGGTAAATCTACGATGAAGTCCGTAGATATGGTACTCCAGGGTTGGTCGGGCAGAGGTTCCTGTTGCAGATAACCCACTGGCTTCTAAGTAGAGTACTTTGCCCGATTGCAGACAGGACTTGATGTACCTTGACGTATCCTTCACCAAACCGGGCCACCAGAATTGCCTCCTTAGGAGATCGGACGTGACTGTAGTTCCTCTATGACCTGCCACAGGATCATCGTGACACCATCGTAGAGCCCTTTGGTGAGATTTCAGGTCAGGTAGGTACAGTCGTTGGTTGACAAAATACAGGAAATCCTTCTGGTGAATTAAGTTTGAGGGTTTGCTTCTTGGTGTAGATGATAATTCTCTGGAGGCCTGACGGACTTGGTCAAGGAATGTAGAAACTACACCAATTGTCCGCCGTTGGGGCCAGATTAAGTTTGGAAGATCTACCTGAGAAACCCCTGGCCATGGAATCCGTGAAAGGGCATCAGCCTGAATGTTCTTTGAAACCAGGATGTAAGTCAGTTTGAAATCATATTGCAAAAAATAAATGCACCCACCGGGCCTGTCGGGAGTTCACACACTCCATCTGTTGAATGACCTTCAGATTCTTATGAACGGTGCGGAGTTCAAATGGATAGGATGCCCCCTGTAACAAATGACGCCACTCCTCGCATGCCACCTTCATTGCCAATAATTCCTTTTCAATAACTGAATAATACATCTGGCTAGGGTTTACGGTCTTAGACACGTATGCAATGGGGTACTCAACCCCCTGATGTTCCTGTAATAAGGCCGCTCCTATGGCTGCAGATGAGGCATCGGATTCAACGATAAAGGGTCTCTCTTGGTCTGGTTGATGGAGCACCGGAGCCGAACAAAAAGCCTTCTTTAAGCGCAAGAAAGCCTCATCCGCCTTAATGGACCATTGAAATGGTGTTGAGGACTTCTTTATCAAACTGGTAATGGGTGCCACCATTTCAGAAAAACCCGAAATAAACTTTCGGTAAAAGTTAGCCAGACCAAGAAATATTTGGATATCTTTCACCGAAACTTGGAAAGGCCATTCCAGAATAGCAGTAACCTTGCGGGGGTCCATCTTGATGCCCTCAGCAGACAATATGAATCCCAGGTAGGGAATGCTGGAGACCTGAAACATGCACTTCTCTGGGTTGACAAGTAAGTGATTGTCTTTGAGCCTTTGAAAAACCTCCTGAAGATGTTGTAAACGGAGTTGCTTACTAGAAGAGTACACCAATATATCATCCAAATAGATGATGGTACTGTGGAACAAGAGATCCGAGAACAGGTGATCCATGAACCTCTGGAAGATGGAGGGAGCGTCCACCAGACCGAAGGGCATCACCCTATACTCTAAGTGACCAAATGGAGTCCCAAATGCTGTCTTCCATTCGTCACCTGAGCGGATACACAACAGATGGTATGCTCTACTCAAATCAAGTTTGGAAAAGTTAACTGCCCCTTGAACTGCTTCCAAGATATCCTTTATGAGGGGCATTGGGTACCGGTCTCTTATGGTCACTTGATTCAACCCACGGTAGTCAATACATGGTCTCAGTTCCTCTGTATCTTTCTTAGGTATAAAAAATAGTGGGGCCCCTGCTGGTGAATGTGAGGGCTGAATCAGTCCATTATGAAGATTGGCGTCCAAGTACTCTCTCAAAACCTTTCTTTCCATCAAGGATAACGAAAACATCCTTCCAAAAGGGACAATGGCATTAGGAATGACATCTATAGAGTAGTCTTCAGGTCACTGTGGGGGTAATTCTAGTTGTACCTTGTCAAGGAAAGCTTCTTGGTACTGACATAATTCAGTAGGGATGTGATTAACCTCTATTGTTGTTGGAGACTGGATCTTCTCTTCCATAGCATGAATAGTGGTATAATGGAATTCTGTTAAACACGTCTTGAGACAAAAAGGTGAGGAAAAAGACATCTGATTCTTCTCCCGGTCAATTTTGGGGTTATGCTTACGTAGCCAGGAGATTCCAAGGATAACCGGAAAATGAGCAGCTCTAATGAGATCGAACTGGATCTTCACCGTATGTTGGAGCACCTTCATGGTAAAAGATGGAGTGGTGTGCGTTATTAGACCAGAGCTAAGAGGCTTTCCATCCACACCTTCCACCCTTTGGTCCACCTCTTTCTCCAGCCTTTCTATCCCAGCCTTTTGGGCCCAGACTGTGGCCATGAAACATCAGGCCGCACCACAATCAATAAGGGCCAAAACATCGAATTGTGTTTGTTGCAATATCAGTTGAATGGCTACTACCATCAGACGACTGTCGTCTGCTGGGGTAACCAAGATTACAGACATGGACACGTAGGGACTCGCTGATACCCCTCGGTAACCGGTCCCTATTGGTTCCGAGGATGGCCATTTCCCGGCCTTCTTGGAGGCACATCTGGACAGTCACGTAACATGTGTTGTTCTGAACCACAGTAGATACATCGTTTGTTTTCTCTCCTTCTCTTCCTCTCTTCTGGGGTGAGTGGGCCTCGAGTAATTGCGATCTGCATTGGCTCTTCCCTTAAGCGTACAGATGAGGATGGAGAGGGGGTAGGTATCTCCGGTGCATTTATCAAGAGGCGTCCTTTTTGTCTTTTAGATCGTCTCTCAGATATTCGGAAGTCAAGCTGTAATACGGTGGACCACAAATCTGATATAGTGTCAGGACGGGGTAAACGAGCAAGTTCGTCCTTTAATTCTTCACAAAGTCCACGCCGAAATATTGTGTATTGGGCAGCTTCCGGCTAACTAGTCTTGGCAGCAATACGCTTGAAGGTAGAGATATACGACAGTAAATCACTATTTCCTTGTCTGATATCCAACAGTTACTCACTTGCCACTTGCACCGTTTCTTTTCTCTCAAAGGCTTCCTTGAATTGGGTGGTGAAACCGCTGTAATCCTGTAGTAGAGGACTTGCACTTGTTACCAGTGGAGATGGAAATAAGGAAGCCTATGCGCGCCTGATCTGAAGCAAAAGTCTGGGGCCTTAAGGTAAAGTGGATGATACAAGCTTCCATAAATTCCTTAAACTTACGGGGTGACCGAGTGAGAGGCAACAATGGTAGTTCAGTCTGCCTCCTCTCATGGTTATCTATTCTTTGTCTAAGGGTGTCATTTTCCGCCTTTACTGCTTGGAGTTCTTGAGATAGTCCTTGTACTGCAGTGAGTAATTCTTGGAATTGTTCTGCGGAAGCCATATTGGTAGATCTGTGGCGTTGCAATCTGTCAACTCCTGGATCCTCTCGCCCTTCTAAACACCCTTCCTCCTCACCTGAGTCTTCTGTGGAAGATTTCTTTCTTCTGTCCTTTTTCTTGGGAGTCCGTTTTTTTGTGAAGAGGAATGGTCGTCCCCGAAAAGAAGCCACCCTTTGACCCTAAGAAGACTGGGTAATAGGGGACTCCCTTCTGGGATACGTCGGTTTAGAGGAAAAAAGCAAGGCTAAAAAAAAACTCTCTTAGTGTTGAATGGCTCGTACTAAGGGAAGACGCCTGGCTCCTTCTGGAGATTTGTAAAGTTCATCAGGTAAGTAATACAGGTGATTGAAGATGTCCCAGGATCGGATGGAAGTACTTCGGAGAAGTGGAGTATGAGGATAATCTACGGTAAGCCGCAGACTTCAGGGAGCGGAGCGGAAGCCCACAGGACACCGCCCCTAGGAAAACAGAAGAGGGAGAACGAGAAAAGGGGGAGAACGAGGACCGTACGCGTCCCAGGACCCAGGTAAGTAGAAGGGAGTGAACGGAAAGCATAAAGTAGCACAAGAGCGAGAGAGACAGAGAGGGAGAGAGAGAGAGAGAGAGATCAATGCTGCTCACGCCGCGTGAAATTACCAAAAACACAGCGGGTGAGCGACGGAAGGAAACCAGCAGAAAACAGTGGAGCCCTGGAAAGGGCAGAACGGCAGGAAAAAAAAAGGCGAGAAAATCCCACAGTGAAAGCACAAAGCACAAAAACTGCAGAGAGGGAAAACAAGAGAGCGAAAGCATCCGGAGCAGAAAGTGAAGGGTTGCAATGCACCGGTCAGGACCGAGGGGCGTGGCTAAGTACCAGAAAGAAAACAAAGGAGAGAAAGACTAGCCTGTAGAATCAGGAAGTGCAGGTACCTAATGGAACATCTTAATGGCGGCGGGGCTTCCATCTACTCCATACCTGCCAAGGATGAGTGCGTAGGCAGCGCATGACACCAAGAGGAAGTGGAAAGCCAAAACGCAAAGAGGGCTCACGCCTTTCGAGACAATTTTAGACACAACCAACACAAATAAAGGCCTAATAGCATGCATGTACAGCGCTCTGATCTGTAAGGAACAAACTTCAAGTTCCCGCCTGAAAGGGAGATAGGAAAGAGATTTTGGCAAAGAATTTGATCAGTAGGCTTGGGAGAGAATTTGTGAAACAACATCTAGAATATCAATTGCAGCTCAGTATAAGCTGCATTCATTAAAGCTACTCCACAGATGGGAGTATGACCCACGCAGGCTTTCCAAAATGTTTCAGTCCTCCAGCCCATGGTGCTGGAGACAATGCGGCATGGACGCCGATTATTGGCACATGTGGTGGGACTGCCCCAAGGTTCGCATCTATTGGCAAGAAGTCCTGGGATGGATCAAACAGTTAGATGGCATAGAAAGGGAACCGTCCCCCCTTCTGGTCCTCTTCGGTTTTGAAGAAGAGGACGATGAACTGATTAGAGTTAAAGGGCTGGCATCCCCCCTGGTATTGGCTGCGAGAGCAGGCCTGGTCATCAAATGTAAGTCTCCACACCTTCCAGTTAAAAAAGACTGGATACTGATCGCAACAAATATCTACACAATGGAAAGAATTACGGCAGCCCTCCACGATAAGGCTGCATGACACAAAGAGGCCTGGTGCGACTTTGCCAGTCACTACATTGCAGGTTCAGTGGTGAACGACCCGACACACCAAGGAAGTGAGCAAACACTCAGCCCCTGCACGAACAGAGCATCATAGGATATGCCGCCAGTTCAACATGCCTGTCACAAACTTAAATTTAAACTTAATAATGATCAACTCAAACGATGATCAGCGCCAAACGTCATGTCGCCCGCTACAAATCGCTACAACAAACGCCAAAGACCTGGAAGTTTTATGAGCACTGTTAAGGGGTAGGAGGGAAGGGGGGAAGGTTTTAAACCGTCCTACCAATAGGGGGGGACAAGTATATGGTGTTAAAATGTTCTTCATGTGAAACCAAATTGTTTCTTAGTGTAACCAGGTGAGTATAATATGCACCCACCTGTATGTTCTGTACTGATGTTCAAAAAACAATAACATTTAAATTTAAAAAAAAGCCCTGTACCATTCAATTTTTTCTCCCACACTGTTGTTACAATTTTGTTTTTGTTCTCCAATTTTCATTCATTGTTCCTCTTTCCGTGATCCCCGTCGATACTTCTTGGTTGTTACATAGCGTGAATATCGAAAACATGTTTGCTTCCTTCACTGGCCCATGAGTCACAGACTGTCTGGTAGCCGCTACTTCTACTACTTGCAAGTCACCACTAGATGGGACCTTTGAAACTGCATCGGGAGACTTCGATCTAAGTTTTTCACTGTTCTTTTCTTGCTCCTGTTTCCATTGCATCCTCATCCATCCGCAGTCTTTTAAGATAGCGACCATTAAAAGCGCCTTGTCAGCGGATTCTCTCCTCGCCATATCACATGGACGTTTCTGCCATTGGAGAGATGCCTCTGCTTCTTTAGTCAATCTCTCTTCGACCTTAAAAAAAAACCTTCCAGGCCAGTCATTTTTGTCTGCATCATCGCAATTAGAGTGGCCTGATCTTGTAGAGAGCTATGGATTTCTTCATATAATTTGGTGAATGGAGTTAGTGAAATAGTAAGGGCCGCTATAGCGTCTGTTGGATGTGACTCGAATCTTTACTTGATGGTTTCCACTCCCTTTTCCGGTCTTCCCGATTAAGGTGTGAGCTCATCGTCGAGGAGGAGGAAGTACTGGTATCCGAGCTTCTCTTTTCAAATATCAAATCATCCATCCCTGAATCCCTCCTTGCTCATGCATAACTGTTGGGCTCCCCTCGAGACACTCTGAACACCTACATTCTCGATTCTCTTTTCGCTCTTTTGTTCTTAAGTTACATGCGTAGGTAAGGTATCAGTATGTTTGCAAGCTGATTTTTGATCTGGTGGGAGCCCTAGGCCTGGAACCTACCTCAGGATCTTTTGGGTTAAGGTCTGCTGTGCTCCCCACACTCATGTCTGCAATTGTCATATCCTGATCTGGAGCAATCAGCCTATCCTTAATAGTAGCTAGGCCTTTTCTTTATTGACACGTTATTTTTTTGGTCATATAAGTCAATTCTCTAGCCAGCTGCTTAGCTAATTCTGAGTTTTTAAGGTCTTTTCTTTGGGTCACCACAGCCTGAATGGTTAATTGTTTTTAGGACTCATGCTCCCCTCATTGTCGGGGGAGTTTCTTCACTTCATTCGCTTGATGTTCCAGAGTCTGCAGATCCTCAAGTCCTCTTATGCCACCCTCCTCCAAGTCAGTTATAGGCTCTTGATCTTTATTGTGATTCACTGCTGTTACAATCCGTCCCAATAGTAGGGATGAGTCCTGAAGGCTTATTAGCGCAGCAGCAATCTTCCCCCCTTCTGTCTCCCCCAGATAGAGCTCGGCATTAGTTCAAAGCAGCGACTTCTCAGTGAGGAACATTGGTTCGCCTTCCTAAATTGCTCGAGTATCCTTGTCTCTCCTTCTCCTCCGGGTGCGGACGCCAGTTTCAGTTTCGTGCTGGCACGGAATCAATTCCTCCAATATAAACATTGAAACCCTTGCAGGCTCGCTCTAGCTAATACGGCCCTCCCACTTTTTAGTTTTCATTGCTGTGACCATCATACTTTCTAGATCTAATTCAGCCAGGCGATCAGAGGCACAGTCAAAGAGAGCATGCCGTCTTACCTGCAGTCACGTTCACGCTCCTGTCGGGCTTTTTATGTGCAGCGCCATTCTCAAGAAGTGGAGTCTTTTTTTAATCTTTTCTTTAATGACTGCAAATTTCACTGCTGGGTTTCACTGGCTGGCACTGTTTCATCCAGCGAACACCAGTAAACACCACTTGCCTGCACTTCGCGGAGGGGGGCTGGATTACAACTCCTCTCACTACATGGTCACACAGCACTCCTCTTTCGGAATTAAAGGGGCACAACACCAGCTAACACCACTTGCCTCCACTTTGTTTCCATGCAAATCCAGAAGTAACTGGGAGAACCGTGAGGCCGCCATGGAATCGTTATACATCTGGAAAAACTAGTTCCAGTGAAATTGACGAGATATTGAATAGAAACGTGATAAATTCGAATTGTAACAATGTAAGAAAGAGAATCACAAATAAACCTATAAGAGAGACCATTAAGCCTTGGCTACAAATGCCCAGGGAAGAGGGGAAAATATCCCATAAAGCAAGAACTGCAGAGTGGAGAATATCAGACAGAGAATCCTATGATTGTGAAGTAATGGCCGGTAGAGCCCATAAAGGAAAAACGCAGAGTAAGCCACCTCAGGAGAGGGGGGGCATTACTCACCAAGAAAACCTATCCCTGCTAGGAAAATGTATACCAGGGGAATCCGAAGGCATAGCAAACTGGATCAAAGGATAAGATGGAGGGCAAAAGGGGATCAATTGAACATTACCCAGAGAAAAGAGAGTATCCCCAAAAACTACTACTTTACTACTTAAATACTGAAGGAGTTAATAGAACTGGTCCAGAAGGTGAAGAAAAGAGTCAGTCAGGAGAAGGGAGTCGGTCTCCTGGCTCCATTTAGAAGGTTCGAATAGTGTGGTGTCAGGTAGAGCTAGTATGTGGACAGCAGACTATTGTTATTTGGAGACGTTCTGACGATTGACAATCACCTTAGTTATTAATATAGGCAGGGAATACCCTCATAGCAATGGGGAAAGGTAGGCATTCTTATCATTTAATAACTAAGCAGTGGAAATGTCAACACTGCAGGGGTCAAGTCCTAAAAATTAAAGTGGGGGGACTATCAGCAAACGCGATGGGATGTGACATCACCAGAAATTGGCATATCAAGGTGAAATATGCACATTTCATTAAATTGACTTTCATAACCCCCCAAATTAAACAGGACGAATGGTATTTGCCTTTGTCCCGACTGGACGATTCCGCCAACTCCCGTTCCTCTCCACTCTCCTCACCTGATTCAAAATCCTCCGGTTGCAGTTGCCTGTGAGAGAGGTAGTCCTTCTCCTTTTTATGTAGAACGTATCTGTCTCGAGAGGAAGCCACAGTGAGCGCTAAAGTATAGCAAACCTAGCGCCCCCTTCCCGCGATCAGACAGTAGTGAAGGGAAAAAGCCTTTTCAGGCAGAAAAAACCCTCCGAGGAGTGAAGCAGCTTGAGAGGGTCCGGAGCAAGCAGTTATAGTGCCGTTCTTGAGGTAGGTAGTTGATGGGAGCAGGCGAAGCCGGATATCCAAAGTAGTGAAGGAACCGGAGAGAGGGAGAGCCACCGGAAAGAATACCAGCGGAGAAAACTACTCCGGAGCAACAGAAACCGAGGCGGCTGGAAGACAGCGCAGCCAAAGGTAAGGCAGAGAAGGCGGGCGCGGAGGGGCTGCGCACCACAAGAGAAAACAAGCTGGAAGGTAAGGAGAAAGCGGGAAGAGGAGGCAAGGCAAAGGTAGAAGGAGAGAGAGAAGGAAAGGTGGTCCGAGGAAGGCGGACCGAGGTACAAGGAGGTGACTGTGGCGGTCGAGGCGGGAAAAACTAGCGTGTAAACCCAAAGATGCGAGCTAGCGCAGTGAAGGGGGTTGCAACGCCGCGATCGCTGGGAGAGGAGGAAAGAAATACTTCCCAGCGGCGCCATGTTGGAAAACCACTAGACCGTAGGGTACGTAAAGGAGGAATCACGTAGCGGAACCTCTGCTCGCCCTTCCAGCGCGTAGCCGCCAATGTGGATACAAACGCCAAACAGGATGGCGGATGACAGTATGCCCCCTCCTAGAGCGCAGGACCCTCGGCTTAAAGGGGAAGCGGGCATGAAACTGAGCCAACAATCGAGGGGCATGAATGTTGGAAGCTGGTTCCCACGAGTCTTCCGACCTAGGGTAACCCTTCCAGTACACCAAATACTCCAACCTACCACGGTAGTGGCGGGAGTCACGTAAAGAGGAGACCTCATATTCCATAGAGGAATCCACCTGAGGAAAAGGCTAGTCGGGAACAGCTCTCTGGTGGACGTCCGGAATGAAAGGTTTGAGAAGAGAGGCATGGAAGACAGGATGAATGCGGCTGAGGTAAGAAGGTAGTTTGAGTCGAAAGGTATCAGGATTTATTTTGGAAAGAATGGGAAAAGGACCCAAAAAGCGAGGAGAGAGTTTAGAAGGGTGAACCCATCGCGGCAAGAATCTGGTGGACAGCCAAACCTTGTCCCCTTCCTTCCATTCAGGGCAAGGCCTACGATGTTTGTCCGCTTGGGTTTTGTTGTATTGGCGACTCTTCTCCAAGCACCTTCTGGCAGTGACGTGTGCATCAGAAATAGACTGCAGAACCTCTTCAGCCATCTGGGAATTGGCGGGCGATGGAATGTAGGGAAGAAGAGATCTTGGGTGTACCCCATAGGTGCAAAAGAAAGGAGAGAGTCCAATGGCTGTATGAAATGAGTTATTATAGGTAAACTCCGCCGTAGGAAGCAAAGAAACCCAATTGTCCTGAAGACGATTGCTGTAGCATCTAAGGTACTGTTCTAATGTGGCGTTAAGGTGCTCAGTTTGACCGTTAGTCTGTGGGTGGAAGCCAGAAGACAGGGCACGTTCCATACCAAGGCAAGAACAAAGAGCCTTCCAAAACTTCGAAACAAATTGGCTGCCACGATCAGAAATGATCTTGTCAGGGAGACCATGAAGACGGAAAATTTCCTGGGCGAAAACCTCAGCCATCTCGGTTGCGGTAGGCAGACCAGGCAATGGGGAAAAATGAGCCAGTTTGGTCATGGTGTCAACTGTAACCATAATACATGTGCAGGAGTTGGAAACAGGAAGTTCCACGATGAAATCAGTAGAAATCAATCCCCAAGGGCGAGAGGGTACCTCAGGTTGGGTGAGAAGGCCCAACGGTTTGCCAGTTATGGACTTAGTCATGGCACAAACAGGGCAACTGAGTATGTATTCCTCAACATCCTTCTTGAGTTCTGGCCAAAAAAAAGAACGAGTGATAGATTCAGTGGTATTAAGCTTTCCACGATGACCTGCAGTGAGTGAATCATGACACCAATTTATGATCTTGAGACGTAGTGGACCGGAAGGTATGTATAACCGATGGTTGAGGTATAGCAAACCCTCCTTTTTGGTATAGGGTGTCTCTCCTCTGGGTTGCGGAACAGTACCC
Organism: Ambystoma mexicanum; assembly: GCF_040938575.1. Lineage (NCBI taxonomy): Eukaryota > Metazoa > Chordata > Amphibia > Caudata > Ambystomatidae > Ambystoma > Ambystoma mexicanum. Next base: position 36,070,929 of record NC_090936.1, read on the forward strand.
TCTGTAGCCACACCAGCTCGAACTTCTTCCAAAAAGGTTTTGGCAACAGTCAGTATCCTATTCCTGTGGAACATCGGCTCTGGGGTATGTCTTTTCTCCTCACATTTGGGACCCTTCCGAGAGAGCGCATCCGCAAGCGAATTGTTGGTACCAGGCAAGTAAGTAATTTGCAGATCATATTGGGCAAAGAAATATGCCCAACGGGCCTGCCTGGAGTTGACACACTCCATATTCTGCAGAGCCTTGAGATTCTTATGGTCCGTTCCGATGATAACGGTCTGCCTTGCTCCCATCAGTAGATGTCGCCAAGTCTCACATGCTTGTTTAATGGCCAGCAATTCTTTTTCCAGTACGGAGTAGTTGAGTTGGCTGGGAGTCGACGTCTTAGAGAGATAACACATGGGGTGCTCCCGTTCCTCGAACACTTGTAGCAGAAAAGCTCCAATGGCCATGGCCGAGGCGTCAGTCTCGACGATGAACTGTCTGCTCTGGTCAGGATGACGCAAAATGGGAGCAGTACAAAAGAGGTTCTTGAGATCGTGAAAACTCTGTTCTGCTTCGGAAGTCCAGCGAAAGGGATTGTTGACCTTCTCGAGTAAAGAAGTTATAGGGAGGACTGCTTCAGAGAAGTTTGGAATGAATGTGCGGTAGAAATTAGAGAGCCCAAGAAACCTTTGGACCTCTTTGATCGATGTTGGGGAAGGCCAGTCCAGAATGGCTGCTACCTTGCTGGGATCCATGGAGATACCTCTTTCAGAAAAGTGATACCCTAGATAGGGCACTGAAGTAACAGCAAAAACACACTTCTCTGGTTTGACAAGGAGTTGGTTATCTTTAAGCCTTTCCAGAACTTGTTGGACGTGGGTTTTGTGATCCTCAAGATTGCTGGAAAATATCAGGATGTCGTCCAGGTATATGATCATGGAGACAGATAATAAGTCTGAAAACATCCGGTCTATAAACCGTTGAAAAACAGCATGGGCATGACTCGGTACTCAAATAAGCCGAAAGGAGTGCGAAAAGCGGTCTTCCATTCATCTCCTTTGGTGATGCGTAACAAATGATATGCATTTCTGAGGTCTAATTTGGTGAACCAACGTGCACCTTGAACAGCTTCGATGATCTCATGTATTAATGGCATGGGATACCGATCCCGGATGGTAACCTTGTTGAGGCCTCGGTAATCGATACAATGGCGCAAGTCAGTAGAGTCCCTCTTCTTGACAAAGAACAAAGAAGCTCCGGCAGGAGCCTTGGAAGGTTGAATGAGCCCATTCTGAACATTGGCACCAAGATAATCTCTTAGAACCTTTCTTTCAGCTTGAGTTAAAGAGAACATCCTACAGAAGGGAACCAAAGCATTTGGTTCAAAGTCTATGGTACAATCTTCTGGCCTATGGGGAGGTAAGGTCGCTGGCTGTAACGCTCACCTGATTCCCGTAGAGGCGCCGGTCTTGACTGGGCGTATACCGTATCTTCAAAGGTGATGTGTAACACACGGTTGGCTCTTTGGGCTGGACCTCTGTGCACTGTATGTCTGACTGGAAGGGTAAGATGTCTTAGGTAAGTGAACGCCGTGCTCTCCATCTGCCTCGGGGCAGGGTGCTGTAACCAGTTTCTTCACTGGATAAGGGGAGCAGGCCTCTTGACTTCAGAGGACTGCTGTCCGTCGTTTACTGCACGAACGGTAAGTTTCGAGTAATTCTAATGTCTTTAAAGTCTTTAGTAATGATGTTTCTTGTTTTGCAGGGTTCCGGCGATGGCGGATGACGGGCTGAAGTGAGTTGAAGATGGAGCCCGTGTGATGAATAGAAGCGCCTGGAAGCACGAAAGTAAGCGCTTGTTGCCTGCTTCACGATGCGCTCTAACTGTCGTTTTATTTTGCAGGTACAAGTTCGGAGCGCCTGCAGGGCGCCGGAATACCCACTGGGTTAGATGTGGAAAGGAGTAATGGCACGTGAGTATTAAAGTTCTCCAATGTCTTTAAACGCACCTTGTTTTGTCTTTCAGATGCGGGATGCAGCGCCGAAGGCCTCCGGAGCGTGCGAAGAGTTGGTAAGCTTTTGTCTTTCAGATGCCGGAATGAAGTGTGAAGACCTCCGGGGCGCATGAAGAGTAGGTAAGCCTTTGTCTTTCAGATGCCGGAATGCAGCGCGAGGCGTTGGTGACAGCCGATGGACCAGGTAAGTGAAGAGCTGTCACTGAAGACCGTAATGCTAACCTGTTCTTTCTTGTCTTTATAGGTGTTGCTGAAGACTGGATTCAGGATGGTAAGCCTTTTTCCTTAGGCCCAGGATCAGATGCAGAAGACACGATGAGCGTTCTGCTGCAGAGGATGCAGAATAACGCAAAGCAAGATTCATCCATCGGGTGTGGCTTAAATAGCCTCCTGTAGTGCTTAGGTGTCTCCTTCCACAGCCACGCCTAGGTAAGAAAAGAGTTCCTGCTTTCCAGAAGAGTTCCAGTGTTCTGAATCTAGGGAGTGGCTCCTGCCCCACCCAACAGGAAAAGTAGTTCCAAACAGAAGAGGATCAGAGGCTCAACTGGCAGGCAAGTAAGCAGCATGGTCTGCTGCAGGTAAGTCCACCCAAGCATTATGAGCCCGGCGCTTCCAGCGCTGGGACTGGGCATATTTATGAGCCTGGTGCCACTGGCACCAGGACTGGGTCCAAAAGGTCCCAATTGGGACTGGTTGGCACTCGGAACCTGGGTTATGGATCTGCTTCCAAGGGAGTTGGGAAAACCCTGACCTTTTGGAAGCAGAGATCATGACAGTACCCCCCCTCAAGGCCCCTCCCAAACCGGGCTTCTCCGGGGGTTTTGGCTTGTCAGGAAATGTTCGGTGAAATCTTTTGATTAGGCGAGGAGCGTGGACATATTCAGCAGGTTCCCAGGATCTCTCTTGGGGGCCGTAGCCTTTCCAGTCAATTAGGTAAAATAGTTTAGATTTGGAGATCTTGGAGTCCAGAATGCTTTTGACTTCAAACTCGAGTTCTCCATCAACTAGGATAGGTTTTGGAGATTTAGTTAGTCGGGTTTGAGGTTGCACGGGTTTTAATAGAGAGACGTGGAAGACCGGATGTATCTTCATGTGCGGGGGCAAGTCCAACTTGACCGCTACTGGGTTTACTATGGTAGTGATGGAATAGGGACCAAGGTATCTTGGGTTAAATGTGCGTGGCCCTTTTAGAGGTAGATATTTGGTGGATACCCAGACTTGATCCCCTACTTGATATTGAGGGGCTTCCTTCCGATGTTGATCTGCTCCTTTCTTGTATTGTTCTTTAGCCCTTTGAAGGTGAGAAACAGCTTCCTTAAAGGCTTGGGTGATTGTAGAATGCAGGTAGTCTACTGCTGGTGTTTCAAGATCTTGGAGGGGATCCAACTCCGAGGTTCGAGGGTGACTGCCGTACAAAAGAAAAAACGGGGTTTTCCCAGTTCCCGAATGGACAGAGTTATTGTAGGCATATTCGGCTATCCAAAGGATGTCTTTCCAAGTTTTTTCAGTTTGTTGCAGCATGCAGCGTAAATACTGTTCCAGAGTTTGATTGGTCTTCTCGGTTTGTCCGTCGGTCTGAGGGTGGTGACTGGTCGATAGTCTCACATCAATTTGAGCCGACCGACAGCAACTTCGCCAAAAATGAGAAATAAATTGACTACCTCGATCCGAAATTAGAACCGAAGGAAAACCGTGCAGTCGGACGATGTTTTCGAGAAATTCTCGGGCCAGAGTTGCTGCTGTTGGCAAGCCCTTGAGCGGAATGAAATGCGCCATCTTGGAGAATAAGTCCACGATTACTAGAATCGTATTGTATCCGGAGCATGGAGGTAGAACGGTGATGAAGTCCATAGAAAGCGTATGCCAAGGGCGAGGTGGGATGTCAATAGGGCGTAAGAGGCCTGCTGGTCTTTCCTTTTGACTCTTGTTTTGGGCGCATACTCCACAGGACATTATAAAGTCTCTGATACCTTTTTTCCAAGACGGCCACCAGAAGTAGCGCTTGATCTTTTCTGAGGTCTTGGCCATACCGGGATGTCCTTCCATTAAAGAATCGTGATAACAAGAGATTACTTTTTTCTGTAAATCTGTGCTGGGTAGGTATAATCGTTCTTGGAAATACAATAAGTTGTCCTTTACTGCAAAGTCCTTTCCCTGAAGATGCCAATTCTGTATGTCTGCTGGAGTTACAAGTTGCCTGGCTTTATCCTTAACTTCCTCTATGGATTCTGTGGCGATTACACCCAGAATTCTTTGTTCGGGAATGATTGGTACAGGTTTAGGGTTGATCAAGTGTTCTTCCACTCCCATCCGAGAAAGGGCATCAGCTTTACCGTTCTTTGTACCAGGTCGATAGGTAATTATGAAGTCAAACTCGGCAAAGAATAATGCCCAACGGAGTTGTCTAGAGGATTGGGCTTTTGCGGTTTTCAAATATTGCAGGTTTCGGTGATCCGTAATCACAGTAGCGGTGTGTCGGGCCCCCAGCAGATAATGCCGCCAAGCCTTAAAGGCAGACTTGATAGCCAGAAGTTCCTTGTCAGTAATCGTGTAATTGATTTCAGGAGGCGAGAATTTGCAGGACCAAAATGCCACGGGATGCAACTGATTGGTTACCGGGTCCTTTTGTGATAGAACTGCCCCCAAGGAAAGGCTTGAAGCATCAGTTTCCACGATGTAGGGGAGTTCGGGGCGAGGGTGTTTTAAGATTGGTGCAGAGATAAATTTAGTCTTCAAATCCTGGAAAGCTTGTTCCGCCTCGGTAGACCATTCAAAACGTTTGTTTTTCTTTAACAAGGCAGTGATGGGCTGGACTATTCGAGAGAATTCGGGGATAAACCTGCGGTAAAAGTTAGCGAAGCCTAACATGCTTTGCACACCTTTTACGGAGGATGGTGATGGCCATTTGAGAACTGCATCGACCTTCTTTGAATCCATACGCACTCCGCCAGGTGATAATATGAATCCCAAGAATTCAACTTCAGTCACGTTGAAAACACATTTTTCCAACTTAGCGAAAAGTTTGTGTTGACGCAATCTTTCGAGGACCATTTTCACGTGTTTCCGATGTTCAGATTCCGATGAAGAATAAACGAGGATGTCGTCAATGTAAACAACAACACACACATCTATGAGCTCTCTGAGGACATCGTTCATAAAATATTGAAAGGCGGCCGGGGCATTGCAAAGACCGAAGGGCATGACCTGATATTCAAATAGCCCATACTTGGTGCGGAAGGCCGTCTTCCATTCATCGCCCTCTTTTACTCGTACCAAGTGGTAAGCTCCTCTAAGATCCAGCTTTGTATATATGCATGCTTTTCTGACTTGGTCCAGGAGTTCAGGGATCAAAGGTAACGGATATCTATTCTTAACGGTGATCTGGTTCAGGGAGCGATAATCTATACAAGTTCTAAGGTCTCCTTCCTTTTTTGGAACGAAGAACAAAGCTGAAGAAGCAGGGGACTTGGAAGGACGAATAAACCCATTTGCCAGGTATTGATCCAGGTATTGTCGAAGGTGAAGGTTCTCAGGCTCGGTGAGGACATAAATTCTACTACAAGGAGGAGTAGATCCAGGTATCAGGTCTATCTGGCAGTCATAAGACCTATGAGGAGGTAGAGAGTTAGCCTGATCCTTCCGGAAAACATCTTGGTATTCTAGGTATTCAGGAGGTAACTGGGGAGTCTCTGAAGAAATTGCTGCCAGTGCAACACCAGGTGAAGGGTGACAAGTAGAGACACATTCTGGAAACTGGACCGTTCTTGCTCGCCAATCGATCAGAGGATTGTGTTTCTCTAACCAAGGTATTCCTAGAATAATCTGAAACTGAGGGGCCTTGATCACATCGAACACGATCTTCTCATGGTGTCCATCTTGACTTACTAGCGTCACCTCTTGAGTGGTATTCGTTACTGGCCCGGAGGCTATCTCCGTACCATCCACCGTAGTAATGACGTCCTTTACAGCCTTGGGACAAAGAGTTAGATTCATCCTCAAAACCATTTCATGATCCACATAATTGCCGATGGCACCGCTGTCGACGTAAGCTTCAATTACATGTAATCGATCCGGATTATCAGGGCTAATGAGGACCATAGGTATCACGAAATGCGAGGTCACGGAACTGGTTTTCACGCTCGGCAAGAGGACCTCTATTCTTGTCGGGCGAGGTCGTTTCCCTGCTCAGAATTTGTAACTTTGGTAACTGCAGCTCCTACTGCCTTCTTGGCAGGTTTCACCGGACAGTCTCGAAGAAAGTGCCCTGAGTTTCCGCAATAGAGGCATAATTGCAACTGTTTTCTCCTTTCCCGCTCCTTTTGTGTTAGAGGACCTTTCAGACCCCCCATTTGCATGGGTTCCCCGGAGTCTACTCCTTTGGAAGTAGTTGGCGGTTTGGAAAATACTCGAGCATCAAACTTGGAACGATCGGCCTTCCTGTTCTGCAGTCTGTGATCTATTTGAACGACTAAGTCTATATAGTCCGAACAATCTTGTGGGGGATTCACTACTTGGGCTAACACATCTTTGAGCTCTCCACGTAGACCTCTATAAAACAGCGTAATCCTTTTGTCCTCAGGCCATTGAGTTTCCACTATCAGTCTGTTGAAAGACGCAATATAAGCCAAAAGGTCTTGATTACCTTGTCACAACGAAAGAAGCTCATTGTCCAAGGCCTGCCCCTGTGAATGTCTTGCGAACAGTTTTTCCATACTGAGCTGAAAAGCTTGAAAATCATGGAGGACCGGATTATCTTGATTTACTAGAGGGATCGACCAGTCTGCCGCATTGCCACTAAGGTACGAAAGCACGAAAGCTACTTTTGCTTGATCAGTTGGAAAGGCTGCTGGCCGGCATAAGAAATGCAACCGGCACTGATTGATAAATACTGCAAACCTCTTTGGGTCACCAGAAAATCGTTCGGGCGGAGCCAGAGGTACATTCCCAGGTAGGTTGATCTGCACTGGATTCATAGAGGATGTAGAAGGAAGATTTCCCCCAGATGCGGGTAACGGGGTCTGTACGGCTTGTGACTGTAGCAATTGTCTAGCGAGATCATCTGTTCGCTCCTTGGAAATAATCAGTTCCCTTCTTAGAGCGTTCGTTTCCTGACGGGCTGCATGCACTTCTGCCCTTAGTTCCCCAAGTAACTGGGCTAGCTGGTCAGTATCCGAGGTTTCCATAGCGCCTGGATGGGAGTTTTGTGGTAGGCTTTGCGTTCTGTAACGCTCACCTGATTCCCGTAGAGGCGCCGGTCTTGACTGGGCGTATACCGTATCTTCAAAGGTGATGTGTAACACACGGTTGGCTCTTTGGGCTGGACCTCTGTGCACTGTATGTCTGACTCGAAGGGTAAGATGTCTTAGGTAAGTGAACACCGTGCTCTCCATCTGCCTCGGGGCAGGGTGCTGTAACCAGTTTCTTCACTGGGTAAGGGGAGCAGGCCTCTTGACTTCAGAGGACTGCTGTCCATCGTTTACTGCACGAACGGTAAGTTTCGAGTAATTCTAATGTCTTTAAAGTCTTTAGTAATGATGTTTCTTGTTTTGCAGGGTTCCGGCGATGGCGGATGACGGGCTGAAGTGAGTTGAAGATGGAGCCCGTGTGATGAATAGAAGCGCCTGGAAGCACGTAAGTAAGCGCTTGTTGCCTGCTTCACGATGCGCTCTAACTGTCGTTTTATTTTGCAGGTACAAGTTCGGAGCGCCTGCAGGGCGCCGGAATACCCACTGGGTTAGATGTGGAAAGGAGTAATGGCACGTGAGTATTAAAGTTCCCCAATGTCTTTAAACGCACCTTGTTTTGTCTTTCAGATGCGGGATGCAGCGCCGAAGGCCTCCGGAGCGTGCGAAGAGTTGGTAAGCTTTTGTCTTTCAGATGCCGGAATGCAGTGTGAAGACCTCCGGGGTGCACGAAGAGTAGGTAAGCCTTTGTCTTTCAGATGCCGGAATGCAGCGCGAGGCGTTGGTGACAGCCGATGGACCAGGTAAGTGAAGAGCTGTCACTGAAGACCGTAATGCTAACCTGTTCTTTCTTGTCTTTATAGGTGTTGCTGAAGACTGGATTCAGGATGGTAAGCCTTTTTCCTTAGGCCCAGGATCAGATGCAGAAGACACGATGAGCGTTCTGCTGCAGAGGATGCAGAATAACGCAAAGCAAGATTCATCCATCGGGTGTGGCTTAAATAGCCTCCTGTAGTGCTTAGGTGTCTCCTTCCACAGCCACGCCTAGGTAAGAAAAGAGTTCCTGCTTTCCAGAAGAGTTCCAGTGTTCTGAATCTAGGGAGTGGCTCCTGCCCCACCCAACAGGAAAAGTAGTTCCAAACAGAAGAGGATCAGAGGCTCAACTGGCAGGCAAGTAAGCAGCATGGTCTGCTGCAGGTAAGTCCACCCAAGCATTATGAGCCCGGCGCTTCCAGCGCTGGGAGTGGGCATATTTATAAGCCTGGTGCCACTGGCGCCAGGACTGGGTCCAAAAGGTCCCAATTGGGACTGGTTGGCACTCGGAACCTGGGTTATGGATCTGCTTCCAAGGGAGTTGGGAAAACCCTGACCTTTTGGAAGCAGAGATCATGGCACTGGCTTTCTTTCGACGAACACCTCCAAGTAAGGGTAACAGTACAGAGGTAGAGCATGAACCCCAGCCAGCTGTTTGGTAGACCCTGTAACAATCTGAGGAAGACCGTCATCAGAAAAACAGTTGAGCTTGCAGTAGGAGGAACAAAAATTTAGCTGATTGTCCGCCCAATTGACATGAGTGTTATGCTTTCTGAGCCATGTGATGCCAAGAATAACCGGAAAATGGGCAGCTCGAATAATGTCGAACCGGATTGTCTCGGAATGTTGAAATATGGTAACCGATAAGTCCTCGGTGGTATGAGTAATGGGTCCTGAAGAGAGAGGAGAACCGTCGACCCCTTCAACCTTTTGATCTTCTTTGTGAGGCAGGGTGCGGAGACCCATTCTTTTGGTCTAGATGATGTCGACAAAGTTTCCGGCGGCCCCGCAGTCCAGAAGTGCAAAGCACTCAACTGCCCTGCCGTTGACCTTAATAATAACAGGTAGAACCATAAGCCTGGAATCCTCGGGGTGTTAGGAGCCGAAATTGAGAGGGAAACATAGGGACTGGTGGATGAATCGGAAGTCCCTCGGAACCAGGTCCCTACTGGCGCCGAGGGAAACCGTTTCCCTGCCGTTTCTGAGGAAGTTCAGTACATTCTTTGAGGAGATGTTGATCCGACCCACAATAGGCACATAGACCCTTCTCCTTCCTTCCTTCTTCTTTCAGCCGCGGAAAGAGGTCCTCTAGTAGATCCAATCTGCATGGGTTCTTCTGAAGTATGGGAAGGAGAGGAGGATACGGTGGAGGATGAGGCGGGATCGGCAAAATGAACAGTAGCTCGTTGTTTCCGGCGTTCTGATCGTCGCTCCTGCAGTCTATATTCAATTTGTAAGGCTGCGGAAATCAAGTCCGGAAAAGAAGGCGGCCTGGATGCTCTGGCGAGTTCGTCCTTAATTTCCTTCTTGAGGCCTCGCCGGAATATGGCAAATTGTGCCTGTTCAGACCACCCAGCACCCGAAGCCAATCTCTTGAATTCTGAAATGTACGATAGAACATCCGATGACCCTTGTCAGATATCCAACAGGTCCTCGCAGGCGGTGTAAGTCAACTCGGGCCTCTCAAAGGTTTGCTTCAACAGGTTTTGAAACCCAGCAAAATCATCTAAGATGGGATTAGCCCCAGTAACCAGCGGAGTAACCCATGCCAAGGGCATTGCCGGTCATGTTCGATATCATGAACCCGATCTTAGTCTGGTCGGTGGCAAACAGCCGGGGCCTGAAAGTAAAATATACTAAGCAGGCCTCCAAAAACTCTTTGACTTTTTTAGGAGTTCCATCAAACTTCCCTGCTGAAAGAGTCATGATAGGAAGTTCTGGGGATTGTGGTTCGCGGGCAGTAATCATCTGTTTCAAGACCACATTCTCTACCTTAACAGTTTGTAACTCTTGGGACATTTCCTGAATGGCCTTCCATAGTTCTTGTATCTGCTCTTCTGCCGAAATTTCTTCTGATTGGCATTGCAATCTGTCCCGACTGGAAGATTCCGCCAACTCCCGTTCCTCCCCACTCTCCTCACCTGATTCAAAATCCTGTGGTTGCAATTGCCTGTGAGAGAGGTAATCCTTCTCCTTTTTATGTAGAACATATCTGTCTCGAGAGGAAGCCACAGTGAACGATAAAGTATAGCAAACCTGGGGCCCCCTTCTCGCGATCAGACAGTAGCGAAGGGAAAAAGCCTGTTCAGGCAGAAAAAACCCTCCGAGGAGTGAAGCAGCTTGAGAGGGTCCGGAGCAAGCAGTTGTAGTGGCGTTCTTGAGGTAGGTAGTTGATGGGAGTAGGCGAAGCCAGATATCCAAAGTAGTGAAGGAACCGGAGAGAGGGAGAGCCACCGGAAAGAGTACCAGCGGAGAAAACTACTCCGGAGCAACAGAAACCGAGGCGGCTGGAAGACATGCAGCCGAAGGTAAGGCAGAGAAGGCGCGCAGCGCAAGAGAAAACAAGCCAGAAGGTAAGGAGAAAGCGGGAAGAGGAGGCAAGGCAAAGGTAGAAGGAGAGAGAGAAGGAAAGGTGGTCCGAGGGAGGCGGACCGTGGTACAAGGAGGTGACCGTGGCGGTCGAGGCTGGAAAAACAAGCGTGTAAACCCAAAGATGCGAGCTAGCGCAGTGAAGGGGGTTGCAACGCCGCGATCGCTGGGAGAGGAGGAAAGAAATACTGCCCAGCGGCGTCATGTTGGAAAACCACTAGACCGTAGGGTACGTAAAGGAGGAATCACGTAGCGGAACCTCTGCTCGCCCTTCCAGCGCGTAGCCGCCAACGCGGATACAAAAGCCATACAGGACGGCGGATGACAGCCTTTCATAAAATCAACACACACACAAACCAAGACAGGATATTTCTTCTAATAGTGTTTTTGAAAACGTTAAAAGATGTGCATGTTTTAAACTCCAAGAACCAATACAAATGTTTTCCCTGTGACTTGCAGTACCGAAATGGGATATTTCACCTTTAGTTGTTTGCTTTTTTTCCCATCATGGTATATAGTGCAGTGGTGAAGTGTCCGGCCTACAAACCTGAAAACTGTGGTTTGATACCCATGAATTCAAAGAGGACATCCAATGTTTCTCATATTAGCTCTGGGGACTGAGTCCACCCTCTGAATAAAGTGGGTGGACTCCGTCCCCCCGTGTGTACCCGTGACTTGAGCCCTGCAACACTGTATCCGTGTCCTCCTCCTGGCCTGCCACAGTGGCGTGAGGCAGACATCCTGATGAGAGAGGGGAACCGATAGGAGAAGCTGGCTTGAGGTGAAAGTACCTCAGACATGTTGGGCACTTGTCCCAGTGGATCTACCCGGCGGCTGTGAGAAGTGCAGTCTGGCGGATGTTTTTACAATCAAAAGTGGGAGATGTAGGGGATACCCTTGGGGAAATAACCTAAGACCACACATTGGGGGCCACAGGAGGTAACACTCTCCCCTATTTACTTCTCGCCATCAAAAGGCACAATTGAAAAGCTGGTGTTGTCAAAGCAACGCACTCGCCAAAGTTGCTCATGGCCAGCTTGGAGGGGAAGGGGTGACAGTGATCCCCAAAGAATCACAAGCCTACAATTGGGTTTCACCCACTGTAGGTGCCAAGGCGATGAGGAAGTAGAAGGTTTGATCAGAGTGTCCTACGGCCAGAGAATGGCGGAGGAACTGGGCACTCAGTCTAGTAACCTCACCTGAGTTTGTAAGATGGTGCTTGAGAACAGAGGACTCATCCAGAAAAGAAACCCTGCTAAGAGGCATACCTCCACTACTAGTGCCATACACCAAGAAGGGGGCAAAGGAAACCTCATAACGAGAACTGAAGTGGGTTCCTACTGATACTCTATCCTTGCATGTTTTACAGGCGGTTCACAATCCTAATAAAATATCCGGTAATTGCTGAAAGGAGTTTACACGGTTGAGACTTAGAGGGGAACCAGGCAACAGACAGAGGTACAAATGGCAAAGGCGACAATGGATAAACAGGCAAAAACATATCATTAAGTTAAATGAAGCAGTTAGTCATGTAAAGAAAATGGTGAAGCTACAAGACAAGAGAGGCAGAAAGAGTTAAGATCAGAAAGCAAGCAGGGAAAGGGCCTTACTAAGAGATGGTCTTAAACAGTGAGAGAAACAAGCAGCCCCCAGAAGCAAACATTGAAATGGCAGGTTTAGAGTAAAGCTGGGGAAAATCCAGAAAGTAAGTAGGTGTATAAGGGTTTGAAGGCATGGCCGAGGAGCAGAGGCAAATATGGAAAGTGCCCACCAACACATTAAGAAAAACTAGAGGGCGTGGAGGTTCCTGCTCAGTAAACAGATAGATTGTGGTAATGTTAGGGAAACATGCAGAGCAATATGGAACTTTTCCTGGAGAACTGGCTGAAAGCAGGGGTGGAAATGGTATCTGGGGATTTCAACAACATCATGTTGCCCCACCCTACATGGACCAAAGGTATTCCCAAAGCCATGGGATTATATACCACAACAACTCTGTCCTATATGTCCCTGAACTTAATGTATCTGCATCCCCCATTGTAATTTAAGAAGTTGCTACTTTTTTTTAAACCACTACTTGTACGTTTACTCTGTGGGGTGGGTGGGGCTATCCTCCACATCCTCTTCATGTTTGGTGTGTTCTTTAACACTCTTCCATATTTGCCTGTAAGGATAGCTGTGCACATACGCGTTTCCAAAATGAACAGACACCCAAAGATAACTCTATACATATATTATACACACACAGGCCCACACATATACACACGCACAGAGACGCGCGCGCGCACACACACGCAGGATTGAACACAAACATGATTCATAGAATGGAGCACAGATATGATGGGCTGTGCTTGTTATGCAAAAGGATGCAAATCAAACCACAGTTTAGGCTTGATCCATGATCTGAGACTTCTGGACCCGAAAACTGTGCGGGGTAATAGAGGTTGCGGGCCGAACCGCGGACAAAGATCTGAAATGCGTGACTCAGGAAACAACAAGAGAGGTGGCAGCATAGCCATTAATGACATAGCAGTGCAGGTGGGGCTGCAGAGAGGTTCCCAATTTATCAACGAGGACAAACTTTGACTGGGTAGAATAACACAACGAGATACTTGGCTGGAATAGTGAATGCCGGCAGCAGTTTGGCAAGGTGTAGAGGAAGGGTAGAGAATATATTCCAATAGCTAGTGATCCTTTAATGGGGGGTGGGAAAGAAGCAACTGGAATGTTTGTGGGAAGGAGCAAAAGAGAAATGGCGAGAACCAGGGCAAGTGCAACATCGTGTTTATTAGCCCTCATGTAGGCGAAGTCAGCCAATCAGATGGTGAGGAACATCGGCTTAATCCACAGTTAAAAGCTGCTGTTCCCTCCTGCTTCGACTGACTGCGAGCACTGGGGCTACCACTTCTGCCTCCAATTTGCTGCCCTTCTTGGCCCTCCATCGCCCCCACCCAATCTCCTTTTTCTAGCAACACTCTCTCAAGTCATTGCGTCGGTCTCTGCTACAGAAATGTAGAAGGGTTGCTGCCTGCTCCCTCTGCCATATCTGTGGCCTCCATCTTCTTTGTAGTTTTTTTTTTTTCACCAGCGTAAACGGATCATGGTCTCTATGGGTGCCAGTTCTTTTGGTCCAAAAACACTGCCCTTAGCAAACAGACATTTTGCAGAGGCGCCAACGGAAATAATCACCTCTGCCGCAGGACATAACGGGTAGTCCTGTTGCTATTAACACATGGTACGGCCCGCAGGGGTGAAGATTATTTCCTCAATAATAATTAATTGACTGGGCTCTTTTTTTCCACATGTCTATTTTAAAAAATGATATACTAAAAGTGTTTCCTGTTTTTTTTTTTAAGGGCCTAGATTACGAAGAGCAATCGTCGAAACGACAGGGATATTCTTTTTCAGGCACTGTTGCATATTGTGCACAGGTTATGGCCTTCCGAATCAGCCTAACACGTCGAAGGAGCGATAATGTGGTAAATAACTATTTTTGCTTTTCCGCTTTGACGTCTGCGCATGCTCTGAATATACGCCTTTGAAAAACAGACCGCGGCTGCTCTGCATGCATCTTTATTTTTGAGGCAAGACACAGAGCTGACAAAAGGATGGGAAAAGTCCCTCAGGAAATCATTAAACTCTCCAACGCTTAACCTACTTGGTATGAAAAGAACGGCGCAGTCAGAAGTCACAAACTTCGCTTCATCAGGCATGGAGGAGAAACATCGCTCACACGTCGCCGCCCTTGAAAGAAACAATAAGGCTAAATTATTTAAAGTTCTTCTGTCTGAGCCTGGGAGGTTTGGATCTTTGGCTTAGAAACTGCTTTTTAATTTCTCTGGAATGTGAAATGTTAATGTGTTGGCCAAAGTGAGAGTGGAATGGCTGCACAGAAGACAACCGAGGGGCCATCTTTGAAGCTTCTCTTTCAAAGCAGCGGCGCCACCTCGGCGGGCGTCGGGGGACTTCCGTTATTAATTGAAGTTAATTTTCTGGGATATCAGCTCGCCGGGCACGTGGCTAGAAGATTGATAGCCAGCCCGGCCCCCCCACTCCCCAAGAGGCTGCTGGGAAATGACACTGTTCCAACGCCCGGCGTGCCTTCTTCACTTTCATCATCAAGAATGAAATTACCAACATTGGGGCAACCTTGCTGCGGTATGGCTCCGGGAGATTTCCAGAAGATTAATTAGGCGGCCAGAGCAAAGATGGAGAGATAACGGAGGGGGCGGGGCCGGGGGGAGCCTCGGGAAAGCTGAAGGCAGGAAGGCGCCATCTTGTCCTCTCTGAACAGGAAGTCGGCGCCACAATGGGTAATTAGCGCGGGCCCTGGATTCTCAAAGGCACCCAGGACACCGGACTGCCCCCGCTGCCTAGCCTCCCCCCATGTTTAGCGCCGTACTCTGGGCCCCCCTCATTTAATTAGTGCACTTTCATACCCACAGGAGCTGGGAGCTCCAGGGCATGCTAAACACGGACTGGCACCGACAGGCCTCTGCCTCCCTCCACTCTAATTAGAGAGACAATGAGCTGTGGAGACAATGGCGCACTCTGAGATTTCCGAGGCAGATACCCCTGGCAGGAAACAATCATTTATTTTGTGTCTATATTGGCATTCAGATGAAATTGTTAGCATGCCAGAGACGAGCTGAGGGCGCAAATCCATTAAAATGCTTAACCGAGTTGAGAAATGATGGGACTAATTTGTGAGGAGGGAAAAAAAAGTAACCCCCCCATGGAATATTTATTGCGCATCACTTTATCTAATTAGAAGTAAACTGTCCGGCTGAGGAAAATACAGGATAAGCACAAGTCCATGGCATGTGGCATGCAAATTGCTATTCGCACCCAATTCACTGGCAGGTTCCCATTAGCCTGTGAGATTTAATAGTGTTTGTTCTCGTTACACTGGAAATAAAGTCCACTTGATTGGCGTCGGCAGATTGGCAATCTGGCACTGGGCTTTCTTTGAATAATGAGCTAAAAAAATGTGCATTTTTTAAATTAAAATAACTTATGTTTATTGTGTTACTTTTGACGGATGGCTGAGTGCTGATTGGGAGGCCAGGCGCGTCCCCCCGGGGAGCGGCGTATCCTGAAGACGAGCCTCAGCCCTCACATATGGGATCATTTTGTGATATATTGAGAATTGACAGCCGACACTCCTCACCTGACTTTCAAACACGAAGACTATGTTTCCTGTTTTATAGTTTCTACTTAATTTAAAAAAAATGAAATAATGAAAGCGTACTGTACTAATAAATTCATGCTGAGCTGGTTTTCTGCAGCAGAGAGAATCTCCCTAACAGTGCTTTGGGCAGAGAGGAGAGCAGCAGTCAGTAAATTGAATTTCCTATAGTCTGTATTGAATGGTGAGCTCCTTACTCTCTTCCGCCATCTTTGTTTGGTTTCAGTTCTGCACGCATCTTTCCTCAACATGTAGCAAACCTTTTTCTTTCGTGTCTCTAGGAGAGCCTGCTTCTAACTTTCGGCAATCGTCATTATTTTCATATGACGAAAGAGTGGTTTGTAAAGGAACCCTTTTAGTCTCAGTTTAAATGGGGGGCGGAGCGGGAAATGGAAAAGCGAGGCGTATTGCTTTTACGGCTCCATATCCCGGTCTGTTCCATTTTGCTGCAGTGACAGCGTGGTGGAAGGGCACGGAGCAGAGATGAGATCTCCGCCGTGATGACCGCCTCTGTCTTGCGAGTGCGTTTCACTTTACGCCTGCATGCAACGTTGGCAGTTCCCAGCATGCAATTTTCAGCTAATAGAAAAAGACTGTATTTGTGAGCGCTGATCTCTAGTATAGTCTAGACCTCGCCAAGCCGGCTTACCACGGCGGCTTTCTCTGTACACTTCTGCTGTATTTCTTTGCCCCTCCCACCAAAGTTCTTAACTTTGGCACCCTCTTTAATGTCCTTTGGTCCTCACTCATCTCTGTTCATCGCCTGCATGCAGGTTTGCTCTCCGTGCCCCACAGCTATTGAAACTCCTTTGCCTGGTCTTTAAATCTACTCACAGACTTGTTCCCCGACAATTGGTGGCTCTTTCTCCCGCTCTTTCCTCACTCGCACTCTCCGACCCCAAGCCTTGCTCTTTTACATTTTTATTCTAGTGGTGCAGACATCAGAGACGTCATTTATTCACATGATTATGCATAAGTAATGAAGAAAGGGCAAAGCTGGCATAATATCACCCACAGACAATTGATTACATGCATTTAATATTCAATCACCCTCCTTTTCTACGTGAAACGGACACGCAAAATGAGGTGTAATGCTTTTTCCAGCAGTCACGAAGTGGATAAGGGGCACGGCGCAGTGATGAGAGCTCCCCTGTGCGGACTTCCTCTGTCTGGTCGGCACACTTTGTTTTACGCCCTGCATGACAATTTCACAAAGATGCAAAATGAATGGATTTCTATGGAATCTGCCTCGATTTAGCACCTGGTATAAATGGAGGCGGAATTAACGTACTTATATTGACCGTTTTAACAACAATTCTCGGTATTTGGGGCACTCCTAAGAGCTCATGGAATCCTTCCCTTATTGCTGAAGAAGTGGCTTCTTAACACCTCTGTGCCATTTACACGAAAGTAATAATTACTGCTACAAATTGTGGTGACATATTTTTGGGTAAAGACTTTTATGAACACAAAGAGGTTGGAAAAAGGCCTCTCTATCCCTAAATGCTATGAGGGGGTTTCCCTGCCTCAAAACTGAACTAATGGAAATGTCAGGACGTCTGAAAGTAAAACGTCTATCAGTGTTGTGTCAAAATTCTTACTTCTGTCCCTAACACTCACAATCTAAGATTACTAAAAGAAACAGTGTTCTTTTCTGTTCTCATTGAACAGAAAAGTTCACAGATTCTCTGGAAGTAAAGTGTTGAAAAGAAATTTTCAAAACCACAAAGTTACAAGACTAGGGTGGCGCTCCTTTCCCCTAGACGACTACTTCTATTGGGATGCTGTTCAAAACCACAAAGTTCCAAGACTGAGGTTGCGCTTCTTTCCCCTAGGCTTATTCTTCTATTATGGAAACTGCTGTTCTGAACAACCATGTAGACCTGCTCTAAAATCTTGATTCTAACTCTCCCTCTGTCCTCATTCTTCTCGACCTCTCTTCCGCATTCGCTACAGTAAAACACAACATCTTGATCTCCCATTTCTGTGGTACCCTGGGCATCACAGATCAGGCCCTGGAGTGGCTTGCCTCCTTTCTCTCTGACCGGCCCTCCCAGGTGCAACTTGGGTCCTTTCTCTGCTCTATCACTCTTTCTACTTGTGGTGTCCCCCAGGGATCTAACCTATCCCCCTGGTTCTTCAATATCTACATGCTCCCCTTGGCCCACAGGATCTCTACCTTTACCTCTAACTTTCAGTGTTATGCAGATGACACGCAGCCCTCTTTCAGGCTACCCTCATTCTCCTCCTCATCCTCACTCATCCCCGACTGTCTAACCGGAATTCAGTCTTGGTTTGCTGCCAACGATCTCTGTCTGAGTGCCTATAAGACAGAATTCGTCCTCATAGGGACCCCTGATCGCGCTTTCCCACTTTGCCTCCCTTGGGCCTGCGCCCTCACTTACCAATGAGGCTAAAAATCTAGGGGTCATCTTCATCTCCACTCTCTCCTTCTCTTCGCACATCTCAGACATCCCCAAAAAGTCCCACTACCATCTGCGCCTACTCAGAGGCATTCCACCGTTTCTCACTTTCACCCAGAGGCTCACCACCTTGAGAGCCCTGGTTCTCTCTAGGCTGGACTATTGTAACAGCCTCTTTCTCAATCTTACTACTTCTACTCTCCGTCCTCTACAACTCACCCAGAACAGAACCACAAGACTTATCCTTGACCTCAAGTCCAAGGACTGCAAATCTCTGGCACTGAAATCCCTCAACTGGCTCCCTGTGGCTGCAAGGATTAAGTTCAAGACCCTCTGCATTATCCTTAAGGCTTTCTGGTCCCGGTGCCCGCACTATCTACAACTCTCCCTTCCTAGATCCTCTCCCTCTAGAGTCCTCCGCTAGTCCTCCAACTTTCTGCGGGTGAGCCGTTTTCACAAACTGAGATTTGGGGGTAGATCTTTATCCTCTGCAGGTGCCTCCCTCTGGAACAGCCTCCCTGCCTCCCTCAATCTTGAGCCGGAGCACCTTAAGTATACTATCTATCTGAAATCCGTGGCATGTCCCAATGTTTTAGAAGTTCACTTTCCAATCAGAACTGGCTCATAGCGCAGTTTGATAGCACTCTTAAAGGGCGATACTCTATATTAAATTGCCATCCAAAGTCTATCTGCATTCACCAGACTTACTTTAATTACAACCACAGCTTGAATATCCATGAACGCTGTTTGTCTTTCACTATCCAATGACTCGTTGGGCATTTTATTCAATTTGTAAGACTACATTTTAATGCTCTTATGTTTAAGCTAAAGCTAAACCCGCAAGCAAATATGTAAAGAGAGGCTAAGCAAAATAGTCTTGTCCTTGTGGGGGGTCAGAAGGCAGAGACAGACAGGTTTATGGCATTCTTACAGATGTTTTGTTGAAAATAAGTAAAAGGCGTCACTGTCCCTAATCTGCGGATTTCCTCCATAACAAAACTAACTAGGGTGCCTGTCGTTGATTGTGAAGTCCAACATAAACAGTCTCCTCTGTCAAAACAAAAATGGACTGTCCCTATAACTAAGAGGAAACAACTAGAGCCCAGGAGAATGACTCCCTTCTCCTGCAAAGTCTTCCCAAGCCTTAATATATAATTCTTAGATCGTTTTTGGCTATCTCCTGTATCACATTTTATTTTTCAGTTCTTTTTGGAGACCTTTACAACTCCCTTTGTCCCCTTTCTCCTGACTTTGTAAATTCATGTTATTAACTCAAGTGAGGAGGAATTGATTCACCGCCCAGGGAAAGATAACAAGAAGCTTTATAACCACGATTGGTTGAAAATATTTGAGTCTATGGGAACCTATAGACTTCATAAAGATGCTTGTTTTCCTAGGTTCAACCATTTCCTTACGAGGGAACGCACCATGCACTGGATTGTTGTAAGAAATCAGAACACGCATTTCCGCTTTAGTTCTTTTTCCACAGAAATAGAAACGTTAAAACACTGGATAATAAACTGCCCACATTTTGGTCCTCATAGAACAAATATATTTGGCCAGGACATGTCTATGAAAACTAAATGCTTTATTAAACTTGTTTTGGTCAAGGCTCATGTGGGGGGACAATGTTGCTCTTATTATAGCCCCAACACATTTCCTAGCTGTTATGAATTCTCAATTGTAAGGCTCTGCACTTTAGAATATACGTATAGGTTGCTTGAAATCTGTAAATCATTTTATCTGATGATCTGTTTTAATGTAAAATCTAAAAATTCATGAGGTCTTTGCAATGATAGGTTGATTAGATTTGAGAGTATGTTGTCATATGCTGAATAACCTGTTTTTAGAGTTGTATTGTTGCTCCTTAATTTCCAAGATGAGGTCTGAATACTGTTTTTATTGTGTAATGAAATGTTAATGAAATGTTATTTATGTCTAACTTTTAGTTCTAAGATGAAATTACATATTTTTTTAAAGGTTGAATAACATATACAATCAAAATAAAAAGGTTAAAAAGTTTTCTTTGCCAAACTAATAAAAAGTAATTTGCACAAAAAAAAAAAGTTTTCTTCCGCTTTCTTGGCCATTGAGTTTCTTATTTTGTGCTTTTCTCCAGTGTCTCTGAAAGTCCCTATTTCTCTATTATCAAGAGGGAAATAGAACCGGTCTTTATGTTGTTCCAATTCTCCGTCTTCCTATGGTTGTTTAACTCCTCTTGAATAAGATATCCTATATCCAAATTCCCCTTTTCTGATACACTGACTATCACTTTCACTTTTGTAATCTTTTATTCGGCTATGAGCCATAAAAGAACATCCTCACATTGCATCATTAGATATCAATAGATTGAATACAAACTCATATATCAAAAAGAAAAAAACACAATTTCTAAAACAAATAAATTATAAAATCTAGTAAGACAATGCGCCTCATTATAAGTTTGCCGGTCCGGAAACAATGGTGCCGGTAAGCCAAAACGGGGCCACCAGGATCACTTTGCATGGCACCTTGCGCACCATCTGGATCATTTTCCGGTTGAGAGGAAATGGTGGGAATGCGCATGCGAACAGGCTCGTCCACGCGTCCCCCCTCGAGTCGGGATGAGCCACCCTGCTGGCGAAGAGCCTGCACAGCCTGTTTTCTGGGCTGGCGAACAGGTCCAATGGTGGAGTCCCCCATTTCCTGAAGATCCTCGCCACCTGGTCTTCCTTTAGCCGCTATTCGGGCGTTTGAACTGATTGTGTGCTGAGGGCATCCGCCTGTTCGTTCTGAACTCCTGGCAAATATTAAGCCACCAGGTGAATCTTGTGCGCTATGGACAGTGCAGACCACCTGAGCCTCTCTGGACAGGTGCTGCGAATGTGTGCCTCCCTGCTTGCAGAGATAAAACATAGTTGTGGTGTTGTCCGTCAGTGTAACGCTCACCTGGTATCCACGGGGACGTCACTCAGTCTGTTCTGACCTCTTACGACCTCAAACCCTTCCCTGGAGGCTATTTGACTGGAGACTGGGCCTGAAACACAGGATTGGTAGAGTGTAACTCCCTATTGTCTCTGTGTGCTTGAACCCCTTCTTCCCCGGGGACCAACCCTTCCCTTTGATCCACAGCTCACCTTGTTTTCTTGGATAGTGTGCTCCCCGTCCAGCTTTCAGCGCAGGGGGGCGTTGATTGATGCGGGCTCGTTGCTGCCTAGTTACTTCACTGGCAAGAGTCCGACAGATAAGTATAATGAGTCTTTTGAACAGTCTCTAACTTCGTTCCTTTCCTTCCTTAGATGATGGCCGGCGTCCGGGGATGGTGGCGTGCTGCTGAGATGAGTAGCGCTGAAGGTGTGTGAGAGCGCTATGCGCAATGCACCCCTTTCGTATTTGCATTGAACGGAGTTCTTTTTCTGTGTCTTTTAGGTGCCGCGACGTTTTCAGCGTGGATGCCGGTTATGAAGAACAAATGTGCTGGGTAAGCGCGGTATGCGGCGCCTCTAGATGTTTCCACGCTAACCTGGAGTGTCTTTTCCCTCTTGCCGATGGATGAGAAGTTCCGGAGACAGGGTTGCCCCAGAGCGGCTGGGATTCAGGTAAGTGTTTGAAGCTCGTACAGTATTTAAAAATAAGCAAAGATTTGCAGAATGCTTACTAATGCCTTTTTTCTGTTCTTTTCCCTTTTCCTTAGGAAGCGGCGTGCCGGGATGGGAATGACACCGCCGAAGATGCCCACAGAACAGAAGGAGCGATGAATGATGGGCACAAGTGCCGCAAGGTAAGGCTGTTCCTAACAGTGTTCTTGTTCTTGCAGGAGCTGAGCGCAGAAGAAAGATGCAGACCTACTGGAGACCGATCCGAACACGGTGAGTGTCACGCTGCAGGTGAAAACGCAAAGCATGTTTCACACCCTGGGTGTGGCTTAAATAGTCTCTGGATATCCCAGGTGTCTCTGGGCTGAACCACACCCAAAAGTCTAGACCGCACATGCAGTTCTGGGAACCGAAATATGTGGGGGCATCCATCTTGTCCCCATCAATGCACTACAAGTCCAATCCCCAATGTTATCCTATGGGAGTGAGTGAGTCTGGTGCCATAAGCGCCAAGTCTGACTCCAAGTGGGTCTTTGAAGGGATGGAGAGGCCCTTGAGGGCCATGTAGGTGATCGTGGCCTGGCTCCAGCCTGACATCTTCGAGGGCTGGGGGCATGAGGGGTAGGAATCATGACAGCACTCCCCCCCACCCAAGGCCCCTCTAAAGGTGGCTGTTCTGTCTGGTCCTGGTTTGGTTGGATGGTTTTGATGAAATCGTCTAAGCAAGCGAGGTGCATGGATGTACTCACAAGGCTCCCATGTCCTGTCTTGTGGACCATACCCCTTCCAGTCTACTAAGTAGTATAATTTGGATCTGACGTACTTTGAATCGAGGATGTCCTTGACTTCAAATTCTGGCTCCCCGGCGACTACTATTGGCTGCGGTGGTGTTGCTACCCGGGTCCCAGGTTGAACAGGTTTAAGAAGAGACACGTGGAACACAGGATGAATCTGCATGTTTGACGGCAAAGCTAGTCTGACCGCCACAGGATTTATCATGGAGGTGACAGTGAATGGACCCAGGTATCTTGGACGGAAAGTTCGGGCTCCTTTAATGGACACGTGTTTAGACGTCAGCCAGACTTTGTCTCCCACTTGGTAGTTGGGGGCCTTTGCTCGGTGTTGATCAGCAAACTTCTTTTGGCGATTCTGCCCTTTTAAAGGTTTGAGAAATGGTTTTGTGCAAGGTTTTGACTGCTGGCATTTCCAGGGTTGTAGGAACGTCCAACTCAGAAGTACGTGGGTGCCTGCCATACATGGTATAAAAGGGTGTCTGCCCAGTGCTGGTGTGTAGGGAATTATTATAAGCATATTCAGCTATCCATAATAGGTCGAACCAGCTTCCTTCAGCTTGGTGTAACATTGAACGCAGATACTGCTCGAGCGTCTGATTTGTCCTCTCAGTTTGACCATCCGTTTGGGGATGGTGACTGGTGGATAGCCGGATGTCGATCTGGGCCATAGAGCAGCATTTTCTCCAGAAGTCAGATACAAATTGAGTACCTCGATCTGAGACCAAAACTGAAGGAAAACCATGGAGCCGTACGATGCCTTCAAGATATACCTTTGCCAGAGTGGAAGAATTTGCGAGCCCCTTAAGAGGAATGAAATGTGCCATTTTTGGAAATAGGTCCATGACCACAAGAATAGTGTTAAACCCTTGACTGGGTGGTAAGTCAGTAATAAAATCGAGGGACAACGTGTGCCAGGGTGCTGGTGGGATTTCCAATGGTTGTAATAGCCCAGCCGGTTTCTGCTTGGATGACTTGTTTTGAGCACAGACTCCACAAGATAGGATGAATTGGATAATGTGTTCTGACTTGAGTGTCGTGTAGACCGATGAGACCTCCGTCCCCAAGTGACGTACAGGGGAACTAAAGAAACCCGCTGTATGACCTTTGAGGCCACAGGTGGGAGATGGCTTCCCAGATCCACGGAACCTCTGGAACACCGATGCTGCTGTCAAAAAGGAACGAGGTTAAGTACCAGGCAACTACAATACATATACAGTAAACCAAGGATCTAAAAGGTCTTACCTATCGGGTGTTAGGAAAACCCAGGAAACCTAGTAGAGGTTTGAGACTCTGATGATGCGGCAGTCCCTGAAATAGTAGGACCGCAAGATAGCGTGGATGTAGGAACAGCCACCTGTAGGAGTGAAGGCGTGACTTGAATCCCCAGAAGGGAAATGGCGTAGGAGTTCAGTGAAGTACCAAAGGATGATCCAAAGACAACTCAGGAAGTAGTCTAAAGTCCGGCAACAGGTAAACAGTTCCAAGCAAAGGTACAAGGGGTATCCGAAGGAGACGGAGGTAGAGTTCCGTGATCAAAGGCAACAGTGGAGCAATGCGTAACGCCAAACAGAGTCTGAAGACAGCTGAGAAGCAATGAGTGTTCTGTCTCTCAGATCTTTATACTGTGCGTCTCTGGGTCATGTGACGTCTCTGGGTCACGTGACGACCACCAAGGTCACGTGAGGAACGCCGCTCTGGATCACGTGATCGACGTGGAGACGTAACACCGCCCCTTCTGCTGTACGTTCTCCAAGGCAATTGCCAATGCAGAAAGGGTTGCAATCGAGCCCGTACACCATAGCTGGTACGGAGTTTCCGGTCCTTTGGGTTCACCGAATCACCTGAGCCTCGAACCGTGAGAGGAGATGTTGGGGAAATGTGAGCAGTGTTCTGGTGTGTAGCGGACTGGTGTGCAGAGGATCGCCTAACATAATGTCTTTACGCCACGTGGGCCACCAATAATTTCGTTTTACTTTGGCTAGGGTTTTAGCGATTCCGGGGTGGCCCTCGATCAAGGAATCATGATAACCGGACATGACTTGTTCTCGTAGTTCTTGGTTTGGTAAGAATAAATGATTCCTGAAGTAGGGCAACTGATCTTTTATCATGTAATGTTCTCCTTGTGCACTCCACGCTTGTAATTGCTCCAGACTCATCAGGTTTTGTATTTCTTCATGTAATTCTTTCTGATTTATGGTTGCTGTGATTGCTAGGAGCTTGTCACTTGGGATGATTGCTATTGGGTCAGGGGTCTGATACCCTTGCTCTTCCACCCCCATACTGGAAAGGGCATCGGCCCTCCTGTTTTTCACCCCTGGTCGAAATTTAATCACGTAGTCATATTCAGCAAAAAAAAGAGCCCAACGTAGTTGTCGTGAGGATTGGGCCTTCGCTGTTTTTAGGTACTGGAGGTTTCGGTGGTCAGTTATTACAGTGATTCTGTGCCTGGCGCCCAAGAGGTAGTGCCGCCATGCCTTAAAGGCTGACTTAATGGCCAGGAGTTCTTTGTCTGTGATAGCGTAATTGAGTTCAGGGGGTGTGAATTTACGCGACCAGAAGGCAACAGGGTGTAACTGGCCCGTTTCGGGGTCCTTTTGTGAGAAGAGGGCTCCCATAGCCATGCTTGAGGTGTCCGTTTCACCAGGTATGGGAGATCAGGGCGAGGGTGGCGTAAGATTGGGGCAGATGTGAATCTTGCTTTGAGTTCCTGGAAAGCCTCCTCAGCTTCTGTTGTCCACTGGAACATTTTGTTGCTTTTCTTTAGTAATGACGTGATGGGATGCACAATTTGCGAAAATCCTGGGATGAACCAGTGGTAGAAGTTTGCAAACCCCAGCATACTTTGAACCCCCTTGAATGAATTTGGGGATGGCCAGTTCAGGATAGCATCTACCTTGTGTACCTCCATTCGGATTCCATTCGTGCTGAGAATAAAGCCCAGGAATTCCACCTCGGAGACGTGTAATGAGCACTTTTCGAGCTTGGCATAGAGCTGGTGTTGACAGAGTTTCTCCAATACGGATTGGACGTGTTTAACTTGGTCTTGCTTTGATGTGGAATATACTAGGATATCGTCGATGTACACTAGAGCACAGACATCAATCAATTCCCGTAGGACATCGTTCATGAAGTATTGAAATGCAGCAGGCGCGTTGCAAAGGCTAAAGGGCATTACTTGATATTCGTAAAAGCCATATTTGGTGCGAAAAGCAGTTTTCCATTCGTCTCCCTGTTTTACGCGAACAAGGTGATATGCCCCCTATAGGTCTAGTTTTGTGTAGATTTGGGCATCTTTGACTTGATCAAGCAATTCAGGGATCAGTGGCAGGGGATAGCGATTTTTTACGGTAATCTGGTTCAGTGCGCGATAGTCGATGCACGTTCTCAAGTCCCCCTCCTTTTTTGGTACGAAGAATAGAGGACTGGCTGCTGGAGACTTCGAGGGACGGATGAACCCGTTGGCCAGGTATTGCTCAAGCTAGGCCTTCAGGTGCTGGTTTTCTGGTTCTGTGAGTGCGTAAATTCGCCCACCAGGGATTTTTGCACCGGGTATCAGGTCGATTTGGCAATCGTATGGTCTATGCGGTGGCAGGGTATTAGCCTGCTCTTTCTGAAAGACATCTTGAAAGCCTTGGTATTCACTTGGTAGGGTGCCGATTGCCACAGTCGCAAGCGTGGAGGTTCTGGTGTCTATTGATCGTTTCTCTTGGCGATAACATGTGTGGGGGCAAGTCTCGGGAAAGGCCAATTCTTTTGCTCGCCAATTGATTCGAGGATTGTGAGCTACCAACCATGGCATTCCCAAAATCAACCGGAACTGCGGTGCCAAAATGAGGTCAAAAACAAAAGATTCTTGGTGTCCATCCTGGCACAGAGGGGTGGGATACTGGACCAGAAGCTATTTCCGTGCCGTCGACAGTGGTAACAGTGTCGGTGGTTGATTTAGGGCGTAACGGAAGCCCCATCTTTGCCGCAAGATCCTGGTCGATGTAATTCCCAACGGCTCCACTGTCTATGTACGCTCTTACTGCGTGCATCCGAGATGGTTGTTGGTGATTGATCAAGACCACAGATAGTGCAAAATGGGAGGTCTGTAGTTCACTTTCTTCGCTCGACAAGTGGACCCCTACACTTGCCGGGCTGGGGAGTTTTCCGATTCCTTGATGGTATCTTCCTTGTCCGTGGCCCCTCCCGTCCTCCTCAGTGGCTTCACAGGGCACTCTTTAAGGAAATGACCTGACTTTCCACAGTACAGACATAACTGCTGCTGTCTCCTTTTATCCCTTTCTGCTTTAGTCAAGGGGGATCTGACCCCCCCCCCGATTTGCATTGGTTCTCCTGAACCTTCAGTTGTTTGGGCAGTATTGTCCTTTGAACGCACATACATAGGGCGAGGGTCCTGTCTGGTTCGATCAGCTCTTCGGTCCTGTAACCTATGATCCAGTTGAACAACAGGTCAATGAATTCTGAGCAGTCTTTCGGGGGGTTCACTACTTGTGCGAGAACATCCTTGAGCTCCCCCCGCAACCCCTGATGAAATAATGTGGTTCTCTTCTCCACTGGCCATTCTGCTTCAACTACGAGTCTATTGAACGTGGCTATGTATGTTAATAGGTCTTGATTCCCTTGGCGTAGGGACAGAAGTTTGTTGTCTAATGCCTGCCTATGAGTACAACGGGCGAACAGCTTTTCCATCTCCTGCTGAAAGCCCCTGAAGTCATGCAGCAAAGGATCGTCTTGGGCCACAAAGGGTACAGACCAGTCTGCGGTGCTACCACTCAGGTAGGATAGCACAAACGAGACCTGTGATTGGTCATTCGGAAAGGCCCCTGGCCTACAAAGGAATTGCAGGCGGCACTGGTTCATGAACGTTGCAAACCTCTTGGGATCCCCCGTAAATCGTTCTGGCGGGGCCAAGGGAACTGCCCCAGGAAGGGTTATCTGAACGGGATTGGTTGATGGTGCTGGCATCGAGGGCACGCTTCCCGGCAATGGTGCATGCTCTGCTTGTGACTGGAGAAGTTGCCTGCTTAAATCATCAGTGCATTCTTTGGCTACTATCAGCTCTCTCCACAGGGTGTTGGTCTCCTGCCTGGCTGCATGTACTTCGGAACGTAGCTGCCCCAACATGTGGGCTAACTGGTCGGTTTCTGACGTTTCCAAGACGCCCAGGTGGATTTTGATGTGAGGCTTTGCGTTCTATAACGCTCACCTGGTATCCACGGGGACGTCACTCAGCCTGTTCTGACTGCTTACAACCTCAAACCCTTCCATGGAGGCTATTCCACTGGAGACTGGGCCTGAAACACAGGATTGGTAGAGTTTAACTCCCTATTTTCTCTCTGTGCTTGAACCCCTTCTTCCCTGGGGTCCAACCCTTCCCTTTGATCCACAGCTCACTTTGTTTTCTTGGATAGTGTGCTCTACGTCTTGCTTTCAGCGCAGGGGCGCGTTGATTGATGCGGGCTCGTTGCTGCCTAGTTACTTCACTGGCAAGAGTCCGACAGGCAAGTATAATGAGTCTTTTGAACAGTTCTCTAACTTCGTTACTTTCCTTCCTTAGATGATGGCCGGGGTCCGGGGATGGTGGCGTGCTGCTGAGATGAGTAGCGCTGAAGGTGAGTGAGAGCGCAATGCGCGATGCACCCCTTTCGTATTTGCATTGAAATTAGTTCTTTTTCTGTGTCTTTTAGGTGCCGCGATGTTTTCAGCGTTGATGCCGGTTATGAAGAACAAATGCGATGGGTAAGTGCGGTATGCGGCGCCTCTAGATGTTTCCACGCTAGCCTGGAGTGTCTTTTCCCTCTTGCAGATGGACGCGAAGTTCCGAAGACAGAGTTACCCCAGAGCGGCTGGGATTCCAGTAAGTGTTTGAAGCTCGTACAGTATTTAAAAATAAGCAAAGATTTGCAGAATGCTTATTAATGCCTTTTTTCTTTTCTTTTCCCTTTTCCATAGGAAGCGGCATGCCGGGATGGGAATGACACCGCCGAAGATGCCCACAGAACAGAAGGAGCGATGAATGATGGGCAGAAGCGCCGCAAGGTAAGGCTGTTCGTAAAAGTGTTCTTGTTCTTGCAGGAGCTGAGCGCAGAAGAAAGATTCAGGCCTACTGGAGACCGATCCGAACACGGTGAGTGTCACGCTGCAGGTGCAGAAAACGCAAAGCATGTTTCTCAGCCTGGGTGTGGCTTAAATAGTCTCTGGATATCCCAGGTGTCTCTGGGCTGAACCACACCCAAAATACTAGAACGCACATGCAGTTCTGGGAACCGAAATATGTGGGGCATCCATCTTGTCCCCATCAATGCACTACAAGTCCAATCCCCAATGTTATCCTATGGGAGTGAGCGAGTCTGGTGCCACAAGCGCCAAGTCTGACTCCAAGTGGGTCTTTGGAGGGATGGAGAGGCCCTTGAGGGCCATGTAGGTGATCATGGCCTGGCTCCAGCCTGACATCTTGGAGGGCTGGGGACATGAGGGGCAGGAATCATGACAGTCAGAACCCGTACCACCAAGCCCTGAATGAGGGGCAGGAAAGATTTCAGTGCCCAGTGTATTGCCCTCAACTCCAGAACGTTTATGTGCAACAAAGCCTCCCTGCGGGACCATAGGCCTTGGATCTGAAACTTTTGAGGTGGGATCCCCAACCCACCTCGGAAGCGTCTGTCACAATCGTGCATTGAAAGTCTGGCTCCACCAGGGGCATACCCCTCACGATGTTGTCGTAGCGAGTCCAACACAGCAGGGCGTCTGCCAGCGCCCGGGATATGAGAACATTGTCGGACCAGGAACTTGAGGACCTGTGACCATCTTGAAGCAAGAAAGTCCTGCACTGGCCGCATGTACAGCTGACAATTCAGGATGAGTGGGATGCAGGACCCCATGTTGCCGAGAAGAGACATGTATACTCGGACCGTGATTGATGTTCCCGGCAGAAAGGAACCCGCCATGGACAATAGCTTCTCTATCCTTTCCACAGCTGGCTTCACCAGACTGAGCTGCGTATGAAAATGGGCCCCCAGAAAAACCAAGTCCCTGGAGGGCGTCAGACAAGATTTGGCGAAGTTGATTGCAAAGCCCAGACGCTGCAACAGGAGCATAGCCTCCTGGGGAGACTCCGATGCCCCCCTGACCAACCAGTTATCCAGGTACGGATAAACATGGTGTCCCTGCGGAGGTAAGCTGCCACCAGAGCCAGGCACCTGGAGAAAGTTCTGGTTGCTGACTTGAGGCCAAAGCGGAGAACCCAAAACTGGTAATGCTCGTTGACGACCACAAACCGTAGAAACCTGCAATGTGTGGGGTGCATTGGGATCTGGAAATAACCATCTTCTAGATCCGAACTCCCCCGGCTGTACCGTCCGAATAACGTCTTGCAACGTTAGCATGCTGAACTTTTGGCGTTTCACATTTTTGTTTAGCAACCTATTTTCTGTTAGGCTTTTTAATGATGAAAAACCAGGAATAGGTTCCTTGTCTTTTTTCTGACGTCGGGACCATTTCTATAGCCCGTTTCTGCAGCATCAGGCACACCTCCTGCCGCAAGACCTGTAGATGTGGCTGTGATACCTTCACCGGTGGAATAAGGAGTGGCAGAAGCCGGAACTCCAACGAGTGGCCGTATTGGACTGCATCCAGCACCCATCGGTCCGTCGTAATCAAACGCCACTCGTCGAAATGTTGTGCCACTCTCCCTCCAAGTCAACTCCCCTTGTGGCGGTCATTGTTGAGGCTTGGACTGGCGGCCCCTAGTAGAGGAGGAGGCGGAACCCCGCTTTCGCTGACTTTGATAGTCCTTGTTCTGTTGAGCTGACTGGTAAGATCGATGAAACCCTTGACAGGAATAAGCGACCATAGCCTTTGTCGCGGGATCCCACAAACCTGGTGTTCCCTGAGGCTCCCCGAAATGAGCGAAAGTGACGAAACAAAGCCTACCCTACAGCGTCGCCAGGGACATTGCCATATCCGAATCCTCCTTCATATTCTTCAGCGCCTCGTCAATTTTCTCCCCAAACAGCTGCTCCCCCTCGCAAGGCATGTCCACCACCTTGTGCTGTAACCCAGGTCAAAAATCAGTACAGCGCAACCATGCCTGCCGCCGGATGGTGACCCCATTATTATCTGTTTAAATCCAGATTCTACCAGGTCCGCCGCAATGTTAATGCTATGATTGGAGGCTTCCTCCCCCTCACGAAACAGAAGCATCGTCTCCTTTCGTTGCTGCTCAGGTAGATGGTCCAGCAGCTGTGGCAATCTGTGCCACATTTCCCTGTCATAGCGCTATGATGGCCAATGAGTTAGCCACCTTCACCGTCGTCACCCCCACCGTCAGCACCTTATTGCCAAAAGTAGCCAGCCTAGGGCCCTCATTGTCCAGGGGAGTCGCACACTTATGCTGGCTACGCCCCTTCCTACTGGCAGCCGCCAACACCACGGACTTCGGAGTGGGCTGTGACATGAGGCATTTTGGCACAGACTCAGGTGCCTTAAACTTTTTCTCCAAGTGGCCCTTGACTGCAGGCTCCATGAATGGATGGCGCATCGTGCAAAGGCCTTCCTGCCACACGGGGTCCAATATGGGTTTAGAGAAGACCGCCTTCCGTCTTTTCCCCATATGATCAAACAAAAAGCAGTCTTTTCTCTCGTCCTTTGGAGTAAGTCCAAACTCCTGGCAAGCCTTGGCCATAATGGCATGAAAAGCGCCCACATCGTCAAGGGGCTAGGGCTGTGCTGAACCGCTAGGGGGATCCACCTCTGGGTCCGTATCCCAGATATCTGCCCGCCTGGGCGAGGACGAAACAGTTGAGAGCATGTCTTGC
Organism: Ambystoma mexicanum; assembly: GCF_040938575.1. NCBI lineage: Eukaryota > Metazoa > Chordata > Amphibia > Caudata > Ambystomatidae > Ambystoma > Ambystoma mexicanum. Next base: position 36,102,315 of record NC_090936.1, read on the forward strand.
GGAATGCTATCTGGTTCAGACTCCACCAGCTCCCCTTCTTCATGATCCCTACGAGGAGGGGTGTATCCCCTAGGCGATGGAACAGTCGGCGAAACCTGGAGAGACTTCTGTGGTTGACCCTGGCAAGGGGCACTCCCACCTCCTTCTGTTGCGGAACTGCCGGTAACTCCTGCTCCAAGGACTCCACCGGGGTTTGGGGTACCGGGAGCCGGGTATCCAACTGTACGAGGAGCGACTGCAGCATAGTCAGCACCTGCATTGAGAGCACGGAGTGCGGGTTGACCAATGGATACTGTGGCAGAACAGCCCCCAGGCTGCCTGACGCGGATGGAATCGCCGGCTGTAGGCCCAACGCCGAAGGGTCGAGGAACTGATGCGGCGACTCCTCCACACTCGATGCAAAATCGTAGGTCGAGGGATCTTGCTGTAGAATCTCCATTGGGAGAAAAGGTGCAAAGCCTATCCCAGACTGCCACAGCACCTCCCCGGAAGCCAATGGGCAGCCATCAGTCGCCAGCAGTACCGTAGGACTCAGGAGTCCCACTCCCGCAGAAACAGCTGTGGACGACACAGTCGTCAATGTCATAGTCGCCAGCAAGGCCTTAGCTGAAGTCTTCAGTATCAAAGTAGTCGTTGACAGGGGCGTCATCAATAAGCTTGTCATCCGCGGAATCTGGGCCCCAGTCGGTGGTCTTGGTTTCGCCGGCACCCCTTGCATTCAACCAGCCAATGAGCTGCCAGTTACGGCCTTTGTGTGTCTTTTGGGAGAACCCCTGGCAAATCTTGCAGTTCTCCACAGAGTGATTGGGGTACAGGCAGTACAGACAGTCCGCATGACCGTCCCCTTCATAAACATTCTTGAGGTCGCAGGTCTCCCAAGGCCTGAACAACGACTTCTTTGGGCCCACAGATGACATGATGCGTTTGGAACATACCAGAGCAACGAAGCTGTAGAAAATACGAAGAGCACAAATTTGCAAGAGAGAACACAAGGTGGTCCCAACAGTTTGGAGACAGTTGAAATCTGAAGGGAAGCCGCGGGGGCAGGGGACAGGGCTATTTATACTGGACGTCCTATTGGTGCAGCCCAAAGCAACCATGAAGAAGTTGATAGGACACGCAAAGTGTCGACGTTTTCCATAGGAAAACCACTATATAAAAGTTACCGAGGTTTCCCAGCGTGACAACGAGAAATATTTACAGCATGTGAATCCATGAAAGATCCAATGCTGGAGAATGTAACATGGACAAACCAATCGAGAAGGGAGACCCAGCCATATGCAGGGTAAGCCCTCTGATATAGCGACGTCTTTTAGTGGCAGAGCAGTGTGGAGCCGCGGACCAGCGTCAGCCCGCAAAGGATGGAATGCCAGAGAAAGACGCCAGAGTGCCGGTGAAATGGACAGTGGGGAAACCGCTGTCAGGATGGAATATTGGAAACCATCCTTCGTGGAAGGGGTAAGAACAATTGCAAATCAGGCTTGGCCCCCTGCCCCCAAGCCTGATATGCGCATGGTCTTTCTCCTTTCTATAATGGCTTGGCAGGTGAAGAACAATGGTCTGAAGGGTTGCCCAGAGCAATTGCCAGAGGTTTAAGATTAATTCTAAACCTTCCAGCCATCACCTCTTTGTTTTTTCTTTGTCATCTGTAGTGGGACTGATATGCACAGACGTGGGTCCTGTGCCTGCGGGGCCTAGAAACCCAAGCTACTCTTCACTGATGATGCTCAATGAGGCCGGAACTTGTCTGGGGATGCTTGTGCTCTCATGCAGAAGGGATGTTACCTAGCAGTTTGGGCTGCACTTCCCTTTTGGGGTGGGACGAAGCCTGATTTGCAAATGATCTTTCACTTTCTGTAATGTCTTGCCACTTTCATTCAACACAGTTCAGTTTTTTATCAGTTCTCCCTTCGACTCACGGGCTGTGATGAACCGTTTGGCTTTCCTTGTATCTGGAGTCAAGGACGGTACCACGGTAGCAAATGTTACCTTCTGTCCCGATTGTCCGTGTAGGGGTGCTTCGTGTACCATTGTCATCTACTGCAACACACAGTGGCTATTGTTTGCGGTTTTATGATTCCTTCCACAGAAGCTTCAAGGATCTGGATTGGAAAGGGCAAGGTCGCTTTTCTCCTTGTTACCCCTGCGGCTCTGGCCACCTTTCTCCTCCTCTTGAACTGCCGCCCTGTGATAGCTGTCTCGTTGTGCGGTCTGCCTTGCTCAAAGTGTGCTTTCGCTCTTCGCCTTTTATCCCTGTGGGGAAGAGAAAGGGCCGTCATTTGTGTAGTTGTTTTGAATTGCCTGACTTTGCTGACGCTTGTGTTGGGACATGGCTCTGGTGTTAGTCTGTTTTTCACAGTGTAGGAAGGAAAAGGGGGGGTTAGAGTTTCTAGATATCCTACAGGATAGAGTTGGGAAAAGGCGTTACAGGGAAGGGGATACCGCATCTCGCCCATCGGCGTCCCACTTCCACTTTCTGAAGACCCCTCATCCAGGTGATCCTCCCCCACTGGTCCACCCCCAGGAACTGGTTCCAATAGCGACGGCCGTGTCGTGGCCACCTGGATGACAGATCCTCTGGGACTAGTAGGTTAGACACCTTCAGATGTCTCACAGTGTACATAGTAAGAATGTTTCTCGCATTTGTGTCATAGGCTCTTGTTTCACAGGAGTGAGTGTCGTAGGAGCATGTGGTAGCATGTGTCGTAAGGGGTGTGTAGTAGGAGTGTGTGTAGCAAGAGTGTGTGTCTTAAGAGTGTGTGTGTAAGGCGTGTAAGTGTTTGGTATGTAAGTGAGTGTAATGTGTTAGTAGCGTAGGCATATATGAGTTTTACAGTTCATACAGGTATGCAATTTACATCTCCTGAAAACTGATATCAAAGTCAGCCCTGACATTCATGTGAGCTTTCAGACGAATATTAGAGTTCATGTATGGAGTGCACATCTCCAACAAGCACGTGTAGAGCTTGTATATAAAATGTATAATAATTTTGCTAACGTATTGTATGGCTCCTATACGTATGAAAACTCACACTAAAGTGAACTCTAACTTTATTGTGAGATTTCTATACGTACAAGAGGCGTATGTGTGTTTTACAGTTAACAACTATATGCAATTTACAACTCCTGAAAACTCACAAAAAAGTAATTCCTGCATAATGTACATATTCTACACATACAGTTTGGATTAAAAAATGCACATTCATTCTGCGCATTCATCATATACAGATGAATCTTATCTCAAAATTGCCACGTTGATTTTCAAAATATTTTCAGTGCACAAATTCGTGATGAGTTCTAGGCGCATGCCAAAGATTACAAAAGTCAAAGCAGACAATTTTGAGATATTTGATCCGAAAAATATTTTGTACCCCTATGGGAAAACCCATGTTAAAAGCTGTTCAAAACACTGTCAAAGTAAACATTATTTCAAAGATGAAGCTGCCAATGAAAAATTGACATTTTCCATACAGAGGAGCTACCTGGAAATTGTATGGTGGAATGTTTTCAGATTTTTTGATGGAAGGGTTCAAGAGTTATTAAGAACTCCACAGAAAGTTCATCTTAACCTTAACTTTGCTATATCCTAGCCCGAGACATAGCTAGGATTGTCTAACAAGTGGGGACTGAAGCTAATGCAGTTGGGCCAGTTACATGTCTTTATACTGAAATAATGTATAGTGAATGAACATATATCAAATATTTTATGCCGAAAAATGTTATAGAGAATTTAAAAAAAAAATAAAAATTGGGGGCTCCCCCCTAAACACCTGTTTCCAACCCCTAAAAACCCATCCCGACCATAACTAAAAAAATATAACCCTTTACCCCACCCTAAATGCATTCACTATAAAAATGTTTGTTATAAAATATTCGATATATGTGCATTCACTATAAAAGATTCAATATAAATACTGTATACCAGTTGGGCCCACCACAGGGACATTAACCTCTGTAAATGCCCACACAGCGTTAATGACTGGCTATTTACAGATTTTGGGTGGGCCTTGACCGCTCAGGTCCTACCCTGCCTACGCCTCTGGCCTTAGCGCAATGGTATAATACATATAAATATATAAACATATACATAGAGAAATATAGGGCAATATTGGTACTTTATCCCAATGAAGTTCTCTGGGGGCCAGTGTTGATGCCCTGTGTGATGAATCCGATGGAGAAAAGATGGAACTTATGAGATGCGCTAATACATACGTATAGAGAACCGAAAGAAGTCATACCGACCACTCTGTGGAACCAACAGGGCACACACCGTGTGGACAGTGCAGTACATGTTCAAGCACAGCCAGGACCATATATATATTGATATTGGCTGGCATTTCCCATGGACTCAAAGAACGTTAACAAACTGTAACAACAGTAACGTCATAAACCTGATTACATGTCCATGCATGTTACGATACGTGGGAATTACCACACGGCCGATAAAAACAAGACTGGCAGAACATAGATCGTGCATTCGCATGAAAAAACTGACAGCTCCAATGGTAGAGCACTTTATTTTGAAAAAACATGGCTCTACTGAATTTACTTGGACCATCATCAAAAAACTGTCCATTCCCAAGAGAGGCGGGAATATACCCAATTTCTTATATAAACGAGAATAACTATGGATTTTTTCTCTAAAAACAGACAGTAATGGCCTGAATGAACAAATTGGCAGACATTGGCCACCATATGAGGTGGAGGATCTAGGAATTCCAGTGGTAATTTACACCAAGACCACAATACCTGGTAGTCGAGGTTCCACTGTTAGACAATCCAGCAAATACACTCACATCCCTCTGAATATGACACCATAAATTCAGAGTTTAACTCATTTTTCATTTTCAATTTTAACTAATTTAATATCAATCATTAGTTTGTATATGATCTAATCCATACAAAGAACAGTGACCACGAGCACATCGAGGCATTCTGAAAAACGTCCATTAAGACATGTGGCTTTTTGGAGCAGAATGCAGGTACACAGATGCTGTTGAAAGATGGCACCGCTGTTCGTTGATTTCCGCGAGTCCGTCTTTCACTGTAGGACCCGCGCCGAGCATGCGCGACAATGACATATGCGGATGTGTATGCTTGGATCAGACGGCTTTTAGTAAACCGTTCTGCATCCAGCAGCACGTACGCGAGGCAGATTCTTTCGCCCGACCGCAACCTGATTCACCAGGTAAGCTGTATCTTTCCTTACCTAGATTTAGGATGGATGTAGATCCTGAATGATGTATCATGCAAACATGCCCAACTGAACATGTCTGCTAAAATAAGACAAACTAGATCAATACTAAAATACTGACGACATGTGTTATACGTGATATATGAATTCCTTCCTTATTCCCTGGAAACTGACAGAATTATATGTGTTATTCCAGGATGAATCGGAATGCAACAGTAGATAAGCATCCGTGAAAATTATCAGTCACCTGATCCATTCTTTGAATCTGAATACAAGTTAAACAAGGGTAAGAAATGCTATGTTCCCATAATATATAGAAGCTAAATAAGAGAATGCTGTGAAGGAACATAGGAATAAAACAAACATATGTCTTTCCCCCTGAACCCCCTCCCCGTTTATGCATCATCTACAGGTGGGGTGATTTTCGTTCAGAGAAATTTGAAACTCTCTCCTTTTTGGCAGCATATTTATCCATGCTCTGGCCCTGAAGAAAGTGGGAGAATAATTGACACCACTGAAACCGGTAGGCCAGATCTGACCCTTTCTAAAAAAGGAATATACCATTGGTATGGTAAAAGGGTCAGTAAGCAAAAGGAATTGTTTTTAGCTTTGTAGTTTTCTACCCACAGGGTGAAGGCGCTTTTGAGAACAACATTACACTAGAATGAATACTGGGCGCAATGTATGCTCAGGAACACCGATAAATGGTGATCTTTTAAATTAATCAGAACAGATCTTGATTCTGTATGTTTTTTTAAGGTGTGTAAATGCAGAGCAAAGAAAAAGAATAAACGTGAATAATTTCATTTGCGAAGCAAAGAATACACGTGTAAAAAGTGTTTTGTAAAATAATGGTGACTAGAACTAGATAGGGCCAGTTTCTCTTCCTATCCCCTCACCCTAAATAAGCGGCCCATCAGCGCAATCTAGCGGTAGCTATTTCATGAGGGCTTAGTTAGATGTGTTGGAGGGCAAGACAGATGAATGTTACACATTTGGTAAAAATGTTCAATAACTATGAAATTGTAAACCCAGGAGAGTATACCAGCCAACTTGAGACACACAGAATTACACATGAGAAAAACCCTGGCAGGTGAGTATACCAGGCAAATGCACATTGCAAGTGTGTTCTTACCAGAAAGCATTGGCAGGAAAGCATACAACGCAGTGTTAAGTTAAACCGTGCACATTATACAAGTATCCAAGAAGGTCCTGAGAAGGATATATATCAGGACTGGCATACAAGTATCCAATGAGGTCCTAAGAAGGATACATATCAGGACTGGCAAAAGACTGTGCAAACATATTAAAAGAGAGAGAATACCTGGCAGGAGAGTACACCAGGTATCCTGACAAGACAAAGAACAGCAAAAAAAGCATTGTTTGTACAAGTTATGTTTGGCAAGAGAAATCCAAGGAACTGATATCCTTGAACATAAAGCCGAGTGCAGAGAAATCCAGGGGAAGGGAGCCACCCTCTGAAACAAGAATAGAACTTCGGACACAAGACAGTTTTTCTTTGGACATTTTGACATCGCCAGACCGTTAGTTTTGGTTGTAGGTAGGGAAGTACTTCTAGAGCTGGGACAGAGAGGCATTTCACCATTCTCTTATTTTAATAAAAAGCCTTTGACCAAAACCATGACTAACTTGTGTCCGAGTTTGATTCCTGACTCCTCACACCTGCCACATTTCCATAGTTCAGCTATTCCCATATATTCACTCACTACATACAACATGTAGATTACGGAAGACAGTGTGCAGAAAAAGTATTACCTTTGCTAGCCTAATTAAAGTATCAACTTGTTTTCTTTTGTATCAGCACCTTTCATTTCACCCTTGACTAACACTGCACAAGCAAACAGTATTATATATATAGTCTATTTTCTCTCTCTCTCTATATGAGAGGGAGAGAGTGAGTGAGAGAGAGAGAGCAATTTCAAGCAAGACACATGTCACACCACAACTCCGAGGCATCATCAAGTAAGACACAGACAACAGATTCAAAGTATAAAAACACAAAATGGTTTATTAAATTAAATGTCAGGATGTTAGAAGGCCTAACTTGCCCTATGCCAAGGAGGGATTTCCATACCTGAACAAAACTAAGGAATGTCTGAGTCAAAGAGTTCAACTTAAACGTCTGTCTCTGTCCAAATGCTATCCTTGCCCTCACAACTAAAGCTAAACAATGTGTAGGGATGTCAAAAATGAAACAAATGGTGATCAACACAAAGGTCTGAGCTTTTGCCCAGCTCTTAGCTTTCCTTTTAGCTCTGTAAGGAAGTCATGGTATCAAAGTAGGACAGACACACGTGATCACAGTTCAAGTGTGTTTATTAAACTGTACAAATGGGTGAGATAAACACCTAATCTAACCCTAAATTTAAGATGGGAGAAAGCTACGACCATCAAAATAATAATAATACAGTCCTAGTGCAATCTAGTCAAATAAAAAGTGCCTATACTAAAAAGCCTCTTGACAATCCTTACCGCTATGCTACAAAGTAGTGTGGGATAATGTTCACAAGAAAAGAAAGTGTTCACAAAATGATAAATCAGGGTGTTATGGCCGGGGTTTCCCATCCTCACGTCTTTAGCACGAGACAAGACGGGACTCTTGAGCACAGCACACTTCTAGGGGTTCTCCAGCACAAGCTTACAGTTACTTTCCATAATACCAGGTGTTAAGACACAGGTTTTCAGATCTGAAATACACAGGATACAGAATACAATGCCTTGGATTCTTTGGAAAGGATACAGACTGGTAGACGAAAAAGGATACACTTGGCGTCTCCTTCTAACCGTATGATGGGAGAAGTAGAATGTAGTGCGGTCAATGAAAACCTTCCAACTAATGCCACTCTTGACTGGTAATGATTAAAGTCAGAGAGAGTAATTAGAGGGAAGGGCGTGAGTGACCAAGTTTCACCAAGCTGTAGACAGAGAAAAATATGTATCAGGATAGTAGACTAATGAGAAGGACAGTAACAACCTATCTATTAAGCACTAACCTTTAGTAAGCCATTTGGAAGTCTAAGGAAATTCGAGGAAGTCCAGGGATGCAACGAAAAGGAAGGGTAAGTGAGTAAACTAACCCGTACGGAATGAGGGCCGCACTAGCGCCGGGTTGGTGCACCCAGGAAAGCGTCCAAAGTTCAGTGCACTAGGTAGGAGACAAATAGGAGGAGTAGGTGAAGAACTTGATCCAGGAATGTAGTCCTCAAGCTGAAGATTCCATATAAGGTTGGAGCAGATGGAAATGCCACGTGGGCACGTTGCTGTAAGTCCCGTGTAGAACTTGGCTGGGAGTTGCAAAGTGCTGTGTGGGACACGACGAGGAAGCAGCGTGATGTTAGGCGTCGCGTGGAAGACACGGCTGTGGCTGGATGACAGGATGCTCTGCAGGGAATTGGAGTGGAGTGTTGTTTGGGGCCGCATAGGAGACACAGCGTTGACTGGAGACTCCGTGGGGAATTGGAGCGGAGTGTTTGTATGGTGCCGCGTAGGATACACGGCAGAGACTGGATGCTCCGCAGGGAATTGGAGCAGAGTGTTTGTATGGTGCCGCGTAGGAGACACGGCAGAGGCTCTGTATAGAAAACAGAGCGGAACGCCAGGGCCTCGCGAAAGAACGTGGAATAATCACCCCGTGCAGAGGAAAAAGGCAAGGTAAGAACGTCTGCTCGATAACAGCAGAAGTGAGCTCCAGACTCAATTACGGCAAGTAACGCGATCAGAAGCGCCGGTGCTTAGGATCTGATCAGCTAAATGGTATCAGCTGACGTACACCTGACCAACGTGATGACGAGACGTTGGTCAGGTGATCCTAGCTCGAAATCCAGGCAGTGAAATGACACGCAAATACGATCGTAGCCCCGACCTTAACTTCGCCTCCCAGATAGCTTCCATTGTGTACAGAACGGTCTAGCCGTTCTGAAAGCCGAAGACGCTGGTAAGCAGGAGCGCGTAGGGATTGTGAATGAGCCAGATAATGCAGGCATGACACCAGGGCCGTCTGTGCCCAAGTCTCTTTCATGAAAAATCTCATGCTTCAGAGGGCTTGATATGCTATAAACAATAAAACAAAAAGTTCCTTCTGGTAGTCTTCACGTCAGGTGATTACGGTTCACCCTAGGATCCCCCTCACCCGGGCCCTGATCCTTCTCTCCACGATAGCCTCCCTCAATCGGGCTCAGACCATCTGCCTCACTGTGGATATCACTCAGTTGGGATCACTCTTGTCGTTATAATGTTCACAGGAGTATCACTGTTAACCTAATTCGCAGGCATCCTTCAGTCGGGTTCACATTTGCCACAGTGACACTATTTTATAATTTTATCAGAAAGCGCGGTTCCCTTCCCCTAACTTTCTCTCGGCATCCCTCCATTGGGTTCACATTTTCCACAGTACACCGGGCCTTGGTGGGTCGATCCCTCCTCCCCCCCTGGGGATCAGGGCGACACGGATAGGGGGGTGGAGACCACGTACCCAGTGGCCCATCAAGAACAACCTGATCGGACTAGCGGCAGCCTAAGCAGGCTGCAGTCCCTTTGGTCTGGGTGTGTGGCCCCCACCTGAAGACGGTGGGGCGTGTGCCCGCCCGGCGAACTCCCCCTGTAGCGGCATACGACAGCAAGGGAGGGGAGCGCCTCGTCCTGGGACCCCCTCCCCTCCTCACGACCCCGGCCTGAGTGCCCCAGGAAGCAAACCACTGGCTGACCCAGATGGGGGGAGCCTGATGGACTGGCGGCAAACCTTACAGGAATTTCGCTTTCAAGAGATGGCGACCAGCAGGGGAAGCCCAAGCCCTACCAAAGGAATGGCCCAGTTGGAGACCCTGGGACCTTCCACGTCAGCCATGGAAAGAGGCATCGCCTCCATATTACAGGAGATCAGGGACATGCGATCTGACATCGCCCAGAAATTTGAAAAAATAGATCAAAGAGTGGACAAGGTCGAGAACAGACTGCTGCAGGTTGAGACCAACCAAACATCATCGGCGTCTCTAGAGTTAAATTTAGGGCCTTAGCTAGCGGCCCTGGAGAAAAGGGATGAGGAAAGATCCAGGCAGATGGATGACTGTCATAAACCCACGGCCCACATTACGCCCCCGAGGTCAAAACAAAGGCAAGGTGGTTGCAGGGGTTGTGGGGGGAACGTCTCTGAGTCGCTGTCACCTTTGTCCCCAGTGCAGATGTACGTGGTGTGGGGGTAAAAGGTGTACAGGAGGCAGAACCAAAGGAAGACTACGCTTCCCAGCAGCCCCGGGCCTAAAACTACAGCTCAGGCGGCCCAGGAAACGCCCAGGACTTCGCCCGACGCAACGCGCATGCGCGAGGAAGCTACCGCGCATGCGCGATCCCAGAAAGTTTGTCCGTGCTCGACTCTGCTGCCGAGAGGACGCATCTGACGGAGCTCCAGCAAAGCTTCTCTCGGGGCCGCCCTCGCTGCCGGATACATCTTCAGGCCCCGCGATGCCAAAGATAAGTACACTGCCTTCCTTTTAAAGCTAGCCAGAGGGATATTAAAACTGGAAAGAGACTCCGCTTACCAGTGACATTTAGGAAGTCCTTATAAACTTCGGGGAAGATACGCGAAAGTTCGCGAGCTAACTATTAACCCACTAAATCTGCATGTGATGTGCATTCGCCAGTTGCGGGTGCAAACGTAACGTTATGCTCGCCTGTTGCGGGCCATTCAATGCCGTATTCGCTGTTGCGAGTACTTGTGAAATGCCAAAAGGCGTGAGAGGACAAAGCTAACTTTCTCCTTTTTTGTCAGGAGTTTACCGCCACCTTCAGCGATCTGATTTCACAACACACAGTCTGCGGAGCCAGCGGGCGGAAGAAGCGCACTGGAAAACTAGAGCTAAGTGCATTAACGTGATGAAAGAATTGTGTTTGAATTTATGTTGTAGATCTTGTGGTGAAATGTAAAAGGGGCAAACACTAATGTCAAGTTGAAGCTGAATATTGAACCCAGACTAGAATATTATGTCTATAGAAGCCCAAGGTTGGAGCAAACTTTGTGAACGAGGTAAACAGAGTGTTGGGTTCCAGTCTGAGGGGTAATGCATGCATGAGATAAGAATGCATGAATGAATGAATGCCAAAACGTTAAAAAGCAACTACCAAAGCGGAAATAGTTCAGACTCAGAAGGTCAGAGTCAGGGAGCATCTCAACCCCAAAAAACCCCTTCCCTATCCATAACCTCTCCCTAACCCTCAATCCGGTTACCCTACAACCCCGAAACCCATCCAATCTGTGGATCCTAACCCTCTTTCCCCGTGGGGGTGGCGGTGACCTGTGTTTAAACTAATCCAGGCGCCAAGACCGTCAAGGGGAAGTAGGAGTTCTTGCTACTTCTGCGTTGGGACAGACTTCGCCTTGACAACGACTTTGAAAACAGGGAAAGGAGGAACAACCTCAGAATTTTTGGGGTACCCGAACAGGAAGGAGAAACGAAGAGAGACATTACCTGTACGATGAGAGACATCATCACCCTCCTCTTTGCGGAAGAAATGACTGCGGAACTCACATTTGACAGCATGCACAGGGCCGGGGGCAGAGCGGGGGGCCCCCGCTCTATTTTGGTCCGGTTCCGCTACTACTACAAAAAAACAAAGGTGTTGGAAGAAGCCAGAAAGTCTCGGGAGATCACCTACAACAATGCCCAGATCTCAATCTACCAAGATCTCTCCGCCTACACTCTGGTCAAACGCAGGATGTGTTGCCCCCTAACGCTCCTGCTTAAGGAAAGAGGGGTCCGCTACCGTTGGGGCTACCCCTTCTCCTTGACGTTTGAGTATATGGGCCATCTGTCAACTTTGATCACGGAAGACGACATACGAGGAGCCATCCAGGACTACGTCGTGGACTCGAATCCGCGGAGGGGCCCATCGGGGCCGTAGAGGTATACTCCGGGGGGCCCAGGCCCGTCGAAAGACAGGAGAAGAAAAACAGGCACGAGGAAATACAGGAAAATGAATACTCCATCGCCAGTTAAGGAGGGAGAGCGCAAAGACTCCGAAGACTGAGGTCTGGGGAAACCCACCGAGTCTTGCTGGGTGTAAAGAAAAGACAGTCGATTCTCCATTAACAGCGTCCCTACGAACAGCAAGTATGGGGGAGTCATGAGGGGGATGACACGGCATCTCACAAAGATATGCTTTCCACGAATGCCCGGCCGAAGCGGGCAGGCTGGTGGTTCGGCCAAAAGCCAGGGATGGCAGAACTATTTGGCCAGACGCCAGGGACGGGGGAGGGGGAACACGAAGTTGGGGTTGTTCAGTTGAGGTTTGGGGAAAGGGGGCAGTTGGGGATTTGTTCTAGGCCCACCTGGAGGGAAGGGGAGGGGGAAGTCGGGGAACACAAAGTTGAACAAAGGGAGCACGCCAGGAAGAGCATGTGGAAAACGTTGACTGAGAGAGAGGAAATTCTAGATTATGGCTAACAGTCTGCCCCCCCTGGGTGTGGGCTCTCTAAATGTACGGAGCTTAAACACCACCACAAAGAGATCCCTGGTTTGTAGGGAATTCAGGAGGGCCAACCTCGACTTTCTCTTCGTGCAAGAGACTCACAGGCCGCGGGGGAATGAGCCCAAAATGCGGGGAGGAGGAATTGGGGAGGTCTTGACTGCTTCCCACAAATGCAAGAAGAGAGGGGTCGCCATCTTAGTAGCGAAGAATGCAGGCTTTGAGAACGAGGCCACGCTGAAGGACGCAGGGGGCCGTTACCTGCTAGTGCGGTGGTCTCTTCAGGGGGCCCCACTCACCCTGGCCGTTATCTATGCCCCAAATGAAGGCCAAACCCAATTTTGGGAAGAGGTAGGGGACAAACTCAAACACTTTGTTCATGGCACGGTGGTGGTGGGGGGGACTTCAACATGGTCCTGGACCCATCCCGGGACAGGAAACGTGCAGGTCCACAGCCCTCCAGGGCGTCAGACGAGACCACAGCACGTAACTTCCAAAGGGTTAACCTGGACTTGGGACTGATGGGCACGATCCCGATCCCCAGAACAAACACCCCCTCTTTCACATATTACTCAGCCACTCATGTGTCGTTTTCCAGGATAGACTACATCCTGGTGGACGAGATCCTGCACCCATTCACCTATGGCCATAGGGTTGATACCGTCCCCTGGTCCGACCATGACCTGGTTCGAGTTACTATAGCAAGGGGAGGGCTAAGCGAACACAGGGGGAGGTGGAAGTGCAATGACTCCCTGTTAAAGGACGAGGTACTAGCTCAGGAAGTTCTCGAGGCCATCACGGAATTTTTCGAACTTAATGATAATGGGGAGGTAGGTTTGCATACCCTATGGGATGCCTTCAAGGCTACCCTACGGGGAATCCTGATCAAAATGGGAGCCCAGAAAAAGAGGGAGAGGGAGGCCCAGGAAAGGTTACTGAGGGAGAAAATAGCCCAACTCCAACCGAGGGGGTCCCCCACGGTCCCCTTGGATCGAGGCCAGGTGGCTGCCCTGGAGGACTACAGACTCCAGTTGAAGGATCTCCTCCTCCACCAGACAGAGAGAAGCCTTCAATTGGTCAAACAAAAGTACAATGAAAAAGGGGACAGGGCGGACAGGATTCTAGCTTGGAAGTTGAGGGAGGTACAGAGAAGCAGATTAGTGAAAGCAGTAAAGAACGAGGTGGGCGAGGTAGGTTACGACACACCCCATATTGGTGAGGCCTTCCGCCGATACTATGAGAAACTATACTCGTCTGAATACAATGGGGGGAGGCGGAGATTGAGGGGTTCCTGAACTCTATACAGATCCCGGCCCTGTCCAGGGAGATGGCGGAGGGGTTGGAGGGTCCGGTGACCGAGGAGGAGGTGGAGCGCGTGATCAGAGGGATGAAAGTGGGTACGTCCCCTGGCAAGGACAGCTACTCAGTCTACTTTTATAAGAGGTTTCGCTCGACCCTTTTCCCCTTCTTGGTTAAGGTATTTAATGCGGTGCTGGAGGGGGGATCCCTCCCGGACTCCATGATGGAGGCAATTATAGTGGTGCTCCCCAAGGACAGTAGGGACCCCTCGGAGTGCTCCTCCTACCGCCCAATTTCCTTGCTGAATATCGATGTAAAGATCCTGGCTAAGGTGATCGGGGCGCAAATGGAGGGGATCCTGCCGAAGCTGGTCCACGGAGACCAGGTGGGGTTCATTAGGGGGAGACAGGGCTCGGACAATATCCGAAAAACCATAGATTTGTTCCACTACGCCCAGGTGTCGGACCTAGATGCGTGCGTCCTGTCGCTCGACTCAGAAAAGGCGTTTGACAGGGTGGAGTGGAGATTCATGGAACTCACCCTCCAGAAAATGGGCTTTGGGACACACATCAGGGATTGGGTGGCGGCGTTATATAGGGCCCCAAAGGCCAGGGTCCAAGTTAATGGCAAGTTGTCAGAGCCTTTCCCCGTCTCGCGGGGAACACGGCAGGGATGTCCGCTCTTCCCCCTGATCTATGTCCTCACCATGGAACCCCTGGCCATTGCGGTCAGAGCGCACCCAGGCATCAAGGGGATCAGGAGAGGTGAAGTAGAATTTAAACTCTCCCTGTTTGCGGATGATATCCTGGCCTATCTGGTGGACCCGGGATCCTCGCTCCCCCCCTCCTGTCCCTGATGGCCGCATATGGGCGCCTTTTCGGGTCTCAAGATTAATGTCTCCAAATCAGTCCTGCTCCCGATGAGAATGAGGGACCAGGGCCTGGACCCCCTGGCCAGCTTGGGAAGGATAAATGTAGGGAAGGCTTCCATACGATACCTGGGAGTCCTCCTCACCCGGGACCTATCCAACCTCGCCCCGGCCAACTACGACCCCGTAATGGCGAGGGTCACTGCAGATCTAAGGAGATGGGGGTCATTGATTCTCTCTTGGTATGGCCGCATGACGGCCGTAAAGATGAACATACTTCCGCGCTTACTACACCTCTTCACTGCCCTCCCAACCTGTGTCCCCGACCAAACCTTCAGGGTCCTTCAGAACACGGTGCGTGACTTTATATGGCAGGGTAGGACTCCGAGGACCGCGAGGGCTATCCTGACCTTGCCGAGGGAGGAGGGAGGGTTCGGGTTGCCGGACTTCCAACTCTACTTCCACGCTGCCCAGTTGCACGTACTCCTTGAACATATGAAGGAGGGGATGTGAACTTACTGGTCGTACCTGGAGGACATGGACGCTCACCCACTTAAGGTCCGGGACCTCCTATGGGCCCCAAGCAAGTTCATCCGGAACAGACTTAAATCGCACCCAACGTTGGGAGTCCTCTGGTCGATATGGAGGGAAAGCCCCAAGATGGCACACCTTACATCATGGCCGTTACCGATGTCATCGCTCTGGGGTCACCCTCTCAGGCTGGGAAGCAGGGGGTTCCGCAATGCTCAGTCCTGGTCCGATTCGGGGATGGAATGGGCGGGGCAAATATTCAGGGAAGGGGAATTTCGGCCTTATGAGGAATTGAGAGACGCCCTGGGACAGGGGTCCCTCTCCATATTTGAATATCTCCGCTTGAAGGGAATTCAATGCGACCAATCCTGGGGCCAGAACTTGAAAAGACAGCTGACCCCCTTTGAAAAACTAGTGGACACAGCGACCTCCAGGAAGGGGGCGGTATCAGGGATGTATAGAATACTGAACACTGTCAACCTGGGGTAGAGGAGGAGGTTCCGCACTTTCTGGAATGATTTGGCGGGGGAGGAGATCTCTGAGGATGCCTGGGCAAGGATATTTAAAATAGCTTTCCATGGGAACTTATTTACAGCAAATATGGAGCACAATTTCAAGGTCTTGCAGGGGTGGCATAGGGTCCCTGCGAAGTTGGCGAAAATGTTCACGGGAGTGTCCCCCGCATGCCCAAGGGGATGTGACCAGGCTGGTACGAGAGGTCACATGTGGTGGCACTGCCCGAAAGTTCAGGCATATTGGGAGGAGGTACGGGGCAGGATATCTGAAGTTTCTGAGGAACTACTCCCCCAGAATCCCCTGACAATGCTGCTGGGCCTCCCCCCAGAGGACACAGACATACCCAGATACCCAAGGATGTGCGAAACTATGTTGAGGGCAGGGGGGTGGCCCTGGCACAGAAATGGAAGAGCCCGGAGACCCCATCGAAGGAGGTCTGGTTGAAAAAGGTGAAGAATATGTTTTTGATGGACAAACTAACGGCTATGATGAATAATGATTTGGGCACATTCCAAGCAAACTGGTTCGGGGTACAGCAGACCTGGGGATGGGATGTACACTGATCCATGGCGGGGGTGATGTGGGGAGAACGGGCGCCCACAGCCCGGGGAACGGCGGATGAAATACAGCCACAAACGCAGTCAACGTTCAAGCTCTTTCTCGAGCTCTGGACAAATTGAGCTTCCAATGCGTCTCTCCAAATAAGGAGCTCCATCTGGTTCTAAGTTTCTTGGGGGGGGAGGGCCAGTTCGGGGTGGGTGCGGGGAGAGGGGAGGGTTGTTGGACCAGTCATTGGTACATCTTATTGAAAATGCTTTGAGCCCATTTGTTATATTATGAAAATGCTAATAAAACAAAGTTTACATTTTTTTTTTTTAAAAGGGTTTTGGTTTGACCCTTGTAGGACCACTTTGACACCTCACCTAAGGCCTCTTGGTACTTGTAGTTTTCCGACAATCTTAGTTCAATACCTTCTCTTTGTTCAGGAGACGGGTATCAGCTCGAGTCCTTCGAATGAGCCCTCACGTGGCGCCAGACCACTCTATTACTCGCACCAATTTCACTCACAAAACACCTTTGTCTATTATCTTCTTTCTTCATATACAATGTTGCCCCTGCAACCTCGAGCCTAACACAGTCTGGTCCACTATCACTTTCTTCCGACTCACTGGCTGTGCTGAACTCGTTGGCATTCCTTTTGCCACTGGAGTCAAGGACGGTACCACAATGGCAACCGCTTCTCCCCACCCTGGCTATCAGTGTGTGTGGGTCCCATGTACCGCTGACATCTGCTACACCACTCGCCAGCTGCGATTCCCGGTCTTACGTTCCCTCCTGGTTGTCCTTTCCGATCTCCCTGCCTTTCTCCTTCGTTTGAACTTACGTCCCGGAATGGCTGCTTCCTCGTGCGTTTGGCCTTGCTCAAAGTGTGCTTTTGTGGTCAGCCTTTTACCCCTATGGGGAAGAGAAAGGGCAGTCAGGTGTGTGTAGTTATCAGCATTTGCCTGACCCTTGTGTTGGGACATGTCAGGTAAACAGCTCTGGTGTTAGTCTGTTGTCTTTCACTGCGTGAGAAAGTGTTTGTTTTTTGGAAAAGGGGGGGTAGAGTTTCTAAGTATCCTATGGGGTAGGATGGGGGAAAGGTGTCATAAGGAAGGGAATACCACATCTCAGCCTTCGGTGTCCCACTTCCACCCCCCGAAGACCCCTCATCCAGGTGATCCTCCCACACTGGTCCACATACAGGAACTGGATCCAATAGCGATGGCTGTGTCCTGGACACCTGGATGACAGATCCCCGGGGACTAGCGAGTGAGACACCTTCAGGTATCACAGCTCCCCTTCCCCAAGTTCAAGAAAGTTACACAAATCCTTGGGGTTCCCTTCCCCAAATTCAATCCAATACAGTTCCACACAATCCTTGTGGTTCCCTTCCCGAGGTTCAAAGCAACACAATCCAAAAGAAAAGGGTCTCGAGGCTCCGTCCACAAGACAGCATTCACAGTTCATGAAGTCTCAGGGTTCCCTTCCCCAAGACTTCAATGTAGCAACTTGTCTCTGGGTTTCCTTTCCCCCAAATTACCGGCAACACAGTTCTAAAGAAAAGGGACTTGAGGCTCTGTCCTCAAGACAGCATTTGTAATTCATCAAGTCTCAGGGCTTCGTCCCTCAAGACTTCAACGTAATAACCGGTACTTGGCTCATCCTTTCAAAACGCAACTCTTGGTCAACCTGCCCCCCTTCTGGATGGCAGCACCAGTTCGCTTACAGTGCTTCTCCTTGGTGTATTTCGCAATGTCTCTAACGTTCACAATTTGGGCTCACTGGTCTAGGCGAAGTTATCAGACCACACGATCCACCTATCACAGGTCGGGCAAGCAGGAACCCTTGGTTCCCCAGCCCGCAAAGGTTATTCTGAACGGATTCACATTCACATTTCCTTAGTTAGCTTGTTGACCTTATCGGCAGTTTCACACTTTCCTGGCTTCTCCCAGTTAGCCTCTTGGCTTGGCCACAACATCTCACACATCTCTTACCAATCGTTGGCCTTGCCGCACTGTGCCCATTCATAGAGTTCACTTTGTGGTGGTCTGGTTCATTCCCCCGTTTCTGTTACACTAATTCACACTTGCGCTCTTT
This sequence comes from Ambystoma mexicanum, assembly GCF_040938575.1. Lineage (NCBI taxonomy): Eukaryota > Metazoa > Chordata > Amphibia > Caudata > Ambystomatidae > Ambystoma > Ambystoma mexicanum. Next base: position 36,120,842 of record NC_090936.1, read on the forward strand.
TCTCTCGGCTGCTCTTAAATGGTCACTTTCCCTTTTGTCTTTCATCTGTTATTAGTTTTTCCCATAAAGTTTTATTCAGTTCAGTATTCAATATGCATATTCTAGCTTTGTTTCGGGTTTTCATTCCGTTCGGCATTCAATATGCATATTTTACCTTTGTTTTGGGTTTTCATCCCGTTCAGCATTCATTAAGCATCATACAGCAGTGTATTACCTATGCGCAGTCCTCTAGAAGCGCCTCGGCACTGAGTGACTTCCACAACACTCACCGGTTCTCGGCACCCTCTCCGGCAGCTCCTGCTGCCTTCGTTCTGCTTCTTCTGTCGGCGGGCTGACCTCTATGAGCCCCGCTCACACTCCAGATGCTCGCCTGCATACGCTGGTGGCTCTGCCTCCCCGGCACGGACGTGGTCAGCATCCCTTCTTCTTTCCTGCTTGTTCGGAGGTCCAGCTACCCGCTGCCCAACACAGAGGCTCCTACACCTATGGTAACCCAATGGCCCACCTTTCCTTGGGCTCCCCAGGTCTTCTGGGCATCAGCCAGCATCCTGGCATCCTCGCAGACTCCACCACGGCCGCCTCCTCACGTCACCAGTCTCCTGCTGGGTTCTCTCACCCAGATCTCCCTGTTTCTCCCTCTGCTGTTCTACTGATCTTCCGTTATACACCTGCAACCACTTGACAGGCTGCAGGTGTGGACTCACAATTAAATCTGGCCTGACCATAGTTAAAGGGACATGCCTGACCCTCTGCAGGCATCTTCTACATCCCAGTACCAAAGTGGTGAAATTAAGTTTGAGTGTTCATTATTCTTTGTCGCCTCTTCCTTGTCTCAGTACTGTCAGAGGTTAAATGCTGGGAAATGAGGGGAACTGTTTTACAACCGGGGGAGGGTTAGGTTGGTCCTTAACAGGGAAAAGGACATACCATTTCTCGCCCATGGGCACCCTACTTCCAGCTCCCAGGGATCCTCCACACAGGTAATCCTCCCTCACTTTTTCACCCCCAGGGTCAGGATCCAAAAGCGATGGCCTTTCCCTGTGCATGCCCAGGGTGAATTGCTGAGTGGCTCTGAATTGAAACAGAATGTAGAGCTATGGATACTGGGTGGAACTGGGATCTGTGTGGCATTGCTGGGGTTACCAATTCTACTATCATAATGGGTCCTACAAACATCAATAGTACTTTTATATTGCTGTCACCTTTTGGGCTTGCAGGTTTTGGTGGACCCTCGCATAGTGTGCTCATGCTTTTCTTAAACTGAGAAACACAGGGTCCTCTACACAACAGACACCATACACAGCAGCATGGTTGAACACAGAGCTCTCCAGCCTGGTTCATTCATGGTTGTTGATGGCAGCACAATTGGTTCAGAGGACCACCAGTGGGATGTGGCAGGATGTCATCCATCAGACGATTGAAGAGTGTTGGTGGCTTTTCTGTAAAGAGTAGCAATTGCCAAGGATACCTAATACTACCAACACTCTTCAGTCTTGACCGTGCGTGCATGGCGGTTTGAAATGATGGGTTGTCCTTCGTCATAGGTCTAGACAATTAACATAAATGTTCCCTATGGAATCTATTGGGGAGACAGCTCTGAAATAAACTGCATGAGACCTATCCTCCTTGTGACAAAGTCCCCTGCCCGACTCTTGAGACTTTCTATGGAGTTTCCAAGGGGGCAGGTTACCTCCCCAAGTTCCAGGATCATGTACCAAGGGCGGTATGGAGAGGATGCCCGATCACCTCCACCTACCGCCCTCCATGTAGCAGGGAACAGTCCCTGGCAACACCAAAAGGAGGCAGATTCTTTAGGCCTCGGTCAAGCTTTTTTAAGGCTCAGTCCAGCCCACATGGTTCCGCATCAGTCTCAGGTGTTTTCATATATATATTCTGTTCATGCTGGTTTGACCCTGGCACATGTCCCACTTTTTTATACCCTCATAAACTGGCTAACGACTTGTCCTCATCTTTGTGCTATTTTCCAGGCACCCTTCAAGGGAATGCCCACCATCTATACATGTATACTTGTAAGTCATTTCTGTCCGAAATTGACATCTCTGTTCTTCAAATAAATACAAAATACAAAAGGTGAGGCAAAGAAAGTCAGCCAATCCAAAAGTCACTATTATGCATTCACACAGCTGCAGACCCTTGCAGAAGAAACAACCTGTGGGCGGGGCTATCATACTTTTGTTAGGCCAAAGGGCTAAACGCAGAAGTGGTAGCTTGATACGTCGTGAAGCAATTGAGTCTTTCTGACAATATACCCCTCAAGAGTACAAAAGGACAGATTGAGGTGAGTACTGCCCGAAAATATTTGGTACACCTGGTACCCACACAGCTGGCTGAAAAAAGAAAAACCAAGGATTAATGTATTGTTCAGAGCACCAAGAAAACTAAACAGTAATTGATATTGTTACAATCAAGGAATGAATGGTTTGACTACTGTATTCCACGCTAGTATGATAAGTAACCCTGAGAAAATAGAAGCAGCAATTAATGAAGGAAAACAAAGCAAGAAACAACTAACACTGATGCAGTAGTCTGCTTACCAATAGAAGAATGTTATGCGTCTTGGGGTGTTCTTGTAGGAATATTGCAGAAGTATGACGCCTAAACACAAGTACTTGATCCTTGCGCCGTTGCGCCAATGTCCCCAGAGTTCTTTGAAGGTCCCACGCGGAAAACAATCAGTCTCTTAGATGTGTGGAACGATGAAATATTCCAAATCTGTGACAATCCAATAAACGTTCCGAGTTGGCAACAGGTAGGAGGAGCGTGGCAGGGGTAAGCGTTCACAGTCCAGTAAGCGTTCCGAGTCGGCAACAGGTAAGGGCAGAGCAACAGGGAGAACCGTGGCAATCCAGTAGGCGTTCCGAGTCGGCAACAGGTAAGGAAAGTGCAAGAAGGAGTACCGTGACAATCCAGTAAGCGTTCCGTGTCAACCAGGTAAACAATGCAGAGCAGAATCAGGAGACGAAGCAAGGGTAGCTGAAATACAGACCAAGATTTCAAGACCAGGAATCAAGGTAATAAAAGATGTAACAAAGCTTTCAGAACAAATTCAGAAGCAGCGCCGTGCAGGGTGGGCGGAGTTTATATTAGGAACAGCTGACTGCACGCACAACGCACCGCTGTAATCCAGGAAGCAAACGTCTATGCAGTGGAAGCCAGCATTTCCACGGCAACCCATAGCGTTCTCTGAAGGAACACAAACTTCTAGATGGACGTGTTTTCTGAGGGTTTAGGAATGGATGCTTGTGTCCCCAATGATCAGGAAGAGGCATATGTACTGGAGGCATGGGGAGGTTTCTTTTTGTGTGTACCTAGTTCAAGACGCGATGAGGAAGAGCAGCATAGAACCCTGACAACTTTCAAAACCTGATGTCTCACTCAATTGTTGTGGATGTTTGGAGATGATTGTGGCAGGCAGTTGGTGGAGCTGGAAGGTGGTGGCCACAGGAGACTAGAGTGGAGGTTGGAGTATAGAGGGGGGTTGGGAGTAGAAGGAAAAGAAATGGACGAGGTGGGAACACATCAGAAGGAGTTTGCAGGAAGAGATAAGGATGTGGTGGTAGGAGGAAATTAGGGAAAATTGCTGAACGTCAGTTGAAGGTCAGGAGTCAATGAAGTGGTTGATAAACATCAGAAGCTGTTGGTAGGGAAGAGATGGAGGTAGTTGGTGGTTATCAGAACGAGATGACAGGAGACAATAAGGAGTTGGTTGGTGAAGATCAGGAGAATGTGGTAGGAGGTGAACAGGAGTAGTTTTCTGGTGTGATGGCGAACAACAGCTACCAGTAGTTAGCCAGCAAGAGAAGGTACCAGGAGGAAAGTAAGGACTTAGGTGAAAAACTCCAATCTGAAGAGTTTGAGCAATGGTCTGAAGAGGACCAATCATGTTGCAGATGTAAAGGAGGGGCCAGATCAGATTAGGATCAGGGAGGCACTGGGAAGGGTAGAGGTCAGGACCCAAGGTAGGTATGCGAGGAGGACATACTCAAGCCACCTCAGCTTTTGGAGAGGAACTGGCCCATTTGAAGCACCTGAGCCTGGCTGAGAAGCTTATCCGATATCACCAATTGTTGAGAGAAAACCATAGACACCAACAGGAGCAATCTAATGGAAGAAAAGCAGGGTGCAGGAAAGCCTTAAGCATGACAGTGAGGGGTGATATCAGAGCCTCTCCCCATGTGGCCAGGGGTCGGCAGCCACTACCTGATCCTGACCCTGGGGGTGGCTATATGAGGTAAGACCACATTGGGGGAGGTGACCCTCAGGTGGATAATATGGCACCATCTGATAAAGGCACATACCCCCTTTCCCTCTGTATCCCAAGTTTTTGTGGCTTATTGTAAACGCTCCCTTCCACTGCCCACAGTGGAAAGCCCAACATTTCCACATATTCAAAAATACTGAGACAAAGAGGCTGAAGGCAGCAATACAGACTCACAATGTCAAGAACCACACAACACGCTATAGTAGGTATGAGCGCTTGGCAGGTGCTGGGAGATTTAAAAGGCGGAAACTGAATGAGCAACAGAAGACTTACGTGAGCGACCCGCGTACGCTCAAGGTCGGTCAAGGGACTGCAGGGCTGCTGTGGAGGAGTCCGGGGAGCCAACCGGCTCATGGCAGAAGGAGGAAGACTGCAGCAACCAGTGTACCACGCTGGGGCAGCACCAGAGACAGAAGCCAAGTCTGGCAGGCAGCCGCGGGAACTGGAGAACAGCTCCTTGCCACGGAAGGAACAGTTAGGAATCTGGGGCGCATGACACGCAAAGCAAAGCCCGAGAGATGTTAAGGGGACAGAAGAAAACCACTCACCTCGTGAACGTTCACAAAACTATAACAGTTACGAGTCTGGGACTCATGACCCAGGGCAGCAAAGCCTGAGAGAGGTTAAGGGGACAGAAGAAAATCCCTCACCTCGTGCACTTTTGCAAATTCACAAATCTACAAGTGTGTGTAAAGTGAAGTACATTAAAAGCCATGGCAAGAGAGATTACCAGGCAAGCACAAATCTGAAAGTATGTGTAAAGCATGTTGAACACCCTGGCAGGAGAGTGTACCAGGCAAGCACAAGTCTGCAGGTGTATTCAATGTGAAGCACGTTAAAAGCCCTGGCAGGAGAATATACCATGTCACTGAAAGAGTTTTTTTTGTTATTAACTAAGAAACCTCCAAGGAAGCTTTGTGCCTTTTGAAGTTGTGAGAAACTTTGACAACCACCCAGGGTAAGGGAGATATCCGCTGGAATTGCGAACTTGATCCGTTGGGAACTTTTGTGTTCGAGTACATTTATATTTCCTTTTGAAATTGAAGATTTGCGCACCTTTCAAGTGTATAGACATTATCCCTTTACACATTAGAGTTCCTTTAGAATGTAAGGACAAGGATAGGATTTTGGACACAGACAGTTTTGCTTTGGACATCGAGACATTGGACAGACCCTTAGTTTTGTTTGAGGTAGGGAGAACCTCTTAGAAGTAGGGACCATGAGGTATTTTCCACACCCTTATGATTTAATAAAAGTCTATAACCACACATATGACTTCTCTGTGTCTCATCCCTGGCTCCTCACAGCACATAAAGCCCTTCAGCTCAGTGTTGAGAGAACTAACAGACACAGAAGAAGGATGCAGGAAACCGTAAAGCCTGACACTGATCAAACTAAGTGAAAGACGGCATGTTCAGGAGTGGGACGGCGGGATTGGTTTTCAGTAAAGATGTTGAAATATTCCCCTTGTGTATTGGTCCTTTGAGTCACTCACTTGGGCTTATGACATTAGGTGTTGGAATAGGGTTACACAACGGATGTGCAGAGGGGGTCTATCCATGACATCTAAGCCCTAAGCTCCAGGTAGTGCACAATTTCAGGACGGTTCGGTTCCCCGCCAAAGCCTCAGTGGACACACCTAGCTTCAATTTATACGGAATAGCTATGGAATGGTGAGCCCTGGCTTCTACGAGAGCCATAATGGCATTGCCTGAGACTAATTCAGGGCACATCAACCTGAAGTCCAGTTTAGCAGTCAAATGTATAATGGACATTTGGTCAGCATCATTGAGGAAGACTATCAAGGAAATATCATGGTTCACAATATTTTAGGGTGCAGGAGTGTGATGCCATTGCCCAGTTAATCAGTGAAATACACATACCCACACCATCAGTGGTGCTGCAGACCTTGGAAGTGATGGGAAAGTGTAAAATGGGGTATGTCTAGTCCTACCTGCCTCAAGGCTCTCCCAAAAGCAGTCAGTCAGGTGTGGTCTAAGGGCCTGATCCAACTCACTGCAAAAACGTGTGGGGCGGGGGTGATATCTGATGTTGAGCCATCTCTGGGGCGAGACCGCTAGAACTTGAATTGGCTGCAGCTCATAGTAGCGACCCCTCTCTTCAAGCCGCATTTAATTCTATGGTTTGTAACAAATCCCTCGATGATGCCACTTCTTCACGGGTAGGAGGCCCTTCCCATGGGTCCAAGGACGTGAGGCTGATAGTCCACCTGGGGGTGCTACTCAGGGGAGGATCTCATGGGTGGAGACCCCTTCTCTGGGAGAAGTGGTCTGTCGAGGGAGAACATGGCATAGACACCATCACGCTGTTAGACATGAGGCATCCAGCCCTATAGGTAGGACTCAGATACTCCCATCCTCTCTTTTTCCTCTTGCTTCCACTAATCGTCTTATACATACTAATTGTGTTTATCAGTCAAAGAACACTATGACAAGGAAGAGTGAGGCAAGACTGAAAATAGTACAGTCCAGAGACTCAACAAAATGCCAGGGGTAGTGGAAGTTACATCACATGACCCTTGATGTCTGATGACATCACAGCAAGTGATGTAATTTGACCCCACCCCGAAGTGACATCACAGGAAGTGATGGAACATGACCTTTCACCCCACGACAAAACAGGAAGTGGCATCACATAGCATTGTTTCTGAGTACACTATGAAACATATGGTTACGATATCACTGTAAAGTGATATACATTTCATACAAGAATGGATCAGAATATGTATAGTTAATATCAGTTAATATATGCCCATATTACCAAATCACTGTGCATGCAAGCAGACGTCCAAGGCCAAACGATAATGATGTGTTATTGCATAGCACTTACGATTAAGCTCTTCATATAGAACAAATATACATACAATATCACCCAACCTGTGTTGGTACTCATTTATGAACCTCAGCAGGATGAAAGGCTGAGTTGACCTTGCTGGGCGTCGAACCTGCAACCTGCAGATCACACACACATTGCACCAGCCAGCCCTCAACTCACTGAGCTATCTTACCGGCTATAGCCATCAGAAAACCAACCACTCTACAAACAAAGAGCCACATGCTGCTGGCCACAGCCCATGAGCCTCAATGTAAAAAAAAAAATTACTTAAAAAAAAATAAGCAAGGGAGACCTCAGGGGTCGCAGTTGTGACCCCTAAATGACATCCATGTCCAGAGAAAGAGCGGAGCAATGCAGAGCCCTACGTGAACTGATACGAACATGGTAGCTATTGGAAGCTAGAGAGCAGTCAGGACACACAAAATGACAAGGGACACCCCTTGGAGTCTGTGCTGGGCCAGAGCAGCTTCCCGTCAGGGAGAAGAAGGCTGAGGAGAGGTTCCGCGGCAGACCCACACGTCTGGACCATAGTGGCAGAGAACGGCAAGGCGGGGAAGCACCATAACTTACCTGGTTGTGGGATCCGGTGCCAGAAGCAAAGCCGCTTGAGTGGTCCAGGCAAGGCACGATGCGTGGAAAGAAGCCAACATGGTACAGCTGCTGAACATCAAATGAAGACCGTGAGAGCACAGAGGAAGCCGCCGAGGACCGGAACCCTCAAAGACTAAGTACAAAGGTATGCAGAGTGGGACAGCTGAGGGATACCCCAAAGGCTGTGTATGGGAGGAAGTGCAACGCCATCGTCCTCATCCTAGTGGGACCGAAAAGAGATACACATTAAGAACAGAGCGGGGGAAAGAGCACCCCAAAGAGCCTAAATGAGAGGCCTGACAGCATAGTGAACCAGGCCTAGTTAAATTAGATAGCAAAGCTGAAAGAGGGGGTCAAGGACCCAAACATTGAGAGAGACAAGTTGAGAATGGAATTGGTGAAAGACTGGAAGAGAAGCTTGGCAGGATAGTGAACTGGCAAAGCAAAAACAGGTGATGGCTGGAATGTTTAGAATGAATCCTAACCTCTGGCATTGCTCTTGGCAAACCCCCAGACCACTGTTCTTCGCTTGCTAGCCAAGCCATTACAAATGGGTAAAGACCATATGCAAACCAGGCTTTGTACCACCCCAAAAGGGGCAATCCAACCCGAACTGCTAGGTCACATCCATTCTGCACGAGATCACAAGCATCCCCAGACATGTTTCGGCCTTGTTGGGCGTCCTCATTGAGGAGTAGCTTGGGTCTCTAGGCCCAGCATGCTAGGGACCCACGTCTGGGCATACCCGTCCCACTCAGGGTGACTAAGGCAAAACCAGACTTTGATGGCTGGAAGGTTTTGAAAAAATCATAACCATGGTTACAGCTCTGGGCAACCCTCAAGACCATTGTTTTTGAGCCGGCCAAGCCATTACAGAAGGATAAAGACCAGATGCAAATCAGGCTTTGTACCACCCCAATAGGGGCAATCCAGCCCGAACTGCTAGGTCACATTTCTTCTGCACAAGATCACAAGCATCCCCAGAGATGTTTTGGCTTTGCTGGGCGTCATCAGTGAGGAGTAGCCTGGGTCTCTAGGCCCTGCTAGCTCGGGACCCCCGTCTGGGCATATCCATCTTACTTGGGGCGACTAAAGCAAAACCAAAAGCTGACGGCTGCCAAATAAATTGAGGCATAACTTTCCATATGGGAGCGCGTTACTAGGACTTAGAAAGTGGCTCCACCGAAGAGGTAGAGGCAAATAAACGGAGGTGGGATCTTGAGAGTAGCTCTTTGGTTGGAAGATCCAAACAGAGGATGAAGGAAAATGCCTAAGAGTAGCTGTTATAATAAAGTGTTGTGTCATTCTGTGAATTTTCACATCAACGAATATCGCCACCATCACCTTTTGAGGTGCCCCCCCCACATCAGCATGATTGTAGGACACACATCTTGATCACCAGTCAAAACTATTGTGTGGTCTCTTTAGTGTTGAGCCCAGTGCTTCTTCCTACTGTAGCCTTTGTAGATAAGATGCTGGTTCATTTTCATAAGAGAAGCTCTCCCATATAAGACAATCGCCCCAACAGTCCCAATTCTCCGCTGACGCTGGACACTACCTGGAGGAAAGCTTAGGCTGTCCAGAGTCCATATAAAGAGTCCATATGATTGGCCTGTGCTGTCTGGGCTTCTCTGATGCATACACAATTGCTGCTGTAGCAGGTGACAAAAATGCCTAACAGGTCCAATCGGCTCCAGGCAGCTCCCCTTGTGCCAGTGCTTGGTACTGCAGCCGAGTTAGACCAGTTCATTTTATTCACCCCCACCCTGCAAGAACCAGACTGCATGCAACTGCATGGGCCTTCTCACCCACCTACAAAATAGACACCGAGTTCGTAGTGCTTTCTCTGGTGGAACAACTAGTGAGATAGTGTTTGATGATGCACTGAGGACCCAGTCGTCGCCATCTTGGGAAGGTATGGAAAGCATAGGAAGGTCTTCTGCGCCAGCGCTGCCAGGGAGACCAGGAGGAAGGGGCTTTGCTAACGTTCTCTTTTTCCGTGCATTAACCTTCTCTACATATACTAATGTAAGTGGGGTTCTCGGTGGTTTGGCCTGCGCCTCCCTAATGCATATGGGGCTTCAGTACTCTGATCTTCTCCTACATACCGCAGGAGGGGTTCTCACTGCCTTGGCATCCCCCTGCTTACAACATGCAAGTAGGGGTGTCACAGCATTGACATTCTCTTACATGCTGCCTAGCGCTACTGTACTCTCCCATGGTTGGTGTCCTGCCCCTTCACCCCGCACAAATGATCCCAAACCCCCGGAAATTCGAACCTAATCCCCTCTCTTTACCTAGGCCCTCTCACCAATGTAATTATCCTGTAACCTACACTTATACAGCTGCGATTCCCTTTCCCAACACGCCAGTGCCTCGCCTCCATCTTGCAATGCTCACCATCAACTCCTCTGAGTTTCAGCTTCCATTCCTTTGTAGATGCGAGTTGGAATCCAGCAGAAGATCGCATCTAAGTCCTGGGGGGGGCGGAGTGAGGGGGCATAGGGGTACATTGAACTCATGGAATTTCTAGAGGTTTGTACGAACCATCCCGGCCATGCCTAAGTCATCAACCCACAAGTACTCACTGAAGCCGTCACAAAAAACTAGGCTCATTTGATTAAGAAACTCACTGCACATGTTGCCCCTGGGTGTGCTTTTATTTTTTCTGTGGGGCGTGATAAAAGTGCTATCCTGGTATGGGACTTGCCAGTACCCACCAGTGCGTTCCCACTGACGCGCGGATCAAATTATAGAGAATACAACAAGCGAAGTTCAGATAATGATTAGGACATGATGCAAATGTCCGGTTGAGTAAAATGTGTCTAGTTGAGCTCAAATGATCTGTTTTTATTGTTGCATGGTCTTTCATGGCAACAATGTACAAGCCCTCAATTGATTCTGAGTATCAATATGTGGTTAACCAACCGTGCTTTTTTACCAAATCCATTGATTTATTAGTTGCCTAATGTCTTTTAGAAATCCTGCTGCCTGTGAAACATCCTAACCAGTCACTAGACTGGCTTTGTTCTTTTGGTAATTGACATTATATCTCGGAAGCATCTCATTTGTCATTTCACCTTCAGCATCTGTGCTGTAGCCTTTCCCTTTTTTATATTTTCACCATGTCCTCACATTTGCCAGTTCCTTCCTCTCCCTCCTCCCCAAAGGCAGCGCTGCCGCCCGCTCCACTTGACCTCCTTTTTGAGTCTCGTTTCCTGTATTTAAAACTAACCATCTTTCATTGATAAATCTCCCACACTCATTTATCCTCTTGAGTACCTCCACTTCTCCTCTCTGGAATTTCCACCCGTAGCTTAAGACTCCTAATTGTTAAACATCCATCACGTGGCACCAGCCCCAGAACACCCCCATTGTTCGCGGACGCCTGCACAGGACAGCGCCGGCAAATGGCTACCTGAGTCATTTCCAAACACTTTGGCTCTCCACAAAGAGTACAAAAGAAGTGCACAGACACAAATTCAGCGCGCAGTCAATAAGCAGATTGCGCGCGTCGCGCGCGCCGGCTACGACAGTGAAGGAGCGCTGAATGGACCCTTAATGAAATAAGGAGGGTAAAAATGAGCAGAGCACGCAACACACTGCGGCTTCAATAAATGAGAACACAATCCAGTGAATGGGGCCAAGCACCCTGCCAACAGTCAACAAAGCCAGTCATCATCCAGCCAGTTATGAAAGGAAATAATGTTCAGTGGAATTTTAGTTTCAATAAAGCAGGTCAGGCAGATCAATGAATAACTTACAGTCTAATCTTAAAGGGTCTTACACCTTTGAAGCAGCAAAACACGTCCCGCTCGAGTGATTCTGCATCGGCTGTTCTCCCCCGCCGCAGCATCCTGGCTTGTTACATTATACTGCAAGCTGCACTGGCCTCAATGTGGCATACAATAGTTTTACTGCATTATTTAGCCCCCTAGTTTCAAGGCCCAAAAGAAGCACCTGTGCAGTGTGGAGCTGGCGATTGCCGACATTTCCACCGGTAGCAGGAGGCCACTTTCCCAAGTGTTTAGCGTCAATACTTTTGGCGTGTGAGTGACATTTTTTGTGCTGACAGTGAGGTGCATTCTGCAATATTGTGATTTCACGTCAACGTAGAAAGCTTTAAATTATGCGTAACACATCCTTCACGTAATCCACAGCAACCAGGAGAAAGAAAAAAAAACACAGAGAAACTGCCGTTCACCCAGAGAACAATGGGCTGGAAGAATAGACCACGACAGTCAGTCATCAGCCATCAGTAGATCTAAAAGACACCAGCCAATGAAGCTGGCCTCCCTCTCCAGCTGCAAAGTACCTACTCTGTTAGGATTCCGGGTATACTCTTAGTTCACGCGAAGTCTGCTCTTTTGTGTAATTCATGTAATTATTCATTAGCGATGTCTAATGTGTCAGGTGTAGGGGTTTCAAATTTAAATTGATCACCATGTATAATTTGTCAGAAAACCCCCCACCCTTTGGCATGATATTTGATAGGTTATTTATAACACGCTTAATACCCAGAGGTTTCTAAGCGCGGACCGGGGATCGAACCTGTGTTGCTGCGTGTCGTCTTGCTTCCAAGGCGAGCGCGTTGCCCCTAAGCTATCCTCCCGAGACAACATGGGGCTATCCCGAGACTATATGTGGCTTTTTATCGGTAGTGTGGGGGTGTTGAACTGCACTACTGTTATTAGATGCCACCTGAAACGCGGGCTACCCACGCCCTCCACAGCTCTCCACAGCTCTCGAGCTAGGTCTGTACTTTAAACAAAACAAAATTCAAATAAATGGGAGAATTCTGTTAGGTGGAAGAGGTGGGTGTGGATCACAAAGTCTTAAGTCAGTGACACGTCGGGGACCATTTTCAAACCCGCAGTGCAGTAAAATGGATGTAAAAATGAGGCAAACATGCAAAACTGACCATTTTCAAACCCGCAGTGCAGTAAAATGGATGTAAAAATGAGGCAAACATGCAAAACTAATATTTTACCGCTCAGGGGCATTTTGTACCCGTTTTGCAGGTGAAATCTGTTCCCTCCTCTTTCTTGCCTCTTTGCCGCCAGAACCTCTTTGTTTTACGCCTGCATGCCATTTTCATGCAGGTGTAAAACAAATGAACTCCTTTGGAATCTGCCTATAGGAATCTACTTTGAATGTGTGTGGCCCAAAGAATTACAACAATCCAAAGCGGGAGTTTAAAGGCAGCTCAGCTTGGACAATATGAGAGACCTATCCTCTGAGGAGGAACTGCGGGAGCCATGCACCAGGTGAGCAGATGAAACCCGAAAGGGAACCCGTGAACGGAGGAGAAGGAGAACCCGAACGTGGTCCAGGATGGAAGGACTACTCAGGCTGCTGCTGAGTTGAAACTCTGCGCGACCGATGCCCCAGAAAAGCGCCTGAGACAGAGGACATGCAGCCGGGAATGGTCAGATGTCTGCAGACCCCACAGATTGGCCAAACGCTACCAGAGCTTCGAGAAGGGACGCAGCACATTGGTACCTGCACGTAAGAGACAAACAGGCACGTGGGTTACCAGAGAGGTGCTAGAGGTCCGGGAAAGCAAGGGGGTGAAAGTAGAAGCTGGAATGAGAGGCGCTGGGACCCTGAGAAGAGATTACGTGTCTGGGGCCCGCACCGAGATGGAAGTCAAAGTATAAGAGGGTCTGGGACCCTGAGAATAACCAAGATAGAAAAAGAGGAATCATATGTTTGGCAAGCATATTGTGCTATAAAGAACGATTAATCCGAGAAGCATATCCTTGTGAATTGCCCAGTCACATTTACCTAAAAGAATACGCGGCTCAGGAGCCCAAAAGGAAGGAAAGTAGAATACGAAGAAGTCTAGGGGAAAGGATCAGGACCCTAGCCTTGGAGTCCTATATTTGTGAACATTGCTTATTTCATCAGTTTTGATTACTCGAGAGACTGGAAACTTTTCTGTTGGTTGGAACTACCATGAGCACTTTAGTGTGGGAGGAGATCATATTTGCGCAGTGATACCCTCTCACAGTCTTGTTGGATTTTTTAGACCTCTCATACGCTGGTGATCCAGGCTTTCTCAGCTTGGCTGTGGTTTCTTCCCACTTGGTATTTCCCTCTACTGGGTTCTCTCTTTGTAACTATCTTGTTCACTTGATAGTCTTGTCTATCCTCCTTTATTACAAGATTTTATGCCACAGTTTCTCCCCTTTTCATCTTCGTGCTCATATAGTAACTTCCAACATTTATCAGGTTTTTGTTTGGGGTCTTCATAGACTTCTTGCTATTCAATCTCCTCTTTGTCAGCCTTACACAGTTCCAATTACACAGGTTTATATTAAGTAACTCGTCGTGAGTAGTGGAACAAGTTTCTCTTCTCATATTCTGCTGCCTGGTGGCCTCCCGCTTATCCCCGTTACCCCTCTGTTTGTGGTGGAATGTTCTTGACCATGGCATTTGCTTAGGTGATCCTCTGTGATACTGCCTTTCTCGCTCCTTGGTTACGTCGCACTCCCGTTCTCGGCATCCATTCTGCCATATATGGAGATTGAGGTTTGGAAGCTGTTCACGTTCCCATTTACTTTCTCGTTCTGCGTTTTCCTGGGTCTCCTGTTCTCGGCTTCTCTTTTGCTATATACAGTGTTTAACGTTAGGAAGCTGTTCGCACTCCCACTTGCTTTCTCTTATGGTCTCGTCACGTTTCGTTGGGTAGTCCTGCCCACCACAATATGGTTGTGGTCTGACGACCACCTGACACACAACTCTGTTTTCCTGTTTTACAACAGCTCCTCTGTTGTTGGGTACTCTGAGTCTCCAGCGTCTGGTTTTCAGAAGCTCTTTGAAAGTTGCAAGCTCTGCGGCTCATCTCAGGTTCGCCTCTCCAAGGCGTGCTCACTTCTGGGGGCTTCCCTGGTGCAGGATACTCTCTGCTTCTCCATGTTTCTCCACTCATTCCCTTTAAGTATGCGTCTTCTCTTAAAAAGACATTCTCCTTTCCTTCTCCAGACTGGTTGGTTCCAGCATTACCTTAAACCAAATATGGAGATGTTACATAGCAGAGGGTCTCATGTATGCTACGAAGCTGTGTGGCTTAGGGAGTTACTCACAGAAACAGGAGTCCTTGTCCCCTAAGGGGGAGGGGTGGTCTCACCGGTGAGGTCCCTCTTGCCAAGACCCCTAGGGTGGGTCTTGCGGAGTGGGCTCACCTTAGAGCCACAAAGGGGGGGGCTCTCCCTTGGGGAGAATGGACAAATTCCTTTGATTCATCACCGGAGCCAACAGTATGTAATTGCTAGCTTTGACAGTCCTCGGCATGCAATTAGGATTTTATTTTGAAAATGAGCCCCTACAAGTCAGATTACGGCTACCCCAGCAGATAGTTCTGGATGAACATAAATTTCCAGACAGTGATAGCTCAGAATGGGTTGTAGTTTGTGATGGTCAAGCATGGTCAAACCATCCAAGGTTGGGGGGACGATGTAGGTTATGTGACACTTCTGAAATAAGCAGTAATACCCTGTGTACAAACCTGGGCACAGCAAACACGTTCATCAAACCATGCATTATTTTTATTAGCACTCTGGGTATGTATCCAAGGTGCCGAGGGCAATTATTTTGTGTAAAAATCAGGCATCGGAGAGCTTAATACCCATTATTTTACCACCAACAAAAGTATAACTAAAATGGCTAGCACGGAAATGGAGGCTTGGGCTCCATGCAGCACCATGCATCCATTTCCATGACGGGCTATGGTGGGTCAAGAACCAAGGAGAACTAGAGCGGCACTGCATGGAAAAGGAAAAGGGGTGTCCTCATCCAGGCCAAGTTAACCCCACAAACCTTTAGAACTGGAGTTCAAGTACACCAAGCTCTGATGAGCCGGCAATAGGAAACAAGCATTGGCAATGCCAACAGTTTGGGCATTTGTGTAGGCATGGGAAAGGCACTGCCATAATTGTATTAACTGGCCATTGATGGTATCCGGTTGTACAGGGGCACCTGATAGCAGTGCATGGCAAATTCCTAATACTTATGCACAAGCCAAACCTGTTGGCGTTGCCAATGCAGGTTTTTAACAGTACTTTAGTGAAGGACCCCCATGGTACTTATAAATCGAGTGGCTAAAGGCAGACCTTGTTAAGACATTTTTATTACTCCAGTTGTGTGTTTAATATAGTCATTAACTCCCAGAGAACTGCTTTGAAAAAACATTTGAGGGCACTTAGAGTTCAAAGTTTGATGGTAAACCTTGATTAAAGTGAGCACAAAGAGTACCTAAGAGGAGGTGTTTTGGGCGGAGAGGGGCAGGAACTGGGTGGGAATGGCCATAGGTATTACCAAGGCAAGAGGCAGTCAATGGGTGGTGTGAAGGCTTCATGAAGTACGACACAGACAAGAGACTTCAAGGTCAACCAAAATATGTTTATTTAACTAAATTGTCAGGATGGCTGAAGGACTATCCTGCCCTATACTAATGTGGGCTTTCCCCATTTGGACGAAACTAAGGAAAGTCTGTGGCAAAGAGTTTAACTTAAAATTCTGTCCATGTACAAAACCCATCCTTGCCCTCACAACTATAGTAAACCAAAGGGATGGGTTTTGTACATGGACAGAATGTTTAGTTAAACTCTTTGCCACAGACTTTCCTTAGTTTCGTCCAAATGGGGAAAGCCCACATTAGTATAGGGCAGGATAGTCCTTCAGGGATGTCAAACACAAAGGAAACAGTGTTTAACTCAAAGTTCTGAGCTTCTTCCAGCTCACAGCTTTTCTTTCGGCTCCTCTTCCCCAAGGATAAAAAAGTTTCATGACAGAAAAAGTCTCAAAGATTACCTTCTCCAGTTCAAGGCAATATAGTTAATGACCAATCGTTGGGGTTCCCTTCCCCAAGTTCTTAGTAGTACAATCCAAAATAAAAAGGATCTCAGGATTCCGTTTCCAAGACGACAAGAATAGTTAAAACAGTATTGCAGTGGCTTTGTTAAGCTTGTCATGTGATGTTTTTAGCTTTCAACATTTAGGATTATCTGGTCTAGGACCAGTTGTCAGACCACACAGTCCACCCATCACAAGTCACACAACCAGGATTCCTGGACTCTCATTGGGGCTTGTTTCGGGGTGTCCTTATCTTTCACCATTCAGGGTCATCTGATCTAGGCGCAGTTGTCAGACCACACGGTCCACCCATCACAAGTCACACAACCAGGATCCCTGGACTACTCAGCCCCATACACAAGTTCCTTGGCCCTTGCTCCTGTGTGCAAAGCCACCCTTACTTGACTCCTCTGCATTGGCCTCCTTGCTTTAGGGTGCAATCTTACATTTCTTTAACTTCTCCTTGATTGCCTTGTGACCCAGCCACCATGTGTCATACCCCCTTCGCAAGCTGTTGCCTTGCCGCACTGCATTCACTTCTCAAAGTTCATTGGACATCCTTTCTTGAGACTTTAATCTAGTCAGCAGTAAACTTAGATGTAATTTGTTGTGCAACATAGGTTTACAAATGTAAGTTTCAGTTCAGAAGTGTTCCTATTTTGATTAATTAGATTAACGTTTTAAGGCTCACTCACATTGTCTCAAGGTTAAAGTATTTTGTAGTTCATTATTCAATGTGCTTGTTTGCTTCTGTGGGAAGTTTCCTTGTAATGCGCTATTGAATAGGCATTGGTTTTATTTCAGGGTAATAGTTTCATATAGGTCGGTATTCAGTATACCTTGGTTTCTTGCAATGTTAGGCTTTTATATAGTTCGGTATTCAATATATGGATGGGCACTTGCCAGCGGTCTTGTTCAGAGCTCCCCGGTTCTTGCGTGTACCTCTGACACTCACCGGCGGTCTGCTCCTCTTGCCTGCAGTATGTTTCAGAGCTCCCCAGTGTCTGCGTGTCCCACTGACACTCACCAGCAGCCTGCTCCTGCCGGCTTCTGCTGCTGTCCCTGTTCCGCTTCTGGGGAAGGGAACACTTCCAATGCAAGCCCTGCTCCCCCTGCTGTTTCCTCACAAGACCAGGCAGCGTCCTCTGCACTTCGGGTCTGTCGGCTTCCTGGTTTGGCGTCCAGTCCCACCAAAGCTGGTCCCACGAAGAGCGGGTCCCCTGCTCGTCCTGCACGGTTCTCCTTGCGAGGTCTTCTCGGGCTTCTTTGCTGGGCTCTCTGCAGGTCTGCAGGATTCTCGGCGTGATTCTCCTTTTCGCCTCTCGTCTCTCATTTTATGTATCTGAAGCCTTCTAACAGGTTGCAGGTGCGCTTGATTGGTTGGATTGGCCTGACCATCGTTATGCAGACATCCCTGACCTTCCCAGGGTATGGGATGCAGCTTCCTCGTCTCAGTACCTAAGCGGTGAAGGGAGGTAATCTTCACTACTCCCAGTTGCCTCCTCTGCATCTCAGTACTGTCAGGTGTTGTGTGTGGAATAACAATCGGAACTGGCTTGTTACAGGCAATACCATTTGAGGCAGGGTTACAATGACTCACTAAGGAAAGGGGATATCATGTCTCTTATAAGGACATCCCACTCCCAATCCTCGAGGACCCTCCACCCAGGTGATCCTCCCTCGCCTTCTCCACCACCAGGATCAGGATCTAAAAGCGATGGCCTTTCGGATCCAATGGGAGTAGGAGTGAGAATACCCTCAGGTTTCTCAAAGTGGGCAAAAATCCAAACACCACCTTCAGGTTTTCTGTCCCTCGTCATTTGCCATTTCTCCTGATTTGTATTGTAATTCAATAGTTTCAGCTTGCAGCACAAACTTAAATGTACAACTATTCTTAGGCAGGTGGGGATGTTGGACAATGCTGGGTGTAGGGGACTGGTCAGTAACCTGCAAAATAGCAGAGCAAACTTTTAGTGATTTTTGTTCAACCCCATAGGTAAGTTGGGGCCATGGTGTGCGAAGAGTGGGGGAGAGATGAAAGCGTGGCCCAGCATTGCAAGAGAGCACCCAGGCACACCTGACAAGGATTGGAGCTAGGTACAAACAGCTCAGGGCTTACTCAGAAGTCAGGCTTTGATTGACAGATACACCCTGGGGCCTGAGCAACCTGATTGGCTGCAGCCACAACCCAGACAATTCTGCCATGATCCCAGGTCAAACGTTAATTGACGTCATCATTTTAGGATCTCAGGTTGTCTGGAATCCAGACTAAGCATGTTTTTGTCCTCCCCTGCTCCATATTCCCAACAAGGCCGAAACATGTCTGGGGTTGCTTGTGTTTCTGTGCAGAGGGGACCTGGCCTAATGGTTTGGACTGGGCTGCTACCATTGGTGGCAGTACCTGACTGATTTGCGTATGGCTGGACCCCTTTTGCAATGGCGCAGACGGGCTAAAAAGCGATGGTGCGGAAGGTTGCTCAGAGCAATGCCTGTGGTTCAGATTCATTCAAAACCTTCCACCCATCACTTTTGTGGTCTCAGTTTGTCTCACTATGTGAGAGAGGGTATACCCAGACGTGGGGCCCTTGCTCGCTGCGCCATAGGGAACCAAGCTGCACCTCACTGAGGAGGCCCAACAAGGCCGAAACATGTCTGGGGTTGCTTGTGTCTCCGTGCAGAGGGGACCTGGCCTAGCAGTTCGGGCTGGGCTGCTACCTATGGTGGCAGTACCTGACTGATTTGCGTATGGCTGGACCCCTTTTGCAATGGCGCAGACGGTTAAAAAACAGTGGTGTGGAAGTTTCCCAGAGCAATGCCAGTGGTTCAGATTCATTCAAAACCTTCCACCCATCACTTTTGTGGTCCCATATCGTATGCAATCATTATCTCTGGAATGCAGAAACTGGTGCTTGTATAGAGGCCTCATGTTGGTGCACACACCTGCATCATTTGGAGTAGTATTTCTTGCGATAGTGCCGTTGTCCTGTTGGATTTATATTTGTGCTTTTTTCCTTGTGAGGAAGGGGATAATGGTGTGCACCACAATTGTACAGCATTAAATCAATGGTAGTGTCACCTTCTAGGCATCCTCCAGGAACCAAATCTGCACTCTATCAGGAACTATGTACACTGGAAAATATTCTGATGAAACATCACCTGAACTGGGAACGCCATATCTGTAGTAACAACTACTGATTGTTATGTGTATTACTCATCAATGGCTATTCAAAAATACATTCAGACTAAATTGTTGAATGCTCATTAAAAAGCATATTTTTATTGTTATGTTGATTAAGTTCTCACGATGGAGGCAGAAGAAACCATAGACAATGTATTTTGGACCTATGGGTCCAGCCACAGGGCTGGTTCTGTCCTACTATACCAAACCAAACTGTCAAGCATGATGCAAAAACCTAATGGAAGGGGTGTGGTGCTTCATCCAAGGCCCCACAAACAGAACTGAAGGGCCTACTGGAAAAATGACCTGCCAGCCTTCACACTGAAAATGGGCCTACTAAGGCAGACTGCGGGGGTTTCTGCAAGTAACACAAGGAAGTGCTATGTGAAAAAGGCTGCATGTCGTTACAAAAGGAAAAGCAGCCTTTTAATTCACAGTGGCAGAAGAAATTCAAATGTCCCTTTCACATGAAAAGCAGGATTTTCAAACATTGACACGAAAATGTCTTTGCTTGTGCATTTGCAGTTTGAAGGCAAGACATGAGAAAAATGTTCCCCTGTTAACATAAAGATGTCAGGGAAAAAAGCATGGTGTGTGTTGACTAGATGTAGTGTATATTATGCTTCACATGCAAAATACTGGTAATTGAAAAGAAAAGGCCACTTTTTGTATCCATGGGTCACATGCAAATTTCATTTAGGCTGAGGCAGACCCTTTTGCTTGTTGTTGAGCAGATTTCACAAAGGACTCCCCCAGTGGAAGCCTGTCTTTTGCTTCCCAGCTATTTACAACTGCAATAAAGTGTGGCCTGCTAAGGGTGTTGTAAACAAACCTTTGCCAGACTGGTTGTCATTGAAGGCTAATTTCTGTGAATGGCAAAGGGCCTAGCCAGTGCATGACTGGAATGTGGGAGGAGCTGCAATCAAGAGAAGCTGAACCAAAAAAAAAGAAAAAGAAAATGGAAGGTTTTTCGAATCAAAATGGTGGTCTATCTCAGATAACAGGACAGGATGCCAGATGACAGCAGGGCCTTGTGACATCACAGGACAGTCCTAGCTCATTATCTACACTGGGAGATCTCTATATAGCTGATGCCTCCTAGATTTACGACCGGCAGCTTACTAACTTCAAACAACAACAAAAGGCCAACAAAAACACAACGCAGGAAGCTCTGGTCACATGCTGTCAGGAATGGCAAAAGGCCCAGAGGAAGGGGAGCTCACATTTGCATAACATGAAGATTTCCCATTAGTTTAAAAGGTCCATTATAACATATGCATTTTTCTCAGCAACCACATGGTGTAGTGCATTCCTTTATGTGTCATTTTGAAGATACATTCCAGGGGGTTTAGTTGAAATACAATTCATCCACCTGCAACTTAGTGAACTGTAATTGCAAGCTAAAGTGTGTTTTTGGCTGCTCTGAACATGTCCTAAATTTAAGAGTTATTGAACTGGTAGAGAGTAAAATTAGGTATGTGGAGTAAATTGCATGTTCCTAAATATTATGCTTTTTGTATAAATGGCAGAAAATTGCCACACAGCTGTGCAGCATGGTGCGGATCCGGCTGTCATTTTATTAAATTCCCCATGAATAGCTGAAGCAGAATATATATAATGGCAGTTATTAGTAAATTATTAAATGTTGCCACATAACTACTTTTTGCCATGGTGTCTTCATGGTGTCATCACTGGTATTTAAAGTGGATGCACTATGAGGGAGGGGCAGAGCTGCTAAAAATTACCATCTGACAGCCACAAGGAAACACCAAAGGAGATTGTTGAAATTGAATCTGGATGGAGCGGTCTATTGCTGGTGAGGCCTAACAGCTGACTGGGCCCTCTGGTGAAGAGCTGGGAACCATCCTTGAGAGTGGTGTGACCAGACCCCTGTCCTCAAAGAGGGTCCTCAAGTGCAGCTGGCTTTCCTGAACTTTAAACAGAGGTTTTCAATGTAAGTAGAATTGAGCCACTTCAAGCCAAAGGTGAGGGAATTTGCTTGCCTTAACTCATTTCCTTTTGTAGTGGGCGGGGGACAAAACTGTGTAGCCCCTTAGCCTATTTAACAGAATATAATGTCATTAATTCCCATTCAGCAAAACACTCTGTGGTGATGTTTTGATAACATTCCCAGTATACGCTGAAAACTATAATCTATAATTTATTGGGTAATCCTATTGATCCAGCTTGCAAGTGGAGCGGAGCTTCTGAAATCCAAACTTCCTCAAAATCATCCCGATCATTCTGTCCTGCTTCCCCAACACATGCCTTTAAGTGGAGGGGGGGGGGGTCTGAAATGCAAAATTCACAAATCATTCCAATTTTTCTGTCCGACTTCCCCAACACAGACCAACATGGGTGTGGGGGGTCTGAAAAACAAACTATTAAAACACTGTGGGCCTCATTACGACCCCGGCGGTACGGAGTGAACGGTGCCGTAAAAGGTGCCGGCGCCATTCACTCCGTACCACCGCATTACGAGTTCCCCTCACAGGACACAGTAAGCACGCCTGGGAAAACCAGGTGTGCTTACCGGGTCCCACGAGGGGAAGAGGGAGCAAACAACAGGCCATCTCGTAATGGCCCGTTGTTTGCTCCCGCTCCCATTCCCATTCAGCCCTATGGGGGTTGAAATGGGAATGGGGAAGGACCGTGTCCGGGTCCTTCGAGGGAGGAATTACCGGGCCTTCCTAACTCGGAATGACCCGGTAAGTCCTCATTCCGAGGACCCGGACCTCGACGCGATTTCGGCGGCAGCCATGCCGCCAATAGCGGCATGGTTACCGCCAAACTCGTAATGAGGGCCCCTGTGTTTATTTTAAAGCAAAAGTGTGGGTAAATAATAATTGCCATAGGCATTTGCACAAATCTGTAAACCAAACTGCTAGCCTTTTGAGTGCGTAGGAAAATCGAAATTCCACAGTACTGCTTATGCAAATTAATTGTGTTCATTGACCAGTGTTGATTATTTCCTGAAGTGAAATCTGTAGAAAGTAAAGCTTTGTAATTTGTGTTTTCCCAACCAGCTTGTGTGATTTATTTATGTAACAAGAAGTTTAATGGGGAGCCACAAAGAAGGTGGCATGTGTAGTTTAGTGCGATCTCAATTATCTATAATTCTAATAAATACACACATATTTCCTGTTAACCAGCCTGGTTCTTGGCTCATTGGTAGCTCATGGGGAAGGACTCAAGGGGCATGAGATGAATGGGAAATAGGGATGAAGAAAGAACTGGCATTAAACAGTTTGTTGTGTGGCACCCTGATCGGGGAGGGAAGGAACTCTCTGTTTTGAGGGTGGACTCTCAATAAACCATTACATTACAGGGGGTATGGCCCCTTAAATGACTGTATCCCTGTTATAGCTTCTTTAGAACACTCAATGCCTCTCTCCAAGTAGAAGAATTTAAGCTCTGAACATTTTGGTTCTCGTACCAATTCTTCATGGACGATACCCAAATCTTCGTCTCAATTCCTGAATTCTCCCCTGATCCCTCTATTAAAATTTCAAACTCTCTCTCTTGCCATTAAATATTAGATGGCTTTGAACCCTCTGATGTTAAACTCTATCAAAACAGAGGTGCTCCTCTTCCCTGCCACAAGTTCTCTCTCATCTCTTTCTCTGCCTATCCAGTTCCCACCGTACACTCTACCCAACTCATCTTCACCTAGAAACCTTGGCATCATCATCTATCTTTGATCTCCAAACTGGAACAGCAGCTCGCCTCAATCTTCTAAATATTCGGAAAATCAGGCACCGTCTTCCTTTCAACACAGTCAAGCATTTCTTAACCACTCTTGTCTTCTCTAAACTGGACTACTGTTCCAGCATCCTCTTTGGTCTCCCCAACTATTCATTCTGTCCTCTCGACAAGATCATTAACCCTCACTACCAGGACTCCCCATTTAACTCCCTCACTTCACTCCTACTTCCTCGTACCCTTACCAGGTTGGATGGTTGAAGATGCAAAACAGGACCAGATGTACATTTCTTCTCCTGGTTCACAAATGTATCCACTGTAAGGCACCACTGTATTTATCCTCCTCTATCCAACTCTATAAACCTTCTCGTTATCTCTGCTTTGCCTCCTCAACTACCCTTGTTGCTCCACGCCCTCCCTGTGCTTCCTCTCGCTTCCGCTCTTTCTCTCTTCTTGCTCCACTTGCATGGATTTCTCTTCCCCCGAACATCTGAGAAACAGTCTACACAGATTCGTTCAAAACCAAACTAAAAGCCTACCTCCTTACCTCTGAGTTGCCCTCTTAGCCTACCCCTCACCTGCAGGCTAGCTAACCTTCTTTTTCCCTTGTCTGTAACCTGCCTCTGTCCCTCACTTCCTCTGCCTCCACCCTAGCACTTCATCCATCATGGTCACATCCCGAGCACAGCTGGCTATACCGCCTACCTACACTTACATAGACTAAGGACAACCAACATTGGACATTATTATGTCCACTTATGTATTGTCCCTGGTGACAGCTCTATTTACTCCCCTCCACACCTGGTCAGAAAGTCCCTCAAACGCAACCCATTGTAAGAAGCTCACTGCTTCCCATCAAATCTGATTTCTGATCTATTGTACGTTCTTTGTGATCAAAAGAGCATTGTTCCTCCTGCATATACAAATAAATAAATACATTGTCATGTCCTCAAAGCGCTTTAGCACCACCTGATCCAACAAGTCAACAATCTTAACTGGCACTTGCATTCCTCTAAGACCTCGTCACAGCCAA
This sequence comes from Ambystoma mexicanum, assembly GCF_040938575.1. Lineage (NCBI taxonomy): Eukaryota > Metazoa > Chordata > Amphibia > Caudata > Ambystomatidae > Ambystoma > Ambystoma mexicanum. The sequence goes on from NC_090936.1 coordinate 36,145,340, forward strand.
TCAGAATGTTCAAAATACAGTCTATAAACTTTGGTATAGACCTCATTCCAAACATTTCTGACTTGAGCAGCAGCATGTCAAGCAGCACAAAATCAACGGTCTTCTGCTGCGTTAAGGTAGAGAGGCGCGTCTGCAGCTCAATTCCTCAAACTAGCACACCTCAATGAAACGTAACGTGTGCAACGTTTATTTTCACTGCTTCCATATTCATTAACTTAACATTACACATCAACTGTGCTCACTTCTTCCCCACAATAAAAACACTCTTTTTAATTGGCTAACTCTACGTGCTGATACCTTTACAGACCTCGGAAGGGGGCATTATCGCCCAGGATAAGGACCCCTCCCCCGATGTGTGGTTTGACTGATATGTGGTGGACTAGAGTATAACTCACTCTACCCGCCCAACCCCTGCAAAGGCTTCTCGAGAATAGACCCTGTAAATGAAACCTTACTTCCTGCAGTTCACAAATGCGCACTTATAATATTGTGATATCCGACGGTGCCTTTTTGTGTCTGGCGGTACAGCCCTCAGCTGAAGCTTGACAGGGGAAATGCCAGCCATTTAATAATAATGTATTAATGATTGCACCTTTTGTAAAGGCAACAGAGGAAGTAATAAACACATTTCAAATCATAAAGAACGTGAGTGTGGACTCAGTGGGCGTGCTGTGGGATGCGATGAAAGACTCCGTAAGAGGACACATTCCCAGCCACTCTAGACAAAAATATACGAGAGACAAAAAAGCTAAACACGCTGATGAGACCCGTTAGCTAAGTTTTTCTTTTTGCAACTTTCCCCAAATGTACTTCAACGAGTCCCACAGCAAATCTGCTTTCTGAGTAAATTCTACCTGGTTTGAGGGAGGAATATGGCCATTTTGCCTCATCCCAAAAATGGGTCCAAATGATTTTTCTTCCATCTTGTGGTTTGTCAGGCCGCATTCCATGTGAAGGCCATACAGTACAATAGAATTCACAACCTTCAGTGAGAAGTTGGTAGCAAGCAGAACATTTTGTAGCAACTGTTCTGAAGATTTTCTTCTAGCTGAAATATTTCAGAAAGTTCCATAAGGCCTTCATAGCTAGACTGTAAATAGCTGCTCTTCATAGCTAGACCGCCAACAAGCTGCTCTTCAGATTTAGACCGTCAAATAGCTGCTCTTCTTAGCTAGACCGTCAAATAGCTGCCCTTCATAGCTAGACCATAAAATATCTGCTCTTCATAGCTGACCGTCAAATAGCTGCTCTTCATAGCTAGACCGTCAAATATCTGCTCTTCATAGCTAGACCGTCAAATATTTGCTCTTCATAGCTAGACCGTCAAATAGCTGCTCTACATAGCTAGACCGTCAAATAGCTGCTCTTCATAGTTAGATCGTGAAATAACTGCTCTTCATAGCTAGACCGTCAAATAGCTGCTCTTCATAGCTAGACCGTCAAATAGCTGCTCTTCATAGTTAGATCGTCAAATAACTGCTCTTCATAGCTAGACCGTCAAATAACTGCTCTTCATAGCTAGACCGTCAAATAGCTGCTCTTCATAGATAGATCGTCAAATAGCTGCTCTTCATAGCTAGACCGTGAAATAGCTGCTCTTCATAGCTAGACCGTCAAATAGCTGCTCTTCATAGTTAGATCGTCAAATAACTGCTCTTCATAGCTAGACCGACCGTCAAATAGCTGCTCTTCATAGCTAGACCGTCAAATAGCTGCTCTTCATAGCTAGACCGTCAAATAGCTGCTCTTCATAGCTAGACTGTGAAATAGCCGCTCATGTAAAAACGTCATCAAACATATTTATCAAAAAAATCAGGCAAATCCACATTGGGATGGATTTCCAACAGGCCATGATGCATCTGGAAACGAAACGTTTCACATTAGACACACGCCGAAATCTGGGAACCTCCAGATGTGAAATCTCTCGGCTTGGAAGGTCCATGGACCCGCCAGAGATGACCACTTCCACGGCGGGTAACTCAGGGAGTGGACGTGTAAGGTCGTTTGGGCCCCAAAGTCTGCATTTGAAAGGAGAATGCACACGTTGGTATAGCTCTCAACCTTTTTCGATGCAAAGGCGGGTGAAATCACCCGATTTTGTGTTTGGCGGGTGAGAGGCCCATTGAAATGAATGGGCGTGCACGAGGCTTGGCGGGTGACTCACCTGCGACAGCAGCGATTTAGATCATTGCTGCTGGGGAAGGGCGCTCGCCTTGGCATTTACTGGAGGTGAGATGCGCATGCGTAAATGGGGAGATGTCTCTAAGAAGCAAGTGCTTCGCTGAGGGGTTATTAAGCAGACCACTATTCTGCTGCGAGAAAAGCTACAGAGGGAATAGGAAAACCTGCTTAAAGAGAGAAGATACACGGACGTGTCGGAATAGCACGAGTGAAAGAATTCGGCACATAGTTTTAAGATCGCAGTGTGCATTTGGATTAAGTGAACGTTTAAGCCCATTCACTGTATGTTCGCAGATGCTGTGACTGAAACATTTTTGTGTGAAAGCCAATCTTTAACTCCTTTTGGTCCTTATGACTAGAAGTTTGCATTGGAGCCGAGTTCTCATAATGCATTGCTCGTGTAGTTATAAGTTGATGATTTATCTAGTGCTTCATGCTCAAGTCCTCCCTCTTCTAGGCACTATAGTAATCGCTGTCACTAATATTGCCCACTCACGGTCCTAGATAAAGTGCTGTGCTGGTCCAAGCGCCGCCCGGAACCCATGCTGCATGGCATCCTTTTGTTCCTAAGTTGAGTGTCTTAAGCTTGAGGGATCGGCCCGGAAGGGATGAGGGGTAATCTTGTTTTTATCCTATTGCCATAACTGGCACACACATCACTGAGTCTCAACGACAGCACTCAGGGCTTTATTAAGATTTTTGTGGGCCGTAGGACCGTCACTCTCTCGTGTTCCCTGAGATTTACTCCCTTGCCCGGATGTCCGTAACGCCTCCCAGTTAGTTCTACCGAACAGTGACCCCTACTGTCTAATAGCCACCTTCGGCTAGAGAGATCTCCCTCATGGCAGGTTATCGAAACACCCACAGGGACTTCCTAATTGCTCCTACTCGCAACAGTTGTTACTATCCTAACGGGAATTTGGGATAGTGCCTGGCACTTCCTTAGTTGTGCTCAGGCTGGGTCCCTCATGCCCATGTTCACCTCCTCGCTTCTGCTTTTATTGTCTTAATCGCCTTCTGATTTCAACTGCCACTCTTCTGTCCATCCAATACTTTACTCCTACGAGCTCTCGGGTCCAGCCTTCGATGTTATGTTTCCTTCCACACCACTCAACTACTCATTTTCCACACCACTACTCTGCTCCTTTTAACACTACTACTACTCTCTTTCTCCCACTACTAATACTCCTCCCCTACTCCCACTACTAATCCTACTACTCCCTTGCTCCCACTACTAATAGTACAACGTCATTTCATCGACAGTCGTTTTTCTGGGTAGTGTTTATCAAAAACACTTTGCCGGAATAAATTACTGACTTTTTGGGGTTGGGACAGGCAGAAATGCATAAAAATAGGTGGAGGGCGGTATGGGGTGGGGGTAGACCCCCACAAATAAAACAATACAAATTTCAATGACTTTTTTCAGTAAAATGGATTAGTAAAAACACCTGTCGTAAAAGAATTCTTGTCGATGATATGACACAGAACCCTACTAATACTCCTATCTTTCAATGTAAATGGAACCCAGATCTTTTTCACTAAAGCAAACTGATGCCAAAAAACAGTGAACTGTGCTGCTTTGTTAAAGCTTCAGGCAGATGGTTTGGAGCATCAAACACAAATGGTGTTTGTTTCAACTTTAAGTGAGAGAGGCACCAGAAAAAGATGATACATTTTAGTCATGATTTTTGCATCTTACTCCATTACCACGACAAGACTGCACCTGCAGGATGCAGGTAATCACCTGGGAACCTGAGAGATAACACTACACACATAGGGCAGTTTAGTGCATTTCACCCAAGGACTGGGTTTGTAATGTTAATGTTAAAGGTATTTATATAGCGCACCATCACCAACAGAGTTGGTCTCCAGGCCCTCAGGCGGATCGGTAAACAAAAGGTGGTGGATCAGTTAGTGGGTGAAGAGGGCGTAGGAAAGTGAGAGGTGGTGTACTGTTGGCAGCTACAGTTCGGTTTTCACCGTGAGCTGAGCTTGGGTGTGCATATTGAATCGGAGTGGGTCCCCACGTGCTGTTGTTGCGATCCATGTGTTGATTGTTGTTGCGGTGTAGTGTGGTGAAGTACTTGGAGTTTGCTGTGAGAGAGGTGGTTGTGTGGGTTTTTGCGTGAATTAAGTATGCAGAAATTAGAAGTTTTGTTTAGTGGGATGTTAACAATGTTAAAGAAAGCAGAAGATTCAGAATGAACCAGTTAAAATGGAACTTCATTTCTAAGTGCGAAGAGGTCGAAACTGTCAAATATATAATCCTGTTAACTGGAGAACATGGACTACTGGAAAGTGCTAACATTTTAAAATGATAACATTCCGATAGTAGGTTGTGTTCTGAGGGGTATGCTCATGCATTACTCACTGTACAGCTGTACACTGTCAGATTACTGTACAAAGTTCATAATAATATAGTGCACTGAAAAGTATGTACTACACTAGATGTGGAAAAGCAGCGATTCTGTTGTGTTGGGTTTGAATAACATTGGTGTTTGAGTCCACCTGAAAGTGTGCCGACTTCACATTGACCTGGGTTTCAACTCTGAGCCAGCTAGCCCTTCCATTGCCGACTTCTAATAATTTCACTGCACTGGACATGACATCTTGAAGCATCCCATCATAAAATCCCACATGTGCGTTGGTCTAATGCAAGCAACACAAAAGAGCACTGTCAACTGATTCACATTAACAATGAATCAAGTCTTCACAAAGAGCTGTTTATTTAACTCAAGTGCTGACCACGAGACTCCCAGTTGAATAACAGGCAGTGCAAGGGAGGCATGGTATCACAAGTAGACACTGTCACAAGAGCTGCTAGTTTCAAAACCTTTATTGAGGGTTTAAAAGGGGTTGGAAAACTCCTATCTTGCCCTATAACTAAGATGGGAGTATTCTCGACCATCAAACAAAAAGAAAATACAGTCCTACTCAGTCCGTAGTCAAAATAAAATGTCCTATACTAATATACCTAATGCCTGCCCTCTTTCTAATACAATAATTGTGTAAAGGGAATTTGTAATGCAAAAAGAAAAATCAATGTTCAAACCAACTGTCAGTATGGCTGAGTAAACTCCCTTCCCCACGTTTTGTAGCACGGCGTTAGGTGGCACACTTGGACCTTGCAACACACTCTGGCTCCAGACACACAGATGCAGCTCATTTTGTTGACCAGGGCCCACTTAGCCTTCCACGAAGTCACTAGTTTATCCGCTGGACCTCTCGTCTTTCTCTCACTCCAGCCCAGGTCACATTTTAGCTCATAATACAGTTCAACTAAAGTTTGTTTCCTTCTGGTTATCACAATTCAGTACAGGTTTCCCTCCGCTGAGCTCAAACCTTTCAATCACAATTTGCGGGAGTTCCCTTCCTCATACTTCAATCACACTTTCAAAGGCTTACCTCTGTCGGGTTCAAGCCTCCTTTCACTTTCCTTCCGCTGTTGAAGACTTTCGAAACTCCGAGGCTTTGGCTCTTACCTAGGCATGACCACTTCAACCTTCTTTACTCAAATGCCACTTTTTCTCTCTTACACCAAAACTTCTTGGTAATCGTAGTTTCAAGCACAGTACTTATTTCAAAGTTCAAAATATCTCTCACATTCAGGTTTTCCTCTGCCAGGATCAAACCTAACTGTTCAAGTCTTGCATCTCACTTCCTTTCTCTTCCAGACCGTTCTAAGGCATCAGACATTTCACAGAGTCTTTCGATTGGGCGATCTTCTTTCACCGGACCACTCTGTTACTTTGTATCTTTAATTTACAATTCTTTACAATATTTTGCTTTCTCTCGCATCTTATCGGCACACGCACAACCTTCATTCGATGGATACGGTTGCCATCAAGTTTTATTTAACAGAGACCACATTTTCATTGCTTTCATCCACTTACCAGCTTTGTTAATTTTTTTTTTTTTTATTTTTTATATTTTTCATTCAGTTTTTACAAACTTTTTGAAAACTTTTTTTTCTTTTAAACACTTACTTCTTACAAAATCGCAAAACACTTTTTAAGATATAACAATTGCCTCTAAAAGCAAGAGTGTACCTTGCACTGGAAGACATTTTTCCCCTTTACTTATCTCGCCTACACAATGATGTCTCTAGATTCTGGCGATTTTTCTAGTTCTCTTTTCGTTCTGTGCGCTTTGTGCCTTCTGTTTTCAGAACTCTGAATGTAGAGTTGATGACTTCCTTGATCCGTGTCTCCACTAATCGTTTAGTCATTCGTTTGTGGTTAATTTGTCCTTATCGTGTGGAGAGATTTCCTCTAGCCGCGTTTGCATTTGGTCGAGGAATCGCATCATTGAGAACAGCAGGGATTTACTTTCTCCGATGTGGAGGTATGTCCACCATTCCTCCGTACCATATGACAGGACTCGACATCTCTCTTTCTTTAAGCATATTTCACGTTGAACTTTGAGTTCAGGACAGTGCAGGACTAGGTGCTTTAGGTTTTCATCTTCTTCTGCGCATAACCTGCATTTCGAATTTCTTGCCGCGATCTTCCTTCGATTTATTAGAATCTCTTTCGTTTCATAGATGTTTAAGCGAAATTTCAAGTATAGTCTTTGTTTTCTTCTTTCCTGAAGTCAAGGCTGATACCACAACTGCCGCTGCACCTCCCCAACTCTGCCATTCACCCGGGAGGGTGTCTGGTATCTTTAAAACACAAAAGAGGTTTGTCTTTTCTCTCTAGCCCTCACCCAAGTCTGAGTCATGTCTTACTTCCCTTCTTTAGCATCACAGTTCATTCACTTAACTTCTCATCGGTCTCCCTCGGTTGGGCTCAGACCCCTCTTTTACTTCTCACACAGGTCTCCTTCAGCTAGGCTTGGACCCTCCTTTTACTTCTCATACGGATCTCCCTCACCCGTGATCGGACCCTCCTTTTACTTTGCACCCTCAACCGGGTTCAAACCCTCTCGCTTTGCATAAAAGGTTCACTGTTCCACTTCCACTTCGCCAGCTCCCCATGAACAGCATTCTGGCGGTTTTGGGAGCTGCAGATTTTAAAATAGGATGTTTCCTGAGGTCAGGGTCCCACGACATGCCCCTCAAAGGCCTGGCCTTTAGTATCTAACCCAGGGGAGGAGCTCTGGCTTGTGCACTGCCAGGTAACACTAGCTGCCACTGGTTTGGCTCCCTAGAGACAAAGCTTCCTCGCCATACTGCAGCCTTCATGTATCCCTGTACTCACAGGCTCAGTATTTTGGCAGTCCTTCTTCCTCCAGGCCTTCCAGGGTTCCTCCAGCTGCAGTTCATTCCTCTTGGCCTAGGTGCTTCCTCCAGCATCCCCAGCTCGTTCAAAGTCTGCTTGTGTGCTCCACCTTTTAGACTGGCTGGGAGAATTAACAGGAGTCAGGCGTGAGTGGTTGTCCAGCCCTTCCCGACTCTGCCTGACCTGGCTAACAGGACAAGATGGAGACTTCCCATAGGAATACATGGTACATTGGTTCCTATGGGCAATCTTCATAGCTTCAGTTTGCCTCTTCTTCGTCCCAGTGGTTTTGGGAAAAAACAGTGGGGAGGAATTTATGGGAGTTGCAGTGTTTCCGAGTGGTGGTAGGAACATTATAAAAAATACTGTTAGGAAAGGGGAACAAACTTGGTGCTGGAAAACATGGGATCATATGTGTGTTCTCCTTTTCCCGGTTCTCTTACGCCTCCCTTTTGTGTTGGTACCTGTTGGAATTGGGACCTGTTGGAATTGGGGAGGGGACAATGGTATAGAATTCAAAATGGTGTTTGGTAGAGGAGGGAATGTCGGGTAAGGAGGTGTTAAGGAAAGGGGAACACCATGTCTCACCTTGGCACTCCTACTCCCTTCTCTGGTCCACTCACCGGGTCTGGACCCAACAGCAATAGCCCCTCCCTAGCCACCCCACAAGAGGATACCAATGGAGTTGATAGGGAAAAGCCCTTCAGTTTTTTACAGCAGGCACAGGCAAGCATATTTCACTTGTGGAAACAGTACATGTTATTTACCATTAACTCTAAATGCAAAGGCATATATTATTTATAATTCTTAAACTATAAGACCTAGGAACATGAAACTTAGTGCAGTTCGAAGAGCATAACAAATGTATAACTTTATGAAGCAATATGCCAAATAGTGATGTCGCGTGCCCACCTATGCGCCTGAAAGCACAGATTAGAATCATCTTTGTTTAAATGTGTCTGCATGTTGCTGCTTTAAATTATGTTAGTAAAACGATTTAGCATGTCAAGTAGTTAGGAGTAGTTTTAGCCCCCACTATTTCTGCACACGTATAAAAATGATGATCATCCGAAGGAGATTGCGTGTTTCTGTATTTAATAGGAGTGTCTAAATATGAGATTGCCCAAAAGTTTATCAGTCACATAGTGTGACATAATTATGACATGAATATGGGAATTTTGGAGCCTTTATAAATGTGAGTACAGAGAAGAGAGGATTCTGACACTGAAGAGCTGCAGGAAAGATCACCTGACCCTATTGGATGGATTAAAGAGCGAGATCAAATTAAGGGCTGCAGAAGGGAAGGTTTCTGTTTCATGGGGTGCTTCCGGTCCATAGCGGAACCTGATGATGACGGAGGCTCATCTGGTAACACATGAGGGTTTCTCCTGGCTTCATGCCTCTAAAGATTAATCAAAAATGAGTACAAGATCTCCCCAAAAGTAATCATATATTCCCTCTATAGCTATTTTCCTGTTACGTTCCGGAAAGCGGTGGTGTGGGAAGTTATCAAAATACATTGATTTAAATCGGAAATAAACAGTGCAATCTCATTGCATCTAAAATTAAGTGACATGTCAATTCAATACAACTTAAAATACCTTTCTGAGTTATGCACACAACGATACAGAGAACACCTCTGTGCATTTGGAACAATTCCTTTTAAAAATCATAGGTTAATTAAAAAGTATCCTAATGGCTATGTCATGTTATTCTAATTTATAGTGTGCGCATTCACCCAAGGGCATCTTTGCATGAGAAACTGTACTGCCAGGCTAAAACAGCTGAGAACTAAAACAACAGAGTTTTCAGGGACCATGTAAATTGAAGATAGGGGCAGAATGTATTGTGGATGTAATCAGCCCTCTGACGATAGAACGCCCGGTGGACCAGGCATAGGGATTTAAATTGAATCCTCTTGGCCACTGGGAGCCAGTGAAGTGAGTGAAGCATTGGACTGATATGCGCACCATAAGGAGAATTAGTGGCTACCCGGGCAGCCAGATGTTGCAGCAGCTGTAAACGGTGTATAAGACCAAGGGGCTGTCAAGGAACAGAGTGTTACAGTAGTCAATGCGACTAGTAACCAATGCTGCAACACCAGAGGTTGCAAGTGAAAAGGGAGAAAAGGAAGTACTTTAGAAAGCACTTTGAGAAGGAAGTGACCCATCTTACAGACCGCCCCAACTTGAAGGACAAATCAAGAGTGACGAAGAAAGAAAAACCGTAAACCACCGTCACGGAAATGGGAAGATCACCTAAGGCAAGTGGCCAGAAAGAAGAAGTCCACAAAGCATGATCAGCAGGCATGGCCACCACCTAGACCTTCGTCGCATCCCCATTCAGTGTTAGCCATTTTGCACTCATTCACATTCCTATGGCAGCCAAACACTAACACAGGCGTGACGACACCCCGGTTTGGTCTAGATCTAACCGAACCAGGACCTGGGTGTCATCGGCATAGGAGTAGCAACGAAAACCGCAGCAGCAGGTGAGGTGAACCAGCAGCTGAAAGTAGACGTTGAAGAGCATATGGGACAGGGCAGAGCCCTGAGGAACACCACAGGAGAGCTCTTGAGACACAGAAGAAAAAGGAGGAAGAGAAAGTTGTTGGCCCCTGTCAGCCAGGAAAGAAGTAAACCAGACAAGAACGGGACCAGAGAGGCCTGCTGAGGCCGGTTCGGACAACAGGATGGAGTGGTCAATGGTGTCAAATGCCGCAGATAGATCTAACAGTATCAGGTCTCCCACTCCACCCCAGTAAACCAGCATGGCCAGTTCATCAACTTCAGACACCAAGACACACTCTGTTCCCTGTCCCAGCCAGAAACCTAACTGAAAAGGGCCAAAAAAGACTGAGTTTTTAAGAAAAGAGGAAGAAAGAGGAGCAAAGATTCCAGTAGTTTCATGAAAAAAGGAAGGAGAGAGATAGGATGGAAATTAGTCAGAACCGAAGCGTCCAGAGACGGCTTTTTAAGAAGGGGAATAGCAATAGCCTGTTTTAAGTTCTATACGAATTAAGTCTGACTAACAGGCTAGATGGACTGCCTCTGTGACCCAAGGAAGCATACCATGCATAATAGCCTTGAGGGTAACCAGAGGAACAGGATCAGAGGGGGCAGCGGACTTAAGTTGGCTAACAGCTCAAAAACCCCCTCTGTAGAAAACTCTGGGAACTGGGACCAAGCATGAGAGGCGGCACCCACTACCTGTGCAGAAGATGCGTTAAAGGTGCTCTGCCTACTAATGTGGATATTCTTCCATTTATCAGCAAACTTGGTAACAAGGAAATGAGAGAGCAAGTCCCAAAGAATTTGAGTGGATAGAATTCCAGGAGACAAGCGTGTGGTAGAAGAGAACGATTTAACCACTGAAAAAAGCTCTTTGAGCTGATTCAAGGCATGCCCCACTTTACGAGTGAAAAAGTTCTGTTTGGCTGCCTGCATGCTCCGATGATCATCTCTAGTGAGCGGCTGGAAGACCCACTTCTCAGTAGGGCCTTACAAACGGTGACACACGCGCTCCGCCTGCCTGAGTTCCAAACGCGCTCCCCTAAGTTCATCAGTAAACCAAGGTTCTGAAGGGCGGCTATGGGACTACATACATTTAAGGGGGGAAACCTGATCAGCCACAAAGGTTGATGGCAGCAAAAGAAAAGACAAGTCCACCATTGGGGCTTCCCCTACACCTGTCACTAATCATAGACAGCATCAACTTATGATCCACAGAGTACGAACTGCGTCAAAGAGTGGCCCCTGATAATTGGTTAGCCAATGCCACTGGACCGGGCACTAAGAATGGTACAAGACAGTGGTCCGACCACAGCACCTGCCTCACTGGCGAGACACAGATGCTGGCATCCGATGAAAAGATAAGGTCCACAATCCCACCTTGCACATGAGTCATTTCCTGAACAGATTGATGGAGACCTAAGTCCACCAAGGACTAAAACACAGAGCCTGCACAGAGGCCTGTGGGCAGTTATATTTAATGGTAAAATCCCCAAGCACCAGCAAATTATGAAAGGTATAGCAGACATCAAACCATGATGTGGGGCCCCTTACCATGGCCTATGAGGATGAGTTTGCTAATGTTCTATGAAGGCTGTAGATATTTAACGAGATATTTTGAGATGAAAGGAGGGCGTGTTTAATTGAGTCATTTCCGTCCCCATAAAAAATAAAGGGTCATAGCAGCAATCCCTCTTTAAATGTACATCTTTCAGTGCTATCATTTCGCTTAGTATATTTTGGACCTTGTCTTGCTAAATTGTTAGCGTGGTTATTATCACATCACATTCTGACCATTCCATAATTTTATTTATAACACTTGGGATCCTTCAGTTTTATATTTTGTTGGCACACCTGTGTCCTCTGCACTAGAACTAGGTTTTTCCATTTTTCTGCTGGATACTAATATAACATTGTATTGAGTTCATATCCAATATTCTTGCGGCCATGTGTAGAATCAGACTCCACAGATGTCTTCTGATTTGGAGAACTATTTAATGCTGATTGTTCCCACTTAGGGGGGGCTCTGCCATAAGGACAGTGTTTCCTCCTAAATCTTGGTCACCATGTTGGGGAACCTCTTGTCCCACCACCTCTTTCTACTACAATGAAGAGGTTATGATTTCTGTATCACAAATGGTATGTTAATGCCAATATGTGCTATCATTGAACAATGAATTGTCCTTGATGTGCTTTACCACTTTTTTCATTGTGGTGTAAAAGCTAATGATGTTGTTACTTCTTCGGTTTTAGCTCAGATCACTTCATAAACCACAAACATTTGCAGCACGATTAATTCAATGATACCATATTTGTTATTGTTTTGATATGCTAAGCTGGTGTGGCGGCTACATAGGATCTGCGTGAAATGACCAAATGCAAGACTTTTTTCCGCAAATATATATGTGGGGGGAGACCCCACACAGACCCCCCCGCCTTACCCCTATACATTTTTATTAACTTTACCCCCCCACATATATATCTGCGGAAAGATGGGGGTCAGACTTTTGGAGGTTGGACTTTTGCATTCGGTAATTTCGTTCAAGACCGTCTAGATACCTCTGTTCACTAGAAGACGCTCCCATACTCAGACCCTCTCCAGACCTGTGATGGTACACTCTGTCGTAGTGTCACCATAGGCACAGGGCCTAGCAAATCCTTGCCTATACCTGTCTGGGATTATGTCACGTCGTAGCGACACAGAACCATGCTGGCATTCAAGATGTGCAGAGGATTTGTGGGGTGACAGCTACAGATGCAAAGGAGGGTTCCGGGCAGATGACAGTTAATGGATAAATGAGCAGGATGGTCTGAAAGTAATAGGGAGCAGTGGTCCGAGCACCGACTGAAAAAGGAATAAACAGGAGTATTGGTGCACAGGAAGGACAATGGTTTAGTGGTGTAAGTAAGGCAGTGTTTGAGGAACTTGGAATTCAGGAAGATAGGACACAACAAATGAATGGAAGAGGCAGCAGTGTAGTGAGTGGCGCCAATAAGGGAAAAATGACCATAGCTGTTCAGGATGGAAGGCTGATGCTTCCAGATGTTGTGCTCTATAGTTCAGAACCCATGGCAAACTTAATTAAAATGTCCTACCAATTTCAGCAATTCCCAAATATTTCTAAATACTGAGATAGAACTATTCGGTGGGGCCACACAAAATTCACTGGCCTACATTAAAATAAAGATGTGATTCATGAACCTAAGATCCTATATGGAAATCTGGGCTAATATAAGTAAAAGCCTACAATTAATGTAAATTCACTGATTTTTTGAGAACTTTGCTTAATAGCTCTCAACCACAATATGTTGTATGAGGAACTGGGAAACTATGGTATTTCTTCAAGTTGGGCAGTTATTTAGGGCTTACCACTATTTTAGGATCTCTTAGAATATAATTTACAGAATACAACTCTTTTTAGATACTTACAAATTCGGGACTATTCTCTCAATCATTCCAAAATGAGGAAACAGGTCAGCGGTGGGTGTTTCTTTAGACCAGAACAGTGTTAGAAAAAGGAGCAATCTTCCAAATGTATTAAATGGTTCAGCTGGTGTGCCAGATGCTAAAAGATTATCTCTGGTCAAGAGGATGACTGCTCCTTGGGGGATCCAATGTTACTGATAGGGCAAGTAGTATCTTAGTGTCACAAAAGACAAATTCCTACTCAGCAGTCTAGGTGCAGGACAGAGACGATGAGGCACTGAGCACTTCGAATCACTCAGCTATTCCCAGGAATAAACTGAGAAACAGAAGAGAGACCCAGGCACCAAGCCCAGGAGGGAAAAAGGCAAAGCCTGAAAGAACCCTCTTGCCAAGAACTCAAAGAAGCGTATCCAGGAGAGTAGACTTGATGGTCGGGGACTCAAGAAGTTCGAGCCAAGGCAGATCCGGAACCCTACTGGAAGTGCTGCTAAAGGAGGAGGTGAGTAGAAGGCAGGACAGCCTAGATGAAGAATGGTGAAATGAGCCCAAGGCAGATCCGGAAACCTGCTGCAGTGCTGTCAAGGAAGGAGGTAATAAATGGCAGGACAGCGCGGGATGTAGGATGCACTGTGAAGGCTAAAGGCAGATCTGGAAACCTGCTGGAGGACTGCCAAAGGGGAAGAAAGTAAACAGCAGGACAGTGCGGGAAGCAGCAGAGTTGAGAACGTAGGTAGCAGGAGGGACAGGAGAGGACCTGGAACAGGAGGAATCAGAAGGGGAGATAACAGGAAGAGAGAGTACAGCTAGAAGACTAGGAATGAAGCACAGAGCAGTGTCGGAACAGTAGGATTGCCTGTTTTGAGATGCAAACTCACTAGTGTCGGCTACCATTTTCAGGAATGAAGGATGTGACGTCTTCAGGTGGGAACGCCATTTTAGAAGTAGTCTAGACCGGCAAAATAGCAACGGTCTTCGCCGTAGTGCAACCACACTACCTAACGCACACCACTGCTTCCACAATGACCACAGAGTGATGGTTCTGACATTTAGTGGATGTTTACTTTTGATTCATGCCTTCTAATACCAAAAATACACCACTTTTAGTTGATTGATAGACCTGTTGATACTCCAGATTATATAAATATATGTGGCTCATTATTGATATGCGCAATGCCAAGGTGTACATTTTTGTCCACCAATTTAGAGCAAATGCTTGTTGGCTGCCCATTCTTCATTACATAAGATCACATTTTTAAAAAAAGGGATTTGTGGGATGTCATGTTCCCCCATTTCCAAAAGGAAAATTCTTTGCTGGGCCTCTAATATTATATAATTGTTTTTTTGTTAATTTAATTCAATTTAATTGTTTATTTATAACGCGCTTAATACCAGTGTTGTGGTTTCTAAGCACGGGAACAGGATTCAAACCTCTGTGGCGTTGCGTTGTCTTGCTTCCAAGACAAACATGTTGCTCCTAGGCGATCCTTCCTCACCAAATGTTCCTCCATGGGTACATGTAAAAAGAAAGCAGAAGAATCACAAGTCCTAATGATGTAACTTGATACAATGGGATGCTACAAATATAAAGAAAGACAAATACTCATGTCTTGTATGATAGGTGTTTGAAAATGTTTTACAAAATATTTGATTGACAAAGTATATAAAATTGGATAATTGGTAATACCTCTCCCATTGACTTTGTATAATGAATATGTGTAATGATTAATGTGTTTTGCAGATGATACATTTGGGGTGTACTATTCAGCTTTTTGTATATGCTTACAAAACCATTAATAGAGACAAGGTCTAAAAGCACTTCAGTGATTACACACCAAGAATTGCCTTCTTTTGGAATGCCAACATTGATATTCCATAAGAGTTTTTGTTTACATTCCTCCACTTTCATAAGAAAGGGAGTGATATTGGGTGTTACCGCTGTAAGGTTACCTGCTATAAATAGGTAGCAGGTAACCTTACAGCGGTAACACCCAATATCACTCTCTTTGTTATGAAAGTGGAGGAATGTAAACTAAAACTCTTATGGAATTACTTTTATCAGAGAAGGCTATTTTTCAAAAACTGCACAGCTCGGGCATTTAAATGCTAATATCCAGGCAATGTAGCATATATACGAAGCAACGGATCAGTTAACTTGTACAACATTATTCAATTCGACAGAGAATATGATTTTGCTAATCCTTTGTTCAGCTTCTTCCTGAAAATGTGTTCTACGATTATTTCAAGAAATAGGGTGCCTGTACTAGGAAATATGCAAAGTGCAGGTATTTTGAAAAACAATCTAATTGACACGTATTACAAAAAAATATAACTTCTGGATTTGGAACAATTATGTTTGAATGAGATTGATCAGTACATATGCGCATTATAAAAATGTATACAAGTTTGTAAATAACTATGTACTCAATAAAAAAAAAACAAAACAAATGTGAACCGTTCCTTAAACAATCAGATGAATTATGTAAAGTTACCTTGTCAAATTGCAGTTCTATCAAATGGCTCTTCTGTAATTGTCCCAGCTGTGATAAAGCGTGCAAGGGGAGTAAAGCACTTGTCAGGCTTGTTTAGAAGCAATCTAAAGTACCATTAACTGTGAAATCTTTCAAACATATATAAAGGTAGGGGGATGAATTTACCAAGAACTGGTAAACATCAGAATTTCCAAATAAAGCTTTGAAGGGAGTTAAGCATTTAGTGTAGAAGGCACTGTTGACTTGGAGAACCACTTGTACAAAAACAAAACCAAATAGCAGTGAATGAAGGTCCAAAAACGTTGTGCAACAAGTCAAAGGGACTGAAATAGATTTGGCAACCTTATCACATCAACTACACAAGGAAGAAATGGGTAGTTACCTTTAAGTTGCGAAGGAATTGAAAAATAGGATACACCATGATAAAAACTATTCTTGTGTACAGAATATAGATCACTCATCTTGCAAGTTAGGGGTCAATATGGTACGCAATGGGTGTTCGAAGGTGCCTGGGATATATCCAAAGGCCAGGACCCAGTTAACGTAGATATTGGAGCATGGCTTAGCTTGAACTTGGAGCATCACCGGCTAGGGCGTGAGGTCATGCTCTGAGCATAGTGTCCATTCTGAATGCCTGCAGGCCATGCATGTTAGATGATACATTGGGTGTCTTGGAGGTACTCGCAAAGAGGCCAAACCAATGGGGATTGGAACTATGTTAATTTACAGCCCTAAATAATCAATTTAGCAACATTGATTATGCAATGCTTTGGTTTCCAGATTTGCAAGTTATGGGTTATAAAGCTAACATAACTCAGCCATAACCAAACACGCCATCACAAATACCATGCAGATACTCACAGTTCCTATAGGATATGCGGAATGAAAAGAGCCAAGCGAAACCAGTAGTACCCCCAGACTATTCTCACATATTTCATTTGAAGGCCAACACAAAACACGTCTCAAATGTACTGCCGAAATTATTTTCAAGAGCTTATTTTCTCCCTCAACGAGCAGCACAAGATATGTCAGTAGAAGTGCATGGCCTTGTTTTAGTTGTTTGGGCAACACAAAATGCTTTCAACCAGAGCTATTCACAGACCCAAACCCTGTAGCTTTGTTAACATGGACTCCACATAGGAGGAGACATTTTGCTCAACAATCACTTTCCCACTGATCAATGGATCTGCACAAAATGTTCAATACAATATAGGCCTATTATGAATTATTTTGGAAAGATGTGTGTGGTATTGTCAAAATGGGGCAATGGGGGTCCCACAATGTATGCTTTCCTATTCATTCCCCAGAGACACAGACCAGATGACTGGTAGAATTCACATCAAACCTTACCAAGGCCCTAGATTCTGGTGACTTGCAAACCTCTCGGGTTTAGTGCCAGTCCTTCCATCAGTGTCTGTTGAAAGTGCGCTAAAGTAGTCAAACATCAATGACTGATACCTTGGTTTGCCTGGTACAGTCTGTGGACCAACATATAGGCCATGTGCCCCATGATTAGCCACTTGGGGATTGGTTTTAAAGATACTCTTCTGGGTGGTCCATGACCTGTTGGCATATCTAGCAAAGGGCAACCAGATTGGCAAGATCGAAATCCAGCAATCGTATTGGTTGGGGGGCTGTAATCCTTTTCAGACTGCCACAATTACCCCCCAGAGATGCAATAAGGCTGGCCAGGCCCAATGGATACTTTTAGTGACTTGCTCTTGATGACCTCTGGAGCATCATCGAACGACATGTTCCAGGCAGAGACAACGGTATCTGGACTTTGCGTTGAATACCTTTACATCTAATGCATTTGCATTGAGGTATTTGCAACGAATAGATATGCATTGAATGCATGTTTTTGGGGGGTAAAGGGTTAATTTTTGTTGTGGTAGGTTTTAAAGGGTAGAAACAGGGGGTTGAGGGGGGAATGCATTTGATGCGATTTTTTCGATGCAAAAAATTTGATGGAAATGTCCCTCGATGCAAAAAATTTGATGTAAAGACCATAAACCAGAGACAACACTGTCTGTAGGTCTGCTCATGTCCAATGACCGACAGACCGATAAGGGTTATAACGCAGCCCAGGGACGATCCAAACTTTTGTAGCCAGAGGCCACTTCAGGTGGCTTGTGTTGCCTGAGGCAAGGGCACAGGCCATGCCCAATGGGGAATGTAGATATAACATATCATTAAAAAAGCATAAATATTCAATGAAAAACTATGGTTAAAGGAACATTATGTTAAGTTGGCCAAATGAAAACCTATGAAATTTGAAGAAAAATCTTAATTCTTAAGGAGACGTAGTTGCAGTGCTAGAAAACAAAAGTGCCAAAATACAACACTTATGGTTTCAGAAGCACACTAATACTCACAAACAGATTCTTAAGAAATGGAAATCTAGCGGCAAGCCACAACGTGAGGATTGGCTCCAAAGTACGCTACTGTTGTCTGCTAGGGAAAGAGTATCTTATGTTAAAGGGCATTTAATTGAAGACGATCAATTGATTTCTAATGAATGAACCTTCTTCAGGGCACAGTGGGGCAGTGTTCATCCCTTTTCATTTGAGTTGCCACTTTGGTGAATTAATTCTTTGTATCATTGTTGCTGGTTGGGGATACGCTGAATTACAGGCTAATGAATTACATTGTGTGATTATGAATAAATAATCGATGTTGTCATAGTAAAGGCAATCATTACCTTTAACTCCTCAGGGTCTTGCAACGACGTGTCCTGAAAGTATTGTATTGTCTCATCACGCTAGTTCCCAGCTATTACAATTATACACAATCGGGGATACAAGTAGAGAAGGACATCTCATGATCAATTTACAGATGCTAGCTCTGTCATGTCCACTATCTATAAAAGGAATACTCATCCGGCCCTTTGTGGGGGAGTCCCATTAATTGGCATCTAAATTATCACCAAATCTTCCTACAATCACTTGTACTGTACACGGGAGAACCAGATACAAGCTGTTATCAACATCGCAACTGACTAGGTCTTATCCTAGCAAACGAGCGTGTAGGGGACAGATGCACAGTACACATACAGAGCTTTTCAGTTATTGGAGCTCCCGAATCCCTCTCCCACCCACTCCTACATGTCAATGGCTCTCTTGGGGAGTTCCGTTGAATCAAGCCATACATGGAGGAGACCAACCTTTTAATCTACCAGATAACTGTACTTACAGGGAAGATCCAAATACCATGGTGGTATCCATTTCCCACACAATTACTCCAGCCTTATAGCTCCCTTCTGGTAGCTTACCTCAAATGTCAACACTACATCGATTATTTTTTTCTAGTGTAAAATCTTTTCATGAGAATAGTGACGCTCCTGCGAGAATTTGATAGACATTTTGAAGGCAGTCACAGGAATCACAATGTGCTTAAAATGTTGTTGATTGGGGGCTTAGGATGCTTTGCCTCTAGGGTCAGTGTGGGGAGAGGTACATGTAAAGTTTGTGGGGGCTTTGAAAGTTATTTTAATTTTAAGGAGTGTTTGTCTTCTCGCGAGTATCAATGACTTATGTGCGAGAACCTTGTGCATGAGCGGGGCGTCATGTTGGCAATGATGGTTTCTTGTCAGAGCGGTAATCGGAACATTGTTACAATCTTACAAGAAAACCCACGAGAACAAGGTAGTAGAAAAAAAACTATTTTCAAAACATATCAAATGTCACACAAATGTTTGTGCCAGGGCCCAATTATCACAACGTGGACACTGGCGGTGGCCACGGACCTGTAATGGGGAAATACAATATTGAAGATGAAATCTCTGAGGATATGAAAAGAAAAAAGTTAGTGTAACAGGTGCTTTGAGCTATAACTTAATAAAACCTTGGACATTCAGTGAAAAGTTTAAGGTAAGGGACAGGTTGTGTGAGTCAGTAAGTGTCGCAAAATCGTTCAGTGAACAATCTTTAGTTGAAGTGCATTATGGGTGGTTTAGCACAGCAAAAACCTGTGAAATTTGGATCCCCGCTGTGCAGCGATTAGCACACATATAACCTCAATGATGACATCACAGATTGCGTCACATATGACTTACTTGTATCATTGATGACATAACTAGAAATTACAGCACTTTTGACCAGTTTTAGTGAAATATTTGCAAGAATTTGCTTTCCTTTTTGTTCTGTGGATGTGCTTAAAATAATATTAGGAGTGGGTAAAATAACTGTTTGTCTGGTAGATGTGTTAGGGGGTAAAGTAGTGGCCTTTGTGAAGTGCGAGAGATTTTGGGGACTTCGAAGTATTTATTTTTTGTTTTGCCTTCTAGTGAGTTTCAATGATATAGCCTGTAACGGTGTGCAAGTAAAAGATCGACACAGGAAGTAAAAGATTGACACAGGAAGTAAAAGATTGACACAGGAAGTAAAAGATCGACACAGAAGTAAAAGATCGACACAGTGGTGACATGTTGGTGGTTATAGACTTTTATTAACCAAATGAGGGTTGGGAAAATGCCTTCCTGTCCCTAAAACATAGGCGGGTTTCCCTGCCTCACAGAAATAATCGAATGGGTCTGTCAGGATGTTAAAATAAAAGAAGGCCACTGTTTAAAAATCCTGTTTCTGGCCTTCAGACTAACAAGTTAAAATAACATTTAAGGGAGTCTTCTTCTGCTTATGGGGTTCAAAGGTTCTTCTCCAGTTCATAAACTTCCAAAATGGTGCAAAAACAACTTCCGAAATCACAACCTTGTCCCAGTAAGTTGCTGGATTCCCCCACTGCCAAGAGTAGGTTCCTTGCTCTTGGCTTTCTGCAAGGTTCGCAAAGTTCTAAGGCTAAAGTTTCCTTTACGCTAGTTTTTTTCCAGTCTCTTCTCCAATCAACCTGTTTTACTCTTCCTCGAGGTGCGTCAACAAGTATAATTAATATTAGCCCAATGTCCTTACGGAGTACTGGTTTCCTTCCCCTTTCTTTCTCCGTATTCTCACAGCTAACCTGATACACTATCCTGCCAGGTTCTGGGACTATGAAGATTGTGTAGAGGAGCAGCTGTGTACATCTGCAGGAGACCCTGCCCCCATAATTCCCCTGTATTGGAGACATGAGGCCGTGCCTTGTCTGATACCTGCTATCGTACCAATACCACAGCAAGCATTTGGACAGAGATACCCATTGAGACAACCCTATCGAGTGGACCCCCAAAGTGATGACAACCTTCACGAGGAACTCCCTGAAGGAATATGAGAAAGAGTTAAGAAGTTCAATAAATGTACAGACGCTGAAACCCAAGGTAGAGCAAGTCATCATAGTGGCTAGCTATGACTAGTACCTAGAATGCAGGTGAAGCTGCCATTGTACAGAAACTGGACATTGGTATCACAAATTGAATAAGCCAGAAACCATGAAGGGGGAATGGAAAAGCTGTGTCGCAGCAGAATATCAGGCTAGTGAAGCTGCGTGGCCAGGTTGCCTGGCCTGAAGTCAAGATCGCAGAAATCAAGGTCAGCTATTTACTCGGAAGAGAACGAGTGTGCAGAGGATGAATCTTCTCACGTTAAGGTGCAAGAAAGAACACAAAGGATGCCAAGTTTTAATTAATTTAGAGCATTAAAAAGCTGAAAAACAGACCAGATCGTGGTCTCCTGTCACGTGAGCCAAGGATGAAAATAAAGCTTGAACTTGGAGTTCCAGACACGATAGCGAGTGCCCTCACTCCCGTGCATTCTCAAAGATGAGAATACTCTACAAGGCCAAGTACAAAGACAATTTCATGGCAGAAGGCATGGGTGATGAGAGATGCTCAGCTAATTGGGTGGTGAGGTAGTTTCACTTCCTATCTCCCTACACCTGGGTCTGGGCTTACATGCTGCTAAATGAACCGAATGTTCCAGACATGGTACATGTGTGCCAACCAATTGTATTAGTCCATATAACGAAGACATTATACCTTGTAAGACCAATGACAAACTGTCTATCTAGTGTTGAGGTAGGCATACATTGTCCACCTGATAAAGGACAGCCAATAACAATCCTAGCTCCAATACAAGTGTATATCTAAATGTTTCCCTTAACCAATCCCCACCCTGGATAGGTTTTTCACCGTTTCCACGAAGTATGACGTCACTCTGACGCATTATTGATGATAAGAATTGTATTTTTTGTGGAGATAATTGAGAGACCGAGCGTATGCCCGTTGATGTCCATTGTACCCTCCCTGATTTTGCTAATTGTTAAGAAAATATTAACTTGCCATCTTCTGGAATTTGTCCGGTTATTTGGACTCAGAATTATTCTGGTGTAATGCCATCAATTACATATGCAGGTTCCAAAGGGCCATAAACTCAATTGTTCTGGCTTTTGATCTTTGTGTGACTGCGATTTACTGACTTGCCCTTTTCAGTATTCTTTACTGTGCATTCTCGTCTTTTTTGGGCTTTCTTGAGTCACAGTTAACCTGGCATACTATCCTGGCAGATACTGTGACTATGAGGATTTCTTTGGAGCCCTTGATTCTCTTTGTGGGTGCGGGTGCCAGACACACACTTTTTTCTCTTATGATTCTGTTCACCTGGTATACTAGCCTGCCAGGTACTGTGACTATGAAGGTCTTCTTGTAGGCCTGGATTAGGATTGTGGGTGTGGGTCCCAAGACTCTCACTTAATCCTTTGCCACTTCTGTCCACCTGGTATACTAGCCTGCCAGGTACTGTGACTATGAGGATCCGCTTGGAGGACTTGATTATTATTGTGGGTGTGGGTCCCAGACTCTCACTCAGTTCCCGTCCAATTACGTCTACCTTGTTCTCTAGGCTGCCAGGTACTTCAAATATGAAGATCTCTTTGAGGCATACATCTTGGGTTGGGTCCCGACCCATACTTTGTACTCCTCCCTCCTTTTAGCCGTCCCACCAACTGTCCCGGTCTCCCCGATCTCTCAGGAAAGCTTACCGGTAGTCTTTGGTTGTCTGCGGGTGCTTTGATCCTGCCTTCCTTCTGTTATTTCCAGGAACTGCTGCGGCTCTGCAGTGGATCTCCGCTTCTGGGGATCATGTCTCAGCTTCTCCACATGCTCCAGCCTTCCCGTCGTCTCGATGCCCAGGCCTGTGCTTCTCTTGGGGTGCTGGCTACCAAGGAGGTATTGGGAACGCTTCTCCAATGGGCAAGCCTCCCGCTCCTTGTGCTCTCGGCATCCCAGGTTCATCCACTCCTACTGGGATTTAAATCTCCAATGGGCAAGCCTCCCGCTCCTTGTGCTCTCGGCATCCCAGGTTCATCCACTGCTACTGGGATTTAAATCTCCAGCTTCCTAGTGGGTGGGCCTCTCTCCTTAGAAAGTCCTTCTTCCATTTTTATATTCCTTTCACACTTCGCTGATACAAATTGACTAGTGAGTTTAAAACAGTTCTCTGGAGTAATCCACGTTACTTCATGCCCCTTTTTCGTCACAGTGTTAATGTTTTCCCTATTCTTCCTCATATCAGTGGTTCCTATGGAAGGGACATGTCTATTCTGCAGACATAAATTGGAAGTGTGTGGCCTTCTTATACTTTGTATAGGATAACCAGGTGAGGGAAGGATGGGGTTTAGGGGGGACTATACTGCGTTCTCCCTGGATTGTCCTCCCTTGGATCAGAGGGGTTTTCCCTCCCCATGTGATTCTCCCACAGTGCACCACGCCCAGGGGGACAATGGGACTGTGGCCACACTGCCCTGGCACCTTGGGAAGCGTCCTCCTCTCTGGTTGCAGGGACAACATCCGTGGATTTGTCACAAACCACAAATATCTTGCACACAAGTGGTGAGGTGTTTTCAATGGTCATGTTTTCAGGAGAAAGGAATTCTCGCCATAACCATATTATATTCTCGTGGGAAAATGCCATGAGAAAATCTGCAGCGTACATGGAGAAGATCACAAAACACCCTCCACCTAATGTCTACAAAAGCACACAATATATCAGGTGCGTTCCGCTCCCAGCCCTTCATTAGCACAGAGTGGCTACTGGCCACCAAGGACGCAGACCCATAATTGGGTAGAAACATATAGTATGTAGCTTAGAAACATAACATTGAATATACTATATGTGATAATATGAAAATAAAATCTTTAATACTTAAGGTGGTGTAAGATATAACAAAAACCTTCAAAATCAGTGAAGAGAGAGTCAAAGCAACAGAATTCTTGAAATTCACTGAAAAACTGGAGTTAGAGTAACATTATGCAACAAAACCCTTAACATTCGACAAGTTTAATAAAGCTCCGCCAGCTTGACTCTGCGTACCCCAGTTGTGCAGCCAATGAAACCACATTTGACATTTATTTATTTATTTGTATTTGTAGAGCACACTAGCAGCCCAGAGGCATCGTGGCGCTGTTACAGGAAGTTGTATGTAAACTTGATTCAATGGTTACATAGGACAAAAAAGGTCTCTTGGTTGCAGATACAGTGATAATAAACAGACATCACTAATTAGATTTTTATTACACATTCCATGGATTCATTTGAAACTAGCGCACACATATGATGTCACAGACTCTGTCCAGTGGGCTATTGGGGCACTTCTAGGGGGTTATCTGGACATAGCATGCCAGAGTTTGTTCAGCAGGTGTCTCAGGGGTCATGGCATGTGCACATCAGCTGGTCCAGAAATGCCTTGGGTAGGTCCTTCAGCCCTGCCCCACTCAAAGCAGCCTCTCTCCAGGGCCACATCAGGTGGCCCAGGAATGCCATGGGCAGGGCCTTCAGCCCTGCCCCACTCAAAGTTGCCACTGGGCACGCATACATGCTACATCCATGGGCCCACTGGGTGACTTCTGCATGTCCCCATCTAAGTGGCGTGGTTGGCAAAGTCTCAGGCAGAGTTGCCAGTGGACAGGGCCACATCAGGTGGCCCAGGAATACCTTGGGCAGGTTCTTCAGCCCTGTCCCCCTCAAAGCTGCCACTGGGCAGGGCCATATCAGGTGGCCCAGGAATGCCTTGGGCAGGTCCTTCAGCCCTGTCCCACTCAAAGTTGCCACTGGGTAGGGCCAGGTCCTTCAGCCCTGCCCCACACAAAGTTGCCACTGGGCAGGGCCACATCAGGTGGCCCAGGAATGCCTTGGGCATGTCATTCAGCCCTGTCCCACTCAAAGGTGCCACTGGACAGGGCCATGTCCTTCAACCCTGCCCCATTCAAAGTTTCCACTGGGCAGGGCCACATCAGGTGGCCCAGGAATACCTTGGGCAGGTTCTTCAGCCCTGTTCCACTCAAAGTTGCCAGTGGACAGGGCCACATCAGGTGACCCAGAAATTCATTGGGCAGGTCCTTCAGCCCTGTCTCATTCAACGTTTCCATTGGGCAGGGCTAGGTCCTTTAACCATGTCCCACTCAAAGGTGACACTGGGCATGGCCACATCAGGTGGCCCGGGAAGACCTTGGGCAGGTTCTTCAGCCCTGTCCCACTCAAAGTTGCAACTGGGCAGGGCCATATCAGGTGGCCCAGGAATGCCTTGGGCAGGTCCTTCAGCCCTGTCCCACTCAAAGCTGCCACTGGGCAGGGCCAGGTCCTTCAGCCCTGCCCCACTCACAGTTGCCACTGGGCAGGGCCACATCAGGTGGCCCAGGAATGCCTTGGACAGGGCCTTCAGTCCACTCAAAGTCTCCACTGGGCACGCATACATGCTAAACGTATGGGCCCATTGGGCGGCTTGTGCTTGCCACAATCTAAGTGGCGTATTCGGCAAAGTCTCAGGCAAAGTGGTCACTGGGCATGGCCAAAACACATGACAAGTGGTTCCACATGCTTGCTTGGCAGAGCTAGGGGCAATGCCCAGACTAACGTAGCCAGTGGGCATGTCTGAACTATTTGGGTACTCCAGATACTAACTGACTTTCATTAAAAAGAACTTATAAAATTCTGTGAAAAAAACCTTGCTAAAGGGACATTATTTTAAGGGTCCCAAAATGTCATGTGTTATGGTTTCTAAAGCAACCTTGGATCTACCCCTGCCAATGTGCAACAGCCACCGGCTGACGCACTTGCCCCCACACTTCTAGCAACGACAACTAGCTACCAGGAAAGAGTACCAGGAACTGGTTAGGTTCATTAGAAGTATTACGAGAGACAACACAAACCAAACATCAACAAAAAGCACTGTAAATGAGTAGGGCATGGTGGTGGCGCAGTGATGGTTAGGTTAGGAACCACAGGAGGGGAGGTTTCTGGCGTTTGTTGTTTTGCCCTGCAATCATAAGGCCCTTTTAAGAAAGATTGTTCCCTCATATATAAAGATATCTTTATAGTAATAAGAAGAGACAGGGTAATGGAGATTCTCGTGATTGAGCAACTATTGAAAAGCAACAAACAAGCGGACGCCATTCACCGTGGCACGCTTCAATGCTGTCAGAACCACCCCAGCCAGCAGCTGTCCTCTGCCCCAGTTTTTTTTGCCTGGAAAGCGTTCGAATCATGAAACAATTTTGACGTCGAGAAAGTGAGCAGCGACGTGAAAGTTTCCATATGTGAACGTTTGCATTCGCGTGCTTGATTTTAAATTGCTATGAATAAAAAAAAAAATACACAGACAGTTCGGGCTTGCAGAATAGAATCTCGCTTTCAGAAAGTCGGCGGCTCGTAAATGCCGGCCACAAGCGGGCAAGGCCTTCTCACCACAAATCAGAAACATATTGGGGCTGTGTTTGTCTAGGGCACCTCCTGAAACCAGGATTGTGTTCCTATTTGCTGGAAAATCCGTTTTTACCTTGGCAGCCCCCCTCTCCCCCACACACTTGGTGCTTCAGTAGACATTTAATGCATCTTCGTGGCACAGGCAAGGAACACTCAGATTTATTTTAAACACTAATTCAATTCTGTTTGTTAATACACAATTTACCAGTCTATAGAACACCCGACACAGTTATGAAAGGAAAACGAGTGATCTTGTGACTTTTTAATTGTGTCATTTTTTTCCAACCAAAAATGAACTGAGGACCATTTCATCAGCCATTAGCTTTCTGCATGGCACCCAGCCAACAGGCATCAGACAAGCAGCTGAAGTTGCAAGGCTAATTTAAGGTGAATTTAGATGGATCCGAGATTTATAAGCACTGCAAAGCCCTGGCTGGGTCAAAGTTCAAGTCGGTAATCCTACTGCTTGCTGTGCAGACAAAGTCAGCAAGCTACATTTCCCTCTGATTTAAAATAGTCACAATGAGTATGTATTTGAAAAGCCAGAAGGACTCCATTTCAGCCCTGCACTTCAAAGACCTCCTAATAACTCAAAGGATTATACTCCTTTAATCAGTTAAGAAGCTTGGGTTTGTTTAAGTGAGTGGTCCACCTCCTCAACAGTACTTCTCACTTTTAAAGTGTTTTGGGGAAAGTGTCTTCTGTACCTTTGGCGTGGTTTGCAAATGTTGTTTTCTGTATCCGAGTCTGTTTTGCGATTGTTGTTTTCTGTGTCTGTGGGTGTTTGAAGAGTGTTTTTTTTCTCTGATTGTTTCAGGAGTTTTGTTTTCTGTACCTCAGTGTGCTTTGTAAGTGTTTTGGGTGTGTTGTTTTCTGTCTCTCCAGATGGTTTGTGAGTGTTGTTTTCTTTATCTGTGTGTTTTGGGTGTGTTGTTTTCTATATCTCATTTCGTTTTGCGAGTGTTGTTTTCTGTGTCTCCAGGTGATTTGCAAGTGTTGTTCTCAGTATCTCATTCTGTTTTGTGAGAGTTGTTTTCTGCATCTCAGTGTGTTTTAGGGGTGTTGTTTTCTGTATGTCATTCTGTTTTGGGAGTGTTGTTTTATGTGTCTCCGGGTGGTTTGTGAGTGTTGTTTTCT
This sequence comes from Ambystoma mexicanum, assembly GCF_040938575.1. Lineage (NCBI taxonomy): Eukaryota > Metazoa > Chordata > Amphibia > Caudata > Ambystomatidae > Ambystoma > Ambystoma mexicanum. The sequence continues at coordinate 36,172,931 of NC_090936.1, forward strand.
CTATTTCATTCTCTTTTGGGAGTGTTGTTTTCTGCATCTCAGTGTGTTTTAGGGGTGTTGTTTTCAGTATGTCTTTCTGTTTTGGGAGTGTTGTTTTCGGTGTCTCTAGGTGGTTTGCGAGTGTTGTTTTCTGTGTCTCCGGGTGGTTTGCGATTGTTGTTTTCTGTATTTCATTCTCTTCTGGGAGTGTTGTTTTCTGCATCTCAGTGTGTTTTAGGGGTGTTGTTTTCTGTAAGTCATTCTGTTTTGGGAGTGCTGTTTTCCGCATCTCAGTCGTGTTGCGGGTGTACACCCACATCAAAAGGCAGCACAGTGCACCCATATCAGGAGACAGCACAGTGCACCAACCACACAGACTGCCATGTGTTTCTCCTTTGTACATAAGCAGTACACCATATGACGTGTATTGAAGGTTCTATGTTATAATATCCTGGGACTAGCAACCCAGAAAATAAAAGCGGTACAAATAACTCAGTTTGCATTGGAAGAAATGTAAACAGTTAAAATTGGGGCACATTAATAAAAATATCGAAATGCATTATTTCATTTCATTTAAAAAAAAAACAGAATTATGTGCAAATACATGCATTTTTTCTAAATAAAAGGCGTTTTTGCATTCATCACCCATTCAGCAGTGTCAGGGGAATCACACATTATCACCCCCAAATAAGCCCAGAGCCCCATTATCTGCAGTTACCTATTTCCAGTATATTTTCAAAATGGGTGAAAAAAACCTATGCTATTAACCATACTGAACCCAGCCAGGGTGTTTTTTAAATACTTTTTAAAAAATGGTTTTTATTTTTTTCATTTGCATTTTTGAAGCACTCACACAGCCCAGGGGCATCGAGGCGCTGTTACAGAAAAATGTCTTGTGTATTCATAATGCGCTTAATAGCCAAAAGGTTTCTAAGCCCGGACCCAGGGATCGAACCCGTGTTGCTTTGCGTTGTCTTGTTTACAAGGCGAGTACGTTGCCCCTGAGCTATCCTCTGGGGACAAACTCTATTGAAGCTAGGGTGTGTTTCCATCCTTGAACCCTACCTTCATTATTTGACGTAAAGTTATTACCTGTTCATTTTCACTATTAGTTAATTTTCACTATGTACCACTCTGAACACAATCTGTTTCTTTTTCAAAAGCGAGCAACTTATCCTGTGCTCTGAAACAGAGTGCCTTGAAGCCACCACTGCATATGTTCAAGTTCCCGCTGAAGGCCCATGTTTCAGCCGGGATACCAATAGGTGGCCTTTTCTCTAATTAGGAGTGCCGAAACGTGTCAACCAGCGGCTCCACCAGCCATGAAAGGTGCCTTTGCCAAGGTTTGCTACACATCAACAAAAAGGCTCCCTCAAGATTCAAGAAAGGAAGGGAATTAGCCCATTATAACAGGAAAAAAAGAACCCCACTTTGGGAAATCAACTAGATTTCTATTGAATATATCTGGCTCCTGCTCGCCAGCACTATTGAAGTTTGTGGGCCCAATTCACGAAAATAAAATTACTTCTGCAGTCTACAATTGCGCCGAAGACCCCTTCCCGCATGAGCTTGGAGTGTCTATTGTGTGCTGGATAGATGGGGGGAAAGAAAATTATGTGCCGGCTTACGCGGCCATTTAGGTCTGCAGTTGGAAATTTATTTTGTGGCAACTGGAAGAGCAAGCGGAGAAGTGATTACCTGAAATTCCATCTCTGTTCCCATTGATGCCGGCTGAATATGTTTTTTTCAAGAAAAGAGCACAAGCTCCCTTTAGCAGCCTTCCCTGACCAGGAGCAGAATGGAAAACAATTATGCGAATGTGGCAGGAATACAGGGAGGAAGGGATTCAACCACCCCAACAAAAAAAAAAGTCATTTTGGAAATCAGAATGCAATTGTGCAGTCCATTAAGGGCGGGCCAGGGGACGCCCCACGCTTGGGGAATGTGCACGCAATATTAGTACAGAAGCATAGCGTGAATTAAATGAGTATTTTTTTCTTTTTAAAATTTTTGTGTGTGTGTGTGTGTGTGTGTGTGTGTGTGTGTGTGTGTGCGCAGCATGAATATGGTAGATTTTGGTGATCTAAAAAGATACCTAAAACATTTTAATAAAAGGAATTGTCCTGATAGATAGGACGTTCAAAGGTGATGACTCGTTTTTTATAAAGAATCAAGCACATCACTAACCTGTTGTCCATACACTATTTGTTGGGCCTTCTGAGCACGCATACTGGTGAGTTTAATTAGTAGCATCCAGAATGGTATTCCCTAAGGATATAGAAAAAAGGCTTTTAAGTGTCCTCTCTTATTAATCATTGTTGATCTAATGTTTTTATGGACCAATCCTTTATTATGGTAAATGCTGTTATATGACTTAGATTTTTCTTATTCTTTAGTCTTGTCTAAAGTAGATCAGCTCACGTATTCTTACGGTGTATCTTCTTTCCGATTGCCCGGAGATGTTGTGAACCAAATGGAATTATCACAACTATGCGCTCATGTTTTCAAAAATAGCGCTGTCTGCCAAAAAAAGGAAGGAGAGGAAAATCAGGCATATTTTACTTTCGCCTTTTATAATAATTCCTTCCAAGTAAACGACTTCAAAACGATACCCGATTGAAAGGGGTTAAATTATATAATGAATGTGGCCCCAACCGCGTTTAGTTCTGTTTTTTGCAAAAAGCTTTCTCTTAATTGTTTGACTATTGTTTTGATGACGGAGCAGCCCCACTCTATGATCTGTGAACGTTGCTTTTTTTAAAAATAACAACCATCTATGCTTTAGAAGTTGCACATCTGCCAGAGTTTTATGCTAGATCACCAAAGCCTGAAGTCCGGCACTATCCGCTCTCTATTTTGTTACTTACTTGTTGAGTATCTTGTTCTGGCTTCTTTCATCGGACATTCCGTAGTGTATAGTACCCCCAGAGGAGCCGCATGAAACCCCTTCGCGTCATAGAAGAAATGGGGTAAGAAGACAGACAGTGGCCTCTCATGTTAAAAAGGGGGGAGATGTCAGGTAGTCCACATTGTTGTGTGGGCGGGCTGACGTTGCGGCCACAGGGGAAGACGTCCAGGACGTGACGTCAAGGGAAGGGGAGGGACGGGGAAAGCGTTAAGGCAGTTGCCGCCTGTATACTAATAAAGAAGGTTGTGTTATGACCCCGGCTCCCGCGTATCATTACCCGAGCGGCCTACATGCCTGCGCATTCTCCACGTGGGAACATAATGGCGACGAGCGGTCATCCGACCCACCAGTGCAGTGCGGAGGTCTGCAGCTGAGCAGTCTAGCGCATCAGCGTGCCTCGGACACAGTAACAGCTGGTAAGCCGCGCACCGCCTCAGGCATAAGAGGCCCCGCGGAGCGGCTCGTAACAGCGAGAAGCCGTTGGGAGGGGCCCAGAGAAGAGCGCCCATTCCCCATGCGCAGGACAAGCACACGCTGCACAGGCGCCGCGGAGCGGCACACAACAGTGAGCAGCTGTTGGGAGGGGCCCCAGAGGAGCGCCCGTTCCCCGTGCATGAGACAAGCACGCACTGCGTGGTGCGATTCAGCCACACAGGGAGGCCTGACCAGCTGCACAAGCTATAGGCCGCTTAGGCCTTTCACGGAACAAGCACCACCCACGCTCAACACTTGGCAGCCTGCCACTCATAAGGCACGTGCAACCCAGAGCAGGCACGGGTGGTACTGAGGGACGAAGCCCCTGTCCCTGCCTAATTGAAGCAAAGAAGAATAAGTACAAGGACCACAAAAGGCAGCAAACACACACAAACCTGACACAAGTCCCAGGACATCCAACAGAATGTCGGACTCAGCAAGCACAACGGCCTCATCCTCAGGAGGGGCGACCACAGCATCATCAGGAGGAGCCAACGTCAACCAAGGCAACAACCAACCCTCAACAAAATGAAGGGGGAGCATCGCAAGTCATGCATATGCCCAACCCCTTTGAAGTACATGATGCATCCAATTTAGGACCACCTTGGACCATATGGCTCCGGGATTTCAAGTTCTACGCTGGTGCCATTGGTCCAACAGATGAGACGAGACTAAAGATTACGTTATTCATGGCAGTCGGACTGGCAGTGAGAGACATTGCGGGTGAGTTACTCAATGTAGACACCGTTACTTATGGAGAGCTACACGCCAAACTTTCAAACTACTTTGCACCACACACGAATGTTGACTATGAACGCCACATTTTTCACACGACCAGACAAGAAAAGGGAGAATCCATAGACAACTTCGTGATGCGCCTTCGCATTAAATTGAAACACTGTGAATTCCACAAATACTCCAACGAAGAAGCGCTCAGATCGCAAGTGATCGCAGGATGCTTGTCGCAACCATTCCGCAAACAACTCTTACAAAAACAGAGGTCCCTTGAAGAAATCCTTGCTCTGGCACGCATGGAAGCCTCAGTTGACTCACAACTGGACAGGAAAGGAAAGGTATCTCTACAACAACACGGGGAAAACGCAAAAAAAGTCAACAAACTGTTCTCAATTCCCACTTAAGGAGGAAAACGCTCCGAGGCCACATGCTAAAAATGCGGGTACGAATACCCACATGCTGTTACGCTCACCTGATTCCCAAGGGGGCGTCGATCTGGACTGGCCCGCTGTTGCTTCCACCAGAGTAACATGTAGAGCCGAGATGACAGACTGGACAGACCCACTTAGCTTCGTTTGTTGGGCTCGTACAAATATCTTTCTGCAATGGAGAAAGGGAATTAACCTCCCGTAATCTGAACGTTAACCCGCCTTCCCACTCCCCTTGTCTGCCCACAGAACACTCCTGAAGTCCCCTCTTAATCTCACCTGAAGATTTGGAAAGATGAGCTCTCCATCCTGAGTCGAGCGCAGGGGCGCGTAGATGACCAGTTACTTCACTGGCGTGGAGGAATTGGTGAGTTCCAGTATTGACTCTAAAGTCCAATTGTTCGTAAGAGTTCAAAAGTCTGATCTTCACTCTGCCAGATTCCTTGCAGGTTGCAGATTTAAACCACTAGAAGAGTTACAAGTGGCAATAGGTAAGATCCTGGTAAGTCTATTGTGGTTCTCCCCTTTGGGACCGGGGTACAGCGATGATGCAGAATTAACTGCGCCGACCCGAAATGAGGTGAGTACCCCCCTGTGGTAAATCAGGTAAGTCTTTGGGGTTAAGTTGTATTGTCCTTTTTTCCCCTTAGGGGCCGGGGTGCGGCGGTGATGCAGAATTGACTGCGCCGACCCGAGATGAGGTGAGTACCCGCCTGTGGTAATCAGATAAGTCTTTGGGGGGTAGGTTGTATTGTCCTTGTTTTCCCCTTAGGGACCGGGGTGCGGCGGTGATGCAGAATTGACTGCGCCGACCCGAGATGAGGTGAGTACCCCCCTGTGGTAATCAGGTAAGTCTTCGGGGTGGTTTGTATTGCCCTTACTCACCTATTTGTTCTTGTCTCCCCCAGGTGTTGAAGAATGGCCTGGAGATGCTGGGTTCGCGATGGAATAAAGGAATGCAGCCCCGAATGGTGAGTTCAGCGCGGCGCTGCGAGGTGCGTGGCAACGCACCTGTGAAGGCTTCTCTCTTCCAGATCGACGATGTGCTGGATCAAGGATTCAGGTAAGGGTTTTGTTTTGACCTCTTCTCCTTCTCCTTTTCTTGTTCCTGGGGGCTGAAGCGGGCGTGGCTGAAGACTGGAGCTGCTGAAGACACAGTGAGCGTTACGCTGCAGCAAGCAGAATAACGCGAAGCACGTGTGGCTGTCCGGGTGTGGCTTAAATAGCCTTGGAAGAAGTCCCAGGTAAGTATTCTTCCACAGCCCCACCCGAGAGGAAAGGAGTCCCTGAGGTAAAATAGTCCCTCTAAGCCTCATTTGGCTTGTGGCTTCATGCAGCATGGTCTGCATCAGGTAGGTATGCAGCATGGTCTGCATCAGGTAAGTTTTCTGTAATGACCTGGCGCCCATGGCGCCAGGACTGACTTTATTCTTATGAGCCTGGCGCCATAGGCGCCAGGACTGTAGCCAAATAGCCCCTAACTGGGGTTTTTGGGCATGCTTCAAGTGGCATGATGCCTGCTTCCGAGGTTGCTGGGCCTGGACTAGCTTTCCGGGGGCAGGCATCGTGACACATGCCGGGGAATGCCCAGCCATAGGACAGCAATGCGCTGCATGTGGAGGCATGGATCATTACAGGGCCATGTGCAAGAACGCGCCGATACATACTTCAAGCAAATCCCGAACACAAGACAGGCGCAGATACATACGCCAGAGCTCACCCAGGCCCAGATGGGAGAGCGACCGAAACCCAGGAGGAGAGAAGACAGCGAGCGGAAAAGCTGTTACACCCACGATGACAGACGGTCGTCCGAAGATACGAGACGTTCACACAGAAGGCGTTTCGTAACGTACATCGAGGCACAGTCCCCCACGAGTAGCGACATCCCATCATCAGAGGAGGATCAGAGGAAGAAGGGCTACGTGTGGGCCATAAATGACAATATTGCAGCCACCCAACACAGCCCCGTATTGACACTTCAAGTGAACAACACCCCGCTCAAATTCCTGATAGACACGGGAGCAACAATCAATATTATCAGTGAACAAGCATATGAATTACTGACACCGCCTCCAAAGATCAAGAAAGCGGCGGTCGACATCTACCCCTATGGCTCCACGACACCTCTGCCATGCAAAGGCACGATCACGGCCTGGTGCACTCATAAGGAACACACAGCAAAGATCCCGCTGCACATTCTAAAAACCAAAGCTAACAGCAGGTGCATTTTAAGTTTCAGAACAGCGGTGGAGATGGGTCTGGTACACATCCTATACCAGCTGATGGCTCATAAATAGTTCGCCAAACCAGACGCGATTGAACAATCATTCCCGAAACTTTTTGCTGGACTGGGGAAACTAAAAAACAGGAAGGTACACCTTCACATAGACCCACTCGTCAAGCCTGTGGCCCAACATTACCGGGGGATTCCATTCAACATCCAAAGGCAGGTAGAAGAAGAACTCGATAAACTAATCAAAATGAACGTAATTGAACCCGTGTCGGGACTCACACCCTGGGTATCGCCCATTGTCCCTGTCCCCAAGAAGTCACCGGATGGGTCCATACGCCTGTGTGTCGACATGCACAGAGCCAACACTGCCATTGAGAGAGAGAGGCACCAAGCACCCAGGATCACGGACATCATCCACCTCCTTCATGGAGCAAGAATCTTCTCGAAACTAGACTTGACAAAAGGGTACCACCAGATCGAAATTGCGCCTGAATCCCGGTATATCACCACGTTTGTAACCCACCTTGGCCTCTTTCAATACAAAAGACTTAGCTTCGGCATCTCCTCCGCCGCCGAAATCTTTCAAGAGGAGATTCACAAAGTGATTAGGCACGTCCCAAACTGCCTGAACTACTCAGATGATGTCCTGGTGTACGGCAAGATGCAAGAGGAGCACGACGTGGCACTACACAGTGTGTGTCAGGCACTGGAGGAAGCAGGACTAACGCTACACAAAGCGATATGTGAATTCTCGAAGGGCTCACTGAGATTCTTTGGTCACATCTTTTCGGACAAAGGAATGAGACCAGACCCGGAAAAAGTCAAGGCTCTCAACTCAGCTACCCCCCGCCCACGAACACAACGGACCTGAGATCATTTCTGGGTTTGGCCAGCTATTGCTCCAGATACCTGAAAGACTATGCGACCGTGAGCAACCCACTACGCCTGCTCACGTGCAAAGACACACCATTCATATGCTCAAAGGAGTGCCAAGAGGCGTTTGAAGCGGTCCGAGATGCCATATCCCAAGCAGAAGACATGGCATACTTCGACGCCAACCGCAACACTGAAATAATTGTGGACGCCAGCCCAGTGGGACTCGGCTCCATTCTCACCCAAAAGGACCCCAAAGAATCATGCAACACCCACATAGTGGCATATGCCAGCAGAAGCCTGACGTCCACGGAACAGGCATACTCGCAAGCGGAAAAAGAAAGCCTGGCGGTGGTATGGGCTTGCGAGTACTTCCATCTATTTCTGTTTGGCAAGGAATTCACAATAGTGACCGACCACCAGGCACTACTCACTATCTATGGCAATCCCAAAGCCAGGATGCCGCCGAGAATAGCCAGATGGGGTCTACAACTGCAGGACTACAAGTTCACAATAAAGCACCGGCCCGGGAAAGAAGAAAACCCAGCAGACTACCTTTCCCGTCATCCGACGGCCTCTACCGCGTCTCAACCATCAATCCCAAACGCATACATAAATTGCATCATACATCACCTACAACCGATACCAGTAGGATGGGAGGAGCTGTCAGTACAGTCGGAGTCAGACCCAGCACTCCGAATCGCAAGACACTGCCTACAGGCAAACAAGCAGACCCTCATGAGACAACAAGCAAGGGCAGAATCAGAAACAACACGGGAAGATGTCAAATGGCTCGATCAAGTCCGAGAGGAACTAACGGTTGTGGAAAACAACGTACTGCTAAAAGGATGCAAAGCCGTCATCCCAAGAGCCCTCCGGGAAAAGATAATACACCTAGCCCAGATAGGACACCGAGGAGTGGTGGCCACGAAGCGCCTCCTCCGCCAAAGGGTGTGGTTGCCTCAGCTGGACCACCACGTAGAAACCATCGTGGTAGGCTGCCACATCTGTGCACAGGTAGCCCCACCACCACACCCAAATCCGCTACAAACGTCACCGATTCCGAACAAAGTGTGGGAGGAGCTCGCTGTAGACCTATTTGGACCCTTGAGTGATGGAACACACGTGGTCGTACTCATAGATGAACACTTGCGATACCCGGACGCACAGATCGTGGAAAGCATGGCAACATCTAGCGTCATCCCAGCCCTCGACCGTATGCTATCAGCGTATGGTATTCCCAAGGTCATAAAGTCTGACAATGGCCCCACCTTCATAAACCATGCCTTCCAAAGGTTTGCAAACTACATGGGGTTCCAACATCGCTGGATAACCCCTCGCTGGCCACAGGCAAACGGCATGGTCGAAAGATTCATGGCCAATGTCAAGAGGACCCTACAAATTGCATACATTCAAAACAAACCATTCGAACAGGCTCTCAACCAGCTGCTCAGGGAATACCGCCACACACCCCATAGCACAACGGGATCCTGTCCTGCGGACCTGCTGTTGAGGAGGCCAGTCACCACGAGATTGCCAGAGGATCAGAGACCAAAAGAACCAACAATTCTGGAACAAGAGACAAGAGTGAACGATGAAACGAGCAAGGCAAAAATGAAAGAAGCTACAGACAGGAAGAGACGTGCTTGTGAGAATCTCATGCAACCAGGTGACGAAGTCTGGCTCAGACAACTGAAAGCCAGAAAGGAAGAAGCCACATTCGCACCCACTCCCCTTATCGTGACACATAAGAAAGGGAGCATGGTCACGGCACAGAGGAGTGACTGCTCGTCAGTAACCAGAAATAGCTCACAGTTCAAACGCATGATACCGCACCAAGGAGAACGGTGGGAAGTGGACAGAGACATTGAAGAGGACGAAATGCATGACAAACCCTACCATGGAGATGGGGAGGAGTCGGAAAGTGAAGCGAACATCCTGATGCCTGTGATGGAGAGGATGACCCCGGGCAAGTCAAAGCGCCCCCAGAGGAGCCGCATGAAACCCCTTTGCGTCATAGAAGAAATGGGGTAAGAAGACAGACAGTGGCCTCTCATGTTAAAAAGGGGGGAGATGTCAGGTAGTCCACATCGTTGTGTGGGCGGGCTGACGTTGCGGCCACAGGGGAAGACGTCCAGGACGTGACGTCAAGGGAAGGGGAGGGACGGGAAAGCGTTAAGGCAGTTGCCGCCTGTATTCTAATAAAGAAGGTTGTGTTATGACCCCGGCTCCCGCGTATCATTAACCGAGCGGCCTACATGTCCGCGCGTTCTCCACGTGAGAACATAACACATACTTCATTATGTTGGAGACATGACTTAGCATTTAGTGCCAGTTCAACCTTATCTCATAGGTTTTTACCGTATATCTTGTTTTATCAAGCACTACAGCAGAGTGCCGTAAATGTTCTACAAACTGCTCACGTGAATTGAGAAAGGCTTCATATTTGTTGTCAAATGAGCCCATGCTGTCTATCCAGGGCATATATCTTCCTCAATTGAGGGTTTTCTGATGGAAAGCCTCAATATGTGTTGTAATTATGTAAGGTAAGGATGTTATTTTATCACACTTTCTCTATCTGTGAGGTGTCTCTGTTGATATATCTCTATTGATGTCAAGGAGATATGTAAGAAATTCAACATATTTTACAACGCAATGGCTGAGCTAGATCAGTACAGGGCTAAATTTAAACTTGCGTAGGGCTCTATGTTTTATTTCAAATGCAGTTGCTGCCCTGTCCTCATTATTCGGAGAGGAGTTTAATAGATAGAATTAGGTTCCTTTATTTATTTATTTATTTATTTATTTATTTCAATGTATAAAGCGCACAACGGCCCTCAGGCAACGTGGCGCTGTTACAGGAATATTTGCTTAGGTGCTGGTTACATAGGAGAAAGTCTTGGTGTTAAGTTGCAGTGTAGTTGTTACATACATGCAGTTACGTGTTGGGTACATTGTTGGTTGGCATACATGTTATACAGTAAGGCGGTAGTTATACGGTATATAGTAAGGTAAGGAGATAAACAGTAAGGTAAGGTTATAAGGCATAGCAGCTGAGAAAGTGTGGTCTACTTAAAAAGAATGGTCTTCAAGGCCTTTCTGAAGGCCATGAGAGAAGATTCTTTCCTAAGTCTAAGCGGGAGTGCATTCCATGATTTAGGTGCAAGCACTTCAAAACTAGAGCCTCCTGCTTTGGCTCTGTTAAAGGCGGGGATTATGAGTTGGTGTGAGTATAGGTCACGTTTGGGTTTGGTGGAAAGTGCTTGGTGTATTTTGTTAGGTTAGATAAGGGGGTGCAACTTGTGATAGGCATTTTTGGGTGATTGTGAGAGCCTTGAAAAGAATGCGCTCTTTGAGAGGGAGCCAGTGGGCGTCTTGTTTAGCCTGAGAGATATGCTCTCTCTTAGGGATACTGAGCGCGGCTCTGAGGGCATTGTTTTGGGATATTTGTAGTTTATTAATGTTTTTGGAGGAGGTACCCAGGAAGACGCCTAGAGTTTTTACCGCGGTTGAAGCAGGGATTATAGCAGTTTCAATTTGGAAGTTACAGTATTTGGTGTCTCGTTTTTTTAAGGTCTCCTTGGCGCCAACTAGTAAGATTTCAGTTTTGTCCCCATTGAGACAGAGGCGTTAGCTGCCATCCAAGCCTGGATGATAGCGTAGATATGCTGTAGGGTTTTCAAGTCTTGCTCATAGTCACCGGTAAGAGGGAGAAGAATTTGTGTATCGTCGGCATAATTGGTGAAATTTATGCCAAATTCTTCTAAGTCCTTGAATAGTGGTAGAGTGAAGAGGTTGTAGAGGTGCACAAGCCTTGTGGTACTCCACACCCAATAGGGGATGGGTTGGCTGAGGCCTGGTCTGAGAAAACCCTCATGGTCCGGCCTTCCAGAAAGGTTGTAATCCAGAGGGTGGCTTCTTGGGAGAAGTGGGCAGATTGTCTGTGGTGTCTAGCTAGGATATCGTGGTCGACCAGGTCAAATGCTGCAGAGAGGTCGAGGAGCAGGAGGAGTGTGGCCTTGCCTTTGTCCATGTTTTCTAAAAGTTGATTTTGTAGGTCTAGCAGAGCTGACTCTGTGCTGTGCCGTGGGCGAAAGCCAGATTGCCTTTTTCCTAAGATGTTATGCATTTCAAGGTAGGACTGAATTTGTAGGTATGCCGCTTTGTCCAGGATCTTCAACAAGAAAGGCACCGTGGTGATTGGCCTGTAGTTGTTTGGGGAGTCTGGGTCTAGTGTAGGTTTTTTCAGGGGAGGCCGGACTCAGGCTTCCTTAAGGGAGGCGGGTACAATGCCAGAGGTGAAGGAGGCGTTAATGAAGGCTGTGATGAACGGGGCTAATGTTGCTGCACATCCTTTGACTACACTTGCTGGGCAGATGTCACCCTTGCAGTGATGGTTTTATGCGTTTCATGATTAGAAGGACCTCAGGTATGGTTACTTCCCTAAAAGTAAAAGGTGTTGGTTGTTGTAGGTTTTGAGGTATGGGTAGGACTGGTTCTGGATCGTTATGTATTGTGAGCATGGCAATGGGTATGTTGTTGAGGTTGGCTTTGATTTTATCTTGCAGTAGGTCAATTTTGTTGAGCAGTGCATGTTGGATGTCGTTGCACCATTTCTCATCTTTTACAGTTTGTTGTGTAGATGAAGGAGGGATGCTCATTTCTTTGTAGATGGTTCATGTTTTCAGTGGGGACACTTAAGGAATTGCCCTAACTGCATTCCTAAATAAATACACTCCATTCTACTGAAATGTTGAGGCCATGTCTTAGTGTCTAGGTCGTAAATCCACCTCTGTTCACACTTAGTGAGGCTTAAATCTGTTTCCTCCTTTAGGTGACTGTTTAATGACTTGAATGACACACCAGAGCATGTGTATGCATTTGTGTTGTTTAGCTGAAAAATGAGCTACCAATGGTTTGGATTCTATTTTGTTTCTAATGCACGATTTGTGCTCACAAATTCTTTGGCGTATTTGCCGCTTGGTTTTACCTATATATACCAAATCACACGGACATTTGATGGCATATACAGCCCATTGAGTAAGGCAGTTTGTAAAAGATGTAAGTTGGTTAACTTTATTTCTCAATTTGATACTCTTCATATTTTGAGTTTGCGCACATACTGAGCATTTGCCGCAATGATGATGTCCTTCAACAGGAGGTAGGCCCCAAAGTGGTGTTTGTATTAGTTTATCCAGGGAGATATTAGGATAAGAATGTACTAGAGTATTTTTAAGAATTTTTTGCCTCTTAAAGGTAAAACGTGGAGTCGATGGATTAAAGTCTTCCGTTTTAATCATGTGCCAGTTCTTCAAAATAGTTTTTCTCAAGTGGCTGCTAATCGGACTATATGTGCTAACACATGTGATCTTATCTAGAGTATGTCACTGAGTTGGTTCTAAACAGCTAGCTCTATTCATGTGTTGCGATCTCTTATATGCTCGTTGTACGGTAGCCACAGGATAGCCTCTAGATTTGAGGATCCTGCCATGTTCTTTATATGTATTTAGTTGTGTACAGTTTCTGCGACTTTGCAGCAACTGTCCCTAGGGAAGGCCTTCCTTCAGGTTGCGTGGATGGAAACTTCGATAGTCGAGCAGCATATTTTTATCTGTGGGCTTCCTGTACAATACTGTTTCCAAAAAACCTTGATCTGTTTTTTGTATTTCGAGGTTGAGAAAACATATTTTACTAGGATCCGAGTCCATAGTGAATTTGATAAAGGAATTTTGTGTGTCAAGCCATTCGTGAAAGGAGGTGAATTGTACTGAGGTGCAACTCCATTTCATACAAATATCATCGATATAGCAAAGCCATATTTTAATGTATTGAGCATAAGGCTTGTTAGGATCATAGATGGATTTTTGTTCCAGGTTATCCATATACAAGTTGGCTAGATTTGGCGCAAATGTCGCCCCCATGCTTGTGCCTTGCTATTGATTGTAAAATGTGCTGTTGTAGAGAAAAAATTCTCTATGGCCAGCCTAATGCATTCCAAAATGAATGCTGTTGGCACTTTTGTTAGTGTGTGGGTTTGATTGTCCAGATATTGAGCCATCACCTTTAAACAATTCTGTTGTGGAATACTTGTGTAGAGACTCACCACATCCAGGGTCACAAGAATATCATTGGGGCCCAGATTGATGGTTTGAAGAATTTCTAACACGCTGGTAGTGTCTTTTACATAAGATTTCATCTTTAAGACAAAAGGCCTTAAGAACCAGTCCGAATAGATTGACAAAGGTTCAAGAATCGAATTAATTACTGCCACTATGGGTCTCCCCGGTGGTACTAGTGGGTTCTTATGTATTTTGGGGACGAAATAAAAAGCTGGTGTGGTTGGATATTGATTGATAAGAAATGCTTTTTCATCTAAATCAACCCACCCTTCTTCCAAAGCATGTTTCATTAGGCTGTCAATTTCCTCCTGGAGCCTGGAAGTGGGATCTCTTTCCAATCTTTGATATGCTGTATGATCGTTTAGATGGTGCATGACCTCTGTTTCATAAGCTCCCTTGTCCCAGAAGAATCCCTCCTCCTTTATCTGTGGGCTTAATTATGAAGGTGTCATTAGATTGCAGTGATGTCAATGGCTCTCTTTCTCTTTTACTGAGATTGTCTTTACTGTTATTTTTCATTTTAAATTTTTTTACATTGAAACACTCCATTTTTCCATGGACTTCATGCCCCTCTATGCTTTAGGTAAAGGTCGGTTGGCCGAGAGGCGCCCAGCCCCTTCAGTCCACCAAGTAGTCCTCCTTCACGTACTGCAACGGGTCAGAGAGTCTACTTACTGCCGACAATGTTTTGGGACGCCCCCTCTCGCCGCTGTGCTACCATTGCATGGTTTCACTCCTACTCTACTTTGGCCCATCCCCCTTGCCCAGCTCCCCCTCTTTCCAAGGCCTCTGTGATCCCCTTTCATCTACTCTTCCGTGGTGCATGCGGCGTGTCCATGTTGCCCGCCATTGTGGCAGAACTCACTTTCACTCCCTGTGCATTTGTATCAGTGCGTGAAGGAGTCCCCGTGACCTCAGCCTTTTTTCCCTCCATGGGACATGCCAATAACCCCTGGGTTTTTTGGTCACTCCCCCCTTTTGTCCCGCACTTATGCTTCCCCACTGTCCCGCATGCCATAAACTATGGTGTCCAGACGTCCCCGTTTTCCCGGGACAGTCCTGGGAAATCGCCCTCTGTCCCGGGTGTTTTTTGATTTTATAAACCATGTCCCGGGATTGGCTACGGTCCCAGTTTTTGCAGGAACCGATTCCAAAATCCCGACATCGGGGCCGGCGCTGCACGTGAATGGGAGTGTGAATGCTTTTCACACCCCTATTTCATCCTCCCTCCCCTCCCTGGCCGCTCTCCTCCAATGAGAGCAGTGTGCCTGTGAGCACACACACCCAACAGGCCAGAGACATAGACGTAGGACTACCGGTTTATCAGAGTCGTGACTCTGATAAAAATGTAGGACTACAATAAACTCTGCGTTTATTGTAGTCCTACTTCTATGTCTATGGCCTGTCCCGTTTTTTCTAATCGGGTCACCCTACATAAACCCACCCCTCTCCCCTTATCTCCCATAGGGCGGAGCAGAAAGTAGGGCGGGTGTATGGAGGCTGTGAAAACAAGACCTGACCCCAGTGCAGCAGCTAAGTTGTTTGACTGGCACAGAATCATCTATCAAACCGTCCCAAAATACAATAGTCTCGAATGTGCCTTCACAGAACTAGTACCAAATCAGTACACAGTGTTGTGGGCTGCCTCCGGTCTCCGGGGCGGCCAACAGATGCTGTCGGGATCACCCGACTGGATACACACACCGGTGGGCAACCGGCAAATCCTCAGTAGGGTGGCACCCTACGGCGCCCGGAACACCGAGCGCAGTGTCAGTAGTGCGGGTGTGTCACCCCCGTTCACAAACAGCCGCAGCTCCGAGGGCACTCGGGCTGCGCTGCGCTGCACACACATGGCCCCGACCAGGGGCAAGCCTCAGACACAAGGAACACAGACACGAGTTGCCACTTCCTGGGGCTCTGCTGCTTTGCCCTCGCAGCGCCAGCAGGTCCCCTTTTATTAAATGGGCACGTGGGCGTCATGATGCAGTCACGGGGCTCACGTTGCCAAACAACTAGACCCCCACACAACATACAGGGCAACCACCACTCGAGGTCGAAGGTTCGATTCTTATCAGACAACCATAAGCAGTGGGGTAATCCTCGCTTTTGCGCCTTCACGAAATCTCAATTTCATGTTGCTAACATTTTATTGTTCATTTATAATGCGCTCAATATCAGGGAGTGGTGAGATCAGGATTCGAACCCGTGTTGCACTGCATTCTCTTGCTTCCAAGACAAACCCATTACCCCTGAGCTATGCTGCCTGCTCCTATTGAAGAGCTATATTGCTTTTTTATGGCAGGTGCTGGGGTTCGTATTATGCAAGTTTCAGGTTGAGACAAAGCCATTGCTTTACTCTAAAATGCACTTTATACATTCCCTGTGGACCAATCTGTGGGCATGAGGATATCCTCCAGACGGGACCCGAGCAAATTCCCGGGTGTGATCGCCATAATTCCTAAGGCATCGCACTATACCTGGAAAGGCATATCTCCTTTCCTGGATAAGAAAATGCACATTGTTGAGGGTGAATGATCTGCCTTGAAGACCAAAGTCCTAATATGATGGCGTTGTGACCAGTTTAGCAGAAAGTGCTTGTAATGAAAGCCACTCTAATCGTGCCAGCCCAGAAACATGAACCGAACCAGATTAACGTCCCATCAGATGAAAGCAATGTATGGGAGCTGTGAGAAACCAGAAGGAGTCTCACCCGCTAGTCCCCCGGGGTCGCTCCCTCAGGTGGCCAGGGCACGGCCATCGCATTTGGATCCAGGTCCTGGCAGTGGACCAGTACGGGAGGATCGCCTGCGTGAGGAGTCTTCGGGGAGTGGGACATCTGATGGTGAGACGCTGTACCCCCCCATGTAACACCTTTACACCCATCTGACCCGGTAGGATATTTGGGAACGTTACCCCACCAGGCACGCTTTCCCTTCACGAACACTTTCACATGGACAGCCCAATCTGGGAAAAAAACAGACTCACGCCCGAGCATTGTACCTGACATGTTCCACTAATATGGTTTAGCAAGGTCAAGCAATTACTGGTAACCATTTACACCTGACTTCCATTAAGCTTCCTGTAAGGAAGGCATGGGAGCAAGCTACGACCATCAAATAATAATAATGCAGTCTAAGTGGAGTCTCGTCAAAATAAAAGGAACTACACTAAAAAAACATATTGCCAATCCTTACCGCTAATTAACTAATAGTGTGGGGAAATGTTCATGAAAAAGAAAGAAGTGTTCACAAAATGATAAGTCAGGATGTTCAGGCCGTTGGCCTCCCTTCCCCACGTTTTCAGCACAGGACAAGGCGGTTCACTCGAGCAGAGCACACTCGTAGGCTTCCTCGGCACGAGGACACAGTTCCATTACTAACATCAGGCCCTTTTATGCCCGAGTCTTTTAGGTTATCAAACGCCTCTTGATTCAGAGTGCCTGGTATATCAAAAAAATGAAAAGTTCCTTCCCAAGTATTCAAGTAGGGCGATTCACTCTTCACCCTCTGTCCCACTCAGCTGGGCTCAGAACCTCATTTCTACCACAATCTTTTCTCAGAGAACTCACGGTTCACACTGGAACCCCCTCAGCCAGGCTCAGATCTGTTTTTCACAATTAGTCTCCCTTAGCCAGGCTAAGACCAATTTCAGTTTGTATATCTTTTCTCGGGTGACTCACGGTTCACCCTGGGCCCCCCTCAGCTGGGCTCAGATCCCTCTTCACAATTAGTCTCCCTCAGCCGGGCTTAGACCACTTTCAGTTAATATATCTTTTCTCGGGTGACTCACCGTTCACCCCGGACCCTGCTCAGCCATTCTCAGATCCCTTTTACATAATTAGTCTCCCTCATCCTGGCTCAGACCAATTGCAGTTCGTAATAGCTTTTGAAAACTTTCAAATATGCACAGGGTTTAGCTTGACCAATTGCAGGACCACTTCGATTTTACAGTTCAACAATTTTACACTCTCAGTTGGAAACCTAGCAGAGACTTTCGAATGAGTACCCATGTGGCGCCGGACCACTCTGTATATGGCATCTATCTTGGTTTCAAAAGTTCAGTCACTCCTTGGATATTCAGTTATATTCATGTTGTTCATCACATATGCTTTACACTCTGTTCTTTGCAGATTTCTTCATACAATGTTGCCGCTACCGATGCGGGAGAGCCCTGGGTACCTTTGACATACAATGCACCTTTCTTTAGCTTTAATTCCCAGTCTTATGTTTCTTCTTCTCGAGGGCTCATGAAAGTAGGGGTTTTCTTCCTCTGAAAAGGCCAAGGGCAATCCACTCATTGCAACCCTTTCTTGTCTTGCTGTCTTTCTCCACATATTAAACTGCCATTTTGGAATTGCTGCTCCCTTGTGTGTTTTGCCTTGCTCAGAGTGTGCTTTTGTGCTCCACCTTTCATCTGTGTGGGGAAGTGTGATGGAAGTCAGGTGTGTGTAATGATCAGGAATTGCCTGGCTCTGCCTGACCCTTGTGTTGGGATATGTCAGGTATACGGCTCTGGTGTTAGTCTGCTGTCGCTCACGGTGAACTGTCCGTGAAAAAGTGTTGGTGTCAGAAAAGGGGGTGGAGTTGAATTCCTAGGTATCCTACCTGGCAGAATGGGGAAAATGTGTTACAAGGAAGGGTATACCGCATCTCACTGCACTGGTCCACCCCCAGGAACTGGATCCAAAAGTGATGGCCATGTCCTGGCCACCTGGATGACAGATCCCTGGGATTTGGCAGGTGAGACACCTTCAGGTTTTTCACATTCCCCACACGGATAAAATCAGAGCTCGAGAGCACACTATGAGCGAGGCAAAGCACATGAAAGAACATTGTTTTACAGATGGCAGCTGAACGAGAGTAGAACGATGGCAAACCAAGAAGGGTGCGCTAGGAGGGAGATGCCCTTCACCTTTCTTGCGTGAAACCATTACTTTCCAAAATCCTTCAGATTAAAAAGCGTGAGGCCAAGAAACCAGACTGAAGAATCCTGCATTGTGCGTCAGAGATATCCGAAGCCCTCCTGCATGGCTGACCGGGGCAGAGCAGCCACCGCTGTGGTACCGTCCTTGGCTCCAGGATAAAAGCAGTGCCAGAGAGATCAACACAGCTGGTGAGATGGGGATACTGATGCAAGACTGGTCTGTGTTGAAGTCAAGGTTGCAAACGGCAACATTGTATAAAGAGCCCAAGAACGAAGATTGGTAACGTGTGCAATGAAAGACGCGAGGGAAGCTTAATTGTTGATGGATGTTTGAACTTTAACAGAGAAAGAAACAATACCAGTGACAGAGTGGGCCGGCACTGGGAGTTTGCTCAATCAGTCTCTGTGAAGTATCCAGCGAAGAAGTGGCAGAAGCCAAAGTAAAAGAATGAGAAAAGAAGTAAATCGAAGTGGTCCTGCGATGGTTTAACAAAATCCATTGCACAATTGAAAGCCTTTGATTTTTTACACAAAGAGGAAACTTTAGAAAGTGAGATTACATGGTCCGAGTCTGAATGAGGAAGACCAATTGTGAACATTGTGTTTAAGGCGTCGGAGCGCGAATGAGGGAGATCAATTGTGGATATTGTGTTTAAGGGGTCTGAGTCCGAATGAGGGAGATCAATTGTGGACATTGTGTTTAAGGGGTCCGAGCCCGAATGAGGGAGACCAATTGTGAATATTGTGCTTAAGGGGTACGAGCCCGAACGAGGGAGATCTGTGGTCCGAGGCTGAATGAGGGAGACCAATTTTGAACATTGTGTTAAAAGGGGGTCCTAGCCTGAAGGAGGGAGACCCATGGTGAATAGTGGACCCAAGAAATTATGAATGAGAAAATCTTTATAAGAACAGAACTTCAGTGCTTGTTTGTTACGTCAGGCCCTCTGTAATAAGAGACTTTTATTGGGAAAGAGACTTTGGCGCAGAAGGCCCCAATACCTATGCTTTGAACTATATCCTTGTGACAGAAAACCCAGAATGTGTGCGTAGATCGAGCATGCCGCCTTGTCCCGTACTGAAAACGTGGGGAAGGGAAGCCAACTGCTCAACTATCCTGACATATCATTTCTTTCTTGAACACTTTTCTTTTTGCCTACATTGTTGTCCCACAACATTTGTATTTAGAAGTAAAGATTGCCAATAGGTTTATTAGTATAGGCCCTTTTATTTTGACAGACTCAACTAGGACTGCATTATTATTTTTTGATGGTCGTAGCTTGCTCCCATCCTTAGATTTAGGGTTAGATAGGCGTTCAACCAACCCATTGAGTTCAATAAACACCCTTATGATCACTTGTGTCTGTCTTCACGGTGTGATACCATGCCTTCCTTACAGAGTGCCGGCAACAAACCTGACACGGCATAAGATTGCTGTAAATCATGGCACAACAAACAGAGCTACTCTGGCTTGCTTTAGCAGTTCGCACAATCCTCCCTCAGAATGAGAAGCAGGACTAGCACAGACTCTGTGCACCTGGACCCGAATCCCACACTCCCACCTGCAGCATTAGTTGCCACCATGCCATTAATCATTAAGCACTAAGACATAGCCATGCAGCCAATCAGGCTTCTTGAGATGTGGGCTATATTCTATGGTGCATGCTCAATGTTCCAAGTGGTGCGAGATCTGCCCAGCTTTACCCCACTCACCCTCCTGCAGCACCCCCACTACTCACGCGTGGTTGCTAAATGTTTTTTTCATGTGCTCGCTTTAAAAAGTGAAATAAAACGTAACTGTGCATCAACAAAGCCCCCAAAAGGTTGTGAAAGTCCCTTTTCTATTTTGATGACATAATCCTCATTAACAATAACAACAGACTGCAAAAGTGCTGAGCAGCTTGCTCGATGGAGCTGGAGAGTTTTTCTTTTTTGTTTTTACTATTTGAAAGGAGCACTTTGCACTTGTGGGGGTCAATCGCGGGACTCATGCCATTCTGGTGGTCCAACCTTGTTGGTAATAACACAGCTGCCCACTTTAAGAGGTATTACCCAAATTGACCTTTTACAATTGACCTTTTGTCCTAATTGACCCGATTATAGTTGTCCTAATTGACCTTCTGCACAATTGACCTTTATATTATTTTGGTTATTGTAAGTGTGTATTGGGTTGGGTTTGGATTATAAATAATATAAGGGGATTGGGCGAGGGGTTGCCGGGTTCTTTTGGATTGTGTAGGGGATTGTGGGGGGTTTTCCCTTGCATATATGTTCTAATTGACCTTTTAAATTAGGTCAATTCTCCCGAGGTCAATTGTGAAAAGGTCAATTAGTATACAACCCTTTAAGGGACCCTAGCTTTGCTTGGTCCCTTAACTTGGGTGGCAAGCTGTTACTGACAGGATTGCCCCCCCCCGCTCAGTAATACCGCTTTATTGTAGCATTCTCTCACCACATTGGAACAAGTTATCTCGCCACACCGAGCTGCTTCATCAGTCGACACAAAAGAGGAAGTTGTGTAGCACTTCCATCTACCCCTGAAAAAGGGGCAACATTTATCATATCATGATTATCTCACAGAGGTGATCTTTTAAGCCTTTTATAGTTATTTTTATTTCTACTTACTTACATTTTCTTCAAGATCCTTACTCCCTTGTTTAATTACTATTGATGAGGTGATATTACTTAGAAAATGATCCATCTCCTCTACAAGTGATGAGCTGGTTGTTAGGGCAAATTTCCCTTACTGCCAATTTACCTTGATATTTGTGAACTCCCCAAACCTGTTTTTTTGCTGCAGCATCCTGACCTGGCATTTGCCAATGGAGTACAGCCTTCGGCTGCACTCCACTGGGCTTTCGCTCATCGTTCTGGGGAAACTGACACATCCTTCAGGCTGTCAGTACTGAGAGACGTTGTTTCTCTTAGGACTTTGTTGCCTCTTTTGGTGACATGTTTGCATTGCACAAAATACATTACTGAACGGCACAATGGGGTCCTTGTGTTTTCGGGACCTAGTCATCCACTAGGGAATTTATGGTGACTGGACAATGTGCCTAGGAGTAGACTGGTGGCAGCAGAAGCTTTTTCACATACTTTTGTAGCTTTTTACCAAGCCATACCACACTTAGCGCGTTTGGCTCATGACTGTGGCTAGTGTCCGTCATGGCTGTGCCACAAGGTCTTTTGTCTGCTCTTTTGCCCATTTTACCCGTTGGCCTTCCCCTTGTCTTTGTGACCCGGGAATTCCTTATTTGGGCATGCAGTTGCCTGCAAAAGCCTAATCTTTTTCGGGCTGCTGCAGGTCACTTGTGTAAGTACCCAGGAAGTGGGCTGGTATTGTTTGGTCCTAATCCACACTACTGGTGCCAGGATGTCTGGTGTACACGAGGGCATGAGAGCCACAGTGGTGTCTGATTGGACCGCTGCTGGGATACATGAATGGGGCAGATCTTCTCATTGGCCAGGTGGGTGCGGGAACTCACAGGACTTGTAATTGTTTATTGGATATACGTATAGCACAAGGCTTTGTATAACATTGGATTACAAGCATCTTAAAATACATGTTTATCAATTATTACAAAGACACTCAGGAAAGACATTTAAAAATCTCAACTATATGGATATAAAATCTAACAGTATGATAAATCAGGTTAATATCATCTCCTTGTAAAAATTCAGACCATAATCGAAACATATCAGACACAATAACAGCATTGTTATACGATTTAAAATATTGCAGACGCAGATGATTCAAACTTTCACATACAATTAAAAGATGAAATAATGTTTCTTCCAACAAATTGCCACATAATATACAGTATTTATGGTTATATTCAATCTTGTGCAACCAACTTTTTGGCGATAAAGCCACTGATGTATTAAATTTCATAAGTAGATATGTCCGAAATATATTTGTGCTCGGATATGCCAATATATATTTCGGAAAACCTTTTCAAACTCTTCTTTGTAGGCAATATTCGGTGGCTGATGACAAGGATTCAAGATGAAACATATTATGGTGAAAATCAGATACAGCCAATTTCATTTTGAGCCACAATTTAATATCACCAACTACATATGGATTGCCATCCTCATAAAGCCACTTACTATGAGTGCGCTTTAAGATGCCAACTGTGCCAACAGGTTTGGTGGCATCTAAGGATATGAAAGCCTGTATGTAAGGAACAATTATTGTATCAATAGGGACAGTGGTAAAACGCTGAAAGAGCATCACGCACTGTGATAAATAGACATTCCAAATGCCCTTTAAATCAAACTCAAGATAAATGTATTCAATACTTATCTTTTTGGGAAGACGTAACAATCGCCTCAGTATTTTAGCTTCAAAACGAATAACTGCTGATTTAAATTTGTTACCCCAAATCGCTATTGCGTAAGATAACATAGCAATTATTTTTGATTTGTATAGAGATATAACAGCTGCTGCACTATAGCCATTATTTCTGCCAATAAATGCACTTAAAATGTTAGTAGAGGTCTCGCATTTCATTTTGACCTCTGCCAATTGCAGATCCCACTTCAATTTATCATCAATGACAATCCCTAAATATTTATAATAAGACACAAGTTCCAATTGAGCATCAAATGTGGACCAATATAGTCGCTTGGGTCTCAACTTCTAGTAAAAACCATGATTTTACTTTTTTGGTTATTGATAATGAGACCATTATTAGACGTATATTTGGCTAATGCATTCAACATGAGTTGGAGCCCCGCAGGAGTGTAATCAAGAAGTGGGAGGTCGTCTGCATATGCAAGCCAGCCCACTGTCACATTCCTGATTTTAATGGGGTTGGCAGCATGAATGTTAAAAGAAACAATCATATCGGCCAGGTATAAATAAAAAAGTGTTGCAGCTATCATACAACCCTGCTTTACACCACGTTTGGAGGGCATAGATTTTGATAGTTTTCCCAAGGCGTTGAGACGAAGACTGACTGAAGTATCAGCATGTAGCAACATCAGCATGCAAAGCAACCCACTCGGCATCCCCCATTTTGTCAATTTGCGCCATAGCTGGTTTCTACATATCGTATCAAATGCAGCGGAAAAGTCTATAAAAGCACAATAAACATCAAGGTTCCGCTGCTCCCAAGAATGTTCTATTGCTGAAGTTAAAATAACGAGATTGTGTAAAGTGCTTGATTTGGGATGAAAACCAATCTGATTAAGTGGAAGGATCTTGTTAGTGTCAATCCAGGAGTTTAATTCATAGAGTAATACTTTGGTAAAAACTTTAGATGTAGAATCTAACATCGCAAGCATTAAAGTTAGAAGGATTATCCCAAGCACCCTTCTTGTGCACTGTCAAAATATTACTCGCTTTCCAGGATGTTGGTAACTTTCCATGTGTGCCGATATAATTAAATAAGATGTGCAGAGCAGCTCCCCATAATGGGGGATCACTTTTGATCACCAAGTTCGATATACCATCGGGCCCCGCTGCACGAGATGATTTTAACTTTTCAATTATGGTTATGATATCTAATACCGAGGCCGTACAATCCCAAGATGATTCAGGGATCGGTAAAGCTTCAGCTACAGAATCGCTCCTTCCTATAGTCGAGGCTATATGATCTGCCCATGACTCTTCACTGATACGATACAGTTTATAGTCAATCTCTTTTTTGTTCTTCGCTATAAGATGCCATATTGCGTTTCCATTACCCAATAGGGACAATCTGGCAATCTTTTTCCAAAGTTCTAACTCCAGATCTAACTTATGAGATTTTAGCCAATGTTGATAGGTTTTCTTCAGTACACAAATCTGAGATGATATAGATGAAGGTGTCATCACCTCCTTTTTAGATTGAACCAACTTTTTGATGTTACTACGTAATTTCCTTTTCTTGTTTTGGATGATCTTATCATTACCATTGACTCTCTCCATGACAGATTTATAGACTCATCGTTCTATACAAGAACTTTGTATATTCACCATTACTGATGAATAATGATCAATTAATTGGAACTCACAGGACTTGTGGATATCAGGAGGGGTCCTGAATGCAGACCCGCAGGGCCAAGTATCCTGAAGAGCTGAGCAGATCCAAGGACGGTCCAGAACCGTACAGAAGAAGGTTGGCACCCTGAGCCCGCTGCTGTCCCAGAATAGCCCTGCAAAGGTGCTTCAACCCCTTGGAGGGGTGAGACCAAATACTCTTTACATCTCCTGGCTGCCGTGCAAGTGAGCCTGTTCGGAAGTGTCCCTGGGTCATCAGATGGACTGTCCAGCTCGATCCTTGGCATCCGTGCAGGAGCGTTGTCGTATTGAGTTATGTGTCAAGCTTTTGGGGAATCCTAACTTGCGCTGCAAAGCACCTTCTAGCTACATTTCGTTGTCCCAACTGTTTTGTGCCACGAGAGAGAATCGTGGGACAGACCGTGAGAGTTGGGTGCCCCTGTGTTACTGTGCACCAGTGGCGGACATTGTAGGCAACTTTTTTCTGCATTTTTACAAGTGCCCTGAGACCAGCTGCATCACTGTTTTCTTTTTCCTGCCACGAGACGAGTGATACAGCTACTGGTGTAAACAGCACCCACATCCACAACAGCAGCACCTGTGCACTTTAAAGCCGAAGCAAGGGTGGGAAATCGTATTCCTGGTGACCCTCTCCAGACCTGCCAGGTTTGGACCCGGATCGAGCTAAGGGCGGTCAGTACTGAAACCACTTGCCAGTGGCCCATACTTCATCCAACCCCTTTTTACACACAGATAATCCTCTGTGGTCCTCCCGTTTGCATGGGTGGCCTCCCCATCCTAAAGCCCTCCAGAAGTTGGGACTAGCCTTGTTCACTGTAACAGATCCTCCCCTGACTCTTGGAACCCATTTTTCACTCTTCAGATCTTTCCTCATACTTTGCCAACTCCTCCGAAATTGTACTTTGTGTGTTTATGCACAAGCAAGCACTTTTACAAGCTCATCTAACATTGAGCGCACGGCTCCATTCATTGTAGGGCTCGACGTCTAAAGTTAGGGACATCCCTCTCTGAAGATTGTCAATGTTATGACCTTGGAGTCATCTTCGACTCCTCTCTCTCCTTCCTCCGTTACACTTAGGACATTGCCAAGAAGTCTCACTTTCAGCTCTTCCTTCTCAAAGGAATTCTCCCTTTTCTTACTTTCCACCAGATGCTCAATGTCACCCAAGCCCTGGTTTGCTCTAGGTTTGACTATTGTAATAGCCTCCTCCTGAATCTACCATCTTCCACTCTGCAACCCCTCCAGCTAATACAGATTAGGCCAGCAAGACCTATCCTTGACCTTAAGCCCAGGGACCCATCTATCCTGCACTAAAAAGTCTTCACTGGCTCCCGGTTGCTGCACGGATTAAATTGAAATCCCTCTGCATTATCCAAAAGGCTGTCTGGGCCCGGGGACCACACTATCTTTAACCTTATCTTACTAAATACTCTCACTCTAGACCACTATGTTCCTCTGGCACCAACTCTTTCTGTGTAAAGCGTTTTGCTAAACAGAGGGTAGGAGGTTGTTCACTTTCCTCAGCTGGCTCCCTCCTATGGAACAGCCACCCCCTCCCACTGCGCCTTGAGCAGGATCTTCTTAAATTACAGAAGCTCCTTAAGACTTTACTCTTTACCTCCTCCTTCCCTTCTTCTCTCCTGTGTTAATCCCACAGTTGCTGCAATTGGTGTCCTGGGCCCTTCTGCATCCTTGGGGCCCCTGGCCTCCCACACCCAATCGGTCCAGCTCCTGTCTATTCCACAGCACGTAAATTGCACACCGTTTGCCGTGGAAGTCTGCACTTACACCTCTCGCGGCTCCAGGGTGTGTAGCACTCAACGTTCCTAGCACTTTATCTGTGGCTCAACCATGATCTCGGTCTCCACAGCATTTACCCCCTCTGCCCTCTTCCTTGCTGCACTTGCACGTTCTGAATACTCACAAGGCATTGTAGGTTCATTCAGTGGTCGAAGTGAGCGGGAGCGGGTGTGGGAGGTGCTCCTCTACTTTTTAAATTAAGCTTTACTGCACCTATACATTTATTTGAAAAAGAAAACGTTCCGAATGGTTTCGTCTTAAAATAACAGTGTAGCAAGAAGTTGAAACTGCACTCAATGTTCCCTTAAACAGCAGGTGCATGTGTTTGGGGGTTTGCATTTTGTGTGGGAGGGGCGTGGTGATGGAGTTTGTGGGGAGTGGGTGCAAGCTAGCAGGGAACATAGTTCCACTTCTTCTTTTTGTACACTTCGACCACTGGGTTCGTCCTTTTCTCCCCCCCCACTGCTCTTATAAAATGTGTTCTTAAATGTGTTTTCCATCCTTGCTCCCTCCCTTGACCTGTGGGTGCTTTGAAACAGTATTTTCTTATTCTAGAAGCAAACAACACACTATATAAGAATATACATTTTTCTTGCCCTTTTCCCTAACAGGCTTTGTAGGGATTCCACACTTTACTGCATTCACCAAAGTGACTGTATACACTTTACGCAGCGTGTGTTTGAGTGGTGGTATTACTGGCCATTTCATCTTTCACTTGTGTTTTATTCTTGGGCATAATAAATTGTATATTGTTGTACACTACTGTTTAAGGGTAATTCTTGGTCTCTCACTGTGTGTGCTCACCGAAGACCTCGGATCACCCCCACTGCTCCTGCGACTTAGCTTTGACCACTCTCCTAGCTACCTTGAATTGGTCTGGATATCTTCCCAGAAGTGTCCCTGGTGGCCTTCTGAAGTTCTGTTCACCAGAGCAGCATTTAGAAATCCATTCCAACACTGATAGAGCCAGAAAAGGAAGTCACAATAACACCTTTAACATCAAGTACTTCAAAACATAGTTGGATTTACCACATTACTTGTGGGCGACGTATATATTTAGGAACTGTTCTTACAATGCTAAGATGGTATATACTGTTACATAGAAGGCCTTTTTCTTTATTCATTGAAATTAGATGGAACAGTCCTAAAATGGCACCTGCCAGCTCTCTAATGTTTTGTGTGGTTAATGGGCCGCGGCACAGCTCACATGCTCCTTCTCATAATTACTGCCTTAATATTTGGAAGTAAAACGCTGAACAAAACTTTATTTTGAAATATAGACAATGTTTCTCACGCTTAAGATGGCACTTAGTAAGTTCTCTTTCAATATCCATTGGAATGTGACTAGCTAGAGCAGTCTCAAAATGGCACATGCCAGTTTGCAACCACCAATTGCACGTGGTTTACAAGCCTCGGCAGAGCTTATATGCTCTTTCACACGAATATCCTATTAATATTTGTTAGTAAAATGAATATAATATTTTTTAAACATACACATGAAGGTCATTTCAATTAATAAAATATCATACGCCAATCTAAAGGATAGGAACTACAGTATATGCATCTTACTGAAACATCGGTAAAGTGAACAGATGAAATCCAGAAATATTCAGGTTGCTGATACGAAAACACACTTGTTTATTGTTATCACCAATATACACATGTGAAATACAGAGTTCTAGATAGAGAATGGTTGGAATTACAGCCCATTATAATTTTAAATTAGTGTTAGTTTACTATATGGAATTGGTGACTCAAATTTAGCAGTTGGATGACATATAATGGTAATATGCAGTGAATAAACCCTTACTTTTGAGAAAAGTGTTTTATAGATACAATATCGTAATGAATTATTAGATACAAATTGGAGGTGAATAGTTTAAGGTTGATAGCAATTATAACGGAAATTGTAATTATAACTGCAGGTGTATATAGGTTATGTGACAATAATACAATGTTTTTATTAAGTTTTATTAATTGTGTAATCTGTGCTATTTGAAAATGTGATGAAATTATGTTGAATTGTTATGATGTATTTTAATGTTATGTAATAAAAAAGAAATTTAAAAAAAGATAAAGACATTACACTGTATGTTGAAGAAAAACATAGCTATTCATTATCAAAAAAATATTGATTGAAAGTGTTATTATGTCATTTGGAAGTCGGTCTCTCTTTAATGGTCTGTCGCTGTATTTGTTCTCTTCTTTCCTTTCTTTATTTCTTTACCTTAACATCAGAATTGTTCATGGCCCTGAAGAAGCTCACACTATTTAAGACATAGGCAGAGTGAAACACTTGTAGGCTAGGATTAAGTTTCTTTGATTGAGAATTGTAACCTAAGAACAATTATCCTCTGGAAGGTAGGAGTTACTTTCTGCGATGAATGTAATGTCAATTTCTTATCTAATTATATTTTTTATTCCCTTATTATTTTAAAATAAACAATACACAAATATCTAATATGAAAAAAATAATTTGTGAAAATTACATAAATTCATATATACAAAACATTACATTTAAATAATCATGTGATACATTTTATCTAAAGAATATTCAAATATACAAAACATTGCATTTAAAGAATCATGTGATACTGTCTCCCGAAAGAAACGAAAAACCCATAAAATCCATCCAAGGGATATTTGCTTTCCTGAAAATAATCTGGCCCAGATATTGTCTGCTGAGATAAAAGTTGGACTGGACTATAAACAAATCTTTCACAGTGCATGATTTGCAAGCTATGAAGAACGGGTCAAACTAGACACAGATGTTTAGTGTTTCGATTTCGTTTTGACTGAAAAACTCAGAAAAAAAGCTGAATGCGCATTTACTGCACATTCGGCATGGGGGAAAAAAAAACAATTCCATAATGTCGAACAAGGGGAGCAGCGGTGTGGGGCTGTCCTCTGCTCCCCTTGTTCGGCATTATGTGTTCAGGGTTTGGGAGTTTTGCACGCTTCCATTACATGGAAAGCAGGGGACAATAAAGAAAAATAATAATTCTTGGGTGTGAAGCTTTCCTCTTTGCTGTAATGAGCCTAGTTCTTTTAGGCTTTGTTCTTTTAACGTAGAACCTTTCGAAATAACTAGAGATGTCACAATAGCTACCAACAAGTGCATCATTACACATTTATCCACATATGTTTTCCAATATCTCTCGATTTGGAGCAGGTTAAAACTAAATCTCATGAAATGAGGTCCCTAGGTGTCATTTGGAAACTTTTTAAAATGATGAGTAACATCTACCAGCTTTTTGTGTTCTTTCAAGAAAACTATATTTCTTAACAGAAGCATGGGTTTCACACCAGTCCCACTGCCAGAGTGGTGTTTTCACCAGAGTTAGATTTTGTACCAGTGTGGTGGGGGTAGTTTCTAAAATGGTTAGCAGTTAAAGGCATTTTTCCACATATCAGTTGGTCATACACTTTGTATCCCTCGGTAGATCATATTGCAGGTCTTGAAACAAAGAGTTTGGAGGGGGCAAGAAGGTTCCTGCATATTAATAATCGTTTCCAGATGACACATGCCTTAAGGGGTAGTAGGCCTAGCTCGTAACATAGTACAGCAATTGGATCACAATTTATTGTAAAGACTCTACGCTATAAAAGGCCCTTAATGATGCTCATATCGACACCATCTGCTTGATGAGATATCTTCAGCCCATATGTCCATTTTTTAAACAACCTTTTATTGTTAAATACATTACTATAAGCCACTTTATATAACAAGCACACTTAATTTCTATAGAAGAGATGTGAGTATGTTTTGACACACAACCATAACAGGTGGGCTGTTTATTTCAGTGTTTATGCTAATTAATATTTTTGATTCACGTAATAATTAGCAAACATATTTGCACACTTTATCTCAATACAAGTCACCTGTTTTCCTTTTATGTGAATCTGAAGGAAAATAGGACTTCTCAGCAGCTCAACAGTAAGTACGTTGAGTAGAATGGAGCAGAAAATAATGATGTGGGGAGCTGTCTAACAAAAGTAAGAAAAATTAGCAGGGGTGAGAAATGTTAAAATCTAGGTGTAAAAAGAAAATAAGAATGTAAGTGGAAAGTATTTCATTTAGAACAGGTTTGGAAGATTGGTGCCTTGAGTGGAAATGCTAAAAGTGAGGATCTGTCCAAATGAGGTCGCTACTGAAGGTGTAATAGAAGAAGAAGCGAAATCCTTCTATCCAACGCTAAAATGGATGCTTTGAGATCACAAAGCAGATGCTACCACAATGACAAACATGAACATGTTTATTTGGTTGATAACATTACAGTCTTTTTAACTGTAAAACTGTGACTATAATGTGTTGTGCACAGGTAAGGCGCAAAAGGTCTTGAAATATGCCAAGAAGATTTGTGAATCAATTGTCGGAAAACTAAATGTAGGATTTTGAAACTTCATCTACGTAAAAATCTTGCAATAGTTTCAGATTGCTGTAATATTTTAGGTGTAAAATATGATCATTTATTCAGTCGATCAAATAACTAGGAAGAAAGAAAAAGCAAAAATGTCAAATAATTTGAGGATCAGAAAGTGAACAATTTGTCTTAAGCTAATTAGTCATAGTGCCAATTTTGTTGTATATTTCTATTGTGTTTTTTCCATGGGGAACACTTTATTGTGTATAACCAGAAAAATTATCACTTTTTTTGGGGGAGGATGTAGAAACATTTAGTAGCCAAGTAATTTACAAGCATCAACTCAATCCCAGCTATGAACCTTGTGCTAAAGCAAACTTTTGTAGTAAAACATTTAGAATGCATTCTCCTTTTATCAACAATGCCACCTGTTTTGTTAAATATTATTTAAGAGTTGTGTTACAAACATGTCTTCGATGGTTGACAAAAATCGTAGCCGGCAATGGCCTTTTTTACAAAATATACCATAATATGGCAGTATTTTAAACTAGTTTTGCCCTTTGTTCTCAGAGGATGAGTGTTTGTACTGGTTAGACACTTTTCGTCAAAGGAAGCAAATGAAGTCGGGAGAATAATTTCCCAACCAAGACATTTCTAAGTTAATTTGTTTCAGTGAAGCTTTTTATTACAAGGTGATTATTTCGAGCATGTGACGCTATGTTTTGAATTTTCATTTTAGAAGTCTTTTTTAAATTTGTTTACACAGTGACATTTTTTTAAATCCAGTTTTCTGAGACCAGAATGTTATCTTCTTTATTGTGGTTTCAACAAATTGTATATTTAACCATGGCCTGCATGCTCTTGTTTCAATAAAAATATATCTTTTAATCATGAGTTATTTGTGTGACTACATTTTTTAATTTTTTTATCATCCACTTACTGCAGACTTTTAAGTTGAAAAATCTAAGTTAAGAAAATGCCTATTTTCATGTTTGTTGTATTTATTATTAATGACATGTTTAGATTAAAAAGAAAAATGCTATTAGAGGTTGCTTGTGCTCTCGTGCAGAAGGGATGTGATGCCCGTCTTTGCTTTCAGACAACTTGCCAACCTGAAAAATATGACACGTAGCAAATTCCTTAAAAATCGCAAAGAAAATTGAACATCTGTTGCAAAACAACAAATGATGTCTAACCTGTTCAAGTATCGATATTTCAGATATAATGAAGATAACGAACACAGGACGGGACTACAAAATTATGGGGCATTTTAGATGTACATCTAAAAACATTGCATACTTGACTATGTGCATGTAATGCCCAGGGCAGGGGTACAATATAGGGCTACTGGCCAACAACTAAATAAGTGCATTTACCTCCACCTTTGGAGTATAAAGTAATGCACAAATGAGAGCCCTCTGGGTGAATATTTTTATAAACAAATTATATTATACTGCTAGGGGTAACCAGGAAAACACCTTTTTCACAGTAGCTATTCCCAGAACTATAAAACACTATGAAACCTACCGTGGGTTTGTCACCGCAGATTCTACAACTCATACAGACTAAATCCAGTGATTATCAATTTATTTTACTTCATTAGATATGCCTAAAAATATATGTTGTTTTTTTTAAAATTAAAATAATTGTACTTGTATTTCATTCATTCATACCTCCACACAAAAAAACATGTTTCAGTTCATAATGTAGAACCTTCACCAGGGGTATAGGTTTTGTAAAACCAACACAGGTTTTCTTCATCCTGAGCTTCCTTCTTTTCTGAATACAAACTCTGGATCTTAACAATTCCCTTTTGTAGAAATCTGGGGATGACAATATAGAGATGATTACTATCTCGATTTCTAATATTGTACAATTTGGACTCCTACATTAAATTAAAAAAATGACATAGGATCTAGGTTATCATGGTTTACAGAATTTAGTATAGCCAGAAAAATCTTGTTTGATTTTTGATGGTTACCCTCTTGTTGAAAAAATACCAGGGGCTCTGATTAGATTAGAAGTGTTAAGTCCTTAGTTGCTCGCAAGTCAAGAATAGCAACTTTTAATTTAAATTATCCTATCAGAGTGCCTTATTGTAGCCATTTATTTTCTTCTACAATTGCTGGTCCTCTTTTTTAGTTCATAATTATTAGAAGTCTTCAAGGCAATGCTGTCAGTTTTCCAAATGTAGAGAACTGAAGTTCAGTATATGGGGTTTCGGTTTTTATTAAAAAACGTTACTATACTGTCCATTAATTAGAAAAATATTTCTGAATGTTAGTGTCAATCTAAAAAGAAATTCCAACCTTACTCACGCCATGGCCAGTGTAATTATCTTCACTGATCTGAAGTAATATCTTCCAAAATATTCACATAGAGCCAAACAGTCCGAAAATATTCATCTGCAGTGAATTCTTTTCTTCATGGCAACTTACTTTTTTCAAACCCAGGTTCTGTGCTTCCCTTATTTTTCAAACGCCCTCCTGATATTTGGCATGCTGACCGATAGCTACCTCGACAGCATGCAGTTAATTAGTACCGGTGCGACTATATCGAAGTTATTAGCTAATACTCCAGACGTAAATCTGTATTTGCTCATTAACAGCTGCATTAATACATACACACATGCACGCACACACTCTTGCATGCACAAACACACTCATGCACGCACAAGCACTGATATGCATGCAGCCATACACATATGTAGACATTCATGCATGCAGGTGTAAACACATGCACACACACACTGCATGGATGCAAAAACACAGATGCACACTCATATGCATGCACAAACACATATGAAGGCATAAACAGCCATGCAGACATTCATGCACGCAGGTGCAAACGCATGCACACACACACACACACTGCATACATGCACAACCACACGCTTCCATCAGCGAGTAATATTTTAAAACACATGGTTTGCTAAAAGGCACACCACCCAAGGGCACGCGAGGCCACCAACACACATGCCATGTCCGCGAACAGAGAACCATGGAAAGATGAACTTCCTTCAGTACAGCAAGCATTTCATTTCCAGTGGAATGCTCCATCATGTTAAACATATAACCCACAAGCTATTAACCTTCACACAAAGGGTTCACCTTTAGGCAGAAAGACAATAACAAGCAATGCAGCCCTGTGGTGCCGCCGCCCCTCCCATTATGAATCTGCAGGTGGCATGGAAAGCATTTATCCTCATTTCATTCACATGTCAAGTAAAGACTTTCATTTAGACCTGAGATGTTGAATAATGGATCTTTTGAATAATGTAATTAAGAATTTATTGGAGCATCCTGGAAAGGACCTGCGAAATGCAAAGCATGCCCAGTTCCACTGAGGTTTATCCTCTGAAAAAATGTACTTTATGATTAATAATAGAAATGAGAAATTGGAGAAAAGTGTCTGCCCATCGCCTGCAAACTTCTCACAAACTTAATGGTCAAGAATAAAAGATAACTTGCAGTCATTTAGGCTGCACTGAACAGGTTATGGGGCTGGGAGTTTCTAAAATATACATTTCTAACATTCATAAAACCTTTACTATATTCCATTACATCGGAGATAATTACCATGGACATGGACTATAATGCGGCCACCATCAGGCCAGGGCTGATTTAAAAAGCATTTTTATAAGTGAAATATTATGTTCAGCAGAATTCATTTAAAAAGAATTATTGTTATGTACCATTTGTCTGAAATGTTTATTTTATTTTTCATTTTATTCGCTTTTTTTAAATATAGGCGAGTACAGTCAATTGCATTGCAGCGCAGATAATAATAATCATTAATAATAATGTCGTATTTTATAGCACCCTTCTGCCATTTTTGTTGGCCTCACTGTGGATGCCTCCGGTAGATAAGAGCGGGGGCTGTAAGAGGAATCGCGAGAGAGGCGCATGTGAATCCTGTGGGGTTGATGGGTGCAGTATGTAGGTTCCATGTTCCAGAGTGTGGGTGGACTTTTCGGGGAGTGGTGCAGTCATTTGGGGAGCACCAAAGGACTGAGAATTGTAAACAAAATACCATGGCGAGTGTTGCCGGGTAATGTGGTGCAGTGTGATTGAGCCGAACAGAGGAGCTTACGTCATAGCGTGGCAGTCTTCCTGTGGTGTAGACACAGGCTGTCATTGCCATCAGTAGGGGGCGTTTGAGCGTCATGTACAGTGGAAGAGTGAGATTTTAGCGGGTGGCTGTTTAGTTGAGGGGGTAGACATATGTCTAGGGGTAAGGGATGCATAGACTAAAGCTATGGTCCGGGAGGATAGCTAAGGGGCAACACGATTGTCTTGGACGCAACACTGGTTGAATCACGGTCTCACGCTTAGAAACTGGTATCTGGTATTAAGCGCGTTATAAAAGAACAATTATTATTAAAGTGTAAGGAGGCTTGATGGATTATTTTAGTGCTAATAGCAGTGCTCCTCCATCCAGTGCTTGTGCGTTCATTGTTGTAGGTTATGCGTGAAGTGAGGGAGGGCACCCACTTATTTCTGCAGTTCGAAGATGTATTTGTTGGGAAGGGAAGTAGGCTATGGGATGAGGGTCCGCTCAGGTGAAGCACAAGGTTTATATCAGTTTTCTGAAGGTTAGGTGGTCTTCCTCTGTAAAGGTGTTTGGGTGCAGAGTTCCAGAGTTCGGTTACAAGGAGGTAGAAAATGGCGCAAGAGTCTCCATGCAGTAGATTCCGAGCCCTTGCTTTGCCGTGGTAGGGGCATAAGCGATGCATACGGTTATGAAGTGCGTCTTTGTGATTGGGAGCCAGTGCAGTGCGGAAAGTGATGAGATGATGTGTTTGTGTCTTTTCCGTTTAAGTTTTAGTCTTGCCGCCACATTTTAGACTATTTGTAGTCTGTTGAGTAGCTAGTCCGGGAGACCATGGTAGAGGCGGGTGGCATTGTCAAGGCTCGATAACACCAGAGCTGACACAGTGTTGCGTGTGAAGCTCAGGCAGGGCATGATGAGTTGGAACATGTAGAGTTGGAGGAAACAGCCCTTAAGATGGTTTTGATCAATAGTTCTAGTGTGAATTCGCTGTCTACATTGATACCTGGTGTGTAAATGTGGTGATTTAGTGGCTGTGAGGTTTCCTAGTAGAGACACCATTTTATTTTTTTCCCCATAAACTAGTGAACATGAATTGCATTTTATGTACAGTTAATTAGTTTGTTGGTACGAGTACCAGCATTTAAGTTTTCAAACTTTTCAGTACCCTCAGACTGGATAGTTCATTATTTTTTTCGATAATTATCACTATTCATCGTAATTGGAGATATTCACACAGATATACATGTTTTATGAGCATTAACAATGTGAAGCGGATGAAACACACAACTACTTGAACACTGCAATAATCAAAAGAAGCTAACTGCATAGAAAAAACGTAGATTCAATAGTTACATTTTCTGTGCAATATTACTTGGCCAACTGTCAAATCGCCATGATTTTTTATAAAGTCCCATATTTATTTAATCTTTTTTTCACTGTGTAGATTTTACGAAAAGACAACCCTGACGAAGCAGTGGTATCGGCGAAACACTTGTCGGTGTACAAGTAATAATATCAAAGGCACAATTCAATAAGTGATGTGACCTATAAAGCATTTTTAAACAAAGGAAAGAATCAGCAGAACATCACAAAGAAGGTCCATCCAATCGGTGGAGTTTGCATAATTGGCTCTTTGATGGATATTGCTCGTTTTAACCAACGCTGGTTATGAAAGGAAGAGAACTGGAAGCAAACTCTTCACACCTGCTGCCCTTAAGCTTACGGCTTACCGTCATGCGGTGGAACTGCACTGCGCCCATCGTGCCTGTATCTACAATCATTGGTATAACGATTCCATGCGGCAGCTGTTTTAGTTTAATGCTGGAATGGGATTGTTTATTGTACACAGACCATCCTAATGGATTGGTGGAATATTGTGGCGTTGAACATCTCCACCAAATGTCTCACCCACCACTCAGATCCATTACCATGTATTTCTTCACCCGTATATGATAATTCATTTATTTTGCTCTATGTCCAGTCCTCCTGGTAATCATGATCCATCACTTCTTTCAAACACCATTTACCAAACTCTTTCTTGGAGACTGCACCTCTGCTTCCCAACCCACATTTGGGAAGCATTCTTGATCTTATTTCATATTTGTGTGCTCTTTCCACGACCCCAACCTTGTTTTCTGAACCAATTCCTATCCTCTTTATTTCTATCGCTTCCATTACCCGACACAATCTGAAATGTTTTTCTTGATCACTTAAAGAGATTCCATTTTATTTTCCTCAAAATAAAAATGGCTCATTTTAAATCTCAATTGACTGGCAATTTTTGAGTAGAGGATTTATTTCCTGTCTTCATTTCAACAAGTATTTCTGATATGAAATAATTCGCTTTTTTTCATTAAAGAACTACAAATGAAACTTAGAGCTCCATGACATTCCAATAAACTCCCTGATACAAGCAATATTATGATCAGAAAGCGAGCATCTATATTATTAACACCCATTTCCCAAAATCTCTCGGATAATCTTAGAAAGGCTATGGATGACTCACCAAAATGATCAAATGTTGATATTGACCGAGGGATTTTGTATTGACCAAAACACATACCAGCTCTTTCCTTTCCATGTCTAAGCATAGGGGGGTCACAGTTTCTTACCCCCCTAAACCCCCCTCTCACCAATTTGGCTCTTGAATAGCTCCATATTTTGAGACGACATCGGCAAGATAAGACAAGTGGCAGGCACAACTAGGAGTATTTGACATCTTCCAAACTGTTTCCTAGAAGTAACCTTTAAAGAGTAACATTGAGAAAGTAGTCTAGGGACGGTGTGTGATTTAGTTTGTCTTTTCACTTTTTATGAGATTTTAGGCACGCGGCATTGACGGAAGCTCTCCTTATTGTTGTACAATTGATCAATGGTCAATTGCATGTGTGCAAAAAGTGAGGAGACCCCTCTCCTGAGAAAGATCAAGGCAAAATAACTTGTTTTATGAGATGGTTCCCACTCATGCAGGTCTACAGCCATATTTCAGTTATCTGTGCCTTACCAGAGGTGAAATATTGCTTTGCATGTCAGTCTGGTCCAGCTCGCGAGGACATTTCAGCACCTCAATGTCAGGTGTGAAGGCACCACGACTCAGACAGAGACAACAGGTTCAAGGTCTTTCAACAAAGTGTTATTAACTCAAAGATGCAGGGTGGAGTAAGGCCTAACTTGCCTTCTGCTAAGGTGGGGTGTGTCCCTACCTAAAGAAATCTAAGGATAGCCTGCATCAGGAAGTAGAAAGAAAAACATCTGTCTGTGTTCAGACCTACACTCGCCCTCACAACTAACTGTATTCAATGTGTAGGGATGCCAGCATCAAAAATGAATAGAGTTAAAAAATAAAGGTCAGAGCTTTTCCTAGCTCTTGGCTTTTTACTGAGCTCCCATTACCCAAGTTCAAAGTAGTTC
This sequence comes from Ambystoma mexicanum, assembly GCF_040938575.1. Lineage (NCBI taxonomy): Eukaryota > Metazoa > Chordata > Amphibia > Caudata > Ambystomatidae > Ambystoma > Ambystoma mexicanum. Next base: position 36,211,236 of record NC_090936.1, read on the forward strand.
CCTTCCAGAATTTCAACAAAACACCAAAAGGGGCCTCCTTCCCCAAGAGTTCAAATCGTTCAGCTTTCATAATAACACATGATGTCAAAATCACCGAAAAGGTCACTGCACAACACAAGCTTCGTTATGGGGGTTTTCATTGGTAATCCATTCAGGGCACCTGGTAGGTGCAGTTGTTAGACCACACGGTCCACTCATCAAAGGTCACGCAACCGGTACCCATCGTTGACTGCTTTGCCATTAACACCAGTCCACTGCTTCACCTTAGCAGTGATGCTTGCTTAATTCACATGTGTCACACTCTCCTGGCACTGTACGGTGGCTTGGTTAGTCACCATGTATTTGCTATACCTTCTTTGGCTCTTGCCAATGCTTGTTGCCTTATACCATACAGTTCCTTGGCTTCGACCAATGCTGGGCTTCTCATATCATGCATACAACTCTCGGTGCTCTCTTGGCTTAGCCTGCACTTGTTTCTCAGATAATACCACTCTTTATACTTGGGCTATTACCAATGCTTGGGTTCTCATACGATACATATACTTCTGTATAACCTCTTGGCTTTGTTAGCATTTTTTCCAGTTAATGCAGTTCATTGTTTCAGTTCAGTTCATGAACTTCCTTTCAGTAAGATGCACAATCTTTCTTTTCTACTCCTCCCAAGCTGCCAGAGTGTTCACAAACCTGCTTTCATTTCGTTTTGTATTCGAAATACCTTTTAATTTCGTTTGGTATTCAAAATACCCTATATTTGCTTTAACTTGTTTTCATTTAGTTTGGTATTAAAAATGCTTTACAGATTCACAACCTTTCTTTCCTCTTCAATCAAGAAGCAAGAGTATTCACAAACTTGCTTTCATTTCGTTTGGTATCCCAAATGTGTTATATTTGCTTTAACTTGACAGTTCACATAGCAATGCGTGTTTTCCGTTTATGCCAATGTCCAATACCTTGTTTCTATGACCGCCTGCCAGCCCGGTGTTCCCCCTTTTGGTTTCACTCACCGGTCGGATTTATGGCTCGTGGTGATGTCACCACGGGTTTCTCTCTTCCTGTGCGGTCCCTCGCAGAGTTCTACCAGAGGTCTTGCGTGGCTCACACGCAGCCAGCAGTGCTTCCTCTGTGATTCAGCACTCATATGACCATTTCCTTTGGTCCCGATGGCCTCCTTCTACTGGCTTGCCACTGGCCTCCAACGTCCTGAACCTTTGCTTCCCACTGCATACACTCTGCACTTTTCCACGGGTCTTCAGCGCTCCAGCTCCCACAACGCTACACCGGAGAGGTCTGCCGGCATTAAGCAGTTTGTGGGCGTTCTTGTCATGATCTCTGCTTCCAAAAGGTCAGGGTTTTCCCAACTCCCTTGGAAGCAGATCCATAACCCAGGTTCCGAGTGCCAACCAGTCCCAATTGGGACCTTTTGGACCCAGTCCTGGTGCCAGTGGCACCAGGCTCATAAATATGCCCAGTCCCAGCGCTGGAAGCGCCGGGCTCATAATGCTTGGGTGGACTTACCTGCAGCAGACCATGCTGCTTACTTGCCTGCCAGTTGAGCCTCTGATCCTCTTCTGTTTGGAACTACTTTTCCTGTTGGGTGGGGCAGGAGCCACTCCCTAGATTCAGAACACTGGAACTCTTCTGGAAAGCAGGAACTCTTTTCTTACCTAGGCGTGGCTGTGGAAGGAGACACCTAAGCACTACAGGAGGCTATTTAAACCACACCCGATGGATGAATCTTGCTTTGCGTTATTCTGCATCCTCTGCAGCAGAACGCTCATCGTGTCATCTGCATCTGATCCTGGGCCTAAGGAAAAAGGCTTACCATCCTGAATCCAGTCTTCAGCAACACCTATAAAGACAAGAAAGAACAGGTTAGCATTACGGTCTTCAGTGACAGCTCTTCACTTACCTGGTCCATCGGCTGTCACCAACGCCTCGCGCTGCATTCCGGCATCTGAAAGACAAAGGCTTACCTACTCTTCGTGCGCTCCGGAGGTCTTCACACTGCATTCCGGCATCTGAAAGACAAAAGCTTACCAACTCTTCGCACGCTCCGGAGGCCTTCGGCGCTGCATCCCGCATCTGAAAGACAAAACAAGGTACGTTTAAATACATTGGGGAACTTTAATACTCACGTGCCATTACTCCTTTCCACATCTAACCCAGTGGGTATTCCGGCACCCTGCAGCCGCTCCGAACTTGTACCTGCAAAATAAAAAGACAGTTAGAGCGCATCGTGAAGCAGGCAACAAGCGCTTACTTACGTGCTTCCAGGCGCTTCTATTCATCACACGGGCTCCATCTTCAACTCACTTCAGCCCGTCATCTGCCATCGCCGGAACCCTGCAAAACAAGAAACATCATTACTAAAGACTTTAAAGACATTAGAATTACTCGAAACTTACCGTTCGTGCAGTAAACGACGGACAGCAGTCCTCTGAAGTCAAGAGGCCTGCTCCCCTTATCCAGTGAAGAAACTGGTTACAGCACCCTGCCCCGAGGCAGATGGAGAGCACGGCGTTCACTTACCTAAGGTGAGAGCGTTAACCTTTGGGGTTCTACAGGAGAAGAGAAAGGGAAGAAGAGAGAGACATTCAATAACCCAGTTCCTTAATCCCATATTTTCTATCTGCAGACATCTTACCCTTCAAGTCAGACATACAGTGCACAGAGGTCCAGCCCAAAGAGCCAGCCGTGTGTTACACATCACCTTTGCAGATACGGTATACGCCCAGTCAAGACCGGCGCCTCTACGGGAATCAGGTGAGCGTTACAGAACGCAAAGCCTACCACAAAACTCCCGTCCAGGCGCTATGGAAACCTCGGATACTGACCAGCTAGCCCAGTTACTTGGGGAACTAAGGGCAGAAGTGCATGCAGCCCGTCAGGAAACGAACGCTCTAAGAAGGGAACTGATTATTTCCAAGGAGCGAACAGATGATCTCGCTAGACAATTGCTACCGTCACAAGCCGGACAGACCCCGTTACCCGCATCTGGGGGAAATCTTCCTTCTACATCCTCTATGAATCCAGTGCAGATCAACCTACCTGGGAATGTACCTCTGGCTCCGCCCGAACGATTTTCTGGTGACCCAAAGAGGTTTGCAGTATTTATCAATCAGTGCCGGTTGCATTTCTTATGCCGGCCAGCAGCCTTTCCAACTGATCAAGCTAAAGTAGCTTTCGTGCTTTCGTACCTTAGTGGCAATGCGGCAGACTGGTCGATCCCTCTAGTAAATCAAGATGATCCGGTCCTCCATGATTTTCAAGCTTTTCAGCTCAGTATGGAAAAACTGTTCGCAAGACATTCACAGGGGCAGGCCTTGGACAATGAGCTTCTTTCGTTGCGGCAAGGTAATCAAGACCTTTTGGCTTATATTGCGTCTTTCAACAGACTGATAGTGGAAACTCAATGGCCTGAGGACAAAAGGATTACGCTGTTTTATAGAGGTCTACGTGGAGAGCTCAAAGATGTGTTAGCCCAAGTAGTGAACCCCCCACAAGATTGTTCGGACTATATAGACTTAGTCGTTCAAATAGATCACAGACTGCAGAACAGGAAGGCCGATCGTTCCAAGTTTGATGCTCGAGTATTTTCCAAACCGCCAACTCCTTCCAAAGGAGTAGACTCCGGGGAACCCATGCAAATAGGGGGTCTGAAAGGTCCTCTAACACAAAAGGAGCGGGAAAGGAGAAAACAGTTGCAATTATGCCTCTATTGCGGAAACTCAGGGCACTTTCTTCGAGACTGTCCGGTGAAACCTGCCAAGAAGGCAGTAGGAGCTGCAGTTACCAAAGTTACAAACTCTGAGCAGGGAAACAACCTCGCCTGACAAGAATAGAGGTCCTCTTGCCGAGCGTGAAAACCAGTTCCGTGACCTCGCATTTCGTGATACCTATGGTCCTCATTAGTCCTGATAATCCGGATCGATTACATGCAATTGAAGCTTACGTCGACAGCGGTGCCATCGGCAATTATGTGGATCATGAAATGGTTTTGAGGATGAATCTAACTCTTTGTCCCAAGGCTGTAAAGGACGTCATTACTACGGTGGATGGTACGGAGATAGCCTCCGGGCCAGTAACGCATACCACTCAAGAGGTGACGCTAGTAAGTCAAGATGGACACCATGAGAAGATCGTGTTCGATGTGATCAAGGCCCCTCAGTTTCAGATTATTCTAGGAATACCTTGGTTAGAGAAACACAATCCTCTGATCGATTGGCGAGCAAGAACGGTCCAGTTTCCAGAATGTGTCTCTACTTGTCACCCTCCACCTGGTGTTGCACTGGCAGCAATTTCTTCAGAGACTCCCCAGTTACCTCCCGAATACCTAGAATACCAAGATGTTTTCCGGAAGGATCAGGCTAACTCTCTACCTCCTCATAGGTCTTATGACTGCCAGATAGACCTGATACCTGGATCTACTCCTCCTTGTAGTAGAATTTATGCCCTCACCGAGCCTGAGAACCTTCACCTTCGACAATACCTGGATCAATACCTGGCAAATGGGTTTATTCGTCCTTCCAAGTCCCCTGCTTCTTCAGCTTTGTTCTTCGTTCCAAAAAAGGAAGGAGACCTTAGAACTTGTATAGATTATCGCTCCCTGAACCAGATCACCGTTAAGAATAGATATCCGTTACCTTTGATCCCTGAACTCCTGGACCAAGTCAGAAAAGCATGCATATATACAAAGCTGGATCTTAGAGGAGCTTACCACTTGGTACGAGTAAAGAGTGCGATGAATGGAAGACGGCCTTCCGCACCAAGTATGGGCTATTTGAATATCAGGTCATGCCCTTCGGACTTTGCAATGCCCCGGCCGCCTTTCAATATTTTATGAACGATGTCCTCAGAGAGCTCATAGATGTGTGTGTTGTTGTTTACATTGACGACATCCTCGTTTATTCTTCATCGGAATCTGAACATCGGAAACACGTGAAAATGGTCCTCGAAAGATTGCGTCAACACAAACTTTTCGCTAAGTTGGAAAAATGTGTTTTCAACGTGACTGAAGTTGAATTCTTGGGATTCATATTATCACCTGGCGGAGTGCGTATGGATTCAAAGAAGGTCGATGCAGTTCTCAAATGGCCATCACCATCCTCCGTAAAAGGTGTGCAAAGCATGTTAGGCTTCGCTAACTTTTACCGCAGGTTTATCCCCGAATTCTCTCGAATAGTCCAGCCCATCACTGCCTTGTTAAAGAAAAACAAACGTTTTGAATGGTCTACCGAGGCGGAACAAGCTTTCCAGGATTTGAAGACTAAATTTATCTCTGCACCAATCTTAAAACACCCTCGCCCCGAACTCCCCTACATCGTGGAAACTGATGCTTCAAGCCTTGCCATGGGGGCAGTTCTATCACAAAAGGACCCGGTAACCAATCAGTTGCATCCCGTGGCATTTTGGTCCCGCAAATTCTCGCCTCCTGAAATCAATTACACGATTACTGACAAGGAACTTCTGGCTATCAAGTCTGCCTTTAAGGCTTGGCGGCATTATCTGCTGGGGGCCCGACACACCGTTACTGTGATTACGGATCACCGAAACCTGCAATATTTGAAAACCGCAAAAGCCCAATCCTCTAGACAACTCCGTTGGGCATTATTCTTTGCCGAGTTTGACTTCATAATTACCTATCGACCTGGTACAAAGAACGGTAAAGCTGATGCCCTTTCTCGGATGGGAGTGGAAGAACACTTGATCAACCCTAAACCTGTACCAATCATTCCCGAACAAAGAATTCTGGGTGTAATCGCCACAGAATCCATAGAGGAAGTTAAGGATAAGGCCAGGCAACTTGTAACTCCAGCAGACATACAGAATTGGCATCTGCAGGGAAAGGACTTTGCAGTAAAGGACAACTCATTGTATTTCCAAGAACGATTATACCTACCCAGCACAGATTTACAGAAAAAAGTAATCTCTTGTTATCACGATTCTTTAATGGAAGGACATCCCGGTATGGCCAAGACCTCAGAAAAGATCAAACGCTACTTCTGGTGGCCGTCTTGGAAAAAAGATATCAGAGACTTTATAATGTCCTGTGGAGTATGCGCCCAAAACAAGAGTCAAAAGGAAAGACCAGCAGGCCTCTTACGCCCTATTGACATCCCACCTCGCCCTTGGCATACGCTTTCTATGGACTTCATCACCGATCTACCTCCATGCTCCGGATACAATACGATTCTAGTAATCGTGGACTTATTCTCCAAGATGGCGCATTTCATTCCGCTCAAAGGCTTGCCAACAGCAGCAACTCTGGCCCGAGAATTTCTCGAAAACATCGTCCGACTGCACGGTTTTCCTTCGGTTCTAATTTCGGATCGAGGTAGTCAATTTATTTCTCATTTTTGGCAAAGTTGCTGTCGGTCGGCTCAAATTGATGTGAGACTATCGACCAGTCACCACCCTCAGACCGACGGACAAACCGAGAGGACCAATCAAATTCTGGAACAGTATTTACGCTGCATGCTGCAACAAACTGAAAAAACTTGGAAAGACATCCTTTGGATAGCCGAATATGCCTACAATAACTCTGTCCATTCGGGAACTGGGAAAACCCCGTTTTTTCTTTTGTACGGCAGTCACCCTCGAACCTCGGAGTTGGATCCCCTCCAAGATCTTGAAACACCAGCAGTAGACTACCTGCATTCTACAATCACCCAAGCCTTTAAGGAAGCTGTTTCTCACCTTCAAAGGGCTAAAGAACAATACAAGAAAGGAGCAGATCAACATCGGAAGGAAGCCCCTCAATATCAAGTAGGGGATCAAGTCTGGTTATCCACCAAATATCTACCTCTAAAAGGGCCACGCACATTCAACCCAAGATACCTTGGTCCCTATTCCATCACTACCATAGTAAACCCAGTAGCGGTCAAGTTGGACTTGCCCCCGCACATGAAGATACATCCGGTCTTCCACGTCTCTCTATTAAAACCCGTGCAACCTCAAACCCGACTAACTAAATCTCCAAAACCTATCCTAGTTGATGGAGAACTCGAGTTTGAAGTCAAAAGCATTCTGGACTCCAAGATCTCCAAATCTAAACTATTTTACCTAATTGACTGGAAAGGCTACGGCCCCCAAGAGAGATCCTAGGAACCTGCTGAATATGTCCACGCTCCTCGCCTAATCAAAAGATTTCACCGAACTTTTCCTGACAAGCCAAAACCCCCGGAGAAGCCCGGTTTGGGAGGGGCCTTGAGGGGGGGTACTGTCATGATCTCTGCTTCCAAAAGGTCAGGGTTTTCCCAACTCCCTTGGAAGCAGATCCATAACCCAGGTTCCGAGTGCCAACCAGTCCCAATTGGGACCTTTTGGACCCAGTCCTGGCGCCAGTGGCACCAGGCTCATAAATATGCCCAGTCCCAGCGCTGGAAGCGCCGGGCTCATAATGCTTGGGTGGACTTACCTGCAGCAGACCATGCTGCTTACTTGCCTGCCAGTTGAGCCTCTGATCCTCTTCTGTTTGGAACTACTTTTCCTGTTGGGTGGGGCAGGAGCCACTCCCTAGATTCAGAACACTGGAACTCTTCTGGAAAGCAGGAACTCTTTTCTTACCTAGGCGTGGCTGTGGAAGGAGACACCTAAGCACTACAGGAGGCTATTTAAACCACACCCGATGGATGAATCTTGCTTTGCGTTATTCTGCATCCTCTGCAGCAGAACGCTCATCGTGTCTTCTGCATCTGATCCTGGGCCTAAGGAAAAAGGCTTACCATCCTGAATCCAGTCTTCAGCAACACCTATAAAGACAAGAAAGAACAGGTTAGCATTACGGTCTTCAGTGACAGCTCTTCACTTACCTGGTCCATCGGCTGTCACCAACGCCTCGCGCTGCATTCCGGCATCTGAAAGACAAAGGCTTACCTACTCTTCGTGCGCTCCGGAGGTCTTCACACTGCATTCCGGCATCTGAAAGACAAAAGCTTACCAACTCTTCGCACGCTCCGGAGGCCTTCGGCGCTGCATCCCGCATCTGAAAGACAAAACAAGGTGCGTTTAAATACATTGGGGAACTTTAATACTCACGTGCCATTACTCCTTTCCACATCTAACCCAGTGTGTATTCCGGCACCCTGCAGCCGCTCCGAACTTGTACCTGCAAAATAAAAAGACAGTTAGAGCGCATCGTGAAGCAGGCAACAAGCGCTTACTTACGTGCTTCCAGGCGCTTCTATTCATCACACGGGCTCCATCTTCAACTCACTTCAGCCCGTCATCCGCCATCGCCGGAACCCTGCAAAACAAGAAACATCATTACTAAAGACTTTAAAGACATTAGAATTACTCGAAACTTACCGTTCGTGCAGTAAACGACGGACAGCAGTCCTCTGAAGTCAAGAGGCCTGCTCCCCTTATCCAGTGAAGAAACTGGTTACAGCACCCTGCCCCGAGGCAGATGGAGAGCACGGCGTTCACTTACCTAAGGTGAGAGCGTTAACCTTTGGGGTTCTACAGGAGAAGAGAAAGGGAAGAAGAGAGAGACATTCAATAACCCAGTTCCTTAATCCCATATTTTCTATCTGCAGACATCTTACCCTTCAAGTCAGACATACAGTGCACAGAGGTCCAGCCCAAAGAGCCAGCCGTGTGTTACACATCACCTTTGCAGATACGGTATACGCCCAGTCAAGACCGGCGCCTCTACGGGAATCAGGTGAGCGTTACAGTTCTCCCACAGCTGACTCCATTTCCTTCAGGATTTCAGCTTTTAAAGCTCCTGCCTCCATACTTATTCCAAAAAGGACTAGACTACTCACCATTAAAGCGGTAGTCCTGCTTCACTTGTGTTGTCCTCCTCGTGCCAGTACTTGACTCGGGTCGATATGTGTCTGTATTACAAAAATGAGAATATGTTGCTCTAGTTGTCCTATTCTTCGTCCCAGTACCCAAATGAGGTTAAGGGTCTGCATTAAAAAAATGAGGATGTGTTGTTCTAATTGTCCTCCTATTTGCCCCAGTAGTATACTGGCATGTTTTGGAAAATGCTTTATGGGAAGAAAAAGGAAAAGGTTGACAAAGCCTATAAAGGCTTTAGGGATGGAGGGTTTGTTGTGAAGGGGAAATGGGGATACCATATCTTACCCAAGGACATCCTCTCCTCACTCCCCAAGTCTCCTCCACCCAGGTGATCCTCCATCGCATTTCCATCCCCAGGCTCGTGATCCAAAAGCAATGGCCTTTCCTGGCCACCTGGGAGGAGGATACTGGGGGAAAATAAGTGAGGACCCCCTCAGGTGCCTCACATACTCTTCCCCTAAGAATAGGGCCTCCCACACAAGGGACATATGTTAACCGATTCTCGGGGGGAGTTGCTATAATTCTCTTGCGATCGAAGACCAATCCTGCACAGCAGTTGTGGCTATAAAGGGTTCTTCCAGCCAAGTTATAAAGGGTGAAAACTGTGAATAGTGTGGGCTGACTTCCTGTAATAGTGATGGGAAGCTAGGGCAGTCAGTCCCAATGATCGCTTCTTCTGGTAGGTCTGGAATAACAGCTGAAGGAAAAATGGTAGTTGTTCCTTGTACATGTACGTGTATAGCAACTTTGGGGTAGATTTCTTGGTCTCCATGGACGCAAGTGATTCTTACCAAAGATGCACCGTTTAATTTCTCAGGTGGTACTAGATCGGCTTGCACTCCCATCTGTTTACTACTAGAATCTACTAGGGCCTGTGCTGGGATCCCATTCACAAGAACTGATTCATGGGTGGATTTAGTTGTTGTCCCCAGAAAAATTGCTTTGGGTTTCAATATTTTCATAAGGACATACATCCAATTTCCATGGGTTCTCCCCTTTTAATTTGGGGACAATTCTTTGCTTGATGCTCTGGCTCTTTGCAGGAAAAACATCTAGGAATCATGGGTTTTATTGGTCTCCTGTCTTCCTTTCTTACTTCCTCGTTGGCTTTGGTATCTGGCTTTCTCTCTATCTTTTCACTCTCCCAGCTATTAAGGTCTATGGGTCGATCGGGGATGTATATTCTGTCTCTCGGAGGAAAGTTGGGACGGGTAAGTCCTCTATTTTCTTTCCTCTCTTCCACTCAATGTAATACATGAAAATGTTTGGTGGCATCAGTGAAACCGTTTCAATAGCTAAGGAGAGTGTAGGTCTGTTCAATTGTAAGACGGCCCGCAGAAGTGAATGGGGTAAGGAGTTTAGGGCTTCCAACACTTCGGCTAATGTTTTCTTTCCCAGCCATAAGGACATTGTGTTCTTAACGCGCTCATCCAATGCCACTGGTGTTTCCGTGGGGTTTAATTGAATGCTTCTTAACTTTGACGATAGAAATGACTGGTTTGTCCCACTCTTTGTAAGAGACCTTCTTTGATTTCAGCAAAGCTGGCTGTTCCTTGGAGGTTTAATAGTTGATAGGAAGTTTGTAGTTCCCCCTTTAATAAAGGACCTAAATAGCACCATGTTAACTCATCCACCCATCGGAACTGGGCTGCTAACCTTCCAAAATTTCAGAAAACATTTCCTAAATCATCCCCCACTTTGTTGGGTTACAATAATCTGTCCAGTGGGACGTCCCAACTCACAAAGAGTCTACCGTCATATCTTGTCTCCCGGTGCCATACCACAGAAGACATATCCTTTTTTAACTATTAAATTGGTCCTTCCCTTAAGGACAGTCCTGAACCCGAATGCTAGGCAATACACCACTGAATAGTTTTGCCGATAGCAACTCCCGACACTTATTTATGCCTCGTTGGGAATAATAAGTGAGGTGCTGCCGAAGTAAAGAATCGGGGTCCATCTGGGTTACCATTACTTTATTAGCAGGAGTCCCCAAAAATATCAACATTTGCCAAAGGTGTGCAAGTCCATCTCCTGAGAACATATAATTGCATATGTTTCATAGATGAGACACACAGAAACTATTGGTTGTGACAACAGCTGCCTGTGCCGCGCGGATTAACTCCACATTGACACACTTCTTTCTAACCAGGAGGTGGGAGTAGCGCGGCCCCTGAATCTGGGACGTGACGCTGGTGGAGGCCCCTAGCATTCTGTGGTAACTGGAAAGGTGTGCAACCGGCAGTCAAACGTTCACAACGCACAGTGCCGACACAGACAATTCATCTTCTGAGGTCAATAATTTGAGTACCAACGAGTTGCGTAATGAACAGACACTAGCGCTTAGAAAAGACGACTAGGATGGTTTGGGTGGAGATCCAGGTTCAGTTTAAAACAACAATGCATCTTTTTTCCAAGATATCTCAGTACACACACACACATACAGACACACACACACACAAACACACTTGAGTTTGCTAGCTTAGAAATATTGAAAGTAACATAGAACAGGTTCATGATACAAGGTAAAGATACTGTACTTGAAAATAAATGAGACATTTTTGTGTGGGTCCACAGCTAGCTCCCCCCACTTAAATTCCTCTCCCTCAGTAGCCTTGCTTAAACCCTACTACTTTTAGCCAGTCCCATGTTTCAAAATCCCCCGTTGACCTGGAGACCACAGAGTCTATTTTATTTCCAATCTCCTAAGCCTTGTTTCTCTTAGCGTCAATGGTCTCAGTGGATGCATAGCATAGCTCCATTGTGATTGGTTATTTATCACGTGCTTAATACCCAGAGGTTTCTAAGCGCAGACCCGATCGAACCTGTGTTGCTCCACGTCGTCTTGCTTCCAAGACAAGCGCATTGCCCCTGAGCTATCCTCCCGAGATAGAGTAGCTTCATACCTCCTTCCCGAGGGAGTACGGTCCGACTCTGTCGATGACCTAACTTCGAAAAAACAAATTCATATACCTGCATTTTGAGCACAGAATATACCAGTCTACAGCTTACAACTCGGGAGGATAACTCAGGGGGCAACGCGCTCGCCTTGGAAGCAAGACGAAGCGGAGCGACACAGGTTTGATCCCTGGGTTCGCGCTTAGAAACTTGTTGGGTATTAAGAGCATTATAAAAATAAGCAATTACAGCTTAGACCTCATTTATCCAAGAAGATTTTAATTTGACAATTAAGGGGATTTCTTGGTCAACACATGCTGAAGGGAAGAAGTGCATGGGGCCCCTTCCTCATACTATAGATCCAGCAAGCAGCCGTCATTTATCAGAAGTTGTGAGCCTAAGAATCCTTACTCTGTCCCCTAAACCTGTGTGTGTGACAGTGGAAGGGATAATGCAAGGGAACGTTTCCCAGTTTCATCCCTGGTGCTAATGCAGCTCAAGCGTAATGCAAGACCCTGGTCAATTATGTTAAGTGTTAAAGGTATTTGTACCGCGCACCGTCACCAACGGAGTTGGTCCCCAGGCGCTCTGGCGGAACTGCAACGAGAAGTCGGGGTGGGTTAGTAGGGTGGAGATGGAGTAGAATAGTGAGAGGAGTGGTGTTCTGTTGGCAGCTTCATCTCGGTATACACTGTGCGCTGAGCTTTGGTGCGAGTATCAGAGCAATGCCAGACCTCGTGTGCTGTTGGTGCGGCTTATGTGTTGTTGCGGTGTGGTTAAGTGCATGCGGCATGTAGTGCCAGAGGTGGTGGTGTGAGTTTTTTGAGTGATTTGAGTATGCAGAAAGTTTGAGCTTTTTTGTTAGTGGGTTATATGTTTTGCAGCTAATCTTCACAGTATGGCTAAATGCCTAGATTTCGGGAGTCCTGCATGGTGTGACAACAGCTAGAATTGAGAGTCCTGCATAGTGGAGCGAGAGGGCCACGCCTAACAGAACAATTGAGTATAGTACCTTACGCAGTTGGATTTGAAAAACCATTGAATAATTCAGTATGATTCTAAACACAGCGCTCCTTTCTCAGTTTGAGAACATGTTTGTTTGTCCGGAAGAGTTTGTGGCTCTGGAAAATTGCTGTTTCTTGCGCCTTCATTTCTGACCAATGTGAAATCAGAAGGATTGTAAAGCTTTTTTCCTGAACGAAATCCAATGCATTTTCAATGCTTAAGCATTAAACCCCAAAGGCATGGGGCTTTAGGGGGCCTGTTATCCCAGGCATTATCTGCCCCGGTAACACCCCAAGCTGGAAGGGTTTATTGCTATTAGCATCCTAGCATGTTTCCCGGGAAGTTCGTAGTTGTTTTTTTGAAGTTGAAAAGGGCCAAGGTTGCCATTTCTCAACTTGAAAAAAACTACACACAAATATAGCCACCATGGATTAGGGAGAAGGGAACTACACCTAGTCTTTTCTCCCTTTCCATGCGGCCATTAGTGTGACGGATATGCGCCAGGAACACAATGTGCTCCGGTCCAAGGTGAGGGACAAAGGAGCAGAAGGTAAGTGGGTTTGGGGATGTGGCAATTGGGGTATGAGGTGGGGGGAGAATGGAAAAGGGAGTGTGGGGGCACACTTCTCTCATTTCCGGCAGGCAAGATGACAGCCTCCCACTTCCGAAGAGGCTTGGAGCGGGGATACACCATTAAGTGAAGACCCCGTTCCGAGCCTCCTGATTGGCTAAGAGGCCACCACCCCTGCCCCACCCGCTGGGTACTAATAAGCAATATTGCTGTGTGCGATGGATCAAATAGATAAACAATCAATTCTAAGAATTAATCAATATCTAATCAAATACTGCATTTCCCTCACTAATCTCAACCTGGACATGTCTTTTTGCTGCACCATTTTCCTTCAAATGATTTTATGATCTTAGAACCTGGGGCATGTTTTGAATTTTGCGAAGACGTTCTACTCTGAAGAACATACGACCGCTATTTTGTGGATATCTCAAAAAGCATAACTTTCCATTTTGGCCCACCCAGGTTCTGTGTTACAGGAGGCGAATCCAAGGGAATGCTTTACCATTTGTACTGGGGTTCACCCCCAAAGAAACAAGGGAACTTCTCTTTGCACAACGGCATGACCCATACATAAGGGTCCCCCAATAGACATGAGAAATATCCACTGACTGGTGCACGGAGGGGGACCTTAGGTGTGGGAACAAACTATTCAAAGGACCCACAAAGTGTGGGTGCAGCAAGAGATTAAATATCACGCTGCTCAGGTCATGTGACACATCCTCTGTTAACACAATCCGAGCCACACTGACGTGTTTTCCACATGTGTGTGTGTGGAAGGGCGTCTGCGGGCCCTGCACGAGTACAGGTGAAGTTAAATTGCTTAACATAAGGCCGCTCTAGCAGATAGCGAATGCAGAATATGCTTAACTACTGTTATCACAGCAAGGAAGAATGCATATTTTTTTTGCAATAAAGGCAAATTAGCAGATTGTGTAATACGCCACCTGCTAGCATTTGCTTCGTTTGTGTAATACGCCACCCGCTAGCATTTGCTTCGTTTGTGTAATACGCCACCCGCTAGCATTTGCTTCGTTTGTGTAATAGGCCACCCGCTAGCATTTGCTTCGTTTGTGTAATACGCCACCCGCTAGCATTTGCTTTGTTTGTGTAATACGCCACCCGCTAGCATTTGCTTCGTTTGTGTAATACGCCACCCGCTAGCATTTGCTTCGTTTGTGTAATACGCCACCCGCTAGCATTTGCTTCGTTTGTGTAATACGCCACCCGCTAGCATTTGCTTCGTTTGTGTAATACGCCACCCGCTAGCATTTGCTTCGTTCGTGTAATACGCCACCCGCTAGCATTTGCTTCGTTCGTGTAATACGTCATCCGCTAGCATTTGCTTCGTTCGTGTAATGCGCCACCCGCTAGCGTTTGCTTTGTTCGTGTAATACGCCACCCGGTAGCGTTTGCTTCGTTTGTGTAATACGCCACCCGCTAGCGTTTGCTTCGTTTGTGTAATGCGCCACCCGCTAGCGTTTGCTTCGTTTGTGTAATACGCCACCCGCTAGCATTTGCTTCGTTTGTGTAATACGCCACCCGCTAGCATTTGCTTCGTTTGTGTAATACGCCACCCGCTAGCATTTGCTTTGTTTGTGTAATAAGCCACCCGCTAGCGTTTGCTTCGTTTGTGTAATGCGCCACCTGCTAACATTTGCTTTGTTCGTGTAATACGCCACCCACTAGCATTTGCTTTGTTTGTGTAATACGCCAATACGCCACCCACTAGCATTTGCTTTGTTTGTGTAATACGCCACCCGCTAGCATTTGCTTCATTTGTGTAATAGGCCACCCACTAGCATTTGCTTTGTTTGTGTAATAGGCCACCCGCTAGCATTTGCTTCATTTGTGTAATAAACCACCCACTAGCATTTGCTTCGTTTGTGTAATAGGCCACCCGCTGGCATTTGCTTCATTTGTGTAACACGCCACCTGCTAGCATTTGCTTTGTTTGTGTAATACGCCACCCGCTAGCATTTGCTTCGTTTGTGTAATAGGCCACCCGCTAGCATTTGCTTCGTTTGTGTAATACGCCACCCGCTAGCATTTGCTTCTTTTGTGTAATATGCCACCCGCTAGCATTTGCTTCGTTTGTGTAATACGCCACCCGCTAGCATTTGCTTCGTTTGTGTAATACGCCACCCCCCGCTAGCATTTGCTTCGTTTGTGTAATACGCCACCCGCTAGCATTTGCTTCGTTTGTGTAATACGCCACCCGCTAGCATTTGCTTCGTTTGTGTAATACGCCACCCGCTAGCATTTGCTTCGTTCGTGTAATACGCCACCCGCTAGCATTTGCTTCGTTCGTGTAATACGCCACCCGGTAGCATTTGCTTCGTTTGTGTAATACGCCACCCGCTAGCATTTGCTTCGTTTGTGTAATGCGCCACCCGCTAGCATTTGCTTCGTTTGTGTAATACGCCACCCGCTAGCATTTGCTTCGTTTGTGTAATACGCCACCCGCTAGCTTTTGCTTCGTTTGTGTAATACGCCACCCGCTAGCATTTGCTTCGTTTGTGTAATACGCCACCCGCTAGCATTTGCTTCGTTTGTGTAATACGCCACCCGCTAGCATTTGCTTCGTTTGTGTAATGCGCCACCTGCTAACATTTGCTTTCTTTGTGTAATACGCCACCCACTAGCATTTGCTTTGTTTGTGTAATACGCCAATACGCCACCCACTAGCATTTGCTTTGTTTGTGTAATACGCCACCCGCTAGCATTTGCTTCATTTGTGTAATAAGCCACCCACTAGCATTTGCTTTGTTTGTGTAATAGGCCACCCGCTAGCATTTGCTTCATTTGTGTAATAAACCACCCACTAGCATTTGCTTCGTTTGTGTAATAGGCCACCCGCTGGCATTTGCTTCATTTGTGTAACACGCCGCCTGCTAGCATTTGCTTCGTTTGTGTAATATGTCACCCGCAAGCATTTGCTTCGTTGTTGTGTAATACGCCACCCGTTAGCATTTCCTTCAGTGCTCACTCTTCTGTAAAACCTGAATGTCACGAAAGCATACTTTTTAATTGCACATAAAAATAGTAATTTTTCTAAATGAATGAATACATTCACAGTCCTTCTTTAGACAAATAATTATTGTATTGTGGTTGTCAGTGACATAGCGCCTTTTACCATTATTATAGTCTCAACGCGCCGGTGGTGGGAACGCCCTGGGGGACAGAAGTCCAGAGTGTTGGAGGTCACGGAGTAAGATTAGGGTGCGTCTGTGCATTTGGCCAATAAGGCTTAGCCGGCCTGGCCAGGCTCCGGTAGAAACATCCTTCATTGGAATCAAACCCTATACATTTCTTTATAGGTCAGAGAGGGGTTTGGGCCACAGCAGGCAATTTATTGTGCGAGTCTTACTTTTGCAACAGAAAGTGTGGCTTAAAAGACATCAGCACAGATTTTAATAAGTAGCCAATTTATGAGTAAGTCCCTTCCATTTTTTAATTAGCTTCCCCGGTCGCATATGCAAATTCCCTGCCCATTTTACATTCATGGACCTATAGCGTGCAGCAGCAATTTTGTATAGCTCAAATAAAATAAAGCAAATGTAAAAAAAAAAAAAGCAAATAAATTATTTATTCAAAAATGAGCAATAAAGATGTGGCGTTCTTATATGAAATGTAAATTCCATGAAATGTCAGGCGCCGTGTTTTTTCTCTGGGCATTACAATCTGTCAGGTTCATCAGCATTATTAAGTGCTAGCCTTTGACCTATTGCAAGTGCAGTTCTTTTTCTAAATAAATATCACTCTTGTTTCCAGTGCGCCTGGGCTGGATGTGCTTGCTCCCCCTGCGAGGCAAGCAATATTCCAAATGTCCTGTGCTGTAATGGTCTCTAAAAAATAGATGTCTCTGATTGGCCTCATACTCCTTGCTGGAAGGCCTAGAGAGAACCCAGGACACAATGCCCAAATGCTGCTTTTCCCAGTGTCTGAGCAGGTGAAGGGGGTTGCCTAGAAGTGGAGACCCTTCTAACAGCCCATGGAATGTAGAATTGGCTCACAAACGTTAGACTAAAGTCTTAGTGATAACAACGAACTAGTGCAATAACCCTATCGGAAAGACTGGAAGGTAAACTGTGCTTCTGTGTCTGCGCTGGGATTGGTGCAGATGCAGGCCAAGCGTCACTTTAATGTCCCTCCAATTCAGTCTGCCCGCACCGCCCTGGCAATGATTTCATGTTTGGAACTAGGAGGTTTGCCGGACCAAGCGTTTTGGCAACATAGCAGACATGAGGGAGTCTTAGCACTACGTTGGTCAGCTTTCATAAACCCCCGAAAGGCGCTACACAGTCTGAGACCAAATGTCGATAGTGTAGACAATGCGACTGCAGCAGGGCAAAGCAACATGCACACTATGGAGATTTGTGGACCCCAGCAAGGGCAATGGGAAAATCTTGGGGTGGGTTGCACTGAGGTGGAGAAGCTTAAAGTTCTTGGCTGATGTATCCCAACAAAACCAGGGAACTGATCTGGAGGCCTAACATGTGGGAAGACCATCTCCTAGTATGGTCAACTCTTTCCAAAGCCGGATCCTGCCTTTCACCTACAGCCCATTGTCCGATCTCAATAGATTGTGGAGCGAATAGACACACATGATTTTCAATAGGATGGAACAGTAAGAGGGGTGTGCAGCCAAGAACATGCTCCCTGCAAGCTGTGGAGTGAGAAAGAGAGCCACACATTGTCAGGGTGTCTTCAACAAGTCCTCTTCATGGTTCAGACTTGCTATTCTCATTTCTTTGTTTCAAAGTAAGGAGGTGGTGGCAGATTTTCCGTTCAATTGGCCAAAACCACTGAGGGTGGTTTTTGGTAAAAGGCTGAGTTTATTAACCATTTAATCCACATTTCACATTGTGGATTTTAATAGTAGGTTAGGAAGGCTAATGCTTGGGCAAGATTAATAAATAATTTGATTTGAAAAAAAACCTTGGGGTACTTATCAATGAGAAATGAACTACGGTCCTCTGGGTTTCTGCCAAGCCATAGATTTGTTCTGTGCACAAATAGAGTTGTGGGCACCAGTTCTGACTGTTTGCTTTAACGCCATAATAAGATCTAAGTCAAACCGAAATCCTGGAAGTTAGCCATAATAAATCCCATATATATTAAGTGGGTCAGGGACTTGCGAGCTTCGTATAGACCAATCTCATTACCGGACTCCCATTTTAAAATAGTGGGGTGTGCCCCTCTCATCAAATTAGACTATGGGTATTGTGTACAATCACATTTGATCTAATATCCGGGTTTCAACCGGAAATTGGCACGTGTGAACAAGTTCTAAATGTATACATGATACTTGCGCATTCTTTCTTTTTGAAGTGCGAACTGATGTATCTGGACTTCGTGGACATGGGACAGTCTTTGATAAGGTCAATGGGCTAAAGCTCGTTGCCGTGTGCTCAGTCTTTCCCGTTCTGTATTGGCTTGGCAGGCTGAAAAACAGTGGTGTGGTGGGTTGGCCAGAACTTTGCCCGTGGTTAGGATTTCTTCAAACCTTCCAGCCATCACCTTTTGGTTTCACTGTACCATGCTCAGGTAATTAAATTGTGTTCTCTTCCTTCCTCTCTGACCATCTCTCCCAGGTCATCCTGCTCTCTTTCTCCTCTCCTACCTCTAACTCCACATGTGGGGTTCCCCAGGGCTCTAACCTCTCACCCTGGCCCTTTAACGTCTATCTCACTCCACTTGCTCACCTTATCTCCACTTTCTCTCCCCACTTCCAATCTTATGCAGATGACACTCAACTCTTCTTGAAACTTCCCTCTGATGGCTCCCCATTCTTCTACCATCATTCCTGATGGCCTATCTGCCATCCAGTCCTGGCGCGCCTCCAATTATCTCAGCCTCAATGCCAGCAAGACTGAGATCCCTCCCTCCCTCCCTCCCTCCCTCCCTCCCTCCCTCCCTCCCTCCCTCCCTTCCTTCCTTCCTTCCTTCCTTCCTTCCTTCCTTCCTTCCTTCCTTCCTTCCTTCCTTCCTTCCTTCCTTCCTTCCTTCCTTCCTTCCTTCCTTCCTTCCTTCCTTCCTTCCTTCCTTCCTTCCTTCCTTCCTTCCTTCCTCCCCTCCATTCCTCCCTTCTTCCCTTCCCTTCCTCCCAACAGTCGCTGAGATTGGTGGCCTGGGACCTTATGTGTCCTTCTGGGTCCCAGCCTTCCTCCCAAACGCCATCAGCCTTTCGTACCACTC
Organism: Ambystoma mexicanum; assembly: GCF_040938575.1. Lineage (NCBI taxonomy): Eukaryota > Metazoa > Chordata > Amphibia > Caudata > Ambystomatidae > Ambystoma > Ambystoma mexicanum. Next base: position 36,230,716 of record NC_090936.1, read on the forward strand.
CCCCCGCACTTTCCTTCAGGCACCCACTGGTTTGTGTTCTCACAGGCCTGCACTTATTAATGGCAGGATAGCACTCGGTACCAGGCGCCCTCTGCCAGGCACTTACTGCTCCACACAACTTACTCTTCTGCACTTCCTGGAACTCCTACCACATACCCCCACCCCCCTTCCATGTACCTCTCTCTCTTCATGCTCTTCCACGTTCTGAATGTTCCCTCCCCTCTGCCCCGTGGGAGCTTTGAAACACAATTTCTGATGTTAAGGCACCTTACTAATGCACAATAAATAAATAAACTGCCCCCCTGAATGACTAAATGTACTGATTAGTTGCCACTAAAATTCTAGAGCATGTGTGAGGGGTGGGGATCAAGGCCACTGCACAGAATACTTTACGGTTAAGACAGGTGTTTGCTAGGACTGAATGGTGGGCCCCCTGCTCTCCCTATATATAAATGGGCTACAAAAAAAAGAATCCAGATTGGTGCCTATGTACCAAAAATCGAATACACCACTCTAGCCGTGTTGACTTAAGCCGATGATGCAGTATTAGTTGCCTGTGCACCCCGTGAGTTACGTTCGATCACGGCATATACCATATTCAAGAATGACCTTGATTTACAGGTCAACGTAGGGAAATCCGCAGGTATGGCCCGCCAATCTGCTAGCGGGCGAATAAAGGTTCCGACTCGGTACAGCGATTTATTTATTTATTTATAATTCTTGTATAGTGCTACTCACCACTGGGCCTCAAAGCACACAAAAAACAAAACAGAACATAAAAGGCAAGTGATGATAATTTCCCACGACTTCGGCTACCTGGGCATATGTTTCTCATCAAAACGAGCGCGGGAACGTCATAGCCTTCAGCAAGCAACCGGGTTCAACAAAGCGCTAGGTGGGGTTGCTCAATTTATGAGGATCTAAGTGGCAGGCTATTATTTAGGCTGTGCACTTAAGGGGTTAAGACGCAACCTTTGAGCCAGATCTTGAAAGTTTACAACAGTAAAGCTACGGCAGTTGCCAAATACGACACTTCATTGTGGGGGTTCGCGAATGTATTACAACTACAGGTGGTAGAACATTATTATTATTTTTTTAAACTGCTTATTTTGCCACAGTTGACCTCCAATTACAGAGCCCATTTAGTGTGGGGTCACAATCAATTATACAGAGGGTGCTGGTTATTTTTTTATTACCGGGGTTATTTTTCTGCACCAAAGAATTTGGATCAAGTTGGGGCAACTCAATTAGAAGCTTGGCTGCCGGTATACACCCATGAAGCACAGAACTAAGTAAATCTTTTAAACGGAACCGGGTAATTATTTCACCTGTCTTTTTAAAGTGTAATCTTTTATTAAATTTCAAACCATACAACCAGCAGTAGACAACCAGCAAAACCAGAAAAGATTTACCCCAGTCATCAGAGGCAGAAAACAGTTGTGTGGAGAATTTTCGTGTGATGAGTCAATGTCCAGAGCTGCCATAACAACCCAACCTCCCAGCCCCCAGCTCCCCAGACCCACCCAATCCTCCCCTTAGCATATCTGCACTTAATAATAACTGTGAGGTAAAACGAAACACAGTAAACAGCCACTGCGGTTACAGTCCACCTCTCAGCAGACGGACGATCCGCTACAGTCATTGGCGTCCCTGTCTCATGCCGATTACCTCATGCTGGCACACAATTAGGCCCTGAAGGGCCGAACCCACGTATAAGCAAAGATACAGGTATAAATATAACTATAAACGAGAGCCGACGGCGACCAGTAGTCCGCCAAACACAGCCCACAAACCTCACACCCAACCAGACTCGGACTCGTAAGGTCTATCTGATCAAATTTGGGGTGTGTGCAGGACAAGAGAGAAGGAACCCATGGAACATTGAACTGGAATCACTGCGCAGTGAGAAAAAACTGGGGTACCAGAATAGAACATATCTGGACTCGGCCACATGAGGCGAGAACAGGGATTTTTCCTCTTTATTGACTAAAGACGCAAGACACCCCCATACCTGAATCTTTGATCAGTATAGGCGCAGAGTTATCTAGCACCACTGCAGGATTTAGTCCATCGTTGACACGCGTCTCCATTATTTCACGTGGAGATTAAGGTTTGATGACATCCTCCACCTTTTGACATTTCGGAGTAGTTGCAACAGAACCATCCGTCTCCTGAAGAAGGTCGCTTTTATTTACCGGCTTGAATTAGGGGCCTATTGTGACGACCAAAACATATGTTGAGTTACAGCAAATAAGCAATATGCTATTTGGTTTTTGTATTAACACTTACTGTAATCACCAAGAGGTGTGAAATGTATGTTAATATATTGGTTCTAGGTGGTCTAAGTACCACAAGTGTGGAATATTGACATGTATAGTGAGAGTGTGAATGAATGATGGAATGAATGGTGGTGTTTAAATGTGGATGTTGAGAACAATAAATATTTGTGTAAATTGCTTATAAATAAATATATATTTTTTTACAAGACCTGGTATTGTTTAAATGTGTACAGATGTTTTGATCTCATTTCGCCCAGGTATAAAAAATAAGGCCTGTATAGGAGGAAACATTTACCGGCATCTTAAAATCGCTTTTATAGTATTGTATAGAAGAAAATTACTGTTTTACATTTTATATGCCCGCTCTGTGTCTATGCTGATGAATTTTTGTATCATTGTTTTTATGGATATTTTATATCCGAAATAAACGTAACTGAATTATTTAATGTGCATTTTGCATTTTCTATCTTTCCCTTGGAGACACCAGGCAGCCATACCGATTGTGTGAGCAGCATTTTTCTAGGCCGCCCAAAATACCTAATTCACTTTGAGTGACTTTGAACTGTGATCAGAACACTGGCCGTAGAGTCTTTACATGTCCTCACGCAGAGAATTGAGCATTCAGGTTCAGACTGGCCTATAGGGCAATAGGGCAATGCCCGAATTGCAGGCCCAACTTGCAAGTGTGGACCAGTTTTGTGGGTCAAAATGGGCCACATTATGGCAAAAGTGGGCCAGTTTGATTGGTTGCTTCACTTTGTAGCTAGTGTTACTGAACAAATACTCTTTAAAATCACAATCTGCAACACATTTTCCCCTTGAATAAATCACTCTTGGTTACTGCTCAAGTAGCTGTCAGAAAAGGAATGAATTGACATTTCGACTGTGGGCCACTTTTTCATGGGTGCCCGAGCCAATTTTATACCCCAGTCCGTCCCTGTGGTCATTCCATCTGTTGGGCCACTTATTTATTCAGGACAAGCTTAGAGATTGACAACCAACACCTCCTGAGGTCCTCTTCTGACCCCCTCCATTGTCCCACTAAATATAAAAAGTGCTGTTCCTACGCTGGGTTCCATGTTATTTTGCTGAAAAAACATATTTTGAAGTAATTTACTTTGAAGTGATTACTTTGAAATTGTACTTGGATTTTGTTTTCTTTAACCTTTTTGGCGTTCCCCCTTCCCCTTCACTACTACCCCTACTCCAAAACCATCCCCAGCCACTTATTACCCCTTAACCCACAACTATATATATTTTAAAGTAATTTGAAGTAATCCGGTTGAAGTAAATAACTTTGAAGAAATTTCCAGTATTGAAAGCAAGGGATAGTCTGTTGTGGCGGCAGGTTAATGTAACAATTTAACCGGGACCTAAGATCTATATAAGAAACCCCACCTTTTAGGATCACTGAAACCCTCATTTGTTTTCCTACTGATAAACACATTATTTAATACACAGGTTCACTTAACAACAAGGACCCCTCCAGTCCTGACAACAGCACTTTAGAAACAGACATAAAAAATCAAGCTAACGGTTTGCTACCTACATTTCCTGCTCAGGTGCCTGATTCTTCAGAGCCTTTGAGATCCTTGTGGTGGTCGTGCATAGTGAGGTGGTCGTGCATAGTGAAGAGATTCTGCACCACAAGCTTTTCCTGCTGAAAGTACGGCACAAAGACCAGCATCTCATCCCTTTCTTTGTGCCTGTCTTTGAGCCACTGCCCCCGCAGTGCTTCATCAGAAAATGTCTATTGCACTGTTTGTTTTGTTTGTTTGTTTTATTTGTAACGCGCACCAGACCCAGAGATATCAGGGTCATAGCTTTGCAAGGTAGTGCACCGCTACACAGACATGGCTGATCTGTTCCTGCTTCCTTTGCATTAAGCACATCAAAATTTCTGCAAGTGCACAACAATCTTGCCATCCACAGCTCTTTCTACTGGACTGAACCGTACTCACAGATCTTCACATGTATATCTGTTCCTGCCGTTGTAATTAAGATTGCATTATACTTAATTAATAATCTCAAAGCTGATGGGTATTACCACTTGATTATGGCCCGGAAAACAAGTTACGGGTTAGAGTGAAGCGATGGCCCCAACGCCATCCAATGCTGCCCAGCTGCAGGGTTAAACGCAATTAGCAGCTGAGCATGCTGTCCGCGGTGCTAGTTGCTTCATTTAAAGTTGTGTAACAGCACGGCGTCCATTGCAACAAAAAAAACCTCCGAAAGAAAATGGCCTCAATGGGAAACAGTAGAAGGGAACTACTCTGAGTCTCTTCTCCCTTTCCATGGTGGCCATCGGGGAACGGATGGGCAGACAGGGAGCGGAGGTGGGGGCAGCATCGGAAGAGACCATTATGGGCAGAGCTGGAGGTTGTGGACTGTGGTGGTGGGTGGGGAGTAGAGTGCACACAGACATTCGGGATGGGGGAAGAGGGTGTGCAGCAGGGAAATGGGTGCATTCATCAGAGTCCGGGTAATTGGGGGTCTGTAAGGCAGGCAATGCCATGAGCGAGGTACCAAATGATGCCACAAAATGGGTGTAAATATATTTTCAAAAACGTGATGCACTGGAGACTGCTTAACTATACCATTTCTTCTTCAGATAGCTGTTAAGCCTAACCCTGAACACCAACAACAGGGCTCATTAATATTATCCAAGAGGGAACAGACAGCTAACTAGGCAAAGCGGGCATGACCTCCCTCTACAAAATATGCCACGAGTACCAACATCATAGACAATATACTACTGCCCACTTAGCCCCTCCCTCATCTGCCTCAGATTGAGCATTAGCAACCAGGCGAGAGGCAGCAGCCAATCAGGTGGGCTGGAACGCCGGCTGCATTTGCTTGTACAAGCCTGCATTCCATCCTCATTACATCAGCATCTCGCCCGGGTCTGCCAACCTTTTGACCTCTGTCCCAAATACTTTGCTGGCCACCTTTTGTCTGCCCTAAACTCCTATTTAGTAAGGCCCCCTCCTACTACTATCCCTCCCAGTTATCTGTAAACTCTCTCCTCGGTAGCCCCTTCCTCCTAATCACTCCTCCATTGGTCCGGCAGCGGGAAAAGTAACTCCCTTTCCGTTGGACCAGGGTACTAATAGAGTATTTTTTTAATTCCAAAATGGTTTTGGCATTTCGCAACTGAAAAAAAGACGGAAAAAAAGATGGCCACCATGGAACAGGTTGAAGGGACAATACGTAATCCGCTTTACCCTTTCCGTGGCGGCCATTCAAAAAGGAAAAAAAAGTAAACAAACAAGATGGCCTCCATGGAACAGGGTGAAGAGAGTACACGTAGTCCCTTCTACCTTTCCATGGTGGCCATTGAAATGTAATTTAAAAATAAAACAAAGATCGCCACCAGGGAATGGGAGATGGGACTAGATGTAGTGGTTTGTTTTGTTTTCTCTTGTCCCCCCCACCCCCCTTGCCTGGTTGCCCCTTGAAACACTTGTGTATAGACGCATTATAAATAACATATCACTCAGTCAATCAAATCAACATACCCAGCCGCTGATTTCAATTCCTTTAAAGGATTAAATCCCTGCTTCTCAGTATCTGAATTCTTGTCTTCAGAAGGGGAAAGAGGAGCCGAAGGCGTTACATCCTCCTCTTTATGTTGATCAAGCATCCACTCCGTCTCAGGTGGATCTTCATTCTCGCTCTGATACATCTTCCACAACTCTAAAATGGCCGACCTTTTTCTCTAACTGCTTCCCCTTACATGTAGCATGCAAGTATGTTGTCATATGTCACAATACTATTTTTGACAATGAACCTTCTTGAGGCCACAGCAGGAACGTTTTATTATAAGTTGTGCCTCTCATCAACTCGGCGTGATACTGCCTTATCTGAGGTGTATATCTCTGCAGTGTCCTGCAAAAGTGTAAAAGATGAGTGTCACCCATGATGACAAGTGGATCTCGGCTGTCAATACTTACCAGATCTTGTATTCTTTTATTTATTTTATCAAGTATACCACACTGATTATTTTGCGCAGGCACCATCAATCGTCGCTTATTACAAAAAAAACAATATTTTAACCACTTTAAAATTCAATGCAAATATGTTCTTTTTGTTCCTTTGTTTACACTCTATCAATTTTTGCTGTCTTGCTGTTTCATTATTGTTGTTTTACAAATCTCTTTTTTATTTATTACTCTCCTTTGATTTTTACCCTCCTGATTGGCGTCAATCTCTTGATTAAAAAATCTGATGATCACCTTCATTGTTTACTATCGTTTCATATCTCTTAATCTAGCAACATTAAAAGTTGTATACTAACATATGCATCAACCCATAGACATGTGCACTTTTTAATTTTCTGCGTACGCCTTCCTTTATTATCTCTAGTAAATATATCTCATCTCACTTTTTACCCCATTTTGGAGTGCCATACGCACTCTTCTTTTTGGCCTTGCCTCAGGAATCCTTAATACCCCCCACTTGGAGTTTCTTTAGTACATACCCTTCTGCCCCTCTGGGAGACCAGGAAAAAGTATACATTTTTCTTCTTTCTAATCCTCCAAAACCTTGTTAATTCCATACTTATATATTTACAATACAGTCCCTCTCCTTATATTTGCCACTTTTGATGTTCTACTTCCATCCGTGGCTCAGTTCAAGTCCCTCGGCATCGACTCTTACCCAATCGACCAGTTCGCCTTAAGTCCATGCGGAACCTGCGGGGACAGGAATTTCGGTAAAGAGGCACCTGCGAAACATTTCTTCTCAGAGGTGTGTTTTGCATGCAGAGAAGCGCCATGGTCTTCTGGCTAATAGCGAAAGCAATCGAGAGTCTGAGAGTCTAGATCTGGGCCTAGGTCGATTAGATGAGATCCAAAAGTACTGCTACCAAAATGTGCTCTAGCACCTTGAAGCACCTTGTGTGCTGGATGGAATTACCAATAGCCATCTCAGACCAGAACAACCGAACTGACTCAAAGATTATGGCAAAGTACTACTTTATTATCAACATTAAATAAAGTAGAGCCATCAAGCGAACAACAAGCTGTAGTTCACACACTCACACTCAAATTTAATTATACAAAGGTTTTGTACCTCAATATGTGTCCTTTATGACGTCATCCTACGTGGAAAACTGTAAAACCTATTGAAGGGAGGGACTGGTTAAGGAAACATATGTACCTATATATCATTTAAGTATTAATAATCTTACTGAATGCCTCCTTATCTAAGGGGAACACCTTGAACCACCTCTAAATATGAATAATACTGATTATAGCAGAATAATGGCGGTGTATTGGTCTTTGCAACATTGTATAGCATGTTGCTACATAGACCCTCTGATTGGTTGGCATGCTTTTCCAACCTTGAACTTTCGGCTCGTTAGCAGCACAAACTAAATCGACCCCAGGTGCCAAGAGTAACGTCAGACTACTCCCCCCTTTTCCCAATTAGTCCATCATCTCTCATTGGTCCGGCCATGAGCCAAGGTTTCTCCTTTGTAGTTGACCTGGCAGCCTGTTCTCTACTCTGGGACTTTTGAGGGAGGGTAGGTACACCATTATCTTCATCTGGAGCTTAATGAATAGCCCTTGTTTTTGACTTCTGAATCACGTGTGAGGAGACCACACATTTGTCCATTTCAACCTTCTCTTTACTGCTATTTGATTCAATTGTGCCGAGTGTTGTTACTCTTCTTGGCACCTAGAAACTTGCTCACTCCACCTTGCATAGGCTTTTCGCATCTTTAATTGTCCAAAACTTGGCCCTTGCAGATGTTTTCCCCTTTAATTAATCTTCGAGAAATATGTCTTACTACATTGCTAATCCTTTTGACAACCCTTGTGCCTTGCAATTATTCCTTGAAATGGCATCCTTGATCCCAGGCCAATAAACTCCTCTTTATTCCTCACACAAAGCTGCTTTTCCAGCATCTCCTGACTCTGCAGCCCTTGTCTGTCTCTCAGGTCGCTTGATTGGTTTTAATAGGAGTCTGTCGTCCATCTTTCCATCATGGCCGCCCTATCTCTGTTATGATTTCTTTTGCAGCAAGCTTCTATATGTCTTGTCTACCTTGCGTTTCTCATATGTACACTTTTTAGTCAGCAGGTTACTTTATCTTCTTTGTATATATGATTTCTTCATCCATAAGTGCACGTTTCTCTTGTTACTTCAGTTACATCTTCATTCTTAAGTATTTTTATATCTTTTCAGTCAGGGCCGGCCTTAAGGGCAGCAGCGCCCTGGACGAAATGGTGCACCCCCCCTCGCCCACCGCATGCCCTTTGTTAACAGGGGGCGGGGCAAAAGGGGGCGGGGCCTGGTGGGGCTTTTGTTTTTTAACCTCCTTGCTCTGGCGAGGAGGTTAAATAGGGCGCGTTAGCACCCCATTGTCATTGAATGAGCCCGCCACCGCAGGTTCATTCAATGACAATGAGGCGCCTGACACCACGCCAGCTCGGGGGAGCCCTTGAAAGACTCCCCAGAGCTGGCGTGGTGTGGGGCTAATGGCGCCTTTTCTTGTGAAAAGTGCCCACGGCGGAGGGGCACATTTAAATGCACCTACCACCATGGGCACATTTTACAGTAAAAGGCAACCTGCTGCGCCTTCTCCCACAACGCCAGCTCGGGGGAGCCCTTGAAAGACTCCCCCGAACTGGCGTGTTGGGGGCTAATGGCGCCCTGGAGGTCGTGGCGCCCCGGGCGCCCGCCCGGCTCACCAGCCCCCTAAGGCCAGCTCTGTTTTCAGTACTTCTCAGTATCTTTCCGTCATGACGTCACTCTGCCTTTGTCAGATTTTACTTATAGCTCTATGATGTCCAATGGTGTATGACAACATCCTTTCACCTCTTCAGTGGGAGGGTACATTCGATAAGTGCTTCTAGTCTTTGATACACTCGATGCAGTATCGGGATGATACCTTGTGTCCCCCGTAGGGCTCTTCTCCTGCTATTCCAGAATAATGGAGTTGAGGGGGCGGGGGCGGGGGCTTGGGATGACATATCCACCTGATCCTCTACAGATCTGTGAGTGATCTGCAAGTCGCAGGTTCGAATCCCAGCAAGGTCAACTCAGTCTTTCATCCTTCCAAGGTTGATAAAATAAATTGTGGGTAATAATAACTGTATACAAAAATATTCTATGTAAAGTGCTTTTATAAATAATAAATTATAATTATAATATGTTACTTTTTTCATCTATTTCGCTGATAGATTTATTTTTGCTCCGGTTGTATTGGGCAATTTAATAACAACTTTAAAGAAATGAGCAGGTGCCAAAAAAGGCCTACTTGAAACATGTGGGCGTGAGCTAAAGATCTTAATTAGCTGCTTAATGTGTGCCTCGTGCTTCCCCGCGCTTCCTGCAGGGAAACGGTGTCAGGCTGCCATTTTACGCCAAGTGTACACATGTGCAGCTTCCAGCGCCGTTTATCAATTAATCAAGTGCAGAAGCGCCTCATCAGGGCTGACTTTCAAAGTGATGGAGTTTAAACCACTTGAAAAACCTAATTGATCATGGCCCATTAAAGAAGCCCCAGCTGGTCTGCCAAGAGAGATGTACACCTGTAGGCGCTTGATTTAAGGAACGGAAAGACAGCTGTGAATTTCAGTCCTCCCAACTCTTGTAAAAATGACCTGGAGAAAGACAGACATTTCTTTTCTCCAGATGCCAGTAGCGGACATACTCTAATATTTCCTTGTCCCAAAAATGAATAAAATTATCTCAATATGCATGGGCTTCTAAGAAAAGTTAAATATTCGCATATTCGAAGGAAACAACTTATTAAATTAAAGATCTTTCTCCTTTCCTTTTAAAAATGTGTCCTACAAGTGTGTTGGCCTTCTTTGTGTTGCATTGCATTCTGGGAACAGTAGGTGCAAAAGGTGCGCATTGCAAATACTTATTATTTCATATGTGTAAAGTTTATGTTAAACTATAACACATCAAATAAAGAAAGAAAGAAAGAAAGAAAGAAAGAAAGAAAGAAAGAAAGAAAGAAAGAAAGAAAGAAAGAAAGAAAGAAAGAAAGAAAGAAAGAAAGAAAGAAAGAAAGACTGGCACATCCGTTGAACCTGCTGATCCATTTCTGGTGATCACTTGTGCCTTGAGGAGCTGTGCTTCAACGATGGTTTCTGAGAAGGATTGTGTACTTGCTATGAGTTGGGCATTACTTTGGTGTTGTGTTAGTTGAATTGCAGAGGTGATTGTGTTCTTTAAGTACAGTAAGTTGATGGGTTACTATCGTGACAGTGGAGTGAGCCACAGTGCATAGTGGTGGGAAGCATCTCAACATTACCTTGTTGTCCGTAGTGGTGAGTGCACCTGCGGTCCATGTAGGTGTGGGTAGCAGCAGGGGGATTAGGAGTAGTTAGTACCCGGCGAGGGACGATTCGCTTGCAACAAGTGATCTGATTGGCCCACGCCGAGCCGTTACCATCCCAATAAAGCCTTTGTCGCACCGGTCGCAGTCGTGTCCTGGCTGTCATGGAAAGAGAGAAGGGATCTTAATATGCCTCGTATCATTTAGATGTGTAAGTGCACAGCCAGCCAGGAAGTGCAGGGGAAGGGTACATGGGGAGTGCAGCTAGAGCAACAGGGCCCAGAGTCAAATGCAAGGAAGGACTGGGCCTCTGAAGGGAGTACACCCAGGTAGTGCAAGGTAGGCCAGGCGGCAGTACAGGAGACCAACAGGCAAGTGCAGTGGGACTGGATGGGGGTGGGGCTGGTGTCCTGTATGACTCTGAGGAACACCAAGCATCCAGTCAGCATAGCAGTGCAGGAGGAAGGGAAAGGTTGGTAGAGGCAAGGGGCAATGAAGAGGAGAAGAAGAAGGTCTTGAGGAGCCTCCGGAACTTAAGGAGATCCGGCTCAAGGCAGAGGGAGGCAGTTCCAGAGGGAGGCACCTTCAGTGGAAACAGCTCTACCGCCCAGTCTTGGAGAAGTGACTCATATGCAGAGAATTGGAAGTAGACAATTCAGAGGGCTCTAGTAGGAAGGTACTTATGAAGAGAGCATTGAAGATAATAACAGCCCCGGCCACAAAAAGCCTTGTTGATGATGCAGAGGGTCTTGAACGTGATCCTTGTAGCCACCGGGAGACAGTGGAGGGATTTCAGAGCCAGAGACATACAGTCCCTGGACTTGAGGCCAAGGATAAGTCTTGGGGCCTGTTCTGGATGATTTGTAGAGGGCAAAGGGTAGAGTTAGGTAGATTGAGAAAGAGGCTGTTACAGTAATCCAGCCTAGAGGGGACCAGAGCTCTGGAGAGTGTGAGCTTCTGGGGGAAGGAGAGGAAAGGAAGAATATCTCTGAGGAGGTGCAGCTGGAAGTGGGACTTTCTGGAAAGGTCTGGGATGTGTCGAGAGGAAGGGAAAGTGGAGTCAAAGATAAACCCAATGTTTTTTGCCTCACAAGAGGGTGAGGGCAGAGGGCCCAGGGAGGCCGGCAGTGTGAGAGGGGAAAAGCGGGAGCAGAGGTCTGAATGAGAAGGATCTCCATCTTACTGGCATTTGGGCAGAGATCATTAGAGGTGCACCATGCCTGAATCACTGATAGACAGTCTGGAATGTACAAGAGAGGAGAGGAGGCAGTAGGGAGCCGGAAAGTGCTGCGTGTCATCCGCATAACACTGAAGGTTAGAGGACAAGGTAGATATCGGGAGGGCTAAAGGGGCCAGACAGACATTGAAAAACCAGGGGTAGAGGATAGAGCCCTGGGGAACACCTCATGGGGAGAGTGTGGTGGAGGAGAGGAAAGTTGAACTTGGGAAGGACAGCCCAAGAGTAAAGAGGACAGCCCCACCAGAGCCTGATCCATGATGTCCAAGGTATTGCCTAGACAAGAGATCAGGAAAGGTCAAGGAGAATTAGGACAGAGGGAGAGTTAGACAGCAGATCTTCACGGGTGTTCAGCAGAGCGTTTCCGTGCCTCTGGCTGATCTGAAGCCTACCTGATGGTCATGGAGACAACCAACAGCTTGAATATGGAGGGTAAGCTGGGAGATGGCCAGCTTCTCCAAGAGATTGCTTGAGAAAGGAGTGATGGAGATCAGATGATGGTTTGCTGGAATGGAGGGTGTCAGCAGAAGGCTTTTTTTTAGAGGAGGGTGCACAAGGGAGTGCTTGAGAGGAGAGGGGAAAACTCCAGTGGCGAATGAGTGGTGCAGAGATCGGCCAAGGCTGCAGCGAGTGAACCAATTTTGTCCTGAATGCTTCTGGAGGGGCAGAGGGTCACCTGTTTGCATGAGACTTTCATAGACCGGACTAGTCTGGAAACCTCATCACGTGTGACAGGAGAAAAAGAAAGGAGAGGGGGTGGTCAAGGAAGGCCTGGGAGAGGTAGAGGGTGGGAGGGGAGAAGAGGAGAGTGAGGACAGTAGTGAAATGAGAGGCCAGGGCCAAGTAGAGTGCCTGGGTAGGAGTAGAAGAGGAGATGGAAGCAGTGCATGAGTGGTTTACTGTGGTAACACTGTTTACTGTGTGGCGTTCGTGGCGTCTGTTTACATGTTCTTTTTCCCAATGGGAGGCGGATCCAGTAATATAAACCTCCAGAGGCACAGAGCGCGGAACGGTGCATAAGTGGTTTACCATGGTTCACTGCGGGACACGAGGAAACCAGGTAACAGAGCACTTATGCTCGAGTTGAAATCGTAAATTGAAACTGTGTCCCGCGCCGGCGCTGCTCACTTATACAACATAATTGCAGAAAGAATCTGTTTTTGAACTCCTCATTTGGCTGCACTTGTCAACCATGTTTGGATTAAGAAGTCTTTCCAAACATTCTCACAAGACCTTGCAGAAACAAATGCTTAAATTGGCAAGCGAAATGCCCCTGCCGACATCGCCCTCAACTACATTTAATGAAGACGTAAATTCCCCGCCCATTGTGCAATCTGTGAACGGATCTGACCCTTTGCACACGGCAACACCCGACATGGTGTTCTCCATACCAGATGGAGATGACTAGCTTAGGTCAGCTCAAGTCTGCCATAACCGAGGGGCAGGAGACATCAACTTACTCAACAAGGAAGAAACAACAACTAATACATTGAGACTTGCTCAGGGGTGCGAACGTATGGAGACAACATCTCCAGCTTTTTACGCGGACTCATGCAGCGGAAGAGGAAAGCTCAGGCAAATCGAGCACCTCCTACGCGTCCACACCACAGCTGCCGTCTAGGCGTAGCTCTTTTTGTCGCTCCATGCGGCAGTCTATTTCCCATGAAAAGAACACACAGAACGCCTTATTGTCTATCAATGAAGTTATAACCACATTGGTGGGCCTGCATGAGGACATACACATGGACGTTCGCCAGCATACAATGGTATTACTCTACATTCAAGACAAGTTACCTTGTTTGACCCAAAAGCCTGCCAGAAAGGATTCACAGTTGCAGGACTCGCATCCGGAAGGGACAAACTTGACCCAACGTGTCTCCCTGATTGAAACAGAGAATTATCAATCTTTTTCCTCTGCCATTTCAACACATAGCTTCTCTAACAGAGGATTAGAGCCTTTACAGGTGATTCTAATTTCAGAGAACACTGTTCTGGAAGTTGCCAACCAAATAGCACAAGACAGTCAAACTCTTGGTGAATTGGTTCCCATTATCGGCGGTGGCACAACTTCTCTCACTGTCCTTCTACTAACATCCAAAAAAGGGGGAGGAGCTGGACTGGAAACACTCTCTGAAAAGAAAACACGTAATGGGAAAGTGACAAAAAAACTCCACTACACTACCCTTAGTCAAAGCATTGCGGAACCATTCCAGAAGCAATGGCCGGGAGCAGGAACAAACAACTCCTGTGCACAGTTGAGGCGATCACCAATGATCCGATAATGACCCCTTAATTATGCAAATACTGGATGAAGAAAGTGGGGATGTCGGATCCCATCAAGAATGCAAATTAATGAAAATGAGCAAGGTCAACTGCAAAAGTGTGGTGGAACCATCTTTGGCCCCGTCCCAAGTTATGAAATCGACCACTACACAGTGGGGCGAGGTACCTAGCAGTTTGACCAACTCTTGCAAGCCATATTTTGTGAACTTGGCTTTATCTAACGTGCAACAGGTAGTCATCATGAGCCATGGGCACAACGGCAACTCAAGCTGCACAGCCAACGTGCAACCGCCACCAACCAAAACGTATACGGCCTTCTGTGACCATAATACTTGTGTGGCCCCGAGATCTGGCTCAGAGGGCTACCAACGACTTACCTCAGAGCCCCTAACACAGCACTTACAGAGGCTGCAAATTAACAGGAATTAACTGAGGGATAGTCTGTGCATCAAAAGAGGACAATAACGCAAACACCCAGCCCACGAGCTGGACATCAATGACGCACATCATATCCATCAAACGTTTTGTCATCAGCCTAAAACATCGCTGAACAGCTCCAGCCTTAACACCTTTTCAATCTTGAAAGGTGCAAGAGGAAGAGAGGACACAGGAGTTTTGATGCAAATTACTGGTGATCGGCGCAACCAAGCACAGAAACAGTCTGTCTCTTTTTGGGATGGTGGCCTTGAACTGCGTCCAGCTAAGCCCCAGGCCTCATATCAACTTCTTTTGGAGGGTCAATTATATCAAGAGAAGGGATAGGTTTTGAATCGGTCTGCTGTTTTTTCTCTGTTTTCTGAAATTGTCCACCTCAGTGTAATATCCACCAGAGACATTGAAAGCGTAGAATTTGTGGATCAAGTCCACACTGATAGAGTTGCACTTGGATTTGAGTCTCGAGTGGTATTTGACCTTAATTTGAGAGAAGCGGAGTCTCTGGGGCAACTTGGGTCTGCCATTAAAATAAGGGACACACATATGACTTCACATTTGATGGAGAGGGCCGGAGGTAACCATCATGATGAACAAAGATGTAACCCTCCCCTACAAACCCTCACTCAGACAGTGAAGCTGGCAGACAAGACAACACCTTGCTCCCTGACAGCACGATTGGGGAGCTGAAAGAGGGTCAAGTGGATTGGTCTTGGTTGGCTGCACCTTTAAACGCAAGTCACAAACCCCAAAAATTCACACTCACTCACAAGCACTCACAGCTTTTATACTTTCCACCTGGAACCCAAGCGGTCACAAGCATTTATTCACAAACCTATCTGTTGGCTACGTATTAAGATCGTTAGACCTCATTTGCCTCCAGGGGACTTGGTTATTAAAAGTTCCAGTAATGGATGGATATGCTGTGACCGCACAACTGGTAAGTAAGGGCTTGACGGGGAGGGCAAAGGGGGTGGTTCGTAACCATGTGTAGAACTGGTAGTGGCTTGAAGTTCGCTAACAAGTACGACCTCACACCTCGCCTTATGGCCACTGAAAGTGAATTTTCTATTGAATCAATGCCCTTGGCATTGCTAATCTGCAACATCTATTGGCATAAGGGTATAGAGCAGTTAGATTCATTCCTAGAAGCCCCGCCCACCTGCTCTGTGGACTGGATGGAGTTCCATAAAGAGGGATATGCCATCGTCCTGGGCGATTTTAATTCAACCTGCATTGACATTGAGGTAGATGAAGATGTATTATCCAAAACATTTGAATGGAACAATTCCGTCCCTGCGGATGATCAATCTTTGGGTTTGAATGGTAGCAAATGGAAACACTAGCTTAACAATATGAGGTGGCATTTCCTGCATGCCGCCACCGATGTGGATACAGGGGAATATTTCACCTGGCAGAGTGGTAACAAGAGATCTGCCTTGGATTATATTTTCCTTGACAGATTTCCGATGGCCAAATGTACTGAGTGCAAAATTTCACAAACTCTTGTAGTGATCACCATTTTGTGATTGGCTCACTCAATTTGCCGACGGGAAGACATCGAGACAAATATGACATAGACATTGGGGTTAACTCTGCTCTAAACAGAACTACGTCGAACGAACATTAAGATTAACAAGGTGAATGACGAAATTAAGGGCGCAGTCGAGAATACCAACTATGACTGGAAACTGCTGATTTTCACACATGCGAACTTTGATCATTTTCTGCAGAGCACCATTAACTACACAGGTGTTGAAAAACGAAACAAGTACAAAAAGAAACAACCCCGTAACAAAAAAAAACTCATAGATACGATGGAGAAATGGCAGGGAAAAAGAAGGACATAAGGGCTTTTGTACGGCAACTTAACAAACACAATGGGCTCACAGACGAGTGTCTGGAGCAAATTAAGAAAATCAAGCAAAAATACAACCATTGGGCTATGAATCATCCTGCAATAATGGTCCAGAGAGATGCAGAAGAGATATTGACTCATCTCCAGAAGAAAGACTCACAATCTTTCTGGGCCCTAATGAATAATCAAAGTAAAGAATCGGGAGAAAATACCATTACTGCTGTCTCAGAAGTGGCCTGGGTTCAGCATTTTGGAGTCATATATGGGCAGCCAGAAAGAGAAAATGCCACTCATGACATGCATAATGTGGAAGAGCAAAGGCTCATGGGTGCCATTACTTATGACATAAGTGTTGCACTGGAGGCCATAAAGAGAGCCAGTAACTCCAGAGCTCCTGGCCCAAACCAAACCTCCCACAGCTTATTTCAGGGAGCTATGTTGGAGTGGGCAGGGGCTCTGAAGTTCCTATTTGACGACATCCTGAAGACAGCCATTTATGCATCCATGTGGAGGACGGCATATGTCAATCCGGTTTACAAAAAAGGGAGTAGATTGGACGCCAAAAATGACCGTCCTATTAGCAGCTTAGATGCGGAGAGTAAAATCTTTGCTGGCATTATTTTGCAACATCTGGAAGCCTGGGTAGACAGTAGAAACCTGCTATCCACCTTTCAGTCCGGCTTCCGGAAAAACCACGGCACACATCTGAATGGGCAGGTGCTGAGATGCTTTCAGGATCTGGTTAAAAGAGGAACTTATTCAGTAATACAACTGCCAACTTTGGACCTCTCCAATGCTTTTGATTCTCTGTCGAGACCAAAACTTTGGACAAGGCTAAGGAAATGGGGCATTTCTGAGGCTTTGCTAAAACTGATTATTAAGCTGCATGAGGACACCAATGCCCAAGGAAGACTAACCTTGGAGGGCAGACTTTCGGGACAAATTGCCACAAACAACTGGTTGAGACAGGGGTGCATTCTTGCCTCCTGCCTTTTGAATCTGTATGTTGCAGATGTGGGCCCTTTGTCGGAGAGAGCATCTTTCGCACCACCCAAAATTGGAAATATTTCCATAACTTGGTTAGCATATGCTGACGACTTCGTGCTGTTAGACTGCACTCAAACTGGGTTGCGCTGCCTTTTGGCAACCTTCGAGGGCTTTGCGGGAGGAAACAACCTCAAGACTAATTCTAAAAAAAACACAAGTCATGTCACTTTTAAAGAGAGCACGAAAGACCAGGTTACGCTGCTCTGTTAATGGGGTCACCTTTAAAAGAGTCAAGACCGTAATATATCTTGGCTTCCCGATTACAAGCTCTCCAGACAGAAGGTACCTTAGGACAGGGGAGTTGCTAGGTCTGGAAAAGACCCGGGGCTACGCTGATGTCGGAACTGTCGGGACTGGGGGCTAGCTAGTCTTTTGGCTGTAGCTCCAGAGATTCTATCCGGGGCTACAACCAAAAGATCCGGGGCTATAGCCCCCTTAGCCCCCCCTAGCAACACCCCTGCCTTATGACACCTTTCAGAGTGAAAGCTGAACATTATATTAGTCAACTGCAAAGAAGTAAGTTCCGCTATTGTAAATTCTCACTTATCCCCCCTCAAAGATTTTCGAGGGCAAAATGACGCCAAAATTGTTGTATATGGAACTGAGCGGCAGGAGGAATGGGCCTTGGACTTTCTTGCTTGTATTGAGGGCATTTTCTGGTGCAAAGTCTTGGGGGTCCCCAATTCTGTGCCCGTGAGCGCCATCAGACATGACTTGGGACAAAACTCTTTGAAGGCGAAAGGCCATTTGGCGACTTTTGTCATTGTACTCCAAATTCCACTGCCCACAGTACAATACTTTATATCAAACTTTTGCTGAGGTCATGACTTCCGGCAAAGTTCCGACGTTGATGGAATTTGCTGGTCGTTGTGAAACCTTATTGCAAATATTGGAATTGGGGAAGGATTACTTGATCACCAACCTTGAGGAGGTGAAGAAGAAAATGTTTGACCAACACTGGTGAACAAATATGTAAACCTTGGAGGCATAAACCAGCTTATCACACCTGCAAAATGAACATAGAAGCAGGGGGAGCCCAGCTCCCTACTTGGCCAGATTTTCTGGCGCCAGGACTCGAGATGACTATCTGCGGTTCTGGTGGAACCTATGTCCCACTAAGGAGGTTTTGAATAGACAAAGAAGGTTGATGGGTGCAGAGGCTGAGTGCAGATTTTTAGGACAAAGTGTAAAATGGAAACTTTGAAGCATTTATTGACATAATGTTTTACATTGAGAACAAAGAGGTGCTATAATTTCCAGAAAATACTTTGACTACGTTGTCTGTGAAGACCAAGACCTATTTTGGGAAGAATGCATGGAGGGCACTCAAGCACCCATGGTAGCTCAGTAGTGTTTTTTCATTAGTTTGAGACTAAATGAGTAGTAGCAATTTTGCCTATACGACCCTGCACTGATTCTTGTCACACGGATCATGTCATGAGTCATGTTTTTACTTTCAACAGACTCATTCTTATAGAATGAGTATATTGATTATGCTATTATTGCACATTGACATGTACTCACTGGAAATCGTTTTTTCGTTTGTGGCTGTATCTTTTATTTTCCATTCTTTTTTCTCTGCATGAATTTTAACAGACTTTCTTTTTTCTTTTTTAAACAGTTCTTTTGTTAAGGTTGAACATGTTCTTAACCAATAAACAAATCAAAAACATTTTTTTTTAAAAAAGAAGAGGTAGATACTGCAGTAGGAGTGGCCGGCTCCTTGCAGATTTTGAAAAGTTTGGCCTTGTTGTCATAGGCCGCGGAGATGCAGGCTTGAATATAGACCCTCTTTTTAGAAAGGATGGAGAGTCTGTGTCGCCTTTGGAGTAGGGTACAGGCCAGTTTGTCACAGGGTGCACCTGAGGATCCCCATTTCCGTTCAGCTGCTCTGCACTGGCGTTTCAGAGCGGCCAGAATGGAGTCATACCAAGAGTTACATTTTGTTGGCAGGCTTCATGCGGATCCTCATGACAGGGACAAGGATATCCAGAGTGTTAGAGATGGAAAGGTGAAGGTTGGAAAGGACTGTGTCAGGATGGGGGTCAGCGGCAGGAGTAGGAGGTGGAGAGAAAGTGGAGACAAAGGCGGCTACTGGCACTCGCTTCATAGGTTGAATGACTGCGATGGAAGGGGCCAGTGCTGGTTGAGCCTTTGCCAAGGGGACAGGAAGCTTCAGTGAGAACAAAGGAGAGAGTAGTCAGTCCTGGAGAGAGTAGTGAGAGGATCAAAAAGGGGGATGTCTGAGGAGATGAGAGCATTCAAGGAGTGCCTGGCAGAGGGAGTCGGCCCAGAGGGAGGACTGGAGAGGAAGAGAGAGAGAGTTGCTGAGGTTGAGGAAAATCCCTGAGGAGTCCAGAGAGTACATGTGGATGTTGAGATCCCCAAGGAGGAGAAGCTGGGAGGTAGAGGAAAGGAGAGATGCAGTGAGGTCAGCCCATTCAGACAGGAAGAGGGTGGCCTGGCAAAGGTGACCAAGGTCAGAGAGAAGCCAGGAGAGAAAGAGAGCCTACAGACCAGGCTTTCAAAGGAGGAGTAGGTGTGAGTGGGCATGATGGAGGTAGGAATCCACTCTGAAAAGATCAGGACCACTCCACCTCTGGGCCTGTTGGGCCTGGGCTCAGAGAGGATCTTGTAGTCCTCAGGGCGGAGTGTGTCAAAACTCACAGCAGAGCTGGCCTTAAACCATATCTCGGTGAGAGCGAGTACATCTGGATCCAAGAGTTCAAAGAGGTGGCAGATGTCAGGATAGTGTTTGGCAGCAGAGCGAGAGTTGAGAGTAGCAATGTGGAACATGTTGCAACTTTTGAAAGACTTCCTGGGAGGGGGTACAAGGGAGTGAGGTACCCAACAGAAGTGGCAGAGAAGCCTGAGAGGTGGAGGCCAAAGGTGGCAAAGGTGCCAGGAGAGAGGCAGCTGGCAAGGGAGCCAGAAAGGTGGGGGTTAAGGGTGGCAAGGGCACCAGGGGAGAGGCAGCTGGCAAGGGAGCCAGAGAGGTGGAGATCGAGGGTGGCAGCGGTGCCAGGAGAGAGGCAGCTGCCAAGGGAGCCAAGGAGGTAGATGGCAGAGGTGCTTTAGAGGTAAAAGGAGGAGACAGTGGAGGAGCCCAAGAGGTCGTGGATGGAGAGGGAGCCAGAGAGGTGAATACCAATGGTGGACAGGGAGCCAAAGAGAGGCAGCTGGCCAGGGAGCCAGGAGAGAGGCAGCTGGCCAGGGAGCCGGGAGAGAGGCAGCTGACATGGGAGCCAGAGAGGTGAAGGCCGAGGGTGGCAAGGGAGATGTGCTAATAGGAGTAGGAGGAGAAGGAAGGAAGTTGATAAAGATGTGGAGGGACACCTATCGAAAAGGAGGAGATTGGGCTGTGGGCCCTGGACCAAGACAGTGCCATTCAGTTACACATTAATGATAGTCTTGGAGGAGTGGAAGAAGGCCAAGAGGACCTTCCAATGAGTCTCACCATTAATGAGAGAGGAGGGGAAAGGAGAGAGAACAGAGACCATATGAGGGGTACATAGGTCTGGAGAGCGAAGGACAAAGAAGATGCTGGTGAGAGGCTGTCTGGAGGAAGCACTGATTTAGGCATCAGCGATAGGGAGGCCTGGGTTGGAGACCAGGATATCCCTCTTGAACTTCTTCTTACCCGACTTAGTGAGAGGGATACAATAGGAGATAGGGTAGCAGTTAGAGAAGATGGGGGAGACGGAAAGCACCATAGAGGGTGCGATGGGAGCTAGGAAGAGGAGGCAGCGAAGGAGAGAAGAGAAATGCACAGCCCAGTGCCACACAGCACGGGGACACAGAGGGAGGGGGGCACACCGTAGGGAACTCACTGATGGAGCAGACATGTATACTCACAGTACAAAGTTACTCACAGTGGAGAGGGGGCCCATGAGTGGGAAAAGCCTAATGAAACACATATTACAGTACCACAGTTACCACAGAGCAAACCTAGAGTTGACTTTCCTACAAAGAGGGGAAAAGGCTGAGTTTTTAAACAACGCAGCAATGCAAAGAATGAGACATACCTGGGGAGAATTACTGGATGGCCAAACAATACAATTTACTGGAATGATTTGAGGGGGGCAGTTTAGTGGGATGCAGTGAGTGCTGCCCCCTTGACACACCTATCTGATTGGTCACAGAATGTTGATGGCTGCAGGCTATTTGATTCCCCGGTGTACACTGGCAGACACCACTGGAGCTGATAACCACTGTAGCTGTCCTTAGCCTCGGGGTCCTTTGCCAAGGGGCTGCCAGGCAGGGGCTGCCTTGAAGACTGCCAGATAAGGGCCTGATTCTCCAAGTGAAGGCAGTGGGCGGGACAGAGGGAGGAGGACAAAGGAACAGGGAAGCTGTGCAAAGGATATTTTAATCCGACATATGAGACCCCTGCTTATAACAGTGAGGATAATGCAGAAGAAAGCAAAAGTAGAGAAAACAAATATATGTCAACATGCAATGAAAGTAAACAGTGTGATGAAAGAAAGGACAGACAGGAGAGAAAGGACAGACAGAGATAGAGGAAGAAGCAAGGAGACAAAGGGAAGTGAAAGACCAGGCTAAGGGCGTAACGATAGTACAGAATTAATGGATGGGGGTACAAATATTACTCAAGCTAGATGATAAGGGCATTGATGGGGTTAGATAAAGAGAAGAAAGAAGAGCAGAAAAAGAAAGAAAAGGAACACAAAGGAGCATACAAAGAAGAGAAAGAAAAAGAGGAAGAGCAAAGAAGGTACAAGGCAAGGAAAGAAAAGGAGAGACAGGAAGAGAAGAAACAACAGGAGATAGAAATACAAAAATTGAAAGTAAGTACGTTGCAAAGAAGACAAGAGAAAGAAGAATTGAGAGAGATGAGGAGAAGGGAAGAAGAGATTAACAGAAGTAGGGGACTAAAGGACGATGAGATAGTTCATTTATTTAATAGAAGTATAGTGCTGATCAAAGCACGAGGAGGATCTGAGGAAGCGAGAGGGCTACAACAGCCTTGCAGGGAGCTGCAAGGAATACCAAGATAAACAATCATGGGATGATGAGCATGCACCAGAAGACATAAGGAAGAGGATTAGGGATTTATACAGGCAAATGCGAGACAAAGAGAATGTCGAAGGATCTTTATCGAGGGAAGCAGAAGGTAGGTCAGATGACAACATAACAAATGAGCACAGAACATTGTCTTTAAGTAGTCTAGATCTTGACAATGTGGAAAAGTCATACAAGCTGGGGCATAATGATGTTAGACAAAGAAAGGGAAGAAAATGTGAAGGCACAAAGAGAGGGCGCAGCCGGTTTTTGAAAGATTCAAGTGTAGAAAAAGGGGTAAAATGGTCAGAACTAGAGGACCCTAAAGAAAAAACACCAGAACTGACACCATACAGTAAGCAACCACAAGCAGCACGCTCGCACAGTGCAGGGGATGAGTTCCCACCTTATGTAAGAAGATTGTGGTCACGACCAGGACAGAGACAAATGAGCCAGACTAGTACCACTTGGAAAACAATGAGTGCAGGTGGGTATGATTATGGATCAGGGTTTTCATGATTCCCTTCATTAGAGAAAGGGGAAGGACACTCACAATATATTCTGTGGCCACAAATGAATAAGGATCATTTTGAAATGTAAATTACCCAGTTTGACTTCAGGTGCAGGAAAATGGATTAATGGGTTAAACAGAATGACATCAGGAATGACGTTAGCTATAAGTGACATAAAAGTCTTGCTAGAAGCCATTATGGGAGAGAGGGCTGGTGACATTTGAAAGTGATCAGGGTATACACGGGTGACTGCACAAAACATGACACTCAATGGAGTGCCATTTAATAATTGGAGATGTATGTATGGCGGGTGCTCAGAGTACAATATCCCAATGCATCAGATATGGGTGTGATTATGATTAAGAACATGGGAGAGGATGAAGATCCTGTTGCTTTTATTCAAGATATTGAAGAGTGATGGTGTTGCAAGATGAGAGAGATGTGGGACAAAAGTGTTGCATTATTGTATGACATTTTATGCCAGGGACTGCCCAAGCCAGAGCAAAGACAGATGAAGAAACGGTAGGGATGGAAGCAAAGCCATGACAGAAATACAATTGACTATCGTGCACCATTGCCAATTGTTACAGGAGAAGTATAAGAAAGAAGCTGAGCGTAGAAAGCAGGAGGAAGCCAAGTTAGTTCAGAAACAATTGCCAAAACTAACCATAGAGGGAGCGGTATTGACGAGTGGCGAAGGTGTGGCGACACAAGAGATTCGACCAACTCAGCAAAGTAATGTAGTATACCCTATGGATCAAAGTGGGTAAAATGTTTGGGTAAGAGGAAGAGAGAATGGACCTAGGGGAGGACGAGGTGGATTTCAGAACCCTCAGAGAGGAGGAGGATTTAATGGCAGACAGCCACAACAATGTTGGAATTGTGGAAGGATAAGACACATAGCAAAAACATGTAGAAGTAGAGTAGGTATGCTGTAGATTTGGCAGGCTCCAAGAGGGGGGAATGGGCCAGGTTCCACAGTATACTACAGAACCACAGGAGTATTATGCCCAAGATTACACACAGAATTAGACACATGCTCTGCAACCACAGCAAGTTCCATTACAAATGCAATCGCCACTAGAGGCACCACCCAGTGGTAACCAAGGGGGGCCACAGCCTCATTACAAACATGCTGGCATCCCCACCAGCCAGCCTGCCTTTTATGAATGCAACTTCATGTGCCACTTGTAAGGAAGGCATGATATCAAACAGTGAAGACACGCATAAGCGATCACAGTTCAAGTGTGTTTATTGAACTACAATGGGTTTGTTGAACACCTATCTAACCTAAATCTAAGGATGGGAGCAAGCTATGACCATCAAATAATAATAACACAGTCCTAGTCAATTCTTTGTCAAAATAAAAGGGTCTAAACTAATAAACCTGTTGCCAATCCTTACTTCTAAATACAAAAGGGTGTGGGACAATTGTGTTTAGCAAAAAGAAAAGTGCTCAAGAAACAATATGTCAGGCTGGTTGAGCAGTTGGTTTCCCTTCCCCAAGTTTTTAGCACAGGGCAAGGCGGCACATTCGAGTTTCGCACACACTCTGGCTTCTCTGCCACAAGGATATAGTTCAAAGCAAAGGTGTCAAGGCCTTCTGTCAAAGCCTCTTTTCCAATAACAGTCTCTTACTGCAGCGGGTTGTCCTAACAAACAAACACTCGTATCAGGATCTTCACATGCCTAAATTATCACTTTCAGTATTTATTATGGGCCGTCCTCCTTCTGGCTTTTTACCACAATGTTTACACTGGGTCTCCCTCGTTCGGCCTTCGGACCATGGCTCTCCCTTGTTCATCTTGGATCCCTTTTCCACAGTATTCACATATAGTGTCCCTTGTTTGGGCTCAGACCATGTAGTCTCACTTTCTATGGTTTCCTCTTGATATCAAAATCAAAGACTTTTGAAAGTGTGATGGGCTTTGCTTAAACCGTCGCAGGACCACTACGATTTACTTTAGACAATGTTCTGATCAATCTTCTACTTTAACTTCTAGCACTTCTTTGTGGCATACGACCTTCGATTGAGCACATTCATGATCCCAGACCACTCAACGGTATTTATCTTTCCATCTCAAGTTCAAACATTCGTCAGTCATTTAGCTTTACTCGTGACATTCATCACACACATTTAACAATGTCCATTCCAGTGCTCGTTATACAATGTTGCTGCTTGCAACGTTGACTTCAACACAGAGCGGTCTTGCATCCGTCTCCCCAACTCACTGGCTGTGTTGATCTTTCTGGTGCTCCTTTGTTCTTGAAGCCAAGGACGATACCACAGCGGCTGCTGCTCCTTCTCGCCTTGGCCAGTTATGCGGGAGGACCTCCGGTATCTCTGACACACAATGCAGGATTCTTCAGTCTGGTTTCCTGACCTTACACTTTCTGACTCTAAGGTTTCTTGAAAGGAATGGTTTCTTGCCGAAAAGGTCAAGGGTATTTCCCTCCTTGTGAACCCTTCTTGGTTTTCCGTCTTTCTCCCCTCGTTCAGCTGCTGACTCGAAACTGCTGTTCCTTTGTGTATTTTGCCTCGCTCAGAGTGTGCTCTCATGCTCTGGCTTTTATCCGTGTGGGGAAGTTCACTGGAAGTCAGGTGTGAGTGATTATCAGTAATTGCCTGACTTCGCCTGACCATAGTAGCGGGACATGTCAGGTACAGTGCCGTGTGTGAGTCTGTTTTCTTCCAGAGTGGGCTGTCCGTGTGTGTTTGTGAAGGGAAAGGGGGGTTACAGTTCCACATATCCTACATAGTAGGATGCGGTAATGGTGTTACAAGGGGAGGGATACTGCATCTCGCCATCCAGTGGCCCACTCTGACTATGCCTTGGCCACCTGAGAGAGAGATAAACGGGGACTAGTGGGTGCGACACCTTCTGGTTTCTCACACACCCCAAGTGACCCGTATGAAAAATGTTTGGGGCACCACTGATCACCACAAGGGCAACCACAGCAAGTGCCTATGCAAATACAACAGATATAGACACAACAAGCGCAGTCATAACAGGCCATGGTACCACAATGGAATACAAATGCAGGGGTCCAACAAGCACCCCCACCAAGATTAGGGAGTGTGACCGTTGTAGGGGAAACCCTTTCACAGGTACAGGGATGAATTTATATACACAATAGGACAGCCCACAGAGTGACCTGATGTGTTCAGTACTATGAGTAACAGTGGACCCCCAGGAGGAACCAAGGGTCAAGGTAACGATGGGAGGCAAGACATTTTCGTTTGTTGTAGTCACTGGAGCAACTCGTTCATGTGTCCATGAGGGAAATACACAATGTCGAGCATTGCCATGAATGTGCAGGTATTCTCTGGGGCGATGAGATTAGTTCCTCTTACAAACGAACTACCAATCTCTATAGGAGAACACAACATGTTGATGCTAATATTATATTCTCGGCAGACACCAGTTAACACATTAGCTTTAGCTGCTGCTAGATTTGCAATTAAAATTTGTTAAGCATGCATTATTTGCTATTTTAGAAAACCCCAAAAGTAGTACATTGAATGAACAAAGAGCATCAGGGTACATATTAATTATCTCAAACCCTCCAATCAAAATTGTTAGATGCAGAATTGTGAATCCAGCAACATTCACAGCAGAACCAATAGGGGGGATGGTTATGTATATGACTGCACAACATATACTGAATTTTATGACGACATTCCGTGTGTTAGAGAAAATGTTCTTGAAAGTAGTTACAAGCACGAGATTGCTCTTGCATTGCTCAGCACAGGGTGCAGAATTAGTGGGGCTTATCGCTGCACTTCAAAGATATGAGGAAGTGACAGTGTACTCGGACTATGTGACATCAACTGTACATGCAGGTGTGCCATGCTGGGAAAGGAAGGACTTCCTCCGAACAGACAGCACTCCACTGCAACATGCTGCCCTATTGGATAAGCTTATTGAGGCACTAAGGCTCCCATTGACTATCACAGTCATAAAATGCGTAGCCCACACTGAAAGAACAGACATGATTTCTCACGCAAACAAAGCCGCAGATTTAAATGCCAAAAAGGCAGCATATTTCCCAAATATTTCTGATTTCGAACTAAGAAGTGTTAAACAAATGACAGGGCAGTGCATGTTGGTAAAGGAGGGCTTTAATATGCTGTCTATTGTTTAGTTAATTGAAATACAAGGTTGAGCATCACAGGAGGAGCAAGATCGAAGAAGAAAACACAGGTATTCTTTATCCCCCACTGAGGCACTCTTGGAGGCAGGATAGCACTGGAAAGCCAGTCATGCCTGTAGCATTATTGAGGGTGGCACTGGAGCAGCTTCACCATCCCATGCATACGACTCGAGAGAGTTTTGCTGCTACAATTGCAGAAGATTGGTTTTCACCAAATTTGTTAGAAAATGTGGCACAGTTTATGGTGTGCCAGAAATATACTGCAGGACACACTTTGAAAACAGTAAGTGGAGCAATCCCTAGACCCAAAGGCCTATTTTAGCACCTACACATAGATAATGTAGATATGCTGAAGACATGCAATGGCTATAGGTATATAGGTTAGTCGTGGTATGTCTATTTTCTAGATGAATCGAGGTAGGTCCATGTTCGCACCCGATGCCCCATGCGCTGCCAAGTTCCATGTGCATGACGATTTCCCAAGATCGTGTGTGGGTGAGGTCCTGCGTTCTGACAATGGACCGCATTTTGTAAATTAACTATTTAAGCAGGTCCCTCTTTTATTAGGGATAAAACACAGGTCCTCTTCTGCCTATCACCCACAGACGAATGGAATTTGTGAATGTTCAAATGGATTACTTAAAGAGAAGTTAGCTAAGATTAAAATCACTTTAAAGAAGGGGTGGTTACACTGCCTACCCTATTCACTGCGAAATCAGCCTGGCTCAGATCATCAGTTAACACTTGTTGGTGACTGAATGCCAAATGAGAACACATCTTGCTCCTCCAACTAGGTTAGAAACTGATGCTCACATTGTAGCGAAGACATTAGGTGATGAGATGCATGATTATCTGGCAACTATGACTGCTAGTGTTTCTTTAATTTCTCAACAAATTAAGAAACGGAGGGAGGGGTTGAAGAAGAGAGTGGTTAGCGAAGATTGAAAGAAAAAATCCAGAAAGCCTATTGAAGCAATCTAGCTTGTATCCAGGGGACCAGATGCTGGTATTCAAATGTGTCCGCACTTGGAATAAACACCGCTTTGAGGGACCCTGCAAGGTGGAAGAGCTTACCCCCGCAGCTGTTAAGCTACAAGGAAGGTGAGCCTGGCGTCACCTGCATGACATCAAACCATACAAAGGAGAAACGTCGACCGCCCTCCTGCATCTACTGACAGTGAACCAAGCGAAGAAGTTCAGCACATGCAGACAAGACAGCAAACCAGAAGAACAAAGACAAAGAGTTCATGGAATGACAAAACACTTTCGAAATTAGAAATTGACATTTCTTAAATATATTAAGGAATACATGGACTTGCAGCTACCCTGGAACTATTTTAGATAGGAACAGGGAACAATGTGTTGATGTACCGGAGCCAAAAGACATGGAGCACACTGCATCTTCTATGCTACCCATCATGATAACATTGCAGACATTCTTATATGCCGTTTTCACCTATGTATTGCAGTCTTACCCAGCTCTGATAAAGCAACATGCGGACATTATGAACATTTTTGGCAATCCTAAAAACAATCAAATTATTTTCAGAATCATAGTGGCAATTATTTGGCAGTCCTTTTTTGTATATATATAAACATGTGATTTGTCAAAAATAGCAAAACTACATTTTGAATTAAAAACAAGATGGGCAGGTTCAGTAATATAAGCGATGCATTGCCATCAAGAAAATCTATGAGTTTTTCTGCAGTAGTAATTTTTATGTCATTTGGTGTTATGATTTGTATATCCTTTCTTAGTATTATGGCATTTAGAGACATAATGATTAAACATGCAGATACAGTGGGGGTTAATGGAATAGTTTTTATAATTCCTAATAAAAGCACAAGCAGCATCTTTCCTGATTTTATTAAACAAAATGTTTCAACTTAAAAGGGATGCTGGGGAGGATCATGAAGATATAAGTACATACCTTAATAATTCGGCTCCTTTAAAGAATAACTTATGGTATCAGCACATGAAGGAGGTGGGAGACAGAATGTCAGATGGAAACTGCTATGTATGTTCTCTCATCCCCTATGCCATGAATGCGTCAGAGCATGTATTGCAAAAGACA
The DNA here is from genome assembly GCF_040938575.1 of Ambystoma mexicanum. Taxonomy (NCBI): domain Eukaryota; kingdom Metazoa; phylum Chordata; class Amphibia; order Caudata; family Ambystomatidae; genus Ambystoma; species Ambystoma mexicanum. Next base: position 36,259,915 of record NC_090936.1, read on the forward strand.
TGTCTGCACATGATGCAAAGTGCCTTAGTCATCCTGCAGCGTGCACAACCAGAGGGCAATTTGAAGGAAAATGGGCAACCCTATGATAGCGATCAAGGAGACCATTTCCATATGAAGATACTCATGTGAAAGCACAAAGGTTGGAAAACGGAAATAGGTTGGACTAGTAAAAAACGTACATATCCATCCCAGATGGGAGAACAAATAAAGATTGTCGAAATTAAGACGATGGAATGCTCAGATATAGTGGAAAGATCAGGAGTACCAGGATGCTGGGAGAGACCTCAGCTATTGGTGTGTTGTGGAGTTGCGACCATACAGGATAGGACGAAGGAATGTTATCTTGCCCTGCACACTAGTTGAAGAAGGAACCAGTAAGCATAGTGCAAATAGTGAATGACATGTGTTTAGAGTCATGGACCAAGTACTCTAAGCTACTAACATGGGTTGACAAAGAAGCAGGGCCAGTATCTATAATACCACTGAAAAAATGCAACAGCATGTTACAGGAATGAAGGCCTGGTCCTGGTTGGAGAAAATAAAGGATGTGAGCAGGTCCTCGGAGTATCAGGAATGAATGAAGTAATTGCTGTGATGATGGATTGATATTGGGACTCCGGATCCAGAGCTTACATGCAGCTGCTTAAATATTGGTGAGGAGTATGCTCCACTGTGGTCATACACATTCCTGCATTAGTGATTCTTCAAAGTGACCTCAATATTGATGGATTTCTAAAAATGAATGAACACCAGAGGAAGAGGAGGTTGATTAAAATAAATAGAAGCCTTAAATGATATACCAGATGAACATAAATAATTCAGCAAGACAGCAATGATAATGACATCTCTATCTATGCCCGGACTTCAGACAGTAGTGAATGCCAAGTGGCTGCAGATTACGTCTCACCGGAACCATAAAATGAGTTAATGCAATTAGAGAAGAACTGAGGGCCATTAGGCTTATGGCCCTCCAGAACAGATATGTCCTGGACTTAATTACAACCATGGAGAGAGGCATGCATTCCATGGTCAGGCCTTCTTGCTGTACCTTCATACCTTCCCATGATGGAGTAAATGGAACCCTGATAGAAGCAATAACTTTGCTGAAAACCCTGCATACGAAGATGGAGGATGAAGTTGATGAGACAGCAAAAGAAGACTGTTTTTTTGCCTCTGTTTTCCTGGATTGCAACTTGGTTGGAAAATGTTTTCCAACTACTTGGAGCAATACTAGGGTTGGCATTGCTAGGATTCTGTCTTATAAGGATCATTTTGGGACAATGCCAGAAGACAGCCAGAAAAGCTATTCGGATGAAGATAATTATCGATATATGAGCTACAACTGGTGAAAACATGCAAAATGAGGGAAGTACCCATGAGAAAATAAAGAAAAGTCCCCAGGAACAAAGTTCTACTACCCTAACGGTCACAAGATATATGTAGAAAGTTGGATATTCTGTCCACCATCCGGGGAGTGCTGCCATATGACCTGAAGTGTGGATGAACAAAAAATGAATGCAGGTCACATGAAGGTGTGAGAAAGATATGGATCCCAAAGAAACCACAGTATGAAGAAAAAATGAAGAAAATTGAAAAAGAGAAGGTGGTTGTGGACGCGCCCAGTGCGGCGAATGAAGAGGAGCATGTGGATATGTCATCCCTAGCTCGCGCCCCCTCACCTCCATCATACTGAAAACAATGCTGTTCACGTAATATACCTTGATGCCCTACCCTCAGACAAGCAACCCTGGCTCTTTTCTGTAACATGGTCTATTAACGATCTTACAGTTTTCTGTTATTATTTCCTTTTTCCCAGGCAAGCTGCGCCTCGATGTCCATGGGTTTAGTGCGCAAGACAAATGTACATAAATACATAAATAAAAAAATAAATACATGCCAACATCATCCATTCCATTCGAGACACTAGATTTTAATTTGCATTCTGTAATTTAGGACAGGGAAATCCAGCACTACAAGCCCCAGAATGCAAAATTAAAAGCAGACCTAGACTTGTGTGTCCCGAGTGGAATGGATTAGGCCATAATGTATTGGTAACTGCACTGGGTTGCTCCTACTGAGAGCATCCAGGGTCTTCTGCCTCCAGCATAGTTAAGTATGCGAAGGATTTAGCACTGATGTTGCGACGGCCGTTGCAGCAACATGTGCAGAAGCAATGAACACGCATTCCAAAGTGCAGCACTCTGGTCCTGGAGGAAATGCTTATAGACCTGTAACTCTGTAGGAGTTCTCCAGAGGGTTTCCCAACAAATTGATACATTGTCCAACCAGAAACATAAGGTATGTGTATGTCTTCCAAATAGAATTGCTTGCAAGAGCTGAGCATGACAGAAGCAATGGTCTAATTCCTGTTTTTGTATCCTTGCAATCCCAACTCGAATGACAGCTCTACTATGTTCAAAGATTTACACAATGTTTCAAAGTGAAAAGGTGTGTGTCCTTTGTAAACGTTTTGTAATTGGACCATTTCGATTCTTTTTCAAGAAACCTGTTTGAAAGAGAGTTTGAGATCCACTTTAGAAAGGTGTGTTTCATAGAAGTTAAGGACTTCACTATGAAATGTCAGTGCAAAAAAGAGCTTTGCGAAAAGCATCTCATTTTATTTCATGGTGTGTCTACAGTATTTGCAAATGTAGAGAGTAGTTCTTCTTGCGTTACAACTTTAAAAGAATTACCCACCACACTTGCTGGTGGTACCAGCGGCTGTCAAAGAAGGGTGTCACTACAACCCCGGAAGCCCTGTCAATCAACCTCAGGACACTAGGGTTCTCGGCAGTCTGCCCTAGTTGCTTGCATGTGCGGGATCTCCCACACACAAGAAGCCTAGGATGAGACCAAGTCCTACATCACATGAAAATGTTTATAGAATTTCTGGATGTGGGTTCCTTTATTCTTCTTTACGTGGAAGTGTTTCTATCTGATTCGGATCTCCCCCTGCCCGCAGACTCTCCTTGGATTACTGGTATTCCTTGGTCTGCTCCTGGCCTGCTTTCACACTCCACTTAAGCCCCCACGTTAACTCAGTTTTGGTTTTCCTGGTTTGGAGCCTAGTCTGCCCCTGCACTTCTGCTTGTCATGGTCTCCTTGTTTCACTTTGCTCTGTGAGGTCTCTGACTCAGTAGTCGCGCGTCCTGTGTTTGGGGTCTCTGCTCTTCTTGGCTTTATTGGCATTCTTTGGATTCTGCCTTTCTTCCTTTCTTCTTAGCGTTCCTCCGGTGCTTGGAGCTCCTTATCTGCATCCTAGTGCCTTCGGGTGAGACAATCCTCCAGCATTCTTTTGTGTCAGGTGGGACTTCATCCTGTCTCCACCTGTCTTTGAGTTGGACCCACAGTCTACGTTCCACTCTGGATCTCTGACCGCTCACATTAACGTATACCTTCCCATGCATTCCGGCACCTTGATAATTTAAATAGTATTTATCACAATACTATTTTTAGCAGGTGTTTTGGATGAGGGCCCCATACTTCCCTCACCTTCTTTCTTTGCGACAGCTTGGAATTGGCACCCTGGCGTTCTCTCTTCCTTAGCCTTTCGGCCATCTCTGGCCTGAGTTGCTTCTCATGCACTTGGCCATTTGGCGACAGAAAACATCGGCGAGAGGTATCTCCACCGACATTCTGGCAAGTCATGACCTCAACGATGATGATGATGCATTGACCAGTTAAGAATATTAACTTTCTCCAGTACTTCCTGCTGAAGAATTTACGTTTCTTTTTCAACAATTTAATTTTGTGTACTCCGTGTGCACTTCGCGTGCACCTTTCCTCGATTTTAATTCGACCACATTGTTTTATGGGCCTCCCCAAAACCCATTCTAAGGCAACCCTCCCTCCACCAACTCCTCACCCCCAAGCTCCCAACCCCTAGACCAGCGGACTGCAACCTTTGACTCTCCAGATATTTTGGACTACAACTCCCGCGATCTCTCATCATCGACTATGCTTGTTAGGACTGATGGAACCTCTAGTCCAAAATATCAGGTGAGCCAAAGCTTGCAGACCGCTGCCCTAGACACTTTAATATATACACACAAAAATGCTATTCAAGTGAAATCAAGTTCCTACATCTCTGAAATATTTGCCATGCCACTTCTTTCACAAATGATTATTATATTTCTGAATCGCTTGATTTGCACTTTTTTTTATACAGTGAATCTTTGGTCCATGTGTATGTATTTAATGTATGCATAAACATCGTCAGACTTGTGGACTTTGTTTTGTGTGCATTTTGCACAGGTTCCATCCACGCACATTTCCTGACATATGCAACCACGTCCTTTACTTGCACAAAAATGTCTTGCATTTTAACAAACATTGGTCTACGGATGATTTTAACATGTTCATTTGTTTGCTTGTTTTCTCTTTTTAATTATTGCTTTTGCACTTTTTTTCTTGTTGCACATTCGCAAACTTAATAAACAAAGATTTTGGGTAAATATTGGTGAAGGAAACAGTGAATCTGCGGTTTTTGCATAGCAATTCTAAACTACATTTGTGTCTGCATAACTGAGATGAAAAAAATATTTCTGTCCCAAAAAGGAAAAACTTCTTTTTGTCCTGTGCTTGGCCATGAATTAATAAAGTGAGTCATGGTGCAGACAGCCTTTGTTCCTTTTTCAAGCAAGGTACAAGGAACAGCCCTGCCAACTCTGCGTATAGATTACTAAAATTATATACATATGTTTGTAACAAGTGTCAGAATGGAATTGAAAAATTGTATTTGGACAGGAAAAGTTATTCCAAATATACTTGCACTTCAAGGTGTGGTTTACAAAAATGTAGACAGCCTGCCCCAGACATAACCCATTGTGTGCAATAATTTGAAACTAGGGGTAAGCCCAATAATTGTGCTCGTTTAAGCCCAATAATTGTGCTCGTTTTGAATACCACAAAAACTATCAATACTCATAGAACAGACTTGCGTTCCCAAAGGGCACCTTACATAAACGATTTGATGAAAAGAGCGGTGGAAAAACGAGCACGTTCTAAGCACCACGTGAACAGTTCAACTTTATTCAAGCAAGCCAGGAAGTTGATGCAGCTCACTTCATAATAGCACATAAAATTGCCATATGCCATTTTCCAATTATTTCATAACAGGGTGGAATTATAAGGAATTCGTGGAAAAAGCATGTTGCTGGAATGCACACGCCTTTTGGTGCCTCTACCCTGGAAGGTAGTCCTGCTGTTTCGGATCAGCTACTTTATTCTGCTGCAACTGAACAGTGCTAACACAATAAACAATATATGTATTGCAAGCTTTCATAAAGTGCAGACAAGGCAGAACATATGTCTGAGTGCTGTACAAGAAAACATATACAATGAAATGAAATGCAAGCTACACAATACAAATTCAAACATTCCAAAACCACTAAACACAATCTCCTGAGCTGAAATGTATGTATCTTTCATACATTTATGAGGTTAAATTCAATAACCCTACCGCTATGGGGTCAAACAAACTCTGACCAAGCTGATGACACTGGGGGCTGTGGCGAACCAGAAGAGGAAGGAGAGAGACTTAGATCTGCCAATATAGGACTTATATATATATATATATATATATATGGACAGAGACTTATATCTTCCAATATAGTACCTCCCCTGCTGACCTACCTGTCCGCTGCACCGACTGGTTGCCTGGCTACCCTCAAAGTCTCTCTGGGTACCAGGCTCCTCCATGATCAGTCTCCCTTGCACTGCCTCTGGACCTACCGCGCACTTAGAGGCTGTAACTGTAACCTCTACAGTCCCCCCGCCTCCTTGCACTTACCCAGAGCTGCGCTTCTCTGGATGCACTTACTCAGAGCCATGCTACCCAGATTGCACTTCCCCACTGCCTCCCACCTGCACTTTGCATTGTTGCACTTGCACAATCTGAATGACACAAGGCCTAGTAAGATCGTTTGTCTTGTCCTCCCCCTGTCTTCGCTACCTCGTCTTGTAGCGCCTAGAAACATTTGTGTACAGTCGTGTTAGAAATGTCATATATAATATCATATCATATTGAACAATATGAAATGAGGTAAACTGCTGACTATCCCTAAACTACAGGTATTAACTGGGGTGCTCGTCAGTCGTCGCTGAATCCAAAAGGAAGATCTGTCCTCTTTCCAAAGCTAATCTATTCTGTCCCTACCAATATCAAAATCTACTTAGGCACAGGAGAATGCCTCCCTTCTTCTGCGGTTTACTTTTCAACACAGTCGTTTTAGTAACTTATTTGTAGGTATTTCTTGGCAACTACTGTGAGCAGTTCATATAGTTCAGAAATAGGGCTCTTCAGTTTCTCCGTGGTGTCCTTGACACCTTTCTTTCCCCTTATTCTTCACTCTCTCTTTGTTTATCACAATTGATGCTCTTTTCTCTACACAATATCCACTCTTTTCCCAGCTAGAAAGACTCTCAAAAGAATTCTCACTTTCCTCTTTCACTTGTCTGTTACTGGGAAGAGGATGAAGTTTCTAATAACGATTTTCACTTGTTTCCACTTCTTTACCCTTACTGCGACGAGTATAAATATTCCAGTATTTGTTACCACTTCTTTAGTCTTACTGGGATGAGTATGAATGCTGCAGTAATGATTCTCACTTGTTTCCACTTCTTTAGTCTTACTGGGACGAGTATGAATGCTCCAGTAATGATTCTCACTTGTTTCCATTCTTTAGTCTTAGTGGGATGTGTAGGATTGTTCCAGTAATGGTTCTGACTTGTTTCAACGTCTTTAGACTTACTGGGACGAGTGTGAACGTTCCAGTAATGATTGCTACTTTTCTCCACCTCTTTGGATTTACTGGGACAAGTATAAGGGTACCAGTAATGTTTCTCTTGGTTCTTTACTGATCTCTCCTCAGTGGTACAAGTATCAGGGTTCAAATACTAACTCTTAATGCACTCTGTTATTTCCTCTTTACTGAGACGAGTATGAGTGTTACAGCAATGTGAATCACTATTCTTCAATACTTGACTATTACTGGGACGAGTATGAGTAATGTAAGACACCTGAGAGTATCCTCACCGTTACTCCCCTGGACCCTCTTCTTAGGTGGCTAGGGAAAGGCCATCGCTTTTGGATCCTGACCTTGAGGGTGGAGAAGTGAGGGAGGATCACCTCGGTGGATGGTCCTTGGGGATGGGGAGCGGGGTGCCCACAGGAGAGACATAGTATCTCCTTTCCCTATTGAAGACCAACCTTTATAGGCTACTGTAAGCCAGCTCCCCTCATTTTCCCACATTTCACCTCTGACAGTACTGGGACGAGGAAGAGGCGACAGAGTAATGATCACTAAAAAATCAATTCTTCCACTCTAGTACTGGGAAGAGGAAGAGGCCTGCAGAATACTCTGAGCGTCAGGCATGTCCCTTTAATCATGGTCAGGTAAGCCCAATTAAGAATCCACACCTGTCGAGTGGTTGCAGGTGTATAAAGGGAGAGGCAGAGAGCAGCATGAAGTCGAGCAACAGGGAGGCCTGTGTGGGAGAGACCAGCAGGGGACCCTTTTTATGAGGAGGCAGCCGTGGTGGATCCTGAGAAGAAGCGAGGATGCCGTCCGGTGTCCCAGAGGACCTATGGAGCCATAGACCAGTTGGGCAGTTAGGCTGCTACAAGTGTGGGAGCCTCCTTGTGTGGTGAGCATCTGGAGCTGCTGTCTGCGTCCGCGTAGAAGCAGCGGAGATGCCGGTGTGTGGAAGACAGCACATGTCGTGCAAGCAGAGCTCACAGAGGTCGGTCCGCCGACCTGAGAGGCAGAAGGGAAGTCGCAGGAGTTGCCAGGGAGGAATGCCGAGGACCGGTGAGTGTCGGAGAAGCCACTCGAAAGCTGGGGCTCTCCCAGCGGGCTGCACATAGGTAATGAAGTACCAAACTGAATGGAAATTTGAATTTAAGCATATTGAATGCATCTTGAATACCGAACAGATTGTAAACATGAAATTAAGCATATTGAATGCATAGTGAATACCGAACTAAATGAAACCTGGAAATTAAACATATTGAAAACTGAACTGAATAAAACTTTAAGGGCAAAGCAGATAGCAGATGACAGCCAAAGGGAAAGTGCCCGTGTGAAAGCAACTTACCGCAAAGAGCGCAAGTGTGAAAGAGTGACATAGAAAGCTGGGCTATGAACAAATAGGACAGGTTGTTGTTCACACAGGGCCTCCCCTGAAGAATTTCCAAGCAAATTGTTTTTTATTTAGATGAATGGAATGAAACATGTTGGGTGTTTGTGAAGAGTGGGTATACATGCAATTAGAGTGATGGTGGTTTTGAAGTGTCACAATATGTTGTTGTATTTATAGAATAACAATAGTATTTTTTTTGGTTCTCTGGTGACGACCTATATTGTGTTTTACATTGTGAATCATCATATTACTATTCGGAGTGCAATAAATTTGAAGTTGCATTTTTGCATTTTGCATTGTTTTTGTAGGATGTTTTTTTTTTTTTTTTTTAGAAATGTTGTATACATTTAGTAAAATATGTTTGTATTTTCATATACATAGCGTGCCTATATTTGTTTAAAAAGAACGTATTTGCCTCCAGTGTAAGGTTAGTGTGAGTGACCACACTAGTAATGGAAACCAGTGAGAAAAAATAAAATCCATGCATCAGAATTCTTTGGGTTTAGAGTTAGTGCCATGATCAAAACCACCGCAAATTGAACTTTTATGAATGGATGCAGTGCAGCAAGGCCAAAGACTGGCAAGTGGTGTGTGACACATTATGGCAGAGCAAAGAGCCTAACCAGGACAAGCCAGAAGAGAAAAGTGTAAAACTGCACATCAAGTCAAGAGGCCAACAAAGTGAAACCAAGTGACTGTGACACTGTACACAGGAGCCAGCGCAGAGGAACCTGTGTGGGCTGAAGAACCTGGGGATTCTGGTTGCGTGACCTGTGATGGGTGAACCGTGCGGTCTGATGACTGTGCCTAGACCAGTGAGCCCTAAGTTATATAAAAAACAAAGACATTGTGAAACAAGACAAGGAGAAGCACTGTAAACAAATCGGTGATGCAATCCAGAAGGATGGTGTTATGCTGGAAATGCATTGGAGAGACAGGGCCTTCATGTCCTTGTCATGTACTACCTTATCATGTGTATTCTGTGTTATTTTCTGCACAGGAGTCCAGTTGAGACCACTGTCAGTGCAGCTCTTCCTCTAGTTGGTTTTGGTGAACAGAGACCCTTGGAATACCCTTATTTCACCCATGCGTGAGGATACAACCCTGTACTCCTAGTGTACGATTTTGGGCGCCTTTGTGTTGCCCACAGAGCAGGGTACGGGCTGGTGGCATCTCCATGCTGAATGCGACAGGTGCGCTGAGTATCCTCCATTTTGGGATACCCAAGCCCTGCCATAGGAATCAGTGGATTCCTGATAAAAGTCAAGATGGCCCCTGAGGCCTCTTGGTTTCTATTGCCTGTTACCTTGTTTTCCCAAGGTCCTGGGAAGCCCTGACTCTGTCCCTTCCCCCGACTGGCTGTTGGGTGGAAGAACCATGTATGGTGCTGTGGGGAAGTTCAGGATAGACTGGCTGGCGCCTTCCCATTGACTGTATGTTATGGGTACACCCTTGGAGTGGGACCTGTGTGTATAGGGTGTGTGACCAATATGCATTCTATGTTATGGGCGTCTGGTTTCTGTGTGTGTGACACAATGAATGAGCAGCCCTGCCTGAAACTGACATGAATGCAGTGTGGTGTGCTGAAAGACTAGGTACTTGCCTCAAACCACATTCCTTGTTATGGGTGTCTGGGTGCAAGTGAATGGCCTGAATCCATGTGAGCCTGATTGGCTGCCTGTCTGCATGAATGCCCTTCTGTCTGATTGGCTGACTGAGCCTGGCTCAGCCAGAGTGAATGAGGGACAGATGTGTATATCTGGGGACCTCTCACTTACCAATTTGTTGAAAAGCTGAAGTTGAAACTTGAAGCTCATCCTTGAAGCCCAGCTGGAAGAAGAAGAATTGCTACTGTATTTTCTTCGACAAAATCTAAAAGCTATCAAGTCTGTTGAAGATTGTTCTGAGAGAGGACATGGCTTGGAGACCTCACCCTGAGCCATAAGGGACCATAGTGCAAAACCTGCTACTCTTGATCGAGGTAACCTGGAAGCCAGTCCTGAAAGTCTGTTGACCGGAGAAGGGGTCTGCCGAGAATCCTGAAGAGAAGCGCTCGCACATCAAGGCCATCAAAGCCCATTGCCATCGTCTGGGATTCGGAAGATTTCTGTAACCACTGGAAGCCAGTCAAGCTGTGCCACCGAGAAGCAGGGACAGCTTGACACTGTGCTGCTCGACGACCAGAGCCACAAAGCTCCACCTTGCCTAAGAACATTTGAACAAAGGACTCCCTTGCCATCACCATCAACCGCTTTGTCCACAGGAGAAAGTCGAGGTTGTCGGCTACAGAGGAAAGTCCGCTGATGTGTTTCCTGCCACACAAAGCTGACAAAGACGTCCCGAGGACACTGACAGAGTGACAATCCAAGGTCCAGCACGTGGTCGAGTTCCGATCGCTGAAGCTATCCTGAGGTACATGCTGCGGCTGCAGTACTGACAGGCTGGAGGACGGCCAAAGAAACTCCCGACACTCGATGCCCGGGCCTACCTCCATCAATGAGTCTTCTTTTTGGCACCAAACACTTTGCATTGAGGTGAACCACATGCTTCATCTTCGCGGGACTTCCTCGAACTATCGTCGAAGAGCACCACAAAGATAGAAGCTGCTGTCTCGATGCCAGTGTTCCACTTTTCTTCGAGGAATCTCGTCCACCCTAGAGGGATCCATCAACGAACTGTCGAAGAAACTCTTCTATCTCAGGTACATTGGGGTGGTTGAACCTTTTGACCAGGTAGCAAGACTTATTAAGCATGTATGGACTGGGCTTGTTAATGCTTGTGTTACAGGGTGCCCAGGTGGGGGGATCCTCACTCGGAATTGTGCCTTGGTAGCTGGAGAAAGCATTCTGCCATTGCTTAACCTAACTTGCCTTCCTTCCTATGTTCTATGTTGATCCACCTTGCTGCATGATTTGTATGCTACCATATAACTGTCAGCAGTTCATGCATTTTAAAGGAATCTAAAGCTAAGTGTGGTACCACATAGGCACTTCATATATTTGCCATATTAGAATTGCCAGAGTACAAAGTGTGTTATTAATTGTGTATATATCTCTGATCCCTATTTATATATAAAGAACTGTGTTAGCACATAACATAGTGTATAGATATTAGTTTGTGGGGGCTTGGGGACTCACTGTACTTAAGAAACAGCCCACATCACCTCCTGAGTGCTTAAGCCTTAGTTGCTCGCCCATTGCTACCCCATAGAGAACCTTGGCGGGGGAGCTCTGGGCCTCGGCTCAGCCATATAGAGGGCAGAAGTACAGATATCCCCCTCCACTCTTTACAGAGGGTCAGGTTGACCTGGAGTTGTGTTGAACTTTTGAAAGGTTTGGAACAAGTACAAGTGGTGGAGTTAAAGTCTTGGGGACGTGAAACCCCGAGACTTGAGGAACTGCAAGTGTTGTCTTGAGTGCAAAGCCTCAAGACACTTTTCTTTTGAACTGTGTTGCTTGTAATTTGGGGAAGGGAACCCCAAAGTTTGTGTGGAACTATATTTCCTTGAACTTTAGAAAGGTAACTTGGTGACTTATGTGGAACTTTCTTAAATTTGGGGAAGGGGTGCTGAAAGGAAGGCTAAGAGATGGACAAAGCTCAGAACTTTGTGTTAATCACCATTTCTTTTATTATGGACATCCCCCACACATTGTTTAGCTTTAGTTGTGAGGTCAAGGATAGCTTTTGGACATAGATAGACTTTTAAGTTGAACTCTTTAATAATAATAATAATAATAATAATAATAATAATAATACAAATAATTTAGCATTTATATAGCACTACGAACCCTCAGGTATCTGAGCGCTGCTTATTATTACCCATGGTGTGTGGTGCTCATTTATCGACCTCGCAAGGATGAAAGGCTGCGTTTGGCCCTGCCGGGATTCAAACCTCTGTCAGCAGCCTCTGCACAGATGTCACAGCAAGCGCTCTACTCGCTGTGCTATTGGACCGGCTTTGACTCAGACTTTCCTTAGTTTCGTTCAGGTAGGGAAATCCCACCTTGATATAGGGCAGGTTAGGTCTTCTACCATCCTGACATTTGAGTTAATAAAGCATTTTATTTGGAACTTTGAATATGTTGTCTGTGTCTTGCTTCATCATGCCTTCACAGTATCCAATAATGATTATTAATCTTCTTCAGTACTTGACTATTACTGGGATGGGTATGATTCTCAAGCACATTATATTTGGTATCCCTATTTGGTCTCCCGCCTTCCCCGTTACCTCTTTTACTTGGGGTTAGTGTCGCCGGGCGTGCGATCAGGATAGGATATTTCTTCAGTTCATCAGGTTGGCGTCTTCACTCTCCCTCTTGTCTTCACTCTGCTAGTTCCGCAGGGCTCCCAGATAAGTAAGTGTTCCTGGTGTTTTAATGGACTCCCCAGTCCACCTGGCTTTGCACACTCCACCACCTTTCTCTCACTTGCTGTTGTTCGTCTTGTCTTATCTCTGCCCGCTCCATGGGGCTTCCAGTTAAGTGGGACTTCATGTCCTTGTTGGACTCAGCAGACCACCAACCTTCGGTCACGCCGCCACCTAGGACTCAGTAACTTTTCTGAGGTTTCCTTCACTGCTCTTCTTGCTCAAGGCCTATCACGTTTTGCCTTTCCCGCCAGCTTTCTTTCATGCTTGGAAGCTGCGCATCCTGGTCTTGCTCATCTCGCCATGCACAGCTGATTCAAAATTCCTGGACTTCTCTCTCTGCCAGGATTCCTCCTCCTCGATTTATGACGCGTTGCTGGGTGTCCCCCAGAAGATCATCAAAGTCCCTTATTTCTGTTGGCTGAGTACTCTGCATTACTTGCACAATCTTCTTCTTCTCAATACTGCATTCATATTATTTCTCATGTTGATTTAAGGTTATTACACCACAGTAGAACAATTTACTCTCTTACCTGGTAACGTTGTTTCGATGGGATGGTCCGACGACGTATTCCATATCTATGACAGTAATCACCACAGCTGTGCTGCTTCGGAAAATTTTTGCCATCTGCGTGCTGCGTCAATGACGTCGATACACTGTCCTCGAGGGCCTCCGTCGAGCCGACGTCACCGGATGTTATAAATAGGACGCACAACGCCCGTAGCCTCGGTTGTAGTTTTTTCCCAGAACGTGTGGCAACAAACCACTGCCAATATGACCACGGAAAGCCTTGCGGAAACGTAAGCTGCAATCGCATAAGAAATTCTGCAGCGGGGCAGGTATGGAGGGAGCAATATGGAATACAATTACATCGAAAGAATGTTACCAGGTAAGAGAGTAACTTGTTCTTCGAGGGGATTGGGTCCTCTGACGTATTCCATATCTATGACAGACTCCCAAAGCAGTACCAACGTATGGAGGAGGGAAAAAGAATTTAGAATATAGAAATTTAGAATGCCCAATCAAATTGCAGAGTAAAGGACCGCCTTGCCAAAGGCCAGATCCTGCCCATGGATAGAATCTAGGGAATAGTGTCGTACAAAAGTATGGACCGAAGCCCATGTGGCTGCTTCACAGATGTTACGAATAGGAACACCCCTCTGCAGGGCAGTAGAGGCAGCCATACCCCTAGTAAAATGGGCCCGTAAGCCTACCGGAGGGTCCTTACCCGCCAGGCGGCAACATTCAGAAATTGCCAAGATAATACATCTAGACAAAGTCTGCTTAGTAACAGCTTGTCCCAAACACCTTCCAGCGTAACCTATAAAGAGCTGATCATCCACTCTGACCCGGGACATGCGTGAAATGTAGAAACTTAAAGCTCTACTAGGATCCAACCTATGGAGCCTCTCCTCTTCCTTACCAGGAAGCAAAGGAGGATAAAATGCCGGAAGAATGACCTTCTGGCTTAAATTAAATTCCGACACACTTTCGGAAGAAAGGAAGGACGGACTCTAAGGACAACCCTGTCCTTATGAAACACTGTGAAGGGTGGCTTAACTGAAAGTGCCTGCAACCCACTCACTCTGCGAGTGTAAGTTACAGCAACTAAAAATACAGTTTTAAGGGTTAACAGTCTCAAAGGACAAGAATGTAAAGGCTCAAATGGAGCACCCATTAGGAACTTTAGAACAAGGTTCAAATCCCAACCGGGCACCTGGAAAGGTGACGGTGGGAACACAATAGTGAGCCCTTTCAGAAACTGAGAAATTAAAGGAATTTTGAAATAAAAACACTCCTCAGACGAGCGCTTAAATATGGACAGCGCCGCCAAGTAACCTTTAAATGGTACCCACTTGCAGGCCCTTTTGGGCTAAAGAAAGCAAAAAAGACAGAACCACAGGAATGTCAAATGAAAAAGGATCCACATTCTTAACCCTGCACCAGTCGCAGAACTTTCTCCAACGGCAATGGTACAGGGACTTTGTTGCCAGTCGTCTGGCCGAAAGCAACACCTCCATCACGTCTTCAGGGAGGTCCCAATCCTTATACCTCAACCTTTCAGAAGCCAAGTGTGAAGGTTGAGGGATCTGACCTCTGGATGGAGGACCTGACCCCCCTCCCGTGAGAGCAGATTGTCTCGGTAGGGAAGACGACGTGGAGGGCAGATGGACAAGTCGAGAAGGTCTGGGTACCAGATCCTCCAGGCCCCTGTGGAGCAATGAGGATCATTCGGGAACCGAACCTCCGTAACCTCCGCAGCACTTGCGGAATGACGGGGACTGGAGGAAACGCGTAAGCAGTGGAAAGGACCACTCCACCATGGAACTTGTCTCCCAAGGCTCCTCAAGGAGGAAATTCCCGCAAGCAGAACCTTTCGCACTTCCAGTTGACACTCGAGGTGAAGAGATCCACTTGAGGGGCTCCCCAAAGGGCAAAGATCTCCAAGAGAATCTCCTGAGCCAGCTCCCACTCGTGAGAGATCGCGCTCTGCCTGCTCAGAGCGTCCGCCGTCTCGTTTTCGTCTCCGGCCAGATGAACTGCAGAGATTGAAATTCCCTGCTGGATAGCCCAGAACCAGAGCTGCATCGCCTCCCTGCACAGAGGAAGTGACCCTGCCCCCCCTTTTTGTTGAGGTAGTGCATGGCCACTGTGTTGTCCATCAGAATCAGGACATTCTTTCCTCGTACAGTCGGCAGAAAAGCCTTCAGGGCAAGCCTGACAGCCCTCAGCTCCAACAGATTGATATGGAGTCTGGACTCCGACGGAGACCAACGACCGCTGTCAACTCGTTGGCATGAGCTCCCCAACCCGTGAGGGATGCGTCTGTTACGATCGTCACCTCCGGCCAGGGTAGCTAAAATGGAGCCCCCCTCATCAGAGTGCTTTCGTCGGCCCACCACAGAAGGTCCTGAGCTACCGAGGGCGGCATCTGAACGGGGTCCGACATCCTGCCGGAGGACTGTGACCACTGCATCTTGAGAGCCCATTGCAACGATCTCATCCGCAACCGGGCCTCTGGCACCAGAAGAATGCAGGATGCCATGAGGCCGAGCAACCTCAAGAACTCGAACGCTGGGAGACTCTGGGCACGTTGAAACTTGTGTACCATCTGCTGAATGTGAAAAGCGCTCACATGGGGAGGAAAACACTGCCCCGGGGATGTGTCAAGCACTGCTCTGATGTACTGGAGCCGCTGAGTTGGCGTCAAGTGGGACTTCTTTAAGTTGAGGCAGAAGCCCAGCTTGTGAAGGGAGTGGCAGGTGACGGACAGATGATCCAGGACTTGCTCGGGAGAGCGCACCCTGATCAACCAATTGTCCAGGTAGGGGTAGACGTGAATCCCCCCTTTCCTGAGATACGCTGCCACCACTACCATGAGCTTGGTGAAAACCCTCGGGGTGGAGGTCAATCTGAACGGCAGGACCCGAAACTGAAAGTGCGAGTCGCCAACTGCGACCCTCAGGTCCTTCCTGTGCTTGGGATGGATCGGCACATGAAAGTAAGCGTCCTTGAGGTCGAGAGACACCAACCAGTCCTGAAGTTGAAGGGCCTGGAGGACTTGAGAGGAGGTAACCATCTTGAACCTGTCCTTCATGAGGAGTTTGTTCAAACCGCGCAAGTCCATGATGGGTCTCAATCACCAGTCTTTCTTCGAAATCAAAAAATAAGGGGAATATCATCCCTTGTTCCTCTCCGCTACAGGCACCAGTTCTATGGCGCCTTTCTCCAGCAGGGACTGGATTTCCTGCGCAAGGAGCGGATCCGGACTCTTCAAAGAGAGATTCCCTGGTGGATTGTTGTGAGGCCTCTGCCGGAAAGGAAGACAGTAGCCGTGGGCTATGACCTCCAGAACCCACATATCTGAAGTAATGGTACGCCATTTTACAAGATGCTGCTCCAGCCTTCCCCCAACTGGCGAACCATGGGACATGGCCTCAAGACTGAGCTGACGCAGCTGCAGCAGTGCCTGAGGGCAAAGAGGCAACTGCCCGAGCGGCCTTGGCACCTCGAGTACCCTGTTTTCCACCTCTGGCACTCCTACGGTGGCCCCTTTGACTTGCAGCTCCTCTCGATTTACTAAAGGATGAGTAATATATCGAAAGGAACCTCCCATCCATTGCTGTCCCCTAGGACGAAAAGGCAGAGGTTGGCGAACTGCAGCGCTCAACGACTTCGCTGCAGCTTTGGAGGTCTGCAACCTCTCAAGGCTCTCGTCAGCCTTGCTGCCAAAAAGATGTTCATCATCAAAGGGCATGTTGAGGAGCCGGGCTTGCACATCAGGGGCAAACCCTGACTTCCGCAACCCTGCATATTCCGGTGCTCACCGCCATGGACCAGCTGACACAATCTGCCATGTCCAGACCCGTGGCATCCTTGCCATCCTGCACCATGGCAAGAAAACCATCCCGTTCCTCCCCTTCGTGAATATGATCAGCCGCTAACGAAATACAGTTCCTCAGAGTGTGCGTGAAACGTGACAAGGCACACACAGAGTTGGCTGCCTGCAAAGCCATACCCTCTGAAGAAAACACTTTCTTTACCCAGCCGTCAAAACGCTTGTCATCACTATCAGGAGGGATGGTAGGGTGCGACGCCTACTTTGCTGGGACTGTAGCTGCCTGCACCACCAAACTCTCCAGAGTGTGGTGCGTGGTCAAGTAGCAGGGGTCGCTACTGGCTGGAGGCTATTTTCGCGGCAAAGACTTGCTCACTGCCGGGAGACTCTCCGGGGCAGTCCAAGCCGCCACCACCCTTCTTTGCAAGGCCATATGGAATGGCAGTACCAGGTCAGTTGGTGGACCTTTGTCGTGGATATCCATCAGGTCATCCTGCAGAAAATCCACTGGTGGCACAGACCACCCCAAGTATTCCATTACCCTCAACATAAGGTGCCGGTACAAGGACTCGGCATGGGTGCCAGGCTCAGGCCTACAGAACTCCACCTCCGGAGAGGTGTCCAGACCACTTGCATCATACAATGACTGCCGCAGGTCTTCAATCTGGCTATGCCCAGACAAAATCTCATCAGGTACCTCCTCAGGAACCATACCTTCCTCAGACCCTTCATCCTCCTCAGAAATATAATCCAGAGGTTGGAATGAGGGCACAGAAAAAGGGACAAAGACATTTTTTGCCTTGGCCAGAGCCTTTCTGGGGGGTTCCATCGTGCCATGGGGTACCTCTTACAAAGCAGCCTCGAAAGGCGTGGAGGGCGTCGACGTCGAGCGTGGTGCCAACAACTTCGACAGTGTCGACACAGTCCTCGAGGGCGGAACCCCGAGCGTCTCCTTCGACAGCCTGGGTGCCGATGGCGTCGACGGCTTCCCCGGAGGCAGAGCCTCGAGAGAGTCTCTCGACGACCTCGGTGTCGATGTCTTCCTCAAAGACTTCACAGGCTCCGAAGGTCTCCAGAGCGTCGAGGACCGGCACCTGGAACGGGCATGCCTAGAGCGACCAGCCTTGTCCGACCGGGACCTCGAAGGCGCCCGGTGGTCACGACGACCGCTCGAGCCCGAAGGCGTACGAGCGGCGTCTCTAGCACGCTCACGGCCGGTGTCTTTCGACGGCGCGGACGGAACGGAGCCCTGCGACTGAAAAATCGCCATCATCTCCTGCCGGAACAAATCCCATTCCGCAGGAGTGGAATGCTTGTTGGGACAAGCAACCTGCAGATGGGCGGAGTCCTCGGATGAGGAGGGGGAAGGCAACCTGTGACGGCGCTTCTGTGAGTGCCTCGAAGAGGCAGAGGAATGGCGAGACCGACTCCTGGACCGAGACCCCCCCGGACTCACGGCGACAATGCGGAGAGTCGCCCCTCGAATCATCCGTCGAAAGCCCAGTGGATCGCGACTTCCGGGGCTTGGCCACCTTAGCCACCGACAGCTTCTTCTTACGCTCCCGCAAGGCCTTCGTTGTAAGCGACTGGCAGTCGACACAGTCATCCGTATCGTGGTCCTCCCCGAGGCACCAGAGGCAAGCGCCGTGTATGTCTGTCAACGATATCTACAAACCCGACACTTCTTAAAACCCGACCGTGGGGTGGAAGAAGCTGAAGACATTGTTTATACACAAATGAACAGGTTCGAAGAACCAAAAGAACAGTATTCAGTAGAACTGAGGTGCACCGAGATCTCCGAAGCGAACACGTTCGCAGAAAAAACGGAACTGAGGCTACGGGCATCGTGCGTCCTATTTATAACATCCAGTGATGTCGGCTCAACTGAGGCCCTCGCGGACAGTGTATCGACATCGTCGACGCAGACGCCGAAAATTTCCCAAAGCAGTACAGCTGTGGTGATTACTGTCATAGATATGGAATACATTGGAGGACCCAATCCCCTCGAAACAAACATTAACTTGTTTTTCATGTCCTATTTCGATAGAAGTAGCTGGTGGTGCCCTGCAGCTCTGGTTCCCGATCACGGAAGTGAAAGGGAAATGGCATCTCAGGGATCGGCGAGACGGAAGGAAAGCTAACTAGGGGCTGGGGGTGTGGGCAGGGTGGGAGGGGGTCTTGGGTTTCTATACATTTGGGGTTGTTTTATCTCAGATGACCGAATGGCAAATGTACGAACAATTTTGTATTACTTATATTTCTCATGTGGTAATTTCCATCGTGAACAATTCAGAGGTGGTAAAACAAACCCCAAATCGATTGAACACCCTTGGCGTGAAAAACTGCAATATGGATTTGGACCAAATAAGAAACAACTTGCGCTCAAGACGCTGCAGATGTGCTTTTTGCTGGTTTGGGGTAAATCCGTTCAGTTCTTTTTAAAATATTTGATGGAGTTCCATCTGCTCTCAAAAGAACATTGATATTTCTTCCATGGTGCTTTGCAGCTGAGAAGATTTTCAGAAATGAAAAGTCACCACTTTTCTTTGCTCGAAGCGAGGAATTCCCACAGTAGTACAGAGGGAAGCCAAAAAAGAAATGTGCTCAAAATGCTGTTTGGATGAGGAAAAGGAGTGCATTCATCCAGGTAGAGGTGGGAAGGAGACAATAGGACAAAATGTTAAGTGGGGGAGCTGGAGCCCATGTGAGAAACAAAGCATTTCTTTATCAGCGGAATCCCGCCAGAAATTCACAAGACGTAATTGGAAAAGTAAATGTGACACATAAACCGAAGAATGAAAGGGATAACAGGACAGGGTTAGGGAGTACGACAAGACCAGTATTTTGGCCTTGCCAAGAGGGGGTGGATCACAAGGTAATCAAGAGCCAATCCTGTCCTTGAGGGTGAGGGCTATTGGGGTGACCCCATCCTAACCCCTTCCCCTTGTGGCAGGGTATTGTGCTGCAGTACACCTATATCTCATGCTAAGCCTCTCTTCAAAGATGCTGACCAGGCATGTCTTGTTCCTGTTCGAGCTTCCCGAAGAGAAGATCCATTCTGTGCTCCAGGACCGTCTTGCCCAAGTACCACAGACCAGAATCCCCAGAGGTATCTCCAGCATGCTGTGCCGCTGGCAAACAGAAGATGCAGCATCAGAGAATAGGCAATCACAGGACTTGCGCGACCGCTCCACAGTCAGCGGGTGTGCCAGCATTCGTTCAAAGGAAACCCTAGACAACCAGGAACAATGGCAAGAGGCTCGGACCCTCCCAGGCCAAGTACTTCACACTGAATGAATCTGGCTCGATTGCAGCACCATGAGAGTCCTGTGGTCTGACACCATTGAAAAAGTAGGCAGGGCCTAGGCCCTATTTAATGCCTTTTTCAAATGTAACACCTTCAGAGCGGGGCTTAGTCCCCTTATAAAGAATCCCCCCTTATACATACACTGATGAGGGGAAGATTGAACAGGATTGGCTAGGGAATGCTGGTCAATCAGACAAGAGGGAGAGAAATGTAATCAGGGGACAGGAAATTAAGTGTGGTTTATCCGGGCGAGGTCAGCAGTGGAGGCGGAGGCGGACTAAGCGAGCAACAAGAGGAGGGAAGGAAGGAGCAGCGGAGTGTGACAGCATTTATTGGAGAACTGTGAGGCATTGGCTTAGTAAGTGCAAGTGTACTGCAGAGTGAGTGTGCGTGTTTGTGTGGCAAGAGATTAGAGGTTTTAGTGTAAGGAGTGAATGTGAGCTGAACGATGCTGGGGGAAAGGAGGATGCTTGTGTAGTGGTGGCAGACGGAGAGCTGAGTAGTGGGAGGAGTAGTTATGTGAGAAGAGCAGCAGGGGAGAGCTGAGTAGTAGTAGAGGAAGAGGGGGAGTATTGGTAGTAGTTGAGTGGAACGAGATGAGTTAACATAAAGGGTGGAGGCAGGATGAAGGTGGAGTGAAACTTCAGAGGGGCAGCCGCTTGGTGGGGAGGAGTTGGGAGATGAGACAAGAGGCAGAGTAGAAGGGCAAGGTGAGAGTGAGCATAACTGGTCCTAGGCGGGTCCAACAGAGTGAGTGCAGGTACCATTCCCAACTCCATGTAGAACACTAAGCTGAGCTAGAGGACGGACAGCTAGGATGTCCCTGGATGGAGTCAGTGAGCCTGCATTCAGGGAAGCCACCGCAGCATTAGACCAGGGAGTAGACAGTAGGGTTCACTGGTCCGTAGTACTAACCAGGGGTTATAGACACCTGGGCTGGGGTGGGCATTACAAGGGGGACAAGAGAAAGGGGACAGCTCTAGCCCCACTTCCAAAAACGCCTTCTTCAGCCAGTAGCTGCGATTGAACCATCGGCCTATCACTATTCTGAAAATCACTCATTGAGCAGTGAAAGAGTTTATGCTGTACTCAAATAAAAGCCCTTGGAACTTCCCCAAAGTCTCCGAGTTCCTAAGGCCATCTGTGACAGGAGGGAAACACAATGAAGAGGAGTTGGGGTTGACGTGGTGGAGAAAAGGGGAGGGGACACATGGTTCATGCCAGTGAGGACGGGGAAGATTTTCACTTTTGACAATATCCCAGTTACGGCGAGAATCAGAACATTTGACCTTACCACAGGAATCAGATTTTTCAAGAATCATTACTGGGAACTTATCACAGGAACGGGAAGAGGGGGAGGGGATGTAAGTCACTGTGACAGATCACATTTACTAAGCAGGGCACAGCGCGTCTTTGGGAATAATTGCTGCAACAGGCACTAGGGTCACAGCTGTGGGCTGGGGAATACAATTGACCTGGCCATGGCCAGCGAACCCGGAGGCGATCAGCCATGGCTAGTGGGCCGCTGGAAATGGCCAAAGGGCAATGGATCCTGTAGTCAGTAGGGGGTTGTGGGCCTTGTCCGATAGGCTGGGGCAGGCCAGTGACCTTCCCTTTTTTTTAATCATTGGTGCAACATGTACAGATAGTGGCCAAATGCCATGTCGAGTGGGACTATAGCATAAAAAAAACAATGAAATGCAGTAAAAATCTTTAGTTAAGAGATAGTTAAAATGATACGATTTATCGCAACAAACCCCTTGAAATTCAGCTGGTGTGGGAAGTGACGACCACCTTAACGCGCCCCCCCCATTGCAAAGCCCATGAGCACCTATATATGCGGAAGGAATAAACCACGACGTATAAAATAACATCATGAGGACATCAATGAGGGTCACAAAGTTCATAAGGTCATCACGTCCCACATCGGCTGAATTTCAAGGGTTTTGGGGCGATAAATCTGATCATCTTAACTTTCTCGTCACTAACGTTTATTACTGAATATATATCTATATATATCTATATCTATATATATATATATATTTATAAATATATAATGCATATATATTTTATCATAGAGCTGTGGTCGCCGCTCTATAGTTGAGGTTGATTGTACACAGACGGATTTGGATGAAATATTATCGGGGGAATAGTGGGGGATTACCGCAGCAATTTTCACCCGTCTTCTCCCTTATCAGGGGAATCAGCACTTTCACAGGCATAGACAGTGAAAAATGACTCCTGCACAGATCACAACTACTAGGCAAGGGGCAATGGGTCTTTGGGAAGCCATTTTGGGTGTAACATGTACAGTGGCCATGGCTAGTGGGTCCCAAAGAAACCTATTGGTACAATATGTACAGTGGCCACGGCCAAAGTGCATGGCTGGTGGGCCCCAAGGAAATCTATTGGTGCAACACGTACATGGCCGAAGGGCACGGCTAGTGGGCCCCAACAAAACATATTGGTGCAGTATGTACAACAGTGGCCATGACCAAAGGCCATGGCTAATGGGCCCCAAAGAAACCTATTGGGGCAATATGTACACTGGCCACAGCCGAAGTGCATGGCTGGTGGGCCCCAAAGAAAGTTTTTGGTGCAACATGGACAACGGCTATGACCGAAGGCCGTGGCTAGTGTGTCCCAAAGAAATCTATTGGTGCTACACATAGATGGCCGAAGGGTATGGCTAGTGGTACCCAACGAAACCTATTGGTGCAACATGTACAGTTGCCAAGGCCAAAGGCCATGGTTACTGGGCTCCGAAGAAACCTAATCGTGCAATATGTGTAGGGACCACGGCTGAAGGCCATGGCTAGTGGGCCCCAAAGAAACCTATTGGCGCAACATGTACAGTGGCCAAAGGAAGAAGGCAGGAGATGTCTCTTACACTGACATGACTGGTCCTTTTGAATGCAACACAGGGGCTCGTGGCTGTGTTATGCATGTACACCCAGGGGCAACTGGTGTCTGTGTGGGTGTGTTTTCTAGGGGCCTAGTGATTTGTGCACCAGAGGGGTTGTATGGGAGTCCTCTGGTGCCTGTTTTGTCAGGAAGATTTGGCCGCTGGGTGAGGTTTGCAAGTTGATTTGAGGGATATAGAACAATGACTGCTTTGGTGTGGAGAGACAATTCTTTAGCCATTTCTGGTGGCATGGTTAGTGTGTTTGTGGTGAGTGTAGGTGATTATGCTTGAGGTTGTTACTGGGTTGTTTTCTTCTGAGTGTTCTGTGAAGTTGATTTTGATGTGGTAGTTTTTTTTTCCACTGGTTTGGGTTTCAGAGAAATTTTCGAGTGAAGATTTTTCACCTTTATTCTGGTTTTGGCCTCTGTCTGATAAATATTTGCTTATGGGCTTGAGGGGGTGCACTATTCTTTTGCCTTGGCAGACCGCCTCAGGCCATTAAAGTAAACAGTGAATGCGTCTTGGGGGTGCACAATGAATGCGCTTTGTGTCCCAATGCAATGTTTGGCTGGTGCTGTATCTGGGCTCCTCTGTGGGTTTATTTAATTAGGGGCTTCCCTCTCAGAGAGAGTATGTTTTGGCAGAGCTCTATTGTCCCCAATTCAACAGCTGCCAATCTCTATATATATATATATATATATTCGAAAAAAGGGGGAAAACCAATTTCCCAGAACCAGAATGGAACCGGGAAAAGCTTAACAAGTGGAGTGCACTCCCAGGAACAGCAGAGAAAGTCGTTGGTGACTCTTTGCACAGAGGCAAAACACAGTCCAAATTTTTTACCAGACTAACAGTGCTTTATTAAATGTCAGCATGGCAAGGAAAGAATCCAGAAACGACGCGTTTCACGGTGCACAGACCGCTTGATCACGTTTAAAAGTGCAAACATAAACAAGGTGACTTTAAAAAGGGTTCTTAGTCTCTATGATCTCTGTATAAGATAGAATGTATCCATTTCACACACGGTGCTTTTACCACATTTCAAAGGCAGACATCCTTAAATGTATAAAAAGCTTTGTAATTACTGCAACATTTGTGCACATTGAAGATGCTTCTTAGTATATAACTCTCCTTTATCAGCGATATTTACATGCATTTTTAGCACTTGCTCAATCGTTAAACTGAAATAATAAATAGTTTAACAACTCACATATTATAAATAACATAACCTCATGAATAATTAGCGCTTAGTGCGTTTCATGCCAAATGGGAAAGTAAACATATTCAGAGCATGATAAAACTCTTAATGCATATAATGCTTCTCGTTTCGCTTCCGTGAGTTTTAGTAGCAGCCTCAAAAATATTTGCACATTGAAACCACCGTGTGTGTGTGACCTTTTCCTGCCGTGACCAAGTGTATTGCTAGATCAAACATGCGCCTGTTTGAATCAGATGCGGAATTCTGATATTCACACAGAACCCATTATTAGATTTAATTATGAGCAGAGAAATAAACAAAGGATGTTGCTAGCATTCCTCAATTAGACATATGCTGTGAGGTTTAATGGAACATAAGAATTAGATGTACTGCTCTGTGCAAAATTACAGGACTGCACCAGCCCAAATACATAGTTCCAAGTGAACTGGTCCTGGTTTCTAAAGTGCTAGTTGCCTTTTTGCTATAGAGTGCCAAGTGCATGTCTTACATGAAGTGCAAAGTGCCTAATATAAAGTGCATGGTGCCTGTGAACATTTGACTTGTGCAAAATGGCAAAGGGATGGTTACAGTATACACGTTACACCAAAAATTTCAGTCTGTAAAAATAGTTCACAAAGACAGCATTGTAAAAAAAAACATTCTTGCACAGCATAAAATAGTTATGGGTATAAAATTCAAAAAATCATGTATTGGGTTCGGAAGTAATATATAAAAAGGCAGAAAAAGAAAAGGAATAACAGAGCAGAGACAGGATAACAAATACCCGATTATGTGTGTAACCTTGGCGCACTTTCATGAAACAAAATTAGAAAAAAGTATAATGAAAAACAATATATCACAATTCTAAAAACAGAAATCTATCCTCTGCTATGCTAGGGGTAGGGTGAAATAATTCATGCTCAAATGAGCCCTATAGAATAATCTATATACTGAACCCAAGAAGGGTTCCCCTTAAGCAAAAGCAGTGCGGATACAAACATAACCTCAGACCCTACGGGGAAACTCACTGACCGCTGGCATCTGCATTGCATGCCTATAGTTGAAAAAGAAAAGCGGAAATATAGAATTAAAGAGGCAAAGAGTAGAGCAAAAAGAAAGGCAAGTAGAGAATAAACTGCAAGAATAAAGCTAACTATAAAGAATCGATAAGAGAGATGAAGTCAAAAACCAGAAAGGATCATATAGAAATGCCACATAGGGATACCTTATAAAAATACCTTATAAAAATATCTCATAAAAAATACCATATATGAATTTCACACGTCAAGCTTAGTACATCTGATTGAGAGCCCTCAATCAACTTGTGGATCTCAGACTGTTAGTATAATAATTGGTCCCAAGGAATATCTATGCAGTCTCACATATAAAATATATTATTAATAAAGAACGTAAATCAGGAAGGCTCTCTCATTACAACTAATATGGAAAAGAGAGAAAGGGTGGAAAAGGAAAATGGAGGTAAAGGTTGAGAACAGAATGGAAACGTTGTCTCTTGTGTATTCCAGAAAGAGAACAGCAATATAGCTCTTGATAACATCACTTAAGGGAAAAGATTGTTGTCAATAACTCCCTAAGAAAGTATAAAGTTCTTCATCTAAGTTATGACCTCTTGGTTTCTTCGTGTCAAGATCAAGAATGCATTTGGTTTCCAACTGTCTCAGTGCCAATTCTCTATTTCCACCACTAGGGTGTTTGGCTATGGTGTAAATTCCAAAGTATGTAAAACCATCTAGCTTTCCATCATGTACTTCTTTAAAGTGTAAAGCCATGGGATATGTTGCATCAACATTTTTAATGGCTCGAATGTGCTGCAACATCCGCAGCTTAAGTCTTCCTATGGTACTCCTAACGTACCACTTGCCACAAGGACACGCGAGCACATAAACCACGTACTCGGTGTCACAGGTGATTCGCGATGTGATGGGAATACTTTTAGCCAGAATTGGGTGATCGTAGCTTGAGACATCCTTAGCAAATTGACAGGCCTTACATTTCCTGCATTTTTGAAAGCCTGTGTTTGATGTATGTAGCCAGGTAGAGCCTCTTGAAAGCGGGGAAACACTCATAAAACTAGAGACAAGATTGTCTTTTAGTGAGGCAGAACGTCTGAATGTAATGTTCATCCTGTCTCCCAGGATCCCTCCCAAGTGTTCATCCAATTGTAGAACATGCCAGTGTTTTCTCATGATCTGACGTATGTTCTGGGAATTCGTGCCATAAGTAAGAATGAGACGTGTCTCACTCTGACATTCCTGTGGTAATGGCACCACTTTTGTTGTTAATAATAAAGAGCGATCTTGGTCCCTTGCTTTATGATACGCTCGTTCCAATATCTTCTTAGGGTAACCTCGCTGTTTAAATTTATGTGCCATATATCCACATTCTGCATCAAAAGTCTCCAGTCTAGAACAATTCCTTCTTATGCGAATAAATTCGCCATATGGTATAGACCATTTCAGGGAGGTGGGATGATTGCTCTTGGCATGAAGCGGTATATTTAAACTTGTCGGTTTCCTGTAAAGTTCCGTTACAAGTTCCTCAAGGGCCACTTTAACAAGAATATCGAGAAACACAATAGCAGTCTTGTTGTGGTTCTCTGTAAACTGCAGATTTAATTCATTGGTGTTACGTTTCTTCACAAAATCTAACCACTCGAAGCTGGTTCCATCCCAGATAATGAACAAATCATCTATATACCGCAGCCAGAGTACAATTTTAGATGTATAACCATTGTACTCTGTGCCCCAAACAACGAACTTCTCCCACCAGCCCATGAATAAATTGGCGTACGAAGGAGCAAAAGTTGTCCCCATGGCTGTACCCTGGAGCTGTATATAAAACTCTTTATCAAATATAAAACAGTTATTAGTTAGACAAAGTTGAATCATGTCCAGTATCATGCGACTGTGTGATAAAAAATTAATTGACCTGGTATGGAGGGTAGGGTAGTGAGCAGGTATGTGGATTCCCAGGTGATGAGGACTGGGAATATATATATATATATATATATATATATATATAATGCTTAGGTATGTTTCCTTACTCAGCTGATGCAATTTATCAGTGTTAGGATGCCCTCTGCTGTCCAAATAGCAAAGTGTACCTCTGTGTGCCCTTTCACTTCATCAGCAGCTATCATTTTAGCAAACAGAATGAGCATGGTTGTACGCCATCACCTTCACCTTGCACTATTGCAAACATTTGGATCAATTTCCGTTACTTCTTTCCACCCCCACTTCTCTTCACACAGGGCACGGTGGTTCCAGTGTCCATGAACAGTTAATTATTGGCTCAACATTTCAGTCTCTAAAGAGCGAAACGCTGTAGGACGAATGCCTCCTCACAAGCTAAAAACTGAAAGTAGGTGCTGTAATTATGCTACCACTCAAGCTTTTGCATTACAGTGACTCTGCAATGGAACAAGGTTGACAATTACAAGTCTGCAAAGACACATCATAGAGGGCAGTGTAATTGTTGGATTAAATTTAGATGCTGTCCACATACCGCGCACACCTATCATTCAATCAAATACAAATATGCCTTTCAAATTCAAAAGAAGACAGTTTCCTATAAGTTTAGCCTTTTCAATGACCATCAGTAAGTCACATGGACGTACGGCACCTTCCCGGAAGCTATCGCTGGGAATTCTGATATTTAAGAACTGGGACCGAAGTGACCCTATGAATTACAGACCGATATTGGCCTTCAAGATATGCTAGAACAGTGTGTGTTAAGCCGGGAACAGCTAGTGATTGTTTAAAATGCATAGTGGAAATATATGCAAATAAAAGAAAAAATATTTAAATAGATCACCTGAGAAAGCCTATTTGAATTGCCAAAATAAGTTTTGTGATGCAAAATTTCCTTTCTTCTGTCTCAGATTTCAGAATCACTGCTATTCTATGCCTGGTGTCTACTTGATGGTAGGCAAGGTCGTGTATTGGTCCTAAAGTCAAACATTTGAGTAATCAGAACGTATTACAAGTTATATGTAACCTGCACTTGCACGTTCTGAATTCTCACAAGCCCTGGTAGGACTGCCTCTATCTTGTTCATCCTTGTTATGTTATTTGTCCTTTGTTCCCCTGTTTGTTTGTTTGTTTGTTTTATTTATTGTCCCTCCCCATTGCCATGTGGGCGCTTTGAAACACAATTTCTTGATGTATAAGCACCTTACAAATGCACAATAAAATAAATACATACGGTTGGGTACAAAATGCTACACCAGCAAAAGAGATTTTAGCTAACAGCTGTAGGTTTCTGTTTGTGGCTCGTGGCGGGGAGGCATTGCTGGTCTTTATTTAAATCCTGAATGACAGTAAGCAGAGGCATTGCTAGGGGGGGGACTTAGGGGTCTATAGCCCGGGGTCTTTTGGTTGTAGCCCCGGATAGAAGCACAGGAGCTACAACCAAAAGGCTAGCTAGCCCCGAGTCCCGACAGTCTCAACATTAGCGTAGCCCCGGATCAATTCCTGACCTAGCAACACCCCTGACAGTAGGCTAAAACCAACTTGGAGAGTAGCTTGGAGGAAGTTCTATAATGTTTTGGCAGAAGTTGAGGAGGTCTATGGCAGAATAGGTGCTGTCTGTTGGCAAGAAGCTATAGTCAGAAAGTTTTGTAGCTCAGGTGAACTTCCTTAACAATGACTTGTGAAGATTCGTGGCTATCCCTGAAGAAATGTGGGTAGGCCACTAAACTTCACAAACACACTGGACCTCCCATATTTCACCACAACCTTGTGTTGCGATTATAGATATCTTTGTGACCTGCTCCACCTCTGACCAATGCTTAAATTGCATTTTTTCGATTTCTTCAGGGGGGTCAGGGAGGATGTATAAAAAAATATGAAGACATCAAAGGTATTGGCTTACGATTTTGCATGGAAATAAAGTTTTTTTTCATTTTTTTAAACTCTCCCCGACCTGAGCTGCAACTAGAAAAATGCTCAGGGTTGTGTGGGTTGATTGGAATGGTGTAAAATAATAGTCTTTGCTGCCCCCTGGGGGCATAGGCAGGAACTTGCGTTGGGTGGAGTGGTTTTCTATTATTGTGTTGGCTTATGGTCGGTGAAAGAAAAAGGAAGATATGGCCCACCGTCCTGTGGGGAGGGAGGCGGTTGGACATGAGGCCTGTTCATTCTTCTTAAAAACAGGTCATACATCTTCTTGCTTTCAATGAAAACAAGAAGATTGTTCTTGTTCTTATTAAAATAATTATCGCATGACAGTTTTTAAAATCATGCAATCATTAAAATTATAATTCAGTTCACCAAAAGAGTAAAGGGATAGAGAAGGGTAGGTTACGAATCAACGCTTGCACAGCTGTGCGTAAAGTGGCATTGCACTTGCAAAGGTAAAAGGTAGGACGTTTGGTGGATGGGTTGATAGACACGCCATCTTGGAAGGACGCAATAGATCTCCGACAATTGGACGCGTCAATGTTAGCAGCCTACCCAGATACAAAGTACAGAGTGAAAAGAAGGTTTCTTGCCAGCGCCATCAATGAAAGAGGAAAGTTAGACAGAAGAGGTGGGGGCTTCAGTTCTCTACAGGATGTCACGACGTCTTTCGCAGCGCCGTCACCGATGAGCCCCGGCCACGAAGCCGTCAGCTTCCGGTTGAAAAGAGCACGGCTGATTTCGCCTTCAGAACCGTTAGCTAGGGTCCCTCAACATATATAGTGTTCAAGTTCGCTGGTCCATGGGATCTTTAAGTTCTGTGCGTCAGTCACAAAGGTTTCATGGTGATACTCCACCCCATTGGGAGCCAATGAAGGGACTTCAAGGCATGCTATGTTATGTTGATTTATACCGCGCACCACTACCACCTACGGGCAGTCTCCTGGCGCTTGGGATATGCTCAGTTTTTTTAAGGTTTAGGACTAATCTGTCAGCACCATTCTGGACTAATTCCAACTGCTTTGGAGTCTTCTTCTGTAACAAAAGTCCTTTCAGGAAACGGCAGGAGGCCCTATCGCCTCGGGAGGATAGCCCAGGACCAACGTGCTCGCCTCAGATGCTCTCCGCGCCCTGATGCCCGCGGGCTGTCGGCGCGTTACAAACACATAGACATAGACATAGACATAGACACGGAGCACCACAAGTTCAATCTGCAGGTCTGCGCTTAGAAACCTCTGGATAATCAATCATATCATATCATATTGGGCTATCACCCACTGCAGTCTTCTATATGTAGTCTAACTTGAAAGGATGAACGTTTTAGCGTGTACTCACCCCAAGTTCGGATTGCTTGAACACAGTATTTACAAGTCTGTGCACCAATATGGTGAGAGCCAGATCTCGCATAACTCATATAATATGTTTATGTTATATTAATATTCAATGTGTATGTGTGCATGTATGTGTTTAGACGTTTCTGTGTGCAACATCCCCACCCACAGGGATACAGCTCAAACGGAACCAGAATTACCAGTATCAGGATACAGACCCCACTAATCCAACCCTCAAATTTCTGCCCACTCAACCCACACAAAACTCACACAACCATTTCTCTCCCAGCAATCCGCACGCACTTTACCACACCGCATCAACAACACATAAACAGCACCTACAGCACACGAGGTCTCGCCCGATCCGATACTTGCACCAAAGCCCAGCACTCAGTGTATACTGAGCTGAAGCTGCCAACAGCACACCACCTCTCCTACTCCCCTCCTCCCGACTAACCCTACCCCACCCTTCCTGTTTACAGATCCGCCAGAGCGCCTAGGGACCAATTCCGTTGGTGACGGTGCGCTATATCAGTACTTTTAACATAACATATCTTTAAAGTGTGTGTCTACACAGGCCTATATAAATGTGTGCATGTGTGTGCGTGTGCATACGTGAGAGCATGGGCCTTTGTAGCACAGCACGTGCAATCAATCTGCAGAGAAACCTAAGAATCTGTGCACCAAAAAATGCTGTAAACACGCGAAGCCTGCAGAGGTCAGTATAGCAGCATGACCCGGAAATGATCCCTCGTCACTGCACGGATAGATGAATCAGAACAGCGTTGGGGGCGCAGACATGTTCGGTTAGTTAGAGAAGTGATGTCATCCCGGCACGAGGATATGTTCCTTTTTATTACCAAGCAAGCGTTTTAAAACATGGTATTTGAATCGCATAATGGTGTCAACTTGACGGCTCCTCTGTAAATTGCATTACATGGATTTATTCCTATTGATGGCGGAGCATCTTAGAAATGTTGTTTTTTGGACCCTTGTGCTAAGTATAAAATGGTGAATTCGTGTAAAAAACATTATAGATTTGCAGAAGCGGCCCCTGTCCGAGGTGCCCTGCACTTGGCAAGATTTAGACCGCCTGTTAATTCGGCGATTATTTCTCCTGCCCACTGACCGAGAATCGAGGACAAGATGTGATATAAAAATGGAAACCCTTTCCCTAATAACTGTACCACGTTTGCCCAAATAATTGTGAAGTACGTCTTCGTCTTCCTGATTAATAAAGTAATAATGCATTTAAATAAAAACGACGGAAATGTAAATTGATGGCAGTGGATATTACAATTACTATAAAACTGGAGGGAAAAAAAATCCAATGTAGGACAAAAGAGCCTCGATTTTGTGTGAGAAAGAGTAATTTCCTCCTCGCGACGGCGATCCGTCGGGAGGCCCCCCCCCCCCCCCCCCCCGCTTGATGCTGCGAGGGGCGAATTATGGGCTGTTGAGAACATTCGAGAAAGCTTTGCATTTACTGCAAAGTTTCAAAAAAAATGTTTTTCTCCCACTGTGCTCTGGGATATTCTGCTCAGGTGGAGGGAGTGGGGGGGTGGGGGCTAGTGTCTTTGTAATATTTCAGTGACAATTTGTATTTGAAGTGTCAAAAAACAACTAGATGTGGGCCTGGTAGTGTACTTGCCCCAACCCCCCAGTCCCCCCTCCTTTTAATATTCTAATCGTGAGGTGCAAAGTGAATGGTTGCAGTGTGTAAGGGTGCCGAAGACGCCTGCGTGTCAACGAGACAGGAAAGGTGACAGACACGCAATGAGTCCCCAAGGTGCACTCCGAGTGCAGCGGATAAAGATTCCCCCGGGAACGGCTTCTCATTAGTTCCCAGACACAGTTCAGCGACTCAATAGCGCCGGGTTGCCATCAGTCGGGGGGGGGGGGGGTTAGGGGGTGCTTCGCTACTGTCATTCAGGCCTAGTCAGCAAGTTGTTTACACGCAGGCCTATGGTAATTCAGGGGGCCCAGGCCCAGCCTGTGATCATCAGCTCCTCACCAAAGCAGGGGGGAATGATTACAGACACACAGACAGGTCTGATGACCTGACAACATCTGAAATTGCTTCCGGGACAGGCGAGGCCTTGCAGAAAGGCACACACCTTTCATATAGGTGTGCCTGACATTATGTGATTAGCCACAGAAGAGCAGCTTTTATCCTCGCAAGTGGAAAACACTAGAACACCCTCCCTGGCGCAGAACCCTGAAGGCCTCACAGCAGCTGAAAAGACAGCTCCAGGGGTAGCGGGGAGACGTGCAGTTCTGAAACATGTTGTGCGTGTTGTTATAGAAGCTGTCTAGCTGGGTGCTTTATGTACCCCCTTCTGCAGTGCATAGAAGAAAAAAAAAAAAGGCTATCAGAGTTAACTGCTCCGACACTTAGACCTCTCCGAGGAATAATGGCGTTTGGTGTTGTATGGCTCATTACGTGGAGGTCAGCAGCGCAAAGGAGAGCCTGTCCCCAGTGGTCATTTAAATCATTTTAGCCGGGATGGAGGCAGAGGAGGGAGATATAAAGGGGGTACCACAACATTAGGCATACCGGTGTACGCAGGCTCTCCACCCCCCTCAACACCCTGGAAAGGCCATCTGTGTACCGGGAAAGACCATCTGCATAAAAGTCCCTATACTTTAAATGCATGACACCCCCACCCTCCACCCTTGGGAAAACCTTAAGTTGATGCCTCTGCCAGTGTAACAAGGCACTTACCACTGGTTTCATGTACACTTCTAGCAAGAGGATTTCAATTTGCAGAGTATCCCCCCTCCCCCTCGTTGTTTCTATATACACAAGGTCCTGTTTATCTACTGTCCTTGTGCAGTGAACGTAGAATTGCTTGTTAAAATTAAGAGATTTTTTTAAAAAGCGTTTCAAGCACAAAAAAATCGTGTTGCTCAACTGTTATAATTCACAAATGTACAACCTTTTTATTTTTTGTCAACTGGAACACTGGGTTAAAGTGAAATACATATCCGGATTCCAAACCACAACAAACATGATATGTGTTAAAATGTATATAAGCACAAGCTGTAAAACAAGGGTACTACCAATGCATACAGTTAAGGTATTGCTGATGGGTTGAAAGATAAATCAAGAACACTATGTTAGTTTGTTTTTTGTTTTGTTTTGTTTATTTTATTTGTATAGCGCTCCTGACCCAGGGGTATCTGAGCGCTCTTAGTAAATGTTACGTACAAGGCAAATACAATCACAGTGGTATTAATACATACATAAGGGTTATAGACAGTTACAAATGGGAAGCAGGCTATAACGTTCAATAAGAGAAGTTAAGTCGTCACAAGGTTTAGTGGGATTTGTGTCATGCTTGAGTGCCCTGCCATTTCCATAGAGAAAGGTTCTGTCCACTGGCAACAGATTCAGTAGCCCTTGTGTATTGCAAAACCTCAACACAAAAAGGCGCCATTTTGGTTAACCAGCAGTTGTGGGAAGCTAATGTGCTGGCCTCTGACTTCTCTTACATTGGCCAAGCTTGCACTTTGCAGGTTCGAGACCCACTAGAGCTGATTAAGCCCTTCATGCTTCAAAGGTCATTCAATTAAGTACCATTAAACTAGGTGGCAGCAGCTAATATTACGATGCTAAGAAGTAATGAGATTCTATTATAAGCGCTACATAAAAACCTAATAGATCCTCAATTGAGAGAGCGCCACTACAAGAGTTTTTAAAAATACAGAAAAAAAGAGTTGATAAAATAATACTAATACAAAATGAATTACAAAAACAATACTAAAATATAAATGCCTGTTTTAGTAGTGGTGGTGTCAGCTCCAAGGACATTTGGAAGCTGATCGGTTCCAAATAATGCTTTATATTTTATATCTAGCCACACTATTAGGTAGGGTATAAAAGATACCAGGAATTCCAAAATAACTAGCCCAGTCCTCATCAAGAAATCATGTCATCAAGGCGTAGGGCAAGGATAGCTCAGGGGCAATGTGTTTGTATTGGAAGCAAGACAATACAGAGCAACACAGGTTCGAATCCCAGTCCCAGGCTCAGAGACTGGTCTCTGGTATTAAGCTTGTTATAAAAGATTAATTAATTAGGGGTAGATCCATTATGGCTTATAAAATCCTGACTCCTTATCACTACTGAGCCACTATGACAGACCTGCCCTGTTACTGTAGGTTTATAAAAGTGATAAGACACTTAAATAGACTTGCCAAATTAAACAGATGTAATCATCTTTACTCGTAAACAGATCTCATTAGGGAAACACAATCTAAATATTGCAAGCAGCATATGAATGCACCCCTATTTCTAGTTCTATGGACTGTATTTCTTTTTGTAGAGCTTCCAATTTCCACAACGTTGGTTCTAGGCACTTAGCCCTCTCAATATTAATCATTGGTGGATAACTTTGGTGAAAAGGCGGAGCTTTGACTCTTCTCCCATAGACAGTATTGGCACTTAAAGTTTCTAGAGATTGCATAGTTTTGCTCTTTTCCTGGCCACCTGTGGGGAGGATATTTTGGGGAAAGAAGTGAGGACGCGCTCAGGTTCCCCAGAATGGTTAAACCCTTGCTTTAGCATGGATGGTCCAAATTATGAACGCATTGTAATGAGCTTAAAACCTGTGAGGTCCAATGGGGTATGTCGGCCCCATGCGTATAGAAAATAGCACTTTGATTCCCAGGAAAGGACATGCACTTATGTATTAAGTATGTATACACTTCACTGAGGAGGTCCAATGAAGCTGGCCTATGATACCTGTCCACCTCTGAACCTTCCGCGGTGGTGGGAATTAGGAGTTTGGTGGTTACTGCTAAGGCTTTGCGTCTTCAAAATGGCTGCCATAAATCTCAATGGAGTACAAGGAAAATGAGAATTCAAAGAATCCAAGAGCAGTGTTTTGCAGAAATAAAATGTAAAGGAAGGAGCTACCTGAACTGTATATAGTTTGCATTAACAATGCTTTGCATTTCAGGCGCAAGCCCTCTGCCCCACCAGCTGCACACCCGCACCGCCTCCCTGGCAACTCCTGCTCTTGGGGGCTGTTTCTGTATCCCTGCAGTCCCCACCAGCTCTTGACACTTGATGTCTGCACTTGCCAATTGCTGTCTACTGTTTTACCTATTGCTTTATTTATTTGATTTATTCTTTACTGTTGATCCTATGCATTGCACTGCCCCCTCCCCCTACGCCCCGCACTTACCCTTTCCCTCCTCGCCTGCACTTGCCTGATCTCAATGTCACCCGGCCTAGTAAGATCGCTTGTCTCTGTCTTCCCTCTGTTCCCCCTCCCTTGCCTCGTCACGTTTTGAAACACTTGTGTATAAGCGCGTTATAAATGCCGTATCATATCATGCACTTGGTGTAGACTGCACTTTATCTCTAAAGTGCTTTTGGTACTGTTTAGGTGAGAAGAACTGGGCCTGGAGAGAGTTTCATTAAATGTGTATGAAAGCTCTTTGCTTATAAAGTGCTTTGGATACAGTTGGTGTTTGAAATAAATATTACTTTAAGAAATAAAAACGCACTTTGCCTTTAAAGTGCTTCTCACGGCCGAGGCAATGTGCTTGCAAAACAGCAGATGGGACATACGATGTCAGCATGTGTCTAACATTGTTTGAATGTTCGGTGGGCTGGACCACCACTTTCTGTCTGTGACCGCAAAGTGCTGTAAATGTAGTGATATGATATGATATGATAGTTTATTTATATAGCGGCTATACAGTGAATGAGAACTATGGTCCACCTATCTCTACAAAGCTATTATAATACAGTGTGTGTGGAAGTATTGGTCTTTCAAAACCTATAATGGCCCCTCCCTCTTCTGCGCACAGCCATGCAGCAAGAGTGTCTTCCTCTTGGTGTCCATGTGAAGTGCTGTGAACACATGCGTATGTTCCCCCGCTGTCACTCTCTCTTTCTGTCTGTAAAGCACTTTGATTACACTTCGCCTGTCCCGGCTTCTTTAGTTCGGTTGCCTGATCTCAATCACCATGCCTTGGCCATCTTCCACTTAATAAAGTGCTTTTAGTGTACTTGTAAAGGCCTTTTTCTCTATGTGCCTGCCGTGTAAAGGGCCAGCAATACCGTTTGAATGAACGAATGG
This sequence comes from Ambystoma mexicanum, assembly GCF_040938575.1. Taxonomy (NCBI): domain Eukaryota; kingdom Metazoa; phylum Chordata; class Amphibia; order Caudata; family Ambystomatidae; genus Ambystoma; species Ambystoma mexicanum. The sequence goes on from NC_090936.1 coordinate 36,296,518, forward strand.
GATCAGCCCAGGGGGGACTGGCCTGCAGGGAACTCTGGAGGTTTCCCGGTAGGCCTCTGAACCCTGGGCCTTTTTTGTGTGGTTACCTATTTTATTTCCACATTTTCTCATAGGAAAAGGATTGGGCTTGCTCAAAATGTTCAATATGGGGCCACTTTGAACGTTATTTCCAGGGCCAGTTTTGGTTCCCAGTCCACCCCTGGTTAAGCTGTGACAGTGCTTTGAATACAGTTTTTCTGAACTCTTCTACTTTTTAAAGCATCCCATATGGTACAAGTTGTGCCAAGTGGCTGGCTTCACCCGATTTGCATCCCATGACCCAGTTAACAACACAGCAAACCCTGCCAGCTCACCGCGATTGCGGTATGGATGACACAGTTTCTGTAGTTAAGCTGTTAAGGTACAGACTGATTAACGCTGGTACAGGTGCGTAGGTATGTAACTGGGCTTGAAGAAGCACTTTTCTAATATGGCCGCTCAGGGACGTCATTTCACCAAAATACCAGGGGTAGCGAAAGTGACATTACACGACATTTGACCTCTGATGACATCACAGGAAGTGATGTAATTTGACGCCCCCCTCGAAATGACATCACGGGAAGCAAAGGAACACACCCTTTTACCCCTTGACAAAACAGGAATTTGCATCCCATAGCATTTGTCCTAAGTACACTACGAAAAATATGGTTACAATATCACTATAATGTGATATACATTTCATACAAGAATGGATCACCATATGTATAGTTTATATAAGTGTATAGGCCCATATCACCAAATTACTGTGAATGCGAGCAGGTGTCTAAGGCCAAATAATGTGTGATTATATAGCAGTTACCCTTAAGCACTTTATATAGAATAAATATACATACAATATCACCCAACCTGTGTTGGAACTCATTATCGACCTCAGAAGGTTAAAGGCTGAGTTGAGTTGTTCAAGAATAGATTAAATCAGCGACTCACCCCCTGAAGTGCGCCTGAAATAAATCTCTAATGAGTCTAGAAATTATTGTATAGAATTCCATAAAGACAAATGATTTGTTAGTCCTATTCGTACTGTTTTTTTTGTTTTTGTTTTTAAGAGGCCTGATCAATGAAGCCAGTCACTTCAAAAATAAAGAGCCACATGGTGCTGGCCAGAGCCCAGGAGCTTACATTAACAAAGAAAACGTACATTTTTTTAAATCTTTTTTTTTTTTTAGGGGTAGCAAGGGAGATCTCAGGGGTACCAACTGCGACCCTTGGCAACTCCAAATGACGTCCGTGTGGCCGCTCGATTACACGAGGAGGAAGCATTGTGCACGGGCATGGGGGAAATAATTCCGGTCTGCACAGAGCAAGGATGTTGCCATCTTAGAGTGGTGCGAGCTCCAGGGCTACACCCAAGATTATTCAGGAGCATGTAGACCAAGGTGGGTTGTTGATTAATAGGAACATAAACTGCAGAGCAATCTGTTACTCCTGAAACACGGGTATGCCAGACTCTGGTTAAACAGAAATGCACCCCCTTCATTCATTGAAAGGGCATGCTATCGTCCCAACTCTTGTAAGATGGCAGATATCGAACTCAAGGGACTTGGCATAGGTGGCCAGATGGGATGTGAGGCTCAAAGTTCAGAGCGGAGAGCCAGGTCTGCATGTCAGGGTATTCAGTGTTTGTCAGCAGTAGGAATGCGGGCTAAGAGGGTTGAGCTTCGGGAAGCACTGGACATCCAGAGCTGGATCAATATGAGGCCGGCTTTCAGCCTGTGGATGCCTTCCATGGAGGATATCTTGAGATGGAGCTGCGTTCCATCTGCCTATCGGTAGATGTGTGGAGCCAGGAGGTGGGGGGGTTCCAAACAGTTCCATATAAAGTTTGAAGATCACAGGGGAGAGGATGGACCCTTGTGGGACTCCACAGGTGATGGGTAGAGTTGGTGATCTGGAAGAATCCATTTGTATGACTCTGTGCCGCTAAGTAAGGCCCGATTTGAACTAGCGGAGGACGATCTCGCTGATCCCCATGTGGCGATGTAGAATGTTGGTGAGTGCCTGGTTGTCTACTGTGTCGAATGCTGCTAAGAAGATGAGGAGAAACTGAAGGCAAGGATGACTTTATCAAAGAGCTGAAGAACCTTGGTGTGGTGGGATAGTATTTAGATGAGGATGTTTCCATTTCTCATACCTCAATACCCTACAAAACTAGATAGCCTTTCAAGGTTTCGTGTGCTGAACCTTCTTCCGCTGAAGTCAATGTGCATAAAGATTGCTTATTTCCACAATTTTGTGTCACAGAAGAACACTCTTTCTCTTCCCCACATCTGTGCTGGGCAAATAAACAAAGATTAACCAGTGTTACGTAGGTGCACATACCAGTATTTGATGGTGTTGACCACACGTAACAAAATTGTATACACAGCCACACCAATCCCATGTGCACTGCCTCATTCCCAAGATCAAATGATCACCATTTACGTATAAAATGCGTTGCGGCCAATTTGCAGCTCTCGGGTCAGTCAAGCGAGGCACCAATGTTGACTCCAAAAGTGAGGCTGATCAGTGCATCATCAATAACATAGACCAATCACGCAGCCCGGAATTTCCGGGATTCATGACGTCAACATCTTTGCAAATGGAAAAGAGACACTGTGGTGGTTTTTCTGAATTAAAAAAAGTCCAGGGCTGTGGTTGGATGAAATGTAAGTTATTGCTTCTATCACCATGGTCCAATTGCCACTTGGCCCTATTCAAATGACTGATGTCCATCTGAAGTGATGAGAGTCTAACACGGCGCATCCAATATTTAACAGAAGGACGTTGGGGCCTCTTTCTGATATTGTATTCTTACAGCGATGTATATAACAGCAGCCGCAGACAGTATCAATTGTGTCAAAGAATAATGGTTCCCAATGACCAAAGTGGAAAAGGAAACCTGGACCCATGTGCCCATTGGCACCGCAACCACTGTGGCACCCTTTCTGGCAGGCTAGTATTCACGCCCTCTAGATGTTGCTGAGGGTTTGAAGTCATGCTTATTCCAGAGGGTGTATGAGGGTGTGGCCACGTGATAGCCCTGAGCATCTCCAGGAATGAGAGACTGAAGATCACAACAAGCAACCCCTAAAGCCCTGCCCTTGCCTGAGCCTTCTAGAAGAAACTGCCCTGCTCACCCTCATGTGCCTCCCTGCAGTACCCCCAATCCATCGGGGATGTGGGGTCGGCCAGTACGAGGCCCCGTGATTAACCCTCACTCATGTAAGTGACAGAGGGCGAGAGTGACCAACTCGGCAGGTCGGTAAAGGGCAGATGGTAAAGGATACCACCAGCTAGGCCCTTTACCAGCCAGACTGCGCTCTGCTCAGCTCCACCACACCTTTCACCGATTCCCGGTGAGGTCATCCAGGCATGCCTCTCCACAGGACCAAAGCATGGGTACACTTATTTACCCAATAGCTACGCCGGCGTCATTAACCTGAGGATAGATCTTCAGAATGAATAACCCGGGAAACAGTTGCGCCTCCCTTGCGTCCATACATCTTCCTAGAGCCCTAAGTCGCAGCAGCAATACTGCCTTCCCCTCCTATCCTAAGTCATATAGGTGGAAATGTGGGACCCATGACCGAAAACTATTTCAGAATATTCTGCTCCACAACACCCATACACCTACCCCACCCCAACAAACCACATACTTATCTATGACCTTAAACATCTCCCCACAGACCTCGCTCCCAGCTCAGACTTGGAACAACACCCAGTTTCATGGGAAACAGTGATCTACAGCCCTCTTCTCTCTCCGCATCGCCTACAGCCTGGACAATACAACAATGTTGATCCTACTGTAAAATATATACCGGCAGCAACTATTCCCGACCATTCGACCACATCCTAACAATACCGCCGTCCCCCACACAACAATCTCTCATACTTGTGACCTGCCACGCTGAAATGTCTTTAAAGTACCGTCATCGAGCCATGGACTATCAGGCAGATTCCAAAACACAACTTTAAGAAAGCAGTGCCCTCAACATGACCCCGAGATCCCATAGCAGACACCGACCCAATAACCGCAAACTGCTGTGGCCACGGCAGACATTTTTTATTCCAAGAGTCATTCAAATTGGTCAACCATCATAAGGACTTTTTAATCAGATTAGCATGATTTAACAACATTTCTAAATCCAGCTCTAAAATAGGACTATGGTAAATGCATTCTTGCTACGTTGAAAAGCCCGCCTGGCAGTAAAGTGAAAAGAGCAAATGTATACTAGTCAAAATGTAAGCACTTCAGTTCCGTCAACATCTTAAAACCACCTCTTGTGACACATTCCACACCACTTAACGCGCTCTGCAGCCCACTTCCCCGATCTCCTAGTCTCATGTTTACTATTATAAGGTGGTGGTCGATTATTTTGGGGGATATTTGAATAAGTCCAGGATCACATGTTTCCCTCAGGGCACTTCAGTCCTAAAGTGCACTTGCAGAACTTGGGAACAGCCTGCCTGAAGCTCTCGTTTCAGGTTTCCAGGTCCTAAAGACCATGGATCAGTAAAATGTGTCCTAACTACTTTGGCCGCCCCTACATAACATAGGTATGTAGATAACAGCTCACTCCATTGTCTACTAAATGTGCACTTCCTTGCCAGCTCTAGTTTAGGGAAAGAATGCACCACGTCTCTCGGCTTCTTTCTGGCACTTGCAGGAGCTTGTAGTATAAAGGGGACTAGTCTGAATAAGCAGTCTCCATTTATGGCAGCCATGAGATAGAGCTAAAACGAAAGTGACATCTTGAAATGCTAGTGTTTTCAAATTAGTAACTAAACATTGCTTCCCAGAGCAGCACAACAGGGGCACGAGGAAAAGACACTGTTGATCCGTTGCAGGCATTTTAGGAGGACAAATACACAAACAATCCGAAACAGGAGCTGCTGCCATCTTAACTTTGTGATCAGCTGATGGAATAATTTAACACCCAGCCAGTAAAGACGTTGTTTCATAAAGTGGCCTATGATAAATCACTTTAACTTTACTAAGTTAGTTGTCAAAACTATGTAGAAACATTATGGCGGATTCACAAAGAAACAACCACCAGTAACTCTGACTTATTCTCTGATGTATACGATTTGGCCGTGGCACAATTGTTCGTGGCCAAACTGACCGTGGTCAATTCGGCTACAAAGACAATTTTGAAGCAGCCAAATTGGGCCAAATTTAAACCCCCCACTCCCCCCAAAACACTTCGTCCCCCACCCCCTAATTACCTTTTTGCCGTCTGCTTTGTTTCTGACCCTGCAGCGTCGGATCCCTCCTCCCACCCAGGTCGGATCCAACGCTGCAGGAGTTTGCTTTTCTTTTTTTCTTTTTCCCATCCCCTGCCTCCAATCCTCTGGAAGTGGGGGGGCACCCCCGCTACCCACAAAGACAACACCCCTGCTCCCCATGTTTGGTAGTGATTACACAAACTGATCGTTTACAAACGATCGAATGGTACTGGCCGAATTCGGCCAGATTTAACATATGATCGTTTGTAAACTATCAATTTGGGTAATACCTTATTCTCGACAGAGGCTAAGTAAGGATTGGCCACACCCTGGCGAGTGACAATACAATACGTATCGGACGAGGTTCAGGCACCGTAAGACCACTACGGCGTTGATGGACACACTATAAATATTGGAGAACATGACATAACATAGCAATCAAATAATTTAAATCTAGACCCTCGTCTTTAAGGAGCCCCTTCTTTGCACCCCAGAACCTAACTAGCCCAGTTTCCCTCTTGACCACCCCCTACAGCTCATCCTCTTTCAGCATGCTTTCAAGTTGCCCTCTAACTGCAAATGTTAGCCATACATGCTAAATTGCAAGGACCATTCCCTCCAGTGGCCTCCTCAGGCACAACGAGGACCTCCACTGATGACCGGCACACAGTTTCTTCCCGATGCTAGGTTCACGCTCAATAACTATCCAAAATAAACTAAATACAAATAACGGGTCTGCATGCACTCTTCCATAATCATTAAAGTGCAATAACAGTGCTGCTTTAAGTCTTCGCAGCAATTCTACCATGGAACCATGTGTTTACAACAAATAAATAAATAGCGAAACATTTTCAAATTTTGTTCTCTTTTTTATGTTGGGGGAGTCCTGCAAATTCCCCCCCCCTTTCCCTAGCTTTATAACCCCCAAACTCCCCTCCGAAACCTATTTAATCCCTTACCACACACCGCATATATACCTGCTACCAAAAATTGGAAATTGTATTCGTTATTTATTTTTCGTTGTAAAAGCTAGTCGTTATTTATTTTTCGTTATAATCACTGTATACCTTTTCCCCCTAAATTCATATTCGACTCTGCAGCGCACATTTCAGAATTAACAGCTACTTAATCATTTTAAGAGTGATTGACCAAGTGGAACCAGAACAAAACATCCACCCATGTGTAAAGTTGTGCACCTGACAATTCTGTTACAGGAAGGCAGGCTTCATTTCAACCTACATAATCAAAGAACTCCATAACCAACACGTTTGTACATTGTAATCCTCTCCAGTGTGACTTTCTTCCTCCTGGGTAGCAGATGTCATTATCTCCTGAACACTGCATTTAATTAGTGACCACTAGCGCCAACCCTTGAGCGGGAAGAGGGGGGGGGGTTCGGGGCAGAGCCCTGGATCACACACCCAGCACCTACGGAGGCGGCCATTTTGCAGGTATCTCGCTTCAAAGGCCAGCAGGCTTCAATGACTTGGTGTTAATGATGCGTTGCCCCCCCGCGGTGTTTTGCTTTTTGGAATATGTGCCTTTTCATTCTTGTGTATAATCTTGAGCGACCCTGCACCGAGGGCTGGAAATGTATGCAAATAAAATGATCAAACATCCTATTTTTTTGCTCAGAAGATAACTCGCGATTGCGTTTCCGGTTTTCTCTAAAAAAGTGATTACACTCGCATTTAGAATTCAACACGAAATCAAACATAATGTGGTCTGATTTCAGATTGGACCGTGTCATCAAAAAAATAAATTACAACTCTTGCAATTTACAGTTTATCGCAGGCCAAGTGTTAATCCAATTTAACACTGGTATGCTAATGAACTGTTATCTTGAAAAAGATGGCTTCCCATTTACAACCATACTGATTAAGGTCAATGTGCTTTTTTTTAAGCCACAACGCTCATAAAAGTAGGAAAAACTGGAAACTTAAAAGAGGTATTTAATCTGTTATGGTCTTTGCAACAATACACAAAGCAGCGTAAGATTTTTCAGAAGCTTTCAAAGTTTAGCATTAAATATCCTTTCTATAGCAACAATTCACATTTTAGTTAAAGAGTTGAACCAAAAAATGTCCATGTGTTAAACAAGTTGTACAAACACCCATCGCTATGTGACATACAACATACACCGTACACCTCTCACATGTTCCTGCATGGAGTACGGAACCCCGCCGAGCCCTCCACCAGTATCTCCTAGAGCACAATGAAGAAACAGGCACAGTCTACGCAAATCACGCAATTCATTTGAACTAAAGGATAACTCATTCGATCGACAGGGATTCTGAGAATAACACACTCTTGCATATCAGCAGATATATAACATTCACAGATTTCTTCTTTAATCTTCACATGTTGGAAAGCAAAGAAAAGATGTTTACCAATCGCAAGTTCAGGACATAGTGCATAGCCATTGAAAGAAGTAAGGCCCCGGGCGGTTTGGGTCTATTGGGCCTAAAACATTTGACCTAATCACATTTGATCAAATTTATTTGACCTGTTTTCAGTCCCCCCCGCGAACCCCTCCTCACTTCCCCTTAACCTAATCTATACCCTTACCCACCCCCATATATATACGTAATTAAATTTGACCAAAACAAAGATCAGAAAATGTGATGAAATGTTTTAGGTGAAATGTTTTTAGGTCAATTATGCTAATACCTCCTGCGCATGTGGTGGGTCTATAGCAAACTGCAGGCATAGGCGTGTCCAGGGAGTGGCCTGGCGTGGCACATGCTACCCCTGGAATCTGACTGGCTACCTCAGGTGCCACTCCATAACCCAAAACTACGATCATTAAATTGTATGTAATGTAAGACACTATTGTTAGTAATTAAAGTCGATATGGGCAGTGGAGACAATTGTAAATGAATGCTATTCAGACGCGTGTGTGTGTGTTTCCTCGTACTTCATGCTACCCCTGCATGAGTGATTGCACCCCTTGGGCCACTCCAGTCAAAAGAGTCTAGACACGCCACATCTTAAATAAAGTAGGGAACCAGGTACACAAATCTACTTACAGAAAAGTAGAACTAGATATATTTCCTTTGACCGTTTACAAAGTAGGGATGAGGACTGTTTCAGCCTTGACACTAGAACTGTTTCAGCCTTGACACTAGAACTGTTTCAGCCTTGACACTAGAACTGTTTCAGCCTTGACACTAGAACTGTTTCAGCCTTGACACTAGAACTGTTTCAGCCTTGACACTAGAACTGTTTCCGCCTTGACACTAGAACTGTTTCCGCCTTGACACTAGAACTGTTTCAGCCTTGACACTAGAACTGTTTCAGCCTTGACACTAGAACTGTTTCAGCCTTGACACTAGAACTGTTTCAGCCTTGACACTAGAACTGTTTCAGCCTTGACACTAGAACTGTTTCCGCCTTGGCACTAGAACTGTTTCAGCCTTGACACTAGAACTGTTTCCGCCTTGGCATCGTTCTTGTTTGTCTGGATATTTTTTAATTGGATATGACCTGATTTTTCAAATTTCCTTTAGCATCTTCCATCTTCGATACACATGAATCTTATTGGTTGAGCTTGTTAATTCATTAACCCTGACATCCACCCCTTTAGTGATGTTTTTATTCCTTTTAACTAAACAAGTAGCGCTTTATAACTTTATTCCAGGCATCTAGAAAGGAGGACCTCAATAATATGTATATATTGGTAAGTTTTATTATTTGTACTGCACCTCTCCTCAACTCTGGCACTTAACGCTGCAAAATGTTGCAAAGCATTGAAGGTTCAAACCCCTCCACCCTTCTCTCCCATTCCAGTTCCCTCCTCTTCCATTCCAGGTGGGGCACCATGAAGTGACTGCGTTCACCCTTGTCCCCTTACAAAACGACAATACATAAATAAATATATAGGCACCGGAGCTCTTTGGGATACCAAGCACATTTTATCCACCAACATTTTCATACCTCCATAATCCACACTGCAGTTAGCACTGATGTCAAGTCCTGGGTGTGGTGGTGGTGCTGCCGAGGTAGTAGAACTTGGGGCTTGAACTGTTAATGTGACACAGTCTCCAATCTCCTCTTCGTTATCTCAGTGCTCAACAACTGCCTCCTTAAGGTTCCCTGAGCTCCTTATGTTCAGTTCATGCAGCTCTGTTGATGTCTCCTCTACTTCTTCTTTCACAGCTACATCATCAGCTTCCTGTCGGCCTTCAGTACATCTTTTCTCTTGATCTTTCCATCGGATCCTCCTCTCCACTTGTACTTCGAGTCATCAGCTGTCACAACTCAGAGATTGTATCCCAGTCGTTGCAGATAATACCTCCCCACTCTTTTGGGGAAGTTACCTTCACTCCGGGAATATGAAATCTTTATAGTGATGTGCCAAAGACTTCCCCCCCAAGAGCTCAGCCTACAGAGATCAATACACCTGGTAGGCCGGGGGCTTGAGTGAAAAGGCAGGAACAGAATCGTCAGAGCTAGAGGGACAAAGAACAAAACAATTGTTCAGGAAATGCAGCCATGTAGTGCCGGAAAACAAACAGCCAACACCGCCCACAAGTACCCACTCTTACCTGCTCCGTAGAGACAATATACCAGTAACCTACTAGTATCGAATGCAGAAACAAGGAGGGTGTATGGTGAAGGAGTGTGCCAGTATTCCAGGAACACCGATGTTGAAGCAGCAAAGCGTCCAAAAGGTGCCCAGGAGCAATCCAATGTTCAAACAGCAAAGCGTCCCAAAAAGTGCTCAAAGCAATCCAGTGTTAAAGCAGCAAAGCGTCCCAAAAGTGTTCAAAGCAATCCAGTGTTAAAGCAGCAAAGCGTCCAAAAAGTGTTCAAAGCAATAATTACACGCGTCAAAAGTGTTTGGCCAAGTAATAGTAACAGACAAAAAAAAGGAATTAAAAAAAAAGGAATGACCAGGGAAACGAGCGTTCACCTCATGCTAGTTCCCTTACAGAAATGTTCGGATTATCAGGTCACCAAAACCTAAGGATTCAGAAATGGGAGGTCAAAATGAGGAAGCCGGGTTCGTATATTCCAAGGGAGGCAGTCGAGGGAGGCAGGCGTCGGGAGACAGACAAGGGCAAGGCAGAGACAAAGACTTGGTTCGAGTGCCGAGTAATTGGTAATTAAACAGGAGTCCGGAAACAGATGCTCGCAACTAACAACAGTTTAGGAGCACTGGATCTCCGAATAGACGGTATTTAAATACGGTCCACAAACGAAGGAAACACAGCAACGTAGTGCGTGTGTCTCACGTGACTACAATCGCGAGAGTTGTGGGGATTGTAGTCTCAAAGGGCTCTGCGTGCCGGATAGCGCTCGGACAAACGCCATGGTAGTCTCCAATTTAACCGGGACGTGACATCTGCATGAACTCGTTAGACCCCTTCCCCTTCTCAAGCATCATCTTGGGTTGTGTATTTCCATCTGCTGTGCAGCAAATCATAGAAGTTTGTGTTTATTAACTTCACTTATTTTACACGCTCGCCTTGGAAGCAAGACGACACAGAGCAACCCAGGCTCTATCTCCGGGTCCACGCTTAGAAACCTCTGGGTATTAAGCACTTTATAAATAACCTATCATATCATGTACTGTAACATCGCCTGTAATAGCCGCTTTGTAATATTTAGTCCCATCATCCTCTTCAAGTATTATGTGTTCAAGATCCTCAAGTTGTATACAACTTTAGTTAATGTTTGCAGTTCACCGATTTGAAATTGTGGCTACCAACACCTAAAATATTTTGTTTAAACACTTATTGTTAATTTTATGGCAATCTTGGCTTTGTGACTTCTTTATTTTATTTTTAATGTGTACTCATGTAGTAGCAGATGCGGGCATTCTAGTGTATTTTGTATTTTATTAGGTTTATATAGCGCTTTACGCCAAAGCGTAGTGTACCACAAATGTGCACCTATCAAAAGTAGGTCCATATAATCATGGCTATGTCACCTGGGCACCCATCACAACCAGACATCATTTATATGTATGTAAAAATAAGGGATCCATGGGGGTGGGGGGACTTCACTTGACACCACCAACTCTTCTTGTTTCGATATATAATCTATCAAAATACCACCCTCTCAGTCTTTGAAGGCTCCAAAGTCAGACTTGCAATTCTCCAGATGTTTGGTTCTATGACTCATTATCTCTCATCAGTGATTAGGGCTGATGGGAGTTGTAGTACAACATGTCTGGAGAGCCGAAGACTGCAGACACCATCTCGAAGTCATGCAGCTGCTATATCTATTTCAGATCTTTAACCCTGATTAGTATCCCGGCCGGGGGAGGTTGTGGTTGCCTTTCAGCCAATTAGGAAGATCAGGACAGGGGGCTTTACTGCCCGGTAGAATCCCCCCTCTGACCCTCCTCGGAGCTGGAGGCCCACATCTTCCCTCGCCAGGAATCAGGTAAGCGCACTCTCCCCACGTCCCCTTCCCCCACCTACTTTTCCTCATCTCAAATTACCCACATCCCTGCTCCACTTACCATCTACTTCATGGTCCCTCGCCGGTGCCATTCCCAGTGCATCCCGGGCACGGCATTGGCCGTTATGGAAAGGGAGAAGGAACTACGTGCAGTTCCCTTCTCCCCGACCCATGGCAGCCATCGTCTTTTCTAGTTTTTTTTAACGTTGAAAAATTGTGTGTTTGCTGTTTCTCCCACTCCATTTTTATCACGGTACAACGTGTCGGGATACTAATAGCAATATCACTGTTGCAGTGCGGACCATTACCTTTACCCAGGCTTCTAACAGGTCTGGGGCATTGACTGGCCCAGTAATGCCCCTGCTTGATTTATATTACGTTTACTTCACTCCACCAATCGGGTAGTTCTGGTGGCATTTCCAAAAGAGTTTTTTTTTTTTTTAGATATGGTCTTTTATCAAAAAAAAGAAAAAGTGACCCCAAGATGTGAAATAGTAGTGTGACAAAAGGTACACTTAATATTAATAGGGTGGAACCTACCTGCAATATGCATTTGGGTATGCCAGATTCAACTGTACCAACGGCGGATCATTATTTTATCAGAAAGGGACAAGAAAATAATCAATGTATTTTAGTCCGTACCCTGAAGGCTAGATAAGTTGCATGCTTTAGTTTTCGACCCGAGAACACTGAATGCTTTTGAGTATGCTATAGATTATGGGGTTTCTTTATTTTTTTAGCCCGCTTATAAAAACAGCAGCTGGGAACTCTGGCATGGGGCAAACAGAGCAAAAAGGGCCACGTGCGTTCTAAGTCCTACTGAACGTTATATGGTTGGGTTCAAGTCTGAGATGCCGTGAAAGAGCCACGGCGATGAAGAGCTCCACCCTCAAGATGTGCACACTGTGGATTAGAGGTAGTCCCTGTGGTCTGGGGGGGTCAGTATTAGGTGATAATGCTTTGGATACTTCTATTGGGGTGCTCTGCAGTGTATGGTCTTGTGAGCAACGCACATAAGGGTAATGGTTCCCCACCGTTCAATTAGAAGGAATCGTCATGTGGTAAGATTGACTTAGAACTTGAACGTTGCAACTAAAAGAACACGTGCAATTCTTTGAGGCAGCTGCAGGAAGCGGGACGATTCAGAGGATAGAAGGATGACTGAGTTTTCCTGAGGTACTAAGCTTGACTGATCCTATGTAACCCTAACCCCCAGATATCCTATTCATCTTTATTCGAAGAATCGAGCTAGGGGGAGCATAGCAGTTTGGGTCTGTTGAAGAAATCAACATATCATTGACATATAGTATCTCAAAATCTCGCTTTTCACAAATGAAAGACAGAAATTGAAAGGCTGAACAAAAATGGTCAACTAAAAGGTCGGAGCGTTGGGAAGAAGATGGGACACCCTGCCATGTCGTCTGCTGATACGCTCTTCCTGGCAGAGTTGCCCATTCACCATCACCACCATCCTCAGCTTAGAGTAAAGCACCTTTATAGTATGCCTTGTCGAACATCAATGTCAGATAGGAACAACCACAAGAAGGCCCAGCAGAGCCGGTCAGAAGCCTACAAACGGACAATCACCAATAATGCAAGAGATAAGGGATTCAGAAGGACCAAGTCCATTGCAAAGGAACCCCTGATGCCCCTCCTTGACGGTCTTTGGGGCTAGCCAAAAATTGTTTTTGGAGTCTCAATTAATGGAAACATGGGTCAGTAGGGCAAACCTTTCCTAATGTCCTTTTTGTGTTTTGAGTGGACTGTAAAATGTATTTGCAGACATTGACCCCATGAGGATCAGGAGACCTACTCTTTAGGGGTGATCACATTACTTAATTCACTCCTTCTGGAGTGGCGTTCCCATTTAGAGATAAGCCCTCTTCTTAACATACATTTGAAAGATGTAAGGCTTTCAGATAAGAATCAATGTGCACTTTTTATAAGTGTATGTCTTGAGAGTATAACTGGTGTGACAGGGTCAGGGTCATGACCCTGTAGGAGGGGAAAAGGGATCCCTCCCGAACTGGGGTAGATGGCCCACCACAGTGTGTGCGTGAGCTCGTCCTACCCTAGAGGTGGGGTTTGGGAGTTGGAGGCCAGTACCTCCCCCGTTGACTGTGCATTGACTATATCAACCCAACCCTTATCGAACTGCACAGGCTCCTACTACAAGCACATATCCTCTTTAAATCCTGCTGCACCATCTACAAGGCTGTCACCCTGAAGTGCCCAAGTAACCACACTGAGAAACTCAGCATCTCCAGAGGCCTGCAATGCACCACAAGGACATGCACAGACTTGAACTCCACCAGTGCAGCAAGAAAGAACAATGAGACAGGTCTTCTTGGTCTACGCCTTGCGACTCTGGAACCTCCTCCCTTGCAACATCAGACTCGTACCCTCGCTTCTACATTAAACGAGGGAGCTCAGGACCATCCACTTCAAGGAATGTCTCATCCCTAATATCTATGTCCACACACCCTCCACTGCTCACTGTTACCCACCCTGATTGTTTGTAGATCGTGTGAGGAGCCAGGAATGAGATGCAGAGACAGAGGAAATATGTTTATAAATAAAATAAAATCAAATCAATGATTGTGGCTACAAGCATTTAGTTTGTGGCTACAAACATTTAGTAAAACAAATGGGGTTTGGAGAATCCCTCACTATCCCTAATCTAGGAGCAATTTACCTACCTCAACCAAAAGTATTTGGGGCTACCCTGTGTCAAGATGTCCAAATAAACGTATGTCATGTGTTCGTAATCCTTCTCTGGCCCTCCCACTTAAACTAACTCTGAGGTGTAAAGGGGTTTCTCAAAGTGTTCAGATGATTCAGTTCAACACAAAAGTTCAAATCCAACAAAAAAGTTTCCAAATGGGCAATGTTCACAGCTTCAGGGAATAGCCTATTTCCCCATACTCCTTGTACTAAAGCAAACAAGTTCAAAGGGAATAATTCAGTTTCCCAGAGGATTACTCTCTCTCCTTGGTATATTCACTTCTTCCGGGGAAGTTGCTGCCTTCCCCAGGCTTTCTCGTCACTTTAAATTCCCAAGGGTATCTTTCTTCATAAGGACTATCGTTTACTTTGTACACTTTCATAACAGTTTACAAACACAAGGGCATGATTTCTCCTGTGTTTATCTTCACCTGGTATACTCTCCTGCCAGGACTGGTAATTTAAAGATTTAACTTAAATTCACCTGCTGTGCTCCCCTGCCAGGACTTTAATCACACAAACACTTAACTAGTTCCTTGCTAGGACTTTATTGTACACAACACTTTTCTCTATAAAGTAGGGGTTTAACAACCCATTCGTAACTGGTTTCACTAATACTTTCGCTTCCCTAATGACTTTGTGTTTTTATGAAGCGGTACACTCAGTTAAACAACACAGTAACCCATTTGTGTTCTGTGGGTTTATTGCTATTTTCTGGCTTCCCTTCGCTTCAGTTTCTTGTACTCTGTATTATTCCTACAAAGCAGCATAAGCTCGCCAGCAACCCAGTGATCCACTTGTGTTCCCTGAGCTTACCCGTTGCCTCCAGCATTTCTTCACTTCCTTCTACTTTGACGTATTGGCTCTGCGTGCGCACCCGTTAAGTGCTGCCCTTTCACTGTGCCTTCTTTCTCGGTGCGCGGTTCTCGCTGCTCTCTTGAGCGGTTTATCGTCTGCACCTCTGCTTCATCTCACTGGGTTTGAGCTTGCTTTCAAGTCACCTGCCAAGGTATGTTACTCTCCATTGCAGTGTTCGGCTTTGTTACGGGTTGCAAAGCAGACTGGTGTCTGCAGCTCTCTTGTCTCCTCTTTGTCAGCTGTAGCCGGCGTGCAATTAAGCTTCCTTGCTTGATTATACTTTTTCCAACAACTAGACCGCTGCTTTGGTCACCTGGCTGTAGTAATCTTCATTATTCTTTTGTTCTACTTCGTGTCAGTTGTTATGAAACCAACTCTTAAATGGCATGGCAGAAGTGGATACTGAACTTTGTTGAGAGTGATCCTCACTGCTCCCTGCCTCTTCCTCGTCCCAGTTGTCAAAATATTATTACAAAAGTGGATTTACCAAGAGGTTGTGGAAGAGTGTGGTAATATGCCATTAAGGTATGGGGAATAGAGGAAATATCCCTGGAAGGGAATGGGGGGTATTTGACTTTCCCCAATGATGTCACCTTATCTCCCTGAGCTTCACCTCCCGACAGGTGGTCCTCCCTCATATAGCCGCCCCCCAGGGTCAGTATCAGGTAGCGGCTGCCATCCCTGGCCACATAGGGGGAGGTTAACACAGGGAAAGAAGGAGTGATACCATCATCAGATTAATCATAATCGCTTGATACCAAATTGCCCACCCCCAGTCCCTAATTAGTTATCTGCCCCCTTGCATCTCTGCTTTCCTCAGCTTTGTCCTTCCCCCTATGAATTGTAAAACGCTCAATTGCTTCCCGAAACTAGGCCCATGCTGAATAAATAAATACCCAAATAATAAAAATAATGTGATTTTTGGCATCACTGTCCCTTCCACAATGCCGGCCAGCCTCTCTTCTTCCCGGAATGCACCTATGCACAAGCAAGAAAACCCAAACTGGAACCAGATGGATGGAATCGAGAGCGGACATGGAATGGGCTGGGATTTTTCTTGCCCACAAGAGATGACACACCCAGTGCTCATCGGAGGGAGCCCAGAGGGTTTTCCAAAGCCTCAGGTGACGATAAGGAAGCAAATAGTAAAGCAGATCAATTGGCCAAAATAGGAGCAATGATGGAACATTTACTTGGTAAATAAAGATCTCACTTCAAAATGGAAGGCGATGAGCTGATTGTGCAATGGTGCTTTGGCACTACAGATCACGCATTGATCAGCGATGGAAACGATCACTCTGAAACACTTGTGCATAGGGGCGTTATAAATGCCATATCATATCATACAAAGGATATTTGACAATCTGATACTAGACCAAGCAAAGAACCTAATCACAGAAGTCAACTGAAAGGGGAAGTTAGAACGCAAAGGGGACGGAAGACCTGAAAGTCCCACTCAAATCTGAAGCCAGGTGAGATGTTAGTACGCCAACCTATTTCAGGATGTAATGCCCCCCAAACCTCTCCCAAGCGGTCCCATAGATTTGCAGGAGCCATAGGAAAAAGTACTAGCAATGCACAAACAAAACCGACCCAAATAATACATAAACTATCCATAACTGCCCTGGTACCTCCCAAATCCTTCCCCGGATACAGCAGAACCCCTCCAGGGAACACTCAAGGTATTGAATGAGCCTCATCCCTACAGAACGTTCCCATGCAATGTTAGAACCCAATGATTTGTTTATTTATTTATATAGCCATTACGACCAAGTGCTGTACATAGACCATATTTACATACATCATCCCAACCGAGGTTGGTACTCACTTATCGACTTCAGAAGGATGAAAGGCTGAATTGGCCTTGCTGGGATTCTAACCTGCAGATAGCACATAGATCACATCAGTGAGCACTCAACCCGCTGAGCTATTTTACCGGTAATATGTGAATCCCCTGCAAATTAGCCAGGTAATACAATAAAGTGCCCAATAAAAGGCCAGAAAAGCACACCAAGAGACAGCGGTAATGTACATTAACCCCAGAGCTACCACTCCAGGCCTAGCAGAACCCCACCTCTTATGAACCACCCGGGCCCATACAGGAAATCCAGGCAATGCAAGAACTACCATAAACTGACACGGGCAATGCAGTAATCCTCCCTCCTCGGATGTAATGGAAAGAATGTACACATTTCCTGGAGTAGTACATGCACCCCCACAAGAACTCCCAGTGGAAGCTAGGGAACCCCAAAGATTCACACCAGCTAATTCAGAGAGAACCAACGGCTGCCCAATGTAACACAAGAAGACCCTATGCCAATACAAAACAGCAGCCACACAAAGCACTGCAGTAGTGCATGAAGACCAAAGAAGAGCACAGCTCTTCCCACAATCCCAGCCCTAGGGAAGGAAAGGAAAACACTTAGAAATATGTATCTCACCCCATGGCCCATCCACCCATTAAATTGAGTTGGCATCAAACAGGACAAGTGAAGGGAGTTGCTCAGTTGCTCTGGGCATTGACTGGCAGTGGAAGGCATCAGGCACTCTCTCTGTCACCTCAGGATGGACCTACACCAAACATTGTTCAAGTGGATTTGAGCTCCGCAAGGCTGGTGGCTTTGCAGAGGCAGGCAAGAGCCCCAGGCAGGTAATGAAATAAAACCGGTGTATTTTGATGTAGTGACATCGAAGCTTGGTGGCAGACACACCTGCAGCCTCCCCGCCTAGGGAACTGGATGGACATAGGAACCTTTGTGACTCTGCCCACCCGCTGAATGCAAAGCTTTCTCCGTTTACAGGTGCAGATGGCACTCTGAAGCTGATTGCTAATGGCAAAAAGGGAATGATGCTATTCCCTTTCCAGATGTTGGCATCTTGGCAAAATGTAAAAGGAATAACGATGTTTGCAATGCAGATGTTCACAAATCGCAACTAACGAGGGCCTTTGTCTTAAAGGCAACTGTAATAGTCCGGATAATAGCATAGACACTGAGACTCATTTACTGGTCTCCTTTGTGCCCGAGATAAATGGTAAAGTAACGAGGGAAAGCCACTCATGGAAAAATCCACTATCAAGGGCTGACCCAGGGCCAGTACACCAGGAACAGATGGACATGCACAGCCTTGAGACATGGTGGGGTCGTGACTCGGATTCAAGGGTATGTTTGAATAAAATACCGCAGCAAGAAGACAGCAAGAGCTTCCACGAGTGCATGAAGCCAGCGAAACGCTGCGTTTATACGAGTCGGCAGCCACGCTACCAAAAGACTACGATTCCTAGAGTCACCCGCACACAAACACCCTTACTGGGGTCACGGGGAAGCAGGACTGGGTCCAGAGAGTGGGAGTCAGGTCCAAACGGCATTCCCATCCACGACTCAAAGGGAAGGGGGCGGGGCTTGGAGGGGTTTTTGTAACCTGGGCAATAAGCCAGTCCCTGATTGGATGATGTATACATGGGTATATAAACCAGAGGCAGTAGAAGGGAGGTGTGCTTATTCTTCGTTCTGTTGCAAACCCAACCAGGCGTGGAAACCGGAGCTGCAGGACTGTGGGCATACGAGGACTAAAAGGAGAAAACTATCCAGAGGTCCTTACTTCATTCCCTGTAAATAACCAGGAAGATAAACAGCAGGAGTTGACAGAATTAGAAGGAATACTTCTGTGCATTTATTTTCTTTTTTCTTTATGACATTTTTACCTCATTTAATTTGGACTTTGGTTGGTGAGTCAAATAAAGACAACATTTTTCTTTCAACTGAACCGCCTGTCTGCCTTCTTGTCACAGCAACTCTTGAATTTAAGCCCAATATCATAACAGACAACAAGCTCTGTTCTGTGTAAGGCCATATTATTCAAATGGAGACCTAGAAATCCACTAGACCTGTAACTTGAGTAGAAAGTGCATACTATTTCCAATGTTTGTTTATTGGAGGTTTTGTTCCGCGCTGGTCCTACTGTGATGAATCCAATGAAGTCATCACAGATTCCCCGGTGGTGGCCTCCTCCCATGTGGCCAGAGGATGGCAGCCGCTACCTGATCCTGAGCCTGGGGGCAGTTATATGAGAGATGATCACATGGGAGGAGATGACTGCCAGGGAGATGTCATGACTTCATTGGATGAGACATGGTATCCCCCATTTGCCCATGGAAAAAGACACCCTGATACCAAATATCCTGATGGCCTATTGCCATGCATTTGATCCCCCTTTTAGGGGAAACAGAGAAAACCTTTTGCCAACACCCTTTTGACCATACTCCCATCCCTGGTCTAAAAAAGTAAAAGCTCCAAGAATACCCTTTTCAGTTATAATTTCCCTTCAAATATAACTGTTTTTTAATACAGAACTATTGAGAGAGACTTTCCAAGTAATATTCATTAGTTGACATCAAGGGACTCCAATGCCCACAACCACCTAAGTACTGGGAAAAGGAGGATGAAGGAAATGAGCCTCAAGCTCAATGGGTGTGCTAGTTATTCTCAGAAAGCACAGTGCGCTGTACATTTAAAAATGGAAACCAAATTATTGGCAGCAGGTGTTCAGGAGAAGACCTTGCATCTCCCTCGGAGGCAGGTGGAAGCTGGAGGCACGAGTTGGTGTGGAGGAGCAAAGGGGCACGGCAGCCCAGAAGGAAAGTAACATTGCGTGAGCAGAACGTGCCGTGGAACTAGGAGAAGATTCCTGGGCTTTGGGCAGCGGGAGGAAGCAGCGTTACCCTCACCGAGACTTAAAGGAAAGCAGGCGTGCAGGAGCAGAGCCGCAAGAGAAGCCAGAGAGACGTCAGAAAACTGCAGTGTGGAAAGCATGTGGCAAAGCTACCCCACGTAAGCACGAACAGGACCGAAGATGCCAAACAGAGCTGGTGAGTCAGCCCAACTAGAGTGGCGATCTCGGGGAGTTTCGGTGATCGCACAAAAACACAGCTTGAACATTGTAAAGCTACAGAGGCACAAACAATAAGAAGATTGTTTGCGAGTCAGAAGGGCAGAGTGCAAACATGACACCCAACAATATATGAGTACAGTGAATGCAAATAGGGGGAAAACTTAAGGCGAACATTGAAACGACTCGATATACCACACCAAGAAAGGTATATGCAATTTTGGATGTAAAGAGAAACTGTTATATATGTACGGAAGTAAGAAGTCCTGGCAGGCCACTAAACCAGGCGGCTACAAGTAGATGAGAGGTCCTGCCAGGAGATTATACAAGGCTGTAAGAAGCGCATAAGAAGTCCTGGCAGGGGAGTATGCCAGGAAATTGCAAGCCTACTAAAAGTCTAAAGAAGGGACTCTACCTGTTGAATAAACACTGTGAAAGTAAAAAAGGAACTGTTGCTCATGAATATAAGAAATCCTGCAAAGGGTGTCACGTCCGCTCCCTCTAGGGGGCGGCTCACGTGGACTTTCTGGCACAGGTGGAGACGAATTTCATGCATCGCCTCTACCTCCTCCAACATGGCGGTAGCAAGGAAAAGCAGCGCTCCAGCCTTCCGAATCCGAGAGTGTCGGATGACTCCGCCCCCAACCTCGCAGAATGGATTTCCTTCGGCGGCGTCTTTGGTCCAGCACGTTGCTACTGTTTTCAGAGGCCACGCTCCGTGAGTTCGTAATTCTAGGATAGCTCTCTTTACCCTTCGAATACTCCGCTTGTCTGTAATCTTTCAACCGTCTCTCCCTTTTCTCAGTATCCGACTCCTCTGTCCTTGGACCTCTTCCCTACCAGCTCTCCACACACTTACACCGAAGGCATTGGTTCTACACTCTGCAGTACGTATAGTTCCGTACCCCCCCAGCATACAACATACTTTCATTCATTCCATCACTAACCTTTCTCCATTCTTCAGTCTCTTCAGCAAGGACAGGGAGTTACTTTCTACCACGAGCTGAATAGAATACAACATTCGTGCAAGCCGTCTTACACCCCCTCAACAGACATTCAGACTTAAAGGTATATCGCTCACCAGAGTCCTACTGCAGCAATCTCTCCCTTTTCTAAACACCACCTGGTTTCTCTCTTCAGGATAGTTCGCAATCGCAAGTCCAACTCCCGAAGTCACTCCTGGGAAGCAAGACTCGCCCATCACTTCTTTTGAGTTCCTGGCACAACAGGGTTTTCTCCCCCACGAGGGTTTCCCTGACTTCCCCTCCTCGACCTGGGTTTCTCCGGCGCGGGGAGAGGAGGTTAGGTGAGCTTTCCATTCTTCTCTACGAATTCCTACTGGACCAGGTTAGTGTTGTCTTGTTGTTTATCTGATATCTGCAGTAGGGACTGTGAACACCAAACCTTTGGAATAAAAAGGTACATAGATTGTAACAGTTAGCAACGCCCTAATTTTTTCAAGACTATACCGGCCTCACAGTCTTTATTGATAGAATCAGAGGATCCATTATGGACCAGCAAATACAACAATTAATGGCAGCGGTTCAGTCCCTGTCATCCGAGGTCCAGCAATTGAAGCTAGAGAATACCAGCTTGAGGCAACAGGTGGGTCGAGCAGCCCATAGCTCGGAAGTACCTCCTGGCCCATTAACCACAGGACGTTTTGATGGTAATTCCCATGCAGTCAAGGAATTTCTTGAGTCCTGTTCTGTACAGTTCGCCTTTAAGGCAGCCTTTTTCCCGACAGATAGAGACAAGGTGGGCCATATGATTGCCCAAATGTCAGGGGCTGCGTTAGCTTGGGCCACTCCTTTGGTTACCAGTAACAATCCCATACTCGATTCCTACCCTGCTTTTTGTAACAGCATAAAGAGTATGTTTGGGAGACAGCCTCACAGGAAAAGTTATTGGATTGTAAACAGGGTAGTCAGGATCTCCTTTCCTATATCACACGTTTTAGGCAACTAGCTTCTGACACGGCATGGGCCGATGAAGCTTTGATGACCATATTCCGAAGAGGACTTTCTGAGGATTTAAAGGACGAGGTGTCCCGAGCCCCACGTCCACATAACATGGCGGAATACATCTCACTGGTTATGCAGTTAGACTATAGACTGCAAGAAAGACAGAAGGAAAGAAGAAAAGGAAAGAGCAGACAAACCACCGAAGGTACCCTGTCTCCTATTAGACCAGTTCCTTCTGAGGAGCCGATGCAAATAGGGAATACGAGAGGCCCTTTATCCGTGGGTGAACGTACCAGAAGGCGTACTCAGGGTCTTTGTATGTATTGTGGAGAGAGCTCTCACTTGGTCAAGGAATGTCCCCATACTCCCCCTAGGAAGGCGGGAAACGCCAGCGCCCGACCGTAAGGGGAACGATGGTGCAGGGTTCCAGAGTTACTAGTTCCCTTCAAAGCATTCCCAGGGTTCAACAAGATTTATCCACAGAAAACCAGATGATCGTACTTGAAGTTACGCTAGCCTGGGGTAGCACAAGATTGGAAAACGTGCCCGCACTTATCGATAGCGGAGCCGCAGGTAATTTTTTAGATGACACATTTGCTACTAAACAGGGGATTCCAAAAGTACCCAAGGCATTAATGATCCCGGTTGAGAGTGTGGACGGTAGCCCTCTTACTTCCGGTCCCATAAAAGACCACACATCTCCTCTCACGATGACTATAGCGGCACATCAAGAGATCCTGAAATTAGATTTAATCAAGACTGCACATTATCCTGTAATCTTAGGATTGCCATGGCTGAGATTTCACAACCCCTTTATTAACTGGAGAGCTGGTACTCTTTTTTTGGGGTCAGAACATTGTGTTCACAACTGCCATAACTTAGTCGCCTCCACCTCCAAGAACAAGCACTCTCAGGAGTCTTTTTGTGTCACAAATAAGATTCTTAACGAAGTAAACACTCTTCCTCAGGAATATCAGGAATTCCACCAGGTCTTTGCAAAAACAGAATTCACCGAATTACCACCTCACCGCAGAGATGACTGTTGTATAGATCTGATTCCGAATAGTCCTCTCCCCTTTGGCCGCATGTACATATTGTCCGCCAAGGAAAAAGAGGCACTGAAAGAATATCTGAAGACAAATCTAGAAAATGGCTTAATCACGGAATCCACCTCTCCTGCAGCGGCGTCACTCTTCTTTATTCCAAAGAAAGACACGACTGAGTTACGTCCCTGCATTGACTTCAGAGGGTTAAATAAGATCACAGTGCCGGACAAGTATCCCATGGCGCTTATTCCGGATATCTTGGAAGCGCTTAGAGGAGCTAGACTCTACACTAAACTGGATCTACGCGGTGCTTATCACCTCATCTGCATAAGAAAAGGAGACGAATGGAAGACCGCCTTTCGGACACCATTCGGTCATTTCCAATATAGTGTAATGCCATTTGGATTAGCCAATGCCCCGGCAATATTCCAAAGGTTTATGGACCACATTTTTGCAGATATAGCCCTACATTTTGTCATTGTCTATTTAGATGACATTTTGGTATTTTCATCCACCCTTGCAGACCATGTCATTCATGTTAAAGAAGTCTTACACAGACTACAGAAGAACCATCTCTTTTGTAAATTAGAGAAATGCGAATTCCATAAAAACAAAGTGGCATATCTAGGGTATATCCTGTCCGATCAAGGAGTCTCCATGGACCCCTCAAAGGTCTCAGCTATCCTTGATTGGCCAGCCCCCAAGTCAGTTAAAGAAATACAGCGATTTCTTGGCTTCGCGAATTTCTACAGGCGCTTCATTCCTCATTTTTCTACCCTCACCCATCCCATCACTAATCTGCTAAAGAAAGGGGTTGTATTTCGGTGGACAAATGAAACTCAGGAATCCTTTCAGGAGCTAAAAGCCCTATTTACTAGAGCTCCTATCTTGGCAATGCCGGATCAGCTTCACAGAT
Source organism: Ambystoma mexicanum (assembly GCF_040938575.1). NCBI lineage: Eukaryota > Metazoa > Chordata > Amphibia > Caudata > Ambystomatidae > Ambystoma > Ambystoma mexicanum. The sequence goes on from NC_090936.1 coordinate 36,320,568, forward strand.
TCATAGTGGAATCAGATGCCTCAGACCAGTGTATTGGAGCGGTTCTGTTACAACCGGACAACAGGGGGATCGAAAGACCCATTGCTTACCTATCGAAGACTCTGTCCCCGGCAGAAGTACATTACACGATTCTCGAGAAAGAGTTGCTCGCGATCAAGAGGGCCTTTGAAGAATGGCGTCATTTACTTTTGGGAGCATTATTTCCAATGAAATAAGAACCGACCATCACAACCTCCGAGCACTTCAATATGCCCAAACTAACAATAGTAGACAAGCTAGATGGGCACATTTTTTTTCACCCTTCCGGGTTACATTCACTTTCATACCGGGCAAGACTAATCTCAAAGCGGATGCTTTATCCCGCAGTAATCCACGAAAAGGAGCTCCCTTTCAGCCTGAACCTATGTTTCCCAACCTGGTCACAGTGTCTGTTGTCCATTCTTTTCTTCAAAAGGTAGCACTAAGGACAAGAAATCTGGACTTGGATCAGGACGATACCCTGCGAGAACTAGGACTTACTGCTGATCAGGGTCTTCTTTTCAAGGAAGACAAGATGTACCTTCCCGATCAAGAACTACAATTAGAAGTGTTTCAAATGTGTCATGACTCCAAGGCAGCCGGGCATAGAGGTACTCTCAATACTACAGAACAAATTCAACGGCACTTCTGGTGGCCGACACTTCGCAAGGATGTAATGGACTATGTCGCGTCTTGTCCGGTGTGTCTACAAACCAAGACCCCAAGGATTTCTCCTATTGGCAAACTTATCCTGACCAAATTCCTACGAAACCTTGGCAAATAATATCAACGGACTTTATCGTGGATTTACCAAGGTCAGAGGGTTGTAATACCATCATGGTGACAATAGACTCTTTGACCAAATTGGCGCATTTCGTCCCTCTCCCATCTGTTCCATCTGCACCTGTTATGGCCAGGGTATTCGTGGAACGCATTTTTTCACTCCACGGACTACCGGAGGTCATTATCTCGGATCGAGGACCACAATACACGTCACAGTACTGGAAACATGTTTGTCGTTTACTAGGGATCTCAAGAGCGCTCAGTTCAGGATACCACCCTCAGACCAACGGCCAGACTGAACGTTTAAATCAAACCCTGGAAGCATATCTAAGATGTTATATATCAGCTGTACAAGATAATTGGAAGGCTTTACTGCCTATAGCAGAATTTGCTTATAATAATGCGGTTCATTCCACCATACGTGTTAGTCCTTTCTTTAGTACATTTGGATTTCATCCGGAGGTGTACCCATCCACTGTTCCCACGGATACCTCGTATCCGGATTTAGACGGGTTAATAACCTCCATTCAACAAGGACATCGAAATGCACAGGTAGCTCTAAAGGATGCTCATGAACGCTATAAGATACAAGCCGACAAACATCGGAGTCCCACACCTTCCATTCAAGTTGGTGACAAGGTCTGGTTGTCGAGTAAATATCTCCCCAAGAGTTTGAAACCTTCAAAACTATCGCCGAGATACTTTTGACCCTTTTTGGTTCTTGAAAATAAAGGTCTGGCTGCTTTCAAGTTACGTCTCCCTTTTTCTTGGAAACGCATACACCCTACATTCCATGTTTCTCAGTTGAAGCCTGACGTACAATCCCGATTCCATGTGTCCAAGAAGGGAACTCCCCCTCCGGTCCTGACAAGTGAAGGACCGGAATACGAAGTCTCCTCGATCTGTGATTCACGCTATAGAAGAGGGGTGCTACAATTTCTTATAGACTGGAAGGGATATACTCAGGCGGAACGTTCTTGGAAACCCGCCTCAGCGGTTCATGCTCCCCGTTTGGTTAGCAGGTTTTACCGGCTACATCCTGGTAAACCGGGTTTCGTCGCCCTTCGGAGGGGGCATACTGTCACGTCCGCTCCCTCTAGGGGGCGGCTCACGTGGACTTTCTGGCACAGGTGGAGACGAATTTCATGCATCGCCTCTACCTCCTCCAACATGGCGGTAGCAAGGAAAAGCAGCGCTCCAGCCTTCCGAATCCGAGAGTGTCGGATGACTCCGCCCCCAACCTCGCAGAATGGATTTCCTTTGGCGGCGTCTTCGGTCCAGCGCGTTGCTACTGTTTTCAGAGGCCACGCTCCGTGAGTTCGTAATTCTAGGATAGCTTTCTTTACCCTTCGAATACTCCACTTGTCTGTAATCTTTCTCTGTCCTTGGACCTCTTCCCTACCAGCTCTCCACACACTTACACCGAAGGCATTGGTTCTACACTCTGCAGTACGTATAGTTCCGTACCCCCCCAGCATACAACATACTTTCATTCATTCCATCACTAACCTTTCTCCATTCTTCAGTCTCTTCAGCAAGGACAGGGAGTTACTTTCTACCACGAGCTGAACAGAATACAACATTCGTGCAAGCCGTCTTACACCTCCTCAACAGACATTCAGACTTAAAGGTATATCGCTCACCAGAGTCCTACTGCAGCAATCTCTCCCTTTTCTAAACACCACCTGGTTTCTCTCTTCAGGATAGTTCGCGATTGCAAGTCCAACTCCCGAAGTCACTCCTGGGAAGCAAGACTCGCCCATCACTTCTTTTGAGTTCCTGGCACAACAGGGTTTTCTCCCCCACGAGGGTTTCCCTGACTTCCCCTCCTCGACCTGGGTTTCTCGGGCGCGGGGAGAGGAGGTTAGGTGAGCTTTCCATTCTTCCCTACGAATTCCTACTGGACCAGGTTAGTGTTGTCTTGTTGTTTATCTGATATCTGCAGTAGGGACTGTGAACACCAAACCTTTGGAATAAAAAGGTACATAGATTGTAACAAAGGGAGTATACCAGGCAGTTATAAGAAGTATAATATATCCAGGTAAGAAAGAATACCAAGCCTTGACTATTGCATAAAGAGTCTGGGCAGGGGAGTATACCAGGCAGTGGCAAAACCTACAGGAAGTCCCGAGAAAGAATAATGTTTTTGTGAACAAAGAACTGTCAGACCAAGAGTCATTGATGATGGAGAAGAACCCAGGGGAAGTGAGTAAATCTCTGGAAACAAGTCTTATTTTTCTTGATGAATTTTGTGTTTGTAGAACAAAGAAGGAACATTGTAAATGAAGCTAAGCAGCTTTTCACCCAACAGGATTTCTGTTGGACAAGAAAATACAAAGAACTGTTAGGCCAAGAGACATTGACATACCATTGAAGAACTCAGGGGAAGGGACCCACCCTCTGGAACCAAGGTCAATTACCTTGGAGAACGTTTATGTTGGAGCTGTTCTATTTTCATTTATGAAGACTTTTTCCAAATATCAGGTTAAAGACATTTCCCATCTCACTTTATTTTGTTTATAGTGTGAGGGTCAGGATAGAACGTTTTGGACACAAGGACGGTTTTGATTTCTGACATGCTGACACAGACAGATCCTTAGTTTTTGGTTTCAGGTAGGGAAATTCCTCTTAGAGTCAGGTCAGAGAGGCACTTTACCAACCTGTTTATGTTAATAAAAGTCGTTAACCAAAAACATGAAAACGTTGTGTACGGCTTTCATTTCTGACCCCTCACACTACCCAGAGGGTCTCTGAGCATCTTACAAGGTTCAAAGGTTTTAAAGGTGTGAAGTGAAACTGAAGTTACAAAATATTTTCAGGATAGGATCGGAAGATTCGGGAGGACAAGTGGTAGCAGGGGAGGTGGAGGGGCAGTGATATCTGTGGGGGAAACTGGCATGTTTTTAGGCGCTTTCGGAAAGTGGGCATAGAGAGTGCTGTGCGGATGTGAAGAGGTAGGATGTTTCACATCAAAAATAAATATGGCATGGTAATAACAGCTGTCCAAGTGCTATCGGATATTCACTGAGAGTGGAGCTGGCGTGCTCTATTATGCCACTTGCAACACCATGGTGGAAAAGACCCCGTAGCTGGAGGTTGTCCGCATATAATCTGATCTTGTGTATGGATCTGTGCATCCTTTTTGCAGCACCTGCATGGTCCCATATGGGCGAGCATTGTATTGTATTTCTATTTATTTATTTTTTTAGAACGCGCTTAGTACCTCAGTTGAGTTTCTAAGCGCAGATCCGGGATTCAAACCTCTGTTGCTCTGCGTGGTCTTGCTTCCAAGACCAGCACGCTGCCCCTGTGCTATCCTCCGTGTGAGCTCTAGAGTTGAGGCCTATGGGGACTATAAACAATATGACCGTATTAGGCGTTTCTCCTCGAAATACCGCCTAAGTCATTCATCATGACCACCTCCTGCAGCTGCTGAGAACATCTACCATATTCCAAGCGCTGGAATGGAAGCATTAATGCCCAAGAATGAGGTTCCCAGGACTTCATTGGGGATTTGGAGCATTTCATGTTAATGGGTAATTTAAAGATGGCAATTCTGCCCGCGTGAATTCTCCATTTTCTGGTGGTAATGCAGAAGAAAAGCCACAGGCAAACTTCTGGGTGTTGTTCCTCCTTATTACCACCAAGCAGTAAAAGGGCCAGCAATTCTCTTACTGCCACGTTTCTGCACAGTCTCGGGAGGATAGCTCAGGGGCAACACGCTCGCCTTGGAAGCAAGACAACGCAGAGCACCATAGGTTCGATCCCCGGGTCGATGCTTAGAAACCTCTGCGGTATTTAGCACGTTATAAACAACCAATCACAATTACAGCAGCAAACTCCTATTTGTACCCTGATCTCCCTCTCCCCCTCAAAACAAGACAAAAAGAGAAGAAGAAAATCTGGCAGAGCAAATGCTGTATCTTTTTGCTGTGACATCATAGCAGTGGATTATCAATTCCATAATCCCCTGCCCTGACGTCACAGCACAAGGAAACAGCAGTCAGAAAGAGAAACGGGTGAAAATAGCTTCCTGCATAAGCCCTGCACAGCACTGAATTCTTCAAGAGACACTAAAGGCCACCATGTTTTATAATGGTACCTGAATGCCTGAGGGCTTTTGGCGCAATACAAATAAATAAATAAATAAATAAATAAATAAATAAATAAAATATGTGCGGATCCCCAGTGTTGTCAATGCAGTAGCTCTGGAGCTAGGAAAGCATTGCATTACTCAAGGGAAGACCTACGGTCGCTGGGCGGATGTAAGGAGACGGTCTAAAACATTCACAACAAATGATCTTGCTGAGTCTGAGGAGCACACAAGCATGTTTGCACTGCAAAGATTTAGAAATGCTTAATTTCAAAATGGCTGCCACTTGGAGCTGCTCCTCCCTACCTATGGGGGAGTGGGGGAGGCGTGGGGAGTTGCATCCGTCCTGCATCCCTAACCCAGCCAGCACAACAAACGGCAGGATAAATGAATCGAACATGCTAACGAGGCCTCATTAACAGGAGGTGTCAACTTTATAAAGTCCTTTGCTGACTCCATTTTAAATTAGCGCAATTATTCAGTGCCTTTCCTTAGGCGCTCTTCATTACGTTGATCTGCGCAGCAGCATCAGGGTGACATTAAATGAAATATACACACATATTACTGTCCACATGTTTGGCTTACTTCCCTTGGAAAATTAGGCAAGCCGACAGTCGCTGCATAAACGGCTTGTGTTTGTTTTGAATACTACTAATTAAAATTGTCTGTAAGAAAGTCTACTTTCAGCCGCCACACTGCGCTGGACCAAAAATAAAATGTCTGGAATGTAACGGAGGAGCATGGTAGCACAGAGTCATGTCTGCAGTGTCAGAGAACGGCTGGGAACGCTGGGTTTCTCTTAGATCTGCGTTTGCCCTCCTGCTGACTGCACAATGGTAGTGAGCAGGGTCGGACTGGGACAAGAAAAAGGCCCAGTCACCCAAAAAAGAGTGGCCCACCCCTCGCCTCACGGTCCTTGACCTCTGATGACATCACCGGAAGTGATGCCATTTGACCCCACCCCAAACTGACATCCCGGGAAACGATGAAACACGACCTTTCACCCCTTGACAAAACAGTTAGTGGCATCAAATAGCATTGTTCCTAAGTACACTAAATGACTGGGAATCCAAGCCGACGCCCAAGGCCAAATGATATGTTATTGTATAGCACTTACGCTTAAGCTCTTTTTTATAGAAAAAATCTGCATACAATATCAGCCATCCTGTGTTGGTACTCATTTATCGACCTAAGGAGGATGAAAGGCTTTCTTCCAAACTGGCCACTAGGCAGGGACGATTTGTGGCCAATCCGACCCTGGTAGTGATCAGCACCCTATGTGGAACACTCTGCCCCCTCTGCCACCAGCTCCTGCCTCGGCCCACGCATTGCAGGGCTTTGAATACTGTGGTAATGCCCGAGTGCCCAGTGAAAGAAATACACTGTGATTCAACCACATGCTGTTTAATCTGTGGACTATGCACGGCCTTACCAGGCAAGCCACACGCCAGGCAGTGTGCTGAGTGGTTTTGGCAGACACAAAATACTCCTCAAAATGGTGGTAATCACCCTCAATGTAATCATAGAAAGATGTAATGGTGAAATGTATACTTAGTTAAAAACAAAGATGGGGTTTGGAGCAAGGAAACCCAAAAATGGCCAAGTGCCTCATCAGGAGTTGGGCGCTAGCCCTTAAACGCGGCAGTAACAGGCTTACCATCGCATTTAAGGGTCCGCCCAATCATGAGTATGGTGTGTTTACCATGCCAGAAAATGAATGCTGATTTTTGGTGCAATTACCGTGCAGTAATACCGCCAGCGGTAACTGCACCGGAAATTCCCCATTGGGTCCAATAATGGGGAATGGGGAATAATGTTTACCGCCCAACCCGTGATCCGGCGGTAATACTGCTGGACGATTGGGCAGTAACGCAAATAAAGTTGGGCGGTATCCCACTCTGGATACCGTCCAACTCATGATGAGGCCCCAAGTCACCTAGAATGAGGGTGACGGTCCAGAGGTAACTAAATAAATGTATAAGGAAAGGCCAGAAAGTTCATAGCTATGCCCCCGATATGGCCATTCCCAGGTCTTTGATTTAAGCAACAGATCATGCCACTCACAGTGCCCAGGGTCACCCTTCCCAGTAGCTGCTGGCGTATGATGCCCCTCTAAAGCCTAGCAGTGGTCTTCGGTGTTGCTTAATTACAGTATTTCTTCCCCGATTGCCCTGGACGGATTTTGAAGCCGACATTATCCTCGGATAAAGAATGGCCAATGGCAGCTCAGCGCGTGCAGTGTCTATCAGCGTTATCTCCAGTGCTTAAGTGTCAACAACGTGATGGCACATTTCATATTTTACAATCTTGTGGTGCCTGAGGCAGGTCAGGCTTCTATTCGTGACAGGCTGCATTTAGAATCTTCAAAACGAATATGCAGTGTTTAAAGGGCAGAACAGCCAACACATGTTTCGACCAAAAGGGCCTGTATCTAGGCATGAGGGTATGGAAATATTCGCCAGCACAAGGCGGAAAACCTGCTCCGCTGCAACTGATCTTCCCGACCCGGCATTGCAAGGCATCATTCTGCCTAAAAACAGACAAGCATTAAGAACAGTAGGAAATGCAGTAACAAGCCTGGCTGCACCTGCAGCATACTCCTGTTGACCACACAGAAATGTGCAGACTCCCAATCAATTACCCATCAGTAAACAAACTGATCTTCCTGCATCATTATCGCATGCTATGCATGGTCCCCCCATCCCCGGGATCATCTCAAAGCAGTTGACCCCATAAGACGTACCCTCATGCCTCGATAAAGACCCTTTTGGTCAAAACACATGTTGGCTGTTCTGCCCTTTAAACACTGCATATTCTTTTGATGTGGACCCCTTGCTCACCGTGCTTAGAAAGGCACAGCTTCACCTCACTGATGAGGTCCGACTAGGCCAGATAAAGTAACTGGGGTTGCTGTTGGTACTCTTGTTCAGAGGAGAATTGTCTAGTATTTCGGCGGTGGACTGCCCAAGTGGGAGGGACCCAACTGATATGCAACTGGATATTTCTCAGCTGTGAAAGGTACAGTGAGCTAAAACCCTGTTGTAGACCCTCCCGAGTGGGCACCTTCCCAAAGAACTGGCTATTTGGCCGTGTTCGTTCTTGTCAGCCATCCTTACCCTGAGACCCAGCTAACATTCTACACAGAACGGGCACATTACCTCTGCATGGCCCTTCGACTCCCTTACTGATGTGGCAGCCATTTTACTTTCAAACCCAAATCCTAAGGCTGCCCAGTGACCAAATCGGCATATGGCGATCAATGTTACATAGATGTTAATAAAGCCCAATTTGCCTTCCCCAACCTGGCCATAACGGACCTTAGCTGTATTGACATTAGAAAGTGACTATCACTAACATAAGCTCAGGGGGCACCCTTATTGCTTTTTTACTGACCAAAGCTTGGCCCGATCCACAGCATCGAAGGCCTGGAAAATGTCTTCCTTGTCTATCTTATGCAGATGATGTTGTGCTCATCGGGCGTACCCCAGCTGTTCCCCAAGCCCTTTTCAATGCCAATAATAGCTTCATGGTCTCACGGCTAATGCCTTTTCTCTTGCACATGGTCGGAAGCTAGACACATTTCACCTTATCTTCTGCATGAATTATCAGCCAGTAGTTCCTTCTGTCTCCTCCCACCTGTATTGTTCTCATCCCCAGCCTCCCCCCTCATCACTGGCGTATGTGTCGTCCTTGTATCCCAGGGAGAAGTGGGCTGCTTCACATGTCATGGACATAGAAGAAAGACTTCCAGTTCCATATTGGTCTCACTGCTGAGGACAGCACTTCACCACACCAAATACTTGTCTGTTCCCTCTATATTATTATTATTCATTTGGAGAGCACCATTGTAGACCCTAAAAGGGGGCTGTGACGTTCTCTCTCGGTAGATCCAAACACAAATAATTACAGTGAGACTGAAGGTATATCAACTTGTTTCTGAAACAACTTTTATTCACATTAAACTTGCTTTTCTTTTGTTTTATTTCAGGAAAGGATACGGGTTCTGACTCTTGAAGATTCTATTCAGGTTTGATTTATCTTTTCTTCATAGTTTTGCACCTCTATCGTCTTTAGGCTTTGTTCCATACAACTGTTCTATTTCCGATCATGTGTCTCCTCTTTTGTTATTATTATGCTCGTCTCTTCTCAGATCTTAGATCACAAAAACTTTCATGGACTTTCAGGCTACTGAGTCTCTCTTTATATGGGATTGCTCCTTTATGACTCGCTTTACATAAACTTTCCTCTGATTCCTTCAGACAGTTCTTTGTAAACTTTCTCCTCTCTCTATTCAGTCAATCAGTTTTATAGTAAATCTCTCATTCAAACTTGTCTCTGTTCTTATAACTCTCCTAAAAATACTTGTTATGTTTTCTCTTCAGTCTTTGCCTATTTCTTTACTTCTCTTCTCACTCTCTCACCCAGTCACATACCTCCACTTTCTTTAACACCGTGGATCTCTTCTCGTTGTTCTGGAGGGATCCGCCGCGGCGCTCTTCCTGTCGGATCAGCTGTTCGTTCCAACGCAGCTACTCGGCTCCTCCCTCTTTCAGCTGCTCTGTGCATCGCAGCTGACCGCAATAAACTCTGCCTCTCGAAACGGCTTCCTCGGCGTCTCGTTGTCTCTCACCTTCGAGACTTTCCAATGGTGATTCGGTCGTCGGCAGAACCTGACTCGGCCGTTTCCTCACACTTGTAGCCTCGGCTTCCTCTCTTTTACCAATGGATCGCCCTGATCCGATGCCGTGGTTCGTACCCTCGACTTCACTCGGCAGGATTCACTCTTTCTTCACAACGTTCATAAGAAAAGACAAACGGTCCAACTACGTAGCGATTTCAGAACTATAGCTTGTAAGAATAACTTATAACTTTAGCGCATAACTTAGCGCAATGATATAACGAGCTTTCTTTCAGCACGGCCACACGCTCCTATTCATGACGTTTGTTTTTTTAATAAGCCCATTCGTAACTGTCAGCCTTCAACTCCTCGCTTCTGTCTCCTGGCAACACAGTCAAAACAAACAAGAACATCATTTGTTGACACAGACCTTCATTTACATATAAGCTAGTCTCTGATTGGTTCATGGACTTGTCAATTACTCTTTTCCGTCTGACCGTCTGATTAACCCTTCATATGGTCTTTCTGCCTGGTATTGACAGAGCCTGAGCCAGCTGGTATCCTTGTTGTACCTTTTATCTCATTTTTATCACAGGGGCACAATGGCATTGTGTTAAAGGCGATGATGATTTGCATCATTTTATCCAACAGCAGGGTTTTAGCTTCAAAAAAGAAGACTTTGAGATTTTCCAAACCTTAAATTCTTTTAATCTTTGGGAATCGAATTCCAGCGCTCTGTAGCTTGGGCTACAAAAGTTTGCTATACCCATGTTATGAATGTAACGCATCTTGAGATGTTGTGGGAAACTCTGATATGGCGAGCAGAGCGATCGGCCGGTTGTAAATCTGTGGCTTAAATTTGGAAGAAGAACATGCAGCCTTTCCGATGGTGAGCATAATGGAGAATACGAAGTCCCTTGAATTTGACTAGCGTAGCGACATGAGGTTATATCGTGGTGCTGGTTTGCGCGCAACCTTTTACTGTGGGGCAAGGTCTTATAGTGACATTGCAAATAGAGGGAGAAAGAGGAATTAATGGAGCAGCAGAGAAAAGTGGGCAACGTCATGTTATGTTGGTTCATTTAGCCATGACAAAACACTGCGGGTGATGAGTAAACAGTTATGGAGCATAGAGGGCAAAGGGAGAAAACTAGAAGCAGCAGAGGAAAGGGGACAACGCTGTAATTTTCCATTGATAGATGTACCCCTGTCTTATCTGATATTCTCGGCTTGTACACCCACTGCGAATTCCAAACTAGCAGACAGATTGGATACTCTTTGCCCACGCACCGGTGACTGGATCTGGAAGTGGGCCGTAATTTCCCTAAAATGACATTAAACCCTGTCCATGCAAGTGGTAGCGGGCATATATCAGGCACAGACGTTGCACCGGGCTGCCTGTGTGCCCTCAAGTGTGATGATATCACTTTCTCGGCAGCACTAAAACAGTGGCCTTCAGACTGTTTGGAATTTCAGATGAGGGCTGCCCGTATTTAATGCAGACATGTTAGCTTAACACCAAGCCATGCCAGACCTTTGAGTGTTCACTGGCCTGGATGTGAGATATTTCACTATGCCACCGCAATAAATTGTGTAGCACCTCTTTCTGGAATGGCCGAGGGTGGCACACCGGAAAGGAAAATGAGGTTCCTTTTTGTTCTCGAAAACCAAAACATTGTTTTTCCTTTGGAGGGATGAAACAACCCAAACAAAGCACGTACTTGCCAACATGACCTATTCCAATCTGTAGCTGCTTATCAAGTCCTGTTGGTCCCCCCTTTGCATTCTGGGACTTGTAGTTCCACTTTTCCCATTATTTATTTATTTATTTGTATTTTTAAAGCGCTCACACAGCCTGAGAGCATCGAGGCGCTGTTACAGGAATTGATTGTTTTTTAGTTGCCTAATTGTTTTTTTTGTTTTAGTTGCGTATTTACAACGCACTTAAATAACCAGAGTTTTCTAAGCTTGGACCCGGGGATTCGTGTCGTCTTGTTTCCAAGGCGAACACGTTGCTGCTGAGCTATAAAACTCTGACTGCAAGTCACAGAATGCAAAGAAAAAAAACACACCAGCTCTGCACAGATTGGACAGAACCTCGCCCTTGCTCTGGTGTGAACCTTTATAGGCGTTATATAAATAAACAATACCAGACCATACCATTATGACAACCCTACAGGTACCCAAATCCTTACTCTATCCTAACCTTTACGTTTAGCCTAACTCCTATTGCACCCCAACATCACAAGCCCTCGCAAACCTCCCCAACAAACACACTGTTGCTGTGTTTTTCTGCACCGCATTTGCCCCCCAAACAAAAACTGTCCTGTGCAAAAGAATAATTGAAACAGTGCACATTAGCCTTTATAAGGTAAGCATTTTAAATGTAAACTCGATTGAGCATTTTGAGCATGCACCTGCAGTGGGGTTCTTTAGTTCAAAATTAAAATCATTTTTTCAAGTTTAACCTTTGAATTTGGTGCATCAAACGGGGCGTTGCCTCTCACGTTGGCGGTGCAGTGAAAAAACGCCACTTGCACATAGGGTGTACTGCCGAACAAATACTGTGGCTGGGAAATTGAATTGAATGCAGAAAAATCCCTTTGGTTGGTTTTCCCTGTCTGTTTCTGAAATCAGGATGACTGGAAAGTAGTCAATAACAACAGTTATTGACTGCACTTGGAGCATTCCGATTCCTTGTTCTAACATTTTATTTTGAAACGCATTCACCCTCGCCGTTTCCCTCCCTGTAGATCACCTCTAACTCCCCCTTTTTGTAAGCAAAACATTTACATGCATTCTGCAAAATTCCATATGCAGATTACACAAAAAAATAGACCTTGTGGCATTAAAGTGAAAATATCCCTTTTAGACATAACGCTATTGACTTGTCAGTTTGAAAACCTAAAATGGCGTATTTTACTTGCTTGTGTCACGCTGGGGACAGAACAGCACTGGTTATGGAAAATGATCAGGCAGTTTTCTCCGCAGGCAACACTTTCCCATTTAAGGTAAACAGTACACAGCTGAGCCTATCATTGGTCTCTGTGCAGTTAAATATAAGTGTGTGCGTGGGCGGGCGGGCGCGCATGTATTTGTGTGTGCGTGCGTATTATGAACTAGAAACACAAATAATACGCTCGCGGAGTCATCAGCTCGCTCCATCCCATCAATAGCTCCGGGGAGAGCAGAATTCTTTTGACAGCTCGAAGCAGATGTGGGTTAAATATGGCAGCAATTCAAATGTCCGTAGTAGACTGCGGGAGGGCACAGAGTGCAGCAGCTTTAAAGTAATTGACTAATACGGGGAGGATATTAGAGTCATTTAGTGCCAAAAGGGAACACACCGATCCTTGACCCTCAGCCACTTTGGAGTAATCTGCTATTCAATCCAGCGTGTAATGACTGCTAGGCCTGTCAGTCCTGCGGGCTCTCCAGTCAGATGCCTGTGGCTACTCCTGGCGTGTGGTAAAAGGACAGACATGCATTGCATTGCAGTCCCGCGCAGCGCTGATGTGACAGTCCTCCCGCGCCGCGAGATTCTAAACTGCCCTGCCTCAAAATGGCCCTGGGTCCCCCTAGAGGGCTCCACTCAGTCGCTGAGCGAGAGGAAAGAGGTCAGTCCCTTGGTAAACTGTTTCCATTCAATTTGAAGAAAAATAACTCCAGGGGTCAAGTGCGCTTTAAACGCCGGCTGCGGAACACAGACAACTGGGCTAGTCGTCTGATCAAGTAACCTGTGCTATTGACTTTAGCCACTGGGGGGTGCACTTTTACACTGGGCATTAACAGAAGCAGGTATTGGGTCACGTGTGTGCCAGATACAATGGGACTCTTTACACGTTTGGCTGTGTGGGAAAAATGGCAGTAAAATGGCGGTGGTGAAACTGTCACCACTGTCCTGCACTGTAAAAATACGAGTCTGGCGGTGAAGTGTAGATTTTACTGACAGGATATAGCTTCAGCTCTAAAAATCGATAGATTTACCGCAGTCTAAATACTGCTCACTGTAAATCCTCAGAAAAATCAGCACGGTTTTATAGGGTCCAAAAATAGGGAGTAACACTGCCTTACCACAACTTGTAAATTGATAGTAAATCCACCAAACGTAGTGGTGGTAACGGTAAAGGAATTTTCTCACAATGCAAAATATCTATTTGGACAAGCATCAGTGCCTGGAGCCCACTAGGGTAGTAACAGACACAGTATATATGCTCATCGGAGTGTTAACAGAGGCGTGATATTCTGCAAATAATTGTATTTACAGAAAGCCCTCTGTATGGTTGAAAAAAGTAATGTATTTTGTTGGAAAAATGGTGCTTGCTCAAATTAATTTCTGCCTGTAGGTTTCTTGTAAATGTATATATTTTCTCAGCGTATGCAACTTGAAGTAAGCTGCTAAAGTGGTGTCCCTGTCTTGGGCCTTTTCTGCAGCTAATTTTATGGTATCATTGTTGTAATACACATTTTGTTCACCTGGAAGATGAACTTGAAGTCTTATTATTGTAGGTGCAAGGCAACAGCTTCCTCTAGTGGTTGTAAGTGGCAAAGCGGGCGAATGATGGCTTCGGACAAACATACATCTGGCCTTTTATTAAATAGTATGATTTTTGTGTCCCCCTTATGCCATTGTAGCTGCAGTCTGGAGCGTCTTCCTGCATTAACTAGCTGAGTGGTGGACATTGGCAGGTGCACTGGCCACAGGAGTAGGAAAGGAGGACAGGTGGGGTTGTGAGGGAGGCTGGTGGAGGTGGGGGACAGATGTGAAAGGGACCTTGAATGCAAGATGGGCCCAGATCAGGTCAGAGGTGCATCAGGAAAGACTACCCAAGCTCAGCACCTCAATTCAGGATAGAGATGCAAACTAACCAATTCCATTAACAATTTCCCCCCTCTGTGCACACCTCTCAAACTCCAAACCAAACACAACCACAACCACAAACCTACAGCACAACAAACTGCACAAACTTCACTACATTGCAACAACAAAACAAAAACCACACATAGACTTCCACAACAGTACACAACGACTAACAGCCGCAAACACCCCATGCCCAGCCAACGGACCCACCGGGCTGAGGCCGTCAACAGCACATCACTGCTTTCTTGCACTTTTCCTGCTTTCTCCCACTAACTCACCCACCCGTCTGCTTTCAGAGCTGCCAGTGAGCCAGGGGACCACTCCGGTGGTGATAGTGCGCGGTACAAATGTCCTTTAACATTAACATTAACATTAAGAATCCTATGAAACGTCTTACATAGATTCACACAGCTGTAGATATTGTGGCATGCGGTGTGCCAATGTTGAGCTATATGGCAAGGCAAAGATATTTCTGGCATATTATTTTTAAAATCAGAAAATTAAGCCAATGAGTATTGTATCAAAAGTGTGTAACCCTATTTTGTCAAAGTGTTGTCAAAACCTTCACATAAGGGGCGATATTACAGAACCTTTGAACCTATGCCAGTGCAATTTTGCACAGTTGTGCACTCGGGCAAACATTCCTAGTGCAAATAATTATTGCATTCAGATCATTTTGCATTGGGGTAATTTCTGCCACATAACAACTAGTAGGCAAAATAGTAATGCACTACTGTAAAGTTTCCACACTACACATTATGCTTTACATGTGAGCAAGCTCAAATGCGGTTAGGACTTGCGAAATATCATTCGGGCCAGTGCAAGTACAGCGTTTAGGTATTTGCACTGGCGCAAATTCGATTGTGAAATTACAAACCACATTTGCACATGTGCAAATCTGCCATAGTACTATGAAAGGAATATAGGGCAGCTTGTTTACCTTTCTCAAGAATTTGCGGAATCGCATCATGGTCCTTGCAGAATTTTGAACATTTTAGTTTTCATCAAAAAGTAGAAACATGCAGTTGCCGTCATTTTACAGACCAAGCTCCCTTTTGCAGGGGTTTGTGAAATGCTATCTACGTGACCTGTCAAGGACATTTCCTATCTGGGGCTTCATTGCCGCAGGATTGCACCCATCCATGTGCACCTGTTGCACAGCACTAGCACGAAGGGGAAAAAGTGCCACCGTGCAAAAAACATAGAAGCCGGTTCCCAAGCATTTGCACTGGAGAAATTCGGAAAGACGAGCATTTCCCATTTGTGCCAGATTTCCTGAGCGCAAAACTAGAGGAAACCTGCAGGTGCTTGGAGCTTTGAGATGCCCTTAAGACCCCTTTGTGAATCACATTTGCACATGCGCGTCTCAAATATGCTCCATGCATCTCCAGATTTGCTCCGGTTCGAGGCAGGGGGTGAAAATCAGAGCTGCTTCGCAGCCCTTCCTTAGTAGCTTCAGTGGAAATCTTTCTTAATTGGGCCCAAGTTCCTCACATGCATTTTTGCACAAGGGCGGTATTTACCTACTGCTACGAAGGGATAGGATTAGCACAAGGGAAAACATTACCATGGAGCAAAATTGCTTTAAAAGAATCCCTGTTTAGCAAATGTTGCCTTAGTGGTAATATTGCACAAAATTGCACTTGCATCAGTGCACAGATCGGTATTACCCAAATTGACCTTTTACAATTGACCTTTCGCACAATTGATCTAATTATAGTGGTCCTAATTGACCATATGCACAATTGACCTTTATATTATTTTAGTTATTTTATATATGCATTGGGTTGGTTTTGGATTATAAATATTATAAGGGGATTGGGTGGGGTGTTGCAGGGGGGTTTGGATTGGGTGGGTGGGCCGCAGGGGGTTTCCCCCCGCATATATGTCCTAATTGACCTTCTAAATTAGGTCAATTCTCCTGAGGTCAATTGTGAAAAGGTCAATTAGTATACAACCCACAGATCAGCTAAGATTTACAACGGTTATGAAACTGAAGCAACACTGTTTAGCTGTTTGCGTAGTACGTAATGGAAGAAACAGGTCTTGCCCAATATTTGAGACTCGATCCTATTGATAATAACTTATTAACCTTTCTTCATCACCGGTGGGGAGTTGGGGGGGGGTCAGCAGAATGAAAGAAAGCACTCCCTAACTCAAAAGCAGCAGGCCACTACATTAAAGCCCTCGCTTCGCTCAGACTTGTAACTATAGCCCTGGGGGCATTATCCAACCGGTAATGCTCCCCTCATCGGGTTCTGTTGCTTAAGTAGTATATCCCGAAAATGAATACACATTTACACTACACAATTGCAGGTGGGAAAAATCAATAGGTTTATTCATCAGGATCTTTACAGGAATCTTAAAGTAAGGCTTTAGTAAAGATATGGGTTTAATGCTGGAACACACAATAGAGAGATCCCTGATGTAGTGTGCAACATGACGCCATGGATTTTGTATTTTTTGTGCATATAAATTGATATTATTAACCCTTTGTAGTGTCTCTGTTCGTACATTGCACCTTTTCATAAGGACCTAGTTTCTGTGGAGTGCGAGCGGCTGGGGAGAGGTGAGCCAGGGGATGGCAGCTTGAGCACTTAAGGCATTGGAAGGGGTGGCATTGGAATTCAGCTCTCATGACAGCTTCTCACGCGAAGGGCCGCGTCATATGCACTTGCCGATCCACCGACGCGTGAGTGAAGTCGCAGGAGGCGTAGCTGGGCGTCAACACATCCCCAGGCATCACTATACATCGAGCCGTTTGCGGTCTTTAGGCCACACACCCTAAACACCTGCGCACGGAAGAGGCCTCCTCCCGTGCCTAGGTCTGTAGGGGGCACAGCCTAGATAGAAGCCGGACGATTGCGCCGGAGTGCAGTAGATAAGTTGGTTGGGAGGTAGGTGGGCGTGCCGGAGAGACCCACACAAAATGAACCAGGTGAGGGCCATAAACAAAAGCCAACCATGAAGATGCGACCGTTTTGCCTTGAAATCTGCAAGGTCAGTCTTTTGTTCCGGGCCTTCAGAACCTGTACCCAGTCAGCTTGGGCAAACCTTGCAAATGGGCAGCACGATTTCCATCTAATGCCACACCACGGGGGCCGTAGAGTGGAGAGGTGCAGTTAGTTTCTCTTTAGGCATATCAGTAACAGGAAAAAAAGGAATAAGTCAAGCAACTATCACTTGACGAGACAACAGGTTTTGCATTCAGGAAAGGTGTGTCAGCCGATATCACAAATGGCACTGATGGGTACCTCACAATTACTAAAAGAAACACCCTGTGTATCCTTTCCCAGAATCCTTGACATTTCTGAGCACTTTGAGTTAAAAGGATCTACTAAGCTGGATCCAAATATTTGTTTCTTGTCACTAGCTGGAGGGAAAAACTGATATGATGATATGATGGGTTATTTATAATGCACTTAATACCCTGGGGTTTCTAAGCGCGGACCCGGGGTTCGAACCTGATTTGCACCGTGTCGTCTTTCTTCCAAGGCGAGCACGTTGCCCCTGAGCTATCCCCCCGAGACTTCTGAGTTTAGCCCTTGGATGTGAAATGGTAAACTGCCGGGCCCCATTCTTCGGTTATCCAAACACCTTACATTTACTGCCATTATATTAAAAATATTTAAAGATAAAAGCAATGTTGGCCCATAAAGCAAAATTAGCTGGACATTCACTTTCAAATCATCGAGAACCTCTTGTCCCATGATTTCAGACCGACTCCGCTTCCCCCGTCTGCAAACACCATCCAATTTGGCAAGTCGAAGAAACTGCAACCAGATACCTCATGCACTGCATCTTCCCCAGACATAGGGGTTTTAAGACAAAATATAATCTCCAATCTGGCCTTCGACCTTGAAGCTGATTAAACACAACCAATAGTACACATGTGTCATGTTTACGCCGACATTTCCGTCGGTATCCCTTGTCATCCTCAAACCTTTTGTTTCCAGACATATATATGAGTCAATGTCCACTTATAAAGTAAATCCAGTTCCAACAATAGTTCCAGCATTGGAGGAAGGTGCTCCAGACCCTCCTCATCAAGGAATGGCTCCTCCTTAACTCCTACGTCCACACACCCTCTACTTTACACCTAGCCTGAGACTTGGCAACTAACCCTCCCCCACCCTATTTCCTCCCATGGGTGCTTGTAGATCGCATGCTCCCTATTTGGTCACCCTTCCCCTCCCCCGCTTTTAGTACTCTGCACTCATGCATGGATCCCTTGCGTTCTGTTTCCCTCTCCATGTACGTCCCCCTATGTAATGCTCTTTGTTGCTTCTCAAAGCTAGGTATGCGCTCAATTAATACACTTATAATAATATTACTAATAATAATAAACATTTTACCTCTAACATTTTTGCTTCCATTCCGAATATGTATCTCTCAAGCATCTTTTTCTGTATATTGCTTTTGTTGAGTCTGTTGAATTATCTTGGTGTTCTTTCTTGATTTATTGTCTCACCTGCAGGACGATTAAAACCAAATGTTTTCTTCCTTGTTTTAAGTTCTCCATATATGAGAAGTACAGTATTTTTCATTCCTTCTTTATGGCGCTACTGCATACCTTTTATTGCTCCAAATAATCATCGGCCCAAATAGATTCTCGGGCCTCTATGTAAAGCTTCTAGACTTGATTTTAGCATTAGTGTCCCGAAGTCTACTTGAAGCTTCTAATACACAATCTGGATTCACTTGTACTCAGTGCTCGCCTCATGTATGGACTAGGCTACACACTTCCGTTGTACTCAAGTTCAGTGAGAACACAACACGCCGGGAGATGCACTTACCTAATTCCGGAGACTATTGTGTGGTATTTTACAAAGTCACACTCTATAATATTTCTACTTTCAATATAAATGGATATTTATTATTTATATATATATATATATATATATATATATATATATATATATAATAGTTATTTATTTATTTATTTATGCTGGGTTGACCTGGATGGCATTGCAGTAATATAATACATACATATAGACAATACAGTGCGGGAAAAAGAATGTCTCTAACATTGATGTATTTCACCTGCAATAATACCCTTCACCTAAACTTGGAATTTACACAAAGTTTCACTTTCTATGTTGCACATTAATCTGTTATTCCCTGAGAATATCGGTTTCACTCAAGCTCAATGCGGGTATTCATAGGCTGTTTTATTCAATACTGTAAAAATATTAGTCAGTGCGGTATGCAATCTTTATAACGAAACTTTTATGAAGAAATGCTTTCATACCAAAACTTTTATAACGAAAACACATATTGAAAATATATTTGCTGGTGGGGTAAAGGGTTAAATGTTTTCGGAAAATGGTGGGGGTGGGTTTTTAGGGGTGGAAAACAGTGGGTTAGAGGGGCACCCCCCCCAAAAAAGATAAAAAATGTGTTTTTTTGTTAGAAAAGTGTCAGTATATGTGCATTCGACATAAAGGGGTTCGTTAAAGACATGTCACCCTGCAATGCCAAACATGAAACATTCCAATACATTAGGCAACTTAGTACAGCATATATATGCTGATCTCTGAGGCACCGCGGAGAGGTTTGCTCGTCATCATAGTCCATTCATTTATCCACAGCCAACTCACAGTCACATTAGAAAGTGCAGAGGAAAGCATGGAAACCCTACCACCCCACACAGATGACTGCAGAAAAATGCATCCCAGGGACAGCAAAGAGTGTATGGGGTTGAGTTTTACAGGGAGTGGGAGGGTGCTAGGAGCAAGGAAATCATTCAAGTAATTTGAAACAGACTGGCTTGCCCGATACCTTTCTTAAGCACCAGCTTTGAGACTGTGGCTAAAAAAGGCTTTCATATTTGCCATAATAGATACACCATTCACTATACTGTCACCGATGTGGATTGGTGCCACAGATTAGGGACACTGTGCCATGAGCTTTTTGAGTTTGGTGAATAGGGGAATGGTAAAGCAAAGAGAGATTGCAAAATGTACAGTGCCCTGGACACAGGCATGCTGGCTTATTATGCACTGTGTTGCACAATTGAGGGTGATGCAGGTCTAGAGTAAGTCAAATAGTCAAATAAGGCATATCTCAAAGGGAGGAGGTGTGCAGCTATGTGAACAGCTGGACCAAATCTTTCTTGGCACTCGGCTGTATTCTATGGGGTGCAGCGCACAGCGGTAGGGTGAAGTAGGTATGATATGATATGATAGGTTATTGATAACACGCTTAATACCCAGAGGTTTCTAAGCGCAGACCCGGGGATCAAACCTGTGTTGCTCCGTGTGGTCTTGCTTCCAAGGCGAGCACTTTGCTGCTGAGCTATCCTCCCGAGATAATCGGTCTGAAGCATATTCGTTTTAGTCATGCAGCATGCATCGTAGAGACATGGGTAGGAGTGCTATGCTCCACATAACTGACTCCCTTTGTGCATCCGATTCCCCACGCGGGAGGCTTCACAGGGTTTAGAAGTTGAGCTGGGCATGAAACCCAGACTAAGTGTGCGAGGGTGCAGAGGGGAATAGCCAGGATTTGAGGGCCTTCCTGAAGGTGCAGTGGATGATTAATGGGAGGGTGTTCCAGATGGTGCGTGCTTCCTCAAAATGGCACAGTAGCAAATCGCCAGAGTGGCAAATGATCAGAGTTGCATGGGATTAAAGTGGTAGAGTATCACAGTTACACATTGTCAAGGAGGCAAATGCTCAGAATGGCAGACTATCACAATAGCAGATTGTCAAAGTGTATGAGAAACCTGAAGGCATTCTCACAACACATCCCCAGGGATCTTCTGTTCAGGTGGCCAGGGAAGGGCCATCACTTTTGGATCCCAACCCTGGGGGTGGACTAGTGAGGGAATATCACCTGAGGGGAGGGTCCTTGGGGAGAGGGTGCCAGGGGGCAAGACACAGTATGCCCCTTTTCCTGACATCTAATTACCTAATCCTCTGTCAGCCTTTGTAGGATATTGTTGCTCATATCCTAAATACCCCCCTGAAATTACACAAAGTACTGAAAAGAGGAAGATGCCTCAAAGAGTAGTGCAGATTACCTACAGAAAACACCACTTTAGTACAGGGAAAAAGAAGAGCGTTCCTGGACACTATGGAGCTGAAGGTCAGGCATGACTCACTGATTGGTTTAACTATAGTCAGACAAGTCGAATCCAGGACTCACACCTGAAACTCTGAGAGGGTTCAGGTGCATAACAGGTGTGGCACAGGACAGGAGAGTGAGAGATGCCTTGGTAGAAAGGGAGAGAGCAGCAGGGAAGCCAACGCGAATCGCTGTGAGTCAGAGAGCGGAACATGAGAACGATGGACATTTGCAGAGCAGGGCACTCTGCGAAAGCATGGCGAGGCAGCCGTGTCTTCAGGTAGCCGGTGAGGTTGGAGGAAGTAAGCCTTGTGGTGTGTCGGCCCTTCCCATTTGGTTCTGCAGATGCTTGCTCCCGTGGACGGAGGAGCCAGCCTAGGAGTGCCTCAGGGTCAGGTGGCGAGACCTTGACCTCTTTCGTTGAGAACCTGTGAAAGCAGAAGAGCCGTGATGTCCAGCGATACAACCAGTGAGTTTCTGTGTGTGAAGAAACACAGCAAGCAAATGCAGGAAGAAAGGCTACATTGTGACTGAGCAGGCGCGTACCAGCACTATTCTTATGAATGTCTACAAGTTGCATTGAGAGCAAGAATAATTGTAAGCTATGTTAACAATTGAATACATTGAAAGTTACTAAAACACTATCAGAGTGGTCACGTGCAATTGGCACGTTCTCGAAAGTCTCTCATCAAAGCAAGAGAGCGAAATGAACCGAAAACAAGGTTAAAAACAGATTGTGTGGAAACAATACATCAGAGTGGTCACGTCTGAGAAAGCTGAATGTGTTCAAAAGTCTATGAGCAATTAAGGACACTGAGAAAGTAATAAGAACAGTCAATAGTATTGAAAAGAGAATGAAAGCTGTGAATGAGCACCCAATGGGAGCCATTGAAGTGTGAGCAAATTGGCAAATTAGTAAAACGAATAGAAATGAAGATTGCAAACCAAAACCAACAAAGTGGAAATTGGGGAAAAGAGCCAAAGAAGTGTCAAGAAAGATACATTAATAACTGATGACCTTTTAAGTCTTCTGAGTTGGTTGTAAACCACCAGAGCAAGGTGAGAGAAAGCTGGGGTACGGGCATCTGGTTGGGCGATCTGTAGTGGGTGGTCCATGTGGCCTGTCAACTGAGCCTAGAGCAGGAAGCCCCAACAAATCTAGGAGAATTGCAAAAGCAACCCTGAAAACAAGATAGAGCTGAATATTGGAACTTTTTTTGGTGAACCAGTTCTTGAAGCTTGGGGAAGGGAACCCTCAGCTCAATTGGAACTTTGTCTTGTGAATCAGTGCTTGATGCTTGGGGTAAGCTCCCGTCCCGTTATTATTATTATTATTATTATTATTAAGGAACCCTGAGCTCCTTGGGAACATTGTCTTGTGAATCCGTGCTTGGAGCCTGGAGAAGGGAACCCTCAGCTCCATTGGAACTTTGTCTTGCTAATCAGTGCTTGAAGGTTGGGCAAGGGAAGCCAGAGCTCCTTGGGAACTTTGATGCTTGGGGAAGGGAACCCTGTGCTCATTTGGAACTTTGATGCTTGGGGAAGGGAACCCTGAGCTCCTTTGGAACTGTGTCTTGTGAATCAGTACTTGAAGCTTGGGGAAGGGAACCCCCAGCTCCTTTGGAACTTTGTCTTCCGAAGCAGTGCTTGAAGCTTGGGCAAGGGAACCCAGAGCTCCTTGGGAACTTTGTCTTGTGAAGCAGTACTTGAAGCTTGGGCAAGGGAAGCCAAAGTTCCTTGGGAACTTTGTCTTGTAACTGCTGCTTGAAGCTTGGGGAACGAGAAACTCAAGTCTTGAAGGAACATTTGAACTGTATATTTGTTGGAACTATATTCTGAACTTGGGGAAGGGAGCTAGAGATGGCTCCACACTTTCATTTGAACACTATCGAGTTTGAATAACCCTACACTACATGTATGTATTAGACATGAGGGCAAGCATAGGGTTTGACACAGACACCCTTTTGATTTGGAGCTACGGAAATAGACTTTCCTTAGTTTCTTTAGGCAGGGAAAATACCCACCATAGCTATCAGGCAAGTTAGGCAATACACACATCCTGATATTTAATAAAGATTCAACTGTTGAATGTATAATCTCTTGTCTGTGCCATCTCTTGATACCATGCTTGCTCACAAGTGGCAAACCATCAAATCCAGGGGGCTCCAAGGACAAGGTGAGTCATCTTGATGCACCCCGACTCCAAGAGCTCGGCTGGCTCCTATGTTTGTTTGTGTTTGATAATAATGTGAACACATTTTCCCCCGTGGTGTTTACACTGAATTCCTGATAGATTGACCGTATCCACTGAAGTACTTGCATAGTTTTTATTAATATCCACAAAGACCCAGAATGTAAGCCCCACTCGCATTTTGCCACTGAGGGTCCACATCGTATCCTGAGGGTCTCAAGTGGACTCCACACACCATGCCGTTGTATTTGAGTTGAAATTCTAATAGGTCAGAAGTGGCTTCTGATATTGAGTCAGATACAAAGTTGGAATGTCCACCAAGAATACTGAGAGTACCCTTTTGTGCCCTATGATTTTTTTATATATAGGTGCAGATGCATTACCCTATATGTGCCCAAAGTTGGCTTGGGATGATATTTCAGCTTCAAATATTCTTGTGCCCGATGATTTGTATCTTTAGGTTTGATTTTAAGAGAGAAGGAGTAAAGTTGTGTTAAGACATGTAATCCAATATTTAATTAATGTAGGGAGATAGTTGAGCACACCTGTAATACTGTATACATATTTTTACAGACTCTTCAGGGGCGCTTTGTATTTCTGAAATAACAATATCCTTGACTTGATTTATCCCAGGACAGGGCATTGGGCCTGTGTGTTCTTTTCTCACTAGGAGGAATAAAACCAGGAACCAGGATCCCAGAGTTTAATCATCCATTCCTTCTAATCTACAATAAGAATGACTTGTACAATGTGGCCCATACACCGATGCGTGATGTGAGCTACACACTGAAACATTGAGTGTGACATGCCACTGCTTTTGCACTTCATGTTAGAGTGTAGTCTAACATTTGGAGCCCAGTACCATCAAACTCTGAGGGTTGTAGCCAATACGTTTACTGCTGATTTAAGTTAAGGAATTGCACATTTCACTCTTTCCGGAGAGCCTCCTTTCTGGCACCAAGTTGGCTTGTATGTTCCTAGTGGGGTGTTCCGTCTCCGTGGTCTTGTTAGGAAGATAATATCTGATAGAGGGTTACTCTATATTTAAAGGTGTTGGGAACTGTTGGTTAAACTTTGGATACTGAACTGACCCTTTGGGTGATCATCAAAAGAATGTACAGTTGAGCTATATTGCATGTCTCTGTCAATGCTACTCCTAACTGATTGGAAGTGTGTTTTCTCTGCATCGTTTGCTTGTTTGCTTACAGTAACTCTGCACATTCTGGGGTTCAGGTGGCCCCATATTTATTTGTATGATACATATCCTCAAGGTTTTCAGAGGACTATTGCAATGGAAGGTCCCATCCACTCATTGTATTTGGGAACAAATACACTTTTGTGTTACGGTTGGGAATAGGGAACCGCACGACATCAAGGATGTCGGTGCCTGAATGCAGAGTTCAGATTTGTACCAAGGTGTTTAGGGAAAATTTCACTTACTGCTAATTTAACTCTATATTTGTGGAACCTCCCAAACCTTTTGCTTTTGTTCCAGCCTCCAGGCCTTTAGCTGCACTCCACTGGGCTTTCACTCATCATTATGGGGAAACCGACATGTCATTCAGACTGTCAGTACTGAGAATATTTGTTTCTTTTAGTCATTCACATTATTGTACCGTGCAATGGGGTCCTTGCGTTTTTGGGCCCTAGAGATCCACTTTGGATTTTCTGGTAACTGCCAATGTGTCTAGGAGTAGGCCGATGGCAGCAGAAGCTTTTTCATGTATTTTTACAACATTTTACCAAGCCATACTGCGTTTACCGCATTTGGCTCATGACTATGGCTAGTGTCCGTCAAGGCTGTGCCACGATGTCTTTTGTCTTCTCCTTTGTCCATTTTGTCCATTGCCTTTCTCCTGGTCTTTGTGACCCGGGAACCCTTATTTGAGCATGCAGTTGCCTGTGAAAGCCGCTGCTTTTCATGGGTGACTGCAGGTCATATGTGTAGGTACCTAGAAAGTGGGCTGGGACTGTCTGGTCCCAATCCACACTACTGGCACCTGGATGTTTGGTGTATCCAATGTCATGAGACTCGCAGTGTTCCTTGATTGGGCCACTGCTGGCGTGCATGAGTGGGGCAGATCTCCTCATTGGCCAGCTGGGTGCGAGTACTCACTGGACTTGAGGATATGAGGAGGGGTCCTGAATGCAGACCTGCAGATCAGCAATAGTTCCGAATCAACCTTTAGACCGAGCCAAGTATCCAGAAGAGCCAAGCAGACCCAAGGACTATCTGGAACCACGCAGAAGAATGTTGGCAGCCTGAGTCCACTGTTGTCCGGGTAGAGCCCTGCTTTGTGCTCAATCTCCAAAGACCTGTAAGGGTGCTTCAACCCCTTGAAGCGGTGGGACCAATCACACTCGATGTCTCCTGGTTGCCCTGCAAAAGAGCCTTCTCAGAAGGGTCCCTGGGCCATCCAGTGGACTGTCCAGCACGAAACCTTGGCACCTGAGCTGAGCAGGAGCATTGTGTCGTTGAGTTTTGCCTCAAGCTCTAGGGGAATCCTATTTTGCAGTGCAAAGCACTTTCTTGCTAAATGGTGTCATCCCAGCTGCTTTCTGCCACGGGAGAGAAGCGTGCGTCAGACTGTAAGTCTTGGGTGCTCATGCGCGACTGTGCGACAGTGATGGTCACTGCTGGCAACTTCCCCGTCTTTCTTCAAGTGTCCTGAGGCCAGCTGCATCCGTGCTTTCTTTGTCCTGCAACCGAGATGAGAGATATAGCTCCAGGTGTAAACCGGACCCGCATCTCTTCCCACAGTGCCTGTGCACTTTGAAGACAAAACAAGGGTTGGAAATCATACTCCAGGTGACCCTTTCCAGACCTGCCAAGTAAGGACTCGGAGTTAGTGAAGGGCAGCGAGTACTGTAATCACTTACCAGTGGCCACTAGTTCATCCATTGCATCTCTATTCACAAAGGATCCACTGTGGTCCTTGCCTTGGCTCAGATAGCCTCTGCTTTCCAAAACCCTTGGAAAAGTGGCAATAGCTTTGTTCTCCGCAGCAGATCCTCCCCTGACTCTCAGAACCTGTCTTCCACATTTCAGAATCCTGGCTCTAACTTTGCCAGCTCCTTGGATATTGTACTTTGTGGCTTTAGGCACAACCGAGCGCTTTTACGTGCACATCAAAGATTGAACACACAGCTCAACTCATCCTAGGGCTGGATTTATGAAGTAAGGGTAATCCATCTTTGAACATTGCCAATGTTATCAAGCTTGCCTGCCTGTTTCCCATACAGGTTTTGGCAGAATTCTGCACTTTACTGGATTGACCAAAGTGACTGTTGTGAGAAACCTGAGGGTATTCTCCCTCCTAGGATCCCTGGATCCTCTTCTCAGGTGGCCAGGGAAATGCCATCACTCTCGGATCCCGACACTGGGGTTGGAGAAGCAAGGGAGGATCACGTGGGTGAAAGGTCATTGGTAACTGGGAGTGGGGTACCCTTAGGAGAGACATGGTATCCACCTTATCCTGTTGAGACTCAACTAAACCCTTCCCTGACCTTTATAGGTTATTGTAAAGCTGTTCCCCTCATTTCCCACATATGACGCTTGACTGTACTGGGATGAAGAAGAAGCAACTGAGAGTAATGAACACTGCGCCCTTTTACCACTTCAGTACTTGGACGAGAAAGAGGCCTACAAGGAGCTTTGATGGTCAGGCATGTCCCTTTAACTATGGTAAATATTGCAAGTCTGACAGCCTACGTTTTAGAGAAATGGCAGCAGGAGCTGCGAGAGAGCACCAAGAAACAAGGACGCTGTCCATGTCTGGAACGAAACATTCCACTTGCCGACCGGCAGAGAGAGGCACGTGGAAAGCGAGTGGAGCTCCAGCAGGTGAGTTTCCAAGCTTCAGCACTGAAGGAGAAGCAGAGGGAAGCAACGGCAGTAGACGCCACAAGCCGGTGAGTGTCAGGGAGGACGCTCGCACACCAGAGCGCTCTTGGGAATGGGTATTGAATACCGAATTGAATGGAACTTTAAAATTAAGCCAAAACAGTGCTTATTGAATATCGAGTTGAATGGAACTTTAAAATTAAGCAAAAGCAATACTTACTGAATACTGAACCGAATGGAACGTTAAAACTCTGCAAAACTAATGCATATTGAATACTGCACTGAATGGAACTTTACAATTAAGGCGCATGCATGCTTATCGAATACTGAATTGAATGACACCATGAAGCATTGTAAGTGTTGAATGGAATAAAAACGTTCATGGGCCAAGCACATAAAGTGAATAAGCCAAATACCCAGGTGAAAGCACATTACAGAATTGGGCACAAGCTTGACATACAGCCATGCGAAGGTGGGTGTTAGTAAAACACCCGTAAATGAACTTTTATGAATGAATGCAGTGTGGCAAGGCCAAAGACTGGAAAGGATGTGTGATAAGTGATGGCAGAGCCAAGAGTCTGACAAAAAAAGCCAGAAGATTGTATGTCTAAACATCAAAGCCAAGAGGCCGAGAGTCTGGGATCCTGATTGCGTGACCTGTGATGGGTGGACCGTATGGTCTGACAATTGCACTTAGACCAGTGAGCCCTAAATGTTAAAAACCCAAGGACATTGTGATGATGAAGCTAAAGACTTGGGGAAGGGAAGCCTGAGACTCGATGAGCTGCATGTGTGGTCTTGAGAATGAAGCCTCAAGACCTTTTGTTTTCTGTGAACTGTTTTGCTTGGAACTTGTGGAAACAAACCACAAGGATTGGTTCTTGAACTGTATCACCTTGAACTGGAGAAAGGTAAACTTGAGACTTTTTCGTGAAGCTTTCTTATACTTGGGGAGGGGGAGCTGAGAGAAAGCTGCAAGCTGTAAGAAGCTCAGAACTTTGAGTTGAATACTATTTCTTTTATTTTTGACATCCCTAAACATTGGTTAGCTTTAGCTGTTAGGGCAAGGATAGGTTTTGGGCACAGACAGACTTTAAAGTTGAACTATTTGACTCAGACTTTCCTTAGTTTAGTGGGTTGATGTAATGCTTAACTGGCCCTAACACTAACGCAATGGTTCCCTTGACTGATGTTTCTAAGTGCTGTCGAAGACTAGAAGTCCAGAATAGAATTCTGTTTGTGTCTAAACCTATGTTTGCCCTCACTTTTTAACAAAAATGTTTTAGAAAGTCTTTCAAAGGCAAAAATAGGAAACCAGGACTTGTTTCAGGTGTTCTTCTCACCAGGTGTAGGTTGGACAGTTTCAAATGAGTTCAATCAAAAGAGACTATTCATAGGACCATCTCCATAGTTCCAACAATGTCAACGTATTTAATGCCTTGGGGTTCCCTTCCCCAAGCTTCAGTTCCTTCAGTAACACAAAATAATCACGCTTCCACTATGACAGGCCATTTAGGGTTCTCTTCCCGAATGTAGGCCTCTCTTTAAGTCAAACACAAATCCAATTATTGGGCCTCTCAGGATTCCCTTCCCAAGCTTAGGCCTCTTTCAAGTTCAAACACAATTTCAGCTCTGAGGGTTCCTTTCTCTAAGCTCAGGTCCCTCTTGAGTTTCAAAACATGAGTCCAGTTTGTCAGGATGTACCTTTCTTTCATATACAGTGCTTTCAAGGGGTAGCATCAGAGACTTTCAAATACGCTAGGTTCTTTGCTCCTCCTAAGAGCTACCACTCTGAGCTTTAACCCCTCTCTTTTATTTCCTGCTCTTAACCTTTTGCCTTCAAGGGCTTTCTGCACCTCTTCTTGTTCCCCTCTGTTTTCTTCACTTCATTCTCGTGCCCACTGGCACCTTTCGTTCCATCTCCTGCACACTTGTAGCTTTCGCTCCTTCTTGTGCCCACTGGCACCTTCTTTGTACTTTTTGTGCCCCCTCACACTTTCTCCAGCTTTCTCGTGCACACTTGCACTCTCTTTACCTTTCCGTGCCCACTGGCACCTTTTTCATCCTTTCCACTCTGCAGGGTCGCTGGCACCCTTCTCCGTCGTGCTGGGTCGCTCACACCCTCTTTATTATAGTTCTTTCACTTCGTGCCCCTTGCGTGCTCTGCTTTACTTGCTTTCTTTTACTTCTTCTGGATCGTATCACTCTTGTTTCAATTTATACTGCTTTACTAGTTTCCTTTCATTTGTGTCCTCTTCTTCGCTTCGTGGCGCTTTGTGTTTACCTTTCGCCGGCTCTGCTTCAGTCAGCCGCTGCATGCTGCAGAGTCTCTCTCTTACTTGCACAAGACTCTCCCAAGCAGCAGCGTACTGACAAGCGGTCCCTTCTGGTTGTGCGGACCTGAGTTCAGGGTCTCACCACCTGTCCCTCAGACATCCTTGGGGCCGGCACAGCTCCCAAATGAATGAGCAGTGTTCCGACTGCCAACAGCAGCCAGCAGGATATTTTGCGCCGGCTCTCTGGAGACACGGCCCCCTACCCACTGCAGTCCCTCAAGAACACCAGGTCAGTGTCTCAGCACGCCGTTCTCCTCCGGGCCGTCAATCCTGCTGCTCTATGCTCCCTGGCGTCTCTGGTCCACACAATGTCCCCAACTCGCTCATTCACCTGTGCGCAACCACACCTTTTGTAGTTGGAAAAACGGTCTATTGGAGTCAGGTGGGTATTATCCTATTTGACCTAAAACAATTGACTTAATGACCAATTTGATCAAATTTTCCATGGGTGTTTTGGCCTTCGGGGCAATTTGGTCGCATATATTGCAAAATAGCAACCCTGGAGAGCAGGGGTTGCGGGGGGTGTCCCCCGCTCCCCATGTTTCATATTTTGCAATTTTGGGGTTGCAGGGGTGTCCCGCGCTTCCTTAAAGTTGGAGGCATGGACAAAAAAAAATTACAAAATGACTGTGTTTAAATTGGGCACCGAGCAGATAAATTGCGGTCAGCTTTCCGCAATCAAAAAAATAAATCTATCAAACACACCCACACTGTCAGGTGTTAGCGATAATTAGTAAATGCCTGGCTCTATCTGACTATCAATGGGACATCTTAAGTTCTTTCTACAGCTGGTTTCCCTTACATCCCCTTGCCATTCCGATGGGAAATCTTCACTACTCCCGGTTGCCTCTTCCTCATCCCAGTATTTATTGGAAATGGGGAAGGGAGATGGAATGGGTTTGGAAATACCCCATGAAAGCTAAGGGAAAGTGTTTTGCGTTCGAATGGGAAAAGGGGAATACCATGTTTCGCCCTTGGATGTTCTCCTCCCAATCCCCTGTGACCCTCCACTCAGTTGATCCTCCCTCACTTGTCGACCTCCAGGGTCGGGATCCAAAAGCGATGGCCCTTCCCTGGCCACCTGACTAGAGGATCCAAGGGGAGTAGGAGTGAAGATGTCCTCAGGTTTCTCATACAACCCTTTCCTTTTTTCCATTTTGGGTTTATTTTTTTACACACAATTCCTGCACACAACCTTTTAGCGCAAAGGTACCTCTTTGGAAGTGTATCATGTGGTCTGTAAAAACTTAAATCAATTCAAAATGTCATTTTCATTACGCTTTATTTCGACATGCGTCAAAAGCAGGCAAATCATTATACAATCTCAATGTAAATAGTAAAAACATTTTCCAAAGTGTTAAAAAAGGAAAATTAAAAAAACATAACGTAAGACAATTTCTGCAGTGGAAGACAGTGCCCTTGATAACACAATGGTGCCACTTTCAGTAATACATCCAGCAGACAAATCGCTCACTTCTAGAACTGAAATTTATAAATGATACAACGGATCTCAGATTCCAATGACATGACGCGTCAGAGGGTTGAGAGTGCCGGCAGTACTTATTTGCGCCCCCAGTGGTTAGTGGACTGTACACATTTTGTTAATGATTCTGGCAATTGCCAGAACGCGGGTCTATCATTAACGGTCTCAGGTGGTTTGTAAATTTAAGCCTTTTATGCTAAGCTCTTTTTACCAAATCAGCCGTTGCAGAACCCGCGTCTTC
Organism: Ambystoma mexicanum; assembly: GCF_040938575.1. NCBI lineage: Eukaryota > Metazoa > Chordata > Amphibia > Caudata > Ambystomatidae > Ambystoma > Ambystoma mexicanum. Next base: position 36,352,104 of record NC_090936.1, read on the forward strand.
ATATATCCTTTATTTTGCAGAACCTTTCTGCCGATCAAATATCCCTTACAGTGTGGATTAATAGTCAATATGCACATAAGCAGGGCATAGGAGCATAAAGTCGTGGAGTGATACCTTCGGAAGTGGGCAAAAAGGGCACCTTTCAGGGCCACCTAGCTTCCAATGATATGTGAATGTGACTAAGGGTAGCGTGCCTGCTCGCTGGTGCGGGCCATTTACTTGGTCCAAATAATGTTCCGTCCGGGATCGATCTTTTATGTCCGGATATGCTACCAACAGGCTGCTCCTGTGCGAGTTACTCAAAAACAAAGAGTTCGACCACTCCTTTCCACGGCCCCCTTAGAAGTAGAGTTGACTGCTCCACCAGTCTTCAACCCCCAAGACGTTGCTTGAAGATCTTATGTGTTTGTGCCATGGTATGGACGTGCCATTTGTCTGGTTTTCGTAAATCTAATATAGCCTAACTGGATTCAGCAAGTGAAGACGAATTTGCACAATGGATCCTTAATATGCCGCCCACCGTTTAGTTCCCTATAATGAGGCCTGTCTGACTTGGCTTTTTGAAAACTGGAGGGTTGGAGCCACTATGTCTTAGCGTACACATGGACTATTTTGCTTGATCAGACCAAATCCCACATGTATTAAACCATAGGCCTAGATAGTCGCAAGTGTTTACTTCTTCTATCAGGTCCCTGTGTTCTTGGTGGCTCTTGGGTGAGAAAGTCATTGTTATTTATTTATTTACTTTTACATTTATTAAGCGCACAAAACCCACGGGCATCGAGGTGGTGTTACAACCACATACTTTTACACTGTGGAGAAGAGGGAAGGAAAAGGACGAGTAGCAGGAGGTAAAGTGTCTCAGTCATTAGGTTTTCAAGGCTTTTCTGAAGGCGCAATACGATTGTTCTGCCCTCAGATGCTGCTGGAGTGAGTTCCATTGAAGAACGGCTACGAAGGGGAAGCTGGCACCTCCACTTTTGGCTCGCTTAGATTTGGGCAGGACAAGTCTGTGGACAACAGGCCCTCCTGATAGTTTTGGTTTTGTTGGTATTAAGTTCTAGGCCCTTAATCTTGCAGAGGGACCTCTCGGTCAGGGTCCTATGTAGGCTGATGGTTTTTGATAGTAGTACATCCGCAAATAGTAACATAGCTATCAATTTGCATGCTGGTCAGTTTCACTGCAATTTCGTTTTTAGAAAAACACAACAAAGTGGGGGGCAAGGGTACATCCTTCTCTTGCACCTTTTTGGACATTGCAACTTTTGGTATTTTCGCCTCCTGGTCCTCATCTCACAACCGCAGTGTTTTCCACATAGAGCCAGGAGACGGCCTCCGTGATATTGACTGGGATTCCCATGGGCGTGCCAAGCAGTTCTTTAGCTCGCGTCTTGGGGCACCGTCGAAAGCGGCCTTTCCAAATGTCATATTAAGGGCCATACCTTGGCTCACTGCATTCTTTTTCTGTGTTTACCTGACCTTTATATGCAAAGAGGTATTTTTTTCAGGATCATACCACAAGAAAACATTGCTAGCAGGGCGAACTGTTCAGCAGATTCTGTCTGCACTCCCCCCTTGCTTTTTGTTCTTTTTACTGACTCATATATTATGGTTGCAGGTCTGATTGTTTGCCATACTCTAGCTTTATGGCTCTTTGTGTATCCATTACTGAGGTGTTGTTTTCTCTCGTTGCAATGTTTCTGGGCCTTTGCCTCAATTAAAATTTAAAATGTGGAAACACAGAAAAACTCAGGTTTCTGGGTTTTAACAGCTCAGAGAAAGCTGTGGAGGGCGATAGGTCTGAAATATTTGTGTATTTTTTAGAAATCACCTTAAAAATATGTGACCTTTAATTTTTTATGTTCACAAATGTGTAAAAGCTGGGGTTGCACTCGGTTACCCAGAGTAATCCAGGTGCGGACCCCTTGCTCACTGGGCCTTAGGGAGGCTTAGCTTCACCTCGCCGAGGAGTCCCAGCAAGGCTGAACCACGTGTCTGGGGTTGCTGATGGCACTCTAGTTCACAGGAGATTTGCCTGACATTTCAGTGCTGGACTACCCTTGTGGGTGGGACCAGACTGATATGCAATCGGATATTTCTCGTCTGTGAAGGGTGCAGGGAGCTAAAACGTGGTTGTAGACGCTCCTGAGTCGGAGGAATGTTTGTTCCCAGTAGAGGGGCTACCACACCGTTGTTTACGCTTTTATAACTTTAATAGGAATCAGGGTCCAGTTTCCATGATCCACAACTCTGTGATCACTGTTTCTGCTCCTGCCCACTCCTCTTTCTTCCTCTCTGACAGGGGCAGCTTCATGCCCCCTGCCAGCCCGCCATATGCCCACGCCTCTGCTCCCTGAGCTGCTAGCTCTGCTGCATGGCTTGAGGTCCCCTCCACCCTATCCCCGTTACGCAGTAGGGACCGGAGTACTGTGCTCCTGTTTGTTTTCTTTTCCCCGTGGTCCCCCAAAACAAAAACAGTGTGCACAGTAGACATCCTGTGGCCCCTGTCCTCTTTCAACTCCACCTACCCTCTTCTGCCCGATGTTTTAAGTCTCCCCCTACCATCTGTCACATGGTGGCCCCGCGTCCCGGCTAGTCCTATGAGCTGCGTTGAGAATGTCCGCGAATATATAACTACCGAATAATGGCCCTGTTTGCTTTAGTACATCTATATGCATTTAATTCTTTTTACCTGAGCATGTGCCTTAATGTTTCTTTAATTTGTATTGATACAACTATTTTTATTTATCAACCTTGCTTGGCACAACGCGCTTAGAAACAAACCTAGATCCCGTGTATTATTAGTCGCATATCATGCATTGCCTTAAACGTAAAGTCCGCGCAGAGGCGCAGAGGCGCAGTGGCTAAACACAACTCTGCAAACAGAGAAAAGCAGAGTCAATCAATTTTCCGCCTTTGTCAGTTTCTAAAACTCCCTAAAAAATGAGCAGCGGGGACGCCGTCAATATATCACAACAGCCACGCTCGGTTCTGTGATATACATCATAATATAAGGAGCACTATTAGAGCACAACCTGAGAAGCGTTAAATCACTCTAAATCACAGTTACATTCCATTAGTGTCAGTGGCGGGACCACATAATAGGCTTTATTACAAACTTCACCTTGGTAGGCCATCGTCTCTAATAACCACTTCTCGCTGATGGGGGGGATCAGACCTCCGGTACGCAGAGAGATCATAAAAGCTCACTTATTTCTTTTTTTATTGGATGGGTAAAGTTAAATTTAGCTCTATGAAAAAAGAAGCCTTGAAGCCTTATTCCATGCCTGTTTGCCAGTGAATACAATGCAGACCTGGTGCGTGGTTTAATGAAATCAACTTGAAGCAATCAGGCATGTATGCTCAGGGTTGAGCATGCAAACACTGATTTCTTTTGTGAATGTTGTTAGCCATTATCTCACCCACTGTTGCAAACTGCATCTAGGGTAAAGCAATTTGCACTAGATGGGTAGGCCAAACAATTGACAAAAGGGACCTTTCTCAAAGTGCATGTATGGAGAAATTAATTTGTATCAAACCTTGAACTTTTATACAGTAAAGACACAGGTCTCAAGAATGGGATGTTGCTGGCTCTGGAAAATGTACATTTCTTTTACATTGCACTTGAAAGTGTAGGACCTTCCGTTTTGAAGCGCGGCCGAATGGGGAGTGTCGCGCGACAATGTGGCCGGAACCCCCTTGAACTGTGTGTTTCCGAGAGCACGCTTCATCAGTTTGGAAATACAGTAGAGTTACCTGCCCCACTCAGCTTTGACTCTGGGTCCCTGCTCCGCCACATCTGTACTCTAGGGTACGCTTCATCTCAGTATGTGAGATGTAATCAAGGGCCAGGGCGCACCATTAAAGAGCCAGTAATCACTTCCTGTGCTTGCCTTGACATCATTAAACCACTTAAAGTTGGCTCTTGTGGCCTAATCATGCCAGGGGAGGCATTCCAAGTGGTTGCAGCCAGATAATGGATAGCACTCCATTAATTTCCCTTTATGCCGGGTCCGTAGAGGGGCGCTGGTGACATCACGAGCGATCATATCGAAGGTCAAGTGCTTTTCCTGTCACAAAAGCCCCAAGATGGATTCACCAGTTTGATGTTATGGGCTCCTGCCTACTGTTAATTTGATCCACTTAAATCAAATGACCCCCTTTTCCGGGGAAATTGACGCAGTTACTCTCAGCACGGTCTCCGTTGGTATCGCGGCGCGACCCCCTACCTTACTTTGCGTAGCTCTAGCTCAGATTAATTGCTTTCAAATAATACGAATATTACAATTACTTGAGTGTAATAGCAGACTGAACCAAATCTGTCGATGGACTATTGTTGGAGCTGCTACAGTAGGAAGGCGCGCTTGCACCTGGCTCCTTATTGCGCAGGTGTGCTTCTGTGGCAACAGTATCAGTGCCTTTTCGCCTCATTCCCAAATGTATGTCTCTCTTGGATTGATGCATAACCCTGTGGCATGCTAAGCGCGGAGCTGCACAGTCTTGCTCTGTGTGTGAACATCTGTAAACGCTACGTGCGTTAAGGTCCTGCGATGGAGGCCCTTTGCGTGAAGGCCCAAAGCCCAATGACTACGAGAAGCCAGCCATGCTTCCATCTGCCCTAAATAAATAAATAAATAAATCAATCACGCCAAGCTTTTAATCCACAGTCACATTTGTACAGACGCTTATTTTGTAATTTTCTTTGGGGAAAGATTTTACCAGGTGTCCGGGTTCAGTAAACACTACACATCACAATAGTGCCCGGTCCAATGGCTATTGGCTCCTATATTTATGATGCCCGGTTTGAGGGCCGCCGTGCTGTTCTCACACCTTCTCTGTGTGCTGTTGTGTTGGTTGCTCCAGAGATCTGAGAGTGGGCCAGAGTGAAATCTTTGGGGCTGGCCACTGTAGAGGTAGAGAGGCTTTCACTGAATCGACACGCGTGACTTGCCTGGGTACGTCAGCAAGCGTGCTAGCGTCAGTATTATATGAACCCTAGTCTGTGAGTGCTGTGGCAAACTAGGAGGAGGATCCGGACCACAGACTGACATGGTCTTAAGAATCTTTACTTAAAAGTAAAATACAACTCCTTACTTGTTCTATTTCTATGAGGGAAGTTCCATACCTAAAAACTAAAACTAAGGGTGCTCGTAAAAAAAAAAACAGTCCATGGACCAAAATCCTATCCAAATAATCCGGCCGTACCACTTAGAAAAACTGAATTAAAAAGAGAGGCTGGAGCAAAGACCTCTTTTCCGGCTTCCACCCGGCAAAATCTCTTAAGGTGCTAGGTCGATCGTTATAAGTTTTAGTCTCATCCAAAAGAAAACAAGTTCTCAGCTTTCTTGCAGCCTTTGTTGGTCCAAATAGAAAGTTACTCCTAGGGAGGGTCCTCTGGAGCAGGTTCACCCCCCTAGCCTCACAGGGAGTGGCTCCCCTCTCGGGAGAAGGGACAAATTGACCAGACTCGCAGTGCTCTCATATGGCAACACTCACCATTGTAGCTCCATAGATCGCACTAGTTCAGCCTCTGGAGCCATTTTGTGCAGTCAATGCTTGCTCGTTGAATGGAGACTTTAGGCGCCCCTGTCTCCGCTGATAGGAGAAGCTTGTTAGAGCTGGTCAAGGCTCCAGAAATCATTGTCCCTGGCCCACTTGTAGCAACTCTGCAGACTATTTTTAGGAGGGAGCTTGTTTTTTTGGGGGTGAAATTGTAATGTTCTTCATTGCACTTCACCATAAACCTGTTGCTTTCTTCACTGCGGTCATCAATGGCATTTCAACGTGTATGGGCCTGGTGGCATTATCCTGGTGGCTGAACCCCATCACGTTTTACTTTTACAATAATGCCCTTAGCGCTGGCGATCAAGGAAGAGAATGGGCATCAAATGCAGAAAGGGCAAAACATGTCTGTCTGCTTGCAAACAGACAGACATGTTTTGCCCTTTCTGTTTAAACGCCCTTCATACACAAACAGCAGACATGTTTTGCCCTTTCTGCATTTGATGCCCATTCTCTTCCTTGATCGCCAGCGCTAAGGGCATTATTGTAAAAGTAAAACGTGATGGGGTTCAGCCACCAGGATAATGCCACCAGGCCCATACACGTTGAAATGCCATTGATCACCGCAGTGAAGAAAGCAACAGGTTTATGGTGAAGTGCAATGAAGAACATTACAATTTCACCCCCAAAAAAACACGCTCCCTCTTAAAAATAGTCTGCAGAGTTGCTACAAGTGGGCCAGGGACAATGATTTCTGGAGCCTTGACCAGCTCTAACAAGCTTCTCCTATCAGCGGAGACAGGGGCGCCTAAAGTCTCCATTCAACGAGCAAGCATTGACTGCACAAAATGGCTCCAGAGGCGAACTAGTGCGATCTATTGAGCTTACAATGGTGAGTGTTGCCGTATGAGAGCACTGCGAGTCTGGTCAATTCGTCCCTTCTCCCGAGAGGGGAGCCACTCCCTGTGAGGCTATTCAGGGAGCCCATTTCCTGATAGCGATAAATGATCAATTAACCCCTTAAGTACCTCCCTGTTGCCAAGGACGAGATACCTCATCCTTGGCTTTAAAGGGGTTAATGAAAGAGAAAACGTTAGAAGGCACTGAATGGTGACATATCGAAATCACCAAAAAAGGCATCGGCACTGGGGGGAAAACCCATAGCTGGATCTGTCACATTTAGGGAATGAGGGAGATAACGATATGTCTCAAATATGTGAAGATTGGACTTATTAATGAATGCTCCACGGGTGGGGGTTATATTATACCAGAGAATGTTCTAGAAAGATGCCAGTGAAGTTCTGTTCTGTGAAATTCCCTTAAGGAGGCCCTCAATGAAAGCCTAGCCTTGCACCCCTTAATTGATCATTTATCGCTATCAGGAAATGGGCTCCCTGAATAGATTCTGTGATAGTTCATGAAACGTTAGGTATGTTAAGAAATGTGGACAACTCATGTTTTTTGTCGATAGTGTTTTTAATAGATGCCTTCGGTCGAGCGCAAGAGTCTGAAACCTCTGTCTCTCCAGATGTTTTGTAAAACAACTTTCGTCGGCGCTAGCCAGCAGAGTGAACGGCTAGTGGTCATAGTTTAAAACACTTAGAACGCTGCAGGTGGCAGTGCTCTGGTGTATTGGGAGTTTGATATTGTGTGTCCCCATCACATGCCAACAGCCTTCCAGCAGCACCCGCGAGGGGCCATTAGTACTTGCGAGAATGCCCATCACCAACTTATTACCCTCAGTTTTGCCTTGGGGGGAAAACCTGGCAGTGGGCATTATGCCACAATAATCAGGGCCTCCCTCCCCCAGCCTGTAGATTTTAGTCATACCCTATTTATGACTCGTTTCTATATGCCAATCAATCAATATAACACATGTGGTGGTTTTTGATGAGCCGTCACCTGTGGTAACTCACTCCACTTCTTTTATTCCACGTGAAATTGATGGATGTGAACTTCAGGGCATTGCAATTTTGCCACTATCATCCTCTCAGGCGGCAAAATAGCAGCGGTGGATTGTGTATGGGGGCACAATGGCATACCCTATTTACCAAAGGCGTGTCAGCTAGGTGCCCCACCACATATGCACTGGAAATGGCTCCATCCAAGCCCTCCACTCCTCACTTATGTGTCATGACCTTAAGACCTTTTCCAGATAAAGGTGCACTTCAAAGGCCCTGCTGTATATACTCAATCATTTAAGCCATTGATTTTTGGGATATCACGCTCTGTAGCTGGATAGCTCAGTGGCAACATGCTCGCCTTCGAAGCAAGACGACACGGAGCAATGCAGGTTCGATCCCCGGGTCAGCACTTAGAAACCTCTGGGTATTAAGTGCGTTATAAATAACCTATCATATCATATCATAACCTTCAGGAAACCCTACCCGTGGAAACCCCTACCAGTAAAACCCCTAAACGGATTATGAGTGAGAATGAAATGCCCTTCTACGGCCTCCACATCTCAGGGGCCAAAGAATTGCCGCTAGTAATGCAAACCCTCGTAAGTCTCATCTGGAACGTCTAAGCTAAACTGTCTTGTTTTTATTTGAGAGAGTTAACCTTCCAACAAAATTGAAGCAGCTACTATGACCTAGATACTACTAGATACTTTGACGGCAGCATGCAAGACTACTTGGGAGAACCATCATCAAGTGCCAACGCTGACCCCCACAACATCTCCAACAAATGAGGAACAACTACCCTGAGAGTGAAGCTCGACTTGTCTATGATGTGACTCAGAACTCTAGGTGGAATACTTCCCATTAGCGAACATTCATCCACGTATAGGTATACGTACTCTATGATTTCAAATAATCCATTGATGCAGCGTCCTGTGGAACCGCTTGAGCTGATCTAAAGGGAAGGTCCTTTCCTCTAATTGAGCATTTATTGAGCGGTTTCCATTTTCAACTTGCAGAGGTATTGAATGGGCTTGCCTATGCCGTTTGGTTTTAGGGAGCCACATTTCTCGAGGCATTTTGGGAGCAGAGCAGGTGAGTGTTAATGTTGGTGGCAGGGGGCAGAGGTTTGCAGGCCCATGCCGCTGCTGATGTGATGTCACTGCAGAGGATTACCCTGTGCGGTGAGATCAAAATACAACAAATCAGAGAGCTATAGATTGGCATTATAAGCTCTTATCATGGCTTCAAATCAATGCCTCCCTTTTTTTCATTGAAAGCATCCTATGTCTCAACTACACTTTTACCTTTTAAAATGGCTGCCTCTAAATGTGGCTACTGTGGGGTGGGGTTTAGCCTGATTTGCATATGATATGATAATACCCAGAGGTTTCTAAATGCGGACCCGGGGATCGAACCCGTGTCGTCTTGCTTCCAAGGCAGCACGTTGCCGCTGAGCTAGCCTCCCGTGACATATGGTCTTTCCCCTTTTGCAATGGATTGGCAGGTGAAGAACGATGCTCTGGACGGTTGCCCGGAGCAATGCCAGAGGTTAAGTTTTATTCTAAACCTTCCAGCCATCACATCCTGTGTTCCCTCCTCCCCCCGCATTTGCACCACTTCAAAGACAGACCCCCCATGTCTGCAAGATTCATACTACTTCTCCCCAAAGCTGAGCATTAGTTTTTTTTTCCTATATATGGTTTAGCATTTCTTAATCAAAGACTTCCCATCCTTGTCATCTGCCTCCACAGCGCCATGCCCGTAAGATACCCAAAAGAACCATCAAATCATTGGCATACCAAAGCCAGTTTTACTGAGCCGGCCTGCAGCATAGGTTGAAAGCACCCGGTATCCTGCAAAGCTTTGGGTGGATCACACAGGTATACCTTGAAAAGCAGATACAAGTACACAAATCTGGCTTGATCTGTTCTCAACCAGAATCCTCCATGAGCGCCTGCCCCGGCTGCCAACCTTACACCCTGTGCTCCTATGAAATGATGAGCCTAGTAACAGTGGGGACAATTCCCACCTGCTGAAATGTTCTGCATGAAGAGGTTGTATGCCCCCACCCGACCTCATCCGCCCCATCCTATCTCCCCCACACCATTGATCGCAGCTTTGAAGTGTGCCAAGCAGCAACAGTAACTTTGCTGCCTTCTAATAGAGCCTTTAAAAAAAGGTGCCAGGGCAAACCCCTGCTGAATGGCTGGCATATCCTCATGGAAGCCAACCTGGTGGACCAGAAACACCTTCACCCTCCTCCATGCATTCCTTCAGGCATCTGACAAGCATTTGAGCACAGGTCTTGCCCATAGAATGCAGCACAGAAATTAGTCTCCATGAAGTTGTATTATGCCTCGGCCTCTTTTATAATGCTTTGCACACTGCTGTTGAACATTTTGAAATACTGTCCTATAATCTAATAAATTAAATTAGCATAATGAATAAAGGCTAATTGGTTGGCAGTGGATCTTTTGTGTGTGGCTGTGTTTTAATTCTGTTCTTGAAACATTTCCTGCTAATCAAATGATGTACTTATTGCCTTAATTGCATAAACGTAGATGTCATCTCTTGGGATATTGACTAAACTGCATGTAGTTGATAGCCAAGGTGTTATCAAGGTTTTTGGCAAGCTCTTTGAGCACCTCAGTCCAAAATATTCCTTACTGTCTTCTGGATCGAGGGTTGTGGAAGTCTAGAAGGGATCATGGATATGGATCCGGAAGCAACATTTCACCTTATATAATTATATAATATATAATTGGATATTTATAATGTGCTTAATACCCAGAGGTTTCTAAGCATGGACCCGGGGATCGAACCTGTGTTGCTCCATGTCGTCTTGCCTCCAAGGTGAGAGCATTGCCCCTGAGCTATCCTCTCGAGATGATTTTAGTATGGATACAATAGCTTCCAAGAACATACATTCAGGAATGCATAACATTTGGCATCAGTTTGTATGATTACTTTTTCCTTTTAAATAATAGTGTGTTCAGACAAATTAAAGGGACTTTGACGTATACACATTTTTCCATCACAATGGTAACGTCGCTACGTGGTTGTGTGAGAAGAAAATCGCCTGAGAAACAAATTTAGAGCGATTTGTTTTAAAAGGCTATAAGGAAAAAAAAGACCTATGGTTCGGACACATTTCCAAATAATGATTACGATAATGATGTGTTATTTATATAGCGCCTTAAGCCAAAGCAGTATTCAATGAGTCAATTGGTGAATTGAGTCAGGCAGGAGTGTTGCTAGGTTTGTAAGAGATCCGGTGCTACGCTAATGTCGGGAGTGTCGGGACTTGGAGCTAGCTAGCTTTTTGGTTGTAGCCCCAGAACTTCTATCTGGGGCTACAACCAAAAGATCAGGGGCTATAGCCCCCTCAGCGTCCACCTGGCAATGCCTCTGGAGTCAGGGTCCATCCCTCACAATGCTAAAGCGATACTTATGTCCACATGTGTAAGCCTTTCAAGTGAGACTCGTGAAGTTCAACAGCGACTATGGACCTCTGTCAAAGCAGATCACCCTATTGGGGCCGGGCCTGGCCACTGGCCTTATTTGGAATGGCGCCATTCTTCATTCAGAAGATAACTTTTGCACAGATTTGGACCAGTCTTGTTACCACTAAAAACAACAACTAGGGTGAGGGGAGGCAACAGTGGCAGGAGGGAGTAATGCCTACGAGGCAATACGTCGCAGGAAACAACAATGCGTTTTCTGTACAGAGACGCGAGGGCCAGGCCGCTGGTGCTCCTCCACCTGGACGGGTTTTATGTGACGCAGACAAGGTTTGCTTTTCTTGTACATGCTTCCTGATTAGGTCACCTTTTAGGCCATGGATTTATTTTTAAGACAGACTTCATTTAGACAAAGAAGATCACTTCATCAGAGTACTCGTTTTTGTGATTAAACTTTGAATTCCATAAATGTGTATTTTGAATATGCCATTTTGAATGTTTTCATAGGTTGCTCCTTTTTGTATATCGAGTGCCTTTATTTATTTTGTGTTCCTGCTTTTACGGAATTTTGCAATTCCGAACATAGGCAAATCCACACCTGGATCTTTTTTCCAGGACACACCATCAAGAGTTGAATGTGTCAACGGCCAGTGCTTATTGGCTTTCCGAAGAGGACGCCTACCCAAAGACCAAGTGAAGCAGACGCACTGAAGTTGCTGCAACGCTTGCTGGGACATCTTGTTGGTGAGGCTCCTTCAGATGGTTCCATGTCATTTCATCGCGGGATGAAAGGACGTCGTACCCTGCAGACAGCTTTCATGCCATAGTTCCTCCCTGCCAGGGTAAAGCTGGGTCTGTTGTTAACCTTCCTCCTCTCAACAACCAATGCAGCCCCTGCCATCAGCCCTGGCGAAGGGCATGTCTGGACAGCTGGGAGGGTAGACGTATGCGAAGTCCATCATCTGGACGATCTGTGGGACCTACGGCAACTCGCACACCTGAGAAGGCCAGAGGGATGCAGCTTTGAAGGCTGCTCCGAGATGAGCCTTCGAGCAAACCAGAGTGAGCGGCCATCTTGTCCAGTGAACCAAATCAATCTTCATACCTAGTCCCGCTGCTAGATGACGTTCACACCTCTGCTGGTACCATGGAGACTGGAGCTGCGTCTTCACTGGACAGCAGGTTCAGCCACACGCTCCAGCAGCTTGCTCCATGGCCTCTGACCAGCTCCGACACGTGAAAGAGCAGTGGACCAAACATGCCTTCATTTACCCAGCTGATGAGAGCAGAGATCCCAAAGGTACATGCTAACCAAAACATGCAACTGCATTCCTCGCTATGTATGGCTATTGTTACTAGGCTCGGCATCAAGACTGTCTCTGCTGTGATCCGCCTGACAATACCTGGGTATACCTTTGGCTCCTCAGCTAGCCCAGATCTGTGTTTGGACCATAAACTCTGCGTCGGCCATCTTGCTTATGGATCTTTAAGATTTCCAGTAAACCCATGTATCACTTTCATGTCACTGTGGGTCATGATATGATATATGTTATTTATAACGTGCTTCATACCCAGAGGTTTCTAAGCGCGGACCAGGGTTCGAACCTGTGGTGCTCCGTGTCGTCTTGCTTCCAAGGCGAGCACGTTGCCCCTGAGCTATCCTCCCCGGACTCATTCCATTAGCCTAATGTTTAGGGAATCTGAAAGGTCCATACCCAGATACCTTCTGGCTCCATCACTTGCCACTGTGAAGGCATCATGAAGCAAGACCCAGAATACAGGTTCACTTTTTCTTAATAAAAATACTTTATTGGTCTTTTATTTGTCAGGATGGAGTAATGCCTAACTTGCTCTAAACTAAGGTGGGGTCTCCCTTCCAAAACTAATGCCAGTTTGGGTCATCACGTTAAACTTAAAAACCTGTATGTGTCCAAAATCTATACTTGCCCTCACAACTACAGGTAGGTATACAATGTGTAGGGTGTCAGCACCAAAAGAAACAGCGCTCAAAAGTAAAGTTCTGAGCTTCTTCCAGCTATGGATTATTTTCGGCTTCACCTTCCCCAAGTTCAAAAATAGTTCCAAAAGGTCTCAGGGCTGCCTTCCCCAGGTTCAACACAGTTCCAGATTATCTCAGGGGTTACCTTCCCTAAATTCAACACAGTTCCAGATTATCTCAGGGGTTCCCTTCCCCAAGTTCAACACAGTTCACAAAGCCTTGGGGTTCACTTACCAAAGCAGGGAGCCCCTCCAACAGAACTGCTGTGAGCCTCTTGGCTTGGAAGAATGCTGTCCTTTTAACTTTGTAATCCCCTAAGCGTTTAGAAATGCTCAAGCTAATGCTTTCTTTCACTTCTGCAATTGGCATGCAGCGTAGCCTTCGTATCGTGGATTTCTTTGGTTCTTCCTCCAATTGGGCTTCTCGGTCTATGCACAGTTGTCAGACCACACAGTCCACCCATTACAGGTCAACTAACCGATAACCCTTGGCACTTTGTGATTCTCTTGGTTTTCCTTGGTCAACACAGGTTTTCTCCCTGGCCCTGTGTCAGTAATTCACATTCACTGATGTTTTCATAATGGCAGTCTCTTGGCTTTGCCACAACTTGTATTCAAGTCACTCTGTGGTGTACATTCTTTTTACACTTGGCTTTTCCCAATGTCCATTCAAGTTCATCAACTTGTCTTTCACAATTGCTTCTCTGCTTAGTTCAATAGTTCATCAAATGCTTCTGAACGGGGTTTCACTCTGTTCAAAACTGTATATGATATGATATGATATGGCATTTATAACGCGCCTATACACAAGTGTTTCAAGGCGTGACCAGGCAAGGGAGGGGAGCAAAGGGAGGAAAGACAACGATCCTACTAGGCCAGGTGTCATTCTGATTGTGCAAGTGCGTGGGAAGGGGGCAGGGACAGCGCAGTACAAGGGAATAGATAAATACCAATAAGTAAGGTAACGGCCAGCAAGTGGCAAGTGCATGGCAAGTGCATTTACACTCATACACATCATTCGCTTATCACTCGGGTGGTATTGTCACTCGATTTCCCTACCTTTTCCTTCAATTTGGGATTCACTAAATCTTGGTACATTTCAAAAGGTACTTTGCAATTTGTTCGGTATTCAATAAATCTTGTGGCATTTCAAAAAGTGCTTTGTAGTTTGTTCGGTATTCAATATTCTTCCCTTGGGGTTCCAAACCCCACTCTTAGGAGTTTTAGCTGAATCAATGCTTGCAAATGTCCTATTCCCGCCCCTGGAGCACCGTGGTATGAGTATTCCCTCTCTCACACTCACCAGTACTCGGCTGCTCCACCGGGCGTTTCCGCAGTCTTCTCCAACTTCCACTTTCTTCCCGGGTAGGCGTCGGGGGCTCCAGCGAGCAGCTCTCACTATCAGGAAACCTTGTTGCAGCGGGAGTCTTCCATGTTCCCCAGTTCTCGCTGGAGCTGGGAACATACGACTCATGTAATTGCTGGGGCTCTGGCCCACTGAGGGCCCACTTGAGTCATGGTGCCTCTCACCCCCTGGCAACACACAGCGTCCTCTATGCCGGCCCTGTTCCAGCCTGCTCCTCGCCTTGCAGCTGCCACCTTCTCACCAGGCAGGCTCCCCCTTCCCTCTCGTCCTATCATTTTATGCACGTCCGGTCTTTCAATTTGTCACAGGTTTAAGTCCTTTGCCTGACCACAATTATAGTAATTAAATGGACATTGCTGACTTGCCATAGTCCTCTTCCTCGTCTCAGTAGCATAGTGGTGATACTGACAAGAAGTGCACATCACTCCTAGTTGCCTCTTCCTCGTCCCAGTTGTAAAGGTATGTGAATGTGGGACAGTAGGTGTGAAGGGAAGGGAAAATGACTTACAATACCCTACAAAGGTTGGGGGAGGGTAGGACTCATTCTCAATGGGGAAAGGGAGATACCATGTCCCACCTGAAGACTTCCACTTCCCACTCCCCAAGTTTCCTCCACCCAGGTGATAATTCCTCGCATCTCACCCCCCAGAGTCCGGATCCAAGAGCGATGGTCTTTCCCTGGTCCCCTGAGAAGAGGATCCAAGGTGAGTAGATGGTAGGATGCCCTTGGGTTTCTCACATACCCTTCCCCTATGCGGGCTGTACTTGGGGGTTTCACATGTAAATTGGGAGAGGAAGTCGACATTGCCCTGATCTCGACCCTTCCTGTGTTCCACTGTGAAACAATAGGGTTGGAGGTCCGGGAACCACTGCATGACACTTGGATTGTTTCTAATTGCATTCCATATAACACTTACATAATACAGGTGGGCTTAACAAGTCAATGCATCGAGCAGGAAACAACTGTCAGAATGTGGAAGAGAGAGTATCAAGCAGGAACAAAGTATGGGAGTGTGGGGGGAGAGAGTAATGAGTTATCAAGCAGGAGCCATCTCTAAGGGAGTGAGGGAGATGGAAACATGTGGAGCCAGCTCTAAGGGAGTGAGGGAGATGGTAACATGCAGGAACCAACTGTAAGTGTCTGGGGGAGATGGTAACATGCAGGAGCCAGCTCTAAGGGAGTGAGGTAGATGGTAACATGCAGGAACCAACTGTAAGTGTCTGGGGGAGATGGTAACATGCAGGAACCAACTCTAAGGGAGTGAGGGAGATGGTAAATTGCAGGAACCAACTGTAAGTGTGTGGGGGAGAGGGTTGCTGCTTAATTGTGGCAAACATCCCTGACTTGCACCTATTTGCAAACATTCACATTTTTTGGGAAGAGAAGTATGTGTGTGAAAGTTTTGTCAGTTTGTAAATCATTTGCATGCTGAGGTGAAACAAATATTTTGCAAATATGACATGATATGATAGGTTATTTATAATGCACTTAATACCCAGAGTTTTCTAAGCATGGCCCTGGGGAACAACCTGGGTTGCTCCGTGTCGTCTTGCTTCCAAGGCGAGCACGTTGCCCCTGAGCTATCCTCCCGAGACATGTGCATGACAAGAATCTTTTTCACTTGTTGTGTTACAGTGTCATCCTCAACAAAAGCTTAAACCACTGCCGTAATCAAAAAATCTGCAAAAGTCCAAAGAGCGGGACAAGCCGACGTGTGTTTCGCACATACTCCAGTGCTTTTTCAAGCACCAGCAATTTATATACAATTTAATTTCAATCGGCATGACAACCAAGGAGACTGAGCGGTTGCAAGAAAGGTTACTTCTGGATAATGAGATGGTACCTGGAAGTAACTTTTATAATGTTATCACGCAAAAGTAAACCAAGATTCTCTTGATTGCCGACGCAACTGATGAATTCAATACTTTGCTAAAGAACCCCTTTTCTACCCAGCATGAGCACCACCAGGTTAGAAATCCTCTTGGCCATGTGTGGGTACCGGACTAAATTAATCTATAATTTATTTTATTTTGTATTTATTTTATTGTGTTCCACAGCACAAGGGTGCTTTTAACACATTGATTATAAAAATACAGTTGAATTTTAAAATCCATGGAAAAAGAAAAAATTCAGACATAGACACATTTCATCTTACTATAAATGTACTGCAGTGTTCTTTAAAAATTCTAAAACATGAATACTCAGACTTAGTTCATTAGGTTTTCCAAATTGGGACAGACCACACACAAATGCTTTAAAGTCTCAATCTTGCTTTTACAATAGCGACACAATCTCTGGTCTCGCCGCCCACTACTTCATTAGTTAAAACCAAGTTCAGCCTAATTCTTAACACTTGGGTCCTAAAAATTCTCGATGGGTGTTTTTTCAAATAAGGTGCTGGTACGTTAAAGCTTTTACAAGACCACACAAAGTGATCCCCAAAGCATTTACAGTCCATAATCATATTTCTCAAATTTGACCAAACGTGTCTGCACCATCTTAACTTGGCTACCCTTGGGGTCAGCCCCAATTCTTCGATGGGTATATCTGCATGTTGAAGCATTAATTCGCAACTCGTGACCCATTCCGTAAGGACCCTAATTAATCTATAATAGTAAAGGGGTTCACCATTGCCTGGAAGCCAATTCCGCCATTTTGTATTACAATTGCTGGTTACATTTATATTAATCTTACAACGGAGCACGGTCAAATGACCGACAACCTGTTTGTGTAGAGTATATCTTGGTAGAATTGAGAACCAAGCTCGGTTCGTAGAAATCGACCCCGATGGCCTCATTACCAAGGAGAAACTTCCTAAAAGATGCGCGGTGAACACTCTGGAAACCGCACATGATTAGGAGATCCTATTTTTCGATGGGTGCCGGCACTGAATAAGATGAAGGACCCAATGGCAACTATAATGAAATGTGAATTGTGTCATGGTCCTCCAACAAAAAAAGTCAATTGACACTGTTCATTCGACATTGACAAGGTCAGAGTAAATGCTACGCTCTGGGGAAAAAAACACAAGGTGGGTGGTGGTTACGCCAGGACGGCGGTGGCGGAACTGAAAGGAACTGTGGTATGTTTTCTGCAGCATTTTAGCGAAGCTCAAAGAAGAAGCACCACCTTTGCCCGTGCTTTCTATTTCAAGACTGCGCCGGTTGCCTTTCTCTTTTCTTCTTGCAGTTTGAGGTGGGTTAACAATACTAAAAGGTATTGACACCGATATGTAGGCACGCCGCCTGCTCTTTGAACACACATGGCTCGGGTTCCAGACTGCTGTCTTTAGCCCCCTTATTAATGGATTTTTCTTGGATTGCTATTTTTGCTTTTATGCTTTAGCTTTTTTTTGATTTTTTTAAACAGTGCAAATTAGATCCTTTAGGCAGGTGAAAAAAAGGCCTCCCTTGGACGGAGGCAACAAGAGACTGGTGGACTTTGCACGCGCGCGCGCGGAAAATGTCAGCAATCGCCCAGCTCTTGGGTGCATTTTTTTTTATCTAGTGTTAATTTGGCACCTCAGGACACAATTCCTCTTCTGAGATGTGTCGCTATATATCACGTATTGGCCCCAGAATAGTAATACATCCTTTTTTAATTAAAAAACTGTAAAAAAATAAAACAAAAAAGGGGGAAAACTTTATTCAAATGATTAATGGGGGGAATTGGCATAGCCTCAAAAGCACATGCAGGTAATGTTCTGATTACTTACCGGTAATCTTCATTACTCCTAATCCTACTCTTCCTCGTCCCAGTACTTACCTCATGCGGCACCCGCCTCCGACACAGGACCTTCTTCTATTTCTTCTTATTTCTATAACTCCTCCCCCACACCCACGTTACTTAGTTTCATATTACCAAGCCGTAGCATGGGACCTCACCGCAGGGAGGGTGAGGAGGGTCGTCAGTACGGTGACGAGGAAGAGTAGGACTAGGAGTAATGAAGATTACCGGTAAGTAATCAGAACATTACCTCCACGTCCACTCTTCCTCGTCCCAGTACTTACCTCATGAGGTATACCAAAGCAACAAACGGGGGAAAAGGTCCCAATGAGACACAGAGTCAAAACAGTGCAGAAACACACACCTTTAATAACTCCAATTTTACATCCCCACAGACAAAACTCCAACCCCGAAGGAACCAACCCCCGAGTGGGAGACATTCAACCTATAGTGGTTGATGAAGGTGCTCTGATCAGCCCAAGTGACAGCTCTACATATCTCCTGTAGAGAAACCCCCCTAGCATCAGCCCATGAGGCCGCCAAACCTCTGGTGGACCGCCCCTGAACGTGCGCAGGCAGGCCTGAAGCCACATAGGCCATGGAGACCACAAGATGGATCCATCGGCTAATGGACACTACAGATGCCTTACGCCCATCCTCAGCCGGGCCAAAAGTAATCAGAAGACTGTCAGAGCGGCGGAAAGGGGCAGTTCTAGCCAAGTACTCCAACACCGCCCGCCGCACATCAATGTTATGCCAAGCCACTTCCTCTGGCGTTTGCGGATTTTGAAAAAAGGCAGGGAGAACCAGCTCCTGAGAGGTGTGAAAACGAGAAACAACTTTAGGGAGAAACTTCGGATCACACCTCAGCACCACCGAGTCCGGCAGAACCCTCAGGAAAGGGGGGTGACATAACAGAGCCCCAATCTCCCAAAGCCTACGGGCAGAAGTTATGGCAATCAGAAAAGCAGTCTTCTGCTTCATATCAGATAGATGTTTCATATCAATTTCGGAAATGGGCTCAAAGGGAGGCCCTTGAAGAAACTTTAAGACAAGAGGGAGATCCCAAGGAGGAAGCCCCTTATAAGTACAAGGACGGGAAGAAGAAAAACCCATGAGCAACTTCCCCACCAACACCTCCCCATCCAAGTGCCCATCAGAGTCCCCCAAAAGGAATTTTATGGAGGCCCACTGAGAGCGAAGCGTGGAAACCGCCAGGCCCTTGTCAAACCCATCCCGGAGGAATTGAAGGATAGCGGGGAGGCCAGAACGCAGGGGGGGAATCCCAGACCGCCCACACCAGTCCCGGAAATGGCTCCAATGTCTGCCGTAAGCCTTCAGAGTGGAGGGTCTAAGAGCATTCATTATGGAATCCACCACAGGACCAGAAAACCCCTGAGATATCAGCCTAGCCCGTGCAATATCCACAATGCCCATTGTATCTGGTGGACCCCCAACCGTAGCTCCCCCAGAAGGGGACAAGGCCACTTCGGAAACAGCCAAGGCTCCTGGCACCGAAGCTACAACAGAGAGGGGAACTAACTCCGGCGGGGCCAGTACGGAGCGAACAACAATACAATCACCCTGGATATTCTGATGCGCTGAACCACCCGAGGCAGAAGAGGAATAGGTGGAAAAGCATAAAGGAGACCCTGAGGCCACTGCACAGAGAGGGCGTCCACCCCCCACGCACCCTCTGTCTGAAAAAGAGAGCAGAAGAGGGGAACTTTTGCTGAGGCTGGAGACGGAATCAGGTCCAGAATAGGGGTCCCGAACCTGACACAGATCTCTGCAAAAACCTGGGTCGAGAGGACCAGTTCCACCGAGGAGGGAAACCGGCAGCTGAGTAGATCCGCCCGAACATTGTCCACCCCCCTGATATGTGAAGCCACCAGGGACACCAGATGTGATTCCCCCCAAGCACCTATCTGAGCTGCCAGGGCATTCAAGGAGCGGCCGGTACCCCCTTGGCGGTTGACGTAAGCCAAAGCTGTCGTATTGTCCGTCCGGACCAAAACTGCCCGGCCCATCAGCAACCTCCTGAAGTACACCAGAGCCCGGAGAATGGCACACAACTCTCGCTAATTGGATGTCCGATGGCTCTCTTCCGGATCCCACAACCCCTGAGCAGAGAGGACTTCCAACGTAGCTCCCCAGCCCCTTCCACTGGCGTTGGTAGTAAGTGTGGTCACAGGAGGAATGATCATGGACACCCCAGCCTGTAGTTTCGGAACCCTCAACCACCATTGCAGGAGACCCACAGAGCCAGAGACACCGGAATCAAAGCCTCGAAAGCTTGAGATGAAGGGAGCCAGTGAGAGAGAAGGTAGGACACCAGGGGGCGTAGATGAAGACGGGCCCAGGGAACTAGAAACGCGCAAGAAGCCATGTGCCCCTGCAATTTCGGCAATAGGCGGGCCGGGACATACTGCTTCCCGAGAACCCTGCCCAGAACAGTCAGCAAGCGACGGACCCTCTCCAGGGACAGGAACACCTTCCCCATCCTGGTGCAAACCTGTGCACCAATGAAAACTAGATCCTGAGAAGCCTCCAGTTGGGACTTCTGCCAGTTCACCAGGAAACTCCAGTCCTGCAATGCCTGGCAGACCAATCGGGGATGAGAAATGACAGTCTGCCGGCAGGACGCTTTGATCAACCAATCGTCCAGGTAGGGAAATATCTGAATGCCCCGCAGATGTAAGTGCGCCACCAGGGGAGCCACCAGCTTGGTGAAAACTCTGGGGGCAGATCGCAGTCCGAACGGGAGCACCCTGAACTGAAAATGTCGGGATCCCACTGCAAAGCGGAAGAACTGCATGTGCCAGGGACGGAGAGCCACATGGTAATAAGCGTCCTGGAGATCCAGAGATGTCATCCAATCCCCCTTTAATAACATCGGAAGAATGTTCTGTAAAGTCTCCATCTTGAAGTGTTCCTTTTGGACGAAGCAGTTCAGGGCATTGAGGTCCAGAATTAGACGGTATTTCCCCGAAGGTTTGGGGACCAGGAACACCCGTGAGTAGAACCCCTGACCCTGCACAGGGAGAGGAACGGGCATGATGGCCGCCTTCAACACTAATTCGGAGAGCGCAGCGTCCATGGCCAACCTCTTGAGCCGAGACCTGGGAACCACAGTCCGAACCATGCAATGCTGGACAGGAGGAGACAGGAAATGCACTCGATACCCCCATTGTACTGTGTCCAGAACCCATGAGTCGGAACACCACCTTTCCCATACTGGAAAAAACTGCCAGAGCCGCCCGCCCACCGGCAATTCCAAACCGTCAGGACTTAGGTTCCGGCCCAGGACGTGAAGAGCGTGGAGGACCCTGACCCCCCCTAGCTCTCTGAAAAGAATGTGATGAGGAGCCAGGAAAAGACCTGCTGGTCACTGGACCAGCCTGAGAGGAAGATTTCTTGGCCGTTGAAGGAGGCTTGCGTCGAAGTTTGTCAGCATGTTTGTCCGCCCTAAAAACTTTGTGCACCTTATCCTCAAGGCAATCACCAAAAAGCCTGGACCCAGTGAAAGGAAGTTTCAGGGCAGCCGCCTTCTGAGACCCATCAGTCTTCAAGTCCCTTGGGTGCAAATGCCTCCGGGCAGATATACCAGCCCCCATGGCCATGGCTGAACCACGTACCCCATCAAAAGCCAGATCGGCCAAAAACTCAACCTGTCTCTGCATGTCTGTAAGCAAAGGGGTACAATCAGAGCCTTCATTGACAGCCTTTTTCAACTCCCTGAAACCATTCAACACTGTTTCAGCTGTGTAGGAACCATAGATATTTGCTCGAAGGGCCAGATGCGCCCCTGCATGAACCTTCTTAAGGCCGGAATTAACTCGGCGGTCCACTGGATCCCGGACGGCCGCCTCCTCGGCCGACATAGAGGAGCGACCCACCAGGCTGGCGAGGATATCGTCGACCTCAACTGGATCAGACAGCAAAGTCTCGCCCTTCAAAGAGTAAAGTTTGGACATGATGCGGGGCATTGCAATCTTCTCCGGGTCATTCCATTCCCGGAGGATTTTTTCCCGGATATCGGAAACCAATGGCAACCCCTGCCTAGGTGTATGCCTATACTGGCGAATAGAAGGGTCGGCCCACTCCAATGGCACCAGGAGCTCTGAAAATCCCATGCAATCCCCAACTTGAGCCAGCACCTCCCCCACTCCCTCTCTGTCCAGATACTTCCCTTCAGCATCAGCCGAAGAGGAACAAGAAGAGGCCGATGACTCAGCGCCAGAAGAAGAGGAGGATGAGGAAGACAGACGCCTGCGCTTGTGTCCATGAGCACGTGTGTGACTCCCTCTACGATGCTTAAGCAGCTTCTTCAACTCCTTTCTGTTCAGGGAAAAACGCTTAGCCTTCTTCGTTCTCTTTCTGTGTAAATCAGGAGAAGAGGAAGACGGAGAAGAAGAAGACAGGACCAGATGCCTGCTCTTTGCAGAATGTTTTCCCATGTTGAGTAAGCTCAAAAACAGTGACCAAGGAAGCCTGCTTCACCATAGACGACTGTACACCGAATCAAGGCTCCGCATACAAACAATTGCTAACGTGCCTCTCCCACATTCAAATAGAGGCCAGAAAGAACCACCACCAATAGGAACAACATCAATTAATTCCCATGGCAACATGCCTGCAGCACCAGAGGAGGAGCCCACCCCCCTCCGGAGCACGTGGCTCAAACAAGAAAAAGGAGCCGCCAATCCGTGCACAGCCGCCCATGCAGCATGGCCATGCAACAGGAAAAACATGCCCCCTTCTCCTTACCTTAACCCGGGTCGTTCTCCCAGAACCCGGGCCATGATGCCCTGCGCTGGCCAAAGCCCAGCAGAAACCAGGCAAGTCAGCCTGACTCAACCGGGTCCCAAGCCCCGCAGGGAACCCAGGAGTCTTGCCACACCTGAAGGAGCCGAAGGCCCCGCCACACAGCCCACCAGGGGGCCAGCATTCGGAGCTCCCCATCGCCCCGCGCCGGGAAGAAAAAACAAGCCCAACCTGCCGGAGGCAGGAAAAATTTAACTAAGTAACGTGGGTGTGGGGGAGGAGTTATAAGAAGAAATAGAAGAAGGTCCTGTGTCGGAGGCGGGTGCCTCATGAGGTAAGTACTGGGACGAGGAAGAGTGGATGTGGAGGTAATGCACGTGTTTTAAAATATTGCTTATTGCAATGGAGGCACGAATAGAAGGATTGTCGGAGTTAAATGCTTCTGGGTTTTCGGCCACGTGATTGTAGATTTATTTTCAGATGTGCGGGAAAAGACCACTTTGTTTCTCATTCCAAACCTAAGAATGCGGTTTCTAACTTAATGTGAGCCTTTCTAAACTAAAGGAGCTGGAGTATTAGACGGTGACCTTTACAAAGACGAACACTAAGCCACACACTATGTTGAAATATCCTGCAATAATGCCCAAGACCTCAAACGAAGCCATAAGGTAAAATAACTAACTTTTCATTCAAAAGGGATGCTAAAAAAGGACATTTTGAGCAAATAAAGTAAAAATTAATGTAGCATTTGACTTTTTTCCCAAAGAATCAAATTCAATTCAAATGTATGTCATTTTAAAAATGTGTTTTTTGATGCTGGTTCGATAGCACAGCGAGTAGAGCGCTCGCTTTGACATCCATGCAGAGCCTGCTGACGCAGGTTCGAATCCCGGCAGGGCCAAACTCAGCCTTTCATCCTTCCGGGGATGATAAATGAGCACCACACACCGTGGGTAATAATAAGCAGAGCTTAGATACCTGAGGGTTCGTAGCGCTATATAAATTCTAAATTATTATTATTATTGTTCATGTAGCAGTGCGTGGGAAACCCCACCGTACCACCTGAGCTGAACCCATGACGCCAATATTTGCACTTTCTTATTTCCAGCCTTGAAAGTACACTTTCATAATGGGGGACACCTCGCAGGTGCCAGTCCAACCCTCCTCTCCTGCCGCTCCCCTGAACTAAACTATACTTATACGAGCTAGGAGTTCTTTTATTTCTGTGTTCAGCTATTTTTTTTTTTGAAAGACTTAAATATTAAAGTTGTGGTAGTTTTGCTTTATTTATTTTGACCCTAGTTATTTAGAACAAATGTTTTTTTTTACCTCTTCACTTTCAGTACTCTTGATTTTGTAACTGTTTTGACTAGCCTTTGCATACCAGTGCACCGCTATACATTAGTATGTACAGTATACAAATACAAAAAGGCGGGCCTGCAGTGCAAAAGAAACTGGAATAATACAGCATGTGTAGGCTTCAGAGAAAAGGGGGAAAGGAATAACATATGCGTTCGGTTTTCAAGAGCAGCTAAATCCAGTGGTCGAAGTGAGCGGAAACCGTCGGGAGCGGTGTTCCACTACTTCTGTTTTTTCTGTTGACAACTCCACTACTTTTTGCAACCATTATCACCATTCCAGAGCTGTTCTTTGATAAGTTAAAGTGCACTTCTCAATTTTGCCACGGTCATCAGCAACAGCGAAACTGAAATCTGTTTCAAATAAATTGGATGTCAACCAGCATGGCTGCAACCCTTGAAAAATATATAGCACGTTGCTCTCTTCCTTCCTATTCTGGCCCCCGCCGGAGTCACAGTTCCAATACGTTTTTTGTACACTTCTATTGCTGGCTAAATCAGCTTTACAAACGCACATGTCAACTCATAAACCCCACTTAGCTTTGACAGACCCCAACAGTGGCACACACGATCTGAACCTGGCGAGAAATTGATTTA
Organism: Ambystoma mexicanum; assembly: GCF_040938575.1. Classification (NCBI taxonomy): domain Eukaryota; kingdom Metazoa; phylum Chordata; class Amphibia; order Caudata; family Ambystomatidae; genus Ambystoma; species Ambystoma mexicanum. Next base: position 36,376,784 of record NC_090936.1, read on the forward strand.
CATTGGAGTCCCCGGTCTAGAATAGAGATCTCTCAGTGTCAAGGCCATACACATTGATCACATACCAGGTTGCATGCCCAAGTAGAAGGGCCATCTTCCCATGCGTATGCTCATGAATGAGTCCAGCCAAATCTTGTTTGCCTGGCGAGAGGTTGTCCTTGGGACCTGTGGGATCTGCTGCGCTTGCTGTATTTGTGGTGCACCTGTCTGATACTGCGTGTGATCTTGGTCATAATATTCCTGTGGTTCTGTATTGTACTGCAGAGAATGGCCCTTCCCCCTTCTTGGAGCTTGCCAATTTCATTGCATGCCTCCTCCTCTACTTCTACACATTCGGGTTATGAGTCCTGTTCCACCACAATTCCAACATTGCAGTGGTTGTCCCCTCCTCCACCTTGAAGTTTTTGAAATCTGCCTCGTCCTCCTCTAGGTCTATTTCTTCTACCTTGCGGCCAAAAGTTGTCCCACTCTGATCCATAGGGTGCACTACATTACTTTGCTGGTCTGGTTGTACTTCTTGTCTGGCCACGCCTTCACGACTCATCAATACTGCTCCTTCTATAGTGAACTTTGCAATTTCTTCTGGACTAACTTTGATTCCTCCTGCTTTCTATACTGAACGTTCTTCTTATTTTTCTCTTGCGACAATGACAATGATGTACAATATTGAACTGTATTCCTGGCTGTGGCTTTGCTTCCATCCCTACCTGTTTCTTCATCTGCCTTTGCACTGACTCAGGCAGTCCCTGACATAACATATGATAAAATAATGCCACTGTTTTATCACACATTCTCTCGACTCGAGACCCCAAGGTTCATGAATCTGTTTAATAAAAGCACCATGATCTCGTCCTCTCCCGTTTTCCTTATCATAATAGCACCCGTGTCTGATGTGCCAGGATACTGTACTCTAAGCGCGCTCCATATGTCTGCCCTGCAACTACTAAAAGGCGCTCTGTCATGTGTTGTGTTCTGTGCTGTTACACTCACATATCCTGCTCGTCTCCAAATGTGTCAGCTCTCTCCTGTAGGTTGGCTACTAGAAGCCTTTTACGTCACCCATTACTAGCATCATTCCCACTGTCATTTTTCCTAACTAATAAATCAATTTTCCCGCACCCGCAGTCCAACTAGGTAATTTTCAATTCAAATTTTCTTTGTCCATTTGTGGCCAGAATATATTGTGGTCATCCTCCCCCTTTCTATAATAACGGGAACTTGTTAAATCCTGGTCCAAACTCGTATCCCCTACACTTCGTGTCTTCCATCTAGGGGCAAGTCTCGCCCATTCGTCTACTTCCTGGTATGACTTTAACCTGCTTACATATTCCCTGCACTATGAGATACTGGTGGTCGTTCAGAAAATCTTATAGGTTCTGGTGTTTTTTCTTTTGGTTCTTCTAAATCTGACCATTTTACCCCTCTCTCGAGGTTTAGGTCTTTTGAAAAACTGCATGTGCCTTCTCTTTGCACTTTCTCATTCTCCTCCCATTCTTCGTCTGACATCATTATACCCCAACTGGTATGGCTATTCTCCCTTTCCTCATCATCAAGATCTAGTCTACTTAGGGACATCTTTCTATGCTTGTCCATCAATGCATTATTCGCTCTATCCCCTGTTTTGCTCAGTGGAGATCCTGTGATGTTCCTTGTAGCCTCATAACGACTCTTCTTTCTAATTTGCCTATATAGATTCCCAATCCTTTTCCCTAGGCCTTCTGCCTCGTGCTCATCTGCCCATGTCTATATTCTCGGTATCCCTTGCAGCTCCCTGTGGGGATGGTGTGGCCCACTCTCTTCTTCCCATTGCTCGCGTGCTTCAATGGGCATCATACTTCTATTAACAATATGATCTATTTCATCTTCTTTTGGTCACCTACACCTCCTCATTTCCTGTTCCTTTCTCCTCATCTCAATTTTCTCTTCTTCCTGTCGCCTTCTTTGGAACCTACGTTCTTTCAAACTTTGGGCTTCTATTTCCTCACATTTCTTTTCATCTATTCTCTCTTTTTTATGTTCTTCATACCTTCTTCATTCTTCCTTTTGTTTCCTATCTCTTTCTTTCCATTCCTTGCATGCCCTTTCCCATTCCTTTTCCTTCTTTTCTCTTACCTCTCTTTCTTCTCTCTCTTTACCATTGTCAATGCCTTTTCTGTCTAATTTAAGTAGTATCTGTCCTCCCATCCACTTGTTTGTACTATTGTCATTCCACTTCCTTGGTCTTTCTTTCTTTCTTGTCTCCTGACTTCCTCTTCTTTTTCTGTCTGTCCTTTCTCTCATCACGCCCCTAATGTTCGTCATGTGTTGATATATATTTACGTTCTTTATTCTTACTTTCTTCCATGCTGTCTTCACTATTATAATCAGGATGTGTGTATGTTGGATTAACATACCCCGCTGCTGCCTTTAATTCCTTTGAAGGATAAATTCCATGTTTGTCCTCTGTTATGCTATTATTTTCAGGAGGACAAAGAGGTAACGAGGGAGTTACATCCTCCTCTTTATGTTGATTGAGCATCCACTCCTTCTCAGGTGGGTCATCCCCCCCGCTCTGTACATCTTCCATAGTTTTAAAACAGCTAACCTTTTTTGTAGCTTTTTCCCTGTATATGTAGCATGCAAGTATGTTGTCATGTGTCGCAGTACTGTTTTTGATAATGAGCCTTCTTGAGGCCACGGCATATATGTTTTATTAGTCGTGCCTTTTACCCACTCAGCATGGAACTTTCTAATTTTAGGTGTGTATTTTTGTAATATCCTGCATAGATGTAAAAGGGGAGCGTCCCCCATAATGACATGTCATTTTTAACTGTCAATACATACCAGGTTTTTTCATTTATTATTTATTTAATCACACTGCAACAACCACTTCATGCCAGCACCATCAATCGCTACACATTTCTAAAAACCAATCCCTTAAAACAATGTCCAAGCCTATACAACAACATCCATGTTCTCTCTTCATTTATAATTTTTAGCAATTTGTATTGTCCTGTTATTTTTTTTAATAGTTTAAGAATCTTATTTTATTCTATTTTCCTCAACTACTACCCTCCTTGGGTTGATTGGTGCATTGGTGAGGGATTCCTGCGGGTGCATCTCACTCATGGAAGCTGGTGCATCTCACTGGGGGGAGCTGGTGCATCTCACTCATGGGAGCTGGTGCATCTCACTGGGGGGAGCTGCTGCATCACACTGGGGGGAGTAGGTGCATCTCACTCAGGGGAGCTTGTGCATCTCACTCAGGGAGCTGGTGCATCTCACTGGGGGGAGCTGGTGCATCTTACTAATGGGAGCTGGTGCATCTCAATAAGGATGCTTGTGCATTTCACTGAGGGGAGCCTGCGCATTTCACTAAGGATTCTTGTGCATCTCACTGATGGGAGCCTGTGTATCTCACTAAGGATACTTGTGCATCTCACTGAGGGGAGACTGTACATCTCACTAAGGATGCTTGTGCATCTCATTGAGGGGAGACTGTACATCTCACCAAGGATGCTTGTGCATCTCACTGAGGGGAGCCTGTGTATCTCACTAAAGATGCGTGTGTGTCTTACTAAGGATGCTTGTGGATCTCACTGAGGAGAGTCTGTGCGTCTCACTAAGGATGCTTGTACATCTCACAGAGGGGAGCCTGTACATCTCACTAAGGATGTGGGTGCATCTCACTGAGGGCAGCCTGTGTATCTCACCAAGAATGCTTGTGCATCTCACTGAGGGGAGCCTGTGTATCTCACCAAAGATGTGTGTGTGTCTTACTAAGGATGCTTGTGGATCTCACTGAGGAGAGTCTGTGCATCTCACTAAGGATGTGGGTGCATCTCACTGATGGGAGCCTGTGTATCTAACCAAGGACGCTTGTGCATCTCACTAGGGTGAGCCTGTGCATCTCACTAATGATCCTTGTGCATCTCACTGATGGGAGCCTGTGTATCTCACCAAGGATGCTTGCGCATCTCACTGAGGGGAGCCTGTCCATCTCACTAAGGATGCTTGCACATCTCACTGATGGGAGCCTGTGTATCTCACCCAGGGTGTGTGTGCATCTCACCAAGGATGTGTGGGCATCTCACAGAGGAGAGCCTGTGTATCTCACCAAGGATGCTTGTGAATTTCACTAAGGATGCATGTGCATCTCCCTAAGGATGCTTGCACATCTCACCGAGGGTAGCCTGTGCATCTCACCAAGGATGCTTGTGCATCTCACTGATGGGAGCCTGTGCATCTCACCAAGGATGCTTGTGCATCTCACTGAGGGGAGCCTGTGCATTTCACTGAGGGGAGCTTGTTCATCTCACTAAGGATGCTTGTGCATCTCACTGAGGGGAGCCTGTGTATATCACCAAGGATGCTTGTGCATCTCACTGAGGGGAACCTGTGTATCTCACTAAGGATGCTTGTTCATCTCACTAGGGATGCTTGTGCATCTCACTGAGGGGAGCCTGTGTATCTCACTAAGGATGCTTGTGCATCTCACTGATGGGAGCCTGTGTATCTCACCAAGGATGCTTGTGCATCTCACTGAGGGGAGCCTGTGTGTCTCACCAAGAATGCTTGTGCATCTCACTGAGGGGAGCCTGTGCATCTCACCAAGGATGCTTGTGCATCTCACTGATGGGAGCCTGTGTATCGCACCAAGGATGCTTGTGCATCTCACTGAGGGGAGCCTGTATATCTCACCAAAGATGCGTGTGTGTCTTACTAAGGATGCTTGTGCATCTCACTGAGGGGAGCCTGTGTATCTCACTAAGTATGTGGGTGCATCTCACCAAGGGGAGCCTGTGCATCTCACTGATGGGAGCCTGTGTATCTCATTAAGGATGCTTGTGCATCTCACTAAGGATGCTTGTGCATCTCACTGATGGGAGCCTGTGTATCTCACCAAGGATGCTTGTGCATCTCACTAAGGACGCTTGTGCATCTCACTGATGGGAGCCTGTGTATCTCACCAAGGATGCTTGTGCATCTCACGAATGATGCTTGCGCATCTCATTGATGGGAGCCTGTGCATCTCACCAAGGATGCGTGTGCCTCTCACAAAGGATGCTCGTGCATCTCACTGAGGGGAGCCTGTGTATCTCACCAAGGATGCTTGTGCATCTCACTGATGGGAGCCTGTGTATCTCACCAAGGATGCGTGTGCATCTCACTGAGGGGAGCCCATGCATCTCACTAATGATCCTTGTGCATCTCACTGATGGGAGCCTGTCCATCTCACTAAGGATGCTTGTGCATCTCACTGATGGGAGCCTGTGTATCTCACCAAGGATGCTTGTGCATCTCACTAAGGATGCTTGTGCATCTCCCTAAGGATGCTTGCACATCTCACCGAGGGTAGCCTGTGCATCTCACTAAGGATGCTTGTGCATCTCACTGAGGGGAACCTGTGTATATCACCAAGGATGCTTGTGCATCTCACCGAGGGGAGCCTGCCCATCACACTAAGGATGCTTGTGCCTCTCACTTATGGGAGCCTGTGTATCTCACCAAGGATGCTTGTGCATCTCACTGAGGGGAGCCTGTGCATCTCACTAATGATCCTTGTGCATCTCACTGATGGGAGCCTGTCCATCTCACTAAGGATGCTTGTGCATCTCACTGATGGGAGCCTGTGTATCTCACCAAGGATGCTTGTGCATCTCACTAAGGATGCTTGTGCATCTCCCTAAGGATGCTTGCACATCTCACAGAGGGTAGCCTGTGCATCTCACTAAGGATGCTTGTGCATCTCACTGAGGGGAACCTGTGTATATCACCAAGGATGGTTGTGCATCTCACCGAGGGGAGCCTGTCCATCACACTAAGGATGCTTGTGCCTCTCACTTATGGGGGCCTGTGTATCTCACCAAGGATGCTTGTGCATCTCACTCAGGTGAGCTGGTGCATCTCACTGAGGGGAGCCTGTGTATCTCACTAAGGATGCTTGTGCATCTCACCGAGGGGAGCCTGTGTATCTCACTAAGCATGCTTGTGCATCTCACTGAGGGGAGCCTGTGTATCTCACTAAGGATGCTTGTGCTTCTCACCGAGGGGAGCCTGTGCATCTCACTAAGGATGCTTGTGCATCTCACTGATGGGAGCCTGTGTATCTCACCAAAGATGCGTGTGTGTCTCACTAAGAATGCTTGTGCATCTCAGTGAGGGGAGCCTGTGCAGCTCACTGAGGGGAGCCTGTGTATCTCACTAAGGATGCTTGTGCATCTCACTGAGGGGAGCCTGTGTATCTCACCAAGGATGCTTGTGCATCTCACTGAGGGGAGCCTGTGTATCTCACCAAGGATGCTTGTGCATCTCACTGAGGGGAGCCTGTGTATCTCACCAAGAATGTTTGTGCATCTCACTGAGGGGAGCCTGTGTATCGCACCAAGGATGCTTCTGCATCTCACTGAGGGGAGCCTGTGTATCTCACCAAAGATGCGTGTGTGTCTTACTAAGGATGCTTGTGCATCTCACTAAGGATGCTTGTGCATCTCCCTAAGGATGCTTGTGCATCTCACTGAGGGGAGCCTGTGCATCTCACCAAGGATGCTTGTGCATCTCACTGAGGGGAGCCTGTGTATCTCACCAAACATGCGTGTGTGTCTTACTAAGGATGCTTGTGGATCTCACTGAGGAGAGTATGTGCGTCTCACTAAGGATGTGGGTGCATCTCACTGAGGGGAGCCTGTGTATCTCACCAAGAATGCTTGTGCATCTCACTGAGGGGAGCCTGTGTATCGCACCAAGGATTCTTGTGCATCTCACTGAGGGGAGTCTGTGTATCTCACCAAAGATGCGTGTGTGTCTTACTAAGGATGCTTGTGCTTCTCACTAAGGATGCTTGTGCATCTCCCTAAGGATGCTTGTGCATCTCACTGAGGGGATCCTGTGCATCTCACCAAGGATGCTTGTGCATCTCACTGAGGGGAGCCTGTGTATCGCACCAAGGATGCTTGTGCATCTCACTGAGGGGAGCCTGTGTATCGCACCAAGGATGCTTGTGCATCTCACTGAGGGGAGCCTGTGTATCTCACCAAAGATGCGTGTGTATCTCACCAAGAATGCTTGTGCATCTCACTGAGGGGAGCCATGGCATCTCACTAAGGATGCTTGTGCATCTCACTAAGGATGCTTGTGCATCTCCCTAAGGATGCTTGTGCATCTCCCTAAGGATGCTTGCACATCTCACCGAGGGTAGCCTGTGTATCTCACTTAGGATGCTTGTGCCTCTCACTCAGGTGAGCTGGTGCATCTCACTGAGGGGAGCCTGTGCATCTCACTTAGGATGCTTGTGCATCTCACTCAGCTGAGCTGGTGCATCTCACTGAGGGGAGCCTGTCCATCTCACTAAGGATGCTTGTGCATCTCACTCAGGTGAGCTGGTACATCTCACTGAGGGCAGCCTGTGCATCTCACTAAGGATGCTTGTGCATCTCACTTAGGATGCTTGTGCATCTCACTCAGCTGAGCTGGTGCATCTCACTGAGGGGAGCCTGTCCATCTCACTAAGGATGCTTGTGCATCTCACTCAGGTGAGCTGGTACATCTCACTGAGGGCAGCCTGTGCATCTCACTAAGGATGCTTGTGCATCTCACTCAGGTGAGCTGGTACATCTCACTGAGGGCAGCCTGTGCATCTCACTAAGGATGCTTGCGCATCTCACCGAGGGTAGCCTGTGCATCTCACTTAGGATGCTTGTGCATCTCACTGAGGGGAGCCTGTCCATCTCACTAAGGATGCTTGTGCCTCTCACTCAGGTGAGCTGGTGCATCTCACTGAGGGGAGCCTGTCCATCTCACTAAGGATGCTTGTGCATCTCACTGAGGGCAGCCTGTGCATCTCACTTAGGATGCTTGTGCATCTCACTCAGCTGAGCTGGTGCATCTCACTGAGGGGAGCCTGTGCATCTCACGAAGGATGCTTGTGCATCTCACTCAGGTGAGCTGGTACATCTCACTGAGGGCAGCCTGTGCATCTCACTAAGGATGCTTGTGCATCTCACTCAGGTGAGCTGGTACATCTCACTGAGGGCAGCCTGTGCATCTCACTAAGGATGCTTGTGCCTCTCACTCAGCTGAGCTGGTGCATCTCACTGAGGGCAGCCTGTGCATCTCACCGAGGGGAGCCTGTCCATCTCACTAAGGATGCTTGTGCATCTCACTCAGGTGAGCTGGTACATCTCACTGAGGGCAGCCTGTGCATCTCACTAAGGATGCTTGTGCATCTCACTGATGGGAGCCTGTGTATCTCACTAAGGATGCTTGTGCCTATCACTGATGGGAGCCTGTGTATCTCACTAAGGATGCTTGTGCCTATCACTGATGGGTGCCTGTGTATCTCACTGATGGGAGCCTGTCCATCCCACTAAGGATGCTTGTGCCTCTCACTCAGGTGAGCTGGTGCATCTCACTGAGGGCAGCTTGCATTCTCAATGAAAAGAGCTCGGGGAATCATGACGAATCAATCGTGTGCATTGCACTGAGGGACGTTTGTAGGTCTCACCAACAGAAGATTGTGACGTCACTATAGGAGTCTTGCGCACCGAATGAAAATATGTTCACCACTGAGTGATCTTCTCTATCTAATTTCGGGAACTTCACTGATGAAAAAAATATGTCTCACGTATGTGTTTTCTGAATTTCACTAAAAAGGAACTTGTGCGTCTCACTGATTCACTGGCAGTAAAATACCCGCATCTGAACGAGGGGAGATTGTGTGTGTATCTCAGTGAAAGGCGTGAGAGGTTCCTGCATGTTTCACACAAGACACCTTTACATCTGACAAAATGTGACTTGAGCATCACACAGAGTCAAGTTTATGCATATCACCAAGGTGCGTTTGTTGTCATCATCAAAGGGGTCTTGTGAATCGCTGAGGGGAGGTGGCGCACACCGCTGTGAGGTGTGTCGGCTTCCAAATCCAGGAATTGCTAGCAGGTCACACTGACAGGTTGTGTGTCTCACGGAGGGTGCGTTTGTGCATCACACTGAGGGAGTTTGTGGAACCCGCTGAGGAGGACCTTGCACATCTCAGTTGGGGTATTTTGTGAACCTCACTGAGGGTGTGTGTGGACATTTCATTAAGGGAGTGTGTGCAATTCACTGAGGTGATGCTTGTGCATCTCACAGAAGGATTTTGTGACTCTATACACTTACAGTGTCTACCTGAGCGGGCTTGTGCAGCTCACTGATTGAGAGTGTGTGCATCGCCTTGAACAAGCTTGTAACTCTCGATGAGGTCAACGCGTGCATCACAGAGACGAAACCTTGCACACCTTCGAGCATGCCTCCCATCTCACACGCTAATCAGCTGGCTCACTCTCTGCACACCCATACACTTCAATGGGCTCTCACCCACCAAATACAAAATCAGGTGTTTTCAAGCACATGTCCACACCTAGATAGAATTGTGAACATTGGCCTGCGTTGCATCTAGATAGAGTTGTGAATATTAGCATGTCCACACTTGGGTAGAACTGTGAACATTAGCATGTCCACACCTAGATAGAATTCTGAACAGTGGCCTGCGCCGCATCTAGATAGGATTGTGAATGTTGGCATGATCGCACCTGGAGGGAGTCCTAAACTCTGGACTGCGCCGCGTCTAGATGGGAATGTGAAGGCCAACAAGTGCCACGCTTAGACAGTACTGTGAATGTTAGCATGCTAAAGGTCAGGTAACCCACTAACCAATATAAGCTCAAACTCTGCATACTTATCTCACTCAAAAACTCACACAACCATCTCTCGCACCACAAGCCGCACGCACTTCACAACACTGCAACAACACATAAGCCGGAGCAACAGCACACGAAGACTGACACCGATCCAATACCCGCACCAAAGCTCAGCATCCGGTATATACCGAGTTGAAGCTGCCAACAGAACACGACTCCTCTCACTATCCTACTCCCTCTTCACCTTACTAACCCACCCTCCCCCCTTATCGTTTACAGATCCGCCAGAGCGCCTGGGGACCAATTCCGTTGGTGACGGTGCGCGGTACAAATACCTTTAACATTTAACAGTGGAGACACAAAAGACTGAGAACAATGTAACAGAGGTGATTGTGTATTGCTCACCACGAAAAGGTGGTAGAAAAGCATAAAAAGGTCCCTATCCGAATATGATCTACATTTGACCTCAATGGAAAGAGGGTCTAAAGGTGTCGAGTGTTTCCTAGAAAAGAACGGGAAAATGCACATACTTGTTAAAAGCAACATAATTGCACAACACAGGCCCCGGTTGTATGGCAGGGTGCTACAGAAACTTTCAGACCCCAACACACTCAAAACAACTCTGCTAGCAGATTTTTTTGCAAGTGTTAAACAACCAAGAAGTGTTGTATTATCCCTGTACTTAAATTAAAAAAAAATGTATTCAGTGCCAGTATGTTTTGCAACACCTTAACACGGCAATCTGAATTTCTGGACTGATGTACGCACATCTGAATTCAGGACTCACAGGCTATTCAATACAGTGCCACATATATAATTTAGTGACATACGCATTTGCATATCTACATACAAATTGGTGTGCTGGCGTGTTTAGGGCAATGCTTTAAAGGGCATATTAAATTGGGACTTAACGGCGAGACAGGCGCAGATAAATATGGGCCAAGGAGCTGCTCAGGAAAAACAGGGGCGACGCGTTAGGAAAGAGACGGGATGATAGATCGAGGTGCAGCCCTGAACCCCGGTTTGCCCTGTTAATTCTTGCTGGGGCTGACTCATGATGAATGGAACGACGCCGGGGCCCGGCAAGAGCCGCCTCTAAATGATGAGGAAGAAAGAGCCGTGACAACGCGAGGCCCTGGTGACCAGGAGTTTGGCCCCCAGAGGGGGGGCTGTGATAGGCCGGCGCTGCCATTAGGGGGAAGATGAAGTGCCCTGGGTTGCTCAGTTCGTTAATTATGCGCGCAGCAAGCAGACATCTTGCATTTAAACGGCGGCCATCTTGAGTGCCCGGATGGCCTCCTGACAACTCAAACCTGAGCCCTGAATCCCATTGGCACGAGCTGTCTGTATGTCAGTCGTGCCACAAAACCCCAAGATGTATGTATTTAGTTTTCATTAAAGTGTGTGCACTTGGATGGGGGGGGGGGGGAGGGAAGAGAAAAGTACGCACCTGTCAAGTTTTCGACATCTCGCAGGGATTGCCGTTGTGATTTCAAAACCTGCCTGACAAATTCACGTTTCAATGGTAAAGAAAAAAAAAGGTTTTTTTTTTGTTCTTTTTTTTTTTTGGCAGCTCTTTGGCTGCCAGGCTTAGCATTTGTAGGCCTACATGTCACTTTGATGCGTCACTTTGTTATTAAGTAGAGCTGTCACCGAAGAGCGGGTGGGGCACTGGGAATTAAAGAGAATGTAAAAGGCAGGGAAAATGCAGAACTTTCAGGGAACTGCAAATTAAAAAAATACATATTTAAAAAAGTGAAAAAAATTGAAAAGTTACAGACAAGTGTAGTGTACTAAGAGGACATCTAAGATCGACTTTTCAAGAGCAACTATGAACTGAAAGGGTACATTAAAGTTGCAGGGATCTCAAGATGGCGGCTCCTCTGCATGTTGGCAGGGGAGGGGTCTGGGCCCCAGCCAACAATTCCCGGTGCTCGCCACAGAAGGGCGGAGGCGTGGGGGTTTGTTCAGCGGATGTAACATTGACTTCAAGTGCTTATATTAATTCTTTTGTCGATACCTCAACAGCTAATCGATGCACCTGGAATTAAAAGAGTGCTTTCGGCCCCGAGGGCGCACTAATCACTCTCCTCGGCTTTAAACCTATCCTGGACGTCGCGCTCTTTAACGCCCGGCCTATCCTAGCGCGAGGCGTCCACGCACGCACGCACGCACGCACGCACGCGAGTCCCTGAGAAGCAACAAGGAAGGCAGGCAGTGCCATGGCTTCAGTGCAGTGCAACCTCGCACGCTGAGCCACACTCCATGGGTGTTGCGAGGCTGGCCGCTCGCCATGAAGTGCCACGTTCCTCCTATGTTAAGGTCTAAAGAAGAGGAGTCACACACCGAGGTGTAGTACTGCAAAAAAAACACACACACAAGACCCACATAATTATCAATGCAAAGAGACACACGACTGTGAACATTCTGTACGAGTCTGTAAATCATGTCCTTATACCTATCTAGTTGTGACATAGCTACTTCCCTTTAATAAGAAAAGAACAGGACTAAAATAAACCTGTAATAACTTGTTACAGCCGGTTGAAAAAATCACACCTGCTGCTTGAGCCAGGATTCCAAGCTATAAGTGGAGCACTTCAGTAGCCGACCATCTTTTTCAGTTTCCATACTTCCCAGATCTCTTTCTGTGAACATTTTCAGCCCTTAATTAGCAATAAGGGCAAGACTCTGCCTGCATGCCATCCCTTATTTCACACAACAAAACTGCATTTAAGCACATTCTATTAAAATACTTAAATATATATGTATATATATTTATTTTATATTTTTTTTTTTAAATATTTTGCAACACGTTCAATCGTGGACCTCTTCTTTGCCATCTGTACAGATTGATTATGTGGGTCAACAACTGGAATATCTCTTGCACCAGATATTATATGATATGATATGGCATTTATAACGCGTCTATAGACAAGTGTTTCGCGAGGCAAGGGAGGGGAACAGAGGGAAGACCGAGACAACGATCCTACTAGGCCAGGTGACATTCAGATCGCGCAAGGCAGGGATGGGTGGAAGGGAAAAGTGCAGGGGGGAAAGGGAGAGGGGGTAATGCAGTACAAAGGACAGAGCTAGCAAGAGAGCACGTTTTTGATTTGATGACTTTGTGGGCATGTATTATAACAAATAAAATACCCCCTACATATTTAAAAGGATATTGAAAATCCCCTTAGGACCCTATTTAAAATAAAAAAAAGGTTTTATGCCTTGTGCCTCTCTTCGGTTATCGGCCCGCTTGGTGACTTTCAATATTCTTATAATGTACTGCAAGGGGTACTTTGGCACGCATATCAAGCAACTAAATGTAATTGTTAGGTAACCCTGAGTCTGCGCGCTGATCTCTAGTGTATTCCTTATATTGCAACGCTGATCGACGCTCTTGGATCTCCTATGATATAATATGATATGGCATTTTTAACACACCTATGCAAGTGTTTCAAAGCGCGACGAGGCAAGGGAGGGGGAACAGAGGGAAGACAGAGACAACAATCTTTCTAGGCCAGGTGACAATGAAATCGCTCAAGTACAGGGGGGGAGGGGAGGAAAGTTTGGGGGGGCAAGGGGGAGGGGCAGTGCAGTACATAGGATAACAGTAGGAATAAATAAATAAAACAATACATAAGAAGTGCAGCCAGTTGGTGGCAAGTGCTGGTAGGGGCTGTAGGGATACAGAAACAGCCCTAGAGTGCAAGGGTTGCCAGTGCGGCAGTGCAGGTGTGCAACTGGCAGGGAGGGGACCTGGGCCAGACATCAGAGTGTAGCCAGGTAACCAGTGCAGTTTCAGATTCAGCTAAGCGATCAGCGGGGGAGAGGAGGAGAGAAAGCAGAAGCAAAGAGGAAGGTCTTGAGGTGCTTCCGGAACTAGAACTTTGCTATTAATCCTTCAAAAAAAGCATAAATGCATTGGACAAAAGCAACATCGCTTTTATGAGCCAATGGGACCAATTTTATATTGAATGGTAACTGCATGCCGGGGAGAGCCAATGTTAGCACTGACACCGCCTGCATGCAATTTTCAACTTCCGCAAGGCAGTGTAAAAAAAAAGCAGAGTGTGAACCCAGGCAAAATCACCTTTGCTCTTGCCTTTTATGCTCCATCTTGTGTTAAATGCTGCCTGAAAATGGTGCTTTGCAAAGAGGATTTAAAGCAGATCCGTGTGGAATCCGCCTGCCTTTAGCAGGTGCAAAATGGAGGGGGGATTACCTAGGAATCCATTGCTTTCCCACTTGCTTGAAAATGTCATGCCGGTTGTAAAACAAATGATACTTTCAAAAAGAAATGTATGCAAAGGGAGGGTAGCTCAGCAGCAACGCGCTCGTCTTGGAAGCAAGATGACACGGAGCAACACAGGTTCGATCCCCAAGTCCGTGCTTAGAAACCTCTGGGTATTAAGCGCATTATAAATAACCTATCATATCATAAAGTGACCCCAACAGTGTGATTCTGTAATGTGTACCAATGTTTTTTGACAATGGTGTGCCGGCACGGCTCTGCATATTATACGTCTGCCACTTGTCTACATTCAATAAATGTTTTGTGACTTTTTTTTTTTTTTACAAAAAAACATTTTATTTATTAATGAGCATTCCACCTTACTATTGCAAGACACAAAGGGGAAAAAACAGCACTCAAGAGTTCATTGTGATTGCCACGTCAGGCCTTGCAATGACCGCGGCAAATTATCAATTTTGAAGTTGGTGTAGGCCAACAAAAGAAGACATCTTGAAATGGCAGTCAAAGGTAATTACTTAAGCCGGCTGAATGTTCCCTGCTCATGGAGTGTGATCTCTCAGTGACAGTTCACACTGACAGGTGACCTTCTCGGTGCTGCGCGCATCAGCGCCGCGCGCTCTCCCTTAATATCTCTATATATATATGTGTGTGTGTGTGTGACACCGAGCTCTCGCGGTTGGCTATTGACAAGCCCGGGCATCAGCTCTAAGTGCTGCTCTGCCTATCACTCACAATAAAGTAGCTATCACTTGTGGTGTTGTCGAGCAAGCCCATCTCTGAAAAATGAGTCCTCACCCGGCGCTAATTTGACACAGCTCGCTTGCCTTCCCATAATTGCTCTGTCATTGTCAGTTGGCAGTCCGGGCTCATTCATGGAAGCTGTGCCGTACAATTGGACGCAATTACTCCCATTTACCGCCACCATTACGCCACTGATGTTGCCCGGTCCGCATATTGACATGCCTCATTAAACCTGGAGGCAGGCCATTAATGAACATTGTTAGCATTTCTCTTAAACTTTTTTGCCTCTAATAAACAGCCAGTGTTCCATGAAGGAGCACTGCCGCCCGAGTGATATGATATTTATTATCTGGCGTGGGGGGCATCAAGGGACGGGGGGGGGGGGGCTAGGAGTGGAAATTTTCCAGACGCTGGTAGAGAAAGATATATGGTCACATCAGGGGAAGATAGCCCTCCTCGGCGCGGCCTTTCCCTTCCGGGTCATCCTACCATTATCCGGGGAGACAGGGGCAGGTAAACAGGCTGACCTCTGCGCGGCCTAGTCGCAGCACGCCTCCCAAGGTTGCCTGGCTCCCGCCAGCTCTCGCTGGCAAGCCGCGTGGCACCAGAACGATGATTGTGCTTGCCCTGGGTCCCCAATCCATCATGTCCGGCTAACTTCCGCCTGCATTTTCAGACAGAGATAATTATGTGTTGATCTGAGGAGGCAGCGGCTGTCACCCATGTCGTGGGCACACCTGCGGTGTGACACAGGTGGTAACGATGGCATGCTCTTGAGCTGTCATGACAGGGACAGGGGCTTCTATTATGTATGTGTCACCGTCTCCTCTTAAGGAAATTATCCTCCTGCACACACCGGCAATAATGAACCTTGCAGCGATTTCACCCCTCCTCCTGACCTTCATTAAAACCCAAGGTAAAGTTCTTCTGGAGCCACAAGTCAAGGCTTGGATAGTTTGCAAATATATTGAATGTTGCAGACCGTTTCTAAACACTTAATCATTTTATTTCAAATCCTGCTTTGCAACACTTGTAGAAGCATGTCTGTGATTTTTATAGCAGTATGTAAATGTACGTATTTACTGACCTATGTACAGTACAAAGCCCTGTTCTAAATAAAAGGGGGGGGAGTGCAGATTTACAAAGATTCCACACAAATGTGAGAATCCCCATTGCTGTGGGCGTAACTTCCAGAACGCGTCAGTATCTTGCGGAGGAGCCTCCGCGAGACAGTCGGGCAGCTGCTTGGCGCGCACCGCCGGCTCCCCACCCACTACTTTTGTGACAGGAGGGGGTCCATCACTTGGGGGGATCTCTGGGATCAGCCCTTTCACCGATATCATGACGCCTCCTTTTGGGATCTTGGAAGGGAACTGTGTGTGTAGAGTGACACACACGAGAAGCAAGAATGTTCCGGGTCTTTGTAGGAGAATGCTGTCAGGGGCTTGTCTGGACCCCCGACAACACTGTGCATTCCCCTACTAGTGCGATCCAACACGGTTTCAGAGGCATGTGGGGTGGGGGGAGAGCTGGATGCGCACACCTCAAAGCACATCCGGTTCAGAATGAGATGTGCTCCGAAGGGCCCCTCTCAAGTTTCCAGTCCACCCACCCAGGGCATGCAAGGGATCAGTTTGCACGTCACAATTTCAGCTTCAACAATAAAGGCCACATTGTGTGTGTGTGTGTGTGTCCTCTGTTCATGTGCGTGTGGGCCTGCATAGGCTCGGCTTAAACTTTGCTTACTTGCTAAAGAGGAAGCTCCTTGCCCCCTCCCCCATCCTACCTACCTGACCCCACCGCTGCCTCCATTGACGCTTCATAATGTTAATGTTGTATATTTGAGTATTACTCATCTTTAGTTTGACACACTTGATGCATTAACTGAATTTTACATGTGTAGGTCCCCTGTTTGCTTATATATCTTTTTTATCCCATATTTTTTGCACCCTCAAACAGGGCCATCACTTGTTCTCATCTCTGTGCTATTGGACAGACACCCCTTATTTCCAATTGAAATTGACACCCCTGTTCTTAAAAAAAATACAAATACATGAGAAAAGATGGGCAGAATAGTTTGGACCCTACTGAGTTGGTCTGATGAATTCCTATCATTTTTACACTGCAGCAATGGTCCTTCAAAGCAAAGCAGAACAGACTGCATATTGACACACCCACCAGAGTGCATTTTCTGAATGCTCCATTCTGGAAGTGGTAGGGCAAATGAACCTGCACTGTGTTTGCACCAGTGCTAATCCATTTACATCTGCTGAGAATTTTCAGGAATGAGATTGTGTCATAGTATTCTCATTAATTCATTGAACGATTAATTTTGAATGAATCTTTTTTTTTTTTAGACCATGCTTAAAGTCTGTAAGTGTGGGGCGGGATTAGAACCTATGTTGCCCTGGGTTGTTTTGCTTCCTAGACAAGCCTGTTGCCCCTGCGCTATCCTTCCCGCCCAAACGATGAATCCATTTCAATGTTTCTTGTTAATCCCTCTTCTCCTGGAGCCGTTGGCCTTACCTTAACGTTCTTCCCATTCGAGGGCTCTGTAAGTCTGGGAGTTTTGTGAGCATGTGCGCAGGTGTCACGTGGTGCTGCAGAAGCAGAAGAGAGGGTAGAGTGTGGCAGAGACAGCCGCTTCAGCGGTGCAGCTTGCGTCTGACCTGCTCTACTGCGTCGAAATTACATGAACTACAATCAACAGTCAAGCAAGACATGGGTGCAATTTATCGGAACTCCTGGGGGCCCCGTATAACTGATTACTGGCACGTCAAATGCTTGGGGGTACCTCATGCTGTCCTGCCACCATTCCTGTGTGTTCTAGAACTTTCCCACAAAGTGTTAGCCACCTCCACAATCAAGATTTGCTTGTTTTAATTGTAACAAAAACTGGCAGCTGAATTTCTGGATGAAGCACAACCCGCACTTAATCAACAAACCAATTTGTACATTTAGAACAATTCGTTCTTTAAGAAGTACTTTAGAAATCGTGCCTCCTTCCTCTCTGTTGAGCACTAGAAATGTAGTTAGTTTTATTGGTTCTTGACTCGTAACTACCTGTTTTTCCTTTTTGTAGAATTTATTATCAGCTCAGTATGTTTTTCGTTTTCACAAATATATCTGCACATAAAAAAGTTTTTCTTTTGTTGTGTTTTTAAAGTTTTCAAGTATTGATATTTAAATAAAGCAGAATTTTCTTTCATACTTGAGTGATTCAGATGATTTGCATTTAGAATGAAAATGGGAAAATTATAATGCATGGTACCTGTTCAGATACATGCTACAGCAGGGGCGTTGCTAGGGGGGGCTAAGGGGGCTATAGCCCCTGATCTTTTGGTTATAGCCCCGGATAGACTCTCAGGAGCTACAGCCAAGAGACTAGCTAGCCCCCAGTCCCAACAGTTCTGACATCAGCTTAGCCCCGGGTCTTTGCCAGACCTAGCAACTCCCCTGTGCTACAGTTTTAAATAATTAGAACTGATTGGAATTCATTTCCGGTATAGCAGCGTGGAACTCATCATTATGTTGGCACTTCAGCAAAGGGCCACAAATATACTGAATCAGCATTTCCCAGAAGAAACAAAAATTTGCTTTGCCACAATATTTTTCTTGACATTTTTCAAAATGTGTTCTTTTACAAAGCACTGGTTTTTAATACATTTTGGGAAATTGTATGCATAGTCTTATTTTCATAACTTCCAATCCTTCAAGAATGAACACTGATTCTCTTTGAGGCCTCAAAGACTACTTGCGCTGGATACCCTTTAAACCGTGCAAAAAACAATCATTTAGGTTTCAGTATCTATTATTGTTGTGATGAAGCTTTCTCCCTTTTACAATATAAGAATAAATGTTCAATATCAAATATTGTTCTGAATTAGCCAATCCATAGGTGTTCCGGGCCCGGGTGCTTTCTCAAGGCTTTATTATTTGTTTTGCATGCATCTATTTTTATTGCTGTTTAATAGATGCTGCGATGGGAGGGTTTGTATTTTCTTTTTTGATTCATACCTTGGGCCTCATTACGAGTATGGCGGTAATCTACCAGTGAATCCACAGAATTACCACCAAACTCGTTTACTGTTACCCCCGCTCGTCCCATGGCATTGCCACGGGAGAACAAGCAGTGGCATGGCGGCGTAAATCCCCATTTTTGCAGTCCCTATGGTTCCATGGGATTGTTATCAAATTTACCATGGGCTGTAATTCCGTGCGGTAAATCCAACAAGTCTTGGTGGTAAAGTGAAGTCCGAGAAAACAAAGCAACGCCCAGGGACTTGCTCATGGAATTGTTTTCACTGCTTGTCGGCTCACAAATCAAGCAGACCCCCAAGTCCATCTTGAGTTCCTGAACCGTAATCATTTCCGGTAATCATTTGATCATTTCCAGTAATCATTTGATCATTTCCGTAGGATTCTGCCTGGATTCCACGTGGCTGCCGCGAAGGCCTCTTGTAGCTGGATTCCTAAAGAGTCTACAACAACCCTTCAAGAAGGGAGGGACAACAATCTGGGCAGCTCGGTGCTGGGAAGGTGTCAACCTTGCGGTGTGAAACTGAACCAGCGCCTTGGAAACCATAACTAATTGAACTTGTTGGTTCTACGTTGAAATACTGAATTTAAAATAACAAGGCTGGAAAGGCCGAGGTTTTTTTGGTCGAATTTCGAAAAATGCCTTTTAGATTGTTTGCACTTTTCACAAAATAAAATGTGGGGGAGACCCACTGCTGCCTCTCCCCCCACATTTCCCCTTCCTTATATTAATCCCTTAGCCCACCCCCATCTATTATTTTGCTTAAAAATTGGATACAAAAAACTTTCCATTGTTGGCCTCGTTATTTTGTCATTCGTTTTCACTGGGGATTACCAAACTTGTTTATATAAAAAAGAAATCGATCTTAAATATTTAGCCTTAAGAGTTAGTGAGATCATTTAATACAATTCGTTCTCCGTCCTCCATTGATTATGTAATTGCAATTTGATCATTTCTAAGCGAAATTGGATCATGCTTTGTTCCAATGTCATCAATACTTTAACACACTCAGGTGAGTATTGTCCCTTAACTGTTCACGATTCGAGATCCAGGGGACGGGTGAACCACTGTGTCAGTACAGCAGGGAGTTTTAAGAGGTGCATAGAGAAATAACAGCCACCAACCGAGCAACCTGCAATGAGATGGCCTTGACAAATCGACACACAGTTAAGCTACGGGAGCAGGGGTCTGCAGCCTTTGGCTCTCCAGATGTTTTGGACTACAGTTTCTGGCAACCCAAGCAAATTCAGTCAATGGTGATGAACCATGAGAGTCACAGTATAAAAACATCTGGACAGAGGCAGGTTGCAGACCCTAGATCAAAGGTCTTCAAACTGTGGGGTGCGGCTCACGGAGTCGGACTGGTGCATACAACTGTCTCGGGCACCAATGAAAAGTGTCCTCCAGATGGAAATGGCAATTCATTCCTTTAGTGACAGACTGTTTGAAGAGTACCCATGGGGTTGTTTTTGTGTTAGAATGTAAGCAAATTGTGATATTTAAATAATATTTATTCAGCAACCATGGTCAAAGCTACTAGCTGCACAGTGAAGTAACTCATCAAACTGGTCCACAATGGCCTACAACGTCGCCCATTTTGACCCAAAAAACTGGCCCACACTACAATTTTGCATTTTTGGTTCGACCATTGTCCTATAGGCCAGTCCGAGCCTGCCGGGTCATCCATAATGGGTGAGGGGCATCGACCCAGTGGCCCCCTCACCCATTATGGAGGAGTCAAGGAGCCAGCCCAGTTAAACACAGCACTCTCTCAGCTGCTTTTTCCAGCCCAGGGAGTGCTCCTGGGCTGGCTGAACTGTCAAAGAGAAACACTGTTTCCCTTTGACAGTTCAGTTCCCCAGCCGCACATGCTTACTGAGCCATGCAAGGCTGGGGGCGTTTTGCTTTGCTAGCCTTGCACAGCTCATTGGAAATGCTGGCTGGGGAACTGCATGTCTGTATGTGCGAAAGGAGCGCTTGCGTATCCTCGCCCATACAGACAGAGCAGCCTGGAGCAGGGTGTTTCAGCACCCATGCACAGCCCCATGCACGCATGTGCAGGAACCAGAAAGCTCTTGCTTCCCGATTCCTGTTCATGATGCGGGTGCTAGAGTGCTCGGAGGAAACTTCAAGACCAAGTATTTGAATATGTGTATGGATGCTTGTGTTATGAGTGACTGTATGGTGATGGGTGCTCGTGTGAATGATGGAGTGATTGCTCTGTGAATGTGTTTGTGTGTGTGTTTTCTTTGGTCCGTTGAACTGATTTTGGCGGGTGGGGGATGGGGAAGAGGCGGGTTGTACAACAAAGGTATTTTAAAATTCCTTTGTTGCACAATCCCCCTACCCATCTGCCAAAATCGGCTCTCCTTCTAAGGCACTGTGGAGCCCAGGGGACAGGGATGGTATATTCTTTTACTGGACATCTATCGTAGATATCCAGTCAAAAATACCATGCTTTCCCTCTGGGCCCCCCAGTGCCTTGCATACACACATAATCATGTTGATTGTGTTAGGCCCAGGGCACAGGGATGGTATCATTTTACTGGACATCTATCATATATGTCCATTAAAAAATATGCCTACCCCTTGGGCCCCCAAGCGCCAACTGCAAACTGTGGTTCCATGTAATAATGTCGCCACAAAAATATCGCCATGCAAAAATATCGCATAAAAATTGTCGTTTTTTGTGGCGACATTATTGCATGGAACATGCGGGGGACACCCCCACAGTCCCCAAATTATTATTTTTTATTTGTTTGAATTTTTTTTTGCCCCTGTCACCATATATATGGTCACCCAAATAATATCGCCACAACATTGTCCCAGCGATATTATTTACGGCGACCATATATGTGGCAATATTATTACCTGATACCCAAACTGTTTGGCTTTTTACCCAATTCTTTTTAAAGTATGGTCCAAAGTGCAACATTTTAACCCATTAAGGGTTCAGTCTCTATGGCATATCTGGGATAAATATTTATGCCCCTCAACTTAAAAAATGTACCAGCTGCCACTGGCTCTGGGACTGTGCTGGGAGCACAGTGGGGGAGCATAGGGACTATGCTGGAAGCAGGATGGGCGGGGGCCATGGGATAGTGGTGGGAGCAGGGTGGGGAGAGCCCAGGGACTAGGTAGGAGTGGGAGGAAGGAGCCCAGAGACTGTGATGGGAGCAGGTAGGGAGAGCCTAGGGACTATATTGGGAGTAGGGTGCGATGACAGCGCGCAATAGCTCATAGCTATTTGGACTTGTCCATCTGACATTTTTGGGCGGGGGGGACCGGCCTGCCCACATTTTGCTTGGGGGGGGGGCCCAGGCCTAAAAAGTTTGAAGACCACTGCCCTAAACCGAGGCTTAAGGAACCACTTTAGGATTTCATTGAAGCATGCCACCCCTCCCTTTCAGTGTGAAAATGTGTCAAAGAAGAACAGGAGGCAACAGGCGAGGTGTTCAGGAATAAACTTAATAATAAACTCAAATTAAATCACTTGTTCAACTGATCATAGACATTTTACATTTTCCACTACTATCTACAAGATGCATAGCAATCTCTCATTGATTTCTGTTCTCTCAAACCCACTAGCTATTTGGTAGTGTGCACAAGTAGGAGAACATTCTGGCTGCAAGCTTTCCTCACAAGCCTGGTTCCCTAATTGAGCTAGCCAAAACAGAATTGCAATATTATAGACCAAGACTGCAGCGATTTCTATCCGAGGAAGGGCTAAGTGCATACTTTGTGGGAATTTGGAGGAAGAGGAGGAGTGAGTATGGTAATGGTTGGAGAAGGGCGAGTTTGGAGGGGTATAGGAGAATGATGTTGGCAAAGGTAGGTGCAGGGGAGAAGGAAGGACTGAGACCCCTAGAGGAGGAGGTACTGAAAGAAAGAGTAGATGAGCAGGGGAGGGTGAAATAGGACCTGAGTAGAAGGAGGTGGTGAGAGGAGCAGCAGCCATGGGTGTAAGACTTCAGCAGGAAGCGGTGAAGTAAGAAGTCAAGAGGAGGAGGAGGCAGAAAGACCTGAAGAGGACGCAGTGGTTAAAGAAGGAGCAGGGTGAGACAGGAGCGAAGACGTGGTGGTGAATGGAGGAGCCTAACGCGAAGTGGAAGGACTAGGATCAATGAAGAAGTGATGATAATAGGAAGAGTAGAAAGGAAGGAGGACTTGAAGGAGATTTGGTGATGAACGAAGAAGTAGAAGAGAAGCAGGAAAGAGTAAAAGATAGGAGGTGAATGGGGAAGCAGAGGGACAGGAAATGGGAGTTAGACTTTACCAGTAGGTGCAACACAGCCTGGTTTACATTTGCACCTCAGCCCTACACGCACGGTAAGGAGCTGTTATGACAAAGCATTCTGGAGGTGTTTGAGGAGTGAGGGGTGAGCCAGTGCCGCAAATCTAGCGGAGAGAAGGTTCTCTCAGGCTCAAGCTTACATCGAGGGGACGAGGAGGGTATCCAAGTAGGAAAAGGGCTCACCTCCTTAAGAGGGAGTTTGAAAGGGACTAACATAGCGGTGCCCCAAGTCATCCAGTCCAACCTCCCTTGCAGCATGATCCCCATAGATCATTGATGTTTTTCCGCTGCTGTTGTCAAGGGTCTGGCAATACTCTTCAACGGGTATCCATGGCAAGCCAAACACTCCAAAGGAGCTTGACTCTCATACCGACGGCCGGTAATCTAAGAGGTGTCTGGTTACAAGATGTGGAACGAACTAGCAAGGACGTTCTGGTCATCATCAGATTCCACAAACCAGAGACAGAGCGGTGCAGAGGAAAGATCTGGAGAGGCTGTGAAAATAGCCTTCTCGTGGTCCAATTTGTTTCCACACAAGGCACTGTTTGGTCCTCAAGAACAATGTCACCTTGAAAGGGATGACTTGTTGCATTTGCCATTTTCCAAGGAACCACTATCCTGAGAGACCTTTGAAGCTCCCTTTGTACACCAACGACTGCATCCCTATAACATGAGGCAAAGGACCTCCATTTATGCCCGGATCATGGGCGTCCTGCCGGCAATGGCCTCTCTCATCCGAGATATCAAAGATGGAGTAAGATGAGCAATTGTTGGTACAATGCTGCTGTGGATGATTATTTACTCACAGCTCACCTATTTAGAGGTCAGACAAATGATGGGTTATATCTAGAACCCCAGATCCCCTTTGCATTCATCAATCACCCCCTCATCTAATTTATCCAACAATTTGGTTTCCTGAAAGGCCACATGCAGTCAGTACCTCTCGGGAGGATATCTCAGGTGCAACGCGCTCGGACAACGCAGAGCAATACAGGTTCGATTCCCGGGTCTGCGCTTAGGAACCTCTGGTTTTTAAGTGCGTTATAAATAACCAATCACAATTAAACTATTCCCAATTCCTTTGTTATATAAAATAATTCATATTTATAGTCTTGGCAATATTCCAGTGCCTGTTTTCATCCGTACTAAGCTATTCTGTAGTTACGTATAAAAGGATTTCCCCAGAACTCCAAACCTCTCCCTAATCTTTGTACAAGACCTAAAAGGTCCACCTTGACACCTTTGTGAGAATCATAACCCTGGCCAGCTACAAAGCTCCCGCTGCCTGGTCATCACACATATCTTTATCTTTCATTTGTTTACAAATTGTTCCTTTTTGATCTTTAGGATGTCAAATGTTCTGCTCTGCTCACATGGCCACAGATGGCAATCACACAGTTTCTACTTTCCTATTCGCCACTTATATAAGGTAACAGACCTTGAAATTGTTGAACAAAACAAAAGAGGTGATCGTTGGAAAATTAAGAATTACACTTGACCTCTGGCAATTGCTATGGGCAGTACTCCAGACCATTGTTCTATAGCCTGCCGTGCCATAACAGAAAGGGTAAAGACCACATTTAAATCAGGCTTGGTCCCGCTCCAAAAGGGGCAGTCCAGCCTGAACTTCTTAGTCACTTCCCTTCTGCACTAGACGTCAAGATGGGTGATGTGACGAGTCGGGACTATTCGTCCCTTCTCCCCAGAGGGTGGCCAGCCCACCCAACAACTCCATAGGGGTTTGGGTAAGTGGGAACTCACTGGGAGTGACTAGCCTATTGGGGACAAGAACTCCCATTCGGTAAAGAACTCCCAGTCCAGCATACGTTATCTGCCTTCATGGGAATGAGAAAGACTGTTACTTCTGTTTTAAATCCACCACAAAGTGAAATTTCCTTAAACCTTTGGCTTCAGACAATGCTGAATCTCACCTGAATTCCACAGTCAAAGAGCAGCAAAACACCCTTTTTGTTTCTGATGACACGCCGTTCTACCCTCTAGCTACTCCAGCCTTAGAACTGACAGAGACACCAACCCAGGCGGAGGAGTCGCTATTATCTCTAAATCCTTGCTCCCCATCAGAGCCGCCCCCTCCCTCCGGTGCCAGGTTACGAACTCCTACTCGCAAAAATCTAATTCAATCCCCAGACCACCATCAACCTCCGACTCCTCTACTGCCAACCCAATAACCTCAGCACCCCAGGCATTGACACCCCTCTCCACATCGCCCCCATCTTGAAACCCAATACCAAATTCCTGCTCCTGGGCGACTTCAACCTAGGATTCAATGACCCCAAGAACCAGAAGTCCATGGCCCTTTCCACATCCATTTATGAGATGAACTTCACGCAATCTGTCCCCGCCCCCACCCACTCCAAAGGCCGGATCCTCGACTGGATCTTAAATCTCAACATACTCAGCAAGGTCACCTCCATCGACCCTGCAGCCAAAACTGATCACTCCGTAATTTGCTTCGTCCCACGCATCCACCCCCACCCAAAAAACGGATGCCCGCCAGCCCATCACTGTGAGACACACCCGCAAACTGACCAAGGAACTTTTGACGCCCACCATTTTCACCTCTCAGGACTCGCAACCCGACAGCGCTCACCCTGAAACCTTTCTCAACGCCTACAATTCTGCCCTCCGCAGTGCACTTGACCTGCACTTGACCACAATTGGTTCTAATCTCCCTCCGCAAACTTAAGGTGCCTATGAACATTTCTGGCGAAAAAACCCTTTCCCCGTCCAACAATGAGGTGTTTAGTCCCACTGCTGAATCCAACACCTGAGAGCTCTTCAAAATCCTCAAGGAGCTGGAACCCCAAGCCCCCGCTTCAATAAGGTTCCCGAAAGACAAAGCCTGGCGCTCTCTAGTACAATCAGAGCTGGCCAATAAAATCCACACCCTCAGAAACAAAACTATTATCCTCTCTACTAAGAAAGCAGGCCCCACCCCCAAAACCATCTGCACTCGCACCACCCCGCCGTTCCACTTCTCCCCTGTCTCTCCGGCTGAGGTGCTTACCACCATCCGACGACTCAAAGCATCCAATTGCTCAGGCGACATCTGCCCTGCCCACCTCACAAGATAACAAAATGTATCAACGCTTCCTTCGATGCCCACTCAGTGGCCAACTCTATCAAAGAGGCTTGGGTCATGCCTCTCCTGAAAAAACCTTCTATTGAACCAACCCTCCTGACCAACTACTGGCCCAGCACGACAGTGCCCTTCCTCCTGAAAATACTCAACTACACCGCCTACACCCAACTCCAAATCCATCTACAAGCCCACAACGTACTCAGCACCCACCAATCTGACTTTAGACCCAGCCATAGCACAGAATTGGCCTTCCTTGACCTTAAGATTCAGCTTGAACAAATCTGTGACACAGGGAACCTCGCTATCCTCCGCCTACTGGACCTTTTGGTGGCTTTCGGTCTCGTTGATCAGGTCCTTTGTCACCATCTCACAGCCACCTTCAACCTCTCCACCGAAGCACTCAACTGAATCAAATCATTCTTATCTCAACGATCCTGCAGAGTCTTTGCTGGGCTGAAGCAGCTGACCTCATCCCATCTCCTATGGGGTCCCACAATGCTCCTGTCTCTCCCCCTCTTTGACTACCTTGACAGTCTAATCATCCTTTACACAAACTTAGCTGATGATACGTAGGTCCTCCAGCAACCATGAACTGGACTCTGAAAACATCAACCGGATCTACAGCATCATTCAAGCCTGGATGGCAAGCCACCATGTATGTCTAAATGATGATAAAATGGAGCTCCTCATTTTAGGGTCCCCACTCTGTCTTAAACACACGGACCCTGCTTTTGCATCCTTCTGTATTGATGGAAATGACACCTCTGCGATCTACTCACGTCAAAATGCTGTGAGTATACCTTGGCTCTAAGCCAGCAGTATTCAAACTGTGGGGCGTGCCCCTCTGGTGAGCCGCGCCCCTCTGGTGAGCCGCAGCCTCATGCCCAGGGGGTGCACATCCATAGCATGAAAAGAAAAGAAAAAAAAGGGGGGCCTCAGACATTTATGAAGACACAATATCTATACAACGAGGTGTAGGTGACCCCATGGTCTCAGCAGCAGGCCTTCACGCCAAAATAATTGTGCTTCTTGTGCATGAGGCTTCAATGCATTCAAGGTTAAGTTCGGGGGCAATGTCCAGGAGAGGCCAAACATACCTTCAAACAAGCAGCAACTAGCAACTTGTTGCTGTCATTTTTCGTTTGGGCTAGTATTATCAGTGGTGAATGAAAAGAAGTAGTGGAACTATGTTCCTACTGGTCTGCGCCCGCTCCCCCAAAACCCATCGCCACGCCCCCTCCCATGCACAATACAAAACCCCAAACACATGCGCCTGCTGTTTAAGGAAATGTCCAGTGTAGTGCACTGAAAGTGCACGTTTCAATTTCTTCCTACACTTTTATTTTTAAAACAAAATAATTCCAGAACGGTTTCTTTTTTAAATAAAAGTATAGGAACCATCAAATATAATTGCAAAAATTAGAAGGGCACCGCTCCCACCTACTCAGACCACTGGATATTAGGCGGATCTGAAACTATTACATTAGAGTGCAGACGGGAGAAATGACATACGAGGAAGGGCGCACAGCCTGCTGTTTGGATATTTGCCCATCCATTGACTGCCATGGTCATTGCTATGGCCATTCCCACTAAGTTCCTGCCCAAAATACCTCCTCATGGATTGGGAACTCTTTGAGCCCACTTTAGTCAAGCCTTACCATCACATTTCAAACTTTTCACATGAGAGGGGTCTTCACTGAGTCTTGGGGCGTGGGAAGGGAGCAACTGCCCCCATGTTGTAAGTCAGAATTCATTTACCTCAGCAATGCATCCAGTTCTCTGTTTTTTGTCCTGGTGCTTAAAATGTGCGCTTTGCATTACAAGCTGTGTGACACAGACGGGTTCCACGCTAAGCAGGGGAGGAACGAGGACTGTGGGGACTCTGTACAAGTGAATAGAACAGAGACGGCACAGCATTTCAACCTTTTTACATGAGGGGCCTTCACTGAGTCTTAAGGGGGCATCACCTCCCACAGGATATGGTACAGTACTATCACCTCATTGGTTTCTAACACTTGTTCCTCCACATCAGCCTCTTGCTGACATAGAAAGGGTTACAGCTGTTCACTGGGCATTAAGTGGTTAAGATGCCTGCTGGCCTGCCATCCTGTAATAAACAGCAGCTATTAACCTTACATTTGTCACCATCGCAAGCCTCACTTCTGCCACAGCAACAGCAGAGCCCGCTTGCAAGTGCCTGATAATCCCAAAATTCTCTTTAATTTTATGCAAAGCTGCATTCCATTTTTACAAGGTTATTTTACTCACTGGATGCTGATCAAGTGTTTTAAGTCTGGACTTTATTCTGGGTGCTGGTAATTGCTGCACTATTTACAATCTGAACTAGAGATGTATTTACAATGTTGATTGTTCCAAAACACATCTCCTAGTGTGCTGTTTTTGGTCAAGTGGCCCCCTTTAGGATGTACAAAATGATACATTGTCTGGTTGACATACTATATGATTTGTGTATTTTGAAAATGAAACTATAAGACCACTAGATCTCACCACCCCACAAACACCCAATCCCACCTTTGGAGGCATTCATGGGGGTGTGAGACCGCTGAGGGAAGAGCCATAGCCGGGTATCCTGCAGAATTTCAGTTGTACAGTAATTTTGGAGTGCTGTAAATTGGAGCAACAAAAACCCTACTGGAGAATTTTGTGTTTACTTGCACGGTTTCTATGTTTGCATTGGAAGTGATTGTCCTACTGTCTTGGACTGTCTCCCCAACAACACATCCCTTCAAAATGATGGCACCACGCATTCTGCAGCCATCTCTATAAAAAAAAATAATAACACCAGCACAGAGGGGCGGGCGCAGGGGGGTCCCGAACAATTTATTTTTTGCTCAGGGGGCCCTGGCATAAAAAATTTGAAGACCACTGACCCCCAAACCTATAAAGCTCTCTAGGAAATTCCTCACACCCAGCAACTGCCTGACAATAGCTAGGGCAGCAAGTTAGACTATTGCAATGCCGTCCTTGCAGGAACCTGCACCCAAAACATAAATAAACCTCAGCTGATCCAAAACGACGCTCTCAGAGCAGTTTGGGGTTTGAAACCCTCGGATCATATCTCACTTTTAAGACGCAAAGCACACTGGCTACCAATTAAGGCATGCATCGAGTTCAAGTTCCTCTTCATCACCCATCGCCATCTCCATAACACTGCCACCATATCTCACCCATTGCATCGCTAAGAAAACCAAACCTCACCTCCTGCAATCCTCCTCTTCTACTTCTCTTACCACCCTGGGGTACAACAGAAAAAGAGCCGGAGGTACTAGCTTCATTGTGATTGCCCCAACTCTCTGAGACACGCTCCCCCTCATCTACCCAAGAGAAATCCTCCTATCTGATCTGCCGCCAAAGAGTAAAAACTGCACTATTCAACCAATATGCACAACAATAATTTATTATGTACTGCCTACAATTATTTGAGCCCTCCCTGTTTACACATTTTCTCCTCACTGCTACAATGTCTTTAAGTTCAACTGACCTGCTTTGTGACTTGAATGTAATCTCACTGACACAGTGCCGACATGAATACCCTCCTGTCTTTCGCTGTCACAATCCTTGTACTGTGTTGTAGCCACCGCAGTGCTGTGATACCTCTGGGTCTGGGCACTATCAACAAATGAAGTACATAAATAAAACCAAGAGAAACTTTGAATCAATGAGCGAGAATCCTACGAAGAGGAGAGCCTCTGATTTGGAGACGTCCTCGAGGAGCAGAGCTATGCGAGAACGTGGAGCCGGCGGTGGCGTAGAGAGCAAAAGAATTACTAGCTGGACACAAGAAGGCTGGTGTCCTAGCTAGCCATGAAATCCAGGTCGGGAGAGAGATGACGACATTGGAGCGGCCGTCTCATCTTGAGAGGGTTGTTCGTTTGACCCGCTAGCAGAATGAACTAGAATCAGAGCACACATGAGCTCCAACAGACCATACAGGTTGATGACGTTCCCAAGTTGAAGTATTCCAGTCACACTCAAGTGACAAGCCTTTCAGTGCCTTAAAGCCGTGACAAAGCACTTAGTCCGAAATGCATTGGCATATTTAATTTTGGCACTGAAAAGTCAGGCAAACATTATGATTTAATGATTAAAGCTACGAATATGGATACACCACAACTCAGATGGAATTGAAGTTCATTTATTTATTTAAAATGATCCAATTATTTTTTTGAACTTACAAGCAACTCTATAAGGAGAGCAAGGAGAGAGCACAGATTAAGTTCTGTTTTCTTATTTTGATTTGTGACCAGAAGGAAGCCATGGCAGGTATGGGGCCAGTTCACTAAGGTTGAGACCAGACTGCAGTGGATACATCAGATCTCCACACGCGAAAGTTAACAACTGCCGAGCCGGGCAGCATAATGGAAGCGTCCGCTCCCGAAGAGAGAATGCCACTGAGAGGGGCAGACCAGGGTTACAGGAGCCAAGAAAGCCCAAAGGCTGGAAGGGAAGCATCCACTCCCGAAGAGACAATGACACTGAAAGGGGCGGAACAGGGTTACGGACCCAAGGAAACCCAAAGGCTGGAAGGGAAGCATCCGCTCGCGAAGAGACAATGCCACTGAGAGGGGCGAACCAGGGTTACGGGCCCAAGAAAACCCAAAAGCTGGAAGGGAAGCGTCTGCTCCCGAAGAGACAATGACACTGAAAGGGGCGGACCAGGGTTACAGGAGCCAAGGAAACCCAAAGTCTGGAAGGGAAGCGTCTGCTCCCGAAGAGACAATGACACTGAAAGGGGCGGAACAGGGTTACGGACCCAAGGAAACCCAAAGGCTGGAAGGGAAGCGTCCGCTCGCGAAGAGACAATGCCACTGAGAGGGGCGAGCCAGGGTTACGGGCCCAAGGAAACCCAAAAGCTGGAAATGTAGCGTCTGCTCCCGAAGAGACAATGACACTGAAAGGGGCGGTCCAGGGTTACAGGAGCCAATGAAACCCAAAGTCTGGAAGGGAAGCGTCTGCTCCCGAAGAGACAATGACACTGAAAGGGGCGGACCAGGGTTACAGGAGCCAAGGAAACCCAAAGGCTGGAAGGGAAGCGTCCGCTCACGAAGAGACAATGCCACTGAGAGGGGCGGACCAGGGTTACGGGAGCCAAGGAAACCCAAAGGCTGGAAGGGAAGCGTCTGCTCCCGAAGAAATAATGAAGCTGAGAGGGGCAAACAAGGAGTACAATAACTAGGAAAATTTCCAAAGGACTTTGGAGAGCCCGAAAGAGTCCAGAGAGGATGATAGTAGATGCTGGGAAAACCAGCAAGGTTGCAGGAGCCAAGAAAACCCTAACTCTTCACACAAGCACAGACACCTGTAAGGAAGTCATGGTGGCAACAGCAAAGACAGGGGAAAGTGATCACAGTTCAAGGGTGTTTATTAAACTGTATAAATGGGTGAGAAAAATGCCTGATCTAAACAAACCTATATCTAAGATGGGAGCAAGCTACGACCATCAATTAGTAATAAGGCAGTCCTAGTGGCGTCTTGTCAAATAAAAAGGGCCTGTGCTAAAAAAAACTATTGCCAATTCTTACCGCTTAGTTACAAAATAGTGTGGGATAATATTCAGAAAAGAAAGAAGTCTTCACAAAATGATAAGTCACAATGGTATAACTTGGGTCTCCCTTCCCAACATTTTTAGCACAAGAAAAGGTGGGACTCTCGAGCACAGCACACTCATGGGTTTCTCCGGTACGAGTTTACAGTTCATTTCCAAAATATCAGGGCCTTCTGTGGCCAAGTCTCTTTTACACCAAGTATCTTGGCTCAGAGGGCCTGATGTACTATAAACAACAAGCAAAAGCTTCCTTTCAGTAATCTTCCCGTCGGGTTATTTCCTCTCACCGTGGATCCCCCTCAACCGGGCTCAGATCCATTTTGTAACCTTGGCTTCCCTCAGTCGAGTTCACATTTGCCAGTTTCACACAGTTCACTTATTCGTAATATTTTGCAGGATTCACTTCCCTTGGCTTTTTGTAGCCCCCAGTTAGGCTTTCTCTTAAGGCCCCAGTCAGGCTTTCCACATTTATTTTTCGTACAGCATTTCCCTCACCCGGGAGCACATGCCTCTTTCACAATGTCAAAACGCTGGCAATGGGATAAGGACTTTCGATTGTACAAGGGATTTTGGCTCGACCCTTGTATGACCACCTTAACTCTTTAGGTTGGCTTTCCTACGGCCTCTTATTACTATATCGTTCACAAGAAAAGGGGACCAGCCAGAGTCTTTCGAATGGATGCCTACATGGCACTGGACCACTCTGCAGCTGGTCTTACCCTGGGCTTTAAAAGTTCACTAGCATACAAGTAATTATTTCAAAACAAGTTGCCATTTGCAACCTTCACTCAACACCGTCCGGTTTACTATCAGTTCTCCCTCCGACTCACTGGCTGTGCTGACCTCCTTGTTGTTTCTTGGCTCTGGGGTCAAGGACGGTACCAATGTTGCAAGCGCGCCTCCCCGCCTCAGTTATCAGTGCGGGAGGGTCCTGTGCACGTTGGCATTTGTTAAACCACACGTCAGCTGTAGTTCCCGGTCTTACGATTCCTTTCACAGAGGCTTCGTGGGTTTGGTTCAAAAAGGGCAAGGGCACTTCCTTCCTTGTTGTCCTTTCTGGTCTCGCCGCCTTTCTTCTCCGTATGAACTGCCATCCTGGAATAGCATCTTCCTGCATTTGTCCTTGCTCAAAGTGTGCTCCAATGCACCGCCTTTTATCTCTGTGGGGAAGGGAAAGGGCCCACACATGTGTGTAGCTATTGTCAATTGCCCGACTCTGCCTGACCCTTGTGTTGGGACATGCCAGGTAAACGGCTCTGGTGTTAGTCCATTGTTTTTTACGGTGTAAGAAAGTGTTTGTATCGGAAAGGGGACAGGGGTAGAGCTTCTAAGTATCCTACGGGGTAGGATGGGGAAAAGATATTATAAGGAAGGGGGTACCACATCTCACCCGTTGATGTCCCACTTCCACTCCCCAAAGACCACCGCATACACGTGATCCTCCCTCACTGGTCCACCCCGAGGAACTGAATCCAATAGCAGTGGCCGTGTTCTGGCCACTTGGATGACAGATTGTCATGTCTTCGGGTAGTTCCTACGGCCATGTCCCGACACCCAGTCCAGTGACCTACCCCTCCCATTCACCTGTCTCCCGGGGCTCACGCAGGCAACCCAGTTTGGCTCGCTCGCTAGCCAAACAAACGCCATACACCCTACAGTCACGATTGCGGCCGTTTCTCTATTGGCAGTTGCCATGGAGATTAGGCCACCGCACGAGCAGTAACACACTCGCTCGTACCGTTGTGGCCCGATCACGTGACCCGAGGAAACGGTCACGTGCCCCAGGTTCGCGGTCACATGACTCCGTTTAACATCATGTGACCAGGAAGTGGACGATATTTAAGCAGTGCAGTGCCGGTATCCTACGCTTCACAGCTGGTTTACCAGGATAACTTTGTTTGGCTTTCTTACCTTTGTTGCTTACCTGGCTTCCTTGGACTTGGCTTTCGTTTCCTGGACTTCTTGTGGATCACGCTTGGATTTGGCTGCATCGGCTTTTCTGCTCATCACGGCTCCTGACCCCGGACTGAACTACGGACTTCCTCTGGATCACGTTTTTGTTTTTCCCTTTGGTTCGGACGGCTCTTCCTGGCTTCAGACCTTCTTCTGCAACAGATCTCTTTTGGGCCTCCCTGATTGCACCTCTGCACGGGTAATCTCACTCTCCAGTCGGTGGCTGCCATCTGATTACCTCGGGGCCCATCTACAATACACTCTCCAGGTGGAGACTGGCGAAGAACATCTAGATTTATCCCGCAGGGTGGGTCCTTTGCCTACGTGAGTCCCGGAACCATCCTCCCGTTCAGGTTCACCGTCCCTTTCATCAGATCCCCGGTAAGACTCTGATTGTCTTCGGATTATTGTATGTAGTATCCTGTCTGCTTGGTATCTAACCATTGCCTTTTTTCACAGCTGCCTTGGGGTTCCTAGTACTTCGGTTCCGGCTTCGGATTATCTCCACCTGTGGCCTCAAAGGTTGCACAGGGAGTGATTTAGTGATTCTCCCTGTGCGGCACTTGGGGACGGAGGTCTTCTATATCTTCACGACTCTCAACACAAGACACAGATCTCCAGGGACTAGCGGGTGAGACACCTTCAGGTTTCTCACACACCCCACCAAGATCGTGAAGTAACTCAACCAGAGAGCCGAGTGCTCCAGTGTTTAACAAGAGAAGGCCATTATCCAGCATCAAGTAGGAAGTGGTGATATTGTGGTGATATTGTGGTAAGGACTTGTTTTTGTGGAGAAAAGGAAACAGTATGAAATCTGAATGAAGAATAAAACCTGGCACCCGGAACCTGCAGAGAGGCTGATGACTGTACTGCAAGAAACTGGTGCACTTTGTGTAGAGAAATACAGAATGTGATGAACTTTTAAACCTTCTTGCTGGAATAGGGAAGCAAGTGTTAGGCCAGACAGAAGCCACCGATAGAGGCCATTGATCCGGTCTCCACGTATTTATTACGTTTTTCTAAAGTGGAAGGGCCAGTTAGTGATTAGGGATTCAGACTAAAGACTATTTTCTTTTGGCCTTGTATGGGAACCCTTACTTTTAGTTTGTTAGGTAGGGAACTCCGTCATAGCGATAGGCTAGAGAGGCGTTTTCTTTTTATTTTGAATAATCACCCTTGAAGCAGGGCACTACGTAGTCCTACTCCTCCTTCTGGTTTGCCACGGTAATCCTAATTTGGACATCCCGCCAAGCTCAACCACCTATTCACATAATATAGAGAGGATGCGCAGTAACAGTATCATCAGCCACAGAGTCCACTCCCAACCCTTCATGGCTCTTGCTTGCATCAATCTTCTCACAATGAATTTTTCATCGCACCATATCAAAGAGGTTGTTATAGCATTCATTGTTTTATAAGACCTAATATGTAGTTACTTAGGAATACTGAGACACATGAAAATCATCTCTGCACAAACAACTATTGTTCCATCTTGGAGGGTTGAAGACTTCCTTTTTTGTATATGTACCCTCATTCTCATCACTTATGCTTTGTCATTCAAATCACGTAATTTACTTATATCTCATTTGTACATTATTCACAAATAATGCTTTGGTTTATTGCTAACATTTCCCAAATGCGAAGCTGGTAATAAGTGCTTTGTGGAATTCACCAAAGGCACGCGATTCTTGTTTCTATGAGCCTTTAATCTGATACCAACGTAAACCCCTCTGTTTCTTCAAACACCATTTTGACCTGATCTCTGCTAACAAGTAAAACAGCAACATCTTCTCCAGCCAATTTAATCTTGGCACTTCTGCTTAATCAGTGCTTTAAGTGGGGTAAGACATTGATGGCGGGGCTCTCATTTAGGGGCGTGGCTTGCCTGATGGGCGTGGTCTAAGACTTGATGGGCGTGGCCTAAAGAGAAACATGTAAAAAGGTCTGGCATATATATAACTAAGTGCATATCGCAACAAAGTATCTTGGTAAAAACTAAATAGATAAATCTTCCCTCACACACTGCATGAATAAATAGTGACGCCTTGCGATCCAAGAACTGTTCCCACGTGGCCCACAACCTTGTTTATTTATCTATGCATTGTTTAAATACACCTGCAAACACCTCTACCACAGCTTTTCCCTACTTATCTCTCTTTTTCATCAATCTGCTATTTTCTCTTCTTCCCAATTTCCTTTCCTCGCTTCTTTTCACCACTTTTTTTCGTTTCGCTCCTTGAACAGACCTGGTTTATTTATATATTTATGCATTGTTTGTCGGCTACGATTATCCAATAAACAATGCATAAATAAATAAATTACCACGTTGTGCGCAGAGCGGGAACAGACCACAACCTTGTTTATTTATATATGAATCGTTTGACGGATACACGTATCCGACAAACCCGGTTCATTTATTTATTTATGCATTGTTTGTCAGATGCACGTTTCCGACAATGCATAAATAAATAAATAAATAAATAAATAAACCAGCTCTATTCAATCGGGGGCTCCATGATCGAATCTGCAGCTTGCAGCCCCCAGGTGACATGGGGACGGGGTGCGGGCATGATTCTGCCCACAGGCAACAAAGGCTCTGTTACTTTGTCTTCTCACCCCTCAAGAGGGGTCAGGAAAGGAAGTTAGAGTTTGGAGATGCCGCAGTGGTTCCTGCAGGCAGCTGTGACTGACAGAAGTGCCAGCCAGCCACAGTTTGCTCAAACAGTTTGGGCGACGCTGTGGCTGGCTGGCACTTCAGTCAGTCACAGCAGCCTGTTCCAATCATGGTGGCGGGCTCTTCTCACGTCGTGGCTACGGCCGTGGCGGGATAATGACCCGCCGCTGCGTGGTGGGAATGGGGGCCCCAGCAGGGGCCCGGCTCAACCTCACTTTTTGAAGACTGCCAGGGCTCGGCCCGGCCCATTTAAAGCACTGTGCTTATTCAATCCGATTTTAGCAATCTCTATTCTACTTGAATCTTAACAGCCAAAGTGTCAATGTATAATGCAAACAAGAGAGTGGAGATCGAGTAGCCCTGCCAAATCCCTCACTGAATATTTGCTTGCCCTGCAATGCTCCGATTCACTACCATTCTGCCTATTGCTGGCTCCACCTACCTGGCTCTACCTTTCATCACCCTTAGGGCATGCCTAACTCAACACAGTTCAAGGTCCACGAAAAGAACCATCATATCGAAAAGGGGAACAATGCTGCCATCAAAAGGCATAAGATACTTTGTAAAAAAGAGGGGCTTATACATTAGAAAGTTTCTAAATGCTCTTTTAGTCCTACGTAAATTGCATCTTCTTATGCTTTTTGTCACGGAATAATGTGAAGACATGTTCTTCAATCATGCAAATTAAGAATTAAGGTCAACAATTCCTTTTTACCAACACATAGAACAAGGAAAAATAAAAACCCTTCTGTCAAGGAGCTGTTATTCTCCTAAAAACACAAAATAACATTTTTTAATGTTAGTAGAACGTTTATGACACTTAACAGTAGTATATAATTGTAAGAATTTCTAAAAATGTTTGTATTTATTTTCCTTCCTCCAAAACCAAAGGAGGAGATTTGAAAAAAGGTAGCGAAGCTCAACTTTACAGTAAGATTCAGTAAAGGTCATCATCTTGCAACCCTGAAAATGAAACAGTATTCTATATGAAGACATGTAAAAAATGAATCCTTGCAGATTATAACCCTGAAGAATGTCAGACAATTGTAGCATGTAAGACAGAAACATGTAGGGTACCCAAAATATAGAGACCAAAAAGATGTACAGAAAGTAATTGTATTAATAAGGATATAAGTGTATCACAAAGGCAAAATGGTGTATAGAAGGTTTTTTGCATTATTATGTTTTCTCAAGAAGATCACCCAAGTTCTACCCGGGATTCAAACAGTGTTTGGTTTAGCACTTTGTCTTTTCTTGCAATGTGGATGTAATGATATGTTCATGCAGGAGTAATGATGAGATTTATTTGCAGGATGTGTTTTTCGCTTTGTCAATGTTTTTAAAGACGGTTTCCTATAGATCATATTTTTTGTTAAAGTATCGATTTATAAGAAAAGATGCATTTGTGTAGTATACGTACAGACTATCGATAACCAAAGGAATGGTTATTTTTTATTTAATCTGTTACTACCTCTAAAGTCTTTGGCCACTCCCTTATCTGGTTGAGAATTTCTATTACCACATTGCCATACTCATGATGAGGCCCAATGAGAATTTCAGCGACCCCGAGGTGGTGTCGGATCCTGGGTGTCTTAGTCCAAATTATACAGAGACCCGCAGGTTGCAAACACCTGCTTTAAATCTACAAATTTCCCACTCAATGAAAAAAGACATAACTCAGGTTATTTAAAATGTTTCAAAGGCCAGCAAGGAGAATATGCCTCTATTTAAATACCTATTATTGCATCAACCCTCCTCACGCTCCCTCACACCACTTTCCACAAAGTGATCAATGTCATTGTGTATACAGTGAGCAAGATCCATGAAAACATAGTGCACTCCAGATACAGATCTTGAGCCCGGAACATTCCTGTTGCCAACACTCCAAAATGAACATCCTTCCAGCACCATCCCCTACTGGATATCACAAATATCCATTTCCCTCTAAAAGTTACCTTACCTCAAACATCCTCTTGCCTCTACTCTATACCATCATCTACTTTACCTCAAGCATCCTCTTCCCTCTATTCTACACCATTAGCTACATTACCTCAAACATCCTCTCCCCTCTATTCAACACCATCAGCTACCTTACCTCAAACATCCTTTTCCCTCTACTCTATACCATCAGCTAATTTACCTCAAACATTCTCTCCCCACTATTCTACATCATCAGCTACCTTACCTCAAACATCCTCTTCCCTCTATTCTACAACATAGGCCACCTTACCTCAAAAATCCTCTTCTCTCTACTCTATACCACCAGCTACTTTACCTCAAACATCCTCTTGCATTTACACTATTTCATCAGATACTTTACTTCAAACATCCTCTCACCTCTATTCTACACCATCAGCTACGTCACCTCAGACATCCTCTTCCCTCTACTCTATACCACCATCTACTTTACCTCAAGCATCCTCTCCCCTTTATTCTACAACATCGGCCAACTTACCTCAAACATCCTCTTCCCTCTACTCTATACCATCATCTACTTTACCTCAAGCATCCTCTCCCCTCTATTCTACACCATCAGCTACCTTACCTCAAACATCCTCTTCCCTCTATTCTACAACATCGGCCACCTTACCTCAAACATCCTCTTCTCTCTACTCTATACCACCAGCTACTTTACCTCAAAAATCCTCTTGCCTTTACTCTATATCATCAGATACTTTACTTCAAACATCCTCTCACCTCTGTTCTACACCATCAGCTATGTTACCTCAGACATCCTCTTCCCTCTACTCTATACCACCATCTACTTTACCTCAAGCATCCTCTCCCCTCTATTCTACAACACCGGCCAACTTACCTCAAACATCCTCTTCCCTCT
This sequence comes from Ambystoma mexicanum, assembly GCF_040938575.1. NCBI lineage: Eukaryota > Metazoa > Chordata > Amphibia > Caudata > Ambystomatidae > Ambystoma > Ambystoma mexicanum. Next base: position 36,415,898 of record NC_090936.1, read on the forward strand.
ACTCTATACCATCATCTACTTTACCTCAAGCATCCTCTCCCCTCTATTCTACACCATCAGCTACCTTACCTCAAACATCCTCTTCCCTCTATTCTACAACATTGGCCACCTTACCTCAAACATCCTCTTCTCTCTACTCTATACCACCAGCTACTTTACCTCAAAAATCCTCTTGCCTTTACTCTATATCATCAGATACTTTAATTCAAACATTCTCTCACCTCTATTCTACACTATCAGCTACGTTACCTCAGACATCCTCTTCCCTCTACTCTATACCATCATCTACTTTTCCTCAAGCATCCTCTCCCCTCTATTCTACAACATCGCCCACCTTACCTCAAACATCCTCTTCCCTCTACTCTATACCATCATCTACTTTACCTCAAGCATCCTCTCCCCTCTATTCTACACCATCAGCTACCTTACCTCAAACATCCTCCTGCCTCTACTCTATACCATCAGATAGTTTACCTCAAACATCTCCTCCGCTACACAATCAATGCCCAGCAGCAGGCACAAAGGACCTTGTAATAATCCCTTAAGTCTGATCCGACCCCTCCTCACAAAGGCCAACGTCAACCTTGCTAGCTTTACCCCATATTGGCGATAAGTTGGAACTGCTCCTGTCACTCGATTGGTTTTACTTATAAGCCGGACAAAAAGCTGAAATTGACATATTACATTATTCATGATGTTTTGATGACAGCAGCATGTAAACAGATTCAGTAGATTGAAGATACTGAATGGGAACGCGCTATGCTGATAGGATGTAGTCTGCGGGTCAAAGATGCAACCAGTATGGGATCTAACAATACAGATTATTTTAAGTAATTTGCTGCTCTTAAAGCGTGCCTACTCTATAAGGGCCCCTTTGGATGCAAATCCTGTTTAGGGGGTCAGGAGCCTATTTCCAACAGTCCAATGGTACTCTTCAGTTAATTTGGTCAGATCTTTGCTGGAAAACCGCTGCAATTCTATTGGGTTGAAATCCAGCTCATATTTTGAGGTACGTTTTGAGTTCCATTTTATGTAAAAGAGGTTTGGCCACACAATCAGAGGCCTCAAACCATCTCCATGCCTTTTTTCAAACTTTGCCCTTTCCCGCTCTCCTTGACCCCTTTTTCATTTCACTCTACGGATCATCCCATTACAGCCAACCACCTGTTTCGCCCCACATTCCTTGATCCCCACTTATAATAACTATTCCCTGCTACCCTCCTAAATGGTGCACATGTAACAAATGTATTTTGTAAGAACTGTTCCGTGCTGTTACCATCCAATGCAGAGGTCTCGCTCGATGTTATGGACTACAATTCCCATCAGCCCCAACTAATGTATGCCCTCAATTCTCTCTGACGTATGTCACCCCACTGCTTCCAGAAGCTGGGGTTCTGCCCAACAAATACCCAAGATTAAATAAAAGTAAAGTTAAGTTGAACAGATGAGAATGTTGAAGGATTTAGGGGCTTACAGCCAGCATAGTCAGTGGTGAAGGATCGTAAGAGTTGTAGCCCAAAACATTTGGAAGTCCATGAAATGAGTAACCGCAACCATGGCCAGATCATGTGATCCCAAATGCGACATCTATATCGTGAGCCTTAAAATAAACCAATGCATTGCATTCTAAAAAAGATGGAGGATGAAATAGCATCATTACAACTGAGTAGTATTGATATGGATATTTTATTTCTATCGCGCTCGTACACAAGTGTTGTCAGAGCGCGATAGTATATTGGTTCCATATATGTTTAGGTTTCATTGTTCTCTAGCAGAAATATATGTCACACCCGTGGAACTTGTTTCATTTTTCTATGGATACAATTTATTAAATTTTGTCTTTTTTATTTCGCTCATTCATTTGTAGAGACAGCAATATTGTTCAACTTATATAGTGTGAAATTAATGAAGTAGTATATTAGATATCAGGTAATATTATCCCCACCAATAATATTGCCATATATATGGTCGTGTGGTAAGGCCATAGGTGATATTATTAGTGGGGATAATTTATGGCGTTATTTGGACAGGGGGTTGCGTGGGTGTCACCCACTCCATAGAAACATTATGGGGGTTTCGGGGTGTCCCCTGCCGGTTGCTTGGCTTAATATTGCCACACAAATATGTCGATATTCTTGTATGCCGATATTTTTGCGAGGAAATCAACACATGGAACCGTATATTATTGAGCGTGACTTTCACAATACTATGGTCCTGATGAAAGTCACATAAAGCTTATTTGGGCTGAAACATAGAAGGATCCGATCATAGAACAGACTGCTGAGTTTTTTGACAGCAGCAACGTGGTGTACTCCAACGGCTTAACGATCAAGAGGAAATTAAATCTACCTCCTCCCCCCCCCCCCGAGTACCCCACACACGTCTTGCTCAAACATAAAATATGTTAGCAGTGCTCATATGTATGATGCAAAGAAATGTGTTTTGTTAGCAGTGCTGAAAATAAATAAATATCTATTGGAATAATTCTTTTCACAAACAGCTGTTTGGATTGGCAAATGTATTACTGTGTTAGCATATCACAATAGTCATAGAATGTAAAATGAATGCATTAAAGATTCATTGGGTTCCGCTGATTTCTTTTCCTTGCCATAAACGGATCACAGTCGAGGAAACCTGGACAGAGAGAGCCTTGAGCCTCCGATGTCTCGCCAGGCGGGTGGAGCCCCCTTTCCCTTCTGTGCATTCAATCTCCTGTCCCTTCTGTGCATTCAATCTCCTGTCCTAAACTGGCAGCCAGAGATGATGCTGAAACTGAACGACTATTTAACATTTTTAATGACGAATTAATGAGCAGCCAAATCGTTCTAATTCCAATATGTACAGAGGCTTTTATTTGATGACAGAGGTCCAGGGTAGGGAAAAGATGTCAGTGACCTGTGTGAGACTTGCAAAGGTCGGGTTCAGTGCAGTCAATTTCAGCTCACTCTTTCAAGGTTAACTACCCCGGCCACACGGGGAAATGAAACAATTACTATCCGTCTTTACAGGTGTATTATGTCAGACTTCAAAAGTAATCACAGACTCAAATTAAAATGGTGCTGGAGAAAATTACAAAGAGGAGACATTCAAATATTTCTTTTCTCGGGGTGCACGGGGGACGACTCTCTCTGGAAAATTTGAAAAGGGCATTTGGAAAGCAACACCTATAATTCGCTTTTCACAAAGAACATAAGGGTTTCTCGCAAAAAAAAGGTTACAGGAAATGAGCAGGTGTTTTGAAGAAGATGCCACTGGCATGCAGCCCGCTATTGGTGGAGAGGGCCATCAGTTTGGTTAATTAAGCCAGGAGGAAGATTCCATTGCATTGTATCAGCTGTTGTTTATTTGCTGTTAATTTCGAAGGCATCAGCAGCAATACGCACAACGCTTTGTGACGCCAACAAGCGGAAGGGGAGGGGCTAAAAACGTAGTGGCTGGGGAGGGACAACAGAAAGGGCCATTCACAGTGCTGGAGCATTCAAACCGAAAGAGGAGAGAAAAGCGGAGGAGAGCAGATTAGGGCTATGAAGACATACGTGCACCACATCTCACAACAGGACCTGAGTTGGCAAGCAGCGGCTCTCCAGATATTTTGGACTCGTGCTCCCATGATCCCTCACTATTGGCTACGCTGGCTGGGGCTGGATGCATTGCAGAACATCTGGAGTGGCAAAAGCTTGCAAACACCTGCCATAGGTTGTAAGTCAGGAGTCTGCAAACTTTCTGCTTTCTAGATGATTTTTGACTATATTTTGGGCCGGGAGGATAACTCAGGGGCAGGGCTTTGTCTTGGAAGCAAGACAACGCAGAGCAACACAGGTTCAACATCCCTGGCTCGCGCAGAGAAACTGGTCTGCGGTATTAAGCGCGTTAGAAAAGAACAATTAACAAAAAATATTTTTAAAAAACACCCATCGGGCCTTCCTGGCATAATCAAAGGTGAGGGGTCATGGGAAGTGTAGGCCGAAACATATGTAGTGCTACAGGCTGCAGATCACTGTTGTAGGTGAAGCTAGGAAACCAAAGTCACTGTAGCACAGCTAGTGAGAATGCCAGCAGAGCTGGGGGAGGAGGGGCACCCCATTATGATGTTCTTAGGGGAAGGTCTTCATCAGAAAGCTGTATTTATTTATTGTACACAATTACGTCAACATCAATGCCATGCATACGTGTAATATATAGTTTCAAATGGGCATCCTACCCCATAATTAGCATTTTACTAAACCTTGTGCAAAAACACCACAAAAAAGACCCTTTAGACAACAAATGTCTGGTGAAGTTGTCTTCACTACTTCAAGTTTTCTACATGTTGCCTTATCGAGCAAGGCAGGTGATTTTCTGGAAATTGGTGTAAAATCGCAACACCCTCTTAAGTCTCTCCCCTACCCCACCATGCCAAAGTCCTTGAGCAAGATGCCGTCTACTGCACTGTCAAGTACCTCAAGGAAAACAGACTCTTCAAACTCCCACAAGCTGGCTTCCGGAGCAGACACTCAACCGAAAACGCTGTCGCCCAGGTCTCCAACTTGCTAGCCACTGCTCACAACTCTCACCTTTCTCATCCAACTTCATGTCTCTGTAGCATTTGAGACTATGCACCCTCCCTCTTCCTTTCTACAAACACTCTCCTCCTTTGGCTTCTCAGGCACCACACAAGTGGGTTGCCTCGTTTGTCTACAATAGCTTCTTCTCTGTCTCATGAACTCTGTTGCCTCCTCTTCCATAACCATCCAAGTCTGTGCTCCCAAGGATCTATCCTCTGCACACTTCTCTTCACCCTCCATATCTTCTCCCAGGCAAACCCATCCAGCCTTTGGATTTCATTACCACCTCTGTGCCGATGACGCTTGGGTTGTTTTCCCCTTTCATGCCTTTACCCCTGCCATCTCTGAACACATGCACTACCTCACAGCCACCCATCACTAGTTGGCTCTATGCTGCATGATGCTAAACTCTTCGAAGAGTGAAGGAATCTTTCTCCTGGCCTCCAATGCTAGCCACGCTCTCCCATTGCCTTCCCTCCTAGCTTCCTCCCCTCCTTGACCCAAAACCTGTAAACTTGGAGTCCTCCTTGAAAGCAACATTAGACTCCAGCAGATCATCATGGCTATGATATGATATGAAGGGTTACTTATAATGTACTTAATACCCATAAGTTTCTAAGCGCGGACCTGGGGATCGAACCTGTGGTGCTCCGTGTCGTCTTGCTTCCAAGGCGAGCACGTTTCCCCTGAGCTATCCTCCCGAGACCTATGGTCTTCTTTGGTTGTCGTTTCGAGGAAAAACCTCTCGGTGTTAGGAAAATCAACACTCACCACACCCATTACTTGGCAAAAACTCTACCCTCAACCCTTGTACTCTGCAGAATTCATTATTGCAGAAGCCTACTCCTTGGTATTTGCCTCTACTCTTTCTCTACCCTTAAGAAATGTCTCAACATTGCTACACATTGTCCCGCCTTCCCTGCACATCCTTCCAATTCCACTCTTCCCCTCTACTTGCACCCCCGAACCCCAACCTCTGGCATTCCCTCTCCCTACATATCAAAGCCATTCCACCAGTGAAATGGGTCAAGACCAGGCCCAAGTTCCACACCTATCCATCAGAGAAGGGACAAATCCTACCCACCCCACAAAACTCCACCAACTGACCCAAGCCTACCCTTCAAGATCAATCTCACTCATATGTTTGATCTTTTATTTGATCAAGTCTTTGGGCACGAGCCCCCCGCTGGCCATGATCAGTCTGTCTAACTAGATTGTCTCCAGTCTATAGCTCCTTGCATTGCGCCCCTCATCAATCTGTCTAAACTTACTCTGGCATTCACCTCTTATTGTAAAGTCATTGTATCAGGGACTGCCTCCATCATCAGCATTGCTCCCTAAACCTAAGTTATTTTTGTATGAAATGACTTATGTTCAATAAATACAATAGCTCTCAGCTCAACCGCCACAAATTGGACATGCAATGCTTATCTTTGTGAGTGGCACAAGGAGCGTATCCCATCCTATTTATTTTATTTTAATTGGTTATTTATAACACGCTTAATACCCAGACGTTTCTACGCGCGGACCCGGGGATCGAACCTGTGTTAATGAAGGCGAGCGTGTTGCCCCTGAGCTATCCTCCCGAGATAGGAATGCTCTTCTCTTCACCATTGATTTTTATCTCTGACCAATCGTCCTGCTTCACCAATCTAATATCCACTCTTTGATCTAACCTCTGAAAACTCTCTGACATTACAAGCCATGGTGGCTTCTCCTTTTCCAGTATTTTCTTTCCTATTCATTAGTCCGTGTGGGTATATAGAGAGGACAGGACGCCAATATCTCTGGTACCGCATTGATACCATTGGCTGGTCTTCCCCACCAATCCCTATCCAGATGCTGTAACCCAGTCAGAAACACCTGTTCCATTTTAGCTCCACTCCCCCCCCCCCCTTTCCTGGAATCCAGGCTGCCATCCAATACAGTGGCCCTCATGTCAGAGAATCCAAGCTCCACGGCTCCGCATGCTGTCCCCTCCGCTCCAGGTCCTCAGCGGAGTTCACCGCGTGTGTCTGCAATGTATTTAAGAGGGAGGTACTGACCACTGAACACTCTTTCACGTTCCCCACGGTTTCTGTCCTATCTTGTCAGATGAGCCTGGGCTGTCGTTGCCTGCCATGCTCGACTCCAATGAGGCGGTCTCTTGCAGCCGGTGTCCCTACTTAAATATTGCAGCCTAACTGTCCATGGCTGTGGCCGTTGTTGTGGTGACCCTTTCTGCTGCGTGTCTACCTGTAGTTGCGTTCCCCATTGCAGCGTCCTTCAGGGTTGTGGTTTCCTCTTTCTCTGGGTTGGTCCCGGTTCTCCTCGCTGAGACTGCGGAAGAGCCGTTCTCACCGGTCCAAGACACCTCATCACTCGTCTATCCCTCTCTTGCCCTGATTCTTTTCTCCCTGCCACTATCTCCTGAGAATTTCCGCCCATGCTTTCGACTGCCAAACACTCCACTGACCCGTTGGGCCCACACATTGTCAAGGAACATGCACCAATCACCTGCTCCAAAAATGTAAAATACAGTACATCAAGTCTTAGATTATTAAGTAGTTAAGTTAAAAATCATAAGTGACAATTATATCAACATATTAACAAATAATTGTCCTAGTTAACTCATATCACGCGTCCATTGGTCCCGGCAGTTATTTCGCCTGGTTTCAACCACACATGTTCATGGTCAAGCCTGTGTATGGAATTTCGTATGTATTTGTGCCAAGGGGTCAATGCACCCCTCTGCTGCATGAGGAAATCTTTCAATGTGTCCTTGTACTCGGCCAGGGTAGACAAGCTCCAGAGTATGACCCAATACACATTGAGGGCAATGGCCCGATTGATATGGAACCCATTTAATTCCTTATGGAGTGGAATAGTAGGAGTATTAGACGGCCAACCGAATATGTTCTTTACCAAGTCATTCTCCATGGTACATACTGTCTTGCGGCCTATATGTCCCCAGAGTTCTGACCTATATAATGCGGCTCGTCGCACTTGTTATTTGGTTGCCTCTTGTGATGCCTTTACTGCCCCATTCCATTCACTTAAGGGTCCCATTCATGGAATGGGGCGCAGAAATGGCACAAGGTCCGTGTGCCGAGAAGGAACCTGCGCGAGTCGTGGCAAAGAAAAAAGATTGCACGTCACACGCATTCATGGATTTAAAGATGCATTACTAGCCGTCCCACAAGTAAAAACAAGCTGCATGAGGAACGCCCACAACATGCCACCAAGCACACCAAAAAGCAAGAAAAATCAAGCAGCCCCCTCCTTACTGCACAATACCCACAAGTCCCCCTCACCTGTGACACCCCCTCAGGCAGCCCCCTCCAGATTGGACACCCTCCTCCTCCCCTCACCTGGACACCTCCCCAGGATGCCCCCTCCAGACTGGAGACCACCCCCAACCCCTCTCACCTGTGATACCCCCCAGGCAGCCCCCTTCAGACTGGACACCACTCCCCAACTCCCCTCACCTGTGACATGCCCCCAGGCAGCCCCCTCCAGACTGGAAACCACCCCCATCCTCCCTTACCTGTGACACCCCCCTGAGGAGGCCCCCTCCGGACTGTACTCCACCCACCAGCCCCCGTCACCTGTAACACCACCCCAGGCAACCCCTTCCAGACTGGACACCCCCCCAGACAGCCCCCTCCAGACTGGACAACACCTGCCAGGCCCCTCTAGAATGGACCCCACCCACCAGCCCCCTCACCTATGACTACCCCCCAGGCAGCCCCCGACAGTCTCCCGCAATACCAGTGCAATGCATGTCTGCAGCTCCCTTGAACTTCCGTGGTCTGGCAACACCAACATGTACACCGCAAATACGACCTACTGGAAGCACCATAGGTCCATCCATGAGTGGGGCATCTGCTCACACACCCTTCCAGGTCTTAATCAGCCCCCCCAATACACATGTGACAAGTGGATGCAAATCCATGTGCATGTTGTCCATGGCACATTGCCAAGGCATCAATGCACAGTAACTGAAGGTGTGCCCACGACATAAGCAAACCTACCAAAAGATGTTGCAAGATCCACAAACAATGGCCAGGTGTGTCACAGCCGGAGCATCAGTGACCTTTGTGGAATGGTTGCCAAAATACCATCACATAACAGGGCCATGCATGGGTGATGGTAGGGCATTCAGAGAGAGCATGAGTCACAGAGGCTGGAGAGCAAACATGGCCCACTACTGCATTCCAGTGGGAGCGGTTGAGCAGCACATGAGAGAAGGCAGTGTGCAATTGCACATGCTGTTGGGCGTGTCTGCACAACATGGGTTTTACACAGCAATGACAAACAAACGTGCTATTAACGTGACCATGGAGCTCCTCCACAGTGAGCTGACCTCCCTCCACCCCAACCACACGGATGCCAAACACACAGTGATGCTGCACAGATAAATGCAAATGTAAACATAGATTGCAGACCTAGTCGTCTGATGGACCCACACACACGTCAGAGACATGCGCCTCCTTCCATCCGCAACCATCCAAGCAACAAAAACACACACGCATGCACACCACAAGACACATGACTTGCAATGGAGAGATGCACTGGCTGAAAATAGAAAGAGGCTGACACACAAAGGAACTGCATGAAGCGTGGAAAGTAACAAACAGAACGATGTACAAAAATAAACATGGAATCAAGCTCAAAGCAGTCCAGGGGAAATATGAAATAAAACTAATATCCTATGCCTAAAGAACTATACACAATAAAAACTGGGAAAGGAAGTCTACAAAGTCTGGGGAAATTAATAAATAAAAAAGGAAACCTACACCTAAATAACTAGGTACAAAGGCAGCAGGCTAGTCCTCCTCTCCAATCTCAATGAGCCTTTCCACCAGGGTTGAGTCCAGCACCATGTCCCCCCTACTCAGGTGGGCCTCTGTTGTTGCCTGGAGGGCTTGCAGGTTCTCCAGCATTTGTGTCTCCATCACTCGGGTGTCCCTGCAAGTTTCCTCCAGGATGGCAGCCTGCCACCAGCCCGACGCAGCGGAATCTCAGCCCTGGCCATCACTACCCTTGCTTCCCGAAACAGCTGCCTCTCTTCTTCAATCTGCTCTCCATATCCGCGGAAAACGGAAGACATCCTGTGCCTCAGGTCAACATGTGCCCCCTGCCTCATACTTCGCACCTGCCTCCTTTTGGTGCTCTGCCCTGCAACTAATAGCCTACTCCTCGTTGTCACCTGCTGCCACAGTGCCCTGTGCCTGCTATGTGGGTACGCCTTCCAAGCTGATGATGATAACCGGAGGCGTACGGCACCTGCACTCCTCATGGGTGCCTGCTGTCTCTCCATTGCCAGTGACCCTGGCAGTGCCTGGGTGGGCACCGTGACCACCTCAGCTGCTGTGCCTTGGACTCCCAACTCGAGCAGGGATGTGGTCTCCAACAGATGGGGCATTGTGAGTGGGACTGGTGCACAGGGGGACCTACTGGTATCTAGACCAGAAGGCACCCTGGAGGATGACTGGCGCACAGAGGAGGAAGACGAGGAGGTGGTTGCAGCAGTAAGCATCCCATGAAGGATACCATTAACAGGCATGCTGTAAGCCAGCTGACGAGGTGGTATAGCTCACTGTGATGATGGGCAAGCAAACTACGAGTAGCCTGCCCATCATCGTGAATGACATCTGTCCGCCTCGTCAACCCAGCCAGCAGGGGTAGCACATAATCCCGGATGGCCACACCAGATTGTAAGGGGGTGTCGGTCTGGGTGGATACATCAGCTGACACCGGGTGGTGGGCCTGGGTGGAGGCATCCTGGCAGGAGTACACTGCTGCATGTGGCCTATGGATTAGATTTTGCACAGGCACCTCCACGGTGGCCTGCACAGCCTCATGCCGCTAGGACAGGACTGCAGTAGGCACACTTACCTCAACACCCCCACCTGAAGCCATGGGCTGGGCTGCAACGGCCACCTCCTCCACCACCCCCTCCATCAACCTGGATAACTCTGTGGTGTCTTCCGCCATGGATGGCCCCTGTGTGGCATCACCTGTCCCCACTGCTTCTGAGGAGCCCCCTCCCACCTTCACCTTCTTGGACTCAACCCCAGCAGCCATGCCAGATGTCACCGGTGCTGCCACAGTCACATTGCTCCCCAAAGATGATCTGTCACTGGGGCGTGGTTGAGCCCTGCACCTCTGCCTGGTGGAGGCATCCCTGCAGCTATGCTCCACATTACTGCTTCCACCCTCTTCATCAGCAACTGAGGAAAAGGACACAAAACATAAATATCAGTGTACTGCACCAAATCTGGCGTGGCATCACCAACATTTACATGAACATGAACATGACTTGTAAAGGGAACAACCATCAACCTCCACACACATGGACATGCAATCCACATGCATGCAAACACCTGCCTGGCCATCACTCCAAACAATCACTTCAAGCTACTTGCCACTGTCACAACCAATCAATTGTATATGCTATACACACATGCATCATTTGCACATGCACGTGTGAGCATGCAATAGCAAGAAGCACATACACATATCATGCACAAACATCAACTGAGAGGCCCCAAGCAGTGCGATGACCAATCACATCAGAGACCCGTGAACTGCAATTCCTCTAGGCGACTAAGCCAGACATCCAAATGCACGTGTTGCATCCAGGCGCGAGTGATGCTGTCATGTCCAATCACTCACCTACTACTGTTCCTTGTTCTCCCACACATTCACCTGCTACTGTCCCCCGTTCCCACATGCACTCCCAACGGCAGCGGCAGCAGCACAGTCGGAGGGGTTTCCCAGCTGGTGGACCAGTGTCTTTGCGCCCCTTTCCACGGTGGCGGTTGCCATGGTGACTCCTTCACGCTCCGCGGCGAAACAAGGGCGTATGGAGACCCACGCGTCACATGCCCGGAAGACGCCTGCAACACCAATCCCTGTCTGCGTTGCGTTCCACGTGACACGCAGCTGCGGTCACGTGACCACATCACATGACCACGCTCGTATTTGAAAAAGGGCGAGCAAATACAGAAACATTGCTTCACAGCTTCTTCACGGAGAAGTGCTTTGCGTTTTGGTTACTCTTATTATTCTCGTACTACCTCGATCACGGAACGTTTGCTTGGACTGTCTTTTGGATTTTCCCTACTTGGATTTTGGCACGCTCTCCGATTACCTGGATTGTTGACCACTGGCTTGGATACTGGACTTGGTACTTGGATTTCCCTGTCTCCAGTTCTTACTGTTTGGCTCCTGACCTCGGATTGTGTTTTGGTTTGATCACAGATTACGTTCTTGTTCCCAACCGAACTCAGGTGTCTCCCGGAGTGCCTTCAGAACACCTCAGCCTGCTGCTGCTGTCAGTGATACTACCTGCCTACGCCTACAGCTTCCCATCTGCCCACTATAGGTAAGCTGCTGCTGCATTGTCACTACTGTCCCTACCATTGTTGCCAATTATCACTGCTTAACATAACCCTTCATTGCCTTACAGTGGTCAGGGGGTTCTTCCGGCGTTCCCGGTTCCAGGCTGACGACACTCTACACCTGTGGCCTCAAAGATTGCTCGAGTAGTGTTTTTGCTCTTACTAGTGTGGTACTTGGGGACGGAGGTATTATTTATCTACACGACCATCAAGTCAGGACAGATGCCCAGTCAAACATTCCTATTTTTGGTACATACACATGAGCATCATGCATGCACATGACATGGGCAACACTACCTCAACTGGCACAGTTGTCACCCTGGCACGTCTCAGACACAAGTAACATTGCATGTGCACGGTCTGCAAGCCAGCACTACAACACACAATGCAAGTGATAGCACATTTAACATATATATAGGTCTGAATGCACACATGGAGAGCAATGTCTGTGGCATGCACGCAAAAATCAGTCTCAGAAGCATACTTGCTGCAAGCCTAAGGGGGTCACTGCCAACATGCTGGTACATGCACCGGAGAGCATTGCACCACATGGCTACTCACCAGTCGACTCCAGACATTGACGTAACTCGCAGACCTGGGGTTGCAGTGCTGGGTAGAACTTCGCCAGGACCCGCTTGTTGTTAGCAGACATCCTGCACCTATGCGCACAGTGCACCTTTGCAATGGCACCGGGCTGGACGCACCGCCGTGCCTTGCCATGAGTCCTGGATTTCAGGTCCTCCCAGCGCTTGTGCACGGTCTTGAAGGTGCAGGGTACCAGCCCTCCTTGTTGATGGCATCCGTGATCCCGTCCCAGATCTGCTGACGTACTTCTGTGCCGCTTTGCATCACAGGTTGGAAGAGGGCATCATAATTCTCCAGGAACTTCTTCACCAGGATGTCAACTTCCCTGGCGGTGAAGTTTACAGCCCTCTGCCTCGCTGCCATGGTCACTATGTTCAGAGGATGATGGTGCTGACATGGCAACCCCAGAGGCAGGTGTGGGTGGGCAAGGTGGTCCTGGAGCTGGGCTGTGGAGCAGTGGTGGTGGAATGGCACAGTGGGAGTCCAGTGAAGCAGCTGAGGTGGTCACAGGGCTAAAGACAGGATCATAGGCAATGGCTGGACAGCAGGCACTCCAAATGCAGTGCAGGTCGGAAACAGGCACACACACTGTACAGGCAGCAGCAGATGGCAAAGTTGGAGGCAGCAAAGGGCTGTAGGAGGCAGGTAAAATGGCACGGAAGCAGGAGCGTGGGTCTTCCGTGTCTCGCAATGTAGGCAGCCAGAAACAGAGTGAAGGACTTTACGCGTAAAAAATGAGAAAAGCGTGGACACATGCAATCCAAGGAAAGGCCAGCATGTAACTTACATGAAATGTGCTGTGCGCAAGCGTTCAGCATGCCATATTCGGGGATGTATTAGTACATGTAGAAGCAACTCTGAACGTGCGTGTGAAGGGTAGGAGAGGGACAAGTGAGTTGTCACGGCTAGCTGGCACCGGCGTTCCCTGTGGCAACGCTGGAGATTGCGGGCACTCGCCGCTTTTCCCTCTTCCAAGATGGCCTCTCATCCTCTGGGTTACGGTGCAGTGTTTTCACGTTCGCAAGTCAGATGTCCTCTGACGTCATCGCGTTCTCTCATGGATTCCGGATATGGTCCAGCAGAGCCGAAGCCCAGAGCGTCGCTACTCTCTACAGACGCTACGTGAGTTCGCAACTAGGGGGTTACTATTCTATACCTCATACCTATACTTACCTTTCTTTTCTACTTTTTCCTACAGCCTTACCATTCTGCCTTGCCTTCCCGTTCCGCCGCCCACAGATAGTCCCCTCTTCCAGACAACATACGTACTTACCCAATCAAGATATTGATTCCTCTTGTACCTAGTTCCTTCTCTCAACTCTCGTTCACTTATTTTCAATCAGGACTTCACCGAGGTACAGTGACCAGACCCGGTTAATCCCGCAATTCGTGAGGAGCTGCAGCCTGCGGAGACGCGACGATCCAGCTTCTCATCCGTTCCAGCAGGGTTTTTTCCCCCAGGAGGGTTTCCCTGGGATCCCTTGCACACCCCTTCGGTTCCCTCTTAGGGAGGAGGGAGGTGTTAGGGTCCTCAGGGGACTCCCCAATTGCCTCGTAAATTGCTGCACGAGACAGGTTAGTGCAAAATCATTACAGCTAGCGACGCCAAAAAATAATTGAAGAGGAATACTTAGATACACATCATGACAACTTTGCAAGCAGCCTTAGATCAAGTGCAGCAGTTGACGACCGCAGTACAAGGATTGTCCCACGAGGTACAAGCCTTAAAGCATGAAAATGCAATCCTTAAACAGCAAATGCTAAATAAAGCCCCCACTAGTTCAGAAATTCCTCCTGGTCCTCTGCCAGGCGGGAAATATGACGGAAACCCGCATTCTTTAAGGGAATTTTTGGATGCTTGTACGGTGCAATTTGCTTTTAAGACATCATTCTTTCCCTCAGACAGAGATAGAGTGGGATATATGATTACTCATCTCACGGGCCCCGCGCTGGCATGGGCCACCCCTATTGTCACTTCCAATAATGCCATATTGGATTCGGTGCCTGCTTTTACGGCAAGTCTAAAAGCTATGTTTTCACGGAGAGAATACAATGTCTCCTCTCAAGAGAAACTCCTAGATTTCAAGCAAGGATCTTTAGGAGTCCTAGAATATGTTACCCGCTTTAAACAAATGGCCTTAGGCACATCCTGGGCCGATGATGCACTTATTACATTATTTAGGAGAGGGGTTAACGAGGAGTTGAAGGATGAATTGGCTCGAGTTCCGAGACCAAATACCTTAGCTGAACTTGTCTCATTGACTATGCAGCTGGACTATCGACTGCAAGAAAGGCATGCAGAGAAGAGGAAAGGGAGAAGTCATCGCTCTGCACCTGAATTAGTATCCTTCTCCAAAACAGCTACTGCAGACGAACCTATGCAGTTAGGCACCACACGGGGTCCTCTGACTCAAGAGGAACGCGCCCGTAGAAGATCCCGAGGACTCTGTATGTATTGTGGTTCTTCTGACCATATCGTGCACGAGTGCCCAGTCGCTCCTCTCAGAAAACCATTTCGTTCGGGAAACGCCAGACCTCAACCGTAAGGGGACCTACGGTCGGGGTAACTGATACCGGTTCCCAATCTCCTACAAAGTTGTCTCCTTCGCTGGACATGGTAGTCTTGCGCGTAACTTTTTCTTTGACAGATGAAAACATTGTTTCTGTCCCAGCCTTGGTCGACTGTGGAGCAGCTGGTTTGTTCATGGACGATTTTTGGGCAAGGAAATTGAATATTCCCCGTACTCCCAAAGCTATTGCGATACCAGTTGAGGGCGTAGACGGAACCCCACTAATATCGGGACCTATCCGAGAACAGACTCACACTTTGACGATGCTCCTTGGTTCACATAGGGAGGAAGCCGTATTTGATATAATAAAAGCAGCTCACTACCCTGTCATTCTGGGCTTGCCCTGGTTAAAACTACATAACCCATACATAAATTGGGCAGCCGGTTCCATTTTTTTGGGATCAGAATATTGTACCCGACACTGTCTTACTGAAGGGTCAGTGGGATTTTGTGCTCCTTCATCGAACCCTGTGGCCTCTCAAAGGATTGTAGACTTGCTTACTCTTGTTCCTCCTGAGTACGAAGAGTTTCAGGACATTTTCACCTCTTCCCAATTTTCTGAACTTCCGCCTCATCGGAGAGATGATTGTTGCATCCGGCTAGACTCCTCTCAACCACTCCCCTTTGGAAAGATGTACATCCTTTCCGAGAAGGAAAAACTAGTCCTACGGCAGTATTTGGATACCCACCTCAGAAACGGTTTGATTACAGAATCGACTTCCCCTGCAGGCGCATCGTTATTCTTCATAGCTAAGAAGGACACGGATGAATTACGTCCCTGCATTGATTATAGGGGACTTAACAAGATCACGATTCCCGATCGATACCCAATGCCATTGATACCGGACATCCTAGAAGCAGTAAAAGGGGCAACTATTTACACAAAGTTGGACCTCAGAGGGGCATATCACCTCATTAGAGTTAAGGAAGGGGATGAGTGGAAGACCGCATTTCGTACCCCTTTTGGACATTTCGAATACCGAGTAATGCCCTTCGGACTCGCGAATGCCCCGGCAGTGTTTCAAAGGTTCATTGATCATACATTCTCAGACCTCCTTCTTCATACGGTAGTGGTGTACCTTGACGACATATTGGTATTTTCCAGGAATCCAAAAGATCATCACCAACACGTATGTCAGGTATTACACCGATTACGGAGTAACCACCTCTATTGCAAGCCTGAAAAGTGTATATTCCATCAGACTACAGTCACTTACCTGGGGTTCGTTTTGTCCCCTACTGGAATATCCATGGATCCTCGTAAGGTGACCGCTATTCTGGAATGGTCCTCTCCTAGTTCTGTCAAGGAACTACAGAGATTTCTGGGGTTTTCGAATTTCTATAGGAAATTTATAGCTGGATTCTCATCAATCGTTCTGCCCCTTACAAGACTACTCAAGAAAGGAAAGCCCTTTTGTTGGACAGAGGACGCCCAGTCAGCCTTTGATACCTTAAAGACACTCTTTACTTCAGCTCCTCTCTTACGAATCCCGGATCAAAACTTACCGTTTATAGTAGAAACTGATGCCTCCCATTTTGCATTGGGTGCGGTGCTTAAACAAGCTTTTACTCAAGGATCAGAACACCCTGTGGCTTTTCTGTCCAAGACTTTTTCTCCCTCTGAGATCAATTACACGGTGTTAGAGAAAGAGTTGCTGGCTATAAAACGGGCCTTTCAGGAATGGAGACATCTCCTGTTGGGTTCCCAACATCCCATTGAGGTCCGCACCGACCATCAGAATCTCAAGAGTTTACAGTACGCGGAGACACGTAACAGCCGGCAAGCAAGATGGGCCCATTTTTTCTCTCCCTACAATATCACTTTCACTATCATTCCTGGTAAAATCAATCTTCAAGCTGATGCTCTATCACGTAGAGATCCTGATTGCAAATCTGGTTTTCAGACTGAGAGATTATTTCCTCATGCTACGTTCATATCTATGGTTCAGGACTTTCTCCACTCTGTAGCAGCCCAAACTCTAGTCTTAATGGACTCCATTAGAGGTCAGGCAGACAAATGGGGACTAAGTCTCGAAGACGGATGTTTCTACCGGGGTCATCAGGTGTACATTCCCTCACTCCAGCTCCGAACGGAAGTCATGCACATGTGCCACGATTCTATGGTGGCTGGACATCGTGGAATAGCAAGTACCCAAGAACTCATACTGAGACATTTTTGGTGGGAAACCTTAAGAAGGGACGTGACTGATTACGTCTCTTCCTGTGTAGTCTGTTTGCAAGTCAAGGTTCCTCGCAGTAAACCATTGGGAAAGCTGGCTCTAGTCCAAATACCTACTCGTCCTTGGCAATTGATTTCCACAGATTTTATAGTTGACTTACCTGTGTCTAAAGATCATACAACCATTATGGTAACAGTGGATTATTTCACCAAATTGGCTCATTTCCAAGCCCTACCCTCAGTACCGACAGCCCCACAGATGGCAAGACAGTTCATAGACTCCATCTTTTCCCGGCATGGTCTTCCTGACAGCATAGTGTCAGATCGAGGTTCCCAATATATTTCACGATATTGGCAACAAGTCTGCTCTGCTTTAGGCATAAAGAGAGCCTTGAGTTCGGGATACCATCCTCAAACTAATGGGCAGACTGAACGTTTAAATCAGACTCTGGAGACGTATCTGCGCTGTTTTGTATCAGCGGCACAGGACAATTGGAAGGATTTGTTACCCTTGGCAGAGTTTGCCTACAATAATGCTCCTCATGCGTCTATCAAAACCAGTCCCTTTCATTGTACCTATGGGTACGATCCTTCTTGCTATTCATCGTCTCTTCTCAGAGCTTCGGCCTTTCCAGATGTGGACGCCCTAATGGGCGACATTCAACAGGGACATCTTTTGGCCAGAACCGCATTACTAGAAGCTCAAGAGCATTCTAAACGTTATGCTGACTTGCATCGTTCATCGGCTCCAGTGATTGTTCCGGGGGATTTGGTCTGGCTCTCAGCAAAGTTTCTGCCCAGACATCTGGTTCCCTCTAAATTGTCTCCAAAATATTTTGGACCTTTTACAGTATTAAGAGCAAAAGGTCCTTTGGCTTTCGAGTTACAGCTCCCACCTTCCTGGTCCAGGATTTACCCAGTTTTTCATGTTTCGCAACTCAAACTTCACAGATCGGATCGTTTTGGCCGATCTATAAGGTCCTACCCGCCTCCAGTGGCTACTACGGAAGGTCCGGAGTTTGAAGTCTCGGGCATTTGTGATTCCCGTTATCATCGCGGTCGACTGCAATATTTGATCCACTGGAAGGGTTACTCGGTGGCCGACCGTACGTGGGAACCAGCTTCATCAGTCCACGCCCCCTTACTTGTTCGCCGTTTTCACAGGTGTCATCCGGGCAAACCAGGAGGTGTTACCCTCGGAAGGAGGCATACTGTCACGGCTAGCTGGCACCGGCGTTCCCTGTGGCAACGCTGGAGATTGCGGGCACTCGCCGCTTTTCCCTCTTCCAAGATGGCCTCTCATCCTCTGGGTTACGGTGCAGTGTTTTCACGTTCGCAAGTCAGATGTCCTCTGACGTCATCGCGTTCTCTCATGGATTCCGGATATGGTCCAGCAGAGCCGAAGCCCAGAGCGTCGCAACTCTCTACAGACGCTACGTGAGTTCGCAACTAGGGGGTTACTATTCTATACCTCATACCTATACTTACCTTTCTTTTCTACTTTTTCCTACAGCCTTACCATTCTGCCTTGCCTTCCCGTTCCGCCGCCCACAGATAGTCCCCTCTTCCAGACAACATAGGTACTTACCCAATCAAGATATTGATTTCTCTTGTACCTAGTTCCTTCTCTCAACTCTCGTTCACTTATTTTCAATCAGGACTTCACCGAGGTACAGTGACCAGACCCGGTTAATCCCGCAATTCGTGAGGAGCTGCAGCCTGCGGAGACGCGACGATCCAGCTTCTCATCCGTTCCAGCAGGGTTTTTTCCCCCAGGAGGGTTTCCCTGGGATCCCTTGCACACCCCTTCGGTTCCCTCTTAGGGAGGAGGGAGGTGTTAGGGTCCTCAGGGGACTCCCCAATTGCCTCGTAAATTGCTGCACGAGACAGGTTAGTGCAAAATCATTACATGAGCACTGTGTATTTTGGGGTGCCACGCAATTCGTTCACTTCAGGGACCGTACAAACTTCTTATTTTGGTGGGGGATTGGCCTCCGCGCATCTACATTTGATTTTTGCAAGGCTAACGGTGAGTCGCATACACATTTTCTTCAACTCTGGGTGCTCCCGTATATTGCGTACCACTATTCTTACCTTTCTGGTAGCTTTCCTGGGTTTGTGTACACATTTTATGTGTAGCTGGATGCCTCTGCGTATCGCGTACCCCTTTTGAATTTTTTTGGAAGCTATCCTGGTATCGCGTATGCATTTTTTATTTTATTTTGGGGTGTCTGTGCGTTACACATACCATATTTTTCAGACCTCAGGTACAATTGAGCTTTGCTGGACCACAGAACTAAGTCTTCCATCACGTAGACTGCCCCCTCACTCAAATTGCCCAGGACAATTACTTAGTGTCCCTTCCATATTTCCGTTACACCTGGAACATGAGTGGAAAGGGCCCAAAAGGGAAAGGGGGCAGATGGGCCGGGGTCAAGGACGTGCTGTAAAAGCAGCTGTCCCAGCCCGGGGTTCTGGGACGTGCTGTGGAAGCAGCTGTCCCAGCTCAAGCGGTTCTGGGTGTGCTATGGAAGCAGCTGTCCCAGCCCAAAGGGCGTGCTGTGGAAGCAGTTGTCCCAGCCCAAGGGGTTCCAGGACATAATGCGGAAGCAGCAGTCCCAGCCTAAAAGGCTATGGGACGTGCTGTGAAAGCAGCAGTCCCAGCCCAAAAGGGTAATGGACGTGCTGTGGAAACAGCTGTCCCGGCCCGAAAAGCTAAGTGATGTGCTGTTGAAGCAGCTGTCCCAGCCCACTTGTGGTCTGGCATCTGGACCCCAGAGAGATCCCAGCCACACAGGGCTGGCACCAACACCTTGTGGCAAGAAGGCAAAGGCTGCACAGCAGGAACAGGCTCAACCCCATGACACAGCACAGGACACTGGCACATTGAGGAAGAAGAACTTCCATGATGAGGTACTCAAGATTCTCATGGACTATGTGGCCATTCACCACTGTGACATCTCCCAGCATCAGGAGCATGTCACGGATGAGATCAACGCCTTAGGGATTGAGAAGTGCACTGCTGCACAGGTAGTGAAGCGCTGGAATGATCTCACCCATTACACCAAGTCCAAGATGGGTGCCAACCTCGCCTCTGCTCTGACAACTGGAGGGTGTTCCCAGAGGAGGAGGAGCTGACCAAGCATGAAGAGGCTATGAGCCAATTCATTCTACTGGAGCAGGTGCAAGGCGTGGGAGGCCTGGAAAATTACAAGGACACGTCCAGCGAGTGCCCAACATTGTGCATCCTGAGTACGCGAAGTAAAGCATCACCAAGATGTATGATTGTGGTGCACATCTGGCTGCATTGGAATGACTGCCCGGTTGAACCATGTCACGTGGTGTACTGACTCCTGTCAAGTGTACACAAGAGCGGAAACAAACCATGTGTTGTACATCAGTTGAACATGCCCGTGTAACATTACTCATCACCAACAGCATACCCCCAACATCTGCAACATGATACTACAATGCGCACAGTTGTTTGCTGCATCCTTGATGTCAGTGACTCTCTTCTGCTAGACATGTGCATGTGTCCGAAATAGGAGTTATACTTCATGCCCTGCAGGGTATAGAATCTCTTTTCACACATGTACGTATGTGCTTCCATGCTACATAGAACATCCAAGATGACAACCAACATGCCTTATGGTGTGCCCTGAGTGATTGTGCATATCTCCCGACTGTGCACATCCCTGCTGCCCCAATGGCAATGACTCCTGAGGCAAATCGTTGTGAGGCCTGCTCCCT
Source organism: Ambystoma mexicanum (assembly GCF_040938575.1). Taxonomy (NCBI): domain Eukaryota; kingdom Metazoa; phylum Chordata; class Amphibia; order Caudata; family Ambystomatidae; genus Ambystoma; species Ambystoma mexicanum. The sequence goes on from NC_090936.1 coordinate 36,436,914, forward strand.
ATTCCCCTCTCACACTCAGTCCACACTCCATGGGTCCATGCCCCTCTGCCTCCTGTGGGTCACTGTACCTTGTTCCTATTTACAACTCCATTGACTTACTCTCTCCTCTTTACAGACCTTGCCTAGGTGGTACTCCTACAGGCATACATCAACTGGGACTGTTTCCTTTTCCCCCAGACTTACGACATGTTCCCATTGTGTACATTCTCTGTACGAAGGCAACATTGGTGTGCATGTGATGGATGCGGACTTAGATGTGGATATGTGTGTCTGCCTGTTGCCATGTGATGTAATTACACATCACAGAGGCACATGTCCATGCCCATTTCACTGGTATTAGTCAACAGTTTGCGGTGACATAATGTGCTTCTTAATGACCCTGTTGGATGGCAATGTGTCCACTGGCAGCATGGCCCTGAGCAGCAGGGAATCTTGTTCAGATAGCTTGTTTTCCATAGTGTGTGGATGCTGTATTTCTTATGGCGACATGCCCTGCATTTAGTTGCATGACAGCAATGTGATACACATGTTTACTGTAGACACGTTGCACATGACTCCACATGTTTTTGTCTGTCCATGTGCAGGTGAGGAGGCAGGAAGAGGATGAAAAAGACTCTGTGGTGGTTCAGACCAACAGTGGAGGATGTGGCATGGGAGGCCTTGAACACCCACTGGTGCTACAGACCATCCTGAGCTGTGTTGCAGATACTTTTTACTCTTTGGACTCAACTGACTATGATGCTGAACCGTATGTGCAGTCCTCAATGCCTGCCGAGGTGAGTGCACCAATGGGTGGAGCAGTTGGGGCACGTAACTCTGCAGGGGGTCAGTTACCTTCATAAGGCCAGTCAGTGGTGGCATGCCCGTCTGTGGTGGTTACGGCTGCAAGGCCACACTCATGTATTGGTTTCTGGTCCTGGGACAGATGTCAAAGGGCGTGTTGCAGTCCTGCAGCCAGGGACTGGGGCATCACAGCAGGGGCTATGCTCTCTTCGATCAGGCAGGCATTGGCCTCACACACGTGGGGGACGTGTGCAGGCTGGGAAGACAGAGTGGGAGCAGCAGATGTTGTGTTCCGCACACCTACAGGGTGCTGCCTATGAGAGTTTGGCTGAAGGCATGGATAGGGTGGCCACTTCCATGATCCCCCCAGCAACACAGGTATCCCTGCTTTACAGAGGGTCAGGCACACAGGGAAGCCCTGATGCGTGAGTTGTGGGCCCACAGAGCTGCAATCCATGAGGAAGAGGCATCCAGCAGAAGAATGTTGCGCCAGGAGATGTTATCATTGAGGCAGACAATCTCGGAGGAACTCCGTGCAACCTGTGCGGTTGTGCATAGTGACCTCAAAGCCCTCCATCTACCAGCGCATTCATCAGTGTCACACATGGTGGCTGCCACTGAGGACCAGCCTAGGGCACTGCGTGGTAAGCCTCCAGCACCACTTCCACCTTCAGATTCAATACACAATGGGAATGGCAGCACAGACGTGTTTCCCGGTCCACCGTAGCCGTGCGGTCCGTGAAACCATGGAGGGAAATGTATTTATTGGGACATCCACCCATGTGGATGTTGACATGCACCCTGCCCTCCCCACTCATGGGTGGACCATGATGGACAATTTTGATATTTTCTTTTTTAAATGTTGATACTTTTGTCGACCCCGGCCCAGATTTTGGCATGTTATTTTTGAGTTGCCCTTTCCAGGTTTTTTTTAATTTATTTTTATTTTTACCTTAAGTTGTGCAATGGCCCTCTCTAGGCCATGATGTTTACAGTTGTGGACATACAGACATGCAGAGTGAGGTCAGGATGGCACGTGCAGGTAACTATGTGTTCAGTGTATCCCCGCACATGTGTGCTGTGTGAATGTTACTTCACTATGCCAGCTGTAATGTCTTTTCCCATGTTGTTTCAGTAATCAGTGATGTGGCAGCGACTGCTGTCCCGGGGGAGATACCCTGATCCCTTTGACGTCCATGCTCCCCATGCCCCCCACTGGCCCTCCTGTCACTTATTCGGAGACACAGTTCCTGGTGATGGTGATGCAACATTCACACCATGCCGGCGTAGTCGGCGGGTAAGCATGAGCACTATCTTGCATGTTGAGCATGGGTCATTGTTCCCCATGTTTGTTGCATGGGTAACTTACTTACATGTGCTTTGCATTTGAAGTGGTAACCATGTCACTGTGTTACCTCCCTCTGTCAACTCATCTATATCCGCACCTACTGTGATGTAGTGCACGTCATTGACCATCTACAATCCCGGCAGTGTACTCTTGATGTGCGTATAACTTGGCGTTCCCTCTCACTGTCACTCTCTCCCTCTCTCTTTTGTGCTACGCTGCACTCATGGGCAGATCACAATCTATGTCATGTCAGCCTCTTGCACCCTGTGGCGCTTCTACAGTGGGTGCACTCTGCATATTTTCAGGATCCATTCATGTGTTGTCATGGATGTGCATGTTCCTTCTGTTGTAACTATGCATGTCATTGCATTTAGGGGATGCGTCCCTCGATGGGCTGCTTCGTATGCAAGGCAGGTGGGTATCCTGTGCAGGTAAGTGAAGGGCATTTGCTGCCACTTGTGTGGTGTTTGGCTGGGAGTCTTGCACTGTGTGGGATCATTTTGGATTGACTTGTCTTGTGGGGCACCAGTACAACTTCATGGGTGCATGTTTCACTGTGTGTGGTTCTGGTGCTAGCTCTGGGCATAGTGTTGTTTCTATGGACTAGTGTGGGAGTTCCAGCTGTGTGGGCCTTTCTTGGTTTGATAGGAGTGGGTGGCAAGGCAGGATATTTGGGGCCTGTGACAGGTGTTGATGGTTGTGCTGGTGTGCGTCTCATTACACTTTGACCACGTGTACTGAGTGACACTTCACATCCCTTGCAATGTTTTTGGGGTAATGGTTTGACGGCACATTTGGCCTGTCTTGCTTAGGGTTCCACAATTATGGCGTGCAGCCCCAGTTACGAGCCACAACCATGGAACTATTGATGCATATATTTGGGATGCTATGTTGTGAACCAGCGCATTATGTTGTGCAGTGTTTGTGTTTTCACATGTATGTCCCATGCATGCTGCACCATGGTGTTTGCAATTTCAAGTTGACCGCAGCTGGGTGCATGGTACTGCTGCATTCAATTGAACGCACAATTGGACCAATTGTATGCTGTCAGAATGAAGTCTGCATTGACCTTGCAGTTTTACTTTGCATCCTATGTTTAGCATGCATTTATCCTTGCTTGCAGTATCACATAGCTTTGTCTTGTCTGCTTATGTCTTCCATGGCAGTTTCCTCACTGGCTAGCCTTCCAGTCAGACATCGGCCTCTGTGAATTGCTGCATTAAGCATGATCCTGCCTGGAGTGCAAGAGTTGAGTATTTGTGCCCTTGCATTCTTGTGCTTTGCATCATGGGGTCCCATGACTGTGTTCAGTGCACTGTCCCAATACTACTCAGGTGATGGCATGCCTTGTAATGCCATTGATAGTCTTCCAGGAGTGTCCCTGCTTTTTTGGGGGCTCAATTATCTTCTTCTGTGATAGCTTCTCATTTTCATGCAGCATGTTGACTTATGTGTCATCGTCTTGTGAATGGAGATATGTGACATGCACATTTGCTGAATGTCATTCAAGGGGCCAAGTAAAGTGGGGTTTGTTGTTGTTTGTCAGTGTGTGTGTTTTGTGTGTTTGATTTGCATGCAGTGTGCACGTGTTGCTGCATGTGTGCTGGGACACATGTTGATGGTTGTCTTGTGAGTTGTTGTTTGTATGTGTTGTATGTCACTGATGGGTGCCCATGGGTCTCGAGTCTTTGGGTGCATGGATATCTGCACTCGGTTTCATTTTGTTCATTGTCTGCAGATCCTTCCGTTAGGAAATGATGGCTATTTCGTGGTATGAAGTTTGTCAACTGCTTTCCAAGGGGACAGGTTAGATGTGCATTTATGGAATGGCTACATTAGCTGATGCATGTCTGGATGTGGCCATTCTTGTGTGTCACCCTCTTTTTCACAATTGTCAATTACCTCTTGTTCATTTTTGGTTTTGGGATGGGGTTTAGTGTGGTCATGTTGCCAGATTGTGTCATGTGGATCAATACTGCACTGCTTTTCTACACCCCAAAATAGGGACATGTTTGTGCGCATCATGCACATTCTAGGACATGTGTGCAGAAATATGTCATTGTGCTTGTTGTATTTTGTGTCCATGTTAAATTTTGAGGCCATATATGGATTGCAGCTCAGACATGTTTCAGGATTTATCGCTGCTTACACATTTGACAGATATGTTAGTTAGTCATATGGGATGTTTTGAGTGCCAAAGGGGTGATTTCATGAAATGGTTGGCATTGTGGTAGTGGTGTCCTCCCTATTCAATGTGTTTCTTTGTGAAACACAAAATTAAATGTCTTTTTAGTTCTAAGGGATGCCCACAAATGTGCACTTACAAGGGTATTTTCTTACGGTGGTTTTGTGGGCACAGTGGATTGGCCCATTGTCATCATTGAATGGCACCTGGTTCTTTTGCAGGAAATTATTTTGGGTGAAAAAAGATTGCACAAGCTAGGTACAAACTGTCTCTCCACGTGTCCTTTGCCCAGCCATACGCAAGCGGTGTGACTGTGGGTGTGGATGGTGTGCCACCACCATGTCCACTGGGACACCATGCCGTATTGCAACTTTGTGCAGGACACATGCATCCACAAAGATCCTGCAGACTACTGGTGTTGCATATAGCAACACACCACCAGAGTGTTCATGGGAGCGAAGTGTGACTTGAGCACTCCGAATGGGCGCTGCACTATGCCCTGAGTCGCAATATGGGTAGTGTTGTATCTTACCTGGGCAGGTGTGTTGGGGTTGCATATTGGCGCCATCATGTAGGTGCTCAGAGGGTAGGCACTGTCCCCTGTAGAGGTGAGAATGGTTGTCATTGTCATTTGTAGACAGTGTCTATTGGTCTGTGTGCAACATGTATGCATGTGCATGGCCATTCATACTCACCAATGAACCATGTCTTGCCGTGCTTCCTAGCTTCCAGGGGCCTGGTGTAGCGGGGACATCCTGAAGATGTAACTATGATGTGTGTTACCAGGATAGTTGGCATACATTTCAATAATGATGCTCCTGTCTTCACACAAAACCTGAGCACTGATGGAGTGCCAATGTTTCCGGTTGCGGTAGATGTGCTCTGTTGCTCTAGGTAGACGTAGATGCTGGGTGCAATCAATGGCACCTAGCGCTTTTGGGAAGTGCATCACCCCATACAAATCCTGGACCACTGCTTGCCTTTCTGCCGGTGTTCTGGCCACATAGATATGCTGGCAGACAGAAGGAGGTGCAGTTATGATTGCTGGTGTAAGCAGCGAGACTGCGTGGCCTGGGAGATGCCACCTACTATGGCAGTGGTCAGCTTTTAAGGGGCTCAGTTTTTGAGAGCACATGGTGGGTAATGTGAGGTCATCTTCCCACTCGGTGACCAGGTTTAGGATATGGGGGGGATAGACTTGCCATAGACCTGGTCATCAGGCACCCCAAGAATGCAAGTCCTTGGGCGAACTATCTAATCCCTGGCCATCCCCCTCCTCCTGCGGTGTCCCTGGATTATTGCTACAACAAATGGTGGCTGTATCCGTGCGTTTGTTGAGTGTGCATGCTTTTTATGCATTTGTTAGTGTGAGCGTTAACGTTTACGCCGGTAATTACGTGGCGTAGGCGTGTCTGGATTTGCGCATGATTTTTCATGAACCCTGCGTTCCCTGTTCAGTTCCATTAATACGTTTGTTTTGCACACGTATGGGTGGTGCAATAGTTTGACGGTGTAACGTCCCTCTTAACGCCCACATTTTTGCTTGTTCCTCCTCATTCCACCTGTTCCGCCCTCCTTTTTTAGGTGCTTGCGCAGGCCCGGCCGGCCCTTCTCTTGGAGTCTCGCGCAAGGCATTCGTCGGGTCGCAGTGACGTGGTGGACCGGCGCAGATTCCTCGCAAGTCCCAGGTAAGCCCCGCGCATTGTGTTCCATGAACCGACGAACAGGGACTTGCGCACGATTTCACACAAGTACCCTATTTTCAGCGCACATTATTCCATGAATCAGCTCTACCAAAACCCTCTTACTGACTATGATACTCAACTAATTTGGCTCGAGTGTCATCCTGTTCCTTGGAAATCCCCTCTACCGCTCTCCACTTAGGAAAGCACTCACCTTTGTCAACCTTACCTTCTACAATCTTCCCTACTCTTCTACCACTAGCATGCCACTCCCAGATTAAATTCCTAATGTGTGTATTGAAATCCATACATGAACTTGTCCACCCGCCCCCCTTCCTAGTGGTCAGTATCCCCCCATGTTAAAGTCTACTAATATCCCCTCTTACCTCTTCACTAAAGCTAAGCTTCTCCTACTCAACCTTCTAGTTACCCTCACATTACTCCCCCTCTCTAACTAGTACTAAACTTCATTGTATATTCTACTATACATATATTCAGTCCCCTCTGGACAGGAAATACATTACACAGCCACGAAAGTGGCTGTGTAGTTATGGTTAAGTTGCTAATCCGATAGGAAGAGCACTTTTTGGGTGGCTTCTAACTTTGCTCCCTCTGGACGAATCCTCACCAAACATTGCTAAAAAAGTATATGCCCCATTCTGAATTTTTCTGCAAAGTTCAGTGAGGTTTGGTCCAGGGGGTGCAATGTTATAGGAGGGGTCCCAAAATTTCTTTTTTTCCCATAGACTGAATGGGGAAAAAACTTTGCGCACGCCTACAGCCCAAACCGCTGGATGGATTTTCACCAAATTTGCGGCAGGAGCAGCGGCTTGGTCCCGAAAGTGTGCTTTTGTAAATTTGGTGAAAATCTGTCCAGTAGTTCTTTTTAAAACGACTAAAAAGTAGGTCACAAAAAATTAGTGATATCTATGTCCGCTCAGTGGACACACTTCCCTATTCGCTCCGCAGACAGGACAACGATTGGCTAATCAGCTTGCGTCATGTCCGTGGGTATGTGACGTGTCCGCTGATTGGCTGGAATGAAGCATGCAGTGCGTCGGATTGACGGGGAGAAATACAAGTTTGGCGAGTGTGTTGGTGTGCAAGAGTGCTTGGGGAGGGTGGGGGAGTAATAGATGGGTCAAATGCTGTGTTTGTTTAGGTGGCAGGCACCCCTGATGTGTTCATCATGTCCGCGGACATAAAAAATCCATTGCAGTAGCCCATATAGCACAGTTAAATTGTTTGATTCTATGGGTGTGTTATGCTGTGGTGGTTGTGGCCAGGGTCTAGAGTCTTGGGTGCATGGCCGATATCAAATATCCACAAATCTACAGTTTGTGTACTGTGTGATTTGTATAGTTTGTATGTGAAGTTTTGGCTACGTCATGTCATTAAGATTGTAGAGTTTGGTAACAAGCACTGCAGTATAACATATCCATGGAAGTAAACATTATGTATTGTGGTGTATGGTTAGATGTTTGCTTCACTGGTTGCGTTGTGGAGCAGTATTTATGAGTTGTATTTATTATAATATACTTACTGTTTGATTTTTTGTGATTGGATATTGTCACGCCACTTGCCCGGAGACCGGGGTTTTCCTTTCCCTTTCGACCAACACCATCTTGGCGGGTCAACTCGCGCTTCCGCGCTTGGGGTTCCACTGTTCAGAATCAGGCTCCTCTGTGCATGCGCGGGCAACCGTGTCCACGCTTCCGCGCATACGCGTTGGATTGGGCACTCAGAGTTACAAGAGCTTGCTTCTCAGGCCTCAATTTTGGCCCGCCAGCGCTTGGGAACGAGGCGGCTTGCGTCGGCGCTATAAGAGGAGCGATGAGCAGCAGCTGATTGCATCTCAACGCGGTTATTTTCTGATCGTGTTCCCGCTCCGTTCGTGCTTCCTGTTTTCTGCCCGTTTCCTCCCCTGCTCTTGGTCCCTGTCCGGGTCCCTTGGTTCCTTGTTTCTCAGTCTGGTTCTTGTCCTGGTCCCGGGGTGGTCTTCAGTCCTGCCTGCCCTTGGTTCCCTCTTCCCTGCCTTCCCTGGTTCCTCCCTGCCCTCCATTCGTGTTCCACTTCTCCTGCCTGCCTTCTGGGTCCTGCCTCCCTCTCCTCTTCAGCCTGTTGGATTTCCTTGTGGAATCTTCCCTTCAGCTACCAACTCTGCCGGATTTGCTTCCCACCGTGGACAAGAGACTTCAGCTTCCCTTCTCAGTTGGATTTTCCTCGGAACTACAACAGCTACTGAAGGACTAACATCTTCACGCTCCCCCTGCCAGTGCTTGCACTGTCCTGACGTCACGGAAATCAGGGGTGAGCTCACTGTGACGTTGGGAGTCGATTCACCCTCCGCCCTCTTTAAATCTTAGGTTGAGGTTTGGGCTGATTTCTCGCGTCACACTTACCTCGGTGAAATACAGACAGTCTGGCTTCCAATTCAAGATCTTCTGCAAGACAAACAGGTACGCAACACTCCCGTGATATAGCTCTTAACAGATATCTTTTTTTCATGACGTGGGTAACTGGAGTAGATATATTCTTTGTCAATTTCTGTGATAAAAGAAAAGATCATGTTAGTGTAGGTAGTTTATAAAGACTTATTAAATTGCATAATAGACATTTCTGATTTATTTTGACCCTCATATTTAGTAGTTTACAAACTAGTATACTGTGCAATTTGCTCAGCTTCTGTGTTTATTGCTTAAATCATTGGGTCTGTGGGAAAACAAATCCATGTTGGATTAAAAAAACACTTTTTTGTTATAGTACAGTAAATTTGTTTCTTTATTTTCAGTGTTTACTTGTTTCTGGCTAATGTTCTATCTGTTGGCTTGTTGCAGATTGTTAGATACCTGTTGTCGAATTGTAACTGCTTATACTTTTTTATTTATATTCTCAAATTGCTAATCTATCTGTTGGATTCTTGCAGATTCTTGGGGCAGTTAGATACATGTTGGCGTATTGTAGCTATTTATAGTTTTCTAAATGAAGTTTTATTAATGTTTATGCACAGATTAGTTGTTGGTGCTATTGATTTATCTGTTTGGTTGTTGAAAAATCTTGGGGTAGTTAGATACCTGTTGGCGTATTCTAGCTGTTTATAGTTTTCTAATTGAAGTTTTATTAATGTTTATGCACAGATTAGTTATTAAATTTAGGTTTTAAGAATATTAAATAAGCGTTTATTAGATTTGCTGGTAATCTTTGCTTTAGAGTAATGGTACTATCATTACATTCGAACCATCGGGTTGTGGCTCCTGCATGGTAGATTACACCTATTGTTGTGAAGGTTTTCTTACCAAGTGATACTTGACCATGTGTAAAGCCAGTCAGCTTGCAGTTGTTTTTGGTACCATCTGCATTGTAACGTAAAAGCATTAGTATTACCTATTTACTATGTGTTTGTATTTGTAAGGTGGAGCGATTATCTGAATTGCAGGTAGTACATATTCTGCCATGGTTTGCATTTTGTACAAGTTGCTGAAATAGAACAGATTCACAGTTAGGTATGGATACATACACAAAACGTTCATTAGGGATTTGTTCCTGTGCCATATTGTTGCACAGAGTGCATGTATGTTTCCACATGTATGAAATCTAGAAGATTTAATTTATAGGTATGTTTTTGTTTTCCAGTACTTGTAGTAAGTACATTAGAAATTCTTGTGGATCTTCTTGTGAGTGTATAGTGAATTTCACCATTCCAGCACAGTAGTCCAATTCTTGTCTTATTCCATGAACACTGTATGTGTTGTCAGGATTGTTGCTTGCATTTCTATGAAGGACTAACATTTGCAAACAAAATTGGTCTGTATTGTGTAGGTAAATGTCAACAATTTGTGGCAATTGGAATAGAATATTTATTGCTACATTTGCGTAGCAACTTACACCAGTTATATTTGAAAATTTGAATGGACCAGATAGTTCTGTGTCTAAGTAATTTCTTCGGAGTGTGTGTTGCTTCTTTGAAGAAGTACCTGAGTTACTTTGAGTAGTAGATTCTTCTTTGGTTGTAGTAATTGATTAAGTATTACCTTCTTTTACTCTCTTTGGAGGATTTGCAGTGAGATCCTGTTGCATTTCTGTTTGAAATAGTTTTCTTTTACAACGTTTTCCTTTCTGTGGAACAGGATACGTTTTTAGATGGGGGGGGGGTTTACAGTGAACATAGTGTATTTTATTCTAAAATGCAAGGAATATCAGAGTTTATTTTACTTGCATCAAAGTTGATTAGAAATAGACCGTCAAGTGTACGTAAGCGTGATAGTGCTATGTAGCTCATGCCTTCTTTCAAGACGGTGTTCACAATATCTATCAATGCTTTATCTAGGGTATGACCTTGTGATTTGTGAATGGTCACTGCGTATGCTAGAGTTAGAGAAAATTGTTCTCTGCGTACATACATGTCTTTGAAAAGAAGGAATCGAGCTGTTGAGCGTCCTATCCTTTTTACTTCGATAGTTTGTCAAAGAGAATATTGACAAACTGAATGTTGTTGTCACGTGGGTATGTTTGAAAGCCAACAACTGTACCAAGTGCTCCATTAACAAGTCCTTGCTCCACGTCAAGGTTACGTTTAAGCATTACTCTACAGTTTAAAGATAATATTTATATTTTCTCCAAACCAGCTGTGTTGGAGATAGAGTTTTCTAAGGTATTTAGTCTTGTTGTGGCTTGTTGACACATGGGTAGTGTCATACCATGTACGTCCAGTTTGTCTGAGGAGCAAATTTCAATTATTGGTTGCATTTCTTTTTTCAACATTGTTTCATTGAATTTTGAACAGCTTGCAAGAGTTGGCATCAAGGACATACAAGTGACATTTTTGTGTGCTAATTTTTCCATGACATCAGTAGCATATGAATTATGGCCATACAGTGCATGGATGTACCAGGTTTTTCATATTGATTGTGCTTCTTGAGGTAGTACACCAACTCTAATACTTTTTAAAATGTTGGCGTATGTGAGGTCTGCAGACTGGCGCATATTTTCAGTTAATTCTCTGTATTGGAAATGTTGCCAAAGGTTGACATTTCCCATGCTGCCAACAGTTTTACAACAGAGTTTGTGTGCTAAGGTTTTAAAAAGAGGTTCAGCTTCCACTGGTGTCAATTGAAGAAGATCTCTGAAAACAATAATGTGTTTTCCTCCAAAGAGCATTTCATAGTTTGATTTGAGTACTTCTTGTAATCTGAGGTGAATCATAGCCAACATTAGGTTGGAGACCATGCTCACTTCATCTATTAGTAGCATTTTCATTTGTTTTAACACTCTGCGTAGTTCCATTGCAGCTTCTGTAGAAAGTTTGTAATAGTCTAATTTGTTTTGGTGTTCTACTGGAAGGAGTAGTAATCGGTGTAAAGTGACACCGCCTATGCTGCAGGCAGCTAAACCTGTGGGGGCAGTTACAACAGCTGACAGTTTGTTGTTTGTCAATTGTTGAAAGAACTTGCTGATTTTGATTAAGAATATTTTGCCTGAACCAGCTTGACCACTGGCGTACAGTAGTATAGGTTTGTAATTTTGGCAGGTACATTCTTTATTTTCATGTTGTACACCATGTGCAATTTCTTTTGTTACTTCTTGAAAAATGCTATGCTGCTCATTGTTCAGTTTTGATTGCAGTACATTTAACTCTGCTGTATCTTCTTCATAGTGAGACATGGTGTTTTCTACTTCTGTCATAGCTAATTCTGCCTCATTTGCTATTAGTGGCTGTCCCAGTGGTTCTTGGCTTCCTGTTACAGAAGGTTGACTACTGTCGGGAGTGTCCTTATCTAGTTGGGCCTGGAGTTCTTCTTCGTGTTGCTGTTCATTGTGCAACATTGTTTTGTACTGTGTAAAGTTTACATGGGTTATAGTGCTTTCATTTGCTTTGAAAGCGTCTTCATAGGAGTCATAGATATCTAGTAACTCTTCTTCTTTTCTCCATAGTTTAAAAAGTTGTAGCAGGGACATGTAATATAGTTCTTTATGTTGAGGAGTTTTTAATGACAATTTGATATGATTAATTAAGCTTCGTTTGATAAGTTTCACTAAGCTGCCTTCACAATTTGTCACTATCTACCTTTTTTTCATCTGTTTTATCTTATTTTTTTATGTGAAGTTTTGGGCTATGTGGTATAGACACATGGTTTCCAAAGTAGTACTCCTGTTTGGGTAGTATGTGTCTAGTAAATTGTTTTTCAAAATGTCTTGGCTGTTGGGATCATTTTTGGCTTTTGTTTCTATGTCGTCTTATGATTTGAGAACTCTTTTTCCAGATTTAGCAGGATCAAGAATTAGCCATACTATATTTTCAGATTTTCCATACAAAGCAGTACCGGTTAAACGATCTTCAGCTTCATAGGAGCCACATTCTCTATGAGAGAGCATTTTTATGCCTAAACTGTATAATTTCTGAGACAGTGTTTTGTCCGATGAAAGGTCATTCCAGACGTCTTGAAGCTCTGTTTTTTCTGTTTTGGTTAAGTAGGCTGTAACATATCGTGCAACTGCAGTGGAATTGTCTGCAATGTACTGCACATCTATGTTTGCATTCCATAAGAGGGCAATGATTTCATTGTAATCATTGATATGTTTTGCTTTTTCTGTTCTTTTTATGTAATATGTGTTTTTAGGTGATTTACCTTTAACACTAGGTCTAACTGAAGACATGAAGTTGTTCACTTCACCTGTTTCTGTAACTGGTCTAGGGAAACCAAAGCGGCATTTGGTGTAGTATTTACCTTTGTTTTTGTATTTGTAACGACAATATTTCCCACATTTGTGTCTTTGAAATTGTACAATTTGTGCATGAAGGTCACTATGTCTCGTTTGTGAAGGGATTTCACAAGTGACATTTTTGGATGAACTGCAAAACGGTGGCACACTGTCTTGACCAAATTTAGGAGCATCTTTAATCCATAAAAGCATGTGGATATGTGGTGCTCCTCTGGCTTGGTATTCTTTTCTCCAAAGAAGTGTTGCACTTCTCTGAGGGGAGGAACAGTTTTATTACAAATAAAGTGTAGCATAGCAATGAAACAATGATGGAAATATCTTGAAACATTATTAGGATCTAAAGAGCAAAGTTCTCCAGGTGTTAGTATATCTATGTTTGTATTGTTTTTGTTTGATATGCGTAGGAAATCATGTAAATCTTCCCATGCATATTCTGCACAACTTAATGTAACAAACCAAGTGGGTGGCCCAAGGTTTCTTATCATACAACGTACATCTCCGTGACGTCAGAACCAGTACTCTTTAGTACCACGCATGTTTGCTAACAGATTTATAATGCTCGATTGTAAAACCTCATCTTTTTCTTGCACTTTTTGTAGTAATTGCGTAGCTGAAATATTTTGAAAGTGGGTTCCTGATTTCAATGTGTGTGCGCATTTGGTAAGTTTCTAGTGCATCATCTATGGTGTCATTAGAGTGTAATGGATGAATTGTATAATGGTCTAAAATATTGGATACTGTAGCAGGATCTAGAAGTTCAAATTGACCAGTTTCTGGTGACTCTTGAATTATTTCAGTGGTTTCCCTCAGGTTTTCTTCAATATTCATTTCTTTGTAGTATTCATTATTGTCTTTTAGATATTGCAAGGCTTGTCTAACTTTATGTAAGTCTACGAGTTGTTGCCAATTTTTTTTGTCTTTTGTAGGTACACCATTTACTAAGACAATTAAAGATTGCTCTATTGGACGTTGCACTCCCAGAGTGTGCACAATTTCTTTTAGATCTAATGGTTAATAAATACTTTGCCACGAATGCCTTTCACTAATTCAGAGGGAGGTAATTTAGCTGTTTTTGGTTGAAGGCGTACTATTGCTTGTAATGGGTGCACTGTTTGAATCATGATGCTCTCATATAAATTGAGTTGTTGCAGCGGTTTTGGTAGTGGGAATAATTCTAAGTTATTTGTGATAGCACGTGAAGGAGTTTGGTTGTTGTAAAGTTTTGTAGTGCAGTGACTGCAAAGTATTAAGGGGTCAGTTATTTCGTACTTGTTTTCTGCTATAAGGTAGAAAGCTAATTCAAACCATTTGGAATCTTTATTGTCTTCTATTTTGTATGTTATGTCTATAGTTTTTGTGTTACTTTTATAAAAGGTTCTGTGGCAACACACACACACATGGTTTGGTACTTGAGCGGATGTACTTTTAATTTTTAGTATTTCTTTTTGTATGTGTGTAGTAGAAGGTTGCCATCTGTACGATTGTTGCTAGTCTGTTGTAAAGCTATTGCGTTTTGTAAGTGGCTTTCACTTCCAAAATATTCTCTCTGGATATGCTCTATTTCTTTGAGTATGCCTTTGGCTGTACCATGTAGCAGATTGTTATTTAAATTGGCTAGTGCTAAAGCAGGACTTTTAGCATAGTACAGTTTATAGACTGTATTTCTTATAGTTGAATGATGTGTTGATATCATTTTGATATGATGGAAGGTGCTTTTGCAAATAGGTCCTGAAATGCAGGCTAATGAATGTCCTTGTAGTCCTGTGTATTTGCGCACTGGACAGGTATCCATATTTTGTAGCAGTTTCATTTTGATTTTGTCTTTGCCTTTCACATACTGATTGAGGAACTGGCGTAAAGATTTGAAAGATTTTTTGGCAATGTTAAACATTGACATGCATGGCCATTTGTATACTGGACATTCAGGTTCAGTCGAATGGAGAGGTGATACTGAATTTTCTGGGGATATTTTTGTAAGCAGTATTTCTTGTTCCATTATGGTATTATTAATTTTTTCATACCCTCGTCCACTGCTATGTATGGCAATTGTGTTTGTTTGCTTTTGTTTGTAAGCTTCTTCATTGAAATATGGTTCTGTGCTCGTGGTGTGACTTCATTGACCTCCACAGATATATAAGAAGTTATTTTTATTTACAGTCCGTTTATGAGAAGTCTTTTTTGTAATTTAGTAGTTTGTTTTGTTAGTGGTTTCATTCTGTTTAACACTAAAATAAATAACTTCCTTTTGAGAAGGATTGCACTATCAAAGCTTCTAAAATTAATTTTCTACAGTATGTTTTAAGGGTTGTGCATGATTTGTCTCCTGTTTTTATAAGATTCCAAAGGACTCTGTGGCGGAACATTTTTGCTAAAATACTTTTTTTGGTATGGTTACTTGCAAGTACATCAAGATTTATAGGAGCAGTGTTAGCAGTAGCTGAATTCTTGTTAATCACTTTCTGTTTCGTTTTACATTTTGATAGAGGAGGCAAAGTTACTATACTGGAGGCTTGTTTTGTTTCGCTTAATGACTGCATTAGCTGTTTTGTTTTAACTTTTTGTACAAATTCTGCTAGAGATGGATGCTTATTTTGAACACTTTATTTTAATTTGCTCTACATCTGCGTTGCTTTCTACGGACTTGCTTTTTGGTAGGCATTCTTTGGGGTCTGTTGAAAAAAAAGAAGGAATGGGTTGGGCTGTTCTGCAATGTATGTATGTGTGCTGTGTGCATGAGTGTCTGAGTATGATGGTAAGGATGTATGTGGTGGTGTGTGATTGTGCATTGGGCAGCTACAACTAGTTGGGAAGGCTATTCTTCTATGTGTGTGTTACTATATTTATACTGGGGTTCAGATGACAGTAGAAAGTAAGCTAGTGGTGAGGAGAAGCACTAATACTAAATCTAATGGTATATAATTAAGACAGTTCTTTGTTCTGTAATACTAACATTCTAGGGGCTTAGTTATGTCATTTGTGTGCCGGGAAAGGGGATTTGTGCGCCATTCTGCCTGCTAATCCCCGTTTGACAAATGGGGATTTGTGGGCAGAATGGTGTACAAATCTGCATTTTTCGGTGCACAAATTCCATGAATCAACCCCACAGTGTGGTTGAGTAACATTAAGAATACTATGGTAGTATTGCACTTACTCTTTTTGTGTGGAATGAACAGGTTTCTTCTGAGTTGTTGTTTGTACTTCAGATGCTGCTGCTTTTCAGGAGAGCGGTCTTCACTGCAATTGTAAAAGAAAGAAGTTAGTCATTTTGTGTGTTTATAGCACTGATGTTAATTTAGACGTTGATTTTTATGTTTTTGTAGTAGTAGTCTTGTTTGATATATGAACATAGTTTGTGCATGCAGTTTCCTTTGACTATGTGCAGCCTTTATATTTTACTTACAATATGGTAGTTCAAAATGCTTTGCAAATGAGTAGAATACTAAGTGTATGAAACTCACTTGGTTTTTTAAGGCTGTGTTATTGACTGCCTGATTCATGGAATTATTTGCGTGAAAAATGCAGATTTGCTCGCCTTTCTGCCCGAAAATCCCCATACTTCAAACAGGGATTTTGGGGCAGAAAGGCGCGCAAAACTGCGTTTTTACGCAAATAATTCCATGAATCAGGCCGTGATTGTTATGAGAAAGAAGAAATAATGATGTACTTATTTTGCAATTTTTTAAGGTAAATGGTAGATACTGTATAGAAAAGCATGGCATGTATGCATTTGTGAAGGTGTGGGTAATAAATCAGAAGGATGTGATTTACAGGCAGTGGTGTTATTGCAGCTGGGAGCTTTTCAATGATAGTGTATATCTGTGTGAGTGTACGAAGATGCATGATCATATCCTGGCTGTGTGTAATTTTATAATACACTACTAAGTGTTTTTCTACAATTATACTGTTATTTCTCCCATCTTCTAATATTATAATTTTTTAGATAGCTGTGTGTGTAAAAAATTGTTTAGATAGCAGACAGGTTTGGAAGTGACCATTGATTATAGCAGATGGGAAAAATGACAGTAAGTGGCAGTTACTCTGTTTATATGCATTCATAAGAGTTGTACATGTACTGTGCAGAAAATATGCATACCTGTAGTTTGTATTCATGCATGTGGATATGCATGGAGCTGCAAGTAGAATTCTTGGAGACTTGTAGAGTAGTTTTTGTAGTAGGTGCTTTCCAATGATATGAGACTTGTACTCAGAGTGATCAACAGTACATTTGAAGTGCGGAACTCTGATGATGGAGTTAGATGTAGAGGTCTTGGATGTGATTGGTGGATGGTTGTGTGACTGCTTTGCTGTATCCAATGAGGGAATGGCACAGAGAGTGATGTGGAAAGGGTAGATGGGCTGGCTAAGAGTTACGCACTTTGCGGACACCGCGACTGTCCGCAGCAGGGCGTGCCACATCTGGGGTTTTCCAGCAAATCCAGCATGGAAAGGGGACTGTAGGGATCAGCCAATCAGATGTTGAGGTTGTGGATTTGTGTTGAAAAAGACTGTCGGGGTAATTCATGGAATTTCCCACAAAAGTGGCGCATGCGGCTGGCGCACAGTGTTCCCGTGCGATAGACTGCGCCAGCCGTGTGCGATAAAATCAATTTCATCGCACAGCGTATTCATGGATTTTAGCCTCCAAAACCAGCCGTGGCGCAGCGACCCTGCAGCAGCGCCAGTTACGCCCCCAAGAACGCCCTTGCGCAAGGAAAATCCATCAAAAGTCCCAATTCAGCGCAAAGGGCTGTGCTAACTCTGGACGAGTTTACAGGGCTGCCAAACAGCAAATGCCAAGCGGGGAACGTGTATTTCAGGGGTGCGCAGGAAGTTCCACATGCGATTGTGCTGGGTACGTGTATTTCAGGGGTGCGCGGGAAGTTCCACACGCGATTGTGCGGGGTACGTGTATTTCAGGGGTGCGCAGGAAGTTCCACACACGATTGGGCTGGGTCTGTGTATTCCAGGGGTGCGCGGGAAGTGCCACACGCGATTCCAGCACGGTACGTGTATTTCGGGGTGCGCTGGAAGTTTCACACGCGATTGTGATGGGTACGTGTATTTCAGGGGTGCGCGGGAAGTTCCACACGCGATTGGGCTGGGTCCGTGTATTCCAGGGGTGCGTGGGAAGTTCCACGCGCGATTGGGCTGGGTGCGTGTATTTCAGGGGTGCACGGGAAGTTTCACACGCGATTGTGCCGGCTACGTGTATTTCAGGGGTGCGCAGGAAGTTCCACACGCGATTGGGCTGGGTCCGTGTATTCCAGGGGTGTGCGGGAAGTGCCACATGCGATTTCAGCAGGGTACGTGTATTTCGGGGTGCGTGGGAAGTTTCACACGCGATTGGGCTGGGTACGTGTATTTCAGGGGTGCACGGGAAGTTTCACACGCAATTGTGCTGGGTACGTGTATTTCAGGGGTGCGCGGGAAGTGCCACACTCGATTCCAGCAGGGTACGTGTATTTCGGGGTGCGCGGGAAGTTTCACACGCGATTGTGCTGGGTACGTGTATTTCAGGGGTGCGCAGGAAGTTCCACACGCGATTGGGCTGGGTCCGTGTATTCCAGGGGTGCGTGGGAAGTGCCACATGCGATTTCAGCAGGGTATGTGTATTTTGGGGTGCGCGGGAAGTTTCACACGCGATTGGGCTGGGTACGTGTATTTCAGGGGTGCGCGAGAAGTTTCACACGCGATTGTGCTGGGTACGTGTATTTCAGGGGTGCGCGGGAAGTGCCACACGCGATTTCAGCAGGGTATGTGCATTTCGGGGTGCGTGGGAAGTTTCACACGTGATTGGGCTGGCGTGTATTTCAGGGGTGCGCGGGAAGTTTCACACGCGATTGTGCCGGGTACGTGTATTTCAGGGGTGCACGGGAAGTTCCACACGCGATTGGGCTGGGTCTGTGTATTCCAGGGGTGCGCGGGAAGTACCACAGGCGATTTCAGCAGGGTACGTGTATTTCGGGGTGCGCGGGAAGTTTCACACGCGATTGGGCTGGGTACGTGCGCGGGAAGTTTCACACGCGATTGTGCTGGGTACGTGTATTTCAGGGGTGCTCAGGAAGTGCCACACGCGATTTCAGCAGGGTACGTGCATTTTGGGGTGCGCGGGAAGTTCCACACGCGATTGGGCTGGGTACGTGTATTTCAGGGGTGTGCGGGAAGTTTCACACGCGATTGTGCCGGGTATGTGTATTTCAGGGGTGCGTGGGAAGTTCCACACGCGATTGGGCTGGGTCCGTGTATTTCAGGGGTGCGCGGGAAGTGCCACACTCGATTTCAGCAGGGTACGTGTATTTCGGGGTGCGCGGGAAGTTTCACACGCGATTGTGCCGGGTATGTGTATTTCAGAGATGCGCGGGAAGTTGCACATGCGATTCCAGCAGGGTAAGTGTATTTCAGGGTGCGCTGGAAGTTTCACATGCGATTGGGCTGGGTACGTGTATTTCAGGGGTGCGCGGGAAGATTTACACGGTCGCCTGCAACGCGCCAAAAAAGACGGTCCAATCCGGAAACACGTACGCCAGCATGAAGCCGGCGTACGTCGACTCGCAGGAAGCAGGCGTACGTCGACACGCGCAGCATAAAAGTGTGCGCAAACAACAAGCAAGCTCGTATGCCAGGATGAATATACCGTTCCTAGCAGCAGTGGCCGTGGGATACCAGAGGAGGAGGAGGAGGATAGTCAGGGCCAGAATCTTCACACCCAGAACCAGCCTTTTTGGGATGCCTGATGTATGGTGTATGGGAGGTACAGGTTTCCACCTCACATAATACTCGACCTGGTCAGTGAGTGGGAGGATGACCTCACATCACCCACCCTCTGCTCCCAAGCACTCACCCCCCTGGAGAAGGTCCTCAATGTACTGCACTTCTTGGCTACTGGATCATTTCAGCGGACAAGTGCCATAGTGGGGGGTGTCACAGGCCACGCAGTCACGGTGCCTACACCAGGTGTTGGCCATCATCACTGCACGCCCATCAGTCCGCAGGTACATATACCTGCCCAGAACACCTGCAGAAAGGCAGGCTGCCGCCCAGGATTTCTATGGGGTGGCACAATTCCCCAGCTAGGTGCCATTGATTGCACCCATGTGGCTCTTCGTTCCCCCAGGGCATCTGAGCACATCTATAGAAACCGCAAGCACTGGCATTCCATCAAAGTCCAGGTAGTATGTGATGCCAAGGGAATCATCACCTCAGTATATGCCAACTATCCAGGGTCCACCCACGACAGCTTCATTTACAGAATGTCAACCCTAAACCGGGACATGGAAGCTGGGCGCATGGTGATGCATGGCTGCTTGGTGAGTATAAATGCCACTGCACATGCATGCATGTCAGATACAGAGTAATGTCACTACCCCACTAATGATACCCATCAACTCCCCAGGGGACAGTGCCTACCCTCTGAGCACCCACATGATGACACCAATTCGGAACCCCATCACGCCTCCCGAGGTAAGATACAACACAGCCCATATTGCAACCCGGGGCATAGTGGAGCGCACATTTGAAGTGCTCAAGTCACGCTTTCGCTCCCTTGACCGTTCTGGCGGGCAGCTGTTATACGCTCCCCCAGTAGTGTGCAGGATCATAGTGGCAGCATGTGTCCTGCACAATGTTGCAAAACGCCAGGGCCTGGCTGTGGACATGGTAGTGCCCCCACATCCCCAACCACATGCACGCCCGCTGCGCATGGGAGGGGAAATGGCACGGGGTGAGGCAGCCCGTACGCAGCTGGTGGCTAATTACTTCACATAGAAATCACACCCCTGTGGAGTGCACACAGCCCTGGCACATACCATATGACAATCAATGATGCCTCAATCAGACAATGATGATGAATGAAGGGACAGTCAACTGTCACAACCATGGCAGCCTGAGATTGTTCACCTGGAAGTGTTACAATGTGTGCATCCCTACCTACACAAACACCACCAATGCAGTGTCATCAAAAGACACACTTCTATGCAGCAAAAATGAATACCCACTTGCAAAATACAACATGAGAACAGTGCCATGTCACCCAACCCCTCCCTGGCACCGCCACACAACACACCATGGCATGTCATGCAATGTGAGATCAAACAAAGTAATCCCCACAACATGACACAAGTGTCACAAAGTTCAGTGTCCCTAATGGAAACTGGCCACACATGAAATGCTCACAGTAATGCAGGACCAACAACACACATGAGCAAATATTTAGCAATAATACAAATCAGCTACACAACCTCAAGCCTACCATAAACATGACAGTACGAATTTTAAAAAATTTGTAGTCTCACTACCTGATAATGCCAGCACTTCGACCACTTCCAACTGTACAGTGTTGGCGCCACGCAAAAGTGTAGGTGCACTGCTTACAACATGGACTCCATCTCTAAAGTAGACGGCCTTGTGAAGAAATGAGGAATGGACCTGCAAATCAGGAGGATGAGATGGATGCAGAGGCACATATCAATACACCATGCAGTGTACAATACAACAACAATATGCACTAGGAATGTATACACAGTATTGACTACAGACTGACCACACAGCACATGGGAGTCCAACGTCACTGTGTAAATCAATGTCACTTGGGCACACCCTTTGCAAGCCCATGGAAACGGGAAGCAGGAGGGGTGTGTGTTTCACAAACCCAAGCATCTAACCCAAATTCAGGACAAGGCTGCATGTGCCCAGCCACAATACAGCGGATGCCCACGGGAGCCACACAAGGCAACACACTGAAAAAAAAAATCAAAATTCAAAAATCAAAAATGGCCATGCATGGGCCAGGGTGGGTGGGGGAGGCCACCCAGGAGGTCCGAGGACAGGGTGCACACCAAAACCCACCTGTGTGGATTCTGTGGAAAAAAAACACCTCCATGGGCTCATGGCCTGCACGGCTACCCTATTGTGGGAGAATCGCTGCTGTCGCTCTCCCCACCCTCTGCAGCTGCATCAGGAGGTGGTGGCACTGTGGGAGGCAGCCCACGCAAAGCCCTAGTCTGGTCCTCCATGGCAGCAAGCATGCGGGTGTGGAAGGTCTGGTTCTGGAGGATAATCGTGCGGAGGTCCCCATGCAACAACTCACGGGATGCCCAGACCTCCTCCCGAGTTGCCTGCATCTCAGCTGAGAGCGTACGTGTGAGACGCCCCAGCTGCTGTTCTGTCCTTGTGTCAGTGAAGCCTCAAGCTCAACAAGAGTCACCCTGAGGTGACGGAGTTCCACCCTCAGGGCTTCCCTGTGGCCCTGGGACTCTATAGAAATGGTTTCCCGCAGAGTCTCCAGTGCCGCCCGTCTGTCCCTGTTGGACGCCAACATGTCCTCCCTGTGTGACTAGCAAATGGAGTCTGTTGCCTGCTGTAGTTGCTCCATCAGCCTTTCTTGGGGGGACAATGGAAGTGGCCACCCTATCCATGGCCTGAGCCATCATCTCAGCTGATGCTGCCTGTTGGTTTGCCATACCGTATATGGATTGCTCCAATGCGGTATTGCCAGGTGGCGTACGGCCACCGCGTCGGCGGGCACCACACCTGTCTGGGGCAAGGCGAACTGCGCCTTGCTGTGCCGGCACTGCCTGAGGCTGCAGGACTGCATTCCCCCTCTGATCTGCTGGCCCAGCAACAGGATCAGATGTTGCGGAGTGTGACCCTGCATCCGTAACCACCAAAGGCGGACCTACCAACACTGACATCCCCATTGAGGGTTCTACCCCTGGTGCAGGTGGGTCGGACAGAACAGAATCCCTCACAGAAACACTTACCTGCGACCGCACATAGGTCTCATCATCTGAATCGACACCTGAATAGAGCTCGGGGGAGGTGCACTTAGAGTCACCCCTTGAGAGAATGGTCTGCAGCAAGTGTGGGTTCTCACCCACCACCACACCACGTCCCTCACTGGTGCCCGGTCGGCCCTGAGACCCCTCCTGGGTCTGCACCATCTCCACAACCCCAGCAGTATCAAGTCCGTCATCCCCTGCAAAGACATGAAAGAAAATAAATGGGAACAGGCATTAGCACCATGGCACACAATTAGGGCTGAGAAGCAACAGAACCAGTACTTCATTGACACGTCCCACATGACTATAACCCTCCCATGCATGCACCGTCACTGCGTATGAAGGGGAGGCAATTGGCACACATTGATGACACCAAGATGGAAGATCAACACATTTGCTGCATGCTGGCTAGCAGTGCCATCACACATTGGCCTGTGATTGGCATGTCCAATACACATACATGACACATGCCATCACACAGATGGCATGTACCATAGCCATGTCACACATGTGACAATAGGACTGAGAAATGCCTAGTGAAAGTGGTGGAATGCAAACAATCAGCCTGAATGAACACAGAAAAATATGCAACAATGTTGTGGCAAGATGACACTTCAAGGGCAACTGGCGTGATGTTGGGCTAAATGTCTACTGTTGCCAGAAGGGATACTGCAATACCCAAATCCTGGTGCACAGAATGTATTGGATGAAGCACATGGGTGACTCAAACCACTCAGGCACACACACCCTCACCTGGCACTCAATCAGAAGCCCTCACACCATGCACATGGATGACACACACATGCATGTGCACTCACCGGACAATGCCTCGTAATCTGGCAGGTCTCCTACGCCTTGGATCTGTTCCTCCATGACGTAGGTCCCAGCAACATACTCATGTGGAGTGAGTTCAATGTCCTCTGCTGGAGACCCACCTCCAGTCACTAGAGTAGCGGCATGACTTGAGGCCACCTTTTTCTTTGCCCTGCGCTTCAGGTCATTCTAGCGCTTGTAGCAATCATTAGCTGTGCGCCTCACGATTCCAAGGGCACTTATGATGTCCGCGATCGTCTGCCAGTGTGCCTGACGTTGAGCAGGTGTCGTCTTGCACCCTGCAGTAATCAACATTTCCCGGTCATGTGCGGACACATACTCCACAAGTGCATCACGTTCGGCCTCACTGAAGCTAGGCTTCCTCGAGGTGCCGGACTGTGTAGCCGTGTCTGGGGCATCAGCCTGTACTGGACGAGCACTCTTCCTCTTCCGCTTGGAAGGTGGTGGGGATCCTGAGTGTCCTACGCCGCTCTGGACACTAGGGGCAGGAACCCCGGTGGACTGTGTACTAGGAGTGTGGGATTGAACACTGAGCATGGTACTTGGTGCAGGCATTAGCTGAAGTGTGATGTAGTCAGGGGGAACGTCAGCAGGATGGACTGGGACCGACACTGTCCTGGCTGGGTGAGTGAGAGCTGGGGTGGATGGAGCCGCAGCTGCCCCTGCAGCCTCCACACCCTGCCTACTTGGGGCAGCAGATGACATAGCTGCCCCTGATCCACGTGGCCTGGTGACACCAACGTGCACCGCCACACGTGGCCTAGACCTGCTGACCTGGAAGTCAGCCTGGGAGTCACCCTGTGACAGGTCTGGTGCCACAATGGGCTGGTCCAACAAGGGCGGAGCAGGGATGGTGTCAGCCATGTTACCCTCAAACATAGGGGGGGGGCATGGGTGTCCCTGACTGGTCCTTCAGACATGGGGGCTAGGGGCACCCTGCAAGTCCCGGCCACATCCCCTACCGTATCCACCACGCCCACCTCTTGAGGCTCTGCCACCTTTGCCACCCTTACTGCGTGCTCGCCTCCCAACCATGGCACTGATGTTGTTGTGCGTATGGGAGTTGCAGTAAACTATTGTCCTGGGCAATTGGGGGTCAAAGGGGTAGGGTACTAGATGGAATTCGTACCCCAGTGCTCTAGCAAGGCTGTATGTGACCCCTGGGGAAAGATGACGGGTCACGCAACGCACAGGCACCCCAAAAAAGGGAGATAACATGCACGCAACCCCTCCTAGACCACGTGCGTGGAAAAATAAACCTGCACTACGCTGTGGCACCCAGAAACACAAAAATGAACGTATGCGTGTCACACGCAGCCTAGAATGACCTCTGAAGGGGTACGCGACACACGGGGCAAGCACAGATGTTAAATACGTGCGCGACTCACCGTCTGCCTGGAAAAATAGCGTGAAAAAGACGCGCAAGTGCGCGCTGGCAACACCCCCGCCAAAAGAAGAATTGTACGCTGTCTGAGGAGACAGGACAACAGAAGAAGTGTACGCTGTTTGAGGAAACAGGCCCAGAAAAAAGACAAAAATAGAAAAAGCTGTAAGAGGTAACAGGGAGTACGAACTTGAAACGCCGTGAAGTAAATCGGGTTTGAACCAACAAGAAGTACAGATTTCACCCACTCGCTCTCCACGAAAAGCACGTACAAGGAAATGGCGTCCTACACGTGCCTTTTAAACATACCCACACATCCAGGGTCACTTCCGCGTGTACACGCTAAGGCCCTATCCTCCAATTACACGAGCTGACACTCTGACGTGCAGTCATTGGACGTGTAACATGCACCCGTGTACAGGGTAATGCCCACGCACGCACGTCACAGACACGCATACGCGTTGAGGCACTTTCCACCAATTACACGCTTTGACACTCGGACGTGCTTATTTTTTCCACACGCCATGGAAAACACCCGTGCGCGTAACGTCATAGACGCGCCTACACGCTGGGGGCCTTTGGGCCAATGAATTCGCGTACGTGTGCTGACGCACTTACGCGCTAAGGGCCTTTCCTCGAATTAAGACCACGCTCCTGCCCAGAAGGCCGAATCACTGCCCCCCAGACCCCCGAGCACGCTCCCACCTGCCATCTGCTGCTGCCTGACTGCCTGCTGCCCACGTGCCCTGCCATTTGCTGCCTGCACATCAGCCAGGGGTGCTGTTGCTGTGACCACCCCTGCTGGAACGGAAGACTCCCGACTGGGATTCCATCGCTCCACAGCCCAGCCCAGCCCCAGGACCCAGTTGCCCACCCACTCCTGCCTCTGGGTTTGCCATGTCGGGCACTACATCATCTGGCACCACTGGCAACCCCCAGCCAGAGAGGCAGAGGGGCATCAGCTTCACTGCCACCGAAGTTGGTGTCCTGGTGGAGCTAGTCCTGGGGCAGTATGATGCCCTCTTCGGAAGTTTGCGCGCCGACAAGGAAGGACGGACTCGGATCTGGACGGACATAGTGACTGCCATCAACGCAGAGGGGGTGGCAGTCTGACAATTCCATCATGTCAAGAAGCGCTGGGAGGACTTCAGGTCCAAGACCCTGAAGAAGGCCCGGCGCCTCTTGAAGGCAGCGGATGCTAAGGGGCGCCGGGGCGACTTGTCTGAAGATAAGATGAGGGTTCTGGAACGCATATCCCCAGCGCTCCACGTCCAGGTCCTTGAGAGGCAGACCCATCTGGAGTCGAGCGGTAAGTGTACATGCATACTGATTGTAAGCTGTGCGTGTGGTGGTGTGCCAGTAGTGTGCAGGTTGCACATGTGGTTTTATGGGGCCAAGTATGGGGGTGTGTGTACAGAGCCGTGAGGCTAACACATGCGAGGGCTCTCATGTGTGAGACATGGATGGTGCTTGTGTGTGTAGGCTTGCATGCCAAATGCAGATGTGTGTGCACACATGCATGAATGAATGTGTATGTAAGTAGGCATGGTCGTGATGTCACACATGGATGTTGGTTTCAGCTGCATGTATCTGCACCGTGTACATGTGCATGTGTGTGTATTTGACAAGGGTGCAACAGTGATGCAACATGGATGCATGTGACACCGGGTTGTGGAAGACTGATTGGCAGATTTGACATGGATGCCGATCGCAACACTGCGACAGTTGGTGGAGGTGTACACATGCATGCAAGTGTGGTGGTGTGTGTGCATGTGTAGTCCACTCCCTGTGTTGCATGTGATGTCTGGCTCACCTTTGCCTGCTCATGCTGTTGTATGTGTATGGATGGTGCTGGCTGTTGCGATATGGCTGTGGTATAGCTCATGTGTGCGAGTTGAAATGACATGTGTGTTGATGGCTGTGATGCCATGTCTGAGGTTTGCCAATGCCACTCATGTACCACTGTCATGTGTGTATGAGTCCATTGTACAGTGCCCTGATGCCTGTGTTTTATTTCTCCCTGTCTGCAGCGTCAACTGATGAAGAGGGCGGAGAAGGTGCTGTGGAGCACAGCGGCAGGGATCGCACCGCCAGCCGGAGACGCAAGGCCCGGCTCCCCTCCCAGGTTGTCATCTCGTCGGGGAGTGAGGAGTCCGGTGCCGCGTCCCAGGCCGCAGCTGCCGAGGGGAGGTCCAAGAGGTGGAGGTCGGAGTTGGACTCCTCGGCAGCAGAAGGGGCAGCTGGGACCCCACAGGGCCCGACGGGGGAAGATGGCACGGAGTCATCCAGGTTGGTGGGGGTTTGGTGGAGGAGGAGGCCATGCAAGCGACAGAGACGGGGTCTGGAGGTGGGGATTCCACTGGTGCTAGTGGTGCAGTGCAGGACCAGGGACAGGAGGCAGCACAGGCCGCCGCGGAGGTGCCTGTGTGCAATCATGTCCCTGATCCTGTCACTGCATCATCTTGCACCAGCAGGGATGCCTACGTCCAGACCCGTTTTCAGGCAGGGGATGAGCTTACAACAACTGGCCTTCCTCTGCCTGCGGACGTGGCTATCCAGGTATGGGTTGAGCTTGTCCTGACTGGTGTGGCGTTGCGTCAACGGGCCATGCGAGGTGACCTGCAGTCTTTTCGTGAGGAGACTGCACGTCATCTCGAATGGCTCGTTGACCGCGTTGGCCTACTGGGACGGGTCACCCAGGCCGGATTCCTTTGTTTGCTGGAGCTTGTTGCGACCCCCTCCTCAACTGAACACCCTATGCGCCAGTCGTCCTCCGTGCCATCTTTCCACCCATTTGTCACCTGGGTGCCCTGTGGAGCTGCCTCCGACTGTGCGGCCAGGCTGGTGGAGGACACATCCCTGCCACAGTAGGGAGTCGACGTCCAGCAGGGGTGGCCACATCAATGACTGCAACCCAGCCAGAGGAGGATGTGCAGGCAGCAGGAGCATGGGCACGGGCACAGGCACAGCAGCAGCAGCAACAAGGTGGGAGCCATGATGGGTCGGGGCCTTCGACATCGGAGGGGCAGGCATCGGCCGGAGGGCAGGAGGACCCAGGACGGGAAGTGTCTTCCGTGTGGCAGCGTTTGGGCCACGCCATAGATGCGGAGCGGCAGCGGGCGGAAGAGGCACGGCTCACGATGGTCAGAACTCCATGCGGAGGGCCCTCTGGGACATTGAGCAGGAGTTCGATGATGCCCTGGCCCGGAACATCCAGAAGTGAACCGTCGGACTAGCCCGCTGCCCTTGTAAATAGTTCTTTAGTGTTAAGTTTCCTTTTTTTTTTTTTTTGGGGCGGTTGGACAATAACCAAACTTCTTGTATATAGTTCTTCATTAGGTAGGGTTTTATTTCATAGGTTTCATTTAAAGGATTGGGCACATGGACCCTGGATGTTCACTTTGTAAATAGTTTGACAATGGATTTGGATTATTTATTTTTTTCCCATGGATCAATGTTTTTTTATTTTTTTGGCACCTTGGATTTATTTTCTCAGACTAACACTTTGGAGACTTGCTTTTGGATTGCTTTTCATTTGGATTTCATGCATCTTTTTCATTTATTTGGCATGCAGGTTTTCATTCCTTATTTACATTTTCTTCAGTTCCATTTCATTCCCTTGTTTTTCTGTTTAATACATTATCATTTGGTACTTCAATGTGTGGTATTCTCTCTTTGGTTTCATGCATATCACAATGTGTGTTTTATCATTCACATGCTGTCATTGTGTGGGTTTGACGGATATGTGTTGATGTGCAGACTAGCCATTTGGGATGCATCACGTGCTGGTGATTTCTTTGTGGGGTGGATGTCATACCTGGTGGTGTGTTCGGACTGGGGTGGCGTGGGCAGTGTATAGAGGGGGCATGGGGGCGATGGTTATGAATCGTAATGAGGCGTTGGGGGGACATGTATGGGGGCCTGCTGGCAGGTGCCCTGCACTGCTGGGGGGTGGGGATGCAGGGGGACATGAGTTGGACATGAGTGGGGCCCTGATGGCAGGTGCCCCACAGTGCTGGGGGGTAGGGGTGCAGGGGGACATGAGTTGGACATGAGTGGGGGCCTTCTGGCAGGTGCCCCACAGTGCTGGGGGGTGGGGGTGCAGGGGCACATGAGTTGGACATGTGTGGGGGCCTGGTGGAGGGTGCCCCTGACTGCTGGGGAGTGGCGGTGCTGGGAGACATGAGTGGGGGCCTGCTGGCAGGTGCCCTGCACTGCTGGGGGGTGGGGGTGCAGGGGGACACGAGTGGGGGCCTGGTGGAGGGTGCCGCTGACTGCTGGGGGGTTGGGGTGCTGGGAGACATGAGTGGGGGCCTGGTGGAGGGTGCCCCTGGATGCTGGGGGGTGGGGGTTCAGGGGGACATGTGTGGGACATGATTGGGGTCCTGGTGGGGGTGCAGGGGGACATGCGTGGGGGCCTGGTGGAGGGTGCCCCTGACTGCTGGGGGGTGGGGGTGCAGGGGGACATGAGTGGGGGCCTGCTGGCAGGTGTCCCTGACTGCTGGGGGGTTGGGGTGCTGGGAGACATGAGTGGGGGCCTGGTGAAGGGTGCCCCTATATGCTGGGGGGTGGGGGTGCAGGGGGACATGTGTGGGACATGACTGGGAGCCTGCTGGCAGGTGCCCTGCACTGCTGGGGGGTGGGGGTGCAGGGGGACATGAGTGGGGGCCTGGTGGAGGGTGCCCCTGGATGCTGGGGGGTGGGGGTGCTGGGAGACATGCGCTGGTGATCAGTAGTGCAAGGTGACATGTGGGTTGGCTGGGGGGCATGGCCATGGTGGATTTGCTGCCTGCGGGACATGACCAGGGGTGCAGGGTAGTCCCCTGTGGTGTGGGCTGCCTGCAGGGGCCATGGTGGGTGTAGAGGGAACACCTGGGAGGGCCCACACGGCCAATTCACGTGTAGTACTCCCCGGCACCCCCGAAATACACGTACCCTGCTGAAATCGCGTGTGGAACCTCCCGCGCACCCCAGAATACACGTATCCTGCTGTATTTGCGTGTGGAACATCCTGCGCACCCCGGAATACACGTAGCCTGCTGTGATCGCGTGTGAAACTTCCCGCGCACCC
Source organism: Ambystoma mexicanum (assembly GCF_040938575.1). Taxonomy (NCBI): domain Eukaryota; kingdom Metazoa; phylum Chordata; class Amphibia; order Caudata; family Ambystomatidae; genus Ambystoma; species Ambystoma mexicanum. The sequence continues at coordinate 36,466,697 of NC_090936.1, forward strand.
CGAAGTACACGTACCCTGCTGAAATCGCGTGTGGAACTTCCCGCGCACCCCGGAATACACGTAGCCTGCTGTATTCACGTGTGGAACTTCCCGCGCACCCCGGAATACACGTAGCCTGCTGTGATTGCGTGTGCAACTTCCCGCGCACCCTGAAGTACACGTACCCTGCTGTAATCGCGTGTGGATCTTCCCGCACACCCTGGAATACACGTAGCCTGCTGTGATCGCATGTGAAACTTCCCGTGCACCCCGAAGTACACGTACCCTGCTGTGATCGTGTGTGGAACTTCACGCGCACCACGAAATAAACGTACCCTGCTGAATTTGTGTGTTTGTTCGTTTGTTTGTTTGCTTGTTTGTTTATTTGGTATAGCGCAAAACCAAACCCGAAGGGGTAGCTGGGCGCAGACAATACAAGGATACTTGAGAACTTGGCTACAGGAAAAATACAGTTATACAGTTCATATTACTAACAAAGTTGCATGTACAAGAAAATGCGAAACTACAGTTCAAGCTGGTTAACCAGATATCAGTTCATGTAGTTACAGTCATCTAGGGTCTCTAGAGCAGGTGGCAATGGGACGGTCAGGCTAAGTGTCATTGGAACGTATCCAGGTGAGGACTTTCCGCCTGAAGCTAGGGTAAGGTTGGTCCATTCTGAGATCCAGAGGGAGTTTGTTCCAAGTTTGCGCAGCTATGACCGGAAAACTGGAGCCGCCAGCTGTACTCTTTTTATATCTAGGCACCACTAAGGTATAGGCGTTAGTCATTCTAGTAGGACGGTTTGAAGTTCTCTTGTTGACTCTGTTTACCAGGTACGGGGGAGCTATATTGTTAAGACATTTGGAGGTGAGGGAGAGTGTTTTGAGGGCAATCCTGTCTTTGATTTTTAGCCAGTGGATATTTTTCCTAGAGGTGGAGATATGAGCTCTATTAGGAATATTTAAAGCTACTCTAATAGCGTTGTTTTGGAGAGTTTGGAGTTTATCAAGGATATACTTGTTAGATCCTGCATATAGAGCATTACAGTAATCCAACTTGGATATGATGAGTGCATTAGCTAATGTAATGCAACTAGTCTCAGTTAGAAATGGTCTACATGCTCGGATCAATTTGCAAGTATATGCAGTGGAAGATGTTAGTGAGTTAGTTTGTTTCTTGAAGGTGAGCGCTGAGTCGAGATAGACCCCGAGGGTTTTGACTGCAGGCATCACTTTGATGACATTATTGTCGATGTTGAATGAGGCATAGTTTGGGTCAAGTTTTTTGATGGCCAGCTCTGAGCCGAGGATCAGTAACTCAGTCTTGTCGTCATTCAGACAGAGGCCGTGAGATGCCATCCATGCCTGAATGAGGAGATATATCTTATTTACTAAGGCCGTGTCTTTCAAGAAGTTGCCCGAAAGGGGGATAAGGATCTGAGTGTCATCTGCGTAATTAGTGTAGATGATACCCAGTCTGTCCAACTTGTCAAACAGGGGCTTAGTAAAGATGTTCTACATCGTCGGAGATACACGTGATCCTTGAGGGACACCGCATGAAACTTGTGTGGGATCAGCGGCTGCTAGGGGGGAGAAGACTCTCATTGTCCGGTTTGCAAGGAAGGATTGTACCCAGGTTATGGCATCACTTGAAAAATGAGCGGCGGAGCTGAGGTGATTGCATAAGACTGCGTGATCTACCAAGTCGAAGGCCGCGGATAGGTCAAGGAGGAGTAGCATAGCTGATTTGCCATTGTCCTTCAACTCGTCAATTTGGGTCTTGAGGTCAATCAGGGCTGTTTCAGTACCATGAAGGGGACGGAAGCCAGATTGCCGTGAGCCTAGTAGGTTGTTTGTTTCTAAGTAGTCCTGAATTTGCAGGTACGCTACTCTGTCAATAATTTTAAGCAGAAATGGGACAGTGGTGATAGGTCTGTAATTTGTCGGTATTGCGGGGTCAAGTGTTTGTTTTTTTAGCAAGGGAAGCACCCAAGATTGTTTGAGGTTATTGGGCACTAGGTTAGACTTAAAGGATGCATTGATGAGTTTAGAGATGAAGGGGGCTAGGTCTCTAGCTGCATCTTTTATAATTTGGGCAGGGCAATTGTCTCCTTTGCAGTTGGAGGGCTTTAGAGATGGTATGATTTTTTCTGTCTCCAATATAGATATTTGTCTGAAGCTAAATGGGTGAGGGGTGTTAGGCTGGTTTGGTGGGAGCTGTGGCTGAGGTGCAGGCTCCGTTGGCAGGAGCAGGGAAGCTTTTTCATTGGCAATTTTGGTTTGGAGCAAGCTAATTTTGCCCGCCAGGGCATTTTGTATATTAGTGCACCAGAGCTTATTTTTAGGAATGTTATCAGTCGGGGGTATGGGTGATTCCATTTCACGGAGGATGGAAAATAGCTCCTTGGTATCTGATTTGGCCCTAGATATTCTATCATTAAAGGTATTTCTTTTAGTGCTTATGATTTCCTTTTTATACTGTTTGGCGAGAGTGGCTAATTTAATTTTGTTCTCCTCAGTGGGTGAGTGTTGCCAAATTGACTGCAGCTTTCTTTTTTGAATTCTGAGGTCTTTCAAGTGTGGTGTGAACCAGTTGTTTAGGTGACAAAGTTGTTTGCTTTTGCGTATTTTGGTAGGGGCAATCAAGTCAAGTGCCTTGATCATCGTGCTGTTATAGGCTTCCACAAGCGACGTGGGGTCTGTGATGTTATCTAGATTGTCGAGAGTAGGGAGGAGGTGGGGTAGGAGTTGTTCTGCTGTGATGTCTTTTTTACTTCTGGTAGGGAGTGGCGGGGCCATAAGTATAGGTTTGGGTCGGATAAGGTCAAGTGAGGCATTGAATACAATTAAATAATGGTCAGTCCAGGATTGTGGCATTATGTTGGTAATGCTAATGTTACAATTCCGATCAGCAACCCAGTCTAGGGTCCTGCCTTTGGCATGAGTAGGGAAGGAGACTTTTTGTGTTAGGGCGTAGTCATTCAGAAGTGAGGCAATAGATAGGGTGTGTTTGTCATTACAGTAATTAAAGCCCAGATTAAAGTCTCCCAGTAATAGAATTTGAGCGTGGTCTTTAGTATTATTAGTTAGGATACTTGTTAGGTCGTCTTCAAAGGTTCCTAGTGGTCCGGGTGGTCTGTAGATGACATACATGTTGTGGGTGCGGTTACAAGAAAGGTGAAGTTTAGCAGTAAGGAGTTCACATGATGGAAATAGCAAGGTAGTAGCTAATCTGATAGGTAAGGTAGATTTATGGATGATAGCTAGGCCACCTCCTTTGGTGTTGGGTCTATCGACTCTTAGTAGTTGGTAGCCGTCAGGTATAGCTAGCATGGTGGCAGGGCCAGCCGCCTCATGGAGCCATGTTTCGGTTATGACTAGTAGGTCTAAATTCTCATTGGTTAGAGTGTCCAAGATCTCTGTGGCGTGGGCTACCATGGATCTGGCATTGATGAGAGATCTAGTTAGAGATAGGGTGCTAGTTGGTTTAGTCGAGGGAAGTAGTTTATTTTTAGTGGGGGTGACTCTTTGTGAAGGTGACTGATTAGTAGTTATGGGGGCAGGGTGGAGAGTGGCAGATTTGAAGTATTGCAAACGTTTGTTTGCTAGATCGATATAGCCTCTATAGTTGTGGTGGGATGATGGTTCATGAAGACGGGACATTCTTGCCCTCAGTCTCATGTTTCTGTCCTTAGGAGGGTATGAGGCAGCGGATGCAAGTTCCATGGTGGTGAGGAGGCTAAGTGCAAGGTGTAAAGTTTGGTATTGGGTGATTTTCATTATGGTCGTGGGCAGGGAGGAGTTGATGATAGGCAAGTCCAAGTTCGGGCTATAAGTGTAGACTGGTGCTGCGTGCGAAGGCGTGTAGCTATATAAGTTATAGCACTTCGGTAGCAGGGAAGTCTAAGCGATCTATTAAGAGACCGTATAATGGTAGTTGGGTAATCTAGGCAAGTACAAATGGGCTGGGACCTAGGTAGACAGGCAACTGGCCAGTACAAGTGGTGGCAGACTAGACAGGTACAGATGTGCTAACTAGGGCAGTGTATCACCTAAATGCGAGAGTCACAGTGCAGCCAAAAACACATTGGGGTACATAAAGTAACTAGGGCAGTGTTTTACCTATTGACGACCATAAGGCACAGCACAAATCAGAGGCATAACACAAATCAAGTGTGGTCTATTGGCGACCATAAGGCACAACACAAATCAGAGGCACAAATCAAGTGTGGTCTATTGGCGACCATAAGGCACAACACAAATCAGAAGGCACAAGTCAGGTGAGGTCTATTGGCGACCATAAGGTGGAACTTCCCGCGCACCTTGAAATACACGTACCCTGCTGCATTCGCGTGTGACACTTCACGCGCACCTTGAGATACACGTACCCTGCTGCATTCGCGTGACACTTCACGCGCACCTTGAGATACACGTCCCCTGCTGCATTCGCGTGTGACACTTCACGCACACCTTGAGATACACGTTCCCTGCTGCATTCGCGTGTGACACTTCACGCGCACCCCGAAATACACGTACCCAGGCCAATCGCGTGTGGTACTTCCCGCACACCCCGAAATGCACGCACACGCTATTTTTCACGCAGCGGGTGTCCGTGTTTGTCGCGTACCCCTTTGCACGTCATTTGTCCTAGAGGGCCACAGTATGGGACATTCATCGTAGCTGTATATAGGTGCTTTTTGTTAGCGCACATTTTGGCGCACATTTATTTCAGGCGCAGGGACGCTACCGTCTGCATTCTTGTGGCGGACGTGTTTGGGCCTGTGCGCGTCTTTGCCCGTGCACTGGTTTGCCCTATTCGATTCCATGAATACGTGTTGTAGGCGAGCGTGTGGGCGTTCCGCGCACTTGCCTCCTGTACTTCCCCCATGACGCCCATATTTTCACACGTTGTTCCCCATTCCGAGTGTTCCGCCCCGTGTTCCCCCTACTTTTGTTATGTGCGCTGCGGTATGTGCGATTTTGCTGTGGCCATGGTGCACGCTGTTAGATGACCTGTGCGCCGGCGTGCGCTGCACACTTTTTCAGCGCACATCCAATATTTTTCTCGCGCACGGACTTCCATGAATCAATGTGCGCTGGTTTCCCTGCGATTTTCTCTCTTTCACTGCGAATCGCACGTTTTCGCACGCTTGTGCCGAAATTTTCGGTGCACATTAATTCCATGAATCGGCCTCTTAGTGTAGTGAAGATGGCATAGGTGGAGAAAGTCAGGGTGTTGTAGGTTGGAGATATGTTTGTGCATGGTTTACACCAGTATGCTCAATGCAGGCATGTGGCAAACAGTTTTGATGTTAAAGGCGTGGAGGTGGTGTGGAGCACTGTGCCTAATTGCAATGTACAGGGAATTGTACAAGTTTGTGAAGATATTGGCAGGATGAACAGTTCCCATGTGGTAGTTTTGTACTATGGTACTTTCAATTTGGGCTATGTCAGTGCCCCTACTTTGTTGGCAGATTTAGAATACTTGGTTCAAGCAGTAATGAACATCCTTCCAAATACCAAAGTAATTTTTTCTGGATTAGTACCTAGGGCAATATGGGACAATAGGTCTGTTTTTTGTCCTCAACAAAACATTGCTAAGTGTGCAATCAACTGAGGCATGTGTGCTTTCATGCTTAGAGCTGGTATGTTCTTCTGTAATAATGAGGATATTGATTCCAGTAATGCTGTTTATTTTAAAGAAGATGGCATCTCTTTATCTTTTATGGGAAATGCCATGCTGTTTTGGAATGTAAGGGTTGCTTTGGAGAAGGTTATGTGAAGATTTTAGGAGTAAAGTAAGAAAAAAAGAAAACAAAATACAAAATAACAGGTGTCTGTCAAGCATATGCACAAAAAACAAAAAAAAGGCTCTTCTCAGAGCCAACCTCAAAGGCGAAATGGGGCACACTATTTAAATGTACAATTACCACGCTCAGATTTTCGATATGTCCGTGGACAGCGCGTATTACATACTGGGATTTTGGGATGGAGAGGCATGCAAATGAGAATGAGGAGAGCAAGGGATTGGTCAGTAAAGTCTACTGGGTGTGTTGTGTAAGGAGAGAGTTTGTCAGAAAGTCTTTTTCCTGAGAGAAGAACAGATAGTTATGGCTGTGTGTTTCGGAAAACAGATTATCTGGATTTTGGGAGACTCGTGGATACATTGGTTGGAGGTGCATGAAGAACGCTGTGGAGTAGCTGTAGATCTTGGATTCCTTCATGTGGAAGTGCACTGGCATGGAGTGCGGGGAATGAAGTGGCTGGACTTGGTACCTCTCTGTGCTACTTTAGAGACAGAGCATCATCCAGACATAATTATAATTAATTGTGGAGGGAACGGTTTAGGACATGTGTCTGGAATTTCATTGCAATTTGCAATGAAAGAAGGACTTGGGAAGGTCATGGACATGTTTTGAAATTCCCAAGTAATTTTTTCTCATATTGCGCAAAGACAAATGTGGCTGCGTTCTTCTTCATTTGGTCCACAAATGGAGAAAGCGAGGCACAATGTCAATAAGGCTGTTTGTTCAAAGACCTTGGCTGTGAAGCGTGCGGTGTGGGCTGCACTCCTATATCCACTGGCATGTGGTTTCCTTTAGTTTGTGATAGGTTTATATCCAGGATATGAGAAATCACATACTCAGTGAGTTTTTGTCAAATAGAACAGGATTTTATTCAAATAATTTTGAGATTTATAATATCTGCTTTTGCAGGTGCCTATAGGGATGGCCAATGCATTTCGGAAATTGACTTCCTTCATCAGGGCCTTGTAATGATCATCATAACACAAGTTAAAATTAAAATATCACCAAGGTAAAGCGGTATTCAAATAACCGTGTTTGACCGTAGTCCATAAATATTACACATGCGAACCACATTCGTTCCACGTATATTTTCCTAAAGTATTCGTCCCATTTCATAACATATGTCACCAATCCAAGAATAACAACAATATTTGATCATGCAAATGGAATGGCAGAAATAAAGAGGTATACATACGGGTTGGTATGATGGATGTGAATGAAGAAATCACGGCAATAGTGAAAAAATAAACAGAAAGGAAAGAGTGTTAATTTTCCTTCTAAGGTGAAACAAAATTAAAATGTGAGCGAAGGATACAGTAGAAACTGACCTTGTTTATCTGTTGTGACATCTCTGCTTGTAAAGAAAATGGCTGGGGATTCTCCCTGCGTAGTGTAATGCGATTGTGCGCAAGATAGTCGATCTCTTAAGGTCGATCTGTAAATTCATACATACGGGGGAAGTTATAGACTTTGTTCAAGCTAAACACTCTGCAAGATCGTACAGTAACCTCATGCTAACCTTGTATCATGAAAGGACTTGCCTAAACTCTCGGTGAAACCGCGAGGACGTGCGTTTCCCTTGCGGCGGCACGGTTGTTAAAGGTTGCTATGGGAACGCAAGCGGGGAAGGTGAACAGAGAAGCAACCTGGCGGCCATGTTGTAATCTGTGCACAGACCCTAGAGGTGGCCTGCTGAATGTGTAAAAATGCGTAGTTCTCCAAGTGTCTATTTAGTTATATGAACAGTGTAGCGAAAAAAACAAAGTACCCATTAAAGCGATGTAGAACGTTAGAAAATAATAAAAAAATGTAATGGTCTAAAGATCATGGTAAGTAATGCGCATACTTCCTAAATTATATGAACGTTCATACAGTTATATTAGGTCCTCGGTGGGTGTGTCTAAATGCGTACCCCGAGTGCAAATATTGAAAGGCACAAAGCGCTGCATGACGGCACAGCCAAGGTCTTTGAACGTTGTCTTTTGCAGAGCCATTTCACGGAGGCACTTTTTACAGCGGGTTTGCACCCTGAATTTTACGAATGTATCCAAATTTTTAGAAGAAAAATTTACTAATATTGGTAGTGCTCACTCACCTCAAAAACTCTAATAAGGCTGTTTGTGCCTTTCTAAGAGATGTTGGGCATGTCCTCTTTTAACAATGAAAATATTATGTTTCGTAGCACATACATTTTTCGCAGAGATGGAGTCCACCTTACTTATGCTGGCAATCAGATTTTTCTGAGAAATGAACAAAATGCATTGCAACCTTTTTTGGAATTACAGTCATCTATTTTGCAGTAGATGTTGATGATTTCCAGTTTTTCAAACACATAAAAACACCACCAAAAGGCTCTTTTCAGAGCCACCATTTCCTCCCAGAGAAAAGTGCATTGTATTTGCTAGGGCAGCACCCCAAAGGTTTTTATGTCCTCGAACTGTCCGCTGACTTCTAAAAAATTGCACAGGGCCTTGCACTATTTATTTGCCACTTCCATTTTTAAACTGTGAAAGGCGGCTCTGTAAAGAGCCTTTTTTTTATTTTTGTTCTTTTATTTTTTTTGTGGTTTTTTACACATGACACACTAGGAGAGGAGGGGAAAGGAGGGAAAGGAAGGTAAGGAAGGGACACCAACCACAGGGATAAGAAAGGGCATGTGGAGAGAGGAAGATGTAGGGTGGGCCTTATTTAGGTAGGTAGCAGACCTTCTCATGCTGCGTGACCGCAGTCTCGAAAGCACTCTGAAGACTCTCTCCCTTTCAGAGTACTGCGTCACAGTACATACACAATATTGTGACCCTCGAAAGGTAATGGTCAACAGCATCGTGAATGGCCTGTGAGGCACCTGGAGGGATGCGCTCTCCCACAGGAGTGTCTCTTGTGGTGAGAGGAGCGGAAACGGAGGTTGTGGTAGAGGAACTCAAGCTACTACGTTCATCACAAGGTACCACCTTGCGAATGGCCCCACCGTGGAACGATGTTAGGTCTCGCTTCATGGATGTCGTAGCAAAGCTGTACGAAACACACCTCCCATGACTCAGCACCATTTTGCACTGGTTGCAAGTGACCTTGTTCACAGATGCTTTTGGTACGTCACCATGAATGGTAAACAACCGCCACACCCAAGACTCCCGGCGAGTGCTGGTAGTAGGGACTTCCACTACCTCATCCTCTTCATCCTCCTCTACATCCTCACGCCTCTTCCCCTCTGCAGGCCCTTGGAGAGGTGGTGGTGGTGGAGGGGTTGGGGGTAGTGCTGAGGCAGATGTAGCACCAGCTGGAGCCGCAGCAGCCATGGATGCCATCAGGATTGATGAGATAATCTCAGCAAGAGCAGCAAAGGCAGCAAAAGTCAATCTGCAATAGCCAGATGCACAATCAAGATCAGCTCTGGAGTGTGGCCTTTTATAGGGGTGGATGGGTGCGCTTCGTGGACAGATTGAACACCTCAAAAAGGTTTCAAAAGTTCAAAAAAGTATGTGGAAAGCCAGGGTCATTGTCTGGGACATGTGCAATGGTGAATTTTTACTGTAAAATACTTTGGATTGCCTGAAAAATTACTTTTAAAATGTTCGGGGAACCGGACAGAGTCCGCAAATCAGGGAACACGCTCAGCGTGGGTGCGGTCACATGATGGCATCGGGAACACATCCGCGAAGGGAACGGGTTTCCGCAGGACACCAAATGCACAGGAACGGTCATGCGCATGCGCGCGGGTGTTCTACGGACAGTGTTCGGGTCCTCAAACAAATTAAAAGTGCGACACAAGTGAGACGGACAGTTACGGACAGGCGCGATGTTCGTAGGACTTATGGGTGTGGTGCGCATGTCTGTAGATGTTCTACAGACTGTACGGACAGGTATAGTGTCCTTAGGACACCTCCATTTTGTTTAATTACGGTCATCAAGGATACCGCGCGTGTTCTAAGAACCGTTCCATTTTGCTTACGTACAGTACGGAGAGGTATAGTCTCCTTAGGACACCTCCATTTTGTTCACTTACGGACATCCCGGACACCGGGTGTGTTCTAAGAACAGTTCCATCTTGCTTGCAAACGGTACGGACAGGTATAGTGCCCTTAGGACACCCCCATTTTGCTAATTACAGACATTCCAGACAGGCGCGCTGTCCGCGGACACCTCAACTGCCTTTTTAAAAAAATAAGACACAAAGGATTGAATTGAAAGACACAACATTTTTTTATTATATATAAATACAAAATGTATGAAAGAGAGGGGGAAACAGTAACTGACACAAATGCAGGGGAATTAGTGGTTTGGAGAGGATGGATGGGAGGAGATGAAGGGATAGAAGTCTCATCAAAACGTTTTTCTTGGTGTTGAGGATTTGGCGATAGTTGACTGGGACATGGAGAGGGGGAACAGGTGCATGTGGGACAATGATATTTATTTTTTTCTTTTATGTGGTTCTCCACAAAATGTTTCAAAAGATTAAAATTTACCACAAGCATGTCCATTTTTTGTTCCATGCGCTGCTGAGTATTTTCTAATGTCTCTTTCGGTGTATTAGTTTCAATGTTTGCATGGTCTGTTTCCTCACGTGGGAAATTTTCCTCAAGCCATTCCAAAATACTGGACACTTCTGTGTAAAAATAAATATATTACTTTTATTGAACCTAATACAGAAAGTTTAGAAATATATAAGAAAAATTAAGTGTACTTACTAGATTCTGTTAAGTTGTGTTGTTACTGTTGTGTAGGTCTGCTGTTGCTCCTAGTTGTGCAGTTTCTGTGAGGTAATTGTTTTGGAGGCATATCTTTTTTGTTTTGGTATATTCCATTTTAGTACATGTGGTATTTAAATGGATGGTTGATGTGTTACATATATAGGTTTCACTTCTTATTTATTATTACATATATGTTTATATGCTGCTTGTTGAACTTGTTCAGTGTTTATATAGCATGATAGAACAATCTAAGATACCCCCTAAGTTTTTGGATAGTGTTGCCATTGTCCGTGTCCATCCGCGAACATAAGCACAGTCCGTGGACATCAAAATCACTAGCGGGGGTTTCGGTATGTTCTATGTTACATGTATATAAAGTAAGGGAATCCTAGTACACATCTATCAAATTCACACTATGTATATTTGTATTCAGTAAAAAAAACTTTGATAAAGGGACATTATGGTTAAGTTGCGCTACTAAAAACCTATAAAATTCAGTAAAAAAAGTTGTTAAAGGGACGTTATGGTTCAAAGCAAAACCGAAAAACCCCTGAAATTCGCTAATTATGGTAAGCTAAGCAACCATAATTCGTGCCACCAACGTGCATTGTTAAGACTAACACCCAGGACATCAAAGATGACATCACAAATGTCATTGATGACATCACTGATGATGTCACATTTCTGGTTCCCTCTTTTTTCCTTTACTAACATATCTTAGCAAGAAATAATTAGGAAAAAATAAATCAAAAAGTACTGTATTTGTAGACTTATACTTGAAATATGTTCTTATAGTAATTCATTTGGGGTTCACTCACAGCATATGAAACATATACATAAGGAGAATACATACTTCAAAGATACCAATGCGTTCTGTGTATGAAGACAATCAGTAAGGTTATCAACACTTTCCTATTGTCCAGCTATTTTTTTATTACTGTACTTTCACTGGATATGCTCCTATTTGTATTCGCATTACTCTCTTTAGGGTGCAGTCACGTCATGTGATAGGTATACATAGGGAAGTAGTAGGTTTGAAGCAGAACAATCATTTCTGTGCATAAAGATAATCAGGTACGTTATGAACAATTTCTGGTTCTACCGATACTTTTTTGCGTACTTCACTTTCCCTGTATATACTAATATTTGTATGTGTTGATGTGTTTCTGTGTTTTGTATGTAATAATGAAATTATATAGGAAGTGGGTTTCATTAGCTACTTATAACATGTTGCACAGTACACACAACTCTAATAAAGAAAGCATTTAGCATTTCACTATTTAACATGGGAAGATTATGAATATTGCACCTCCATCATGTATGCTGCACACAATGCTTATGTTTATACATGAGTACATTATTATACTGTAAAGAACTTCATAATAGAATGCAATTTATATCAATGCATTGCTTAATGCACTACATAGCTCATGACATCTATTCCAATGATCTTTAACACTTTATTTGTCAACATTATAATAAGAATCCCTTGTACAGAATTTTCATGAAAAGTACATGCACATGTGATGTCATCAATGACATTTGTGATGCCATCTCTTGATGTCCTGGGTGTTAGTCTTAACAATGCACGTTGGTGGCGCGAGTTATGGTTGCTCAGCTTATCATAACTAGTGAATTTCAGGGGGTTTTCGGTTTTACTTTGAACCATAACGTCCCTTTAACAAAGTTTTTTTTCTGAAATATATATATATATATATATATATATTCTAAATCACTGCAACTCGTATCTTCATTAACCTGTAGATTAAGCGTGGTTCTTATATGTTTAGTGTGTACTGGTTCACACATCCATGACCACATTCTCAACTGTTTTTGATGCAAGGGATGGAATGTGCTTGCCCTATGCCCAAAGGGCACTTCAATGTGTGCATAATGAATAATCACTTTCAAGTGGCCTCTCTTCACCCTTTGCGCATTTATGCAAATAATGGGTGTTTCGGCACTATTTAAAGGGCATTCTTTATCCAAAAAAGGCATACACATTAAGACATGCTGAAAACTAAGGCACCAGCCTTTTTAAGTGGCACAGCAGCAGGATGAACTGCTGTACTTCCACGTGCACTTCTATCCCTGGAACAGGGATAGAAATGTTTTTTCACCTCACATTTCACTGTGACAGGTCCTTTAAGAGCTGGTCACTGTGAAATGTGCTTCCAGCACCCACGTGGATTCTTGGACCTTGTATCACATCAGTGTCAGGAGATCACTATATCTATGCAAGGGGGTGGACAAAGTGTCTTTTGCTCCGCTGTCCAGCCCCACATAATTATGCAGGTCACCTCTAAGAGTTAGGTGTCCTCAGCATTTCTCGAACAAGTGCAAATAAAAAAGGCACAAACTCTGCGCTTTATTGTATCCTGAATCCCTTCTTCTGTGGATAGTCTGGTTTGTATTCTGAAACAAAGTCTGTATACATACCAAAGTATCATAGAAATAAATGAGACCCTTATTTCATTAAGGTAGGCCACTATTTTGGAATGGTGCATCGCTTACAAACAAATGTTGATTGAAAAATGCCGTCTCTGGGTTTGCTGAAGAGTAAGTGGCCTTCTAGTAGAAAGAGAACGCTCATCTTCCAACCGTTTCTCTCGTTGAAAATCCTGGTAGCATAATTTCCCCAAATAGTAATACAAATTATAAGAGGATAAAGTATGTACAAGCTACTGTAAACAATTTAAAATACAAGCAGTGTATCACTACACTAAGGTATCTAATCTTTCCATCTGATGCCATTCCATCACATTTTTTTCATCTAATAACTTTGCATTTAATGCATTTTGTTGGGGGGTAATGGGTTCCTTTTTGTTTAGGTGCATTATAAAGTGTAAAAAAACAAATAAATAAAAAAATTAAAAGACAACGCATTAGATGCAAAGTTTTTAGATGGAAAAAATTTGATGGAATGGCATTAAATGCAGTGGCATTAGATGGAAAGACCATAAACCCTACACAAAGTATCTGGTTTTATGGGCTGTGTATATACATATGCATGTATGGGATTAGTAAGTAGGTTGTTAGGTGCACAGCTTGTGTGTGCACTGTAAGGGTGCAGAAGGAGTAGACCGACAGACAAGTGGCCCGTTTGGGGCTATAGACCTATTAGCTGAATGAAAAGCAACAGAAAACCTAACTTTCCCTCACTCTAGAGGGGTTTCCCTGCCTCAACTAAAATACTAATGTGTCTGTCAGAATGCCCGTAACTTAAAGAGTCCACCGTTGTGCGTCAAATCATGTCTCTGTCCCTGACACTTCAAACTAAAGTCTTAACAACTCAAAGTTCCATTCCCAGGAGAATGACTCCCTTCTCCTGGTATTAGGTTCCAAAAAGTCACAAATCAAACAAGGGTTTTCTTCTTTCCAGCCAAAAACCAGGGGGAATGACTCCCTTCTCCTATCTTTTTAACAACTGTACCTGGTTGTTGAGTACCAGGGGAATGACTCCCTTCTGCTGATATGACTTGCCACGACCAGCAAGTCCAGCAGGAATGACTCCCTTCCCCTGGATCTTACTTTTCTTCTTCGCTTCCTTGCACTTCAGCGACCTGGCTCACTCCTCTACCCAGTTTAGAGATGATTTAGTGTTGGGTCCATGACCCTTGGTTCTCTTCTTTTTCCTGGCCTCCTTGGTTCACTCTCCTGCCAAGGACTACTGCCATGAGGAAGATGACTCATAATGTGACTACTTTGGGTCTTTCTGACCCTTCCGTGGAGTCCAGTGGGATTTACTTCCCCAATGAGGAAGCTTCCCTCTGTTGTCAGTTTCTCAGGTTCCCAGATGCTTTGTTGTATTTTTCTCAGCCCACCGACCTTTGTGGCAAGCTCCAGAGTCCCTCCTGCACTCCGTGTCCCTGGTGGCCTGCTCGTAACTCACGTTACCTTCAGGGACCTTTATGTATGGCGGCGGCACTTCCCGGGACTAGATGGTCTTCGGCCTGCCTCCTCCGGTCGTCTGCTTCGACGGCTATCGGAATTAGCAAGGAGCCTTGCGGTCTGCAGTTTTAATTGTGTTCATACCACTGCCTCGCATGTATGTTGCTGGACCCGTCGACTTCAGATCTTGGAGGGCTGTTTTTTCACTTCCCGCCAACATTCTCTGCTCTCCGGTCTTGGCCGTACAACTGCTCCTGTGTCTGACAGCTTCCACGCCTCCTGCTACTCTCGGGCCGGCTTGACAACAATGCAAGACCTTTGTTGATTTTGATACAATGTTTCCAGGCTGGTCTGGGCCCATTGTATAAGACCTTCCTCTTTTTCACATGATCCATGTCCATAAGTCTGCGGGGCCAGCTCGCCCCAGTACCTGGATTACTTGGGTTCCCGTAGCTCTTTTTCATCTGAATGCTTTCAAGGACAATCAGGTCTTGTACCTTACAACAGTACAGTGACCTGATGTCAAGAAAGAGGTTAGTAGATGAAAGAGGGACCAGAGATCCTACCGCTGTGCACCGCCATGAGGGGCACTATTGGTTAGCAGTCTCACCCTCTGGCCTCATCAGAAAGGTATCCCCCTCAGGGAAAAGTGACATCTATGTAATTGTCACAGCTCCTGTGTGGTACGTGGATTTGGGGATATGTATGTGGGAGAGCAGGCATCATCTCTTTTCCAGAGAGCAAGATTGTGCGTTGTGCGAAACCTGTAATATTTTTGCAGCAAGCCTTATTATTGCCTGTCACGTCTTTAAAAGAGCCGTTTAGAATGTATATAAAGCCTTTTAAGGACGTGACAGGCATACACATCTACCATAGAATGGCCCTCCAAACATGAAATGAGCATACTTTGTACAAATATTAGCCTCACTTTCTGTTGACAAGAGATTCAATAAATTCTATCAACCCCAACGTACAGTTTACCAATTTATTCTTTCAGTTTCCCTACCAGAGTTATGCTGTGAACAAGACACTTGTCGACACACGTGTCGGCTGAAAACTCAATTTATTAAAAGATACTTGCTAATACACCATTTCGGTTTTGATTTCTAACTGAGGAGATATTTAGCTTCTGATACTTTTCGGCTGAGCGCGTAGGCTAGTCATTCATTTCTTATGTACCAAAAATTATGTGTGTGCCCATTCCATGTGGGAGTTCATAACAAATTTGCTGTGCACTCCTTCGCTTTAGGACCACAGAAAACTGTGAGCACGTGTGCCCCATTCACTGTGAAGTTAGTCCAAAGTTAGGTGTGCACCCCTTACCTGTCGGAGTATGGCGGACGTGTGCAACCCTTGAGTGAAGATGTGATGCCGAAAATGTGTTTGAGCCTCTTCCCTGTGCGATTGAATAACATATTGCAACTGGACCACATGGCAGAGGGTGGCGACGGGAGCAGTAGATTTGATACATAACAGGAGGAGGCTCGGCTACATAATTCTCTCACTTTCAATAATCCATTATACGCTTTTCCCTGAGCACGCAGTCACATTGTTGAGCAAAATATTTTAACTACCATCTCAGTTTTTCCCAGTCTTCATCGGGGGTCAGTCATTACAAATGTCACCCAAAGTCTAATATTTATCCATTATTTTATCTTTCCCATGACTTCTTAGCTTTAAAGAGAAGATTAATTCAAATAAGATACATTTTATTTAAATAGATGCCATACGCGTCAGAATGCAAAGGTGAACTTTAAAAGAGTGTACCAAAATGTTATATTTTTGATTTTACTGGTACAAATGTGTGGTGCCTGCTACCATTGTGCCCCTCGTGCTTCAGGGTTGCAAACCCACTTCAGGATCTGAGGTCCCTTTGCTTTTTCATGAAACAGAAGGGGCTGGGTAACGTGAAATTAGTTTCTGTGTTCCATTAATGAAAAGAGTAGGCAAGACATTTGAAATACTTGAGTTTGCATCCACTCCGGTATCCAGTGATTTTACAGAATAGAAAAAGAGAATGTATTTAATAACGAATACAAAAAAATGAATAAAATACAGATTTTAAAATATATATATATGTGGGGGTGGGGTAAGGGGTTAAGACAAGTGGGGAGGAGGTTGGAGTGGGGTTTTAAGCACAGGGAAATGAGGGGCAAGCAGGGAATACCCCCAATCCCCCCAAAATACATTCTATATTTTTTCGGTATTTATGTTTCTTTACGATTTCATACCCAATTTTTTCATTCGTTAAAATCACACGGATCCTCTACTCCCAAAGTAAAGCTTGACTGCTAAATTGTCTTAGAGGACATCAATGTGGGGTGTTAAATTCGAAGCGTCAAAAGATTACTTCATTGTGTAGCCGCCATGCCCATCACTTTTGCTTGTGAAACATTTACTCACATATGTCCAAGCTTATAGATTGCTGATTCCAATAAGGGCCAACAGTAAATAGTTTGGCCCAAACAGGATCACAGCCAATGAATAGTCCTGGCTAGTGGCCTTGATTATAGCTTGTGCAAAAGGCTGCTTCAACAAGGGCTTCCTGTTACACAGCTTCTCCCAGTCTCCTTGACCAGCACCAAGTGTCCGTGCAGCACAAAGGGAAGCTTGGAATGGAGCCCTCATAGGCACTTAGACCCTCGGTTCTAGTCTTGGTGATTTTTCAGAGAGCTGGAAGTGGTGTGAAGGGCAAAGGAGAAAAATAGAATGGAAGCTTCTCCTCTGGTCAGAGCCTGAATTCCACACTTTCTGATTCTCTAAAGAGAAGAAAACTTGCTCTAGTGTGACATACATCAAACGCATTCAGCATTGCTGCTCTACATATTTATGTGTCATGTTTGAACTATTTTAATAATCCATACAGTCCACACAGATTTGTTCAAAACCAAACTAAAATCCTACCTCCTCGCCACCTCTGAGTTACCCTCTTAACCTACCTCCCATATGCCTAACATTATTCCCTCGCCTCTAACCTGCCTCTGTCCCTCACTTCCTCTGCCTCAACTCTAGCACTTGACTCATTGTGGTGACATCTCGAGCACAGTTGGCCGCTCCGCCTATCTGCACTTAGAAATGTCCAATGTTGGTTATCCTTTATGTATGTCAACTTGTTTATTTTCCCCAGACGATTGTTCCATTTACCTGTTTCCATTTCTGTTTACCATTTAGCTGGTAAGATAGCTCAGCGGGTTGAGCGCTCGCTGCTGCGATCTGAGCGTGATCTGCAGGTTACAGGTTTGAATCCCGGCAAGGCCAACTCAGCCTTTCATCCTTCCTTCGGAGGTCGATACATAAGTACCATTTTCGGTTGGGTGATATTATATGTGAATATGTGCTCTGTAAAGCGCTTTGGATTAAGGCGCTATATAAATAACACATGATTATCATTTTCATTATCATTACTCCCCTGCTCAACCAAGTCAGAACATCCCTCAAACTCGGCCCATTGTAAGAAGCTCACTGCTTCCCGACAAATCTGATTTCTTATCCATCGTACGTTCTTTTGTGCTCAAAAGAGCATCGTTCCTCCTGTATATAGCTAAACAAACATTGCCAAATTCACATTACCATTTCGATGACATTTAGCCTATGCAAGTCCATGTATGTGAGGTCTTTCTTCACTAAGTGAAGTTTGCCATTTGCTGATAGGTTTCAGTAGCCTATTATTGTAGTTGCTCATTCTGCTAACGTCAATCATTTAATGTCAATGGTCATTCTACCAGGTCATTTACACCAATGATGCATTATTTAAGCTGCACTATCCACATGAGTTCTCTTTTTGGAAACTAGTACTTCAGTTTTGTATCCCCCTCACATTACCCTTCACCGTTCTCATTGTGCTGCTACCTTATCAAATGAAAAGGTTGAGGGTAATAATGGCTCCTCCATGAACCCACGATTATTCTAGCAGATGGCATTTTGTTTTTAGAATGGCTTCAACATTCCTATGCTGTGCTTGTTAAGAACCCTCACATATACTGCCTTCTTGGTTTTCTCTGATATAATCTTAGGGGTAAACAACGCATCTGTAGCTCTATTTCTTCCCTACTTTGAGCCATAGATATAAAATGATTTCAATAAAGACATCTATTAGACCCTCACCAATGCCCCGATTCATCCTGATAGACTGATTTCAACATACAATTTTTCCTTAGTAGAAGGTGTTGGCCAAATAGAAGATTTTCTTTAAGGGTTTTCATGGGGAATAGGAACATAGCGTTCAGATCAGTTTGTCTTATTACTGTGAAATATGCCTATCTAAAAAAGCTATTTTGATACTGCTTGACATAGTGCATCTCGGATTACTATTTTTTGAGTTAAGGCCTAAGTGGATCATTGGCAGTCCATTTTCTGACACTTTCTACAGCATGAAGACATTATTAGTAATTCATAGATTTGGTGAATAGTAAATTTGCCACATCAAAATATTGGCCTTATTGGGGGCGAAAGCTGCACCCATTGCAGTTTACTTCACCTACCCACAAGCTCACCTTCATTGGTTACAATGTGTGTATAACACTATTTTCAAGCAATTGGTTACACATTTCAAGCCGATTAGAGTCGAACTATGCAGATTTCCAGTTTCTTCTGGGCACAAGCCCCAAAAGAGTGAAGAGAAAACATTAGTGCCACCGAATGCTGATGCTGCGTTCTGCTTTTGTTTTGGGTCCCAATACACAATAATGCCTAAATATACCACAGTGGTTATTTTCCAGAGGCTTTTTTCCATGTCAATTAGCACATTTGTGACATCTTGAGCAATGCATGGCAGTGGCTGAATTGTGTTTTTTTTGGGGGCCATAAGTGGCAAAGTTGCATGGAGTTTATGTTTTGCACTACATACATTACGTCCTCTCAACTAAACTTGACAGTACAGCATATGTTTTTCTTATGGGTCCTTTCCTCCATCCTGTGACATTTTAATATTCCATTTTAAACCCTTCCATCGGTTATTTCCAATGGTACAGGTTCAATTCACCCTCCCCTCATTCTAACTTGTTTTTCCCATCCTATGCTATTTCCTTTGTCCACCCCATGTTAATTTCTCTAAAGTACTTGCAATCAGCTTTACATTATGCCGTTCACTGACAACTTTCCCAAAAGGGCTGTTTTTTCTTCCTGCTCCTAACACTTCCATCCCCTTTCCCTTGCGTTATTAATTTGGACTTTGCTCTCTTTCTCTCTCGCTGGTTCTTTTCTTTAATTAACTAAGACTGCTTTCCCTAACAGACCGTGCAGAGGATGACATGTAGAACTATGCTTCTTAGACTATTGTTTTCTAACTCAGTAAACATTCAATGAATCACTATTTTTATTGGAATGTGTAACCCATAGTTGAGTTTTTTAGATAGCTTTTATTTACATAAAATATTTTTACTGAAGCCCACTTTTTGCTTATTAGGTATCCAGGTGTCAAGTCAATTCAACAGGGAATTACCTGTGTGTGAAACACACGTGCATCCGAGATGTAGTGGTGTTACATAGTCAGATTACTGACAGTAGGTGTAGAGGGACCCAGGTCCTGCCTCTCTAATGGTAAGAACATCCTCAACCAGAAAATTGCCACTTCTGAGTCTGGCCCATTTTTGAAAATAATCTGTAGAAAATTGTGGCACGGGGAAAGGAAGTGATTTTCTGAAAGGCAATAGGGAGTGCTCACACTGATCTGAAGGGACGTCTCGCGGGACCTGCAAAATGACAAACATGGTCCTCCGACGATACTCTCACCGGGACGTTTGACGACTGCTCTTCTGCAGGGCTGCAGAGTTCCGCTAATGCAACAGTTGATAAACAATAAATCATATCTGTTCAGCAGGCTACGCGTCAATTCCCACCTCAGAAGCGAGCCACGCTGTAAAAGTATTCTAGCATATAATAAAATGTGCAAAATTGCAGCGGTTGGCTTCTGCACCTTTATAGCTGCAATTTGTTGGGTGCAATATTTTGACCATCTAAAAAACAAACTATTTTTGAGACATACGGGAAGTCCCGCTAGGAACAGACAGAAAGGATGCATTTTAGTCCAAACTTGAAGTCGTTCAGAGGAAGTGGTCACATATGTTGCGCAATAGGTGATTTGGCGCAATACGGCACATGCTGGTTTATGATATGGAAAGCAATCAAACCGTATTTGCAAAAAATTCAGATCAATTGAATTTTAATGAGAAGCAGGTGCCGGGGTGTAGCATCCACAAGGAACAGTGGGAATGTTTAAAATTAGTCTCATGTTTGCCAAGAGACAGTTGGGTACATAAACTTTTTTTTTTATCACTCCTTGATTCATGGGTCCGCTCGGACTGTAGATTGCGCTGCCATTCCGAGTTCAGCAATTTGAATAAATTATTCTGGAAATCACTTGGTGCTTCATTTTGTGTGAAATTATATTTTCGCCGGAAAGGTTAATTTTGAAGGGAGCTTGAATGGCTGGAAATTGTGCAGCTGGGGAGCCTGTGCGTTCAGGAGGAGGCGGTTATTAAAAGCAATTGCATTTCCTACCCGATCTCCTCTAGCCTCCCCCCCACCCCCCCGGGACCAGAATCAGTGTAGATGTTAAACCTGGCTTGACACCCCAGTTGGATAATTGTGGGTGTGGGGGGGCTAATCAGTGGAAGATGTCAGCGCATTTTTAAATCTTGTCAGTTAGTCACGATTAGGGCTTTCTGTAGCACGCGCCATTAGGTGGGCTTCGTCTCAGGGTGGTTGCGCAAAGGTGTCCGCGCACAGAGTCCAGATGCGGAAAGAAGGGAATGGACATCACAGACCAACCCCATAGGAGCACATGGGATGTGTGAGTGGGGGGACATACTACGAAGAAACATGCGCAGTGAATTAGACATTTTGATGTAGAATTAAAAAATGTTTTGGCCAAGTAGAGTTTTAGAATCCTTTTATTTGTATTTTGGGTTTTATAGGCCGTGAACATTCAGCCTGAGGCATCTTGGCATTGTAGTGTTGCAGAGGATGGACGTGCCACGACTATTGTCATGTGTAATCAATAATTATATAAAAACAGAAATTACCTGGTGAAGAAAAAATAGATGTATTTTTGCACTGACAAATAATTGCTCCCACACTGTAATCCTCATTTCGGTTTCAGACCAGTAGATTATTAAATGGAGAAATACCTTCCACATTTCACTTGCAGTAATAATCTTCTTGCATTTGCAAATTTCCGAGTTCATTCCAATTTGAGCGTAAGAGTGCAGCGCCCCTCCCCGTGCAGACAGGCAAAGTAAACACACGAAGGCCAATTTGAAGGCACAGAGGGCCAGTAACACATGACAGCAGGACCTCATTAGGACCAGGAATGTTCGGCCGGTGCCATCTGAGCGACCGGGCCCCAGAATGCGCCGTGGATTTTATAGCTCGTCTGGCTGGCGCTGCTCCACGCGCTCCACGTTCCCCCGGCGCTAAGTACGCGTAGCCGCGTGCACCGCCGCACACAAGGGCCTCATTCACGCGGCAGGTCATGTGATGCCGAGGAAAAGACCCGGGGCCCGGGCAAATAAACAAGGAGTCACGCCACGTTCACCCCGCCCAGAGGGCCCCGCGCGCGCGCGCGCACACACACACACACACACACACACACACACACACACACACACACACACACACACACACACACACACACACACACACACACACACACACACACACACACACACACACACACACACACACACACACACACACACACACACACACACACACACACACACACACACACACACACACACACACACACACACACACACACACACACACACACACACACACACACACACACACACACACACACACACACACACACACACACACACACACACACACACACACACACACACACACACACACACACACACACACACACACACACACACACACACACACACACACACACACTTCCCTCCTCAGCCCCAGACGCGCATTGCCACATGCTTGGAAACGACCCTTCAAGGAAACTGCGGGAGGATGTTATGTTTTTCCACTCGGTTTGTTAATTAGGTTTCAGCCGTTTTTTTTCCCGCCAAAAAATCACCCGGTCACATTTTTATTGTTGACAGTGTCGTGTTCTTTCCTGTCATTTGGAACACCCAAACGTGTTTTTTCTTAAGGGAAAGGCAAGCGCTCTCCCATCACAAACACTTGCTAGAAACACAGAGGCCGCTGTGTTCGCCAGAGCTCAGGTATAGGGACCTCGCCAACTGTTGACAAAATATACCACAAAGCGGTTTACTGTCCCAGATATAAGCCTTCCAGGGAACAATAACATCAGGGGTTCGATTCCCAGTACCGCCCTAAACATCATTTTATTTTCTCTAATAAGAAGTTTTGTAAAGTGCAGCCTCCGTTCTCGGGGTTACTTTGCGAGATATTGGTTTAATGGGTTTGTGGCGAGGGCAGGCCCAGGGTGCTCAGGAAATCATGGACGTTGCACCAGGCATTTAGCTGGTGAGCGGCCTGCGGTTGTTTGTTTCCAGGTGCACAGGCATCAGATTATGTTGGCATTTCTAATGTTCGCATTTCGATCCTGTACATTTTTCTACGTTTTCAGTGATGCCAACCACCATAGTTAGTTTGTGTTCTTCAAGTTTGACTCTTGTTTGTCGCCTTTTTGATTTGTTTTTTGTGTGTGTGTGTTAGGGTAAATATCAATACGAAAAACCGGGACGTCCAACGACATAAAAGAGGGACTTACCCCTTCACAACCCATGCGAGCAACCTTGCATTTCCACCAACCCCACAAACACCCACTCCTCATAAATGGGTGAGGCTGGTAGCTGTAAGGTTGAGGGTTCAAGCCCCACCTGCCGCAGCAACATTCTGAGTGTGGTGTAATGTTTGTTTACTTCCAATTTATTGCCTACCCTCCCCGTCCCCAAAACCGGGACAGGGTTTTCAAATTAATCAGGACTGAGGGTCAAATTCCAGGACTGTGCTGGCAAAACTGGGACGTCTGTTCACCCTATGTATGTATGTGCAGGGGTAGTGCAAGAGAAGGGGTGCAGTATGGCAGGGAGGAGGGACAAGTGTCAAACTTGAAGACCACAAGATAACTGTTTGTTGTTAAAACATACATCTTTTTCTAGCACCACTCCCCTTACTATTTAACCCCTCTCCGCAGTCCCCCTTGAACTAATCCTTCCACCTTACCCTCATGTGTTTTGCTTTACTTTTCAAAATGCATGTGTTGCTCTATTCTGGAAGCAAGAGAGTTTTTGCTCAATTTCATGACTATACTGTCCTTTCCCGGAAATACCCTACTCATCCAAATGGGAGCGCAAAGAGCACCATTGTAGCTGATTGAAGGTGCAGAAGGTGGGCAGTGCCCACCCCTCTATGGGGGATGTGGTGGGACCTGTTATAGACTCTTATCAATGGAAACATTGTTGCAATAGGGTGGTTTTTAAGGACTTCCAGAACCAAAGTTAGTTCTGTTCACCGAAAAACTGGTTGAGAGTGTCCAAGTGCATAAGACTTAAAATAGTGAGTGAACTTCCAGTGTTTTTAACATTTACAGGCCTTTCTTTTTATTGAACTTTTAGCAAAAATACTGCATGAATTGTGTAGACACCGTTGTAAACCTTGTACCTCCTATGAAGTTATGACTTAAAAACCATACCCTTTAAAAGAACATAGTACGCTAGGTGTGCTTTTTTAATGGAGGAAGGATAGCTCAGGGGCAACAACGTGGCACAACAGAGGTTCGAATCCCCATCCCACGCTTAGAAACCTCTCGCTGGTATTAAGCGGTTTATAAATGAACAATAAAATAAAAAAAGAATGCGCACTTTGGAAAAGTAATGGGAGTAAAGGTTGTTTGTTGTAAACTGTTTTCATATACAAAGTACTGCCTGTCACGTCATCATCATGGGTTGTAGCCCTCTCTCATCGTTGTGAGGGAAGGCCCACGTTTGGGCCGCAACTACAGGAAGTGACGTGGGCAAGAGAGGGGGCAGGACGGGAAAGGGAACGTTAGTATTCACTACGTTGGCATGCAATAAAGAAGTATGCACTGCACCGGCTGGGTATATCTCTTTTCAAGGAGTCAGCCGTCCACCTGAGCAGCCCTCAGTGGGGATAGGGCCGGACTGCACATTAATGACGAGACGTGTACACATCAGGACTCACACCTGGACAAATGCTGCACACATAAAGTGCTGGGAGAGCCGCGCCTCGCGATCAAGAGGTAAAGAAGACACAGAGGGAGGCTTTGGGCACACGTCACGTGTGTCGGCACGCCTCCACAGACCTGCGGTGCCTCTCACAACTGAGACAAGGTATGGAGGGAAAGGACCACAGATCGCTCCTGAGGGAGAATTTATCCACAAGGCATGCACGCACGCCTACTTTGCAAGACCTGAAGACATAGAAATAGCATTTCTAAAACTTTTCTGAGGGTTGGGCAAGCTCAAAATCCAAAGTTCAGCTACACATCAACCCAGAGGTGAAGCCCATTGCTCAACATTAGCGGGGCATACCCGTTAACATACAACAAGTTGAAGAGGAAATAGACAAACTACTAAAACAGAATGTCATTGAGCCAGTGTCAGGACCCACTCCGTTGGTATCACCCATAGTCCCCATCCCAAAGAAGTCACCAGACGGCTCCATTAGGCTATGGGTGGACATGAGGAGAGCAACATTTTTTTCCCTTTCTCATTTCAACAAAGGACATGGATAATTAATTGGACTGAAAGTGAAGGAATGCACTCTCACGCCATGCCGCACTATCAGTAGTTAGCCTATATCTTCTTCCTTAATGCAGTCGTTGCACAAATGTATTTACTTCAAATGAACTTATAAAGCACTAACTGTGAAGCACACTGACATATCGATGCCATGGCCGTCTGCTGTTACTAGTTTTTACGCACAGTTTTCCCAAATACAAGTGCGATACTGCTACAAAGGGTTTTCCAAACAAGAATGATTTTCCTCAGGAAAAAGAGTTTGGGGTTGTGAAAGGATGAGGATTGTAGATTCATAACACTACTCCCACTACATGTGCAATGCCTGCTAATACTTCAGGCTAAGGGAAAAGAGGGCTCGAACGGGTGGTCTCAGTGCATAATTGAGGTATATGCATGATGCGGAGGGAACATAGCAAGGATAAAGGCCGATAATACCTGTTACTGCCCATTCACCTGGTCTGCAACACTGTACTAACATGCCAAAGTTGACCTCTGTTTTCACAGCATTGGTTGGGTGGATCTGCCAATGAGTATCTTTGTTGACAAGGATCAGCTGCGTAAATACAGATGGAGAAGCTGCATGCCACCATGGAATGAGCATTCCAAATATGGAATGTTGGCTAAGAGAACCACTGAGCATTCAAGTGGAACGTTTGGAAGGGATCAGAGCAGTCATTTAACTGTGGATATGGCCCTCCTCTGACCCAATTTTTAAAATGCCCGACCAATTTTCGAATGGCATCATTACGGTTCATAGCTGTCAGCCCAGCTCGTAATGGCCAAGAAGCCCACGTTAACTCCTGACGAAGAAAGGGTGTTAACGATAAATTAGGGACATTACACGGAGGTATAGTTCGAGGGGGAGGGCTATGAAGCTGTTATAAAATGTACCCACTGAAATGGGCAAACATTTCTAAATCTTTTTTTAAAAAAACACCTGGCCGTTTGCTGGCACTGGCTGTGGGCAACGCAAAGGTCTCAGAAGGAAGCTGGTAGCAAGGGTGATGGCATGCAGAGATGTTGGAGAAAATGGATGAGGGCTTCGAGGCAGCGAAGAGCTACGCTGGCATTCAAAGGAAGGACGATCGGCCACGCCCAGGGGCACGGAAGAGGAAATGGTGGCAGGCATCGGAGAAAGTTCAAGTTGAGTAACGGGGAAACAGTCTGCGATGAAACAAGAACGTCCGAGCTGTACCAGCTCTTATAGCCCTCAGATAGAC
This sequence comes from Ambystoma mexicanum, assembly GCF_040938575.1. Classification (NCBI taxonomy): domain Eukaryota; kingdom Metazoa; phylum Chordata; class Amphibia; order Caudata; family Ambystomatidae; genus Ambystoma; species Ambystoma mexicanum. The sequence goes on from NC_090936.1 coordinate 36,492,978, forward strand.
CAATGGCAGATGGGCCATAATATTCTGAGGGTTATAATGTTATGTTTGCTTGGAACGTGGGCTTACATCGGGAGATTCATCCTGCGTTTCTTGCCTTCCGATTGGCTGCCTCCCCTGTGCCGGGTGCTAATGTACGGTATGTGTTCTGCTCCTACATTGAACGTTATCGTTAGATGAAAACGGAGTGTATAATATCAGAAAGGATCTGCTGCCGGCTGCGATCCCGAATAATGGATGCTATTCTTATTGAGTTCTTATGGAGCCTACAGCCAAGGTCCATGGCTTCCATGCATAACTCAATGTGGATGATCACCGTTCTGCCCATATGAGCGTGCTCGGGACCTCCATAGTCTCAATCAAGTTAAGGGCCACAGGTCTATCTCTTGCTGAATCCGGTTAATTTTTTGTCTTGGCATTCTTACCTTGTAGCTCTGCTCCATCCATACCTTTTATTAATCCAATACTCAAAGTCCCAGAATGCATACAAACAACGCAGGACTACAAAAGCACATCCCAGAATGAATGGTGAGTTTTTCCCAAATGCAAGTGGCACATACGTGCCCAACATTTTCACAGAATTTCAAGCGAGGCAGTAGCCAATCAGACTGGTTATGGTGATGTGCAATGAGACTATGACTCAGTTACTAGAGAGATGAGTCAACACCCATACAGATTTATGGGTTAGGACATTCCTTCCCATAATGCATTTTGGCCCTCATTTTCTAAAAAGTGCAAATTGCCTTGTGTTTGCACTCCCATGCACTTTGGTAATATGTTTGGGGATTTCCACTATGGCGTTTTTTCGGCACTTCGTAGAGCAAAGATGGATACATTCCTGCTGCAGTTGACGATTTTGGGCGGCATTTACAATGCTAAAAGCAGGCAGTTTCCTCACTGCACCTTAGGGTGACCAGACGTCCCGTTTCTCCCAGTACAGTCCCGGGAAATCACCCTCTGCCCCGGGGTCCCGGGAGTTTTTAAATTTTATAAACCCCATCCCGGGATTGGAAGGGTAGGTGGCTACGTTCCTGGTTTTTGCCGGGACCCGATTTTGAAATCCCAAAATCAGGCCCAGCGCGAATCTTCTTACGCGTGAATGGAGGTGTAGAAAGCATTCACGCCCCCATTTTTTTCTTCCCCTTTCCCTCCCAGCCGGTCGTCTCCAATGAGAGGAGTGTGCCTGTGAGCACACCCTCCCCCTCACCCCCTGCAACAGCCCAGCGACATAGAAGTCAAGTGGCACAGCGAGTAGAGCGCTCGCTTTGACATCCGTGCAGAGCTTGCGAATCCCGGCAGGGCAAACTCAGCCTTTCATCCTTCCGAGGTCGATAAATGAGCACCACACACTGTGGGTAATAATAAGCAGCGCTCAGATACCTGAGGGTTCGTAGCGCTATATAAATGCAAAATTATTATTTATTATTTAGAAGTAAAACTACAGTTTTATTAGTGTTTACTTTAGTCCTACTTTTATGTCTATAGCATGTCCCTTTTTTTTTAAAATCTGGTCACCCTAATGCACCTGTGCATGGACGCCAGCATGAAAATGGCATGCACAGCAACACATCTGGGGAGCCAAACCTTTCAGACCCCTGCCTTAATGCTAATATTATTTAAATGCAAGGGGGCAACAACTGTGCAATATAGCCGTGCTTTAGTGCAAAGTTTCCGTACACGCCCCCTGAAGGAACGGAAGCACTGGCTCTTAAAGAGGCAGTCCCCAACGGAAGAAAGGATACTGAGACTGTCAGCCTTCTTTCTAAAACATTCCACACTCTCTTTTCTGCTTTGTACTCACACTCTTACTCTCCTGCTTTCTAGTTATATTTGTGCTATAACCAAGACCTGGGTACATACACACCCATTGCACACACAGTTTGCGTGTCTTGTTAGGGTCTTAGTCGTAGGCATGAGGTATGCAACACCTTTTTATTTTTCTACTACATTAATCTTCAATAGGCCCAGGGGAGGAACACTATTGTGGTGGCCGCCCCTTTAAGGGCACACACATGCGGCGGAGTAACGCAACTCTGCTGCATGGCCACACTATAAACGGGGTGTTCCACGAATCGCCAGTGCGACCGTGGAGCCCGGACAGAGAGCATTGTGTCTCATGTGCTCTGTATGCTGAGCAGGGACGTCATTTGGGGGTCGCCAGGGGTCGCAACTGCGACCTCTGTGGTGTCCCTTGCGACCTCTGTGGTGTCCCTTGCGACCTCTACTAAAAAAAAAAAAAAATTTTTTTTTTTTTTTTTAAGTTATGCAAGCTCCTGGGCTGTGGCTCTTTACTTCTGGGGTGGCTGGCTTTCTTGTTCAGGCCCCTTAAAAAAAAAGACTTGAGGCACATGTTCTTATTTTTCTTCTAACACTTTCAGCACTGACCCTAAATAAGAAAGAATAGGTATACCAAATAATGTGTCTTTCTGGAATTCTATACAGTAATTGCTGGCCTCATTAAATGTTTATTTCAGGCACACTTCAGGGGGTGAGTCACTGATTTAGTCTGTTCTTAAACGCCTCACTAAGCCTAAGCCGTTCATCCTTCTGAGGTCGATAAATGAGTACCAACACAGGTTGGGTGATATTGGGTGTATATTTTTTCTATATAAAGCGCTTAATGATGTGTTATTATATAGCACTTACGCTTATCATTTGGTCACGGACGTCTGCTTGCATACACAGTCATTTGGTAATACGGGCCAATAAACACTGAACTTAATGATACATATGGCGATCCATTCTTGTATGAATGTACATCATATAGTGATATCATAACTATATTTTTCATAGTCTACAATGCTATGTGATGCCACTTCCTGTTTTTTCAACGGGTGAAATGTCGTGTACCATCGCTACCCGCTATATCACTTTGGGGCGTGGTCTGATGACATCACTTCCTGTGATGTCATCAGAGGGTCAAGGGTCAGGTGATGTCACTTCCGCTACCCCTGGCATTTTGGTGAAATGACGTCCCTGATGCTGAGGGGGGTTCATGGGGCCTGAGGGGCACACCGGCAACCGTCAACAGTGGCGACGAACAGGAGCTAGGAGGGAAGGACACAACATACCACTTTGAAGGATTAACATGCAACATATGACCGATCTTATACTAAACTAGATATAAGTGTTGCCTAACAAACATTTCCTACTGGCACTCACCCCTTCAGGTATACTACAAGCCTAAGACGTAATGCAATTTACCAAAACAGGACATTAGAAACAGGAGCTGTGTTCCCTGAGCCATCGGATACACAAAGCAATGCTTTTCTCAGAGAGCAGCAGTGACTCTGCAGTCACAAGATGGCGTCAGTGCATTCATTTCGCTGCTTCACCTCTGAAAGGACCCACAGCTACACATGACTTTACCTCTGAATTCTTTTCCCCCAATCTAATTACTATGTGATTCTGATAGTGTGTATTTGCAAATGTGTGTGTTTGTATTTCTGTGTGCTTGGGCGTTTATGCTTCTGTTTAAGCGCGTGTGTAGGTGTGCATTTTTGTGCTGCGAGAGTATGCATGCAAGTTTGTTTTTGTGCATGCGTTTTTGTGTGTGGTTGTGTATAGATGTTTGTATGCATGAGTGTGCATCTGTATGTATTGGGTATTTGTGTTTCTGTGTGGCTGTGTATTTGTGTGAGCGTTTGTGTGTATGCGTGTTTCTGTGGGCATGTGTGTGTTTGGGTTCAAGTGAATTTGTGGGTCACAACTACTGCAAATGATAAAAGGTGCCCCCCCCCCCCCCCCACGGCCACTGCAAAGTTATGCAGATGTTATAATTGCAATAAAGCGGGCAGCCAGCAGCGTGGGGAACTTGTCAGCGCAGCGTTATGAACAGGAGGGGCTGCACGATTTATGTATGACCTAGCCTGTGACTTTAAGAGGTCATTTCCTGGCGAGTTGAGTGCATAAAAAGTGACATGGAAATGCCGCGAGTGGCAGTGAAAGCTCCCGCAAGGAACGTGGAATACATTATGTGCAGCGTAGGGCGAGCGAGGGGCGCCGAAACCTCCCGCCCCACGGTAGTTTCAGTGGCCCCGCAGCCAGTGGCCAACGAAAGCAGTGCTTTCCTCCCAGGCGGGCGCGCCGGGCTGATGGGGAACACACTGCTTTTTTTGGCCCCTTTCGTTTGTTTTTCAATAAGGTCCCACTGTGCACACGGGACTGACACAATGAGGCTCTTCTGCACGTCTTTGCAGCCGGAGCAAGGTTTTTTTTTTCTTTTTCTGCCGTGTTTATTGAATGCGAAAATGCACCCTAAGAATTAACAATTGTAACCTCACAAAGGATGTATGTCCCACGTATGGCCTACACTCTTCCTTGTGCACGACTGAGAATATATCGCATTTTCTTTTGCGTCACGCGAGAGAATAAAAAAAAAAAAAAAACTATAAAATCGGTGGGAACAAAATCTACACCCCCCACCCCAATAAGGGCTTTATGAAAAATGATTTGGTGATTCTTATAGCGCTTGGTCCCGGATTCTATGCAACAGTGCAAGTGCTATTTGCACTGCGGCCAAAGTTGCCCTTGTGCAAAAAACGTATTTGTTCAATGCATTTTTCTCATCAGTGCAAAGGTGACTGGGGCAAATATTGCACTGGCGCAATAAAATTAGTTGGAACAATGGAGGGTATTACAGAAGCATTGCACCTGTGCAATTGGCACAAGTGCAAAGGCGCCCTTTGATTTGATTTTTGAACCAGGGCAATGACTATGGGAAAAGTTGCACTGGTGCAAAAATGCAGCGGAGCAATGGGTGCTATTGCAGAAACATTGCACCTGGGGCCAGATTATCAAAACCTTGCACTTATGCAAAAATGGAGCAAATGACTTTAGTGCCAATGTAGCTGCTTAGCCGATATGCAGTAGAGCAAACAGATTTAGCACCGAATTCTATCATCTAAACATGTTTTCAGCAGGGCAAACAAGAAGCAGATTGTTTTATTTACAATGTTTTCTGCATAACCTGAAATTACTTGTAGTAAATACATTTCTTGTATGTTCGACTGCAAACATAGTAATTAAAAGAGTCTGACTCTATTTTTGCCTTAAAGCAAACGTTTTTGGATAATAAGGATTGCTACAAAACCGGTTTGTTCCATTCCGTATTATCTAAGCATTTGCACAATTTTAGAATTGGTGCAAATGTTAGATAATCTGGCCCCCGTGCAAGTGCAATAAGCACTGGGACAAAAGTTGTGCTATTGAAATAAATATAGTTTCAATGCATTTTTGTACCAGAGCAAAGGACGATGACTAGGGCAAACACTGCCCTGGAATATAATTGCATTTAAAGAATAGGGCTACATTAAAGGAACTTTGCACAAGTGCAACCAGCACTATGCCAAACATTGACCCAGTTAAACAACAGAAAGGTATGCTTTCATTGCATTTTTGCGCCTGGGGAAAAGATTAGGATTCCAGCAAACATTCCCCTACTGCAAAAGTACAGTGAAATAATAGGTTTTTCGATCTGGGGAAATTGTATTTGCCCCAATGAAACTCTTGCATACTACCCTTTCATTGCTTAAACGCAACCTTATATTATGTCAAAGGAACATTTCCTTGGTGCAAAACATGCACTGAAAGAATGCTTTTCTTCCCTTGGTCAATAATGTCTGCGCAAGTGCTAATTTCATTTGTATTAGTGCAGTGATTTAGTAATACTTACCAAAATGTTTTTGCACTCTTGTAATTTTTGCCCTGGAACTAAGAACACTTGTACTGGTGCAAACTTTCTGTGCACATTTATAAGCGCTGTGATAATGGGTGTTACCGTTATTGCCTGCTTTTGCTACTCGATTTATCAACTCCAGGAGAATGAAGGGCTGTGTGGGCCAGAATGGGGTGTGAACCCCAAGTCCCAAGGCATTGCCCGGTTCAGTCTTCTGGATATCTAACCAGCTTTAAACCCGAAAAACATGAGTTTTAAATGCTACCTAGCTGGATCTTTGCTTGCATTTCAAGCTTGAAGAAGGGTTACGGGGGTTCTGTCGCGCCACGTGACGCGCCGCACCCGGAGTACCCACATGTTGCCTCGGGAAAGCATTAGTGCCATTTTGTAGGACACAGGAGTTAAATGAATGAGCGGGCGCCCGTTATTTCCGCCCTGGAGTGAGATACACGCTAATCAGCAAGCAAGGCCCTGTCACGGAGCTAATTCAAGTCCCTGCTCAAAGGGGTGCAGATTAATAGATGTAGGAGGTCTGCGGCGGGGTCACGCTGATGTGGATTCAACGTGTAGAGCAGCTTGTCAGATGCCTGCTTGGATTAAATCTAACCTTTCTTGTTGAAGGTTGCCATTTCCCCCCGATTCTTTAGTGCCTCAATTTATTTTCCTCCTCGATTTTCCACCTTAAAAAAAATGATCATTTATTTGCTTTCCCGAACAAATGTCGAGGGCCATTTTCCGTGTCTTTGAGAAACCTTGAGCACAGAGAACAGACAAACACAGGGGACATTAGAGCGACTTTCATCCTGATTTATTTAAAAGTCTGCTCGTGGATATCGCCTTAATTTTACAAAAAGGAAAGGCCAGCATTATTCTGTAAAGGGATTGCATTTTGGGGAAACTTTGAAAAAAAGGATCATCTTTCCAACCCCACAAAATAAAATAATTTAAAAAATGTGTAAGTTTTGTTAAGATTTTTTTTTATTAAAAAAATTAATAATGCAGGGGCTGGATTTCTGAAAATTTGACTTATATCCTGCAAAATTACTTCCTGCTGTCATTTAAATTATGTCTGCCCTCTATAAAGGTGTCTTTTGGTGCATTAATTGAATTCCACACTATTTTCCAATAATAATCTGTAAAGTTCATCTGTCCGTTCCGCGCAGGATGCCCACTGTGTGTGAGAGAGGAACGTATCTATTTCAGTGGCTTAATTTATTTTCATGATTCGCTGATAATGACTGTCATGCAGGTTGTACATCAGAATTAACCTTCCTTTCACCGAGGTATATTACGATGACAGTCCGCGACACATTTCACCTACACAAAGGGCATTTTCTTTCCTTTTTTTTATAATCATCCTCCGCGGCAGAAGATTGTTTGATAGCCGATTATTTTTTTTATAGGGAATCCAGGGTGGGCTCCCCAAGCAGAAAAATCTCTTGCTAAGTGACTTGAGTGGTAATTATGTATTTTTTTAATTGCATTTTGTCCAATGTTCCGTCCGCTACAATCGGCACCTGAAAGCGGTTGCTATGATTCAATACTTGCACTATACAAATACCTCAAATTAATCAGGAGTTTCTTATAAGGTAAGATTCTCATTGCTCAATGACTGATTGTCTGACAGCAATTAGGCTTCCTATTTACAGTGGTCTAAGTTACATGAAAATGTAATGTTATGCTTTTTTTCAATCTATTGCAATATTTTAGTTATTTGTTTACTTGTGTTATAAGATCAATTTCAAAATTAGTTCAAAAACTGAGATGGTGAGTAAAGGAGACAACCTGTAGGTTCTTCTTTATTAAAACTGGGTGATAACGAGGGCCTGATTTGAGTCTTTTGCCTAATGATACAACTCGTGAAGGATGATCCAACGGTTCTTACTGCCAAAGTGGGTGGAGCCTATTTTGAGGCAGGTCGCACACTTGACGGGAGACGCCATGGAGTTTTGGACAGAACCATATTGTAAAAATGCTAACCAGTCGTTGGTATCTTGGCGGTACTGTATTCGGTAAATGCTGCAATTTTTCTAAATTTCCCAAAGTTTTTGCCGTATCTATGCGGTAAGTACTGACACAATGCTTATTTTAGAAAATAGCTGTGATCTGTAACGCCCATCAGCAACACTTTTAGATAATAAAGACAGCGGGCCAATGTCACAATTTCGTGGCAAGATAAAGACGAATAGTCACTTTAGATTTCTAAACAGGGGGCTTAATTAATATAAATTTCTTGAATTAATGAAAAGAACAGCCTTAGGACCTCCTTGCTCTCGTCCCTTCAGCGCAACTGTCAGCTCTCCAGGTCCAGTTCATGAACACCCCTTTTCTTTGCTTTAAAATTAAATGTCCATGTCCTTAGTTCAGAAAGGCAAAGTCTTTAGGGGTCACAGGTGAATCAACAGTATACTGTTAAGGGTTTTCCCCTCTCACTTCTTATCAGGCTTCCAGCCCCCTCAGCCTTAGTGGACAGGCTACACAAGAATCCCTGAAATGTCTCATAGGTTTTGGGTGTTTAAGCCGTCTCCCCTTATTCCCTTCAGCCTCCTCTTGTCCATTAACTGACTTGATGATTAAGGGCTTCGATGCTTCACTGCCCCCCCACCCCTTGTCACGTTACCCTTCACTTCTCAAAGGGGTACTTCGTCCGGCAACTCTAACTTCACCTTTATGTCTCCTTTATCCCGATTGATCCTCAGCTGCTGCTCTTCAACTTTAGGGGACTGCACGCTTGTCTTCCTCGATGCGTTTTGTGTGCACTGACTCTGCCTGCTCAGCTGATTTTGCGGCAGCTGGACGTGTTACGCTGGGACACGCCAGCCCCAGAGAGCAGCACCGCGCCCACAAGGTAGGCGGGGTTCTAGCGCGTCTCTATCTGACAAGGCCGCGGCTGCTGAGGAAAACTGACACGCCCCCACAGCTGATCCTCTCGCCGGTGACTCTCGCAGTTCTTCTGGCCCCACCCCTCAGCTGTTCACACGGCAGGCCGCAACAGCAAATGACCGTTGCTCTTCTCACTCCTATAACCTTCTCCACAACTAGATTCAGGGCACAAAGCGCAACAGGGTTTCTTTCAATTTCAATAAAAGCCAAAGTGGCTATCAACATCAACTTCAATATGGCTTGCAGCCAACAGTTTTCTTCACAGGCTTCAATAGGCTCACTCGTAAAGTATCTCGTCCTCCATCTCCTGTCCTTCACACCTGTCCTTCACATTAACTCTTTCACAGCCTCCTTAAAGGTTGGCGGTAAACCCCCGGTGCGACCGGCGAGTTGTCGCTAATCACGTAACACAGAATCCAGCACCTGACTTGCTGGTGCCACCGGGACATTACAAGTCCCAGCAGCGCGGGAAGTCAGCCACCGGATTTCTATGTGAGTGAGGAGACGGAAGCACCGGCAACGTTGCTAACAATGTTGGTGCTTCTGTGACGATTCTGCCCATCGGGGGCACTGCGTCCCTAAGGGTCAGACCTGCCTGGCGCAGCAGCCCCGGCAGGCAGGCTCGTAATGTGGCGGTCCAGAAACAAGGGGGACAGTAAGCTTACAAGCACCCTTGTTTCCGTAGCCACACCGACACCCAGAAAAGAGCAAGAATTTTCCACGCCAGCAGGTAAGGGCAGAACTGTATTTGGTAACATAGCGGACAAGACGAATTTTCCCTACTTTCAGAACAAAATTTGATTTAACTGCTACTAAGAAAAGTCTCATTCTACCTTGCAAGAACTTTTCTTTTTCAGCCGTCCCTCAGAATGGTGTCCTGAGTGCCTCACTGCCTGTTAGGCACAAAATGTCTGCACCATATTTCCATGACCTCATTCTGATGTAGATTCAGGGAGTTGCAGGAGATATTGTTAAAAACTGCACTGAAAAAGAGGTTTGAGATGGGCAACCACCAATCTTCTGGTCGGCTACATTTTCCTTCCTGGAAGAACACATTTCTTGCTTTTGTTAAACCTGAATGGTTCACAGGGAACTGTCTGCGTCCCCTCTCAATTTAAGTGGAAAGCCAGTGCCGGACATGACACTACATATTTCTCACCTCTCCTAAATAAAACGAAGGCTGCCATTTGGCCACAGCTCATGTCACTCACTTGTCCCAAAAAATATCCGGTCCAATAGGAGCCGGAGGTACCCTGAGGGCGGGTTTGCAGGTAACTCATTTAATCTGTAAAAACCTGCTGAAGTCACAGGCCCTGCACAAGTTTCTTCCCTCACACTGAACTATCGACACACCAAGGTCGTGGCTGTCGTTACATTGCACCTCTTTTGTCGAGGCGCTAAACACTTTCAAACATTGCAGAATAAGCTCCTAATTTAGGCGGTACAAATATGGCGGTAACCATGCTGGTTGGCGCACTCTAAAGCAAGGACTCGCGCGCGTGGCATTAAGTGACGATTGCACAACTACCCGCCGCATTTAGAATGTGCCGCTAACAGCGAATGTGTCATTGCGCTCAATAGCCACTCCTAGGCAGTATTGCACACGCCTGAGAGTCCAGCCCTGAGTCTCTTAGTTCAAAATGCAAAGTGTGTAGGCCAAGCTGCATTTACATATGATAAATAAAAAAAAGCTACCTCTATGTGCACCTGCTCGCATTGGAAGAATCCTTTTAACTGGCAGAAGTCATAGTTGCTCTTCAGGCTGCAAAATAGCTCCATACAAATTAGTGGCTGTTTATTAACATTTGAAATATCACCAAAGCTAATAATGCACACAACCCACTGTCTACTTTTTTTTTCTTCCATTACAATTTCACCCAAAACGTTTCTGCAAATGTACAGAAACAGAGCTCTGCCGGCACATTCTACAAGTCCTTGCATTTTTAGTTCATCTCATTTTGCATTCCTTTACAAATTAGAAATGGAGGACTACCCATACCAGCATGCAATGTGACGTGAGCCTGAATGCCAAGATCGGGTGATTATTTGACATCTGACATTAGGCACGTTGAACTCTCTGCAAACCTTCCCATGGGTTGAGTAGGTGAAGCGTGGGTTCACAAGTATGACACACACACAAAAGGTAGAATTTGTAAAACCTTTATTAAAGTTTATGGGGTTGGGAAAACGCCTACTTTACCTTATAGCTAAGATGGAAGTGGTCTTCAAAGGATAAATAAAACAGTCCTAGTGGCGTACGTCAAATCAAAATGGCCTACACATGCAAAACGTAATGCCTGCCCTATATCTTGTACAAAAAGTGTGTAAAGGAGAATATGTATGCAAAGGAAAATTAGTGTCAGAATATAAAGAATGAGTGTGGCTAAGTCAACTCTCCACCCCACGTTGGACAGCACGGAGTAAGGCGGCCCCCATAGTCAGGATGACACACTGTGGCTCAGTTTCTCAAAACAAAGGCAGTTAAAAACGTGGATCGAGGCCCGCCTGGCCTTCTAGTTAAAGTCTCAGTTTGCAGCTTTCAAAACACAGTTTGTAGAGGAGGTCCCCGATATGGCCTGCACCCCAGCCCCCCATTTTGAGGTACCAGGAACATACTCGCCAAGGTATGTGACGTACGAAGAACAAATGAACCAACACAGAGCAATTCTAGGCCTCTGCCCAGTGCCCATCAGAAATGCAATGCCTGTCAAAGTGCCTATAACCAGACAGCCATGGGCAGCTCGGTACCCACTGAGACAACCGTACCAGAAGCTGACACGAAATGAGGACTACTTACAAACTGTCCCTGAAGAGACTCAAAGAGCCTTAATGGAGGGCAAATGGTGACAACAAAAGAACCCAGACAGACGTACAAATGAACATAAACGACGAACGAAAACTGACACACAAGAGCGAAATGTAAAGAATAACGATGTAATGGACGTGTAAGAAGAAACAATGTTGATATAAAGAAACGTAACCATGAAGTGAGATGAAAATACGCAACTAAAAATGCCTGTAAATAGGCTTGGACCTCAAGCAGCTAAGAAAACGGTACTGCTTGCAATGCTTAGTAGAAGAATAGAGCAGCAAGTGCCAACTATATGCCTACCTCAACGAAGCACACTATTCAAGTGCGACTCGATTTTGTAAAAGCAGAACTGAGCCCAGGCTGCAAGGGGCCATCAAGGCCGAGATTCATATCCCAGCTAAAGCCAGAAGGGAAGAGCGGAATCGAAACTCAGCAAGAAGTAGCTCATGCTTGGGGATTCGAGGTCAACTCCAAGGAAGGGAGGAGAGCGGCAACTCCGAAGAATCAAAACTTACGAGCATTGAAGCCAGCCAGTGAAGGTTGAGATAAGGAGGCCCCAGGCAGGTGGCAGGGCTGAACAAAGAATCAAATACACGAAAAGAAGGAGAATGAAGCAGATTCACAGTGAACAGACACGTGACCAGCCAAGCACAAAGAGGCACCAACGTCTGATGTCACCCAGAACCTGAGGATGCCATAACTTTTCTTGATAAGAAGCTACAATTTGGAGGCCATCCTTAGCCAACTAATTGACACATAGCCCTAAAGTACTGATTGATGAAAGGGAGGCAGAGTGAATCTTGAGGCACAAGGCATCTGGGTGTCCATTCTGCATGCTGCTAACTAAGTGGAGATTTATGCCTAGTGGTGTAACCTACCCAATCACAATAGACCAAATAATCTAGGGTCCTATAGCCTGTAGAGCCAATTAGACGTCGTAGTTGTAGTGACGTCTTTCACGAGTGATGTAGAGGGATGGGCGTAGACCCCCAGCCGATAAGGGTTATCCAATCCTCACGCTTTGTTACCATATACAGATATAGTACCTATGCTTAAGTTACCTTTTTCAACCAATAGAATTGCATGTCAAACTTATCAGTGTTATACGTCAATGATGACTCGAATTTGCTATAAAAGTTACTGTTTGCTTGAAGAATTTGGGAGTTGAAGCGAGACAGGCGATCGCATCACTGATGATTACCATTTGTTTCCCCGTTTTTTGTACTTGTCATTAAACAGACTTCCCTTTAACAAACCGTTGACTCGTCCTTATTGATTGGTGTCGGAGTAAGAGTATCCTGCACCCCATTATCCTCAAGGTGCAGCTATCTCGTTTTAAGGTGCCGGAGGGCAGGCTCTGAATCTCATGGGCCCGTTCAGAGGTTGCTAAGTCCTCCAGTACACTTCGTAGCCGAGGATGGTTCACTGACCATCGAGTATTGATTAACTATTGATAAGACACCTATTGACTGACAGCACAAAGTAACTCTAGTTTTTCAGCAATATCACAAGTCCATCGCCATTCGGCTGAGTAGAATGATAAGCTTCCCGTGAAAAATGATAGTGTAAGTCCATAAAATCTGCAATGGGTCTGAAGGAACCTGCCTTACAGAGCATAACCCTTCTCATTCCCACGGGCAGCCGATCAGATGAAAAGACCGGAGAGGCAGCAACGAAGGGGCATGTTATCCCGAAAATCCAGAGAGGAACCATGCGAGCGGTGAGTGAATGAAAAGACTCAGTACTTTGGCAAAAGCTTTGTAGGCAAGTAAGGGAAAAGGTAATGGAGGGTGGAGGAAAATAAAATAGTCAGAAGTAGAGAAGACTGCATATATATAAGGGGATAATGACTCGAATATATTAGATAAAAAGTGGTTACCGAGAGGAGAGCCGAGAGAAAACAGTGGTTACTGGGAGGACACCCGAGAGAAAAAGTGATTACCGGGAGGTCACCCGAGAGAAAACAGTGGTTACCGGGAGGGCACCTGAAAGAAAAAGCAGAGAATACCAGGAAGGACACATGAGATAAAAAAGTAAGAGGATTCGCCTTGTTCTTGCGCTTTATTATAGCGTTCAGAAGAAACGTGAACTCAGAGCCCACATAATAGGGGACGATAGGCTACTGCGACGATTAAAGATGTTGCAAAAGGGGTTTGTTTAAACTCCATGTCGGGGTAGTGATTAGAAGGCAGCGATATATGTGTCCAACTGGTGTCTGTCCGTTCTGTCAAGTGTCTGTCATTCGTGTTCTGTTATATGTCAAATGTAAAAAACTGTATCATTGATTGTTTGAAATGAAGTTTGGATTTTACGCGATTCTGTAACTAAGAGGGAATCGCACATAGGTTGATGTTCTTGAGTAAATTGATGATATCAAATTTTGGCGGAAAAGATTGGATTGGAGCTTGCAGTATTTGGTGCTCGCTCATATTGTTCAAAGTATTGAAATTGCATGAAAATATTGTTGGAAATAGAATTCAAGCATGGAGGATATTACACCACTTGCCCACTTATGTAAGCAGTTGCCTAAACATGCATCCCAAGCTTAAAAAATACAGCACTGAGTGGGATAAGGCTACCGCCCACAAGATGTTTATGCCGTGGCCACAGAATGGGTCCTTATCTAAAGAAGTCTTACAGCATATGATGACTTATTTACATGCCACATATACAGGTAAGAAACTAGAGAAACACCTTGCTGTTCTGGAACTTTGGAAAATGTTCGAACAGCCAAAGGAGGAAGAACCTCCCGCAGACTGGATATTAAACGTATGCACGGAGGGGGGTGAGACGCCTACCGCGCCACCAGCCCCGCCTGAGCCAGAGATCGAGGGGAGCAAGTCATAGGGACTCTACCCGCTAAGAGAGCTCAAGGCAGCTACATGGTATAGTAACCCCGCATATATGAGTCACCTACACACAGTAGTGACGAAACGAAGGGGAAGGGTCAGGATAAAAATATTATCTCCACAGTCCCGAGGGACAAGGAGAGACGCAATGAGGAAAGGAAGGATCAGGCACAGAGTAGTGCACCTCTCAATAAAGAGAGAGAGGGAAAGAAGTGGAAAGGAAGTGAAGACAGAACTGATGAGCTAGCGTTCGTAAAAAGACGAATGATGGGAGGACAGATATTGTTGAAACTCGATGGTAAAGGAAGTGATGATTTGAGACCGAGAGAAAGGTCTGACGAGGTACAGAAAAGGGAAAAGGAGGAAACAAGGGACGAAAGAGTAAAAAGGCGACTAACCCGCCGCAGAACAACCAGGGTAACACAGGATTTTACCTGAGGGGAAGGGGATTTAGAGGAAGAGGATGGCAGAGTAATCAGGGAGGGTTTCAAAGTCATCAGGGAGGTTTCCAGAATAATCAAGGAGACTTTCAAAACGTACAGATGGGCAGTCCAGATATGTCAAATGGACAGATAGCTCGAACACCGCCAGTGTGTTGGCTGTGTGGAATAACAGGACATGTGGCACGCGCGTGCAGAAGCCAAGGCACGTGGCAAAATGGTGAAGGAATGGGAGCAAGCACGGTGAATCTGCCTGCTATCTCACCACAGGGCGGTGCACAAAATCACACAGTGCAGCAGCAAGCACCAGGCTCGCAGCAAGGTGCACAACAAGGGTTTCAACCGTCGAACATGGGGAATCTGCCACAAGGGCAACCCCAACAGGCACCACCGCATGTGTCTCAGGCGCAAACGCCGGAAGGGGAGGCAACCCTAGAAATGGAGAAAATCCACATATGTACAGTGGACCGAACTTATATATGAACTAGGACAGCTCACTGGGAACTCTGATGTGTTCTGTCCTATCATTGACACCAGACCCTAACAGGGAACCTAGGGTAAATGTCGTCATAGGGGGAAAAGAATATTCCTTCTTAGTTGACACGTCTGCAACACGCTCGTACATATGAGAAGGCAAGTTTTCCTTATCCGGCCAGGCCATAGATACTCAGAGTTTTACAGGAGCTCACAGTAGAGTTCCAGACGCACTCCTAGACTCTGTAGGAGAGTGCGAGATGAATGTGTCATTATTATATTCACGTCAGACCCCAGTGAACATTTTGGGTCGAGACTTAATGACAAAATTGAATATGACAATATCTTTCACGGAGGAGGGCATGGTATGCTCCACTCCAGGAATGCATTATTCTAATGTGTGCGAAATGATCAGAGCATATTCCGGAAGCATAGCTATGAGAGCTATACTGTTAGAACCAGAAGTCTTCGCATATGGCATGCGTGTGCTTATGGCAGGGTTGCCAGGTCTTGCAGATAGTACCATGAGAACCCCTGACGAGTTTCTATTCAGACCAAGAATACCTATGCATGAAGAAGAAGGACGAGTATTTCCCTTAATTATACATATTGCAGCAGTACGAGGGAAAGTAGCATGGGTCAAAGGGTTCGACGATAAAGGCAGACAATGGTGTGAGATTATCACGATCGAAGAAGGATATCGAGTGACCGATGTCACTGATGACGATTTGTTCAAAGAACACCCTGACTTAGACGAGACAAGGGTGGAAGTAAGTCTCATATTTTGGGTCCATATGATCAAACGAGAAGTGCCACAGAGAATGATGTTAGCGCTGATCCGTCCCACATACTTTGATGAAGACATGGCCCAGGTGCCTGTCTCAATATGGACTACAGGACCCTATGACATAGGCCTCCTGAAAGGGGCAGGAAAAGTGAAAATTAAACTGAAACCAGGAGCAATTTTACCAAGGGCGGGACAATATCCCATCTCCAGAGAAGCGGATGAAGGGATCGGAAAGACAATTTCCGCCATGATGGATCAGGGCATCCTAGTGACGTCAGAATCACCTTGCAATACGGTGATTTACCCTGTCAAGAAATCAAAAGGTGGGTGTTGGCGTTTGATCCAAGATTTAAGAGCACTAAACAATATTGTCGAAGCCGAGATCCCTCTAGTCCATAATCCATCTACGATCCTGTGTAACATACCGATTGAAGTGAAATATTTCACGGTGATTGACTTGAAAAATGCTTTTTTCTCAATCCCGTTGCACCGTGACTCACAAGATCTGACGTCATTCACTTTCAGACAAATGCGTCTGAAAAGCACAAGGTTGCCATAGAGGTATTGCGAATCCCCGTCTATCTTCAATAGAGTCCTGCAAATGGACCTAAGCAATATTGCAGTAGACAGTGTTGTTTTGCAGTATGTGGATGACATTCTGATTTGCAGCACCACTGAAGAGCAATGCAGGCGCAACTCTATCCAGCTTTTGACTATACTCGCCGAGAAAGGATATAAAGTTGACAAGGAAAAGCTACAATAGTGTCAACAAGAGGTGCTGTACATAGGCCAGTTAATTTTGCATGAAGGAAAAAAGTTGACCTCAGAAAGGGCTGAAGCTATTATGAATACGGCTAAGCCACTCAAGATAAAGCAAATGCAGAGCTTCCTAGGCCTGTGCAATTATGTTAGAGCATGGGTTTACGACTACAGCTCGTATACCAAGCCCTTACTCCAGGCCCTAAAGAAGGCCCAGGCGACAAAGGAAAAAATTGAATGGACCGAGGCGATAGACAAACGGTTTACAGAACTCAAGTAAGTGATTTGTACGGCTTCAGTTCTCAGGATTCCTAATTATGCAGAGGAATTCTACCTGTTCTCGCAAACAGATGGCAATTTTATGACGGCAGTGCTCGCCCAAAAAACCTCTTTGGGGTACAAGCCCCTAACGTATTACAGTGGAAATCTGGACCCAGTCATAAGAGGCCAGTTCCCATGCGAACAAAGTTTAGCTGCCGCAGCGCTCACCATAGAGAAGGCAACAATCATTGTAAAGGGTTGTTCCATGACGTTATATGTCAAGCACTCCTTATTCGCCATTCTAGAGAAACCAAAGGGCACATTGACATCACAGAGGGCTTCTGCCTATGAAGTGATTATATCTAATCCATCGATCAAAATGGTTCAATGCAAAACTGTAAACCCAGCCACGTTCATAGCTGAGCCAGTCACTGAAGGAGAGCCGATACATGACTGTGCAAACTATGAAGAATTCTATGACGAAATCCCCAGGGTGAAAGAAAATGCTCTGGTGGGTGGTGAGATCGTTTTCATTGACGGTTCTTCGAGAATCGACCAAGAAGACAGACAAAGATACACAGGCGTTGCCATAACGAAACACATAGCAAATGGAGAATTTCGAGTACTCGTCAGTGCACGAATACCATCTCATTTTTCAGCACAGGCTGCAGAACTACTGGTGTTGAAACTCACCATTGAGAATCATGCAGACGGCACACAAGTGCAGCACGCAGCCTTATTGGACAGGCTGATAAAGGCACTACAGCTCCCATACCCACGGGTCAGATTTTGTGTCACATGGAAATCACGCGGCAGACACAGAAGCCAAGTGCATGGCATCCAAGAGTGAAACAATCATGGAAGTAGAAGTGGCATGCACCCATGAACGTATGATGGTAGCTCGAGCCACACCAGAAGCCTATAGTAATATGGGGCAGACACAACTGATGGAGCTTCAAGGGGAGGCACCACAGGACGAAAAGAACCTGTGGAAGTGTCTAGGGTGTTCTTAAAACCCCTCAGATGGGTTGTGGCGGCAAGACAGGACTGGTAAACCAGTAATGACTGTAGCCCTACTAAAAATAGCATTAGAACAGTTGCATTGCCCAATCCACATGTCAAAAGAAAATCTTGCTGCAACGCTTGCAGAAGACTGGTTTATACCGAATTTAGCAGAGCATGTTGCATTCTTTATGGTGAACTGCATAATATGCCAGCAATTCACCACTGGGCACACATTAAAAGTAGTGAGAGGGTCATCCCTCGACCAAATGGGCCTTTTCAGCACTTACATATCGTTTATGTCGACATGATTCAAGTGTGTAACGGGTACAGGTACTTAATTGTAGTGGTGTGTCCATTCTCTAGATGGATATAAGCAGGTCCTTGTACACACCCAGACTCAGCCTGTGCTGCCAAATTCCTGGTGAGGGAAGTATTCCCGAGATGGGGGGTGTGTGAGGTGATGAGATCAGATAACAGGGCTCATTTTTTGAACAGATCAGCTTGTTGCTTGGTATAAAGCACAAGTTCTCGTCGGCGTATCATCTGGAGGGAAATGATATATGTCAGAGGCTCAACGGCTTGTTAAAGGAAAGGATAGCCAAGTTGAAGCTTACTCTAAAAAGGGGATGGTTGCACTGCCTTCCACTGGCATTGTATGCTCTTCGGAACCAACCAGGCTCCGACCATCATCTTATGCCGCATGAGATAGTCCCAGGAAGAACGATGAGTACCCCTCTTACCCCCGGAAATAGTGCTAGATGTGATGCCCAGTCAACCCGAGAGGTCCTGGGAACCGAATTGTCAGAGTACCTGAACTGCATGACATCAAGCCTTCTTATCGTTTCAGACCAAGTACAGCGACAACGAAAAGGGTGCAGCACATCACAAGATGCAGCAGGAGGTGCTGAAACAGACACAGTTCAAGGTCTATGTGCGCCAATCATCTTCCCTGGTGAAGCAGTGTTAGTAAAGAACCACACGAGAAAAAGGTGGGACGAGCCAAGATTTAACGGCCCTTTCATCGTAGAGGACTGCACTCCGTCAGCCATCAAACTGCATGGCAGGCGAGCATGGATCTTCCTTAATGACATTAAACCCTATATTGGTGAGATCCCTCTAGCTGCACCCCACCACGAAGAAATCACAGACAACGGGGAAGAACCTCAGCACGTGCAGACAAGATCCATGACAAGGAAGGAGGACGCATGAGCAGCAAAAGCCAAGACAAAAGGAACCCCTTAGCAAGTTGTGGCTTAAAACTGGACAGTTCGTCCAAGCAAAGGGGGATAAGGACATAACGAACACTCTGTGCATTATAGTTGCGGGGTGAAGAAGAGAATTGCGAATCTAAGCCACAACATACTGATAATACGAACTCTGAATCAAGCCATACTTAAGCATTATTGGAAGACAAGACTCTGATAAACTATAAACAAGGACCATTCATTTAGAACCTAACACAGTAACCAGAAGCAACCAGCACCAAGACTTTGTTTACAGAATTTATGGTATCCCCCAGTAGAAATATCACACGGGATGTGCTGTCCTGTTTCCAGTTGGTACTAGAGACATATCCATCACTTGTAGGGAGAGTAACCAGCGTCACAGACTTTATACAAGATCCTGCCAACAAGAAAGTAATCTGGCAACTACTGACTGTCATCGCGGAAGCCTTCATTGTACTGCCCGAGTATGGTGATAAGGACACAAATGCTTCCACCACAAGTGATCCTCGGTGAACTCACGTACACGCTTTTCTTTCGTATCATAGAGGAATGCCCAGGACTCGTCGAGAGAACCACGGACACACTCACCTACATTAGAGACCCAAGAAACACTGAACATTTGAACCAACTGTGGACCAGGCTCAACCACGTGCTCGCAATCCACGCAGCAGGAAAGTGTAAAGACTGTTCACGTCAAAATAAAGGTCTGTGATCCTGAACCCAGCAAAACAGGACAAAATGTCCCCGTCACCCGAGGACAGCCGACTGGCTCACTATGTCCTATTCCGTCTAGTCACTGACTATCCAGAAATGTTAGGGAGACCTGCCAAGGTTGACGTCATCACCGTCCTCAGAGATCCAGCTAATACAGCACATATGGGAACACTCCTCTATGGAATCATGCTCCAACTTTCAACGAGAGTATCTACGGAGATTCCAGTGAAACTTTCCGCCAAGGGACAGATCCAGGAGGCAAAGACACAGTTCTTCATCTTTCCGCCGAGGGACAGATCGAGAGAGTCTAGACGAGAACTTCACCGTCTTATTTTCTTATTTTTATTTTGACTTTGATTTTGATTGACTACCATCTTTCCATTCTTCGTATTGAACAGTATCCGACATGTCTTCAGGACTGAAGCAAATTCGGGGGGTGGACTGGGAATTGACCTATTTTGAATATGCATAATGAACGTGCCTCACCAAGAGGTGTTAGTCTAACCTTTTTCCATAGTCTAGCAAGGGAACTGCATCCTGTAATCCGAGGCAATCGTCACCCGCAAGAGGGGGACAATTATGAAGCACAAGACACTTTAGGTTACAAACTTTCTGAGAGACAATAATGGAGTAAGTGAAACGTACAAACCTTTATCAAGCTACTATGATTGAAATGGGGGCCCACAACAGTAACTTGGTCATCCCTCAAACAGAGGGGCGCCCCCTCTTTCCTGGAAGAAAATGCTGCAAATTGTCATACCACACGATTATGTGCATATGTATAGTAATTATAATTGTCTTTCTGTCATTGACAATCAGAACAGCATTTTTTATCGGTACACGAAGCGTTCCAATTTCAGTGCACTCACCAGATAATTTACGTATGAAGCCCACAAAAGCACCCAGACCCTATATAGTCATTCCGGTTCCAAGAAAATCTGATGGTAAGGCAAATTAATTAAAATTGAATGTAATTAGCAGTAATTCAAACACACATGAGGTAACGAATGAAGAAAAAAGCTGGTGACGGGGTCAGCACGGAATGAATGAAAATACAGCACTGACCACGACACGCACACACTCACTGAATGCACACGAACGAGGGCAAGTGTCAATGGCTGCAGAACGTCGAACAAGGAAACCTGCTTCACCGACAAGCATGCCCGAGAATCCTCCAGCAAGGAAAAGTCACACAGACGCATTTAGAGACGTAGTTATAGCTAACTACGAAAAGACACTATGAATCAAGAGAAGCTCACACGAAGATAGCAATGAACTAAACGATTACCTGGACAGCACAGCACATCTAGGAAATAACATTTGGTACCAACACATGAAAGAGGTCGGAAGAAGAAAAATGGAGGGAGAATGCTACGTCTGTGCACTTCTACCATACAGCATGCGAAAATCCAAAATCTTTGTGGCTGTAGAAATCAACGTCCCGACAGCGCACTGTTTGTCACACGTAGCAGTGTGCAACACTAGAGGACAGTTCATGGGAAAGGATGCTTCACTGATATGGGCAACAGAAACAGCATACCCCGATAAAGATGAATAGGTCCAGGACATTAAGACAAGAAACAGAACCCATACCAGGAATCACGTGATCAGGTATGCAAAGCCAGAAGCGCAAGGAGCAGGAACAAGATGGGACATAATCCCAAGATTGAACGTCCAAGGAAAAACCCCAGGAGAAGCTCAAATTTGGGAAAATAGAGGCCAGATGCAGATTTGGGGAACAGTGCTTTCTCCAAACTGATGGGAAGAAGGAGTAGTGATATGCCGAGCATGGATGGTCCTTGGAGCCTGCAAGGAAGCAATAGAAAACTCACAAAAACTGTGCAAACCTCTATGGCCAAAGTTGGTGAAATTACTAACATGGGTCGAAGACAAAGGAGGACCACTGCAAATAGTACCACTGGAAAGCCCAAAATTGTGCTTCAGGAACAATGGCACGAGGAAGATGGGAGAGAATCAGAACTGCAGACGCATCTTTGAAGCTCCAGGTATAACTCCCGGAACTGCAGTAATTATGGATCACTATTGGGCGTGTGGATCAAAAGCATACATAAGGTTGCTGAAAAACTGGGGAGGCATATGTGAACGTCCACGTTCCTGCACTAGTGATCCCAAAAAGTGACCTGAGCATTGATAGCTTCCCAAAGGCAGATGCTCACATGAGGAAGAGGAGGTCTGTGGAACTGGTATCCCGAATGAAGAGAGAAAATTACTTCTCTGCCAAATCGGAAGAAGCATTTTATGCAATACCATACGAACACAAGCTGTTTAGCCTCACCTCATCAGTGTTCACAATAGTCTTGCCACACATCCAAGTTGGAGTAAATACAAAATGGTTGCAGATAACCAGATGGGAGTTACTGCAGACCATCAACACCACTATAAAAGGATTCAACGCAATCAAAGAAGAACAGAGCAATCCAATTGATGACCCTCCAGAACAGATATGTACTCGACATGATCACTGCGATGGATGGAGGTGTTTGCGCAAAAATTGGAGAATCGTGTTGCACGTTTATACCTTCGCATGATGAAGAAAATTGAACTTTAACAGAAGGCATAAGTATGCTGACCAACCTGCAGGACCAGATGATCAATGAAACTGACGAGGTTGATGATGACAGCTGGTTTGGAACACTATGTCTATGGGTCCCACAATGGATGGCAGACTTATTCAACATTTTGGGAGCCCTGCTAATGATGATACTACTAGGATTCTGTGTTTTCAAGATAATTGTCACACAATGCCAGAAAACTGCAAAAAAAGCAATTGGAATGAAGATCATGGTCAATGTCAAACCAGGATGGAAGCCCAGAGACCTGACTGATGAAGAAATTAGAGTGTGTGTGAGGGCTAGCGAATTTGTGCCAGAAGAAACAAAGTTTGTGTATCCCAGAAAACAACAAAGGTATGAAAGAAAGTGGATCTATTGCAGCCGAAATGGACAATGTCAGCTCATGACCTGGAACAAAGATGAGCATGCAAAGACAGCAGGAAGTTTGAAAGGAGTGATAAAAATATGGACTCCAAAGATGCACGTACCATCGTGCACAAACCCAGAAGACGATGAACAAGAAACAGAAGAGCCAAATAAGACAAACCCAAAGGAGAATGCAGAAGTGGTCGATGAACTGACCAGAGGGGGGAGTGTAGAGGAGGTCCCAGAAATGGGCTGCACCCAAGCCCCCCATTCTGAGGTACCAGGAACATACTCGCCGAGGTATGTGATGTACGAAGAACAAATAAACCAACAGAGAGCAAGTCTAGGCCTCTGCCCAGTGCCCATCAGCAATGCAATACCTGTCAAAGAGCCTATAACCAGACAGCCATGGGCAGCTCGGTACCCACTGACACAACTGTACCAGCAGCTGACACGAAATGAAGACTACTTACAAACTTGTCCCTGAAGAGACCCAAAGAGCCTTAATGGAGGGCAAATGGTGACAACAAAAGAACCCAGACAGATGTAGAAATGAACATAAACGATGAACGAAAACTGACACACAAGGGCGAAATGTAAAGAAGAACGATGTAATGGACGTGTAAGAAGAAACGATGTTGACATAAAGAAATGTAACCATGAAGTGAGAGGAAAATACGCAACTAAAAAATGCCTGTAAATAGGCTTGGACCGCAAGAAGCTAAGAAAA
Source organism: Ambystoma mexicanum (assembly GCF_040938575.1). NCBI lineage: Eukaryota > Metazoa > Chordata > Amphibia > Caudata > Ambystomatidae > Ambystoma > Ambystoma mexicanum. The sequence continues at coordinate 36,516,531 of NC_090936.1, forward strand.
CGGTACTGCTTGCAATGCTTAGTAGAAGAATAGAGCGGCAAGTGCCAACTATATGCCTACCTCAAAGAAACACACTATACAAGTGCGACTCCATTTTGTAAAAGCAGAACTAAGCCCAGGCTGCAAGGGGCCATCAAGGCTGAGATTCATATCCCAAATAAGGCCAGAAGGGAAGAGCGGAATTGAAACTCAGCAGGAAGTAGCTCATGCTTGGGGATTCGAGGTCAACTCCAAGGAAGGGAGGAGAGCGGCAACTCCGAAGAATCGAAATTTACGAGTATTGAAGCCAGCCAGTGAAGGTCAATATAAGGAGGCCCCAGGCAGGTGGCAGGGCTGAACAAAGAATCAAATACACGGAAAGAAGGAGAATGAAGCAGATTCACAGTGAACAGACACATGACCAGCCAAGCACAAAGAGGCACCAACGTCTGATGTCACCCAGAACCCAAGGATGCCATAACTTTTCCTGATAAGAAGCTACAGTTTCGAGGCCATCCTTAGCCAACTAATTGACACATAGCCCTAAAGTACTGATTGATGGAAGGGAGGCAGGGTGAATCTTGGGGCACGAGGCACCTGGGTGTCCATTCGCACGAGGCACCTGGGTGTCCATTCTGCATGCTGCTAATTAAAGTGGAGATTTATGCCTAGGGATGTAACCTACCCAATCACAATGGACCAAATAATCTAGGGTCCTATAGCCTGTAGAGCCAATTAGACATAGTAGTTGTAGTGACGTCTTTCACGAGTGATGCCCACCCGATGAGGGTTATTCAATCCTCACACTTTGTTACCATATACAGATATAGCACCTATACTTAAGGTACCTTTTTCAACCAATAATATCGCATGTCAAACTTATGAGTGTTACACGTCAATGATGACTAGAATTCGTTATAAAAGTTACTGTTTGCTTGAAGAATTTGGGAGTTGAAGCGAGACAGGCGATCGCTATCACTGATGATTACCATTTATTTCCCCGTTGTTTGTACTTGTCATTAAAGAGACTTCCCTTTGCCAAACCGTTGACTCGCCCTTATTGATTGGTGTCGGAGTAAGAGTATACTGCACCCCATTATCCTCAAGGTGCAGCTATCTCATTTTAAGGTGCCGGAGGGCAGGCTCTGGGCCCGTTCAGAGGTTGCTACACCCTCGAGTACAAGTTCAACAAAAAGTTCACGCCGGTCTCCCTCAGTCGGGCTCGGACCTTTCAAAGCACAACACTTGCAGAGGTTCCCTTCCCCATGCGTAATTCACATCCTTTAGGGGTTCCCTTCCCCTAAATTATTACACTTCAAAGTTCATGGAGGTCTCCCTCACTAGGGCTATGACCTTTTGCTGATGTCGAAGACTTTTGAATGTGCATGGCTTTTACTATATACCTCCGCAGGACCACTTCGACTTTCCGTCCACACTCTTTTTGCCCCAGTGTCTCTTGCTCTGGGTAGTTTAATGTTAATAGCACAAAAGTTCAACGTTCACTTTTTTATTCCCTTCCTTATCCCGGGTTACTTTTGATCACTTTGCTTTTTCTAGTTCATTCACTTCATCAAATAGAAACCTTTCACAGAGACTTTCGAGTGGACTACTTCCTTTCGCCGGACCACTCCACTACTCAGTATGACACATTTCACAGCCATCAGTAATTCAAAGTTCATCACAGGTCTGCCTTTCTTCACGTCTCATTCACACGCATGCAGCCTTCAATTGTGTGATATACTGTTGCCACTTCCATCTTTCTTTAACACACAGCAGCCTTTCATGTTGCTTGCCAACTCACCGGCTGTGTGAATTTCTTTCTTGTCTTTTGCAGTTCTTAATTTACAAGTCAAGGCTAATACCACAGGCTTGGCCTCGCCTCACCATTTCTGCCGTTCACCCGGGATGGTCAGTGGCGTCCTTGAAACACAATGCAGTTTTCTTGTCTGGGACTTGGCCTTCTCCATGTATCTTTTGTAGTCTTTTGGAGGCAACAACCTCCTGCAGGGAACTCCTGGGGTTCTCTACCCGTGGCTCTCGTCCCTCGGTCCGTTGCTCTGCTCCAGTAGGTTCGCCTTCACCCTGCAAGTTCTGCTCTTGCTCATGTTCCACCTTGCTCAGAGTGTGTCTCTATGCTCCACCTTTTATCCGTATAAGGAGTGCTAATTGGTATCAGATGTATGCACTTGAAGTCAAGAGTCTGAATTTGCCTGACCTGATTAGCGGGACATGTCCAATGAGATATGTAAGGGTTAGCCTCTTTACTCTCAGTCGCCCTCTTTCTCTGCCCAGTGTTTGTGTAGAAAGGGGGGTGGGGTTGGGACATCAGAGAATCCTATAAAATAGGATGGTTCAGGTGTGTGGGAAAGGGGGGAATAACGCGTCTCGCCATCGGTCGCCTCACCCTGATTTACCCGAAAACACCTAACCCAGGTGATCCTCCCGCACTGGTCCGCCCCAGGGTCTGGTTCCAAAGGGATGGCCGTGCCCGGGCCACCTGAGAGAGGAATCCCTGGGGACTAGCAGGTGAGAATCCCTTGGTTTCTCACAGTTATAATACCTCCGAAACTTAGGCACACCTTCAAAGAGACTGTGTGATAATGTGCCCTGCTGGAAGTCATTATTTGACACAGGGGTTTATCTTATTGTTGTGTGCAGTGTATATAATGTGTAGCTATTAAAAGAAAACAACCACTTTGTGTCTCAAACATGTAGAAATGGACCAGTGAGCTTTTTAAAGTTTTAAAAAGAGGATTACTTTGTAATTAATTTTACTTAACGGTAAGCACAGACAGAGCACAACAGCTGGATTTTAAAATTCTGATGGTCCAGCCAAGAGCTAATAACGCTCACCAGGCATTTCACAGGAGCTGAAACCTGAGAGAGGAGAGGTCATTCCTTGCTTCAAATTCACTGCATAAAAACACACAAGTTGAAAGAAAGCATTTTGTGTCCAACTCGAGCTGTCTGGTGGTGCACGACCCTCATCAAGTTTGTCACAGTGGAACTCACTTGCCAACAAAATCCAAGACTGCCCAAAACCCCCCATTCTAGTCACTTGGGGGAGTGGACACCAATCTGCTTCCCTGTAATCCACACTGCCACCTTCAACTGAAATCTTCTAATTTGTACTAGTAGATTCTCTAAAGAAAATTGGAATATGCATATTTACATTGCCTTTCTTTTGTAGAGAAGCAATTATGCACTTAAAATGCACATTTTCTTATCAGTAGCAGGTGACAGGTGTTGTATGTTTTGTCATAGGTTTGGTTGAGATGATAGCGCGTTAAGGCTTTCTAAAGTGGTATTAAAAGCCTATTTTGTATTACAAGAGAAAGAGAAAGAGGATCATGTTTGTTAATCTCCACAGTGTTATTAAATGTCTAGGGAATGTACATGTTCTTTTAGAATTAATTTTGTTACTACTGCAAATGATCGCAGTTCAAATACCCACTATGACAACAATCCCACCCCACAATCTGGGACAACAAAAGGGTTCTTTTATTCATATTTCGTTTTATTTAAAAGTACAAATCAAGGAATTAAAGGTGACCCCATGTCTTACAATGCTAGACAAGGAACATAATCTCATGAAGAAATATAATATAGGCAGCGTGTCTACCGAAAGTAAAAAGCAACCTGCCTGCTCTTGTCTCACTAATGTTTTCATTCAAAATACCATATCCAACTTATTTTGCATTTGCACACAGACATACACACACACACACACACACACCCCCCCCTCGGAGTTTAGTAATATGAGGAAATATTTCTATTGTGCCGTGCAACTTATCAATGTGGATAAATGAAGTTGCTAATTTAAAAAAACAATACCCTTTTCTTCTCCCCTTCAAGGAAGGGCCAAACTCTTTTCAGGATATTTTTTTATGCAAACTATGGTTTTCACAGGTTAATACAGTTGATCAAACCATGTAAATCTCAGATGAATGTAGGACACTACCCACACAAACCCAGATATAATTTGCTTCTGTGAAAACCAAGGGAAATAATGAATGATGTGCAACAGGTAGAGTCAAATATGCCCTGAACAATTGTAGATTCTGGGTCAATATATTTTAAAATATACTTTCACGAGGAGGCCACCAGGGGGCGCGCAGGTGATGGCAGCCTGAGCGTAGCTCTCCCGCCGAAATCGGGCCGTTGAAGGGGATTGAGCCCCCCCCCCGGAGACAATACAGTGCCGGATCGGCTGTTGGACCCCCCGTGCCGCCTTTGCTCGAAAGAGCGGACTTCGGGGGCAACGAAGCGACGGAGCACGGGCTTCGCGGCCCAAAGTGACGGAGCGTGGGGAAGGCCTGGAGGGGAGACCACGGTCCCGCAAGAGAAGACGCTGCCTGGCGCGGCGGGGGACTCACCCCCGTGGGGGGGCACGAGGACAGGGGACAACAGTCCCGGAGCGGGTCGCGGACTCGGACCGCCCCGCCCCCTGGCGAAGGAGCGCAGGAGGACGAAACATTGAGCTGCGCCTGGCCTGGGCTCCCGGAGCGGGAGGGCCCGGGCACTGGCCCCCCATATCCCCCTGAGGGGAACTTGTGGCGACAGGGCGGGCCGGGGGCGGAGCCCTCCACTCATCGGAGATAAATCCTGGGCGGCCCCGCGACCGCGGCCCCCGCACCCTGAGCTGTCCCAGCGGACGCTGTGGAGAGCTCGCCCAGGGCCATTGCAGCGCTGCTGGGCCAGAGACGCGGTGGCACCCGAGGAGGGAGAGCAGCCCCCCTCCCCCCTGCTAAGGGTCCTTGGGACTATCGAGGCCCGCGGCCAGGGGAAGGACAGACAACGGCGACAAAGGGCAGAGATCCGGTGGGCTTCCATTCCATGACCCGCACCCGCGGGGGCCCCCTCTCCCAAGAAACTGAGGAGCAGCTCCGCCACCGCCAACCTAGAAGAATCATCTGTCGTTCGCTTTCGGCAGGTGGAGGCCCTCGCGCTAGCTCGCAGGGTGTGTGCCCGCCTGCAGTCTGCCAGGACTTAGCTGACCAAGGAGATAGACCCGGGTGTGTGGCCCCCACCCGGACCTCGTAGGGCGTGTGCCCGCCCGAAGGTCTCCTCCCACCTTACGGGCTCATCTGTGGATCTTATTCCGGTCTCCGCCATTTGCACCTGGGGGAGCAATCTCTTAGGCCCCAGGCCAGTGGTGGCCAGCGAAGCAGTTACACGAAATGCCCGAATGAACTGGCGGGAGACCTTGCAAACCTTTCGTTGCGAGGGGGCCGGAGATAACATAGAGGTCCCTATACACTTCGGGAACATGGCCCATTCGGAAGCCCCGACGCAATCTTCAACAGCTATGGAGAGGGGCTTTGCATCCATACTCCAGGAGATCCGGGACATGCGATCTGATATAGCGCAGAAACTGGAAAAAAGGGACCACAGGGTGGATAAGGTGGAAGACAGGCTTTTGCAGGTGGAGACCAATCAGCCAACTTCAGCTACTTAGGAGGTTCAAATGGGTATGCGACTGGCGGCCCTGGAAAAATAGAGATGAGGAGAGGGCCAGACAGATGGACGACTATGAAAATAGGGAGAGGAGGAACAAGCTTAGATTTTTCGGGGTCCCCGAGGCAGAGGGAGAAACGGAGAGAGACTTAATCCATGTGGTGCGAGACATAATCACCCTCCTGTTCGCCGAAGAGATGACCACGGAGCTAACATTTGACCTGGTGCACAGAGCAGGCCGGAAGGACCGGGGGCCCCCGTTCGGTCTTCGCGCGATTTCACTATTACACAGACAAGGCAAAGGTCCTGGAGGAGGCAAGGAAAGCGGGAATGATTACCTACAACAACGCAGAGATCTCAATCTTTCAAGACCTCTCCGCCTACACCTTGGCGAAGCATAGAATGTGCCACACCCTAACGCAACTATTGAAGGATAAAGGTGTGCGTTACAGATGGGGGTACCCATTCTCCTTGACTTTCGAATATATGGGCCAACGGGCGACACTAATCACAGAAGAAGATATCAAGGGGGCCATTCAGGACTACATGACGGAGCCAACCGCCAGGAGAGGTCCGGTGGGCCTGACGGCAATTGGGGAGGGGGCCTCGGGCTGCCCGGGGACCAGGAGAAGGAAAACCAGCTCGAGGAAATACAGGAAGCTGAACACCCCACCGTCTGTGAGGGAGGGGGAGCGCAATGACTCGGAGGACAGACGATCGGGGTGACCCGTCCACTTGAGGGGCGGGATCCGATGCAATGAAGGTTCAGATGAATAAAGATTCCCCCTGAACAGCAAGTAAGGTGGGGGCGACGGAGGGGAAGAAACAGGGGGGGGCTCACAATAACAGGCTTTGAAATGTGTGCCTGGCCGGGAAGGACAGTCTGGTGGTCCGGCCTAGTGCCAGGAATGGCGGAACTAATTGGCTGGACGCCGGGTAGGGGGGAAGGGGTTATGGAGTTAGTTGGGGGTTTTCTGTTGGGGAAGGGGTTTGGGGAAAAGTTGGGGAAAGGTCCAAATAATGTCCAAACAGTGAGACAAGAGGAGCGAGAAGGGAGTAGTGATGCTAAACTGGTGTCCAATAGATCAGGAGACCTAGACTATGGCTGATTGCCAACCGGCCCTGGGAGTGGGCACCCTGAACGTACGGGGCTTAAACACCCCCACCAAGAGGTCCCTGGTTTCCAGAGAATTCAGGAGGGCAAAGTTGGACCTGCTGTTTTTGCAAGAGACACACTGGGGGCGGGTGAAGGAACCCAAAATGAGAGGGGGTGGAATAGGAGAGGTTTTCCATGCATCCCACAAGGGGAAGAAAAGAGAGGTGGCCATCCTGGTCGCCAGGGGCGTCCACTTCAATAGCGAAGTCACTCTGCAGGACCCCGAGGGCCGTTATTTGTTGGTGAGGGGCTCCTTATAAGGCTCCCCCTGACCCTGGCAGTGGTGTACGGCCCAAATGATGGCCAAGCCCAATTTTGGGAAGAGGTAAGGGAGAGACTCAAGCTATTTGTACAAAGCATGTTGGTGGTAGGGGGAGATTTCAAAATGGTACTGGACCCATCCGTAGACAGGAAGCGGGTGGGCCCCCAGAGCTCCAGACCTGCGGACGAGGCCACGACGCAAATCTTCCAGAGGGTGAATGAAGAGCTGGGCCTGGTAGACTCAATCCCGTCTCCCAGAACGGGAGTCCCCTCATTTTCATACTACTCGGCCATCCATGCCTCATTTTCGAGGATAGATTACATTCTGGTGGACGAAACCCTTCGCCCGTATGTCTCAGGCTATAGGGTTGATGCCGTCCCCTGGTCGGACCATGATATGGTGGGGGTCACAATATCGGGGGGATGGCGTAAAGAACGCAGAGGCCATTGGAAATGCAACAATGCCTTATTAAAGGACGAGGTTCACGCCCAAGAAAATGTAGACGCCATAACAGAATTCTTTGAGCTTAACGACAATGGGGAAGTGGGCACACACAAGCTCTGGGATGCCTTTAAGGCGACTTTACGGGGTGCCCTCATCCAAAAAGGAGCTCAGGAAAAAAGGGTGAGAGAGGCACAGGAGAAAACCCTGCGAGAAAAAATTGCCCGACTCCAGCCGGGGGGCTCCCCGGATCGGGCCCCGGAGCGCGACCGGGTGGCCGCCCTGGAGGATTACAGGCTTAAGCTAAAAGACTTACTCCTCCACAAAACGGAGAGAAGTCTCCAGATGGTCAAGCAAAAATATTATGATAAAGGGGACAAAGCGGACAGGATTCTAGCCTGGAAGCTGAGGTAGGTCCAGAGGAGCAGAATGGTCAGGGAAGTGAGGGACGCTCAAGGGTCCCTTGGTTGCAACTCTTCCCATATTGGAGAGGCCTTTCGCCAATATTACGAGACACTGTATTCATCCGAATATGATGGGGGAACTGCCCCGATAGAAGATTTTCTGAACTCAATCCAACTTCCTGCCTTGTCTAGGGAGATGGTAGAGGGACTGGAGGGTCCGGTGACCGAGGAGGAGGTGGACAGGGTGATAGGCGGGATGAAGGAGGGTACTTCCCCCGGGGAAGATGGTTTTTCTGTCTATTTTTACAAGAGATTCCGATCCTCCTTAATCCCCTACCTAGCGAGGGTTTTCAACTCCGTGCTAGATAGGGACACTCTCCCCCAATCCATGATGGGGGCCATAATTGCGGTGCTACCCAAAGAAGGGAAGGACCCCGCAGAATGTGCCTCCTACCGCCCCATATCGTTGCTAAACATCGATGTTAAGATCCTGGCCAAGGTGATGGGGAAGCGGATGGAGGGAATAATGCCGAAACTAGTCCATGGGATCAGGTGGGCTTCATCAGGGGGAGGCAGGGGTCAGATAACATACGTAAAACCATAGACCTATTCTACTATGGCCAACAGTCGGAGCTCAATGCAAGTGTCCTCTCCTTAGACTCGGAGAAAGCGTTTGACAGGGTCGAATGGCAGTACATGGAACTCCTCCTAAGGAAGATGGGCTTCGGGACCCACATCATGAGCTGGGTAACTGCCCTCTACAGAGCACCCATGGCTAGGGTCCAAGTGAATAGGGAGTTGACCGATACTTTCCCCCCCTCTCCCGAGGGACGAGGCAGGGGTGCCCACTTTCCCCTCTGATATACGTCCTCAAGATAGAAGCTTTAGCTATAGCGATTAGAGCACATCCAGGAATTAAGGGGATTAGAAGAGGGGAGGTGGAATTTAAACTCTCCCTATTTGCAGATGACATCCTGGTCTACCTGGTAGACCCTGGCACCTCGCTCCCCCCTTTGTTGGACCTGGTGGCTGAGTTTGGACGCTTCTCGGGCCTGAAAATCAACGCCTCAAAGTCAATCCTGCTCCCTATGAGGTCCCGGGACCCGGTGCTAGACCCCCTAGATAGACTTCACGGGATTGCAATGGGGAAGGCCGCAATACGATACCTGGGTGTTCTCCTCACACGGGACCTAACTAAATTGGCCACCACTAACTATGACCCCATAATGGCAGGGATCACATCTGACCTGAGGAGGTGGGGTAGGATGATCCTTTCATGGTATGGCAGGATGACGGCCGTTAAGATTAACATATTGCCACGGCTTCTATACCTCTTCACAGCCCTTCCAACCAATGTCCCAGAGCAGACTTTTAGAGTTGTACAGAACGCAATTCGGGACTTTATATGGCAGGGGAAAACCCCGAGGACCGGGAAGGCCACCCTGACGTTGCCAAGGGAGGAGGGAGGATGTGGGTTGCCGGACTTCCACTTGTATTTCCGTGCCGCCCAGCTGCGGGTCCTCCTGGAACACATCAAAGAAGGAATGGGGACGTACTGGTCATACCTGGAGGATATGGACACTCACCCCCTGAAAGTCCGCAACCTCTTGTGGGCTCCATGTAAAGCAATCGCGAGCCATCTGAAAACCCACCCGACCTTGGGGGGTCTCTGGGACATTTGGAAAGAAGGGCCCCAGACGGTGTACCTCACTACATGGCCGTCCCCAATGACCTCCCTCTGAGGCCACCCCCTCAATCTGGGTAGTAAAGGGTTTAGGTACTCCCAAGCCTGGTCGGACAAGGGAATGGAATGGGCAGGGCAGATGTTCAGGGATGGTGAATTCCTGCCTTATGAGGAACTAAGGGACGCACTCGGCCAGGGATCCCTATCCATCTTTGAGTATCTCCGCCTAAAGGGCATTCTATGAGATCAGTCATGGGGTCCCAACCTGAGCAGACAGTTAACTCCCTTTGAGAAGCTCATAGCCACGGCGACCTCGAGGAAGGGGGCGGTATCTTGCATGTATAAAATCCTTAACACGTATGACCTCCAGGGAAGGAGAAGCTTCCGCAAGTTCTGGAATTAACTGGCGGGAGAGGAGATTTCAGAGGACTCCTGGTCCAGAATATTAAAAATTGCCTTGCACAGGAACCTATTCACCTCGGACATGGAGCACAACTTCAAGGTTTTGCAGGGGTGGCATAGAGACCCAGTGAAACTATCTAAGATGTTCCCGGCGGTGTCCCCTATGTGCCCGAGGGGGTGCGGACAGGCTGGCTTCAGGAGCCATATGTGGTGGCACTGTCCGAAAGCCCAAGAGTTCTGGGGGTTAGTGAGGGGCTGGATGGCGGAAGTGATAGAGGAACTCCTACCACTAAACCCTCTGACGATGCTGCTGTGCCTCCCCCCGGAGGAAACGGAAGTACACCGATACCCAAGGATGTGGGAGACAATGTTGCGGGCGGGTAGAGTAGCTCTCGCACAAACATGGAAAAGCCTGAAGCCCCCTTCCAAGGAAGATTGGATGAAAAAGGTGAAAAACATGTTTGTGATGGACAAATTGACTGCCGTGGTAAACAATGACACTGGCTCGTTCCTCACGAACTGGTACGGACTGCAACAATCCTGGCGATGGGAGGTCCATTGAATCCTGGGTAGGGACCCTGCACTGAACAGGGCGAATCTGACTGGGAGATGTGTGACAAAGGACTGGGGGGCCCACGACCCGGGGTAAGCCGCATCACATCCTAAGAGATGGAGAGAACGTTAAAAGTCTCCCGGGACAACAGATTTGGTTTGGACATGAGGTTGGGGGGGTGGGCACAAGTTGGGGTAGTGGGGCGGGGGGGTTTGGGAACGTTTGTTAATTTTTTGTAAAACGTGAATAAAAATTAAAGTTTAAAAAAGAAAATATATACTTTCACAACAAATGTATCATTTCCGTCTCCATTTCCCCTTCTCAGAATTACATGTACACACAGTGAGGTATTTTTCACTTACATTTCTGGGTTGTTGAATTACATCATATTGACTGAATCAGCATCTGGTATGTCTAAGGGTCTCTCTCAAGTTGCATTGCCCACAGGTGGAAATTGGTAAGGCATTAAGTCTCCAGTTCATCTAATTCTCCACTTCCCATAGAATCAGCTTTGAAGCTGCCTTCTGCTATTTTCCCTTGCTGGCTCAGCAAAGCAATCCTTTGGGGCCCAGTCCCCTTTCTCTTCTGTCAATTTACATATCACTTTCTTCAGCCAATGTTGTGTTGAGATATCATTTTTATAAGCTAGGGTTCCTCCCCGTAATTGCATCATTTGTTGACGTTTGCAGGATTGGAAGGTCTCTGTGAATGGACCCTTTTCTTTTTTCACACCAAGCACAAGGAAGTCCCCTTATATTGATTAGTTTGAATTTTTTTTGCCATACAGGGCTATCTAAGCTGAAATCTAAGCCTATCCAGAAGGAATTAGAATCTTGGTTGGGCTAAAGTATACATTTCTTTTATACAGCTCTTCTTCTAGGACATACTTTAATTTTGTCAGGATATTCTGAATTATGATGAATCACTTGTGTTTCTGCCACTTCATGCACGATGGAGTAACTAAACTAGGAACATGATGCAAAAAGCATACATTTCGATCTATCATTTTATATGCGCTGGGTTTGTGCTTCTCTGCTGAATCCTGATCTGTATTCATTTTTTGTTGTTGAGTCAAATGGTTCAGAAATTACAACTCAATGTATTTCCCCTTGTGATCCTGAATGTTATGGTCATTGACCATTACATTTAGCTAACTTGCGTTTGCGTGTGGGCTGACCGCCAGCAGAAATCACATTTTGAGAGAGATTCTGTTAAACAAAGGATGATTGTAACAGGCTATTTTTCTTTAGCTAGGGTTTAAGTGGCTCGGATGCACATTCTTTGTGAAACATAATGCTCTTCAAGGTTGTAGGTCAAAGGATCGACACCAAAGGGTCGACAGGTCAAAGGATAGATATTTTTTTCACATTTTTTTTTGGGGAGGGTGGTCCCTCCCAACTCCCTTTTTTTGCCAAAAAACACTTTTTTTCCCTAAACGAAAACCTAAAAAAATATATATAATTAAAAATAAAATCGATCCTTTGACCTGTCGACCCTTTGGTGTCGATCCTTTGACCCGTCGACCCTTTGGATTCGATCCTTTGACTAGACACCGCTCTTCAAGATGAACTCAACAAACCTCTTGATCTGCTTTTTTGAAATTGCACTTAACAGGTAGACCAGATCCCCATTAACCAATTCAATGCATGTCTTTTTAAATTAGCTAAAAAAACAAGACCTTGCTTTGGCCTGAATTTCTAGCAAAAGTCTGTATTTTAATGATCTTTTTGGTATCTGGGAAACAGAGCCTATTGTATTAGGTATGCAATGCTGCCCTGCTTATGTATCAAGCATTGACCCAAGTGGTATATTAATGGGATCGGGAGATTCTTGTGGTGGTGTTAAACTAACTGTTGTTCTGCATGAACATATGGTCTCAAGGTCACATAAGGAGGCATTTAGACTTGTTTGCTTACAAAGAGCAAACAATACACTTAAACCCGGGACTTTCCAGATTTCCATATTGATATTGATATTTTATTTCTATCGCGCTCGTACACAAGTGTTTCAGAGCGCGACAAGGCAGGGGAGGGGAACAGGGGAGAACAAAACAGCGATCTTACTAGGCCCAGTGACATTGAGAACGCGCAAGTGCATGGGAGAGGGGGAGGGGAAAAGTGCATGCAAGGGGGGAGAAGTGGAAAGTGCGAAGCAGAGGAGAAACAGATAAATAGCAATAAATAGTGCAAACAATGAAAATTGCACGCAGGGGACTGCAGTGCATGTGTGTGTACATGCTGGTCACATAAATGAGGGTGCGAGAAAAAGAGTGAGTGAAACCTAAGAACGATTATGCAAAGTGGACTGCCAAGAGTACCTTATTTATGTATTCTATTCTGCTCCTGGTGCAAATTAATTAACTCCATTTTTGCTTTGTGGTCTGAACCTAGAGTTTGAGTTCAACTTTTTTTTGCTTGAGCACTTTGCCAGAATCCTAAACTGTTTTATGTACATGATCGATTTGGAACTTGTACAAGTGAAAGAGGATGGACTGGTCTGCCGGCATTTACCCTGCCAGTTGACACAAATGACGGCCTTCCTTTATAAACAATGCAAGCCACGGGACACCTTGAGCAAACTGTTTGTCACATGCCATGGCCACCAATGTGTGCACAGCGATGTCCTGCTCCACGTGGGAGGCCTGCTTGCAAAAGGAGTGGTCTGACAGTGAGTGCAAGCGCCTTTTATTCATATGTCATCTGAGCCTTTGCGGAGAAGGACTGGTAGGGGCCTAAACTGATCCATGCCTGCTTTGCAAATCTCCCCAAGTCTGGCCCTGTTACAGCACAAGCCATGCGCTGTATTTCTGTGGGATCTAGGACACCTGCTTTTCTGAGTTGACCGTTAACGCAGAGACCTGTTGTATTGGAAAGTGCCATGGGAGTGCACATCCCAGAGTAAGGCCTTTGCGAAAAAGGTATGAATATTAGGATGGGATTTACACATTATATGTGCATGCACTTTTGAGCGTAACGCATTTATAAACATGTCCCTATTCCCTGTTCGTGCTCACCGCTGGCACGCAGAAGTAGGTAAAATGCTGTTTAATTGGAACATCAGTCTTTATGATTTATCTAATCCTGCAGAGGGCGGCATGTCACTTTCATGCCTTGCAAATAACACAACAACTAGATCTGTTTTCTGTCAACAGCACACCACATCATCTTGCCTTAGTACATTATTTTGATGGCAGCTCAAGTTGTGTGAACTTTGGAACCCAGTTATAATTCATAATACAAAGGTGGCTCAAGACGACATCTCACCGTCACTTTACTGGAAGGCTCTCACTACCAGGACTTCACCCATTGTGCTCCTTTTCCAAGACACTGCCAGTGCCATCCAGGATAGTTGCTCCAAGTTACTCATTGGGATCTCCACTAACCAACCTCTGCACTTAGATAGGCAAACACTATGTTCAAATACAATATATGCAACATTAACTACAAACTCTTACATGAGGACTGAATATCCTTCCCTTTAAGCAACCTACACAATGCTGGACCTCTCCAGTCAACTTACACATCACAGTCCTTGCCAATGTATCCTTGCGCTATTAACAAATTAATCTTTTATTGCACGTCTGAAAGCATGGGACCAGGATTCAAACCTGTGTTGCTCTGCGTTTTCTTGCTTCCAAGACAAACGTGTTGCCCCTGAGCTATCCTCCTGGCCCTATGGGCACAAAGGGCTCCAGTTTCTACAGAAATACCTCAACCAGCCTGACAAAACACCCCAAGACCAGCACATAGAAAACTAGTAATTTGGACTCCATGCGTCAACAAAAATGAAGTCATCCCACTTTTTTCCTCTCTCCCACTAACCGAATCCCAACCCTTTGTGATGTGCCAAAACACAAACTGCCCAAGTAAAAGGCAGTGGCGAATGGTATAAAAAAATTAGTAACATAGCATGGGTTTCAATGATTTAATTGGTTGATCCCCATTCAGGGCAATTTAACAACCCACCCAAAGACCAGATTCACACATTTCCTTACACAAGGCCCTTTGATGCATGAGAGTAACACAGTTCAAGTCCCAGTATCCAACAATCACCTCCCGCCACACGTGCTAGGACAAAAAACACAGTTTTGAAATCATTTAGTTTAATTCACAACAGAACATGTTCGTAACTCGGATCACTCACACATACCAATATTGGGGAATTCACCTGCCACTGCGGTTGCTTCTTGGCTTCCACAGAACAGAAATAGGTGTAATGCAGCCCGCCTGTTTTCATCTCTCTAATAGGTGTGAATAAAGCACATCAAACACAAATTACCTCAATGGTTCAAAAGAAGCACCTACATTTCAATCAACATGTGAATGATTTTTCCGAATGATACATTGGTCTAATGTTCTCACTCACTTTAAAAGAAAAATGTAGCACGTGAAAAAGCATTGCAAATATGTTTGCATTAAGCATTGAATGTCCATGTAGAGTTGGCCTTGGTCACTGTAACCAAACAATTTCTGAAAAGTAAACATATAGAAGCATCTAAATAATAACGGGTTATGGCCAGAAGACCTTTTTTTTTGCTATGATGCTTTGAGATTCAGAGCAGTTGACTTTTGGATTTCAAATTACATTTAATTTGTCAGAAAGAAATGAAAAGTTAAAGCGGAAGCAGATACAAATCAAATATTTCTTGGGTGCTATTCCTCTTAAAGGACACCCTCCCCAGCCCACTGTGTACAATGAAAAGAGATGCTTACTCGGGACATTGCATTAGACTAAGGTTTTTACAGGGCTAAAGGTCTTATAAACTAAGCTGTAATATGTGAAATCCACTGGAACGTTTTCACAAATACTGTTAAAACTGTGCTTCTGCAATGCCCTATGGGATGGAGTTATTTGTTTTTTTATCTGTAGAGGTAAATTAATCCACTTTATGGACAATTCTAAAAGGGTTGCACCACCTAAATTCACTGGGAGTTATGTGTTTTGTTTACTTTTGAAATATTATAGTTTAACTCCTCAATGACCGTTTTGTTGGCATAGTTGTATTTGCTAATAAATAGATTTGCACACTTACATTGTACAAATTAGAGAGAGATGATTTGTGAGAACAAATTGGTGAAATTGGAACAACTTGAAAGCTTCTGCTACACAGAGGAGTCACGATGTCTAAATTATTTTTAAATACTTACATTCGTTCCAATCTGTATAAAATACAGATATTCTGAAAGTGTGAATCCTTACCATCATAGATATGTGTCTTTCCTATTGCTCATATGAATTTCTAAACAGTTGCAACGCTAATGTGCTATTTAAGAAATTCCAGTCTTCATGAACTAGCCACAAGTATGTTTTGCTATTGAATTGTCTAAATGGCAGGGAGTGTAGGAGTTGTCAGTCTGGTAATGTCACAGGGCAAATCCCATCTATACAGCACAGTATTCTGCTTAAAATGCTTTCCAGAGGGCAGGCAGATTAACACATTTTAGCATTGTCTTTTCTTACCCCATTCAGGTTTTTTCATAACACCCCTTTGGATTCTTTTGTCAGTCTGCATGTTAACCTACTTCACAGCCCTATGCAATAAGTCACCTGGTAAACTAAGAACTAGATCTTTATCATGTAGTGGGACCACCAATTTGGTTTATTTTCATGTATTTAAGGTTGTATTGTTAAAAGCATCTCCTAAAGTTTGCTTGTGAAAGGGTAAAAAAAATGCATGGCCCTTACGATTGACTCAGGCAGTACAGACATATTGGGAAACTTTGGTCATGCATTTCCTTGCTCAGAAACAAACATGGATGGTTTTCTCAGATGAATGCCAGTTTGTATACGAGTGGCCAACACCATAACGTTGGCTTCTACTGCATCGCCTTCGGCCCCAGACCTCTTTTTACCAAACAATAAAAACCTCAGAGAAAGATTTTAGCTCTGCCCTAGTTCCTCCGCACCCTGACATTGTATGCAAGGACTTCTTTTCTTCTAACATCCACAGTCTTCCGTCTGTATGCAACTGTACTGTCCTCTTCAGGCTGGATGATCAAATAAAACTCACCAGCCACTGGTACACTCCCTTAGTTCAAATCTTGAAACAAGACTAACAAAAAAAAAGAAAAGGCTTGGTGTAACAGTAGGGATGCTTCATCCATCTCTCAGTCAAGTTCGCTCCATGGGCCTATAAAAAGCCCATCTTTACTGTAAGGTCATTACATCTTCAGAATGTTATCAGTAGTGCCATTAGCAAACCAAAGGAGGTGTTTGACGCCATAACAAATATCCTCAAGCCTCCCTGTGCCCTGACAAACCTTTCCCCTTCAAATGAGTTGCCAAAGAAATGTACAAAACTATTTTGGAAACAATTTACTCAATTCAGGAAAATCTCAGAGAAGTTAGTCTAAATGAGCAGCCTATTAATCATTAATCAAGTGCTACATTTATCCCAGGCTCTTAAAAACCATCAATTATAATTATGATTGTATTCCAGCAAGCGTTGCTCTGACTCAAGCCTATGCTCTAAGCATTTTTATTATATCTTTTATCAATCTTTCAAAAGATCAAGGACTTGTCCCTAAGAGCAGGAATGTCCCCGCTGCTACGTCTCTGCTTGAGAAAGACCCTAGTGCTCGGCAGAACTATCAGCCAATTGCTGGATTACCCTGGCCTGCCAATGGTTTGGAAAAGGTGATTACCCAGCAATTACAAAAGTATGTTGAAGAACAGCATCTCCCTGACCCTATCCAATCATGTTTTCGCCTGAGGTATGGCATGGAGACAGCCCCTACTGGCTCTTTGGGGCAATATACTGAAATGCTCGGATGAAGGTGCCCTTACCGTTCTGATAATGTTCGGCCTGTCCACAGCTTTCAACACTGTAGACTTTGATATTCTAATCTCTAGGTTGTCAGACGTTGCAGGAGTGTCCCATAAGTGTTTGCAATGTTTAAAGCGTTCCTAAATGATTGTACGCAATCGGTCAAACTTGTCAGCTGCTGCTCTGATCCCATCTGAGTTACCATGTGTGGTTGCGGGTTCCTCTGTGTTCCTGCTGCTTCTCAATACATACATCTAGCTACTCATACCAATCTTTTCAAAATTCGACCTTCCCCGTCACACGTATGCTGGTGGCACTCTGATTTACATGCACATAGTCAGAGAATTGTGGATTGCACATCTGGAGTTAAACAATGGATGGCCAACAACAAATTGCAATTGAACCCGTCCAAGACAGAACTTAGCCTTTTTGGCTCCAAACACTTGCTGAACAACTGCCCCACCCCCCACTCGTTGGCCGTCCCTGCTGTTTTACATACAAAGCTATAAAACTTGGATTCCACTGGCAAGCCAATCTTGGGGGCGAAGTTCAGGTGGGAGAAATTGTTAAATCAATCCACTTCCGTCTCGGCTCCTTCGTTCTGCACTAGCATGTTTCCAGCTGCTGATCGATTTACACTGGTGGGGCATTGGTCAACTCCAAACTAGATTAAGCCAATGCCATTCTTGTGAGCATTTCCTAGAAACATCTTTCGTACCAGCAGGTTGTGCAAAATGCAGTGGTTAGATTAATTTTTAGGGTGCCAGAATCCTTATCTATCTCCCAATGGCACAGCTCCCTCCATTGGTTACCGGTCAAGCAAAGAATTGCTTTCAAACAACTTTGCCTGATTTTTAAATATGCAGGGACTAGACCCACCGTATTTATGTAATAGGATTCAGCCAATCGCGCTTCCTTCGATTCACCCATCAACATCTCCTGGTTGTTCCTCCTTTTTGTTACATTACCAGAGATGATAGACATTCTCGGTTGCTGGCCTTCACCTCTGGAACTCCCTCCCTATGCACCTCAGATCGATGGATTCTCTTTCATATAAAATTGGAGACCTGCCTCTTTTCTTAAGCCATTTGTCCATGAAGTCGTCTACTACTGGTAACCACTGCGCCCAAATGCATGAGGCATGACAACTGCTTGTAACTTTCTCAAGATTAGACATTTTATTAAGGATAAACGTTTGAAAATAAATCTTTGCTTGCCCTACTCTATCACAGAATTCCCTACCTAGTCTAAAGGCTAAGGGAATAACTCTTAACATAGGTAAACTGGCCCACACATTATACAATAAAACGTTCAAAAGCAAACACAAAAGAACATAAGATGATAAACAATGATTGAACAATATTTAGACGACCTTCACCTGTCCCTTCCCCAGGGTTTTAGAGTCAACTTTAAAGTATTCTGACATAAAAAGAAAAGTCTTAAACCAGTTCTTGTAAGTTCTGAGTCAGAACAAAAGTTCATTAAACAAAAATCCACTGGTAACAATTCTCTAAGATCCCCTTTCAATTTCAGCCAAGAAAATGGCGATCCTGGACATCTTCTTTCTAAGATTATTTGCCACAGTTCCAAGAAAAGGTATAGGACTTCTTCATCTGCAACTTTTCAATTGGTTAGGACCTCTGCAGTACATTTGGTGTCATTGCCAGGATGCTTCTCTTTGGGTTGCTGATTTCCTCTTAGCAGCCACCATTCTACTACTGTTACCGCGAGAACAGTCTCCTTTGTCCCACAGGATGCCACTACTCCAAACAACTTCAGTGTCACATCCACTGATACTTCCAAATTATTAGGCCTATAAAGACAAGACACTTCAACCTCTATAGGTAGGCAAGACACTCTTCCTTTCTAGAAGATCCAAGGAAAGGGGCAGCCACTTTTCCTCTTCTATCTGTCTTACTGACACCAGTATAACTTGCCTCTGCTCCAAGACTGACGTTCTCTCAACTTCAGCAGTCTTTAGCATTACAGGTTATTTGCTTAATCGTCTTTACAAGCACCCACCTCCCTTCCCCAGCATTGGTCACACCTTCTAGGTTCCAGTAACTACTCAGAAGCTGTATTGCCACTAGTCCAGCTTCAGGTAACCATGCCACACTTTTATCAGAGAACAGTGTACCGTTAACAACCTCAAAGATCGGGTGGATGGATCTGAATAGTACTTGTTTCATCATGGAATGGGGTTCGACCTCCTGGCTTGGGTAATGTGTGTTCTCCTCGTCAGTACAACTTCTGGAACAAAAGAATGATTGTTCAGAATACTACAGGTTTAGTCTTCAAAGGGAAAACAGATTTAGGCACACACAACCACTCTTTAACTTAGATCTTTAACCTTAAAGAGTTGCAAGTAATTGTATTCCTGCAATATCACGGAGAGGATTTCAAAGTCCTTTTGATAAACACAATTGGCCACACACGACCTTCCTTTGATGCTGTAGTCACTTGTAACTCTTGTGAAAGTCAACATTAGCTTTCGGAATAGTATTAGCAAGCTTTCCCTTCTCAATTAAGGACACGCGACCACTCCGGCAACAGCAAAAATGGTCAACAATGGATGTAATGTTCTTTTACTTTTAAGCAAACACTACGACTTTCACTATTAGTGCGAATGGTACTTTTCCATTGTTAGAAATAGGTTTTCAGAACGACAGTTTGTACTCACTTTTAAACATATGCGAGTTACTTTAGAACTGGTTACAATTACTGGCAAGGCTTGCTGAGTGAACCTGAACGCTGAGATTCACTCAGCGGCTCCAGGAACACTGCGGTTGCGGGATGCTTCACTCTCCCCGACTTCCTTGTCTTCTAGTACTGCTTTGGGCACACTTGGGACCCACACCCTTCTGCAGCACGGGTGTTTTTGGTCTGGCCATGCCAAATGGTTGTCTCCTTCACTCCTCAGTCCCTCTGCTTGCCTTCTGCTACGGGCCTCGGGCTTCCTCACAGTCACGGCTCTGCAATCACAGCAACTTGGGGAAAACTGCACTCTAAGCACGTGTTCTTCGGTGCAGCCACGTCAATAAAGGTTTTGAGTACACAGGACCCTTTCAAAACTTGCAGGTGAAATATACTGTCTCCACATTTCAGCATCCCTTCTGTGTTCCCACTTCCTCATGAATTGCCAGCCTTGTGCTTCTCCTCTGCTACTACTACTGCCAGCCATCCAACTCCTGCTTCATCTCTTTCTTTCTCTCCTCTCCTGCTGCAGCCTTTTATGCCTCACACGTTTAGCAATTGGCTTCAGGGGTGAGGCATTACTTTCAATTGCCTGCAATCGCTGTCAGTCCTAATTGCCTGCCTACTACATCTGCATGCCTCTTCAGCACTCTTCCTCGTCTCAGTCCCTATAGGATTCTGGGGCATGTAGTTTGTTTCATCAAGGTTCGGTTTTTCTACTACTTGATTATTTTAAGGAGGAGAAAGACGATGCAAACCGAGAGGGTGGCGAGGACAGAAGCAACCTTGCCCTTTCCAAGCCAGGCCCCTGAAACCTCCACAGAAGGAAACCAAAGACTGCGAACAAAAGCCAGCTTGTGTTGCAGGAGATGTCAACGGTACACAAGGCCCTCCTCCACTGATAACCAAGCCGAGGGGAGATGCTTGCCACCGTGGTACCGGCCTTGACTTCAGAGACAAGAAAAACCAAGCAGTTCATCACAGCTGTGAGTTGAGGGGAGAGCTGATAAGAAACCGAACTGAACTGTGTTGGAACAAAAGTAACAAAACGGCTAATTGAAGAAAGTATAAAGAACTGTTATTTTGATACGAGAGGGGAAAACAAGCTAGAGAGGAGTCCGGCATCACGTAGGTGTTCACTTGAGAAACTCTGGGCGATTACCCTATGGTTGAAACTACCGTTACCAGAAGGCCTTAGGAACAATGCAAGAAGAGGGTTAAAGTGGTCATACAGGGGTCTAGTAAAATCCTCCGTACAGTCGAAAAGTCTTTGACCGGAAAATGAAGGTGAATCTAAGGGATGTGAATCCTGCACTATGTGAATTGCGAAAGTTAGCAAGAGGGAACCCGACGGAGGGATGCCGATAAAGAGGGGGCAACGTCTGGAGCCCCAATGTACAGTGTGTTGACAAGAGGGAACCCGACGGAGGGATGCCGATAAAGAGGGGGCAACGTCTGGAGCCCCAATGTACAGTGTGTTGACAAGAGTGAACCCGGCAGAGGGATGCCGATAAAGAGGGGGCAACGTCTGGAGCCCCAATGTACAGTGTGTTGACAAGAGTGAACCCGGCAGAGGGACGCCCACAGTGAACTGTTCAAAAAGACATTAGGATTAGTGAATGGCACAGATGAGATTGTGCTGAAAGCCGATGGCGGGAGGCTGATATTCGAGAGGGGTCTGAGCCTGGAAGAGGGGGACCCAGGGGTGAAGAACCATCACTCTAAAGATAAGTAGAAAATAACTTTTTGTTTTGTTGTATTGAATATATCAGGCCATCAGAAGCAAGAGATTGAAACACAGAAGGTCCCGATATCGAAAGGGACTTTCTTAGGATCTGAGCCCGGAAGAGGGGGATCCAGGGGTGAAAAGGCATCACCCAAAGTGCAAGCAGAAAGGAACTTTTGTTTATTATTTTTGTAACACTTCAGATCCTTGGAGGCAAGAGACTTTTTGTACAAAAGAGACTTAACCACTGAAGACCCTGATAGTTGAAAGCGGAACTGTTAGCTGGGAAAGCTTGAGTGTGTGCTGTGCTCTGGAATCCTACCTTGTCCCGTGCTCAAAACCTGGGGAAGGGAGACCCCGACTACCGCATCCTGACTTATTATTTATGAACACTTCTTTCTTTCTTGTGCACCCTATCACACACACTTTGTTTGTATTTAGCGCAAGGATTGGCAATAGGTTCTTCTTAGTATGGGCCCCTTTTACACGACAAGACTCCACTAGGATTGCCTTATTATTATTTGATGTTTGTAGCTTGCTTCCAACCTAGATTTAGGTTTAGAGTGGGCATTTTCCCAACCCTCATATGCAGTTTAATAAACCCCCTTGAACTGTGATCACTTGTGTCTGTCTTTACTGTTGCCACCATGAGTTCCTTACACTACCCAGGTGATCATCTTGCAGGGTTGGGATCAGAAAGCGTCTGCCTTCCCCTGGCCACCTTTGAGGAGACTTTAGGGAAAGGTTCAGTGAGGGATCCACAGGATTCTTCACAGAGTCCTCTATCACAACATCAATGAAAATGACAAGGACATCAAATTGGGAATTTAGGATTATGATGTAACCTTAGCTAAGGAACCCTTCTGGATTGAATAAATATTTTTAAAAACAGTGGCCATGCACCAGGGTCTGATAGAATTCTAATAGAATTTTATGAAGATTACTTTGAATTTTGGGCCGCATATGTTACCATTCTACTTTGTGCAACGATTAGTTCGACAGACCTCGGACATTTTTGAACCTAAATCTGAGTTATGGAGCGTTTGGCCGCCCTTGGTCTCCCTCCAGATCTTATAAGTAATATCGAACCTGAATTGCAATAATAAAGCAGGCGTTCGATTTGGAGCCAAGGGAGCAGTTACAGACTCCCTCCCCATGGAATAGGGTGTTCGGGCAAGGCTGCATACTGGACCAACATTATTTTGTCTATGTATAAATGTCATAGCCATGCAGATGGACAAACTAGAGGTGGATGCTCCTAGTTTACTAGAAACAAAATAGGCGTACTGCTATATGCAGACGATGCTTTTCTAATCTCTAAAACGCTCGAGGAACAAAGGAACAGCTAGAACGATTCCATGATTTATGCAAGAAGAAAGGGTTAGAGGTATATGTAGTGTGACTAATTCCAGGGTATTGTCACTGCTCCCATGGTGCAAGCCCCTTCCCATGAGGCCTGAGAGATGAGGCCGCTACTCCATAGTCCCCCTGGGGGTGGTACTCAGCGGGAGGATCTCATCGGGAGGGAAACCCCCTATGGACCAGTGACAACTATCATGGAAGAACGCAGTATTTCGATCTTCCACCCCTAAATTATACTACTACCCTACACCCACCTCTAGACTTCCCAATACCTCCATTTATTGCTGTAAAGTAGAGGATCCCATCCTCTTAAAACATACTGAGACAAGGAAGAGTAGGGATTACCTAGATGGAGTACATCAAGAAAATATATATATATTATTATTTATTTTATTTTTTTAATGAATTTTATTATTATTATTTTTTTTTCTCAATATATTTTTCATTATTATTGTATGGATAACTGTCTATTGTATCTCTTTGTTACACTGATTTCTTCTGTTAATATTTAATAAATTGGTTTAAAAAAAAAGAAACTGAGATGAAGAAGAACTCACCTAACCCAGTGCAGAGTAATCCTGCCAACACTCTTCATAGTCACAGTACCTGGCAGAGTGATAAGCCAGGCAGGCTGTGCTTTACGAAAGGTAAATACACCCAGGGGAAGCAACCATTCCGTCTGACAACACAAACTGCCAAGAAGCCGGAGAAAGGCCAGGGGAAGGGAGACATTCCCTCATCAAGCAGTTTGTAATTTAAAAAGCCAAAGAAAAACCAGGGTAAAGAAGACTTTGCCAAGCAAGCATATTATTTCAGAAGCCTGAGGAAGGCTGAGCAAAGATGACATTTCCCCTACAGAGACTTGAACAACCAGAAACCTGAAAATGCTTTAGGGGAAGGGAGCTATCCCCTAACACCACGCACTGGGACCGTAGGGGAGGGAGTCATCCCCCTGGCCAAAAGAGCTGAAGAAGCTTGTCTGGGAGGATAGCTTAGTGGCAACGTGCTCACCTTGGCAAGCAAGATGACGCGGAGCAACACAGGTTTGAACCCGGGGCCGCGCTTAGAAACCTCCGGGTATTAAGCATGTTATAAATAACCTATCATGTCATGTATTCTATGACAAGGAAATCACAGTAAAGAGAACTATGATAAAAAAGAAACATTTCTTGTGACTGTCTTTTGGAGAAGCCTGGTGAACCGGGAACTGTATGTTCTTTACAAACGACACTATAACCTTAGAAAGGGAGACATCCCCTGGGACCACAGTCTCTACGTGGAGCCGCTGACAACCCCTCAGTTGTTTAGTTTAGCTCAACGTCTAAGGGAAGGAAATAGGATTTTGACACAGGACGGCGGACCCTTTACTTTAGACATCCTGACAGATTACATAGTATTTTTATTTGAGGAAGGGAACCCCCTCTTATTATGAGGGATAGTTAGGGGGTTGTCCTCCTTTATTTATATCTAATAAAAGTCTTTGGCAACCCCCATACCACCATTTTGCCAGACTCGTGCTTCTGCTACATTACAGTAGCCAAAACAAAAACAATGATCTCCCGTCTGTGAGGAATCTGAGGGTAACCTCAGTTCTTTCCCCAATATATCCTCCTCCAAGGTGGCCAGGGAAAGGCTGTCGCTGTCAGATACTGACCCTAGGGGTGGATATGCGAGGGAGGATCACCTGAGTGGAGGAGACTTGAGGAGTGGGGATGAGGCACCCTTAGGTGAGACAGAGTATCCCCCATTCCTCTTTCGCAATGAGTCCACTGTCCCCCAAGCCTTTATAGGCTATTGTCAATACTTTTCCTATTTTTCCTCTAAAACATTCCCCAGTAGACACCAGTTTGGTACTGGGATGAGGAAGAGACCAACTAGATAAACACATTGTCGCTTTATCGACACAAACACCAGTTATGCACTGGGACGAGGAGAATGCCAGCAAGAGTAATGGAGGACTCCTGATTCAGCAATGAGCGGTCTAGTCCTTTTTGGACCAATCAACCTGGCGGGAGGTTTAAAAGCAGGAAGTACGGCAAAAATTGAATCAGCTTTGGAAGCAGGTCTATGGACTTCTGGACGAGAACAGACCTCTCCTGGAAGACGGTGTGGTAAGCAGAGCACTCGAGACCCCCTGGAAGATGCAGAGTGTATGCAGCGGGAAGCAAGGCTGAAGGAATCTTGAGGCCGGTGGTGGACCACGAAAAGGGAACCGGCGTGACCAGGCAAAGCTGCAGTGTGAGGCCCAAGCTGCGAGAGGAGCATCAGTGGGCTGAGTGAAGCCACAGAGAGCCGCTGGGGAGAGGGAGGGATGCAATGCACAAGCGAGAGAGATCTGGTGGCAGCTGGAGGCCTCGTTGGGATGCCATAAGCTCTGACCAGTAAGTCAACCAAGGAAGAGGAACGGCGGGATGGCAGGCGAGCATGCAAAGTCATTAATGAATGATGATTTTAATGAAAGTAAGTACTTTTTGAATTACCGATCTGATTCAAAGCAAGTTTGTGGCACTTCCTCATATAAGGAACTGTGTAATTTGAGAAAGCAAGCATTGGTGAACAAGCATTGGCAAGAGCCATGAGAATATAAGGAACTGTGTAATTCGAGAAAGCCAGCATTGGCAAAAAAACATTGGCAAGGGCCATAAGAGTGTAAGGAACTGTGTAACTTGAGTGAACAAGCATTGGCAAGGTTCAGGAGAGTATGTGAAAGTGTAACAGGTGACTAGTGGAAAAACAAGCAATGATAAATCATCACTAGGATGAGAAATGAGAATAACTCAAGCACCACTGTAAAGCTGAAGCAGTGGCAACGTGCCTATGAAGAAGAAGCAAGTAAGGTGTGTTGGTTGAGTGACCTGTAATGGGTGGAACATGTGGTCGGACAACTGCGTCTAGACCAAGTACACCCATGTATGGGAAAGCCACTGAAAGCACCCACAAAGAAGCAGGTTTGAATAGCAAGGAACTCTCGTGTGATCTGAAATCAAGGAACTGAACTAAATATAAATTGGTGAAAGGCAACAAAATCAGAAGAGCTGGGACGAGCCACATGGAATTGTGTTGTTTTGGAAAGCTGAAAGACTTGAAAGCTTGCAGAAGGGAAGCCCTTTGCATTGTGAACTATTTTGAACGCGGGGAAAGGAAACCCTTTTACAAACCAAGAGCTGGAAGAAGCTGTGATCTTTTATTTGAACACTACTTATTGTGATGCTGACATCCCTACACATTGTATACAATTAGATGTGAGGGCAAGTATAGGTTTTGGGCACAGACAGACATTTGATTTGGACTTCCTGACGTAGACTATCCTTAATTTCCTTTTGGTAGCGAAATCCCACCTTAGCATAGGGCAGGTTAGGCCTTTTTCCAAACCTCCTTTTAATTTAAAAAAGGTTTATAGCCCAAGCTTTATTCAGTTGTCTGTGTCTCCTTCATGATGCCTTCACATGTTCTACAAACAAGAAAGTAAAACCTCTTAAACTAAAATTGCCTGGGGCCAGGATTGATGTAGTTGAACCGTTTTGGGGAATCTGGTCAGAATCCACATTCTTTCCCTTCTTGTGTTAACTTGACATTATGATGAATTTCATGACCATTTGCTCTTTATTCTGAACCAGTTGCTCTTTAGATTCTGTAGGACTGGTCCCAGTGGATTCATCACTTTATTCCTAGGCGCCAGTAGTTCCGTTATGGGCCATAACCCCCTCTAACTGCTGGTCACTTCTTCAATCTAATTTCTCTTAAAAATCCTGCTTTTATTCACGGCCCTCTCCAATTCCTGTCCAGACTCCCTGTTTTGACCTCCCTGGGTGTCTGCTTGTGTTACTTCCAAAACGTGTTGTTGTGACAGTGTCCCTTTCACTTGTGATTTTGGTCCTTTATTGCTTTAAACTCATGAAATCATTCTGCAGTCCATCAAAATCTATGTCGTCATCTATACGTTTTTCAGCTTCTTCTTTGCATTCTTTAAATAGCATCTTAGGGTTGCAGTCTTATCAAGCAGACACTAAGTGTATGAAGTCTGATCATTTAGCTTGCTTTGTAGTTTGTACTGGGTCTGTAAACACGGTTTATAAGTGCTCTTTAATCGCAACATCTCTTTAATTAGGCTTTTGTTTGCTTCCACATATATTATGACTTCACCTTGCACTGTTTTTTCGGAGGCTTTGCTATCATTAAATTGAGGCCGAGTTGCCATCAATTCTTTTTTCGCTTCTGCACTCAGATAATTGGTTGATTGAATATTTATTAATTTATCCAGCATCGTCCTGTCAGAATCTTGGAATTCTGTGTCTCCATCTAGACCGCCCTCCACCAAATTGAGGTGGAAAAACACACATGCAGAAGGGACTAGAAGCATTAAGTGTGCCTCTATCTCGTCGGTGGTTGAACGTAGTCTCTATAGCGACTGCTCCAATGGCCACCGAAATATCTACTAATTTTTTTAATTTTCTTTCCTTCATCATTTCCTTTAAAAAAATCTACATCTTGGGTTGCCCGTTCTCCATGAAGAAACAACTGAGCCAGAGTACGGCCTTCATTGTTTTCACTATTAATAGGTATCGCTTGAGACATTTCTAAACTGGATATTTGATTATGGGTTAAAATCAACAACTAATACTCAATCATAGTCAAAAGAATAGTCCATCTCAATAACATTGTTAACATATTTCCAAGCAGTAAACTATCACCCTGATAATCATATATGGGCAATAACATCATTCACGCTTTTGGACAGAGCAGTAATAAATGCATTACATCCATAAAAGACTCAAAACCCTAAACAAATACAATAAATCAATTCTTCATTGAAAGATTTAGAAAAGTTCATCACTAAGATTATCCGACAAGGGCTATACACACAATCAATAAAGAAATGAGTTACATCGTGTTGAGAGGTCTCAGATACATTGTTGGCTCCCTTGGTTCTGTTAGCCAGTGCCTGCTGGACAGAAAGTGATGCATGCAAGTACAGTGTGGCATGGTTGACCAACATATAAAGCACACTGTGGAGTGGCACTGCCTACATTCGGACTCGTGAAGTACTAGTTTCAGCATTCTATTCCTTACATGACTATATTGATGGCAAGAACACAAAATAATGCAATAGAGTATTGACCTCCAGGACATACATGTTGCAACGTTTCAGCAACCATATTTGTAATCTTATGGTTATCAGACCGCCAGGCAGCAATCACATTATAAACACATGAGCAAATAAACTGGTCGGCATTGCGCCAAACCACTAACAAAGCAGCAATGAAACAACCACCATTCAGGTCATCGATGATGCTCTGCAGATCATGGACGAAGGGGATGCCCGTCTCCTGGTCTGGCCACCAAGACCCATCTACTGCTTTAGCTGCGGTGGACAACCAGACTCTGATCTGCCTCCAGGCCCAAATAATGTGCTTCGCAGGAACGGCTCTTAAATGGTTCTGCTCCTTCCTTTTGGATAGATATAAGGATGTCCAGCTGGACACCTTCATATCAGACCACCATCCGGTTAGCTGTGGAGCACCACAGGGCTCAATCCTCTCCCCGTTAATCTCTGTGTAGAACCAATCGGATCACTCCTTGATGACCCAGACATCGTGCGGCAACAGTACGCGGATGACACTCTGCTATGCCTGCAAATAAACTGCTCACACTACATCACTCGCCTACAGAAATGTCTTTCCAGCATTCAAATTAGAATTAGAAATGCATACCGAAATCTCAACCCAACCAAAATGGAATTCGCGCTTTTCGGTCACTCCCCTCTAAACAGGAAACAATCAAAGGATGGCTGATTGAGATGCACCTGGATGGATTCACCCCTTAGCTTGTCCCGTCTACCAAATCCATTGGGTTCTTCTATGACTGCAACATAAACAAGAAACCTAGACCTCCCTCCCTGGAAATGCTGGGCTATGGTACAGGCTGGAATGATTGCACCCTTTGATGGGGTTAACACATTTATCCCCAGGCTCCCTACTGGAAACTAGCCCACCTTATCACAGTTTCCAAACAATTCTTCCACATCAACCCCATTGTACGTGACCTTCACTATCTCCCTACACCTGGTAGGAGCTTTTCGAAAATTGTGTGCATCACGCACAAGGCAGCTGCCACCCGGATGCCAGCCGACCTTGCAGAAGACTGCACACCTCTGGTGGTACACAGTCCCCCTAGACACCAGACCATAGCTAGGATGGGAACTAAACTAGCCTGCTGGGAAAAGCCAAGACATTTATCTTTATTTCTATTTTATTTATTTAAATGTATAAAGCGCCCAGCAGCCGAGAGGCATTGTGGCACTGTTAGAGAAGATTCACTTAGATACAGTACAAAAAGAAAAGCGAACTGAGAGGAGAGAAGACATTACATGGGGTATGTTCCTGGTTACTGGGGGACTCCCTCGTGAGCAGTCTAGTTGAAGAGGTTTGTTTTGAAGGCTTTTCTAAACATGGTCCTTCTCCTGCTATGCTACAGCACACTGGAACCCCATCCCTTTGGCAGTCTGTCCAATGCAACTCTTCCTCCAGTTCAGGAAGGAGGTGAAGCCCTGCTCTTTCAGGAATTGCTAGGCACGACTTGCCCCCGGTTCTACCACCGCTCCTAGCCCAAAGCTAACCGTCCTGCTTTTCCTTAACTCTTGCCCAGCAATCCATCGCTCTTGAGCTACTTTTGCACTACACAAAAGAAATACAAAATACAACTTTTGGAGTGACTCTTTCCCTTGCTATTCAGCCGGCCAGAGTCCTTCGATTTCCTGTGACACTGCACAGTGTTATGCATGGGCCAGGCCCATTGCAAAAGAGCCCTGCCCTGAAGTACGCGCCACATTGCACAGGGCACCGGGGAACCCTAAACCTGTGACTGTGATGTCACAGCCTGCTGGACATTAAAAGGCAACATGTAAGGCACTTTGCTTTACACATTGCGCTTTCTTTTCCAAACTGGGCCTTCCTTTTTTCAATCTAAACGGACTCGCCATTTTCCCAGACGCTCTCTGCAGTCGACTTCTGCCAATTTGCTGGAAGTGCCTTGTTTCTGTAAAGCCCGTGCTGGAGGACGCTCCCTCTCGGTCTTAGCCCCCACACTGTGGAACTCCCTGCCGGCCGGCCGGCCTTTCGGAGAGAGATCTCGGACCACTTGGGCTTTCGCAGAGCACTTAAGACTTTTATGTTCTGAAAAGGGTGCGGGTCTTGCTGTTCTTCTTGCTTGGCGATTGGAGCCCTGATGTCTACGGCCTTGGATTGCACTCAATACATTGTTTTACATTACATTACAGTTAAAGCCCCACAACATGATAGGCCTTGTTTGAGGATGTAGAGGGGGACTTTCTCTTCCCACCCCCTGCCTGCCTCAGGCTGAGGTGGCGGTAGAATTATTCTGGAATCAGGGAATGTGTTTGCTATCGCCCACACAATCCAACTCAACATCTATCCTCATGGCGGCCTAATGTCCAGATACATTTTGGGTTAGGTACGCTCTACAAATGAACAAATAAATAAATAAATGAATGTCTGGAGGAAAGCTCATAAATATTCCCTTTCAGCCCACAATGTTGCATCACTACTTCCAGTTTAGGTGTGGCCAAAAGTAAGGGCATCTTCTATGCAGGACTTCATGAATGCTGGTCGGCAGCAGTTTTCTGGGAACTGGGCATAGGTTGTCTAGCCCACCGCAACGGACGCCGGATTATTCATGCCTACCTTTATGGGTGACACCGTACAGAGCACAGGCATGCCCTTGGGTGCCCTCA
Source organism: Ambystoma mexicanum (assembly GCF_040938575.1). Taxonomy (NCBI): domain Eukaryota; kingdom Metazoa; phylum Chordata; class Amphibia; order Caudata; family Ambystomatidae; genus Ambystoma; species Ambystoma mexicanum. The sequence goes on from NC_090936.1 coordinate 36,547,167, forward strand.
ACAGCAATGTCATGACTGGGCATTACCTGAAGGAGTGGCAATGCAATGCATGTGAACCAACACACACCTTGCATTGTGGCAGGCTAGAGTGACATGCAGTCCATCACTGCCCTGAAATCTGTTTGCCTTGGCCCCTCCCTCGCACACTCCGCTCTCTGCGCGGAGGAAGGGTGGGCGTCCAGCATTATCTTACATAGCACTGGGAAGAAACCCTTCATCAGTGGCCCCAAAGGGCCCTTCGTGTCATGCATGTTTGTGGAGGCTCTGGAATCCTGCCCCCCTTCCTTGATAGGATGCTGACCAGCCGGGCGGGAATCGACCTACCCTTAACACAGACTCTATTTGGTGACCCTGTAATACACCCCCCTTGCCCCAAAAAATACCCCGTTCATAAATATCCTCTATCCTACCAGCGTTCTTAATGTAGGACTTGAGTGCGGGAAGTGGAGTGAAATTTGGACAAATGCCATCTTATCTACAGAAATGAGAATAGTGGGTGCAAAAGCTACCTTGCTTTTCCGGTCATTAATGGTCGTTCCCTGCCTGTAATTGTGCGCCCCGATGGCCACGGGCTACCGGCGCAGTATAAATAAAGAAATAAAATAAAATACATAAAAGGGCATTGAAACATGTACTTCTGTGATTCAGATGCCATTTGTGGATCGGACTGCACCTTTTGGCTAGCGCTGGTCATCACTTGGCCAACAATGTTTTGAGAATCTGGCCCTATGGGTTAGTCGTATTGCACTAAGCTCATTGTGGGCACCACCTCCAGGCAGCCCTTTTCTTTCCACACTGGTTCATCATGTTATGTATGTTCCTCTGGCAACTCACTACAGGCCTCTTGCTGATGTACCCAAAAGACCATTTCCCCAAACTATGCTTAGGCAAGTAGTTTGATGAGCCCTGCTCCATCTCATCAGCCTGCAGATCACTCCAAGTGTCATTTGTGCGGCGACCTGGAGGGCGAACCAGTGAGGTCCACGTATTTGTCACTGAAGGCAAAGTTAGATTGTGGACCCTATAATGATGTTAGGAATAATCAAGGGACAGCAGGTAACGCAAGATGTCTTAACATTGGCAACTGTGAAGGGCAGGTGGTGGTATGAGATTAGGGACAGCGGGTAAAGCAAGATGTCTTAACATTGGCAACTCTGAAGGGCAGGTGGTGGTATGAGATTAGGGACAGCGGGTAAAGCAAGATGTCTTAACATTGGCAACTGTGAAGGGCAGGTGGTGGTATGAGATTAGGGACAGCGGGTAAAGCAAGATGTCTTAACATTGGCAACTGTGAAGGGCAGGTGGTGGTATGAGATTAGGGACAGCGGGTAAAGCAAGATGTCTTAACATTGGCAACTGTGAAGGGGAGGTGGTGGTATGAGATTAGGGACAGCGGGTAAAGCAAGATGTCTTAACATTGGCAACTGTGAAGGGCAGGTGGTGGTATGAGATTAGGGACAGCGGGTAAAGCAAGATGTCTTAACATTGGCAACTGTGAAGGGCAGGTGGTGGTATGAGATTAGGGACAGCGGGTAAAGCAAGATGTCTTAACATTGGCAACTGTGAAGGGCAGGTGGTGGTATGAGATTAGGGACAGCGGGTAAAGCAAGATGTCTTAACATTGGCAACTGTGAAGGGCAGGTGGTGGTATGAGATTAGGGACAGCGGGCAAAGCAAGATGTCTTAACATTGGCAACTGTGAAGGGCAGGTGGTGGTATGAGATTAGGGACAGCGGGTAAAGCAAGATGTCTTAACATTGGCAACTGTGAAGGGCAGGTGGTGGTATGAGATTAGGGACAGCGGGTAAAGCAAGATGTCTTAACATTGGCAACTGTGAAGGGCAGGTGGTGGTATGAGATTAGGGACAGCGGGTAAAGCAAGATGTCTTAACATTGGCAACTGTGAAGGGCAGGTGGTGGTATGAGATTAGGGACAGCGGGTAAAGCAAGATGTCTTAACATTGGCAACTGTGAAGGGCAGGTGGTGGTATGAGATTAGGGACAGCGGGTAAAGCAAGATGTCTTAACATTGGCAACTGTGAAGGGCAGGTGGTGGTATGAGGTTAGGGACAGCGGGTAAAGCAAGATGTCTTAACATTGGCAACTGTGAAGGGCAGGTGGTGGTATGAGATTAGGGACAGCGGGTAAAGCAAGATGTCTTAACATTGGCAACTGTGAAGGGCAGGTGGTGGTATGAGATTAGGGACAGCGGGTAAAGCAAGATGTCTTAACATTGGCAACTGGGAAGGGCAGGTGGTGGTATGAGATTAGGGACAGCGGGTAAAGCAAGATGTCTTAACATTGGCAACTGTGAAGGGCAGGTGGTGGTATGAGATTAGGGACAGCGGGTAAAGCAAGATGTCTTAACATTGGCAACTGTGAAGGGCAGGTGGTGGTATGAGATTAGGGACAGCGGGTAAAGCAAGATGTCTTAACATTGGCAACTGTGAAGGGCAGGTGGTGGTATGAGATTAGGGACAGCGGGCAAAGCAAGATGTCTTAACATTGGCAACTGTGAAGGGCAGGTGGTGGTATGAGATTAGGGACAGCGGGTAAAGCAAGATGTCTTAACATTGGCAACTGTGAAGGGCAGGTGGTGGTATGAGATTAGGGACAGCGGGTAAAGCAAGATGTCTTAACATTGGCAACTGTGAAGGGCAGGTGGTGGTATGAGATTAGGGACAGCGGGTAAAGCAAGATGTCTTAACATTGGCAACTGTGAAGGGCAGGTGGTGGTATGAGATTAGGGACAGCGGGTAAAGCAAGATGTCTTAACATTGGCAACTGTGAAGGGCAGGTGGTGGTATGAGATTAGGGACAGCGGGTAAAGCAAGATGTCTTAACATTGGCAACTGTGAAGGGCAGGTGGTGGTATGAGATTAGGGACAGCGGGTAAAGCAAGATGTCTTAACATTGGCAACTGTGAAGGGCAGGTGGTGGTATGAGATTAGGGACAGCGGGTAAAGCAAGATGTCTTAACATTGGCAACTGTGAAGGGCAGGTGGTGGTATGAGATTAGGGACAGCGGGTAAAGCAAGATGTCTTAACATTGGCAACTGTGAAGGGCAGGTGGTGGTATGAGATTAGGGACAGCGGGTAAAGCAAGATGTCTTAACATTGGCAACTGTGAAGGGCAGGTGGTGGTATGAGATTAGGGACAGCGGGTAAAGCAAGATGTCTTAACATTGGCAACTGTGAAGGGCAGGTGGTGGTATGAGATTAGGGACAGCGGGTAAAGCAAGATGTCTTAACATTGGCAACTGTGAAGGGCAGGTGGTGGTATGAGATTAGGGACAGCGGGTAAAGCAAGATGTCTTAACATTGGCAACTGTGAAGGGCAGGTGGTGGTATGAGATTAGGGACAGCGGGTAAAGCAAGATGTCTTAACATTGGCAACTGTGAAGGGCAGGTGGTGGTATGAGATTAGGGACAGCGGGTAAAGCAAGATGTCTTAACATTGGCAACTGTGAAGGGCAGGTGGTGGTATGAGATTAGGGACAGCGGGTAAAGCAAGATGTCTTAACATTGGCAACTGTGAAGGGCAGGTGGTGGTATGAGATTAGGGACAGCGGGTAAAGCAAGATGTCTTAACATTGGCAACTGTGAAGGGCAGGTGGTGGTATGAGATTAGGGACAGCGGGTAAAGCAAGATGTCTTAACATTGGCAACTGTGAAGGGCAGGTGGTGGTATGAGATTAGGGACAGCGGGTAAAGCAAGATGTCTTAACATTGGCAACTGTGAAGGGCAGGTGGTGGTATGAGATTAGGGACAGCGGGTAAAGCAAGATGTCTTAACATTGGCAACTGTGAAGGGCAGGTGGTGGTATGAGATTAGGGACAGCGGGTAAAGCAAGATGTCTTAACATTGGCAACTGTGAAGGGCAGGTGGTGGTATGAGATTAGGGACAGCGGGTAAAGCAAGATGTCTTAACATTGGCAACTGTGAAGGGCAGGTGGTGGTATGAGATTAGGGACAGCGGGTAAAGCAAGATGTCTTAACATTGGCAACTGTGAAGGGCAGGTGGTGGTATGAGATTAGGGACAGCGGGTAAAGCAAGATGTCTTAACATTGGCAACTGTGAAGGGCAGGTGGTGGTATGAGATTAGGGACAGCGGGTAAAGCAAGATGTCTTAACATTGGCAACTGTGAAGGGCAGGTGGTGGTATGAGATTAGGGACAGCGGGTAAAGCAAGATGTCTTAACATTGGCAACTGTGAAGGGCAGGTGGTGGTATGAGATTAGGGACAGCGGGTAAAGCAAGATGTCTTAACATTGGCAACTGTGAAGGGCAGGTGGTGGTATGAGATTAGGGACAGCGGGTAAAGCAAGATGTCTTAACATTGGCAACTGTGAAGGGCAGGTGGTGGTATGAGATTAGGGACAGCGGGTAAAGCAAGATGTCTTAACATTGGCAACTGTGAAGGGCAGGTGGTGGTATGAGATTAGGGACAGCGGGTAAAGCAAGATGTCTTAACATTGGCAACTGTGAAGGGCAGGTGGTGGTATGAGATTAGGGACAGCGGGTAAAGCAAGATGTCTTAACATTGGCAACTGTGAAGGGCAGGTGGTGGTATGAGATTAGGGACAGCGGGTAAAGCAAGATGTCTTAACATTGGCAACTGTGAAGGGCAGGTGGTGGTATGAGATTAGGGACAGCGGGTAAAGCAAGATGTCTTAACATTGGCAACTGTGAAGGGCAGGTGGTGGTATGAGATTAGGGACAGCGGGTAAAGCAAGATGTCTTAACATTGGCAACTGTGAAGGGCAGGTGGTGGTATGAGATTAGGGACAGCGGGTAAAGCAAGATGTCTTAACATTGGCAACTGTGAAGGGCAGGTGGTGGTATGAGATTAGGGACAGCGGGTAAAGCAAGATGTCTTAACATTGGCAACTGTGAAGGGCAGGTGGTGGTATGAGATTAGGGACAGCGGGTAAAGCAAGATGTCTTAACATTGGCAACTGTGAAGGGCAGGTGGTGGTATGAGATTAGGGACAGCGGGTAAAGCAAGATGTCTTAACATTGGCAACTGTGAAGGGCAGGTGGTGGTATGAGATTAGGGACAGCGGGTAAAGCAAGATGTCTTAACATTGGCAACTGTGAAGGGCAGGTGGTGGTATGAGATTAGGGACAGCGGGTAAAGCAAGATGTCTTAACATTGGCAACTGTGAAGGGCAGGTGGTGGTATGAGATTAGGGACAGCGGGTAAAGCAAGATGTCTTAACATTGGCAACTGTGAAGGGCAGGTGGTGGTATGAGATTAGGGACAGCGGGCAAAGCAAGATGTCTTAACATTGGCAACTGTGAAGGGCAGGTGGTGGTATGAGATTAGGGACAGCGGGTAAAGCAAGATGTCTTAACATTGGCAACTGTGAAGGGCAGGTGGTGGTATGAGATTAGGGACAGCGGGTAAAGCAAGATGTCTTAACATTGGCAACTGTGAAGGGCAGGTGGTGGTATGAGATTAGGGACAGCGGGTAAAGCAAGATGTCTTAACATTGGCAACTGTGAAGGGCAGGTGGTGGTATGAGATTAGGGACAGCGGGTAAAGCAAGATGTCTTAACATTGGCAACTGTGAAGGGCAGGTGGTGGTATGAGATTAGGGACAGCGGGTAAAGCAAGATGTCTTAACATTGGCAACTGTGAAGGGCAGGTGGTGGTATGAGATTAGGGACAGCGGGTAAAGCAAGATGTCTTAACATTGGCAACTGTGAAGGGCAGGTGGTGGTATGAGATTAGGGACAGCGGGTAAAGCAAGATGTCTTAACATTGGCAACTGTGAAGGGCAGGTGGTGGTATGAGATTAGGGACAGCGGGTAAAGCAAGATGTCTTAACATTGGCAACTGTGAAGGGCAGGTGGTGGTATGAGATTAGGGACAGCGGGTAAAGCAAGATGTCTTAACATTGGCAACTGTGAAGGGCAGGTGGTGGTATGAGATTAGGGACAGCGGGTAAAGCAAGATGTCTTAACATTGGCAACTGTGAAGGGCAGGTGGTGGTATGAGATTAGGGACAGCGGGTAAAGCAAGATGTCTTAACATTGGCAACTGTGAAGGGCAGGTGGTGGTATGAGATTAGGGACAGCGGGTAAAGCAAGATGTCTTAACATTGGCAACTGTGAAGGGCAGGTGGTGGTATGAGATTAGGGACAGCGGGTAAAGCAAGATGTCTTAACATTGGCAACTGTGAAGGGCAGGTGGTGGTATGAGATTAGGGACAGCGGGTAAAGCAAGATGTCTTAACATTGGCAACTGTGAAGGGCAGGTGGTGGTATGAGATTAGGGACAGCGGGTAAAGCAAGATGTCTTAACATTGGCAACTGTGAAGGGCAGGTGGTGGTATGAGATTAGGGACAGCGGGCAAAGCAAGATGTCTTAACATTGGCAACTGTGAAGGGCAGGTGGTGGTATGAGATTAGGGACAGCGGGTAAAGCAAGATGTCTTAACATTGGCAACTGTGAAGGGCAGGTGGTGGTATGAGATTAGGGACAGCGGGTAAAGCAAGATGTCTTAACATTGGCAACTGTGAAGGGCAGGTGGTGGTATGAGATTAGGGACAGCGGGCAAAGCAAGATGTCTTAACATTGGCAACTGTGAAGGGCAGGTGGTGGTATGAGATTAGAATCTTTAATGACATTTTCCTTTCAAAAAAGTATTCCTGGTCAGTACCTCTTTACACAGTTTGGAACATGAAACGTTATGGTCTTTTCAGGAGCCCTATATATTAAGCAAGGAACTGCATGATATGGTGAAAGAGGAATCTGTTTTAAGGGGGGTTTTGGCCAATGTTAAATGTGTTGAATGTCCCTTTGTTTCCTTCTTTTCATGTTTTAATGAGTAATCGGCTCTGTGGGGACATCTGATAATGAGTTAATTTATAATATGTAGAATTAATTGGAAGCGCAACATTTTAAGTGATGCTGAATTTAATGGATTCTGATTACTTTAATTCAAAATATAGTCACATCAATTGAATGACTGCTTATCATCATTTAATTCCATTGGACAAGATATGTTTGCCCCACCCGCCCACATACGTTTGTCATATGGGTCATCAAATCTTAACATCCAACTAGTCTTCTCTCCAACTTGCTGCCGTTGAATTTGCACAAACACCAACATAAGCCATTCACAGTCAACGCAGCCGTGCATCCAGACCGGAACCGCGGTGAATGACCGGCTCTGTCAGGAGTGGCTCATGATCCCGCCTCATATGGTTTAAATTGTGCTCCACCGGTAACCGCTAATCAGTCGGAACTGTTCACCCCAATCTGTGTTGCACCAATTAACAAACCTGCTACATCAATTACAAGCAATAGCTCACCAATAAACACCATGGGCCTCATTACGACAATGGAGCTGCCTCCAAAATCGTGTCCGGGTCCAGGTTCCCTAAATGGGGAAATACCGGGCCATTCCGAGTATGGAGGGCCCGGTATTTCCTCCTTCAGGGAACCCGGGCCCGGTCCTTCCCCATTCGAGCCCCCATAGAGCTCAAAGGGAATGGGGAGGGAGCTAACAACGGACCCAGTACGAGCGGGCCCGTTGTTAGCTCCCTGGTCCCCTCGCGGGACCCGCTATGAACGTCTGGATAAACCTCGTAATATTGTGGGGTGGGTTTAACAGCGCCGGCACCATAACCAGTGCCGTTAAACCCATTCCGCACTTGTCGTAATGAGGCCCCATGGGTTTAATGGCGTAAGCAACCGGCACCCGCGCACCCCTGCCTGAAGGGTCCGCCTCATAGACACCCCTTCTGATATTGTGGCTAGTTGATCTGATTGTCACGGCCACTTGCACAAACCTCTACAGAATCTTCCTCTTCTGAGAATTGCTTAACTCTTTCTGCGAGTGGTTGTCTTGTTGGGGTAATCAAAGGGACGAAAGAGACTCTGAGATTGATAAATGTCTCTTTCTTCATTATATAAGTCTCTGCTCATCTGTGAGAGCCAGCCTCCCCGTTCAGAATTAGCCATCGCCGTTCCTCTACCTTATCTTGGTGCGAAAGAAGAATAGATAACCTAGAGCTTGACTGAAAACAGTAGCAGGTGTATTGAAAAGGAGCCTGCCTCGGCCATCTTCCAAAAACAGCAACATGCATTGCAGTGTTGCCTCGGCCATTGGTGGACTCTTTCAGAATGGCCAAAAACAGCAACATGCATTGCAGTGTTGCCTCGGCCATTGTTGGACTCTTTCAGTATGGCCAAAAACAGCAACATGCATTGGAGTGTTGCCTCGGCCATTGTTGGACTCTTTCAGTATGGCCAAAAACAGCAACATGCATTGCAGTGTTGCCTCGGTCATTGGTGGACTCTTTCAGTATGGCCAAAAACAGCAACATGCATTGGAGTGTTGCCTCGGCCATTGGTGGACTCTTTCAGAATGGCCAAAAACAGCAACATGCATTGCAGTGTTGCCTCGGTCATTGGTGGACTCTTTCAGAATGGCCAAAAACAGCAACATGCATTGCAGTGTTGCCTCGGCCATTGGTGGACTCTTTCAGAATGGCCAAAAACAGCAACATGCATTGCAGTGTTGCCTCGGTCATTGGTGGACTCTTTCAGAATGGCCAAAAACAGCAACATGCATTGCAGTGTTGCCTCGGCCATTGGTGGACTCTTTCAGAATGGCCAAAAACAGCAACATGCATTGCAGTGTTGCCTCGGCCATTGGTGGACTCTTTCAGTATGGCCAAAAACAGCAACATGCATTGCAGTGTTGCCTCGGTCATTGGTGGACTCTTTCAGAATGGCCAAAAACAGCAACATGCATTGCAGTGTTGCCTCGGTCATTGGTGGACTCTTTCAGTATGGCCAAAAACAGCAACATGGATTGCAGTGTTGCCTCGGTCATTGGTGGACTCTTTCAGTATGGCCAAAAACAGCAACATGCATTGGAGTGTTGCCTCAGCCATTGTTTGACTCTCTCAATTTGGTTGACAACAGCATCACTGGATTGTTGTCTCAGCCACTGTTTGACTATCTCGATTGGGCTGACAACAGCAATATGTATTGGATTGTTGCCAGCCTCATCCGTTGGTTGACTCTCTAAATTTGGCCGACAACGGAAACAATGATTGGATTGTTGCCTGCCTCATCCATTGTTTGACTCTCTCGATTGGGCTGACAACAGCAACAAGTACTGGATTGTTGCCTGCCTCGGCCATTGTTTGACTCTCTAAATTTGGCTGTCAACGGAAACATGTATTGGATTGTTGCCTGCCTCAGCCATTGTTTGACCCTCTCAATTTGTCTGACAACCGCAATATGTATTGCACGCCTGCCCATGTGATATTTGACATTCTTTAATGATTTGAAGCCTCTTTTCCAAGCGGGTATAGTCAAGAAATATAACCTGTTTATGCAAGACATGACAGATTAGGCCATTCCTTATTGAGTTGGGCAGAACTGCAACCATGTCTTCAAAATTCAATATCCTAGCAACACTGCTGTTTGTGGTGTCCACACAGGTGGTTTTCTCACCAAGGAATACCCTCTTAACCATTCATCGTAGTCTTCTGGTTGCTTCCACTATTAGGATGATAACATTACTTGGTATCCAAAGGATGGGCACCCACCTACATTCATTAGAAGGCACTTACACTCTATCAACCAGACAAATGCGCCAAGTACGTCAAATGCAAGATAAGTAGCTCTTATTTTGAAGACATAAATAGCTTTGACTGTTAGCATTGTGCATTGCAGCTATTCTGAACCCAAGTGCTTCTCTGTGCATGGTCCCGTGCAACTCCCCTCCCCTTGCTTCCGTCTGATCCCTGGCCAGCTCATCCGCTGGAAGTATTCTTCTTCATGGAGTTTGATCAGGTGGCGGCTAATCCTCTCTTTGTCTTACTAACAAATTCCTTGCTCTATGTTCTTAGCTTTCAACTTAGGGCCATCAGGTAAAATGGGATGTGCTTCTGTGTCAGAAGAGGACCTGTATTTCTACTCAGGCAATGTCACTGATATGCATGGGCAGGGTTACACAGGGTTGTAGGGTATTTTAGAAGAGAGCCAGCAACGCAGTGGAAGTGTCCACACTGGCTCGGTGTACTGCATCACCTGCCCAGTATGGGAAGCATTGCTCTAACTTACAGATGAGAAGGGTATGAGAAACCAGAAGGTGTCTCACCCACTAGTCCCCGGGGATCTGTCATTCAGGTGGACAGGACACAGCCATCGCTTTTGGATCCAGTGCGGGAGGATCACCTGGGTGAGGAGTCTGTGGGAGTGGGAGTGGGACACCGGATGTGAGACACGGTATCCCCTTCCTTGTAACACCTTTACCCCATCCTACCCGGTAGGTTATTTAGGAACTCCACCCCCCCCTTTTACAACATGAACACTTTCTCACTGACAACTCGGTTGAAGGGAAAACAGACTAACACCTGATCCACGTACCTGACCTCTCCCAATTCTATGGTCAGACAAGGTCAGGCAATTATCGACAAACACTCACACCTGACTTCTATAACACTTCCCCACATGGATAAAAGGTGTAGCAAGAGAGCACACTCTGAGCGAGGAAAAACACACGAGGAAACAGCAGTTCCGAGATGGCAGTTTAACGAGAGAAGAAAGACGGCAAAACAGAAAGGGATCGCATGGAACGAAGTACCCTTGACGAAGTCAGGTAGTAGTTTGGGCACTGAGAGTAAATATAAATATTGATATCTAACTGGCAGATTGAAAAAACAAAAAACAGTGTTGACAAAATAAAACATCGGCTCATGTCGCAAAAACATAGGAATACTGAAAATAATGAGATTGGGCAGTAGATCGGTGGCCTGAATACTAACGCATATATTGTGAGCGGGTGGCACCAAGTTAACTTGTTGACCCCATATGTGTGGAGGGAAGGGCAGCAAGGGGGAGGGGCAGTTTCATTTCAGATATTTTGAAATAGCTGGTGCAGGAAAGGGGTTTCATAGAAATGTGCAGAGGGTTCCTGTTAACAGGATAGAATGCCTTTCCAACAGCATTTTCAAGCACAGGATGCAGGTTTTATGTGTAATTCAATAATATGGACATTTTCCCCATGAATTCTGGGACATGTAGTCAGATTTCTAATGGGAATGAATACATGAAGTGTTGAGAGCCTATACTTAGCTCTGCCCCAGTATACATGATGGTGACACTCTGGCCGCCTAACTTTCCTGTACATATCTCTGGCAGCATGACTGTACAACATTTCAGAATGAACCAGCCTCCCGTGCTTATTTCCTGCAAAGAAATTAGTAGACCCAAGTAAAGTCAACAATTTAGCAAGTCTAAATAGTATACACAAAGTCACGAAAGAGCCTGCATTGAGAGCTCTTCCTCACCTGTTGCCGATTGTCCGGGGATTCCATGGTAAATGATAGCAAACGCCCACACCTGTCCTCCCCGCCATCATGCTTAGAGATCGTGGAGTAGGCACGTGTCTCACCTGCCCCTCAGATCTCCCACCCAGGGGATACTGAAAATATGAAGCGTGCAGCACAATCGTCTTTTGGATTCCAGGCCACAGACGAAGCGATCATATCGCCATTTAAAATCTCAATCTATACGATTAAAAAAAGAACCAAACATCCCAAATAATCTGCACAGGAACTTCAACTCCATGAAAATGCTATAGTGTTCGGGGGCGGGGTGAAGGCACCATGCAGTGGACACAGACAACTGAATAGGATTTTGAGCACAAACTTTTATTAACTAAAAAGAAAGCTTGGAAAATGGCCTAACTTGCCCTATGCTAAGGTGGGATTTCCCTACCTAAATTAAACGAAGGAGAGTCTGTGTCAGGAAGTCCAAAGTGTCCAAAACCTATATTTTCTCTCACAACTAACTGTATACAATGAGTAGGGATGTCAGCATGAAATAGGAATTGGTCAAATGAAAGCTCAGAGCTTCGTCCAGCTCTTGGATGGAAAAGGGTTTTCCTTTCCCCAAAATTCAAACAGTACACTTTACAAAAGAGGGGTTCCCTTCCACAAGCTTTCAATTTTATCAAAGTTCTAAAAATAACCAATTCCTCAGGATATTCCATGTTCCAAAATAACATAATTCCTTGGGATACTTCCCGGCTCTCCAGTCTGGTTACCTTTCACCAGTTTATAAAGTTTGGTTCCTCAGATTCATCTCGCCCAGGTTTTCCTTTCTTCAATCACAAAGTGGCTCTTCCTTGTGTGGATGTATTCTGGCTAGGCACAACTGTCAGACCACACGGTCCACCCATTACAGGTCATGCGACTGACACACATTTCTTACGTCTGCTTCACAGTTATTTAGCCACAGTTCCAGCTTCACAATAAGGCTCGACTTGTTCCTCTCACTTGCCCTTGAAGCCTCATTGCTTCTCCATGTATCACCATTCACTGGTTTAGGAGCTTTCCACTTGCTATGATCAACATCAGCTTCCCGGTACACTCTCCTGCTAGGAAACTCACTTTAAAGTTATTTTTCTCAAGCCATCCTAAACTTCCCAGTACACTCCCCTGCTAGGAAACCTATTCACCGTTTCAAGTCTTCTATTCACAACCTCTGATGCCCTTCGGCCAGGTTTCTCTTGCACCCTCTTCTCAACCATTCACTTCCTTCAGCAATGTGTAATAATATCTGCTTGACTCTTGGCAATGCTTGCTTTGCAATCATTCGCTTATGCTTACATACTTGGCTTGACGTATTAACATTGCTTTCATGTCAATGTATAACCAATTCCACTTCACTGGTATTCATGTTCTCTCTGGTTTCATCACTGTGCAATACTCAGTTTGTGCACTTATTCTGTAGTTTCTCCAACTTGACCTAAATGAGGGATTTCACTTAATTACTGTCTCTTTCTTTTATCCGCTTGTAATATATAATAAATATCCCCTTGAAACCTGTGTCCTAATGCCCTGGGGCCCCCAGCACTCCTGGGCAGACTCACCGGTGTTGCTCGGCGTGTCCCATGTATGGCGTGGGGCTGCAGCACTTGTGTCTCCTGGAAGTGTTCTCTGTCCTGCCGGTCGTCCCGCGGCTTCGCAGGCAGCTTTTCTCTCACCCGCCGGTACAACCGATGCACCTCACTGCATCTGTGACAACGCCAGCACCTTCTCTGCTGCGGTTCATTTAGCAGTGCTCCTTTGGTCCTCACCCGGTCTCTCCAGTTGCTTCTCTGGTTCAGAGGAAAGCAGCAGCTTTCCTCTGCAGAGCGTTCTTTTGGAACTGTTGTGGTGTAGCTGTTCAGGTTGCTATTGCCACACATTCACACCATTTTTGAAAGTATAGCCTTCCCTCGGCCTACGTTACTGCAAAAGGTGAAGGAAGTATAGCTCTTGGTTGTGCCTATTTTAAGGTTGGTTTGTGGAAGTGTGTGGGCTGAGTAGGTGGTTTAGCCACTACTCGTCCCGATCCGGTGACTTTTTATCAAAGGGGGTGGTGTTCAATGGAGTGCATTTATCTATTAATACCAAATAACTCCACTTCTTTGTATGCCTTCTGCCATCTCTCAGTCCACATACACAAGTAGCTGTTTATCCATAGACGGCCCCTTTTCCGGTTCAAAAACACTCGCGAATCAATCATTTTCTATTCTACCACAAAGTAACACCAGGGCGACGTGAACCAAGATGGCCGCCGCCGCCGCCACTGTAATTATGACTGGAAATCTGTTTTGATGGGCCCGGATGATGATTCGAAGCAGGCAATTAGTTTTTATGAATAATTGGGCGCATTTTCAAAACCCTTGAAAACAATGAGCGCCGCCATTAACATGGAAATGCTCGGGTCCCGTTTCATGATTTCTTTTCCTTATTAGCCGGCCACTGAGCTAAGCAGCCTCGATGAGAGGGGGTCTCCGGGTTTCAAATCAGCCTTTGAAGTCAGAAGTCAACTGTACAGACGAGGAATTGAGCAAGCAAGCGAGTTGACAATAATTATAATTTGAATAATAATAACACTGGCCGTTAAAGCGCACTGGCGGCGAGATAAGGGCAGTGGCGGAGAGTTCGCGGAGCCAAAGGCTTTGCCACAGGCCCTTAGTCTAGCAAGTCCTTATCGCGCTGATTAATGGCCCAGTTACAGCGGGATTTATTGCCATTATAAACCGCCAGTCCTTTTTAAATTACAATAATGCTTTGTTCTCTGGTCCCCAGTGCTCGGCATATGCCAGTCAGCTAATACTCCAGCGATGGTGACCTCCAGAAAGGGCACGCGCACATGCAGATTCGGAGGGACATAGGTAACTTAATAAAACAAAAAATGTAATGTTTATGACAAACTTTGTTAACTGCATCAGCAATGTATGTTGACATGCTGGTCTGAGGATGCAACAACACGATTTGGAAGGTGGAGAGAGAGACTTCAGAAGGCAGTCCGCAAGCACTGTTAAAGGACTGCTCTCGAATCTCTGGGATGACAATAAACTGAATAAGAAGTGGTGGGAGGGGCAGAAAAGTAGCCTGACTTGAGGGGGGAGGTGTGAGCACTCACAGGCTGTGGCACAGCCAATCGGAATATAGGGAATGGAGGCTGTGTCAACAGGTACAAGCTATGCCTTTAGCTACACCAGCTTCTCGGAGGCTAATTTGCTCAGCGGTTCACTTCACCACTGCTTTCCACGAGGCTGGTGACTGGCATCAACCATTCATTCAGAAATGTAAGCCCACCGGCTCGTCTTTGTGTCGTATAGGGCACCAACGCCATGTAGGACACAGTCTCCACTAGTGACTCCTCCTCAGGGGCTCACAGTTAGGAACATTTTGTTATTGATTGCGCCCTCTTTCTTCTTTCTGCAGCTCCACTTTCGACATTTTGTCCCTTTTCTTTGTTTATGTTCTTAACTGAAACAGAAAAAGGACACTAATATGTGAAGTCAAGTGGCGGGAACTCTGAGCATCCTCTTATACACCACAATTTTCTTCCGCATGCTTGTGCCTTTGCCTGGCAGCACGGTGCTTAGGACAATAAAAACCCGTAGCGGAAAGCTGTACTGGCTGGTAAGCGCCAGAAGTCTTTATTTTAACTCGTTACCAGTAAGTACAACCCACCACCAGCAGTGCTTATTGCCACAGTAAGGATAAGGATGTCTTTCTTTTCATATTCATGTCTTAGCAATTCTCCAATCCCTTTGAGCAAAGAACAAATTAACCCCGGGATTCCCAGGGCATGTAAACAGAATGAGTGTGACGTGGCCTATTTCTACAGGCGCATTCCTGTGTCCTCTTCCTCCAATGACCGTGGCTAACCAGTCTCTGTCTTGCTCACCGCTTTGCTTTGAGTCTGCCCTCTACCGGTCTGGCGACGGTCATTCTTCATCTGTTTAGAAATGTACCTTGGCTTCACGGCTCACATGGTATGATCACTGCCCACGGGTAAAACAGTTCACCCCTTCATAATTATGAAGTGCCTCCCAGCCCCAGGGTGCTAATAGCGATGACACACCAGCGGAGCTTGGAAAGAGCACTCCCAGTACTTGGCTAAGGCGATTGCTATGCTTGCGTCTATTACCTCAGGTGGTGGCTGTCGCCATGTCCTTAGACCCAAACTCGTGGCGTTCTGTTGACCCGAAGGCACTTAGTGCCCATATTACCTCTAACTGTGCCTCTTTGAAGCCATTATCCTTGACTTCACTCTCTCACTCTCTGACGACTGCAGCTGATTACTATGCTCCATTGAAACTGACCCAAGGTCGCAGGCTACCCTCTCAACCCTGGTTCATGGACCAGCTTAGAATGGCCCGCCTCCAACTCAGACAAGCTGAACGTGAATGGCGTGCATGCTATAGTCCCGTGCTTAGAGACCTATATAAACTTAACCTGGCCACTTATCTGACCAGTGTAAAACTGGCAAAATCCGTTTTTTTGCCCAGAAAATTGAACACGCGCTGGGCAAACCTAAAACTCTTTTTTCCATTGTGCACTCGCTAGCTTCCTCAGAGACTCTTACCTCTATGGTTAAACCCTCCCAGGAACTGTGCAATGATCTGGCCTCAAAAATTGATGTTATTTGAGCTAACGTCGCAACATCTCTTGCTCTACTGCCTCCTGATACCACCTGTTTTGTGCCCCCACCACCCCACTGACACTCCTGAGAGTTGGTCCTCTTTCCCTCTGTTCACTGAAGCAGAAGTCTTGGCAGCCATTTTAAAGATCAAATCCTCTTCTCCTGAGGATGCTATTCCTGCTGCTATGATGAAGACAATTGCCCCTGACATCTTAACTGATATCACGATGGCGATAAATAACTCATGCCAGACTGGCCTGGTCCCATCAGAGTTGAAATCAGCGAGGGTTATTCTCCTCCTAAAGAAGCCTTCCCTGGACCCTACTATCCCGGCTAACTTCCGCCCTATTTCCCTTCTCTCTTTCCTATCTAAACTTTTGGAATTTTTGGTCAACCCTCTATTGTCTTCTTTTCTGGAATCCTCTAAAATCTTTAATCATGCTCAGGCCGGTTTCAGGCCACGAAGAGATACTGAAAGTGTCCTTGTCTCGGTGCAGGATGACTTGTCCAGACTTGTCGATGCTGGCGGAGCTAGGGCTTTGATCCTATTAGATCTCTCCGCCGCATTCGACACAGTGGACCATTCCATCCTCCTCTCCCGCCTCTCACAGATCAGGATCTCTGGCTCTGTTCTTGCCTGGTTTACTTCTTTTCTGTCTGATCGCACACAGACCCTCGCTATGCCATCTTTTCTATCTACTCCCTGTCCCCTCACCTGTGGGGTCCCCCAGGTATCCTCTCTATCACCGATTTTGTTCAACATATATATCTGGGCCCTGATCTGTCTCATCCGTTCATATGGGCTTAATTGTTACTCATACGTGGATGACACACAAATCCTGATCCGTTTGTATCAGGATCAATCTGTGGTTTCAGCATGCCTCCATGACTGTCTTAAGGCGGTCGGGATATGGATGGATCAGAATTGGTTAAAGTTAAATGGGGACAAGACGGAGGTACTGTTGGTAGGATGCCCTCCCAACCCCTTACTGTGGACCCCTGCTTTTTGGCCTCTCTCCCTTGGCCCCTTACCTGGCCTAGTTAGTAAAGTAAAGAACCTAGGGGTTATCCTCTCCGCTTCTCTGTCCATGGCTAACCAGGTCATGGCCGTTTGTCAGTCCACTCATCATCACATCTGGGTCCTTAAGAGGGTCATGCCTATGATCCCCGAAGCCCTTCGCCCTCCCGTGGTGGCTGCGTTAGTGCTCTCACGGCTGGACTATTGTAATTCGCTGTACCTGGCACAACCGATTGGTCTTATCCATCGCCTTCAGCGTATGCAGAACCTTGCAGCCAGGTTAGCCACTGGCTCTCCCTATGGGGCTCACATCACACCATGCCAACTTCACTGGTTGCCGGTGAAGCAGCGAATTAATTTCAAGTCTTTGTGCATCGTCCACCGGGCTATTCACGGCCAGGGTGCCGAATTTTTACAGTCTAAATTTATTAGATACCTACCGGATCGGGACCTCTGCTCCGTGACCTCTAACCGTTTGACTGTTCCTAGAGCTAATCGGGAAAGGCTTGGCTGCAGAGCGTTCTCTATTGCTGCTTCCAAGCTGTGGAACAGCCTCCCCCCGCTACTTAAAGCCACTGGGGACCACCTTGGTTTTAGAAGAGGTTTGAAAACTTATTTGTTTTAATTTCTGATCTCTCCATTGGTTTCCCCCCGACCGAGCAGCTTCCACGAGTGCCATGATGCCTTTGGGCGACCGTGCGCTTTACAAGTTGTAATAACATAACATGACATAACATAACTCACTTTTGGCCGCGGAATGCTTACGACTTTCCGAAAGGATGGAATTCTTGTCTGGCTCTCTCTCGTTCTCTACAGCAGGCGATCAGCCCCTTGGCATTCCAACTTCCATAACCTGGTTCGCATCATCCCTGTAAGAGCTGTTCCTTCTCGCACCCAGCCTCACTCAGAGTGTGCCTGTGGGCATCACCTTTTATCCTGACAGGGAGTGTTAACAAGTGGCAGGTGTATGTAATTCGTATTACGTGCCTGACTCTGCCTGATCTCATTAGAGGGACAGAACCATTGCAAGTCAGTAGAGGTAATCCTCCTGGCCTCATCTTCCTCGGCTGAGTAGTGTGGTCAATGCGAAGTGGGGAGGGATTATGGGAGTTGTAGGTTCCTATAAAATAAGCAGAGATACTGGTTAGATGGGTTTTTGGAAAAAGTGGGATACCATGTCTTACCATTGGTGCTTCTCCCCCACTCCCCAAAGACCCCCTACGCAGGTGATCCTCCATCGTTTGTCCACCCCCAGGGGCAGGATCCAAAAGCGATGGCCTTTCCCTGGCCACCTGAGTACAGGATCCCGGGGAACTAGGCTGTGAAACACCCTCTGGCTTTTCACACAAGGGATCTGTGCAAGTGGGACTTGGACAAGGACTCATTCCCACAGGGAACTCCCTATGCAAGCCACCTTATCTGCATAAATGGGACTGCCTCCAGTAATGGAAAACATACCTTCCTTTTGTTTGGCTCCAGGCAATGCTGGATCAATCATGACACCTAAAGAAAAAGGTAATATCCCTTTAAGAACAGTCTTGCATATAACCAGGACGAGTGGAACACAAGAGAGGAGAGGAAGCTATACGCAGGGGAAACCCTCTAACATAGCTATGTCTTGGAGACTGGAGCAGACTGCAGCCACATGGCACTCAGCAAACCGAGAAGCAGAGAACGCCAGATAGTGACTTCCGAAGACCTGGCAACCCGAACAGCAGAAGAACTGATGGGAGAACGGAGAGCCGAGGACTGTACGATGTGACTACAGAAGCACCATGGTGGGTTTGGGGCCCGTCCCATGACACTGACACGCGTAGGGAAGGGAGACCTGAAACATCCCGTCAGCAAACCCTCGCAGAGTGCGGCAAGCCATGGAAGCACCGAGAGTGGAAGGGTTGGGACGTCTAGAGCGCAGAGAGGACCAACCGAAGTAGGAGACCGGAACGGGTACCAAAACCCAGAACACCACCCACGACGAATGAAGGTACCGGGTTGGAGCGAAGAAGGGGTAGGCTGTCCAGGGAGTATATCTTAAATAACAGAACTTGGGAAAACAATTATATGTATGTTGGGACACTGAGGAATTACGATACAGATGTTGGGACATCGATAAAGCATAAAGAGTTATATTCCAAGAAACAAGGAAAGTGAAGAACGTTAACCACAAGGCTTAGAGAAGGCCTGAAAGACTATCCTCTGAAGGAGGGAAGAAATGGCTAAAGTTGAATATTGAAGAGTGGGGGAATCCCTTAATGAAGGATTGTGAGAAGCAATGCGAGTCAAGGTTGTATGTTACGCTCAGAGGAAGAACCTAGCAGAGCGACCCAAGGACTGGTGGCTGCACACCCATAATCAGGATATCCCAAAGACCAGAGGGATTGTGTAGAAAGAGAAGGAGACACTTAAAGTAAGAGGAATGACTGTAATAGAGTATCTCCAGAATGGAGGACTCCCGTAACGAAAGACTGAGAGAAGCAGTGTGAATCAAGGGTATATGTTCTACCCAGGGCTCAGAGAAGGAGCAAAGCAGTGGTGGTGCCTCACCCATGATAAGAATATACCAAAGAGCAGAAGGATCAACTGGAGATAAAGTGAGAAAGTCAACAGAAGGAGAGACTATCTCAAGAAACCTATGAAGACAATGGTTGAGCGTACAGACAAGCAGTACACCAGCAGGAACCACAGACCTATGAGTAGGTGGCAGGAGCTACGGGAGCTCATAAATTAGACACTGGAACCGGAAGAGACCATCGTAATGAACTTGCTTCTAGAGGATGATCTTTGCGTCACCCGATATATACATGAACCAAGTGAACCCTGACGAAGAGTCTCGAGACCGACGGCCAAAGGGAAGCAGCCAAGAGAGTGACATTCTTTTGAGTTGGTCTTCCTGACGACAGACGACCATCTTAGTTTGGATAGGGAGGGGAACACTCCTACAGTGATAGGGCAAGGAAGGGATTTTTGTTCTTTTTGTGAATAAGCCTGATAGAAATGTCCAGTCTGTGTCCGACTCCTCCTTCCGACCTACCACTGTATGCGAGCCACAGAACGACATGCTTTACAAACACCGGGTCAATTAATAAAGTTGGATTCACGCTAGTTAGGGTTCTGTCCTGAACCATTATTTACAATGGCCGCTAATAATGGCTGTCAGTTTCCTCTCAGTTTACAGCTGTTACTGCCCTACAGAAGGAGTGAAGTAAAGCATTGCCTTCCTTTTAGGCAAAGAAAGAAAGCCTTCCTCAGTGCCTGCCCACGTATTGTGTAAAGTGCTAGCCCTGCTGTACCCTGTCCTACATTCCCCCTACACACTACACCCGCTACCTTTGATCACAACTCACTTGCAACACTTTTAGTCCCCTTTTTTCCAACTCAACCAATGTGCTCCATGCCATGCCAATGGCAAAAGTATTTTGCAGCCCAAGAGCACTTGGGCCTTGTCTTCCCCCTCGCCCCATAGGCTCTGCCTAGTTGGAACCCCAAAAAGCGTGTCAGAAGTAAAGGAATGAACCCATACATTCAAATATGACCCATTCCTTTCAAGAAAAGTAGTCCAGTCCTGTTTTATTGCATTCTGGGACGTCCCCATTACAAATCCAGTAGTACAAGTTTCAGAATGCAGAGAAAAAAACAGAACTAGACTAGCATCACCCACATGGAAGGTGCATATATTTAAAAGAGAGAAGGCCAGCAGGTGACTGGATTAGGTATCACCTGACCCAAACCATCCTTGTAATCCATGCACAAGTACCCAGATCCTTGCACGAGTACCCGAATAATTGCACAAGGGCACGGGTACCGAATCCTTGGACGAGAACCTGAATCCTTGCAGAATTACGAAAATCCTTGCACAAGTGCACGAGTACCCGAATCCTTGCACGAGTATCCGAATCCTTGCTCGAGTACCCAGATCCTTGCACAAGTACCCAAATCCTTGCACGAGTACCCCCATCCTTGTACGCGTACCCAAATCCTTGCACGAGCACCCAAATCCTTGCTAGAATGCACAAGTACCTGAATCCTTGACGAGTACTCAAATCCTTGGACGAGCACCCGAATCCTTGCCCAAGTACCCGAATCCTTGGACAAGTGCACGAGTACCCGAATCCTTGCCTGAGAACCCAAATCCTTGCCCGAGGACCCAAATCCTTGGATGAGTACCCAAATCCGCCCTTGGCCTCGGATTCAACTGCGAGCTCACACACAGGCACCTGAATACATCAGCTGAGTCTGTGGGGATACGCTGTTGGGTCCAGGAGCTATTTTCCTAGGCATTCACGTTAAGAGTGTGTATAGCTCTTTGAAGCAATGCGATTTGCAAAAGGGAGGTAGAAAACAACAACATTAAAACAAATACATTTCATCCATAAAAATATAATGACTACGAAATCTCCTTTGAAGGAAAAAAACGTACACAAAGAACTTTGAGGCCTGCAATAAGAGCAAGGCATCACTTTTATTAGTTTGCTACGGATTAATGGCGGTGATTGCAGGGAGCCCCCGTATCACTTCCGCGAGCTCCGGGGCACTTGCGCTCAAGTGCCGCACCTCGCGGAGCGTCCTCCTCACTGCCTCTTTCTTGGAGCACTTCTCTTATTTCGCACAATTGAGGCCCAATTGCAATGTATATCCCCAGAGCGCGTAAGTATGTTTGGAAAGCACAGCAGATTTAAATTAGGACTAATGAGCTAATCCACCTGCCCGTTTGAGTGCGCACAACAGCTGCGCGTTTTAAGGAGAGCGCAATTAAACTTTTTGGGGCTAGTTCTTCAGCTCACAGATAATTGATCCCGCGTGTAGAGTGATGTCACCGGCCGGGTCCTGCATAAACGACCCTACAGTTTAAAATTAAATGGGTCCATTAGCGAAATAATCCTGGAAACTCAAAGCTCATATATAGATCCCCGAAGGGTCAGTGGGCCATGGAGGAACGCTAACTGGGAACAGAGCAAAGCGAATGCAAACAACTGCAGACAGCATGCCAACAAGACCACCCCACCCCCATGAAACAGAAACATTTTGGGGGACAAGAGCCTGAGTAGGTAGTGGCGTAGACCAGATTAAAGGGAGACCTATAAACATGCATACGATGTGGGCCTCTAACATGCATCACAGGGGCTGCTGGGGAGTCCATTGCCTCTTTGTATGTGGGAAGCAGTACATTGTGGTTAAGCGAGGTCAGTGGAAGGGGTGGTTACAGGCCACAGTAGCCTGTATAAGCCACCCGAGTAAGCAATTCCTACTTGACTTTGCAGGCGCGCTTGCATGCATTGCGTTGGCGCTTGCAAATAGTGTTTGTTTGGTTAAATAGCATTTCTCTGCTATTTTTTTCCCCGGTGCTGCTAAATTGCACGTCGACATATTTCACATGCTGGTGTCAAATTCCCCCAGAGTGATCATTTTCTTTTCTAACGTGTAATCAAAAACAAATAAGTACTTGACAACTGGAACAACACCCTGTGCGGTTCTGGATCAAAACAAACATGAAATGCATTTAACACAGCAATCGTAACGTGGCGCTCGTGCACTGGTTTGATAGTTGTATACTTTTTCCGTTGTAAACGATATTTGAGGCATGAGAGTGTTCGCATTAATTTGCCAGCTTGTTGCAATGACAGGGTCTGTAACATGAAACCGATTAGTAACTGACACGTGCCAGAGTTCCCAGATTGCATATTATACAATGCTATGTTATGTTATATTATCTTATATAAACTTGGTAAAGCGCACGTACACCAAAGGCATCTTGGCGCTAGTTACTGAGGAGGTTAAAAATCCAGAGAGTCCAACAGCACCATAAAAAAGAAGACATGGCCAAAAACAAAGTGGTTTCAGCAACCAACGGAAGGTATTATTTTGAAGGGTTACACTTCTCCTTCTGGAACTGTGTTACCGCCGTCTTGTCAATAAGACTTCACTCCCTATTCCTCACTTCAGTCGCCCCTCCTGCTGGCCCTACTGCACTCCCCATTCCTCACTTGAGTAGCCCCACCTACTGGCAATACTTCACTCCCTATTTGTGACTTCAGTAGCCCCACCTACTGGCCATACTTCACTCCCTGTTCTTCACTTCACTAGCCCTTTCTACTGGCCATACTTCGCTCCCTATTCGTCACTTCAGTAGCCCTACCTACTGGCCATACTTCACTCCCTATTCTTCACTTCAGTAGCCCCACCTACTGGCCATGCTGCACTCCCTATTTGTCGCTTCAGTAGCCCCGCCTACAGGCCATACTTCACTCCCTATTCGTCGCTTCAGTAGCCCTGCCTACTGGCCATACTTCACTCCCTATTCGCCACTTCAGTAGCTCCGCCTACTGGCCATGCTGCACTCCCTATTCGTCACTTCAGTATCCCCGCCTACTGGCTATACTTCACTCCCTATTCGTCACTTCGGTAGCCCCATCTACTGGCCATATTCCGCTCCCTATTCGTCACTTCAGTAGCCCTACCTACTGGCCATACTTCACTCCCTATTCTTCACTTCAGTAGCCCCGCCCACTGGCCATGCTGCACTCCCTATTTGTCGCTTCAGTAGCCCCGCCTACTGGCCATACTTCACCCCCTATTTGTGGCTTCAGTAGCCCCGCCTACTGGCTATACTTCACTCCCTATTCGCCACTTCAGTAGCTCTGCCTACTGGCCATGCTGCACTCCCTATTTGTCACTTCAGTATCCCCGCCCACTGGCCATGTTGCACTCCCTATTTGTCGCTTCAATAGCCCCGCCTACTGGCCATACTTCACTCCCTATTTGTCGCTTCAGTAGCCCCGCCTACTGGCCATACTTCACTCCCTATTTGTCGCTTCAATAGCCCCGCCTACTGGCTATACTTCACTCCCTATTTGTCACTTCAGTAGCCCCGCCTACTGGCCATACTTCACTCCCTATTTGTCGCTTCAGTATCCCCGCCCACTGGCCATGCTGCACTCCCTATTTGTCGCTTCAATAGCCCCGCCTACTGGCTATACTTCACTCCCTATTTGTCACTTCAGTAGCCCTACCTACTGGCCATACTTCACTCCCTATTCATCATTTCAGTAGCCCCGCCTACTGGCCATGGCATGTTCCAGCAATCCCAGATGACCTACTGTCATGGCATTCTGGGCATAAAATTCAACATTATGCTTCAAAATGAGCTAGGCATCACCCACTGATCGTAACCAGATTGGGAGATTTCCTCACCAAGAGTCTCTCTTAGATCTCTGACATTTCTTAAACTTTATCGAGACTCAGAGAGCTTCCTTTCCCTGACACTATTGCTCAGATGAGGGAATATTTCCGGGATCTTGTAGATGTTGATAACATTTTCCAGCAATTGGATCTTCTTTTTTTAGCAGTAATGAGACCAAGATCTGCGGCATCTCTACTCCATTCAAGACAAGAGGGCAACGCTCCCTTGCTTCATGAGTTTGTGATCGAGTCGCTGCTCTTAGCTGTATTTTTCCACAGAGATGTTCCAGGTCAATGTATTACCCTTGGCGAAAACTCCAGCGTCGGCAAATTAATCTGCCTGGTCGATGTCTGTTCTGTCAGCACCCTCAACCGTTCAGTGTCCTCGTATCTTCTTCCAGAACAATGTTATATTGTTAGACGTCACTAAATTATCTACGGTGAGAATTAGTGTTTCACTGGTTTATTGCACAAATACGGGCCATGGGATTGCACATTTCTGATAATCTCTGTA
The DNA here is from genome assembly GCF_040938575.1 of Ambystoma mexicanum. Lineage (NCBI taxonomy): Eukaryota > Metazoa > Chordata > Amphibia > Caudata > Ambystomatidae > Ambystoma > Ambystoma mexicanum. Next base: position 36,571,841 of record NC_090936.1, read on the forward strand.
CGATTCCCTGGATTTGAGAGGCCATCTGTACTATTTTACAAATACTGGCCCCACATTAGGGTCGCAATCATATCAATAATCGGAGAAAAAGTTCTGGAAATCAAGAAATACTTGTCTCAATTGCGGTCAGAGGGATCAGCCATACTGTGTGGTACTCGACCATCTGATGGAAGGCTGAAAATCGTTCTGGTGTATTCATTTATGAAGCAAGTTGAAGTTGGGTGGAGACAGATTTATCACATCTATCTGGATGGGTAATTCCTCGGCATCGAGGTTACTAGTGACTCTGAATATTAGTTCATCCTTCAACATATCACAGGCAACATCCGCTACCCCATGAGGGCACAGAGTGTACACCCTTAAATACCACCCTTTCCAGGGTAGATAGTTTCTGTTTAAGTCCAATATCGATCTATGGTCTAGAATATTACTGGTCTGCCCTACTTATGGAAATCCGTCATGATCACCCCCATCTATAAGAAGGGAGTGGGACTGTGGCTCAGTGTACTAATGCATCCACTACAGGGGCCTGTGTTGACCTCATGGTCACCGGTTCGAATCCCGGCATGTCCACTCAGCCATTAAGTTGGCTAACAATAAAGATGTTATTAGCGCCAAGATGCCCCTTCGGGGGTGAACGTGCGCTTAACAAATACACTTGTTATGTAAAGGGTGATCGGGTAGATTCAGTGAATTTCCGCCCGATCGCCCTTTGGGATGCAGATAGTAAAATCTTTGCTTAGGCAGTATTAAGACAGTTGGAATCCTGGGCCAAAAGTAAAGGCATCTTGTCAAATCATTGAATAGGATTTTGTACAGGCCTTTCAGCTTAGTCTGTGGGAAGTCTTGGTACAAGAGGGGCCCCACATTGTACAGTGCATGGATAGATCTCTCAAAGGCATTTCATACAATAAATAATGAACGCCTTTGGAAAAAGTGGGCCTCCCTATGTCTCTTCTAGTGATTATTGTGAATCTGCATGAACATTCACGATTTCAGGTTAGGCTAGATGCTCAGGGATATCTGCCCCGGTCCATATGGAGAGAGGCACGAGGCAGAGTTGCATAATTGCCCCATGCCCCTTTCATTTGTATCTAGCTGACCTGGCGGAAGTGGTTTATAGTGATAGTTTTGAATCAAAAGATTCGAAAAACAAAAGTTTCGAAAAACAAAAGCTGTGACATCCTATATTTAACATGCAAAGTGCATTTCTTTCGAAACCAATCCGTCGACAATAGTCATGGATTCGTTTCAATTGAAATGCACTTTTACATGTTAAAAGTAGCATTTCAATGCTTTTTTTTGTAACGTTGAAACGTTAGATGGAGCTGTCCAGTGCTGTAATTTCAGCACTGGACAGCTCCATGTAACATTTCAAAGTCTTTGTGCATATTGATATGATATGATAGTTTATATAGCGCCTACACAAAGTGTTTCAAAGCGCTTCAAGGCAAGGGAGGGAACAAGGGAAAAACAATGACATTCTTACAGGCCATGAACAGTAAGGATGTGAAATTAACTATCGTACTCGGCCTGACGACATTTCAGATAGTGCAAGAGCTAAAACATAGATAAGGGAGGGAGGGGGAGAGTGGGAAGGAAATGGAAACAGACAGGCGACTACCATACTAGGCCTGACGACATTTCTGGTAGAGCCGGAAAAAAAACAAGAGGTGAGGGAGAGTAGTGCAGAAAGGTAAGGGAGGAACAAAACAATCGACTATCATATTAGACCTGACGACATTTCAGATAGTGCTGGAGGGGTGGGTGGGGAGAAAAAAACCAGTAAGGGGAAGGGGGAGGAGAGAGACGAGGTGCTATCATACTAGGTCCAGGGACAATTCTGATAGAGTAAGTGCATAGAAGAAAGTAAGGGGAGGAGATAGGAAAAGGGAGAAGGGAAAGGAGGAGAGAACAGATAGTTAGCAGTCAAAAGAGTGGAGAAGCAAGAGGGGAGAGTGAATACAATTGCAGAAGTCAGTAGTAACACATAATGTTTCAAGCCAGGATACAAGATGAAGATGGGAACAGTATGATTCAGGGCCACCATGAGTACAAGATACAAAAGTTGTTCAGCATGAGAGTTGAGAAAGGGTGAAGCTCCATGAATGAATGAAGTCCATAAAAGTCAAATCCACCATTGTCCACAAGACGGTGATGGTGAAACTAGAATGTATCAGGAAAGACTCCTGGAGAAGTAGGCTTGAGTGGGGTGAGGGGGGAGCAGGGTAGAAGAATCAAGCAAAACAGGCAACACCTGTGTGCGTGGCATTTAAGTTGGCATTTAAATGCTTTTTTTTAACTTTGAAACGTTGCATGGAGCTGTAATTTCAGCACTGGACAGCTCCATGTAACGTTTCAAGGTTTTAGTGTATATTGGGGGGTTCCCCCCATCCCTGCCAACCCCCACGCCACCCTCCCACCCCCAACCCTAACCCTAACCCATGTCAATGGCACTTTCGATTTTTTCCCTAAGAAATTGTCATTCGAAAGAATGGCATTTCGAAAAAGAAAATTCACCGGCGGAAGTATTAGATCAGCACGCTTTAGGCAGCCCCAAGATCGGTTCTGAAATTTGACTTATTGAATTACTTTCAGTTTTGATAATTAGCACACACCTACTAGTGATCACGTGTTTTGAATCCATGGCAGCAAGGCCAGTTTCCAATTGATCTATTAGATGAAATGTGAGATTGCGCTAGTCCCTCTAATTGTCTGAGCAGTCATTGACTAATAAAGCTTCTTTCTTGAGTTAGACATTCAGACATAACTGGATCTTTACCTTCATCAATTTGAATTGGTAAGAATATGCATTCTCTTACTGTGTAGAGCTAGAATGCTAATTTTAACTCTTGAGTTATCCACTGGTTGGCTCGGACCCTTACTAGAAGATTCTTTGTAAATAGAATTTCATTGGATTTCCCTCCAGAATGGAGCACTACTCATTATCTGGGGGAAGATTTACTTTTAAAGGTTAACTGGAAGTACCTTCACTACCATCTTGTTCCTTCACCGATAGAATGGTGATTTCCTGGACTCAATTATATTGGAAATTAATTTTCACTTGGTATAGATGTCTTTTCAATCAAGTGACAAGCACCGTTCAAACATGTCTGGGTTTGCTTGTGTTTCTGTGCAGAGGGAACCTGGCCTAGCAGTTGGGTCTGGGCTAATTTGTATATGGCCGGACCCCTTTTGCAATGGCGCAGAGGGGCTATAACACAGTGGTGTGGAAGGTTGTCCAGAGCATAATTCAAGTCAACCCTATTCATACTGACCACCTCTCAACTACTAACAAACACTCTAAAAAATATGCGTATAGGGGTTAGTACACAGTGACCTTATCATACACAGTACACCATTTTCTTCATATAGACTAAAACAACATATTTTATCATAGTAAAAAAAACAACAGGCAACAATTACTATATTTAGTATATTCCTCCACCCAGGCAGGTCAGATGTCAAGGTTTAAGCCTAGTCAGATTATTTGCATAGGGTACGCTATACAGCCTTACACGACTTGTGGTATAAGGACCCAGATGTTTAGGTGTCCTTTCTGGAAAAATACTAGACCAAAATATATTCTCTAGTCAAATGTCGATATGTGTTTCAGGCCCTCTACTGTGATATGCCTTTTCCTAGCGTTCTGTCAGCTTTTTATTGTGCCTTCATCAGGACATGAAACATTGCTTGATGTTGAGCTCAATCTGGAATACCGCCAGTTATTCGTAGACACTCTAACAATGAAAAACATGAAAAACTTCTTTACTATTAAACATCATTCAGAACTCTGTAATTTTATAAGACTAAAAAGTCAATCTTTGACAGGTCTGTGGTTTACTAACCTTAATCTTAGTACAGGATGTGAAGGGAATTTTGATCAAAATCTTCTATCTTTAGTACACAGGATTGAAACCTGTTTCATTCTATTAGAGGATAGAACACACTTGTTACATTGGCCATTCATTTGGCTTGTTTTGCTGTTTATTAGGATGTCATATGGCTAACCTACTACCCCAGAAGACTTGATCATGTATCATTCACTGATGCTTCTGCGCACTTAACCTCATTTGTTGGCGCAGTGTGGTATTTCTTTATTAGTTTTCATCTTTCTGAAAAAGCAGAAATCAAAGGCTATAATGGCTGTCATGGTTCTGCATGGATTTCATTATTTATTTGGTCTATGTAGCAATGACCTGTTTCTAAAACATTGCTTGCATACCGCTAGCTCAGCCTGGTTGCCACTCTGGTGATATTCTCCTATTCTTTAATCAATATACTGCTTCTTTACGGGTTATTTAGCTCTGGGAAGAGAAGATATTACGATGTATTTACTCGCCAGTATATTCAACATTTTTCTTTCTTCCTACACCTATCGCTTATGCTATGGTTTACGTGTGGTAGTTACAGCCCCCACAAGCCCTTTCAGACATCTCCTATTTATGCCCTTTGGTTCATATCTCCTCTATGACCCGTCATGCATCCTACTGAATGTTTGTTTTGCTCATGCCCTAGCCCATTCATCAGACAGTGCAACATTTCCTCTTGTCGTTACTCACTGCGTGTCCCTTTTCTAAAACCCATTTCACTCAGTCACTCACGCGGAAAACAAACAAAAATGTTTTTAACATGAAAAAATAAATATGAAATTATGAGTAACAAGAAATTCTGGATATTAAATGCTAATTATTTGTTAAGCATTAAGACAGGTCGTGGTATAATCACAATCTGATTGAAAGTGTCAGGGGGGAGTAATCAATTTCCACCCTATAAATTGTTTATCTTATTCCTTCACCCTTCGAAATTGGTCCCCGGAAAAAAATAAATGTTGTGAAGCACCCATATGTTATACAGTTGACATAATGGATTGCAATTGTGGAAATTGTTATGTTTGTGGTATGTGCAACATTCGACATAATGGTTAATTGATATTGAATATGTGTTTGATGTAGCCCTGACAATGGCGTAGAAATGGACGAAACATGTGCTGGCTGTGGAGGTATATACACATGTTTATTATCAAGCGATTAGTGTCAGCTTGGTCCTTGATTACTTTTTCAGAATTGGTCTCAAGATTTTATTAAGGTTTTGGGCACAGACGGCTTGGGTCCACCATTAACTATTCCTTGAACATCCATGAATTTTTCATGAGCCAGATGCATCATTTGCTGTTTGATTACTGTTATGCTCTTTTGCAAATAATCAATTTCAGCTTCAAATTCAGGAGCTATGACTGTGAAGCCCACTCCACCTGCTCTATGTCTGGCGAGTCTCGGTGTAGGTAGGGAGGTGGCGGATCGCAGGCAGCGCAGTTTGTGTCTTTTGGCAATGTGTTGATTGAGGTAGGTGGGAGCAGTGTTGGGTATGCATCGGTGGGTGAGTGACAGTATTTTAAACTCAATGTGAGCTCTAATTGGAAGCCAATGTGTGCCGCGTCTCACGAGGGAGATGAACAAGTTACTTTCTTACCTGGTAACGTTCTTTCGATGGGATGGTCCGACGACGTATTACATATCTATGACAGGTAATGTCCACACCTGTGCTGCTTCGGAAAATCTTTGGCGTCTGCGTCCTGCGTCGATGACATCGATACGCCGTCCCCGAGGACCTCCTCCAACGGCCAACGTCACCCGATGTGATAAGTAGGACGCACGACGCCCATAGCCTCAGTTATAGTTTTTTCCCAGAACGCGTGCCACCAGTTTTTTGCCAGTCAGACACACAAGGCCTTGCGGAACGCAAGCTGCAATCGCAAAAGAAATTCTGCAGTGGGGAAGGCAGGGAGGGAGCGATATGGAATACCTCGTCAGACCATCCCATCGAAAGAACGTTACCAGGTAAGAAAGTAACTTGTTCTTTGAGGGGATTGGGTCCTCCGACGTATTCCATATCTATGACAGACTCCCAAAGCAGTACCAAGCAAGGAGGTGGGAAAGAATTTAGAATACAAATTTAGCATGCCCAATCAAATTGCGGAATAGAGAACTGCCTTGCCAAAGGCCAGATCTTGCCCTCTGATGGAATCGAGGGAGTAGTGACGTACAAAAGTATGTACTGAAGCCCAGGTGGCTGCATCACAGATGTGACGAATAGGAACTCCCCTCTGCAGGGCAGTAGATGCAGCCACTCCCCTGGTAGAATGGGCCCGCAAGCCAGCCGGAGGATCCTTACCCGCCAAGCGGTAACACTCGGAGATAGCTAAAATAATCCAACGAGACAAAGTCTGTTTCGTCACAGCTTGTCCCAAACGCTTTCCAGCGTAACCAATGAAAAGTTGGTCGTCCACTCTGACCCGGGACATGCGTGAAATATAAAAGCTCAACGCTCTCCTAGGATCAAGCCTATGGAGCCTCTCCTCTTCCTTACCAGGATGTGGAGGAGGAAAGAATGCCGGAAGAACAACCTTCTGGCTCAAATGAAATTCCGAAACCACCTTCGGAAGAAAAGAAGGACGAACTCTAAGGACAACCCTGTCCTTATGAAACACAGTGAAGGGTGGCTTAACTGAAAGTGCCTGTAACTCACTCACTCTGCGAGCGGAAGTAACTGCAACCAAAAACACAGTATTCAGAGTTAACAGCCTCAAAGGGCAAGAATGTAAAGGCTCAAACGGAGCACCCATAAGAAACTTAAGAACAAGGTTCAAATCCCAACCTGGCACCAAAAAAGGTGATGGAGGGAACACATTAGTGAGCCCTTTCAAAAACTGCGAAATTAAAGGAATCTTAAAATAGGAACACTCTTCAGACGAGCGCTTAAATATGGACAGTGCCGCTAGGTAACCTTTAATGGTCCCCACTTGCAAGCCCCTGTAGGCCAAAGAAAGAAAAAAAGACAGAACCTTGGGAATGTCACATTCAAAAGGATCCACATTCTGAACTCTGCACCAGTCGTAGAACTTTCTCCAACGGCAACGGTACAGAGACTTTGTTGCCAGCCGCCTGGCTGAGAGCAACACTTCCATCACGTCTTCAGGGAGGTCCCAATCCTTATACCTCAAACTTTCAGAAGCCAAGCGTGAAGATTGAGGGATCTGACCTCTGGATGGAGAACCTGACCCACCTCCCGTGAGAGCAGATCGTCTCGGTAGGGAAGACGACGTGGAGGGCAGATGGACAAGTCTAGAAGGTCCGGGTACCACGTCCTCCGGGCCCATGCCAGAGCAATGAGGATCATCCGGGCACTGAACATCCGTAACCTCCGCAGCACTTGCGGGATGACGGGGACTGGAGGAAACGCGTACAGTAGTGGGAATGACTACTCCACCACGAACGTGTCTCCTAAGGCTCCTTTTGGAGGAAATTCCCGCGAGCAAAACCTTTCGCACTTCCGGCTGACACTGGAGGCGAAGAGATCCACTTGAGGGGTCCCCCAAAGGGCGAAGATCTCCAGGAGAATCTCCTGAGCCAGCTCCCACTCGTGAGAGATCGTGCTCTGCCTGCTCCGAGCGTCCGCTGTCTCGTTGTCGTCTCCGGCCAGATGAACCACAGAGATCAAAACCTCCTGCTGGATGGCCCAGAACTCGAGCTGCATCGCCTCACTGCACAGCGGAAGTGACCCTGCCCCCCCCTTTTTGTTGAAGTAGTGCATGGCCACCGTGTTGTCCGTTAGAATCAGGACACTCTTTCCGCGCACAGTCAGCAGAAAAGCCTTCAGGGCTAGCCTGACGGCCCTCAACTCCAACAGACTGATATGGAGTCTGGACTCCGACGGAGACCAACGACCGCTGACTGTCAACTCATTGGCATGAGCTCCCCATCCCGTGAGGGATGCGTCCGTCACGATCGTCACCTCCGGCCAGGGCAGCCAAAATGGGGCCCCCTTCATCAGATTGCCCTCGACGGCCCACCACAGAAGGTCCCGGGCTACCGAGGACGGCACCTGAACAGGGTCCGACAGCCTGCCAGAGGACTGAGACCACTGGAGCTTGAGTGCCCACTGCAAAGATCTCATCCGCAGACAAGCCTCTGGCACCAGAAGAATGCAGGATGCCATGAGGCCGAGCAGTCTCAAGAACTCGGACGCTGGGAGATCCTGGGCAAATTGAAACTTGTTCACCATCTGCTGAATGTGAAGAGCCCTCACCTGAGGAGGAAAACACTGCCCCAGGGACGTGTCGAGCACTGCTCCGATGTACTGGAGCCGCTGCGTTGGTGTCAAATGGGACTTCTTTAAATTGAGGGAGAAGCCCAGCCTGTGAAGGGAGTGGCAGGTGACAGACAGATGATCCAGGACTTGCTCGGGAGAGCTCCCCCTGATCAACCAATCGTCCAGGTAGGGGTAGAAGTGAATCCCCCGTTTCCTGAGATGTGCTGCCACCACCACCATGAGCTTGGTGAAAACCCTCGGGGCGGATGTCAGTCCGAACGGCAGGACCCGAAACTGAAAGTGCGAGTCACCAACCGCGAACCTCAGGTACTTCTTATGCTTGGGATGGATCAGCACATGGAAGTAAGCATCCTTGAGGCCGAGAAACACCAACCAGTCCTGAAGTTGAAGGGCCTGGAGGACTTGAGAAAGAGTCATCATCTTGAACTTGTCCTTCCTGAGGAGTTTGTTCAAACCGCGCAAGTCCATTATGGGTCTCAATCCCCCGTCTTTCTTCGAAATCAAAAAATAAGGGGAATACCATCCCTTGTTCCTCTCCGCTACAGGCACCAGTTCTATGGCGCCTTTCTCCAGCAGGGCTTGAATTTCCTGCGCAAGGAGCGGATCTGGACACTTCAAAGAGAGGTTCCCTGGTGGATTGTCGTGAGGCCTCTGCCGAAAAGGAAGACCGTAGCCGTGGGTTATGATCTCCAGAACCCACACATCCGAAGTAATGGCTTGCCACTCTACAAGATGCTGCCCCAGCCTTCCCCCAACTGGCAAACCATGGGACCTGGCCTCATGACTGAGTGGAAGCGGCTGCGGCGTTGCCTGAGGGCAAAGAGGCAATTGCCCGAGCGGCCTTGGCACCTCGAGTACCTTTGTTTCCACCTCTGGCACCCTTACGATGGCCTCTTTGACTGCTAGCTCCCCTCGCTTTACTGAAGGACGAGTAATAGCGAAAGGAACCTCCCCTCCATTGCTGTCCCCTAGGACGAAAAGGCAGAGGTTGGCGAACTGCAGCGCCCAACGACTTCGCTGCAGCTTTGCAGTTCTGCAACCTCTCAAGGCTCGCGTCAGCCTTGCTGCCAAAAAGGTGTTCACTGTCAAAGGGCATGTTGAGGAGCCGGGACTGCACATCAGGAGCAAACCCAGACTTCCGCAACCACGCAAACCTGCGCATTACGGTGCTCGCTGCCATGGACCGGCTGACACAATCCACCAAGTCCAAACACGACTGAACGGCCTCACACATGGCATCCTTGCCATCCTGAAGCATAGCACGGAAACCATCCCGTTCGTCCCCTTTGGGAATATGTTCAGCCGCTAATGCAACACAGTTCCACAGAGTGTGTGTGAAACGGGACAGGGCACATATGGAGCTGGCCGCGTGAAGCGCCATACCACCTGAAGAAAACACTTTCTTCACCCAGCCGTCAAAACGTTTGTCGTCCCTATCCGGAGGGATGGTAGGATACGACGCCTGCTTTGCCGGGGCCGTGGCCGCCTGCACCACCAAACTCTCCCGAGTGGGGTGCCTAGACAAGTAGCAGGGGTCGCTACTGGCTGGACGGTATTTTCGCGACAAAGAATTGCCCACTGCCGGGAGACTCTCTGGAGCAGTCCAAGCCGCCACCCTTCTCTGCAGAGCCATATGAAAAGGCAAAACCGGATCAGTGGGGGGACTGAGATCAAGGATGTCCATGAGATCATCCTGAACAAATTCCCCTGGGGGAGCTGACCAACCCAAGTACTCGGTGACCCAAGACATAAGGCGCCGATATGAAGAATCGGCATGAGTGCCAGGCTCCGGCCTACAAAACTGCACCTCCAGAGAGGTGTCCAGTCCACTGGCATCATGCAGTGACTGCCGCAGGTCAACAAACTGGCTATGGCCCAAGATAAGTTCATCGGGAACCGTAACCGGAACCAAGCCGCCATCAGATTCTTCATCACCCTCTGAAATGTACTCCAGGCGGGGAGAGGAAGACCTCTGGGGACCAAAGCAGTGCCTGACCTTAGCCAGAGCCTTTCTAGGGGCAAACCCCGTGCCACAGGGCCCCTCCGACACCACTGCCTCGAATGGCGTCGACGGTGCCGCACGAGTCGGCGCCGACAGAAAAGGCGTCGACGTCGAGCGAATCGGCGACAACATCAGCTGCAGCGCTGCCAGCATTGCGGCGTCGACACAGGCCTCGAAGCCGGAGCTCTGAGCGTGTCTCTCGACGACCTAGGTGCCGACGGCATCGACGACCCCCTCGGAGGCGGAGCCTCGAGAGAAATCGTCGACGACCTCGCGCCATAGGCGTCGACGTCTTCTTCAAAGACGGCACAGGATCATGCGGTCTCGAGCGCGTCGAGGACCGGGACCTGGAACGGGCATGGCGAGAACGGCTACCCTTGTCTGAGCGGGACCTCTCCCGCGAGTCGTGCCAACCATCCAAGCCCGAAGGCGTACGAGCGGTGTCTCTCGACCGGTGCCGACCGATCCCACTCGGTGGCGCGGACGGACCAGTGCCCTGCGATTCAAGAATCGCTAGAATCTGCTTCCCGAAGGAAGCCCATTCCTCCGGTGTCGCTTGCATGGAGGGAAAAGCGACCCGCCGACGGGCGGAGTCCTCGGAAGAGGACGGGCAAGGCGACCTATGCCAGTGCTTCCTGGAATGCCTCGAAGAGGCGGAGGAGTGGCGAGACCGACTCCTGGAAGGAGACCCACTGGACTTCCGACGATGACGCAGAGAGTCGCCCCTTGAGTCATCTGTCGAAAGCCCTGCAGACCTCGACTTCCGGGGCTTAGACACCCGGCCTACCGACAGCTTCTTCTTGCGTTCCCGCAAGGCCTTTGCCGTGAGCGACTGGCAGTCGACACAGTCGTCCGTATTGTGGGCCACCCCGAGGCACCAGAGGCAGGCGTCGTGCGAGTCCGTGACCGACATCTTGGACCCACAGTCCCCGCATTTCTTGAAGCCCGGACGCGGGGGTTGAAGACAAAGAAGACATCACCACAAACAGGTCTTCACAACAAACCGAACAGGTTCAACAAATTGAAAACAGCAAGCTCCAACGAGTCGAGGCGTACCGAGATTCACGAAGCGAACACGTTCGCGGAAAAAACGGAACTGAGGCTATGGGCGTCGTGCGTTCTACTTATCACATCGGGTGACGTCGGCCGTCGGAAGAGGTCCTGGGGGACGGCGCATCGCCGTCATTGACGCAGGACGCAGACGCCAAAGATTTTCCGAAGCAGCACAGCTGTGGACATTACCTGTCATAGATATGGAATACGTCGGAGGACCCAATCCCCTCGAAATGGTCATATTGTTTCATTCCCCACACAGCCCACAGGGCATTGTTTTGGATGAATTATATTTTGGTGATGTTTTTTGTAGAGGTACCTGCAAGGATGGCATTGAAGTAGTCCAGTTTACTGCCGATGTTGGCCCTAGCTATCGTGAGGCAGTTTTAAGGGGACAGGAATTTTCTACTAAGGTTGATGAGTTTGGTAGAACAGGCTGCAGAGGATGCAATGGCTTGGACATGTTTTTGCATGGTGATTTCCCGAGTCAAGAACGACTCTGAGGGTTTTCACAAGGCTAGAAACCGGGGTGTTATTTCCATTGGTATTTCCCAAATTGTTCGAACACAATTGTTCGAATGACCCAATTGATCAGAAGTCAAGGGTCCGAATTGACCTTTGCACAATTGACCGTATATATATATATATATATATATATATATATATATATATATATATATATATATATATATATATATATATATATATATTGTGGCCATGTAGTTATGGTTAAGTTGCTGTTTCCATAGGAAGAGCACTTTTTGGGTGGCTTATAACTTCGCTCTCCCTGGACGGATCCTCACCAAACTTTGCAAAAAAGTATTTGGGTCACTCTGAATTTTTCCGCAAAGTTTGGTGAGGATTCGTCCAGGCGGGGGAAAATTATAGGGGGGGTCCCAAAACTTTTTTTTCCCATAGACTGAATGGGAAAAAATTTTTGCTCGCGCCTACAGCCCAAACCGCTGGACGGATTTCCGCCAAATTTGGACCAGGAGCAGCGGCTTGGTCCCCAAAGCGTGCTTTTGCAAATTTGGTGAAAATCCGTCCAGTAGTTTTTTTTAAATGACCAAAAAGTAGGTACAAAAAAAATTAGAGATATCTGTGTTCGGTTCGCGGACACACTTCCCTGTTCGCTCCGCGGACAGTGTCCTGATTGGCCAATCGTCTTGCGTGATGTTCGCGGACATGCAACGTGTTCGCTGATTGGACGGCGTGGAGCGTGAAGCGCGTCAGATTTTTCGGTAGCGCCCGCCATCTTGGATTCGCGGATGTCCGCGGACAGCGCTGTGAAACTTTGTTCAAGATGTGTATTTTGAAGAGTGTGTTGGTGTGTAGGAGTGTTTGGGGGGGGGTGGGAGTGTATGAGATAGGATGAAAGTTGTGTTTTTTATGTGTTAGACGTTCTTTTTGTGTTCGATTTGTTTGCGGACATCACAGGTGTTCTGGAATGTTCTAAATAAACTGACTGGGGGGTGTTCTAAGGACTCAATATGTGTCCGTTTTGTTCACAAGCTAAGTGAAACTGTTCTAAGAACACTCGCGGTGTCCGGGGAGTGTTCGTAGGGGGTGTCCTGAGGACGCTGTCCGTATTGTTCTCTGTCAATTTGAATGTGTTCTAAGAACAGCCGCGGTGTCCTGAAATGTTCGCAAATAAACAAAATGGGGGTGTTCTGAAGACGTTTTTGAGAACACTCCCGGTGTCCTGAAATGTTCATAGGGGGTGTCCTGAGGACGCTGTCCCTATTGTTCTCTGTCAAGTTGAATGTGTTCTAATAACACCCGCGGTGTCCTGAAATGTTCGCAAATAAACAAAATGGGGGTGTTCTGAAGACGCTTCTAAGAACACTCGCGGTGTCCGGGGAGTGTTCGTAGGGGGTGTCCTGAGGACGCTGTCCGTATTGTTCTCTGTCAAGTTGAATGTGTCCTAAGAACACTCGCGGTGTCCTGAAATGTTCGCAAATAAACAAGATGGTGGTGTTCTGAAGACGCTTCTAAGAACACTCCCGGTGTCCTGGAATGTTCGTAGGGGGTGTCCTGAGGACGCTGTCCGTATTGTTCTCTGTCAAGTTAAATGTGTTCTAAGAACACCCGCGGTGTCCTGAAATGTTCGCAAATAAACAAAATGGGGGTGTTCTGAAGACGCTTCTAAGAACACTCGCTGTGTCCGGGGAGGGGGTGTCCTGAGGACGCTGTCCGTATTGTTCTCTGTCAAGTTGAATGTGTCCTAAGAACACTCGCGGTGCCCTGAAATGTTCGCAAATAAACAAAATAGGGGTGTTCTGAAGACGCTTCTAAGAATACTCGCGGTGTCCGGGGAGTGTTTGTAGGGGGTGTCCTGAGGACGCTGTCCGTACTGTTCTCTGTCAAGTTGAATGTGTCCTAAGAACACTCGCGGTGTCCTGAAATGTTCACAAATAAACAAGATGGTGGTGTTCTGAAGACGCTTCTAATAACACTCGCGGTGTCCGGGGAGTGTTCGTAGGGGGTGTCCTGAAGACGCTGTCCGTATTGTTCTCTGCCAAGTTGAATGTGTCCTAAGAACACTCGCGGTGTCCTGAAATGTTCGCAAATAAACAAGATGGTGGTGTTCTGAAGAAGCTTCTAAGAACACTCCCGGTGTCCTGGAATGTTCTTAGGGGGTGTCCTGAAGACGCTGTCCGTATTGTTCTCTGCCAAGTTGAATGTGTCCTAAGAACACTCGCGGTGTCCTGAAATGTTCGCAAATAAACAAGATGGTGGTGTTCTGAAGACGCTTCTAAGAACACTTGCGGTGTCCGGGGAGTGTTCGTAGGGGGCGTCCTGAGGACGCTGTCCGTATTGTTCTCTGTCAAGTTGAAACTGTTCTAAGAACTATCGCGTTGTTCTGAAATGTTCGTAGGGGGTGTCCTGAAAACGGTGTCCGTATTGTTCGCTGGCAAGTTCAAAGTGTTCTAAGAACACTCACATTGTTTGCGGACATTAAAAGTTTCCCATAGATCATAGTTGAAATGTTTGACTCTATGGATATGATATGCTGCGGTGGTTGTGGCCAGGGCATAGAGTCTTGGGTGCATGGCCAATTGGCCATGCACCCAAGAGTCTATGCCCTGGCCACAACCTCCGCAGCATATCACATTCATATTTGCTTATAACTTTGGGTGAAAAACAAATGTATAAGGAAGAAAGGTATTAGATACTATGGATGTGATATGCGTCTATGGTTGTCCTTATTATTGTATACTTACTGTTTGGTCTAGTAATGGGAGTCCATGTTTTCATTCTGTGATAAAAGAAAATAGCATGTTAGTATTAGTATTTTGTAATGACTTATTACATTGCATAAGCAATATACTTTTATTTTTTTTCGACCCTCATATTTAGTAGAGTACAAATCAGAGTACTGTGCAAATTGCTCAGTTTCTGTATTTGTTGCTAAAATCATTGGGTCTCTGGGAGAAAAAAAAGTCCAAGTTGGATTAAAAAAAACCCTTTTTCTGTTATGCTACAGTTTATTTGTTTGTTTGTTTTCAATGTTCACTTTTTGTTTCTGGCTAATGCTTTATACTTTGCTTTGTTGTATTTTTTTTGGAGCAGTAACAGATTCTTCATTTGTTTTGATATTATAAAATTTTGGAGCAGTTAGATACCAATTGGCGTATTCTAACTGTGTATTTTGTGGCCTAATTTAGTGGTATTCATTTATCTGATTAGTTGTTGTAGAATCTTTGAGCTGTTAGATAGCTTTTGGAGTATTCTAACAGTTTATATTATTTTAACACAAATTTATAATTTTGGGATAGTTAGATACCAATTGGCGTATTCTAACTGTCTATTTTTTGGTCTAATTTAGTGGTATTCATTTATCTGATTAGTTGTTGTAGAATCTTTGAGTAGTTAGATAGCTTTTGGAGTACTCTACAGTTTATATTTTTTTAACACAAATTTACTTAAAGGTTTAAATACAGTTTATTTAGAAAATTTTGGTTTTAAGAACATCAAATAAGCGTTTGTAAGATTTGCTGGTAATCTCTGCTTTAGAGTAATGGTACTATCATTACGTTCCTAACCATCCACATTTCTTTTTTATATATGCAGTGTAGTGCCCTGAATTGGTTGTGGCTCCTGCGTGGCAGATTATACCTATTGTTGAGAAAGTTTTCTTACCAAGTGATATTTGACCATGTGTGAATCCAGTCAGCTTGCAGTTGTTTTTGGTACCATCTGCATTGTAACGTAGAAGCATTAGTATTACGTATTTACTATGTGTTTGTATTACTAACGTGGAGCGATTATCTGAATTGCAGACAGAGCATAATCTATGCATACCATGGTTTGCATTTTGTACAAGTTGCTGAAATGGAATGGATTCACAATTTGGTATTGATATATATATATGAAGCGTTCATTGGGGATTTCTTCTTGTGTCACATTGTTGCAGAGAGTGCATATATGTTTCCACATGTATGAAATCTGAAAGATTTCATTTATAGGTATGTTTTTGTTTTCCAGTACTTGTAGTAAGTACATTAGAAATTCGTGTGGATCTTCCTGTGAGTTTATAGTGAATTTCACCATTCCAGCACAGTAGTCCAATTGTCGTCTTATTCCAAAAACACTATATGTGTTGTCAGGATTGTTTGCTGCATTTCTGTGAAGTACTAACATTTGCAAACATAATGGGTCTGTACTTTGTAAGTAAATGTTGTCAACAATTGGTGGTAATTGAAATAGAATATTCATTGCTACATTTGCATAGCAACTTACACCAACTATATTTGAGAATTTAAATGGTCCAGGTAGTTCTGTATCTAACTGCTTTTTTTGGAGTTTGTCTTCCTTCTTTAAAGAAGTACCTGGTTTACTTTCTCTAATTGATTCTTTTTTGTTTGTGGTACTTGATGAAGTATTAGTTTCTTTTACTCTCTTTGGAGGATTTGCAGTGACATCCTGTTGCATTTCTGTTTGATTTAGTTTTCTTTTACAACGTTTTAGTTTTTGTGGAACAGAATATGTGTTTAGATGGGGAGTGTATAGTGAGTGAAGTCTATTATATTCTAAAATGCAAGATGCAAGGAATATCAGCGTTTACTTTACTTGCATCAAAGTTGATTAGAAATAGACCGTCAAGTGTACGCAAGCGTGATAGTGCTACGTAGCTCATGCCTTCTTTAAAGACTGTGTTACCAATATCTATCATTGCTTTGTCTAGGGTAAGACCTTGTGATTTATGAATCGTGACTGTGTATGCAAGAGTTAGAGAAAATTGTTCTCTACGTACATACATATCTTTGAAGAGAAGGAATTTAGCTGTTGAGCGTCCTATCCGTTTTACTTCTGAAAGTTTGTCAAAGAGTATATTGACAAACTGAATTTTGTTGTCACGTGGGTATGTTTGAAAGCCAACAACTGTACCCAGTGCTCCATTAACTAGTCCTTGGTCCACGTCAAGGTTACGTTTAAGCATTACTCTGCAATTTAAGGATAATTTTAACATCTTTTCTAAGCCTGCTGTGTTTGAGATTGATTTTTCTAAATTATTTAGTCTTGTTGTGGCTTGGTCACACATGGGTAGTGTCATACCATGTATATCTAGTTTGTCTTTGGCGCTAATTTCCATTATTGGTTGCATTTCTTTACTTAACATTATTTCATTGAATTTGAGACAGCTTGCAAGAGTTGGCATTAAGGCCATACAATTGACATTTTTGTGGGCTAATTGTTCCATAACATCTGCAGCACATGCATTATCCCCATAAAGTGCATTAATGTGCCGGGTTTTCAATGTTGCTTCTGCTTCTTTAGAAAGTATACCAACTCTCAAACTTTTTAAAATGTTGGCATAAGTTAAATCTGCAGATTGGCACATGTTTTCTGTTAATTCTCTGTATTGGAAATGTTGCCAAAGGTTTTACGGCAGAGTTTGTGCCCTAATGCCCTAATGTTTTAAAAATAGGTTCACCTTTTACTGGTGTTAATTGAAGCAGATCTCCAAAAACAATAATGTGTTTTCCTGCAAAGAGCTCTTCATAGTCTGTTTTGAGTACTTCTTGTAATCTGAGGTGAATCAAAGCTAACATCAGGTTCGAGACCATGCTAACGTCATCTATTAGTAGCATTTTCATTTGTTTCAATACTCTGCGTAATTCCATTGCAGCTTCTGCAGAACGTTTGTAATAGTCTAATTTGTTCTGGTGTTCTACCGGTAATAGTAGTAATCGGTGTAATGTAACACCACCTATGTTGTAGGCAGCTAAACCTGTGTGGGCAGTGACAACAGCTGAAAGTTTGTTGTTTGTCAATTGTTGAAGGAACTTACTAATGATTTTGATTAGGAATGTTTTGCCAGAACCAGCTTCACCACTGACGTACAGTAGTATAGGTTTATAATTATGGCAGGAACATTCTTTATTTTCATGTTTTACACCATGTGCAATTTGTTTTGTTACTTCTTGAAAAATGCTACTTTGCTCATTGTTTAGTTTTGATTGTAGTATGGTTAAGTCTTCCTTATCTTCATACTGACACATGGTGTTTTCTACTTCTATCATAGCTAATTCTGCCTCATTTGTTATTAGTGGTTCTCCCAGTGGTTCTTGGCTTCCTGTTACAGAAGGTTGACTACTGTCAGGAGTATCCTTATCTAGTTGGGCTTGGAGTTCTTCTTCATGTTACTGTTCATTGTGCAACATTGTTTTGTACTGTGTAAAGTTTACATCAGTTATAGTGCTTTCATTTGCTTTGAAAGCATCCTCATATGAGTCATAGTTATCTAGTAATTGTTCTTCTTTTCTCCATGGTTTAAAGAGTTGTCGCAGGGACATGTAATATACTTTTTTATGTTGAGGAGTCTTCAATGACAATTTGATATGATTAATTAAATTTGGTTTAGTGAGTTTAACTAAGCTGCCTTCACAGTCTGTCACTCTATATTTACCTTTTTTCATCAGGTTTCATATTATTTTTGTATGTGTAGTTTTGGGCTATTTGGTATAGACACATGTTTTCCAAAGTATTACTTCTGTTTGGGTAGTATGTGTCCAATAAATTGTTTTGTAAAATGTCTTGGCTGTTGGGATCATGTTTGGCTATTGTTTCAATATCTTCATATGATTTTAGAACTCTTTTTCTAGATTTAGCTGGACCAAGACTTAGCCATACTATATTTTCAGATTTACCATACAATGAAGTACCAGTTAAACGATCAGCTGCTTCATAAGATCCACATTCTCTATGGGTGAGCATTTTTATGCCCAAGCTGTATAATTTCTGAGATACTGTTTTATCTGATGACAGGTCATTCCAGAGGTCTTGGAGCTCTGTCTTTTCTGCTTTAGTTAAGTATGCTGTGACATATCGTGCAACTGCAGTAGAATTGTCTGCAATGTACTGCACATCTATGTTTGCATTCCATAAGTGGGCAATGATTGCATTATAATAATTGATATATTTTTCTTCTTCTTTTCTTTTTATGTAATATGTATTTTTAGGTGACTTACCTTTAACACTATGTCTAACTGAAGACATGAGGTTGTTTACTTGACCTGTATTTGTAACTGGTCTAGGGAAACCAAATCTGCATTTGATGTAGTATTTGCCTTTGTTTTTGTATTTGCGACGACAATATTTTCCACATTTGTGTCTTTGAAATTGTAATATTTGTGCATGAAGATCACTATTTGTGGCTTCTGATGGAATTTCACAAGTGACATATTTTTCAATAAACTGTAAAACAGTGGCATCACTGTCTTGACCAAATTTAGGAGCATCTTTAATCCATAAAAGCATGTGGATATGTGGTGCTCCTCTGGCTTGGTATTCTTTTCTCCAAAAGAAGTGTTGCACTTCTCCAAGGGGAGGAACAGTTTTATTACAAATAAAATGTAGCATAGCAATGAAGCGATGGTGAAAATATCTTGAAACATTAACAGGATCCAAAGAACAAAGTTCTCCAGGTGTTAGAATATCTATGTTTGTTTTGTTTTTATTTGATATGCGTAGGAAATCATGTAAATCTTCCCATGCATATTCTGCACAACTTAATGTAACAAACCAAGTGGGTGGGCCAAGGTTTCTGATCATACAACGTACATCTCCATGACGTCGAAACCAGTACTCTTTAGTACCACGCATATTTGCTAATAGATTTGTAATATTTGATTGTAAAACCTCATCCTTTTGTTGCACTTTCTCTAATAATAGTGTAGCTGTCATATCTTGAAAGTGTGATCCTGATTTTAATATGTGTGCAACTCTGTAACGTAAAGTTACTAGTTCACTTTCAAAAAGTGGGTGGAATATGTATTCCACATTTTGTCTAAATCTGGGATCTTCAGAATACATCCGTAATGAGCGGTATTCTCAAGCTGATATTTGAATAGGTCTATCATCATACCTTCCTCCTTTGCCAGTAGGAAAGAGTAGAGGAAAAGCACGTGCTTCTATACTTTTTCCCATATACTGATTGGCGATCCTTTTGTTTGACGCATTTGGTAAGTTTCCAGTACAACTTGTATGGTGTCATTACAGTGCAAAGGATGAATTGTATAATGGTCTAAAGTATTTGATATTGTAGCAGGATCTAGTAGCTCAAATTGACCAGCTTCTTGTGTTTCTTGAATTATTTCAGTTGTATCTTTCAAGTTTTCTTCAAATTAATTTCTTTGTAATATTCATTATTCTCTTTAAGATATTGGAAGGCTTGTCTAACTTTATATAAATCTAGCAGCTGTTGCCATATTTTTTTGTCTTTTGTGGGTACTCCATTTACTAATATAATTAAAGATTGCTGCATTGGACGTTGCACTCCTAGAGTATGCACATTTTCTTTTAGATTTAATGGTAAATAAACTACTTTTCCACAAATGCCTTTTACCAATTCAGAGGGAGGTCATTTTGCTGTTTTTGGTTGAAGGCGTATTATTGCTTGAAATGGGTGTACTGTTTGAATTATGATGCTCTCATATAAATTAAGTTGTTGTAGAGGTTTTGGTACTGGGTATAATTCCAAATTATTTGTGATAGAACGTGAAGGAGTTTGGTTGTTGTCAAGTTTTGTAGTGCAATAACTGCAAAGTATTAAGGGCTCAGTTATTTCATATTTGTTTTCTGCTACAAGGTAGAGAGCTAATTCAAACCATTTAGAATCTTCATTGTCTTCTATTTTGTATGATAGGTCCACAGTTTTTGTGTTACTTTTATAAAAAATTCTACGGCAACATACACATACATGGCTTGGTACTTCAGCTGATGTACTTTTAAATTTTAGTATTTCTTTTTTGTATGTGTTTAGCAAAAGGTTGCCATGTGTAGAATTGTTGCTTAATTGGTTTAAAGCTATTTCATTCTGTAAATGGCTTTCACTTCCAAAATATTTTTTCTGGATATAGTGAATTTCTTCAAGTAGGTCTTTTGCTGTACCATGTAGAAGGATGTTATTTAACTTTGCTAGTGCTAAAGCAGGACTTTTAGCATAGTACAGTTTATAGACTAGATTTCTTATAGTTGAATGATGTGTTGATATCCTTTTGATATCATGGAAAGTAGTTTTACAAGTAGGTCCTGTAATGCAGGCCAATGAATGTCCTTGTAGTCCTGTGTACTTGCGCACTGGACAGGTATCTATATTTTGCAGTAATTTAATTTTGATTTTGTCTTTGCTTTACATATTTATTGAGGAATTGGCGTAAAGATTTGAAACATTGTTTGGGAATGTTACACATTGACGTGCATAGCCATTTGTACACTAGACGTTCTGATTCAGTTGAATGGAGGGGTAATTCTAAGTTTTCAGGGCATATTTTTGTAAGGAGTACTTCTTGTTCCATTATGGTATTATTCACTTTTTCATAACCTCGACCACTGCTATTTATGGCAATTGTATTTGTTAGCTTTTGTTTGTACGCTTCTTCATTAAAATATGGTTCTGTGCTCGTAGTGTGATTCCATTCACCTCCGCAGATACTTAAGAAGTTCTTTCTGTTGACATTTCGCTTATTGAGAAGTCTTTTTTGTAATTTAGTTATTAGTTTTGTTAGTGGTTTCATTTTGTTTAACAGTAAAATAAATACATTTCTTTTGAGAAGAATTGCACTGTCCATCAATGCTTCTAAGACTAATTTCCTACGATAGGTTTTAAGCTTTGAACCTGATTTCTCTCCTGTTTTTATAAGATTTTGAAGGACTTTGTGACGGTATATTTTGGCTAAAATACTTTTCTTGGTATGCTTACTTTGCACTATATTAAAATTTGAAGAGGTAATTTTATCTGTACTGATAGCTGATTTTCTGTTAATTGTTTTTTGGTTTGTTTTACATTTTGGTAGAGGAAGCGAAGTTGTTGTACTTGAAACTTCTTGTGTTTCACTAAATGATTGTATTAGCTGTTTTGTTTCAACTTTTTTTTACAAATTCTGCTAGAGATGGATGCTTATGTTGGACACCTTTATTTTCATTTGCTCTACTTTTGCGTTGCTTTCTACGGACTTCACTTTTGGTAGGCATTCTTTAGGGTCTGTTGAAAAAAATAAAGAAGATATGGGTTGGGGTGTTCTGGAATGTATGTGTGCTCTGTGCATGAGTGTTTGAGTAAGATGATAAAGATGTATGTAATGGTGTGTGATTGTGCATTGGGAACGAAAACTAGTAGGGATAGGTATTCTTGAATTTATGTGTTACTAAACTGGGGTTCAGATGACAAAAACAAAGTAAGCTAGTGGTGTGGAAAAGTACAAATAGTAAATCTAATGTATACAATTAAAACAGTTGTTTGTTCTATAATATGAAAATTGTAGTGGTTCAGTTGGCTAATTTGTGTGTCCAAAAATAGAAATTTGTGGGCCATTCTGGCTGTAAATCGCTGTTTAAGACATGGAACTTTTTGGACGAAATGGTACAAAATCTCTATTTTTAGAAACCGAAATAGCTCGTATTAATGTTATAGTATATTTGATTAATAATACAAATATTATGGTGATATTTTACTTACTTTTTTTTAAAATTAACAGGTAACTTCTTAGTTTTTCTTTCTTCTTCGAATTCGGCTGCTTCTTTTCAGGAAACTGGTCTTCACTGCAATTGTAAAAGCTTCAAATTAGTAACTTTGTTTGTATATAGCACTGTTTTTATTTAGATATTGATTTTTTTAATTGAAATCCTCACTGTTCTAGGTAATAGCGCCTCAATGTCATGTCTAATTTAAAGTAATTAAGTAAATAAATAAATAAAAACAAAAAATATGAAATTGTATAAGTATTTTTATAAAGGTTTAAACATAGATTGTGTTTGCATGCAATTTTGTTTGAATATATGTAGTCTATATATTTCATTTAAAAAATGTTAGTTTAACATGATTTGAGTGTGTGTGTATAAAGAAAGTAAATAGTATAAAGGTTTATAAGTGATAGTTGATTTTAGGAAATTGAAAAAAGTACAGTAAATTCATTTTACAGATTTTTACAAGGTAAAAGTCTGTTTCAAAATGTGTTCATCTACTATACAGAAAATATGCATACCTGAAGTTTGTGTTCATGCATATGGATATGCATGGAGCTGCAAGTAGAAATCTTGAAGACTTGTACAGTATTTCTGGTAGATGCTGCTTGCCAATGATATGACACTTGTACTCAGAGAGATTCAGAGTACATTTGCAGTGCTGATTTATGATGATGCAGTTAGATGTAGAAGTCTTGAATGTGATTGGTGCATGGTCATGTGATTTTTGAGGTACATCCAATGAGGGAATGGCAGAGAGAGTGTAGTGGAAATGGTAGAAGGGCTGTTCATGTTACGATATGTCCGCGGACATGGCGGTAGTTCGCGGACATCGGGAGTTACATCCAGGGATTTTTGGGTTCAGAAGTCATGCAAATGAGAATAAGCACTGAAAGGGATTGGTCAGGAAAGTTTGGTGGGTGTGTTGTGCCAGGAGAGATTTTCTCAGATACTCTTTTTGCTGAGAGAACAAAATATAGCTATGGCTGTGTGTTTCAGAAAACAGATTGTTTGGATTTTAGGAGATTCGTGGATACATTGGTTGAAGGTGCATGCAGAAAGCTGTGGGGCAGCTGTAGATCTTGGATTCCCACATGTGGAAGTACACTGGCATGGAGTACGTGGAATGAAGTGGTTGGACTTGCTACCTCTCTGTGCTACTTTGGAGACAGAGCAACATCCAGGCATAATTGTAATTCATTGTGGAGGGAACAGTTTAGGACATGTGACTGGATTTTTTTTGCAATTTGCTATGAAAGAAGGACTTAGGAAGGTTATCGACATGTTTCCTAATTCTCAAGTGATATTTTCACGGATTGCGCAGAGACAAATGTGGCTTCGTTCTTCTTCATTTGGTCCACGAATGGAAAAAGCAAGGCGCAATGTTAATAAGGCTGTTTGTGCCTTTCTAAGAGATTTTGGCATGTCTTCTTTTCACAATGAAAATATTATGTTTTGTAGTACATACATTTTTCGCAGAGATGGAGTCCATCTTACTTATGCTGGCAATCAGATTTTTCTGAGAAATGTACAAAATGAATTGCGACCTTTTTTGGAATTACAACAACGATTTTGAAGTAGATGTTAAGCATTTACAATTTTTGACTTAAAAACACCACCCAAAGGCTCTTTTCAGAGCCACCACTTCTTTCCAGAGAAAATTACAATGTTTGTGATGGAGTAGCGACCCAATTTTTTTAATGTTCGCAAACTGTCCGCTGACTTCTAAAAAATACAAAGAGGCCTGCTTCATTTATTTTCACTTCTATTTTTTAACTGGGAAAGGCCTCATTTCTTTTTGATTTTTGTAATTTTGTATTTTTTTTGGTCTTTCAGACATGACACACTAGGAGAGGAGGGTAAAGGAGGGTAAAGGGGGACACCAACCACAGGGATAAGAAAGGGCGAGCTGAGAGAGGAAGATGTAGAGTGGGTTTTATTTGGGTAGTGAGCAGGTCTTCTCGTGCTCTGAGACGATAGTCTCAAAAGCACTCCGAAGTCGCTCCCCCCTGCAGAGTACTGTGTCACAGTACATACATACATACAACTGTGACCCTCGAAAGGTAAGGGTCATCAGCATTCTGTATGGCCTGTGAGGCAGCTTGAGGAAGACGCTGTCCCACAGAGGTGGTCCTTGTAGTGACAGGATCAGAAACAGAGGATGAAGTAGAGGAAATCAACCTGCTACTTTCTTCGCAAGGTACAACCCTGTGAATAGCCCCAGAGTGAAATGACCTCAGGTGTCGCTTCATAGTAGTGGTCCCAAAGCTGTACTTACCGTGCTTCCCGCGACTGAGTATCATTTTGCACTAATTGCAGGTAACACGGTTCGCACGAGCCTTAGGAACATTACCATGAATGGTAAATAGTGCGGGTAGTAGGGTTTTCCTCTACCTCATTCGCATCATCCTCTTCCTCCTCCGCATCCTCACTCCTGTTCCCCTCTTCAGGCCCTTGGGGAGGTGGTGGTGGTGGGGGTGGTGCTGAAGCAGGTGCAGCACCAAGTGGCAGTTCAGCAGCCAAGGATGCCATCTCGATGATGGTGTAGTCTGCAGGTGGCAGCAAAAATCACTGTGTTGTGAAGAATAGCCAGAAACACAATGGGAATAAGCTCTTGGGCGTGGTCTTTTATAGGGGTGCTTGTGCACGGTTCGCGGACATGCGCACTGTCCGCGGACAGATCGAACACAAAAAAAGGATCGGAAAGTTTCAAAAGGTATATAGAAACTCAAGATTGCTATGTGGGACTTGTGCCATGGTGAGATTTTATTGAAAAATATTATGGATTAACTGAAAATGTACTTTTAAATTGTTCAGGGACACGAACAGTGTCCTCATTTCAGGACACACAATGAGCGTGGGGGCGGTCATATGATCCATTCGCGAACTAGTACGCGAAGGAAGCGCCTTTCCGCAGGACACCAAGTGTACGGAGATTGGTTAGCGCATGCACATTGATGTCCTACGGACACTGTTCAGGTTCTGAAGTAATTAAAAGTGCGTCACACGTGAAACGAACATTTCAGGACACCGCGTGTGTTCTTAGAACCGTTTAAACTTGGTAGCAAACAGTAAGGCCAGATATAGTGTTCTTCAGGACACGTGTAATTTCGTTTATGTACGAACATTTCAGGACACCAATTGTGTTCTTAGAACAGTTTCAATTGGGTAGCGAACACTACGAACAGGTATAGTGTTCTTCAAGACACCTCCATTTTCGTTTACGTACGAACATTTCAGGACACCAATAGCGTTTTTAGAACAGTTTGAACTTGCTAGCGAACAGTACCGAACAGATATAGTGTTCTTTAGGACACCTTAATTTTTGTTTGTTTACGAACAATTCAGGACACCTTGTGTGTTCTTAGTACAGTTTCAATTGGGTAGCGAACACTACGAACAGGTATAGTGTTCTTCAAGACACCTCCATTTTCGTTTATTTACGAACATTTCAGGACACCAATTGTGTTCTTAGGACAGTTTTAAGTTGATTGCGAACATTACGGACAGATATAGTGTTCTTTAGAACACTTTAATTTTTGTTTCTTTACGAACATTTCAGGACACCACGTGTGTTCTTAGAACAGTTTCAACTTGCTAGCGAACAGTACGAACAGGTGTGGTGTTCTTCAGGACACCTCCATTTTCGTTTATGTACGAACATTTCAGAACACTCGCAATGTCCGCAGACACTTTTATTGTTTTTTTTACAAAAAAACGGAAACTATTCACAATACAATATTAAAATTTAACTTTATTTACCATATATTAATAATTTATGACAGAGAAGGTGAGGCAGAAACAGAAACAAAAACAGGAGAATTTGGGGTTTCAACATGATTGGTGTTAGGTGAAGAAGGGATGGAAATCTGATCAAAACCTTTTGGATTATGGAGAGGGTTTGGGGGTAATTGACTGGGATATGGTGAGGAGGGACAAGTACATGTGGGGCAATGGTACGAGGTTTTTGGTTTGAAATGATTTTCTACAAAAGTTTTTAAATTATTAAAATTAGCCAACAATACATCCATTTTTTCTTCTATATTGTGAAGACTGTTATCCATAACAGGGTTTTCTGAAGTTTTTTCTATTTTGGTATGCTCTGTACAAAAAAATAATATATATGTTAAATGTATATAAAAATAATGGTTTATATTATAAAGTGTTTAACATTAGTTTCACTATCTTGTGACATTTCTTCATGTGGGAAATTGTCCTCTAGCCATTTCAGAGTACTAGACATTTCTGTGAGAGAAAAAAAAAAAGATAATATATTTTTTAATCTAATACAGAAAGTTTATAAATATATGAGTAAAATGAAGTACACTTACTATTTCTGGTAAGATAAGTCCTATGTATTCAGTGGGTCTGGTCTTGTTCTCGGTTCTGTTGTGTCTGTGAGGTAATTATGTTGGAAGCCAATTTATCTTCTTGTGGTATATTCCATTTCAGAACATATTGTATTTAAATGAATGGTTAGTGTGTTACATATATGGGTTACATTTCTTATCTATTACTATATATAATGTGTTTGTGTGCTGCTTTTTGAATTTGTTAAATGTTCCTATATTATGATATAACAATCAAACATACCCCCCCTACCCCCCCCCTCAGTTTTTAGGTAGTGGTACTGTTCTCCGAACATGTCCGCGAACATTAAATAAGTTCGCGGACATCAAGTTCATAAGAAGAGATCTAGTCAGTTCCATATGACATGTATATAAAGTCAAAGTCATTATTGTTAAGTTGTGCTACTAAAAAACTATGAAATTCAGTGAAAAAACTTTGTTAAAGGGACGTTATGGTTAAGTTGCGCTACTAAAAACCTATGAAATTCAGTGAAAAAACGTTGTTAAAAGGGACGTTATGGTTCCAAGTAAAACCGAAAAACCCTTGAAATATACCAGTAGTGGTAAGCTAAGCAACCATAACTCGCGCCACCACCGTGCACTGCTAAGACTAACACCCAGGATATCAAAGATGACATCACAAATGTCATTGATGACATCACTGATGACATCAAATGTGTATGTACTTCTCATGAAATATGTGTAGAAGGGATTCTTATTATGTTGCGAAAAAAGTGTCAAGAATCATTGCAAGAAATATACCCTAATAAGTGCATTGAACGATGCATTGATATAAATAGCATCCTATTATGGGGTTCTATTTAGTATACTAAGCTACTCATACAGAAACATAACATTGTGTGCAGCGTACAAGATGAAGGCATGATATTCGTAATGTTAATATGTTGAATAATGAAATTATAATTGTTTTCTTAATAGATTTTTGTGTACTGTGAAATATGTAATAAGTAGCTAATAAAACCCATGTATTACATAATTTACTATAGACAAAACACAAAGACACAAGAACACACACCAATATGGGTATATACAGGGAAAGTGAAGTTAGCAAAAAAGCACAAGTAGTAGCAGAAACAATTCATAACTTAACTGATTAGTTTCATGCAAATAAATGATTGCTCTGTTTCAAAGCTGCTATTTACCCTATGTATATGTATCACTTGATGTGATTGGACCCTAAGGAAAGTAGTGTGAGTACAATGCATACAAATATGACCATATACAGGGAAGGGAAAGTACAGCCATAAAAAAAAACAGAACTATCAGAAAGTGCTCAAAAGTCTAGTGATTATCTTTATGCACAAAAAGGATTGCTGTCTTTCAAGCTTGTGTTTTCCCATATGTATATGTTTCATATGGTGTGACTGTACTCTAAGGGAATTACTGTAAGAACCTACTAGAAGGATATGTCTACAAATACAATAAAATTCTTAGTTTCTGACTGTTACTGAAGAAAACCATGTGGCCTAGATATGTCAGCAAAAGAAAAAATAGTGAGCCAGACATGTGATGTCATCAGTGATGTCATCAATGACATTTGTGATGTCATCTTTGATGTCCTGGGTGTTAGTCTTAGCAGTGCACGGTGGTGGCGCGAGTTATGGTTGCTTAGCTTACCATAACTGGCAAATTTCAAGGGTTTTTCGGTTTTACTTGGAACCATAACGTCCCTTTAACAAAGTTTTTTCACTGAATTTCATAGGTTTTTAGTAGCGCAACTTAACCATAACGTCCCTTTAACAAAGTTTTTTTCACTGAATATATATATATATATATATATATATATATATATATATGTAATAACAATTGACCTTCACAATTCGGTCAATTGTGAATTGTGCAAAGGTTAATTGTGGTTCGAACAATTGTAGTTCGAACAATTCGTATACATCCATTTCCATCAATGGAGAAGGAAGAGAAAGGTGTTTGAGGCGGTGAGGCGAACCTACAATAAGGAGCTCAGCCTTGTCATCGTTTGAGCACAGGGGGTTGTTTGCCCTCCATGCCTGGATGATGCTGCAGACCTGGTTGATATAGGAAGAGCCTAGGCTATGATTGCCGGTAAGTTTGAGTAGGATTCGCGTATCAGATAAATTAATGTAGGAGATACCAAGGCTGTCGAGATGAGCAAAAAGGGCTTGGTATACATGTTGCATAGTGTGGAAGAGGGACAAGATCCTTGTGGGCCACCATATGCAACGGGGATAGGGTCAGCAGCTTTAGATCCAGCAAAGATCTTAGAGGAGGGTTGTTTGGTACCTTGCAAGTGTTGAAGGAGGCCCTTATGAATTTGGTAATGAGGGGCTCAAGGGGGTCCGCACACATTTAAATGATGTGGGAAGGGTAGGTATCTCTGTTGCAATTGGATGTTTTGAAGTGGAGGATGGTGGTGAGGATGTCCGTTGGAGAGACAGGGGAGAGGTGGAAGGGGGTGTGGGTTTGGCAGTCAAGGGGTGAGCTCTTAGCTGGGGAAAAGACTCATCCTTAGTGGGTAGGGATGATTTTTTGAGGATGGTTTTGTTCCTGAGGTTGAGGGTCTTGGTGGCAAGAGCGGGCTGGATGCGGGAATACCAGGATTTGTCTTTAGGGAAGCTGATGCTAGGGGATGCTAGTGATTCGAGCTGACTTCATTGATCCTTGTGTTATAGATGTTTGCTTTGGTGGTGATAATAATCATTTTATTGGTCTTAGCAATCGCGAGAAAGGCTTCTTTGTGCATTTGGGAGTTTCTTTTTCTCCAAGGTGTTCTTGGGTCTTTTCTGTTTGTGTAGGGTGGTTAAATCCTCAGAGAACCAGTTTTCTTTGTTACTTCATTTTGGGATAGTGGTTTTGAGGGGTGCGTGGTGATTGAGTGTGTGCAGGTGTGTGGCATTATAGCCGGAGAGGATTATTTCAGGGTCAGCACTATCCAGGAGGAGTGCGAGGGAGGCATGGATGGTTGGCTCCAGCATCTCCCTGGTCAGTTTCTGAGTGTGTCTTGTTGTGGTCGAGAGGCGGTTGGAGACATTATGAGCAGCGTCCAGTAGATGGGACGTGGTAAAGAGTATCAAAGAGTGGCCGGTCCAAGGCAAGGGGTCAAAGTCCTTTCGAGTGAGTGGGGGTGGTGATAACTTGTGCAAGGTTAATTTCTTGCAGTGAAGCATAGAGGGCTGAAGCTTTGGAGGCAGAGGGGCCATTAGAGCCCATGTTAAAATCACAGAGAAGAATGAGTATAGTCTTAGATTTAAGGAAGGGTGAGAGGAGTAAAGGGATGTAAGTATCAGGAGAGTTGATGTCGTTAGGTTGGTGGTACAGGAGTACTATATTTATGGTGGTTTGTGGTCCAGGCTCGCTTTTGGAAGGTACTATTTCCTAACCTGGTATGGGAGGCATGAGGGAAGGTCTGATGGGAAGAGAAGATTTGGGAATGATGGCGACCCCCCCACCTGGGTTGGAAGATCGTTCAGTTCTCAGAATGTAATCGCCACTTGGTAGGGTGAGGGAGTGTGGGGCCAGAGGTGTCATGAAGCCAAGTTTCAGTTATATCCAGAAAGTCCAGCTCATTGTCAACGTTCAAGTTGTATATATCTGGGCACATAGTGAGCAAGCGTTGATGAGGGCGCAATTGAGGGTGACAGGCTTAGAGGTGGGGGAGGAGAATTATGGGTTGTAAGCAGAAGGGTTGTGCCGGGTAGTGCCGTTTCAAGAGGATGTGCAGTTGGCATGCTCATTCGCAGGTATGGCATCAGGAATATATAGGCTTGAGTTTAGGAAACTGCTTTCATTTTCGGTGAGAAAAAATATTGGTTCAATTAACAATTACACAAACATAAAAAATATAATTCACTGAAGGGGTAGGAACACCCTCCATTCTACTTGGAACTTGGGAGTCTTTATTTGGTGAAGTTCCTTTCTTTTCTGCATACCGTTATTAGGAAGATGGCAGTGTTAATTTAAATGGGCATTCGTTTCTGGTGAATGGAAATAGACAAGCTAATCTTCGTCATGTTGGAGTGGTGTGTCTGTATTCAATTCAGAATTTCTCTTTTTTATAGAACCATGACTTCCATTGGTCTAAATTTTAATAATCCACTCTGAAATGTTGTATACCACTTCACAGTTCCAGTTCTAAAATACACATGTGAAATCATAGTGATGCATTTGATTGACTGTCAGAAAACAATTTGCATTTTGTGCAGAACATTATATGGCTTTTGAAATCACTTCACCAGTGGCCTCTTTTACAGCCCAAACCCATTCAGTGGCCCAGCCGGTGAAGGATTTCTGAGAACATATCTTCTTGCACTGGGGTTTTCATACTCACTTCTGGTTTTGTCTTTGAAAGCACTCGACCGATTTGGCATTTCACAGCTCGACTCGGCTTCATGCAGTTAGCCATTCCTCCTGGCTGCCATCCTTCTCAGGTTGTCGAAATCGAAATAATATTATACCTCCCATCGCATTGTTTGAATGTATGTTGGCCTACGCCAAGTTGTCTAAAAACATTGTGTAAATAGATTCCGCGGCAAGGTCTTGACCTTAATGTATTGTATAAATCGGCATCTTGGATTTAGCAGCCATTTTAGGTTCTCTTGTAGTGTGAAAGTCACCCTGAACAACAAAATGGAGGCCGAATGACATTTCGAGTGGGATTCTGGCCGTTGTGACCTCCGCACACATGAATAAGTAATATGCCTGCAGGCCGCTTGTTGGGGTCGCGAACTGAGACCTTTTCCTATCCCTGACCTGTGTGTAAATGAACAACTGTATCAGCGAAACTGATCAAGATGCATACATTATGGGATTGACCTGGCAACGAACTCTAGGCCTGGTTCTAAGAATGGTTAACCCGCGAGGGGGTTGGCCAGAGCTGGATAAAAAGTATAAAAACCCGAGTATCCCAATGTACGGTCTCTCACACTAACACGGCGAACTACCGTTGATAGTTTGTTCTGTTACTCTGAGGGCCGAATAGCTATCCGTTTGTCAATTGACTTTTGGTAATTGTTGTATCTTTTGAATAAAGTGTTCTTTGTAACCTGTGTTGGTGTATTTCCTTTGGGCTTCCCGGCCTCATATCAATTTCTCTGTTTCCACAGTGTAATCTGGTCCTCTTTAGGCAAAATACTGCATCAGATTTCTTCTGGGGGGCAAGGCCTTCTTAGGGTTCCTCCGATTATCTTCAATATATTTTCCCACTTCATCACTGTTCCTGTTGGGTAGCTCTCCTACTTCCTATATGTTTGGGTTTAATAAGTAGTAAATCTTCCCATGTAGAGTCCCTTGATGTAGCAATATTTTATTGGATGAGGTTTCTCAGTGGGTCCTTTTAGATGCTGACACTCTCAGTGATCCACCCCTCTATTTGGATTGGTTCCAAATATTTAGACATTTGTCAAGGGCAGGTTCTGGTCAGATTTGGACACAAAATCATGTTTCTTCCATAGCTTTTCTTGGGACCATATCTCATTATTGAAATGTGGATTTTTAAAATTGCAAAATAATCCTGTCAACATGGTTCATGAAATATGAAAATGTTATTGAATATGTAAATCTATTAATAATTGGTATGTAATATGTCGTATTTAGACTTTTACTGTTGGGCATGCTCCAAATGAAATACAACAAGACCATGTGTTGCCGTGTGGTGGCCCTCAAGAGCACTCCTAAGGAATAAAACCCCTCGTTAGTTACTCAAGTCCGTAGTTATGGTCCAGCGCAAAATCCACAAAGGCCAAAAGCCCGGACTCTGACAAAAAATACTACTTGAGACCAAAAGGTCAGTTTATTAAATGTAAATGTAAACTTAAATGAAATGTAGAAACACATTTTATCTTGTTGTTTTCACGAACACAAATGCGAATTCAATTCAAACACATAGTGTACATCCATGAAAGTAAACATAGTATACATAACATAAAGGCAATTAATACATGCTAGCCCAGGTGCAGTTCATCACACTGCCCTCAACATTTCTGCGCATGTCATAAAAGTATTACAATAATCCAGGATAGTTTTTCAATAGTTGATATGTTGCCAACGCGTTTCGGATCATGAGAGATCCATCTTCAGGGCGATAAAAACTATCTGTTCCACTTGTTACGTATGTACTGAGCTTCTACACATCTAAAGGAAATACCAAGAAATAATTCCAATAAGTAACTGAGACCT
The DNA here is from genome assembly GCF_040938575.1 of Ambystoma mexicanum. Classification (NCBI taxonomy): domain Eukaryota; kingdom Metazoa; phylum Chordata; class Amphibia; order Caudata; family Ambystomatidae; genus Ambystoma; species Ambystoma mexicanum. Next base: position 36,604,496 of record NC_090936.1, read on the forward strand.
CAATCACTGATGCATTTAAGATAGATAGCCTAAACTTGCAAACCACTAACCTTGAGTAACATATCCCAAAGTGAAAGGTTCAGCAACCTTTATGCAAAATGAGAAAATAACTCATCAACATCGTAACCCAACTGCAATAGCCTCAAGCAACATTGAATGACCCAGTGGGCCAGTAGATATCATACAAAGTAAATAAGTACTCACCCGGCTTGCGAGGGCATAACCCACAAAAGCTGGAAGCACAAAAGACGTCAGGCAATCTACATAGGCTAGAAAATAATTCATGCCCATGTCTGGACCTGCTCTCATAATCTATACATTTGCTATAGACACCTTCACCTGAAATTCCCAGACATCGGTACCAAATACCACTACCCCTGAGATCCATAAGGCCCATTACAGGAAGGGCCCCAAAACCATTACTGGACGGGTCCCAAACTCCTGAACCACAAGCCGTAATGGTGAGCTTTTAAAACGTTGTTTCACAATAATTTAAAAATCAAAATCACTTTCTACTCGCAAAAAGTGTCTCCCAGACAGGTAGAAATCCAAGCGGCTTACCCACTTAACAGCCGCAGAGCTGTAAAACACACCGACATCATTGAGTGCGGCTGGGTGTCAGACAACATAAACAGTTGTCATGACAACCCAGCGCATGCACATCGGTGTCGGTCTAGGTCATCCGCCATCTTGGTGTGGGCACACCAACCCGCCCGTGCCTACCAGCAGCAGCAGCAACGCACACGTAGTGCAGCGGTCCGCTTGTTCTGCTGGTTAAAGTCAATGTTCAAAAGTGTACATGACATAACTAGGGGAAAAAAGCAGAAGACAATTCTGCTGGTGTCCCCCAAGTTATGCAGATTAAATTAACATACAATACTGGTAAGTTAACCTGTCATATGAGCTATATGAAAAAATAAAAAATGTACAAGTGCATTCATCGTGAAAATGGTACACATCTCACTGATACCATAAGTTTAAATGTAACTCACAGGTCAATGCCTGTTAATAATCTAAATATCCGTGCATCACCGACAATTCCATGGCCCAACTGGTTCCAGCCCTTCAGTAGGTGACCAGGTACAGATGGACCTCACACATATGCTACTACCCATCAATATGCTCCATAATGGTGCTTAGCAATCAATATCTCAACCCTCTCGGTCCATGTCCACTCACAATCTCATGGGGCAACTAATTTCAGTCTTCTATCAATTACAAATTGTCATGAGATAATATGCTAAAGTATTATCATGGATACTCAATCCATCAGGATTCCCAATCAGAATATTCTCGCAGAGAATATCCGCTCACATTCTATCGATATCACGACCTCCAATATTCCTGACCAACATAAGTCAAATGGCAACGCATCTGTGATGCTCACTTCAGACCTATAGTTAGTGGCTAACAACATATCGTGACTTTAATACTTGGCCGGTCGCCGCCCGCCACTGAGGTCACAATGCTCCAGGTAACAAATGCATCTAAAAGCAGAACTCGAGAGATTGACTGAAACTTTGAACTTGTAATAACATTCAAACAAAGAACGTTAGATCAAAATCCACATTCATTCCCCTGGGAATCAATGAATCTAACAAATTGATCCAGAATATTTCCCGGTGGAGGAGTTTCCTATAGAGATTGCCTCCACCCCCCGATTTCCGAATTTGGCTTGTTCCAGGATGACACGCTTAAGCTGTGCCACAGTGTGTCTTGCCTGTACAAAATGGGAAGATACAGGTGATTTCAGATTCTTATTGCGAATATTGGATTTATGCTCTGACCAACGTATCTTAGCATTTCTAGTGGTCATACCTATGTAATAAAACCCACTGGGGCATTTTAGGACATAAATAACGTTCATAGCATCACAAGTGTAAGAATGCTTTAGCCAGATCAGTTTTCCAGAGTGTGGGTGTGCCACACTATTCCCCCTAATTATATTAGCACAGTGGGGACAATTTAGGCATGGTGTAGTGCCTTTGAACAGGTCCTTTGCTGCTGGTGTGCTTGAACCAAACTTCTGCGTAGCACTCTGTTGTTCCTATTGGCAAATCGTGGTACTTGAGGGAAAAGATTCCGTAGCCGCGGGTCCATCTGGAACATCGTCCAGTTTTTCTGAATGATCCTCCTAATCCTCCCACTTTGTGTGGAATGAGTAGTAACATACACTAAGGAACTCTCCTCTTTTGAATATTTTTGTGTAAGCAACGTCTCCCTCTCAATTCCACTCGCTTTTGCTGCTATGTTTCCAATAAGTGTTTTGTCATAGCCACGTGCCTTGCACTTTTCTTCAAGTAAAGCTGACTGTTGTGTGTATTCCGATGGTTCCGATATGTTCCTCCTATATCTAAGGAACTGGCTCATAGGAAGACTATCAATCGTTCTGCTGGGGTGGAAGCTGGTGGCTAATAATAAGATGTTCCTATCAGTGATTTTGGTAAATATGTGTGTCTCCAATTTCTGATCGTTCATGTACACCTCAATGTCCAAGAAGTGGATCACTGATTTACTTGTTTCCACAGTAAAACAAATCCTCGGATGCATCTGGTTCATCATGACAAAATACGCTTGCAGTTCATCAACTGGTCCTTTCCAAATCCCAAATATGTCATCGATAAACCTGACATAAAGGGATAAATATGGTTGCCATCTCACGGATGACAGCACATTTTCATGTTCAAGGAAGTACATATAGATATTCGCTTTTTGCTCTCTTGCATGCTCCAAATGAAACCAAAATTGTCAATTGATCGAACGGTTAAAAGTTATGGTTATTTTTGTAAATGGCGTTATGCACAGTTTTAAACGAACATATTGTACATGGAGGTGCATTTAAGCTAATCATTAGCTCAGGGCGAGGGTATTTCCAAGTAATGAAAACAAACATGAATAGACAATACGTTATTGCTGAGCTACATCAAAAGGTTGAAATCTGACTGCAACTCAGTCCATTGATATATTGTTATCTAAAAAGCAGACCTTATGTACAAAACACAGGAGCGGACACACCCAAAGTCAAAGACTATTCTCACCGCAAAAGCGAGGCTGGTTGAATACAATCCAGGTATTTTGTCTTTTTATTTTTTAATGGGAGCATCTGTCCCCTTGTGTGTACAGCCCAGACTAATAGATATATCTAATGATTTATCAGAGGTCTGGCTTTGGCAGATGGCTAACTTAGAACTTCTTTGCCTAGGCAAAGAGGCTACAATCCCATGTATTGTGATAAAAGATCTTCACAGATTGTCACCTTAAAGCAAGATGTGTTTTAGAAACAATTGAAATGGCAATATGTTTCTCCCACTTCCAAATGTTATGTACAATTTCACACACACATTTACTGCAGTCACCCTGTAGTTTTATTGTATGTGCATATTTGTAAAGGCAGGCACACATTATTTTGAAGGTGTGCAAAGCACTTTGTATAATGTTGCTTATTATATAGAGAAATGACAGTGCGTTTGGTAAACCTGTTGCTTAAGCAATCATTTATAATGAGGTAGTACATTACAGAGATGAAAAGTAATGCCCAATACATCTTGTGGAGTTATTAAGGGCAGGATTGGACTTCTGGTGATATAAAATATACTCTTTGGATTATTTAGGTACAACATGGAAGTAGTGAACAAGCCAAGCACGCTGTGTTTGGTTCAATACATTCAGTTCTACAAACATGCAATATTCCACACTTACAAACATGTGTGTGGCCTCCTTGCACTCCTTGTTACAGAAATCTCACTTTCTTTTTGGTAGTTAAGGAAATCTTTATTTTTGGGGGAAAATTATTTGTTGTCTTTATTAGTTGGGGAAATCTTAACTTGATTATTTAAAAAAATAACAAGCTTCTCCTTTTCATTAGCCAACCAATTCTTTGTTGTGCCAATTCATTTGTCATGCAAAACCCTTCCCTTTTGTTCTTATTTTTTCTAAAGGGGATACATTCCGTTTTTTTTCTGAGCTACAGATACATTTTTGTTTGCTAAGAAAAACATCCAAAGAAGGCTAAAGTTTCTTTCCATCGTTTTGACTGGATAAGCACTCAGGAACAGTGTAAATGATATCTAGATTCCAATAGGACACTCTTCCCACACAAAAGCAATCGATCTCTGGAGAGCTACCTAGTCAGATGTCCTCCAATGCTTGTTAGAACACAAATGTTGAGACTACGACTGAATCTGTGTGTCACAAAGAAGATCCGAGCAAGAAGGGGAATGATCACCAAAAATCAAACTGTATGTCGTTTTTTGCAATGACCAAAATTAAATTGAAACTCTTTCACATTTAGTGATTGTTTGCCCTGCATTGAATACTATCCGACAAACACATTTTAATAATCTGTGCCAATTCATGTGTTCCTATCCTGAAGATGACATATGGGGATTGTTACTAAATAGTGCAGGAATTGAAATACATATCGCACTTGCTCAGTTTGTCAAGGCAGTCTTACCAAGAGAAATAAATCTGAGCTAGGCCGCGTTATAGAGTTATGAACCCTTGCACGTTCAGTGAATTAGGGCATACTGTATGATTATGCTATCTTTGTCAGCCTGAATAGCTCTAGTGACTAAACAAATCATCCTTTTTATGGTTATCAGGCTTATCTGTAACACATTTTAATGTTTTATATGTGTTTTATTAGCAATAACGTTGATATGAACAATGACATTTTGTATGTAAAATGAATGGAAATTTGAAATGTTCATTATTCAGCCAAACAAATAATAAATAAATAAAAGAATTTATTATTTATATTTCAATTGTTTGCAAAATGTTATCAATTATAGCCTTGGCTTTGGTCTCTAGCACATTTTGGATGCTGGAGTAGGGGGCGAAGCTGTGGTAACACATACTCTTAGTTGTTCAAGCATACACCAGCACCTCCACATGAAAGCCATCACCATTCATATTGGGCAATGAGGTGTGGGGTTATAATTGGAAAGGGCATGTTTACCCAATAAAAACAGGACCAGATGACAGTGGGGAGGGGCCTTGGTGTTTGCATTCTTCTCCGTGGTGCATGAATTTTTATCAATAGGATGAAATAAATGTTTTTGGGTATGATTAAGGTTTTGGATAACTTGGCTTTCTTTTTTTTTAACTTGTAGAATTTCACTATCACTGTTGCATGGATATTATTGACTACTTGCTAGTGATAGCCGTTGTTATTGATCCAGCCCCTCATTGGGCAGATGATGTTCTAGTTAGGAAATATTTTCTCCATATGAATGAATATTACAAAGTTCGTTTGGTTCTGTGTGATGGGGTCCTGTGCCTCTCCAGTTCCGCCTTTCTAGTCATGGGTATTTATATCAGTCGAATAGCAGCCTCTGTCTAGTGATAAATTGAATTTATCAAACCCTTATACTAGTTGGGGATTCTCATCCTTTCTATGTCCAAACACTTGTAGTGAAAAGATTTTGCACAATTTAGTTAGGTTACCTGTCTTCACAGTTAAAGCCTCACAGTCCGGCATTCTATTACTATCAGCAAGCCTTTTCGAGTCTACTTATACAGCATTGAGTGTGCGATGATGTCATCATGCAATAGTATCATAATGTAAACATGGGAGCGCTCTGCAAGCGCGACCTCCAAAGAAACGTCTCTAGGTACATTTATATGCTCTTCACCCAATTGTAATATGAAGTCTATGGACAACAACACCCTATGGGTGTAGGTGATATGTGTATGCTCCTTCCGAGCACTCACTCGTTAGATGTCTGCAGTTCTCTTTTAATGTTCTTCTCCCTTCTAGTAAAAATGCACAGAAAACATGTGAAATAAACTGCTGCGACACCCAAGTAGTGAAAAATAATTAATATCAGCCATTATCCCAATGGAATCAGGTGAACCAGTATCCACACCCATTAATGAACCGATCATAGTCCAAGCAAACGATTACAACACTGAACTCCCTTTTTCAGACATAGCCAGACATAAAAAGACAAGAAGAGGACCAAAAAACTGACGCACCTAGAAAGAAACCACAAGCTACCTATCAAACTTTCCAATCGAGTCCTTTCAAATCAATAATTGGACCTATTGAGCCTAGACCTATCCTTCTTCCCTACAAATAATTCCTAATTATTTGAGAATGCAGGAATTTGACCAAACTAACTAGAAATATGTGACTTAAATCATTCTTCGATTCCCAACCACCAACGGAAGAGAGGCCCAGATCATTTAATTATTTAGAAATGAATCAAAGAGTACATTCAATCCCAAGAAACAAAATCCAGCTCTAGAACATTTTGAAACAAAAATGATAAAAGAAATCAAACCAGCTAACTTCTTTAGTGTCATGACTTGAGTGTCACGTGGATTATTAGGACCTCCGTCCCTAAGTACCAAACAAAGAAGTACCAACAACTCGCTGTTCGGTCTTTAGGGCCACAGGTGGCAGGTTCTGGAACGCCGGAAACCCAGAGACAGCTGCAAGGGAAACAAGTATGTAATGGGTGAGGTGACACACAGAACAAGGCAAGTAGGAACAGGATTACAATCGGGGAAGCCTTTCCTAAGTGTTGGGGGTTGATAAACATGGAAGAGAGCCAAGGGTAATGACAGGTGATGGCTCCCTGTGTGGCGTAATCTCTACCCTCAGTGAAGAGCAGCAGCAGGAGGAGAGAGATGACCCGCTCTGCCAGTTGAACGCTCTCACTGGAAGCCCCTGAGAAGATGGATAAATGGGAGCATTCACTTGGCAGACATGGTCAGGGCTGACTGAGTCCAAACAAATCCTAAGCGTGACAATGACGCCGTTACAGAAGCGTAATCCAATAACAAGTCCTTTATGCGAAAAGCTGTGGTCAAAGTATCAGTAGAATCCGCTGGATGGAAGGCAACCAAAAACAACGGGGTATTCCAAGGCAGTCTGGTGTACGTGATCCATGGTCAGAAGTATTCAAGAACTAGATGAGGGTCAAAACGCTAACGCTGCCTAAACCACGGCTGTGAAGCGTGGAAAGGCACGATCCACAGTGATTTAAAGGGTTTCCATTGGAACCATGTCACGTGATCGGACCCTCTGAATCACGTGATGAGTATTGGTACGTGGTACCATGGTAACACCTCGCCTCGTCAGGTGCGGTGTCAGGCACCAGGGCAGTTGCCAGTGGAGGAACGGGTGCAACCAGCTGGAGCAGTGCCAAGTTTGTTGTGCTGTCCTGGAGCACCGGTGGACCTCCTCCTGCTGCTGCGAACATACGGCATGGGTTGTGCAAGCGGGTGTGTTCGGAGGTAAAGCTGGGGCCTTCTGGGATATGAAGTGCTTTGAGCCTTGTTGCATGACATTTAGTCAGAAACAGCAGAACATCAGGAAGCACGAAAACAAAATTCTTGCAACAACTTGACAAAGATTCGACTATTACCATCAAACAAGCAGACAAGGGGGGAGCGATTGTGGTTATGGACACCAGTTTCTGCATCTCAAGTTGCTCAGAATGATACAATGAACAAGATCCAACTGAGGAAATCCGTAAGATCATTGATAGCACATTAGAGAAAGCATAGGCAGAAGAATGGATCACAGAGAAAACCAAATAATATCTGACAAAATGATTCCCCATTATGCCAGTTTTTTGTAGTCTATCCAAGATGCATAAGAACTTATCAAAACCCTTATTGAGGCTCATTGTAGCAGCAACAGAAAGCATATTTCATATTCATATTTTTGGCTAAACTTCTGGATAAACTACTCCAATCGGGAGGATAGCTCAGCGGCAACGTGCTCGCCTTGGAAGCAAGACGACACGGGGCAACACAGATTCGATCCCCGGGTCCGCACTTAGAAACCTCTGGGTATTAAGCGCGTTATCAATAACCAATCATATCATATCATATCAATCAATAGTCCAAAATCCTCCACATACTGTAATGAATCCTGCAGAGTCATCACTGATCCCCAGCCTAGGATCTTCTCCCATGTGGCCAGGACAAGACAACCGCTACCTGATCCTGACCTTGGGGTGGTATTATGAGGGATGATCACATGGGTGGAGATGGCTGCCGGGGAGAAGTGGGGACTCCCTTAGGAGAGATACAGTATTCGTCCTTTTGTGAGGATGTAGAACCTATAATTCCAAAATATCTGATGGCATGCTGCCACTATGCAAAACCCACCTGTCTGAAAGCCCAAAAGATAATGGGCCTCATTACGAGCTTGCTGGTTCGGATGCAACGGTACCGGTAAGCATACCGGTACCGTAGTATCCGGACCGGCAAATTCCGAGTTGTGCTTGCGGGTGCCTTTCATTCTGCCAGGTCTGACCCGTGAGCACAGCAAGTCGGATACACCTGCACTGTTATAAACGGTGCCGGTGTGTCCGGCAAGGCCGTAATGACCCGGTAATTGCCCATTTCTGGGCGCCCAAAAAAAAATGAATACCGGCGGCCGCCGTGATTGTATTACAGGCACGGCTACCGCCAGCCTCGTAATGAGGCCCAATATCTGTGAATTCACCTAAACAGAATAGGCTTTCCGCTTTGGGAATATATGGGTCACCCCCTAACTGCAATGTCTCTGTCTTGGGTACAATTCCTAAACGTAATGTTATTGCACATAATGTTCAAATGACATCATCTGTTTCATATAACCATCAGTTGAAACAAAATAACTTTGAGAGACCTAAGAACATTATGGACTTCAATGCCCAGAATGACTATTGTACTGGGACAGGGAGTGAAGAGTTAATGAGGATCAATAATGATGTCAAGCGGACTGTGCAGTCTAGTGGTTTCTATTCTAATCAGCTGAGTCAGACATGTAAACCAGAAAACCCAGCCGCAGGTGAGGAGGGCGGCAGGAGAAGTAGAAGCAAAAGTGAAGGATATGGGAAAAGCTGGAGTCAGAGGAGAAGTTGCGGGGCGCTGCAGAGTGTGCGCACCGGGAAGCAAATGCGTGGAAGAAGATCAAGGTGGAGCAAGAGGCCCACCTGAGAGGGAGAGGTGCTCTGAGTGCCAAAGGACCGTTCCGGAAGACCGGAGTCCCTGAAGACCCGGGGAGTCTGGAGAGCTTCCGGGAAGTGTCATGTAAGCAATGTTAGTCACAGGAGAGCTGTCAATGGTGCTTGAGGACCAGAGAGGATCTGGCAGCATACTAAGGTCCTGCCAGCTTTGAGCCCACACCACAGCACTGATTAAAAACAAAGATACCGAAAGAAGCCGGTGAGTCACCCTAGAGTGAGAGGTAACCCTGGGGCACTCTGTAAAGGACAATCACAATTCAGAGACAATTGTGAATACCGGCCAAGTAGAAAAGAAGGGAAAAAAGGGTACAATTCTCCTCACATGGGACATCAGTTTCGGGAAACCTGAAACATGCACTGCCACCAGCCAAGAGCCTATAAAGAAGAGATAGAAGGGCAAAAAGGGGGCAATTCTCCTCAGATGGGATACCAGTCTGGGGAAATCTGGATCCCACATTGCCAGAAGCAAATCAACAGGCACCCATTGTACAGTTCTCCTCATATGAGATGTGGTGGGTATATACCTGTAACAAAGATTGCCATAAGAAGAGAAACCATTGATAGTTGTGTGAAGTTAAAAAACATTCCTGGCAGGCGAGTAAACCAGGAGAGAAAGTAGATGTATGGAGTTGAAAACTATTTCCTGGCAGGCGAGTACACCAGGAAAAGCACAGTTGCTTTCAAGCAGAAAACATTGTTGGTATACAAAAAGGTTGTGTATGAAGTTGAAACCATTCCTGGCAGATGAGTGAAAACCAGGAAAGTAGCAGATGCTTTCAAGGAGAAATCTTTGTTGCCGTAAAGAGTACTTAGAAAAGAAGATATTTACTTTATCGCTACTTTATCCTCCTGACAAACTGTTGTGTGACACCAGACAATTGCTCTGCTCTCCTGACAAAAGTATTCTCTGGAAAGGATGATTGTGACATCAATTTAAGTAATTGCAACTTGGGAAGAATACTTTGTGGAAGAAACAGGTGCTTTAGTTTTGAACAAGTGTTTCGTGAAAGAGACATTTTCTTCACTCATAGTGTTAGATGAAAGAGACATTTGTTATTGAACTGAATATAACATTGTTGAAACAGAACTGTTTCCCTGAAAAGATTCAGGGGAGGGGAATCAAACCCTGGTCACAAGGATTGCTTTTTGGGAAACCTAAGTTTGAACCTTTGCACATTTTGGTTAAACTAAAAACAGACATATTTACCTTATGCACTTTGATTGTATGCATTAGTGTGAGGGTCAGTTACATTTGGACACAAGGTCATCTTGCTTCAGCTTTTATTTCGCTAGTCAGGAACCTTCCGATTAGGATAGGGACAGATAGGCGTTTATCCCATCCCTTTTAATTTTATTAAATCTGTCAAAAGTTGAGAATACTACAACTTTGTGCCTGCCTCTCATTTCTGACCGCTCACAATACCTTAGCGATACAACACATGTTAGAGAATGTAACTGACATTACAATAGAATGTGATCTTATTCTCCTTCGAGGTACAAAGTCTAAACACACACTTGGCGAAGGCCTAAAAACTCTTCAATGGGCCTTACTAGAAGAAGACTATTTTCAAGCTAATACGTTTTTCACATTAGAGCTCACAAAGATCATACTATATAATAATTACTTCCGCTTTGGGAAGGGTAATTATTTACACATATCAGGCACATCAATGGGTTCAGCGACGGCACAAGTCTACGCCAAACTATTTATGTACGCCTTCGAGTCTGAATATGTTCTTCAACATGAACAGTGGTCAAGCAAGTTAATGGTCTGGAATAGGTTCATTGACGACATTTTCGGTATTTGGAATGGGTCACGTGCAGATCTGGATGAGTTTTTGAAATACCTGAATTCATGTCACCCAAGAATTAAACTTAGATTAGTGATAGGGAATCCACACATCCATGTTTTGGATGTATAGATATCTCCTTAAAGCAAAGAATTGGAGACCTCTATCGATCATAAGCCTACAGATGTTAACAGCACACTTCATTATGCCAGTTTCCATCCACAGCATTTGACGGACAACTTACCATTAAGTCAATACTTGAGAATCAGAAGGATGGTCTCCAATGACAACAGATATGCAGAAGAAGCACAGGAAGTATCAGACACATTTAGAGCAAGAGGGTATCCGGATCAAATCTTGAATAAGGCTAGTACCAAATTCTTAGCGCTAACGTGGAGAACTGTTGGCACCTAGGATTCAAACAGACAGACCACTCTTAATACATATAATGAAATTCTTAAGACAAAGTGCACACATTTCACGTCTGTTAAAGAAAAACTGGAAGTTTACTCAGCTAGCTGCACAACTCAACAAACGTTCTCCTAAACCACAAATGGTGGCATACCCTAGAAGAAGAAACTTCAGAGACATCCTCGCCAAGGGTGAAAAAATGTCAATATGAAGACAACCTTTTTTGTCAAAACCGAAACAAGGTACTTTTACCTGTTTACATTGCAGCCTCGGCAATAACATTCAGAAGGAAGAACATTTTAGACATCCATGTACAGGCAGAAAAATTACATTCAAACACTTCACCACTTGTGATTCCAAAAATGTGATTCATGGCCTGATTTGGCCGTGTGGCAAATATTATGTAGGACAGACCTCATAAATGTTCAAGGAACGCATAAAAGTCTAACATTTGCATGTACAATCAGAAATCCCCAGTAACAAGACACTTCATGTCAATGAAACACACAATCTATCAATTAAGATTTTCAGTCCTAGAATCGATTCACACACCACCTAGCGGGGGGTAACCTGCACACAATGATGTAAAAAACTTCAAATGTTTGGATCCACAAGTTGGACCCAGTTGACCCTACATGTATGAACAAGGATTTTACACTTGACCTATTTCTATGATTTTATCATCTAGGACAAACGACCAATCAGCTTTTCAGTAAACAGCATGAATTTTGCACTGGGATTTACTCAGTGATGTATGAGAGTAGAATTATTAAAGCAAGATCCAATGCATTACCAGGACAATGGGTGTAAGTGATTCTTCAATGTAACATTTGAAATCTAGTTGATGTCAAACAAAGAATGGTCAGGTGATTGTTTAAAGAAATACAACATATCACTGAGACAACAATACTTTGGTATAGAGAACTCGGGCATAGAAGAAATGCACAACTGACTTGATGGTTGCTGTCATATACTCTGAATATCAATGTGCCCACGAGGAAATTAGATGAGATGTTTAGCCCTTCACAGATTGTAAATGTGGTAAATTAATGATTACTTTACCCATGTGGATTTATGCTGAGTGAGTGATGTTAAAAGGTTTTGAATTTGGTCACTATAGGGTATATCAAGACAAACATACTTTTAGGCACCAATAATATTGTGGCTTAGCAACAGTTTATTTCCCATTTTTTAGAACATTTTCACTAGAAAGGAGAGGAACACTTAAAGAGAACTGGTGACGTTGAACAAGTGTGCTCTCAGGGTCTAGTTGTCCATAGAGGACATAATACAATTGCATGAAGAGCATTTAAATATAACTGGCGAAACTTTTTGAAGATTGCACTCGCACAAAGCTCCAATGTTTACATTATGACACTATTGCGTGATGACATCATTGTGCACTCCAAGCCGTATAGTAGGCAGCCAGCTGTGAAGGGTCAGGAATGAAACTTAGACAGCGGATTCATGATTTTGGCCATAAACCTTTATTAAACAAAATTAGGTGTGGAAAAAGCTTCTTAGTGCCTGCCTAGAGGCAGTTTCCCTACCTAATACAAAACCAATGGGTTGGTCCTTTGTCAAGATGTCCAAAGTAAACTGTCCTGTGTCCAAAGTTACTCTTCTGACACTTACATTCTAAAAATCAACTATCCGGTGAAAAGGGAAATGTCTTTGGCCTTGGAAGGTGCACGAATGTTCAAAAAGGAAAATGCTTAACTCCAACTCCTCAAAAGTTGCAGGTGGATAAAGTTCACAAATCCTGAGGGTGGTCCCCTTCCCCTGGATTTCTCTTCACTCAGCTTTATAATGGTGTCTTTAAGTTCCTTTAGATTAAATATATTTACTATATAAAACAGCTTGGCTGACAGTCTGATTCTTTATAGACTATCTGATGTGCTCTCCTGCTAGGTTTCTTCTTAATCCTTGATATCTCTCAATCACACTCTTTAGTTACTGCCTGATGTATCCTTCTCAGGACTTTCTAATGATTTTATAAATTGTGCAATTTGGTTTTGTTTGTTTGTTTATTTTATTTATATCGCGCACCTGACCCAAAGGTAACTGGGCGCTTGTGTGAAAGGTAATGGTTACATGGCATAATATATACAAGTTATACATAAAAGGTGCAATTGAAACAGTCAGGATGTGGTTACAGGGCAAAAGTAAATACATACAGTCAATTTGTATAGTTAAGGTAAAATAACATGCATGCAAATATAGAATCGTCAGTACACCTGGAAGATATATCCTAACATAGGTCAAAGCAGTAGTAATAGTGGACTGTAGTGTTCAAGTTTTGTTGAGTATCCACGTGATTACGTGGTTTCTGAATTTGTCAAACGTTTGAATGGATTAAATATTCAGTGGGAGAGTGCTCCAGAGCTGAGCGGCTAATACCGGGAAAATGGAGCCGCCGGCTCTTTTTACGTTATGCCTGGGCACCACCAGACATGGAGTGTTGAATGATCTAGTGATTCTATTAGGTACTTTCCAAGTGGATTTGTCTGAAAGGTAAGGAGGGGCTTGTTTTAGTGTCAGCTGCTAGGGATGTGATGTCTTCTTCGAATGACCCAGGAGGTCCTGGAGAGCTGTAGCTAATGAGTAATGTGATGGTGTTGTTGGGCGAGGATTGGAACTTGACTGAGAGAAGTTCGCACGATGCCAGTGAGGAGGGGGTGGCTAGTCTAATATTGAGAGTAGATTTAAAAATAATAGCTATTCCTCCTCCGCGAGCATTAGGCCTGTCCGCTCTGAGAATGGAGTAATTGTCAGGGACAGCTAGGGCAATAGAGGGGCCTGCTGCGTCATGCAGCCACGTTTCTGTCACTGCAAGGAAGTCAAGGTTATTATTCAGAATGATGTCAACAATCTCTGTTGCGTGAGCAACAAGGGACCTGACACTCAGTAGGCCACCTTTAGTGGGCTGTGTTTGAGAACCCTTCAGGAGTAGGCTGGGACTAGTGTCAACTGTATTTGTAGTTGTGATGGAGTGAGTTTTAGTCTTACGCCTGGGTTTGCTATTAGTAAGTTCAGTGCAAACAGTGCCTGTAGTCTTATGTCTGTATTTAGCTGGTGAGTGACTACTGGATGGTAGCCTGCTACCTAGTCTATCGTTACGTGTGGATAAGTCAAGGAGGGTGGTGGAGGAGGCTGCTGGCATGGGAGTCCTCTTAGTGATAATGGAAGCTAAGGATATGCCATCCAAAGTAGGTGAGTCCTGTTTAGTACTCAATGTGGAGCGTGGATATAATTTAGGTGCGATTAGTGCGGGGAAAGGGGGCTGTGAAGGGAGGAATGGGGTAGGGCAGGGGATGGGGTAATGGCGCTGGCATCACAGTCTGCCTAACCATTCATCAATCTTGATGAAGCGTCCTTTAGTGCTTGGGGTGGTATGGGGGATTATGCAGAAGGGGAACATAGTTATGGTTAACAAAACATGCTTTAGATAAAGGTTGGCTACCTTAAAAGTAGCTTACTAATACCAAAAGTTACTAACATCTGATAAGGAGGTACTTTCAGCTAGGTCAAGGTTGTGGGAGAATCTATTTCAACAGAGTGCCTACTACATGTGAATCAGTCAGTAGTTACTGAGGTAATTAAGTACAGCTGAATAACAGTTACAGTTTACAGATGAATCAATTACGGTTACATGATCGGCTGAATTAGTCAGTCTAACTAGCATAGTCTAGTCGAGTGGTAGCTAGTTCAGTTTATACATACATACAGAGTAACGCATGGTAAAGGTAGGTACACATTCACGGTAAAGGCTGGTTAGAGGTGAGGGCTGGGCGCTAGGTGGGTGGGCTAGTGCGCCGTACCCTGATAAAGAGACTTGGCTACCAGAGGAGGAGCCATACAATCTGGAACTACAATTATAGTCTGTTGTCTATATAAATTGTTTTCCAATGCGACCAAAGCTACGTTTTGCTGGAGATTGATCCAGAGGGGCAGTGGAGTAACGCTGTGCACAGTGAGAGCAGTATCAGCGGTGCCCAGAGCAGAAACACATGGCGGGATATACCCGATGGTTATGTAGCATTAGGCTGTTACGCGATTTATCAATGGGTCATATGTCAGAGGCTTCTATGACATCAGATGCTAATACCGTCTAAGTGTGAGTTAACACTTACTTGGTGAATAGTGTCAGGTGTCAATAGTGGCGTGTGCAAGGCATTTACGTGTAGCAGTATTTAGAGCCGGAAAAGATAAACAAAGGCTAGATGACGTTATATAGCAGATACAGCAACACCATACCTGATGGAGGATAGTTCAAGGGTGGATATCTGAAGCATACAATTGTCCTAGGCCTACAGATGTATTATAGGATGTCCAAGTACTCCGCGGCGAGCGGTGCTCACCGGCGAACAACGGCAAACAAGACCTTTTACTCCTGGCCTTCTGCGACTGGCTTGAAATGCCTGGTATTCTCTCCTGCCATAGCTTTCTCATATGTCTACTGTGCACACTTGCAAGTATAACAAGTTCTTATCTTTGTTTCTTTAAGCCATTTTTTGTTCTTTCTCATTTACTTCGGTTTGCTTTCGGTCCCTTTGCCGAAATGCCCTGGTCTCCTTTCTTCCCTCAGGTGGACACACGGTATGCTTAAGTAATATGGCACTTTTCATTGTCTCTCATTTACTTCTGTTCGCTTTCGGTTCCTTTGCCAAAATATCCCATGTGGACTCACTGGTATGCTGTATTGGGAATAGCTTCTCCCGCATTGAACATGCAGAAGCTCATTGGCACTGTGTCTCATATCAGGCTGGGCCCTTCACTTGTCCGGTTGGCCTCTCGTTTAGTCAGCATCGTTGAAAACAGTCTCTCTGTTCCTTCCTTAATTGGCTCGTTCCACGATACTTCAGTGGGAGTGGTATCGGCATAGTTAATGGACCTCCAAGTCCACCGCTCCCTGCCTGCGGTCACTCCACCATTTGTTTCCAGTTCAGGCGCAAGACTTCTGTTTTTTTCCTTGGTCCCTTGCGTCTCTTCTATTTCCCAGTCCAGCGTTTGGAGCTGCACTTAAACTTCTTTCATACCTTGGCCAGGTGATTTCAAACTCCCTGTCTCTCTCATTGTCAAGGTCTCCGCCTCCCAGTTTTATGACGCTGCTGTGGCACTTCCTTGGCGTACTGTCAAAGTCCTTCTTCGCTGCCTGACTCACAGTCTGTATTCTTCCAGTGGTTTTCGTCATCCCAGTACATACACGTTTTCCTTCATAGGTACCAATAGTGCACTTGAATGATAACAAATTCTAGTTCTTTCTTCGCAGGATATCAATGAATGCGGTTTAGTGATGTTTTGCTCAGGGGGTTCCTTATAAGAACGGTAGTCCTTGTCCCGATGTGGGGCCGGGGCCAAAGAGTTTCTCCTAGTGAGGTCCCGCTTGACTGCTACCCCTAGGGAGGGCATTGCTAGCGGGCTGACCTCCCTAATCTCACAAGGAAAGGCTTCCCCCTGGGGAGAAGTGAGGGAATACCGCGATTCGTCAAAGAACTTTAGGTCTAACCATTTTTTTAGAGGTATACCTGCCTTTAGCCGACTTTGGGTCTCATCACGAGTTTGGCCTGTGCCCTTAAATGCAGCGGTAACAGTATTACCACTGCATTTAATGGCTGGCCAAATCACGGCTGGGCTGAAAATGGCATTTTTACCTCCAGCTTGTCGCTGGAGGTAAAAAATGAACATTTCCGGGCAGTTTTCAGTGTTATTACTGCCAGCGCTATTACCGCTTGCGGTAATCGCGCTCCCCAACCCCACTGGGTCCTATGGATGCAATGGGGAATGGGAATTTACTGCCCCCCCCGCAACTCGTAATCTGGTGCAAATTGCGCCGGACCGAGTTGCTGTAGCGCTATTAGTGTTGGGCAGTATCCCGGCAGGTATTACCACCAGGATACCGCCCAACTCGTGATGAGGCCCTTTGAAGCTTAATATTTTCAATTGTTGCGTTTTTACACTCTGAGCATTCTCCATGGTCAAGCACAATGCGCTGCTGAAAAAACGTTTTGGGTCAAGCTCTTGCAACTAGGGCAAGGAACCTACATAACCCCCCAGAAATTTGAGTTGGGGTGTTATACCCCATTAATGAGGTAGGTGATTGCAGACCCTTCCTGTTCTGGGAACGTGTATGCTCTTCACACTCATTTGATAGAGGGAGCTCCAGAGTGTGCTCGGAAATTGCCTTTAATATACTAAATGGTGCTCCACACACCTTACTGTATAGGTAGGAGAGGCGCCCTTCCCTTTAAATCTCCCTGCAGGGAAACTGACAACTAGGACCAATCATTTAGGAGCCAAAAATGCGTTGTTTGCAGAGACAAACCGTAAACAAATTGTGAGTTTCAGGTTGACGAATGTGAACTTGTCAGGTGTCTGCAACCTTTGACTCACCAGATGTTTTGGACTACAATTCCCATCAGCCTTCACTAGCACAGTCAATGGTGAGGGATCATGGGTGTTGCAGTCCAAAACATCTGGAGAGCCACAGGTTGCAGACTTCACACTGAGCCTGACAGGCAGTGATTGCCCATCAGGCTCAGATATCTGGGTTGAACATCGCCCCATAAAGTGTCAGGATCTCCAGTTGCTAGAAAATCCCTATCCTTTTTATGTTGTCCTAAAGCCAGCAACTGTGTGAAACTTGGATGCAGCCTGCCCCGAGTTAGGTTGTTATGAATGCCTGTGCATTGTCTAAGACAGGCATCTGCAACCTTTGGCTCTCCGGATGTTTTGGACTACAACTCCCATCAGCCTTGGCCATCATAGTCGATGGCGAGGGATCATGGGAGTCATAGTCTAAAACATCTATAGAGATACAGGTTGAAGATCCCTGGTCAAAGACAATGCTATATGGTTTTGTTATTGTTGCCGCATATTTATGCCTACAGAATACTGAGCAAAATGTACTTGCAAAATCTCAATCACCATTTCCCACAATTCTGCATTCAAACACAAGGGTGCATGCAGGAATGGCACGGGGTGTCGCTTAACGTATGCATCTATTAATACACGCCTGCACGCAGTTCATTATCCCCGGCTGCGGGGGCTGTACGTCTATTGACACTGTCAATTTCATCTCCTTCCCTCATCACTGCTTACCGGTGGCTGATGATAGCACATTTCCATCCAGCCGGTGTGCGCCATAATGTAAATTCTGACACTGCTGGTGTCAGTCACTAATCTAGCCCATTCATTTCATGTCAAGATGCTGCACCGCAGCTCTGAACAACTGTCACCTCGGCTTTAAATAGATGCACAATTCTTTCCACTTTCAGTCTCTGCTTTTTTCTGTTTCATTGTAAAATTGACTTTTATATGTGTGCTATTTTTCTTTCTATAATAACACCACTCTCCACATAATGCATGCAAGGGATTTTTGTTTGTCAATTATTCGATCTATGAAATTGGATTGAAAGGAATATGACACTTTGACCTGCTAATATACACATAATTTTGATAATAATGTAATCATCCGTTTCAAGTAATTAAACGACAAGGTTTCTAAAGTTAATAGGAAGTAATGCTTTCATTATAGCTGGTTTAATTAGTAAACGCGGTCGTCAGACCTAGCGTGATAAAAAAAAAAATCAACAGGTCTGTATAACTGTATAGATGTAAAAAAAATGCAAGTTGTTCTGTAAGAAGGACAACTGTAAAAACATGACAAAAAAGATTATTCTTTAAGTAACCATAGCCTCTCTGGGGAAAAAAATGGGAAGTCGCACTTTGACCCTATGCTGGTATATTTCAATTCACTGTTTTGACCAGTTTTTAATTTTTTAATTGTAAACCCTATTGTAATTCTTGATTATAGCATTTTACAGGGTGAAACTATTAGAAGTGTTGGCATTCTTCTTTTAAATGTAATGTTATGGAAATTGTAGACTCTGCCATCTACCACTGTAGTAGTGGCCCAGCTCTGGGGCCTGTCTGGAAGACTACATTCACAAAGCAAGTCTCAGTACCTACCCAGTGTCCTTGGTACACTCCTGCCACTTCTACACTGAGGGGTGTCCACAAGCAGAGCCTGGTCCAGCGCCCCAACATTCACTTCATGATCTTATCTTATCTATCCTTATAAAGTGGAGTGTGCAGGATTGTGTTTCCTGTTACTGGCTGGACAGTCTGCCATTGCTGCTAACTAGGAAGCAGGAGCTATTCTTTAAAAACCCCTTAGCTACGCGGAGCGTAGCAGAGTGTGCAGGAGTGTGTTCCCTGTTGTTCCCTGTGGTCCCTGTGGCGAACTTCCAACTATACACCCTGGGAGCACCCCAGTGGGACACACGCACTCTTGGCCCCCAAACATGAGAACCGGAAATTTAGCAAAGACTCGCGCCCAAGTGAAACGCGGGCTAATGAAAGCCGCGACACACAACTCAACATCGAATGGTTGAGCAAGCGAATTGCCGCAGGGTGAGGATTGTTTGGAAATGGAAACGCCCTCCGACGTCAAACTTACCGTGACTCCACAAGAAGCTCCTACTGCCCCTCGCATCCACCGGAATTCGAGGAATTCGAGGGTGAGTGCCGTGCCGCAAGTGTGTGAGCGAGCGGTCTCGAGGAGAGACGTGGAAGGCGTGGAAGACGAAGAAGGCGAAGAATGTGAGAGCGCGAGCGAGAGTGAAAGAGAGGACGAGGAGGAAGAAGCGGGTGGAGGGGTAGTTGCGCAATCACTCGAACAGACTACCCGAGAGCCTGAAGTTGAGGCAGCGGCAGCGTGTGGTTCGGGGGGTCCGGGACAAATCTCAGACTTTACATGCTCTGCAATGATCCACTGCTCCCAGTTGTCTGGTAGTCTCTTGTCCTCTCCTACCCCCACCAGGCATGAAAGGACGACAGGGAATACGGTGACACTGCTATGTAGCAAGCAGTGGGAAAATGAAAATGAAAACAGTGATCCAGTGAGGCGTGACAACATTATGTTGGACTCTTGCAAAAATCATGCCCCTTTAGAAAATCAAACTAAACAAACGGAGAAACTGCCCACATGCTGCAATAAAGAGGTAGGTGCACAATTGGAGAAATCAATCCGAGGCTACAAGCCAACTAATACCCAAAATAGTGTGCAGTACATCATCGATATTTCTCTAGAGGGTGCCAAGTTCCCTGCAGAACACCAGACTGCCTGCAACTCAAATGCAAGGAGTGCATTACCAACGACAGGACATCCAACCCAATCACAAAACACTGAAAAGGTACCTCGGCCAGGCTCATCATTAAAATTGCTGGCATGGCTAAGGGTCGCTGAGATGCATAAACCCGACCCGAAAAATAAAATGAACATGAATACATGGAAGGATGACCAGACTCCAAAAGGAAGGCCGGTGACTGGCGATAGTCAACATCAGATGTCGGCAAGAGAGCCATTAACACCAGATTCGATGACTGAAGGAACTGATGATATGTGGGCTCACACAGAGGCCTGGAAAGTGAGAATAGAGGTGCAAAATCATACACAGCCCCCATTTCGCAAAGATTCTCTCGTGATCGCAGACCAAGTGTTAAAAGATCTCGCAGAGTTGAACTCTAAACTAACACAACCAAAGAGAGTCTTGCAATCAAGCTCCTGTGGAAGAACTACACCTTATTCCGACTGGCCACAATACAAGGACAGGAGTATTCGCGAAATGCTGAATTTAGAATCAAACACCCCGTCATTCGAGGCTCGAAATGACGAGATCTTGGCTTCTCAAAAAAGGTCTAGATGCGCAGAAAGTGCAGAAAAGGAGGCACGCGGCTCGAACAAACGTTTCAAAAGTTGAGACAAAATGAGCAGAACCGAAAGTAAAAAGGCTGAGGAAGAATCAATGCCTAAAAAAGCCCCAGAGGTGTTCGAGCAGCCAACCTCATCTGACTCAGATGACATAGACAGCTCTCCAGAGTTAAGAAGCAGGAGCCTGCAGGGCTCAAAAGCCATTCGACGTAGCGAACCAGGGTGCGATCAAGTAACATCTGTCCTTGTAGAGAACACAATCTCAAAACTAAGCCCAATTTTGATGTCTGCCACTACGATAGCCGTGGCTCCAATGCTGAAGCTATATGAAAATCTAAATGAGAATCTTCGAGATCAAACAACTCTGATTGCACTCCTTAATTCGAAAATTGTAAAATTGGAGGTTGATTTGATGGAAATGACGTCACAGATTGTAACAACAAGAAGAGGCAACAACATCTCACTAACAGCACTGAAGGAGTCCCTAAGAAACAACTCAGAAGACAAGAGACTCCTAGCTGAAGTGACGAGACAAGCGCTCCTTATACTGCAAAAAGAATGAGAAGTCCCCGGAGAAACCAACTCAAACCACTGTGTCCTAAAAATTGCTCAAGCACGGACACTGTGATTAATCTAGACCTACCAGGGCATATACATAGCCTGAAAAGTAACAAATCGCAGTCAGAGGAAATGACAGAGATGCCTAAGAAAAACCCACATCTGAATTGCCGTTATGAGGAAGAACTGACAATCAGCCTGGATGCTAGGAAGAGTCGAATGAAAGAGGATGAGAAAGCGGATGGGTCTCGGCCAGGGAGCCCGACGGAGCTCTGTCCCACGACCAAGTTAGCAGTAATCGAGAAGCCACCGGATGTTCCGATAACTATAGAAGACAAGGAAACGAATCAACACCTGACAGAAGACTTGACCCCTGGACAAAGAGATAGTGATTTCCAAAATGTGACACTAGGATATAAATCAGCGTCTCCTGGGTCAAAGAAGAAAGATGGCGAGTGATTTGACATATTCGAAAAACCAAAAGGGCAACCAGGACTCCCAAAAACAAACAAAGACCTGGATGCGAAAATAAAGCAAGGCAAATGCAAAAAAAAGACAAAAAATTTGAAATCACAAAAGAACAAAAATTCTCGAAATCCAGCTAACGCCTTTAGAAATATTAAAGCCCTGAATATTACTGTAAATAACACAGAGCAAATGAAAAACAAAAGCAAAGAAATTACAGCAGAATCTGCTGCAAAGGACCAAAAGGAAATCAACTCAAAGACAGGCAGAGAGACAAATGAGAACAGAGATCCCATAGTGGTCGAAGATGACGAAGACATGCCCGAGGAACTACTAAACTTGTCAACTTACAGTAGTCCGATAGAAGACCAAACGGATTTCGACAATCCGACCGCTGGAAAGAGTTCGAATGAGGGTAAATCGAGTCAGCCTAAACATGATGATGATTTGAATCCTTCTCCGTCATCATCGCAGAAGTGTGTCCAGGAAGGAGAAGAGATCAGAACGGAAAAAAGAGTAACATCGTGGCCAACGACGCCGAAAAAATTCTGTCCCCAAAATTCGAGTAAAAATGAGAAAGCGGCAGAAATTCGAAGCTTCCAAACCCTTGAAGAGAAACACGGGATAAGCACGCAGAAAATGGAAGCCAAGTTAAGTACTACCATAGAAACTTTTAAAGAGCTAAGTGAAGTACCTATGCGAAACAACTCTAGTGCAGAACATCGAAATGATAAACCGATTGACATGAAAAATACAAAAGAGGCGTACAGTGAAATGATAAAGGGGAGAGACAACCAGGAGTGTCAAAACCCTCCATCAATTTCAAATGCCTCAATCACACTTCAGCCCTACAGAATCTTGGTCGATAGAATTGAGCACAGGAAAAAAAATGCGCTGCTTAACAGACATACCATACTACAGCTATTTCAAACAAATCCTGTTCTGAGAGCACTAAAAAGCTCATGGATTGAGCGAGTAGAGATCATCGTCGACAAGAACCAAAAATTTGTTCTACTGTATATCAGTCATAAGAAGGATGTGCAAACTGTAATGATGTGCGAAAGACAGTTGCTTGATGCGGAGTACCAAGTATATGAGGTGGACAATGCCTTGGCGACTAAGGAGACCTCAAAAACCAAGGAATCAAAATCTCCAACAAAAAAGGGAAGTTTCTCCACATCAACCAAGTCACCCTTGACGAAAAAGAGACTAGATGCCCAGGTGATTGGCAAAACTTCGAAAGAGGAAGCTGAACCTATTTCTTTGTTCTCAATTGAGGAAATGAAGTAAAAAAAGATTAAAATAACAGTGGAGAACGTATCGACTAAGAAAACAGCTCCTAAAATTAACGAAGAAATCCAAAACATAAATGACGAGAGAAACGACTGGTCATGGATAGCAAAATCACTAAATGCTCTGAGTAAGAGTTCAAGCCAAGGTCAAACCAACAATGTTGTGCTTGCCACTTGGAATACGAGAGGCTTTTCACATCTGCTGAGGTATATTCCTGAACTCCTAGTGTCAGCCGACTTGATATGTTTGCAAGAAACTTGGTTGACAAAAACTCCATGTGTTGAAGGATTTGACGTTGCTCTAAATCCAGCCATTCAAGGAAAAAAAGGTCGCCCAATGTCAGGCCAACTGATCCTCGTCAAAAGAAACTGTGGGCTAAGAATTGAGTCATCAGAGACAATTTCTCCACATCTACAGACGACAAGTCTTGAATCAGTAGAACAAACTACGCTGACTCTGACAACCCTTGATCTATTAAATGTATATTGGAATACAACCTTGTCAACCCATCAAAAATTTGAGGATGAAATACTTGAGACCATTGACAACATCTTAATAAAGGATCCTAATGCTCAAATCACAATATGTGGAGATTTTAACATGAAGCTGATTGAAGTAGAACATCCAAGAGTATCAGCAAACCACAATGAGAAGTGCAAAAGCGATAGTTGGCTTGAAGAAATGGAAAACAGAAATCTAGTAATGCTGAATGGCATGATAAGGGGAGATATCCCTCCGAAGCCGACTTGGGAAAGAGGCTCCCAAAAGTCCATCCTCGATTATATCTTTGTTTCTGATACCTTATCGTAAGACATTGGATCCCTCAGAGTCACCAAGACTAAACAAAGTGACTACAACGTGCTGTCAATGGAATGGCACAAGCAAAAATTAATACATCATCAACAATGGAATCATCAAATTGCGGTGGAACCTGGCCACAATAGATTACGTTTGAGAAATGAGGACATTGTGGCGATAACGGATGTCCTAAAACCGAAACAAAAGGACCGCCAAATGGATTCAATAGAATATCACCATCTATTCCAAATCTACAAAATTAAAAAGAAGAATCCCTAAAATAGACCCCGCCACCAAAAGCACCAATACGACCCTGAGGTTGCACAAACAAAAAGAGAGCTAAGGAAAACCGTATGAGGAATCCTTGCCTCAAACGAGCCTGGCAGTAAGAGTCTGGTAAACAAAGCGAAAAATAGATACTACAACTGGTGCAAAGCGCGTAGTGCATTGATGGAGCAGAGAGACGCTGAGACAATGTTGTTGGCGCTAAACCATAAAAATTCCAGAGGGTTCTGGACAATAATAAACGAGTCAACGAATCCAGAAAAAGCAGTCATAAAGAACATGGTAACGGAAAAAGAGTGGGAAAATCATTTCACAAAGCTATTTAAAAAAGTGAAAAGGTCAATCTGCTCAAACCCACAATCAAGCCAACCGTGGGAACTAAAGATCGATCGAGAGGACATCCGAACATCTATCAAAAAAAGCAGTGCCTTGAGAGCAGCAGGGCTGGATGGCCTAACGAACGCCGACTTGAAAGGCAATATTGACGAGTGTACTGAATTCTGCGATATCCTGTTCCAACAAATAATCAAAGAAGGACGGATCCCATCAACTTGGAAATCGGGAATTATAGTACCGATATTTAAGAAGGGCATTCGCACCAATCCTGCGAATTATCAGCCAATAGCCCTACCCGATGTGGTGGGGAAAGTCTTTGCAAGCTTACTGCTTACACAACTACCGACATGGATCAGACAACAGAAGATCTTTGATGAGCGTCAATCCGGCTTTATAAAAGGAGTGGGTTGCAGCCTAAACCTATTTATCCTGAACCTGTTGAAAATGGAAGCAATCAGAACAGGACAAAAAGTCTACTAAGCTTTTATTGATATGGCTAATGCATTCGACAGTGTAGATCGAGAAATGCTGTGGACAAAATTAAAGGAAAGAGGTTGTAACATCAGCTTAATTCAAGCCATCAAAGAACTATACTCAGGCACCCACATCAAAGTACGTCTGGACAACTCAGGAAATTTAACAAACGCGATACCAACAGAAAGGGGTGTGAAGCAAGGGTGCCCGCTTGGAGCTACGCTCTTCAATTTCTATATATCAGAAGTCGGAGAAGCACTAGCAAGTGTGAAGTCATTTCCACCAAAGGTGAATGGACACTAACTTAATCACATCCTCTATGCTGATGATATGGTATTTTAGACCATACACCCATAGGCCTACAAAGAAAACTAACAGCTTTAAAATCCTTCATAGAAGAACTAGGATTGGAAATCAATGTAGCAAAATCTGAAATTCTAGTTCTTGAAAACAAAAGAGGAAGGACGTCAAGCATGCTCAAGTCAAGTTGGGCCCTCGGGATGAAGACGTTAAACAAAGTTCCACACACAAGATACTTGGGAACGGTCACCAATTCCAGCCTAAATGATGAACCAATGAAGAAGAAACTTCTAAGTAACTGCAAGCAATTAACATCACAGGGAATCATAATAAAAAAAAAAAAATAGAAAATTATCTTTTGTTCCGGTAAGAAAATTCTAGCAAAGTAAAGTTACCTCAGTACTAACATACGGAGCTGAAAACATGTTCGGATGTGACTCTAAGATCTGGTCAAGATGTGAAGGCTCTTTCTGGAAGCAAATCCTCCAGATTCCACAAAGCACTCCGACTGCCTGCGTCCTGTACGAAGTCAGGATTTCCAGGCTAAATGCTAGCATAATATGGAATAAACTAACATTATTGCGAAAGACTAATGAAGAAGCAGACCTGGCACCCTTCAAAATACTAATCGACAAGAAACTGCAAAGGAAATCTGCTCTGTTGGAATGGAGACATTTTAAACCAGTTGGGTACTGACGAAGAAACATTATGGAATAACCTGGATGCAGTCAAAAGAAAGTTGCTGGAGCTTGACTGGATAGAAATTGGCGAGCGAAGATCAACATACAAATCCATGCAAAACTCACCTACAGAAGCCAAAAGTCTCAAAATATCTGACCATCGCACCATGCAAACGTTTAAGAAGACTCTATCTAAAATTCCGTTTTAACATATTTGAAACTAAAGAAATTTTGAGAAACCGACGGATGATTCCATTAAGAAATACAATCTGCAGATTTTGCTCAATTGAGGAAGAAAATCTAAAACATCTAGTCCTCTTTTGTAGCAAATTGGGAGAACAATGTGAGAAATGCCTAAGGAAGGAGATGGACAAGCATCTGACCCACTGTGCCGAAGAATGGTGGTGTCAATTGCATAACTCTGAGAGCAAACCACTGATGATAGCAATAGCGAGATTCCTAGAACAACTGCAATCGATGCTTGAGTCGGTGTCACCCAATACGAACAGCGAATGAGAACAGATGGTCACAGTGTGAGTCTCTCATAATGAATGATCTCCTCCACCACTCAACGACTTCTTCTTCTTTTTTTTTTATGAGTACATGATAAAAATGTAATTTCATTGTAGTGTTAGTGTGAGTATTGTGTTGAGCTTTATATTTCAAAGGTGTGCATAAACTACACGAAATAAAAAATAAAAAATACTTATAAAGCGCATCGTTCACCCGAAGGCATCTTGGCTCTATTGAAGGAGGATGTTGTGAGACCAAACCTACGTGCGATAAGACCACCACACGCCTTCCTTCAGTTAATGAACAGTCTTAATAAGAGTGTGATGATGTCGCTGCTGCGTGGATTATGCGGCGTGCCGCTTCCACACCGGCAATAGGAAATTATTGCGCGCCGCGCAGGGCGCGCGCCCCCCTCCTTTATTTAGGATGACAGGGTTTTTATGCATATCTTTCAATGTTGTCTCTCATTTTGACATGCTGAGAATCCTCCTTCCGGACACCACCTTATTTAAAGCTATTATTTCACACCACAATGCATGGTAATTAAAAGACGCGGGGGAAAAAAAATCACCACATCGCCTTGTTTACCACTCATGTTAATTCTGAGCTGACGGATAATGCTCCGAAATGCTAGCCTGTGATTTGTTATCATTACACTGTCAGCGGTGCCAGGAGCTCGACACACATTCACACTATACTTAATGTAGCATATCACCTCACCGCATCAGTCAAAAAAAAAAAAAAAAAAAACCTCTTTCAATTGCGCCTGTGCGATTCCTTTTCTATTAACTGTTTCATGGCAATTTTCCATGGCCTTTTAATTGCAGTTCAACAGTGGCCATTAACTCATTACGGGGTGTTGGAAGTATATTTGAAGTGCTCCTGGCTCCTACCGAAGTTGACACTTCAATGCTAGGGTAATTTCAGCTTTTCATTTATTTAATAGTGACCTATGCAAACGCGGAGCCGTGTCATTTTACAAATTGACTCTAATAATTAACTCGAAAGGCAGAGTAAAATGAAACAGGTTATAATTAGAATTTAACTGCTACAGTGTTACGTCAGACGGGATACAATAATCTCCCATGTGATTAAATTGGTTTCAATTATTGAGAACCCGCTTCCTGCACCCACTGTTCCGAATGTTCACGTGTATTCTTTCCGTCTGCATTGGATGTCATGTCAGCGCGTGCAATTCATGCATTCTATTCCTCTTTGTAATACAGGCATTACAAAAGTTTAATGAAGTGGTAAGAAGGCATCGCATTACTCTGCTGCATTCGGAATCGGTTGCAGGAACTGGCGGGAGCTCATGGCGCGCGCCATTCCTGGTCCTATCAATTAATTACATTCCGCGGTTATTAATATGAATGCATTTTATTTTCTCCCATAATTGTACATCAAACAGATAAGATTCGGGCACTTAACGCGCGCGTGCGTGCACTTGAAGGGTGTGCAAATTGCGCTCTCCGTTTTAGGCATTTTGCGACTGTGGCTAATTGCATATCTCTCTGGAAATATCTTTGGAGAACGTTTTAAGTGCGTAGCATGTTGGTTCGCGCACATGTGGTCTCATTTCGAATTAAAATGTGCCAGGCTTCTAAAATATGTTTCTATTTTCCTAATTTGCAATTCTACCAAAGTCTGAGCAGGAAAGCTATTATTGACTATTTTGTATTTTTAACACATTTTGTTGGCCAACACTCAAGCTCTTCATGCTGGGCCTCTGGCCAATGCATCGCCATATTTCAACAAGCATCAGGTCTTCTTTGCATGCACTTGCCTTTGTTCTATTTGGATTTTTAAATCGTCCCGCCTGCTTTAATAGCATAATCCCTTCTGCATCAGCATTTGCCTTGAACTTCAAGCCTAAGACCAGGGCTATTGCAAACCATCCCTGTCCAAGGCAGGCGATCATAGACCGCGGTCTGCAACCTTTGGCTCACCAGATGTTTTAGACTACAACTCCCATCAACCCTAGAAGCGTAGACAATGGTGAGGGATCGGAGGAGCCATTAAAACCATACCGGCACCATTTTCTGGACCGGCTAACTACAAATTCTGTGGCCGTGTGGTGTTACACCCGCCAGGTCTGACCTGGCGGGCCTAACACCACCGGCCACAGACGGACGTGGAAACACCGGCACCATTACCACATGGTGCTGGTGTTTCCACTTCCTCATTCCCGTGGATTCCTAAAGGACTCCACAGGAATGGGGATTTAGAGAATGCTGGCTCCAGACTTACTGGATCACTGCTGCTATAATGCCCCGGTAATTCCAGCAAGTCTGGAGCCGGTATATCCCTACGGTTTTACCGGCACAGCTACCATCAGACTCGTAATGAGGGCCATAGTCTCGAAAATGTGGAGACTACGTCACCAGAAGAAGCAAGACGATAAAAGAAGGACGGGCCAAGCAAAAGGTTGGGGTGTGGGGGAGGATGGCATGGACCTCTCTGTGTGCAGAACAGATTTCAGCCACATTGCTTGGCAGAAGGAAATTAACTTTGCGTGCTGTTATAGGGGAAGTAGACCTGCTGCCATACTTCTGTGTGGCATTTATTGATTCCCCTTATCCTCCGTTCTATGCTGTCAAATGCAATCGCTTCCTTCACCAAGTCAAAACACTCAAGATGATGCGGTTTCTGGATAAGACAACTTTTTACCTAGGACCTCGCTGGCTGAACAGATGAGAGGAAATACCAGCCCCTGCTCTTCTGACCATAAAATCCTTTTTTTCGATCCCACCTTCATGATCAATTGCGCCTTTTTCATATCCTTTCGGGAGCAATTTATCTAGAAGATTGAGTCCAGAAAAAGCTGCACCATAAACACGAGGCAAAGCAACGGGTCATGTCAAAAAGAGGGAATGTCCCTTGTAACAATTAGCCAGCTGTGCTGGTGGGGAATTGTAATTGGTTATTTATAACGCGCTTAATGCCCAGAGGTTTCTAAGCGCGGACCCGGGGATTGAACCTCTGTTGCTCCGCGTCGCCTTGCTTGCAAGGCGAGCACGTTGCTGATGAGCTATCCTCCCAAGACATCCTCCGCATAATAAGACAACATTGTCTGGTGTATGTACTAGAAGTTAGCTTGGGGAACTTTCAGAATGAATCTTGCCAGTCTCTAATAAACATTGACACCCAATATTGCCTCTCATTTTGAGTATTTGAATCAGATTTTCAGGTGCCAGATCTAGTTGACATGTGTACACATTTTATTTTGGGTATTTTCTATGCGTAATGTTACGTTAATTTATACCACACACCGCTGCGATTTTCATGGTCTCCAGACACTCACGTGGTCAGTAAGTCAAAGTAGAGTGGGTCGGTTAGTGTGGGAGAGGGGGATAGAATAGATGTCGTGTCATCTGTTGATGTGTGTAGAAACAGAAGCAACTGGCATCTGTGTATGTGAGCTTTCTGGGTGTGCTTTGTTTTGTGCACTGAGGCTTTTTGTGTCCAGAAGGCCGAGTTGTTTGTTGGCATAAAGTGTTGGGTTTGTAGATTTGTTAGAGAGGGATATGTAGTGCATGTTTTGGTGGATTGTTTCACTAGTCCTCTGGTTGTGTGTTGTAGGTGAGATGTGTGGGGTTGTGGAAGAAAGACCAGGGGGGTGGGCAGTGGATTTTAGGTGATATCTGGCTATTGGAAAGCTATATTGTTGATTCTCCATTCTGTATTCATCCCATCTTTTTGTGTTCCCGACTTACGGTTGGTAGAAGCAGGTATTGTATGAGGTTGGGTGGTCTGCTTGTTGGGGTGGTAGCTGTATAGTTCCTCTAGCTTTATCTCAGAATGTTGAATAGCTAGGTTTTTAGTAGTTACCTGAAAGTTATGCAGTCTTCCGTCGTTCTTATTTCCTTCAGGATCGAGTTCCATCGTTTGGCTATTAGATAGGAGAAGGCGGTTCCTCTGAATTTTATTTTTCTCGTAGGTCACATTTCTATTGGAGGTCAGTGCTAGATCTTAAATCTCTTCTCGGATGTACGGAGGAATTCGGCTCCTTGTCCGTATAGTGATTTCTGGGCAATGGAGAAGGCCTTGAAGATGATGCGTTTCTTTACTGGTAGCCAGTGTACACTGCTCAGGTCCTCTGTGACGTGGTCTCTTCTATTTAGTCTCAGGAGTCGTCTTGCTGCAGTGTTCTGGAAGCGTTGCAGTTTTGGGTGAGGTGTTCAGGCATTCCTAGGTAGAGGCTGTTTGCGCAGTCTATTCTCAGTAATACCAAGGACACGATTGCAAGGATTCTGTGTGGGACGCTCAAGTAAGGGAGGATCCCTCTTATAAATCGCAGGTGGCAGTGTGAGAAACCAGAAGTAACTCTCACAACTACTCCCTAGGGATCTTATTTCAGGTGGCCTGGGAAGGACTGTTGCTTTTGGATCCCAACCCTGGGGGCAGACAAGCGAGGGAGGATGAACTGGGTGGAGGGTCCACAGGAATTGGGGAGAGAGTGCCTGAGGGTGAGACATGGTTTTCCCCTTTCCTAACAATGACCTACCCTGCGCCCTTCCTCTGCCTTTATGGGTTATATACAATCGCAACCCATACTTCCCCAGTCACTCCTTCCTAGTACTGAGACGAAGAAGAGAGGATTAGGAGTAATGCACACCACCTATATGAAACACCACTCTAGTACTGGGACAAGGAAGAGGGGTATGCAAGCATACACTATTAAAGGTCAGGCATGTCCCAGTATTTGGGCCCAAGTCAACGTAGAGGGAGAGAGCTGCCTTTGTGGAATGAGACTAGCAGGGCAGTAGAATGGCAATGATCCCAGAGGACCTGAAGGACCTGGAGCGAACAAGTCATGTGGTCGGTGCTGGACCGGGAACCTATAAAATTGAAAGAGGACAGCTGGAGCTGTCGAGCAACAGAAAACTAGAACGGCTGGAAGTCGCAGCCATTCCAATCGCCAGAGTGCGCAAAGAAGTGCCCGGCGAGGAAGGGGAGTCAAGGCGGTCTGTATCCCGGATGGCAGGAAAGTGAGAGGGAGCAGCAGGGACCACTGCAGTAGAGACGTGATGAGCCAGTGAGGGTCAGAGGACTCAGAAGTACCGGAGTGCTCCCAAGGAACCACAGGCAAGTAGCAGTTAATGAACCTGAGTCAACATACGCAATATTGAATACAGTACCGAACGAAAAGTACTGCTTGAATGAAGTTGTACAAAATTGAATACCAAACTGAATGAGAAGCACTGTTTGAATGAAAATACGCAATATTGTATGCCAAACGGAATGGAAATTACCGTTTGAATTCAAACCGAGGCATATGAAATACCGAACTAACATTGGGAAATAAATTGACAAGGAATGTCAGACTGGGTGAGAGCAGCACCGTGAACTGAACAAAAGCAAATAGGTTGATAAACCAATGTGGAAAAGACTTGGAGGTTTATGGGAAAAGCACAGGAATGATGTTCAAGAGTGTTGCAACAGTTAAAGAGATAATCAGTTTGAAAACTCAGAAGCCTGACGGAGAAGAGTTTGTGAAGGAGTTAAATAAGGCCCATGGGAATTTATGGTTGCGCGACCTGTCATGGGTGGACCGTGTGGTCTGACATCTGTGCTTGGACTAGGAAATCCTGAATGGTGACAAGCAAGAGACTTTCTAAAGGAACCACAGAGAAGTGGAAATTGAATGTTAAAGCAAGCTAGAAGTCAGGTCAAGTGGACCTATTATTTCTTACAAACAAATGACAGTCAGATCAATACTACAGTGCAATTTTGGGGAAGGGAATCCTGAGAACTTAAATAACTGAGAAAATACAATACAAAATACAACTTAAATAACTGAGAAGCACTGTCTTGGGCAAGGGAACCTCAAGACGTCCGATATGTGTGTACCGTGCTAGATTGAACTTGGGGAAGGGAACCTCAAACTTGGTGGAACATTGGTAAAACAGGCCGCTATTGGAACTGTATTGAACTTGTGAAAGAACGTATGCTGAAAACAGCTCAGACTTTACTTTTCAACACTATTATGTTGGCTAAAAAAGTCCCCGCACCATGTTTATTCATAGATGTGAGGGCAAGCATAGGTTTTGACAGAGACAGGCGTTTGATTTGGACTTACAGACACAGATTTCCCTTAGTTTTTGTCAGTTCTTGTCAGTCTATCAAAGATTAGAACAAAAAGTCTCAACTTCCTGGAAAAAGAAGATTGCATTAGGTGGAGGGATATTTTCCTGATCCCTTTCCACCAACTTGGTCGAAATCTCTGTACTTGGAGCAACTGTTGGGTGCCTCTGTGCTCCCGTGATATCTGCTTTTCACTCTGCTTCTGGTTCTCCGTTTTCTCGGGGCCCTGTGTCCCTGTGTCCCTGTGTGCTGCTCAGGTTTCTCTGGCTTCCGTAACCCTTCTCCTGGTCTCAGGCTCTCTCTTCTCTCAGAACCCTGTGGTCCTTGGATGGGCTGACGGTGGTCCTTCCCTCTTCCCTGCTCATTCTTTCTTCTTTTCTCCTCCCTCTGATCTGGGTAATCCGCATCTCTGCTGTGTTGCGGGTGCTTGCTCCAGTGAGGGTCCGTCTCATAATAAACAACAGGATTCTCTATGGCTTGCTGTTCTTCCTCCTCGGATGCTAGTTGGTTTCATGTTCCGCTAGTCTCGGCTCCATCTCTCTCTCCCTCTCCCTCTCTTGTTGACTCTCGGTCTGAGGGAGGACCCAGTCCTGCCTTTGTCCCTGGAATCTGTCTGTTTGAAGGCTACAGGACCACCACGTCCTGTACATTGTTGCGCCTCCAGGTCTGGATTGCTTTGTACAGCCTCTGCCTCTCAGGCCCTGTGAGCTTCCTTATCTGGTGGACGGTGTCTCCCTCGAGTGTCCACGTCCTCCCACGCTGCATCTGGCTTTGCTGGTCTGTTTGGCTCCGCCCATTGCCGAGGTTCTCACATCTGAGCCTCCACCCAGCATTGGGTTTCTCCTCCTCCATTTAAGGGTTGTTGGCCCTTTATTCTTGCTCTGGTATTGTACAGTCTGTAGAATGTTCATCATTACCCTGAGCCAAACACATTGCTGTATTGTTGCTATTTCTTACTCCCATGTAGGCAGAACATATCTTGGGCATAGGGACTTCCCGCATGTGAATGGGAGCCCTTGTCCCCCAAAGGTGAGTCACTCCGAATGAAGTCCGCTTTCCAAAACCCCTAGGTAGGGGTTTGCTAATCTGGCTCACCTTCCTAGACTCAAATCAGTTGGCTCCCACAAGGGAAGAATTGACAACGTCTCCAGCTTCGTCACAGGATGTGGAGCTGATGCCAGTTTTGTGCGCTGGAGCGATTCCTACTCCTCTTCCGGTATTTCTTGGATTGGTTTAATTTGAAGTTGGCTGGTATGGCTTCATGAGCAATTACTTTGGAACTGTCTGAGAGCCATGTTTCAGTGAGGAAGAGAGCGCCCGTGATGCCTTCTCTTAGGAGGTCGTGAATTTCTATTTTGTTGAGCATGGCGCTATTCGGTCCCTCGTCTCTCTGTTGTACAGGCCTGTTTGTTTACGGGTCTGTGGTTATATCATCCATCCCTTCATTTAGGAGTTCCAGTAAGTTGTGCGTTGGTTTTCTCTGTTGTGAGTCATCATAGGTGCTTGGTTGTCCAGGTAGTTCTTTTTCTAATCTCTGGCTATACAAGGAGTGTATATGGCAGGGATTCAAGCTTAAGTCTGGTTCTTATCTGTGTGTTTCCAATGCAGTATTTTCTGTTTCTGGGTTCTTTGTGTGGGGGTCAGTGGTTTGATAGTATATTGGGGTCTCCTCTTGTATTCACTGGGTCGTTTGTTGTGGATTGTTTGTTTTCTGGTGTTGGTGGAGAGGCAACTGGAGATGTATGATGTCCTTGTTCTCGTCTTTGTCTGGATCTTTAGTTCATTGTAGTGATTTAGAGGTGTGAATTCCGGTAGATTGTTCCTGTTGTTCGGCAGAGGTGTGGTTTTTGTCTTTCTTGTTCCATTCCATTCTTGTTTGTTTATCCTTCTTGAATCAGGGCATCTTTGTAAGTGTGGGTGTTTCGCAGCTGTTGTGGGTTGGTGCTCTATTGATGTTGTAGCTGTGTGCCAAGCTTTTGTGGTGGTAGGCTCCATGGTCGGGAAGGGTCGCTGATGTTGATAGTTCCT
Organism: Ambystoma mexicanum; assembly: GCF_040938575.1. Taxonomy (NCBI): domain Eukaryota; kingdom Metazoa; phylum Chordata; class Amphibia; order Caudata; family Ambystomatidae; genus Ambystoma; species Ambystoma mexicanum. The sequence continues at coordinate 36,639,195 of NC_090936.1, forward strand.
ATTGATTATAAGGTCAGCGGTTATGCCAGAGCGTTGCCAATTGCTGAACGTAATCGATCACGTTGTTGGGCTTACAGACAAAGTGGTGAAAGTGTCACTGTGGTTATAGGATTGTGGGGACGGCCTTATTTCTTTTTAGGAAGGGAAATTTCCACCATAGTTATAAGGCAAGCTAGGGGTTCGTCAATTATCGTGGACCTACTCGTCTGAATCAGGGGCAGATAAGGAGCTCCAGTCCCTATGGTCAACTGGGGCCTCTTTCCACAGATGCCAAGGAGACTTTTTCCCCAAGAGCGCAACCTGCAGGGTATGGGATACCTGGCAGGCTAGGGGCTTGAGTAAAAAGGCAGGTGCAACAGCAGAGCTAGAGGGAAGAAAGAACAAACAGAGACAATGAATATCGCTTCAGGTATGTCCTCCTTTTTCCACCAGTAACACCCCCAGAGCACCCACCTCTTACCTGTTGACCCGTTAGGTGAGGTGGAAGACCTACTTGCAGTGATGTGACCAGCCTGGGCTGATGAATTGATATAGGTAGTATCCAATAGGAAAAACCAGGATGTGGAATGCAGTTCAAGAGGTAGGTTTCCAAGGCAACCCTGACCCGGGCGGCACGAGGGTGCAACTAAGGGGACAAACAAAGTCACCAGCGTCCAGATGCAATCGCAGTATCCCAGCATTGTGAAGAGGTTAAACAGTTTGGACAGAGAGCAGGAATGTAGCAGAACAGGGCAAGAGGAATCCAGGGGAGAAAAAGGGGAACAATCTTACTAGTATCCAAGTGTAAACCACAATGACACACAAGGTCCAAATTCAGGGGCAAAACCTCATCATATTACAGCATAGCGCCCCAGGAGATGAGAAAAGTAAATAAAGATGTAGAGGAAGCGGGCACATATGGTAGAACGGAAAGGTGGGTTGAGGGCACAATTAAGTAAGCTTCAGCCAGCAAGAAGCCCACGCGGAAATAAATTTAAAAGGAGCCGAGGTAATGGACATCAATAAGCGCAGTGACCAGAGAATTACCGGCAAACGTTTGCCGTGTCAAGGGGGGGCCGGGAAAGCAATCCAAAGAAGGGAGCCATGCGTCGGAACCAGCAAGAGAATCAGGAAGAGCCAAATCCAATTACGAAGCCAAGGGTCAAAGGTCCAAAAAGCAAAGTTCCAGGAAATCAGAAATCACGGAGCAACTGTACCGTGCAAAGCAACAACGGTTTAGGAGCACCGCTGTAACCCATGGAAAGTCATAAATACGGAACCCCCGGGTGAGGCCTGAGAAGCACAACGCATAGCGTTCCACACAGTCAATGAACACCAGGGCTGATGGGAAACGTAGTTTGCTACCTGCACCGAGGATGATGTTTCAGAAAACGCTATGGCAACCTCCAATTCGTCGTGCCTCAAAAACCAGGGATACCTGGGGGACACTTAGGCATGACAGCGTTACACTATCCTTGGGTAATGCTTGTACTTTATTTTGCTTCAGCCACTTCTTCAACTTCTACTTTATTGTCCAGTATGTTACGCGATGCAAGTCTCTTAATGGAAATTGAATTAGGCACACGCAATTTCGTTTTAACCTTGAGCTGCCACTTAAAAGGATGCGCGTTCCCACCTTTCGGTCAGCGTTACGCTTCCAAGGCATTTTATTTTATTTATTTATTGGGTATTTATGATGCGCCTATATAGAACATGGTGTTTCAAGGCGCAAGGAATTGGGGAAACACCGTTTTATGCACTACCTCTTTGGACATCAAACTGTGCTTATAACATTTCGGGAAAGTCAATTCTGCTTTAGTAAGTTTACCGGCAGCGTTCCCCTCGTTAATAGGAAACATGCAACCGCTCAGCAACCTGAGCAATGGGGAAAAGAGATGCTTTCACTATGCACATGTACTTCAGTTTTGTTAGCATAAGCGTGTGTTACATTTTCCTTGTTAGAAAGACTACCTACTTCTGCAAGCAACTTTTACTCACTTTGATGTATATGTGAGTACAAATAAAGCTGGCTACAAGTACCGGCAAGGTGTTTCTGTTGATTTTGAGTACGGAGATTCACTTTTTTTCCAACTCCACAATCACGACGACTGTGGGCTGCTTCTGCTTCCCGGATTGGTTTCTTTTACTGCTACTGCTACAGGCACTCTTGGGATGTACACCCCACTGCTGCACGGGTGTCTCCGATCTGGCCTCAGCAAAGAATAGTCTTTTGCACTTCAGCTTCCCTCGGCTTGCTTCTGCACATGGGCCTTGGGTGGATGAACGGCTTCAGTTCTGCATTCACAGCACCTGGGAAGACTGCCTTTTTCTTTCAGTCTCTTCCAATGCTGCCACAGCCAAACAGGGTTTGTGTGCACAGGACCAACTCAGAGTCTGCAGGTGAAATCTGCTCTTCCTCTGCTCCGGCGTCCCTTCTGTGGTCATACTTCCTAGTGAACTGCCAGCCTCATGCTCTGCTTCTTCTACTGCAACCTCTGCTGACCTTCCAGCTCCTGCTCCAGCTTCTTTCTACTACTCCTTCCTGCTGCAGCCTTTTATGCTCCTCGGGTGGGTTAATTGGCTTCATCTACAGGCCCTTAGGACTAATTGCCTGACCTTGCCAAAAGCTATTAGGCCTGCCTGACCTTGGCTCCGACATGCCTCTTCAGCCCCCCATTTCTCCACAGTCCCTGAGGGATTCTGGGACATGCAGTCTACTTTAGGACAATTCAATTTCTCTACTTCTTTGAAAGGTTTAAGGATGCATTTTGCTCCCTTGATATTATTAGAAGAGAAATTATAAGGTTTAATTTATTGTGAGACAGAAGGGGCTGGAAAAGTTATATTTTTGCCATTCCTGTTAGCATACCTTTTGCATTGTGGAGCATATGGGGATCTAGGGGTATACAAGATTGGTTATTTGGGTTCAACACTAGATTGGGTCACTTCTTTAGAATTCACCTGTTCATCCTTAGTAGGAGACTGAGATATATCAAAATAGCAATAATCCAAGTCCTCCTCTAGGTCTGTGGAAATAATATTCCTCTTCAAGGAAAAATACGCTGTATCAACCTGCAAAATCTCCTCACCTCCCTGGGCCTGGTCTCCACTGAGGTGATCCTCCCACAGTACACCACCCCCAGGAATGGGACCAGGAAGCATCTGCTCTCTTCTAGTCACCTGGGAGGAGGCTCTAGGCAGGATTTTAGTGGGAGGCAGGGGGCACAGGATTCTCCACAGTATGTTCTGGAAATGAAATCTTTCCCACTGAGAAGCAATCATACACTGATCCTGGAAGTAAGATGGCTGCTGAAGCAATTCAGTTTTGGATAATCCAATTATCAGAACATTGATGATTATTAAGAAAATCATCTGTATGCTAATGTGCTAATTTTAACTAAGTATTATCCTCATGCTCCGATTATAGTGTTAACAGTCCTGGTCTGGTGCAGGCACAGTCAGAGCTCTGGTAAGTGGCCCAGCCATCACACCTTAGGTTAATGAATTCTATTAGAATCACAGGGCTTTCAGTCTGGGGTGCTAATAGGGCTTACTTTGAAGGAAATGGGAACACACTTTTCGTACATGCCCTATTTCCTTAAATACAAACTAGAAACAAAGATGGCAAATGGCAGAAACAATAAAGGGACTAAGTACGTTTATGGGGTTTCCATTGTTAGGCCGGCAGCGGAGTGATTCAGAGAAAGGGGCCATTTAAGACCGTGCTTACAGGTAAGACGAGCGAGAGAGTATGGAAACAGGTGCTTTGAAACAGTTTTGTTAATTGTATAAGCGCCTAACAAGTGTCCAATAAATAAATAAATACATGGATGGGAGGGGAGCGTGGTCTAGGAGCATGAGAACATGCGATGGAGGAAACACAGGAATTGGGGCAGCACCAGAAAGGAAAGACCCAGTGGAGAGCGTGAGATAGGCCTGGTATGAAGGGAGACACAGACTCAAAATTAACAGTTCGAAAACCTTTATTTATACATTTTTTTGGGTTGGTGGAATGCCTAACTGGCCCTAACTCTAAAGGAATGGTTCCCTCAACTGATGCTTCTAAGAGCCGTGGGTGTCTGTAAGTACAAAACCAAAGTCTGTCTGTGTCTAAAGCTATGCTTGCCCCCATTCTCAGACAAAATGCGTTTAGGGACCTCCTTTAAGAACACATTGTGGTTAGAAAGGAAATGTAAACCACAGCAGGTTTCAGATAGTCTTACCAATAGGTGTAGTTCTGCCAGTTCAAAATTGTTCATTTCAAAAGGGTTGCCCTTGGAAACTTCCACGTAGGGCTCTTGTCGTAAATCAGTAAAGTTCACAATGTCTCTGGGTTTCTTGGGGTTCCCTTTCCCAAGCTTCGATCCTTCCAGTTCCAAACAAAAAGACACAATTCCTGTTAGGCCTCTCAGGGTTTCCTTCCCCAAGTTTTAGGTCTCTCTTCACAATGTTCAACAATGTATTTTGTGGGCCTCTCAGGGCTCCCTTCCCAAAGTCTGTGCCCCTCTGGCTTCACAGAAAGTTCACCTTGTCAAGATGCACCGTTTTAACACAGTTCTTTCCAAGGGGTTGTGTCAGAGACTTTTGAAAATGCCAGGCTCTGACTCCTGACCCCTCTCTTTGTACTCTGTTTCTTCCTATTAGGCATCTTCCCCTCTTGTGCTCTTTTCCATTTGGGCTTTGTTTCTCTTTCTTTCTTTCTTTCTTTCTTTCTTTCTTTCTTTCTTACTTTCTTTCTTTCTTTCTTGCACACCTGCACCCTTCTCTCTTATTCACAGTGCTTCTTGCACACTCTTCTTGACTTTATTGTGCCCCTGGCACTCTCTGTCCTTCGCTCGTGCACCCTTCGCACCTTCATTTCCTTGTATCGTGCTTCTTGTACCTTCTCTTTTTAACATGCAGGTCTTCTGTATCCTCCTTTCCAGATTACCGGTCGCTCTCACCCATACTTTACTTTCTTTCACTTTATCTTTAACTTTTCCCATCTGTCGGGTCGCTCTCAACTTCTCTTTCCATTCTTTCACTCGTTTTCACACTGTCAGGTCACACACACCCTTCTCTCCTGTTTCGGGTCGCTCACACCCTCTCTTTGTTTACTTTCACTCTGCTGTTCAATCTGTCGGGTCGCTTACACCCTCACTTTACTGTCTTTTTCTTTGCGCCCCTTGCACACTCTGCTTTTCTTTGCTTTCTCTTTCTTTCTGCTTACCGCTTTACTTTCTGCTTTCTCCTTCAAGCTGCCGATCCCACTCAAGCCATCCTCACACCGCTGGGTTCCTCTCATTCACATAGAGACTCACCAAGGCAGTGCAGCGCTGTCAAGCAGCTCCCCGGCATACAGGGTGTGAGGTCAGGGTCTCACAACCTGCCCCTCAGACAATCCTGGGACCAACACACGTCCTAGAGGAGCGAGCACTGGCCTGGACTCAGCCAATAAGCAACCACTCGCCTTTCTCCGGCTTCCCGGAGACACAGCTCCTCCGCCACGCTGCAGCCCCTCTGTTACACCGGGCCAGCATCTCGGCATCCCATTCTCCTCTGGTCCTCCCAGGCTTCTACTGTTGCTACCTACCCACTCCAACCAGCAATCATAGCTTGTTTGTATTTCTTGGTAGAATCACACCTTGTATAACTGAAGTAATTGTCAATTGGTGTCAGGTGTAAATGGTTTCTGTGGATTTCCTGACCATGCAAGACTTTATCAGTGGGACAGTCTACTGGTGTTACATGGTAGGCCTCACTTTGTATTCCTATGTTGTTTCTGTGGCTAAATATCATTGCTCCCGATCACCTCTTCTTCATCCTAGTACTTATTGGAAATTGGGAGTGGGAGATGGGGTGTGATTGGAAATACCCCATTAAATGGGAGGGAGAGTGGGTTGGTGTATAATTGGGAAAGGGGGAATACCATGAGCCTCATTACAGGTCTGGTGGTAACCCTGCTGGTGCTACCAGTGGGTTGCCGCCAAACCCGTAAATAATTAACGGCGCCTGACTTCCCGGTGCCACCGGGTATTCCAAGTCAGGCGCCGGTAATTTTGTTAGTCCCCATTTCCATAGGACCCCATGGGAATGGGGACACGGGAGCACTGGCACCGTTGCTAATGGTGCCAGTGCTTCCGTGAAAACTCTGCAGTCCCGCCCGCCCGCAGTATTGTAGTGTGCCAGTCCGGAAGCAACGGTGCCGGTAAGCTTACTGGCACCGTTGATTCCGGAAAGGCACACTTAGAATGACGTCCCACATCTCACCCTTGGGTATTCTCCTCCCAATCCCCTGTGACTCTCCACTTAGATGATTATCCTCGCTTGTGCACCCCCAGGGTCGGGATCCAAAAGCTATGGCCCTACCCAGGCCACCCGAATGGGAGATCCCGGGGGAGTAGGTGGGAGATTACCGTCAGGTTTCTCACAAGAAGTTGAGGTGGCCTTTCTGGCTCTAGCTTCTAAACTCTGGAACAACTTACTATTAAAGCTCAAGATTATCCATGACCACGTCCCCTTCCAAGCAAAGCCCTGAAACTGGTTCTTCCAACACAGATAATCACCACATTGCGCCTCTGCGTCATTCTGGAACTTTTTATACCAGCAGACCACCCGTGTGGAGAGTGATGTGCTTTGTAAATACTACAAGTAAATACATTCTTTCTTATTGCCAAACTCACTTTGTTGATCGTTGTATTTTTTCTCCCTTGTTCCCCTGCCTTGTCGCGCGCTGAAACACGAGTGCGATACAAATAAAATATCAAATATCACTTTGTATGCTGATTTACTGCCAAAATCGTTTACGGTTATGACCACTCGGTAAGAGTGCATTACCATGGAATTACTGCCACTGTTTTACTGCACCTCCAAACTCGTAATGAGGCCCTTAGTGTTTGTAGAGCCCAAGGAAATATTTACCATCAATGTGCTCAGTTGCCAGCAAATTAACAAAGCTGTCAAAAGTGTCAGCCTTATTACATGTAATGGAGCTAGTGAGAATTTATAATTGCTGTCAATCATGTCTGTTTAGATTTGTAAGTGGTGTCCCTGGGGGGCCTCAAATAATGCTCTTTCTGCCTTGCTTTCTAAATACTCAGCTTTCCATGTTTATGTACACTCCACAACTGTCTTTCCCATCTCTAAATCCATAATGGCGCGAGTCCTCTGTGTTGATACATTTGCCGTCGGTACGGCCCAATATTTCTTTCACTCCACGGTGTTATGTACAGCTAAGGAGAAAATAAGTCAAAGACATCCACAGCTACCACATTAGTGTACAGGGACTACCGCACGAAAACACTTGGGTAATTCCTTCTCCTTCACTACTTGTGCTGCCAGTAGGGTTGATTCCTTCTCCTTCACTACGTGTGCTGCCAGTAGGGGTGATTCCTTCTCCTTCACTACATGTGCTGCCAGTAGGGGTGATTCCTTCTCCTTCACTGCTTGTGCTGCCTGTAGGGGTGATTCCTTCTCCTTCACTACATGTGCTGCCAGTAGGGGTGATTCCTTCGCCTTCACTACTTGTGCTGCCTGTAGGGGTGATTCCTTCTCCTTCACTACGTGTGCTGCCTGTAGGGGTGATTCCTTCTCCTTCACTACGTGTGCTGCCAGTAGGGGTGATTCCTTCTCCTTCACTACTTGTGCTGCCAGTAGGGGTGATTCCTTCTCCTTCACTACTTGCGCTGCCAGTAGGGGTGATTCCTTCTCCTTCACTACGTGTGCTGCCAGTAGGGGTGATTCCTTCTCCTTCACTACGTGTGCTGCCAGTAGGGGCGATTCCTTCTCCTTCACTACTTGTGCTGCCAGTAGGGGCGATTCCTTCTCCTTCACTACGTGTCCTGCCAGTAGGGGTGATTCCTTCTCCTTCACTACTTGTGCTGCCAGTAGGGGTGATTCCTACGTGTGCTGCCAGTAGGGGCGATTCCTTCTCCTTCACTACTTGTGCTGCCATTAGGGGTGATTCCTACGTGTGCTGCCAGTAGGGGCAATTCCTTCTCCTTCACTACTTGTGCTGCCAGTAGGGGTGATTCCTTCTCCTTCACTACTTGTGCTGCCAGTAGGGGTGATTCCTATGTGTGCTGCCAGCAGGGGCGATTCCTTCTCCTTCACTACTTGTGCTGCCAGTAGGGGTGATTCCTATGTGTGCTGCCAGTAGGGGCGATTCCTTCTCCTTCACTACTTGTGCTGCCAGTAGGGGCGATTCCTTCTCCTTCACTACTTGTGCTGCCAGTAGGGGTGATTCCTTCTCCTTCACCACTTGTGCTGCCAGTAGGGGTGAGTCCTTCTCCTTCACCACTTGTGCTGCCAGTAGGGGTGATTCCTTCTCCTTCACTACGTGTGCTGCCAGTAGGGGTGATTCCTTCTCCTTCACTACTTGTGCTGCCAGTAGGGGTGATTCCTTCTCCTTCACTACTTGCGCTGCCAGTAGGGGTGATTCCTTCTCCTCCACTACGTGTGCTGCCAGTAGGGGTGATTCCTTCTCCTTCACTACGTGTGCTGCCAGTAGGGGCGATTCCTTCTCCTTCACTACTTGTGCTGCAGGTAGGGGCGATTCCTTCTCCTTCACTACTTGTGCTGCCAGTAGGGGTGATTCCTACGTGTGCTGCCAGTAGGGGCGATTCCTTCTCCTTCACTACTTGTGCTGCCAGTAGGGGTGATTCCTACGTGTGCTGCCAGTAGGGGCGATTCCTTCTCCTTCACTACTTGTGCTGCCAGTAGGGGTGATTCCTTCTCCTTCACTACTTGTGCTGCCAGTAGGGGTGATTCCTATGTGTGCTGCCAGTAGGGGCGATTCCTTCTCCTTCACTACTTGTGCTGCCAGTAGGGGTGATTCCTATGTGTGCTGCCAGTAGGGGCGATTCCTTCTCCTTCACTACTTGTGCTGCCAGTAGGGGCGATTCCTTCTCCTTCACTACTTGTGCTGCCAGTAGGGGTGATTCCTTCTCCTTCACCACTTGTGCTGCCAGTAGGGGTGAGTCCTTCTCCTTCACTACTTGTGCTGCCAGTAGGGGTGATTCCTTCTCCTTCACCACTTGTGCTGCCAGTAGGGGTGATTCCTTCTCCTTCACCACTTGTGCTGCCAGTAGGGGCGCTTCCTTCTCCTTCACCACTTGTGCTGCCAGTAGGGGTGATTCCTTCTCCTTCACTACTTGTGCTGCCAGTAGGGGTGATTCCTTCTCCTTCACCACTTGTGCTGCCAGTAGGGGTGCTTCCTTCTCCTTCACTACGTGTGCTGCCAGTAGGGGTGATTCCTTCTCCTTCACTACTTGTGCTGCCAGTAGGGGTGATTCCTTCTCCTTCACCACTTGTGCTGCCAGTAGGGGCGCTTCCTTCTCCTTCACTACGTGTGCTGCCAGTAGGGGTGATTCCTACGTGTGCTGCCAGTAGGGGCGATTCCTTCTCCTTCACTACTTGTGCTGCCAGTAGGGGTGATTCCTACATGTGCTGTCAGTAGGGGCGATTCCTTCTCCTTTCTCTACGTGTGCTGCCAGTAGGGGTGATTCCTTCTCCTTCACTACGTGTGCTGCCAGTAGGGGTGATTCCTTCTCCTTCACTACGTGTGCTGCCAGTAGGGGCGATTCCTTCTCCTTCACTACTTTTGCTGCCAGTAGGGGCATTGGGATTCAACTTCAGAGCTTTAAAGGCACGCCTTTTAAGGTATCTCTCAATGGCATTTTATTTTATTTGAAAACCTTGAAATATCAGATATTACAAAAATCCTTGTGAAACTATTTATGGAAGAGATTGAGGCTTGATCCAGGAAGTCACATGTCAGGTACAACATAATCACAGGCAAAATATTTTAATAACCTATTCCCTTTGTACTACCAAAAGGCTGTATGTGAAAAACAGGCAAAATGGATCAAGACAATTCCCACTGGGATGAACATAGCAAAAGGCCCTAGTGCTGGGAGCAGAGTTGTGAGGTGTCAGTGCAGAATGGACCATATAAGGGAACATACTCTCACACTGCACACACAACCAGAAGGATCACTGTTGCAGAAGTGTTACACTATCCCCGAGAGGACGCCGCAAGGTATTAGCAACCAATGTTAATGATCCTTGAACACCCAACCACCTCTAAGGCTCTGACTTCTCCAGGATAGTATTACTGTGGCCTCCATCAGTGTTTTATAGGTTGGGGGTCGTAGGAACCAAGGTTTTTGCCAGTCACCTGGAGTAGAGACCGTCCCACCACGTGATAATAACCTGCACGGCTCTTCTCATGCACTACTGTTTCCTGGTCATGCCTTGAGCAATATAATCACAGTGTCAAGCAGCACAATGGCTACTCTCTGAGAGATCATATGTGTAGGCTTGTGATTCCTTCTTATCTAGAAGACTGGGCAGACAGCGGGATCAAAGCTATTGGGCACTGGTGTATGGGGTTTCTAGTCGTTTGTCTTCCAACAGAGAATCAGTATTATGGCTTGTATATTGCTGGAGAAGGGCCATTGGGATGAGTAGTCAAGGGACACACTGTCGTGCCTGGGCTACAATACCCAGTTCAGCACAGACTCTTGGCAAGGAAGAAAGACTATCAGCCAGTACTGGGACTTGTCCCCAAAGCATATAAAAGTTTAGTGGCCACCACTTGGCATTATTAATATAACTCTCTTAGTCCAACTGTTTCTTAATAAACCAGTTTATCGCGTGAAAATTGAGTCACCCGACAATTTAATTAAAGTTGGAATTAAGGCGTAATCCATGAGGATTGTGTTACTGCATTGCCAAACATCAGATCATCCTCCACGAACAAAACAGCAGCCTGTCACGGTTTTTGTGCAGATCTTGCTCCCATGTTGCTCAAAGGCGTACCTGGCTTACGTCCCGATTTAGGAGGACACTTTCTTGAGTTGGACAAAGAGATATTCCATTTGAGCATAATCTGTTTCTGTTCTCCACAGAATTCATTTTCCTGTGCTCTTACTGAAAGAGTGCACCTCCTTTGGAATACACTTTGCAGTGAAAACTCTGAGGCAGCCTATTCCATAGCTACACAAAACATGTTGCGTGTTCTAATGTTCACACAGACACCATTTGGCAACAGTGTATTTTTAATAGGCACGACTATAGAAACCAACTATGTAAAACTGTAGATAATGGGCGGTGTGAGAAACCTGAAGGTGACTCACTTACTAGTGCCCGGGGATCTGTCATCCAGGTGGCCAGGACACGGCCATCACTACTGGATCCAGTTCCTAGGGGAGGACCAATGGGGGAGGATCACCTGGGTGAGGGTCCTCGGGGAGTGGCGCTGGGAATGAGGGAGCTCAGAATGCAGGCTTTAACTCAGGGTAACTCCTGCATTTTTAGCCCCATTAGCAGCGTCAGTTGCCATTTTCCCTTCTGGGAAACGGGTGAGCCTGCGTGCCCTTCCCCCGCCCCCTCCCCTACCCTCCAATTTCATCTCCCTCCCCCCACTCCAACCTCTTCCCCACTTAACCTGCAGCTGCCTCGTCCCATTGCCTTGAATACTTACTGTACCAGCACTTCCCCGCGGTGGCAATTGCTGCCATGGAAAGGGTGAAGGGACTACGTAGAGTTGCCTTCTCCCTTGACTATTACAGAAATCTTGTTTTGTTTAAGTTCAGAAATAGTAACTGTGCCATTTCTCAACTTAATGGCAATGAACCACTTCAGGGGTGGGTATAACTGGGTCTGGTAATGCCCGGGGCTCACGCTACTCTCGGGCCTATAATTCGGCCGTGCGCATTACCTGACTGGGGTTTATTGCTTATACAGGAGCTGAGAGCAGAGTACACGTGAATCCAAATGTCCACAGATGTAGAATGACTGCTAATTAATGCAAATATAGGAAAGGAACTCTGGGTACATTACAATTTAACATATAGACCATTCAAAGTCACGCCCACAGGTTACAAAAACCCTATTTTCACAGTTTGCATGTCTGCATTTAGGCACAATGGTCATGCATTGTTACTCAAGGAAAAATTCTGATCAAGAGTTGCAAAGGGCATTATCATGCAAATTATGACGGCTTTTGGATTAGAAAATACCACTCGAGCCACCCTGGCATCCAGTACAATACCACCTCTTATAGGAACTCAGAAGTGCACTATAGTAACATATAAACAGGAGCTGGGAACTAGTGAAACCAAATGCCCACAGAGTGACAGATCACGGATGCAAATATAGGAAAGGAACTCTGGGTAAATTCTGAGTTAGGGTGTAGAGCATGCCAAATTACGCATGCAAGTTACACAAACAACACCCTATTTTCACATTGCTGAAGCATTAACGCGCAATGAAATATTGTCAACACAAGTTAAAAGTGGCATCGTCAAGTATGACACAGCATTTGGATTAGTCAAATGCCATTGGAGCCGGAATAAAGTACAATCACCTTTTATAACAACTTGCACATTTAATATGTAGTTACACATAAAGAGGAGCTGAGAACAAAGTACCAGTAAAACCAAATGCTCACTGGTGCAGTCAGATTGCCACATATGCAAATCGCAGAAAGGAACTCTGGGTAATTTACGATTCAAGGTGTACAGGATTCCAAGTGTCACACACAAGTGAAACAAGCAACACCCTATTTTTCACATCTCTCATGTCTGCATTTAAGCCCAATGTTTAAGCATTGTCACGCATTAATGAAATATTGTCAACATGAGTAAGAAATGGCACAGACATTTAGCATTTCAGGCGAAGTATGAGAGTGGGAAGGCTTTGCTGGGAGGTGACGGGGTGAGAGGCAGGAGGAGGAGCAGTGTGTTGTTGGATTTTGTGAGACAGACGGGGCAGTGGGAGGAGTTGTGAGTTTATGTGGGCTATGTGTTGATTGGTGGGTTGGTGCACATTATCCTATTGGATGGGGAAGCGCTTGCGTGGGTCCGCCCACGCATTCAGTAATTCAGAAGAAGAAGAAGGGAGCTTTTGGATTGGTAAAATACCACTCGAGCTATCCTGGAATAAACTACAGTCACCTTTTATAAGAACTCACAGATGTAGTAAAGCTACATATAAAGAGTAGCTGCGAACTAAGTACAAGTGAAAGCAAATGCCCACAGGTGTCGAGTGGCTGATAAGGCACCATCTAAAAGCTAAAACTAAAAATAGCTAAACCGGTTATTCTCAATTGTCCCAGGCACTCAGAAATTGTGCTCTTTGAAAGAAGTGGCTTATTCCCCACACAGCATCTCAGTTTGCATGTTAATGTTTAATAGAAAGCCCAATGTCACTGTGACGACCTTTGAAAAACAGAATTTTTTTTCTTGTAAAAACTATAGTTCTCGACTGAAGGCAACGCGTATTCGCAAGCGCGCTCATTTTAAGAAAAGCACTTTTTGGGAAACGTATCCATTTACACCTGTAGTAGAAAAGATACTAATTTTAGCATGTGCCAGGAGGGTCTACCTCAAATCATCAAACCTTTTACTGCGGGTCCCATTTATTTATTTATTTATTTCAATTCTTAATTACGCGCCAAAATCGCCCAAAGGCCTCACAGCGCACACAAAACAAACAAGACAGGGACACTGAGGATTGGAGATCAGTGAAAGGAGACAGGTAAGTCAAAGACCAAGGTGTGTTGAAGAGATGGATCTTGAGCGATTAACATTGAGAGATTAACATTGCATTTCTTTTAACCCATTTCTGTGCCAATATATGCGGGGGAGACCCCCCGCAGCCGCCTCCGGTATCTCGCCACCTTATTCCCGACCCAACCCCACCCGCATCGTTAATTTTGGTTAAATTCAATGTTAAAAATCCCATGTTATTGGACGCGCAGTAAAACAGTTCCATTTTTTGGTACGATACTGCGCCAGGAAAGATCAGTTATTTTTTCAGCTGGAATAAAAAGTCTTTATTGTTCCTTAATTGTGCAATCGTCATTAATATGTAGAAATTGTGGCACGCTAAGTATTAATTTTATTTCAAAATGGAATAAAAATTATTTATGTCTGGCAATGTTAATCAGGTGATCACAATTAGCAGGTAATCTACAATTTCTATAATTAACACCATCGCTAAAAGAGGTTTAATGTATTTTGTTAGTTCCAGGAAGATGTCTGGAGGATGGAAACGAGAAGAGCCAGCTGTACCAGAGTTCCTTTCCATATCTCATCAGGTGAATGGAGATTAAAACAGCTTTTAACCACAACTACCTTGAACACGTCTTCCTGTTTCTAAATCTGGCTTCTGACAATATTCAAGACTGAGCTACTGCCCTGGCTAGTCACTCATATCTGAATGGCTCTCGATATTGGTCAGGAATTGAGGAACTCTTTGAAACTCATATTGCAGCCCACGCCAGCACTCACATTTACTAATAAGACTTTTCTGAGCTAATTCTCTACTTCACCTGCTAGCCTTCATTTAATAGATAGAACTTGTAATGTAGAGGCCCTTATGCTGGATATGTATGTGCAGGTCTATGCAAAAAGGACGAGCATACTCGTCCTTGCCACTTAAGAGGTCAAAGGAGCCTAGGAGGGTCTGGACATCACACAGCATACTCGTCCTTGGCACTTAAGGGGTTAAAGGAGCCTAGAAGGGTCTGGACCTCACACCTGCCCGGCCATATCGAGAACATACTTTTGAAAGTGGGAGGAGACCACGACAAGTGATTGTGAGCTTGGGGGGGGCTATGGGGGGGGGGCTCTGGGCCACCGTGTTGGAGGAGTCAGTGAAGATGCCACTCCGGGTGCCCGTTTGCGGCTCCACTGCTCAACGTACCAAGGCCAGTGGGGCAAAACGGTTTGGTTCCATTTGATCTAAAACATTTGATTGAATTTATTTGACCTTTTTTTCTGTCTAAAATGCGTGGGGTGAGGGGGAGACAGTCCAGCAACCCTCCACACTTCGCCTCAACATTATCTATAACCTTCCCCACCCCCCATATATATATATTTATTTATATTTGACTGAAAAAAATGCTTTTAGGTCAATTATGCTAATACTGGGAAAACACCTCCTTTCACATCGCACAATCCATTTCCACGTGTGCATCCAGGAAACCCCCACCATGTTTAAAATGGCAGCTGCAGGACACAGCTGGGACGGTAACCCTGACATTCCTTCATTTAATATTGCTGCTGCATATGATCTATACCATTTAAATGCGGCCACCACCTTCATGATGTGTGCTGTGTGAATTTGAAAAAATCACCATTAGAGCTTGACAGAATGTATTCCATGTTTGCATTACAGATTTGCACCCAGGGGATCTCTTATGCCAACGGGCACATTAGTTATAGGTTTCTGTGGAGACTGGCACCAGTGCAAACAAGAAACTATATCAGAAACTGGTCCAGGAAAAGGACAGCATCCGTGTTAATCAATACACTTTTTCATAACACACTTAATACCGGGACCGGGATTCGAACCTGTGTTGCTCTGCATTGTCTTGCTTCAAAGACAAACGCCTTTCCCCTAAGCTATCCTCCTGTCATTTCGAGGCGTTATGGAATTTAGATCTACTGGGGGCAATAGGCAAAGCTTTCTTGTAACCTCAACTTGATTGGTGGCTATAGAAAATGGCAAAGTGTGCCTTATTCCCAAACGAGAAAGTAGTTCTTCCATACACCAGAAGTGGAAATTACCATTCTGGGAGCAATATTGTTTGTCAGATTTGAGTATGCAGAAGGGGAGTGTCAAGGGAGTTTCAAGGAGTGGCACCAGAATTGCAATGCAAAGGAAGGTCAACACCCATACAGAAGTATATCCCTCAGAGCGGTTACTTACTCGCACAAATAGAGCGCCAGGGGACCACTCCGGTGGTGATAGTGCGTGGTACGAATATCCTTTAACATTAACATTAACACATACTTGCATCCATTTACCCGGAGATGTGCCACAACGTGCACCTTTTCAAGGCAGGGGCTAAGTTTCTAAGAAGCTAGCACCATCATTCCATCAATGCACAGGTAATCAGTGACGCCTTGGGCAGCCATCTTAACTTTCCTGGTTCAACTCATTGCTGGAAAATGGCTGATGCTACAATTCGGGCTATGGCCCTTATGCTCAGGAGATGGGAGAGCAAAATCTTTCACCAGAGAGCATCCATTTTTGGGAAACC
Organism: Ambystoma mexicanum; assembly: GCF_040938575.1. Classification (NCBI taxonomy): domain Eukaryota; kingdom Metazoa; phylum Chordata; class Amphibia; order Caudata; family Ambystomatidae; genus Ambystoma; species Ambystoma mexicanum. Next base: position 36,655,207 of record NC_090936.1, read on the forward strand.
TGATTTAGAGGTGACAGATGTGATGGGAAGCCATTGCTGTCCACCCCATTTGACCATGTATATGGGGAGAAAGTGGGAAGACGAGATAACTTCTCCCACGGTCTCCTTAAAAGCACTGGCACCACCTATTGAAGGGTTCGAGCACTGCTTTTTCTCCCCCACCAGGTTTATGAAGTAAACTACAGCCATTGCAAGAGACATTCCCAAGCGAGGCAGCCATGCAGCTTACACCACGTGTGTCGGTGACTCGCCAGGTGCTTGCAGATCTATTTTTATATGCCACAGACTGTGGGCCTCAGCTTGCCACCAGACTCAGAATAATTTACCAGTGCCTGACTTCCGGTGCCACCAGGAGATTACAACCCCGGCGGGCCGGAAAGTCAGGTGCTGTTAAAATGTTGTTCCCCATTCCCGTAGAACTCTCTGGGAATGGGGAACACGGAAGCACTGGCATCCTTGTTAACGGTTCCGGTGCTTCCGTGATGGGTCTGCCTACTGTGGCAGCCGAGCCCAGCAGGGTCAGACCTGTTGGGCACAGCGGCTCCGGCAGGCAGACTCGTAGTTTGCCGGTCAGGAAACAAGGGTGCAAGTGAGTTTACTGGCACCCTTGTTTCCAGACCGGCAAACTTGTAATGAGGCCGTGTGTCTGATAGTCAATTGGTGGGGTGTCGCACAAAAATAACCTTAAAACAATGCGGCACGGGCAAAAACACAGAAACCCATTATACCGAACAAGGGGGAAAGGGGCTTGGGGGAGTATCCCATGCTACCTGTGAATGGTATAATGTGTTTGGGGGTGGCAGGGGTGTCCCCTGCTTCCATTAGATGGAGAGTTGGGGGAAATAAAGTTTAATACAACATTTTTTTTAAAAGGGGGACCCTGCGGTGGAAATTCCAACCCGCATTTGGCATTAGGATCTGATGTTGCAAGAAGAGGGCCTAGATGAGGGAAAGGAAAGAAGGTAAGAACACTGCCCAAGTGTACTTAGGGGGAAATTGGTAGCGGGTAAGGGGGATGCAGGAAACAGTGATCATAGTGATCGCTGAGGGCCTCCATTTTCACACACGACATTTTCGGACACACATTTACAGCGCGCACGTGATCACATAGATCCATCGGCGGTTGCATGTTTGGGAGCTTTGCCATTCCATCAATGCACCGGTCATCAGTGGTGCCATGCGCAGCAATCTGTGTGTCACTGTTAACATGCCTGGTTTAACACATGACAACTACATTTACTGGTTCGCAACTGCTGTGGGGTAGTTATAGGCTGGGAATACGGTGACAGCTGCGTAAACCGGTTAGTTGAGTACACATCCTGATCATGACAAAAAGGGGATTCAAATGGTCAACACTGTGCTGATTCTGTGCATTGAAACATGTCACACTCACTAGCTTGCAATCATTTTATGCAGGTGAGATTCAATCCCTCCTCATCCGTCCATCCCTACTCCTTTTTGTAATCCCAACACCCCAGCCAAGGCTAGGCTAGGTATAATGGGGTACACATGTCTACTGGAGCCCTTATTGAACAGATTGTTGACATGCAGAAGACACATTTCAAGGGCTTCAATCACACACAGCTGAGGTGCCACTACACACTCCACCTGCGGCATGCACGACCCTAGTGGCTTGCTGTGTTTGCAGTATCTAGGCAACATCCCTTCCATACAGAGGTACACAATAACCTGCTTCCACCCTTCCAGTCATTGCCAGTGTGTACAATGGCTCAAAGGGTTCGTGGTGTAGCTGACAGGGAAAGTGTGGTGGAGAATTTCTTCTGCTAAGACACTCACAGAAGAGGAAGAATCTTTATAGTTTTCAAATGGGTGAAAATGATGAGAAGGTGCTGGTCAGAAAATCCTGACATCATAAATAAAAAAATAAAAAAATCATAATAAATAAAAAAATAAAAAATCACAATAAAAAAATAAAAAATCATAATAAATAAAAAATAAAAATACTAAAACAATGTAGGAGGGTTCAGGATAAAGCTTTAATTTGGAAAAAACTTAATTAAATCAGAACAAGAAAAAATGAAAACTCCACCATCTTTCTGAGATGCCAAACTACACATGTGTGGAGCCTCACTAACAATGTAGCACATATGACACTGCTTACTACTAATGAACCTGTGCACACCACACAGCCATTCCCCTACCACTCAGTCCACAAAAACTCCCATCTTCATACATGCACAAGTTCCAGGTAGAACAGTGCCTGGTCAGGATGCATAGCTAGATGCTTGACACATTACTTTCAACACAGCAGAACCAAAATGGTATACTCAGATAAAACATTCCAGGCATTGGCCCTGTCACTCAGCCACATAGTAGAGGGAAGAAGTGATTAGAGCTCAGAGTAGGATGAAGTCAAATGGAAAATGTTAAGAATGCCTATTTCAGCTTCGGTGGAGACACACCATATGGCAGCCTGTAGTGTGACATTCTCTTGCTCATCTGCTGAGTGCTGAGCACAACATTGTCAAACCATACATGAAATGTCATGTCATATGAAACTTGAGTATAGCACAACTATGGCAGTCATAGATGAAGAATGTTAGAAGATAAAATGTGGGCACCTCTATCAATTTAGTTTGGGGAAATACTTCATAATTGGTATTGTTTTGGTAATGTTTATTTGTAAAGCGCCGACACACAAAGCAAGTGTTTAAAAGCGCTCAAGGAGGGAGGGAACACAGGGAAAAAAACAACAGTCATTCAGAGCCCTTGAATTTCTGAAGGATACAATTCTGCACGGGCAGAGTGGGTGCATGGAACAAGTGCATATACGCAGAGTGGCAGGGAGGCTATTCCAGAGGGAGGCCCCTGCTGAGGAGAAGGTGCTCCTTCCTAATCTCGGCTTAGAGAACCGGCTCACTCGCAGAAGGTTGGAGGTAGATGAGCGGAGCGCTCGGGAGGGACAGTATTTAAGAATGCAAGGATGCAGATAGGTGGGTTCCAGGGTCACAGCGTCCTTTTATCGCGGGATGTTTTTTCACAGGTTTGTTTACTGTGAATATTTTAATGAAAAACCCTTTGAATTTTTTATGGGGGTAGAAAATTATAGATATGGGGTGTGGGTGTTTGGGAATAGATAACACATTAAAGGGAATGGTGGGCTTGGGAGGAAACCCCCCAAAAATAATTTGTTTGAAATTTGATGGGTTTTTTCATAAAAAAATTAGTGGTAAAAAACCTGCGAAAAAACATCCCGCTATGAAATGACACAGAACCTTCCCAAGCCCCAGAAATCCTTGTGGACAATGCAGAGGGTCTTGAACTTGATCCTTGCAGCCACCAGGAGCCAGTGGAGGGATTTCATCACCAGAGAGATACAGTCCCTGGGCTTGAGGCCAAGGATAAGTCTTGCGCTTCTGTTCTGGATGAGTTGCAGAGGGTGCAAAGCAGAGGCAGGGAGGTTGAGAAAGAGGCTGTTGCAGTAGTCCAACCTTGAGAGAACGAGGGCTCTGGAGACAGTGAGCCGCTGGGGGAAGGTGAGAAAAGGAAGAGTACCTCTGAGGTGGTGCAGCTGGTAGTTGGACTTTTTAGAAATGTCTGAAATGTGAGTGTAGAAGGAGAGCGAGGAGTCGAAGAGGACCCCAAGGTTTTTTATCTCGCAGGTGGGTGCGGGCGAAGAGCCAAGGAGATTTCCTCTGCTCTATTCCTGTGTCGTTGGGTGATGGCTTTGCCCCCCTGGATCCCACTCTTCTGGGCTCAGACCCTTCTCAAATGTTTGCCTCCCTCCGTCGGGTTCACTACGGCATTCACAAGCCTCAATGTTGTTTTGAACAGTTCACTGTGGACATCCTTCTGTCGGGTTCACTCTGGTCAGCACACTGTTTGTTGGGACCTCAGACTTCACCCCTTTCCATCAGCATTGGTCCGTCGGGTTCACTCGTGGCAACTCTTGCCAATCACTCAGTTCTTTCTCTTTTCTCACTATGCAGGATTCACCTCCCTTAGCTTTTCAATTACGTGGAGGTCAATGACTTTCGACTGTACGGGGTTTTTTTGCTAGACCCCTGTATGACCACTTTGACCTTTTTTTTCCGGCTCTCCTAGGGCCTTTTGGTATTGGTAGTTTCAACAAACACGGGATCAACCAGAGTCTCTTAAATGAGCACCCACATGGTGCCGGCCCCTCTGCAGCTGGTTTACCCTTAAATGTTAACAGTTCTTTGAACTTTCCTTAATTTGCCCTTTTTGACTTTCGTTCAACACAGTTCGGTTTCTTGTCAGCTCTCCCCTCGGCTCACTGGCTGTGATGAACCACATGGTTTTTCTTGTCTCTGGAGTGAAAGCTGGTACCACAGTAGTAAGCGTCTCTCCCTGTTCTGATTCTCAGTGTAGGCGTGCTCTGTGTACCGTTGACATCTGCTGCTACACACGTTGGCTATTGTTTGCGGTCTTATGATTCCTTTCAGAAAGGCTTTGCGGGTCTGGGTCGGAAAGGGCAATTCGCTTCTCTACTTGTCACCTTTTCGGTTCTCGCTGCCTTTCTCCTCCTCTTGAACTGTCGTGCTTGGATAGCTGTATCGTCGTGCCATCTGCCGTGCTCGTAATGTCCTCTCATGCTCCACCTTTTATCTCTGTAAGGAAAGGGCCGTCAGGTGTGTGTTGTTACTATTACTATTAATTGCCTGACTCTGCCTGACCCTTGTGTTACGACATATCATGTAAAAGCCCATTGTTTTTCATGGTATGGGAAAGTGTTTGTGTTGGAAAAGGGGGGGTGCCATGAGGAATTATATTCTTCATTCTAGGGGGGTTGGTAAATTCAGAAGGGTGAGATTGTTCGGGTTTGTGAAACTAACGGGAATGACCGAGAATATTATCATGAAATGAACAGGGGGGGTTGTGGGAACGGTAGTGTTTTGTCCAAGCAGATTGGCAGTGCGGGAAATAATAATCAGACGGACGGGAAGGAGAATCACTGGGAGTATTCGGGCAGGACACAGGAAAACAGGGATTCCGGGAGATGTAGTTTTCAAATGCAACAGGGTTTGGGATCCTGGGGGATTTATTATATACAGAGGGGTTGTTGGATTTGGGCAAGAGGGATGTGATGAGAGGAAGGGTGGCAGATGTTGGGAAGCCTACAAACGCCTTGAGGACTCCGTCCCCCTCACCTTCTTCTTTGGTATAATACTGCATCTCACCTGAGGTATTTCCCCAAGCACAATCCCAGGCTTCTCTACCCAGGTGATCCTCCCTCGCTCGTCCACCCTCAGGGTTGTGCTCTTAGAATGCCAGCCCTTCTCTGGCCACCTGAATAAGTGGCTTACTTGGGAGAATACGCTCAGGTTTCTCACAGAATGCAGAAGAAATAGAGGAGACAGCAACAAAAAGAAACGTTTTCTCCGCATAATGGATTCTTACAATGTAGGGGATGAGGAGGAGGGGACAGGAGCACATTCAGACACTGCTGGAAGACAATAGCAGACAATAGTGATAAACACAGGCCATGTGTTGGAAGATGTGACCGGGAGGCACCCACCTCTAGGACAGTGCTGGAGCGATAGAGGTTGGATAGGAAGCGTGCCATGTGGCAATCGAGTCTGCTGCCAATGATGATTTTGTGGGTCACGTGTGCGTGAGACTGAGGCCTGGCCTAATGCAGGCATGCGATTGCCAGGGAAACCCAATACACCCACACACCTTACCACTGTGCAGGCCTGTAACCTCTAAAGACGAGTTGCATTCCACCCCACAGGGGATGTCAAGGACTTCTGCATCATAGTACTGAACTATTCCGCTAAGGCTGCTTGTCCCCATTACCACCTCAGAGGTGATAATCTGTTTTGGAGAGATAGAGTGCAGTGGGAAAGACAAGGAAAAGAGAGCGAGAATGAGGCGAGAGAAAGGAAAGGTATCGGAGAGGTAGAGGGATGAGAGGAATGGGACAAAGAGGTGAGAAAGAATCAGGAGAGAATGTGGAACGTTTGAAGATGGAGAGAGATGAGAGGCAGGAGAGAGATAATGAAAGAAATGAGAGAGGAGGATGAAGACATTGAAAGAATGGCTGACTGTAGAATAAAGTTGGTTTCTGAAATGTCTTCATGTATATATACATTTTTGCTCAACTGGATTTCTATTTTCTGCCATCAAGAATTGTTCTTTTAGACTTTGAATTCCTTTTCACACATTGCCCACATTTGCTTTTCCCTGTAGAGTTATTAGTGTTTTACATTTAAATTATTGGTTCACATTAGGGTGATGACTAACTTAATGTCTCTGTTATACAGTCTCACCCCAGAACTCTTAAGAACAACTCCAGTGATTTCTCTTCCCATGAAATGTATTTATAGACTTAAATTCCACTCCACATATGTACCACGGAAATCACTACAATGTTAGAGGCTGATAAACAATTGGTCAGTCACAAGATTTTACCTGCCTACATGAACCTCACTCAAATCAATTCACACAAGCATTCGGTTCTATAATCAATTCTAGGTATAAATTATACTCTAAAAGATACGAGGCATTCTAAATACACTCCTTCCATGCCTGCTTCTATCCAAGCAACACAGCGTACTGTACTTTAATGATAGCATTGCTGCTTATCGGGCAAAGCGTGTCCACATATTTAGATAGAACATTTCAAAATTCTTTAAAAACACTACATTTCCTCCAGTATCAGGACAAATATAGTATCAGAGAAAAGTTACTTGAACAAATAACATTTATAAAACACATTCATTTTACTTGGCTCCCCTGTAATGAATGTGGGGTTGTGGATGTATTCGCTATGTGCAAGTCATTTAAATGTAGGCAAGAAGAGCATTGTATCAGACTCCTACAGTTTTGGATTGGGGAAATAATGCGCTCGGGTAATGTGCCGTCTTCTCAGGATATGTATGTGCAGCTTTCAATGAGCATGCATGTGGTTTTCAATCTACCTTGAAACATACAGGTATTTGGGCTGGACATGTAATCTTCTCCAGTAAAAGGTAGCATGTTAAAACACACATACCATTTGACATTACACATAGGTCTGTCTGTGCATTTCCGATAAGAGGTTGAACACGGTGCACAATTTTCTATTGATAGAATTAATTCTCTGTGCTAAATTATGTTGTGCAAACAACTAATGTGATGACTAGGCTCCCACCGGCAGCACATTGTCCTGATCGCGTTAGACAATACTGTGTCCATGACGGCATCAGCCAAGGATATATAAAATACACTGGGCCTCATTACGACCCTGGCGGAGTGGGTTTACGCCAGCGTTATTCGCGGCGGACCCGTCCGCCCTACTACGAGTTCCCGTAGCGCCATGGAGCGTTTTCCGCCTGGTTTTTCCGGGCGGAGAAATCCATGGCGCTACGGGACCTTGTTGTTAATTACGCCACCGTATTTTACGGTGGCGCAATTAACGCCTTCCCCACTCCCATTATACCCTATGGGGCAAAAATGGGAATGGGGAAGGGTAAAATGGGGAATGGGGATTTACCGCCCCGCCAAGGTCGGCATGGGGCGGAAAATCCGCCAACCCCCATGGCGCTATCGGCAGCTTTCCGCCGTGCTCCGCGGTGCATTTAGCACCGCGATTTCCGCCAGGGTCGTAATGAGGCCCACTGTATATAAGCATGTTGTCTGTTTTAAGCTGTGCCTTTCAATACAAAAATGCACTGGGCTTTTTGGAACTGAAATCTAACATGCACTCCCTTACAAAAAGAAGACCCGTGGTGTTTTCATTAAAACTGCAGATCTGTCCCCGTTAGAATAGCATCCCCTTGGCATTTCTACACTTTCATTTTAACAGCGGTTTCTTATTCTTGGAATATCAGCTAGTGCCCACCCAGTCTGCAATTACTGCCTAAGCAAGGTCCTTTACAGCAAGCTGTTTGGAACCCAATCTCCAATATGGCCCAGCATCTCTTCTCTCTCTGAAAAGGCTTCTATTTCCAGCCTGCCTGGGAACCAGTCATCCACATGGTCTCAAACCTACGCCCCAGCCACCTCCTTCCACTTGTATCCAGTAATATTCTTCAATATTAATCGCCCCACATTTATTCCTATCTCTTTGCAAGCTATTTCATAATCTACTCCTCCCCCACCTCCCGGCTTGAAATGAGGGGTTCTTCCCTCTGCGTCTAAGGTAGGAGGGAATGTGTGAGTTTAATAAAATAGAAAGATTATAATGTATAGATTAGAAGGAATAATTCAAGATGTTGAATGTTGCTGTGCAATGTGCATTCGCAGAGATAATAATTTTTTCTACTTTTCACCTTTTATTATTATGCACCACGTTAATTTTATATATGTTACAAGGTATATTTTCTGCTGACAAAGTGCCATTTCGTCTAAGTTGGTATGACTTTTCATAATGGAGATATGAATTTTCAAATTAGTAAATTTGGGGGTTAAAACGTAACTTTCCTATTCAGTTTATAAGTGAAGAAATACTGACTTCGGCCAACAGACGTCACTGACGATACATCCCACGCACATTCTCCTTCATGCTGTTACTACATGTCCAGGATACATTCTTTTGCTGACGATACATCCCACGCACATTCTCCTTCATGCTGTTACTACATGTCCAGGATACATCCCACGCACATTCTCCTTCATGCTGTTACTACATGTCCAGGACTCATTCTTTTGCTTGTTCACGGTGATCCCATGACTTTAGCTAAACGGATTTGATGAGGGGCCAGAATTTCATACATGTGATAGGCCCCTGTGTCTGGCAATGTTTTATGAGGACTTGAGCTCGGGCGTGGCTTGGGCTTCAGCAGCGAGTACATCTTCTGCCAGCAATATTAGAACTATGGCACTGCGGGCAAATTCCAGAATTGTTCCTTTCTTTTCAAAGCTCTAAATCTAAGTTCTTGTGGACTGCTAAATTCTTTTTGATGTGACAAACACACTCTTTTTACATGTGCAATTTTCTACATGTAATTTACATACTGATCAGGCAATAGTTGAATAGATGCACAAATTGCATTTGTGTCTTTAAAGTATGAAATAAAGACGTGTTGCACTTTCGCGTGTAGAAAGTTCCCATTTAAATCAGTACAGTTCTCGGAGTACTATACAAATTGCAAAATAAATAAATAATTGCAATTTTTTCCTACCAAAGCTCCCGACTTGTAGGCCTGCACTGACCCCCTCCCCACTCCCGCGCCCATTAACAATGTTACTTTCTGGGTTGCTCGCATCATCTAGTCATTGTGGCTGTCACCACATGGACAATACCAGAGCAACATCAAAGGGTGGGGAAGGCATAGGTGGGTTTCTGGCTTTTTTAGGATGACATGAAAGGTGACTGTATCTTCAAATGTGTATGTGGGATTGGTCCACATGTATGTATATGTATGTTAGGTTTGTGAATTTTCTTATTTTACATTTTGATTGTGCTTATGGTCATTTATGAGTAGCGTGGGGACACGCAGGCAGTGTCCACCAAACATGGCTTTTGCGACACATATGGGGTCTGTTGTGTGCGGCTTGTCCTCATGCAGTGTAGGTGCACTAGTAAATGATTGTCATTTTCTTTTTTGTCACAGAAGAACTTTTCTGTATGCCGTTTGACTTACCATACACTGCTGGGTGTTTTGACTATCAGATTTTTTCATGTGCTATCCTACTGAAACGTTAGTAAATTCTATCGCTTGATATTCAGTGTGTCCACAAAAGGTGTGCCGTCTTTGCACATTATGTTTAAAAGGTTGCTGTAGGGAGATCCCGCCCAACCACCCTGTGGTTAGTTGGAAGTCCATTCCTTCGCTCGCCAGACAACTCCTTCTGTAACCATCCCACAATGCTGCAACACAATCCCCCAATTCTACCTCCGCCCGCGTCCCTGCACACACTTGTTGATATCCAGCAGCCCTCCCTTTCTATGGCACCAGTGCAGGTCCTTAAAACGAAGCAGCGGCCTAGTCTAGCAGCGTTGCCCGAGCGGGCTTTCTTATGCGCAGCCTGTATAACGCACTATCTGCACGTGAAACTACTATCTAAGCTAGAATTCACTTAGTAAGCGTGAGGGACGCTGTGCGTGAAGCAAGACAAAGGTTTAACGTATCAGCATGCTTACCTGTTTGAAAACGACCAGTGGCAACGACATCTAATAGCCGCAATATTTCTCATGCCAAACAATGTTCATTGCACCCCAGGCCATAGAACACTTAACAAATTTAGCAAATTTGAAAGTGACAATAATAATAGGATAAACAGGTTAAAACAAGAAGGGGACCACTCAAATTACCAACAATAACTAACGGAGGCAGCCATTTAAGGCAACTCTATAGAAACCTCCTCTGTGACATGCGCCATTTTAATCACCCAATTCCTTATTTATTTATTTATTGTATTTGTTTACAGCCCCCGAACCCATCACAGCGCTGCTACATTGGTGAGCAAGACAAAAACAGAAAGATACAAAGCATGACGGTCGATGCTGCGGACCGTCTGGTATTGGGGATACCCCAGTTACAGTTTAGTCATATTCGTCGAACAGCCCCGCTTTTGTTTTCTGAAGATAAGGTAGGAAGGCTGCTCTTGGATGTGGAGAGGTAGGGCATTCCACAAGGTTGGGGCAATGACTTTAAGATTCCTGAGAATCTGGGGATGGCTACTGATGGAGTGGATGAGGATCGTTGGCAGGGGAGTTTGGTTCTTTTGGAGATGCGTTGGGTGAGGAAGGAGGGTGCTGTATTGTGGATGCATCCGTGTGTTAAGGAGATTCCTAACCTTCCTTCCGTAGCCCCCGTAGAAATTGGACAATTCGACCGAAAGCCGAAAATGGGCCACATGAAATCCTAATGATTCAAAGACAATATTGTGACCTAGAATTTATCATATTTATTTATTTATTTATTTATCCATATTTGTTAAGCGCGCAACAGCCCGTAGGCAACGTGGCACTGGTTCGAGACAATGAGGAGAACTTAGTTACAGTAGGGCAGAAGGTACAGTTTGTACACGTTTAGGAATACAGTACAGTCCTACATACAATTAACACCTGATACAGAGTGCAATGAGTTGTGATCATTGTTAGTTGAAAAGTGTGAGGTTTCCGCTCTGAGGGAGGTGGGGAGCGAGTTCCATAGCTTGGGAGCTAAGTAAGGGAAACCTGGCCCTCCTCCTTTGGTTCTGTTGATGTGTGGGCATAATGAGTTGATTCCTGTGGCGCGAGGATTTTAAATGTGATGCGGTCCTTGACTGGGAGCCAGTGAGCTGACTGTCTTGCTTGAGAGAGGTGCTCTCTCCTTGCAATGCTTAATGCTGCTCTTTGCGCCTTGTTTTGGGTGACTTGAAGTTTGTTTAGGTTCTTTGTAGAGGTGCCTGCTAGGAGAGCATTACATATTACATAAAATTAGGAACGCGGACCAACAGTCGAACTCGTGTTACTTTCCCTAATGCTATCCAGCAGCCTTGTACAAGGGGCCAAACAAACCAAAATGCTTGGATGATTCCACATGTGGCCCATCACAGAGGCATTTCCCCAGTCCACCGGGAGAGATAGCTCAGGGGCAACACTCTGGTTCTATGATCAAGAGTACACTGAGAAGCATGGGTTCGGTACCTAGTCCCGGTACTGGGCTTAGACCAGGGTTGTCCAACTCCAGGCCTCGAGCGCCAGAATCCTGGTGGGTTTTCAGAATATGCCTCGTTAATATTCATGAGGAAAAATGTGCATATATTTAGAATCATTGTATGCAAATTTAACTCATGAATATCAATGAGGGGGTATCCTGAAAACCCAACATGGATCTGGTCCTTGAGGCCTGGAGTTGGACAATCCTGGCTTAGACGCTTAGGTTCCCAGTACTGCGCTTAGAGGCTGGAGTCTGGCATGAAAGACAATATAAGAAACGGATTATATAGCTAACCACGGAATGCTCCTAAGCCCTGTCGAAAGTAAAACATACTTCACAAAGTGGCTGACAGTGGCGCATCCACATTTGCCTAAAGATGGCCCCAACAGGCAGGGGCTAGAGGTAGGGGTAACTGGCAGGAGTAAGGCAGGCTGCCCAGTGTGCAGATTCAGTGCATATGGAAATAGGGGTGCCTAAAAGCAGATGAGAAGATATTGTCCTGGGCGATTGGGCACACAGATACCTAGCCCCCACATGCTGGCACATCATACAGCGCTAAGTTAATTCCTTTTGCTCATCGGGCATCTAAGTTAGAAAGCAAGATTTTCCCGCCTGCTGCCTTTCGGCAACCAAATGAACATACATTGATGCACAATTGGCCGTCTCCGACGTTTAGGCCTTCATTAGGTATTACCCTGTGTTTTTCCATTCTGCCTGATATGGGTTAGTAAACCCACAAGGGAGTAAAACCGCATGCATATACTTGGCGCTTTTGCAACTGGTGGTATTCCAACTGACGGTAACTACTCTAGTCCCCCATTACTTTCAATAGGACTTTAGAATGGGGGCCTTCAACAACTCATAATTCAATGGAGACGTCACAGTTACCACTGGTGGTAGTTAGACTTCGTCTGGGGGGTAAAAGCACTACTTTCATCTGTCTTTGGGTTTATATAGCGTAAGGCCAGTTTGGAAGAAACAGAGCACTGGAAGTAATTTGGTATTAACAGAGGTAGGTGGAAGGGGCGGTTGAAGCTTGAATATCCCATAGTGCAACAGTGGTATATACCTAGGAGTAGCAGGTCCTAGGTGAGCCCCTAGGTATTCTGGGAAGAGCAAGGTCTAGTGTCCCACCCAGAACTGCAGGAGCGTCGGAGCAGCCTTTCTTTAGTCGTGGACAATGTCCCAGTAAGATGGCACTTACCAACAGAAGGGTTCCTCTTTCCCCGTCAGTTTAGTCTGGCCTGCACGCTGATGGGGAGGGTACTATCTCCATTGAGGTGTGAGATTACCAGGGTCAGGACCATGATTCTGAACTCCATAAGGGGGAGGAAGTGTGGGGGGTTACCGCCTTCTTGTTATGTTGCTGGAAGGAGAGATTGCTGTCAATAAAGAACCTGAGTGAATTGCCATATGGAGCCAAACTGAGGCGTGAATCCATTAAAGTGCATGTTATTCCATCCCCTGCCGATGGCCGCACTTGTAATCCGTCCCCTGATGTTGCCACGTTAGCAAAGAAGGGAACCGGAGGCCTTAATAGTGATTAGCAGACTGCTTTATGGTAACCTTTCACATGTTTTATCTAAAATGACCCGCGGCACAAAAGTCCTCAAAAGTCCCTCTCGGGAGGATAGCTCAGTGTCAACGCGCTCGCCTTGGGAGCAAGATGACGCGGAGCAACACAGTTCAATCCCCGGGTCCGCGCTTAGAAACTTCTGGGTATTAAGCATGTTATAAATAATCTATCATATCATATCAAAGATCCACGACAAAATACGGAGACTATGTTCCATGAAGGCCAACAAAACCACGTTGTCTACAAAATGTAGAGTCAGTATTTAATTGCCTGAAATCTTCCAAACGAACGCCTGAAAGGGCCACAAGTACACATTTAAAGTAAATATTGAACAAAGCTTGGCAGGACCCAACTTTGATGCAGCCCTCGGGTGACTACAAAAGGAGTGCAGACCCCCCGTCCCCCTCCTGCTGAACAGTCTCCCACTTCAGTTAAGCATCCCCATACGAGCCAGATCGGTCTCCTCTTTCCTACTCTCTCCGCTATTGGCTCCTTCAGGTGGTTTGCGCCATAATGAATTTGTGCCTAATAAATTTCTAATAATTTATGTATTCATTCATTCATTCTTACTCTGCCTGTATTTCCTATCTTTCCGCTGATGGGGTGTTTTAGTTATACTGGGCGTTATTGGTAAATACTGTATTATAGTATAGCCTTGCTTGCCCATTCCTTTCATTGGAATGCTCGCTGCTGTTTGGAACCTTCCGCTGCTCAGATACCTCCCTTTAAAGAATAGCCAAACTTCGGACCATGTGACCCAAAGTGAGGGATGTATGCCAGGGGGTCTGCAACCTTCGCCTCTCCAGATACGATGGAAAACTCCAATGTGGTCATTGGTGCGGGTTCATGGGATGTGCCCACGAAAACATCTGGAGGCTGCAGGTTGCAGACCCTTGGTGTATACTAGCTACTTCTGTCCGTTTGCCTTCATGATTGAAAGGCCTCCTGTCGTGGAGAAATGACCACTGGAGATTCCGGTGGATTGGTGAACAATGTATTATTAGAAAGTGAACAACAGGACAAAAAAAGTACGACACCGGCGCAAGTGAGAAACCCCCCTCCCTCCGCCGTGCACCCGTCTCTTATACCCAAAGGTACACTTGCCTTTCAATGGCAGGGGTGGTCCAGACAGGGCAAGAAACAGCACTGTAACAATGAAGCACGTAGGGAACAAAGCACCACTATATAGGTCTTTGATACCAGCTGCGTTCTTACATGTTAGACATCGCTATCAAGGAGGACAGCATAACGTGATACATTTAGTGCAGCGCTATCAGGGAGGACAGCATAACGTGATACATTTAGTGAAGTTGAATATACGCCTCAAAGATTCAGACACCCTCGGAGGCAGGCGAGAACACTTACAGTGTGAAGACTTCTGTCTTCTGCTAAAGGTGCTTTTCCTAAAAAAGCAGAGGCCTAAACCACGCTTGCATATACCAAATGGGAAACACATCATAAGCCAGAGATGTGAAGGCAAGCATAGATGCATACTAGGCGAAGAGCGTTCATCGTAAAGTCATGTGCAGTAAAGTGTAAAGCCTCACCTCGTACATGCATGAAACAGTTGTTTAAACATGGCAGTTTGCAATATCTCATCAATATTATAATGCAGTAATGTGCAAGTGGAGTACATACGTTTTAATTCCACATGTTTCTCCCACGCTCAGAACAAAGTCTGAGAATAGCACATAGAAGCCCTCATCTGCCTCTTTCACCTTTCCTTTTAGAAACCTTAGACAGACCACTACTTAATAGACTTTGCCCTAACATTAGATAAACAAATGCCCACAGCCATGGCGGTGGCACCTCCTCTACCCACCAGATGCAAAGAAAATATATGACATCTGACAAACTATTGCCGCTCCTCCTGCCCTCCCTTAATTCACTACCAAGCAACAATGACCCGAACCTCCTAGTAGAGGTCTATAAGAACACAATGACCAATGCCCTAGATATCATCGCGCCAGTCAAACTTCACAAAAGTAACAAAGGCTCATCTCAATGCCTGGTTTACCCCTCATCTCAAAGAGCTAAGACTCCAAAAAAGAAAACTACAATCCCTTTGGCGTCACTCCCCTTCAGAGGAACATAAACTGCAGCTCACTCAGCTCGCTAACAAATACAAGAAAGAAATAATCAGTACAAAAAGAAATGTGTTTAACAAATGAATCTCTAAAGCCAGTTCCAACACCAAGGAGCTCTTCGTGATCCCCAGGGAACTAGAATCCCCCACACCCTCTGTAGACAATGTTCCTAAGGACAAACAATGGTGCATGGTCATCCAAAATGCACTTTCTAATAAAATCGCTTCCCTCCAAACCAAAATAACCAATAAGAAAGCATCACTGACACTTACCGAAGCACCTGTCACCACACCTCCTAAAGGCCCCAGCCTGCCAACACCCTTCAGCTTCACCAAGTATTCTATCCTGGAAACAGAGAAAATCATATTGTCCCTAAAGCCATCCAACTGCCAAGGTGACTACTGCCCTGCCCAAATAGTCAAAGATGCAGCGAGAGATCTTGCGCCGTTTATTTCCAAACTAATCAACGCCTCTTTCAAAACCAACAGTGTCCCAAAGAGCCTAAAAGAGTCCTGGGGGCTACCACTCCTCAAGAAACAGACGCTTGACCCTTCCATTCCTACTAACTAACGACCTATCACTACGGTCCCATTTCTTATTAAACTAATCGACGGAGTAGCATACCTGCAAATCCAGGACTACCTCAAAGCCAATCACCTCCTAGGTTCTCGCCAATCTGGTTTCAGATTACAACATGGTACAGAGATGGCACTAAATGATCTAAAAACACAAATTAACAAGCTAAAGGACAAGGGACAAACTGCCATGCTGCTCCTACTCTATCTGTCGGTGGCCTTTGACTTGGTGGACCACGCAGTTTTGTGCAAACACCTAGCATCGGCTGCCCACTTCTCGAGTGATGCAATGGCTTGGATCTAGTCCTTTCTAACAAATAGAACTATGAGAGTATTCTCCCCCTCTGCATCAGCAGACGATGATGTGTCATGTGTGGTGTCCTGCAAGGATCATGCGTCTCACCTACCATGTATAATATTTTTACCAAGCCCCTATTCGATAAATTGGACAGACTGGGTGTCACCTACACAAATTATGCAGATAACACCCAGATCCTCATTCCCCTTTCAGGCAATTTGGGCATGGATATGGCCGTAGTAAATGAAATCTACATCCTCATTCAGGCATGGATGGCATCCCATGGCCTCTGCCTGAATGATGATAAAACAGAGATCCTGATCCTTGGCTCCAAAGCTAATCTATAGAAATTAAGCCCTAATTACGCCTCATTCAATATAGACAGAAATATAATTAAAACAGTAATTGAGGTAAAAACACTGGGATTCTTTCTGGATTGCAGTTGATCTCTGAGAAAACAGGTTAACTTCTTAGCCTCCTCTACTGCCTACACAGGTAAACTCATTCGAGCCTGTCGACTCTACCTAACTGAAGCCAGTTGCATCATTCTTGCCAATGCTCCAATTCTATCAAAACTAGATTATTGCAACGCATTATATCTAGGAGCCAATAATGACATCCTCAACAAACTACAAACACTGCAAAATAATGCCATGAGAACCACCCTTAATCTGATTAACAGAGAGCACATCTCGAACATCAGAAGAGACCATCACTCGTTAAAAATAAGCAAAAGGATTCTACTTAAAACTATCTCACTCACCCATAAATGCCTCAACGATGCAGCCCCCCCATACCTCTCAGAAAGAATAACCAGAAAAACTTCAAAACGCCCGTCCAGAGCAGCCAACTCCCACTGCCTAGAGATGCCTGGGTTCAAACCTACCAAACCTGCAGGCGGCAGCTTCCCAGTCAAAGCTGCACAACACTGGAATGCACTACCCCGGAACCTGAGAATGGACCAGTCCTACTCTAGCTTCAGACGCAACTCAATAAATTGGCTGCGATCCATTGACACATAATTCTGGACACCTGACCTTTCTTCTCACCCCCTCCTGAATCCACGGAATGTACTTTTTCATCTATGTACGTACCCATGCACAGACCTCGTTTGACATGTCTGTAATTTACTACATCACTAATGTAACCCACATGTATTTAATATGTCCTGTAGCGTATCTGTTGTAACCATGCCGAAAGTATTATTTTCTGCTGCGCCCAGTTACCGATGGGTTTGGTGCGCATTACCAAATAAATAAACAAACAAACAATATGTTTTTGTCACCCATCCCTCCCCCCTTTGAAACTCAGGTTCAGAAAACACTCCGCCCTTGAACCTTCAGTTTCCTTGCGCCTTGAGGCAAGCTTCTATTCCCTTTCATCTGGAGGCGCTATGTCCCGTTTTACTGGGAAACGACTCAGTGCTCTTCCAACTCTGAACCATATGATGCATGCCCGCTCTATCTTTTAAAAGAAGATGTCATTATTTCATGATTATGTTTCCTTTTTGGGCGCTATGTGTACTGCTAACCTGCTGCCTTACATTTGCTTCTCGGCGCTTTGATCCAGAAAGCCCCACGAGGTATAGGCTATATCAACCTATAAGGTTTTTCAACACCCTTGTATTTTTATTTCCAACAAATTAAGAAGTTAAGGTTTAACAGCCAAAATGCCAATTTGCGTAGGACATTTATGCATGCTTTCAATTTACTGAATTGAAGATTTAAATGTTATATGTACGTGGCACGAGTCTTGCAAGCTGCAACATGATGGTTGCATTGAATGTATGGTAAGTAGGTAAACGTGGTCATTGTAATGACCGCATGGGTTTTCACATACATGCGCCGGAGACCAAATCAGTAATTTAAAAAAAAAAAATATTTTGCATTTTTAAAGTGCTCACACAGCCCGCAGGCATCGAGGCATTGTTACAGGAATTGTTTTTGTTTTTTTGGTGCGTAATTGTTTTTTTTTCTTAGTTGCATATTTATAATGCACTTAAATACCCAGAGGTTTCTAAGCGGGGACTCGGGGATTGAACCTGTGTTGCTGCAAGACGACCGCGTTGCTGCTGAGCTATCATCCCGGGATATGCACTTAACAGACCTTTATGGTATGGAATTGTTTAATTATAAAGCGCCTATACATAGGCAAGTGTTTCAAAGCGCTCTATATATCGATTTATAATGTGGAACAGAAGGTGGCTACAATTGAAACCAGTTTGAATATCCATCAAAGGCCCCCATTAAATCAGAAATCATTTTAAGTGACATGTGAGTGAAGGCAGATCCCCTTTGACAAGCAGGGAGGTCAGAACGTCCATCGAGATCTGGTCCTTGAAATAGATCACCAGATCACCATCTCTCCAGACAAGCCACGTTGCAGAGTCCATGTTCTCAGTGGATGTTCCAGGAGAAAGAAAAAAAGGAAAGTGAGGGGGAGGAGCGGGGGCTACCTGACCCAATTAGTGCTGTTTAGCATGGAAACATCCAGGTGTGAGAAACAGCTCAGTGTCTATGTTTGCGCTACATCCTCCCACAGTGTAAAGATAAGGTCATGTCTGGATGCTGCTGTGGGTTCTACAAACATGATATGACATAACAGGATGAACGTCAGGTCGAGAATACTAACACCAATTCAGCGATACTTGGTGATGAAGGCATGGTTTCAATGGACAGTAGTTTCAGTGGAAAGAAGGTATGTGTTCATGTTAGGGTGCAGCAAACGAGACGATACCTGCAAAACACAAACCCTTTAGCAGGATATAATCATAATCACTAGACATGTCTTTGGCATTTGCATCCTGCAAAAGTGTATGTGTTTCACTCCTGTTCTTTTCTTTGTCCTTGGCCAAATTCTGCAGATCCACACTATAAGACCTCCACAATTAACCCACAAGGCGCTTCATCGGTCGGATTGAATTGCCAAGTCCAGACAAACGTGCACATTTTTTGCACTGACAAAAAAAGCTAAAAACCTAATGCATAATGGAGACATTGTGCAAGTCCCTGTTTTGAAATGTTATGATTATATGTTGCACGGCCTGTTAGCTCGATTATGCCTCCGGGCCAGTGAGATGCGCTTTATAAACATAAATAAATAAAGAATAAGGGAACGGGGTAAAAGGGTCCACATGTCAAGCTGGCCTCTCCCTTACAGCACATATCCAGGGTTCTAAAGCATGCTGCGTCTCGGTACTGCATGAACAGCAACATTAACCAGCCTCTTCCCCTACAGGTTAGCATTATCTGCAATGTTTGGGGAAGTCAGTTTCAAATTGTCACTACAAATGGTCCAGAGGCAAAGGACCAAAGATACAATGTTTGTCCATTGAAATCACAGCAGAGGGCTTAACCCTCATAATAACAAGGTTGAAGCTTTTCTGAAATTGAAGAGGCCCATATACCTAGAGAAATTACATAATTGCTTAGGCGTGTCAAACTACAGTCGTAAATTTACAGAGAACTAGCAGAAGTACCCGTTCTCCGATCGGGGGTCTGTAGACAGACATGACAACACTCATTAACTGTTGAAAATGAATGATCCTGTAGGTCGCTCTTCCGCCTCACCCTGGCGTGGTGTAGTTCGTTGCAGTGCAAATATCTCGGAAAATGGGCATCCAAGGGCCTTGAAACGTGGTTTTTGAGGTGCAGAGGGACCTCGAGTTTTGTTCCTCGTGTCGGGACCGTTTGAGAAACAACCTTTTTTGTTTCCCTTCCCGGCGAACATGGTTTACGGCTTTGTTGGCAGGCACATTTTGTAATATCACATGGTGCAGCAGAAATATGGAATATTCTGGAATGCTGCCTGCCTTCACCTTTGCCTCTCGGGTCCAATTGCGTCTCATACATATTTTGTTTCCCTTGCCGGTGAACATAGTTTACAGCTTCGTCGGCACCCAACAAACCCACAAACACATTTATATTTTTGCTGAAATCCGGGGGAAAGGGGTCGGGTGTCCAAATGTCAAATAGCCAGTAATGTCTGAAGGGTCCTAACAGGTAACTATGCAAAATTTGGAGCAGATTGATCAAACGGTGTGGAATTGTATAAGGAACAACGCTTCGCCAAGCCACAAACACATTTTGACTTTTGGTGAAAAGGGGTGGGGTGTCCAAATGTCATCTAGCCAGTATTGTCCGCAGGGTCCTAAAAGGTAACTATGCAAAATTTGGCACAGATTGGTGAAACAATGTGGAATTGTATAAGGAACAATGCTTCGCCAAGCCACAAACCCACAAATCTTGCCACAAACCCACAGACAAATTTGTACTTTTATATATATATAGGTTGAGCAGACATCACTCCACCCGGTAAATGGTAGGCTCGAAGCGAGAGTGCAGTGCTTCACAAACACAGACTCTGAAACAAAGAAAGGCAAGATGTTCAAAGGGTCCTTGTCTGGATAATCCCATAAAGAACAATAGTTTTTTCTTGAAAACAGGAGGATTCCAAGACACCCGCTTAACTGCTATATTCTATCAGAAGCATGACCAGGGTAATATGTCGATTTCCGATGCGAGTAGGACATTGCCACCCGTGAACGTTAAGTTCAATGAATGTGAGAAAACACTCCTGGCAAAGGTGCAGGTATTGAAAACATACTGTCTGATAATTCAAGGGGAAGATACTATAGTAGAGACTCCACCTCCAGCATCCCCTCCACCATCCCCCACCGCAATCTCTC
The DNA here is from genome assembly GCF_040938575.1 of Ambystoma mexicanum. Lineage (NCBI taxonomy): Eukaryota > Metazoa > Chordata > Amphibia > Caudata > Ambystomatidae > Ambystoma > Ambystoma mexicanum. The sequence continues at coordinate 36,675,985 of NC_090936.1, forward strand.
CTGGTTTTGCAGAATGGCAGAACATGGGCATGTGCCTAATTCAAGCATTACTTCCTGGGTTCTTTCTATGCAAAGCTACCCCTGTAGAGATCAGGTATTGCCAAAATGAAAAGAGCCGATGCCTTAAAGATTGGTAGGTCTGTATGACTGTGACGGACCACGGTCTAAAAGAGGAAGATTTGAAAAGTGACGACATAGGCAGATCACCCCCATTAGATGTATGAACAATGCACCTGTCAGCGGATGCTCACAGTTGATGTGCAAGGGGGTGTTAAGACGGGCCTAACAGCCCCGGGTATTCCGGAGGTATAGGAGTCAAACGATATCGGACGAAATAGACAAAGTGCAAGGCAAAACCGAGCGTTATTATCATCCAAATAAAGCAGAGACAGCGTACAATCTCGAGGCTCTCGCTGAGTACATACAAAACAGCACTTTAAGTACCTTGGATGCATCATATATGGCGTCATTACACCATCATAATTTGACAAAACCTATGGGAATGGATATTGGTCAAGGCTATATATGTATCACATAGGGCAGTGCTTTAAGTGGGCCCCCTGTCCCACCGCAACGTTGGCGGGACACATTATCCCGCCACAGCCATGACGGGAGATGCACCTGGCATTAACTGAGGCAAGCTGACAGAAGTGCCAGCCAGCCGCAGCATCGCTGTGGCTGGCTGGCACTTCTATCAGTCACAGTAACCTCCTCTGGTGAACCCTTGCGCGAGGGGTCACCAGAGGAAGTTACTGTCCCTTTGTTTCCCCAGGTCGCCCAGGCGTCTTTGACCCTCAGTGAACCTGGAGACTCTGTGCCAATTTCTGTGTTTATAAAAGATGACTTGAAAAGTACACAATTCAAGCCATCTTTTATAAAGCTTTGCCGACGGACAAAGACGCTTTGTCTGTCGGCAAAGCTTTATAATAGAGGACTTGAATTGTGTACTTTTCAAGCCATCTTTTATAAACACAGAAATGTTTCAAAAATATGGCTTGAAGAGTACGGAAAGCATAAGGTACGCGCACAAATATATGAATGTAATATATTTGTATGAGTACCTTACTATGATTTTTGCACTTTTCAAGCCATGTTTTATAAACATAGAAATATGTTACAGATTTCTATATTTATAAAAGATGGCTTGCATAGTACACACACCATAGTAAGGTACGCATACAAATATATAAATGCTTACATGCATGTATATATTTGCGTACCTTCCTAGGGTTTGTGTGCTTTTTAAGGCCCCGCCCACAAGCCACGCCCCCGAAGAGGGCCCCCTCAATTTCTTACCCCACTGAAAGTCCTGACATAGGGGTTACACATTGAATTGGGTAAGTCATACCTGATGGCTCCACCTCAGACCATACTCATTTTGATAAAGGTGAAACTACATCATCTATTTGTTAGGGGATTGGTTGGTCTATGACTCGATGCACGGCATGACACTGCTGAGTTTGATTGGTTGGCATCTTACTAATCAACCTTGTACACTTGACAGGTCGTCAAGACATGAGCCAGACAAGGTGTAGGGGGAGAGAAGCGCATAGACTGTCCATTGTTCAATTAAAGATGTTGCCACCCCCCCTCTCTAGGTCATGAGGACAGGCAATCTCTTTGTACTTGCCCTTGTAAGGCAGCTTACGTCTGTGCGTTCTTTTAGGGAGTCTTCCAGGTGCCCTATCTTATGCTGTCAGCAAATGAATAGCCAGTATTCTTCAATTATAAGTCACGTGTTGGAGGGCCATGAATAAAATGTAATTAGCTCATATTTATAGAAATGTCAGCAAATTTTAACACGTGTGTCATGTTTTCTGTTTCCACCAGGGGCACTCTGTGTTTCTGTGGATTAAGCCTGTCAAGTCCTCTCAGAGTCTTGAGTCCTTGGTCTATTTAAAAGCATGCTGCAGCATCCATTTTAAAGAAGATGGCTGCGCTGTTACACTCTGTTTTCTGTGTTCGTGAGTTATACTTGCATGTCATTCATGTTTCATTCAATGTATACATTGGTTATGTTAGTGTTCTTCATGTCTTGTGGTTGCCATGCTAATATGTTTCATGTGAAAATGCATATTTGACTGAGTGTACGTGTTCTTCATGTGGAGTGCATATCTGCTTCATGTCTAGTGCATGCACCTACTAATGTTGCAACATTAGCTAGACTGGTTATGCCATCTTTAGCTTTGATTGTCTCTATGTCTTGTTGTACCTACCTGGCATAAGAATGGCACAGTTGTCTTCGTGAGTGATATTGGATTCAGTTAGGGCAGAAGCTATGTATACGTACACATCTGCCTGCCGACATTCCCCCCTCTGGTTAAGTCCTCAACCACACTCTTCCTTCTGCTTTCCCTCAGATAGGGTTTTTTGGGTGCATATATTTTTACTCACCCCCCTCAAGCTACCTCTGTGTTGCATATGCTCACCATGGCACTGAAAAGGTAATTGCGAATTAGTAACTTGCACTGGAAATGCTTGCATGGATGACACCCCTTAAACCTCATTCAGTTTCAATGTTGGTTACCAGGAGTGTCAAGGTGCAGAAGGTATGGCTATATTTCAAGCCGTCCTGACTTCCATTAATCATCAACTTGAAGCCCTCACTATCATTACCGACTCTGATTACATACAAATTAGGCATACAGAAGATCTGATCAATTGTAAAATCGGGCATTTACTTTGTGCAAATAATAAACCCCTTTAAACAAGGCAACCTGATCCAAATCATAGATGATTAATGGTTGCTTTAAGATAGATAGTACTAATAAAAAGAGCAATGATTTGTCAGACCAGTTTGCCAAAACAGGAACTGCACCGGTGGAATTCACTGATACACATCACTCCCTCCCTGTCAATCACGATTTCATACCAAAAGTGAGCTTTCAATTACATCAATAGAGGAAATGGACTCCAGGTGCCAATTTGATTACTGCTCAAAAGAAGGAATGTAATATTGGTAAATTTCCAGAATATCTTCAAGACACAGTAATCTTTCCCTTATCTAAACAAGCTTACCATGGGAAGGAAGATTTAACAGTACTGAGGATATTTCAAAAGATGTTTTGAATTCAAAATGGGTTATTGGTTAGCAAACCCCAATCTAGTTATGGTCAGTGGGTGCTGCCAACCTCATTTAGGAGTATTATGACAAAGCATGCTACTACGTGAAGTTGCGTATTGGCCACACATTGGCCTAGAATTGAATGCATATGCTAGTGCTCTATGGTGTGCACACCATTTCATCCAAGTTCTTCCACACCCCGGGATCCCCTATGGAAAAAGTGATATCATTACCTTTGTCTGATTTGCAGATTGATTTCATTGGACCAGGGATTTACTCTACACGAGGAAATAAATACATGTTGACTGTTAGATGCTTGTTTATGATGTGAATTGAATGTCTCCCAGGCCCATATTGTAAGGTAGAGACTGCCGCCACTTCCAGGATCCGCCATATCTTTTTTCTGTTCGGTCTTTCTCAAAAGATTGAGTATTCCTGGGATAGTCATTTTTTTATCAGTGAGGTGATTAATAAGATGTGCTAAATATTAGACATGAAAAGAATACTCCACACTGCTCACCATTCTGCATCGAGCAGAGAGCAGGGAAGTAGATAGCTACAACAAACCAATTGAAGGACTACTTAGTAAGTTTGTGGTGGGCTCTAGATCAAGCTTGGACTTGTGGTTATCCTCAGTCTGATGGCTCTGGGTTCCAGTCCTTCTCCAGCCACCCAGATTTGTAGAAAGAAGGCAGTACCACAGCATCTGTTATACCGTATAAAGGAACAGACATTAATAAGTACCTCCCTTCTGTACTGACCGCAATTTGAAACCTTCTGACTGATACTTCACTTCCTGAGCTGTGCACTGTTTGGACCTACCTGCATCCACTGTTTTTTTTTACTTTTGCTGCCTTTGCTGTGTATTGGATTTTGAACAACCTGCATCCACAGGACTGCCTCTTGCAGTCTATGCTGTGTATTGGATTTTGAACAACCTGCATCCACAGGACTGCCTCTTGCAGTCTATGCTGTGTATTGGATTTTGAACAACCTGCATCCACAGGACTGCCTCTTGCAGTCTATGCTGTGTATTGGATTTTGAACTACCTGCATCCACCTGTTTCACTTTTTTCCACAGCCTGTGCTGTGTATTGCACTTTAATTATGTGTGCTATGTTTGCATTGTTTTACTTGGGATGATACTTGATGTATCCCCCTTCACCCAGGGTCAGGCTCTCCATTTCTCTTTTACTTACTGCACCTGCATGCCTGATGTAGCCCCTCATGCCAGGAGGTGAGGATTTTCCAGTCTCCCATACTTGCTTGTCTTAATTGCACGTCTGGTTTCCATAATTCAAATTACATACTTGTAACTGCACTTAACTTGTTTTAGCATTTTGTACCTTTCCCCCTTCTCCTGCACTTCCCTTCCTCCCGCTCCCCCTCTTCTTTCATGTCTCAGCACTTGCACAAACCAAATCATCTTACGACCTTGTAGGAACGCTTTTTTTTTCATCCCTTGCTCCCCTTCCTGCACGCCCCCTTCTTCCACTCCCCCCCTGCTCTCACGTCATAGCACTTGCATGTTCTGAATGTTTCAAGAACTTTTAAAAAACGTTTGTTTTTTAGAAAGTTGTGTTTTGTTTTACACGGTTCATTCCCTCATCCTTTCCCCCTTGTCGTGATGCGCCTTGAAACACAATTTTTGCTGTATAGTGTGCCTTACAAAAAACCAACAAATACATAAATAAATACTACCCGTGAGTACATCTAAAATCTACAAAAATGTGCAGTAAGTATGAAGATATATGATCTCAAGTCTATAAAAATAGAACATGAGATGGGTGATAAGGTCGACTTGTATAAGTTCAAAGAAAAGAACCTAAAGAGAGGATATTCACTTTCCTGGAGTGGATACTTGTAATTAAAGATACATTATCTTCTAAAGTCCATACAATTTCAATATCAATAAAAACAATAGCTCCTAAACAGATAGATGATCTGTAAGGGCCCAGAGGTAAGGTATCCACTGAGGAGGAACTTGGGGAAAATCCTAAGTAAGAATGAACCCAAACCTGTTCGGAAGGTTAAGGATGTTTATATGGAAGTATAATGCTCAGATAGCATTATTACGATACTGTTTAAAGATAAAATAGAAAGTGGGCTGTACTATAAAATCGCTGCATTCATGCCTTGTACTAAACTAGCCTTTCTAGCCATCTCTCATAGTTAAGCTAACTTGGCGGCTTCTTCCAGACTGATAATAGTGGCCCTGCTGAGTTTCACTGGATGGAACCATTCTCAAAGGGAAGGCGAGAATTTGCTACAAGGAACAGGGTGTGAAAACAAATACCCTACAAAACTGAACCCAAAAGCCATTTATACACATGGACAGGTTTCATCACCTTCTTTTCTGTGGCATGTGGCCACTGGGAACGCCATATCATGGACAAAATTAACAGACACACGTTATTGCAGTATTTTTAGAGTGCGATTCAAAGTCTTTCAAAAAATAAGATGGTTTTGCCCCAAAATCGCAAGACTGAAAAAGCAAGACCGTAGGAAATACCCCTTTTCCCTTCCATTTTCTCCTTCAGGCATATTGGCCTGGGGGCTAGGGGGTTGTTTGTATTTAATGAAGTGAAGAATAAACCAAGTAAAGCTGGTGGCATTTTAAATCTCAAGTTACTGTCATGAAAAGAAGAATGTAATAACAAAAATGGCTAGTTTATATTTGATTTACAAAACATACATTGAATCATAAATTATTGTTTGCTTATACACACAGGAAAGTAATATCACTTATTCAAAATCCATTGGTTTACATGGAAACTCCAACTAAAGATGAAGATAAGTGTGGATTTTAGTTGGCCTAAAAAAAAGCATCTTTGAAGAAGGCATTAAACTATCAACCTATGCTGTGTAAGGAAAATACATAGAAAGTGGGCCGCATTACGAGGTTCGCGCCACGGGTTAACGGGCTCCGCTAATGGAGGTGGACCCGTTAAACCTGTCCCGCGAAATTACGAGGTCCCCTCGCTAGACCCGGTAAGGACGTCTGGCAAAACCAGGAGTCGTTATCGGGTCCCGCAATGGGAAGAGGGAGCAAACAACGGGCCGCTCGTAATCGGCTCGTTGTTAGCTCCCTCTCCTATTCCCATTGAGCCCTCTGGGGGCTCAGATGGGAATGGGGAAGGCCCGGGCCTGGGTTCCCAGAGGAAGGAATTACCGGGCCCTCTGAACTCGGAATGGCCCGGTAATTCCCCATTCTGGGAACCCGGTAAAGGAGCCCGGTTTGGCGGCAGCCATGGAGCTAATAGCTCCATGGCTGCCGCCAAACTCGTAATGAGGCCCAGAGTGTTTTCAAAACACAACAATGTTTTATTAAACTTTGGAAATGTGGTACCAATAAATAACACTAATTTGTAAGCAAGTTCTTAAACTGATTGATTATGAACTGCTGTCAAAATAATTTCCTTTTGCAAGCAGATATCAAGAACTATGGAGTACAAAACATTAGTCGGAGTTAATGGCAGTTTTGTGTAGTTTTTATAATTATTTCAGGCTTACTATATTGGAAGAAACCTACTACATCAAATTGGTGGTTAAGAAAAAAAAGCACAAAGGTAGTTATCCATCAATAAAAACAGAATACATGTTTATGCACCTTATCTAATCAGTGACCGCTTGAAATATTATGAACCTGCATTTCAATGCAAACAAAGAATACATTTACAATGACATGTCATGGCAAAAATCCACATAAGTCAGGTTGAATGTGTACTAGGATATTATGAACTACATTTTCAGAATCTACATTAGTTGCCTGGTTAGACCATTATACATCCATGTTCAGGAAATGCCTATTTGTAAAGATAATTAGCAAATGTCAATAAAGTTACTTCTCTTTGATGTATGGGCTTCAAACTCATTGGGCCTCATTACAAATCGCCCAGTATGGAAACAACGGTGGCGGTAAACCCGCCGCCACCGTTGTTTCCATGTCGGGCGATCACAACTCCTGCAGGCGGGAGGTGATGTTCCCGCCAGGTCTGACCTGGCGGGTTTAACACCGCCCGCTTGCAGGCGGACGAGGAAACACCGGCAGCATTACGAGATGCTGCCGGTTTTTCCATGATCCCCATTCCCATTGAGTCCGATAGGACTCAATGGGAATGGGGATTAACGCCATTCCGCCTCCGTGATTCCCGGGAAACCGGGGTTGTAATGCCAGGGTAATTCCGGGAATCACGGAGGCGGAATGGTAATACGAGTCCGGCGGTAACCAGGCGGTTTTACCACCTCGGTTACCGCCGGACTTGTAATGAGGCCCATTGTGTTGGAATCAGCACATGCTTAAACATACATTAAAGTAATTTCCAAAAGTCTTACAAGCAGACACACACCGAGGCTATAAAACAATTATATATATATACTTCACCAAAAATAACATCTCACTCCGAAAGGTGGGTGAAATAGAAGTCAGAAGCTCCAACCAATGAGATTTCAGAGGAAGACTTTGATAATATTCCTTAGTGGCCTAGGTCCAATCAGAGAGATAATCCACTAGGAGCTTCCTATGTCGTATCATGCTGGTGTGGTAGGAGTGAGCCAAGTTTAAATAGCAGACCATACAACCCGGCAGTAATATGAACTCTACCTAGAGTGGACGAGGAGAGACAAGACCGAGCTGGAGATGAGTAGATGGACAGAATCGACTAAACGCACCAAGGAGCCATACCTCAAGTCGTTAGAGACATCACGATGACATAGATGCGTTAGACAGGAAGCACACGTGCAGCCGCACATTCGGGACACTGACACACCCAATTTACATGAAGAACACACACGTACAGCCCTATGAGTTAGAGGACAGTGACATATACATACTTTCGGCACGTTTATTATTTTGCCACTAGGCTCACTACAGCAACGCAGAAACGCAAGAAGCAAGAAGAGCTTGTGCACATGCTTGCAGATGCTTACATGCAACTAACCCTATGGCATGACAGGAGCACTCAAGGAATCTGGGACCTGGCAGACATGACGCATTAATCTATGGATACTATTGGTAACATGTATTAGAAGCCAGTCTAGGCCTTCGGAAATACAGTAGGCCATGATTGTCTCAGAGAACTCTCAAGCCTCACAAGATGCTGTGCAAGCAGAACAGCCAGGGTAGGAGCAACGGCGCTGCCAAGGACACAATGTTGTGAATACAATTCGACATGCAGAGCCAAGGTGACACTGGCTGCAGCAAGGAATATTCCCTGCAAAATACACATTAATCTGAAGCAATTGAGCTCGCAAGAGTGGTCTCCAAACACGTGACCCGGCTGAGCTGATACTGTGCCGAGACTTGGTTGTTTCTTCCCAGCCTCCGTCCCACGACTAGACAGCGGGTTGCAACAAACTCACAACTCTTCGGCTACCTCGTACAATGGGAATCGAACTCTCTCATGGCATTAGTCTTCTACTCACTATTGTAAATGCTGACACATAGTTGCACCTTGCTGACACATAGTATACATGTATCACAAAAAGGTGTCTCGAGTGCTGGGAACAGAGTTTGTCCCAGGTTTTGGGACCCGCGGCCTGACCAATCAGGACACTGAGGTCTGTCGGCAGATGGCCGGGGTCACTGACCAATCACAGGGTCTGCTCACTGTAACGAATTTCATGTAAAAATGTCTAGGGATGATCCAAGCACAGCAACTGACAGCTGCATCCACTAACATCACCTCCCTGTAGGTTCCTATACTGGAACTACCACTCAGTGGACAATCCAGAGTGGCATTAGGTTTTGGGGAGGGAGACTAACAAGTGACGCAGAATGTGACATCACCTGTTATGAAAATTGGCCTGCGAGCCAGAATGCGGCCAGATGTGCCTGGTCTTCCCTCTGCGCATATGACTCCTGTGTGTTTCGTTGCCTGCAATAAAACCATAGTAACCGTGCTCCTTGTGTGGCCTTCGTCTTCTTTGGGACAAGGGAAGGAGTTAGGGCCTTCTGTGAGCTGGGAGCCTGTTGATTCTCAGCACAGCTTTGCCTGCCCAGAAAATACCCTAACAGTGCGGACATGGAACATTGAGAAGGATGGACTGGACTTGGGAGGGAAGGGAAAGGGGTCAGGTTGCTTATGAGAGGGGTAGGTAGCATGAGTACAAATTCTGTATGTTGATGTTGTTTTGTAGTTTATTCATGAAAATGTCAATACACAGTTATATACAAATAATGTAGTCAGCAACCAGATTTTCCAGAAAGATTCATCCTGGAAGCTGATTGACTAAATAGTTCCATTCAGCAAGCAACAGCCCATAAGTAAATCAATGCACCTTTTTTTAAAATTAATTATGGTATTAAAATGTCATAGAAATTGAATTCTGGTGGGGGGACATTTCGCCCTGCAGCTCAAATAAAACATTTAAATTCTCAAGTTTGTTTTAAAAGTAGGGATCTCTTGGTTTCGGTGACCTCGGGATGAATTTGAAAAGCAAAGCTGTGTCAAAAAAATGAAAAATAACCTATGCTCTATAACAGCCATAGTCAAATAATGGTCCAAATTAAACTCCTTTTTTCTAAGGTTTAGAACATTATCGATGAGAATTGTTAAGGAAATACTATTTTAGGAACAAGTGGTTCAAATCGATTACCCTTACTCCAAAGCGAAAACTATGTAGAATGAAATTTTACTTGGCCCCAGTCGGATAAAAATATTACTTAGTTAGGGAAAATGTCTTCTCAAATACAACTTCTTAACTATGTCATTTAAAGCCCACTCTTAAGGTGTTCTAATTCTGAGAAAATATAGAGAATGTATATTCCATGAAACAAACGCTATTCAATGTGCCTATGTTTTATATCATGACATTAGCCATAAAATACCTGATATATATCCCTTTGCCGGCGTTTCAGGATATGACATTTCTTTTGAATGCTTTGATAATTATGAGCTTGTCATCAAAGTGAGTACATTTTTACAACCTTATTCTTTAGAAAAGATATCGCATCTCTCTTATGGATGAGGTCTGTTTGAAAAAGTGACATTATTTCTTTATTTCATGACTTAACAACATTAATTAATGAGACTTAATTAGGCAGGTTGCACTGTTATTTCTATAGTGAGATTCATGAGAACCTGGCTTTGCCTGCACTATTTTGGTGCAGTCCCCTTATGTAAGGTGGAGAATGCCTGTAATTAAATTATATTTTTTTTCTTGATAGAAACATATATTCCAACTAAAACAGTGTTTCTTGTTTCAGAATATGTGGTGGGATTGTGGCCAAATGGATAATTACATTTTTGATACTTTTGCCTGTTACAAAACCTGAATCAAACAATTGTGTGAGCTTGGTTTGGAAGTGGAGTATATGATATGATAGGTTATTTTTAATGCGCGTAATACCCAGAGGTTTCTTAGCGCGTACACGGGGATCGAACCTGTGTTGCGCCGTGTTATCTTGCTTCCAAGGTGCTGATTGGTAAAATTACCTAAAAGTACCGTCACACCTTTCAAATGTGGCTATCTAAACTGGGTTCTAGTACAATGGGCCAAAAGTCAAGAGTTCTGCACATAGTTAGGACAGTAGATCAAGATCTTGATTCTGGTGTCAATATACTTGAGAGGACAGACATCCAACATTAACTAAAGTTTGATAAAATGCTGGAGAATTCAGTTTTAACACTTTTGAGGTCACCATAAATGGGTAGAGAAAGCTACATGTCATCTGCATATACATATAATCTAGTGTCATGAATGTCCAAGAGGTTGGCCATATGTTGTAGATACAAATTGAGCAGGGTGGGCGATAAGCCTGAACCTGTTAGTGCTCCTCGTTTAATAGCACCAGAGTTCAAGTCATAATGATTTAGGGCCAAGGTATAAAAGTGGTTGGTTGAAAAAAGAATATAGCCATTTGTGAGTGGAGCCCAGATAGCCCATTTGATTACCCCAGGAGGATGGCAGGTGTGTTGCTGTTAAAAGCCGCCAACTGACCTCACAGAATAAGGGCTCCAACACCACCGCCATCCACCAGCCGCCTGATATCATCGATCCTAGAATGTAATGCCTGGTGTACTACTTTTATATTATCCTGGTCTTTTCCTCCCTTTTATAGCCATGCGGGCAGTGATGCAGGTCCTCGGGAACTGATTGGAGGATCCACCCAGTGACATAAGAGATGCGAGGCAGCGAGAAGCAGAAAAAGACTGGGAGTGCTGCTTGTGCTGGGATATTTCCATCTGTTCTTTCCTGTCAGTGTGCCACACCTGTTATCCCATCACCTCCCTGCTATACCTTGTTAATGCATCCTACTTTGGATTTTACCAAATCATCGGATCATTCAGTCAGCCATGCTTACCTGTGTACAGAGTTTTTAGTGAACTTTTCTTCTTATCCTAATAAATATAAAATACATTTAAAATCATTAACGAGTTGGTCTTAAACATGGGCATGTGTCGTTCTTTGCCTCTCAGTGTACGTCCTGCATTTCTGGTTAGGGCCCACCCTAGGCTGTGGGAAATAGACATGGGTGCATTACTCCCTGCAGTATTCACAGCATTGGCCAATTTTACCACCGCAGTTGCTTGGCTTCTTCATCTTTAGTAGAAGCTACTGTGCTCTCCATCTGTCAGTTTGTGTAACTATCTGCGTGGCAGTGTCTCTTTGTCTCTCTTTCCACCTCTCTAGCTCCCTATCTATCTGTGTATCTAGCTATCTATCCATCTATGCATCTAGCTACACATCTAGCTATCTATCCATCCACCTATCCATCTGAGCATATCACCATCTATGTATCTAGCTATGCATCTAGCTACACATCTAGCTATCTATCCATCCACCTATCCATCTGAGCATATCACCATCTATGTATCTAGCTATGCATCTAGCTACACATCTAGCTATCTATCCATCCGCCTATCCATCTGAGCATATCACCATCTATGTATCTAGCTATGCATCTAGCTACACATCTAACTATCTATCCATCCGCCTATCCATTTGAGCATCTCACCATCTATGTATCTAGCTATCTATCCATTTATGCATTTAGCTACGCATCTAGCTAGACATCTAGCTGGCTATCCATCTGAGCATCTCATCATCTACGTATCTAGCTAGCTATCTAGCTATCTCTGTATCTATCTATCATTCTACCTATCAGTATTCCTCTCTCTCTCTCTTCCTATTGGTCTTTATGTTAGAACACCTCTTTATTCCTTTTTGGTCTCTTTACCCCAGATTAGCCGAGGATGGAATCCGGTGTCGCTAGATCAACGTGTAGCCAATCTATTTATTCTGTCATTGTAACTTGCTCGCTTTAGATGCAGCATTTCAGGGGCTTAAAGTATTATTTTTTTTTTCAAACACGTTAAATACTTACACAATTGTCTTCTGGTTTGTCGGCATTGATCCACACCTCTAAAAATAAAATGAATTAAAACTCTTCCCAAGCACACAGCATACAGTGTGAAGTGAAAGGGGTACAGCGAGAGCCAAATGATGACTACTGATTGCCTGACAACATCACTGCCTATTATTGCAGGGGGTGTGATGTGCACTTCCAGAGAAGCAGTGCACCCCAGACATGCAGCGTAATTAACTGAAGCCACATATCAGAAATGTGACTGTATTCCTAGATTGAGACAGGAGGAAATTGTCCCCATCAAATTGGTATATGTTTTGCATAGCAGGCTTTAGTATTTAAATTGGTTATAAATTAAACAAACTTTGATAATAATGTGCATTGACACGCTAATCATACACCAACATTTAATCACCTTCTTGCATGCAGCATTACTAGGTGTCGACTTTAGAAATGCATGCAATATATTTCACTGAATTTGTCCTGCTGATTGACTCTCTTTATTACTAATGATTTTATTTATGTTAATGATTTTTTTTCCTTTTGCATATAATTTAATGAGTAGCTTTGCCCGGCCTGCGCATCCACGCAGGGCGACGGTTCCGCGCACCTGCCTAAATAAGATGCTTGGGATCACCGAGGAAAGAAATTGACATTTTACTCTACCCTCAGCATGGAGCCAGGGGCAAAGTTTGATCTGAAAACTTGCAAATTAACCAAAACTGTCACTCAGGAGTTATGGGGCCTGAATGCTGCAAAATATGTTCTTTGAAGTCCTCATTTCAGCAAAATTATTAAAAACTTTATATCTAATTAAAATTGTAACTGCATTGCCATTTTTCAAAATCTCTCTATCCTCGGGGCCAATTGGGATGAGTGAATTTGCGCCCTCCACTCGGCGCGCGGCACGCACCAAACCGCTCCTACAGCCATAGCACATCATTACCATCTCCCCAGCTGAGAGGGAGCAGCCATTATCATGCAGTATTATTAATCTTCTTGTCTTATCAACTTGCAAATCACAAGCCATTGAGCCTCGTGGCATGGTTCTGGGTCCATAGTTATTCATTTTGTAGGTCTAGCCAGCCTTTGAGTCCCCTTAATCACTAGCCGATTGTCAGTCTCTCAGCTCGGCCTGCCCCTGTGGCCCTTCACAGCTCCTGTGAAAAGTCCATGATGCCCTCTAAAAAAAGACCTTTTTTATTTAAAATAAAAAAAAAGAAAAGGAGACAGTAAGAAGGATAAATTTCATTAATGGATGTGAATTAACATCCCACTGCCAAGAGCTGACCCTTTCTCCTGACATCTGCCGCTAAGTCACTCTTGTCACTTTTTCGCCATTAATATTCTGAAAAAGGCCGCGCCTTGAACAGGATGAATGCGGCGCTTCCCTTAAAGAGCCACTGTTGACCCTAAGGGTGGGGATTTTTCTTTAGTTTGCCTTTCTTAAAAATAAAATATTAATCATATTGAGAAACGCTGTTCAATTTATTCTGTACTCATTAAATTAAGCCATGGAATATCTGGCATATTTTTAAAAGGCAGAGGGAGGGTACACCTTCCAGGCGGGAGACGGGTTTGGGGGGGGCGGTCATATATCTTCCCCAAAAACTACACATCTTTGCAGCTGAAATTCAAGCCCTCCCTACAACTGTTCATCAAGTTCAAATTCCTTGTACCAATTGAAACATCCACACATAGGTTTAAATCAGGGTTCATCTTTAAAAACGAAATTTTTTTGGAAATAGGTTTATCGCGCTCCCATCTATATGATATGATATGGCATTTATAACGCGCCTATACACAAGTGTTTCAATAAACAGATATGGTGCAGAATAAAGAAATATTGGTGCATGCAGGTTACAGATATTTTGCGTGATCGAAGTCGCTTTTAACGCGCTGAGTAAATAAATAAAAATAAGTGCAAACAGCAAATGCGTGCTAGGAGAGCTGCTTGGACGTGCACATGTGACTGCCACAATGTTCTGGCCCAGCCCTGCTACTGCAGCAGGACATTGTTGCTGTTGCAAGATATGATGATGTTGTCATAGATACAGTCGTTCTAGAGATACACTGTAATTGCAATTATTGACACCGTTTCATGTAGGAAGAAGAGGCGGGCCAGAAAGCAGCAGAGAGCACCCCCACTGAAGAGGTCCCACATACACATGTGGAGAAGTCAGCAGGGCCAATAAGAGGTCGAAGGAAGGTCACAAGGCATCGTGGCCAATTCCTGCCTAAATATGAGAAAAGGGTGGAGAAAAGGGAAGGAAGGAAGGAAGGAAGGAAGGAAGGAAGGAAGGAAGGAAGGAAGGAAGGAAGGAAGGAAGGAAGGAAGGAAGGAAGGAAGGAAGGAAGGAAGGAAGGAAGGAAGGAAGGAAGGAAGGAAGGAAGGAAGGAAGGAAGGAAGGAAGGAAGGAAGGAAGGAAGGAAGGAAGGAAGGAAGGAAGGAGTAGGGTGGGGGGGGGCGAGAAGAGCCGAGTTGGTGTCGAAAGAAGAAGGGCGTTGGGAGCGGGAGAGGAGGGAAGAGAGGGAGGGAGGGAAGGAAAAAAGAAAGCAAGAAGGAACGAAAGAAAGAAAAACAGAAAAAAAAGAAAGAAAGAGCCAGATGAAGTAAAAGCAGAAGGAAGGAGAACAGAAGCAAGGAAAAGAAGAATCAAGGAAGGAAGGGTGAGAAGAAGCATGGAAGAGCAAAAGGAAGGAAGGAAGGGAGGGAGGAAGCTCAGCATAAGCAAGGAAGCAACAGCAGAAGGAAGGAAGATAGCAGAAGCAAGGAAAAGCAGAAATAAGGAAGAAAGGGAGGAAGGCAAGCAGAAGCATGGAAGAGTGGAAGAAAGGGGGTAAGGAAAAAAGGGAGGAAATGCGAAAGGGAGGTAGGAAGAAAGGGAGGGAGGAAAGAAGCAGAGAAGACAGGAAGCAGGGAAGGGGAGGAAGGAGAAGGAATGGAGGGAGGACTGGAAGCAGGGAAGACAGGAAGCAGGGAAGGGGAGGAAGGAGAAGGAATGGAAGCAGGGAGGGGTGGCAGGGAGAAGGTGGGACTGGGAGGGGGAGAAAGGAAAGACGGGTGGAAGGAGGATGAAAGCGGGAGCGAGGCACATGGAGAGAGAGGAAGGATAAAAATGAGGAATTATATATACATGATTAAGTAAAAATATCAGTGGACAGCTCTAAGCAAATAACGCTTAAGGGTTTGTAGCTTTTCATTTATCGACTTCTGAAAAACACATACTTACACACCCAATAAAATATGCAGCGTTCAATTCTGTGGCGATAGAACACGTACACCACCCCATTATTCACGTACTGCAGCAATATATACCTAAAGAACGGCATTTTCATTGAGTATTTTATTTGGGAAGAACACAATCCTAGCGAACATTTTTAAGAAATATCAGAAGTGTAAATGCCAGCCCATTTGAGGGCAGCAATCGAAACCCAGAAGCGAAATGAGACATCCCGTGTCCCCATTTGCTGCCCCCAACGCGAGGCCCCTTAAAGCAAGCCATGGGAAAAACACAGGCCAGGCAGAGCAGAACCAACGCCCAGGAATGTCTCCACTAAATACATCCGAAACAATATTCCAATTTACGATCCTTTTATGTCAGATAAAAAGAAGAAGAGGCTCATGTTTAAAATCGAGGATGTAATTGCCAAGCGTGAGTGCACAGTATATTAAATGAACTTTCTGATCATAAAGAAAAGTAATGCCCACTCGGAATTCTAATTTCTGCACTTTCCAAATCATCTCAGAAGAATTATCTAGCCGCATCAAATTGGAGCACTAGTCAAAATCAACTGCGCGCCGTCTCAAGGGCACTTCTGAATCAACAAAGCGCACGTACGGCGACGTGAGGACGCACGGGACGGAAATCAAACTAAAATGGACGCCGCCCCCGCTGCCCGCCATTTCCTGAACTCCCGGGGCCAGGCACGCGCCCAAAACCAGGCCGGCCTCTTAATGGCAGCTGCAAAAACAAAAGGACGCTGAAATACATTCATTACACTGAAAAGGCTCATGTATGCTAAGACAGTTCATGCATTGGGGGCACACACACACAAAAAAAAAAAACAACATGACACAATCTTAGCAACACAACATTCCATGAATACAGATGCAATTAATCGCAGGGCGAAAATACAGCGCAGAACTTATTTATGGGTTTAATTGTTTTCCTGATTGTCTGACAACGTTGCATTCTGGAGACTTAACGATTCACTTTGAACTGATGAAAAGGGGGTAATTTGCAATTACAGCGGATGTTCCCCTTATAATTAGCTTTCCTTTTTATCACAAGTTCCCGGTATATAGGTGCTCCTGGTGTCACGGGCAAGTTGAACAATACAACAATCACCCAAGATGTGTAATCAGGAGCCTTGTGGATGTGGAAATGTACGCTTGCCCCCTCAGAGCGGAATATACATCCATCTCTGAACCTTACCTATATGTTCTGTTTGTTGATTATGGAATACAGTGGGTGGTGTTGTAGAAACATTACACCAGTGCAAGTGCAATTGGCACCAGAGCAAGCATTGCCCTCCTGCAACCCTCAACACATGTTTGCATCGGGGCAGAGGTAATGGGCAGACACACTTTGGCTCTGCCGGTGTTTTGGACTACAACTCCCATCACCCTTTATCTACAAAGGAGATGGGGGGAGATAATTAGTGATTAAGTCCTAAACATCTTGAGAGCTCAGAGGACAGGGCTAGCATTGACCCTGGTGTATTTTTGGACTGGGGCAATGTCTGCCCTCAGGGTAAGTACACTTGTGTAATATGTCTGTAATACCAGTGTTCGCAGTGCACTCAGAAATGGGCTGTATTTTTCCTGAAGGGGTTTCACAAATCAGAAAGTGAACGAGAAAGGTGCAGAACAGAGGACTGAAACCTTTGGCTCTCCACTTCTGGACTACCAGTCCCATGGGCCCTAGTCACCATTGAAGAGTACTACTTTGGAGTTCATGAACGTATCGCACTATATTCACACTGTTTATTTTAGAATATATCACGCCCACTCTTGGCATGCCGTGAATGCCAAAGGCCAACTGGTCAAGGTAAATTAATTCCACACCTTTCAAAGTCTTTAAGGGATGAGGGACATGGCACATCAAAGAGCGACACACCAAAAGTCTGGAATGCCACAGCATCCCGGGCATCACGGTTGCTTGCAGGGCATCCTCGCCTTATGCTCCTTGGCAGGGAGATGCTACACCACAATTCAACAAGGAACGTGCCTCATTCTCGGGAGGATAGCTCAGGGTCAACGTGCTCACCTTGGAAGCAAGACGACACGGAGCACCACAGGTTCCATCCCCGGGTCCGCGCTTAGAAACCTCTAGTTATTAAGCGCGTTATGAATAACCTATCATATCATATCATATACCAATTACTCTGTTTTCTTCTCCCTTAGGAAAAAGAAACTCATTTGCAATGCTGAGAAGCCACTAATTGTGATTTCTTGCTTTCTCCCAAAAATTCTGTGCGTGGCTGTCAAGCCAAGCACTGTGCTTATCTGCCCTCATAAAAAAGTCACTCAGTTTTTCTGCTCCTTCACTAAAACCTTTGAAGGGAATTGATGTGATGTTCTGCTCCCTCAGAAAAAAGCATGTTTGCCACTGTGAAGTCAGTCCGAAAGTGCGATCAGAAAGTGTGAGTGCAGTCCATAGCTCTCAACCTTTGTGTTGCAAAGGAGGGTGAAATCACCCGATTTTGTTTTTGGCGGGTGAGACGCCCATTGGAACGAATGGGCGTGCAGGAGGGTTGGCAGGTGTGTCAGTCCTTTACAAGGCGGGTGACACTAGCCAAAAGCGTGTGAGTTGAGAGCTATGCCAGTCTCTCAGTTTGCAGTTTGGCAAGAGGCTGTTACTGTGTTCCGTGTTGTCCGGTTTGGTTTGCGCAACCAAGGTAAGGTCTATCGGCTACTGATTGGAACATTTATAAAGAATCTCACCCGTTTGTTTTGCTAATTATGCCGGTCAAAGCCACTCCAAAGACTAAGTCCTATGACTTAAGGCAAAACAAACCATATCGTAAGGCAGGCAGCCCTCTAAAACAAACAATGAAGAATCAGGTGGGCAGGTAACAGCTCATACCCCCTCTGATAAGGTGGAGAGTAATCAGCCGGTAGTAGAAGAAAGCGATTTGGGGGAAAATAACATTTTTTTCCAGTCCAAGATCGTCAATTCAGCTGCTGAGACTTTAAGGAGAGGCCAGGAACTTTCACAGACTCGTATAGCTGAAACATCTGACGCACCCAACAGTGGAAACGTTTCTGATATAGATAACAATTCATTATTAGAATGCTGTTACTCCTTGCACAATAGTGCCGCAGTCACAGCTCCTAACGCGTTGCCGACGACTGCAACCACGCCTATTCAGCCATTATCTACTACCCTGACGGTATATGCAGGATCGGAAGATAGGGATCGTTTGCGTCAAAGCTTGGGTAATGAGCCATCACAAACCGTTTCTAGCATGGCAAGACTTCAATTTGTGGTTGACATTCTACTAATTCTTCCTCAAGAAAAACAACCTGGATTTTAATCAGAGTAAAACAAAGGTACTCATCATGGAAAAGAATAATACCAAATCTAATGGAAAATTCCAGTGGTGCATGAATTCAGAAAAGTTGGAAATGGTCAAGAACCTCACTTACCTAGGGGTTAAAATCTCAAGAAGTTTTACTGAAGCAACTATGCAAGAACACCTATTTGCAAAAACCAAAACCCTTACTATTGAAGCAGTAATTCCAGACAGAAAAATTGGAAAATACTCATTACTTCCGGTAATTAATTTCTTTAAAACCAAAGTTACGCCAGCAATAACTTATGGGGCAGATTCTATCCCCAAATGACCACCCATTTTGTGGCCCAAACTTGAAGGCTTATTTTGGAGGCAAGTTCTGAGACTCCCATCCTCAACACCTATGGCTTTAATCCGAAGAGAGTTATGCCTTCCATCAGTGAAATCAATAGTGGAGAGGAACACACTACTCTTCTTGGGAAACATCCTAAGAAATCCAAGACCGAAAATCATTGAGATTCTCCACAACGAATTAACCACTGGCAAAAGCAGTAACCTTAAAACCTGGGTTAAAAAGCATCTTGATCTGCTAGTCAAAATCAGAAATTCAGAATGGGAGCTTGAGTTTATCCCCGATAAATTTAAGGAAAAAATGAAGATCTGGGATTGGATTGAGACCCTAGATAGAGCCAATGAATACAAATCATCTGTGGATCTTCTTTGGGACTCGTACAAAGTTAATGAGACCAGAAAATACCCAAAAAAATTCCCCGACAAAGGGCTCCGAACAACATTCTTGAGGGCACGACTAAATCTCATGAAAACAAATGAAATATTGTACCGTCAAAATCAATCAAAAAGTGACAGCTGTCGATTTTGTGATAATCCTACATCAACTGAAACAGTGCGCCATCTTGTCACCCTCTGTCCACGGACCAGAAACCTTAGGCTTATTCACCATCAATCTTTTAGGCTTCAAGTATCAACATTATCTGAAGAAGCCAGGTGGTTCTGGTCTATGAGTGGCGAGAATGTATCCTTGACCATAGCTACAGCTAAATTCCTTCGGGACCTCGATTTGGACTCAAAATACATTATACAAACAGGGAAATAAGAAACTTTAATTCCTCATCTACTCAAGCAAGGAATAGCCAAAACATTGTAAAAATTGTTTAGTTACAATAAAAAAAAATAAAAAAAATATTCTACTAAAACTTTGCGGTACAATTCATGAGGACTTCAAATTGCAGGCAGAGTCAATGATGCGGCATGAGAAAAGTGTGTACGAGGAGGTTCTTAGTTCCATAGGTATTGCTGATAGTGTTCCTCGTTAGGCCTTTGAGCCGCCAACTACTCCTCTAGTAGGCGACAAATTGGCAGGAAGCACCCTGGGAGCCTCATTTATAAGTAATGAGGCCAAAGATTCAAAGGATACCTCTGAAATATACGAAACTCATAAGCAGAGTCGGCAACTAAGGCGAAAGAGAGCCTGTGAGGTAAGGGTGAAACAACAAAAGCTGGTGGAAACAGCTGACCCCTTCAATTCTATTATTTTGGCATCATAAAAAGAGACAAAGAAATTAAGGAAGAAAGCAAACCGACGCAAGAAAAAACTAACAAAGAACATAGGGACTTTGACGAGTTGGTCGATTAAGGATAATAAAGTGACTGAAAGGAGTGAAGTCAGTATTGAGGAACAATCTATAAGTGAAAGGGAGAGTTGCGGCAACGAGCCTAAAGGAAAGGCTCGACGGGCAGTCCCCTGTAAATAAGCTAAAACCCAAGGAACACATGCAGGCGTTAATGGGGACCCAAAGCGAAATAAAGATGCAGGTTGGGATGAAAAGGTTTTGACTATAACATGCACCTCATCTTCACAAGAGACTAAATCGTTCCAACATATACATCTTCTCCAACATATCCTCTCACTTTGAGATTTGAATACACAAGATTTTGACTTTGTAGAACCACTCGAACGGGGCGATGGGGCGGACATCTCGCATACGCTGTTTGATGGTAGACACTGCAATGCTCATTCGTTCCCATTTGGGAAATTTCCTTAAGATGGGATACAATTTAGATGTTAAATGTGACTTGTCCCCTCAAATCTTGTTGTGATAAATCTGAAGGAGCTGTCAAAGCCAAAACAGTGAGGGGCAGCGATGTAATAACAAACGATCGCCATAGTAATGAAAATGTACAAGGCTGGTAGTGGTTTATGGGATTCCTGCCTGCAAGAACCAAAGTGGCAGAGTGAACTTGTAAAGTGATCTCCTGCAATACTCGCGGCCATAGGCACCTTCTGAGTAAAATGTTTTCATTTGTTGAATTAACTGCTAATATTATCTTCATCCTCTAGGAGTCTTGATATCGCCACTGTATATTGATGGGTTTTGTATTTTTCAGGTGCCAACTAAAACAGGTCAGTTGGGGCAACCCCATGGAGAGTTAATAATTGGGGTTAAAAATAATCTTAAATTCAGAGAAGTTGGCCAGACAAATTGTGTGCAAAATGTGTTGGCTGTTGAAATCAAGGTTACTGATAACCCAGTTAAGCGCTTACTAATCAAACATGTTTATGATTCCCCCCCATGCAATGCAAACAGACGCGATCTTTGATCATATAAACCCGATATTGACAACTTGGTGCCGTGGGAATATAGAGGATATTATCTTGTTAGGTGGGGATATAAATGCAAATTGTTATGATAGTAATTTATGCGTGCCATATGGAAATGTGATTACAAAAAGTGTAACGGCTCATAAAGGCTCAGATAGTCCAGGTAGATATTGGCTGGATTACTTGCATGACTGGGAGTTAGTTATGCTGAATGGGAAGACTGTTGGGGACGGCCCCAGTAATTACACCTGGAGTAATGGAAGGGCTAGGTCTACTCAAGACTATTATTCCTGCAGTAATTAGCTGCTTCAGCATGTTAACAGTTTAGGAGGACCAGCAACCGAATGGCGTGAGCATGCCATTTTGTCACTGAAGTTACAATTTGAACATCATGGGTGGGCTAAACTAAAATCAAAATAGGCAACCTACAACAAAACAATGCAGGTAGACGTGTAAATTGGTCAGCGGCAAACCTAAGAAAGATCATGACATTTGTTCCTTATGCTAAATATAATCACGTATCTAAATTTTGTGATTTGACAGTAAATTGAATAGAAGACTGGTTTGAGAGACTGACTGCCACAATTGGTATCTGTTACAGGCATTATGTTGTGTCCAATTTTGAATTTGTTTAATAATAAAATACTTGACGCAAAGCGCTTAATGCGAAAAGAAATGAGGCATGTTAAAAATCTAGACGAGATGATAAGCTCTGCTGTAAAAATCAGAAGAATTTAAAATAAAGATCGAACCTGGGTAAAAATGTGGAAACATTCCTGTAAACATGCCCAGTGGCAACTTATGTTTTCAATCTTGAAAAGTCATAATGTCTGGTCAATGTGGCAAACATTAGGTGCTGCCAAGGGGCCGAAAGACAGCTTAGTTAGCAATCCTATTAATCAAGACTCTTGGAAAAATGATATTCTTAAAAATATGAATAAAAAAGCATAGGGATATCCTATTGAAAACAAAGGCACTGACACCTGTGTTCTGGGGATAGAACAAGATAGCGTTGAGGAGACCATTAGTACGTCGAAAAAGATCTAGCTCTAATGGCCTTGCCAGTATTGTGCTTAAGAATGACAAAGTTGCTAGAAGTTCTTTTCTGCCAAGTTTGCCAAAGTCTAAATATTCCCGATTCTTGGAAGCAAGCCTTGTTAATCCCTATTTACAAGAAAGGTCCCTGCACATCACCAGCAAAGCATAGGTTTCTTTCAATGCTAGATGCAACGGGAAAATGTTCTCTTTTGTGCTAGAACAGTTGCAGACCTGGGTAGAGACGAACCATATTTTATATATATCTCAGACAAGTTTTAGACCTGTTGGGCCACTTCCCATAATCTGAGACTTTTGGACATATTAGTGGCTAAAGCAAAGTGCAAAGTGTGAAGGCATCACAAATACACAGACAACAGAGTTAAAGTTCAAAGTAAAATACTTTATTGAACCAAATGTCAGGATGGTAAAAGGTCTGACTTAGCCTATGGTACAGTGAAATTTCCCAACCTGAACGAAACGAGGCAAAGTCTGAGTCCAAGAGTTCAATTTAAAGGTCTGTCTGTGTCCAAAACCTATACTTGCCCTCACAGCTACATTTAACCAATGTTTAAGGGGTATAAAAATCAAAATAAATTGTGTTAAACTCAAAGTTCTGAGCTTCTCCCAGCTCACAGCTTTCTTTCAGCTCCCTTCCCCAAGTATAAGAAAATTACACAAAAAAAGTCCCACCATTATCTTTTTCCCAGTCAAGATGATCTAATTCAGACACAACGCTCTGGGTTCCTTTCCTCAAGTTCAAGGTATTATCACAGATAGGACTTGGAGTTCCCTTCCCCAAGTTTAAAGCAGTGTCAGAGATGTGTCTCTGGGTTCCCCTCCCCAAGTTCAAGGCAATATCACAGATAGCACCCATATCAAAGGGAGAACCCTCGACTGGCTAGCAGACTACAACTGCACCGCCAACATCAAAAATCCATTGTCCAACAACCTTGGACAGACCACTTCCTGGTGTCCTTCGAACTATCCACTTCCAGACCAATCCTGCCAGCTCCCATTATGGCCCTGCTTTGTCCCACAAGAAACAAGAAGAGTATCACCAAGGAGAAAGTGATTCCTGTGATCTTACCCACTCTTAACCAACTAACAGATCAATTAGACCCGGAAACACTCGTCGATGAATAGAACAGAATCATGTTAACCACCATCGATAATATCGCTCCTTTAAAACTCAGACCAAGTAAACCCAAAGCCCATCTAAATAAATGGTACACCACCGAATTAAAAGATCTATGACTTCTCTGTGGAGGCTATCCCCTTCTAAAGACCATACAAATGAACTCATGGAACTCTCCTCCCAGTACAAAAAAGAAATCTACAAATTTACTTGGCTAAACATAACTCTTATAATAAGTGCATAGCGAATGCCAACTCGAATATGAGAGAACTGTTCACCATCCTCAAGGAACTAGAGTCCCCCATCCCCATCCCGGACATATGCCCTAAAGATAAAACCTGGTGTTCCAATATCTAACAAGCACTCTCCAAAAAAATAACGATGCTCCAAAAGAAAATATCCACGAGAAAAGCCACTCTCAGCCAACCATCCCAGTCCATTAACGTCAACACCGTCCTGCCTCCTAAGGAGCAGGACCCAACTGCCCATTTCATGTTCTCAAAAACCTCTACCCTCGAGGTTGAGAAAGTCATCCTCTCTCTTAAGTCTTCCAACTGCCAGGGCGACCCCTGCCCTGCCCAGCTCATAAAAGATAGTGCCAGAGACCTTTCCCCATTTATCTCGAAACTTGTCAATTCCTCATTTGTGTCAGGCATTGTTCTGACCAACCTAAAACAATTGTGGATACTACCTTTGCTCAAGAAGCAAACTTTAGACCCACGTATTCCCACAAACTACCGTCCCATCATGACAGTACCGTTCTTGCTTAAAATCCTGGATAATATTGCTTACAACCAGATTCAAAAATTCTTGGAATAACATAAGCTACTAGGAGTACGCCAATCAGGATTCCAGCCACAACATGGCACAGAGACTTCCCTCGTCGATCTAAAGGCACAGATAGATGCCTTACGAGACAAAGGCAAAATGGCTCTCCCTCCTGCTGCTGGATCTCTCGGCTGCATTCGACCACGGTGTCCTTTGCAGCCACCTAGACTCAGCTGCACACTTCTCTAAAGAGGCTATAACCAGGATCAAGTCCTTCCTCAGTAATAGGACTATGAGGGTGTTCTCCCTCTCGGCAGCAGCCGACCCGATCCCGATCCTATGCGGAGTCCCGCAGGGTTCTTGTGGTCTCCCCTACCCTATACAACATATTTACTAAGCCCCTTTTTGATGATCTGGACCATCTTGCTATCACCTACACGAACTATGCAGATGATACCCAGATTCTCCTCCCACTTTCTGGGGGTTACAACAAGGATTTGGCCTTGGTAAATAGGGTGTATATCATCATCCAGGCATGGATGTCAACCCACGGACTATGCCTGAATGATGATAAAACAGAAGTTATCATCCTGGAGACTCACTCCAACCTTAGAAAATTAGGCCATGACTACTCCTCATTCTTGATTGACGGAAACACTATTAAGGTGTCCAAGGAAATGAAGACACTTGGCTTCTATCTGGACTCCACCCTCTCATTTGACAAACAGGTGAAGTCCATGGCATCTGCCACTGCTTACACCTGCAAACTCATTAGAGCTGGCAAACACTTTCTATCAAACAACAACTGCATTATCTTAGCCAGAGCACTAATCCTATCCCGGCTCGATTATTGCAATGCCCTCTACATTGGTGCCAATAAATCCAATATCCACAGAATACACATTCTTCAAAACAACGCCCTGCGAGCTGCTCTTGGCATGCCCAAAAGATCACACATATCTAAAATCAGGCGCCAAAACAACTGGCTGTCCACCAAAAACAAAATTCACCTAAAAACTGCATCACTTGTTCACAAAGCCCTGAACAATGCCGCACCTAGTTATCTTACGGACAAATTCCTTAGGAGGAGCTCCACCAGATCAGCAAGATTATCCAATGTTAATAGCCTCATTATACCCAGATTCAAAATGTCTAAGGTTGGGGGAGGTAGCTTCCATGTCCAAGCAGCCCAACTCTGGAACTCACTGCCACACCCCCTACGTGAGGAGCAGCCCTTTCTGAAATTCAGATCTAAGTACATCAACTTCCTGAAAGCTGCCGACAACTAAATCATTTGCATTTACTTAGCCTCGTAACCCCCTAGAGTAGATATGCCAGACAACACTTAGTTGCCACCCTTGTCTACATGCTCCCCTGACTAGTAATAGATGTCCTGCCAGCGCCTGTATATATGCCGGCCTCGTCTAGACTCTAGTTGACCTCCTTGGTCAGTGCATATTTAGTCTGCTTGTTAGCATGCACAAAACTCCACTTCTTGCACATCATTATACGTTAGCTGTAATTCTTGTATTTAGACTGTATGTAACTTGCACATAATTGTATATTTATGCACATCATTGTATATTATCTGTAACTTTGTAACTTAAGTCTTGCATTTTCTGTACTGTTGCGCCCGGCTACCTTTGGGTTTGGTGCGCATTATAAGTGAATAAAACAAACAAACAAACAAACAAACAAATAGGTCTCTGGGTTCCGTTCCCCAAGTTCTGAATACGAAGGCTTTCGGAAATGGGCTTTCATTCACAGGCATAGGCGTATGTGAAACACTAGTGTCTCTGAGTACAGGGAAACTCAGCAGTGTTGCACTTGTCTCTCCTTGCTACGCGGGCTTCTCTCTACTCCACTTCTGCCTTTAGGGTCCTCCAGTCTGGCCCTACGATATTTTAGGGTTCCTGTCACGCCCCAAGAAAACAAGCTTTCTTCCGAGGGCTTTTCAGGACGGACTTCACCAGCTCCACTCCCCGCTGCACTGACCACACCGAAAGGAGCTCCTGCTCCAGTGCCAGACACGATACCCGATCCACAAACCTGCAGTTTCAGCATCTCGGCGCATTCTGCTTCAAAGATCGGATTGCTGCAGCTTCCAGCAACCGTTTTACTTTCCTACCTCTTTCACGAGTGTCTTTGCAGCTTCTCTTGGCCAGGTCTTCCACTTCGGCCTCCGCTCCGACCTCTAGTCTGACTTCCACTCGGACTCCCGGTTTGATGCCCGCTCGTACTCCTGGTTTGACTCGGAGAAGGGCTTTATATAGTTCTTAATCACTTTCAGGTGTTGCTCATTAAACCTAATTGCCCGACCCTCTGGAAAGTGTTTAGTTGGACATGCCTGGTTCTCATACCCCTCTACAGTCATCTTCTTCGTCTTGAGAGGGGCCCCTAGGGGTCCCTCGTGCTATGGAGACAAGTCAATGACCATACACGAAAAGATGCGCCAGACACGAGGTTTCAAAATCCCAATGCTAGGGTTTATTGCAAGCAAAGGATAGTATCAATTGGCCAATTCTGATTTTACGCCCTGCGACGTGAGTCTCCTAGACCTCGAGGGACGCAAGAGAGCGAATTACGTACATCAGTTACATATATACAAAATGCATATCATACAATCAGCAAAGTCATGTTCAACACCCCTCTGTACTAAGTTCCTTTGAACTCGGGATGACGATGGACATATCCGACTAATATGACGATCATAATGCTTTCGATGTCTATTCTAGTAACAATGTGCAATTTAGAAAGTGCGGAGGCATCTTTTATAACACGGTGGTTCTGTTCTTGGAAGCAATCTGTACATGGGGGAAGAGCCACATTCCAAGCTTTACTATCTATGAGGTACTATTCGTGTCCTGGGAGCCGACATGCTCTAAGGGGTTTTGCGAAGGGGGGGCGTAAGAGAAGCATAATTCAAGCCTTTAACTGTATTATTCTAACATAGTCTACCATCTTACGAGACTGGCTAGCAGCTGTGAAGTGATTAAATGCCCTACAGCTTCCTCCCAAGGCTACAGAGAGGGAGCATGGGCATTCCTTTCTGGGCTACTCATGAGGAGTTCAGCAAACTCTTCAGTCCCGCGACCTTGTCCTTTCATATTCAGACAACAATGTTAACAGTTGAGCAGAGTAAGCAGAATCCGCAAGAATTGCAAGCTGCAAAGCAGTTTTTTTAGACAGAAAGCAATGAGCAATGGTTCACAAGCAAAATGGCGATTCTGCTATGTTTAAAATGGCCGCTTGTTGGTCAAGCATAACAGTTTATAGTTCCATAATTTGGTGCATAAAACGGTTGGCCCATGGCCATCAAGTTACGTCTGTCATTCAAATGAAGGGTATTCATTTTTCCAGATTGACAGTCGCAGTACCAGAGTGGTAAACTAGGTTACTAGTGTTTACTACCCTTGATTGCTTCTTCCTTGTCTCAGTACTGTTAGGTGAGAATTGTGGGAAAAAAGAGGAGAGATCTTGTAAAGGAATATAGGGGGATACCATGTCTTGCCTAAGAGCATCCCACTCCCAGTCCCCACAGACCCTTTACTCAGGTGATTTTCCCTTGCTTGTCCACGGCCCGGGGTCTGGATCCAAAAGAGATGGCCTTTCACTGGCAACCTGCACAGACGATCCATGGGGAATAGGAGTTAGAATACCCCCAGGTTTCTCACAAAAGGCAGTCTTGTTTTATATGTCGCATTCGTTGACTTTCGGGCTACCTTTGATGAGGTAAACCGAGGATTGCTATGGAGTAAACGAAGGAAGATGGGCTGTCCGGGTGACCTATTGCAGATTCTTGAACTTTTTCATGTTCATATCAAGGTTCAAGTAAGGGTGAGCAGTGATGGGCATTTCACAGAATGGGTTTCCACAATTAGAGGGGTCAAACAGGGGTGCCTGTTGGTCCCTCTATTATTTAACTTATACTTAGCAGATCTTCTTGCCAGACTCCATTCTGTGGCAAACTGCTCCCCTAGAATTGGAAATGAGCACATGGTGTGCCTGTCCTATGTGGATGACCTTGTGGTTCTTGATCATACGCATACGGGTTTGTCAAGAACTGATGGAGAACTGTGGTCAGGAATCATACCAAAATGTCACCCTCACAATCACGACGGCCGAAAATGCTGACCTTTCTTTTTTTTTACTCCCCACTTACACCACATATATATGTGGGGGGTATAGAATATAATATTAATATGGGGGGGTGCAATATCTTTTTATGTACAACTAAGCTGTGAGTAATCTTATGCGATGCGCCCGACTACCTGTGGGTTTGGTGCGCAATACAAGTAATAAACTAAACTAAACTAAACATATATATGTGGTGTAAAGGGGTTTAAAAAAAAGTCGGCATTTTCGCCCGTCGCAATAATCACATAGTACCCGGTGGTCATACACAGTGCAAAATGAACTTGAGATCAACTTTGAGAAAACAAAGGCTATGCAATGTTCCAAATGGTGAACTACGAAACCTGTATTGTCGACACCCCAAGGCACCATCCAGTATGTGGATTCTTACACATATTTGGGATTGAGATTGCTAAAACCTTGTGTTACACCGAAATGGTCTCGACAAAACCTTGGAAAGCAGGACAGTTTGGTGTGTTATTTAACAACTTTGTAAAGCAAACTGTGGGCTATATCCTTAAGGGTTTGCTATTGCTTTACAAAGTCTCTGTCCCGCAATCCTTTATGGCTTGGAAGCCTTGACCCGGAGACATTTGAAGTGCCTAAACATCCTTGGAAAAAATTCTGTAGGAAAATGTTGAATTTCCCACTGTCCTATGGAATACCTTAGACCTGAACTGGGATTGACTTCCCTCTGGGCTTTGCCTTTGAAAAGGAGAGGGATATTGTAATTAAAAAAGCTATATATTCTCATAAGTGCCCATTATTGGCTACGATCAGGGAATATTTTGGAACTGAGGCTAAAAATAAGTGGGCCAATTTTGAGAACTTGAATAAATGGTTGTTTGAAGAAATAGGGGGGTTGCCAGGTGCCGATGGTGAAAATGAGTACTATCGGCATAAAAATGTTTTGATAAAGTGGATATTTGGAATTGGAACCCAAATTATTCTCATTTATTGTATTTGAAGACCTATCAATCGTTTTCCCAGATGGTCCACAAATATAAGAGCACGCAGCCATACCTATTAAAATGTCTTGGTCCAGCTGTTAGGATTGGATAGTAATGCTCCACACTAACCTACCTGTTTTGACTGTAAATGATTTTTGTGTTGGCGAGTCGAGCGTGGTGTACAAGTTATTTATTATCCTATTGAAAGTTATACTCGTTAAGTCAATGGTGTATAGATAAAAGCAATATACATGGAAAACAGTTTTCCCAATTGCATGATGTAATCAAAAAAGAAAAAAAGAAAACATTTGTAGATGACTGTAATTGGCCCTAAACTGAAGCTCCACCAGGACAATAGATACTGTCGCATTTGTAAATTATAACCTGTTTTTGAAACAGCTAAACATGTATTAACCAAATGCAGGCTTTTGGGTAGCTTATGTATGTTTAATCTGGGTCTTTGTGTTAACGATTGTATTAACCGAATGCAGGTTTTTTCGGGTAGTTTATATATGTGTAATCTGGGTCTTTGTGTTAATGATTATGATATTAACCGAATGCAGGCTTTTTCGGGTAGTTTATATATGTGTAATCTGGGTCTTTGTGTTAATGATTATGGTATTAACTGAATGCAGGCTTTTTCGGGTAGTTTATATATATGTAATCTGGGTCTTTGTGTTAGTGATTATGATATTAACCGACTGCAGGCTTTGGGGTAGTTCATACATGTGTAATCTGGGTCTTTGTGTTAATGATTATGATATGAACCGAATGCAGGCTTTTGGGTAGCTTATGTATGTGTAATCTGGGTCTTTGTGTTAGTGATTATGATATTAACCAAATGCAGGCTTTTGGGTACCTTATACATGTGTAATCTGGGACTTTGTGTTAATGATTATGATATTAACCAAATGCAGGCTTTTTCGGGTAGTTTATATATGTGTAATCTGGGTCTTTGTGTTAATGATTATGGTATTAACTGAATGCAGGCTTTTTCGGGTAGTTTATATATGTGTAATCTGGGTCTTTGTGTTAATGATTATGGTATTAACTGAATGCAGGCTCTTTCGGGTAGTTTATATATGTGTAATCTGGGTCTTTGTGTTAGTGATTATGATATTAACCGACTGCAGGCTTTGGGGTAGTTCATACATGTGTAATCTGGGTCTTTGTGTTAATGATTATGATATGAACCGAATGCAGGCTTTTGGGTATTTTATATATATGTAACCTGGGTCTTTGTGTTAGTGATTATGATATGAACTAAATGCAGGCTTTCGGGTACCTTATACATGTGTAATCTGTGTCTTTGTGTTAATGATTATGATATTAACCAAATGCAGGCTTTCGGGTAGTTTATATATGTGTAATCTGGGTCTTTGTGTTAGTGATTATGGTATTAACCGAATGCAGGCTTTTGGGTAGTTTATACATGTGTAATCTGCATCGTTGTGTTAGTGATTATGATATTAATTGAATGAAGGCTTTTAGGTATTTTATATATGCGTGATCGGGGTCTTTGTGTTAGTGATTATGATATTAATTGAATGTAGGCTTTTGGGTAATTTATATATGTGTAATCTGGGTCTTTGTGTTAGTTATTATGATATTAATTGAATGCAGGCTTTTGGGTAGTTTATATATGTGTAATATGGGTCTTTGTGTTAGTGATTATGATATTAATTGAATTCAGGCTTTTGGGTAGTTTATATATGTGTAATCTGGGTTTTTTGTGTTAGTGATTATGATATTAATTGAATGCAGGCTTTCGGGTATTTTATATATGCGTGATCTGGGTCTTTGTGTTAGTGATTATGATATTAATTGAATGTAGGCTTTTGGGTAATTTATATATGTGTAATCTGGGTCTTTGTGTTAGTTATTATGATATTAATTGAATGCAGGCTTTTGGGTAGTTTATATATGTGTAATCTGGGTCTTTGTGTTAGTGATTATGATATTAATTGAATTCAGGCTTTTGGGTAGTTTATATATGTGTAATCTGGGTTTTTTGTGTTAGTGATTATGATGTTAACAGAATGCAGGCTTTTGGGTAGTTTATATATGTGTAATCTGGGTCTTTGTGTTAGTGATTATGATATTAATTGAATTCAGGCTTTTGGGTAGTTTATATATGTGTAATCTGGTTTTTTTGTGTTAGTGATTATGATATTAACAGAATGGAGGCTTTCGGGTATTTTATATATCTGTAATCTGAGTATGTGTGTTAATGATTATGATATTGACTGAATGCAGGCCATGACAAGATAAAGAGCCTGGAGTTCTGGAATTATTGCCGAAACTCGGGCTTTGCATGTTGCACATTATTGAATATGGCTTCAGGTTTCCACAGTGTTAAATTCTAATACTTTTTTTGTTTTTGTTTTATGACATATCTATGCCATGCTGATCATTTATTGTGTATACTGAGATTTTGATTAAATGTCGATAAATTGTTTTTCAGTGAAATTTGAGGTTTTCATTTCAGGTGTTATGTGAGAATTTCTTAGATTAGGTTATGTGGTATTAGACGTATTTAAAGGTTAAAAGTTCAATTAAACTAACTACATTACATTAATAAGTCAGTCTGTCAGAAAAACATGTCTCTCTCTATAACTCAGCGAATGCGAATTTCTGAATTTAATAATAATCATGCCTCAGTGTTAACCCAGTTTCAAAATGAGTGTCAGGCAGTGTTCAGTTATGCTCCCTCCGGGAAAGACGTCATGAATATCCATCGGAAGCCTGTTGCAGTATTTTCCTGCATCTTCAGAAAAAGTCACTTCTTTCCTACTGAAACAGGTCTCTGTGAGGGTCTGCTCCTTCACAAAACAAAACTGCGGGATTCACTCTCTAATGTGTCTGTTCCACCAAGAAAAGAACGTGTGTACATCTCTCAAGTAAGTCACTGTGGTAAGAACATTTCATTCTCAAGCCAGATTTCCTGTTCCCTTAACAGACGTATGTCTGTCACTCTTTACCAAATCAATGTGATTTTCTGCACCCTCACAAAATGAATGGACACAATTGTTTAGTCCCTCACTCTTATTTTATCCGCTTAAAATAAAGTGGAACTCTGAAGCTAGTGACACTGGTTGCACTGTGACATCAGTCATTATAGTTTTCGTCTATGTGCCAAAACTCTGACTGTCACTTTCAACCTATCCACTGTGACTTTCTTCTCCATTCGAATGATATTACAATCGTCAATCTCTGCTCAATGACAGCGATGTCTCTTCTATCGGCAAAAACGTCTATGTCACTGTCAGGCTTATCAGTTACTTTGTTGTACCTCAAAAACAATCATGCCAAGTCGCTGCGATTTTCTGCTCCGTCAGAAGTAAATCATGCATGCAGCTGTGGTTATTTCCTATTTCAGAAAACGTTGTGTGTGTGTCTGTGTGCGTGAGTGAACCCATTCTCTGTGATGGTCTGTACCCTCAGAACAAAGTAGTGCATTTCACTCCAGAACCATTCTGCGAATTACTGTTTCCTCAGAAAAACACACGTGTCAATTTCAAGTCAGTTTCTTTGATTTTGTTCTCCGTCTGGAACATAATTCGGTGTTATTTTCAAGCATGCTATTGTGTTCCAATGTTCTTTCATAATAACAATACACGTCTCCCTCGGAACCCAGCCAGCAGATAGCTCCCCATATATCATTTTGGATCTCAGTTCCTTACTCTGTGAATCCTCAAAACAGATGTGTGTCATTTTCTAGGAAGTCACTGAGAAGTTCTGCTTCATTCGATCAAATAAACATACATAGCATTTTGAACCCCAGCAAGTCATTGTTTACTGCCCCAGAAAACAATTTCTCTCAGTCACACTGAAACGAGTCCTCCATCACATTTTGCTCTTATGACAAAAATCATGTGTGCCACTCTGAACAGAGTTGCTGTGATTTCTATCCCGCCAGAAAAACAAATCACTTTTGACACACTCAAGCCAGTTATCTCCTGCTCTGTCAGAAAACAATCACAGTCACCCCAAAGCTGGTAACAGTGATGCTGTGCTCCCTTACTCGAAAACCAAGTGTCACTCTCAAACCAGGCAGTGGCAGTTCATATTCCCCCAGGAAGAAAAATAATTTCTGTCAATCTGAATCCAGTCACCAATGTTCTGCTCCTTCAGCAAAATGCTCTTGTCTCACTCAGAAACCAGCCGCTTTCATATCTTGTTTGCGCAGAAATAAGAATTACTATTAATATTATGCTTTGCTTCGGTGATTAGCCTTACGAGCAACAGCAAATCACTATTGAGTACAGTACTTACAATAAGGATATGCCAAGAACACAAAAAACATTTTAAACTCTTAGAAATCAACATCCTTACAATAAATATCACAACCATCACATCTCGGGAGGATAGCTCAGGGGCAGCGCGCTTGCCTTGGAAGCAAGATGACGCTGAGCAACACAGGTTAGATCCCCGAGTCTGCGCTTAGAAACCTCAGTGCGTTATAAATATCATATCATATTTCATATCAAGCAAATAAAAAGTAGCAGAGAAAAGCTTTTAAAAACCAAAACCACCTAACAAACATTTGCTTCAGATATCCCAAAAAAGGAACACACTCTTCTAAAAATATTATAAACAATCAATTACTCAATAGAATATAATACACATTAAAACAATATAAAAATATTTAAATAGAAACAGTCAGTTGTTTTGCCCAATAAACCACTTTCTCGAGAATATGCATACTCTCCAAGTCACTTGCAAGCCAGTCTGTTATCTGTCAATTCAATATAGAAACAACACTTGTTCCACTGTCATGTCAGTCACTGTGATTTTGTACTCTCTCCCAGGAAACAAATGATGTGTCATAGCCAAGCCTGTTATTATGATTTACTATTCCCTTGAAAAATGCATGTCACTCGGAATTTTTTGCTGTCTCCAAAACAATAACTTGTCATTCTAAAGACAGCCAGTATAATGTTCTGGGCCATCAGAAATATATACATGACTATATGAACACAATCACTACACTTCGACCTCGGGAGGATAGCACAGCTGGTAGCAAGATGACGCTGAGCAACACAAGTTCGATCCCCGGGCCGCACTTAGAAACCTCTGGGTATTAAGCACGTTATAAATTACAATGACCATTCGACTCACGGAGGAAAAAGCCATTTGTTTTACTCTGAGGCTACTCTAATTTTCTGCTCCAATAGAAAAAAAAACATTTTATGCTGGACAAAGTCTCCGATTTCTGCATCTTCAGAAAAATCTCATGCGTCAAAGCAATTGAAAACACCACAACAAGAATCAATTTGCATTTCACTAAAAAGAGATTTGAAAAGGGTTGATAACAGAAAACCTTATATGCTGTGTGAGAAATCTGAGGGCGTCCTCATATCTACTTCCCCTGGGCCCTCTTCTCGGGTGGCCAAGGAAAGGCCATCGCTTTTGGATCCTGACCCTGGGGGTGGAGAAGCAAAGAAGGATCACCTGGGTGGAGGGCCCTTGAGGATTGGGTATGAGGTGTCCTTGGGTGGGACGTGGTATCCCTCATTTCCATTCCAGGAGGAACCCTTAATCCCAGATGTATTCATGGGATATGGTTATGCCCGTCCCCATTAACCAGGAAGACACCAGAATAAATTATCAATATAGAGGCATCTGGAAAAACGGTAAAGAAGAGGAGGTTCAAAGCCAAGACAGCCCACCTTTACTTCTGAGAAGCAAACCTCCACCTCCCCTCCCCAGCCTTTGTAGGCTATTTTAAAGCATTTCCCCATGTCCAACCCACTTTAGCATTGGGACGAGGAATAGGCAACTATGAGCAGTACACACTGACATGTCACTTTACCACTCTAGTACTAAGACGAGGAAGGGGGCGGTGAAACATCAGTATACAAGTCAGGCAAGTCCCACTAATTGGGGTCAGGCAAAGGACTCACACCTGGAGCCAATTGCCAGGCCACAAGTGTATATAAGGAGAAAGAAATCAGAAGGACAGAGAATCCGGCTGGGAGAGAGAACCCAGGTTTCCAGAGTCTGGCTGGGAGAGAGGCCAGCAGGCCAAAGACAGTGTCCCATGGGGAGAAAGAAGTCTGCTCGGTGACAAGGGTGGATCCTGAACCACAGCACTATTACACAACCGTAGAACATGTGTTCTGGTGTTTCCAGTTCCCCAGCAAGTTCCCTGGAGGGAGCAGGCACAGGGTTAAGTGCAGAATATCTAATCTACTTGTCACATGAAAAACATTGGAGATAACCCCATACAGCTAGACAAAACAGGATCCCATATAAAGCCTGGCACCCTGGCCCTCGTGCCTACAGGGTCTTAAGAGGGTGGGCTGATATTGGTATCGTTCTTCAAGCCTTTTCCTACCTTCCTGTGTTCAGCGATTGAGTGTTTTGTAATATAGAGATCCCCCGAGCAAAGCAAAAGGGGATTGCTATTCGCACCCCAGGGAATGTTCCAGAAAGCAAATACTGCTAAAGTATTTTTTAAATGTGAAATGGGCTGAGTGCGTATTGAGCTTCACCGATTTCCCATAAAATAGAAATAAAGGATGCCGGCCGCCATGGAAAGTAGAAAACGGTGCAGGTCCTTTTTCTATTTCCATGGTGGTGATGGTCTGGGAGCACTGATGGAGGACAGAGCAGGAGGTGATTAAGTCAATTGGGGGGATTTCGTGAGTTTTTTATCTTTGCGCCCCTTGTGCAGTGTGCGCTTGAATTGGTTATACTGGCTCCCGTCTTCACCTCTAGCTTCCCTGTTTTGTGTCATTTTTCAGCAGCTCTGATCGTGCCACATCACCTGCTCAGGGAATGTCGTGCAGTGTTGTGCCGGGTCATTCTCTCTTCCACCTTGCTCTGGTATAGGCCATTTCACCCTCACTGTGCATGAACGGCCAACCATCTGTAATCAGTCAGCTCGTCCCCTTCTCAGTTTTGTGTACCTCAGTGTCTTCGCCATTCAGTCCTAAAACACTGCTCAGCTGCCGCCAAGGGCATCGCTGCGACACTGCGATACAGACTCTCTCCAGGACTCTTGTGGATATCTCTCCCACTCTCTGTTCTATTGAGGTCTGTCTTCTTAATTGATGTGCTATGGCCATGGAAGAGATCTTAACTTGCTCATCTGTCTACTTTGAGGGGCTCCCTCTAGTGGTAGTATTTTCGAGGCGGTTTATCATAAAACTTAGTTGAAGTTTGTGCACTAAATACAAAATGATCTGGCGGGTGTCATGGTTGTGTAGATTTTAAATTGTTAATGGTTCGTGGAGCATCTTCTAGACCCTAAAGCTTTTGCCCATTATGCAGCACAATTGGACTCCTTTGGAGACATGTGTGACAGCTGCACACGGTAAGTAACACCGCATAGTTAATACCACATCCATGATCTGATTATGAAAAGGGGGCTTTCGGGATTTTTCTAATAAAGGTTTTTTAGTGAAATTTGCTCTGAGTACCCCTTATTATACATATAACCCTATAACCCTTAGGCCTTCTGGGTTGCCAGATTGCCTCTTATTGAGAAAGTGGCTAGAGTGGTTTTACAATAACACTGAAACACTCACCCCAAAAATGAATTGAAGTATGTTAATGTTAATGTTAAAGGTCATTTGTACCGCGCACTATCACCACCGGAGTGGTCCCCTGGCGCTCTGGCGGCTCTGAAAGAGGGGGGGAAAGTGGGTTAGTGGGTGGAGGCTGGAAAAGTGCAATATTGCAGTGATGTGCTGTTGGCAGCCTCAGCCCGGTGGTCCCGTCGGCTGGGCCTGGGGTGTATGCGGCCGGTAGTCGTCGTGTGCTGATGTGCGAGTCTATGTGTTTTTTGTTTTGTTGTTGCAGTGTAGTGAAGTTTGTGCGGTTTGCTGCGCTAGAGGTTTGTGGTTGTGTTTGGTTTGGAGTTTGAGAGGTGTATGCAGAGAAGGAAATTGTTAATGGTATTCGTTAGTCATCTCTATCCTGGACTGAACCGGTTGGGCTCGTGTAATCTTACCCGACGGGATGCTTGTACACCCTGAGCCTCAGGAGGTACGTGCCCGTTTTTCCATTCGAGGCCGTTAGAGGATCTAGCTGTCCCCTCCGCCTGCTCCCTTAATAACCTTGCATGCTCCTCACCCCCTCCACATGACTAGCGCCGCTGCTAGTGTCCATACACCCGGTTGTGTGGTGATTGGTGGTATCTTGTTCGTTCCACAGCCTCGTGGAACCTACTTGTGGCTGTACGGGCGGTGGGGGATGGTAAGGGTTGGCTGGAGTAGTTGTATCCATTTCTCTGGGTCTCGCGGGTGGACCCCTGTGTCCAGCGTCAGCCCTACTGGTGCCCAGGGTACTTCTGTCGGTTCTAGGGGTTTGTCAATGTCCTTTTTTGATGAGTCGTTTGTCTTATTGTTGTTTCGGTTTTAGTCTCCGGTGTTGAAGAGGCAGGGTTTTAGTAATTTTCTGAATTTAAGGTGGTCTTTGGTGTTCCTTATTACTTTTGGGATGTTGTTCCAGGTTTTCGCGGCTAAGTGGTAGAAAGCGGTGCCTCAGAGTTTCTTCTTGATGTAAGGTTTTTGTTCCAGTCGGATTTCGTTGGTTGACCTGAGCGGTCTCGTTGGCTTGTAGATTGTTATTTTTTTTTGTAGGAATTCTGCTCCTTGTCCGCTGATTGCCCTGTGCGTTATGCACAATATTTTGAAGATGATACGCTGTTTTACTGGGAGCCAGTGTAGTGTTTTTAGGGCTGGGGTGATGTGGTCTCTTCTGGATAATTTGAGGAGTAGTCTGGCTGCAGTGTTTTGGATCCGTTGTAGCTTCTTCAGTAGGTATTCCGGTATACCGAGGTAGAGGCTGTTTGCATAGTCGATATTTGACATGATGAGGCCGACAATGGTGAGTGTTTTGTGTGTGAAGGAGAGGAAAGGTAGTATTTTTCTTGCCGTGTGGAGGAGGAAGAAGCATTTCTTGACTGTTGCGTTTATTTGCGGTTTCTAAGGTTAGGGTGTTGTCCATCAGGACTCCCAGATGTTTTACTACGTTAGATGGTGATGGTGTAGATCCCATTTCCGTTGGCCACGGGATGGCGGTTTTCTTCTCTTGGTCTTTGGATATGATCATGATTTCGGTTTTTCCTGGATTGATTTTCAGGTTGTTTGAATTCATCCAGTTGAAGACTTCTTTTAGACAGTCGGTTAAGTTTGAATGATCGGCTTGGGTGTCTTCGATCTTGTAGATGATTTGAGTGTCGTCTGCATAGTTGTAGCATTTGATGTTGTGTTTCTTGAAGATTCTGATTACTGGGGTTTGGTAGATGTTGAAGTACAGTGGAGATAGTGAGGATCCTTGTGGTACTCCACAGTCGTTGACTCGTGGGGTGGATTTGAAGGGTTTGATCCAGACGGTTTCAGTTCTGTCTGCTAGGAATGATTTACTCCAGCGTAGCGCTGTGTCTGTTATGCCTATGTCTTCTAGTCTTTTGGTTAGGGTGTCATGGCTAACTGTGTCGAAGGCTGCAGAGAGGTCGAGCAGGATAAGGGCAGATGTTGTGTTGGAGTCTGCGTTTGTTTTTAGGTCATCCCAGATGGATAGTAGTGCTGTTTCTGTACCTCTTGTGGTTCTGAAGCCGACTAGAGCTTGGTCTAGCAGGTGGTGTTCTTCAACATATTCTTGGGTTAGTTTGTATACGTAGGTTTCGAGGAGTTTGGCTGGGTAGGGGATGTTGGAGATTGGTCTGTAGTTGGAGAGGTCATCTACGTCCCCGCTTGTGTTTTTCAGAAGTGGTTTGATGTAAGCCGATTTGAAGATCCTTGGTATTGTTCCTGTTGCCAGTGATAGATTTAGAAGGTTTCTGAAGTATTCTGCTGGTGTTCCTTGTCTGAGGATTGATTTGTAGCCATGACTCCAGTACTCAGAAGCAAATACAACGAGCCCTAGAGGCAACTCATCAATTACACAGAAAAGGCCAGAGCAGCTATAACACACATCCACTCTGTGTCATTTTTATTGATTTGTGTTAAAGGCGTAAAATAGGGAGGGAAATGTGCGCGGTTGCGGGTTTCCGTGCCTTATTACACAGCTGCCAGAAAACAAGCAGTAATGCTGGCTGCCATGTGTATGCATCAAATGAATCCCTACAGGAGGTAGTGCCCATAGGAATTCTGCCTGCCATGCGCATGCATCAAATGAATCCCTACAGGAGGTGGTGCCCATAGGGATTCAAGCCTGCCATGCGCATGCATCAAATGAATCCCTACAGAAGGTGGGGCCCATAGGGATTCTGCCTGCCATGCGCATGCATGAAA
Organism: Ambystoma mexicanum; assembly: GCF_040938575.1. NCBI lineage: Eukaryota > Metazoa > Chordata > Amphibia > Caudata > Ambystomatidae > Ambystoma > Ambystoma mexicanum. The sequence goes on from NC_090936.1 coordinate 36,715,773, forward strand.
TGAATCCCTACAGGAGGTGTGCCCATAGGGATTCAAGCCTGCCATGCGCATGCATAAAATGAATCCCTATAGGAGGTGGGGCCCATAGGGATTCTGCCTGCCATGCGCATGCATCAAATGAATCCCTATAGGAGGTGGGGCCCATAGGGATTCTGCCTGCCATGCGCATGCATCAAATGAATCCCTACAGGAGGTGGTGCCCATAGGAATTCTGCCTGCCATGCGCATGCATCAAATGAATCCCTATAGGAGGTGGGGCCCATAGGGATTCAAGCCTGCCACGTGCACGCATCAAATGAATCCCTACAGGAGGTGGTGCCCATAGGCATTCTGCCTGCCATGCCCATGCATCAAATGAATCCCTCTAGGAGGTGGGGCCCATAGGGATTCAAGCCTCTGCCCGCATTAAAATTAGACACGGGCAGAGATGTTGGCAGAGTTCATGAATGGAGCAGGGATGCAAAGCCGAGCGAGCTTTGCACATACCTGCCAACATGATCCATTTCATTCAGAAGCCACTAGCCCAGTCCTGGTTTTAGCTGTGCACTCTGGGACCGGCACTCCTGGATTTCCCCATTATAAACCCCTGACTATAAGTCCCGTACTGCACAGTGAAAACCAGGACTGAACTAAACTCTCCCGAACGGATTGCATGTTTATGGAATGTGGCACAGCCCTGTGTGTGAAAACCAATGAACATGTATTGGAGCATAAACAACTGTTCATTTTGCAGGCTATTGAAAAGGGGTCCCTAGGTCTGTGAAACAAAGACATGCTCTAGGGGAGGGGTCTGCAACCATGGGCTCTCCAGATGTTTTCCACTACAATTCCCATGATGTCTGGCTACTGACTATGCTGATTAGGGAGGATGGGAGTTGTATTCCAAGACCACTGGAGGGTCAAAGGGTGCAGACCTAAGCTCTAGGGTGTTGGCTCCAAGGAAGGGATGTAACAGATGATTCCATGGAGATCCGATCCGAGCAGGTCAGACTCAAAGGGTGCCATCCAGTGACATATTATACACCTTAAACACCCTCCATTAAATGTTTCCAAATGTCAGAGGTTCATGATACCTTAAAAAACTCAACTGCATTTAGCAGTCATTTCTTCAAGGCATGCTGATTCCAAGAACACCCTCTATGAGTGAAAGCTTCAAACACTCATTCGTGTTGGGGCTGGGAGGATAGCTCAGGGGCAACGCGCTTGCCTTGGAAGCAAGGCGACGCAGAGCAACACAGGTTCGATCCCCAGGTCCGCGCAAAGAACCTATCATAACATATCATTAATCCAGGAATACAGTCTAGCAGCATTCACTCTGATGAAGACAACCGATCACAGGTCCCCTAGAGAGCAAGAAGGTGCCAAGGAAACATTGTCCGAGAGTGGCCTCTCGATTTAAAGCTCACCTGCATCGTACACGCATCCACTCTGTGTCTGGGGACCTGTCACCCTACACAGGTTCGGGTATGCTAAGGTTTTTCTCCTTGTGAGTCCCAGCTCCTGCATCAAGCTACCCTTCACCCCCTGATCTCTGATCTCTGGATACCACTCTACCTCTGGTTGCTGGCTCCTGGTACCTCCAAATCTATTTCTGCTAGTTGAACGCTAGCACCCTCCTTCTTCCAATCCCTTCCCTTTGCGGGTCTTCTATACGTCCCACCCGCTCGTTCCTTTCCTCCGTTGAAGGATTGGTACACCACAACGCCCACTTGGGTGGAAATGTCACATTGTAGAATGGGTGTACATTCACTGTCGCCAAATGCATGGCTTTCAAAGCTGAGAAATAGCTTGGCAGCCATCATAGTGCCATACAGGAGTCTTGCTATTGTTCCCGCTCTACGCTTCTCGGAATCAGCGTTTTGCCTCAGTCTCCCATGTCACATCCCCTTCTGGGGAGTCGTTCAGCATGATGCTGCGCTTGCCTACCTCTATGCCTCCGGTTAGAGTTGGACACATGTACTGGGGGATCCTGGCCTGGGAGCTGGAGTCCACAGTGGCACGTGGCAGCTTGTGTATCTCTGTTCTCTCCATGCAGTTTTCGATTTCCACGATGGGACTCCCTCTTTTGCATACTGGTTGCAGCCGGGTTCATTCTTAGCCCAATGGGTTTGCTTAACCAGTCACACAAGAGGTTCTGACAGTTATTCCCTCTGGATTCAGAGAATGTCCAAACAAATTAAGACACAGAAGTATTTTATAAGTGCATAGGTTTACTACAGCTTGGCATTACTTTGTTCAATCTGCATTTAAGAGCTAGGGAGAGGGCAGTGACCAAAGAGAACGGGTGTAACCCTGCCTTCTGCACCACAGAGCTCCGTGCGTGGACAGGGCTCTCTAGGAGGCCTTGTTCCTCCACATGGAGCTCACAGGTCAGGCGATTCGGCCTAAGAGGCTGGCTTTCCTGGGCTCCAGCATCACAGCCCAACCGTGGGGCACAATTAGAGCTCTTGCGCTGTCACAGGAGCCAGCATGTGGTCAATGCATGGCAACAGCATTCTGCTGTACAGGCGCTTTAGAAGTAAAAAATAAATAAATAAATAAAGAACCAAAATAAAATCTATCCAGGCTTGAGCAGCCTTTTAATACAGTACGATACAGAAATGTTATCAATGCTTATGTTTTTCTCCCTACTAGCCAATGTAACTCACACTCTTCTGAAAGTAGAAAATTGAGGACCTTTTAGTAAAATTTAACCCCTTCTTAGGACATAGCTGGCCTTCTACGACTGGAGAAAGCATACTTCATGGCTTGCATTTTATTGACAAATTAAAGAGAAATGTATTTATCGTCCAACGTGTCATGTGCCTCAAGCTCCATCTTGCATAATAGTGTCCATAGTGCCAAACAAGTGGGACAACTTCTTTAGGTCACTGTGTCTGGGGGTTTGTTATGGCATTGACATTACCGTTGTATTCTGTAAATCACCAAAAATGACCATGACTCATGTGCGATAAACAATGTTCTGCTATACCCATATCTCCTGCTCCCTGTCTAAAAATTGGGAAACATGTTTCGCCCTTTCTTGCGTGATGGGACATTGTGCAGCACAATGGACAAGAATTTAAATCTGGGCATGGTCCATTTGGCATAACCACTTGATGTGACTTCAGTGCCAAGAGAGTTTCTCTTAATCTACTAAGATGTTTAGTTCTTCATCTAAGTTATGGCCGGACTGGACTTCTTTCTAGTTCCCAGATCAATGATGTCCATTGAATCTTATTTTCACCCAACACTCAATCTCGTAAGGGAGCAAATCCAAAGAAATCACTTTTTTATCTTTGTTCCCATTATGTATCTCTGAGAATTGTTTTGCTATTACAATGTATCCTTATTAACAATAGCTCTAAGGTGTTGCAAGATTCTAGTTTTAACCATATATGTGGCTGTGTCTATGTACCATGTGCCACAAGGGCATCTCTGCGGCCTCTAACAACACGGTAACACTTTTAAAAATCTGCAAGGAGCTGGCCAATCCTGCTGCAGCATCTACCTCTCTTAGGCCCTCCTTGGCCACCCCTTCTCCCCATCTCCTCTACTCCCTCTCTCCTATCACACCTGATGAGGTTTCCAGACAAGTCTGGTCTATGAAAGTCTCATCCAAACAGGTGTCTCCCAGGTCCTCCATAACCATTGAGGACAACATTGACTCTGTGGCTCCAGCCTTCATCGATCTCTGCAACCACTCCTTTGCCACTGGAGTTTTTGCCTCACCTCTCAAGCACTCCCTTGTGCACCCCCTGCTCAAACAGACTTCGGCCGACCATTAGATCCTGGCAAACTACCAGCCAATTTCTATTACTCCTTTCCTGGGCAGACTCCTGGAGAAATTAGCTATCTTTCAGTTAACCCCCCACACTGAATCTGTTAGTTGTTTCCAAGAACATCAGTCTGGCTTCAGAGCAGCCACAGGCACAGAAACCTCTCTCCTGAACACCCGTGAAGATTTACTCTCTAATCTTGACTGTAGCTCTCCCTGTGTCCAGATCCTCCTTGACCTTTCTTCTGCGTTTGACATAGTGAACCACAACATCCCAATCATTCGTCTCCGAGATACCTTGGGCATCACAGATCAGGCTCTGGTGTGGCTATCCTCTTTCCTCTTGGACCAATCTTCCCAGGTTGATCTTGGGTCCTTCCTCTCCTCCATCACACTCTCAACATGTGGTATTCCCCTGGGATCCGTCCTCTTGCCCTGGTTTCTCCTGTCTATCTGGCCCCCTTGGCCTGACTGATCTATACCTTTTCCTCTAACTTTCAGCATCATGCAGATGACATGCAGCTCTCTTTCAGGCTACCCTCGGCCGCCTCCTCACTCATCATGGACTGTCTTTCCGCTATTCAGGCATGGTGCGTCTCTAATGATCTCTGCCTTAATGCCAGTAAGACAGCGATCCTTCTTAATGGGACCCTCCTGCCCCCGCTTTCACATTTCACTCTGGTGGGCCTCCGTTGGCCCTATGCCCTCACCCTCCTGTGAGCCAAAAAACCTTGGGGTCATCTTCGACTCCACTCTCTCCTTCTCTCCGCACAACACAGACATTTCAAAGTCCCATTTCCAGTGCGCCTCCTCAGAGGTATTCTACCTTTTCTCACCTTCCCCCAGTAGCTCACTGTCTCCAGAGCCCTGATTCTCTCTAGGCGTGACTGTTGCAACAGCCTCTTTCTTAATTTACCTAACTCTACCCACCGCCTGCTACATCTCATCCAAAACAGGACTGCAAGACTTATTCTTTGCCTCAGCCCACGGACTGCATCTGTCGAATCTATGATCACTGCGCTGCCCATAATGTCGACAATTAAATAGCAAACACCCATTATGGCGCAGGACAGTGATCACATAGATCACTGTGCCCTGCATCCCCCGCAACCGCATCCACCCTACTTACTTAACTTTTCGGCGACACACTGTGTAGTGTGCCGCCATCTTTCCTCCGACCATCCAGCGTCAGTTCTCGACCCAATAACGTGGGTCTGAACTGGCACATAGTTCTTCTTTATCATCCCCCCCATCCCTAGACCCCCACTACACCGCCAAAGCGGAGCAGGGGACACCCATTAGTCGGTCCAGTGGGGAGTCAGCATTTTATTACCGCGCCTAGGCGCAGTATTGAAAGGATCGCAATTTTTGGGGTGACATTTTAGTAGTATTCCCATCTCTCTGGCTCTGAAATCCCTCCACTGGCTCCCAGTGACTGCAATGATCAACTTGAAGACCCCCAGCATCGTCTACAAGGCCTTCTGGGGCCAGGCCCTGTACTATCTCCAATGCTCTCGTCCTAAGTACCTTCCTTCCAGAGCCCTCCACTCATCTGCTTCCAATTCTCTGTGGGTGAGGCACCTCTCCAAGCAGAGACAGGGTGGCAGATCTCTTTCCTCTGCAGGTGCCTCCCTCTGGAATGGCCTCCCTGCCACTCTCCATCTTGAGCCAGACCTCCTTCAGTTCCGGAAGCTCCTCAAGACCTTCCTTTTCTCATCTTCCTTCTCTCTGCCTCTCCCCTGCTAACCCTTAACCATCCACTTTTTCTCACTACCTTCCCTCTGCTATCCTTCCCTTCCTCTTGCTCAGCTACGTTGACTGGCTGCCTGGTGCTCATAGAATACCTGTCCCCAATATATTCTCAATGTGCATTTTACATGGGTGGCATGGCTACTGCACCCAAGAATGCATCTGGCAGGTTGGCCTTTCCTACTTGGGGCACTGTCTTTTTGCTTTCTAGTTTTGGGAGTAACCAAAGACAAGCATTCTTTTTGAACCCCCTTAATTAACATATGGCTGATGACACCTATTAGATAGTTTCTATTGTTCAAGCGCCTAGCTGTTGTTTTTGCTTCTACTAAAACCTCTTCCTTCCTGGGAACAAATTAATTTAGGTCTTAGTGGTTCTCTGTAGTGGATACTCCATTTAGGAAGCACTAGATGGCTGATACTAGCGTGTAATATGCTATTCCTGACTATTAGCCTTTATAAACAGTACCGACTAAAGGTTTGTGTTTTTTAACTCAAACAGAAATTTCAATATCACACTAGATTTGCTAAAGCTATATGTGAACAATGTATTTTGTTCATTCCGACTTAGAATGCCAATAAATTCCATAAGCTTTGGAGACTAAAATGTGACCTCTAAAGTGAATCCACGCGACTACCTCATCTATGTGTATCTGATTTGACGGGACCAGGACTTTCTGTTCTAACCACCCCATAATTAAATGTATATACATTGGAAGGGGGATACCTTGCGCCCATTGCTATCCCTCTTTCTGTCAGATAATATGGATCCTTAAACAAGGACAAACAGGCAAATACACAATAACACACTCAGAGACTAATACATGTCTATATGTACATATATATATCTTTCCAGGATAACATGGTATTTCCTTGTAAATTGTTTATCTTAAAGGCTTCCCAGCCTTTCTCGCTTTCTTTGAAGTGTGTTTCAAACTCTCTTATGGTTCTCTCTTTCTACCTTTTACGATTAATTATTATTCTCTGTCAGTTAGGCAGCTGACGTTTTGCAACAACTCCTTTTCTCTTTCAGCTCTATCGGTTTCCCTTTTAGGGTGCGTTATGCTTCTCTTTGCTTCACCCGGGCAGTTCCAGTTTGTCAGATTTACTTTCTCACTTTTCCCGTTTCTACTGGGAGGAGTTTCAGCGTTCTTATAATTCCCGCCTCAGTTCCCATTCCTCCATGGGTCCCTGTTACCTTCTCGTTCAGGTACGGACGTCTCAGGGTTGAGTTCAGTTCAGATCTCTCTGGGATCTCTCGCTTCGTTTGTCTCATTGCCGCCATCTTTGACCAATGCGGCTCATCCCCTCTCCCAACTTCCTCATGGGGGACCCGTGCCAGCTTTAGTGGTCTCTCCTTGGCGGTCTCGGTGTCGTTGCCTGGGCAGCCTGCCTGCCACTGTAACCTCATGGTCACGCCACCGCCACTACTCGGGCTCCACGCAGGTCAGAGTCTCTTCTCCATCGCTCTCCACACATCTCGCTTCTCAGTTGCCAGCTTCCAGAAGCTTGGCAGGCTCCGCGCTCATCCACGGTCTCACCTCCAGACAGCGTAACATTACCAGGGGACCTCCCCTGGTTCACCATCCAATCCTCTCTCTTTGCTCTCTCTTTTCTCTATGGAGTTAATTAACACTCCCCTTTAAATCAACTCATCTAATTGGATCTAAGCTTTTATTTAAAGTCCCAGCTGCTATTTTATCTTGTTACTTCTTCAAGTATTGATAGTTGGAAGTATTTGATATGGGAGACAGTCCCATATATGCCATTATATGGCTTGGATTCGGGGGTTACTCACAGGAATGGAAGTCCTTGTCCTCTAAAGCAAAGTCTCTCCCAATTAGGTCTTACTTGCCACAATACGCAGGGAGGGTACTGTGGAGTGGGATAACCTACTCTTAAGATGGGTGTGAAGGTGTACTTCAAATGCTGATGCACACCACTGCATACCTGTAACACTTTGCGAGAGAAGGTACCACCTGGAATAACCTTGACACTCCAGAAAGGCCCACCTACCCCAGGGCAACGACTCAACCACACCCACATGGTAATGTACTGCAACCCAACCACGGACGGCACCACTCTGTAAGAAGGCACCTCCCACATCCCCGCACCCAGCATTACAGCCCATTACCAAGACATCAGAAGTGTGAGCATCAGTGCACCTACCCCTCAGACGACCTGTCGCTAAGCCCCACCACACATCAAGCAGCACATTGCCACAAGACCCCTGCATGGAACCCATGGAATAACACCACTCCCCACACCCTGCATGCACCTACCACCCCTTCATGGCCACTGGCATGCAGGTGATCGAAGAAGCAACTAGCCACGTATGCACAAGAGCAGCAGCGTGAGCAACAAACACCATGTATGACACGCAGAGTACTCCATGGCACACTGTAATGCAAATCAATCTCGCACATCGCATCTAGAGGAAGCACGTGTGTGTTGGTCGCCATTATGATGATTCATCAGGTGCCGTCACTTCTCCCCAAGGGGGAGCCCCTTTCATTAGGCCAGGAAGGTGAGGCCGGTACCTGATAGTCCCCTGGGTGGGGTACAATGTGGGAGGATCTCATGGGAAGGGACTGCCCCCTGAAGAGAGGGATGAGGCACAGTATTCATCACCTATCCTTCCCAAACCCCTTACATCTTTTAGCCAACCTTCACTTGCTTGCACTTCCATTTGCTATCGTGTCTCTACACCAGTTACTGACCTTAGTACTAAGACGAAGAAGAATACCTGGAGGCAGGTAGTGACACAAAGAGGATGCACCGATGCAGGAAGAGCACATCCGTAAAGTCAGAGGAGCATTCATGGCGAGTCGATATACAGGGTACCGTATTGCGACAAAGGGTACATCGTCAGCTGAGATCAACTCTTCTTAGGATAAGCAGTTTAAGATGCGTTTTTTAATTTTGTAGTTTGTAAAATCATCTGTGGTTGTATTTCTTTTTCCAGATGAAACCCGCATTTCAGATCATGATGAATAGAAACGGCCATTTAACACATTGGATTATGGCTCAATTCTGCCTCCTTGTTACCAATGTTCAGACTTTGCTCCTTGAGCTGGACTTCTAAAATCTAAATGCGCCAGCAAGAAAGCTCAGCGGGTTGAGCGCTCGCTGCTGCGATCTGAGCGTGATCTGCAGGTCGCAGGTTCGAATCCCGGCAAGGCCAACTCAGCCTTTCATCCTTCCGAAGTCGATAAATGAGTATCAATTTCGGTTGGGCGATATTGTATGTAAATATGTGCTCTGTAAAGCGCTTTGGATTAAGGCGCTATATAAATAACACATCATTATCATTAAATGTATTCATCCCAGAAAGCACCTCAAAATCATTAAAAGGGTGGCCTAGAAAGGTCATAGGCAAAAGTATCAGTACTGTTGGCGAGGCAATATGAAGGAAGGGCCATGCGGTTGCTATGTATGAATATTAAATACACAATAACCATTGCAGGTAACTGTCCTTTTGCACACACTACCTTCCTCTATCTAATTTTGCACTCTGCCTCTTCTCATTCTGTTCATATCTCTTTCTCTCTCTTCGTGTCTCTCTCTTTGCAAGTCTCCCTGTCTCTCTCAGTCGCTGTCTCTCAATCACCATCTCACTCTCAGTGTGCCTCCATCTCGGTCTCACTGTGTCTGTCTCTCTCTCTTTCTGTATCTCTCAGTGTGCATCTCTCTCTCTCTGTCTGTCTCTCCGTATCTGTCTCCCGTAGTGAGTCTCCCTCAGTCTCTCTCCCTCGGTTTCCCTGTGTGTGGATTTGTGTGTGTGTCTCTCACTCTCCCTCTCTCTCTCTCTCTGTCTGTCTCTCTCTCTCTGTCTGTCTCTCTCTCTCTCTCTCTCTCTCTGTCTCTCTCTGTCTCTCTCTCTCTCTCTCTCTGTCTCTCTCTCTTTCTTGCTCTCTCTCGCTCTCTGTCGCTCTCTCTCTCTGTCTCTTTCTCTCTGTCTCTCTCTCTGTCTCTCTCTCTGTCTCTCTCTCTCTCTCTCTCTCTCTCTGTGTCTCTGTGTCTCTCTGTCTCTCTGTCTCTCTGTCTGTCTCTCTCTCTCTCTCTCTGTCTGTCTCTCTCGCTCTCTCTCTCTCTCTCTCTCTCTCTCTCTCTCTCAGTGTACACCTCTGTGTGTGTATCTTTCTCCATCTCTGTCTGTCCTTCTGTGTCTGTGGGTGTCTCTCACTCTGTCTCTCTCTATGTCTATCCCTCTGTGTCTCTCTCCCTCAGTCTCTCTCCCCCCCAGGGTCTCTCCATCAGGTTCTCTCTCTCTGTCTCTCAGTTGCTCTCTGTGTGTGTCGCTCTTTCTCTGTCTCCCTCAATGTCTCCGCCAGTCTCTCTCTCTCAGGGTGTCTTTTTCTAGGTCTCCATCTGTGCCTCCCTCGGTCTCTCTCCCGGTCTCTCTGTCGCTCTCTGTGTCTCTCTGTTTCTGTGTCTCTCTGTGTCGCTCTTTCTTTGTCTCTCTGTGTGCCTTTCTGTCACTCTCTCTCTGTCTCTCCCTACCTCTGTCTGTGTGCCGGTGTCTCTCGCACCGTGTCTCTGTCCCTCTTTCTCTGTCTCGCTCTGTGTGTCTCTTACTTTGTGCCTCTCTCTCTAGCGGTCTCTCTGTGTCTCTCTCTCTGTGTTTCTCACTCTGTGTTTCTGTGTCTCCATGTATCTCTCTGTCCCTCCTCTCCACATCTCTCTCTCGCTCTCTCTCTCTCCATATCCCTCTCCCGCCATACCTGTCGTCAGAAAAGCACTTCTAGTTTCAAAATAAAACATTGTTGGGAAATAGAATTTCAGTTGCTAGGAAGGATTTCTCTAATCTTTGCACATTTTTCATTATATGGCATGGATCTGAAACCTTTGGCGCCTCAGATGTTTTCAACAGCACCACTCCCCAGTCTTAGCTGGTGTAATGATGAGGGATCATGGGAGTCGTAGTCCAATACATCTGGAGAGACAAAGCTGCAGACACCTGCTCTACATGATTAACTGGTTTATATACAAATGTTGCACAAAGTGCCTTTCCAAATGCAGTTAGTCTTAATTTGTCTCCCAATGATATGACTGCTAACGCAAAACTATACATCAACAGGCGTGCAACGCCATTCAGCTCAACAGGCACCAGCCCCCTGGCCCCATGACCCACTCCCCCTAAATGTTAGCTGAGGGGTGGGGCTTCCGCAGAGGGGAGTGAAGCCTTTCCTGAAACCAGCGGCTTTAAAGTGTTAATGTGCTCGTGTACAAAAATGGATTCGCTCAAACGCAGCAAACCTTCACAGCTGCTAGTTTCAGGAAAGGCTTCCCCCACCTCTCTGCCTAACAAAATCAAATGCACAAATCGGCCCCCTCCCCACAGATGCAAGCGATCGTATAACAACATCATTTTTTCTTTCGCGCTTCCAAGGGCAAAGGGTTCATGTCCACACTTGCTTTTTGTTGGGCACGGAGGTGAGGGAAGCCTTTTTTTAAACCTGCTGTGTTAAAGGATGTTGCATGTTAGCTTAGTATGTATGCATGTGTGCAAAGAGTGTGTATGTAATGTATTGATATTGATAGTTTATTTCTATCACACTCGTACACAAGTGTTTCAGAGCGTGGCAGGGCAAGGGAGTGGAACAGGGGAGAACAAAACAGCGATCATACTAGGCCCAGTAACATTGCGAACGCGCAAGTGCATGGTAGAGGGGGAGGGGAAAAGTGCATGCAAGGGGGGAGAAGTGGAAAGTGCGAAGCAGAGGAGAAACAGAGAAATAACAATAAATAAATAATAAAGGCAACAAACAGTGGTAGTGCAGCCAGCAATTTGCAAGTGTTAGGTTTAAGGCAGCAGACAGGGTGGGTCTGATAAGAGCAGGAAGAAAAAGGGGGGGGCTGTATGGGTACAGGTACAGACCCCAGTGCAAGGGGTGGCCCGGAGATAGTGCGGGGGGGTGGCAGGGTGAGCAGGTACCTGGGCCCAGAGGACAGAGGGTGGCCAGGTGCACAGTGCCAAGAGAGAACAGATCAGCAGGGGAGTGAGGGAGCGAAGGCAGAAGAAAAGAGGAAGGTCTTGAGGTGCTTACGGAATCGGAGATGGCTCTCCTCAAGTTTTAGAGTGGCAGGGAGGCTGTTCCAGAGGGAGGCCCCAGCCGAACACAGAGATCTACCCCCAGCTTGTTTCTTTGAAAAATGACTCACCCTGAGGGAGGTAGAGGAGTGAAGAGCTCGAGAGGGGGGGTATTTGCGGAGTGAAAGCTGAAGGTATTTTGGACCCAGGCCCCAGAAAGCCTTGTGGACAATGCAGAGGGTTTTGAATTTAATCCTTGCATCCACTGGGAGCCAATGGAGAGATTTCAGAGCTGGAGAGATACAATCCCTGGGCTTGCGGCCAAGGACAAGTCTCACAGATAAGTTGCAGAGGGCGGAGAGTAGAGGCAGGTAGATTTAGAAAGAGGCTGTTACAATAGTCCAACCTAGAGAGGACCAGAGCTTGGGACACCATGAGCCTCTGGGAGTGTGCATTTAAATGAACAAATGTATGGTGAATGGGATGTTTAAATGAGTGAGTGTATGTGTAATTATGTGTTTGCGCGCGCGCATAGGTGTAATGCTGGACCATTACCATTTGATACTTGAGCTCCACGCCAGACAACCCTTGGGGACGAACAGTGGGGGGTGGAGCCTCCAAGTCTGCCCCACATACTCTCTGAAGTGGCCCGTCCCATCACCTGTTAGCCCCCTCACCCCCATGGAAATGTAAGTTTTGTCGCACCCCCTGTTCATGAATGTTTCGATGCCGGCAGTACATTTACAGAGAAAGCGGCTGGTCACAAACCAGCCCATGCTAGTTTCCCCTAGCAGATTAAAGCTTTGCCTATATTCTTTAAAATACCCTTTAATTATACATGTGTGTTGCTCGCTGCAGTGCTGGTGCCATTAGGATGAAAGGCCAGCAGCAGTGAAGCGTCAGTGGCGGTATTTGCATTCCTGATTTGCAAGGGGCGCTGGTGGAAGCGCCCATCAGCATTCCCGCTCCCTGCCCGCCACTCTCATTGTCATTTCAGAGCAGATTCCAGACGTGCCAAATGCGGCCTCCACTGGGAGCTACAGGTAGCGCGCTTCCAAAGTTCTTTATAATTGGTGCCTGCCACGCCAGCTGGCGGTAAGTTATGTAAATCGCAGCAGGGCTCCTCGTCCCCCAAAGGCAGGAAGATTTCTGTATCCATTCCAGTGGGTAACTGCGGGGTTCCTGGTTAGAGCCATCTCCTTTTGCCGGGCGCAGTCACGGTCTGGGGCTGCCCATGTTAGCTTTGCAGACACTTTTTTGTAGAGGATATCAGAGCGGGTCAGGCTATCACACAGGCCGTCCCAGGAAGCAGCCTCTCTTCAAATAGCAGAGTCTGGCAGCGTGCGCGGCGTCGTGCTTGCAGACAGTGCGTGCAACAACAAAAACCACATCTTGCAACCGACACAATGTTCAGAGTAAAAAAATGAAACAACATGCATGCTTTTGACAACAACATTGTTGCTATTTTTTACTTTCTCCCGCCTAAAATAATTCAAGCTCCAGTGCAACCCAATGGGAACATTCAATACTCCAACTTTCTTTGAGAAAATCTCCCTCCCCGGTGCTGCAAAACGTTAAGCATCTATGCAACAATAATGATAAGAAAGCAGTTTCGTACAAACACCAATAAACACACACACACACACACAGCATTCAAGTTTTAAGATTAGAATTTTTCTCATACAGTTGCCATACATATTCAATGGTGCTTATCATGAGGCCAATACCCAAAGAAAAGTGGATATGAAGAAATGGGTGCGTGCCGACACAGTGCATTCTGCAAAAGGGAACGTCACACGTAATCCAGTGCAAAGCGGTGTTTGCGTAATGATGGCCAGAGAAAGGGGACTGGAGGGGCTGGGCCGGCCGAGGAGCAGGTGAGGTGAGGAATGGAGACTTAGGTGACGAAAGGGGATGGGCGGTGCCTGTGGGTGCCACCCTGCAGGCGGGGAGGTGGCTTCTTTAAAACTACCTTAGTTGTAAACCCTGGTTGGGGTGCAGGCAGATTATAAATAGAGCGGCCACAAACACAAAGCATGTTTTTTCACCGACACTTGAATTACACAGCAGTTCTTGTTCCAAGGGAAGTGCGACCTCTGCCCCGACGCTATACCATTCTCACAGCAACGCATTATTCTTTTCAGGGCACGCTTTCTCATTTTCCTCTTCCGCTAACGTATGGCAGCCATACTTTGTTTTTATTTTAACGTCTTTCTACTTCCACTCTTCGTTAACTCGGACCATGTGGCGAGTGCGCCCCATGAAAGCCGCGGCCCTGGCGCCTCGCGGGACTCGGTGCGCGCATGCGTGGGATGACAGAGCAGAACGAGACGCGCATGAAGAAGAAGCAGCAGAGCGAGTCGTCGAGGGGGCCCAGCGCCGGTGCTCATTATGCAGAGAACTATTAACAGGACTAATGCTGCCCTCCAATGGGCGCGTTATGTGTATATTGGGACTTCCTCAGTAGCAGTGAAGAAACGGCCTAGAGTTGTGGAGGAATATACATAAATAACTCCAGCTACTACCAAGCCACTGTGTCCGTGCCTCATGTTTTCACAACATATTTGGCAACTAGGACCAGGAGCACCCTGACTTATTCAGGGTGCAACATCACCGCAATCCATGGTCTCAATTCACCATCTACCTCGATGCGGTTGGGGGAACTGACTAACCCCCAGCCAGGATAAGGAACACACTATTAAATGCCATGGCAGTAGAGGGCCACAGAATGTTTGCAGCGTTAAACCATGAAGTGACTGGAGATGAAGACGATGACGTGTTTAAAGAGGCAATTAGGCGCATAGTGAAGAGATTCTCCAACAAGGAAAACACTGTGCGGCACCGGTTAACATTTTATGCCAGCCGGTGGAGGATTTTGTCATGAGGATGAGAGCTGGCAGCTTTCTGTGACTTTGGTAATCACACTGAGAGCATGATATGTGACATGCTGGTGGTCCACACCAACTCGAGGATGGTACAGGATAGCTTTATAGTGGAGAAGGAGTTGGTACTTGAGAAAGCAACCAAATTTCCAGAGCCGTCGAAGAGACCGCAAGCAGGCACAAGGGAATGGCGGGTAGTGCGCTTTGCCCTGAAGTACATCCAATGCCGGTCCGGGGGCACAAGGGGATACAAAGGTGGGATGACAAGGATGAGAGGATTGGGAGAATAGAACCACTGAAGTGTCACAGGTGTGGCAGCACCCGACATCTAGCCGACGAGAGACTGTCCCGCTCGAGGCAAAGAGCGTTCAAACTGTAAGAGAATACGACACACAGCGATTGCTTGCGGATGGAGAAATAAGGAAATCACATTGGTAGAAGCAAGGGGTGATGCAAGAAGAGACGAATCATAGGCTGACCATGATATGCTTTGATAGGTTATTTAGAACGCGCTTAATACCCAGAGGTTTCTAAGCATGGACCCAGGGATCTAACCTGTGTTGCTCCGTGTAGTCTTGCTTCCAAGGCGAGAACATTGCACCTGAGCTATCCTCCTGAGGCCATCATCATGGTGAACAGCTCCACTGCAAGGAGAGAGAATCTGCACTGTACTATCACAGTTGACGGATGTGATGCTGGAAATGCATCGGAGGAACAAGGCCTCCGTATCCTTGTCCTTTACTGCTTTTTATCGTGTATTCTGTTGTGGTTTCTGTGCAGGAATTCATGTGGGACTCCTAGCGGTGCAGCTCTCTCTTTTGGTTTGGTGTACAGACCCATGGGAAACCCTTATGGCACCCATGGGTGGGGGTACAACCCTGTGCCCCTAGTGTATTTTTTTGGGCACCTGTGGGTGGCCCACAGAGCAGGGTACAGGCTGGTGGCAGCTGCGTGCTTAATTGACTGGTGCCCTGAGCGTCCTCCATTTTGGGATGCCCAGGCCCGGTCATTGGAATCGGTATATTCCTAATGGAGACAAGATGGCCCCCGAGGCCTCTTGCCCTCCATCACCTGTTACCTTGATCTTCCAGAAGTCCCGGGTAGCCCTGACTCTGTCCCTTCCCCCTTACTGGCTGTTGGGTGGAAATTCCATATATGGTAGTGTGGGGAAGTGCTGACCAGATTGGCTGGTGCCTTCCAAACGACCGTATGTTGTGGGTACATCTGTGGGTGGGACTTGGGTGAATGGAGTGTGTGACGAATATGCACTTCTTGTTTTGGATGTCTAGTTTCTGGTGTTTGACACAATGACTGAGACAGCCCTGCCCGAAACTGCTATGAACTGCAGTGTGGAGTGTTGAATGGCTGGGTACTTGTCCCAATACACATAACTTGTTGTGAGTGTCTGGAGAGAAGTGAATGGCCTGAATGCACTATGCATCTCATTGGCTGCCTGCATGCATGAATGCCCTTCTGACCGATTGGTTGCCTGAGTGTGACCCAGCAGAATGAATGGGAGATCAACTATTATATCTGGGGGCCTCTCACTGCTAGAATTCGTGTTCAGAAGCTGAAGTCCACTACGAAGAGTAACTGGAGTAAACCTGAAGCTTAACCTTGCAGCCCTGCTGGAAGGGAAGTGTTGCTACTGCTCTACTTCATTGATCTGAAAGCTGCTGTGTCTCCAAGGACTGACCGAGAGAGGACTTTGTTAGGCGCCCTCTTCCCGAGCTACGAGGGACCATCATGCACCAGCTGATCTTTGCCAAAGCTCCCTGGTAGACAGACATATGACAGGCTGCCGACCGGAGACGGGGACTGCCGCGGAATCCCAAAAAGAAGCGCCCCGACTGTTGTCCGCCACCGCTGACGACTGCCGACACCGACCGGAGCCGCCGTGCTCCCATTGCCTAAAAACATTTGATCCAAGGATGCTCTCGTCTGCACCGCCGCCCGCCTTATCCAGCCGGAGAAGGCCAGGCCGTCGATGCGGCGAGGAGCATCCGCCGAGGAGTTTCCTGCCACCCAAAGACCACAGAGACGCCGACGACTCGACGCCCTTGCTGGGCCACAGCTCTTCAAACTCTTTGCAGTCCAGAACTATCGACATCAGGTGCCCCGCACGCCTCTTCCTTCCAGGATGTTTACACTTCCCAGTCGACGAGCACCGCTAGGAAAGAAGCTGCCACTTCACTGCCGTAGTTCACCCTGTTCTTCGCCAGACGTTCAATGACCCGTGACTCCTGCCTTAAAGGGAGGGCACGCAAGAGGGGCCGTCGATTTCCCGACGAGGAACGCTACAACGCCAGGTACTTTGGGGTTGCTGAACTATTGGAAAGATTCTGGTGAACAGTATATGGACTGGGCTTGTGATATATATTTATTCTACAGGTTGCCCAGGTGGGGGGATCGCCACACAGAACTGTGTCTCAATAACAGGGCCAGTATTCTGCCAATTGTTCTAACCAACTGCTTTCCTTCTATACCTATTGTTGGTTTCCCTTACAAACCAATTTGTGTGACATTTAACCGTACAGTTGATGCACTTTAAAGAGATCCAATAGTAATTGTGGTACCACATAGAACTGTATATTTGCCATTATAGATAACCGAGTACAAAGTGAGTTATCGTGATACTGTACATAACCTTGAATTTTAATTATATAAAGACTGTGCTTTCAGTAATACTGTGTGCGGACATTCCTTTGTGGGGGCTTGGGAACTACACTGTACTTAAGAACCAGCCCGCATCATCTCCTGAGAAGCTAGGCCTTGATTGCTCGTCCATTGCTACCACAATAGAGAAGCTTGGCTGGGGTCCTCTGTGCCTCTCCTCTACCATATACAGAGCAGGAGTACAGACACCCCCCTCCGGTCTTTACAACGGAAACGAGACCAGGGTCATGGCAGAGTTTGGTTCAGACGTTTTGCCCTTTCACACCTGCATAGAGATGGTGGGCAAGGACAAGGTGGAAGTGTTCAAAACAAAACATAGGCCCATTGTGTTTGGCGGTGCGTCAGTTCGCTTAATGGCGAATTTCAAAAGTACCATTGAATTCAAGGGGAGGAAAACACACACCAAAGTGTACTTCGCTGAAGAAGGTCCTGCAGTGCTATGGTGGGATGACCAGGCAAAACTGAAAATAAAACTTGACGCAGATGATCAAGTTCTCTCAATAATAGTAGAGGGAGCATCGGTAGCGAAAGGGGACGTTCCTATGCTGTTTTGAAAGGCTTTGGGCAGAATTAAAAACTTTGGCCACAAAATTAAACTACGTCAGAATGCAGTCCCAGTCAAACACAGAATTTGACCGGTGCCAGCCACAGCATGGTAAGCTTTCAAGACCCAGTTGGAACGAATGGTTGAAGAAGGTACCATAGAGACCATTGAATCATCGGGATGGCTGAGCCTGATGGTGTTAATAACAAAACAAGGCTTGAGTGAGCTGAGAGTATGCATAGATTTACGTAGCCTGAACCTAGAAGTCATCGCTGACAGCTACTCATTTCCAAGCATCAAGCAACTCTTCCTGATGATGAAAGAGACAAGGGTTTTTTCCAAACTGGACATGCAAGATGCGTACCATCAGATCACATTACTTAAGGAGTCCAGACCATTGACTACATTTATCATGCTGCTCGGGACCTTTCAATACACTAGGATGCCATTCGGGCTATCCTATGCAGAGTCAGCGTTATAACGGATGATGGATTCATTGCTGAAAATTATTAGAAACGTTTCCTATTTCCAGGATGATATCCTGATATACGAAGAAGACATAAAGACCCATGACAGGGTGTTGGAAAGGGGTTTCATACACTGCAAGATGCCGGCGTAGAGTTGTCCTATGAGAAGTGCGTAATCAGGGCCAAGGAAATGGAGTACTTAGGATATACCATATCGGAAAACAGCATCAGTACTAAGAAAAACTTGCTACAAGTCATAGTGAAGGCTCCGGCCCTAGTTAACAAGGAGGAAATAAGGTCCTTCCTATGCTTAGCGGAATACTATGCCAAATTCGTTCCCAACTTCTCCGAAGTAATAGCAACCCTGAGAGAACTGTTAAGGAAAGATGCAGAATATGTGTGGTTGCAGAACCAAGAGGGCACAAGAAGTGAAAGAGAAACTAATTGGTGCACTGTGTCTTCGTCCTTTCAATCCCCACTGGAATATCTTCATCACAATGTATGCCAGCGCATATGGACTGGGTGCTACTCTCACCCAGAAGCAAGGAGACACTCAGCATGTGGTAACATTAGCCTCAAAAGCACTGTGAGATGCCGAAAACAATTACTCAACCATTGAAAAGGAAATGTTAGCGTGTGCCTAGGCTGTTGAATACTTCCAGACTTATATGTGTAGCACAAGATTCACGCTGTTGACCGACAGCGAACCACTCATACACATGATGAGCCCAGGTGGCACCAAAAGGTCTACCCCCATGTTGGCACACATAGCAGAGAAGCTACAGGAGTACACGTACAGCATTGGGCACATAGTAGGTCCGAGAAAAGGGCAAGCTGACTGCATGTCAATACTGCCCGAGTCAAGGGTATCAAAGTCGACATTCTTGCAAGACGAATGTGTAGTGACCTTCATGGGTGACCTGAGCAGCAAGAAGTACATGGATATGGGAGAGAGTCACTGGAGAGAAGCGTCGGCCAAGGACCCTGCAATGCGCATGATCACAGGCTGGGTCTGGGAAGGATGGACCGATGAGAAAGCCATCCCAGAAGGGCTGGGACCATTCTGGAAAGTTGAAGATTGAATATTTGAAGTAGATGGCCTACTGCAGAGGGGAGATCAAGTCATACCACCAGCAGGCATGAGAAAAATAATCCTGTGAACAGCCCATTCAGGACAGCTAAGGAGCATTATGACAAGACGCAGATCTGAGATGCATATTGGTGGCAGTGTATGGATCATAATATCTAAACAATGATTGGTCAGTGTCATGAATGCTTGAATAGTGATACGCGCCTCAAGTTGAGACAAGCATCCTTGATCCCTACAGAAATACCAGAAGGATATGGCAAAAATTGGGATTGGACTTTACAGGCCCACTAGAAGTCATGCAGCTGGAGCACAGGTACGGAATAGTGATGGTTAATTTCCTGCCCAAATGGCTTGAGACTGCGTTTGTGGCAGACATCACCACTGCGATGGTCATTGAAGTATTGACCAAGGTATTTTAAAGGGAAGGATTGCCCAAACAAATAGTTACGGACAATGGGGCCAGCTGATATCCAGGAAAATTGAGATATTCCTGATGGGGAATAATATTAAACAAAGCAAAGCTGCTCTGTACCATCCCCAAGCCAATGGATTGGTCGAGAGGACAAACAGATTAATTAAAGAAGCCTTGTAGCTGTCCCGCACCTCAGGCATGGACCCATACAAGACGGTCAAGGAGGCCATTGTGGCCAGTTCTCCAGATAAGATTTGGAAGTCATGGTATTTTACTCCCTGTTTTTAAAGTTAGGAGTACAATGATATATTAGGGAGTCAAGATGTAAGTCCAGTTCCCAATGAGAGTATTTTTATAAGCAGGTAAATATATGTTTTAACTGAAAAACTGAAATTTTTTTTTATAATAATTATTTCTTTGCACCTAGATATTCATGCACATTAAAAAAACAGTTTACTTCTTCCGGTCAGGTAGTTATAATAGTAGTTTCTTCCTGTGATACGGCATGCACAACGTGTCCAAACATATCCATGGAGCTGTGCGGGTGAAAGCAGGGGCACAAGATTCTACATGTCTTTTTCCCATTTTTTGTTGGGAGTATTTTTACTCCCGGTTTTTATTTTTTGGGAGTATTTGCCTATTTCTAGGGAGTAAAAGTGGCCGATACACTCCTCATCTGTTGAGCTGATTGCGGCCCATCGTCTCACTCCGAACGGGACTCCAAATGTGTCATCAATCGACATGCTGCAAGGAAGAAGAGCAGCATCCATACTTGTGCCTCCATGGTTAACAAATGTCGGATAAGATGAGGTGGTGGACATGGGAGAGGTTGTGTGGAGAATCACAACGAGAGGAGAGCTGCCCAGAGAACAGATGTGCAGGTGGACGACATGGTCGAAATTTGCCTGCCCCAGAAGGATCAGATCACCAGATCAAGGTTTAGCAGCCCGATTCAGGT
Source organism: Ambystoma mexicanum (assembly GCF_040938575.1). Lineage (NCBI taxonomy): Eukaryota > Metazoa > Chordata > Amphibia > Caudata > Ambystomatidae > Ambystoma > Ambystoma mexicanum. Next base: position 36,736,342 of record NC_090936.1, read on the forward strand.
GGTGCGGATAGGAAAACTCCATCTAGGCACCCAAGATGGCAAACGGTGGAACCTGGAAAGGGTTGCTGTGTACCAAAGGACATTAGAGGCATCAAAAGAACCTTGAGCGAGAGTGTGTGCAAGAAGGAAATGAGACACTGATGCCTGATGCCGGTGACGTGGAGCCTGTGAGGGAGAGCACAGTGGAGAGGGAAGACCACAGGTCCAGAATAGGAAGTGAAAATGGGAGCCAATAAAAAAACAGACATTTTTGAGGGGAGAGAATGAGCAGGAGAACATCAACCACAGAGTCGCCCGTCAGAGAAAGTCCTGAAGGTCGGCCCTACCGGGAGAAGCGCAGACCTGGCAGGTATGAAGACTATGTGACGGAAGGGGACATTCCTGCCCAACAAAAGGAGGTATGCAACGAGTGAGCCTCGCGAGAGCCCCAACCCCGGTGGCAACCCCGGTGGCATTTCCTCAGTAGCAGTGAAGAAACTGCCTAGACTTGTGGAGGCATATAAATAAATAACCCCAGCTACTAGCAAGCCACTTCATCACTTCCTCATTATTCCACAATAGACCATTGCAACCATTGCACTAAGGGGCTGGTGAAACCCTTCTCGCCCTTCATTGAGTTCACAGCAAAAAGCCACAATGTTTTTACATTGGCATGCAGCTTCCAGCTCCCTCAACCCCAAAAACGCCCATCGTAAGAGCATGCCATCTTAAATGGGTGCAGACGACACCTGACACAAGATGATCAGCTGGTTGTAACACCTCTACTTTTATGGAAGAAAGGCCATCCAGACACTGATAACAGCTTGTCTAGACCACCCCCTCTTTACCTCCCACCCTTTCAAGGCTCTGGCAAAGGGGTGGTCTCGCTTCACAACTGAAAGCAGCCTATGCTTAGCTCATGTTTGGTCTAATACAATGTGGTGGGTATCCCTACATGTTATCCCCACCAAAAATATCGCTGTATATATGGTCGTCTCGAACGCCATAGGTGTTTTTTTTGGAAGGGATAATTTGTGTGAGCGGGGGTTGTGGGGGTGTCCCCAGCACATTTAAAAATAATGGGTGGGATGCGGGGATGTCGCCCGCAGGGTCCATGCCTCAATATTGCTGCGATAATTTGGCAATATTTTTGTATTGCGATATTTCTGCAGGGATATTAACACATGGAACCATGTGGGGTATTGCTGGGCCTATAGCCAGGCTAAGTGGTCTTTCCCCCCTCATAGACTCTGCTCTCAGTCTCTTTTTCTCATAGCTGTCCCTCACCCCCTATTGCGCCCAGTCTCGATTTCCTTCATGTTCTCTACTGGCTCCTCTTCACTGGAACGCACTTCCATTTTCTCCCCACTCTTTAATCTTATCTGCTTTTTGATTCTGCCCTTAAAGTTCCTCTCCTTTAGATTCTTGGTTAATTGTCACTGTGTTCGTTTTTAGTGTACTGTGATGTGATGACGTGTACAGCGCTTTGGCGTATAGCCCTGAATAAGTACACAATAAATACACTCATTAGAGAGGGATCCAGTGCGGTCTATATGTTGTGCTCCCAAGCTTTATGACCATCCATTCCATCCATCCATGTTGAGATGGATCAACGAGTTCCACACAAATGGAAAAAGTACAATTATTTGACTGAGTTTTGCCTGCACTCGCTGCCTATGGTCTCTCAAGAAGGCGGGTGACTAGCTGCCATTCACCCAGGCATAAGCACCCGGTATCTTCACAGCAGCCTTAGAAACTCATGCAAAGTATGGACTATGCATGAAATATTCTGCAAAATGGCGGCACTCAGGTCGCTTGCCACGTGGCGATGGAGTATGGTCTTTCTCATGTGCCTCTAAAGAAAGAGATAAAGTTCACTCAAACTTTGCACCACATAAAATCTCCAACCAGCCTAACCAAAAGGCGGCGAAAATAGTATACATAGAAAAAAAAGAAAATGCATTTATTAACAGCTAGCCCATGCGGAAGAAACGTGTGTTTATTATGTAGTTGCGTAGTTAGATCGGGCGCTGGAATAGGGTAACCCGGGGAAGAATCTTTTCACCACTGCACTACTTGTGATCACCTATTCCCAATTATTGTGGACATGAGTCGGGAGGATAGCTCAGGGCCAACGTGCTCGCCTTGGATGCGAGACGCCTCGGAGCAACACAGGTTCCATCCCTGGGTACGCACTTATAAACCTCTGGTATTAAGCGCGTTATAAATAACCAATTACAAGCACATCCTGCCCCCCCTTAAGAGATATACCTTGGTGAAAGAGTTGAATGGGTTGTGCCCTGCATATCCGGTTCCTCCTCGAAGCCTAACATTTAGGAGGGTGTCACAGTTTAAGTCCGTCCCGGACTTAGCACAACATCAGCGTGGTACATGAGGCATTCATAGAGGCCAGGTGGCATTGTGGGGCACTGGTTGGTGCGATCGCTACAAACACCAACTCCCTCACACGCTACATTACTTCCTCACACGCTAAAGGTTCATAGGTCTTCTATTCCATGCCAAAAAAGTTTAAGTTCACCACCACCCAACATGTCTTTTCCTATTGAACCTAATTCAGAGCAAGCCCTTGGAAATTGGAACCGCCCACCCGATTTCCATAAATTCGGTAGAAAAAAGTTCTTTAACACACCTTAGTCGCTGATGCCTATTCTGGTAGTTGATTCGGCATCTTTGAGGTACCCAGGACCACCCTATTGCCATTGTTAAGCTTGACAAATCTTAATATACCCCAGGAAGAGATGGTCTGACAAAAATGGGTTCTGGAAAAGAGCCCAGCCTTGGAACAAGAGTGACCCAACCCTCCCAGTGCTCTTAGTATCTGCGTATATTCCGATGGGATCTGGTCCGGAGATTCCCACCATGACCTCCAATCGAGGCTCGTCGGCATCCCCTTCACAAAACCGATCCACGCGACGGCAATAGCAGCAGAGTAACCGAGCAGAACTGGATAGACCGCTTGTGTAGTGACGAAGATCAAGCCTGGTCTACAACATACAGCTGTGCAAAAGTCATCTGATGTCCATCTCTTCCAATGTCCCTCATAGGCCCCACCGCAATCAGCTGGGGTATACCAGGCACAGCAGCTAGGAGATCAACTGGTTCCTAAGAAAGCTCATGCTCCCTCATCCGGATGAACCCACAAGCATTGAATCCCCATCACAAGTTCCCGCACAGACCTGCACTCTATAAACTTCCAGTCCTGGTCAAATAGCTCTGCCACCGAGTCCAGCAGAGAGAGAGAGAGAGGTGAAAGAGCTCAGAGGGATAAGGGTAATTGATTGAGGCTAAGTCTTTGACCATTTCGGGGAGCAAAAGCGTTGATTGCAGTGCATAATGGGCTGCCACTGCAAAGGATAGTTTCTACATCCAGTGCTAGTGCCAAAGGACTTCTAATAAGAGTCTCCAGTTCTAAACCCTGGTTCTATATCCAGGCCTGGTGCCTGGCTGTAAGGAACCGTTGAGTAATGGCTGCCGGTACTCAAAGCTCCTGTTTTCAAACTTGTTCTTATGCTTTAGGGACCTGTCTGGCACTGCACCCTGGTATTTACAAAGCTTGTGCCTGACTCCAGGGACCCCCATCAATGCTGGTCAATTCATGGTTTGGCTTTCCTTTGGTCATTTAAAACGTTTAATGCCGTTGGCAATTTGTATGTTGGTTCTGCTGAAACTGCTCGGAAATGCGTTCGAGGTCTTGGAGAAGGCTTTGAACTAGCTTAAACCAGCAAATGCAACAGTTTCCCTACACAACAAGAAAGTCAAACGGCAGATGTGAGCTTACTGCCCCCTTGACGCCTTGATGAAGCAAGAGAGCAGGGCCTTTATTGGCTTGCTGCGACATCAGCCTGTTATGGCGTGAACCTAGTGCATGTGTGTTGGTAAGAATATGTAGAGGTGGGCTTCGACAAAGTAGCTGGCTCAACTCAACATATGAGCCACAGGCTTGTGCTGGAAAAAAGCATTGGCTAAGTCAATAGGTCTGGCTTTGTAAATGTAGACTGTAACATTGTTTTATAAAGAACCTAGACAATGAAATAGACTACTGACCCTTTGCAGAGCCAGACCTATTTGCTTTGCAAATGCGTGTTTGGTGTTGTTTGCTTAAGCAGACACCGATTTGCACACTCAATTGACTGATCGCCGGTTGCTTGGGAATTCCCATGATAATGAACTTCTGTTGCTGCTTTCAGTTTCATGGTGTCTTCCCAATGGTCTCTGTTCACATGTCCAAACTGTCAAGACGTGAGTTACCGCGTGGATAAAGAAGACCTCCGTCCCCAAGCAACAGTCAGAGAGATAAGATTCTCACTCACTGACTGATTATTAAGGCCACAGGTGACAGGAACAACAGCACCGGGTCCCCAGGTAGCTGAAATGGAAACAAAGCAGGTTAATGGAAATTCAATGGTCAGAGCAGGCAAAAAAACTAACAGGGACTACATGTCAGTAAGGCCTCCTCACCCCTTTGCAATTGACACTACTCTTATCGTGTCTGCTTCATAACATCCTATGACTCCTGATTTTGGTAGAGTCCGTCTAGTCCTACCATCCTTGTTGTCCTTTGTTATACTCTATGTTCTTCGTTGTCTGTTTCTTTCTCTCCTGTGTGCGCCCTGAGGCCTTAGAGTTAGTGGCGCAATACAAGAGCACAGATAGATAGATAGACTTCACCTACCACTTAGAAACTGAAGACAGGTTTTGTAGTAGACGGAGGAATGGGACTCCCGTGGTACAAGAGACACATCCTCTACTACTGTGGTGCAGAGATAAGCGGAGATAGTTCAAGCAACTGAAGTAACATGTCCCAAAGTCTTGCAGTAACCCACAAGCAGCCCAAAGCAGGGTACTGTGAAGGAGAGTCCAAAAGCAATCCAAAGGGAAGATCCAAGGTCAAGAGCACGGGTAATCCAAAAGAGCCAGACAACGTGAGCAGAGTCAGGGCAAATCCAAGAGCAAATCCAAAAAGCGGAGCCAAGCTCCAGAATCCAAGAATCACAGGCAACGTAGAATGAGCAGCAACAAGAAAACGCTAAACGCCAGCCGGGAACACAGCTGTGAAGCAGTGAACTCCCCGGCGCGTTCATTTAAGCTGGTTGCAGGGGTAACCAGCTACCAGACCTCTGGTGTGTCACGTGACCGGCCGTGAACTTTCCCCGTCCATTTCCCAAGCGCCATGGCAACCGCCAACACGGACGCGACCGCATCAGCTGTCCACACCTCTTCCAGGAAATAACGTCTCCTTTAACCTGATGTTTCCCAACAGAAGATGGTTTGTTTGTGTATCCCCCGACGTGAAGGTGGAGCGAAGGGAGGACAAGGAAGGCGCAAGCACTGAGTATGAAAGTGAGGGAGTGATTGATTCTTGACACAAACACAGGTTTATGCAGTGTAACTATCATCATCACGAAGTAGGTGCAGTTAATTTTCCCTGGGATACCATGTAGCACTCTGTAGGGTATGTGGATTTGTCATGCTTCACACATAAACACAATTTTATTAACAAGATTCTAGGGGAGGATGTTTCAAATTACTTTGTTTCCACCTTAAATCAAAGATGGCTGAAACATCACGCTGAGGCTTAGGGATGAATCAGGGTTTTTTATTGTGAACTTTGTGGGGCCTTTGGCCTTCGCTCTGTCTTGGATTTGGCTAGGTCTAAGCATCCATATACCCCAGACCTAACACTCAAGTTAGTTCTGGAGCTCGGTAACCCCAACTGCCCTAAGGATTTCCATCTCCCTCCTCCTCCTCCCCTGACCTCACCCGAAACGCCCACAGTTCCTGTAGTCTCTTTTATACTCCCCCTCTTCCTGCCATTGGTTGTCTGTCCCTATCCAACCTGGGCTGCTTTTCACACCCCGGGGTGTGTATGTGAGCGAACTATTTCAAATGGGGGCTAAGCTCCGCCCACTTTCGCAGTGCAGAACTGACTGTCAAAAGTTTGTCTTTTGGAGACTTGTCAAAGGCGGATATATCGTCCATTTTGGGATCGTTAGATTACTGTAGCGGGATATCCCTTGGTCAACTGGCTTATCAGATTCAGCGTCTTCAAATCCTCAAAAATCTGGCAGCTCGATTGCCCTAGACGCAAACAGATTCACGCCCTCCCAGCCTATGTTACTGCTGCTCCACTGGCTGCCTGTGAGCTCCCAAATTGAATTTAAATCTTATGTATTGTTCATCGAGAAATTCACAATACAGGTGCAGATTATCTGCAAACTAAATTGTATTGTTATCGTCATACTAGGTGTCTACGCTCAGCTTTACTAAACATATTAAAAGTCCCACGTTACCATAGAGCACGGACAGGTGGACGCTCTTTTTCGGTTCTCATCCAAACCTTGTGGAATGCTCTTCCCCCTTTTTTGTACGAAATCGATTACCATCTTAGATGTCTGCGGGCAGTAGTCAGCGCTTTACAAATATCATACCATACCTGATCCAGTTTCCGTGAAGGGGGGTTTGAGTCACTGTTTGCCGGGAGCCACTCCCAGAAGTCTGTGGTGGTTAAGGGGTTTTCTCCCCGACTTGACGGCTTGACTTCAAGCTCTTCACCAGGCCACCATCAATCATTCTGCTGTACAGCGGTGTCCCGGCCGGCTCTCTCCCACTTTAGTGCGGCATATCACTCTGCGGTTGCTCTGCATCCTGGTCTTTGGATGTATTTCTGTTCGGCTGTTGGAACTGGAGACCCCAGCACATGGTGCTGGCGGGTTTCTCACGGGCATGTGGAGGCAGGTTCTTCATGTTTCTTTGGTGCCAGTTATGGGATAAACTGAAAGAACCTGACAAGTAGGTAAGTTGTATGACACAGTACTGCAACACGTCATCCTTGAACAAAGTACAAGTAGAGAGTGGCTGAGTTTCTTGCTGGTCAGCCCCACCCCCCACTCTCTGAGAGGGGTTATTAGTCCATCTTGACCAGGCCAGGGTACTCGCCCAGCTCGCGGGTGTCAGGCATCATCCAGTAGACAGGAGCTACCGCTGGGGGATCCAGGAGCAGGTGCACCGTGCACTTGAAATCTAAATTTGCACATGATATGAACACTTGAACTTTTTGCGCATTTTGCATGAGCAATTACATTTGGGTCCACATTTGTCATTTATAAAGTGATTTTGCCAAAGTGCTATAGATACAGCATTTTTAGATAAAATTATTAAAACCCAACCTACGTTGGTACTCATTCAATGGCCTTGGAAAGATGCAAGGCTCAGCCGGGCTTCGTGACCTGCAAGTCACCCACAGTTTGCAGCGGTGAGTACACTGAACTGTCTTAGCGCATAACTGTTACGGGATAGTCACAGATGAATTTACGCTTCACGGTTGACCTGTTTTCTTAAATTTTTGTAAAGGCGACGGGTGGTAAGTGAGGCCTGCTAGTATAGTGAAAGCATGCTAGTGCGTAGATAACTATATGTATTTGGCAATCACATTCATATAAATACAACATATCCCAAAATCAAATTTTATATTTTTTAAATCCACTGTACGGTTCAATTCATAATTTGGATATCTTTGTTTAGAAATAAACTCTGTAAGCTGTTTTGTAAGCACAATCACACCATTGCATATTCTGCATTTAAAACATTATTTTCAGCAGCATATGTTCAGTGTTAAGAGGAATTTATCCCCAAGAGGCACACACAGTTGTCACAACAACCCTCAATACCTGTTCTTTTAATTAGTTTAATTTCACAGCAGCCCTTGATATTTCATATTGAAGACACCTTGCAAATTCCACGGCCACTTAAGGAACCCCGTTATCTTTAGTTGGATACCCCTGTCATCGTACATCGAAATCAATTTTCAATAAATGTAAATTAACTCTCCCTGCATTTTAATGTTGAATGCATGTCCTAGCCTTAATTGTGCTAATTTGTGCTGAACTTCATAGAAACATTTAACGAATTACCAAATATTGCCATAATGCATGGAACATTGAGAATAATGCAATCCCCACGTGCACATCGAAGTACGGCGTGCGCGATACACTCACTATAGTCAGCCGATATTGTTTATTTGTGCAGTTTAACTGTTCATGAAGTTATCAGTTCATTAGGACTCATAACACGCTAATGGATAGAATATTATATGTCATAAACCAGACGGTGCCCCAAAAGCACACTGCCCCTTCCAAACAAATTTATTTTTGAGACTTATCTTTTCAAAAATGAAAGTATAACATAAAGAAAGCTTGCAGCTAAGTAAAGAACCATCTCTTGCCACCACCCCACCACCAGCAAGCTCATTGCCCTTTCTTCTCGGCTTATGTGAGCTTGCCGAACGAGCTCCATATCAACTTTAGTCTGTTGAGGTTAGCCCCCTTCTGCTAATGCTTTGTTGTATGCTGTCAATTGAATCAATATAATCCGCTCTTTCAAGAGTCTGCAAGAGCACTTTCTATATATCATGTTATTGTATTGGGTATATTACTGCGCACTGTTGCCATTTGTATGGTCTCCGGTCAGGCATGTGGATATGAAATGTGAAAGAGGGTGCGGTAAGGAGAGTAGAAAGAAAGCGTTGCCCTGAACGGTTGGTACGCATAGAACCTTGGGAACTGACGTGGCATGTGGATATGAAATGGGAAAGAGGTTGCGGTAAGGAGAGTAGAAAGAAAGCGTTGCCCTGAACGGTTGGTACGCATAGAACCTTGGGAACTGATGTGGCATGTGGATATGAAATGGGAAAGAGGGTGCGGTAAGGAGAGTAGAAAGAAAGCGTTGCCCTGAACGGTTGGTACGCATAGAACCTTGGGAACTGACGTGGCATGTGGATATGAAATGGGAAAGAGGGTGCGGTAAGGAGAGTAGAAAGAAAGCGTTGCCCTGAACGGTTGGTACGCATAGAACCTTGGGAACTGACGTGGCATGTGGATATGAAATGGGAAAGAGGGTGCGGTAAGGAGAGTAGAAAGAAAGCGTTGCCCTGAACGGTTGGTACGCATAGAACCTTGGGAACTGACGTGGCATGTGGATATGAAATGGGAAAGAGGGTGCGGTAAGGAGAGTAGAAAGAAAGCGTTGCCCTGAACGGTTGGTACGCATAGAACCTTGGGAACTGACGTCTTTGTCATTGTGTTGTCTAGGTGTAACGCGATTTGCTTCCTGGAGGCGTTTTGTTTCCAGATGGGACCTGGGGAGAATGATTTAGTTTGGTCAGTGGACAGGATTGCAGGTTGTTTCAACAGCTCTAGAGTTGTGACTGTTGGTATGGGTTGAGGATTTTGTTTAGCCATTTGCATTGGTGAGCATGTGTGAATGAGGGTGGATGCAACGGAAGATTGTTAGTGGGTTATGCTCTTTGCATGTTGGCAAGGAAAGCCAGTTTCGACGTGCTTGTATCTTTCTCATCGGTCTTGGTGGTGGAGAAGGTTTGAAGAGAGGGTACGGGTTTCTACCATGATTCTGGTTCGGGCATGTTTCAAAGATGATTGGTTGATTAGTTTAGTTCAGTGGGCTGTGCGTAAGCGCTGTGCCGCTCCAAAGGCATTTTGGGTACGTTCCATTGGAGTATTCCTACAGGTTTGTTCCTTGTCCTTAGTTTGTTCCATGTGTTGTTCTTGGTGAGATATTCTTATTGGGTGGGTGTCTGGTGTCAGCTCCACCCTACGCATGATGTCCAACCAGACCGAAACACGTGTCTGGGGATGCTGTTGGTACTCTTGTTCAGAGGAGAATTGCCTAGCATTTCGGTGCTGGACTGCCCCAGTCCAGCACTGAAATTGGATGTTTCTCCTCTGAGAAAGATAGTGAGTTAAAGAATCTGGGTAAGGCTCTCGTAAACGGGACTAATGTCCGGCAGAGGGACTCCCAGGACCCCCCTTGATTTTGGGCTACTAGCTTGCAACATTAATGTTTACCCCCTCCTCCTGTGAGCATCCTGTTAAAAATGAGAAGAGAAAAATGCCTTGTTTTGCTATCTGCTTCTGAATTCGGAATGTTTAAAATGTAGTCATTATCGGTAGTTATTGACTGACTTCTGAGAATTCTGATAGGCTGAGAGGAGTTCAATAATGAACTCTATTTTCTAACAGGCCTTATATAAGAACTAGTATTACATCCGTTTTCTGTTAGTGTTAGTAAGACTGAATGCCCATGAGTTAAGTGAATCTGAGCAGACTTCTGGGAATGGGATAGTGGGGCCTCAATGCTTCGATGTTTGAGTAGAATGTGGGCAAGATCGTGGAACCCTCAAAACAATTTCTATTTACTTGTCCACCTGGTGAAATGAAATGCAATGACTAAGAAGGCAGGGAATTTGCTCTATTATTACAGATCAAAAGAGAACTTGCAAGATCTTTGAAAAATATAAGTGATATAAGTGCGAATGGCCACTTGTTTACTGAGTATAAGCAAGTGCATACATCATTAGGTGTTGTGCTTCTATGTTATGGAAGACACTCAATACTATTGTATGGTATATATACAATCTTTTTTAAACAGTGGTCAATTACTAGGAAATTCATATTCTGTAAATAACTCCTTGTTAATTACATTTAATTGCACAATTAATTGCAAGCATGTGGTACAATGCAGTGTCATAGTGTCATGCCCTCCTGGAAAGTATGGTACAGGTGGAAATGCCATTAGAGTGTTCGATCATGTTTACATGTTTCATGGTGGAGCGGTCTAGTGGTTATCCCAAGATGTCCGCCTTCGGGTATAACCGCTGCAGTGACGGCGTCTCGGTGCGTTGCACCTTGATCCTCACCATGCAGAACGCTAGTGGTTTACCCTTGTCTTGCCCGTGAACACTCTGTGCTTGCACCTTGCGAGTGTTTGGCAGAGCCCTTCACCTTTCCGCGTGGTGCCATTCGTGACTGCGCCCGCGCTCTCTCTCTTTATCTCTTTCTCTCTATGCTGCTCGGTTCCTCCTTCAGCAGAGCCATCTCTCGCACACACTATTCTTGCTTCTCCTGCTATTGCATTCTTGTTTCCTCCATTCCCATCCCTCAGGAGTTTTTCCCCTGCTTCTTCCCATCCTGTGTCACTCCGGAGAGCTGTTTCTTCCGTTCCTCCCTGCTGGCACTGTTCACACCGCCCATCAGTACTCCTTCTCCTCTTCATTTCATCAGGGACTGCTTGCTCTGTTTCTTTGCCACCAGACTCTGGGAACAGACCTCCCAATTGCAGTTCAGTACGATCCATCTTCAAGTGGGGTTCACCCCGATTGGACGCTCGTCGCCGACTCCCTTTTCCGTCCAGCGGCAAGAAGAACTCAGTCGCCCCCATATCTGGACTTACAGGGTTTTTTGCCAGAAGGCTTTTTCCCTGTCTTTTGGGGCTCGCTCCCGGGAAGGCCTCACTGTTGGGTGTCCTAAAGCCGACAGCGTGGCATCCAAGAGGGAGAGACCTTATTTGCATCGAAAGAAAAGAGACAAGAAGGGAGAAGGCACAAGCAAGATCAGACGGCGAGAGAAGAAGCACCACGAGGACAGCTCTACGGAGGAACCAGGTGAGGAGGAGGGAAGGGAGGCTTCTTCTGATCTTGATACATAGTTAAAATATGTTTACATGTTTTCAGCAAATGCTTAACTACTTTTTTGAGTACAATGGGCCTGTATAAAACATAGTGTTAGCAGCATCTCTCATTAATATTTCATTGGCATGTTAATTGTCCTAATTCCATTTACCAGAAATAGAGGGTTTAAATATGCATACCTTTTTCTTTAGGGCAAAAGAACTATGAGCTGAGGAAAATCCAGGACAACCTTGCCTCACAAAGAATCTAAATCATGTCTACATGATTTGCATTTCTTCCTCCAAATTGACCAGATAGCCTGAACAATCAGCAAAACACTAGTCATAAGGTCCATGGTAGGTTCTGAGCAATCAGCAAAACACTAGCCATAAGGTCCCTAGTAGGTTCTGAGCTATCAGCAAAACACTAGCCATAAGGTCCATGGTAGGTTCTGGCAATCAGCAAAACACTAGTCATAAGGTCCATAGTAGGTTCTGGCAATCAGCAAAACACTAGTCATAAGGTCCATGCTAGGTTCTGATCGATCAGCAAAACACTAGCCAGAAGGTCCATGCTAGGTTCTGATCAATCAGCAAAGCACTAGTCATAAGGTCCATGGTAGGTTCTGAGCAATCAGCAAAACACTAGCCATAAGGTCCCTAGTAGGTTCTGAGCTATCAGCAAAACACTAGCCATAAGGTCCATGGTAGGTTCTGAGCAATCAGCAAAACACTAGCCATAAGGTCCCTAGTAGGTTCTGGCAATCAGCAAAACACTAGTCATAAGGTCCATGCTAGGTTCTGATCAATCAGCAAAACACTAGCCAGAAGGTCCATGCTAGGTTCTGAGCAATCAGCAAAACACTAGTCATAAGGTCCATGCTAGGTTCTGAGCAATCAGCAAAACACTAGTCATAAGGTCCATGCTAGGTTCTGATCAATCAGCAAAACACTAGTCATAAGGTCCATGCTAGGTTCTGAGCAATCAGCAAAACACAAGCCAGAAGGTCCATGCTAGGTTCTGATCAATCAGCAAAACACTAGTCATAAGGTCCCTAGTAGGTTCTGGCAATCAGCAAAACACTAGTCATAAGGTCCATGCTAGGTTCTGATCAATCAGCAAAACACAAGCCAGAAGGTCCATGCTAGGTTCTGAGCAATCAGCAAAACACTAGTCATAAGGTCCATGCTAGGTTCTGAGCAATCAGCAAAACACTAGTCATAAGGTCCATGCTAGGTTCTGAGCAATCAGCAAAACACTAGTCATAAGGTCCATGCTAGGTTCTGATCAATCAGCAAAACACTAGTCATACGGTCCATGCTAGGTTCTGATCAATCAGCAAAACACTAGTCATAAGGTATGTGGTACTTCCAGATCAATCAGCAAAACAGTAGTCATAAGGTCCATGGTACTAAAAGATCAATCAGCAAAACAGTAGTCATAAGGTGTGTGGTACTTTCATATCATTCAGCAAAACACTAGTCATAAGGTGTGTGGTACTTTCATATCAATCAGCAAAACAGTAGTCATAAGGTCCATGGTACTAAAAGAGCAATCAGCAAAACACTAGTCATAAGGTCCATGCTAGGTTCTGATCAATCAGCAAAACACTAGCCAGAATGTCCATGCTAGGTTCTGAGCAATCAGCAAAACACTAGTCATAAGGTCCATGCTAGGTTCTGAGCAATCAGCAAAACACTAGTCATAAGGTCCATGCTAGGTTCTGATCAATCAGCAAAACACTAGTCATAAGGTCCATGCTAGGTTCTGAGCAATCAGCAAAACACTAGTCATAAGGTCCATGCTAGGTTCTGATCAATCAGCAAAACACTAGTCATAAGGTCCATGCTAGGTTCTGATCAATCAGCAAAACACTAGTCATAAGGTGTGTGGTACTTCCAGATCAATCAGCAAAACAGTAGTCATAAGGTGTCTGGTACTTTCATATCATTCAGCAAAACACTAGTCATAAGGTGTGTGGTACTTCCAGATCAATCAGCAAAACACTAGTCATAAGGTCCATGGTATGTTCTGATTAATCAGCAAAGCACTAGTCATAAGGTCCATGGTACTTCTAGATCAATCAGCAACACACTAGTTATAAGGTACATGGTACTTCCAGATCAATCAGCAAAACACACTAGTCATACGTTCCATGGTACTTCCAGATCAATCAGCAAAGCACTAGTCATAAGGTCCATGGTACTTGATATGATATTATATGGCATTTATAACGCGCCTGTACACAAGAGTTTATAGGCGCGACAAGAAGAGGAGGCGAAAACAAAGGGAGGACAAAACAATGATTGTACTAGGGCTTGTGTCAGTCAGATCACGCAAGCGCATGGAAGGGGGGGGAGAAGTGCAAAAGGGGGAGGGGATGGAGAAGTGCAAAAAGGGGGTGGAGAGGGAGAAGTGCAGGTAGCAGAGTGCAGCCAGCAGTTGGCTAAGTGCCGGTAATCAGAGGGTGCAGCCAGCGGGTGGCTAATATGTGCAGAGAGAAGGTGGACTGTGGGTTACAGATACATACCACAAGAGCATCTCGACAGGCAGGGACCTGGACCCAAATTCCGAGGGTGGCCAGGTGACCAGGTGCATGGAACAGACGGGTCATCAGCAGGGTAGAGGAAGAGAGAAAGCTGAAGCGAAGAGGAAGGTCTTGAGTTGCTTCCAGAACTGAAGATGGTTCTGCTCAAGCTTCAGAGAGACGGAGAGGCCGTTCCAGAGGAAGGCCCCAGCTGAAGAAAAAGATCTGCCCCCAACTCTCTGCTTGGAAAAGTGGCTGACCCTCAGAGAGTTAGAGGTGGATGAGTGAAGAGCTTGAGAAAGGAGATAGTTAGGAAGAGAGATTTGGAGGAAGTGCAAACCTAGGCACCAGAAAGCATTGTTGACAATGCAGAGGGTCTTGAACTTGATCCTTCTCACAACTGGGAGCCAATGAAGATATTTCAGAGCTGGGGAGATACGATTACTGGGCTTGAGGCCAAGGACAAGTCTCACAGTCCTGTTCTGGATATGTTGTAGAGGACGGAAAGTAGAGGCAGGAAGATTTAGAAAGAGGCTGTTTCATTAGACCAGCCTTGTGAAGACCAGAGCTCTGGAAAACAGTGAGCCTCTGTGGGAAAGTGAGGAAGGGAAGAATAACTCTGAGGAGGTGCAGCTGATAGTTTGACTTCTTGGAGACATCAGAAATGTGAGTAGAGAAGGAGAGGATGGAGTCGAAGATGACCATAAGATTTGTAGCCTCAAGGGTAGGAGAAGGAAGAGGACCCAGAGTGGGCAGCTAGAGAGAGAAAGAGAGAGAGGAAAGGAGGAAGGTGGTGTTCCGATGAGGAGGATCTCTGTCTTACTGGCATTGAGGCAGAGATCATTAGCAGCACACCATCCTGAATTGCAGACAGACAGTCAGAATGAGAGAAGGAGTAGAGGCGGCCAAGGTGAGCCTGAAAGAGAGCTTCGTGTCATCCACATAACACGGAAAGTTGGAGCAGAGACTGGCTATGCGGCGGGCAAGAGGAGCCAGGTATTAGTTGAACAGCCAGGGTTAGAGGTTAGACCCCTGGGGAACACCACAGGTAGAGAGAGAGATAGAAGAGAGGAAGGAACCCAGTTGGATCTGAGAGGGTCGGTCAGTGAGAAAGGAGGTCAACCAAGCCAGGGCCTAATCAGTGATACCCAGGTTATCACAGAGGCACTTCAGCGGGATGGCATGGTTGACCGTGTCGAAAGCAGAAGGAAGATTAAGGGGAATGATCAACCACAAAACACTAGTCATAAGGTCTGTGGTCCTTCCAGATCAATCACCAAAGCACAGGACATAAGATCCATGGTACTTCCAGATCAATCAGCAAAACACTAGTCATAAGGTCCATGGTACCTTCCATGGCTGTTCTATAAGCTATGAGCAACAGAAAGTGGGGGTCAGGGAGGGTTACTACCTAAACTTTGCACTGGTGCAAGTAGCACTAGGCAACACATCGTTCTAGTGCAAAAACATCCCTTTGATGCGTTGCTGCACCAGGGCAAAGGGCTAGAACCAGGAGAAACACGACTCCAGTTGAAAAATGCATTGAATGCATGTTTTTTGCTATGGGAAAAATGCTTGCCCTAGTGTGAACGCACTTGCCCCAATGCACAGTTTCTATAATAGCACATCTGTTTAGAGACATTTCCTTGTGCTGTCTTTCACGTGTGACATTCCATTTCACCAGTTGCAACTAGTTCGTGCTTTGTCCGCTGTGCTTCATTTGAGACGATTCCAGTTGATCCAATAGTATCATGCAAATGTTTATTGATATTCAATAGTGCCTGTTGACAATATCTAATGTTTTTTGAACCTGTGGCATTTCCCTTGCAATTTGTAGTGGTCAACTATAGTCCAATGTCCAAAAACCTACATGTTTCCCTTTCTTTGCAACCTTACCAGCTGCTCACACGTTTTGCCCGGAAATGCTCCTGGCGTCTTATACAACGATTATGAAAAAGGACTTGTGCATAACAGCACTGGCGTTGTGAGCCACGGCCATGGGGTCTGCTGTGTGTCTCAAGTTAGAATCCCGCCAAAGTGCTCTGAATCTGCCAATCTTGGGGGGGGGGACAAAGCGAACATGGTTCAAGTACGGAAACATGACGGGACATGGAGGTCATTATTGACCTCCTCTCAGCCAATCAGAGTGCTCGAAATACAGCCAATAACGATGGGCTTTGTTAGGAGTATAATGGTAAAGTCCATGATTTTTTAGCAGAACTGCCACCAAACTCGGTTACTGTTACCGCCGCTCAGTCTGGTACCGCTGAATTACGAGTGGTGGTAAGGCACTGTTGGTCTCCATGGGGATTTTGGCAATTTACTGTGAGCTATAATGCCGGCGTAGTAAATCCACAGACGTTTGGCGATAGAGTCGAGGATTTGCCTTTAGCCATTTGCTGGAGCTGGATCCTCCACCCCACCTCCGATTCTGGAATTGGGCAGTGTACTAAAAATAGTAGTCATTCTGTTACCACCAGAAAATGTGTTCAGAAATGCTGCCAAAAATGTACTGCGTTGCCAAACTTGTAATGAGCCCCTACATATTGTTACGGACTGAATTCTAATGGGATATAGAGGTTTCATCGCAGTAGATTTGGTCGAAGGCAAATCCATGATATGATATGATGGGTTATTTATAATGCACTTAATACCCAGCGGTTTCTAAGCGCGGACCTGGGGATCGAACCTGTGTTGCTCTGTGTCATCTTACTTCCAAGGCGAGCATGTTGCCCCCAAGCTATCCTCCCGAAACACATTTTTTGGGCTGAACTTGGCCACAAATATATGGTGGGGGTGGGTAAGGTTAGTAATTAAGGTGTGTGGGGGCACAGGGAGTGATGAGGGAGGGCAAGGGTAATAGTTAAGGTGGGTGTGAGAAAGGGGGTGTTTGGGGGGTTCCCCCCCACATATATGTATGGCAAAATGGCTTCAAAGAAAGAAAATACATTCGATGGATTTGAATTCGACCAAATCTCCTCGATGTAATGACATAGAACCGTTGCCTTGTGCACATTTTGGGTATCTGGTCATTGCATCGAATGCCAAACCGTCGAATGCCAAACTATAGAAAAAAATGATCCGCTGCACCTCGCGGACCAAACCATTCCCTCATGCGCCCGCGCCTAGGACTGAGGGGGGACCTCGAAGGGAAAGAGATGAAAGATGAAACTAGGCGTCTGGTAACGAGTCGCCACTGTCTAAACTGGGGACACAGCACTGGAACCCAGACTCAAAAGCACTGTCCTGTTTGGTGATTCTGAAGTCTTACTAATTGGGGGGAGAGACTATTATTTACAAGAAAAAGGCACTTAGAGGAGCTGCGACCTTAATTAGGAAGGCATGTTAAACAATTAACATGCCTCAGTAATTATGTTAAGTACTATGGATGGAACTAATTAAAAACGCGCTCTCAAATTAGCATGCTTAAGTAGACGCGCGGTTTATCCCCATCTAGTTTACTTTGAAAAACGTTTGTTTTGAAAGCGCTGAAACATGTTCATCATGAAAATGTCATGTTTTCCCTTCAGTCCTCCGAAGGATGAACAGTGAACAGGTTTGCGCATGGTGGAGAAATGCGCCAGTCTGTGAGACACAATGCGCCACCCATTCCGCGCAGTCATTGAAATGTGGCAAATTAACATGGCGGGCAAGCCGGGTCTCGTTACAGCTGTGCTGTGAGAAGCAAGCACTGGCAAAGCCAAGAGTTTGAGTTGTTGTATGGAGAACTTGCTTCTAGTTCATCGGCACACAAACACACACACACTTAGATGGGGGATATGTCTAGGGGAAACTTGACAGCGAAAGGGAGCTGGATGGACCACTAAGGGCCCGGCGCTGGAGAATGCCAGACTCAGAAAGCTCCATGGAGCGTGATGGCGGAAATGCAAACGGCTGATATGGATAAATGGATCATTGAAAAAGGATGACGAGATGGATACATTAATTTTAGGGGCGGGCGAGTAAGTGGGTGTGATTGAAGGTTACTGGTGAGTCTTCTCATTGGAGGCGTGTTAATATTCCCCCCTCCCCCAAATTAGTTCAAGTTGTCCTGCTTGGGCGTTCAGGGTCTGGGGAAGGAAGCCGTTTCACTGAAAGTTTTTCAAACAATGGGCAGAAATGGTGCACTTTATGGCACAGATATTTTTAGAAAAACTTCTTCCAATTCGTTCCTACAAGTAAACAAAAAAATCATTGATGGATGACCACTCAACAGAACACAGGAGTATTGCAAAGCATTTTCATGATACCAGATGCCCACAATATATGCCAGCACTTCCATTGTAATGATCATGGCCATTAACCTTGGAAACACTATATGCCAGCAGGGCACTGTGAAACAACTGTTTATTCTTGCTGTAGCCAAATATATGCCAGGTTGTCACTGTATAATATGTCCATGGATTCTGCCCACAATATATGCCAGAATGTCTCTGTAAAGGCCATGTTCATGAAACCTTGCTCTGTTTTATATGACTTTACCTCTGAAAATATACATTCATACATATACGCACTACAGGCCGGTGTTGGTGGGGAATAATTTAGCAAAGGAAGACCCTTTTTTAATTTATTTTTGCACAACTTAACAGTGAAGGCATGACCGATGCACGGGGGGTGGCCAGTGCTGGAACTGTGAGAATGGAAACTGGACCTGACCCCCTTTGTGTCCATCACAGGATTCATCAGGTGCAGACGGGCAGGACTCAGATGCCATCACAGGGGGATAGGTGGAGATTTGTGGGCAGATCCTTACCAGGGCGTGTCGGGGAGATTGCGTGGTGTGATGCACGCAAAGATGCGGAAGGTTGAAGAATGCTGGCTGTGCAGTTTGCATACGGGTATAGAGAGAGTGGCAGTGAGAAGGGGGGCCCCGGGGGGAACGCGAAGAGTTTCCCCCCGGGGAAGTTTTTGGCACTGCACACGGCCAGCGATTGGCCGTGGGGGGCAGAGCGCCCCTCTGGGGTATTTAAGGGGCCAGGGAAGGTTCGGGAGGCAGGTGACGGTTGGACTTGGCGATTGCCAAGTCCTGTTGCCTGCTCCCGAGCCTTCCCCGAGTCTGCTGGGCCTAGCGGGGCGTGGTAGTGCAGTGCAGGTGAGGTAGGGTATTTGAGGGGGTTTTAGGAATTGGAGGGCGGTTCTTGCCTAGCCGGGGGTAGCGTAAATAAGTTACCCCCCCCTCCTTACTTGGGCTGCCGTCGGCGTTGCCATGCTCGGCAGGGCGGTGGGGTTATGGAGCCGGTGGGCCTTCCCGGCCTTCGTTTGTCTAGTGACCTGGGTCGCAGGGCGGGAGCAGGTATTCTCTTCGCCGGGGCCATCTGCGGCGTTGCCTCCAGCGCTCAGGGGTGGGGGAGAGCAGGCTGGGGCGGGCGGCGTTATTAGCAGGTGCCTTTCGGGATCTGGGACATTTCCTTGCCCGCTTCCCACGGCGCCGGCCTTCTTCCCTCAGGTCCTCCTAGTTTGCGGGTTGGCGGCGGGGGGCGAAGCGGGTCCCTTGTTGTGTCCCAGTGCGGTGACAGCCTCCTGTCAGAGGGGGCAGGGCAGGCACCTTAAAGGGGCCGCTCTAATTTCTCTAGTGAGGCTGGTGGTGCGGTGCAGCTCGTGTGCCACCAGGGGGCAGGGCGGGCTGTCCTAACTGCAATATTTCGTCGGTTGGTCCGGTTTGGATAGTCCGGTTTGGATAAAAAAAAAAGAAAAAAGAAAAAGAAAGGGGGAAATAAGGAGATTGGCATCAGCAGTGGTGGGGTCTCCTTGGGGGGTGCATTTATCGAGGGAGGAAGGGGAGTTAGGAGTGGGGGGTTTCTCTTTGGGGGAGGGGTATTTTAGGTGGGGGGGCGCAATAAAATAAAAAATTAAATAAATAAAGAAAGAAAAAGAATAATTGTTAGTTTGGGGTTATTTAACCCCTTTTGGGCTATTAGCATTATAGCACAATTTCTCCAGGTTCCATCTGCTAGGGGTAGTTTGTTCCACGGGTAGGTACCGGCTCGGGGGCGTATTTAGCTAGTGAGCGTCAAAGGGCAAAGTTTTGTGCACTATCAGTTTGGTGGGGCACGATGGTGGGCCAAGGAATTAGCAAGAAGGGGCTGGTTGATGCTAGGGCTCTGAGGGAGGCCCTGGAAATCATCAGCAGGGCATCTAAGGCCCAGCTGGAAGGGGCGGTGGGGGAAGTCACGGGTGAGGGGCGGAAAGGGGGGTAGACCGCAGCGTAGAGCTGCAGCTGATTAGGCTCTCGCGGCAGTGGTGGCTTGCACCCCCGCGGCGGGTAGAGGGGAGGTGTGGGGATCCAGGGGCAGGAAGATGAGGAGGGAAGTAGACAAGAGGGCGTCCGGGGGAGAAATGATTTCGGGGGGGGGCAGCCATTTAGTGAGGGAGTGAATGAGAGCCCTAGGGAAGCTATGAGTGCGCAAAAGGAGGTGGCGCAAGGGAACCATGGCGGGGCCATTGATGGGGCGCAGAAGGGGGTGGCAGGGCAGAGGGGAAGAGGGGGTAAATACCTGCAGAAGAGTGCGGGTGGGTGAAGGAGGGAGAGGTCCCCATCAATTGAGGAGGATAGGATGGGGCGCGGAACGGCTCCTATGGGGAGGAGGAGTGAAGGCGGAGGGCGCTGCGCAGCCCCCGCGGGTACTGTGGAGGTAGAGGGTTTGAGAACGGCCCCTCCTCGGTCAGCGAACAGAGAGCCTAGAGGGTGCAGCACGGCCCCTAGCAACGTGGATTCCAGGGTGGAGGTCGGAACGCCTCGCCCGAGAGAAGAGGACCAGGCTGGGGATTCCGCGGCCCCGCCGAGAAGACGTCAAAGGAGTGGCGGGGCGGACGCCCTGGGCTCGCAGGAGAATGATCAACTCGACTGGGGCACAAGCTTGCAGCCACAATGGTATTTGAGTGGTGAAGAGGGTGGTTTGGAGGATTATGTTGGGCAGTGGGAGGGGGAAGGTTATAGGGAGGTGGGGAAAGAGGGGAGGAGAGAAGATATTGGGGGTGGGATCTTGAAAGGCAGGTGCTGGAGGGGTCAGGGAGTAGGAGGGCGGGGGAACTGTTGGCTGGGTGAGTCTGCCGACATGTTTTGTCCCCGCAGTAGAAGCCCGCTAAGAAAAGAGATGAGGAGCATCGGTGTGGACGCCAGACCGCAGACGGCCGGTGTGGAAAGAGGTAAGCGGGAAAGGGAATGGTCTTCTGCATGGCAGAGAGGGGTCACAAGAAGGGGATCGGTAAATGAAGGGTCTGGACTGCAGGGGGTAAGGAAGGAAGTTGGTGTACAGGCCATTGGAGCCTTGGGGGGTTGAGAGGAGCATTTGCTCAGTAGAGATTCAAACGGACAAGGTGGTGGAGCCATTGGGGCTCGAGGTGCAAGTGGGAAAAGAAAAATCATCAGCAGGGCATCTAAGGCCCAGCTGGAAGGGGCGGTGGGGGAAGTCACGGGTGAGGGGGCGGAAAGGGGGGTAGACCGCAGCGTAGAGCTGCAGCTGATTAGGCTCTCGCGGCAGTGGTGGCTTGCACCCCCGCGGCGGGTAGAGGGGAGGTGTGGGGATCCAGGGGCAGGAAGATGAGGAGGGAAGTAGACAAGAGGGCGTCCGGGGGAGAAATGATTTCGGGGGGGGGCAGCCATTTAGTGAGGGAGTGAATGAGAGCCCTAGGGAAGCTATGAGTGCGCAAAAGGAGGTGGCGCAAGGGAACCATGGCGGGGCCATTGATGGGGCGCAGAAGGGGGTGGCAGGGCAGAGGGGAAGAGGGGGTAAATACCTGCAGAAGAGTGCGGGTGGGTGAAGGAGGGAGAGGTCCCCATCAATTGAGGAGGATAGGATGGGGCGCGGAATGGCTCCTATGGGGAGGAGGAGTGAAGGCGGAGGGCGCTGCGCAGCCCCCGCGGGTACTGTGGAGGTAGAGGGTTTGAGAACGGCCCCTCCTCGGTCAGCGAACAGAGAGCCTAGAGGGTGCAGCACGGCCCCTAGCAACGTGGATTCCAGGGTGGAGGTCGGAACGCCTCGCCCGAGAGAAGAGGACCAGGCAGGGGTTTCCGCGGCCCCGCCGAGAAGACGTCAAAGGAGTGGCGGGGCGGACACCCTGGGCTCGCAGGAGAATGATCAACTCGACTGGGGCACAAGCTTGCAGCCACAATGGTATTTGAGTGGTGAAGAGGGTGGTTTGGAGGATTATGTTGGGCAGTGGGAGGGGGAAGGTTATAGGGAGGTGGGGAAAGAGGGGAGGAGAGAAGATATTGGGGGTGGGATCTTGAAAGGCAGGTGCTGGAGGGGTCAGGGAGTAGGAGGGCGGGGGAACTGTTGGCTGGGTGAGTCTGCTGACATGTTTTGTCCCCGCAGTAGAAGCCCGCTAAGAAAAGAGATGAGGAGCATCGGTGTGGACGCCAGACCGCAGACGGCCGGTGTGGAAAGAGGTAAGCGGGAAAGGGAATGGTCTTCTGCATGGCAGAGAGGGGTCACAAGAAGGGGATCGGTAAATGAAGGGTCTGGACTGCAGGGGGTAAGGAAGGAAGTTGGTGTACAGGCCATTGGAGCCTTGGGGGTTGAGAGGAGCATTTGCTCAGTAGAGATTCAAACGGACAAGGTGGTGGAGCCATTGGGGCTCGAGGTGCAAGTGGGAAAAGAAAAGGGGGTTGAAGTGAAAGGCAAGGAGAAAAAACTGCCATACATGGGGATAACAAAACCGTTGGGGGCGCACTTGATGGCAGCGACCAGGGAGAAGATTCAGGTGGGGGAATTTGTAGACATTTTTAAATTGCTCCAGGAGCTAAGGAGGGGTCTAAAGAAGAGGAGAGGGAACTGGCTGCGCGCCCAAGGGTACCAGTGACTATTGAGAATTGGACGTCGGCATTTATCATTTATGCCAGTGTTTATTGTGAAAAATTCCCTGAGCGTTGTTTGGCCCTACTTACATATATGGACGTCATTAGGAAGGCTTTCACGAGTTTTGGGGGCTTTGCCTGGGTAAGGTATGATGAGGAATTCAGAGCGAGAATGGCGGAGGACAGTCAGGCGGTCTGGGGGGAGATAGACATGGATCTTTGGCTGCAATGGATGGACCCAACGAGGCCTGCCCCGACATTACACACAGCCAGTGGGCTGCCGGTGCCTTTCCGGCCCTTTCTTGGTCGTCCCGCCCATGAAGGGGCGGGGGGAGGAGGTAGAGGGCAGTCCTCAGCGGCATGTTGGGCGTTTAATAAGGACGGCTGCACAAGGACCCTGTGTAGGTTCAGGCATGAGTGTAGCAAGTGTGGAGGAAAACACCCTCTTACGCAGTGTTTCCAACGGGGAGACAGGGGGAGGGGGAGAGGTTCAGGAAGAGGGGTTGTGGGGAAAAGCTTCTAAGCCAATTAAAGTGGGGGTGCTGCAGAAATGCTTGCAATTTTATCCAGATAGGGAGGGGGTGAAGATTTTGAGTGAGGGTTTTAGTCAAGGTTTCAGATTGGGGTACCAGGGCCCAAGGGTGCGCCGGTGGGCTGAAAATCTGAAGTCAGCCAAAGAAAATGTTGAAGTGGTAAGGAATAAATTGAACAAAGAAATAGTGGCGGGAAGGATTGTAGGGCCATTTGTTGACCTGCCGGGTGACTTAGTTATATCCCCATTGGGGGTGGTGCCCAAGAAAGCTCCGGGGGAGTTTTGATTAATACACCATTTGCCATGGCCGGAGGGCATGTCAGTAAATCATTTCATTGCCCCGGAAGAATGTGGGGTGGTTTATGCAAGTGTGGACCAGGCAGTGGAGCTGGTAAGGAAAGAAGGGCGGGGGGCCTTCATGGCCAACTGTGACATCAAAGCGGCTTTCAGGTTATTGCCGGTGCACCCGGAAGATTTTTGGTTGTTAGGCTTGCAGTTTGAGGACCCCATATACATAGACAAGGCCTTGCCAATGGGGTGCGCAATTTCTTGCGCACTGTTTGAACGATTCAGCTCCTTCTTACAGTGTTTTTTTTCATTTAACTCGGGGTGGGAGAGTGTGCTGCACTATCTGGACGATTTTTTGTTCATTAGCGGGGCGGATAGAGAGGGAGAGTGCAAAGGAATGCTAAAGTTTTTTCAGGAGCTAATGGAGGAGTTGAGTGTGCCGCTAGCGGAAGACAAAACTGAAGGGCCCGCGGTGGTGTTGACATTTCTGGGAATTGAACTGGATTCAGTGGCCATGACCTCACGCTTGCCGCACGACAAGGTGAGCAAACTGGTGGTGTTGCTTGAAAGGGCGGTAGGGGCCAAGAAAATGATGCTGGTGGACATGCAGAGACAGGTAGGGCATTTGAATTTTGCATGCAAGGTGGTGGCCCCAGGACGGACGTTTTGTAGGAACATGGCGAAGGCTATGGCGGGAGCAAAGTGCCCACATCACCGGATAAGAGTATCGGGGTCAGTGAGGGAGGACTGCAGAATTTGGCTGCGTTTTTTGGAGAAGTTTAATGGGGTGTCAATGTGGTTGCAGGGAGACCCGGTGACATGGGAAGTACAGATATTTTCGGATGCAGCAGGAGCAGGAGGTTTTGATGTATTTTGGGGGGGGAAATGGTGTGCGGAGAAATGGCCTGATCTGTGGTTGAAGGAGGGAAGGAGTATAGCATTCCTTGAATTTTTCCCACTTCTGGTGGCATTGGAGTTGTGGGGAAAGGATTTGCGGGATAGGAAGGTGAATTTCAGTGTGGACAATGAATACGTGGTCCAGGTGGTAAACAGGCAGTCAGCAAGGGATCAGAGGGTGGCAAGACTCATGAGAGAGTTTGTGCTGCGTTTCATGGAATTGAATGTGGTGTTTAAGGCGACACATGTGCCAGGGAAGGATAATGGCATCGCTGATGCATTATCTCATTTTCAATGGCAGAGATTCCGTGGATTGGCTCCAGATGCGGATCAAGAGGGGCAGCAGATTCCGGAGGAGCTGTGGAAGATAGGAAGATGAGAGCGCTGGCTTTGGTGGAGGGTTCATTGTCCGGGGCGTCTAAGGAGTCATACAGGAGGGCCTGGGAGGATTTTATTGGGGGGGAGCGCGTAGTTGGAAGGGTAGATGGGATGCGGAAGAGCGGAGGAGGGATGATGTCATGAACCTCCTCCTGAGGTGCATGGACAGGGGCTGGTCAAGAGCAACTATAGCAGGGAAGTTAGCAGGAATTGCCTTTTACGGGAAATGGTTTTGGGGTTTCCAGCCGAGTGGGGGGGAAATTGCGAGTAGGATGTTGGAAGGATGGGCAAGGACAGGAGGAGGCCAATATCGGCTGAATTGCTGCAGAGGTTGGTTAAGGTAGTAGGGGGAGTTTGCTGGTCGGTATGGGAGGGGGATCTGTTTGCGACCTGTTTTACGTGGTTATTTTTCAGTGCTTTTCGGGTTTCGGAGTTGGTGGGGGAAAAGGGGGATGTGGGGGATTACAGTGGGAGGATGTGCAAATTACATAATTGGGTTTGGACATCAGGATTAATAAGTCTAAGACGGACCAGAAGGGGAAGGGTTCCTGGGTTTTGTTGGGGCTGGGGAGCAAGGATTTATGCCCAGTGCGGGCAGGCAGGCTGTGGAAGGAGGTGTGTGGGGGGAAGACAGGCTTGGTGTTTAAGCATGAGGATGGGTCGCCGGTTTCAGCGGCACAAGTTTTGGGGGTATTGCGGAAGGGTCTGCGGGTGGTACGAGAAAAGGGCGAGGATTTTGGTACACATTCATTCAGGATGGGTGCAGCATCGGAGGGTAATAGGTTGGGTTTCACGGAGGATAAGGTGAAATGTTTGGGGCGTTGGAGGTCTGGGAGATACAAGGGGTATGTCAGGGAATTTTCATAAAGGGGAATTTTAAGGAAGGGGGTAGAAGTTGGCTGACAACAGTGTGGGGGTTGCATGTATTGTGTTGGTAATTTTGTAATTTCTTTTGCAGATGCTGTGCGAAAGGAGGGGGCGTTGGCGCAAGTGTGGATTGTCGGCCATTCAATTGTTAAATGGGCGGGGAAAGAAGCGGAGAAAAGGGTTATGGGCAGGCAACTGGGGTGTAGCTATAAGGATGTGGTAGTAAGATGGCAAGGGTTGCGCAGGAGGTGTTGATTATTCACGCTGGGGAGAATGACCTGGTTAGAGATACGGGGGTGGCCCTGCTAAGGAAAATGAAAAGGGATTTAGTTTGGATGCGGGAAATGTGGCCTCAAGCAGAGGTGTTGTGGACTAAGAGCGAGGAGCGAGGGAGCGATAGAGAGGGCTAGAAAAGGGATCAACAGAGAAATGGTGAAGTTGTGCCTCCGTGGCGGTGCAGGTGATGGATCATAAGGAAATAGTGTATGAGGGCTTTATGATCTTTAGGGAGGATGGGGTACACTTGTCGGTTTATGGGAACAATCACTATTTGGCGGACCTGTGCTCTTGGCTGGGAGATTGGTTAAAGAGTTGGAAATAAAGGAATGTTGTTGGGGGGGTGGGGCAGAAAGAACACCTCGAGGGAGGGTTTTTCTGGTGCCGGGGGCATGGCCCCTTTTGATGTGGGGGGAGGGAAGCACAACGGGGGAATGACACGGGAAAGGATGGGGTGGTGCTGTTTGCACAAGCGGGCCACCCCGGGGGAACAGGTATTGAGCCTGGAGGGGCATGGCCCCAGGGAGAAAGCGGGACGCCTGGAAAAGGGGTAAGGAGATGGTAGGGTCCAAGGGACAGGTAGGGAGGAAATGGATTTAATTATTTAATTGTTGGGGGAAATGAAAAAGTGTAATTAGTTAATTGGTTGTTTAAATATTTCGTTAGTCTGTAAGGCCATGGAGCCAGGTAAGCGTTTTACTGTAAGCTTTGGCCTGTCACATTAAAGCAACCTTTTCCACTTTTAAATGAGTCTGGGTTTTTGTGCAGTAAGCCAAAACAGTAGAGTGTGCAGAGTGTGGATGATACTGGCATGAAGTTATGGCGACCAGCACAATATGGGGCCAAGGCACTGGTACGCAGAAGGTTGTGTCAAAGAACAGTACCTGTCCTTCCGCAGGCAGCACAATATTGCCACAAGAATGTCCAGCAGTCACTACACAGATGCAACTCCACCGTTTAGCACAGGCATCTCCGGTCTCTGTTCATACCCCTTGACAAGCTGCAATGATCATATCTCTCTCTCTCTCTTTCTGCATCTAAATAAATAAATAAATAAATCTGCTCCCTCAATGGTCTACGAAGGCATGGGTGGCATTGCAATGCTCATTACTTGGGACAAACCCCTCAGGATCCATTTCTCCCTCCTACGAGTACAAGGGGTTTTTGTGGCCAATTTGGCATCATGGTGTCCTCCATTGAGCCGCCATGTTGATGACATCCTTGGATGTTTGCTCTCCTGCTTGAGCATCCACCCACATTCGCCAGGAGCCTCAACTTTAAAGTCAGTTTCCTTCTGCCTTGTTGCATCTAAAACCTGTACTCTCCGGAACTCGCCTCTCTTCTGATTCACAGTCTTGTTCCAAATTCCTTCCAACAGTTCCTTCGGTCTGCAGACCGCATCGAGATGCCTCTGGAGAGGTCTCTGTGTCTCAGTTAGCAGTTTTCTCTCCACGCCAGACCGAATGACTTCTTGGCCCGTGGTTCCACCTAGGACGATCTCTCTCTCTCTGGTCAGATCTTTTTCCCTTTCATTTACCCATGTGCTCGTATTGGGTGTAGAATGTGTAGACCACTCATGGTGGTTCCGCAGAGTGCTCTTCATTGCTCCTCACATCTTCATCGTCCCAGTGGTTGTCCTTACTGAGTTCTTTAACTCCTGCATATTCCTTCTCCTCTAAGTGACGCTTACTGCTGTGGCACCACAGAAATACATAGGAGAGGAGGGAAAGGATGGGGAAGGTGGGAGTGAAGGAGGGGAGGGGTAGATGAATACTCTGTTCTCCTGCGATAGTCGTCCTTGGTCCCATAGGGGGGATCCCTGTCCATGCGATCTTCTCGCTGAGTACCACCCCAGGGGGGCTATCGGGTAGCGGCCTGACCTCCCTGGCCTCATGGGGGAGGGGCCAGGGAAGAAGGGACGATATCCTGGGACTCATCACCGCTGGAACTTTCTTCTCCATGGCAGAACATCATTTTCTTCCTTTTTGGTTTACATATTTCTTAGGACAAAACTTTGATAAGTCCTCTACAATTCAGTGGTATTCCACATGTAATGTACTAAAACAAAACAATTGAACAACTATGGTGTTTGTAGTTATTTGAATGGTAACCAGGACAAATATCTAACTAAATTGGTTATATCCATGAGAAATGGATCCTGAGGGGTTTGTCCCAAGTAATGAGCATTGCAATGCCAACCATGCCTTCGTAGACCGTAGATGTTTTTATTTTTATTGGGTGTGGGGACCGAAAGGCCTGTTTTCCGCCCTTACAAACACCCAAACATTCTCAAATAATTTTATTGGGGAGTCCCCCCAAAACCCCTGTTTTTGGCCCTTAAAAGCTCCCCAAACATTCTCAAATAAATGTAACCCTTTAACCCACCCAAACACACATACATGTATATTTATTTTCACCTAAAAAAATTCAGTGAAAGAATTTTTCGATATAAAAATCTTTCAATTAACATTTTTGGGTGAAAAAGCTCTTGATGACAAAAAAATAGGTGAATAGTCTGCATGCAGCTAAATCAATACGCCCGCTAGTAAATTATGGCCTCATTAAGTGTTTGTCAGTGAGGTACAAAAGAGGCAGGAACAGGATTACTACCACTTACCGCACAACCACATTTAGAGTCTTCATTGAAACCTCATGTAATCCGGCTGATTTTGTGTGGTAGGTATAGCCACAGCACAAACTATTAGTCCATGTGGTACGTGAAATCGCGCATTCGGTAATGCCGCTTTCTCCCTTGGGGTCAAGTGGTACACCGAAAAGTGGACCAAATAAAGGGTCCGCACACCTGTGAATCATGCAGACTCTTTCCGTTACCGCCATGTGCTCAGAATTACCGGAGGAAATACCACCAAACATTTAAAGAGGTGCTTAGACTAACATGATTTAAGGACATTGGTAATATATTGATAGTGAGGTTTAAAAGTGATTTCTGTACCTTTTTGTAGCGGCCAGAGAACGGTGAGTAAATGGTGGCAGTTGCACAGACGGTGGCGCACTGTGCTCCTCAGGAAGGAGCCCCCGCGACAATGTACGTTCTCTACAATATTGTCAATTCTGCTGATCCGGATGCTCGCTAAACGTCATCTGAAGTGTTACCGGGGCTAGGAGATTGATGCGCGCTGATTGTATACATGTGAGCTTTTGCTCTCCGAGGATGGCCCTTAAAAACCTCCCTGCTGAAAGCTATTGTGCAGACCGCAAAAGGATCATGGTTAAGTGGCAATCGAGTCATGGATGAATACTTGCCTTTTTAGGAGAAGATGTCATTGCACTTGATTATGTTAACTAGACATGGTGGCCA
The DNA here is from genome assembly GCF_040938575.1 of Ambystoma mexicanum. NCBI lineage: Eukaryota > Metazoa > Chordata > Amphibia > Caudata > Ambystomatidae > Ambystoma > Ambystoma mexicanum. The sequence goes on from NC_090936.1 coordinate 36,765,684, forward strand.
TTTTCACTGGATTTCACTGAAATTGATGCGCGGCTACTCTATACTGCATCTAGGGCCAATCACTCGTTTAACACTGAATCTGTGCTACTGCACAGCTTTAAGCATGTCTATGTACTGAGAGAGCATGAATTATGGATCACCCCACCCGTATGCATTATGATCCCAAAAGGTCAGCATCAAGTGGATCAGCTGGTATGGTAATCCATTCGTTCATAGGCCAAGTGATTTATTAATGTCACCCAAATACTGAGAATAAATGATCCCCATTAAATATGGTCATTAATGATGTATGCATGATATTACATGTTTTTTTTAAAACAAATCTTCATAATGATTGAACTCCTTAATTCAGATGAATGTTGTATAACATTATTGCCCTGTTAACGTTATATGATATGATAGGTTATTTATAACGCATTTAATACCCGGAGGTTTCTAAGCGCGGACCCGTGGATCGAACCTGTGGTGCTCCGTGTCGTCTTGCTTCCAAGGCGAGCACGTTGCCGCTGAGCTATCCTCCCGTTCATGACCATGCTGAGTCAGCTCCCACTGGATGCCTTCCCTTCGTAGGCCACATGCCATGATGCGGGGCTGGGGGGGGAGGACTTTGAAGAAGCGGGGTAGTGTACAGGAGAAAACATTGGGGTACAGAACCCAGCAGCTTCCATTGGACACACTGCGGAACCGGCACACGTCCCGTCGACTTCATTCCCTGGACTCTTGTGCGGTAGCATGAGGAGAAGTACAGCAGCAGTGGCTCGCTGCAGGGGGCAGCACAGCGAGCTGCAGGAGCCTGTGGCTACAATCTGAAGCCCTGCAACCGGTGGTGGGGGCAACTTATGGTACCAGAGGTAGCTCCAGAGACGACAGCAGGATTCTAAATGGTTCACAGCTGGTGAATATTTCCAGTGGAGGTGCCTTAATAGATTATCAAATTGGCCTGAAGGACAAAGTGTAGTGAGGGAGCCCAAACTACCGTATGTGGGTTTGGGGTTCCTCCCCCAAGAATATTTTCTAAATAATGTATTGAAATGGTGCATTTTCAGCCCAATTGTTTTTTAAATCAGGGGAAAAGGCCATATAACTTACATTTGGTCCTCAAGGGCAACGTGGAAAAATTCAGTACATGCAATGTCATCAACAGTACACAGCAGCATTGTAAATCACTTGGATGAAGCTTTGGCCACAGACTATGCTAGTCATGAAAGTTATTTTCAATAACATAACCATTCTTTGCCTAGAGGGTGGTTGCAGCTTCATTCAAGTGATTTACTCTATGTATATTACTTGCATGATGCTGCAGCCACAATCCCTCTATGCCAACAATAGTCACTCTAAACACTTTATCGAGGCACAATCTATCTATGCCAGTAATGGTCACTTTTAATCACTTTCCTGAAGCTGGGGCAAGAATTACACCGTGTGCTAGCAATTATCACTCTATATCATGTAGATGAGGCCGTGGCCACAATTTATGTCAGTCACACAAGTGACTTAGTTACCATAACTGGCATATATAGACCATGGTCATCACTTCATACAAATTATTTACAGTCTGTAAATGCATTTCCTGACACTGCCGCAACAATCAATATATGACTGTAATGGTCATTGCAAATCACTTGCTTGAGGCTGTGGCCAGAATCAATTTATGCCAGTCAAGGACACTGTAAATCACTTACCTGAAGCTGTGACCAGAGCCCACGCCCTGCACCAATAATAAGTCACTGTAAATCACTTCCATAAGGCTGAAGATACAATCTGTGTCAATAATAGTCACTGAAAATTATATTCATGAAGCTGAGACCACAAACATAAGCACTGATTTATGCTCTGCCCCGTGCCAAAAAAATACACAGGCACAGCACACATTTAATTCATGCTTACACTAAGAGACATATTGTTACACACACAAGCCCACAAGCTTTCCCTCGGACACCAACGAACGCATGCATAAATGCATAGATTCACTCACTCAAAACGTGTGTGCACACTGGGACGAATCTAGGCAATTCGTACCTTCATCCCAAGGGAGGAGCCACCCTTTGAGGCTAGGAAGGTGAGCCTACTAAGCAATACCTCCCTAGGGATTAGGGAAAGCAGGACCTCAACTGGGCGTGAATCCCCTATATAAGACAAGAACACCCATTTCTTTAACGAAGTAGAAGAAACTAATGGTACGACTAAATGGTCCTACAACCAAGGCCAAGGTAATGATGGAGTCCAGTTGAAGTGTGCTGTGGACTTACAGCAACATGCCCATTTGATATACACAAATGTGAAGATAGAGACTAAGAATTGTGAATGGAAAGGAGAGAACCCTACACAGAGGGGAGCCCCTAGCGTACTGACGTCCTGGAGGGGCAGAGCCGCGCTAGACCACATAGCCTGAAGTGAGGCAGTCGAGATGCCGGTGGGCCCAGCATCCAGTCGAATAAGCAATGTAGATGGGAAAACCATCTTCCTTGGTGGTGCGACCACGGTACAGCCGCAGCATGACAGGGAGGTGTGAAACAGCACCAAGACCTGGGAAGGAAAGAGGAAAGAATACTCTGTTCAGGATACAAGAATCCAGGAGTCTGCCATGTCAAGAAGCAGACCATTACGGGCCAGAGAAAGGAAGCGAACGGCCACAACCCTGCTGGGACACCAACCCGCTGGAGCATGCCCAGAGATACAGAAGTTACCAGGGTTGCCCAGGATGCAGGGAGGCGAGCGGAGCGCCACAGACAGAGAGCAAGAGGGTTACAGGAGCCTGAGAAAGCTAAGAGATGAATATGTGATTGAAATATTGAAAACAACACAACGCTTGAGAAACACAGAAAGCCAAAGGGGTCCGAAAGACCGAAGAGAGATGAGACATTTGCGAAACCTCAAACAGAAGGGAATCTGGAGGATTCAACCAAAGGGGTCATGATCTAACACCAAAGAGACATCTGGGAAATCCAAGGGCCCCGGAAGGATTCAAGCAAGTGGATCAAAACATAAACCCAAGGAAGGGAAAGTGGCTAAAGTGGCGGGAAAAGGATAAGGAAATCAGTCTCAAACATGTCTTGTGTCATGTTTGATACGAATATGGGCTTAGGCGCTTTATAAATAAATAAATATAAAAATAGAGGACTATAGGCATTTAATTTAAAGAGAGAGTTGCAACCTTTCCTGAAGAGTTTAAAAGGAGAGTGGAAACCCTTTTTTATCCTGAATAGTTTGTGAAAAGTATCTCCAGAGTGATATCCTCTTGAACACTGGCCCAAGAAAGCCTGCGTGAGACGGCCATCATCTAGCCTAATTTTATGTTGTTTGAATACAGTGGTGGGGCTAGATAGGAGATACGTTAAGGACCAAGGACCACTTTTTGTTGTTGATGACCGATGGGCACCCTTAGTTCACTTTATAGGTAGGGGAATCCCTCACAGCAATATGGACAGACAGGTATTTTTCTTTTAGTTATGTTTGGAGTTGGAAATGTAATGCGGACACAAGTTAGACATGGTTCTGGCTAAAGTATTTTATTGAAAAGAAAAGGGAGTGGGGTAATGCCTCGCTGTCCCTGCTCTTGCAGTGTTTCTCTACCTGAAACTAAAACTGAGGATCTGTCAGTGTCAGAATGTCCAAAACAAAACCGGCCCATGTCCAAAATACTATTCTGACCCTCACATTCTAAACAAATGAATTCTAAGGTGAAAAGGGTAATGTCTTCGGCCTTAAGTGCTTTCAAAAAATGTCAAAAGGAAAAATGTATAACTTAACCAAAAAGTGTCTGAGGGATAGGGATCCTATTTGCAGGGGGTGCTTCCCCTCCCCTGGATTCTTCTTCTTCATGGTCTTATTTATTCCCAAGTAACAGTTCCAAGTGTTTCTCTCGACTCAAAAAGAAAAGTTATCCACACAACATGTCAGGCTACCTGGTGTACTGCAAGCAAGGTTCTTAACTCATTCTGTGGATTCACACAGCCATTTTAGCTTGTTCCTGACATAACCTTTTTAACTTCTGTATTATTTTTATTCCAGGATTGTCTTTGCTTGGTATACCTCTGTACCAAGACTTCCTTCACACTCTTGCGACTGCCTGGTGTACTCTCCTGCCAGGGATTGTCTGTATTTCACACACTTGCAACTGCCTGGTTTACTCTCCTGCCAGGGATTTTCACTGATGAGCTCTTTCTCACACTTGCAGACTTTACAGTCCTGTACGTTTGCCTTATTGGCCAATATATTCTGCTTGATATATATTGTCTTGTCTGGGTTTTTCATATACATGTATTGCCAAGGTCTCTCCTTTCTGGATCACTTTCCCTTTTTGTAAAATGTTCTTTCACTCTTTCTCACTCAGGTTTTACAAAATGCTCTTTTTCTCTTTCTCACTCGATACCCTTATTCCGAGTTATTTGAATTTGGTGTGGCTGCCAATACGCCCTATGTCCCTTCTGTACTTGGATGGACTCAACGGTTCTTGAAGGCATTCCTTGTTCCTGTCGCGCCCAGCCGTTGACAGCCTTATGCTACTTTCTCCTTCGCAACCAGTTTCCCTCAGCATTCCTGCTCCTCGCAGCTTCAGCTGGGCTCTTATTAGACTCGGGTAAGTGAAACACTGCCTCCTGACACCTGTTAACACCCAGGAGTCCTCAAATGACCTTTGGCATTCCTGCAGCATGTCTTCTACTTGGAGCAGCTTTGCATCCGCCAAACTTCCTTCAGCCTGACGTCTTCCGCGGTTGCAGCTCTCTCACGCCAGAAGTCTTTTTTAGCTTCCTGCTTCTGTGGTTTAAATGTTCCGTGCACAGGTGTGTGCTCCCAGAAACTAGAGCGCTGCCTGTGCCCCTGGCCTCCTTTGCTCTGCATTACTCCACTCCTCTTCCATGTCCCAGGATTTTGGTGGTTGTGGAAATGGTAGTCTGTTCTTGATAAGTTGCAAAAAAACCCTGGATGATTGTTCTTAGTGGTTTAAGATCGCAAGCCAGTTTTGGAGGACTGGTTTCTGGAGTCTGGGAAGGTGCTTCCAGCAATTTCCCAAGGAGGGTTATATTTTGAGGTTAGGCCTACGGGTCTTGACAAAATATTATCAACATTTGTCCTGGGTGGGAGAGGTGGAGAATGACAATATGCCATGATGTGGGAGGGTTATCCTCAAGGGAAAACAGGGAGTACCATGGCTCATCTGAAGAAGTCATGACATCTCCCTAGAGGTTGTCTCTGCCATGTGATCCTCCCTCATATAGCCACCTCCAGGGTCAGGATCAGGTAGCGGCTTTGCTTCTGCCCTCTGGCCGCATGAGAGGAGGTCACCACCGGGAAAACATTGGCGACTCCATCAGAATGGTCACAGTTATCATTAAAATACATTTAACATGTCATTACTGGGTCCGTCTCCTTCGAGTTCACCACAAGAGACACACTGCATGCATTACAATCAGACACATGCATGCACACAAACTAAAACATTTTTTTAAAAGAATCAAACTTCTTACTTTACATTGTCCTCTGTTCTGTGCAGTGTTCACGAGGAGGGAGTGGGTGGGGAAAATCCCAGCCGCTCCGGCGCACCCTAGATGGACTCAAACATAAGGAGTGTGCCAGGTGCACTCTTCCTAACTTGGTTGCTTGGCAATCTGACAGTCAGCACCGCGCCCAAGCCTCACACTCTGGAGTGTGCATACTTTTTATTGGTGTTATTTTGAAAAGTTCAATTGAAGCTCGCCAGCCCCGTGGGAGTCAGGGAAGTGGTTCACTGGGCACTCAGGAGCTGCAGCAAGGGCAGGGAGGGGATGACGGACCCGCCTGTCTGTCCCATGGCTCCGCCACTAGCTGCAGCGCCCACCATTTCCTGGGCTGGGGTTTTGAGACATGAGGAGAAACACCAAAGTGGAAGAGCAGTGCAAGGGAAAGAGGAAGTCTCCACTGGAGGCCACTTAGCCACCCTTTGCAATTTGAATAACATTATAAAGCATGAGAACAGCAGGTGTCTCTTGCTCATTCTGAGGGTACATTAGCTAACTGTGGGCCTGTCTACACCAAGGAAGCACTGAGAAGAAGCCCAATATTCTTTATCAGAAATCAGTAAGTTAGTGTTTCAGTTCTCTTGATCTTGAAATTATACTATGACAAAATAAAAGGTTGTGCTCATGGGCGTAATTTTAGGGGGGGACAGGGGTGTTTGTCCCCCCCAACTTTCATGGCACACCATTTTGTCCCCATTCATTTGGCTGGGGCACCTTTTCTTCAGATGTCATGTCCCCCCCAACATTTTCAGCAAAGTTACTCCACTGGCTGTGCTGCCTGATGCAGGAGAGGTCTGTGCTAAGAACCTCCAACAAATCGCATGGAATACGATCTCTGCGTGGCGTGGGCTTCATATACCAACCTGCCAATTTATGCAGAAATCTCCACCTCCCCTAGCCATAGTCAGAGAATTGTATGATATTATGACTAATGAGCAGAACTTTACCCAAGGTCTAGCCACACATCTGAGTAGGCTGCCCCTCATCCCATTAAGAGAATATACATTCTGGGTACTAAATGCAAAAAGGGTTCGGTCGGACTGAGCCAACATTTCTGAAGTATGCCAGGGCACCAGGAGGGGAGGCCAGCAGATATACAGCAAGTCTCCTGGGGCATAGCAGCCTAGTGAGCAGTCATGTTGTGTGCCACACCAGTTGAAGTCAGAATGTACTTGGCAATCCCCCTTGCTCTTGAAGGGCTTTCTTGGTCATCAGTCAGAGGAACCTGAGCGGCTGTACACCCCATGTCAGCATATGCACTGTTTATCTGAGAGATAAGTGCTTAAGAATCTGTCGCCTAAGATACCGTGAAGAATCCTGAGGATCCCTCATTGAAACCCTGCCTAAAGTCTCCTCCTAGGTGTCTGGGGAAGGCAGATGCTCTCTGATCCCAACCGTAGGGTGGTGTACTGTGGGAGTATCACCTGGATGGAGACAGGGCCATGAGGAGATTCTGTTGGACGTGGCACAGTATTCTTCCTCTGGCAGGAAGATTCTTACCACTGTACTTAAATTTGTTATGGCCTATTGTCAATTTAAGGTCTTTCAACCGCCTATTAAATCTAAGGTGGTAAAACCTAAGGTTGTAACACCTAAACCTATTATACTAAAAGAAAGAATCCTTTTGGTCCCTAAAAGCAAATATTTCCCTCAATACCAAGGGAACACTGTAAGGAATAGTGAAAGTGTTGCTGTCTCTACACCATTTTCCTCTAATAAAGTTAAAACCTATGACCCCTCTGTTAAAATTACTAAGGGAATTAAATCTACATTTAAAAATGCACAAGAAGTAGAAAAACATGACTTTGAGAAAATAAACTATGTGTTCCAGAATCCCATAGGGACTGGGACCAAGAAGAAGGCGGAAGAAGCATGCAGATGTAGAAGACAGGAAATTAGGCCTAATAACCTTTGAAATGGTCAGGCAATTGACATTAATGGTTTGCACCTATGATGTATAAAAGGCTGCAGCAGGAGAGGGAAGAAAGGAGGAGCAGGAGCTGGAAGGCTGGTAGCAGAAGTAAAAGAGCACAAGGCTGGCAATTTATGAGAAAGTGTGATCACCCAGAGGACACCGAGACGTGGAGACAGCAGATTTCACCTGCAGGTTCTGAGAGGGTCCTGTGTTCACAAACCCTGCCTTGCCGTGGCTGCACTGAGAAAGACGTGCTGAAAGTGAACGTTTTCCCAGGTGTGCCTAGTGGCTGTAATTGCAGAGCCGTGACCGTGCTGAGCCTGAGGCCCATAGGAGAAAGCAAGCCACGGGACAAAGGATTGAAGGAGACTCCACATTGGCGTGGCCGGTCCTGAGACACCCATGCTGCAGGAGGGTGTGGGTCCCGAGTGTGCCCAAAGCCGTAGTAGAATTGGAAGAAGTCAGGAAGGTGAAGCAGCTACAACCGCAGTGTTCCTGGAGCCGGTGACCAAAGCTTGGCATTCATGTTCACTCTGAAAACCTTGCTGGTAACTGTTACCAGCTCTAAAGTGGCGCGCATAAGAGAAGAAGAGAGTATGAACTGTTTGTCGTTGTGAAAAGTATTACTGACAATGGAAATGTATCACACGCTCTTCCAGTAAAGGTTTTAGTGCCCGCTTAAGTAAAGCAGTTCATTTCCCATTGTTGAACTATTACTGCTGCCGGGGTGGTCACGTGTCACTAATTAAAGAGGGAACGCTTGCTAAAACATTAAAAAGCCCTAAACGTTGGCTTTCACGATTGTTACAAGCATTTATAACAACAAAGGAAGTTTGCGTGTGACCAATTGTTATTGCCTACAGGAGTTAGAAATGGTCTCTGTGATAATACATGGGAATACAAGCACTTGCAGTCGTTTAAGGTTAAAGATCTACCTTAAAGAGTGGTCGTGTGTGCCTAAATCTGAAGACTGAACCTTGTAACATTAAGAACAAGTATTCTTTAAACCTAGAAGTTGTTGTACTAATGAGAAGAACAAGCATTCCCCAAGCCAAGAGGCGAACACTTTCTATAGTGAAGCAAGCCCTGTTTAAACCTAACCACCAGAGTTGGAAAGTTGTTTAAGGTCCAGTGTCCTCTGATACAACTGTGACATTGCTATCCAAACCTGGAAGTGTGACAATACGGCTTCCGGATAGCTAATGGAACCAAGAGGTTGTGAATGAACATGCGGAAGGGAGCTGGGTGTGTGCAAGAATATTAATACAATAATCTGTAATGCTGAGACTGCTGAAGTCGAGAGAAAGTCAATCTGGAAGCAGCGGCAGGTTAAACTTGTGGCAGTAAGACAAACAGAAGAGGCTACCCCTTTCTTGGAGCATAGGAAAGAAGAGTGCCTTGCCTACTTGTATAGGTCAAAGAGTCTTGTCTTTAAATTCCTAACAATCCTGAAGTACTATGTTGAAGTAGAAATACCAGAACTTTGGTTGTGTATAACACTGTCAGTGGATGGTACATTGACGTTGGTTGAAATAGTGGCATACTGGGGAACCAAGGAGTCTGTTCCCATTGTAACAGTAGAAGAAGGGTTGTCAAGAGGAAAGCAACAACCCAAGAAGAAGCATCCTGACAATTATACCAAATATAAGCACTTGCGAAGTTGTAGAAGGAGAAGTTGTTAATCTATTCTTTGAAGTGTGGCAAAACAATCTTGGAAAGAGGATATCCAGGATTACCATTGGTGCTATTTTCTTGCCTGGAATTGGACGGGGATCTTTTGAACTGAAAGCTGAAGAACTGTTATCAGGGGATTTTTTTGTTTGAAGAACTTTTGTTTTACTTGGAACTTATAAGAACTGGTTCAAGACTTTCCTTTTCCTTTTGAACATTTGGGAAAGTTGACTTTCAAATAGGTCATCCAAATACTGGTGAATTGTTGTTAAGTCTTTTATGCTGTTTAGGATTGTCTTTGAATGTTTTTGTTGTTTAATGTGAGGGCCGTTTGATTATGTTCGGAGTTATTCCCTTAACCTTTAGACTCGGCAGGGAACTCCCTAATAGAGTAGGATTAGCAAGAAGTTTTTTTAAACCTTTTTCTTTAATAAAATGTTTAATTTTGAGAAAAACACAAGCAGTTGTCTGCCTCGCATTACTGACACCTCACAATACTGAGCACTAAAGTTCAAGCATTATAGGTTGACTAATGCCTCTGGAAGTATAATCCTAAAAATAATATAACGTGTTTAGGTATATCTTTTTTTCTGACATCTTATATTTTAATGCCTTGGCCTAGCTAGATGTAAAGTACTACAGAACTAGACAAAGCAGCTGCCGGTTTTTACAAATGTGGATGGTGCAGAATGGGAATATCCGTTACAGAAGACTATGAATGTTAAGAACAATTGGGGTCGAACTGTCAAAACTGTTCAATGTTTCGACTGCAAGACTACATTTGTGGTGTATGTAATACAATGAGCATGCAGACATTGTGCATTGGTAGCACGAAAAGGCAATTGAAATTAGAATATATAATCATATTTGGAAATCAATACAACAAATTATAATAGAGATTTTGGGTCTGTAGGAATAGAAAAAAATCAAGGAAAGATTGGAAAGGAAATGTGGAAAAAAAAAGGGAAGCAAGAAAATAATTGTATTCAGAACTACTGAAGGATTACATAATTATCATGAGTGATGTGTGTTTATATGAATTTATTAGAAGAACAAAATGAACACTTTAGAGAGGAATTGATATATGTGGAACACTGGCCAAAAGAAAGGCATTTGTAAAAAGACATTTAAAATTGCAGCTCTCACACATGAATGATATGAATAACATATTATAGACAATTTAATATTGCAAATTTAATTTTGACACATAGGTGGGCATTTATAATTGATTAGAAGCAATTGTGGAAAATTCAAATCAGCTGACAAACATAGAAGCTGATTTACAAAGCATATGGTGGTACCCAAAATGATAGCAATATACAGCATTAAAAATGATTTCTTTACTTTATAATTATTTCTTACTGTAGGGGAGGTAACTTACTAAAACATTCTGACAGTGGAAGGAATTCGACAAGTGCATAATAACCTGTTTAAACAACATGTCAGAAACTTCTAAGTTCGTCATCTATTAATATCATCCAACAACAAAAATATTGATTGCCCTCACTTGCTAACGAACACCATTACAACACGGTTTATAGTTTGCTACAGTGAAAAAAAGCAAATCAACAAGCAAGATCGATTAGATAGAAACACACGTCTTCAATAAAATGTTCCTTGACTATCAACTGAGGTGGAAAATGACAATGATATATTTACAAGGATTTGTTTATGCTTTTTACATTCAGAACCGAAGAAATGTAAGTTAGAAAATTGAAGAAATTGATTGCACAGGATTAAAACACTACAAAAGGATTACTAATAAATTAGATAACAAATATTCATTTGCTATATTTAATATACTTTGATAACCAAGAACATTTGACAAGGTATATTCTTCTCTACAGACTAACTAGTGCAACGGAAAAGTGAAACAAATTAATGAGTAACAGAATGAGCTAGTAACTGTATTGCTACTTATTGAGAACGAGGCAATTGTTCAATTTAGGACATATTAATATCTCTGGTCTAATGCTCTTGTTCTATTTTAATTTTTGTCACCCTTATTTTAATATTTGTATTTACAATAACTTTTTAATGGGGTTTACAAATATCTGAAACACAAAATGCAAACAGATAGGTCCTGAAGAAGCACTAACCTGGAAATTAAATAGGTGTCCACTACTGTGAAACACGTGTAGGCCAATGGCACTTAATAGTATTGTAACCAGAAGATACAATAGGACCCTTTGGAAAGAAAACATATGTGCTGTGACGAGTCAGGAGGGCACAGACTCCATGAGGACATGGTGTACTATATTTCCATTAAAATAATAAAATAAGGCCTAATTTTCCCTATCACTACGAGTGATCCCCACCTTTATTACTTCCTAAGGTGCTTGTTAGTCAGTTGTGAAATCCAAAGAAATAAGTCTGCTGTCCAAAACTACCCTCACTGACCCTATCATGAGTCCCTTCTCCTGAGGGTACTGCTAGTACCAGTCTATCAGATTCTCTTCAATAGTTAATCCGCAAATAGTCTCTCATGGCTGCTTGGATCAGGCTTTTTATTTCTCTATATAGGCTATTGAGTTATTTCTCCTCTTCAGGGTTTTTTTTTTGGGGATCACTGATAAGATCTATCTTCTTGGGTGTTGCCCTCGACATATCCTATGAACGTATTATTGATCTGGTATTCCTTCCCTCCTGGGTAATTACATTTCAACTTCAATTGCCTAGTTGCTCTAATCTCTGGCTCACACATTTCATTCTCCTTGGCATTGTATTCCTTTTAGATGGAATATCGACTTGCTCCCCCCTTTTCCCGGGGTGGTATTATCCACTGCTCTGCTCTTTACTCATCCAGCTTTTTAAGCATTCTTTCTCTTCTTTCACCACACCTAGAATGCGTTTGCTTCCAGGTTAATTCTGTTTCATTTCTGCTGAGACGATTTGCTTGTGCGGTACAATGATTTCCTTGGGGGTCTCCTGTGCGTCCAATTCTCCCTGTTGGGGGTCTGCTTCATTGGGGGCCCCCTCTCCAGTCCTGCACTGCTGGCACCTTCTCTTCTCTGGCGTTTCTCTCCTCACTCTGCCTCGTTTCGTCACGGTATCCTGGTGCATTGTAACTCGACCGAACACCCTGTCACCCTCTGATGCTTGTGGTATTGGCAGTGGTTTGTGGACCCTCAGTCCAGCACGGTTTCTCCGTCGTGGTCTTGCATCTTCCAGTCTCCTGCCCTGACAGTTCTTCTCACTTCGGGTCTGCCGTAGCTCCGGCGTCCCGTTCTGCCACAGCAAGCGAGTTAGAAACCAGGAAGCCCACACGTTTCAGTGTTCTCCTGCTACTACATGGCTTGGGGCCGTCCCAGCTTTCTGTATGCGTTCCTTTCTCTCGTCTCTCTCTGAGTTAATGCTTCTCTTCAATGCACTTGTCCCAGTAGGCTATATATACTGACTTAAACTGACATGTTCTTTATCCATAAGATAACGGCATCCATTATGAGTTTCTTCATCCCAGTCGTCATACTTCACATTTTATGGTATTTTAAAACATCCCATGCATGCTATAGTATGTCCAGCTTTAGGGAGTTCCTCATGGGAACGGGGGTTCGTGCCCCTAAGTGGGAGTCTCTCCCGGTGAGGTCCCACTTGCCTCTACCCCTAGGGAGGGTATTGCGGCACAGGCTCACCTCTGTAGCCTCACGGGGGGGTTTCCTCCTTGGTAGAAGGGACCAATTCCCTCAGTTCATCGCAGTGCACATATGAAAAAGTGGTTGTACATTTCACGTTATGTAACAAAATATTTGAAACTGTCACTTTTCCCGAGGACAGAGACGTTTCCTGTAAGGCTAGGGTGGTGCGGCAGCTAACCAATAATCCTTTGAGGGGTGGTAAAATGCGGGAAGACCTTCCAGGGGAGGATTCCCCTCTTGTGCATGGAGACGTTCATTCTATGGTTCCCTTCCCTGTATCTGAAACCCCAAGCTACCCACCACACTCGTATAACACTCTTCATAGTGCCAACATGTTATATTGTAACAAGGTAGACCCCTCAAGTACTGAGATGAGGAGGCCCGAGGAGGTATGAAGATCAATACCTTGAAGGTGATAAAGGACTCTGATAGTCTGCTGGGGAGGAACTGTCAACATTGTATGAAAAGAGACAATGGACTTAAAGTGTCCAGTCCAGCTGGGAACAACAGCAGGAGTGGGGTGCAGACCACAGGTGAGAATTACAAACTCTGAGGACAGACTCTAGAACGGAGGACGCAGAACCAAGCTGAGATTGTCCTGTGGGGGTCTAGCAGGAGTAGACCAGACTTTAAGACCAGAGAGGAGAAACAGTGGCATGACCTCAACGAGGTGGATTGTTTGGTCCAACAACTACACTGACACTGTGCAGGGACCAGAACCGCAGAGTCATTGCGGAACAGCAGAAACAGAACAGAGAAACCTGAGCAGCTTCTAACATGGACCCCAGTCGCAGGAAGAACCGGTGACGTGCCGCAGCCTGAACCTGTGATGTGCCTCAGCCCAGAAGAAGGTGTAGGGAGGCACGGGAGACCCTGTGGGCATACAGGGGTGGCGGAGCGAAAGGCTGAAAGATACAGTAATCTGAGCATCAGGAGTAATCTCCCTTGGCCTAGTGGCAGATATGAGGCTACTGGTGAAGGAAACTATAACCTGTTCATCTGGCGTAATATTTCTCGGCCCAGTGGTGGAGGCAACGCTACTGGTGAAAGAGACTGCACTTTGTACATTGAAAGTGATTTTCTTTGCCCAGTGGTGGAGATAAAGCCACTGGGGAAAAGAACTCTAATCTTGACGCCGGAACTGTGCAGTGTGGGTCAAAAGTAAACCCCCCTCATACCAATCGCATCAAGAGAGATAACGTTCCAAGTTTGGAATCACTGGTAAAGGATCAGAGAACTAAAGAGAGGATCTTTGGCCCATTGCCCGGCATGCAAAGGAGGGACGCGCAGCACCCACTGTGGGACCTGTGGCGGGAGTTACAACGTCTGATGGAAAGTGTTTGTTGACCATACCAAGGAACTGTTCATACCGGGAGAAGGGAGACATTTTCTTGGATGGCGAATCGCACCCTACAGTAACAGACAAACTAAAACTTTGGAAATCCTTGTTGGAACTGAGTCAGGAGAAGTGAGTCCTTCTCCTGGCATCCCGATGTGAATTCCAAGTGTTTAGTGTTGGAAGGTTAAAACCTTTTGTTAATCAGGGGGAGGGAGCCATCCTCCTGAATAGTATGTAGTGATTTTCTGTGAGTAGTGATGGGGCTGGATCAGGAGTTTGGACGGGGGACAGGTTCATTAATTGAGCTGACATTTTGACTTGACTGACCCAAGATAGACTGTTAGGTGGGGGAGTCCCTGTGGAGTTAGGGATAGTTAGGTGTTCTTTTCTTATAAATAGATGTTTCTTTGAATCATGCCACCTCTGTGTCCGACTCCTGCTTCCGGCGCCTTGTCACACAATATAATTCATGTTTGCTTGAAATTAAAGAACTTGAACAATAAATGCACATATTAAATCCTCGAAATGCTGAGTAGTTGGCATCGAAGCTTTAAAACTTCGAACAAGTGGGCAGGATAGATCAGGGGCAACGTGCTCGCCTAGGAACCAAGACACACGGAGCAACACAGGTTCGATCCCCAGGTCTGCGCTTAGAAACCCCTCGGTATTTAAGCGTGTTATAAATTATGCAACTAAAAAACAAACAATTCCTGTAACAGCGCCTCGATGCCCGTGGGCTGTGTGAACGCTTTCAAAATGAAAATAAAATAAATATAGCGCTACTCGCACATGGCCCTCAAAACGCACTAACAAACAAAACAAGACATTCAAAAGCTTAATTTACATTAGCCAGTCGAAGTTAAGGGTACGCCTCCTGCTTTTTTGTTGTTAACATGTCTATGATGGCATGTATTACTGACAACAGTCTTATGAGGTATCGCAGTTTGCAGAACCGTTTTTGGCTAATGCTTGGTTTAACATTTCTGAACTTACTTTTTTTTTTACTGCTACAAAGACACGCCATCTCAAGTGACTAACTGCAATAGTTAATCAATTGATAACTTCCAACAACAAAAGGCAGGAGCGACACTTACGTGACACTCTTGAGCATTTCACAGAGACAAGTTGATACCAGTTTGTATAAATACTAACATTAAGCAGAATTAGCTTTGGGAGGGGGAAGAAAAAAATAAAGACATTGCACTGAGGTGAAAATTGTCACTGTCAGGAGAAATGAAGTTATATCCGAGAACAAGTGACATACAATTTTCTCAAGAGTGTTTTTAATAAAAATAGCTTTCCTTTGAATATTTTGAAGTCAAACATGAGAGGCAATCTGTGCGTTTGTCAGGGTTTGAGAGTGTGAAAAATTGCCGCCTTAAATCATTTAAGCTGAAAAGCGCCTTTCTCCCCGCTGAGATAATTTCACGTTGACTTCTCGCGCCAGGCCCTTCAGGCGTTCGCCGCGCCGAGCCCAAGTTTCCGCGGTACACACACACCGAGAGGGAGCCCGGGAGAAGCCGGGACAGGGATCAGCGGCAACTCCGGGCGTTCAGGCAGATCTGACGTTGATTAATTAGCGCGCCCTTCCCCATTTCCACCTGCGAGGCACTGTGGGCCGGGGGCGACGCACGCTGACTCGGCTAGATGGCAGCGGGGTTCGACAACCCCATTGCATCTGCTTAGGCGCACCACATCGCTGGAGCGCACTTTCCTGCTCTACTTGTGGTGGTCACCTTCTAATAATCAGTATTATTAGGGTATTTAGTGAGCACAGACCTAGCTTCACAGAGCGCTTAGAAGGCCCTCTAATTGTTATCGATGTATCCCATGAAAACATAAGTTCTGCATGTATTCATAATCTTCATTGCTATGAGTCCAGCTCTTCTTCGTCTCAGTACTTTGAGTGTGGTACCCTCCCAGACATAACCCACACTTATTTCTCCACTAATCCTGCGAGTGTGACACTCCCCTCACCCCAGAATTCATTGGATTCTTCCTATTTCCAACTAAGATGCTGAAACCCATTCCATGCCATCTTGGAGGGAGAGGCGGGTTATAAGTACTGAGACGAGGAAGAGAGAGAGGAGGACTGAGTAATGAAGATTACTGGTAAGTTATCAGATCATTACCTCCACTTCCCTCTCCCTCGTCCACTACTTTTGAGGCATACGAAAGCCCCCGCGGAATATTAAGGAATCAGACTAGTGAGATGTTGATTGTGTGCCCAACCTGCCACCAATTTATTAAGAGTGCAGCCAAAAAGTCTGTTTACAAAGTGCCAGCCCTCAGGACGTCCCTACCAAAAGAGCTTGCCCGCTCTGTGTGCATTTTAGACAATAATGCCTTATGAAACATAACCCCCACCCCGCCTAATACGCTAGTTTTTCTGTTTAGATCATTGGGAAACTTCAAGGCCTAAGAATGATTACTGTATTGCCTTGTTCCCTTCCCGCTTTGAAGCACTCCACCTGTGTATAGGTGCTCTGTAAATAAACAATTTCAAATGACCCCTTGGGAAAGGACAGGCCAGTTCCCTCATAAGCCGGGCCAATCAAAACCCCTATCCAGTGACTGATGGAAGAAACGGTAGCCTTCTTGATGGATTTGCACCCCCAGAGGTGAACACGCCATCTGATCCACACATAGAAGCAGCCTTGTCCAGATACAGGAGAACGGCTCTATTTTAGTCAGGAGTACGGCACTGTGTTTCCTCTGGAGACATAGGGTGACGGAAGGACGATTTCTTGCTCCAAATGAAATATGGAGGTCTCACCTTACGCCAAAACGTTGTGTCACATCGCAATTACAGAGAATCGCTTGTATCTTCAAATGAAGGGGCTTGCACAAAAGGGTCACAATTTCACCTAATCTCCTGGCCACTAACATCACTGCCTTAAGCATCCAAAAACCTCAGTGCAATTCCTGCGGGAGGGTCAAAGGGCGCTTCCTGCAAAGCCTTCATCACCAATGGCAAGCCCCATTTTGGTAGTCCTGACACGTGACAATGTCTGGAATTGGCTAATCCCCTTCAACAACATATTTACCAGATGAACACTCTCGGCTTCCCACTGCCAAGTGACACCTTTCCAAGATGGCCGCCCGCTGGCTCTTCCGGTCGAGTTGGCTGTGCCATATCAAACCGCACACTCGAAAGCTGGTTAACAACCACATGTTAAGAGCACCATTTCGAGGAATTCCCTCAGTACCGGCATACAATTTTAACCCTATGAGTGCCCATTGGAAAACAGTGCCACCTCCGTGGATCAGATTTTTTGCTGTTTCACCTTAAACTGCTGTAGCTCACTAAATCTCGATAATGTTGTAGGGTAACCAAACATTTTTTGTTGCAGTATATTTTCCTCTATCAAATGAGTAGAACGATCGCATAATGATCGCACCTTTGTGCGACACCTTGAGGTCACATGACATAATTCAAGATGGTGGACAAATATCCTTTAATTTTTCTTCTAAATATCACTGACCACACAGTTAGCACTTTCTGAACACTATTTCTTTTAGTAGCTATGTGGACATCTTTCATGAATATCATGTTTGCTGCTCAGACAAAAATCAGATTATTGTTTTTATTTGGATTTTTTTTGGGGGCGGGGGGGCAAAGCCTAAGTGCATTTGCAAGCTTTTTTCAAATCCTCAAATATTGCAAGAAAAAGGGAAAAGACCAATAATTAAGAAGAATCATTGTAGACGGAAGGTTTTACTGAGTGATGTTATGATGCAAAGGAAAGAACAGTCCCTCTCAGGGTTTCTGGGTAGTTACATACATTTCAAAATGGCCAATGTTTATTTCTCTTGTTTTGCCTGCAATTATTTCAATTTCCGAACTGGAATTTTAAAAAAACGCTAGTAAATGTTTTGTTTTGGTATATCTGTTTACTTATCAGCCAATTTTCAGACGTGTATCTCAGTGTGAGCCAAGGAGTCAAGTGGTCTTTGCACATGACCAGCTATCCCAAATGTGTTCAGGGTTATATCCTTGGAACCTTAGACCAGTTTGTCCTAATTTGAGGTGTCTTCAAAAGTTAATGACATGCTCTCCATAATCCATCAGTCAAATAGCTTTAGAGTTTAACAGCATTTCATCTTTGACCTCACAATTATATTAGCAAAGTGTTTTTTCTTAATCGCACTGCAACCGTGGTACCGATTTTGACGAGTGCGGTAGCTCCTCGAAAGACCACATTTGTACTTTTTCATTTATATATCAGACAAGGTCTAACGTTTTGGAGTTTGACCTCAGAATGTCACCCGAAAGTGTTTTTGTTGTTGTTTTTGCTCCACAACAATTTAGCATCTTTTCGTAAGACAGGTGTCACTGGAAAAGCCAGGCCATGCACTTTTCCATCTAGGTACTCAGTAGGACGATAGTGGGATATGCAATTTGACCTTAAAATAAGCATTTTCAAAGTGCTTTTTGTGATTTTTCAGCAACCATTGTTTTGATTTTGATAAGTGGGCTATCAGCGGAAGTGTTATGGTATATGCCATCTCATCAATGGGTACGATAGAGTGGTTATTTTATTTGACCTTTGACCTAGGAATAATGATTATTAATATGACTTTTTGTTTGTATTTTCACAATTCTTTAATCAGTGAGCTTTGGAATCAAAGTGTGGTGTCATCTCAAAAGCCATGGTGCGTTCTTTCCTATAAAAGAAACATGTAGGTTGAGATGCTTTGCCATTTGACCTCACAATCATTCACCCAAAAGCAGGTTTTTGGTTTTGCTCCTTAACCACTGAGCATGTATACACAAAGTGAGATGTCATTATGATATGATAGGTTATTTATAACGCGCTTAATACCCAGAGGTTTCGAAGTGCGGACCAGGGAATCGAACCTGCTTTGCTCTGCTTCGTCTTGCTTCCAAGGCGAGCACGTTGCCCTTGAGCTATCCCCCAGAGACATTGTAATGACCATGACGTGCACTTTTCATCAAAGTGCCAAATAGTGTAACGGTTCATAATTTCTGACCTTTGACCTTGCAAAATCAAACGAGGCCATAGAAAGAGGTTAATCCATTTGACCTTTTACCTGAAAATTACCATTGGCATGTTTTCCAGTTACTTTTTCTCAATCTTAGAATTCAATTTGAAATGTATGGTATCTTTAATAAGACTGACACACACTTTGGGCCTCATTACGAGTATGGAGGCAGCCATGCCCTAATAAGGAACCCATACCGGGTTCCAGTATCGGGTTCTGTGAATGAGGAATTACCGGGTCATTCCGACCTTGGAGGACCCGGTAATTCCTCATGCACAAAACCATTCCCCATTCCCATTTGAGCCCCCATAGGGCTCAATGGGAATGGGGATGGAGCTAATAACGGGGCCGTTATTAGCTCCTTGGTCCCCTCGCGGGACCCGGAAAGGACATCTGGTTTTACCAGATGTCTGTTCCGGGTCCCGCGAGGGGACCTCGTAATCAGGCATCCCGTAATGAACGATGCCGGTCCCGTACCTGCACCCTTCATTACGGGAGCGCAAGCCTCGTAATGAGGTTCTTTGACTTGTACGAGTCAAGCATGGTGAGCGGCGATGGCATTTGACCTCTGAACATTCACTACCGCACCATTGTGGGATATTTTGTGGCAGCCCATTTTTCAATTAGAAAAGGGTTTTGCATCTGAAAGGTCATGTATGTGCTTTCCCATGTAGGGGTCAGGTATGTTTAGTGGTTATATCAGACCGTTGGAATACCTTTCTGTTTCCTTAGTATTTTTTGGGAGGTGGGTGGGGTTCTGTTAAATCGCCTCTTTTCTACAGATCAAGTGATTTGATGGGCCTTTGCAAAAACCCAGATCGGTTCCTTATATATGCACGGGTCCGAGGTGAGATATTTTGGTAATTAACGTAGGACTTCAGAATAACCTAGGCCAAGTTGCCTGCACTGCGTTTTTGTCGGTGGATGTAAATTGATCTGGAAACTAAATCAAAGGTCAGCTGAAGGCGCATCAAGCAATGGCTTCTAAGAAAGCATTGAAATAAAACATGGAAACCATTTGGCCGCAAGTCATGGGTCTGATTTATTTATTGATTACTGTGTGAATTACAGGTTGGAAAAGATCAGCAGTAAATGGGGAGATTTATGAATTGGGTGAGGGCTGTGTGTATCAACCAATCGGATTTCTGTAGAAGTAGGATGAATCTACTGATCCAAGCCTGCGCTCAGGGCAAGGCAAAGACTGCTCTCACATGCCTTGTTTCTGTTTCACTTGCAGCCTCTCCCCACCTACCACGCATCCACACACCTTCTTCCAAATGATTGTCCCTCCTCCACCTGCCACAGAGACTCTGCCTACTGCTTACCTCTGCATTTAAAATTCTGTGGTCGGGGTCATCACTTGTCTCCAAAACCATGGCGGGATACTTTATCCTTTTTTATTGAGTGTTACAAGGGTTGTGTGATGAGTCCAATGGAGTCATCATGGATTCCCCGGTGGGAACCTCCTCCCATGTGGCCAGGGTACGCCAGGCACTACCTGACCCTGAACCTGGGGGCGGTTTCATGTGGGAGGATCACATGCGGGGAACACAGCCTCCAGGGAGATGTCACAGCTTCATCGGGTGAGACATGGTACCCCCCCATGGTACACCCTCCCACATCCAAACCCCTCATGGCCTTTTATATATCTGCTCCTACTCCCATGAAGAACGGGGAAAACTCTTTCACCAAGGCTATAGGCCAACCTTCCAACTTTGATCTGCCCTGTAAAACACATGAAACCACCTTTTTCAATTCCACCTATCAAGCATCCAAAATTGACTTGCCATTAAAAACTTTTCAACATATTTATACAAAATCTGCAAGCCAATTTTCAACAATGGACTTCCTTTCCCAGAATTACCAAAAGACAAACGAAGAAGAGGAAAGGAGGAAGAAAGATATCAAAGCCCTGCAAACCAACTCGGCGATCTAGTTGTTGGAAGTTGTTTGAGCAGACCGGGAAGTTTAAATGCCATGCAGCTGGGGTGCAAGAGAGTGGCATGCAAGAGAGGCATTGTCCTGATGCGGGAGGAGTGAGTGGAGAGCTGTGCAGACACTGCAAAAGAGTCCAGGAAAGCAGCAGTGAGGAGGCGGTCTGGAGGGACACCGAAGGAATCCATTTGAGTGCTCCGAGGTCTGCGCAGTGGACAGACAGAGCGGACAAGAGACACCAGAATCCTAGACCTAAGCATACTGCTGATGCACAGACGCTGGTCAGAAGCACTGCCGCAATCAGTGAAGAGGCGGAGGACATCCAGAAGGGAGTCAAGAAGTCTGAGGAGAGACGTGCAACCAGTGAGCCCATTGATAACTCGTTAGGAGAAGATGTGCAGGGCTGCAAGAAACACAAGGCTACTGGAGGAAGCAGCCCCAAAAAGCAAGCCATAGCGCATCCACTGTCATTGTATCTGGAGTAGTGAGGTGCTGCAAGCCACAGAGAGTGACACAATGGAAAAAACCTGAGAGCTGGTGAGAGGCTCCCACAACCATACAACCGACAACAGCACCACAGGCAGGGACAAGTGACATCAGGGACACCAACAGACACCAGTGAACCCAATAGAAGATTGGGAAGCAGGGTGGGCGCTGGTGAGGTGAACTGCGTACCGCGACTGACAGCGGAGAACTAAAACAAGGGAGCTGGCCACAGGAAAACACAGCAAAGAGAGAAAGGGAGGTGTAACGAAAGAGTCGCTGACCCATTCAGACAAAAATATGAAAAGTGTAAAGCAAACGTGAAGCCTAAGGAGAAGTGAGTCGAATACTGAATGGTCATTGAGTGGAAGTGTGAGCAAAACACTAACAAGACAATATACAGTAAACAGACTTCATTAGCCAAAAGGGCTAATGTGGTGAAATACGAGAAGCCCTGGCAGGAGAGTATACCGGGCATTTACAAGTGTTTGAATACAAGAAGCCTTGGCAGGTGAGTATACTGCTTGTCTCCACTACACCCTCATAGTACCTATAGGACATTTCAGCTTTATTTATGGTAACATGCAGCGATATACTACACACCATGAAACACAAGTGTATGAGAGTGATACAAATAAAATATCAATATCACTATGTAACACTCATGTAACCATATTGCCACTCTTAAAATCTGTCCATAACTATGTATGCTTCCCCCCTGTAACTAAGCCTACCCCATGCAACTTAACAATGTAATATGCCATTCTGTTATATGCTATAGTATAAGTAACCATATGTTAACACTGTCTCCACCCATGTAATTCAGCATGTCTATCATACATCTGTAACTAAGCTTACTCCTGTAACAGCACTGCAATGCCTTCGGGCGGCTTGTGCACTTTATAAATACAAATAAATAAAAATAAATAAAGTATACCGGGCAATTACAAGTGTGTAAATGTAAGAGAGCAAAGAAACCCTGGCAAGAGATTACACCAGGTATCATGACAAAACAAAAGTGTATGATTTTGGTACTGATCAAAAAGAAAGACAAGAACCGTTATTTAGAATCCAGGGGAAGGGAGTCACCCTCTGGAGCAAGTAATAATATACTTGACAGACATAGGGCCTCATTACGAGTCTGGCGGTAGCCTTGCTGGTAAAACCGCCAGGCTGCCGCCGGATTCGTGATTTTTTTGCAGTGTCTCGCTTCCCGGAATAACCATGGGATTACAACCCTGACATTCCGGGAAGTCAGGCGCTGGAAAAATGTAAATCCCCATTCCCATTTGATCCCATAGGACCCAATAGGAATGGGGATGAGGGAAGCACCGGCACCGTTACTAACGGTGCCGGTGCTTCTGTGAAAGTCTGTGAGCGTGTGCCACCCCGCCCGCCAGGTCAGGCCTGCTGGGCGGGACAGCAGCCACTCGCAGACTCGTAGTGTGCCAGTCAGGTAACAACGGAGATCAAGTCATAGGAGTAAATGACGTATGCATGTCTCACCTGATTCAAGGACCATTTGGGGCCAGCATGTTCGCCAAACCTTTTTCCAGATATGGGAGTCTTCTCTTTTTCATTTTCTCTTGTCATCCGATTGGCTGCAAGAATAAAAAGGAGACTGGTTACTCTCTCTGTCGGGACATAGCTCCCTTGTCAATCATTGTAATCATCATTATTCTGTCGCCTTTCTTCCTTTTACACACTTCACTTATTTTACTCTGTTGTACAATTTCAATCCCATCTGATCTGTATATCATTCTCCCTTTGGCTAGTGCTTCTAAACAATGTTTTTTCATTTCCGCGCTAAGCGGTGGAGTCAATTACCGTCCACATGGAGAGAGGGTCGGGTGGTTGGGGATTATGGTATACAAGAGGTACCAGACGTGTGTCTTGTTGCCATGCATTCAAGGGAACACCATATTCTTTACTATGTAAATTACTGTCCAGAGGTACCCAATCAATTTTATCCCATCCCTGATCCGTGATTCCAACTGTTTAGAAGGAAGAGGTTCTGACATTACAACGGATGTGAATGAATGACTCACCATTGTTCACTGGTCTGGCACATTTAGCTGCAGGAATGAAATGAATAGTTTTAACCTCCTCTACTGGACCCATCTCCTCTCCGATTATCATTTATTTGAATTCTGTCACCCTTTTTGATCACTCTACCCTCACCAATTCTTTTGTTAGTCTGGCAAATATTTTCCGTCATAGCTCCAGAGGTTTATATGTTTTCCTATTATTCCATATATTACCATCCTCCTGGGTGTGCACAGCGGCGGGAGACCCGGGTGGGCTACAGGATGGAAAGAGAGTGAAGATTTCCAAGGCACTGATCATACTCATCTCGGTGCCAGTGAATATTATCAAGAGAGGAAAGATTACCAAGTGTAAGGAAGGCATGGTATCAAAGTAAGACAGGCACAAGTGACCACATTTCAAGGGTTTTTATTGAACTTTATAAAGGGTGTGAAACGCCTATCTAAACCTAAATCTAAAGATGGGAGCAAGCTACGACAATAAAATAATAACGGAATCCTCGTGGAGTGTCGCCAAAGTAAAAGGGCCTATACTAAATAAAACATATTGCCAATTCTTACGGCTAATTTAAAAATAGTGTGGGGAAATGTTGATGAAAAATAAAGAATGATTCACAATATTATAAATCAGGATGTTCAGGGCGTTGGCCTCCCTTCCCCAGGTTTCAGCACAGGCCAAGGTGGTTTACTCGAGCATAGCACACTCTTGGGCTTCTTCGGCACAAGCACACAGTTCTATTACAAGCATCAGGGCCTTCTATGCCCAAGTCTCTTAAGTTATCAAAAGTCTCTTGATCCAGATGGCCTGATGTATCAAACAAATGAAAAAGTTCCTTTTCCAAGTATTCAAGTAGGGTGATTCACTCTTCACCCTGGATCCCCCTCTGCTGGGCTCAGATCTCTTTTGTACCACAATCTTTTCTCGGGAGACTCGCGGTTCTTCTCGGATCCCCCTTAGTCGGGTTCAGATCCCTTTTTCACAATTAGTCTCCCTCAGCCAGGCTCGGACCAATTACATTTCTTCTTTGCTATTGAAGGCTTTCGAATGTGCACATGGTTTGGCTTGACCCATTGCAGGACCACTTAGATTTCACAGTTTACAATTTTACACTCTCAGTTGGATACCAAACAGAGACCTTCGAATGAGCACCCATGCAGTGCCAGACCACTCTGTCTATAGTATCTATGTTGCTTTCAAAAGTTCAGTCCCTTCTTGGATATTCAAATATATTTGCATCGCTCGACACATATGCCTTACAGTCGGTTCTTTGCAGATTTTCTCATACATTGTTGCCGCTTGCAACCTTGCTTCTAAGACAGACCGGTCTGCTATCAGTTTCCTTGACTCACACGGCTGTGTTGACTTTACTGGAGCTGTTTTGTTGTCGGAACCAAGGATAGTACCACAGTTGCAATCACTCCACCCTGCCTCGGCTATCGATCCGGCAGAGCTCCGGGCACCTTCAACATACAATGCACGTTTCTTCAGCTTTAATTCCCTGGTCTTATGTTTCTCTTTCTCAAGGGTTTGTGAAAGTAGCAGTTTTCTCCCTCTGAAAAGTCCAAGGGCAATTCCCTCCTTGCAACCCTTTCTGCTTGTGCCGTCTTTCTCCTCGTATTAAACGGCCATCTCGGAACTGCTCCTTCCTCATGTGTTTTACCTTGCTCTGAGTGTACTTTCATGCTGCACCTTTTATCCCTATGGGGAACAGAAATGGAGGTAATGTGTGTGTTGTCAAGGTGTGGTGCCTGACTCTGCCTGATCTCTTTAGCGGGACAGGTTCCCAGGAAAAGGCCAGAGGTATTTCTTTTAGCTTTGTCTCAGGGTTTTGTATCTGTATTGTGAAATGAATAGGGGGGATTGTGGAAACTGTGGTGCTTTATAAAAGCAGAATGGGAGTTTCAGAAAATAACAATCAGAGGCACGGGGAGAATGATTGGGAGTAATCAGGTAGTCAACAGGAAAATAGGGATTCAGGGAAATGTAGTTTCCCAATGCAACTGGGTTTGGGTTCCTAATAGGTTTAGCAGATGCGGAGGGGCTGTTGGACTTTTCTTTCGGTAAGAGAGATTCATTGGGTGGAAGGGAGGTTGATTGGGAATAGCCTATAAAAGCTTCAGGGACTTTGTCCTTCTCACCTTCTTCCCTGGTGTAATACGTGTCTCACTTGAGGTATTCCCCCAAGCGTAACACCGGGTTCCCCAACTCAGATGATCCTCCCTCGCTCGTCCACTCCTAGGGTTGGGGTAGGAGAACGTCAGCCCTTCCCTGGCCATCTGGATAAGGGATTTGTCAGGTCTACCTGAGAAAATACCCTCAGGTTTCTTACACAAGGGACTAATCCTTGTCCTAGTAGTACAAGTGAATATTATCAAGAGGGCGAAGGCTACGAAGGGACCAATCATACCCATACCAGTACCAGTGAATATTATCAAGAGAGCAAAGATTACCAAGGGACTCATTATACTCGCCCCAGTACCAGTGAATATTATCAAGAGAGGAACGATTACCAAGGGACTAATCATCCTCATCCCAGTAGTACAAGTGAATATTGTTACAAATAAAGGCTACAAAGGAACCAATCATACTCGTCCCAGTACCAGTGAATATTATCAAGAGAGCAAAGATTACCAAGGGACAAATCATACTCACCCCATTACCAATGAATATTATCAACAGACAGATAATGAGGGCTCTATTTATTGTTACAAGCCCACATGTTCTCTTACCTTGATGGCGGTGGGCACTCAAATCATGTGGCGCTTCCGTTGTCTGCACCTAACACACCCCATTTCACCTGATCAGCTCCCGTGTTGTAAAAGTGCACACGTTCTCAGGATTTTATTTTTTACAAGCAAAAGAATCTTACATTGAATCGCCTGAGGCCACCCTTTACAATAACAGTTCCCCCTTCAGTCTCCTGTGCATGTCTCCAAGAAGGGAAAGGTGCTACCCGGAGCCAGTGCTAGTGGTGTTAAGCCCCGAGGCTGCACGCCGCCTCTACCTGCAGCAGCACGGCTGCCCTCGTTAAGGGACACTCACCTCTCTCTCAACCCCTCCAACTTGCCTGCAGCTTAAAGCCTCATTCTTTTCTCAAGCACTCACATTCCACATTCTCCTCCTTTCCCCATCTCCTTCCCAGTTGCATTTCCCACTTTAATCTCAACTGCATCTTTTGGATTGGGGGTGTTTGACCAAATTCATTTGCCCGTGGTCGATTTAATTATTATTTTTGTGGTTGTTTTTACCACAAACATATGCAGGGGGAGAGCCCCCCACAACCTCACCCAATACCCTTCTTTTTACTTCATTTAATCAAAGCCTCATCTCTTACCAGATCCCCCATCCATGTCCTCTTTAAAAAGTAACCCAAATAAAATTCTATATACACACACATAAGAAAACCGTCCAGATGTGCCATTCACAGTGGAACAGTCATTTAGCTCATGCTGTTAGAATGTGTCATCTCCCTATCTACATTTCTAGGGGTAGCAATCAAACAAGCGTCTCAAATGTCACCTTGTAGTATTTGCCTGTGACTGCTATGGCGATCCTGAGGACATTCTCAGCCATCTTTTGGGTGAAGTCCAGGCAGAGCCTGAAACCAATTGTCTGTGGCAGAAGCGCCAAGTGTTTTTGCTGATGTGTTGCCGGCATCAAGTCCAATGGCAACACGAAGTTGGTGTCAGAAGATCACCTTCTGCTTCCCATCTCCACTCCAACATCTAATCTCAAGAGTACTGCCATTAACCAGGTGATGCAACCTCAATTAGTGTGCATTTTATGGACATTTTCATTTGAAATGGTGTGAACAACTGGTGCCTAATTAGAAACAGGACCAATCCAAGTGGTGTCAGGTTCCATGTTGGTTAATTGTCGCACTTGGGGAGCTTCAAAGAGGTTAATGCTTGCAGAGGAGGATCCAGGCGTCTGCATGAAGAGGAGGCAGTCCCCCACCTGCCACACCAGGAGCAATTACAACAGGACCTGGGGCCGAACTTTGGGAAATTTGCTCGCACATTATGCAATCCCGGTAGATTGCAGGACACCTTGGAAGTGTGTGTCTTTGCTGCACCCGTAGACTGAATATGTCCATTTGCAGAAGGCACAGTGCAAATAAACAGTGTTCGCCGCATGGAGTGTATGCCTTCTCCAATCATTTGGACTTGCGTGTACTAGGTTTACATATGAAAGAGGTACAGATACTGATATGGTCAGAAAGCACGGATATCTTTACAGCCAGGTACAGCTTTACAGATACTGATATGGTCAGAAAGCACGGATATCTTTACAGCCAGGTACAGCTTTACAGATACTGATATGGTCAGACGGCACAGATATCTTTACAGCCAGGTACAGCTTTACAGATACTGATATGGTTAGACGGCACGGATATCTTTACAGCCAGGTACAGCTTTACAGATACTGATATGGTCAGACTGCACAGATATCTTTACAGCCAGGTACAGCTTTACAGATATTGATATGGTTAGACAGCACGGATTTCTTTACAGCCAGGTACAGCTTTACAGATACCGATATGGTTAGACAGCACGGATGGATATCTTTACAGCCAGGTACAGCTTTACAGATACTGATATGGTCAGACAGCACGGATATCTTTAGAGCCAGGTACAGCTTTACAGATACTGATATGGTCAGAAAGCACGGATATCTTTACAGCCAGGTACAGCTTTACAGATACTGATATGGTCAGACAGCACGGATATCTTTACAGCCAGGTACAGCTTTACAGATACTGATATGGTCAGACGGCACAGATATCTTTACAGCCAGGTACAGCTTTACAGATACTGATATGGTCAGACGGCACGGATATCTTTACAGCCAGGTACAGCTTTACAGATACTGATATGGTCAGACAGCACGGATATCTTTACAGCCAGGTACAGCTTTACAGATACTGATATGGTCAGACAGCACAGATATCTTTACAGCCAGGTACAGCTTTAAAGCACGGATATCTTTACCCGAGAGAACGACCTAAAAAAAAGTGGGGGTCAACCTAACATTGGTACTTCTAGTTTCTTAATTACCATTAACATCCAACAACATCAGGGACGCATATGGGGGTCGCAGCAGCGACCCCTGAGGTCTCCCTTACTACCCCTAAAAAAAAAAAAAAAAGATGTTCTTTTTTTTCGATGTAAGCTGCTGGGCTGTCGCCGGCGCCATGTGGCTCTTTCTGTCTGGAAGGGTTGGCGTTCTTGTTCAGGTCTCTTAAAAAAAACAGGGGGTTCCACAAGTGTAACAAATAAAAAAGAATAGAAATAACAAATAATTCGTCTTTCTGGAATTCCATACAATAATGGCTGGACTCATTAAATGTGTATTTCAGGCACTCTTCAGAGGTTGAGTCAGTCCTTGATTTAGTCTGTTCTTAAATGCCCCAACTCAGCTTTTCATCCTTCTGAGGTGGATAAATGAGTACCAAAACAGGTTGCATGTATATTTATTCTATATAAAGCGCTTAAGCGTTAGTGCTATATAATAAAACATCATTATCATTTGGCCTTGGACATCTGCTTGCATTCACAGTCATTTGGTAATATGGGCCTATACCCGGTGATATTACCGATACATATGGCGATCTATTATTGTATGAAATGTATATCACATTATAGTGATATTGTAACCATATTCTTCAAGTGTACTTAGGAACAATGCTATATGATAACACTTCCTGTTTTGTCAAGGGATGAAAGGTTGTGCTCCATTGCTTCCCGTGATGTCACTTTGGTGGTGGGGTCAAATGACATCACTTCCTGTGATGTCATCAGAAGTCAAGGGACATGGGATGTCACTTCTGCTACTCCTGGCATTTTGGTGAAATGACGCCCCTGGACAACATGCCACTTTTTGGAGTAGTATCGGATACATTTTCTGCTCCATTGATAGAGTGGAAAATGATTCCACAAGCGCAACACTTATTACAAAGAGCAAATTCTCTATACAGAGCGGTTGTTCTATTTTCTGTTACAGCCGTGCTCGGTATATGGTGCTTGCTTGTTCTTTTAATAAAAGGAACATAAAGATCAGACCTTTGTGGATTGTGTTCAGACTCTATCACTTGTATAGATGTAAGTAGGGAGGATAGGTCTGCGGCAACGCGCTCGCCTTGGAAGCAAGACGACACGGAGCACCACAGGTTCGGTCCCCGGGTCCGCGCTTAGAAACCTCTGGGTATTAAGTGCGGTATAAATAACCAATCATATCATATCAAAATAACTGCACAATCATGATGGCACATAGTGACAGAATGCAAGGCCTCCATGCAGAGTGCAGTCCCCCTGTGATCAGGTGCAGCTATTGATCTGTTATGTCTAGCTTTTGAAGACTGATGGACCAATCCTGCCTCCAACACAACTTTCTAGAAGCAGCCATACACACCCCATCAGGAAGCCAGATCAGGCAGCCCATCAAAGACACCACCAGGTTCTCCCTCCATTTCAGACATAATCCATTACCCATCAGACACCCATAGATCTTCAGTCCATCAGCCAACCGCAACCCAGAAAACACACAACCTAGGCAACAACTCCAAATCCAACATACTTTGCCAAATCAATAAAATACCCGAAGCCACACCTTATTCATCTCTCCAAACCTATCAGACATACTCTCCCACCCTTCCGGGCATCACCGTCAGACACCCTATTTTACACCCACACTGCTCCTTCTGATATTCACACATACCACCAGAGACCCGCGCACACATACACACACCTTATTCTGCATATGCAGCAATGTATGAACCCCATCAGACAGCTCCAAACACCCCACTTCTCATCAACAACCCCATTCAGTGAACCCCTTAACACCTCATCAGTCAACCGCACACCCATCAGAAACCTCCTCAAAGCTCACTGACCCCTCCTGTGACACTGCAGGACACGAGTGGGGGATCTGCACCTCTCTCCAAAATGAAGGCACCATGAAGCAAGACACAGACAACAGCTTCAAAGTTCAAAACAAACCACTATATTAACTTAAATGTCAGGTTGGAGAAAGGCCTAACACGCGCAATACTAAGGTGGGACTGCCCTACCTAAAGGAAACGAAGGAAAGTGTGAGTCATAGAATTCAACTTTAAAGTCTGTCTGTGTCCAAACCCTAAACTTGCCCTCACAGCTAAATCTATACAACAATGTGTAGGGATGTCATAAACCAAAGAAACAACGTTCAACGTAGAGTCCTGAGCTTCTTCCAGCTCCCTTCCCCAAGCGTAAAAAACAGTTCTACAAAAAGTCTCAAAACATTGCATTTCTTAGGCTCAAGGTGATACAGTTTTAAATAATCTTCGGAGTTCCCTTCCCCAAGTTCCAAGCAACACAGTTCAAAACACAAAAAAGGGCTTTGAGGCTCTGCCCTCAAGACAACAATGGTAATTCCTCCAGTCTCGGGGTTCCCTTCCCCAAGACTTGTATTTCAATGTCACAAACAAGTGGCCATCTTGGTTGTTCTCCTTGTTCCCCTGGCCCATAACGTTTTTTTTTCCTTTCTTCATATAATGGAGTTAACTTCCAGATTTTATTTGGTTCCCTTTTCTCTATATGTTCATACCATTGGTAAATTTTAGTTAGCTCAGAATGCAACATAAGTTCCATTCAGTTTGTAAGTCAATCTGCTGTGGTTTTATAAATTTGCAGTTTCATCGAATGGTGAATTCAACATGTGGTTGTTTTGTTTAATTACAAAGTTCTTGTTCAATCCGGTATTCAGTAAGTATTGGTTTGGCTTAAGGTTTAGATTTCATTCGGCCAGCTAGGTATATTTCATGCTTTTCACCTTAAACAAACTTCCAAATATTCTGAGCCTTAATCTTTCTTCTTTAAGAGACGCAACCACTCGGATACAAAGAATTCTTGGGCTTTTCACATTCAACAATCGAAATGATCTGAGACCAGAGACCTTTGAAAACATGCCCTCCTGAAACAAGTGACCACTCCGATCCAAAGTAGTTCACCATAATGGAAATGTTCAGTCATTCGCGTGCCAGGAATCTTTATTTAATAGAAACTCACCAGCAGTAGGTTTCCTCGCAGCACGGGGAGCAAAAACTGCAGCTTCTGCAGCCAGGGGTCCAACTCCTGCCCATTAGGACCCTCTTTACTGGCTTCTTGAGACAGGGGAATGAGCATTCTGAAAGAAAGGGAAAGGGGCAGCCTCTCCACATGGCTTCCTTCTCGGCTGTCACTCCGCTCCACGGAGCCCCAGCTCCCATGCCATGCTGTCTAATACCACTTCCACTCTCGGTCCCCAGCGCCTCGGCATGCTGCACAAAAATAAACCATCCCACAGCAGTTCCCTCCAGTGGCTTGACTCTCTTACAGCAAGGTTCCCTGCTGACTGCACAAGCCTCCCTGCTGCTAACCCCTGTGTTGCTTTCCCCTCCTCCTTTTATGCACCTGCAACCATCTAACAGGTGGTTAGAAATGCTTTCTCAATTAGCCTTGCCTAACTATGATTAAGGGGACACGCCTGACCTTCACAACACATTGCAGGCATCTTCTCCGT
This sequence comes from Ambystoma mexicanum, assembly GCF_040938575.1. Classification (NCBI taxonomy): domain Eukaryota; kingdom Metazoa; phylum Chordata; class Amphibia; order Caudata; family Ambystomatidae; genus Ambystoma; species Ambystoma mexicanum. Next base: position 36,797,751 of record NC_090936.1, read on the forward strand.
CGCAGTAATAAAGTGGGGCAATGTTTTAGTGTTTATTACTCTCAGGTGCCTCTTACTCGTCTCAGTACTGTCAAGTGTCCTAAGAGGGGAAATTAAGGGCGTTGACTTACAATAACCCATAAAGGTAGGGTGGGGTTAGGTTGGTTGTCTATAGGGAAAGGAAATACCATGTCTTGCCTGAGGGCACCCCACTCCCAATCCTCAAGAACCCTCAACCCAGGTGATCCTCCCTCACTTCTCCACCCCCAGGGTTAAGATCCAAAAGTGATGGCCTTTCCCTGGCCACTTGCGTAGAGGAACCAAGGGGTGTAAGAATGAGAATAACCTCAGGTTTCTCACAAAAGACACACCATTGAATGCCCCCACAGACAGACTTGTTGTCCAGGTACTACAACAATGTTGGTCACACAGCATTACCGAGATACTCTAGGCTGTAGGACCATGCCCACAAGCTGCTCCAGAGGTCAATCACTAGGAGGCAGCATGCACCAGCTCCACTCTGCAGAACTGTACTACTCAACCAGGCGGCTTAGCAGGTCATCAAGTCTTCGTTTCCCAGCACTTTGGGCATTTAGTAAAAAAACAGGGCTTAGCAGAAGTACAAAACAACCTCCCACATGGATGCTTCAATAGAACACTGGGATGCTCCAAACATATAGCTCACCACTGAATTGTTTCTTTGGCTCAGTCATGGCAACCTCACACATTAAGCTGTTTCTTTCAAGGAATAGTGAAATCCCAGTCGTATTGTGGAGGAGGGAAATGCCAACTAACAATAGCTTTCAATAGCCGGTCAAGTGGCACAGGGAGTAGAGAGCTCACTTCGACATTCGTGCAGAGCCTGCTATCGCAGGTTCGAATCCGGCGGGGCCAAAATCAGCCTTTCATCCTTCCTGAGCACCACACACCGTGGGTAATAATAAGCAGCGCTCAGATACCTGAGGGTTCGTAGCGCTATATAAGTGCCATATTATTATTATTATTATAATATGCAGAATCATGCACTCGGGAATGACAATCATTTGTGGCAATATCACATTTAAGCACAGCAATGGTTTCGAATTTGGAATCACGTTTTACTCCTAACGCCAAATTGTGTTATCTTGGACAAATGAACTTTCCATGCATAGCACAAAAAGAAGGCGTATTAAGTGCTAACTAAAACAAACAAACCATGCAATTGTGTTCTGCCTGGAATCAAATTGGGGGACTTCAGGGTGTATGCAATATGTAAATCTCCTTTTACATGTAGGCAGATTGGTAAGAGGCAACCTGGGGAACTGGGTCACTTGGTACATGGAACACTTGGACAAGAGATACTGATTCTCAACTGGCTCCAAGGTTGCGGAAAAAAGGGAATCATAGTAAATAGGCGGTAACAATGAGTACATACCTGTGATATACGATAGGTCATTTATAACATGCTTAATACCCAGAGGTTTCTAAGAACGGACCCGGGGATCGAACCGTGTTGCTCTGTGTCGTCTTGCTTCCAAGGTGAGCACGTTGCCGCTGAGCTATCCTCCCGAGACAATGGAATGCCATCTGGCAAGGGTATAGTAGCCCCGGCCTTTTGCATTTTTAATTAATAAAATAATGTGGGCCATTCCTTTCAAGAACGGGTGTTCTGCTGACAAGAGCCCCCTCTCAACAACCGCCATTCTAAAAGCACAGTGTACCCCTGTGCCCTGGTGCATCAGTATCCTGATTTGCAGCACCTGTTCTCCAGTGGCACAGTACACGCTCAGTGGTCAAAGGTGCCCTCGTGACAGCTGCAGTGATAGCCAAGTCACCTCAGCACAGGGGCTGCATTTAAGATATGCACCTCTGTTCCCAAAAATACATAACTATGAGAGTTACTATCCAGGTGGCAGTTGTAAACTTTAAATATTATTTGCCATACCTGAGCTAAGGTATGGTAGTGAGTGTCTCTCATCCTTATTAAGGCCACATCACATTGATATTATAAGTGTCAGTACTGTGAGCCCAGCTATGCTGTGGAAGGGATACGAGTATTCTGGATTGACAGCCTCACCCTGCCAACTTGCAGGACATCAGACAATGTCTGGACCTCACATTCCTTCCTTTGTGAAGTCTGGGTAACACCTCTCTTCAGCAGGTCTCCCAACAGGAGCTGTCCTGGGAAATGGACATCAAAGAGCACAGACCTCAATAAAGAATTAGCTCACTCCAGGGTGCTGCATTCCAAAACGGCCTTAGATGCCATTGACGAGGGAGGGTGATGGACTTGGTGTAGACAAAGGGAGGGAGCAGAGCATGGTTGAAGGAACAATCCATCATCTTGTCTCTCTCCATATCACTTTCCTTCCTGTCGCCCTCCACTCCCTTTAGAACAAAGCAATTTGGGTATGATATCAGAAGGCAAAGACCTCTTGTTTGGAACCCTTGAAGCTGGCTTGCTTTAGTCCAATTACCTGTGAGATTTTCCAATAACAGAGTGGGTCTCCCTCTCGTCCTGTGATTCATTCTTGAACACATATTTGAGGAAGAACCCATTGAACCTCTGTTGCGAGAGTTGACTTCCCAAAGCCCTCTGCCAGTGAGGTGAAGACTGAATGTCCAAGGCAGAGTCAAGCTCTGCTCTCTAACCATCCCCAGGGCACATTGGTGGTAACCTGCTGCTTGAGCCAGCCACACCAGTACCCAGGACCGCACCCTGCTGAATGAACCCGGCAGATGTGTGCCAGTCTCCCCCTGTGTTGGGGGCCAGAGCACAAGGACTAGTCTTATCCTGAAGTCCCAGGAGTCGGTCTTGCAGCACCTGAGAAACCTGAGAAAACCAGGATCCATTTTTGTTCAGTGTCGAACCGCTGCAATCCACAATTCGAGCCTGTTCGACCCAGTCGAACTAACAGGGGTCTCCAAAGCTGCCCTTTGCACTCAACCGATCTTCAAGCTATTGTACTGTACTCTGAAACCAGTTTGCCACTGCCCAGAGCCAGCTAAGTGCATTGTTGCCTTGGGTCGAACTTGGAGCTCATCATTGTACCCACCTTATTTGAACCCATTTTTTGACCTTCCAGCTTCTTTATTGCTGATCTCCGTCAGCAGTCAATCCAACCCTGTTGGCCTCACGAACCGTGACCTTCGAACACCACATCAGACCGCCTGCCTCGAACTGCACCTCCAGCCATGAGCATCTTTGCCATTGAACCGACCCTGGTGGCCGTCAAGAGCCACACTTCTTCGAACCAGAAGAAACATCAGGTTGACACCTGCTCCTCATCTGGAACAACACAGCCTCTGCATTCAAGCCTGGTTCATACCACTGAAACAGTACAGAGAAGCTAGGTTCAACATTATCCTACGGCTAAGAACAACAAAAAGGTATTGACTGGTAACCACCCCTTTAGTCCAGCATTGGGCCTTAGAGATTGGGTAGGTCATCACCTTCAATGTCCTGCAAGTAGTGGTCACATGCTGCAGTAGATCCTCCTGCGATGAGACCCTGATGATCCAGTCATCCAGATATGTCTGTATCCCCTGGGAATGGAGCACCAGCATCACTAGACCCAATATCACTGTGAAAACTCTTGGGCTATTTTGAGCCCCAATGGGAAAGCCTGGAATTGATAGCGTTGACTTCCCGCCGCAAAACTAAGAAACCTTTGAACACCTCTCCAAATAGGCACACAATAGTAGCGACTCTGTAAATCCTGGGACGCAAGCAAGTCTCCTTTCTGGATCATTGGGATGACCTTTTGTAGAGTCTCCATTTTGAACATCTGATTGGCCACATGCAGATTCAGCCATTGGGTCCAGGATTAGTCTACATTTCCCTAACGGTTTTGGCACAAGTAACACAAAGGTATACATTCCTGAGCCCTCCAGGTCCTTTGGAACTATCCATATCAACAACCTTTTCAGCAATTCCTTGATGTTGTCCACCATAAACACTGTTTTGGACCTACTGCTGTGAAGAGGGGTGAAGATCGTATCAGACCCGGTCGGAAAGGACAAAGATTCTATTCTATATCCCTTCTTTACTACCCAGTTGGCCCAGGCGCCCAAGGACCGAAACTCTGAGTCTTCCAAGATGAATCAGAGTCTTTCCACGAATGGCCTGATGTCCAGACTTCTGAGTGTGCTGTAAGTTCAGTGCCATCCCCATCTTCCTCAGGGTCTGTTGCTTTCCTTTCCCACAGGTCTTCTGCAATCCCACACTACTTTTCACCTTCCGCTGTAGGTCGTGATCTAGGCTCATGTTCTCTTTTTAGTTCACAGGCATGTCTTATCCGCTCTGGAGGCTCTATTGACCTTGTCCTCCAAAGCACCATCAAACAAGTGCCTTGCCTCGAATGACATTTTCGCCGGGGTGACCTTTTGATGCGACTCTGTGTCTGATGTGCACATGCCTCTGGCCCACAAAGGGTGCTCGCAAACATAAATCCAAAAGGGATTCAGTCCGCCCATTCAAGACCTTCAATACTGACGCAAAACATGCACCTTCCTCTAAGGTGGGTATTAATGTCCACACTGACGCCAAGGCCGTACCGGGTACGAGGCATAGGTCGCTGCACGCATTGCGAGATACAAACCAGAACAGATTTTCTGCAGACTTCAGTCTGCGTTCTTATCCTTACTGTCCCGCACTGCCTCTTCCAGGGACATGGATCTCCCCAGAAGGCTTGGCACTATCACCTGCAAAGGTACTCTTGCCACAGATTCGTTATCCACATATTTTCCTTCAGGATCCACCTCCTCTCAGTCAGAGGCCTCAGAGGGGGGCGATGAAGATGACGCAGATGTGGGAGAGTAATCCTTTTTTAGGTCTTCTCCTTTCAGAAGAAGTTGAACAAGATGATGGAGACTCCTGTACATGCTTACATGTTTCTTTCCTCTTTGTACTCATTCTACTTAAAACAAGGAATCACCACACAGAGCCAAATTCCAGACAGTCCAGTAATCCAAGGCAGACTAGCCTAAATGGAAAGCCGGCAGGGCAACAAGCGTTAACACTCCTGGTGTGTCTCTTAGCAATGAGCATGCCTACGTTGAGGCTCCGTGAGCCCAATACTAGATGGCCGCTGTTTTCCAACACTCTAAACCAGTGCCACCCATCTCCTTGCTTTACTGCAACGGTGCAGCGATTCTGCCCTGGGCCAAATGTAGATGTAGACTATGCTCAGCAGTGGCATGCACCCTCTGCAAGAGCTTCGCCACACACGGCACTCCGTGCCTAGGAGGAGTTCTTGGAGCGTGGCTTTCGGTCATCTGTAATCCTATCCAGCAGGATTTAAAGACTGCTTATACTCGCCCAACGCGACCCCTTTCCCAGCAGGGGCCCCTGAAGCTGCTAAATCCCACATCTGGCCTGCCAGCTCATCTGCTGAACCTCCTTGGCGGAGCCTGAAACACCGCCCTTCTAACTAAGCATACATGGAAACCCACCCGATTTAGGTGGGAGACTCCCGATGGTTCAATTAAAAATAATGCTATTTTTTACTGTGTCCCACCTAAAATAATTATAACCCCAATACAATGCTATGGGAGAATTACATTCTCCCTGTTTCTGTGGTGAAATCTCCCTTTAAGGTGCTCCACAATGTTGGCATGTCTGTCTAAGCCAAGAAAGCATTGAACAGTAAGCAGCCCTGCTACTCACCAGAGTCTCTACCTACAGGCATGACATTAAAAAAACAAATGCATGCTGTGCTGGGGTTAGGGGAGAGTTATACTCCTAGGGATAGGGGAGGGGTATGTGAAAGAATAGAAATGGAAGGAGGGTTCCTGTCAGGGAAGTGTCGTATACAGAACTCAAGAGGACCTCCTTAAGGGAGGAACGACCTTAAAGGGATAGTGTGCTCAAAATGTTTATTGTCCGAAAAGATAGGCAATAATCAAAAACATATATTAAACATCTATTTAAAGAAAGTTCCTATCTATAATTTTGCGCAAATAACGTTTAAACCCCTTTAATTTCAAGCACTAGGAGGCCTCCATTTTGTGAAATGGGTGAGCCTCCGGTGCTTGTGTTAATCTCTGCGGCACTAATGAAGCAAAAGCCACCTGGTGGAGAGAGCAGAGAATGCAGGCTGGCTGGAAGGCTGCTGCGGTAAGTGATTATTTTCTTTTTGTACGAAAACCACAGCAATTATAAAATACAACCTTGTATTTCTGGTTGCCGTGGTTTTCTTTCTAGGTTTCCCCGGCTCGGGGGAGCCCGGGAAACTTGAAAAGAAAACTACAGCATTTATAAATACAACCACATTGTATTTATGACTGCAGCAGCCTTTGCTTTGAGTCTCCCTGGCTCCCCTGAGCCAGGGGAGCCCTGGTGTCTCAAAGCGAAAGTACTGGTATTTATAAATACAATGCTGTGGTTTTCTTTCCAAGTTTCCTGGGCTCCCACGGCTCGGGGGAGCCTGAGAAACTTAAAAAGAAAACAACAGCATTTATAAATACAACAGCGTTGTATTTATGATTATGCTTGCTTTCACTTTGAGTCTCATGGTCTCGCCCAGCCGGGGGCCTGGGAGACTCAAAGCGAAAGTCACTGTAATTATAAATACAACATTGTTGTATTTATGATTTCTGTGGTTTTCTAAACAAAGCAATCATAAATACAACATTGTTGTATTTATAAAAGCACTTCTGTGCTCTCTGGCACTAATGAAGGTGGCTTTTGCTTCATTAGTGCTGCAGAGATTAACACATGCACAGGAGGCTCATCTATTTCACAAAATGGATGCCACCTAGTGCTTGAAATTAAAGGGGTTTAAACATTATTTGCACAAACTTTTACATAGGAACTTTCTTTAAAAAGATGTTTAAGATATGCTTTTGATTATTGTCCATCTTTTAAGACAACAAACATTTTGAGCACACTATCCCTTTAAGGGTCCAAAGGAAGGGGACCTCAAGGAGAAGGAGGGAGGAAGAGGCGGGTCTACCAGAGCCCGGGCAGAATCCTGGAGAGAGAGAGAGAGAGAGAGAGAGAGAGAGAGAGAGAGAACAAAGAAGGTTCATATTGTATTTGTCCCTGTCTCCTCGTGGGGCCTCTAACCGCACTGCTCCCAGAGCTCTGCTCTTTCCATCCACACAATTGGTGGTCCAGTTACCATGACATAACAACTGGCAATGAAGGGAAAGGAGCCCTAATGCCAACTATGCTGCTCCAGAGGTGTCAGCCTCTGAAGAACAAGGTACAGCTGATCCCAGCAAACGAATTAAAGACATTCACTGAGGATGGCAAAAAACTATCAGACATTTTGCCCTCTGCTGATCCCAGCAACAGAATAAAAGGCATTCCGCCATCCGCCAATCATGGCAACAGAATAAAAGGCATCCCATCGTTCGGCGATCCTTGCAAAAGGAGGATAACACATTCCGCCCTCCGCTGATCCTGGCAAAAGACTAAAAGCCATTCTGCCATCCGCCGATCCCAACATCTGCCGATGCCGGCAACAGAACTAAAAAGGCAATCCGCCATCATATAAAAGGCAGTTTGCTGTCCTGCTAAACTAAACACGACTACTGCAGACTGCAATCCACTGACCCACCTCCAAAGTGATATCCGCTGTCGGCTACAACCTGCCTGCGTGCGCGGGTCCAGAAGATGCATCCACGCTTACCCAGAACAGGGTGCGTCCACTAACATCATCCTTTGAGTGGGGAAAGACACTGCCACACCGCAGGCCCCACCTACTACAACAAAGGCATCTGCCGGCACCAAAAAGTGCTTGAGACTGTCGCCCACTCCAAACGGCAATCCTCCAGAACTCTATAGAAATTCACAGCCTTTCAATCTACTGAACTATAGAGAACCAGGAGACTTGTTGGGGGCTGCCGCCTGCTCCAAACACAAATTCTTCAGGGCCCTTGCATCCGATGAACTCAGCAGCTCACACCAGCATTCGCAATCCAGCCCCATGGGAGAGCAACCGCCCTGTCCGGCACTCCAGAGAGCATCTGCTCAGATACGCTCCTTGTTGCCATCCAACACTCCAGGGAGCATCCGCTCCACCATCTCCATCCGGCATCCGGGGAAGATGTTCCTGCCAGCGCAGGGTTGTCATGACCAACACCACTGCGACCCATCGGCAGCCCACAGAAAATCGGGTAAGAAGCCAAACCTATTCTCACCCAACAGCATGAGGCCATCCAATTCCCCTGCTTGCATGATTATAACTAGGGATTAAGGCATTCATGCCCAGCTCCGTTTCGACCAGCGCAAAGCCAGTCCAGCCAGCTCCACTGCTGCAAGAAAGTGCAATCAGCTTGCCCGCAACACGCACGGCCATTTCTGCTAGCTGCGTTCCCACTAGAAGGAGCAATCAGCAAGCCAGCAGCACAACATGCCCCAGAAGAGAGTGCGACACCGATCTGACCGACCAAAGACGGCAAAGTAAAAGCGATGGAAAAGAGGGTACGAATGAAAGGTACTTGTCTCGCAAAGAACACAGAAGACTGCAAAGGTCACAAAGATGTGATTGTATGGAGGGAGCCAAAGATACAAGAATTAGAAGGAATCTTGCCAATGGTGGAAATGGGAAGTGAAGATGGACTCAATCATGGCGACAGAAGACCGGATGAAAGGCACATCACAGCCAAGAAGGAACAAGTTATGCCCAGCATCCAGATTGAAAGAGACTGATTGTAGAATGTGTGTGAGCAACGAGGGATGAGAAACAATAACGGACAAATGAGAGACTGGAAAACTACGGAAGTAGTGGTATCAAACCGGAAACAATTGCAGGAGAAAGTGAGGAACATGAGCAGACCCAATGGAATGAAATCAAATAAATAAGACAGACACTATCGCTTTGTGTTATGACTCCTTCCGGCTTGTGAAATTGCCCAGCCGAATGCCTCTACAGGAAGTCCTGCCCCGATTTTGCCTATAAGTTTGAAACTGGTAATTGCGACATGTGCAACACCAGTAATGATACCTATACCACGAAGAATCTCTGAAATTAGGTGTCCGTTGAGAAGACCCTACATGAAGTATCCTCAAAAGAATGGTGGTCTTCTGAGGGATGCGCCTGAAGAAATGTGAAGATGTGAAAAGGAGAAGCTGGTTACGTCATAAAAGACGAGAATAACGCACTGGGAAGCATGATCAGAGAAGAGAATGTATAGAACATATAGAATCTGATGGCGAAGTAAAGAATTTGGAAGACTTTCATGTGCGGAATGAAGATTATACGTGTGAAGAACATTGAAGAAAACAAGCCGTTTTACAATTGTAAAGATGCCGTAACGCAAGTAGACTAAGTGATCATAAGGCTAGCTATATCTAGTACAAAGATTGCAGGCGTGCCGCCAACATGTATATATGTAGAATTCTGGACATTCGAGATCTCAATTTTAGTAAGCGAGTCTCCATGAAGAAAGATGGATTGAAAGCTACATGTGTGTCGCAGCAAAGAATAGGCTTGAAGTCAAAGCAAGACCAAAGAGGCTATCTGGCTTGATGTCAAAGAATGTAAGCAGCCAAAAACTGGTCATCAGCCCGCAAAGAACAGCATATGTGAGAAGCCGAGGCATCCCTTGTTAAGTTGCAAAGAGAGAACACTATAAGTGGCAAGTTTCATTATTAAAAATGATTAACTGCTATAATAAGAGCAAATTCACAGTCTCTGATCACGTGAACTGAGGATGAAAACAGAGGAAGAGCATGGTGCACCTTCCTGAAGATAGCGAGTGCCTGCCACTCCCTTATAGTCCCAGAGACAAGAAGCTACTACAAGGTCAACTTCAAAGACAATGTGAATGGCAGACACGATGAGAGATGTTGGGCTAATTGGGTGGGAGGACACGGTCACATCCACCCACCAGCACCTTGCGAACCAGCTTACGTGCTGCTACAGAATCGAATGTTCTAGAAGGGCACAAGCATGCCAACCAGTTGTAGAAGGCCATATAACGAAGAGACTTATAGTTTGAGAGGCAGTAATATGTAGTGCATCTTATAACTGTTGAAGATGACTTGCACTAGGGGAGGGCTTGAGTGGCTCACTAGACTGTAGAGTACCAATCACGATCCCAACCCATACAGAAAATATACTTGGGCGTTCCCCTTGAGCCAACCATAATCCCATGTAGGTTTTCTTAGTTTGCCATGTAGTATGACATCACGTATGATGAATTTATGTTATGTAAGTGTAACTTTTTGTGATAAACTTTGAGATTATGCTGTGCGACGTCCTTTGACGTCCGTTGTACTCCTGTTTTTAGATAATTGCAAATATAACAGAGTTATTCGCCAACTTCCTGAGTCGGTCTTATTTGCTTTAGTGCAAAAGTCATTCTCCGTCCCATTCATAGTACGATGTGTTACCTTGACTAAAAGGACCGCTAGGGTTCACAATGGTGACTGGCTACGAGAGAGTGGAAGGGTGGCAGGAGTGAGTCTCGATGAATATGCTCCAGAAAATGTTAGTGAAGTGGTGCAGAGTGCCCAGTGGAGAATGCGAGATGAGGAAGAGCCAACAAGTGTAAAAGTCAAGATGAATACCACAAAGACCCCCAGTAAATGTCAGAGGGAATATCGACCCCCAGAAAGATGTTAAGCTGGGAGGAGATGTTGCATATGGAACTCGAGAGGTCCTCCTTAAGGGTCCGGAGGAAGAGGACTGCAAATGGATCGAGGGAGGAAGAGGTGGGGCTACTAGAGCCCGGGACAGAATAAAGAAGGTTCCTATTTTATTTGCCTCCGTCTCCTCTTTGGGCGTCCACCCACACTTCTCCCAGAGCTCTGGTCTGTCCATCCACACAATAAGTGGTCCGGTCCAGGACCATAACAGGAGGGTGCTACCTTCATATATACATCTCCAGCTTTCTCTTCAGAAGTATCTTCCGTCTCGAGCTATTCGCTCCTCCACCTCGAACTCCTTGAAAGCCAGGTGCTTTCCTAAGCAGCGAGCTGGGGGCAGATCTCCGTGTTTGGCCGGCGCCTGCCTCTGGAACAGCCTCTCTGCCTCTCAGAAACTTGAGCAGAACCATCTCCGGTTCCGGAAACAGCTCAAGACTTTGCTCTTTGATTCTGCCTTCCATCTTCCTCTTCCCTGCTGCTCTCCTGTCTGATACTGCACTGGTTACCTGGCTACCCTCTGAATTACAGGCCCAGGTCCCTGCCCTCCCAGTTTCACACCTGCATTGCCTCTGGCACCCCTGCACTGGGACTGTATCTGCAACCCTGCAGACCCCAAACTTCTAACCATTGCTGTCTGCACTTATCTACAACTTGTATGTCTCGCGCTTCTCCTCCTCCCCTTCCCCTGGCGCCATTTCCCCCTCCCCTCCCCTGCACTTGCACGTTCTCAATGTCACTTGGCCTAGTAAGATTGTTGTCTTGTCCTCCCTTCTCCCCCCCTTGCCTTGTCGCGCCTTGAAACACTTGTCTATAGGTGCGGTATAATTAACATATATCATATCACAAGTAGTTACTGAGATGAGGATGAGGGACTCAGAGGTATAGGACTCAATTTCGATGGGTGATGGAAAACCTGTGTTTTTCTGGTTAATTCTATTAATACATTACTGACACATTGTTTCCTTCCTTCATGAGACAGTGCCATATCAACACACACTTGTGTGCGCACGCATAGAAACCCCCACATACACCTTGGCACAAGTGACTTCATCATGAATGGTCGCCCCTTTCAACACCCGCCATTTTCCTGAGAGTTTCTCTTCAAAATGTCAAATTGCCTGAATGTATGATTACAGTGATGCGTATATATTTTGCAATGCTAGGAATTAACACAAAAAAAAACGGGAGCACGGTGGCAATGGGCTGGGGGCAGACGGTTGTTTATAAATGTGGCTTTCGATGGTGAACGGAGACGGCTTTCTTGACAACTCTCCTTCAACGGAGTCATCGACATTTCATGTCGCATCGTGTTATGTGAGGCTATGAGGGCAATATCCATTCGAAAATATTTAGACGCACTATAGTTCTTTCTTTTTTTGAACCAATTTATTAACTTTTAACAAAACACATGAGCATATCAAAGAGAAACATTCTATACAGATATACATGAAACATCAAAAAACAAATTTGCATGAAAGAAAAGACAGAAGAAAGACTCCTTCATAGACAATCATAAAACGATGCACTTATTTCGCAAGGAGCATAGAGGGGAGAGAAAGAGATGAAAAAGAAAAAAAGAAAAAAAAAACATAACCCCACCAACCATGGTCACAATGGGCCTCATTCCGAGTATGGCGTTAAGGGATAGCGGCCACCGGTAACGAGACCGGTGGCGGAGATCCCTTACCGCCATACTCCGAGTTCCCTTTGCGCCCTCGCCCATAACGCCTGTTTTGAGCAGATGTTAAAGTCGAGGGCGCAAAGGGGCCTGTAAGCCAATAACGGCGACCGTAATGAACGGTCACCGTTATTTGCATCTTCCCCATTCCCATTGAGCCCTATGGGGGCTCATTTGGGAATGGGGAAGAGCCTTGGTGAATGGGGAATTACCGCCCCGCCAACCTTGGAATGGGGCGGTAATTCCGCCATCCACCAAGGCGCTGCCGGTCCGGGTACGGCGTCAACCAAGGCGTTAATAGCGCCATTGGTTAGCGCCGTACTAGGAATGAGGCCCAATGAGTAGAAAGGAGCATCTTGAATCAAGCAAATTAAATCCAGTATCCTTCTACAAGGTACATTCTATCCTATCATTAAAAATCATAATGCTTGTGTATTGACTATAGTTCTTGTTGAATGAAGGGTCTGTGGTGTAAAAGATCTTAACGATTGTGATAATTGTATGTGTGGTGCTTCCCAAAATGTTCAATATTGAATATAGATTTAGTAAGTAGGTTTACATCAAACCGCCTGTACGTAGTCCTGGTCAGGTGACTGAAACGCGCGCGCGCGCGCACACACACACGTTCACAAACAGTTATGACAAAAACCTGCAACAATTAAAGAAATGAATGTGTGTGTGCACATGTGTGTGTGTGGGTGCGCAAAATGTCACACCTGTCGGCCTATTCTGAGCTCTGTCATACTGTATTGCCAGTTCACGAGGACACAAAGAGACATTGGCCTTTAAGGGCCTGACTGCCTCTCTGTAACCTTTATTGTTACAGCAAAGCTCTGGAAATAGTTTGATAATTTCATAAAAGCCATTAGGCCCATTCTTCGTAAAATCAATGTCAGCTGGAATAATAATGCTGAAATTGGTGATTTTCAAAAACATGAAAAGGCATAGAATTAAAATAATTGGAGGCTTTTGGAAAAAGGTTACTGTAAATGACACTCGTTACTTGCCAGAACTTTCACGTTCCCTGTTGTTAATGACATTTTGCGAGAAATAATACACATTTGTATTGACTGTATGCATAATACCCAGATCACCTGAACTACCAACATGGCCTTGGAAATGTGTCCCTTTCTCTTTCAGAGTCTTGCTTTCTGTCCATCAAGTCCCCATTACTGCTCCCTTTTGTAATTGTGTTCTGCTCACTATGAATTTCATGTGACGTATATGTACGATGAATATTAAATACATTGGGAGCAAGGTAAGCGTCCCATTTTCTCTTTCTTCCTTTTCTTTTACAATTATTTGTTTTGTTCCTGCTCTTTTGAACACCGTGGACAGATTTTTTGATTTTCTGGCCAAAATGGCGCCCCGCGCTCCTACAGCTAGTGGAGCCCCAGGCGGCCAGGATAAATGGATTTATTTATTTTATTAGGCGCCAAAGCCCGCAGGCTTCAGGGCGCACAGTAACACAAGTCGCAGCGTGAAAAACAAGACAGAAAACAGGAAGTGTCAGGGGGGCAGCTATTCCACACAATTGCTGCTTGCACAGGGAAGGAGCGTCCATGCCCCTTGCTCTTTAACTTTGCAGCATTTATTTATTTTTTAATTTGCATTTTTAAAGCGCTCACACAGCCCGGGGTCATCAAGGCGCTGTTACAGGAATATGTCTCTTAGTTGCATATTTATAATGCGCTTAAAACCCAGAGGTTTTTATGTGCGTACCCGGGGATCGAACCTGTGTTGCTTTGTGTCATCTTGTTTCCAAGGCGAGCATGTTGCTGCTAAGCTATCCTCCCGCGACATAAGCCAAAAGGTATGACTAGACTGAGTAGATCTACCAGATGTTTGTTGGGTAAGACTTTCTTTAAGATAAGAGGGGGCAGATCCGAACATACAGTTGTGAGTCTGAGTATTTATTTTAAAGCAGATTCTGGCATCCAGTGGACGTAGCCTCTCTCTTGCGTACACTCTTATTGATGCACACTGCATCATTTCATAGCATTTGAAGCGTACTTATTCGTAATGATAATGATGTGTTATTTATATATCGCCTTGTACTCCGAGACCCCCGGCCGGCCCATAGAGCCGAGGTTTGCTCAGAAGTACTTTAAGACGAGATAGCTGCACCCTTGAGATCGATGGGGGTGCAGATGTATACTCCAACACCAATCAATAAGGACAACTCAATGGTTTGGCAAAGGTAGTCCGTTTAAAGACAAGTACAGAAAACGTGGAGTTATGGCTATCAGCAGTAATGTGATCGTCCTTCTCACTTCAACTCCAATGAACTTCATACAAGTTGTAACATTTATACTCAAAAATCATCATCATCATTGATGTGTAACACTCAAAAGTTAACATGCAATTCTATTGGTTAGGAAAAGGTAACTTTTCCATAGGTACTATATCTGTATATGGTAAAAGAGTGAGGGGATTGGGTAAACACTGTCAGTTGGGCATCTAAGCTCTTTCTTCAAAAAGGACTACTGTAGACGTCACTAAAAGTACGACGTCCCATTGGTTCTACTAACTATAGGACCCTAGATTATTTGGTCCATTGCGATTAGGTTGGCACCAACCCCATGCATACTTTTCCACTTCGCTTAGCAGCATGCAGAATGGTCGACCAGGAGCGGGGTGCCCCCTTAGTTACCCAGCCTTTCTCCGATTATGGTTACAATCAATCATCACTTTAGTAGCCATGTGTCAATTAGTTCACTGTGGTTGGCCTCGAGAATGCATCTTCTGTCTGGAAAAGTTCTGATATCTCCGGCTGGTCAAGTGCCAAGCATAGGTGTGAACCCTCGCTTCTTCTTGCTTGGCTGGTCACGTGATTCCTACACCATGAATTTGTCTCTTATCTCTCAATTTGTGTATTTGCTTCTCATTTAGCCCACCACCTGCCTACGTCTTCTTATCTCGACCTAGCAAAAACAAAGAGGTGATGGCTGGAAGGTTTAGAGTGAATCTTAACCACTGGCATTGCTCTCGGCAACCCTCCAGACCATTGTTCTTTGCCTGCCAAGCCATTACAGAAGGGGAAAGACCATATGCAAATCAGGCTTAGTCCCACCCCAAAAGGGGCAGTCCAGCCCAAACTGCTAGGTCACATCCCTTCTGCACGAGACCACAAGCATCCCCAAACATGTTTCAGCCTTTTTGGGTCTCATCAGTGAGGAGTAGCTTGGGTCTCTAGGCCCAGCAGGCACGGGACCCACGTCTGGGCATACCCGTCCCACTCGGGGTGACAAAGCAAAAACAAAGAGATGATGGCTGGAAGGTCTAGAGTGAATCTTAACCACTGCCATTGCTCTGGGCAACCCTCCAGACTATCGTTCTTCGCTTGCCAAGCCATTACAGAAGAGGAAAGACCATATGCAAATCAGGCTTGGTCCCACCCCAAAAGGGGCAGTCCAGCCCGAACTGCTAGGTCACATCCCTTCTGCACAAGACCACAAGCATCCCCAAACATGTTTCAGCCTTTTTGGGCCTCATCAGTGTGGAGTAGCTTGGGTCTCTAGGGGTTGAAACATGTCTGGGGATGCTTGTGTTTCCATGCAGAGGGGACCTGGCCTAGCAGTTCGGGCTGGGCTGCTCCCATTGGTGGCAGTACCTGACTGATTTGCATATGGCTGGACCCCTTTTGCAATGATGGCGCAGACGGGCTAAAAAACGGTGGTGTGGAAGGTTGCCCAGAGCAATGCCAGTGTTTCAGATTCATGCAAAACCTTCCACCCATCACTTTTGTGCGTACAGTTTATCTCAACCTTTCAGAGGCAGGATATTCTGTTCTTAGTTTCAATTAAATGTAGCTACTGTTTGTTCCTTCTATTGGTATGACCTTGGCTTTCCTGGCACGAGTTGCCTCTGCAGAGTTCCGTTTCAGCCGTCTCTTCTCGTTTTGCTAAATATGAATCTTTTCTCGTTTGGCCTTTAGTAAGCTGGGTTGAGTCTGCTTCTTGTGCAAAGTAGAAATACACTTATAATACTGTGCTTCGTTTTGAGGTACATTATGCTTGCCGCACTATTCTTCTACTAAGCATAACAAGCCGCACTGTTTTCTTAGCTTTCTTGTGGTTCTAAGCATATTTACAGGTGTAAACTGGTTGAATGTCTTCATCTTGTTTACAGCTTTAAACTTCTTTGCATTTCGACATCATCCTTTCACTTTGGGTTCACAATATCCTTATTCATGGCGTTTCGTCTCTTTGCATTATTCTCTGGTTGTCATTTCTTCTATCTGCAAGTCAGTCCGGGTCCTTGTGACGTCACCATTCGTCTTCCATTAAGATCTTTTTGGTTTCTTCCGGGACTGTACTTGGGCAATCTTTATTTCGTTTCATTTGTTGGTAGGGTTTTTTTAATGGATACCTTACTGTCCATGGTTTTCTTTTTATTGACACATCAATAGGTGCTGTTCTTCTGATAGGTACTGGGCAGAGCCCTACTGCGGCTCTCTGCTGGTTTATTTGCTCATCATACGTCACATATTTTGGTGTGAACATTCCTGGTACTTCAAAATGGGCGACTGGAGTGCAGGTTTTATTTGTAACCTCCTCTACAGCCTTAATCCAAAGCGTTAATTGGTGCCTTGCAGTCATCCAGTCTAGCCATAATGGTTGCCCTACCAGAACTTTGCCGTTTTGTGTAGTTACATAAGGTTTTATTGGCCTCAACAGTTGCAGGTGATACTGGGGGTCATTACACAGTAGAAGGTAAACATGCCGCTAATAGCGGCATGGCTACCCCGTTACCGGGAACCGGGTCCAGGTCCGGGTTCCTTAAATGAGGAATTACCGGGCCATTCCTACCTTGGAGGGCCCGATAATTCCTCATTCAAGGAACCGGACCCAGTACATCCCCATTCCCATTCGAGCCCCCATAGGGTTCAAAGGGAATGGGAGGGTGCTAACAATGGGCCCATTGTTAGCACCCTGGTCTGCTCGCGGGACCCGCTAAGGGCGCATGGTAAAACCAGGCATCCTTAGCGGGTTCCCGCGAACAGACTCGTAATGAGGCGGTAAGGGGTTGACGGCACAGGCACCGTTACCGGCGCTGTTAACCCCTTACCGCCTCACCCATGGAATGACCCCCACTGAGACTTTTTTACTGCACTGTCTACTTGAACATAAGCACTGAGAGAAGAGTAAAAATGAAGACGGCAGTGACTTCACTTTGACAAGTATACAATGGTTCTCAATATACAAACTTTAACACCGTGGGTCCAGTTTTGCCCTTGCTTGTGATGACCCAAAAATCAAAAGCTACGTTTTAGCACTGTTTAGACACAGCCAATTGGCTGTCATCCAATCCTTTACTACTTTAGAAGTGCTTTTAATCCTTTCAGTATCCCTAGTATCGCTTAGTCCAATCAACAGCTGAGTAGCAGCAGTATCATCATTTGTGAATTTGGCCCCTATTCCATCAAGTATGCCACCAAAGGGGCGTTTTGTATATAGACATTTAAAAAGTGCTGGTGACAGGCATGCCCCCTGGGGTACCCCACATGTGCTTTGTGTGGCACTAGAAGTTGCCTGGCCCCACCACATTTTTGATTTTTGATTTCCTGTTGGCAAGGAAGGAACCAAACCAATCAGTAGCCTCTTTCGAGCAAGACCCTGTTGTTGATAATGTTCTCAGAAGCCTTTTTTGTTTGCGGAGATCAAAGACTGCTGTTAAGTCAAGCAGCATCAGCAGCCCAGTTTTACTTCTATCTACAATACCCACCATCTTGGTTTGAAGGTCCAGCAATTCACTTTCAGTACCATGATTAAATCGAAATCCCGACTGCCCAGGATGCTATGATTGGATGGAAATCCCGACCGACTGGGATATCGAATGTTTGAATATGATATGATAGGTTATTTATGACGTGCTTAATACCCAGAGGTTTCTAAGCGCAGACCCGGGGATCGAACCTGTGGTGCTCCGTGTCGTCTTGCTTCCAAGGCAAGAACGTTGCCCCTGAGCTATCCTCCCGAGAATGTTACAGAAGTTCCTGGAACTGTATAGTGGCAGCTTTATCCACAGTCTATAATAAAATGTCAACATTAGTGATAGGCAGAAACGTTGCTAGGATGGTCTCGGAGGGGGCTATATCCCCGGGTCTTTTGGTTGTAGCCCCGGATGGAAGCTCAAGGGTTACAACCAAAAGACTACCTAGCCCCCAGTCCCAACATTAGCGTCATCCCGGAACTTTTCCAGACCTAGCAACACTCCTGGTAATATGCCTGAAGTTGTTAGCAATTTGGCGATCTTGTCTGGGTTTTTCCAAGAATGGGGTAACTACGAAATTTTTTCTTGAGTCGTGGATCATTTTATGATAAAAATTGGCCTTCATGATGCGTGCAAGGAATGGGGCAAAATATTTAATGTTACTCAGAATAAGCTTGGATGGAATTGTGTCTCCAAAACAGGACGTTTGGTGCATTTTTTTTATAGAACATTTGCCATCTCAAGCACAAAACTGGAGACCTGAAGCTGAACGTAGGTTGAGTTTCAGTTCCAGGAGTTTTGGGGACATCAGGTGACTCATCTGAGACAGAATCCATAGCAATCCTAAATGGCTTCATTGTAAGAGGTGCCCTGCCTCAGGCTTAGTCCAACCGACAGTGTTTATTTCTCCGTCTATTAAATCTCTGTTTCTATGTCCATCAGTCCATTCACCCATTCATTCATGTATCATTCATATGGCCGTCCGTCCAGCAGTCTGTCCAATGATCGATCCATCTGTACGTACACCCATACATCCATCCATCCATCTGTCCATCATCCAAAGAAGCAACCCACTAATCCATCCATCTATGTGATCCAGACCACATCCATTTGTCAGTTTATGTATCTGGCTATACTATTTCACTGAGGCAGTTATAATGTCGCATTCCTCCCCATTCTAGGGGCTGGAATGGGGGATAACGGCCCGGCAGCCCAAGTTATCACCATGAGCAAAGCGAGGGCGGATAACGAGGGCTCCGGGCAGTATCCCCGTTCTGGCACCTGGAATGGGGATGAAGGCGGTAACCTGAGGTGCTTGACGTCCAGCTGTAGGAAGGAAAATCCTTTTCCAAGATGGCCACCATGGAAAGGGAAGGCGGGGCTCCATACGAAGCCTCTACCGTCTTTCCATGGCTGCCGGGGAAAGCTGAGAGGAAGGTGAGGCTGCGGCAGCGAGGGCCGCTGTAGCCAAAATAAGTTAAGGGGAGGGAGGGGGGTTTCGTAAGGGAAAAAAAATGGGGCAGAGGGTGGGGAAGATGGCGGGGGGGGCGAGCCGGCCGTCAGGCGGCTTATAACGCAGGCCTGCGTTCCTAGCCATCTGATTGGCTGGCTCCCCTGCCGACGGTGCTAAAGTGTATGCCTACCAAAGTGGCAGAGGAGCGCTGCACACTAGAACTCCAATGGGTGCATCCATGCATACAGGCGTAACAAAGGAAACAAGGACTCATACGGGAAGAGAGACCGTGAATGAAGGACTGGTATGACGGCTGACACCCATGGACACTGTTGGGGACATCTTGCACATCACAAAAAATAAGCTTGCAGTGTTATTTCTATCTTTAAAATACCCTACCTGTGTCCACCTCCTCTTCTCCTACGGAACCATCTTCTCTATGTCCTGATGGTTGAATGAGTCTGCACTAATAAGATACATATCGATCGCGGGACAGCGGCTGAATTAAGGTTACCGCTGGTTGCCATTAGTATCGCGAGTGGCCACCAGATTATCCAACGTTAGCAATGAAAATGGAGTAAATTCATTTAGCACCAGTTTTGCTGCTTGTGCAACATCGAACGGAGCCAACAGACTTTGCACCAATCTATAGTACGTGAGATGTTTGCATTTCAAGCTCGTGCACATGCACTATGCAGCCACGGAAAGAATGCAAGAACATGGCAATGTACCCTTTACACCTCACTGCAAGCATATTCCTGTTTTTGATATGTTCACTCTTATGCATGTGTCTCGATTCTTAATGATACCTACTGCAAGCAGAGCTTGAAAGCATGCATTGAAATCTTCATCGGGGATACCATGCATGGACTTCAGATCGGATGTTCAAGCCTTGGTCCTCCCTCCAACATGGATGGTGGCACTGCTTTCTGGGGACCACCCTGGCGCCCCTGAGATGAGTCCTACATGCTGCATCTTGACTCATCAACGAAATCGACAAAATCACCCTGAGCCACGTCGAACTGCACGACTCCCGCGCGCATCACCTTCAAATCCTGCTGCATCATCTATAAGGCTGTCACCCCAAAGTCCCCAATCAACCCTACTGAGAAGCTCAGCATTGGCCATGATCCACCAGAATGTGTAGACTTGAACGCCGCCAGTACAGGAAGGAAAGAACCAAAGACGGGCATTCACTGTCTATGCTCCCAGACTCTGGAACCTCCTTCCAGTCAACACTAGGCTCACTGCCTTGCCTGAAAGACCTCAAGACCCTACTCTTTAAGGAATGGATCCTCCCCAACACCTAGGACCAGGCACAATCCGCTCCCCACCTAACATGAGACTGGGTGATCTTCTACCCTCGTTTCCTCCCCTGGCTGCCCTTGCTACCTAATTGCCCGGCCCACCTCTCCCCCATCGTTAGCTCCCTGCTCCCTTGTAACAAAGGGGATGCACCCAGGGACAACATCTAGGCTGAAGGAATAGCAAAGGTGCAGGGATGGGCTGAGGGATGAAGAGGAAGGGGCACTTGCCTATTCCTTTGCTTTTGTCTGTCGCCTGCACAGGAATTCCTTTTGTGGGTTTCTGGGATTCTTGGGGTCTTAGATACTAACTAGTTGCTCTCTCAGGTGGTTTGGGAATAGTTCAGGGCTTATCCTGTCAATCCTACTCTCAGGGTGGACTGGGTGCAATGTTGGCACTGTGACGTTCTCGCAACTTCTACAATTACACCTGCCCAGAATGAATGACTCAAAGATGTTTTGTAGGCCAATGACCACGAGGAACAGGGACGCTGTAGGCAGCTCTGGGTGCGCTCCACACTACGGCTTTGTGGATAGGATGTAAAGCAGCAGGTGCAAAGCTGCGATGCGCAGGTGCAACTCCCGGTCTTGCTCCCACCAATTCTTTGTGAATTAGGCGCACTGGTTTCTGCATTTACATATTGGTTTTCATGATGTGGCAGCAGCGAACAAGATGACCCTGGTGGCCTGGCTCCATATCACAAATCCAAAAAGATCACAGTGTGCATAGAAAACATGCACAACTCGTTTTCTGCATGTTTCCTACGCACTGTGCATAACCAACCACACAGTCAAACATGCCCCCCCTAAGTAATCACACTCAAAAATTAAATGCCTACATTAACACCATTTCTTGCAATTAATTCTGTCAAAAAGTGACCCATTTCTTAGGTATTGACGATGAGTGACATACTTGAAGATGGTTGCAGCACTAAGAGGTTGACCTCAGAGGCACAGGTCAGTGTCGGGGAATCAGCCCCATGAAACTCGGAGAGGATGTGAACCTGTTCTCCGCTGACATAGTAAGAGCACTCGGTTACATATCACGATATGATGGTGGTTGTGGACAAATACGCGTATAGATGGCCATTTCATGTTATAATAGCAGTGAAAAAAGCGGAGACTGCGGTACATGCCAACATTATCCATTCCATGCGGGAGATACTAGTCCAGTCTAGGCTTTAACTTTGCATTCTGGGAAATTCTTGCAGTTACAGATTTCCCCATTAAAAACTCAGGACTACAATGCCCAGAAGGCAAAGTTAAAACCAGGACTGGATTAGTCTTTCAAATATACTGGGTACTGTCAGGGGAGGGATTGGGCAGGAAACAGCTGCGAGTCTCAGACCCAGCGGTCAGTCAGGGACAGAGAGCTGCCTCAACTTGTGGGCGGGGTGGATTACAGCGCTCGTTGCATATCACCGCTCAGCTGCACGCATAGAGAAACAGAAGGAATGCATGTGTTAATTACTAGCACAGACATGTTTGATAAATTGGTGGTCATTCTTATGTTCCCAAAATGCACTTTGATTTTATGCAAAGCAGGAAGCATCCTCAATTCTGGGCACGCACATCATTTGACACTTAGCCACGCCCCATCCCCCAGCCCCACCCACACCCACACCACTGGCAATCACCCTGCGAAGAGTGGGTGTGGGGGGGTGGGGTCAGTTCCCCCAGTAAATGTTGTCCATTTCCAGAACAGGGTACTGTTGGTGTATGGGTTCACGCAATGCCCTAACATCGATAGCTTTGGTGCGCCACTTGCTGCCAGGCCGACTTTCCTCTGTGGACGTGTCCTATTTGGATTTTCTGTAAAATAGTCGATGTTGGCGGGTCGCAATGACGATTACCAGAGGCGAGACATGCGCAAACCCAGTCAAGGCCACTCTCCTGCTGGATGCAGTCTTTTCTTTTAGTTGGAAGCAGAGCCATGGCAAGGCTGATTTATATCACATCAGGCAATTATGACTTGTTTTTGTTCTGGAAGAAAGGGGTGAAGCTGATATTTTGAAGAAAGCAGCCTCCGTGTTTGCTATTCTTGTATTAAAAAAAAAAATGGCGTCCCTAGTTGCCAAAATAAATACGCGCTCATGCAGACGGCTTCCTTCCGGCTTTTATCACTTCTCGCGATTCCTTGGCTGAAAAGGTCCAGATGCCTTTTTTGGGAAAACCGAAAAATGCTCAGAATGAAAAAGAGAAGGTTTCACTGAAGAATTTCGTTGGCCAGTTGTGCATATACTGCTTTCTGGTCTGTTTTGATAATGCGCGTTTTGCAAATGTTGGCATTTATTTTGCTTGACTTAGAGAAAATGATTAATTACCGCCACGTCCTCTCTTCCTCGTCCCAGTTTTAATCCATGATGGGCGTCTGAGCCTTGCCAACCTAGACACGTCTAAAAAATATCATCCCATAGTATACTTTTTTCCCCTCCTTTAAACGCCCCCCCCCCCACCTCCCCACCATGGCCCTCACTTCCACTGAGCCTGGGTATGTAAGGCTCACCTTCCCCACAACCCTTTTCTTTGTTCAGAATACACCTCTTGTTGGAGGGAGCCTGCTAGGGGTCTTCCTCCATTCTTAGTCTCGGGAGGATAGCTCAGGGGTAACGTGCTTGCTTTGGAAGCAAGACGACAAGGAGCTACACAGGTTCGATCCCCGGGACTGTGCAAAGAAACCTCTGGGTATTAAGCGCGTTATAAATAACCTATCATATCATATCATATTATGCATTCCACTGATCCAATCTGGGCTCGTGTTGTGGTGACGCAGGACCACTGGCAGGACTCGGGTTGAGTACGCAGGACCCCAAACTATGAGCTGGCCTGGGGCTGGATCTCCACAAGGTACCGGACACCTGCTGGCCTGGGGTCTGTAGGACGCGAGGGCCAGCACCAAACAAAGGCCAGTTTAGGGAACCATGTAGGCAGGGCTCGAGTCCTAAAAAATAAAGTAGAGGGACTCTGACGTAAGAAATGTGCATATTTAATGTGAGGTGCATTTCCCATCTCAAGAAAGTGCACAGGAAAAAATAAGCATTGGCCAAGATTACATGTGTTCTTAAAAGAGTGCTTGCTAAACAGAAAAAGGTGTGTATCTTTTGTCTACAAATGTAGAAAACATATTGTGTACAGCGGAGCATCATAGGAGTGTTATACGAACATCTGCTTAGAGATTCTTGTGGTCTTGCGGCTAAGTTTGTCCCTCAAGACGCGCGCTCTGGGTTTTAATCGTAGCTATGTGTGATGAATCCTGCGGTGTCCTCACAAAACACTACCTAAAGTCTCCTCCGAGGTGGCCAGGGGAAGGCATCTGCTTCCTGATCCTGACCCCGGGGGTGGTATTAGCCGGGAAGGCATCTGCTTCCTGATCCTGACCCCGGGGGTGGTATTAGCCGGGAGGATCACCTGGGAGGTGAAGGCCCCCAAGAGAACAGGAGGACTCCGTTGAGTGAGATGCAGTAGGTGTGTTCCTCAGAGGAAGAGATACCAGATTATGTAATGGCTTGTTGTCAGAGTGAGGTCTACTGTTCCAAATCCATTCATTCTGGGGATTGTGGAAATGGGTCCAATCAATATTTATCAGGCATGAGGTACCCCATCATAAAGTTGCCCACATCTATAATAATAAGAACTCTTGTAATCAACAAGAGGTTGTTAAATGTGGACATCAGAATATTGCCATCTTGAATTCTGATAAAGCTAGGTTTCCTTTGAGTCCAAAACAATCATTTACTCCTTTTACATTTCCTCCTGAAAACATAATCAACTGGGGAAGAAAGGAAAAGATAACTTGACTATTGGGCACTTCAAGTCCCACAATGGCCAAAGTACTGGGATGCGGAAGAAGGATTTTGAGGCATTCTAGAGATTCTAATGACCCACACCTGAGGGGGACTAGTGAGTATAAAGGGCTCTCTCAGGGGCAGGCCATTAGTAGTAGCAGGAGAAGTACAGATTGGCAGCAGGAGGAGAAGCAGGAGGTGGGGCAGTCATTGTGACTGCTTGTTGCCTCAGCAGAAAGTGAAGGGAAGCCGAGCCACTGCTAATTGCGAAGCAGATGCCGGTTTCGCAAGGGTCTTTAACCTTCAGGACCGTGTATGCAGAGGTTGCGTGCCTGGAAGCGCAAATTTGAAACACTTTCCCACAAGTAACGTGGCAGGCGAGCGCTGGAGTGCTTGTGGAGCGAGGAACGCTCCTCTCCCGATGGGCGTGTAGCAGTGGGAAACAAAAAGAATTATCTTACCTTATAGCGGGAAGCAGAGGATGTCATGGCAGCAGAGCGAGCGGACGTGTATGCAGCACCCGGTGAGTTCACGGATCTTGTGTGACCCCGGTATGCTCTTTGATCGCCCACTTGCCTTTGTTAAGAACAGGGAAAACCAACCTAATGTACAGAAGTTGAAGCAGCAGAATCACTTTGCATACCAATCTGATGTAAAGCAACTAAAGTGGCGGAATAAGAACCTTTGGTTTAGACAAGACGGTTAGTATTGTAATTTGAGAGGTTACAAAAACTACCAATGCCGGAGCCAAGAGAGGGCAATATTAAAAGACATTAACAACACCCAATATTGGCAAATCCAAAAGTGTGCAATTTAGAAGCAGATCAATTGTAACCCCCATTGCCACAGAGAGGAAGAGGCAATAGTTGATAAAGACCCAAACAAGCATTGTTTATGCCAAAGAAAAGCAATTGTGATAAAAAAGCAATTATCAGCATTTGGTTGATGTAAGAGTGGGAAAAATGTGGGCCAGAAAAGCTGCCCTCCAGATAGCCAGAATTCAGGAGGAGAGGAGCATAATATGCATTCCAAGTGGCAATCACACGTGTGGAACAAACAACATGAATATGTTGTATGGTTTCCCAGAAGAAGTAGTCCATACTGAAGTTGTTGATACTGATATTGTTGAATACTAA
Source organism: Ambystoma mexicanum (assembly GCF_040938575.1). Lineage (NCBI taxonomy): Eukaryota > Metazoa > Chordata > Amphibia > Caudata > Ambystomatidae > Ambystoma > Ambystoma mexicanum. The sequence continues at coordinate 36,823,380 of NC_090936.1, forward strand.
AAGACTTTGTTGTGGCAGAAGAGCAACCCTCTTGATAGAGAGAATTCGGGAGGAGAGCAGCATAATTTGCATTTCATGTGGCATAAATAGCACCAATGTGTTTCATGTCTTTCCAGAAGAAGTGTTAATTACTGAAGTTGTTGAAAGTAAAATACTTTACTAAGTTGTTCAAAGTGAACTTTACCACAGAAGTACCTGCAGTAGAGTTAGAACCTTTTAGTCCTGGCAGGCGAGTATACCCTGGTGAGGGACTTTGTAGTGGTAGTACTGGCAGGTGAGTGGACTAGGATGAAGTAGTTTAAGTACTGCATTGTGGTTAAAGACTGTGCACAAGAAGAAGTGGCAAGGCCACTACATGATTTTGTGAACAATTGCGGAATCATCCTGACAAACCATTTCTGTTGCTATTAAGGAACTGTGAAATTGTTTTTAGTTCTTAAGAAGAGGTTGTGTTTAACTCTGTTAATAGTGGAGAAACAAAGAATGGTTATTTCTTTTGAACTGTTGGAAAGGCCCAAGAAGAACCTTATCATCAGAATGTTGTTGAAAACCAAAACTTTCCCATTTTGAACTGTTGTTATAAATTCCTACTTTGAATCTGGGGGTAAGGAACATTACCCAGGTCACAAGGAGAAACAGTTATCAAGTTTATGTTTGACATAGCTGTGGTTTTGTTATATTTTGAATTGCCATATATGCCCTTCATATGTTTGTTGTAAAGACAGATTATTTTTGTTAGAGTTGTTTCCTTTAGTTTATTTGAATAGGCAAGGAAGTTCTCTTTATAGTAGGAATAGTGAGGCTTTTATAAAATCCTTTTATGTTAATAACATGGCATCTTATGAAAAACTTTTACAAAGTTGTCCGCCTCACATTTCTGACCCCTCATATATGGCTCTTTTTATCAAGTGGCTGCAGCACTTTTTAAACATGTTTTTCATATAAAATGGTTTTAATTATTTGAAAACACAAATGGAGGACTTTGTCCACCCTCTGAAAAAGTGGGTGCACGCGGTTCACCTGTGTGGTCCCTCGACTTGAGCGCTGCATGCAGGTACCTATGGCTCGCTGTTGGGTCTAATATGCAGCGCTGGGAGTGCAGAGGGTAGCTCTGGAGTCTCTGCCAATAGAGGAGAGCCCCTGAGCCAGTCTGCGGGCTTTCGGTGCACAGAGCTGTCTGGATTGGCAGTGCCCGGCCTCACTGTCCCGGAACTGTCCCACTCTGGATTTAGTGGACTTGGCATGATGGAGTCGCTGGAAGGGTGGGTCTCCTCCCCATTTTATCCTTTAAATTGATAGTGTAACATTGTTGCCCTGCTGTCTGGTGATGCTCAGGCAATGGATCCTCACGGGCATTTAGAGAAGAGCAGACCTAGAGAGGACTTCCAAATCGGATTTCTACAGCTCTGATTTGCTTATAGATTTTTAAAAATTAAAAAGCTTTGCAGATCCTATACTTGGAGACCATTCTAAGAGGGAATTTTCTGGAGAAAATAAATGAAACCCCCTCCTCTTTCTTCTCCTCACCCCCAATCTCCTCAGATGAGGAGGTCAAAGGTAGCACCACAGATGCATATCTACATAGGGAAGCCATGGGCAATGATGCTGGATGTGTATCACTGTGGATGGAATTCCCCAGGGATGACAATGCAGCTCCTAATGTGTGTTAAAGGTTTTAGTTTTATATCCCATTAGGAGGCTGATCGTGATCGTTTAATATTTTATTTCTCTCACGGACTGCACTCAGACCTTTGTATGTGAGGGAGTCAGATACAGCCGTTGTTGTGTCCAAACTCCATCGTAGACCTGGAAGGTCTACTTTGCATACTAGACAGATATTCCAATTTACTTCCACTGTTTAATACATTCTTTTTAACCCTAAGGTTAGTGTTAGGGTTTCTGTCTGTCCCTCTTTCTTCCACCTCTATGGCGCTCTCCATCTCCCACATCTATTCTGTTACATTATCACCTATCCTTCCTCTCCCCTGAAGTCTGGAAGAAAAAAGGTTTTAATTGATCTCTTGGCCTCTGATCCTGTCCCACCTATTTCTAACACCTACATCAGTGCTATTTCCAGACTGTCTATCGCCGATATCCTCTTCTCTCTATCCCCTCTCCAGACCTATAGACTTCCCATCTGATCTGATCTCTACCCTCTCCCCTTTTTCCTCTTCACCCATTAATGGCGGCACTAGATGGGAAGTACCATTGGTGCACTTCTCATCCTCTAGGTGTATCATTAATGTCTATCACAATGGCACTTCACCCCCTCTCTTCTGACCTCTACCTCTAAACTCCTCCTCCTAGGAGACTTCAACAGCCACCTTGACGGCACTGGTCCTGCCTCTTCACTCTTCTGTGATCTCTCTACCTCTCTTTACCTCACTATTCACCCCTGCGGCCCCACCCACTCTGCCGGACACACTCTTGATGCCTTCATCTCCGGTGATCTCCCACTCTCCAACCCTCTCACTACCCCTCTCTACTGGTCAGACCACTCTCTCCTCTCTACTCATCCTGGACCTCTCGGTCCCCTGACCCGAGACTCCACCAGCACTGCGCCTGCCTCCTTTGCAGTCATCCAACCAATGAAACAACTGTCAGATGATGTGTTTGCCTCCACCTTCATCCCTCCTCCTTCCCCTCCCACTGACTCTGTCCTTGCCAATCTCCATATTGCTATTGCTAACACTCTTGACATTCTTGCCCCTGTCATGAGGATCCACCTGAAACCTGCCTCCAAGTATAACAGCTGATACAATTCTGATCTAGCTGCTCTGAAACGCAAGTGCAGAGTTGCTGAATGGAAGAGGCAGACCACAGGCTCATCCTCTGACAAACTGGCCTGTCTCCTACTCCAAAGGCAATACCGTTTCTCTATCCACTCCAAGAAGAGGGTCCACATCCAGGCCGGTATCTCTGGAGCCTCTAACAACATGGCTGAACTCCTCAAAGTCTTCAAGGAACTAGCCAGTCCATCTGCAGTCTCCACCTTGCCTCTTCCTTCTCAAGCTCTCTGTACAGCACTGGCCCCCAATCTCACCTCTAAAACTCAGGACATTCTGACCTCTCTCTCATCCTCTGTTTCCTCCATCCCCCCTGCCTCCTTTGGCCTCTCTTCCAATCCCACCCACTGTCTCCTCCTCCTCACCTATCACAACGGATGAGATCTCTAGAGTAGTCCGCTCTATGAACATCTCATTCAAACAGGGGTCTCCCAGTTCTTCCAGAACCATTAAGGACAACATCTCCTCCCTTGCTTCGATCTTGCAGACGTTTGCAACCACTCGTTAGCATCTGGCTCTTTCCCTTCCTCTCTCAAGCATGCCCGTGTGCAACCCCTTCTAAAAAAAAAGTCTTCAGCTAACCCCTCATGTCCTGCCAAGCACCGCCCTATCTCTACTTTACCCTTCCTTGGAAAACTCCTGGCGAAGTTGGTCTTCCGCCAACTGACCCAACACACTGCGCTCACTGGTTGTTCACATGAACATCAATCTGGATTCAGAGCATCCAGAGGCACGGAAACTGCTCTGCAGAACACCGTGAAGAACTGCTTGTAAATCCTGACTGTAACTATCCTGCTATTCTTATTCTCATGGTCAACCATTCTATCCTCATAAAGCGGCTCCAAGATACTCTTGGTATCTCAGACTGGGCACTGGATTGGTTGACCTCCTTCCTCACTGGTCACCGTTTGCGGGTGCTCCTGGGCTCTTACTCCTCATCCACCACTCTCTCTACACGTGGTGTTCCCCAGGGCTCTATCCTCGCATCTTAGCATTTTAACATCTACTTCACACCTCTTGCTCACCTGATCTATGCCTTCTCTCCTTATTTTCAGTGTTACGGAGATGACACACAACTCTTCTTCAAGCTCCTCTCTTCCTCCTCCTCTATCCTGCCTGACTGCCTGTCTGCCATTCAGTCTTTTTCACCTCCAATGATCTCTATCTTTATGCCAGTAAGACCGAGATCCTTCCTATCGGAACACCTGCTCCCTGTTCCCCTCCAGCACACTGGCCGCCTTCCTTGGGCCCACCTCCAGCTCCTTCCACTGAGTCCATCTTCGACTCCTCTCTCCTTTACTCCTCACATCTTGGACCCTGGCAAGAAGGCCCACTTTCAACCTCACCTCCTTAGAAATATTCCCCCTTTCCTCACTTGCCCCAGAAGCTCAATGTTTCTAGAGCTCTGGTCTTCTCAAGGCTAGATTACTGTAACAGCCTCTTCCTCAACCTGCCTCTTTCTTTTCTCTGTCCACTTCAACTGATGCAGAATAGGGCTGCAAAATGTATCCTTGGCCTCAAGCCCTGGGACTGTATCTGTTCAGCTCCAAATTCTCTCCACTGGCTCCCGGTTGCTAAAAGGATCAAATTCAAGACCCTTTGCATCATCCACAAGGCTGTCTGGGGCCTGGGACCACACTTCCTGCAACTCTCTTATTAAATACTCTCCTACCAGATCCCTTCAATCTTCCGGCTCCAACTCTTTGCTTATCAAACGCTTCTCCTAGAAGAAAGCTGGGGGCAGGTCTCGCTCCTCAACTGGCTCCCTCCTTTGGAATAGTCACCCTCTCTCTCTCTCCGTCATGAAATGGACCACCTCAAGTTCCACAAATAACTCAAGACCTTTCTCTTCTCCTCCTCCGTCGCTCTCCCCTACCCATGCTAACCATCTCCTCTGTTGCTGAGATTGGTGGCCTGGTCCCTCAAGAGTATAATAGTGTCCTGGCCTTCTTCCTAATCGCCCCCAGCACTGCCGCCCCTGCACTGCCCTCTGGGCCCACACCCGCTTGTACGGTGGTTTGCCTCCACCTTACACTTATCTGTGAGGCGGTAGACCTCCCTCTTCACCTGGAATGTCTCCGCCCATGCACTTACATGTTGCCTCCGCAACGGGCACCTCTTGCACTTCCTCCCTTAGGGGACCTCAATTAGCACTTACCCCCACCTGTTTCATTTAATTGCACTTGCACACTTCGAATGTCACAAGGCCTAGTAGGACCGCTGTTCGTTTCTATTTTATTCATTGTCATTTTCATTGTTTATTTGCTCCCTTGTTCCCTTCCCTTGTGCCTTATGGCGCTTCGAAACACTGTCTTTCTGTATAAATATCCAATAAGTAAAGAAAGTATGGGTAACAAGTTTCACTGTTTATGAACCTTAGAACAGCCCCTTTCTGTTGTTGCCAATAATTACTAGATTATAATTGCCTTGGTTTTACATTTTCCTGGCTTGTGCACTGTTTGTAGGTGTTCACTCTTAACAACATCACCCTCTTAATTTGCTGGGCTTTCTGATAAACTCACACTTTCAAGATTATAGTCTTTTGGCTTTCTTACAATCAGGTTTAGCTGTTTTTCATTGATTCAGTATTCAAGATTACCCTGAAAGTTATTTCCACTTGCATGCGACTGCTGCTTCTGTAGCTTTTCAGTAGTTCTGGATGTAGAAATGATTTCCGAACTAAATTCAATCACACACAAGTGTCCCTCACTCGTTGAACACTTGTCTTGCACATGTAAGTGTGGAGGGAGAGCTCCGGCATTACTATCAAGCTTTGACCTCACAGGGTAAGATGTGTGCCTCCCTTCCTCTCTTCCGCCTGCAGGAACTCTGTTCTTGTGGCTCTTCACAACCCGGCAAACGTCTTCTTTTCGTCGCTGCCGCCCGCGCCACCCGCACTTGGAGCTATCGTAGCTCCTGAGGCTCTCTGGTGCACACCAGCCACCAGAGACAACCTCGAGACCCTTGGGTGCACCTGGGATGGCCGGCGGGAATGTAAAGCTTCCCTCACCTTCGGGTGCTGCTGTGCATCCTCTGCAGAGTAGGTCGCCAGAGGGCATGCTTCCCTCTTGAACGCTTCCGGGCTGCCTGACCTATGCACTTCCGGACTCGACAGGCACAGACACAGTCAAGACCGACAGCTTCTCTCTGCCACGCAATGGCCCCAGTGTTTTCTCTCTGCTCCATCCTCTCCCTGGGGTGCCTGCACGAACGCCGCTGCTTCTGCCTCCTCTCCTCCAACCTCTCTAATGGCCAGCACCAGAGGGGGCCTTTTGAGCCTCCCAGTCTCCCTCAGGTGTGGTTATTTGCATTCATGACCTGACCACTCCTGCAACCTTGTACCTTTTTGGTAATCTTCCTTGTCCCAATTCTTAGGGGATTATGGGACTTGAAGTCTCTCATGACAAAGTTAGGGTTTTGAGTTTGATTTTTACTTCTAAACCCAAATGTGTCTTTTATAACATTCTTCAAAGGACTATCATGAGGATTAGTCACTAAACCTGATTGAAAAGGGAAAGGCAATTCTTTTAGGTGGTATTGATATGATATGGCATTTATAACGTGCCTATACACAAGTGTTCATTATCCATAGATTCACCATCAGTGTACCTTTGGGTGTAGCAGAGGCCTTCAGCTTTACAGGTCTGTGGGACTTCGAAAGGGCTTTTATTTCTTTTAAGGCCTAGGAGCTCATGAGTGTTTTTACCCCACTTTACATGTGTGTTTTGTGACATAGCGAGACGGTTTTTACAACAAGCCATTTCACACTTTGGCATTAGGCAGTCATCTTCCTTAAAGGAAGACAAATACTGCGTCTCATCCTGTAGGGTCGTCGCATTCCCCTGATCCTGTTCTCCTTCCAGGTGATCCTCCCGCAGAACACCAACCCCCAAGGTCAGGATCAGAAAGCGCCTGTCTTTCCCTGGCCACCTGGTTGGCGACTTTAGGCAGGGAATTAGTGAGGCATCCGTAGGATTCATCACAATAGGCAGAGATTTAAAGCGGTGTGGGCTGTCGCGCCGTCCTGACCAACCTGGTGGTTCTCAACCCAGAGGGTGTGATGTGGGTTTGGTTAGCAGGCGGCTAGCTTCTTATCAATTTCTCTTCCATCGGTCATGTCTGAACAATTGGACTTGCTAGAGGAATACAATCGGGCAATGCAGTCTGTAGGCCAGCGAGTCTTTCAATTGCTTGTTGCCTGATGCATACCACAGCATCCTCCTGGTGAGATGGCCCAGGCAGTTATCAACAGCGGCTGCCATCTCTTCATGAATGATAGGCTTTGTGCATGGCCCAGCCATCTGATCATGGCTGCCACGCTCCCTGACCATTGCGAGGACCCTCATCTCCGCTCCCCCTCCCCCCGACTACCTTTACACACCGAGAGTGGAAACAATGTGGACAAACATAGATGGGCTGGCTCATGTCAATGTGACCAGCAATTGCAGTGTGGCCCTTTGCTGCACCACACGTGGACTGTGGGAATAAACCACACAGCAGAGTGGGGGAGGGAGGGAGTGTGTGAGGGTGTTGGAAAGTGGTGAAGAAGGGTGGGGCTACATGGGAGCGAAGTAACATAGGCAGAGGGCCCACAGAAGTGGCACACAGAAAAGGAAAGAGGGACAATGGAAGCATGGGCTTAATTTTATAGGGGACAGGGATGTTTGTCCCCCCCCCCCCAATTTCATGGCACACCATTTGGTCCCCATTCATTTAGCTGGGGCACCTTTTCTTCAAATGTCATGTTCCCCCCCCCACCATTTTCCGCAAAGTTACTCCACTGACTGGAAGAGACGCAGAGCGAGTGGGCCAGGTAAGGGGCAGGGTGGGAGAGGAACACAGTGAGACAGGGGTGAAGGAGAAGGACCCCCCCTTTTCGAAGGGTAAACCCAGCGGAGACACAGGGGAGAGCCTAGCAGAGCACGCTTCTCTTTCACAAGGGCGAGGAGCCCGAAAGAGGGCAGAGCGAGGGAAAGGGAAGCACGCCAAATGCAGCACAGCAAAGACCCGCAGAGTCTCGGACTGCATAGGGAAGACATAGAGACATGTGCGAAGATTAGCACTAAGATGAGGGTGTACTAAGCCAGGCCTCCACCTGATAAACATGATCCAGGCAGGACGGTGGCCATGCAACAGTCCTGTCGCTTGGATCATTCATTTGCCTCTTTTGGTGCCAGGATGGGCTTCACCTGACACTGCTAGTGCCCCCCCCCCTATTTCAGTGCTGAGGGCTGATTCTTGGTGCCCCCCACAACCCCTGCAGGTTCGGGGTCCCTTCTCGCGCCACTCCCTGGACCGTTTCTGGGTTCCCCTGCTTCTCATGCCTTACCTTCATCTTCCAAACTGGTGTACAGCCTGAGGCTTGGCACTGTTCTAAAGGAACCATGACACACAATGTTGGCTCCTATTCTTTTGTAACTTCACCACCTATTCAAAATGTAAAGCACATAGAAGGGGGATTGCTACAACCAGTCTGTGCGCCATGGAAAGTGTTTGTGTTCAAAACACATTTTCTCTGCTATAGCCAAAAAGCTCAAATACAAAATAAGTTTAACAATAGTGATCAAAAGCCGCTCATGGAGCCAGTGATTAAAAATATTTTATTTATTTATTTATTTAATGTGATATAGTTTTACAAAAAAAAACTTTACACATAACAAAATAGAAAATATTTCACTAGGATAAAACCTGAACATAGTATATACTTAGAAGAAATATTTTATAAGCTTTGATGGGTTCTGATGCATGGATGATGACGAGCATTACACAGTGCGGTTTGCGTCAATATTATTAACAAGAAGATGACCGTCCGAGCGCTTAGCGTAACCCAGCAGGTGCTTTGCTTATTGTTCTACCATTACTAATTCTAAGAAGTTATTTTGAGGGCATTTATTGAAGGCGGGCCTAGCTTCAGGAGACAATGGAGCGCTTTACAAATCATACGGGAAAGGACACAGTGACCGAATCAGAGATTTAAGGGAGCAGACGCACGCAACCGGGCAAGGCGGCCAATTTGGCAGCAAACGGGGAAACGGGGGGAGCAGATCACCCAGTCTCAGGTTAGAAGGGGAGCCTGTGAGGTCTTGCGTGATTAGGAAGAGGCCATCCCTTGAAGAGGGGGGTGGTCTTGATCTCCTTCCGGAAATTTAGAAGTGAGGGGGCGAGTCTGGCGTTGACGGGGAAGAGGTTCCAGTTGGGGACGTAGACAGAGCTGGCCTGTTTTTCTGGCTCTTTCCAACAGAGTTCAAGCCTGCACATTTCCTTGCTTCTGGTAGATCGTACGCCTCCGAAGATGCTGAGTGTCTCAGTGAGGTAGCTCGGGGACTTCAGGGTGACAGCCTTGTAGATGGTGCAGCAGGATCTGATGATACAGGCTTGCAGCAGGTGCGAGTGCAGTTCGATGAGGGTCGGGGTGATGTGGTTAAATGTGCAGAGTCCTTTGATGAGTCATGCTGCAGCATGCAAGCGGCAGCTCAGGGGTTCCAGGATATTCACTGGAAGGCCTTCCAAAAGGGCATTGCCATCATCCAACGTAACCTCTTGAATTGGTTAGAACGCTACCCATGGCTTTGGAGGAAACCTAAGGAAAGGGGTCTGTAACCATTGGCTTTCCAAAGGTTTTGGACTGCTTCACTCATCAGCCCTGGACAACAATCAATGTTGATTGATCCTGGGAGCTATAGTCCAAAACCTCTGTAGAGGCCCAGGCCATAGACGCTCAAAATGTGTTGAGAATGTGCAGACTAGTTATTTTGTTGAGCTGCCGCCTCCCCCTCAACTGGCATCTTCTTCATAAACCACCCCTTCATCTCTGTTCGTCTCATCGTCTCCTCCTCGCCCCCCCCCACGGGCTCATTGCTAATTTGTCCTCACCTTGTCCCAAATTAAATGTCACGTCCATTAAAAAGCAAGCGTCCAAGTGACAGCGTTTGCTGGGGATAACCTTTGAACAGCGCAGTAATGCTGTGTGACCGCCCCACCAGCCCCCCCCCCCCAATGCCATTGCTCATGAAAATAGCGGATTTGCAGGTGAGTGTTTTGAATGTAATTATATTAATAATGTATGTGTCTTTCAGAAATAATAGTACTACATGTTTGTCAGTCGTGTGAACCCAAGATTTCACGTGGCAGCCAAGGTTCACCCCGGCACTTATTGCCATTCTCACCTACCAGCGGGCCAGGCTTTAGAAGACCCCCTCAGTCAGGAGCCCCTGCCTGAGCACCTTCCTGGTGTTAATTATCTTCTGTTTGCCCTTCATAATCTCCAGGCTGGTATGCAGATAACGAAGCCTGCTGCAAAACCATCTCAAAAATGTTAAAAAAAAAGAAAAAAGACTAAAAAACAATGGCTTTGTCAATTCTGCATCACAACACTTTATGCATTATGAATGCTATCTGCATTAAAGAGAGTGGTAGAGGTGGCAAATTACCTCTGTGAATAGATCAAATTACAAGTATTATTGCACTGCACTTTATTAAGTGTATTCCGGTAATGATTGGAGGAAAAAGGACAGGGCCTTTCAATAGCATTAGAGCTGCAATTTATGCATCAACATTCCCCAATGCATTCTGCGGTTTTGTATATTAATCAGACTAAACAATATTATTCCGTTGATCTGAAGGCGGTTATTACCTATTGAACAATGGGATTTTGCTATTGGTTTATAGAGATTCTTTTCAAAATACGATTTTTTTGATGGAGAAAAAAAAAAAATTCGTCGAGCATTTTTCCAGACGCGCGCTTTTATCCTACAAAACAATGTGGGAATTCAGTGAACACTTACTGAGAAAATCTTGAATATTCAGATTTCAAAAGTACCTATTCATAAACAATTTACAGTCTAATTGTTGTTTGCGATTGCGCGCTATGCGCATGAAATGGCGTGTCAAAGGCGGGTGGGGGAAAAGCGGCTTCTTTTATTCCTAAATGAATAAAACATAGTTATAATCCGCAACATTTTTTCATTATAAAAATGCCTTTTTTTTGTAAACAGAAGTGGTTGATTTGTACACGGTAAGCAATGCTGATTAACATGACACAAACAGGCCTGCCGCTCTGTCACACACACACACAGTATGCATCACACACATTCTTGGAGTGTATGATGCAACAAAATACATTTCCCCCGGTAATATTGACAAGTGAATGAGTTCTTTTGTGTTGTGGGGCCTAGTATTCTGCTTGACTAATGGAACAATCAACAGCCTCTTTAGTGTGCCAGATAAGGCATTGGGGACACTGGGTTGCAGACCCCTGGCTCTGTTGTAAGGGGAGATGCTGTGCTCTGCTGCAGGCCTGTGCTTCTGACCCACATTGGTCCCAACACCTATGACGTCTATAACAAGAGACATTGCAGGTTCTCCTGTTAGTGTCAAGAGGGCCACCTGGTCGAGCAAAATCTTTAGATTCTTTCAGAAATATAACCGGCCCTATTGTGGTCACAGGGTGGCACTCAGATGTTGCCGGGTGAGGTGTCTTGCCACAGTATCATCATGTCTTGCATCGCAGATATCAGATTGGGGGATTAGGGGGCACCGTCTGTTCAGGTGAATCATCTTGACCATGTATTTGGGGCTGTCTGAGTAATACACAGTGTCTTCCCAGTGCATCTATGTTCAAAGTGGAGCAGTTGCAAGGGCTGCAGGTGGGCGTCTGAAGGAGTAAGATGGCGCCTTTCTGTTGCCTTAGGCTTTTCACAGAGATCCCCTTAACAACATGGTTGAAGTCATCCAGACACCCAGTCATTATTATACTGAGGCCAGCACCATTTCCACTCTTTAGCTAAATCTTAGCGTGCTAACCATTTGATTGACATATAAAAGTTGGGGTGTACACTTTCTGTTATGTATTCCTTTGTAGTAGGCACCGTTGAACACTCATGGTCATCCTGTCGATAACATCAGCACAACACCCAAATAAAGGCTTCTTGTCTGATTTTGTCCATGTGGCCACATCGCGGGTATCATCTTCATCATGTTTTCCTTTCATAAAGACAATCTTGTTGTACTAAGTACTCAGATTTAAAATCACAATGATCCCTGGAACATTAGTGCAGTACCACACACCAGTCTTGTGATAACACAAGACTGGATAACACACTAATCATTTATAGTGAACAGTCATACAAGACACCTTTATGGGCTGTAATGTTCTGGCCTCTCCTGAAAATTCTATCAATGACCACATTATCCGAACATGTTTCATTCCTTAATCTCGATAAAGGCATTCATCAGGGGCAGCCACTCTGTTCTGGGAGATTTAGTATGGTAATGCCAACACAAAGGGTGCCCAGCTGTATCCAAGGATGATGTAGAGAAACACTTGAGCAACAGTGAGTCACGTTTGCAGACTTCTGCGTGGAATGCCTCCCCATTTCCCAGGGTCCCTTTGCATCTTCAGGGACAATCTTCCACATTCTTTAGTGGGGGAAGGTACTAGCCCCGGAAATCTTCAGAACAAAGCATGACAAAACTGCTTTGGCTGGTAGGATACATTCGCCCTCTCACCTCATAACATGGCATAAAACATCCCTACCTTGTCCTTTTACTTTTTCAGACAAAAGTGCTTGGTAAAGTAGTTTGCTTTGCTCATGGACAAATAAGTAAATACATTAATGGACGACTGTGTTAAAGACAAAATACAGGCAAACTACTTTGGTTCACTAGTGGTGGCTTAGTGGGAAAGGTCGGAATGTCGTTATGTTGCTTTTTCCCCCCTGCTCTAGCCAATATTAAATTCAAGAAACTCGGAAGTGCATGGGTAGTAGCAGTTAAACACACCCATTGTCCGCGTAGTCTATAAAACATTTAACGTGATTTCAAGTGGCGGTGGCTATAAGTGTCAGTTCAGGGAGGGGAGGGTGTCTGTGAGTTTCCCTTTATTATCCTTATGCATCTTCTGTCTGGTGGTAATAAGCATGCATGAACGTGCTTAAAGTTTGTTTCCTACACAATATGTTTGAAGACAGTAAGAACTGTGTCCAGAATGTGTTGAATCTGTATTGAGTCTTTCAGGACGTGTCTCACCCGCTAGTCCCCAGGGATCTGTCATCCAGGTGGCCAGGACACGGCCATCGCTATTGGGTCCAGTCCCTGGGGGTGGACTGGTGAGGGAGGATCACCTGGATTGGGGTTCCTTGTGGAGTGGAAGTGGGACACCGATGGGCGTGATGCGGTATTCCCCTTCTTATACATTTTCCCCATCTTATCCTGTACTCAAAAATTCTACCCCTCCCCTTTTACGACAAGAACACTTTCGCACATCACGAAAAAAGGCGATGGACAAACACCAAAGCTGTTTATCAGTTATGTCCCAACACAAGTGTCAGGCAAATGACCATGATCACACACACACCTGACAGCGCTTTCCCTTCCCCACAGGGATAAAAGGTGGAGCACGAGAGCACAATACGAGCAAGGTGACCGCATGACGAGAGAGCTAACTCAGCATAGCAGTTCAAGAGGAGGAGAAAGGCGCTGCAAACCGAGAGGGTGACAAGGAGAGAAGCAAGTTTGCATGAAGCATTGTTTCTGAAACCAGGCCTCCATTCCACATGCAACCACCTCCCAAAATGAACTAGCTAAGGATACCGTAACTTGAACTTCCTTCAAATGCAGTAAGATGTATTTGTTGGGTATTTTTCTTAAGATAAGCACCTGCTTGTGGGGTGCAGTGCCTTTATCACAGGCCCTGATGTCCCAGATGGCTGTTTCAGAATTATCTAGACCTCCCCAGCTCTTTTCATTTTTTAGTGCAATGTCATTTCAATTACAGTGTCAGGAGATTTAGGCAAAACTAATTTTAGGACATTGATATTTGTAATACAGATAAATGCAATTACGGTAGGATTTCTAACATGCTAAAAGCATTCATTTATTTCTAGTGCATTTAAAGCATGTAGGCCTTTTACAGTTGCATCACAGGGATTTCTCTAATGTTGCATTCATATGAAATGACAGTGTACTTGGTAAGTCCATTGCTGCTAGGGAAAGAAATAGCAATAACATTCCATTGTTGGCCAGCACCTATTCCAAGTCCGATACACATTACAGACGTGAGAACAGGGTACATTTTCAAGTTATTTATCTTTGGAGGAAGATGGTAAAGGTTCTGTTAGTTTGACTCCAGATTTTCTAGATTTTTATGAACAATGATGTACTTTCATTGAAACCGCAGAGCGACATTTTCCCGATGATGGCAGAACAAAACACCAGGCGCATGCTGAACTTTTCCTGGTGTGTGGTTCAGAGGGTACACGTTTCTTGTCTGTAGTTTTGGGGAAAAATACACCATGCATGAATACAGCCAAGCACCATCACCTCTTCGTGCTCAGATTCAACGGGTCTGCGTTTTTTTTAAATTTACCCTGCCATGGTATGCTTGGAAACTTATTGGGGCACAAGGAGGACATGCGCGTAACGTCACTTCTATGTTTTTTTGCTTTTTTATTCGCCCTCCTCCAACCATCATAAATATCCCTCTTTCCTATTTTCGCATATCACTTCTGGGAGCATCTTATCACTCACCCTCACTTTAATATCGAGCTGCCTGATCTTCTAGCAGCAACTAGAGATGCTAATGTATATTGTGTCGGGGCAGAAGAAGGAGTCGGACTCATGTTCAATATTTTTAACTCCTTTATTAAAACAATAAGAAAAACGCCTAACTCTGTTATTATGGGAATGGTCGCTACCTAATCAAACTAACTAAGGGAGCGTGTCGGTCATCAAAAGTCCAAAGAGAAATGTCCTCAGTCCAAAACCTACTTCTATCGGAACCTACCACTAAAATGAATTACTAAAGATTGCCAGCATTTATACATTGGAACCTTCCATTTGGCTACATATCTTGGAGCTTTGTTTTTTTTCTCCACTTGCAAGAAGTTTGATTTTGCCATGATTTAGTAGAAACTATTCATCATGGTTCCCAGTCTCGCTTTTATGAGCTTCAGTAGTTTCTGTTATATATTCATAGGTCGACTACCCCAGAGTGTGCGAAACCCATCAATGTCCTTCTTACTGTCTTTCTGGGTATAGTCTTCTACATTCCTTCCTCTGTATATTAGTCCTTTGAACTGGACACTCTTTCGGTTGGCGTTTGGAATACCCTTAACAATGGTATGACACCAACAGTCCTGGGGCCTCTCTACAGGGTTCCCCTGTCTCAGTCTTTAATTTTCAAGATTGATACTTGAACAGAACTCAGAGCTGTTTTCAAAGTCTCTTAGTTATGGCTTCCACTGTTCCTCCACAATTACAATTGGCAACTTTCTCGCTCTTTCCCCATCTACACATTTGTGTTTCTTAAGGATTCCCAGTCAATGTTGGGGGACGACCCTCCTTGGTATCTGCTAGCACTTAGGTTTGTGCTCCCTCCCCCTGCCCCCAATTGATATTGGTTATAACTCTTCTTGGTATCCTCCACTATGTATGCTCAGGCTTTCTCAATACCCCGTAATTGCTATTACAACTTTGGTTACTTCCCTCACTTAAGCTCAGTTGCCTCCCCTTTCTCTGTTCCACCCCAGTACCTTCAGTTGTGGTGGTTAGATTTATGGGGCTTGATGTCGGCACAGGTTGTTTTCATTGACTTTCTCCTCTTTCTCCACTCCACTGCGAACTCACTCAGTGTCTTTCTGTACTGGTGCACCCGGAATATGGCTCCTGGTGTGAGTTTTCGTTCCTCCCGTCCTCTCTAGTTTCGATCTTGTTGACAGGGCCCGAGTCCCACCACAGCTTTTCCGTAGTCTTGTCACCACGTAGGACAGTCTCCAATATTCGTCCCGACAGCAGCTTCCCCACTCTCTGTTGTGCCGGGTCTCTGGCGTGTTCCTCTGGTGTTCCTTCCTTTGCGGGCTGTTGAGGCTCCACACTTCTCCGCCCCTCCAAGATGTTGCTATGTCAGAGGGCTTCCCTTGGGTATTGCTCCCTCGCTCCCTCCCTCCCTCTCTCTCAACGATCGGTTCGTACCTGTTAGATACAAGTTCACTTTCAAAGGGGCTTTCTGTTTTCTTTCAGGTGCAGTATTGGATCCGGCATTACCTGAAGCCAAACAAAAGGAAGTACATTACTTGTGATTGAAGGAAATCCCATACAGGCAGATAGGGTTGTTTGCATAGGGAGTTCCTTGTGGGAATGAGAGGCTGTGTCCCAGTGAGGTCCCTCTTGCCCAGACCCCTAGAGAGGGTCTTATGGAGTGGGCTCATCTACCTAGCCACAAAGGGGTTGGCTGCCCCTGAGGGAAACGTGGCAAATACTCTTGATTAGTCACATACCCTTACCCTTTAGGAGTGTGGCTTCCCCGCTCTGCGAAGAAGATATGAGTTATCATCCTCCCAATTGTTCTCACTCTCCAGATGTTGATTTGTGGTTTGGGTCTTTGGAGATATATTTGTTTCCGAGCTCCAGACAGGTGATTTGAAGGTTTCCCAGGACAACAGGGGAGAATAGTTTTTGTTGATTCTCCCTTGTCTGAGAGAGGACTGTGTAAAAAAAGTTGGAAAGTCTGTACCAACAATTACTTCCTCGGGAACGGCGGGTACCACAGCGGTTTTTATATATGTGGTGTGACCTTTGACCTGTAGCAGAAGAGGGACTTCAGGATAGGTCTCCAATTCTCAGTGGATACAAGTGACCTTGACGGCCTGTTCCCCCTGTAAATTTTCAAGGTATATTAAGTCAGCTCGTATTGCAGTTTGTTTGCTTCCAGAGTCAATACGGGCTTTGGCCCAAGCGGCATTGACCTGGATGTCTTTAGGACACTGGAAGGATTGGGGTGTGCAATAACAGCCCTCTGCCTTAACGGGATCGTCTTCAAGTTCCCCCTCTTCCCCGCTCCACTGTTCTGCTGTCATCCACCCTATTTCCAGAGGTTCTTCTGGGATGTTTTTGGGACAATACCAGCCAAGGTGACCTTTTCTCTCCACGGCAGAAGCAGATGGCGGAAAGGGGAAAAGGTGGTTTCACTTGTCCTGCCTCCACTCTAGTGGGTGCTTCAGTGACCAATGGATCACCGCATCATTGAAGTGCCCGGCAACCAGACCTCAGATTGGCTATCCAGCATACGGCCGGCAACCTAACGGGATGCCCGCAGAAGCTCCATCCGTTAACATATTCACTACCAATTATCTGCCTTGATAAAAGACTACGGTCGAAACGCACGTCGGCTTTTGTTTCACCTCACATGGCATATGTTGCCAGACATGGACACATGTACTTTATTATGTTAAAATTTGTATGAATACAAATCAGAAGTGATGTGTCTCTAATTCCAACAAACTGATAAACTCTGAAATATTTTAACCTTTTAGAGTCTGGACAACAACCAACTGCCAGCGCCATCAACAAACAAGGTTTGTCCCCTCACCGAGCAACTAACCTCTCGGGAACGTTGGAGTTCTGGTTCCCCGACAAACCATGTGGCAGGCTCCAGGCCATACTACGAACTACCACTGATATACCTCATCTGCGCAGGGGACCGTTTATTTCTCCAAACTCCAAAACCTCCTGAACTCACTTTTAGGGTAGCTGGTGTTAAGCAACAGGGTGATAAGAGAGAATGTCAACGAGTATGGGATCAGCTCACGGGTTGAGCACCAGTTGCACAGATGTATACAACGAACATGACACAGACCTAGGTTTTCCACCAAAACATTTGGCTGTGTGATCATGTACATTTTCAAAAGTGTTCACTCATCAGTGTGTTGCATCTTCCCCAATTAAATTACATTTAGTTGACACTATGAAATTTAGATGCACTAACCTAATTGTTCTTGTAAAGTTTGGACACAAAAGTGTTTTACAGTAGCAATACTGTAATTATGCATTATGGAGCAACTTACATTTTTAGGAATAGAATGACATGCCTGTCCTTTAAAAAGGAAAATAATAATAATAAATTTAACACATACTGGTCCAGGCCAGACATGATATAGTTAGATTAATAAAAGTATCATACCAATTAAGTCTAGTTAACAAATATTTGAAAAATAAAAAAATAAATCTTACCTAGCACTCCCACACTTAAGATTGGAGGAGAGGATTGCTGCTGCACTCTCACTACCTAGCCCTTTTGAACTGGCAGTGAACAGAGATAAGAAGGTGGAGAGAGACCGGGTAAGAGAGGAATGTAGGGTGAGCTGTGCTTTCATTGAACAGGGTAACTTAAATAGCTAGTTTTACTACACAATTACCATTTTAATTAGCAAACCAACATAATTGCATAGCAAATTGCTATGCAACACTGCCTATTTTATGTCTTGCCATAAGATATCAATAGCTATCAAATCGTTTCAGCAGTACCTGAGCATGTTATTGCAGTGCCTGGCAAATGTTTATTTAATACTGTGAGACAGGCATGGGATCAAGAGAGACAGGCTCAAAGGTAACATTTCGAAAACCTTTATTATCCAACTTTGTGAGGTTAGTGTAATACCTACCTGCCCCTAACTATAAGGGGATTGTTCCCTCAACTGATGTTTACAAGGGCCGTCAATTAAGTCCAAAACCAAAGTTCGTCTTTGTCCAAACCTATGCTTGCCCTTTCTCTTAAATGAAAGGTGATAGGAGGTCTTCTTAAAGACAAACATGATGGTTAGAAAGGAAATGTAAAGCACAGCTGGTTGCAGGTAATCTTACCAGCAGGTGTAGTTCTGCCAGTTCAAAATAGTTCAACCCAAAAGGGTTGCCCTTGGAACCTTTCACTTAGGGCCTCTTGCGGTAAGTCAATAGATTTCACAATGTCTCTGGGTCTCTTGGGGTTCGCTTCCCCAATCCCGGACCCCTCTGACTTCAAAACAAAAAGGCACAGTTTTTTCCAGGCCTCTCAGGGTTCAAAAGATTCACAGTTTCTTGATTTACAACTCAACTGAGGATTCACAGTTCCATTCAGGCCTCCCGGGTTTCCCTTCCCCAGTTCTAGGCCTCTCCTGCAAAGTTCACAATGTCCGTGTGGACCTCTAAAGGTTCACTTCTTCAAGCCTAGGGCTCTTTTTTCCTCAAATAAACAAAGTTCTCCTGTCAGGATGCACCCTTCCCTCTACAGTTCTGTTTAGACCTCTCAGGGTTCTCTTTCCCAAGTTTAGGCCTCTCTTTACAAAGTTTAACAATGTATGTCTTTTGTTGGCTTCTTCGGGTTCCCGTCCCCAAGCCTAGGCCCCTCTACTTTCAAACAAAAGTTCACCTTGGCAGGATGCACCATTTCAACACACAGTTCTATCAATAGGGTAGTGTGAGAGACTTTTGAGAATGCTGGGCTTCGGCTCTTCCCCTGCACGACCACTTTGTATTCTGACCCCTCTCTTGGTACTTTGTATCTTTCTTCTGGCACCTTTCCCTCCTAGTGCCCTTTACACTCTGGTTTTTCTTCTCTTTCACCTTTCTTTCCTCTTGCTGTGCACACCTGCACCCTCTTCTCACTTTACTATGCCTTTTGCACACGCCTCTTGTGTGCCACGGGCTTTATCATGCCCCTGGCACACTCTGTTACTCTGTTCCTTTGGTTGTGCACCCTTGCACCTTCCTTTCTCTTTGTCGTGCCTCTTGCACTTTCCCTTTTCAGCCTTTGGGCCGCTCAAGCCCTCTTTTCTTGCTTACGGGTCGCATGCACCCTCCTTCCTGCTTTCGGGTTACTCGCACCCTCTCTTAGGTTTCTCTTGTTTTTACTTTCACTTTGCCAGTCTGTCGGGTCAATTGCACCCTCTTTCTTGTTTCGGGTCCCTTGCACCCTCTCTTGGCTTTCTCTCGTTTTCAGTCTGTTCGGTCGTTCGCAACCTTTTCCCATATACCCTTTAAGGTTCACTTTCCTCTCATCTCTCTTTACTTCCGTGCCGCTAGCACATCTTTCTTTACGCTTTTCTTTCTCTTGCTTTCCACTTTCTCTCTTTCTTTCTTTACCTTCATGCCGCTTACAAATCTTGACTGCTTCAACTCCCGCTCCAGCCACCAGCGCGCTTCCGAGTTTCTAGCTTTACTTTCACGGAACTCATTGTGAAGCGCGACGCTGGTGAGTGGTTTCCTCGGGATAGACTGGGTCGAGGTCAGGGTCTCACCACCTGCCCCTCAGACACCCTTGGGACCGGCATACGTCCCAAGGGAACAAGCATTTCTCTGGGCACGGCCAGCAGGTCGCAGTCTGCCTCACTCCGGCTCTGTGGAGACACGACTCCCTAGCCACGCTGCAGCCCCTCAGACACACCAGGTCAGCGTCTCGGCACACCACTCTCCTCCGGAATCTCCAGGCTTCTCCAAATGCAATTCCCTGCTCCTTGGCTCTCCTGGTTCCAGCAGCAACTCCAGCTCACTCATACTCTTGGGCAGAACCACACCTTTTATACTGGTGTGAAGAGTCAAAAAAGTGATGGGTGGAAGGTTTTTAATTAATCTGAACCGCTGGCATTGCTCTGGACTACCTTCTAAACCACTGTTTAAGCCAGTCTGCGCCATTGCAAAAGGGTGTCCAGCCATATGCAAATCAGTCAGGTACTGCCACTAATGGGAGCAGCCCTGTCCGAACTGCTATGCCGAGTCCCCTCTGCACAGAAACACAAGCAACCCAGACATGTTTCGGCCTTGTTGGGCCTCCTCAGTGAGGTACAGCTTGGTTCCCTATGGCGCAGTGACAAAGGGACCCACGTCTCGGCATACTCTCTCTCACATACGGAGACAAACTGAAACCAAAAAAGTAATGGGTGGAAGGTTTGGAATTAATCTGAACCACTGGCATTGCTTTGGGCAACCTTCCACACAACTGTTTTTTAGCCCGTCTGCGCCATTGTAAAAGGGGTCCAGCCATATGCATATCCGTCAGGTACTGCCACCAATGAGATCAGCCCTGTCCGAACTGGTAGGCCAGGTCCCCTCTGCACGGAAACACAAACAACCCCAGACATGTTTCGGCCTTGTTGGGTCAGAGGTTAATAATAATTCAAAATCTGCCAGCCATCATCTTTTTTATTTTGCTTTAGTCACCTCGAGTGGGACGGGTATGCCGAGACGTGGGTCCCGTGCATGCTGGGCCTAGAGACCCAAGCTACTCCTCACGGATGACGCCCAATGAGGCCAAAATATGTCTGGGGATGCTTGTGGTTTCGTGCAGAAGGGATGTGACCTAGCAGTTTGGGCTGGACTGCCCCTTTAGGGGTGGAACCAAGCCCAATTTGCATATGGGTTGTCCCCTTTTGTAATGGCTTGGCAGGTGACGAACGATGGTCTGGAGGGTTGCCTAGAGCAATGCCATAGGTTAATATTACTTCAAAATCTTCCAGCCATCAGCTCTTTTGTTTTGCTTTAGTCAGGTGTGAATAGTCAAAATAAAGTGCCTGACCTTGCCTGACTATTAGTGGGACAATTCAAATGTGTTACATGGCATACATCACTCTGTATTCCTATGTTGTTTCTATGGGTACTCCTCATTGCTCCTGATCACCTCTTCCTCATCCCAGTATTGGTTTTGTAAGAATGAGGGGAAATGTTGTGTTTCTGATAATAAATGTGTGACACCTCTAATCTTCCCTTTCTCACCTCAGGATTATAGAGATGTGTGTGATATTGAATGAGTGGTCCTAATTCCTTCTGATTGGGAGTATTGGGGTAGTTGTAATGAATGGGTGCTTGTTCCAGTTTCCCTAGTCTTAGAGTCTTATTAGAGGAAGATAACTGGGAAGGAGAAGGTTGGGTTACAGAATACCTTCTAGGTTCTGAGGGAAGAGAGAAAAGGTTGGTGTCATGTTTTGAAAAAATGTTGGGTTTACCTTTAGATCTGGGTTTCTCTATCTTCCTTACTTTTGAGAAAGAGTGAAGGGGTAAGACGGTGTCTGGATGACAATATCCCCTGAAAGTAGAGGTAGGGTAGGATGGATGGGTGCAAGTTATGGGGAAATACCAGGTCTCGCCTTCAGGCGCTCTCCCCACAGTCCACAAAGACACCCCTGCCCAGGTGATCTTCCCTTGCTTGTCGCCCCCGAGGCTTGGGATCCAAGAGTGATGGCCCTCCCCTGGCCACCTGAACAAAGGATCCTTTGGGATTATTTGTGAGAACGCCCTCAGGTTTCTCACAGTGCCTATACAAGAGCTAACCCTGCTGGATCTGCAAATGCTTGCTTTTAACAGTAATTTGGTTCAAGTAAAAGATGCAAGGAATGCATATTGCTTTTAAATGATGGGGGCGAAGGCACACTTGGGTAAGATATTTTTATTACACCAAGTGCTCGTTTACAGCTACAATTAAGCTGCTACCTTTAGAAAGACTGCTTTAGAATAACATTGGCATCTCCTACAAAGCACAGGGCTAGCTCAAAAAGATCCAATGGGGTATTTAAGGTGGGTTTGTCAGGTTGCAGTTGGGATAGGCCTGGCTTCAAGGTGCTGCAAGTCCCACTGAGGATCTCAAGGGCCAAGATTAGTCCTTTTCTTGGGCTCCTAAACATGGGGTAGGCTGGTGCACACCTTCAGGGGTCCCATAACATTGAGATCCCAGACAACAAGGTTGATGGCAAAGATGAACTCTTGTTCCAGGAGCACAGGTCCCTCCCAAATGGTCCCTGTGGATGGTTAGGGGCAGAGCTCACTCTGCCTTGCAACACCAGCCTTCGCCTCACAAGTGGAGTGCTCTGGAAAAGACTGTTCTCTAAGCAGATTGGAGTCCAAATGATGATTAAAACAAAGTGGTGTGAGACCCTTTCTTTTAAAGGCAAACATCCACAGTTGATTGAACTAAAGCTAGCCTGCTTTTGGGGTCCAATCCCTGCTCTTGTAATGAGTGGAATTTGCCCTTCTGACATCACATCCAAAGTGCATTGTGCTACAGAAAGTTGAGGGGATAGGAAAGAGACAGAATCAAGATGGCAGTACCCTCCCGAAACTGTACAGATCACTCTCTGGCTACACTAACTGCACCTACTTCCCCTCTCAATGTAATCAAAGGTCTTTAGATATGCAGAACCCTGGTGTGAGGCCTAGCCCTTGGTGAATGGGTGTGACCTCTGATTCCTGTTCCTAGGCCGGCTTCCTGTAGAGTAGCTGTTTTTGAGGACAGGGCGTTACCTACCCTTACAAAGGAACCAAGAGGCAATCAACACAAGGCTGTACTCCTGGGGGTGGGCAGGGGGTGGGGCTTGTCAGGAATGAAGACACATAACCCTTCCACAGCTGATCTATGCCCACAGGGCTGACACGTGTGATCTCAATTTAATGTGGTGAGGATAACTATGAGAGATGCTTGCCACCATACCCTTACTCAGGTATGGCTTATATTTACAGTTTACCATGCCACCAGGCCAGGATACCCCAGAGTTGTGCAGTTTTTGGAACAGGTGCAGATCCTAAATGTAGTCCAAGCGCGGCAGAGACTTGGCTGTCACTGCAGCTTAAAGAGGCACCCCTGACCTCTGAACCTGCTCTGTTCCACTGGCAGAACAGCTGTTGCGAATCAGGATACTGATGCAGCAGGCCACAGGTGCACACTTTTATTTTGGCATAGAGCTTATGAAAGGAGAACATGGCCAGCAGATTGGCCTTTCAGAGATGGAATTACAGGTATCATTTTATTTAATAAAAAAAGCCAGGGGCCCTAGCCTTACAGTGGGTAAAGAGCCCAATGCCTCTGCAGGCTACGTGCCCCTCCTCACTTCTCATTTCTCTCCTCTTCACTTCCCATATCAATAGTTTTGGCTCAGGGGCAACGTGCTCGCCTTGGAAGCAAGACGACGCGGAGCAACACAGGTTTGATGCCCGGGTCCGCGCTTAGAAACCTCTGGGTACTAAGTGCGTTATAAATAACCTATCAAATCATATCATAGTTTATAGTGCCTCCAGACAGCCCAAACTAAAAAGCACCCATGTTCCTTCCGCACAACCGACCTTGAACCCAGGCTGTGTAAGACGGCCTGGCAGTACAAATATACAAGGCCCGTCCACCACATTAGGGGACCCGCTGCCGGGTGAGCTATGGGGTCAAGCACGGGAAGGGGAAACAAATGGTGAAATGGCCGCCTCCAGACTCCCCGGATGGGAAGAAGCACTTGGCATTTCCAGTGCTGACAGGCCTGCTTGTTTGTTCACTCTAATGAGCAGCGCGGCTCCATTAATGAGCAGACCGAGCCCATTACTACCATCATTTCAAAAGGCAGCGCGTGCCACTAAACAGCTCCCGACATTAGCAGCCATTGGCCTTGTTGTTCCATTTGATCCGCGGTTGCAGCGGGGAGCCTGCTGCACTCACGCTTTTTATATGCTGGGAAATTAGCAAGTGAAAATGAGTGCTGAAAAAAAAATGAAAGATCTGTGTCCCCTGGAAGAGGCTTGATCGGAGAAAAGAGCCAAGTGGTAGGCGCGAAGGGGAAGGGGAAAGGAGCAAAAAGTCAAAAGGGTGCATTGCGCCGCTTTCTGTAGATAAACACCGCGGACAGGAAGCAGTCAGAGCCTCCTCTTCTTCTCCTGCACCTTTCCCCAGACATCAGAGTAGCAATTAACTCCCGAGCAAAGTGGGTGGCGTGCTTACACAGGAGGGCAGCATAAGCTTGCCGGGCAGCCATGTCATTCTGCCAGCGACGCCCCTCCCCCCACCCCCAGCTCGTCCTTTCCCTTTCTTTTTCCCCTCCTGAATGTAGCCCCGTCCTTTTTCGACTTCCAGTCTGTTAAAGGATTTTAATTAGACGCTGGCTTCACATCTCCGTGTGTGCCTTTGTGGCTGCTGAATGGGACAAGACTTGTGAATCCAGCTGCCTCCGCAGCACTATGAGGCCTCGCTTTCAGTCAAGGGGGGAGGGAGGGCATGTGCCACTTCACTACAATCCGTCTTTTCACACCACACCGCCTGCTCTTCGGAATCTGAAAGAATTAACATGTTAACTTGACGCCGGAACCTTTCATTCATGAGGTATGGGGGGATGCCAACTTTGGCGCTCCACAGATGGCGCGAGCAGGGGTCAGGCGACCACTTCCGGGGTCAGGGTCAGAGCGAGGCCCACTTCCGCTTTAATGAATTAGCTGATTGGTTTATTGTTCTGGAGGATGCTCGAAGTATTTTTGGTGTGAAACTGTCTGTGCTGGTGACAGGCCTGCGTGACACGGTCACTTTCACCAGGAACATGTGATCACTCAAAACAAGTAAGCAAGAAGCATGAGGTCACGTGATTATTTAGCACGTCTCTTAAGTTTAATATCTAAATAGGCACATAGTGACAAATAATATATAGAGCGACAGCTGAAGGAGACAACTAGCTAAGTGGATGGGTACACAGTGGGGTGCAAGCATAGTTGGACAGATGGATGGACTGACACACACACAAGAAATTAGTACAGTGATAATAATTCAAATAATCAGTGCAGGAATGATGTCCACTGCGACAGCTACCATTAGTATTATTACTACGAATTATTATAGCAATAATTATATTAAAGCTATTAAGCTACATTATAATGGTAATAAGAAAGATATGGCTAATACTAATAGAAAATAATATTAATTATACTAACGACAATAATAAGAAAAATATCTGAACTCATTCCACTACTAATACCAATGATGATAATGATAAAAGTACTAAGAATACTACTGTTAAAAAAATATACCTGCAATGGTACTCCTAAAACTAAGACTAATTCACAGTAAGTATTGCCCCATTTGTTTAGAACCTCTTATATGTTAGGCACCCACACAGACACGGTCTAATGTCAAATGACCCTGCACCCTGGGTCATAAACCCCAGATTTCCCAAAGTGGGATTCGCTCTTTGAAACACCGCACGACCTTCCAGGACAGCCTCTGCTTGCTCTGTCCCTGAGAGACCCTAGAGTGGATTTCCCACCCGAGAGCCAGCAAGCAGACTCGGCCAGTGCACCCATCCCCACCCCATGCTCCCCAGCTCCTCTATCACATCACCCGCAGTGAACTTCCGCCTTCCCATCATTGGCAGGATGGAATCCTGAGAAATGAACATGTCCATAAACCCGGCCACCGCCTCATCGGCATAACCAGCACATTAAAATCACCCCCTTTAAATTGCACGCCTCCAATTGCCTATGGAGTGCCTTGCTGCTTAAGGAGCCGGGCTTCGCTATCGTGCCAGAGTATGCAAAAGACCATTGGCTGGCTAAATTAGGGAATTAGCCTTTTTTTGATGAAATGCCGGACTACAATGAAAGGAGCTGGCACAATTATGAGCTGTTGTCTTGACAACTGGAAAGCACTGATTACATCGTTTAATCGCCAGGGCTACTGATTTCAAATACTGCGAGCAAGCTGCCGAAAATAGCAGTGAACTTCAGGAAGAAAAGACATGTTTTTTTTATTTTTTCCTTAAGGATTTCACCAAGAATATTGAGGTGGCCTTTTTGGGCACAATGCCAGTTCGCCCATGTATAATTCTCTTTTTTTTGTTTTGCTTTTTGCATCCAAGCATGGATTTGAAATCTAAAATCAGGAGGAAATAATAAAAAAAAATAAAAAAAACACTGCCGCTGTCACTTTGTTGCCCGAAGGACTTTTTTTTTCTCTTCTTAATATTTGACTGTTTCATCTGACAGCGTTTCACATTTTCCATAGCCCGCCCTTGGTACATTGAACCGCCAGACAGAGAAATTAATACCCTGAGTGACTGTATTTTAATTAAAGCAATTTCATGCAAATTAGGAATTTTAGATTGCCAAATAGTATATTGTACAAAAACTGTAGGCTGGCTGATCTGATATGCGCGGGGGCATTACGTTTGCAGGCACTGTGCATACACGGCGAAATGAAGCAAAATGCAAATGTGCAATCTACTATGCACACGCTACAAGATCGCTATTTAGATACACTCGCTGTGCTCACAAAGAGTAAACAGGCCTTTCATTTGCTATAGCTGGCACTCGAAGATGCGACCCCCCCGCCCCCCTTCACCCTCTCGCTGACAAAAGGCTTTGCACTGCCGTGGTAAACGAGAATTCTCCTAGAAAAAAAAATATCCATTTAATGGTGATTAATAAAAACTAATATTGCATGCACTATAATGATATTAAGCCGTGTTACTGGTACATAAAGCAGCGTCATTTCAATTGTAATTGTCAATATACATCAAATATACTTGCATATTAAATGTGCACATTACAGCGGAACGTATTAAGTCCTTTTGTGCAGCAATAATTACACTGTGAGGTCTATTTCACAGGCATGAACTGCTCAACCCCCCCTCCCCCCACCAGCTAATCGCGTGAAACCGAGGAGCACGAGCCGCCCTTTATCAGGGAATAAAAGGGAACTGCCTGCTGTTCAGGGTTTGCTGTGAGGTGCATGGGTTCACCACACGAAGAACACATTGGCAAGTGTTGAACAGTTAGAACATGTGTTTTTCCTTTTCAACATGTTCTGGGCATCAAAAACATGATACAAGAATAAACCTCTACATACAATAGTAACATGTTTAAAAAAAAAACTTAGTATCTTTCCATACGTACAGAATACGTGTCCTTCAGGTGGCTTTTAAACACCCAGGCATGTGCTTTGCAAAACATGTGAAGTGCTCACGCAGAACGTGTTTTGAAAGTGGACATTTACTCGTTCTTGGAAATGGATTGCGTCTTAGAAGCCACGGTACACATTGCAAGGATGTCATTTGAAAGACCCCGAGGAATCGAGGAATCGCAAAATCGACAATGGCATTTCTTTCCTCTAGAACTGCAGCTAGACAAAGCGTCAACACGTCCTTTTAAATGTTAAGGTTGTTGTTTTTTTGGGGGTGCACGGTGGCCTTCACCAGGGTCATGGAATCAAAAATGTGCATTTTGATAATAACTGTACCAAAACATGAATAGTACAATTAGAACTATTACCAATGTGAATATTTATAAGGAAAAAAAGAAATGAAAGCTACAAACTATTTTTCAGGTTAAAGTGTTTTATATATGATTTTAAATGTTAACTGACCTCCCATCTTTCTTCCACACATTGATTAAATCATATATGGTTATTTTTTGCCTTCTGTCAACATGAAATGAAATGTAAATGTATATTCTCCCCAAAAATAAAAAGGCAATAAAGAGCCCCTCCAATTGCAGAAAACTGAAGAGAACAGATTCTGCCAAATCCGGATGGATTTATAGAAAACATAGGTGACAAACACTTCACTGCTATAAGGTCCATGACAGTGGCCCGCGTAGAATTTACAGAAACTGTCCAGCGATTTACTAAAAGACAGAGGACCTTGTTATGAGTTTGGTAGGAATACGATTTTTCATTCCGCCAAACACTGTATTGTGACAGTGGTAAAAATGCAGTAAATCTACCGCCGGCCCGTCATGCTCCAATCCCTTGCCACTACCGTCATCTCGAGAGGATAGCTCAGGGGCAACGTGCTCGCCTTGGAAGCAAGATGACATGGAGCACCACAGGTTCGATCCCCGGGTCCGCGCTTAGCAACCTCTGGGTATTTAGCGCGTTATAACTAACCAATCATATCATATTACGTTCCTCCCACACTGCCTTCCTCCTCCCCACACCCCCAGCCCCACTTAAATACCTAAAAGCAACCTAGGACCTCACGCCAATGTAAAGGAAGGAGTCACTTCATCAACCAGACCTTCCAATAATAACAGCTGGGCTGAACACACACACATACTCAAAAGACCCAACACTAGACCCCGATCCCACAAGCGACAACACCAATGGCCACATGCACACTGCAGACCACATAAAGTGGCACCTACACCGGTGCACACCTCAACCATCCCTCCCACAGCACCCCGCCACCAGCATCTAAGAGCACCCAAATCTAGTATAAATGATCCAGGTCTTCTGACCTCCCCTGCCATCACCACCTCACGGCCATACGCTGAACGCCACACCATCTAACCGTGTGCACAAAACACGGAACCCACCAAATCGCTGCCTCCTTGCACCTCACTCAGGAATGCTCACCTTAAGCAGCGCACCACCTCCCGCCAAAAGCAAAAGCCAACACAACCCATGCAGGTCCGATCCTCTGCATCTTACTGAACACCAGATCGGTTGTTGCACACGCCTCTGACATTCTAGACCTCATCACACTCCACAATCCAGACATCCTGGCCATCACAGAAACATGGCTCACCCCCCACATCCGGCTCAGCCTTGTGCATCGTTATTCCATCATCTGCAATGGCAGAACTGACAGAAAAGGCAGAGGTGTAGCATTTATCTACAAAGACAACCTCCTGCTTTGCGCAGTCAGCTCTATTTGGATTCCGAACTGTGAATCCTTGTCCGCCAAGCTCACCTGCACACCCAATACTACTATCAACTTCAACCTCATTTATCGCCCTCCAGGCCCCACACTCAACTTTGAAGACAACTGTAACCAACTTATATCTGCCAACCTTAAGCCTACATCCCAACTCATAGGGGTTTGGGCAAGTCAGTAATATTCAGGGGAGAAAAAGCTGAACATTATTTCGAAAAAATTATCTTCTGTCTTTTCTCCCTTGAACATTTCCGCTTAGGAAATTCAACCCCAAATCGACCACTACAACACCATTCTAACCAACGCCATCAACATCCTGGCTCCCTTCAATGTCTAACGCGATACCAGTCAAAAACCAGAGCTCCTGGTACAGCCCAGAGCGCTGCACCCTACCCACATTGAAAAGAGCAGCTGAAGCAGCTTGGCTGAAAATTCCCTCCGCAACTAACAAAGCCTCGCATACTGAGGCTGCAGCAAACTACACACGTAGGATCCACGCTGCCAAAGCTGCGAGTTACAGCGATAGGATAGCCAATTCCACCTCCAACATCTGAGAACTATCCATCATCCTGGGGGAGCTGGAAACCCCCATTCTCCCACCAGCACTAGTAACTAAAGATACAGCCTGGTGTAACACCGTCCAGAATACCCTCTTTGGGAAAACCAGCCAGTTCCAAAATAAGATCAACACCAAGCACTCTCTTGTAGCAGTCCCTTTGTCACCACCAACTTACACGGCACCAAGCCTAGACATTCCACGCTTCTGATTCCAACCCATTTCCACCACCAACATAGAAGCCATCAAGGCTCTCAAACCCTCCCGCTGTAAAGGGGACACCTGCCCAGCCTCCATTATCAAAGACTGCCCTGAACCCTTCGTCACACTCATTGCAGCCATCCCCAACGTATCCTTTGCCTCCTGCTCTGTGCCCACCACCCTCAAAGAAGCTTCGATCTCCCCCTACTAAAAACCCCCACCTTAGACCCCACCACCCCCACTATCGGCCTATCACAACCGTCCCCTTCCTGCTGAAAATCATTGCTAGAGTTGCATACCCCCAGATCAAGGATTTCATCGAATCTCACAACATCCTAGGCACCCGTCAATCAGCTTCCGTCCAAGACACAGCACTGAGACAGCCCTCCTTGACTTAAAAAATGAACTGGATGACACGACTAACTCAAGCAAACTTTCAATCCTCCTCCTACTTGACTTATCAGCAGCTTTCACCACACTATGCTTTGCCATCACCTCACCGCTTCAGCTCACAACTCCCCCGAAGCCACTGAATGGGTTGCATCTTTCCTATCCAATGGGACATCAAGAGTCTTCGCAGGAGATGGTTTAGCCACCCCCACCCCCATCACTTGCGGTGTACCCCAAGGATCTTGTGTCTCTCCCACTTTGTACAACGCTTATACAAAGCCCCTCTTTGACCTCCTCAACTCCCTGGGCACCTCCTACACAAACTACGCAGACGACACCCACATCCCCATCCCCCTCTCTGGCAACCATTCTCAAGTCACAGGGAAAGTTGACGCCATCTACAAGACCATTCAAACATGGTGCATGATGCATTTTGAATGCTGCAAAAACAGAACTCCTGATCATTGGTTCTCCAGCACGCCTCGCCAAACTTGACAAGTCCTTCAGCTCCTTCACCATTTATGACCACAACATCTCCGTTGTATGTGCTGTAAAAACTCTCGGGGTCTACCTTGATGCCTCCCTCAACATGTCAGTGAAAATACTGCTGGCATTGCACACCCGACACCGCTTTCGATTCCAAAAACAAAACATGAAAATGTTTTGGGCTATCCCAGGAAGGGAGCATGTAGCGGTTTCCTACTTGAAATGTTCTTCCGAGCTGTATTTTAAGTTTAAGCAAACCTTTCTCAAGCTCAGGAGGAACATTCATAAACAGGTGTGTATATTTGCCTCGACGGCAAAACATGAATCCTAACCTTATCATGAAATGTGCACCCACTGTTCTTCCTCGTGAAGCTACAGAAGAGCATCTCACACGCAGCGGAAAGATGTGTCCCACTCCAAAAAGGCAAAACCAGACCACAAAACAAAGGCAGCTTCACTGAGACAAGCTGCCTCCTCTTTTAAAAGAAATGTTCCACTAATGCTGTTCAGCACAACAAAAGAGAGACTACACTGGCAAGACAAGCCCTAAAACAGCCACTCAGCACATATTAGAGCCACCTTTCCCGCAAGTCCTACACCACACTAAGATGTCAGAAGTTATCAAATGCTCCAGGCGACTACTCAAATAGGTTCCGAGACCCATAGCACCAAAATGCATAGCGTCCAACACTAGCAGAAGTCCTCATCAACAGACCAATGAAATACACTGGTGGCCAGAAGAACAAGGGAGAGCAAAGGCTTCTATGCACTGTGCCTGCACTTGCATAGGTAGCATGCCTCTGTGGTGTTTCAATCACAAAGGTAAACCAGATTAAAAGTGAATAGTGCGCCAGCTTCACCTCAGTATTGGTAGAATATCGGTAGAATGTGCTGAATGCAGGCTATATGCTTGAGAGACGTTTCCATACCACAGAACGTTCAAGAACCACGCACAAAGTAAGAACACAGTAATACCGGCTCAATATGGTGAACTGGGCAATGTGCTGCAGAAGGGATACCCCAATAAAATAGGCAAATGGATGAAGGCATAATTGCAGCAGAAAATAAAAAGAATCACTTAAAATTATTTAAAATGTCTTTGTATGAGGCAGGGAATAGGGACATAACTTGCCCCAGGTTAATGCCACTGGGCCTGAGTACCCTGAGTGCCAGAGAGAGGGGCATCTAGTTTACAAGTTCACTAACTGTACCTGTTTTAGAAGGCTTAGCACTGTCAGGTAGGTGTTCTTGGCACATCCCTTTGCAGGCCAAGCACCCCGCCACCTTGATGTGGCAAGTGGCTCAGTAAGGCCGGATCAGCACTGCCTGCCAAGCACAGGAACTCTGGATGAGCTGGACACCTCTTCCCCACTTTCTAAGTTCTGGAAATATACAATGCTACCCCCACGGGAAAACACTCTCCTTATGGACGTTGGGTGTCCTGGTCAAAGGTTCCTTATATGTGTGGGAGCAAAGAGTGCAATGTATATATACAAAGCGTGTGCTGTTGAGTAATTGCAGGGGAAGGTATAGGGGACTGAGTGTATGGGTGGTGGGGGTGGGGTTAAGAGTGACCAAAAATTCCCCAAAAATGTCATATAGCACTGTCAAACTTTATTGACTTTCTGTATGTAAAGATGCCCGGTGCACGAGCGAGAGGAAACGAAGATACATTTTGGCAGAGTGGGCACGCATCACCAATACACGTGAGAGTGTGTGCTTCTGAACCGTACGAACAATCGAATGCTATGCTAATGAGGCAGTACGAAGATACTACTGTGTATCAGAGTGATCGCTTATAGATCTGCAAGGTTTTGAAAGCCTTTCAAGTAACGGAGAAGGAGAATATCTTGAAACAGGATATCAAAGTGGTCAGGTGCAGGCAATGGGCACCAAATAGAAAG
This sequence comes from Ambystoma mexicanum, assembly GCF_040938575.1. Lineage (NCBI taxonomy): Eukaryota > Metazoa > Chordata > Amphibia > Caudata > Ambystomatidae > Ambystoma > Ambystoma mexicanum. The sequence continues at coordinate 36,855,895 of NC_090936.1, forward strand.
TCTCTGGATATCCGAGGATGAATAAAAAGTATTTAAAGCACTGCGAGTAAAGAGAAAGTGGTTAAAAGCTGTTGGGCGAACAGCAGAGGGGGAGCAGTGACGTGGGAGAAAAAGAGAACCGTAAGGCTACCAACCCTGGTGAAGGAAGAGATAGACTGAATAGAAAGTTCACATATTATGGTGGAAAGGGTCAAGTAAAGAACCGTAAGGCTGCCAACCCTGGTGAAGGAAGAGACAGACTGAATAGAAAGTTCACAAATGATAGTACAAAGGGTCAAGTAATGCCAAGGAGAATGCTTGGATAAACTCTCATGTCAAAACATAATGCCAAGGGCCCCTGGTTGCGCAACCTGTTATGGGTGGACCATGCAGTCTGGCAACTGCCCACAGACCAGAGAGCCCTAACCAAGTGTATAGAAGTTGCTGAAGAAAACTTAAGAAAAGGTTTTTGTTGAACTTTGCTGCATCTGTGCTTGAGGCTTGGGCAAGGGAACCCTGAGCTCTTTTGGAACATTGTCTTTGTGAATCTGTGCTTGAAGCTTGGTGAAGGGAACCCTGAGCTCTTTTGGAACACTGTTTTGTGAACCAGTACATGAAGCTTGGGGAACGGAACCCAGAGTTATTTTGGAACATTGTCTTGGTGAACCACTATTGAAGCATGGAGAAGGAAACCCTAAGCTCTTTTGGAACATTGGCTTTGTGAATATGTGTTTGAAGCTTGGGGAAGGGGACCCTGAGCTCTTTTGGAACATTGTTTTGGTGAACCACTACTTGAAGCATGGAGAAGGGAACCCTGAGCTCTTTCGGAACATTGCTTTTGTGAATCTGCACCTGAAGCTTGGGGAAGGGAACCCTGAGCTCTTTTGGAACATTTTCTTGGTGAACCAGTACTTGATGCTTGGGGAAGGGAACCGTGAGTTCTTTTGCAACATTGTCTTGGTGAACCAGTACTTGAAGCTTGGGGAAGGGAACTCTGACCTCTTTTGGAACACTGTTTTTTTTAACCACTATTTGAAGCATGGAGAAGGGAACGCTGAGCTCTTTCGGAACATTGGTTTTGTGAATCTGTGCTTGAAGCCTGGGGAAGGGAACCCTGAGCTCTTTTGGAACACTGCTTTTGTGAACCAATACTTGAAGCTTGGGGAAGGGAACCCTGAGCTCTTTTGGTCACATTGTTTTGGGGAACCAGTATTTGAAGCTTGGGGAAGGGAACCCTAAACTCCTTTTGAACTTTTAATATGGAAACCAAGTGTGCTTTGGGGGAAGATACAAGTACTGAAAGAACAGTTGAATCCTATAATTGTTGGAACTGTATCCCGAACTTAGGGAAGGGAGCTAGAGACTGCTCCAGACCTTGAGTTAGAATAACCCTACACTACATTTTTGTATTAGACGCGAGGGCAAGCATAGGTTTTGACACAAAGAGGCTTTTGATTTGGACCTATGGAAATAGACTTTCCTTAGTTTCTTTGGGTAGGGCAATACCCGCCATAGCTACAGGGCAAGTTAGGCATTACATCCATCCCGATAATTAATAAAAGTCATATTGTTGAATTCATATTCTGGTGCCTGTGTCATCTCTTGATACCATGCCTGTCTCACAGAAAACAAACATTTAAAATTGCAGAAATAAATACATGTACAGTAATATTAAACATTCAATATAGTTGACATAATTTTTAGAAGCTTTTAAACTATCAAAAAATGAAAACACTTTTAATAATAAAAAAAGTTGCTATTAGGGTTACATTTTAATTTTTTTAAAACAGTTCACAATATATTTTATAATATGTTCAGTGGTTGTACCCAGTATAATGATTGCAATATGATATGATATGATTGGAATGAATCCTCTTTTTCTCAATGTTTCTCAATGTAGCTCTTTGTTAACTTATTATTTTTATGTTTTAAACATGATTTTGAAGTTAACTTGTGAACTTGTTATGCCTAAATCACTGACTTAAAGGCCTTTTGTAATTGTATGTGCCACCATATTGGAAAACAAAAATCTAAAAGTTTAAAGTGTTGAGTGCGTTATATTCTGATCTGAAGCATTAAATGCTTACTCTAATGACTATTTATAAAAATGGATAATAGTATTCCCTCGTATTTAAACCATACAGAGTTTGTTTTAAAACACTTAAATAGCTTCCAGTTGGCGTAATTTCTTTTCACAATTCCCTCTTCTGATATTCTTCCTGACATGATGTAAACCAAAAACGTTATTACTGTGGGAACTCTATTGTGCAATACCGGATAGTATATCCTTAATCATAAAAGCAAGAATACCTTCCACGTAGGAACCTGGGGACTTGCCCTTTCTTCGGTTTGCTTCTCGGTTCGCTTTCGGCAATGTCCATTTCATGGGCGTGTGTCTCTGGTTTGGCTTCTTGATACTGCAGCAAGTAATCAGTTTGTTTGGTGCTTCCTCTCTAAGGTGGTGTCAGTGTCATTGAGAAGGCAGCCTGCCTACCACGATTGCTTTGTGGTCACACCACCACCAAGCTCTCGAGTCCAGCTATCTGGGCTCCCTGTTTCTCTGACACACTAGGCTTCCAGCACGTCCTGCTTCAGCGCAAAGCAGTTCTGAACTTTGCAGGCTTCCCCTTCTGCGTCCGCTCCACCTCCTTCAGGTGTTCCATCCCGGGGGTTTCCCCTATTTTTCTCACCCTTTCTCTCTTTCTCTGCCTCCCCTTGGCGTCTCCTCCCTCTTCAACGTCCTTGGCACAGCCCATTGGCGATTGTGATTTAAAGGGACAGCTTCTCCTTCTCTTTGATAATGGTAGACATTTCCTTTATCTTCATCCCAGACATTGAACCTGTAAAGATTTGATGTATTAGATAGTTCCAAATAGGCAATCACATGGAGGGCATCAGGGAGTTAGTTCCTCAAAGGAACGGGAGTCCTTGTCCCCAAAGGGGAGTCTCTCCTGGGGAGGAACCACTTGCCTTGACCCCTATAGAGGGTCTTCTGGAGCGGGCTCACCTCCCTAGCCTTGCAGGGGAAGGGGTCTGCCTCTTGGGAAGAAGGGACGAATACCTGTGATTAGTCACATTACTCTGTTTTAGAATAGCAAAGCAGACTCCTCGACTGTTCATACTTGAATCCTTGGAATTAGTTCTACAAGGGAATATCAGCAACAAAAAAAAACGGCCATGTGTCCATATTCTTAGCATTGATGGACAAACGTCTGCCTCCCCAAACTCACGAGTTTAACTGAATCTGGTTTTCTGGATCAGGCGATCTCATTAGTTCTCAAGCAATTTACCAGCACTGATGAATCTGCTGGAACTCGCTAAAAATCACCCAGATTGTCTTGTCACAAAAAGATGGCACACCCAGGCACAATAACTGAATGGTAATTCCATGCGACAAACCAACTCAGGGCTTAACACCAAAAAAACACTGTGCCATTTTAATGTTCTGCCACTCCCTCAGCTAAATCCTCCTACATCAAATTTTCAATCATTACTGATCACCAACTCCAACCATACACAGCTTCTAGAGCTTGGCTGGCAGAACTCGCATGATCCACCCTGCCGGAAACCAGAAGCAAGAACGAGGAAATAATCTTTAATTCAAATGGGAACAAAGAAGGTGATTTGGAGTTCACCTGGATGTTTACCATGGATTAATGGTCAGCAAAAAAAGCAGATAATTTGCTTGGAACATTTGGCACAAAAGGACGTTACCTTCCAGTAACCATCCCCAGAGCAGATGCGCTGTCTGCAGTTGCCCCCAGAGATGGTTCTGTGCCTGTATGTCTTTCTATAGAGTAGATGCAATTAATATTTCAATATTCTCAGTGCTATTACTGATCAGGTTCCACAACCTACCACCCTTGTATAGCATACAGACCCTAGTAAGACAGTCATTTTAGAAGGTTCAGATAGTAATTTCCTATCGGAGACCTGCTCCCCACCATGAGGCACGATCAGTGGCATTTTCATGCATATGCAGCACTGAGGTGTGGGAGCGAGCGTAAAGTCCCCTTCCACTTCACTCAGCAGCCCCTTGATTCGGAGATGCCTACATCTCCACCCGCAAGTGGAGATGCCACCTCTTTTTTTGCAGCATTTCAAACTCCCAAATCAGTTACAATCCCTTAGATGTCCATCTTTGACTTTAATCACATAACACTACTACACAACTATCTGCATTTCTGCAAATAAAAATGCCGTTGTGCAAATCCATAGTCTATGCACACAGACCTCAATCTCAAGAGCATTCTCTGTGACTATAGTCATTCAGGTGCGGGAATGTCCTCCATCTCTAGTCGATATCTGTGCAACACATATTGTGCCTACACTGTCAGTGCACACAATATACCTGCATAGTTACCATCCTTCTTCTCGCAATCTGACTTTTATCTCATCACTATCTACGTCTATTTCGGTCCAACAAGTCTACTCTTTAGATTGCCATCTTTTTCTTTTTCAATTTTTCCTCCTATTTCAAAATCTAGGCAATCCTCTACTGAAGTATTTACATATTCCTGGCGTGATCTGCGTGTCTTTAATACTCCATTGCTTGTATCCTCCTTTATTTCTAGTCTTCTTTCTCATCCTTCATTTGCTGCTCTATCTGCTGATTCTACTTTGTCCTCTTTTCTATCTTCATCTCTTGACTCTATTTACCCGGCTTCCACTATTTCTCCTTCCCGGATTCCGCTGCAACCTTGGCTTACTCCTCGCCTTCGCTCGATGCAATGTGTTCTTCGTCGTCTCGAGCGACATTGGTGTAAAACTCTTTCTGACTCTGATCTTCTATCTATCTCTTCTAATAATGGAATATATGATAATATGCTTCTCTCAACTAAACTGTCATATTACTCAGATCCTTTGTAAACTCAATCTACTAATCCTAGATGTCTATTTCAATTCATCTCTTGTCTTCATTGAGGGTCTTCTCCCGACTGCTCTCTTAATTCCACCTTACCTGCATCTGATCTTGCTACCTATTTCTCTTCGCAGGTGGCTGCTCTTCGTGCAGCAATTCCTCCACCGTTGGTTTCCTCCTCCTCTTTGATCTCATCCTCTTCCTGAACTCAGACTATTTCATTGTTCTCTCTGATCTCAAACTCCGATACTTCCTCGTTGTTAGCACCTGCACACCCCACTGCTTCTCCTTCTGATTCTTTTCCCTCAGTACTTATACCAAAAGTCTATCCTTCCTTTGTCTCTTATCTTACACTTCTCTTTTCAATATTTCTCTTCTCACTTCGACCTTTCCCTCTTTTAAGCACGTTTCCATTCTCCCTATCCATAAGAAACCCTCTTTAAATCCCTCTTCTCCCTCAAATTTCCAACCAATCTCTTTACTAACTTATCTTTCTAAGCTTCTTGAACGTCTTGTCTACTCTCAAGTTTAATCCTTCATAGCTGATCATTCAATTCCTTCCTAGCTTTCAGTCTGGTTTTTGTCCCCTTTATTCTACTGAAATTGCCCTTCTCTTTGTCCGTGATTCATTACTTTCTGCTGTCTATTCTAAACACTCTTCACTTCTTATTCTTTTGGATCTATCAACTGCGTTCAACACGGTAGATCACACTTTACTTTTACCATCTCTTGCTTCCTTTGGTTTTTCTGGCACTGTTCTATCCTGGTTTCGTTCCTATCTATCTGATTGCACATATTCTGTCTCCTGCGCTGGAGCATTTTCTGATACTGTACCTCGTATTCAGGGTGTTCCTCAAGGCTCCTTTGGGGTCCTTTTCTTTTTTCTCTTTACATGTGTCCTCTTGCTGCTATTATTTAATTCTCTGGGTATCACATCATTGTTATGCTGATGACACCAAACTCCTTCTGTCCTTATCCTCTTTTTCCTAATCTATTCCCGATAATCTCACGTCTTGTCTGTTAGCAATCAAATCCTGTGTGTCTGACCTTTTTCTTGTTCAGAACACTTTTTCCCTGCTAATACTATTCCTCCTCTCTCTCCGTCTCCCTATGTTTATTTTCCTCCTGCTCGAATTTCGATTTCTTCTGCTGCTCGTAATCTTGGTCTTTAGCTTGAGGCTGATCTGTGTTTCTCTTGTCATATCACGATTGTTTCACGTTCATGTCGCTTTCATCTCTTTAATATTTGCAAAGCTAGACCTTTTCTTACGTTTATTGCTACTAAACTCTTGATTTCCTCACGTCTCTTTTACTGTTAAGTCCTACTGTTTGGTGTTCCTGTTCTCGGCTAGCTCCTCTAAAATCTGTTTTTAATGCCTTTGTTCGTCTTTTATGTTTGCATTCTCCCGTGATTCTATTTCTTTGCCCTCATCCTCTCTTGGTTGGCTATTCTTTCATTCCCGTCTCAAATTTTCTTTTCTTTGTATTGTTTTCAAATCTATTTATGGTCTTGCTCCTCCTTACCTCTCATCTCTTGTCTCTTTCTATGTTGCCTCTCGTTCACTTCGTTCTCCTTCCAATTTCTTTGATCAGTTCCCCGCCACTCCTTGCGCCCAATCTCAATACCGTTCTTTTTCATTATTGGCCCCTCTTCACTGGAATGACGACCTTCTTTCTTTTCCTTCTGTTTCTTCTTATTACTTATTTCACTCTTCTCTTAAGACACATCTTCAATCATTTTATTGTACTTTGATATGTCCAGCGATTTGACGTAAAGCTCTATATACATTTCAAATGAATACACATACAAATCCTGGGCATAAGGCCCCTGTTTCGTTTACTCCACTCAAGGGACCTTGGCTGCATCTTTCGCCCTCGATTGTTCATCTGGTCCCATAGACCATATCACTACAGCATCCTGTGTGTAACCATTACCTTTACTGCAGGTTTAGTGCCTGTAATCATTAGTCAATGGAGATATACTCTGTGTCGTTACTCTGACAGCAGGAGCTGTGTACTACATCACCCCGCCGAAAGTGCTGTGCCGCTAGCCATTAGGTCTACAGAAGAGACGGGGACTGGACTGATTCATTGTAGAGCAGGTAATGTCAGTGTAGGTTGCGCGCCTATCGTTATTGATTGATGGATTGGATACGTTACTACGGCACTCGCTACCCCGCAGAGAAATTAGCCCAATGACAGGTAATGCGGTTAGCCCTATTTAAGGTGCCACAATGGCATTCATTAGCTTCACCGCAGGTATTTCTTCTGTAATCATTATTCTCAAATCAATCGCTGTGCTTTAATCATAAACGGCACAGCGACCGCTGCGTCTCTAACGCTAGCCAAGCCAAACGAGACGGAATCTGACCCAAAGCACGCACCTCTGCCATTGTGCCTAATTTTAATTTATTTGCACATTTATTTATTTTTCTGATTCACTTCCTTCTTGCAAATCCCACCCAAATGTTAAGGTACTCACATCTTCAGGCCAATAGCGGGCTCTGTTCCCATTTTTCACTGCGCTTGTAGGGCCATTAAAACACATTAGCCAAATGGTGGGTATAGCATGACACGTGCCAGACAATCTATGTGCGTCAATCAAGGCCACATATTTAGACTGAAGAGTTGAGAGTAGCCAAGCGAAGGATGTGTTGATACGTTGTATAAGGTTGATGGCGGAGAGATAACAATAAAGGCAGAAGAGGAGAAAGGAGACGCGCACAAGGAAGACATTATAGCCTTACAGACCAAGGGAGGGCAATATTGCAGGATAATGGCCCTCCCCAAGTATTAATTGCAATCAAGATTTTTTAACAAACATGCTACTTCATTGACAAAACCTGCAAGTTCATTGATGAGTAAAGTTCACAAACAAGTTAGTAAATTAAATGAGGTTTCATTTTGTAATATTTATATAACTAGGGTGTCTTCATAAGGTCATTGAAAACTTGGTTGAACTGAGCCCGTTTCATCACGAGCTTGCTTAGGTGCCACGTCAAAGTGAACGGTTTTTGGTTACAAACGTGAACCCGTTGTTCCAGGTTTTAGCTTTCCTTTGGTTGCGTTATATTAAGATAGATTGTCTTATTTAAAGGATTCTCATCCCGGGCGTACTTTCTGTTTTCCCCCCTGTGGTTTCTGAAGTCAGAATGCAGTCAATACCAGTAGTTATTGACTGCATTCCGAACATTGTAATTGCCCGAGAGGTGGTCAATAATTACTTCTGTGAGTTCATTGGTGGTATTACATAAAAGTTGCACTGCAGCCAGTAGTGTAAACATTGCCCCAGAAAATCCTTCACTGTATTTTTGCAACCGTTCAATGTTTGCCCCAGTCCTATGAGCTGGTACAAAAAATTGACTGAAAGAATTTTCAGTGCCCATTGTCGTGATACCATTTCAATTTTTGCCCCAGGGACAGGTTTGACTTAGTCCTAGTCCTTTATCCTGCATTGAAAGTTTTTTTTTTCACCTAGTGCCATTTTCCCTAGTGTTAATTGCAAATGTACAAAATTACCATAAAACAGATATTTTTGTAATGCATTGGTACACCAGAGCATTGAAATGGTAGTTTGAGGCCGAAACACGCCTGGGGATGCTTGTGGTCTCGTGCAGAAGGGATGCGGCCTACCAGTTCAGGCTGGACTGCCTGTTTTGGGGTGGGGCCAAGCCTGATTTGCATATGACATTTCCTCTTTCTGTAATGGCTTGGCAGGCAAAAGAACCAGGGTCTGGAGGGTTGCCCAGAGCTACGCCAGAGTTTAAAGATGGCTATCAGGTGCAGAGAACTCTGAGATTAAGGGGTGATCGAATGGGGGGTTCAATGGAATGATGGAGAAATAGCGAGGGGGCGTTAGAATAAGTGGAAAGATAGGGAGCTGCAAAGACAAAGCGAATTCCCTCATGAGAGTAACGTATTGTGGAGTGAAGATAATAAAATGCAGAATCCACCAAGATATAACCGTTGGCACCGGTGGCTGCTCATGACTACTGCTGGGAGGGCTCTGTCCCCACCGCCCCAGCGACTATTTCAAATCTTGCCGCAGTCCTCCCCGGTCATGGACAACTGAAAGGAATGTTGCATTGAGGAGCAAGCAATATTCTTGTGTCACTCCTCACAGCAAAGCGTTTGAATTTGCAAAAAATTTGCTTCACTTCCAAGGATGCCTACTGTTATACCGTATGCCGTGCCGTGGTGCTTAAGCGTAAGCCGCAGTGGGTGCACTTCACTTCCTCCCTAGTGTTGACAAACGTGCCTTCAGTGGATGGTGTTGGTAGCCCCATTCTTTCGCAGGCCACATAATGTGGCCTCCAGAATCAAGACAGGGACATCATTGTGTCCCAGCCGGTTACAGGCTGAGGGCGTGGTCAGCACTCTGACATTATTCACAGCCTGACAAGCAATCCGGAACAAGGTGGGGAGAAGCGAGTGGCACTGTGCTCGGCGATCGCTCTGTAGGGCTCTTCTGGACTTTTTAACCTGTCCTGGAGTCACAGAGTTGGGCACAGCTTTTCAGTCCCCACCGGCCCAATCATCCACTGCTGCAGATGTAGGATAGGGAAGGAGAGACTGATATGGTCAGGTAATTGGATTTTATAGAAAAGCAGGTTCATGGACGGTAATGACTCTGGGGTTGCCATGTGGCAGTTCTTGAGCACGGTCCATTCCGGTCCCCTTCTTTCCTCTCATCCCACTCAGTCCCTTGTGGTCCCCCACACCTCTATGTATCTCTGTAGAGTAGAGGACTTCATTCATGCAGATCATACTGTGATGAGGAAGAGTCAGGCTTACCCAGGTGGAGTACATACAATCACTGAGACGAAGAAGATTAAGCAAGGAAGCAAAGGCCCACTGCAGAACCAGTATACATGGCAGTTTACTAGAGGCAGCCCCAGTGATAAAAAGCCAGAAAGAACTGAGTACCTCGTCAAGCCAGCCCTGGAGGATTGAGGAACCAGACACTGGTTCGAAGGCGAGAGACTCGAGGAGAAGAGAACGAGATGCTGTCGAGGAGGGACGAGTGTCTCTTGTAGCTCAATGGAACAGGAACCTGTCCGGTGACAGGGAAAGAGGCAACCCGACCGGTGAACCCGTGAGCAAGGAAAAGGCATGCAGCTGAAGACACGAGGGAGAGGCTTCCTCTGCAGAGCCGGAGAGGGCAGGGCGCAGACAGCAGGAATACGGAGTACGCTCTACTACAAGAACAAAGCAGAAACTGCAACAACATTTCCCAAAGGTAGGGAAAGTGTGGGGTCAGCTTGTGGGACATGGATGGGACCAAATATATTTAAGAGACACTTACCAATATTCCGAGTGGCAAAAAGGGATAATGAAAGAACAAACCTTACGAAATATGCTATATGGAGCAGTGCCTGGCAGGAGAGTACACCAAGTCTGTTCAATCAGACACTGAAGCAGGGTCAAAGGGCTTGCAAAATCTGCACACCAAAAGATAGGAGAGACAGAGAGCACCATAGAGTAGGAGGGGAGAGGAGAGCGGTGGAAGAGAGAAGAGAGGGGAGAACACTAGGGAAGGACACAGGGCAGGATGCAGGCAGATGTGACAACGAGAGGCAAGACGGTTGAGAAATAGGACAAGACGACGACATTCAGGATTAAAAAAATATAAAAATGCACATTTTAAGACAGGAGAAAAAACACACCTAAGTTTGAGAATCCTGAATAGAGGGAGAAAGGCCTATGTTTCACAATGCAATTTTAAATACTGACACTAAAAACAGGAGGAAAACACACCTGAGTTTGAGAGTCTGCAAGGTGGAAAGGGGTAAGCAGGCAAGCCTGTGGGACTAACCTGGAAGATGACTGGTAACTGAAGTCCTCTGCGGACACCTGCAGACACAACCAGGAGCAGCCTATATGGGAGCTGCCCTTTGCCTAGGGGCCCTTAGCTGTGAGGGCTGCCCAGGGAAGGCTCCTAAAGAGGACCCAACGGGCCAAAGGGAGGTGCTGGGTGGAGAGGGGACAGGGCGAGGGGATTGAAAGGACGCCAATACAGGGGAAGGTGGAAAAATAAAAATAAACAAAGGAAGGAACAAGCAGGAGGTATCACGTACCACATGGCCACGGTGCCACGGGTGAAGAAGGGACACAGAAAAGTCAATGCTATGGGACATGTAAAGCTAGATCTGTATATATACATGAAGTTGACCATCTAGTATATGTCCCATCACTATAGACTTATTTGGACCTGTAACTGTGTACTGAAGGCTATAGATGAACTCTGATGTTATGAGTTCACTAGATAAAACAATTTAATGAAAACTCTTCATCCATCCCTCTTAGTTTGACAGTGTCCAACAAATCAACCCAGTGCATCTCCCTTTGTGCTAGTAGATTGTTATAATTCCCACCTCTCAGTGGGCGTTGGACCAACTCTATAATGGTGAACTGAATTTGAGCAATAGAGTGTTTCTGTTCATTAAAATGTCTTTCTACTGGAGATCTTAGATTCATACAGCTGTTTGATTTGTGTTCATTCCACCATTCCCGGGAGGATCTATATGTTTGACCAATGTAGAGCAAGCCGCATGGACATTTTATACAGCAAATCACACCTGTGGCTCTGCAGGTGGCAAAGTCCCTAAAGAATATCTTCTTGCTTGTGTGGGGATGAGTAATGAAGTTCCCTTTATTATCATTGTTACAGTGACTGCAACTAAGTCATGAAAACGTTCCCTTCTTCTTGGTCTAAAGAGTGGATTGATTATCCCTTACTGACCTCTCACTCGTCTTTAGATTTCTGCCCCTTCTATAAGTCATCATAGGGGGATCAGGAAATAGTTTGAGCAGTGTAGGGTCATGTGTAGGATAGACCACATTTTTCAGACCGGCACACTTGTGAGTCATGAGTCACCCGAGAAAGAATATCCTACGAGAAATTGGATGCATAATTTACGAATATTGTGTTGAGAGGATTCAAGTCCGGCTCAGGTGGATCCGAGGTGAATAGTGAAATCGCCGAAGAAATTGATTACATGTGAAAATCTGAAAGATGAAAATAACTTATCGTTTTGTTTGTCATATCAGGCCCTTTTAAGGAAGAGACTTTGAAAGGCAAAGAGACCTGGGCACGGAAGGGCTAGATGCTAATGATTGAACTTTATCCTTGTGCTAGAGAAGCCAGAGACTGTGCTAAGCTCCAGTGTACCGCCTTGTCCCGTGCTGAAAACGTGGGGAAGGGAGGCCAACGGTCTGAACATCCTGACGTATCAATTTGTGAACACTTCTTTTTTTTCATAACATTGTTTCCCACACTATTTGTATTTAGAGGTAAGGATTGGCAATTGTTATTTTTTTTTTAGTATAGGTCCTTTTATCCTTTTATTTTGATGAGACTCCACTTGGACTGCATTATTATTATTTGATGGTTGTAGCTTGCTCCCATCTGTAGATTTAGTATTAGACAGGCGTTTTTCAAACACTTTTTAAAGTCTAATAAACACCCTTGAACTGTGGTCACTCATGTCTGTTTTACTGTTGATACCATGCCTTCCTTACAACACCTTATGAGATTTGTGGTGTGCATTTGTGCTGCATTGCCCCTCTGCCAGCTTCTGGTCGCTGGGTTCAATGTGTGTGTTCACTGATGTCCATATGGAGGAGTTTATGTGCTTGTGTGTCAATACTTCCAAAGGAAACAGCTCTCCCTACACTGTCCAGCTTCCAACTGCGAGTATAGGTAGCTGTCGTGTGTAGATCACGATGCTGTTGGCAGCGTCACACTCAATCTGGGTATTCATGGAATGCCAATGTCTCCTGTTACTGTACAAGCGTTGTCTGGCAAGAATGGGTTGGCCAAGAATATCCAATGTTCTTTTTAGAGGGCAGTGCTTGATGGTGAATTTTAGAATATCCCAGATGTGAACGGAAGGATAGGACAGGGGCAATGCGTTGGCCTTGGAAGCAAGACCATGCATAGCAACAGAGGTTTGAATCCCGGATGTGCGTTTAGAAACCAAACTTAGGAACGGTATTATAAAAAACAATTAAATAATTAAAATGTGATTCTAGCTCCTGCTTCCAGCATATGAGAGCCTGCTTAGCTTGAAACCAACAGCTACCAGGATCTACCTTTGACTATCTAGGTCACCTGGTGCCTTACAAACATACATATGCGACTTTATTTACACTCTCAAATACAGAAAGTTAAAAGAAGAATTAGGACACATCTAGTACACATTTAAACAATGGATCAAACATAATGGCCAAAATGTTATAAAGTTTGCATCTCGTGTAGAAGTTAGATTTGCGGTGCGCTAGGTCCACCCTCCTGGTTCTCCAGCGGTAGCTCTTACCTACTGTGTGATGGCTGACACCCAGGCGCTGCTCAGCGAATCTTAATTTCAGGCTCTGCATTCATCCTTTGAAGGGAAACTATACCAAAAATGTTGGACATACATAGTTTTACAAGTGGTGTTAAGGCAGGTCCTTGGAACAATGGTGTGGTTAGGCCCCTCTCCGTTTCTCTTAGCACCTCCAGTTTTACATGCGTTAGGAATTGGTACCTCTTCTCCTGCCAACTGGAAAAAGGATCCTCCTCCTAAATATCCAGGGCCTTATCTTTCTCCTCATCAGACGTCTCGGTAGCATAATATCCAGAGGATCCGATTGGGTGAGAGGATTCCCTTGGAACACCAGACATGTGTCTCGAGGGGACATGTACGAGTCATCCACCCAACATAGCAACTGCTCACATTTACATGATATGATATATGATATTTTATTTAAGCGCGCCTCTACACAAGTGTTTCAAGGCGCAACAAGGCATGGGGGGGGGGGCAAGGGAGGACAAGACAACGATCTTACTAGGCCAAGTGACATTGTAATCGTGCAAGTGTGAGGGAGAAGGAATTAGAGAAGTGCCAGGGGAAGGGGAGGAGGAGAAGTGTGTGACATAGGATCAAGACATAGAAAAAGAGTGTGGCCAACCTGTGGCAGTGCAGGTTTTAAGTGCAGAGAAGTGTTGGATAAGTGCAACTAGGGTGACTGTAGGGATGCAGATACATCCCGCAAGAGCAGGGTTGCAAGTGTGCAACTGGGAGGGCAGGGACCTGGGTCCGTGATTCAGAGGGTGGCCAGGTAACCACTGCATTATCAGACAGGAAATCAGCAGGCAAGTGGAAGAAAGAAGCCAGATGCAAAGAGGAAAGTCTTGAGCTGCTTCCGGAACTGGAGATGGTTCTGCTCAAGTTTCAGAGAGGCAGGGAGGCTGTTCCAGAGGGAGGCACCAGCTGAAGATAGAGATCTGCCCCCAACTATTTGCTTAGAAAAGAGACTGACCCTCATGGAGCAGAAGGTGGAAGGGCAAAGGGCTTGAGCAGGAAGATACTTCTGAAGAGAAAGCTGGAGTTATTTTGGTCACAGTCTCCAGAAGTCCTTGTGGACAATGCATAGGGGCTTGAATTTGATCCTTGCAGCCACTGGGAGCCAATGGAGAGTTTTCAGTGCTGGAGAGATACAATCCTTGGACTTGAGGCCAAGGACAAGTCTTGCAGTCCTGTTCTAGATGAGTTACAGAGGACGCAGAGTGGAGGAGGGTAGATTTAAAAAGAGGCTGTTTCAGCAGTCAAGCTTAGAGAGAGATCTAGAGCTCTGCAGAAAGTGAGCTTCTGGGGCAAGAGGAGGAAAGGAAGAATACCTCTGAGGAGGTTCAGTTGGTAGTTTGACTTCTTCGAGACGTTGGAAATGTGAGAGGAGAAGGAGAGTGTGGAGTCAAAGATAACCCAGAGTTTTTAACCTCAGAGGTGGGAGCAGAAAGTGGGCCAAGGGCGGCCGGCCAGAGAGTGGCGGGAAAGGGGGGTGAAGGTGTGCCAATGAAGAGAATCTCAGTATTACTGGCATTCAGGCAGAGATCACTGTCGGTACACCACTCCTCGATTGCAGACAGACAGACAGGGATGAGAGAAGGAGAGGAGGCAGCAGAGGGGAGCCTGACGGCGAGTTTGGTGTCACCTGCATAGAACTGGAAGTTGGAGCAGAGAGCAGCAATGCGGAGGGCGAGAGGTGCCAGTTATTGGTTGAACAACCAGAGAGAAAGGTTAGACCCCTGGGGAACACCACAGGCGGAGAGAGAGATAGAGGAGAGGAAGGACCCAAGTTGGACCTGGGAGGGTCAGTCAGAGAGGAAAGAAGTCAGCCAAGCCAGGGCCTGATCGGTGATACCCAGGTTATCATGGAGCAGGATGGCATGGCTGACCGTGTCAAAGGCAGAAGAGAGATCCAGTAGGATGAGGACAGAGGGGAGTTTAGAATCAAGGTTGGAGAGCAGGTCCTCATGGCCATTCAGGAGAGCAGTTTCAATGCTTCTGGCCTCTCTGAAGCCAGACTGATGGTCATGGAGACAGCCAACAGATTCAGTGTGAAGATTAAGCTGAGAGACGGTCATATTTTCCAGGAGTTTGCCCAGGAAAAGAGTGATAGAGATTGGGGATAATTATCCAGAAAGGAAGGGTCGTCTGAGGGTTTCTTGAGGAGAGGTTGCACAAGATATGATATATGATATGATAGGTTATTTATAACACGCTTAATACCCAGAGGTTTCTAAGTGCAGACCCGGGGATCCAACCTGTGTTGCTCTGTGTCGTCTTGTTTCTGAGGCGAGCACGTTACCGCTGAGCTATCCTCACGAGACAAGAGAGTGCTTAAGGGAGGCGGAGGAGGTTCAAGGGACAAAGGAGTGGTTGCAGAAGTCAGCCAAGTCTGGAGTAAGGTGGTCCTTGATAGTTTTGGAAGAACAGGGAAGAACCTGCTTAGATGAGGTTTTCATAGATCAGACTTGTCTAGAAACCTCATCAGGCGAGAAGAGAGGAAAGGCAGTGAAGGGAAGGGGTCACAACAGGGCCAGAGGAAGAGGAGACAGTGGAGGGGGAAGCAGGAGAACCAGAGGGTGTGGACAGGATGTCCTGGGTTTAGAGATGATATGAGAAGCCAGGGCCGTACAGAGGGCCTGGGAAGGGACAGGGGAGGTAGAGACTGTGGAGGGATTTGCCAGTTCCTTGCAGAAAGTACATCCGCAAAGTACTGGTCTAAGTCTAGATGCGTATGTCTCCATAGTTCCTAATTGTTATACAGTGCTGGTAGGGCACAGAGGCAGGGCCATATTCACATGCTGTATTTCCCATGCAAATGTGGCCACACCCACTGTCACTGCAAGGTTGGGGCACACTGATCAACTTTCATCCCGCTGCAGGACTCCAAGACCATAGTGCAGGCCCTTAAGATCTTGCAAATTGATGGGGGGACATGCACTCCTGACAGGGCTCCCAGCCACTCACTTGGCTCCCCTAAAAGCAGTCCACCACACTGCAGTATGTCATATATGGGTGACCGGAAATTTGACCGAATCATCCTGGTCATACGTAAACTACATTGGCTCCGTTCTCCAGGCCAGGATACTGTCCCAGAACGTATCTATCATCTACTATGCCGTCACGAGTAGCACACCAACGTACCTGGTGGATACGCTCCACATATCCACGGAACAGGCACCTTGCACAGCAAATCAAACAACCGGCTTGAAATAACAACTTCTCCAGGAGGAGAGGACATGCAAACAAGCCATCTCTCGTCCTGCACCCACCCTCTGGAATTCTATGCCGGGATCAGCTTGTGGCTTTTTCAACACCACCTAAGCAAGGACTAATCCCAATGGACGCACAGACGGCAGTACAGCGCTGCTGTTCAAAGATGCCAGGCCAAGCGCTCTGCTCAAGCTAGTTCCTAATTTAAACAATAATGCAATGGACAGACTGCTACCCAGGGCAGGCATGCCCTCTAGTGGATGAGTCTGCCCATTTTCTGTACAAAGGCCCTGTGTTGTGGCACTGATATGCCCCCCCAGACCCCCTCACCTTTTGTCAATCTCCAGCACTACCTGAAATATCGTTAGGCCTAGTACGATAGTCGCTTGTGTGTCTCATCTCCTATCTCCCCCTCACTCCAACCCCCTCCTTATTTTTGTCAAAAGCTCTTGCCTTATCTAAAATGTCATCAGGCCTAGTACGATAGTTCATTTCACATTCTTATCGTCTCAAGACCTTGTAAGAATGTCATTGTATTTTTCCCTTGCACCCTCCCTTGCCTTGAAGCGCTTTGAAACATGTGTGTATAGGTGCTGTACAAATAAATAATCAATGAATATGTGCACTATAAAATGAGCAGACCGTGCCAGCAACATATGCAAAGATGCATCTTAATGAATGGGTTCCCAGATGGTGAAAGAAAGCAATGGTGCACAGATTCATGTGTGCAGTACTCACACCCCACAGCGATGCACTTGCATCGTCTGCACATGCTCCAATGGCTCCCACTCCTGAGTGGACCCTTCCCCCATGCAAGATTACGCCAACCTTAATCCCGTATAGTGACAAGATTAAAGATCAGACAGCAATTTACATTAAATTGGCTTTGTAATGATGAGCCAGATTAAGTCAATTTAATGGAAAACACATTGGTGTTTCTGCACCCTTAGTGCCAGCTAGGCAAGAATGCAAAATGAGGTTAATTTGTGCAAGAGTCTTATTTGAGTATTTTGTGTTGCTGTTCCCTGAAAAGAATAATGGGCGCAATTCATCATCTATTGGTGGTTGCGCAGGGCCTCCCTCTGCGCGCCCAGGCAGACAGAAAGGGGGAAAGTATTATTCCAGTTCACGTGTGGTCTGCATGGCAGGAATTTATTTATTGTTTGTTTATTTCTATAGCGCCGAAAACTCACAGGCATCGGGATGCTGACATAGACATGTTCACCAAAATAACCCCTAAAGAGGTGGGGGATGCTGACGAGACTAGAGAGGGCTCTACTGTGCCTCCATCTGCGGAACCCACAGAGTTGCAGCGAATGATGGACTACGTGCGGGAGGGGTTCACCACACTCAATACTAAACTTGATGACATGAGTGGCGCAATCAGTGCTATAAAGGCCTGCATGGACAAAACCGAATACTGATTCACCGAGGCTGAGACCAGAATTGGCTAGCAGATGACGACATCACTGCGCTCAGGGCTGACGTAACCTCACTTACCAAGCAGGTGCAATCCATCAGTGAGAAAATGATGATCTGGAGTCCTTTTCCCGACGCAATAACCTGCACATAATTGGGGTTCCTGAGGACAACATTGAAGGCCCCATGGAAGACTTTGTAGAACGCACCGTCCTCTCCCTTCTTGACGGTGCCAAGCTGTCCCCCCAGGTTGCTATAGAGCGTGCTAACCGACAGACCGCAAAGCCTAAACCAGGCACTCCTCCTCACCCAATCGTTGCCCTGGTCCTGAATTACCGTGACAGGGACGCACTGCTGCGGGCAGCCAGGGCAAAAGGGGAGTTGTAGATGGGTTCTAACAGAATTAATCTGTACCCTGATTTCTCTATCACCGTGCAGCAGGGACGGAAGTCCTTTCTTGCAGTTAAAGGAGGCTCCACGACCTTGGGGTTAAGTACGCTATGCTGTTTCCAGCTAAGCTCAGAGTTGAACGCTCTGGGAAAATGTACTTCTTTACAATTCCAGAGGAGGCAATGAAATTCCTCGAGCAGCACTTCCCCCGGCGAACTGCTTATCCCTCCTGATTGTCGCTGGTTGCTTTTACATGTTGTGGCTGTGACTCTGATGCAGGACATGCTATATACACTTTGGTATTGTGGTTAACCCTGCATGGATATTTTCATGGATATTTGTTGTCCTCCTGCACAGTGGTCACCCACATGGTATTGTGCATACTATACTTGTTACATACTACAATACTGTGTGGAAGGCCGGGCTGTATGCTGCGAACAGTCCCCCCATTGCAATGTTGCAAAGGTTGTTGGTTGGGTTGGTATGGGGTGTTCACTCCTCTGATTGGGAGAGGGATGGGGAGGGGGGCGGTTGGTTGGGGAAAGTTAAACGGAAAATACTTGACATGTGCGATAGGGTTTTGGGTGGGCTACAACCCCTTGAAGTTTATCTTGTAAGGTGCTTTTTGCTGGCCCATCTAAGGGCCCATTGACCTACTGGCCACAATGGCTGGATGGTGGTTGATACCATGATGTGCATGAGCTGGAATGTTAGGGGATTAGGTCATCATGTCAAGGTGCAGAAACTTCAGCTTTACACTGAACGACACAACGCCTGCGTCCACTTCTTACAGGAAACACATGATCTAGCTGCAGGATGTGAGGGGTTTGACTGACAAAAGCTGGGGTACACATCGCTTTTATACACAATATTCCATGCAAAGCCACGGCGTCATGATCCTTATTCATAAATCACTGCAATACGTACACAAGGCCACCTATGTAGATCCCCCTGGGCGCTATGTTCTGGTGCACGGTACACTATATGGTTTAGAGGTGGTAATGTTAAACATACAAGGGCCCAACGTCGATGATCCCGACTTTTACTCCCAAGTGATAGATCTACTGGCAACGTATCCCTGTGTGGAGCGGAGACTTTAATACCATCGTTGATCTAGATAGGTCCGGCAGCAAGGCCCGGCAGCTATCTAAGGCCACCCGGACAATACTTGAGGGGCAAACTAGGCTGGGGGTTGAAGACGCCTGGAGACAGTATTAGCTGAAGCAGAGTAACCGCTCCAGCAGCTAAGCCACTGGGAGCAAGCTACTCGGGAAGAGCAGGTGGGAGCTGCGAAGCGCGGAGCACAGAGGACAGTGCTGGCAGGAGCAGACAAGCCAACCAGTGTCCTGTGGGGACTCCTTTTACTCAACAGTGCATGATTCACACTCTAGGATTGACCGGTGGCTGGTATCTGGGACATTAATAAGCTGGTCAGAGGGAGCAGATGTACTGCCTAGAACTTACTCGGACCATTCCACGGGCACCTTGACTCTGGCTTGGGAGGCAAAGCATGTCTCTGGACGCCCCTGGAGACTCAAACCTCAAGCACTGCTAGATCCTGTATTCCAGGACGAGCTGGGGGAGTGTGTTGAGGACTATTTCGAAATTAAGACAGGTACCATGGATTCCCTTACTACTCTTTGGGAGGCTTTTAAGGCCTATGTTCACGGTATGGCTCTGTCTAAAGAATCAGGTATTGTTAAGGCCCTCCGCCGAAACATCTGGGACAGCGAAGCCTCCCCCAAGCTACTTGAAACGTAAAAGGCGCACTAGACAATTTCAGAGGCCACACTGACAGGGAACGGAAATTCATGGACAGCCCAGGGGCAGCAAGGCAGTATGGAGAAGGGGAGCGCCGGGGTAGACTGCTAGCTAGAATGGTGAGACAGGAGGAGGAAGACCGCCATATCCCAATAATCGAGGATGCTACTGGACTGTTTGTCCACACTCTATCCGATGTGAATGAGGTGTTCCGTTCCTTTTGTGTGGCACTCTATGCCAAGAATGACGTTGCCCCTGGCCCAAACATAGAGGCGTTTCTAGATGGACTCCCATTCTCAGTACTCTCTGATGAGGCTAGGGAAGCAGGTGACTGCCAGATGAGTGCTGAGGAGATCTCTAGAGCCATGGATGCTCTGCCCTCCGATAAGGCTCCCGGCCCAGACTGTCTCACTATAGACTTTTATAAAAGCTATAAACTTCGCCTCACTTGTCTGCCCTACGCGACAAATCCTGTGTGAGAGGGATGCTGCCCCCCACAGTTAGGGAGGCAGTGGTAACAGTCCTTCTCAAACCTGATAAACCTGCTACACACTGTGGCACAGACCCCCCCTTCACTCATCAATAGTGATGTTAAAATATTCGCGACGGTGCTGGCCCTCCGACTCGCCCCCTATATGCCATATTCTATACACCCAGATCCATCTGGATTCGTGCCTGGCCACTCTATGGCACTCAGTCTGAGGTGCCTATTCAATATCCTTGCCCGAGTGGATCCAGAGGTGCGGGTGGTATCCTGGCACTTCTTCTGGGCTGTACTTGAAAAGTGTAATTTCGGACCCCGTTTCATCTCATGGACACGACTACTCTATATGCTGCCCATGGCCAGGTTTGCACTAACGGACCGCTCTCACCCCGTTTGCTATTATTTTGCATGTTCGCTCTCTCCCCACGAAACTAAGCAACTCCTTTCTCTTTCCGATCCACCAGAGCACCTGGGAAGCATGCAAATGGCTAATATGTGTGGGAAAATCCTAAAAGTAGCTGCCGAGGGGTGTGTGGCGGCCTCCAGCCAATCAGGAAAACCAGAACGGGGTCTTTACCACACAGTATAGCCCCTGTTTGGAGCCTCCATGGAGCAGGAAGCCGCCGGCTTCCCATGCTGGGACCATGGTTATTGTGCCCCTTTACCCCACCCCTCTTTTCCAAATATCAAACTCCCCCACTAACCTGGTGCTCCATTGTCCCTCGCCAGGAACACTAGGGTTTGCGGTTCATCCCAGTCATGGCAATGTCCACCATGGAAAGGGAGAAGGGACTAAGTGTAGTTCCCTTCTTCCTCTTCCATGGCTGCCATCTTGGATTGTAGAGAAACAGCAAACAAGCAGTTTCTTAACTTGGAAACACTTGGAAAAAAACTATAGCATCCCGGTATGGCATGCCAGGATGCTAATAGCAATAAACCGCTGAGCGGGGGTGGGGGGGCATTACCGTTTAGGTAATGCCCCAGGGCTATAATTAGCTGCAACTGGAACCCTGGGGCATTACCTGACTGATAATGCCACCCTCCTCAGTAGTTACTGCTTAAATAACAGTATTTGGCAGGAGGAGATTACATTCAGTGCCTGTAACTGAGTATGTCATTTTTTGGCCAATCCACATACCTTTTGCTTCCCTAGAAGGCTTTAGAGTTCTTTGGAGACGAGAGGAGATTATATTCGGTGGCTGTTACTAGGTTCACCATCTCAGTATAAAGAATTATAGAATCCCAGTCACCACCTTGCAGGACATACCCACATGTGCCATTGATTGTTAGGTTGAGGGGAATTCATAACAACATTATTTTGTGGCTGTGGCAAGCGAGAGATTACATTATGTGCCTGTAATAGTGTGCCATCTTTTGGTGGCTATACCAAATACTTGTTGCTTGAAAAGTTGTGAATACAAAGTCTTCTAGCAAAAGAATACCCTTAGAAATCATTTTGAAAATTCAAACACTTAGAAATCATTTTAGGCAAGAGAATGCAATCGGTTTCTATAACTGAATGATTTGTCTTTCTGTTGCCGGTCCCCGCCCTTGTTATTTGTGGCAAAAGGTTGTAGAATTGTTTGGTAGCAGGAGGAGATCATATTCAGTGGTTCTTACTGAGTGTGTCATGTTTGTGTAACCAGTCAACAAACCTGTCACTTTCATAATCTTAGAATTGTTTGGAGGCATGGAGATTTTAATTTAATGGCTATAACTGAGTGTCAAAACTTTGTGGCCGGGACATATACCTGTTACCTGCATACAAAAGTCTAATTTAAAAAATACAATGACATTAAATGAATTGCTTGGAGCCAGCAGAAGGCAGTCCTATACATTCAGTCTGTAACAAAGATTTACATATGTTCATGTCCAGACCAAATACATGTTGCTTGTGAAGTTGTGAATGAAATGTCTTACTTTATTTTAGGAAATGGCATGCATTGATTGGCTGTAACTAACATGTCATCTTTGTGTGGCCGGTCCAGATACTTGTTGCTGGTGTAAAAAGTCTTAGGGTTTTATGGAATCATAAGGATGTTATAATTAGTAGCTGTGAGTAAGTGTGTCCTCTTTATGTGGCAAATCTGGATATGTGTTACTTGCATAGAAAACCCCTCCTCAATGTATTGATGAATCTTGGTGTGTTATTTTAAACTATGCAAATGACACCCGGATGGGGACTACAAGAGTAACATCTCCAGATACAATACTTTTTCAGCTGTGTGAAAATATGGTTGATGGATAAACTCCACAGCTTCTGCAAAAAGCAATCAGGATTTATTTGAACTTTCTGTTATCGACACATACAATCGAAGTTCAAACTAAGGTCAAAACCGTGGGCATGAGTCTCGACTCTGCACTCTTGATGACCCCTCAAATTAATTGGGTGTTCAGCTGTACTGATGTTCTTAAAGCAGCAGATCAGACCGCTTCTATCAGAATCACACTGTGCCTTAATTGTTCAATCCATTCTCAATTTCTCATGCCCTGTATTCTGGATTTAATGAGTATACCATCCATCAGTTTCAGACATACCAGAGTATAACAGCTTGTGTTATCACCAATAACCCCAGCGACGCCCACATTTCTCCATTCCATAGAAAGCTGCATTGGTTGCCCATAAAGTTCAAGATAACATCCAAACTTCTCAAAAGTATATCTGGTTTATTTTCCTTTTCATATTAAGGATCAAATAAAATGGCACATATCCTTTCGACCATAAAGAGCGGTTACGAGACACATTATCCCCAACAATCGCTTCAAGCATTCAAAATCCTTTAGTGGACCATGGACTACGATTGCTGCCAGACACTGGACTGCCTTACCTAAAGACATCTCACACCAAAGATCTGTACTTATTGTGAGAAACCAGAAGTGTCTCACCCACAAGTCCCCAGGGATCTGTCCTTCAGACGGCCAGGACACGGGCCATTGATTTTGGATCCAGTTCCTGGGGGTGGACCAGTGCGGGAGGATCACCTGGGTGAGGGGTCTTCAGGGAGTGGGGCACCAGATGGTGAGAAGCGGTAGCCCTTCCTTATAACATCTTTACCACATGCTACCAGGTAGGATACTTAGGAACTCAACACCCCACACCCCTTTCACAACACACACACTTTCTCACGGACAGCCCAATACAATGGTCAGGCAGTGTCAGGGAATTACTGACCATCTGTTATGCTTGAGCTAAAACATGGCGCTGGTGTACAGTGTATTCTGGGGGCACTCAGAGCCACAATGGATATTTACTCCATGCCTCACTGAAAATGTGTACTTACTTTGCTGAGAGCTGAATTTACTTTGCTGAAGAAAAACATGCTTTCCAAACTTGGTATGCAGTCAAGGACATTCTGCTGGGAAAGCTGGTTTTGATATGTCTTGTTATGAGTTATGGGACTGTTTTCCGTGGCGTTTGTTCGTTAGGAGAGGGAAGCGCTTTGCTCCTTGAGGTTACTGTCGGTTGACCCAGCTGGAAACCAACGGTTACCCATCAATGCGCAAGTGCATTGCCAGAAGGTTCGAGAAATTACCACCCATTTTTGAGGAGTGCATATATGCGGAACCCTCAACGGTCAGACGGGACAAGTACAAAGACCTCAGTCGGAAGGGGGACGCCTTTGTCCGGCATATCTGTGGGCTGTTGTGCTCTCGGCCTGGCTGTTATCGGGGTATTCCAGCCGCTTCTGGCGAGATGAGGGATTCAGTTACGCCCACGGTGATGTATTTTCTTTTGAATTCTCTGTCTGTTCTTTGATTTATTTCTGTGTTATCACTTGTTGCTTCCAAGCTTTGAATAAATAGCCGTATAAGTGCTCATTATTTTCTAAGCGTGCGTGTGGTTGTAAGTCATTGCGTCGTCTACCTGTGTTTAAAGTATTGGCTCTGCAATTGCACTGTTGATTAATGACTGTCCATGCACTCTGGGCGAGCAATACACCATCATGCACACCTGACTTCCATTTCACCTCCCCACATGGATAAAAGGCGGAGCACAAGAGCACACTCTGAGTGAGGCAAAGCACACAAGGAAACAGCAGTTCCAAGATGGCAGTTTAACATGAGGGGAAAGATGGCGAAACCGAAGGGGATCACAAGGAGGGAAGGAACCGTTATTTTCATGAAGCCTCGAGAATAGAAAGTGTAAGACCAGGAAACCAGGCTGAGGAATCCTGCCTTGTGTGATGGAGGTACCCGGGGTCCTCCTGCGTCGATTATCAAGGCAGGGAGAATCACTAGCTGCCGTGGCAATGTCCTTGGCTCCAACAACAAAGCAGCATCAGTGAAATCAACACCGCCAGTGAGTTGGGAAGACCGATACAAGACAGCTCTGTGTGGAAGTCAAGGTTGCAAGCAGCAACATTGCATGGCGAGCGCTGGATTTGAGAACATTGAGTGAAACGCGTGTGGTAACCAACACGGGTAAAGTTGAACTGCAGATGAATGATTGAACTCTGAAACCAAGATATACGATACCTTTGACAGAGTGGTCCGGTACCACATGCATGCTCAATCGAAGGTCTCTGTAAGGTGTGCAGCTGAGAGTTGACAAAAGTGAAAGAGTGGCAAAGGATTGTGAATCAAAGTGGTCCTGCAACGGGTAAAGCCAAATCCTGTGCACAATCGAAAGTCATTGATGTTGATACAGTAAAGAAAGTTGATGGCAAAGTAGATAAAGTTGGCTCAAGCCCAAACAAGGGAGATCAATTGAAAGCTTTTGGTTAAAGCAAATTTGAGATAAAGTGAATTAAATTGGTCTGAGCCCGCCCAAGGGAGACTGATTGAACATTGTGTTAAAATGGGTCTGAGCCCGGCTGAGGGGGATCCAGGGTGAACCGTGAATCACCCGAGAAATTGAATACATGTAAATCCTACGAGCATTGTGTTAAAGGGGATCTGAGCCCTGCTGAGGGGGGTTCCAAGGTTCACCTGAGAAACTGAGTATGTGCGAAATCCTAAGAGGAAAGGAACGTATTGTTTGTGTGTCACATCAGGCCCTCTGACAGAAGAGACTTTGAAAGACAAAAGAGACTTGGGCAGAGAAGACCCTGATGCTAATGTTTGAACTACACCCTCGTGCCAGAGAAGCCAGAGACTGTGGTAAACTTGAATGTGCCGCCTTGTCCCGTGCTGAAAACATCGGGAAGGAAGGACAACAGCCTGAATATCCTGACGTATCATTTCTTGAACACGTCTTTCTTTTCAATAACATTGTTTCTCACACTATTTGTATTCCGAGGTAAGGGGTGGCAATAGGTTTATTAATATATGCCCTTTTATTTTGACAAGACACCACTAGGACTGCATTATTATTTGATGGTTGTAGGTTGCTCCCATCTTTAAATTTAGGATTAGATAGGCATTTTTCAAACCCTCTTTGAAGATCAATAAACACCCTTGAACTGTGGTCACTTTTGTCTGTTTTACTGTTGATACCATGCCTTTGTTACATCATTCAGAAGGAAAGTGAAAACTCTGGTTCTGACCGAGTAATATATTCCTGTAGGACTTTATACTGCGAAGATGCTTGAGCATTGTGATGCCACATTCTTGAGTAAATACAAGTAGGAAGGTCTTATAGTTTGTTGATTATAACCGAGTGCACCATATAAGTACTAGCGAGCAGAGAATCCCAGTAAAACACCAAGAGAAACAGCACACACTTTAAAGCAACAGCATAGGCAAGGACAAACAACACAGTCTAAAACAGGGATCTGTAACCTTTGGCTATCCAGATGTTTCAAACTACAACTCCTACCTCCCATGCCAGCATAGTTAATGGTGAGGGATCGTGGTAGTGCAAAACAACTGCAGAGCCAGAGGTTGCAGACCCCTGGTCTAGAGGAGCATGATGAGCCAGGAGTAACAGCACGCAGTGTAGAGGAGCAAGCTATGGGAAGTTGCCGGCCTCCACCCATCGCGACCACTGAGAAATGTAATAGGTCTTAGATAGCGCTTGGCTGACACCATTGGTGCATTTGGAACTGAAAGAAAATAAGGGGTGGAGTTCTTTAGTGGAACAGGCAGATATGAAACCTGTGGTGTTCATGGTTGCAGGACGCAAGTATCGAGATCATGTGTGCCAATCTGCTTTCTATGGTTTCTATGGTCTAATCTACTTGTCAGTAGGTTATCCATAGGGAAGAGCCCAAGATCTGATAGACTACAATGCTTTGGGTCTGATAAGGTTAAAGAGAGCAGCTTATTCATGGCTCAGTAGTGTTGACGTGCTAACAGCTAGACCTGTGGTGGTTATCTGTGGGGGGTTTGGGTGTGCGTAGTGTAAGGTGGTAGGAGATCTGACAAGGAAGACTGTTAGTCAGTGGAGCGAGGGAGGTCTTACAAAGCAAAACAACATGCAACCCCTACTCTCTGTAAGGAAGGCATGATATCAACAGTGAAGACAGACACGAGTGATCACAGTTCAAGGGTGTTTAATGAACTTCCATGTGTTGGTGGAACGCCTATCTAACCTAAATTTAAGGATGGGATCAAAACCTAAATTTAAGGATGGGAGCAAGTTACAACCATCAAATTATAATAACGCAGTCCTAGTCGAGTCTCTGTCAAAATAAAAGGGCCTATACTAATAAACGTATTGCCAACCTTTACTTCTAAATACAAAAGGGTGTGGGACAATTGAGTATGCAAAAAGAAAAGTGTTCAAGAAATAATATGTCAGGACAGTTGAGCAGTTGGCTTCCCTTCCCCACGTTTTCAGCACGGGGCAAGGCGGCACGTTCGAGCTTCACACACACTCTGGCTTCTCTGCCATGAGGATACAGTTCAAAGCACAGGTATCAAGGCCTTCTGCCAAAGCCTCTTTTCCAATAACAGTCTCTTACTGCAGAGGGCCTGTCGTAACAATCAAATTAAAGTTCCACTCTTATCAGGATCTCCACATGCACAAGTTATTGCTTCCAGTGCTCATCATGGGTCTCCCTCCTTAAGGCTTGGACCACAATGGATATACTTGGTCTCCCTCGTTCGGGATCGGACCATGGATCTCCCTCGTTCTGGCTCAGATCCCTTTTGTGCAATATTCACCTTTGGTCTCCCTTGTTTGTGCTCGGACCATGTAATCTCACTTTCTACAGTTTCTTCTTGATATCAGAATTGAAGACTTTCGAATGTGCGATGGGTTTTGCTTAAACCGTCGCATGACCACTTCAATTCACTTTGCACAATGTTCCTATAAATCTTCTAAATTTGTTTCTACCCCTTCTTGGCGGGATACCTTACAGAGACCTTTGATTGAGCACATTCGCGGTGCCGGACCACTCTGTTAATGGTATTGTATCTTTCCTTCTCAAGTTCAAACATTCATCAGCGGTGTGTCTTTCATCACACACGTTTAACAATGTTAATTCCAGCGCTCATTATGCAATGTTGCCGCTTAGAACCTGGACTTCAACACAGATCGGTCTTGCATTGGTCTCCCCAACTCACCGGCTGTGTTGAGCTCTCTGGTGCTTCTTTGTTCTTGAAGCCAAGGACGATACCACAGCGGCTGCTTCTCCTCCCCACCTGGGTCATTTCCACGGGAGGTTCTTCGGTATCTCTGACACACAATGCAGCATTCTTCAGCCTGGTTTAATGCTTTCTGACTCAAAGGTTTCTTGAAAGTAATGGTTTCCTGCTGAAAAGGTCAAGGGTATTTCACTCGATGCATACCCTTCTTGCTTTGCCATCTTTCTCCCCTTGTTCAGCTGCAGACTCAAAAACTGCTGTTCATTTGTGTGCTCGCTATTTTTTAGCAATATATGGTCTCACTTAACTGAGGCCTGGGGAGGTTTGCCAGCACCTCCCCAGGCAATGCAGCATCCAGCGTTGGCAGCCTCGGTGCCGCGTGCTTGCGCCCTGGAAGGCAGCACGCAGTAGAAGCATCCATCACTGCAGGGCCCGGGCTGCTTGGCATGTGAGCGTAACCGCTCCAATTCCTCACAAGGGATAGAGTCCTGCTCTGTCACCGCTGCACCTGGATCCGTGAAGCCTCAAACTTCGTCATGACAGCCAGTCTCCTCCGACCCGTGCCTGCATACAAAATCACTGACAAGCAGCACGGGCCGGGGAGCGGTTTAAGAGCACTCCTAATAGACACACCTGTTCCCACGGTGAAACAAGCATCATGGGAAATGTAGTTTTCTGCTCGTTTTCCTGATAGCAGCTCTCCTGAGTTGCCTTCTGACTGGCACAGCCCCTATTTTCCTCACAGCTTTGCCTT
The DNA here is from genome assembly GCF_040938575.1 of Ambystoma mexicanum. Lineage (NCBI taxonomy): Eukaryota > Metazoa > Chordata > Amphibia > Caudata > Ambystomatidae > Ambystoma > Ambystoma mexicanum. Next base: position 36,884,556 of record NC_090936.1, read on the forward strand.
GCTCAGAGTATGCTCACGTCCTCCGACTTTTATCCGTGTGGGGAGGTTTAATGGAAGATAAGTGGGAGTGATTGCCAGTAATTGCCTGTCTTCGCCTGACCATAGTAGCGGGACATGTCATGTACACTGCTCGTTTATGAGTCTGCTTTCTCCCAGAGCGGGCTGTCCGTGTGGAAGTGTTTGTGAAGGGAAAGGGGGGGGGGTTCCCACGTATCCTACCTGGTAGGATGGGGTGAAGATGTACAGTGGCAGGTATACCACATCTCGCCATCTGGCGTCCCACTCCCACTCCCCAAAGACCCCTCACCCAGGTGATCCTCCCACACTGGTCCACCCCCAGGGACTGGATCCAAAGACGATGGCCGTGCCCTGGCCACCTGAGAGAGATCCATGGGGACTAGTGGGTCAGACAACTTCTGGTTTCTCACATCTCCCACTACTGGCCTTTTGAATACAGGTCCTATTTCACAAGCTCACTTTGCTCCTGTCAATCCTTCCTTCTCGCTCACATTGATACATTGTATCCCATATGCAACCAAACAAGCATTTGCAAGTTGGCAGAGGGGGAAAGGGCAGTCTGTAAATTCCAAACAATTTCCATAAGCTACAGCAAAGGGTAAGAAGAGACAAGAACCTTTAGTTTAAAGAAAGGGCTACTTGATGTTTTAGGCTGCAGTCACCCATTTCGCCTTGCTTAGTATGCTCGTTGGCGGTCTAAGAGATGTCTCAAACCTTACTCTTCCATGCTCAAATGCTGTGCTCAGTTGGCCTACGGGGAATTCTGCCTGTCTGGGCAAAGCCTTTCTTTTGCAGGACAAGGAGGCGTTTTGTCCCAACTCTGTGTCTCTTTACCATCAGTAAATTCTATCCAAACAGTTTGTATTGTACCGGAGTGCTGTCCCAGGACGCCAGCTAAGTCTTTGGACCTTCCTGTTCTCCCAGTCTCTTCCCCCAATATGGAGCTCCCCTCACTCCCCTCACTCTCCATTCTGGAATTCGTTCTTTCCATTTTTCCCCTCTCTTGTGCTCTGGTTTTTCCACCTTTCCCCACACTGGGGTTCTCCCTTTTCTAATGGACCACTGTGGGGTCTCCTCTTTCCCCCGTCCCACTCTGGGCTTTCTCCGTTCTCTCCCTGCTTTTTGGTTTGTCTCTTTCTCCGTCTCCTCTCCCCAGTCTGGGGCTCTGCTCATTCTTAATCCCCACTCTGGCGGTCTTTTGACCTTTCCCCACTTTGGGGTGTTCCTCTCCACTCTGTGGTTGGTTGCTTCCTTCTTTCCCTAGTCTGGGGTGCCCCTCTCACTCTCTCTCTCTCCACTCTGGGGTTTTTCTCCTCACTCTGAGGCTTCTACATTCCGTAACCACTTCTGGATCTTTCTCTTTCTTGCTCCTCACGCTGGGATTTCTTCCTTCTCCACTCTGGGGCTTTACTCTCCCTTTCTCACTTTGCCACCCATCTCCCAATACTCTGGAGTCACTGCTTACCTGCTTGGATTAAGTGCTGCTCCTTAGGAGGATCTGAAGTCTGCTCTAACCGCCTCTTGACGGGGAGCTACGTACGCCACTTATCAAGGGGACTCTGCATCGACTGGTGGCGGTACCAGTCTTCCACTCGCTTGGTGTGAGGGTGGGCAAGCAGCCTCATGTCGTGGCTTTTCCCCAGTCCTCCGAGGTACTTTGTTCTCCTTGCGGGGTTGGACGGTTCCGGCTACTCGCCCACTGTGCCTGACTGCACTTCCCAGTGTGCACTGCAAGCTAGGATGGCACGTCTGATGTACTTCTCGCTCTTGCCGGCCACACTTCCTGTGGTTGTTTTGGCTGTGGGCTTCACAGAAGCTCTCTCCTGTCTGGTTCCTTCTGTGACACTCCACTAGGAGACTGGTTTTCTCACTTTGAAGCTGGAATCCATGGATATTGGGCAGAACATGGGTCAATGGCCAAGTCAGCCAATATGAAGGAGTTTATAGCAGTTTCATACACTCTAGTGTCTGCATACCTAATAAAGGTGTTCGTGTCTGGGGAGGGATTGTGACTTTTCCTGTCCCCTGTCCCCGAAGGGAGAGTCACCTCCCCTGTATTTCCTATGGGGGTTGCGCTTAGCGGGCACACTTCCGTAGTTCCAACGGGGATGGCTCCACCTTGGTTAGAGGCGACTATCTCCTTACATTTGTCACAATAAGCTGGATCCAAAACATTTGGACCAAAGCAGAAAGTATTAAAGAATTTCACAATCTAAGTTAGGGTTGGGTGGCATGTTGGAGGGAGAAAGCAGGGAGTATTGATGAGTGGGCTTCTATAGGACAGAGGAAAACATCCACTTTTAAAAAAGCAGCCAAATTCAGAAGGGAGCATGATCTTAAAAAGGCTTTGGGGGAACACTTGGATTATTAAGGACTGAAAGTGCAAAGATAAGATTACAGTCATAAGTGCCTTGAGTTTGCATATTAGCCACAATGGGGAATCAGCTTCTATATGCCAAAAAGAGCACTCTTAATGCAAGACGACGCCGGATAGTGGGATAAGAAAACCCAGGACAATGACGTGTAGGAGCATACCAGTAATGTGGCTAAACGGGGAAAAATAGAACTTTTTTAGTTAAGGAAAATTTGAGGTTTTCAAAATTGATATCGGTTCACCAAATATTTGGTGGCAATGAGAAGATCATTCCAGAGAAAGCTACTACCGGTGTCTAAAGTTCTACCACCCAGCTTATGGAAAAGTTATTAGCAAAGAGTATGATGGGTGCACGTTCCATGCAGTACTAAAATCCAACCAAGTCCACATCGTCACGGTATTAAACTCTATAAACGACTTAAATTAAAAATCAGCCGTCAATATCCTGCGAAAACTGTACATTTCACTAATGCATTTCTGTCCCAGAGGGTTGCAATAACCCTTCCTCTCCACCTCCCAGTTTCAGACATCTACGCCAAGCATTCTGTAGGTCGCCGGCAAGTGCAAACATAACCACCAGTTCGGTCGAACTTAACAAAAGCATCAATGCTGGCTGGACTGTAATGACGTATTCAACTGTCTGAGTATGGTCAGTAAATATTATGTGGGTATATCTTTAAAAAGTTGGCAAAATGAACGAAAGTCTGACGTGCCCCACATTTGCATTTGCAGTACAGCCACCCCTGTATTTTCTGTAACCCCTTTCTGTGTAATTGCACAGGCTCCTGGATCAAGTATGCCGTGGGCCCTTGCAGGGGGAGCCAGGGGTAAACATGCTCTCATCTGTGATTTCAAGAGCATACTATCTTCTCTTCTGGACAGCAAATACAGACGGGCCCTGCTCTTCATCTCCATCTTAGAAACATCTTCAATTTGTGCAGGGTCATCAAAAGTTTGTGTACCAAGGACTTGATATGAGGCAGCTAGCCTACTTCACAAGGATCATGTAAGGAGAGAAAATTCAGAATGAGTTCTTTAGTTAGGCCACCATGTTTGTTTGTTTATTTATTTAATTGTTTTTTATAACGCGCCTAATACCATACCTGAGTTCGGTTTCTAAGCGCGGATCCCTCTGCGTGGTCTTGTTTCCAAGACCAGCACGTTGCCCCTGTGCCATCCTCCATTCATGTGTGCCAGTCCATAACAATGACCAGGTAAGGATTGGTCTCACTTGTATAGTATCAGTTCAATCAATCATATTTATTTAGGATATTAAATATCCATAAAACTAACATTTAATTCACAATAGCAATTCAGCATAAAACCTGTAGCAAACACATTATAAAAGAAATAGTATCAGTTAAATATGGCAAATCAGCTTCCAGATGCATGGAATATACTGGAGTTGACAAAGGAACCATCGAGAGACGTCTTAAGAAAGAATTCTCAACCTGTTGAAGACAGTCAACCTTGGTATACCCCCAAGAGCGAAAATTGAGCTGGGGATAGCTTTATTCTTACATACTGTAATGTGTCCTACTCATGTTCTTGGCAAATCTGAAAAGGCCCTCTTTCATTTGACTCATCGCCAACCCTGCTTTGCAATGTGGTCATTCCACTTTAACCTGTTCTTGAATCTTATTCCCAAATAATCAACTGCACAGCAGATTTCCAAACGCTGCTCTCCCAGCATTAACGATGGGAACCGTTTGGGTTTCCCGGACACATACATCACAAAATATTTTGAGTAATTGACTCAGAGACCCCTAAACCTCAAAGTTATCATATTCATTCATCAGCAGCTGTAACGACCTAGGAGTCTTGGTGAGGAGAACAGCATCATCGGCATAGCTGAGAAAGGGCTCCACACCTCGGGACATCAGTGTTAAGTGATTGTAGATAGGGGTTAAGATCATTGATGTATACATTAAAGAGGATGGGTGCAAGCGTACATCCTTGACGGACCGCCTCATTTACCAAAATGCATTTAGAGGATTCTAACCCGTTCCGCACCTATACCCTAGACTGATCGTGAAGCATCTCTATCATTCGAAGTACGGGTTTTGGTACGCCCATATCTTGTAACGCAGTCCAAAGTAAACCCCAATCCACGTGGTCGAATGCTGAACCAAGGTCCATAAAGGCCATATAGACTGGGGAATGTAGGATCCGGACATGTTTCACCGGGATTAGGTAGAGACAGTGTAGAGATTCAGACACTGATGTACTGTGCCGGATCCTGGTCTAAAAGCCAATTGGGTGTCGGACAGAATGTTATAGTCTGTTACCCATTCCTCGAGACAGTTAAGGATACCCAAAAACAACGTAGAGGTCCCATCTATTAGTGTGACTATCGCTAAGAAGAAAGAGGGTGAAGATTTGTTGCCCTTTTTTAAAAGATTGGAACAATTATACCAGTCTTCCAACTATCTGGGAGTTGATTCGTCCAGGTAAAATCATTACAATCCTGCACTAAGAAAGGTCCCCATAAGTGTGGCAATGAAAAGAATAAATCATTTGGGTCTCCATCAATCCCAAGGGATTCAAAAGGTTGCTGTTTCCGCAGGACCAACTCCTTCAGTGTCATCGATTGAACGCACGCCCCACTATCTTAACTACTTGCGTTATTTGTAACCCGATCCTCAGTACTGAAAAGTTCATTGTAATAGTTACCCCTGTCTCCTATATTTAAAATGACTATTATTAAAATGGTGACACTGAGGGAAAAACTATTTGTTCAATCTAAGCTATAATTTTGTTTGTCAACGAAGGAAGAATAAATATGAATTTTTGGGCCAAAGATAAGACATGGATCATACGGAAACCCCCAATAAAAACAGTCTGAATCATGTTCTAACAATTGCAAGAGCTTGGTTGTATTACTCCAAGAAGAGGTGCAACCATGTGGTAGCTCCCTTCAGGGGTGTTGCTAGGTCTGGAAAGATCTGAGGCTACGCTAATGTCTGGACTTTCGGGTCTCGGGGCTAGCTAGCCTTCTGGTTGTAGCCCCTGAGCTTCTATCCAGGGCTACAACTAAAAGGCCCGGGGCTATAGCCCCTTCAGCGCCCCCCCCCGTCCCCCTAGCAACGCCTCTGGTTCCCTTCACTCCTTGTGGAAAGCAGGAGGAGCTGTGGGTCTGGGGAACATCTCTCAAAGCCTTCGATTTCCTGGGTCACATTAGTCAATATCACAGGACACTGCGCACGCGTGCACTGCCTTCAGTGGTGTGTAAATACCGCATAATGATACCGGCATTAGACCCAATTACAAACACGCGCCCTAAAACATATCAGCGAGTTCCGTTTCCCACGGTGATTATGCTGTGAAACATGAACACACTCACGAGCACTTGTGTTCCATCCCTTGAGTCGCGCGGGAGCAGTATGTATTGCTGCTAACAAGTTGCCCTGATTTATGCCTAAACCAGGGAGTCGTAGTCAGTGGCTCTGGCGAGCTAATTTGTTGTTAGTGCAGTTAATAACCACGCTTTAAATGGTGCAGTAAACCAGCCAGTAATGGGGATTAGAAATCACGGATTTAACGCGGCACGCGGCACTTCACATTAGGATAACATCACGCTCGCAGATGGCGTTAATGAACGTTTGCCGAAATGATGCTCTTTTTAGAGCACGAAAATGCACTGGGTCAACTGTGCAGGGGGGGTTCTTCCAGCTGTGGGGGTTTCACCTTTTGTGCATGTTTTCAAGGTAAAGTCAGCGATCATAACTTCAAAGCACTCTGGAGGGAGGGCAAAAGGGGTAAACAGCTGCTAGCCGGCTGCCTTCACAAAGGTATGCAGATGTGCAAAGTGTTGCCAGAGTTTATCTTTCTTATAATAAAACCTTACATTGTGATAGGTTATTTATAACGCGCTTAATACCCAGAGGTTTCTAAGCGCGGACCCAGGGATCGAACCTGTGGTGCTCCGTGTCGTTTTGCTTCCAAGGCGAGCACGTTGCCCCTGAGCTATCCTCCCAAATTGTGGCATGAATGGACAACACCTTTCTTGTAAGTGGTCGCATTTCAGTGGGGCTGGACAGTCACACAGTAGATGCATTGTCCAGCCCCAATGCGTATGTGTATGGCAGGAACCCCTCGCCCTTGTGGGTTGTGGGGTGCTTAAATGAAATGTAAACCAAACGAATACATATGTCTACCCCTTTTGGAGGGATAGAAGTTCAAGTGGGACAGCAGTGGTTAATTAATGCAGCTGCGTTTCCGCTTACAAAGGAATTACAGGACAGGTTTAGGAATGGCCCTGTCATGCGATGCACTTCCCCGCGACACCTTTTCCAATCAGGCAATGGGGATGCTTTTGTTTTGTGCGCATTTTAAAGTGCGTCAAGTTTGTGGATAGGCGATGCACTTTAAAGTGTGCAGAAACATTCCACTTCTTTGAGCAAACGCACAAAGGTGGAAAAATAGAGCATTTAAATGTGCACACACGATTCGCAAATTCAAATGACGTGGGTGCATAGGACACAACCTTTATTGCACAATTCAAGTCATGTGCAATGCCCATCTCATGACTTGCACCAATACAAGTTTTGGGAATTTGTCCCCATTCTGAAAGGGCTTTTTTTAATTGCAGGCATCATGGATCTGTGTATTCAAATGCCCTCTTTGTACACTTCTGCATATCTGGGGGTGTTTCTGTACATTTAAAATCACATTCTGTGTTCAAAAACAGGATTAACTTTCAAAATGCACAGAAAACAAACATTCCCCCTGCACTTGTTCCAAACAGGTGCCGGGCAATGTGCATTGCATGACAGGGTCATTCCGTTTGTTTTTTTAGTGAAAGAACAGTGCTTTGAACTATTGCTGCCCCACTTGCATTTCTATCCCTCAAACCGAAATAGAAATACGTTGTTTTCCCTTTTTGTTGACTGGCCCATTATTGTGAAATGCTGGGAGGCAGTCAGATATTACTGTCTAACTCCACTGAAATGTTCAGCTAATCTTTGAGAATAAGGGGACCTGTGCATCTGGAAACTGAAAAACGCACTCAAATAAAATCTTCTGAGCTGTATGTGCATTCGTTTTTAAGAATGTGCCCGTGTTTTTGCACCAGGGCAAACTTTGACACAGTGCTTATACCATTCCGTGTTAGTGCCAGGGCAAAAACTGGATTGAAAGATTTTTTTTTGCACTCGGTTCTCATACTGTGGAAAATTGCTCTTGTAGCAGTGTAGTGTTTCTGTAACAAGGCCCAGGATGGCAAAGAAAATCAAGAAAATGCAGGCATAGAAAGAGCTCATAATGGAAGAGAGGCTTGCAGTTAGACCCGGACAAACCGAGTGACTCCCCCTATCCTTGTGGGCACCCTTGGTAGATTCCAATGGATTATCCCACTTCTTTACGTTCTTTTTAAAAAATCAGGCATTCACATGAGGTTTGAGGAAGTTGTAAGGCAGGAACCAAGTTCTGCATCACCCAGCAACGCCCTGCTTCCAATGTGGGTTTAGTTTAGCTTCAAGAAGGCAGGCTTGGTGTAGCTTCAGATTTTTTGGATAGGGAGCTTAGGCTGGATTTCTTTTTAGTTTGTCTTTTATTTCTGATTACATTTTTTATTAGAGAAGCACATATTTGTGGGGATAATATACCAATACATTCCGATATGCGAGCCGAATCCGGTGTGTGAGAAACCTGAAGGTGTCTCCCTGACTAGTCCCCGGGATCTGTTGTCCAGGTGGCCAGGACACGCCCATCACTATTGGATCCAGTTCCTGGGGGTGGACTAGTGAAGGAGGATCACCTGGATGGGAGGTCCTCAGGGAGTAGAAGTGGGGTACCGACGGGTGGGACGCGGTATCCCCCTTCTTATGACACCTTTTCCCCAACCTACCACGTAGGATACACACACACTTACCCCCCCTTTTCCGACATGAACACTTTCGCATATTACAAAGGACAACTAACACTTGAGCTATTTACCTGTCATGTCCCAACACCATGGTCAGGCAAAGTCAGGCAATTGACCAGAACCACACACACCAGACAGCCCTTTCCCATCCCCACAGGGTAAAAGGTGGAGCACAAGAATACAATACAAGCAAGGCAAACCGCACAATGTGAGTGATAACTCAGCACGGCAATTCAAGGAGGAGGAGAAAGACGGCACAAACTAAGAGGGTGACAAGGAGACAAGTGACCTTGCCTTTCCGATCAAGACCCGTGAAACCTCTACAGAAGGAATAGTAAGACCACGAACAATAGCCAGCGTGTGTTGCAGCAGATTTCAATGGTACACAAGACCCTCCTCCGCTAATAACCAAGCCGGGGAGAGACACTTGTCTCCATGGTACCAACATTGACTCCAAAGAGAAAGAAAGCACAGTAAGAGTTGAATTGAAAAAGGCACGATTGACAAGATTGGCAACAGTGAACCCGAAAGAGGGATGCCCATAAAGAGGGGGCAAAGTCTAAAGTCCCCAAATACAGTGTGTTGACAAAAGTGAACCCGGCTGAGGGATGGCCACAATGAGGTATATAAAAAGACATTGAGATTTGCGAATGTCGCCAGCAAAATTGGATTTAAAGTCACAGTGAACCTGATTGAGGGAGGTGACCAGTCGAGTCGGATCTGCGTCCGGAAGAGGGGGATCCAATGGTGATAAGCCAACACTCACCGGCCCGTGAATACAACAAAGGAAAGTACAAGAGAGGAAGCTTTTTGAACCCGACTGTGGGGAGCTAATATTGAGAAGGGATCTGCACCCTGAAGAGGGGGACCCAGGGGGAGAAAGGCATCACCCAAGGTACACGTAAAAAGGAACTTTTTGTTTATTATTTTGAATACATCAGGTCCACGAAGGCCAGAGACTTTTTTATAGAAAAGAGACTTAACCACAGAGGATCCTGATTGCTGAAAGCAGAACTGTTGACTCGTGCTGGAAAAGCTCAAGCGTGTGCTGTGTTCCAAAACCCTACCTTGTCCCGTGCTGAAAAAACACTTCCTTCTTTCTTAAGAACATTATCCCACACTTTGTTTTGTATTTAGAATAAGGATTGCCAATCGTTTTTTTTTTTTAGTATAGGCCCTTTTACTTGGACGAGATGCCACTTGGATTGCCTTATTATTATTTGATGGTTGAAGCTTCCTCCAATCTTAGAATTAGGTGTAGGCGTTTTTTCAAAATACCTATACAGTTGAATAAACACCCTTGAACTGTAATCACTTGTGTCTGTCTTTACTGTTGCCACCATAAGCTTGTTACAGGTGGTAAAGGCTTGGGGCCCAAGTTATAGGCTCTAGCACAGTGAGAGCCTTCATGGTGGACTATGGTGCTGTTACCACCTAATTCAGCCCGACAGATGGGGTTTTATTTCTGTTAGTACCATGGATCTTTAATCCAAAAACGCAGAGTGCTGAAAGTAATCTATTTTGTTTGAGTGAACAGGACACAATCGTGGCATCCGTTTCAATCAAACAAAATAAATACCTAAGATGGCCACTGTGGAGATGGAAGGTTGGACTTCAAAGCTGCTGCCAGAAGAATACGTTAAGTTGAGTGGCGAAGGGATGAGACAGGAGGTAGGGGGAAGGGGTGGGAGGTGTGGAAAAATGGAGGGACATGGTGCAAGCAGCCTCCAGGTTGCTTGCAACCAGGGCATGGATTGTGGGATTCAGTCTGTGATCCGAGCAACCTGATTGGCTGTGGCACATGCCCCCAGGTACTTACTGTAGTTAGTGACTGCTTTTGTTTTCTTACTTTGGGACATGGTATTCTTTCTATTTTTATTAGGGAAATCAAACAGTTTAGCAGGTTTTGTGTTTTTCTTTAGTGAGGGAAACCTCCCTTTTGGGCTTTTTTGTGGTGTACTGTACCTTGTACATTTCCTGGTTGGCAACATGATAATAATGGTCTTCCCAAAAGAGAAACCTCAACACATCAAAAATCAACAGATTCAAATACAAACCTTGGAAGAATGTAGAAGGGCAAATTCCTCTTTCAATGAAGACTTCTACAAGGATGGATGCAATATGATTGAATAAACCTTTTGGGAAGACAATTTGAGCTTGAAACAATCAAAAAAGCTAAAAAAAAAAAATAGAAGCACGTGGGTGAAAAGGAAATTATAGTTTGATTCATAAATCCAAAATTAACAATGTGACAAATGTCTATTTGTAACCAAAGTGTAACACAGGGTCCCTTTATTTATAAATTACTTAAATAATATTGGCATATACTTTTGGCAGTCAGGGATGTACATCCTTTCTTCTAGCAAAAACCACTGATAACCAATTAAAAAGCTAAAACCTTAAGGGATTTTATCTCACTGAGTTTCATAGACAAACACGAAGAACACAAAGAGAAATGTGACTATCAAAAGCTCCATTGGCTTCTTTAAATGTAGTAAATATGATATGATATGATAGGTTATTTATAACGCATTTAGTACCCAGAGGTTTCTAAGCGCGGACCCGGGGAATCGAACCTGTGTTGCTCCGTGTCGTCTTGCTTCCAAGGCGAGCACGTTGCCCCTGAGCTACCTTCCCAAGAAAATATGCACAAAGTAACATAGTAGAATACTGTAGTTTAAATGGAAAAAAGCGAACATTATATATGTTGTATATAATGGTAATTTCAGATAAAATATATTGGTAGTACAATCAGACCACCAAAATATCGAATGTGGGTGATTAAAATGCAAGATGAGAAACAATCTTTGGCTAATCATTGGAAAGTAAAACACCTTGGAAACAAGACTGAGGGCTTAAACTACTGCGGCATTGACAGGGTTCGATCATCAAAACAAGGAGGTGACACAAATCCAGGAAATTCATCCCTTCTCCCCACGAGAGAGCCACCCCCTTTTGGACTAGGGAGATGAGCCCACTCTGCTTAACACCCCCTAGTGGTACGGGCAACTGGGGTCCCACTGGGGTTGGCCTGTTCCTTCCCACCAGGGGGCAAGCCAACGAGTTAGTTGGTTATATGGGGATTGAGCGCAGCCATGATTTACATGTCCCTTTAAAAAAAGTCATAGATTTGGTTTCTGACTTTTATTTGCTGCCTTCCTTACCTGAAGAGTGGCACCAATAGATTGTCCCATCTTTTTAAAAATGTTTTTATTTACTGTGCATTAGCCAAAAAAAAATACAAAAATACAAAAATGAAAAAAGAAACAAGTCGAAATATGCATAGAGGTAGCTACTTCCTCATACAAAGATGATTTTGGGGGATCCAGAGTAAGCCTATATGCCGAAACCCATTTCCACTCCAACCACAAACTCAGGGAAATAAGACCCAATTCAAACCTTATACATGAGATAGGAATACAGTTTGCAAGCCCTAGAGATATTTTTCAAATTCTACTTTTGATCTTGCCCACATCGATATCAAAGGCCAAAAAAACGACATTCCATAAAAAATGTAATCATTGGGACCACCTTACCGATATAGAATTTTAGTAGAGGAATCAACGGAAATGTACAATATTGGAAGCACATTTTCTTCATTTGAGTGGTCAAGTTAACTACCTTCAGATCTAGGGTTAAGAGGAGGTCTGTCTTGGTGGGAAAAGTTGTTATCTTTGAGCGCAGATAGATAACCTCTTTAGAAGTTGTGATCAGAGAATTATCCAATTGCCAAACAAAAGGTTTCAACTTCCTTAACGGATGTTTGAAGACAATGATTTTTTATTTACTCAGGTTAATTCTTAAGTCATTTTCTCTGGCATATTCAGATAGGGCGGTTAATAAGCGCTGCAGACCGACTTGGGTATAATCTAAGACCACGATATCGTCAGCATACGCTAACCAGTTCATTTTCATATTGCCCAGTTTGGGTCCCACCAGACCGGTCTTCTTCAACCATTGCAAGAGATCACAGAGGTATAAAATAAAAAGAAAAGGAGCAATCAGACACCCTTGACGCACCCCTCTTTTTATTTGAATGGAGTCAGATAAGGCACTTGATTTATATAAACAAACTATTAATGATGACCTTTGATGCACTTCTATCTGAATGGACAGCAAATTAGCCAGGATTCAAGATGATTTCAATTTTATCCATAGTTTATTTCTGTTTATCACATCGAAAGCCTGGGAAAGAGTAACCCAGGCTCCGAAAAGGGGGATCCCTCACTTTATGAGAGAATCTGAGATAAAGCAACTAAGAATAAGGGTGTTAACAGAAGTAGAAAGTCTCCTCCTGAAGCCTGTCTGTTGCCTAGGGATAATACCTTACCCTTCGCCCATTTCTCTAAATTGGCCAATACAAGGCCTGCAAAGATCTTCCCATCGGCATCTAAGAGTGATATAGGCCAACAGTCCAAGGGATCTAAGCGGGCACCTTTTTTGTACACAGGAATTATGATTGAATTTCTCCATGACATTGGTATTGTTTTGTTCCGAATTACGTTATCGAACAGGCTCTTTAAGACCTTGGACCACAACCCAGGATTTAATTTAATTCAGCATTTCCTCCCCCTCTTTCCATCTCCTCATAAATTTGTAAGATCTGAACCCATTTCTGTGATTATTTTTTAAAGATCTTATTTCAAGGTCAAGAGATTTGAAGTGCAGTATCGTTTTCTTTAACAACGACCTCAGGTGCCTATTGATCTTTTTCTTCTCATACATTTTTAAATCAAAGAAATATTTGTGAGACCCACTCAATGTAATGGAGCCAGAGATGGGGGTGTTTAAATCCCATAGAAATTGACTAAACCTCTACACCTGGAAGGAGCACACCAATTCCCTAGTTGCTGCATCGAAAGATCACTAGTGGCTATTTCTAGTCTATTAGGGAGGACGCGCCCACCTCTTTCAAACCGCACCAAGTGATTGCTAGCATTAATCACAGCCAGTTCTTGGGAATAAAAAGAAGATTATTTTCTCTGATTAAAAGAGAACGTTGCCTCCAGCATACAGTGGTGATCTAGATTCCCCTCTGTTACCCTAAATTGAGTACAGTTGCCAAAGACAATATTAGAAGTAAAAATATACTCAATCGTCGAGTATGATGAACCTCTTTGCCAAGTGTGTCTACTCGGTATATCACCTTGGATACGGCCATTCAGCATCCTCAAATCCCAGTCTGACATGAAATTGCACCAGACATGACCATTACAATGTTCCCCCTTATTTAAAGAGCTATTCAGTGTTTTCATGGTGCACTGAGAGTTGAGGTCGCCCATTATAATCATCTCATCATCGGGAAAAATCGAACTGAGAAGCCCACCATAACATCAGATAGATTGCTTAGAAAATTGATCAACCGAGAATAAGCGGGGTTCCAATACAAATTTATTTCAATCCAGTTTGAGCCACACTCAACCCCTCTCCTTTCAACTCTAGTCACCAAAATGCCATTCAGGTTGTTAGATTATAAAGTGGAAACATTGAACATCAAATTACTGCAAAGAGTAATTAGTCCTCCACTCGGATGCACCTTCGAACCGCTAGATGACATCTGCTGATAGGTAGAGAAGCCATCCACTCCCAAGATATCAAAGGACAGAGTTTCCTGCCTGGAAAGAGATTAAATGAAAGTTCTGTAGAATATAACACTTTTTAGAGTCTCCAGAGAAGGAGCTATAACCTCTTGTTTTCCAGGAAAGACATCTTACCACGTCCGCAACTTGAGCTTCTGCTCCAGTATTCCCAACTTAAGAAAGACTTGGAGGTTTATTTCCAGAACGAATTCCCAGATGCTTGGGAGTGACAGAGATGTTTTTTCACAGACTGGAGAGGGTCTAGAAGTTGTTTTATTTACTAAATGATCATCCTCAAGTTTGTCCAATTGTGGCAGAATAGTTGAGATCTGAAAACCTCTTGTTAGCCAATCTTCTTTGGCCCCCAACATTGTTTCAGAGGCCAATCTTGAGTTCATACGATGCTCTGCAGTATTAATATCAGGGCAGAGAGAAAAACTCAGTTGTTGTATATCTGTATATCTGAGGTGGAGAGAAAGTTTAAGATAGGAATCATACTAATTTCCTTTAATACCCTTGATAGATTTAGGGGTTAACGTTGCACAGGTTCCTTGGCACAATATGAGAGAAAGGCTGCTAGTTCTTGATTCTGTGTTAGAAGCCTTGTTTTGTCGAGGCAAGTTTTGGTTGTTGGTCATTGCGGGTGTTTGCATGCCAAGTTCCCTTCTTTTTCCCAAAACGACTTCTTCCCTTTGTTTAATTTTATCCACCGCCAAGCAATTGTTTACAGGCAAACTTGACTGGAGCTGCTGACCAAACGCTCCTATAGGAAGATGAGGGGTGATCTTCTTTTCCGTAAAGTCCCAGACTCCTGTCTGGTGGAGCATTCCCGGCTGAAAAGTCTCCAGAAAAATAGGGGCAATTTTCCTATCTGATGGAAAGCTTTTCACTTACTTTTTTACATTCAGGAAAATTGGTGCGATCTTCCTCGTTACTTGCAGTGGGTTAGTTTGGCTACCCACCGGGACCTTTGGCACTTGTGGGGTCTTATCTCTGGAGTCTATGTTCTGCTCTTTTCCTTCGATTGCGATCTTCTGTTTTTTCCCTGCAACTGGGGTTTATTCCTTTCATCCTTTCCTTTTTTGAGACCTCTGAAGTCACCCCTTTCAATTTTTTAATGAAGAGATTCGAGTTAACCCCTCTGTTTTTTTTAAAACTTATTTCATTTGATGTTGCATTTCCACCATGGCGGATTCCTTTGAAACCTTATTTTGTCTATTTCTCAGTTTTCTGGTTTTTCCATTTAATTTCTTGCCTTTCTTTCTTTCATCTTTATTTGTATTGAGAGTTTCTTCCATGATTACACTTTCCTCTACACTAATGGAGGCCTCTTCATCTTTGGCAGATAATAGGGCTAATCAAATTAATTCATCCGGTACTTATAATGAGAGGGTTGTATCATTTGCCTCGTGATCTGAAGAAATTGCAGTCGATTGTTTCCTGCAGTTTATACAATAATTCCGAGAGGTAGCCCCTACTACTCCATCCATTTTCACATTCAAATTAGCCATCTCATCGTTCAACTCCGTCCATTGGTTAGATAGTAAGTTCATTTTACCCACTTGCATCTCAGACAGTGATTTCAAAAGTATCAGGGTTTACCCCTTGAATTCGTTTACATATGTTTTTAAGGCGACCATCTATGTATCACTTAATTCCAGTTCGTTTGTGACTTCAAGCAGTGCTCCAGAGGGTTGCTGGACTTCTAGTTTGAGATTTTCAAAACCTTTAACGAAAGAGCTGAGCACAAAGTTGACGGCTACTATTGAGGTAGAGCCCAGACCATGGTCCTTTAGTGCTGCTAGTGAAATATCTCTGGGAGGAACGTCTTTGTGACCAGGTGAGACTTGAGGTGCTATATCTTTGGCTTCCCAGATGGCTGAAATGCCATTAAGTTCGTATGAAGAATCTGTGGGAATCAATGGTGCCCCCTCACCTTCCACTTGCTGTGCTAAAGCTCGGTTTTCTATGGCCTGGTCCACAATCTGAGCGGGAGATAGAGTGGCAACCCAACCCCCAACTAAGGCTTCGGATGGTGGAGTAGAGGGATACTCTCTAAGTACAACTGGAAAAAATGTTCTTATTGTAGTCTTCATTGTGGTAGCCATTAGAGTGTCATTTAAATCAGACAATACACTTTTTAACAAAGCGTTTGCCGGTGTGGACAAAATATTAGTTTTTGCGGAAGCCCCCAAATTTGTTCCCACACCGGACGTTGTAGGTTTTTGTAAGTCTTTTGCAAATGAGATTGTCACATCACATTCAGTGAGCATACCTGCGAAGTACACAGAGGAGGGAACGTCCCCCTTGGAAACAGAGCCAGTGAGCAGCACCATGCAGATGGGATGGCGAGCAGAGGACTGAGAGAGCTTGCGCAGCACTGCTGCTTTCACACAGGGCAGGAGCCAGAGGAGCTCAGGCCCACCGAATGAAAAGAAGACGCGACAGCCCCAGTAGTGGTCGACCGGTATCTGCGTTCACAGACGCCAAAGTCCTGTTGTGTAATGATAGGAGGAACTGACTCAAGCTAACTGATGAAGAGGAGCAGAGTGAGGCGGGAGTCACAGTTCCATGCCGACCAAAGAGACTGCCTGCTTCAACAAGCACTACGGCAGAGAGTAAGGCACACGCTGCAACCCTGGGAACAGGAGGAGGCTGGCAAGGCCTGTCCATACCCCAAGAGGGGGAAAGACTCAAGAGAACCCAAGAACGGGTAAAAAACCCAATAGCCAAAGAGGGGGCAAGATTCAATACACCTCAAGCAAGGGTGACAAACCAGATAGCTCAAGAAGGGTTGTGATGCAGGCTACTCCAAGGTGGAGGGAAAGGCAAAACAGCCCAAGGTGCGGTGAGAGAGGGGAAACTGTAAGGCAAGAGAAGAGACAGGAGATCCCAAGAAGGGATGTGAGAAGTTGAACTCTGAGATGGGGTGTAAAAAGCAGGAACACAAGGCAAGAAGTATTTAGAGAGTGCCCTACATGAGGATAGGCACTTTCCAGTACACAGATGGTCTTTTAGCCAGAAGGGCCAGCTAGACCTATCGGGCTATTAGGAGTAGATTTGGCAAACCAATTAAGAGACACACTCTTTGAACTGTTACAAACTCTTGTATGGGAGTCAGGGGCTCCCTACCCTTTGGAGAGAGGAAGACGGTATCCAGTGATAATGTCGGCAAGAAAAAGGTCGCACTTTTGCACTCTGAAGGAAATCAAGCACTTTCCCCAAATATTTTAGGACTGGAGTTTAAAATAGTGATTAATACCAGTCCTAGACAATGGCGTGGAAGGCATTTTGGGAATTAAGAGAAAAAAACACCCCACTTGCAACCTTATTGCTGGCGTATTTTCACATAAAACGAGAAAGACTTAAAAGACACTTATTTGAACTATATCCACAGTGCAGAGCCTGGCAGAGGAATAACAAAACGGAATTGGGTGGGGATCAGAAACCAGGCAACTGAGGCCAAGCAGAGTATGAATACCCTTGCTTAGGCATACCTTATGTTTGGTTATTAATGGAAGGGATAGAGTATAGGCTAGAATAGGTTTTGGATAAATATAGAATTTTTATAAGACATCCTGACGAGCAGCAGTTTGTTATTTCCTTTGAAGTTAAGGAAACCCATTGACTTAGCTATATGGATAGATTAAGGCCTTACTTATTTTTAATAAAGCTTGTGGAATGATGTCTTCTTGTCTGCCAACCGGTTGTGATAACAAGTGGGCAAAATAATGATTATATTTCAAACAATGCTATATGGTCTAATAAAAGATTAACTACATTATTTTCTATAATGATGTGAATGACAGATGGAGAAATAATGATTGTGATAATGAAGCTTATTTTTGGTGATATGACATATCTAAATATGAAACATTGTTTTTGGAGAAAAAAAAATAAATGGGTAAATTGATCACCAGTATGTGCCAGAAAGAACACGTGCAAAACACATCATAAATTATCGCAAGGGTGCAAAAGGCAGAAACTCACACACAGATGGCGGGGTGATTGCTATAGACTTTTATTAGTCAAGAAAATTAAGCAAAATCATAACTTTCCTTATCTCAAGGAGGGGTTTCCCTGCCTCACGTACAGTCCCTGAAAACCTAGAAGTCCACGGTCGTGTGTCAAAACTCTAATTCGGTCCCTTACACATAACTAAAGTAGACGTTTGCATTAATGTTCATTGTCCAGGTGAATGACTCACTTTTACTGGGCTGTGTAACACAGTTCTGGTTGCAAGTTCTTCACCCGGGGGAATGACTCCCTTCCCCTGTTTTTTTTGTACTTGACAAACAAGAAAAGGATTCCTGTTCCTCTAATGCTTTGCGTCAGAAAGTTC
The DNA here is from genome assembly GCF_040938575.1 of Ambystoma mexicanum. Classification (NCBI taxonomy): domain Eukaryota; kingdom Metazoa; phylum Chordata; class Amphibia; order Caudata; family Ambystomatidae; genus Ambystoma; species Ambystoma mexicanum. Next base: position 36,902,735 of record NC_090936.1, read on the forward strand.
AATATTTCTTTACTCCAGGGGGAATGACTCTCTTCCCCTGGATAGCTGGTCAGATCCTCCTTTGAGCTCAACTACCAGGAGAATGACTCCCTCCTCCCAGCTTTCCTTGGCTTTGCTCTCAGTTCCAAATACTAGGGGGAATGTCTCCCTTCCTACCTGAGCGGATTAACTTTGCTGAAAATGTTTGGGGGGGCGGGAAATGGGGGGTTCTCGACATTCAAAGGAAAGGGGACCCTGCCAAATGAGGTTGATAAAATGACGTGACACAAACATTGGGGAGTGCGTGCAAACACCCTTTATCCCACCCTAAAATTACACCCATGCTAAAATATGGACCTCTTCCACTCATGACGTAACATACAACACTTTACTGAGCTTTCTTCTACTTTCCTTTTAAACATAAAACAGACACGCTATATTTACCTAGCGCAGAAAAGTACATCCTGTCCTTTTCTCGTACCATTTTGTATTACTTTTCCTTGCTCTCACTATCCAATAACTTTGGCGGCTGAACATCGAGCACTGGGGGTTGTCAGGGCAGCAACAGAGTATTAATGCGCCCTGACTCCCCTGAACTCTCCACGCACCTGCGACTCCGGAGAGACCCCGGATTTTAATAGCACAGATGGAGGTTCCTGGTTAGCTGAGAAACAGCCGGAGACAAGAGAGGCTTCTGATTGGCTGAACAGCTGTCGGGACATTAGAAGCTTCTGATTGGTTAACAATTAACCAGAGTCAATGGGCGGCTTCCCATTGGTAGAGACAATAGCGGGACACAGGCGAGGGGTCCTCATTCCCTCTCAAAAAGGATGAGGCAGAAAGTGGCGCCAGCTGAGGAGGAACGGACTGCGCGGAAGGGCTGGCACGCTGGGTCGGAGGAACTGGAAGTTAAGGAGAAAAAATATACCTATATTTTTTGGGGGAGTCTCTCCCGTACCTGTTGTACGACTGCTGTGTTTTAAAAAAAATGTTTTGTTGTTCAATGTATCGCAAACTGCACGCCTCCCCTACACACATACTGTACTCTGCAGCCACAAAGCAGCTTTCAGAAATAATGACGTCACACAAAAGCACAATGAGAATTACCCATCATCTTTCTTTGCACCTCATTTTATCAGCGGCCACCCAGACATCTCCTGAAGTGAGCCCTTTAGCGTTTCACCACTTCATCATACAAGGGGTCAACATGTCAGGTTGCAAGGACTAGCCAACCATTAAAGGACACTCAACACCTCAATTCTAGACACACCACGCCATTTCTTATTCACCAAGAGTCCATTATCACTAGCAAGTGAAAAGTGGAGCCTTGCATCAAAGGTGATTTAAAGCATTAGAGTCCCACTATGGCTAATTTACACTGTACGACCTAAACTACTACTTGAACCCAGTTCAAAGTCCGAAAGAAGCAAATGATGACACCCCCCCCCCCACCCCCAAACTGCAGAGACTGGGAAATGAGGATGTCAACACAATGGTTAAATAGCACAGCGAGTAGAGCGCTCACTTTGACATCTGTGCAGAGCCTGCTGACTCAGGTTGGAATCCCGAAAGGGCCAAACTCAGCCTTTCATCCTTCCGAGGTCGATAAATGAGCCCAACACAACGTGGGTAAAAATAAGCAGCGCTCAGATACCTGAGGGTTCGTAGCGCTATATAATGCAAAATTATTATTAATAGGACCGAGTATACCCACTTCAACTACAAGACCATATTCTGGTCATCGCATAATAATTGAGTTGGACAGAGCACCCCAGGACAGTAGCACAAGGCCAGAGACGGCCCTCCTACTTTGTAAGATTGGAGGAGAGAGAGAGTGGGCCAATTTAGGTCCCAACAAAGCAGCGGATTACAGCATAGCCAGCGTTTGGGTCCACATTGTCCCATAAACTGCTAATCTGGTGCGACCACCGGGGAAAAATAGAGCAAGCGACCCTTTAAGTCCAATACAGTCCTCGTACTATCCAAGACATACTACAGTTTATTTGAGGGAGGCTAGCCCTCATCTCAGCCAACTAGTCCACAAAAGGTGTATCTAACTCCAAAGGGAGGGGTCTCCAAATCCGGCAGTAACTCTGAAGGGGAGGAGGTGCACAGTAACACCACAGGGGATACTTGTCCACAGCGAGGGTTCACTTAACTAGCACTATGACAATGTAATGTCACCTGTACCGTGGGGTCACATTGCCTGGTAGCCCAATAGCCTAAAGACATCCCAACACTGAAATGTTCTGCTCCTTTAACTGTGTCATCCCGAACACCACCGCCCATTGAGTCCTACTAAGTGTCATCACAGAGACATGTTGTAACAAGGTTTGGACGCACGGATGACCCGGGCATGGTTACACACAGGAACGCTTCTTTAGTTCAGCGCCAGAGTACGGGTTACAGATACATACAGGGACATTAGGTACGTTTCTAGGACACAACATCCACCAGCACGGGCTCTCTTCAGTCATCCCACCTCAGAACATCCAGAAGGGCAGAATTGACCTTGCACACACATTTCAGGCAATCTCTCTGCACTCGCATCCAGCAGTTCATGCACGGCACACACAAACAAGCCATCTAAAGCATGAGCTGGGTCTCAATAGATCATAGATGACAGCTGCCCAGGATATCGCCCATTACAAGTAGGAGGGTACTCTGAACACAGACTTGCCCTATCCCAAACGATGCACTTTTCACAGGACTCCCTAACACTATTCACTTTTAATGTTCAGTTCACAGCCCACCACATAGGCACAGAGCACTGATTCTACACATTAAGAGGTTGAAGAAACCTTGGCTAAAAAGGAATAACCCATTACCAAAGGAGGAACCTGACCACCCTTTCCAAATTAGTACCCACACATACTCTACCCTTTGTCATACTTCTCAACCTAGGAACTCTTCAACATGGGTGACATGACAAACACTTGGCAGGGAAGTGTATTACATTCGATGGGAACTATTGCAAATGTTTACCGCGGCGGGTGAGCCCATTCGAGTCTAGGGAAGACAGTGGTGTGTTGGGAGGGCACACATATATGCAAGTCGGGGGACACCATCCACATTCTGGTGAGTTCAGGGCATGGGTTGTGATCTGCAAGGCAGCTGCTATTTAATCCTCCATTGCTAGCCTCTGCCAAGAATAAGTAGCCCCTTACCTGACTCTCCTACCTACCCATCACCTCGTCCATGCCCTTCACCCCTCATTCACCACTTGAATGTCCTCTTTCAACTGTAGATGAAGCCAAGACTCAACTTGGCAACCCACAACTCAGGATGCTAAGTGCCACATATTAACAACCATCTCATGAAACTGCAGGATCTGGCCCAAACTGGTGGGCAAAGCCAAACAAGACATGTTTCTAAGAAGGAGCAAAAAGCCATTAACCTATCCTACACTCTTGGGGGACTCCCATCTTTATGCAGAGGCCCTGCTGGCCTTTCAGGTTAACAAACCAGAGCCCCACAATGATCTCACCACCACCTTATATCTATGTGCTCACCCCACACGTCTTGAAAAAGACCCAAGTTGGCTCGAAACACGTGTCGGATTAAGTGTGTTAATAAATCATACTGAACATGAACTGACAAGATTTCTCTTTTATTCTTAAGAGTTCAATCTAAATTACACAGTCAACGATAAGACCTCTGAGCCAGCGCCCGGTTGACTCGGTTCTTACCCATCCAACTCCGGACTCCAAATGAGGGCGCAGAAGGCTTGGAAGTGCATCAAGGAGAAAACTACCCAATTGCATATACATGAACTGCCTGGTGTGGACCCCACGTTTTCAATCTGTTTCCAAGCCCACTGGCCTTGAGTTGAGAGCGATACGTTGAAGACTACATATTGTAGACTTAGAGAGGTTTGCCAAAATGGCGAGGGATTAATAGGGGGAGGAGATGGGGATGTTGCAGTTCCCATTGCATGGTACGACCAAGAGGTGCAAACGACACAAAGCAGAAGATTCATGGAAATACCAGATTGTCGAGGCACAACATTGTTCCCCAGGAACACAGAGTGAAGGATGACAATCCGAAGGAGGAGAAAGGTGAAAGGCGCAAAGCACATTAAATAAGGATAGGGATGTAGTCAAGCAAAGAAAGCAGTTATTGGGTTCCTGGTCATCAATGAAAAGCTTCATTAAATTCATAGCCAGTGGACAACTGAGCAGGAGGTGGGGGACTGCATGGTGTGGTGGGTGGTGGTGAAGTTTACGTGAGCAGATCTACTTGACTCCATTGTAACTACGGCGGTGGAAAGAGGAGAGTGTTTTGGGGTCAAGAAGTGTGGGGAGGGGGTGGGAATGCCAGCTTAAGTGGAGCCGTCTTTAAAGGGTTAAGGGAAAGAACCAGATGGATAGCAATAAAAAGAGTATAATTAAAGGATGCCTGTTCTATGAAGCCAGTATTGCGCAAAGGATATGGGTACGGAAGAAGTGCCCAACTACAGGTAGGTACAGAGCTAGCAAATCTGGTCTGGATCAGTGCCCAACATGGAAGAGTGGGTATGGATGAAAAGGAAGCAAGGAAGGAGATGTTAAAGTGGAGGCGGGAGCAGTCAGATGGAGGGTTAAAGAGGGGAGGGTTGACAGAATGAAGATAGTTGCAAACGACATGTGATAATGGGTTGCCTAGAGTCAAGTTTCGGTCAATGGACATCGGCCATTTGCAAGTCAATCGCAGCCATGGAGTTTAAGTAGCTGCCATGTGTTAATAGGGTACGAGCAGGACGTTCTGTAGCGGGGGCTTCAAGGTAATGGGCAGAACATTTGAGGATGGAAAGGGAAAGAGTAGCAGCGGCCTCCTCTGGTGATGCAAAGGACACCTAACCCTAAAGTGTTGGCTTGTGTAAACCACCATGGTCAGTGATAAATTAAATCTAGGTGCAGGGAGTTTGCGTTGGTAAGCACTGGACTATGGGTGGGGTGGATGGGAGATGTAGGAGAGGAGTTTTTGAAAGCAGGTAGAGAGGAATACAGGATATTGCAGTGAGGAAAGTGACAATTTGGTGAATGGTAGAGGTTTAGTACAGGGATTAGTGGCAGGATGAGTGCAAGACCAAGCAGCAGATTTCAGTGGTCAAGTGTCCATGGCAAACCACTTTACAGCCACCGTACCACGCCCACTACTCCACACGCCAAATCTCACTAAATACGGTAGATAGGTGGGTAGGCTGGTAAACCAGGGAATGGGGCAATCATGTCACTACAGGCTAAACCAGGCATCAGTGTTCGTGCAGAACATGCATAAATGGCCACAACAACTTAAAGCAATTCAATATTGCCACAACTTTGCTTTTGGTTTCAGTCAGGCCAGTTTAAGAAGTAATTCTTTAATTCCAGAAGACCGCAGGAGAAACTCACATCTGTGGAATCTGTTGGTGACATCAGTACTGGGGCTGTGCCCAAACCGGCTGTATTACATATAGAGATTGCTCAGCTACACTGTGTAGCCATGGAGATGAACAGGTCATGCCAATAGTTCTGCATCATGACCAAACTTGATCAATTGGACAGTTTGAGAAAGTTCAGGCATTGGCTTGGGTCTCTTGGAGAAGGAGTGGATGAGCCGCAAGGATGTTAGCAGATCGACACTGTCAGACTTTATCGGACAACTGCAGGAAGTGGACTTGCGCGGGATGACGAAAGTGGAGGGGTGGGCTTGGAAAAGATTCCCCTTCAACCATCGCCCCTATACAGGCTTCAGTGCAGATTTGTCCATGACCGACGCAGTCGGGGATCGTAGATCCCTTAAGCTCTTCAGGCTGTGGTCTACAGCCCTTGCAAAGCCCAGCCAACGGGATGAGTTCTGAACAAAATACTGTCATGTTGACTCGCGTGTTCAGGGAGTTGCGTCTTAGAAAAAGTCACATGCCAACGATTGTAAATAAAAGAACAAGTGAACTGACACAGGACAAAAGGAACGTTGTCACCTTCAAGGTTGAGAAGCCTGAGAGGAGAGAGCCAAAAGATGCCCCGATGAAGAAAGTGCTAGCGCGGCTTCACCAGAAAGAAGGCCCTGGGTGTATGAGACCTGAAACTTGTTCTCAGAACTCAAATTGACGAATGGATTTCCGCTGGAAACAGAGACTGCTGTCAAGAACTGAGATCCACGTAGATTAGAGTACCTCCGTCCCCAAGCACCAGTCAGAGAGAAAACAACTGACTCGCTGAGCGGTTATTGAGGCCACAGGTGGCAGGAACTGCAAACTCCGGGTCCCGGGTGACTGTAAGGATAAAACAGGCAAATTAAGGTTAAACAAACAATTGCAGTCTGTAATAAACCCAAAAGTAGGAATCATAGAGGCACCTACCAATGGATGTCAGTTGCTCCCTCCTTGTGTCTGTGAGATGTTGTGATGTAGAAAAAACGGAAGCAATGGGGTTGTTACTTTAACAGGACAGCAACGGGACGCCACCATAGGGTAAGAGGGGAATGGAAGGTATCCTGAAGGTGAGTGGGGTTGATCAGAGGTAGGGCCAGACGAGGGTTAATGTCCACGTACCAGAATCCAAAATACAAGAATCAAAGCCATCCAATGTCCAAAATCCAGGGTCAAGGCAGTTCAGAGTATCAATCCAAAGAAGCGCCAAATCCAAGGGACAAAACCAGGTAGAAAATCCAATAGAACGAAGCCAAGTCCAGAATCCAGGAAACAAACCAGAAGCAAGAACGAACGCCAAGCGCTGCAGAAAAACAACAGCTGAGAAGCGTATAGTGGCTTATTTGGCGTCTCTTTGTACTTCCGGCTAGATGTCACGTGAGCACGTGATTAGCGCGTTGAGGAGGATCACGGGACAGCCCTGTGCAGCGGAGGTTGCGTGAAGAGGAAACACATGACGTGGAAGGCTCTGCCCCCGTACCCGTGATCGCTTTCTCCACGCACCAGAAGCCATGGGGGCCTGCCGCCGGGACGCCCAAAAACGCCATGGCAACTGCCAGTGCCAATGCGGCCAGTGCTGCCAACATGAACCTCCTGGGTTGCGCCCGCACCAAGAAACGCGCCCCAGCGCCGTAGAAGGATGGAAGGCGTGCATGCAGCCTGGGCATCGAACAAGGTAAGTGCATTACAACTGCATTGTTTTCTTAGCCTTTGTGAGAGGTTGGCCAAGGGGTCAGTCAATAGGAACCTGAATATTGTGGTGGATGACCTCTTCCTGGCTAAATCAGTTTAGGTAGAGTTCCATCTCATCAACTGCATTACTTAAAGGGGATTTCATGGCTGATTCCAGAGGGTACATATAGTCTCTGTAGAGTAAAAGAATGAGCTAGTTTGGCTATTATTTAAATTTTATGGTACTCAGTATAAACTTTGTTTATTTAAATTATCTGGCCGTAGTTATAATTATGGTGGATGTACAGCTTTTCTGCTGTTAGTTTTATGCTATGTGTTGGGGCAATTTGGTTGTTTTCTTGCTTAATTTGATTATTAAGTATGCTCTGCTTTTTTTCTTGTTTTTGCTTTTTGGTTTATGTCATGTGCTCATTTGTCCTTGTTTGTATGAGTGCCGGTATGCCAACGGGCCTAAGGCGCTTTATACATGGGCAGATAAATAGGGAAAGCAAGGAATTTTTCTTTTGTTTAAAATAAACACATTAAAAATGTCATTCCCGAGTCCGTCTCCTTCTTTTGGCACAGAGCCCAGACCCAGGCCATATGTTGGAGGAGCAGAAGGAGAACAGGGAAACTCAGCTCCAGGCCATATGTAGCCTGTGGCCCGGTTAGTTGGACTACATGCTGGCCCTCTTGGGGAACATAGAAAAGAAAGACACAGACACTGGGGTCATTAACTTTAACTAAATGTGTTGGGTGTGTGTTTATTTATGTAAGTGTTGGAACAAACCATCCAGCCGACCAGGGGGCTGGATAGAATGTTAAAAGTAAAGTAAAAGACAGAACAATAGAAAAGAACTCCCCTGCCACAGAATAGGCTGGGCAGGGGAGAGAAAAGAATCCAGCAGGATTTCAAAAAGAAAGACAGTTGAAAAAAGACAGTTGAAGAGAAGGAGAAAAAAAGCAAAAGACTTAACTGGGGGGGTTGCTCCTCGAGCGGGCAATGGGCCTTAATCCATTGAAAAGCACCGGGTAACGCAACAGGGATCCCCCGCTGAGATTGTGCAGGGGGGCCGAGATGATTTGCCAGGAGCGGCTCGGCATGTCCCAGAGACATTCATGACACGGGCAGCGTGGCGGTGGCTGCCCGGTCCCATCAAGGACGACCCGGTCAGGACCGCGTGTGGGATTGCAGAGACCCGCAGCAGAAGCCCTGGGTTGGCCGCTGCCAAAGCGGGTGAAGATGAGGCACTGTGCAAGTCCCGGGTCGCTCCGTTGAGCAGCCCTGGTGAAGAAATTCCCGGGCTGCCCAGTGGAGTGGCCCGGGTGAAGACGCGGCCCGTCCCCTGCGTTTCCACAATGCATTGCAGAAGGGGTGGTCCAGGAGGGGGCCTGATGCTTTGCAATGAGCGCGGCAGCGTCCCCTTCACAATGGGGACACCGCAGCTCTAATAATGGTGCCCGGGCTGCACAGTGACTTCGGCTGGCCCCCCCAGCCAATGGGGCTAACCTATGGACTTTAGAAAGGCTGCGGGTCGTGGCGGTGATGTTGGGTGGGCCCCCCCAGCCAAAGGGACCCACCCTAAATAACATATAAATACTGCAGGTCGCAGCAGTGAGTGTGGGCCATCCCCAGGAGCATGGGGGGAGGGTGCCCAGGACAATAAAAAGAATGCAGGATGTGCGGTGGCCCCACGTGGTGGACAGGGCCACCCTGGAAGAAAAGGAAGGAGCCAGGACTCACCCGTCATCTGTGTGGAGGGCCCAGTTTAGCAAGTGCCATCAGGAGCAGCCCTGCACATTGGCCACACCTAAAGGTACTGTGAAGGGGTGGCTGTCTGCAGCAGTCACCCCATTGTTATAAGTATTGTATGTTGGGTATATGTTGTGATTGTATGTATATATGTATGAACAGTTATGTGTATAGGGGATTAATGTTATGTCGGGTCAATGTTAAATAGGGGGAAATAGAGAGTTGGGGCATTAGGGGAATGTTAAGTAGGATAACTGTTAAGTAAGGATAGATAGGATATTATGTAGATGTCCTTGGGTATTAATTGGGGGGTAGAGGCTAGGCACCCTGGTGTGAGGTGGTAGCATAGGTTGGTGGCCTGCACAAGGCCACTTTGCAAGATTGGACCATCCACAGAGGCCATCCTCTGGCCTCACTCTCCATGTGGGTGGTACCCGAGTTTAGGAAGGGGATTAGTTGTGGCATGGTCATCCTTAGGGTCCCTGGGACCCTCCAAGGAAGAGAGAGCTGACGTAGCTGGTCCCCGCTTAGATGGAGCTCACGCCAGGGGGAATCCTAAAGTCTAATAAGGGCATGTTTAATAAAGAGGGACCCCATTGGGGGTCTCTATAAAAAATTCACTCTGGTGTCTGTTAATTATCAAGGAACTCAGGGGGGGTCATTACGACCCAGGCGCTAATTGCGCCAACATTACCACCATGGTGTAAACCATGGTGGATGGCGGATTTACCGCCCCATTCCAAGGTGAGTGGGGCGGTAAATCCCCATTTCCCATTTTCCCTTCCCCATTCCCATTTTTGCCCCATAGGGCATAATGGGAGTGGGGAAGGCGCTTATTACGCCACCGTAAATTACGGTGGCGTAATTAGCATCATGGCAGGTTAGCGACATGGATTTTAACGGCTGCTAAAAGCAGCCGCTAAAATCAGAATCAGGCGTTAAGGGTTAACGACGGCGTTAACCCTTAACGCCTGGGTCGTAATGAGGCCCAGGGTGTGGTTCATCTCCTGTATTAACCCTTTTTATTTGCAGGTTGCTCAGAGCCCCACCAGAGCAGGTGGTCTGGGATGGTGGGGTGGCGTCAGTGAGTCAATTCCGGAGTATTTATAATACTACGCTCAACCGGGACAGGAAAAAATAAAAATAAAACAGGGGTTACACATAGGTTAGAGGAGCAGAAGGAGAACAGAGTAGCCGAGATCCAAACCATTGGTTAGACGAGCAGTAGGAAAACAGAGAAGCCCAGATCGAGGCTATAGGGTAGAAGAGCAGGGAGAGCGAGACGGAGCCCCGATCCAAGCCACAGGTTAGAGCATGGGTGCACAACATATGGCCCGCGGGCCAGTTGCGGCCCGCCATGCTCTTTTGTCCGGCCCGCGAGGTACAAAGACTTTCCTAATGGAGGGCGGCCCGCAAGCAGCATCGGCCACCCTCCATTAGGAAAGTCTTTGTTGTCTTCCGGGCCAGACAAAACACTGGCCCTCATTGGCTCAGCACACACGCACCACGTCGCTCCTACGAGCCACGTAGCGCGTGTGTGCTGCACCAATGGAGGGCCAGCACTACGGCTGGCGTGGTCCATAAGGCTTGATGCTGGAAGGCATTTCAGCCTTGGACCACGCCAGCCGTAGTACGATTCCAGCGACTTCCAGCTTACCTGCTTTCCAGCACGTCTCCGGTAAGTGGTCTGTTTGTGTTTGTGTGTCGGGTCTGTTTTGCTGTATGTTTGTGTGTGTATGTTGGGGGGGATGTCGGATGTGTATGAATGTTTGGATTTGAATGTTTTTTGTGTGTATGTTGAGAAGCGGGGGGTGTCGGAGGTGTATGAATGTTTGGATTTGAATGTTTTTTGTGTGTATGTTGAGATGCAGGGATGGGGGGGTGTCGGATGTGTATGAATGTTTGGATTTGAATGTTTTTTGTGTGTATGTTGAGATGCAGGGATGGGGGGTGTCGGATGTGTATGAATGTTTGGATTTTAATGTTTTTTGTGTGTATGTTGAGATGCAGGGGTGGGGGGGTGTCGGGTGTGCATGAATGTTTGTTTTGGAGTGTAAGTGCAGTGTATGTTGAGATGCAGGGTCTGTATGTGTGCATGCTTGCTAGTTTGTATGCTGATTTGGGGGGTGGGGGGTTCTGGTCTGTATGGGTGCATGTTTGAGAGTGTGTGCTGAGTTGGGGGGTGGGGGGTTTGGGTCTGTATGGGTGCTTGTTTGAGAGTGTGCTGATTTGGGGGGTGGGAGGTTCGGGTCTGTATGGGTGCATGTTTGTGTGTGCTGAGTTGGGGGGTGGGGGGTTCAGGTCTGTATGGGTGCTTGTTTGAGAGTGTGCTGATTTGGGGGGTGGGGGGTTCGGGTCTCTATGGGTGCATGTGTGTGTGTGCTGAGTTGGGGGGTCCAACTGTCATAGTGTTTGGTTGGGGGTGGGGGGTGCCATGGGGCATAGTGTTTGGTTGAGGGGTGGGGGGGCCATGGGGCATAGTGTTTGGTTGGGGGTGGGGGCCATGGGGCATAGTGTTTGGTTGGGTGTTGAGGGTGCCATGGGGCATAGTGTTTGGTTGGGGGTGAGGGTGCCATGGGGCATAGTGTTTGGTTGAGGTGTGGGGGCCATGGGGCATAGTGTTTGGTTGAGGGGTGGGGGCCATGGGGCATAGTGTTTGGTTGAGGGGTGGGGGTGCCATGGGGCATAGTGTTTGGTTGAGGGGTGGGGTGCCATGGGGCATAGTGTTGGGGTGGGGCCATGGGCCATAGTGTTTGGTTGGGGGTTGAGGAAGCCATGGGGCATAGTGTTTGGTTGAGGGGTGGGGGCGCCATGGGGCATAGTGTTTGGTTGAGGGGTGGGGGCGCCATGGGGCATAGTGTTTGGTTGGGGTTGAGGGAGCCATGGGGCATAGTGTTTGGTTGGGGGTGAGGGGGCCATGGGGCATAGTGTTTGGTTGGGGGTGGGGGCGATGGGGCATAGTGTTTGGTTGGGTGTTGAGGGTGCCATGGGGCATAGTGTTTGGTTGGGGGTGAGGGTGCCATGGGGCATAGTGTTTGGTTGAGGGGTGGAGGCCATGTGGCATAGTGTTTGGTTGAGGGGTGGGGGTGCCATGGGGCATAGTGTTTGGTTGGGGGTGAGGGTGCCATGGGGTGAGGGTGCCATGGGGCATAGTGTTTGGTTGAGGGGTGGGGGCCATGGGCATAGTGTTTGGTTGAGGGGTGGGGGTGCCATGGGGCATAGTGTTTGGTTGGGGGTGAGGGTGTCATGGGGCATAGTGTGGTTGAGGGGTGGGGGTGCCATGGGGCATAGTGTTTGGTTGAGGGGTGGGGGTGCCATGGGGCATAGTGTTTGGTTGAGGGGTGGGGGTACCATGGGGCATAGTGTTTGGTTGTTGGGTTGAGGGAGCCATGGGGCATAGTGTTTGGTTGGGGGTGAGGGGGCCATGGGGCATAGTGTTTGGTTGAGGGGTGGGGGCCATGGGGCATAGTGTTTGGTTGGGGGTTGAGGGAGCCATGGGGCATAGTGTTTGGTTGGGGGTGGGGGTGCCATGGGGCATAGTGTTTGGTTGAGGGGTGGGGGTGCCATGGGGCATAGTGTTTGGTTGGGGGTTGAGGGAGCCATGGGGCATAGTGTTTGGTTGAGGGGTGGGGGCCATGGGGCATAATGTTTGGTTGAGGGGTGGGGGTACCATGGGGCATAGTGTTTGGTTGAGGCGTGGGGGTGCCATGGGGCATAGTGTTTGGTTGAGGGGTGGGGGGTGCCATGGGGCATAGTGTTTGGTTGGGGGTTGAGGGAGCCATGGGGCATAGTGTTTGGTTGGGGGTGAGGGGGCCATGGGGCATAGTGTTTGGTTGAGGGGTGGGGGCCATGGGGCATAGTGTTTGGTTGGGGGTTGAGGGAGCCATGGGGCATAGTGTTTGGTTGGGGGTGGGGGTGCCATGGGGCATAGTGTTTGGTTGGGGGTTGAGGGAGCCATGGGGCATAGTGTTTGGTTGGGGTGAGGGGGCCATGGGGCATAGTGTTTGGTTGAGGGGTGGGGCCATGGGGCATAGTGTTTGGTTGAGGGGTGGGGCCATGGGGCATAGTGTTTGGTTGGGGGTGAGGGGGCCATGGGGCATAGTGTTTGGTTGGGGGTGGGAGCCATGGGGCATAGTGTTTGGTTGGGGGTGAGGGGGCCATGGGGCATAGTGTTTGGTTGGGGGTGAGTGGGGCCATGGGGCATAGTGTTTGGTTGGGGGTGGGAGTCATGGGGCATAGTGTTGCACTCCAAGAGTGAACCCAATAATAAAGCTAAAACAGGCACAGTTAGGAGATGTACATCCTTTGCTTTTTGAGGAAACCTGACTCAACGAAGGCCATACTCCTCTTGGGCAACCCAAACAGCAAACTATAGCAGTCCAAAATAACGGAATGTCCAATCTAGGGTCAATAAAATATATATAAGTTAATTAAACAGACGAGATACAATAACTAAATAGAAATAAATTATAACAATGGAAAATGTGTAGTACAAAATGTAAGTTTGAACTGCAAATAAAAATCGTTACCCCTCAAAAACATATTCTTTTTCCATGTGTTTAATACAAATTGGGGGTTTAAAAAGCCTCCTGCTATGCCCCGCTTACCGCCCGCCCACATTTACTTTTCGGCCCACTATAGCCCTCATGTAAGGTACTTTCGGCCCTCTGTCAAAATCAGTTGTGGCCCCCTGGGTTAGAGGAACAGAAGGAGAACAGGGAAGCCCAGATACAGGCCATAGGTTAGAGGAGCAGAGGGAACCCAGATCCAGGCCATATGTTTGAGGAGCATATGGAGAACAGAGAAGCCCAGATCCAAGCCATAGTTTAGAGGAGCAGAGGGAACCCAGATACAGGCCATAGGTTAGAAGAGCAGAGGGAGCCCAGATCCAGGCCATAGGTTAGAGGAGCAGAGGGAACCCAGAGCCAGGCCATAGGGTAGAGGAGCAGAAGGAGAACAGAGAAGCCCAGATCCAGGCCATAGGTTAGAGGAGCAGATAGAAAACAGAAAAGCCCAGATCCAAGGCACAGGTTAGAGGAGCAGAAGGAGAACCGAGAAGCCCGGATACAGGCCATAGGGTAGAGGAGCAGATGGAAAACAGAAAAGCCCAGATCCAAGGCACAGGTTAGAGGAGCAGAAGAAGAACCGAGAAGCCCAGATACAGGCCATATGGTAGAGGAGCAGAGGGAACCCAGATCCAGGCCCTAGTGTAGAGGAGCAGAGGGAACCCAGATCCAGGCCATAGGTTAGAGGAGCAGAAGGAGAACAGGGAAGTCCAGATCCAGGCCATAGGTTAGAGAAGCAGAGGGAACCCAGATCCAGGATATAGGTCAGAAGAGCAGAGGGAGCCCAGATCCAGGCCATAGGTTAGAGGAGTAGAAGGAGAACAGCGAAGACCAGATCCAGGCCATAGATTAGAGGAGCAGAGGGAGCCCAGATCCACACTGTAGGTTAGAGGAGCATAAGTGGAACAGAGAGGCCTAGATCCAGGCCATAGGTTAGAGGAGCCGAAGGAGAAGAGAGAAGCCCATATGCAGGGGTTTATGGTCTTTCCAAAAAAAATGTTCCATCGAAGATAAGTACCATCACATTTTTTCCATCGAAAGCTGTTCTATCAAATTCCTATACATATAGTGCAAAGTGTAAATGCATCAAAACCCTTTCATCGAATAGGGTTTTGTTACATAAACACTTTACATAATTTAGCATGGAAATTCGATGAAACATAACATTACAGGAAGCTGTCCAGTGCAAAAATCTTTATTTTTAATACTGGACAGCTCCCTGTATCTTACGGTATTTATTTTTAATTGGGGGGTCTCCCCCCCAAACTCCCTTAAGCCCCAGGGGTCCTCCCCCTCTAACCATGCACACCAACCCCCATTTTTAAAATGTATCCCTTGTCCAGTGCTGAAATCTTTAATGTATTTTCGCACTGGACAGCTCCCTCTAAATGGTGGTATTTATTTTTAATGGGGGGGTCTCAGCCCCCAAACCTCCAGGGGTCCGCCCCATCTAACCCCCCACACCAACCCCCATGTTCAAAATGTATCCCTTGCTCAGTGCTGAAATCTTTAATGTATTTCAGCACTGGACAGCTCCCTGTAAATTGTTGTATTTATTGTTTATTGGTGGGGGGATCCCCCTAACCCCAAGGGCACCCCCTAACCCTTGCCCTAACCCTAATTCTAACCCTTGCCCTAACCCTACTTCTAACCCTTACCCTATCCCTAACCCTTGCCTAAAATCCATCGAAATCCATCGAAATCCATTCAATGAATATGCTTTTCGATGGAAAAGCACTTCAATGAATACATTTCGATGAATATGTATTTTTTGTAAACTAATTCGATGGAAAGACCAGATACCATATGCAGGCCATAGGTTATTGGAGCGGAGGGAGCCCAGATCCAGGCCCTAGGTTAGAGGAGCAGAAGAAGAACAGGGAAGCCCAGATCTAGACCGTGTGTTAGAGGGGCAGAAGGATAACAGAGAAACCCAGATCCAGGAAATGCGTTAGAGGAGCAGAAGGAAAACGGAGAAGCCCAGATCCGGGCCATAGGTTAGAGGAGCAGAGGGAACCCAGATCCATGCCATAGGTTAGAGGAGCAGAGGGAGAACAGAGAAGCCCATATTCAGACCATAGGTTAAAGGAACAGAAGGGGAACAGAGAAGCCTAGATCCAGGCCATAGGTTAGAGGAGCAGAGAGAGAAAAGAGAAGCCCAGATTGATACTATAGGTTAAAGGAACAGAAGAAGAACAGGGGAATCCAGATCCAGGCCATAGATTAGAGGAGCAGAGAGAGCGAGTGGGAGCCCAGATCCAGGCTTTAGGTTAGAGGATGTGGTGGGTCAGAAGAAGGAGTCTGAAACGTTAGGGACATTCTGACTTTCTTTTAATGAACTTATAAGACTAATGCCTATCCTTCCGTACTGCTAGAGGGGTTTCCCTGCCTATCCAAGGTAACTAAAGTTGCATGTTTTTGTAGGGAAGTCTCAAAGAAAAAAATGTCCTTCATTCAATTCTAATTCTACAGGACCCTACCACTAATGCAACCAACATAAACAAGGCCAGGAGAATGGCTTAATCCCCCTGGCATTCTGTTATCTTCAGTTAGTCGCTTTATATCAATGTCTCTCTTGTGTTTGTTTTTTAACACGATCATCTATAATAGTCTCTCGATATCTCCTTTCTTGTAGCTCTTCCACAATATTCTGTCAAGTACCAGATCACTGTCACGTTGTGTTCTGGGGGTCTGGTTGCGGGAGCGCAGTGTCCGTGCACTTTTGTCAGCAGTGCTGGTTTGCAGAGCGTCCAGGTTGTTCCGCGGCTAGAACAACTAGAGGACCCACTCCCCTTCCACCCTGAGGATTGGAAACTTGTGAAAGGGTAGGGACTGGTTCCCCCATACCACAGGCTCACCTCCTGGTATGTACGTGGTGTGAAAGCAGTGAAACACTGGGACGGGAGGCGGATGAAAAGAAGCCAATCTAATGGCATCAGAGGGTAGAGTGAGGGACTGAAAAGGACTAATGCATGGATGAAGCAGGAGAGGACCCAAGCAAGTACTGGGACAAGGCGGAGGCCGTACCCAGCAAGGTAGGAGGGAGAAAGAAGACAAGAAGGGAACCAACAGGGGAACACAGGAAACAGGGAGACATCCAGTGCTCCAGCAGGACCACAGGAGAGGAATAGACTGAAAAGCACGGGCCAGGGAGAGCGTGGGTCAGAGGACCAACAAAGGAGCATTAAGACATAGCGGCCGTAGGGTGGGCCGCTGTCATGGCTCCACGATGCCTTTGGCATGTGACCCTCTACTAACACGATGGAACGCTGTGACATCAGCATGCGGTACTGACACACCAGGAGGTGCCTGGAGCACCCGCAATGTCCGCTGTGGTATCCAGAGAACCTGGGCTCATGGAAGTGCCCAGCAACAACACTGCAGGTAGAGGTGCCAGCCCAAGTGAGATAAGTGGGGGCGGCAAGCAATGCACGACATATTCTTAGGTTTTGGACTCACTTTAGTGATATGTCTGTGACAACCTTCCTTGTGCTATTTTGTCACACTATTGTCTGAACTTGTAAACCTCTCACAGTTGGTTAATCCAGGCTTTCTCAGTTTCAATTTGGTTTGACCCAATTTCGTATCTCCCCTCTCTTGGCTTCTCTCTCTGTAACTGTCTTGTTCACTTTATAGTCTTAACTCTTGTGTTTACAGGACTTTATGTCTTACTTTCTCAACTAATGAACTTTGAACTCATAGGGCATGTTCCCTTCTTTCATTGGTCTGTTTTCCCAGTCTTTATCTACTTCCCACAAATAGTTGTTATTCGTTCTTCTTCAGTTTTATATTCAGTATCTTGTCGCTATTACTAGGAGGAGTTTCTCTATCCATATAATGTTGACCCGGTGGCCTCCCACTTCTACCGTTCTCTCGGTTACCTCTCTGTAAGCAGGGGAGTGTTACAGGACTTGCAATTGCTCAGCTATTCCTTTTTGGTGTTTGTTGTAGTATCGGGGATGGTAGGAAGACATCTGGATTCAGGTAAGGCACAGGAGACTTGTATATATAAAAAGGAGTAAGTTTATTTGTAGTTACAGGGCTAGTTAGTTCGAAAGGCAGGGAGCTAAATAGATGACATGCTTTCAGTAAGGTTCTCCCATCCTGTGTCCCCAACTGTAGCTCCTGGAACCCTCAGGTCCCATACCATTCTATATGACATAGCTGTAACCTACTAGCAGCACTGTGTGCACCCAGTGCAGATAGATAACTAGAATACTACATTTGTCTTCTCGTTCTTTGATTTCGCTGATCTCCCGTTCTCAGCTTCCTCTCTGCCGTATTTGGGGGTTGGCATTAAGAAGCTGTTTGCTCTCCCATTTTCGACAATCTTCCGTTCGAGGTTCCCTTCTACCATATACATGTGCTGCCGCTAAGAAGCTGTTCGCACTCCCATCTGCCTTGTCGTTCCTCACTTTTGCCGTTCTCTTGTTTTCGGCTTCTCTTTTGGCTGCTGCCATGTACCGGTGCTGGCCTTAGAAAGCGGTTTGCACCCCCTCCTCTGATAGTCTTGCCGTGGTTTGTTGGCCATCCTGCCCACCATGATATGGATGTGATCCCGTCACCAAACTGGTACAGGATACCGCTCTCCTGATTCACAATGGTTTCTCCATTATTGGATGTGCCAAGCCTCTGGCATATCAGTCTGGTGTTATTTGCCTCCTTGGTTTCCGCGGCTCATCTCAGGTCCACCTCTCACAGGCGTGATCACGTCAGGGGGCTTCCCCTGCGTACAATACTCTCTCTTTCACCTTGGTACTCCACTCATCTCAGTTAAGTACATGTCTCTTCTTAAAGAGACATCTTCTTTTCCTGTTCCAGACTAGATTGTTTCATCATTGCTTTAGCCAAATATGGAGAGTTCCATGTATGTTACTATATTGTGGCTTAGGGAGTTCTTCACAGGAACAGGAGTCCTTGTAAGGGAGAGTCTCTACTGGTGAGGTCCATCTTGCCCAGACCCCTAGGGAGGGCTAACCTTCCTAACCTCAAAAGGGGAGGCTTCTCCCTGGGGAGATAGGACAAATACCCTTGATTCGTCACAAGGAGCAGAGGAAAGAGAGGGAGATCTGATCCAGGCCATAGGTTAGAGGAGCAGGGGACTGAGGAGAGAGGGAGAGTGAGAGAGAGATAGAGAGATAGAGAGTGAGAGGGAGAGGGAGAGAGAGAGAAGCTTCAGTCAGGGTGTTTGAGCAGAAGGGGTTGGAAGAGAGAGCCCAGACGCAGGTCCATAGGTTGCAGGTGGGATGTTGAGGGAGTCAGATGGCTTCCAGTTCAAGCCTGTTGAATTTAGTGGGAGAGGGGGAGAGAGAGAGAGAGAGAGTTCAGTCACAGCCCAGGGTTTTGAGAAGGGGGTCAGGCAGTCGTTCTAATTTCCACATTCCCACAGCCTTTGTAGCGGCCGTTACAGGATGACATTTTGTTTAGGTTGTGGTCATTTGGGAGAAGTGTGGCCAGTCCAACAGGTATCATCCCTTTCCATACATGCTTCAGCTGTCGCCTGGGCAACCGATGCCCTAATCCTGGAGAGGATGGGCATGAGGGCTGAGTACAGGGGCCCAGCCCTGTCCAATGAGGGCCTTGGCTTCCGGGTGGAAGGGTGGAATTTCAGTTTAATGTATTCATTTTTAAAAAAATTTGCAATGCAAATATTAAGTATGTTATAAAGCACAACATGGTTACAAGTAGCACACACACGTTAGCTGTAATGCCATGACATGGCTTTTAACTATGGTTAGGAGCCCACGTATGTGCACGTTGCATACATACTGCACTGTGTACCTTGGCTAAAGACATACATTCATATTGTGACAAGTCTGTTTTTGTACCAACAGTGTAACGTTGATCTCAGTTGAGTCTGACAAACTTTCCGAACACATGTCTGCTCTTGACTTGATGTTTTCCCAGCATCTGACACCTGCCACGCGCGGCTGTATATGTTTGCTGAGTAAGCAAACATGCCAGCGTCACAAACATTAGAATAGCAAAGTGAAGCAGACATAATAGAAGCTAGCGCGTTGACAGCACAGCTGTTGTTAACAGCTCTCTTGGGATGTAGCCGTCATTGAACCGCCGGCTGGCATCAATGCCAACTTCAGAATCAAACCCCATCCATGCCAAAATTCCTCACCTAATCGAGACATTAATTATTTTCAAAGGCATTTCCTATTTAATCTCGTCTCCTAATTGCATAGGAATCTGTGTTGCAAACACATTTTGCAATTGTAATTGTACAGCCTTCATAAATTTAAAATGAATCGTGTATTTAGACACCAAACGTGCAACTATTATAGGAGTGCCAAATATCCTTATTTAAAATCCTTTAGCGATCTATCGACCTAATCGCAAAAACAATCATCAAGGGAAATTTAGAATCTCTGATATGGTAATTTAATAAACTATGTTAACCGGAAATATTCCCACACATGCTTTTATTGAGTTGTTGGAATGATATGCTACAATGCACAAAATGACCAGCACCGGCCAAGCCAACAATTTTGGCTTTTGTGTAGTCGTGGGATTGGCATGACCCCCGATTGGGGAGAGAACAAATAAGCCCCAAACTGGGGAGAGAGAAATAGACTGTCCCCCGAGTTGCGCAGCACTGCAGTTCCAGAGTGCAGAGAGACCCGGACACCGGAGTGGGGAGAGCACCCAGAAGCCCCAGAGTGGGGAACGAGACCAACTCCACAGTGGTAAGAGAATGGAGAAACACCCCGAGTGGAGGGGAGAGGGGAAGGAAACGAGCCGCAGAGTAGGGAGAGAAAGCAGTAACCTGGGATGGGGCGCGGCAAGCAAAGCAGGAGAGCCCTAGATTGGGGAGTCAGAAGGAGCAGAGCCCCAGAGTGGGGAGTAAGAGACTAAGATATACCCAGAGGGAGGAAACAGGAAAGATGGCAGTCTCCACACGGGGGGGAAATACTGTGAGATTTATAGTTTTGGAAAGGAAGGGCGAGACCTGACTGGAGCCAGGATGGCATTACAAGACCCCACAAACTATGTAAACGGCAACTGTGAACGTAGGGAAGTGTGAGGAGTCAGGAATGAAACTCAAAGTCCTTTATTAAAATAAAAAGAGGTGGGAAATGCCTCTCTGTCCCTGCTCTAGAGGTGTTTCCATGCCTAAATCCAAAACTGAAGGTCAGTCGATGTCAGAATGTCCAAAGCAAAACAGTCCCGTGTCCAAAGTTCTATTCTGACCCTCACATTCTAATAAATTAACTCTAAATTGAAAAGGGGTCATGTCTTTGGCCTTCAGTTGTATGTAAGTGTTCAAAAGAAAATACGTAACTTCAAAACAAAAGTTCCTCAAAGTCAGAGTTCCTTGTTTCAGAGGGTGGCTCCCTTCCTCTGTATTTCTCTGCACTCTGCTTTAGGTTCAAGGATATCAGTTCCTTAGTTTTCTCCTGCCCAACAACACCATTGGCACAAATGACACTGTGTCTGCTGTTCTTTGTCTTGTCAGGCTACCTGGTATATTCTCCTTTTTTTTATCAACACAAGGGGTGCCTGATTTAGGTCCCTGGTCCCCCAGGCTTCATATACTTGCAATCAACGAAAATGGACCAGCAGGACAGGGAATAGCCAACTCAACACATTTATCTTTTTAGAAATACCAATAAATGCTAAATATTGAATTCAAAGATCTTTTATCATTATATCAAACATATATAAAATATTGTTTAATTAAAAACATTCAAACAAATACCTTCATATTCAACTCAAACTGAATCACTCCTACCATTCATTCCATTTTCATTTTTCCAAATCAGTAACATATATTTTGTGGCCCGTTAATAATTAGCCCCAAATTCCCATTTCCACAATTAAATAGGTCCTCCACCAAATGATCTGATGGTTCAGTCTATGTGCTCCTGGTCACACGGACATACGTCTGCACGTGTTTTGGTTGTCTTTCAGGGCATCACCAATCTTCGCCCCTTTACTCGCGCAACTGTCAAGGAGTTCCCCCCTTCTCACCTGAGTCCGTTCTTTACTGGTGTCCTTGGTCGATGCCTTCTTGCGGATGGACCGGGTCTTGAAGAAGGCTGCCCGATTCTCTTCCGAATACAGAATGCGTTCAGTTTCCGGGACGCCGAATCCAGGAATCCAGGAGGCACGCTAGCCAGGAATCCAGGAGGTAAGTAGAAGGGGGAGGACTAGGAAGGGATAGCGGGATTGGAAAAGGAGAAGAACCGCGAGCTACGGAGCACACGTCTGGTCGCTACTTCGCAGTAGCATTGAGACGCTCGGAGCCGCGGAAGGCGTGGTCTATTAGTAGAAAAGGCTACGTCCAGCGCATGGAGCGAGAAGGGATTACGCTGGACGGCCATGTTGGAAGTATTAATGAGTGTAAGCCCGCTGTGACAGGGACCAAGAAGCCCAAAAGGGGCGCCCTCTGTGATTCATGACAGCATGCCTCCTTCGAAGACCTTTCCCTCCAGGTTTGCCCGGGTGAATGAGATGAAATCTTCTGAGCAGTCGAGGGGCCTTGATGTTTGAAATAGGCTCCCAGGTTCTTTCCCTAGGGGGATATCCTTTCCATTCAACCAGATATTGAAGCTGGCCCCTTCTATACCTGGAATCCTAAATCCGGGACACCTCGTATTCCAATTGTTTGTTGACCAGTATAGGAGGAGGTTTGCAGGGTTTCCGGGAGGATGGATAGTAGGGTTTCAGCAAAGATGTGTGAAAGACTGGGTGTATTTTCTTCCAGGAGTCTGGCAATTTGATCCGATAAGAAACGGGATTTATAACTTCTTTGATGGGAAATGGTCCATAGTATCGAGGGGCCAATTTACTCGGCCGTAGATGTCGGGGTAGTAATTTTGAGGACAACCAGACCTGGTCACCAATTGCATAAGAAGGGCCTGGTCTTCTTTTGGAATCTGCATATTTCTTGTTCTGTTCTCTGGCCTTCTCCAAGAATTCCTTGGCCTCCTTATGTATATTGACAAGGGTTTCGACCCAGGAGTCAACTGTAGGTACTGGTGTAGGTTGAGGAAGAACAGAAGGCAGGACCGATGGATGGAAACCTTGACTGCAATAAAAGGGGCTGGTCTTAAGTGCTGAATGGTCGGAATTGTTATAGGCAAATTCAGCCACGGGTATCAGGAGGGACCAGTCATCCTGAACCTTGGTGGCGAAGCATCGAAGATACTGTTCCAGGGTTTGATTGACACGTTCTGTGGCTCCGTTGGTTTGAGGGTGATATCCTGAAGAAAGTGCGCGTTGAATTCCCAAGCATTGACAGAGACTTTTCCAGAATTGTGAGATGTATTGAGGTTCACGATCCGATATGATCTTGGAAGGAAGTCCATGCAAACGGAATATGTGTTCCAGCAACATTCCTGCTAGTTCAGAGGAGGCTGGCAGTTTATGCCGGGGTGTAAAATGAGCCATATGAGTGAACAAGTCTATGGTAACCATAATGGTAGTGTTTCCACAGGAAGGTGGTAGTTCCACAATGAAGTCCGTAGCAATAATCTCCCATGGCCTGGTTGGCAGTGTAGGTTGCAGTAGAAGGCCCGCCTGTCTCTTGTTATGATGTTTATTTTGACTGCAGACAATACAGGATTGAATGTACTGCTGTACGTCGAATCTCATCCTAGGCCACCAGAATTGCCTTTGTACAAGATGGAGGGTATTGGCGATGCCACGATGTCCGGAGTGTAGGGTATCATTACAGAGATTTATTATTCTTTGTTGTAGCCTTTTTGTAGGGATGACCAATACATTGGGCCTCATTACACGTTGTGCGGTAAGGGAATACCGGTACCGGTAAGGAATTACCGGTACCAGTAATTTCCCAAGCCAATCACGACCCGGACCCACCGCTATCAGCGCACCCGTTAATTACGGTGCCACTAATAGCGGCAAGGCCGCGGACGCGCGACCCCCAGGCCAGAAATAGCACCATGGCGCTAATACCAGGCCATCACAAGCCATGCGGACATGGCATTAGCGGCATGGAAAACACCCAAAAAACCCTTACCAGCATGGCACTAATAACGGCATCGAAAAGCACCCGTTAAGAGACCTGAGCAGTGTACCCATCTACCACAGGTGGACACAATCAGCACAGGTGCATGCAATAGAGACAGGCAGCACAAAAGAGCACACCACACCCCTACCCACACCCCTTCCCACACCCCTTCCCACACCAAGATGGTCCCAATAGCAGCAGCATGACATGACGGGCTTGACTACATGATAGCAGTGCAGCACCAACAACAACAGGCCACACCAGAGGTGACCCGTAACAGGTACCCATTTCTCACACCATACAGGCGATGCCAGCTATCCACTGAGGAGGTGGCTCCTAACCCCTGTACGGAACCCACAGAACCAGCAGGAAGAGGACAACAATATTGCACATCCCCGTACCTGCGTCGTGATAGAGCTGGCAGTCAGCCTTCCAATGACAGTGCTCCGCTGCCTAAGCAGCCTGGGTGAGGCACTCCTGTACAGCCGTGTCAAAGTGGCAAAGATAACCATGGCATGTGTAGAGCATCAAAAAATGTGCATATGATGGAATGTGCCAATGCCACCTGAAATTGACATGCAACCACCAGAAGAGCATGATGTGGATGGGGATGAGTACGGGTGGAATGCCCCAGCAGGACATGCAAGAGGCAATGCCAAGGAGGCACACGATGTGTGTCAGCATCTGATTCTGAAATCCCATCAGGCACAAAGGTGAAATAGCATGGACGGAGATGGATATTGTTGCCCTGGTGCATGTTTTGAGTCCCACAAAGGACCCTGTCCAAAATAAATGACACATACGCAATGATGGAGACCACGCTTGGGTTTCAACTTCAGAACAGTGTATAATGAACAGAATGTGTTAAGAAGTGCAACACCCCAACACACCCAAATGCACCCTTACCCCCCTCCCCCCAACACACCCAAATGCACCCTTACCCCCCTACCCCCCAAAACACCCAAATGCACCCTTACCCCCCTCCCCCCCAAAACACCCAGGTGAGTCTCATGGTGTCTACGTTTCCTGCCCCACATGTGCCACCTGGTCCTTGGTGGACCTAAGCCTCAGGGCCTCCACCAACATTGGGTTGGTGTGATGTGGGGCGCCTCAGGTTGCGCAGAGAGCGGCGCAGGGGGCTGGTCTGCTGGGAACTCGCTGAGGAGGAGGTTCCCGGTCGATCCTGTTTTGGGGGTTGGTGATGCTGCTCCATGATGTCCCCAATACGTAAAATGGCCTGGCGCAGTTGGCCCATTTCCTGGCATATCCTGTCAGTGCAGGCCACAATGGCCCCCTTTGTTTGCCCTGCATATTTGTTGAGGTCATCCCTTACACGGCCTGTCTCAACCACATGCTGGGCGACCAGCGCAGTAATGTCTTCCTGCCTCCGGGTGATGGTTGCAAGGTCAGGCAGGGTGGTAGGTGCTGCTGGGCTGGACGGTGCACCCTGGTCCGTGCTTCCGGCATCCAGTGAGGACACCTGAGGGCTCCATGCACCTTCTACAGTGTGGGTGTCATGTGCTCCCTGGCTAGCAGATCCGGACGTTGCCCTTGGACTCCCCTCAATGGACCATGTTGGGCTGGGGGTATGGATTAGTTGTAGGACGTCGATTGCGTCCTCCTCGTCAGTGGGCGGTGCGGTGGCTGCTGCCTCCCCAGTTGAGCTGGTGGCAGCGGAGTGCGTGCCCTCCGTGCTCATCTCAGCAATGATGGGGCACACTGGTGTGGGTTCAGCTACAACAGGAGCCGTGCCCTCAGGCTGTGATGAAATGGTGCTCCTGCCGCCCTTGGCCCTCTGCAGATGGACTGTCCTCCCAGTTCCCCTGGAGGTGGTGGCGGTGTCACCTTTCTCATGCATCCTGGCTTTTTTGGCTGCTGGGGGAGTACGTGCTGCAGTGCTTGTGTCTCCAGTGTCTGTTGGTGATCCTGTGGAGGACATAAATAGGGTACATCATCGTTAATGGGTCTAGGTGCCTCATGCTGAATGTTCACGTCATGCTGCTCTAT
Source organism: Ambystoma mexicanum (assembly GCF_040938575.1). Classification (NCBI taxonomy): domain Eukaryota; kingdom Metazoa; phylum Chordata; class Amphibia; order Caudata; family Ambystomatidae; genus Ambystoma; species Ambystoma mexicanum. Next base: position 36,928,087 of record NC_090936.1, read on the forward strand.
GCATTGGGGCCTATTTATCAGTGAATCTTGTAATGGGGATGTCGGGTTGGTCATGTATTGATGGGTCTGTATTGCACGTGTATATGGTGATGCATGCATGTATGTGTGTGGCTGGATCAATGGCCTGGTCATCGACACATGTTTGGGGTACCCCCTCACCCTTCACTGTGCATTGTTTGACGTATACACTGACCTCCATCAGATGAGATGGCCACACCATGCTCCATATCTCCGACCCCCTCTATGGTTTCGACTCCTATTGTGGAGGCACATGTCTCCTCCCACTCCTTCATCTTCACAGGTGATTCTGCGCCACCTCCTGTGGCCATTGCAAGGTTGCGGTTGACAGATAGGATATTCCGCACACGGAGCCGGAGGTCATCCCACCTCTTGCGGCAGTCCTTCACACTGCGGGTGGTAGTGCCCACCGCACTAACTTTGCGGACAACTTCGTCCCAGATGGCCTTTTTCTTGATGATAGCCTCCCGGCGCATATCATTGGCGAAGACGACTTCGGCATTGGCTGCAAGTGTGCTAGTCAGCATTATGAGCTCCTCAGGTGTAAATTTCTCTTTCCGCTGACGATCTGGGGTTTTTTTTAAGGCCTTTGACATCTTCGGGCAGTCCTGGATGGTTTCTTGTCGGAGTTCTCCAGAAAGAGGTCCTGGATGCAGAGGATGGCAATGGATTGTGTTTTTAAAGATGGCCGCCGTTCTCTTTCCCGTTCCTGTGCAATGACGCTATTTCCGGTTCCGCTTTTTAACAGTGTCTGCTAATAGCGGTGACCGCTATTTGCATGTTGCGTGAGGGAGGAGGTGCTATCAGCACTTTGGTCGAGGCCGGTAATGGGCATTTTGTTGACTTTTGCGGCATGGCGGTAAAGTCATTTACGGCATGGCGCTATGCTCGTGTCTGCGAACTCGTAATGGGACGCTATTAGCGGTCTTTTGCGAGGGCGGACACGCTAATAGCGCCATGCCGTAAAATTCCGATTTTTACCGCACAACGTGTAATGAGGCCCATTGTCCTTGAATAGATACCCTTCCCGGGCCCTTAGATTCCATTGATCTTTCTTAGATATATCCTTCCACAGATCAGAGGATTGGGTCTGAGCTTGGATTTCTTCAAGGAGGTTGACTGCTTGGGCTACAAAGATCTTAGGGGAAAACATCTGAGGATATGCCTTGTCTTCAATGGGCTCGTAGTCTGGTCGTCGAGATAAGGCGTCAGCAATTAGGTTTTGTGATCCTGGAACATGAGTGATGTGGAACTGGTACTGGGCGAAGAAGTAGGCCCATCGCGCCTGACGACTATTCCTACACTCCAAAGACTGTAGAATCTGGAGGTTCCGCTGGTCCGTACGGACCTGAACTGGATTTTTAGCTCCCAGAAGTAAATGTCGCCACTCAGTGAAGGCTTGGCGGATGGCTAACAATTCCTTTTCCAGGACTGAATAGTGTGTTTCGCTAGAGGGTTCGTGAAAGATAAGCAATTGGGAGTTCGTTTATCACCTAATTCTTGCTTCAGGACCGCACCTATGGCGTAATTAGAGGCGTCCGTTTCTACTAGGAAGGGTCGACTAGTATCGGGTTGGGCCAAGATAGGAGCTTGTGTAAATTCTGTCTTCAGACGCTGGAACGCTGTTTCTTGTGGTGTAGATGAAGGGCGTGTCTTTCTTCAGTAGAGCAACAATCGGTTGTACTATCTCAGAGAAGTTAGATATGAACTTGCGGTAGAAATTGGCAAGGCCCAGGAATGATTGAACTTGTTTCACGGAAGCAGGAGCAGGCCAGGTCAGAATGGCCTTTACCTTTGAAGAATCCATACCGATTCCTTCTGGGCTAAGGATAAATCCTAGGTAATGAAAGGAGGTTACATGGACTAACATTTTTTGGGTTTGGCTAGGAGTTTGTGTTCTCTAAGTCTCTAAAAGACTGCCCTCACGTGCTCTTCATGCTGTATAGGGTCCTTGGAGAAGATCAATATGTCATCCAGATATACAATGACGAAGAGAAACAACATGTCATAAAACACCCTGTCCATAAAGCGTTGGAAAATTGCCGGGGCATTAGCTAGTCCAAAGTGCATGACTAGATATTCATAATGGCCAAAGGGTGTTCTGAAGGCGGTTTTCCATTCGTCCCCTTCCCGGACACGAATCAAATGATAGGCGCCCCTGAGATCCAACTTGGTGAATATTCCCGCGCCTCTCACGGCTTCCAGGATGTCTGAAATCGAGGGTAACGGGTATCGGTCCTTGAGGGTGCATTGATTTAGGCCGCGATAATCGAGGCAGGGTCTGAGTTCATTGGTATCCTTCTTGGGAACAAAGAATAGGGAAGCACCAGCAGGAGATTTTGAAGGTCTTATGGTGCCATTTTCAAGGTTGGTATCCAAGTATTCTCTTAGGGCCTTTTTCTCGGGTTCGGAAAGGATGAACATCCTGCTGAAGGGAATCACTGTGGAGGGTTCTGTATCTATTGCGCAGTCTTCTGGTCTGTGTGGGGGTAAGGCCCTGACTATGGCAGTTGAAAACACATCAGCATATCCTTGATAGGCTTCAGGACCCTGTATGACATTAGACACCATGAGTGATGTCTGTTGTTCCCTTGTTGGTTCCTTTGGGTGTGTTAACGGAGGTTCCAGGGATAGGCAGTGAGACATGCATAACTCTGAGCCTAGGAATAGAGAACCTGCTGTCCAGTTGATATATGGATTGTGTTTCTGTAGCCAGGGCATACCCAAAACCATGGGGTAATGAGCTGATTTAATGATGTCAAACTTAATCAGCTCCTGATAGTGATTTATTGAAAGCTGGATCTCTTTGGTCTGCAGGCTTATGGGCCCTGATGCGAGGGTTCTTTCGTCAATAGCTTCCACAGGTTGCATGGTGCTTCATGTCTCGTACGGAATTCGATGTTTAGTAACCCATTCTTGATCGATGAATATCCCCTTAGCTCTGCAGTCTATCAGGGCCAAAATGGAATAGGTTTTATTCTTGGAGGGTGATAGAAAGGCCTGTAATATCACCAAATTGTTTTGTCCAGGAGAGTTCAAGGATGGAATTGATGTGGAGCAAACATCTCTCTCCCAAAGCTCTGCTCCATCTAGGATCGGGAGCTGGTGTTTCCCGAACACCGAGGGGGTTCTAGAGGCATTCCCTAACCAAATGCTTATCCGAGGCACAATACATGCATAAGCCCGTATGAATTCTTCTCATTCTCTCTTGCGGGGATATGGGTCCACGAAAGGCCCCAATCTGCATGGGCTCTGGTTCCGTGACTGGGCTTGGGTTGGTGTCCGTTCTGACAGTACTCTCAAATGATACCTTGGGAGGGATTCCCCTGTTTTTTTTCTTTTCTGTCTTCCTTTCCTGGATACGGAAGTCAATTTGCATGGCAAGATCCATTAGTGCCTGGAACGAGCTTGGTCGTGCCACTCTGGCCAGCTCATCCTTAATCTCTTCGTTCAATCCTCTCCTGAACAGGGTAAAGCTCGCCTCAGCGGACCAGTCAGCTTCCTTAGCCAACTGTTTAAATCGGGTCACATACGTGAGCACATCCTGGGAACCTTGCTGAAAGTCTAACAGGCGTTCCTGGGCACTGTAAACCTGCTCAGGGCGGTCAAACATGTTTTTAAGGGCCTGTATAAACCCATCATAGTCGTCCAAGAGGGCATCGCTAGAGTTAACGAGGGGAGTCGCCCAAGTTAAGGCATTCCCGGAAAGGTGAGAGATTATAAAACCCACCTTGGCCCTGCGGGTCGAAAAGTAATAGAGCTTGAAGGTAAAGTGGACCAAGCACGAATCCATGAATGCACAAAGGGTCTTTGCTGAGCCGTCGTATTTGTCCACGATGCCGCCCAGTAAGACACTTTCTTTTGTAGCAGAATCCCAGGATAGGACCAACTGTTTGAGAGCAGCGTTCTCCGCCTTTAAATTCTGTACCTCGGTTGATAATTCCTGCATTCTACGCATCAGGTCCTGCACGGCAGCCTCCATATAAATATCAAGTTCGGTCGGGTGGCGTCTCAAACTGTCAAGGAGTTCCCACCTTCTCACCTGAGTCCGTTCTTTACTGATGTCCTTGGTCGATGCCTTCTTGCAGATGGACCGGGTCTTGAAGAAGGCTGCCCGATTCTCTTCCGAATCCAGAATGCGTTCAGTTTCTGGGACGCCGAATCCAGGAGGCAGTGGAAGCATGCTAGCCAGGAATCCAGGAGGTAAGTAGAAGGGGGAGGACTAGGAAGGGATAGCGGGATTGGAAAAGGAGAAGAACTGCGAGCTACGGAGCACACGTCTGGTCGCTACTTCGCAATAGCATTGAGACGCGCAGAGCCGCGGAAGGCGTGGTCTATTAGTAGAAAAGGCTACGTCCAGCGCATGGAGCGAGAAGGGATTACGCTGGACGGCCATGTTGGAAGTATTAATGAGTGTAAGCCCGCTGTGACAGGGACCAAGAACCCCAAAAGGGGCGCGCACTGTGATTCATGACAGCAACCTTCGTCAGGACAAAATATGGGGAGTTTCCTTGTTCCCATTAGCAACCAGTAGGGTGAGCTACACCACCTAAAACATAATACACAATATCAGAATCTACAACAACTCATGGCCAAATCTCGAAACAATTTTTAGGCTATTCCCTTACACTTTAAACCACACTGAATGTGTATAAATGATTCTCAACAGTAATCATTAGATCAATGTGTCAGAGTGATATTCTATGACACTCAGTCATCATTGATAAATGGATTTATCCTGTTCCCATCTCTACATAGTGGCCAACTAAATCTGACCCCACCTAGGATGCAAACAAACACATAACATACTCATTTAGTACTGTACTTACTCAAAGTCTTCATCTCTAAAAATGATGGCTGAAAAACTCTGATCTCTATTCCGCCGTGTTTATCACCAGCTTTTGTACCAATACTGCAACGTATGTTCGAAAGAAGATACCCATTGAGACAACCCTATTGAATGAATCCCCGAAGGGATGACAATTTGAGGGAGGAATATGAGAAAAGAGTAAAGAAAAGAAGCTTGTGACGTCATAAGAAAGTATGAATGACAGCTCAGGATACTGGATGAAAAAGATGTATAGATCCTGAAGAGACTAATGACGAAGTAAAGAATCAAGTGAACTTTTAAATACGAAAAATAAGATTACACATGCACAAAGCGCTAGAGAATCAACCGCACAATAATTGTACAGATGCTGAAACGCAAGTAGACTAATTCATCATAGATGCTGGCTAAATGTAGTGAAAAGAATGCAGGCGAAGCCACCATTGTATAGAAGCTGGACATTGGTATCATGTAAGCCAAGACCCATGAAAAGTGAAGAAGAAAACTATGGCGCAGCAAGAATAAGCTGAATCGTGTAGCAGCATGGCGAGGCTGTCTGGCAGGAAGTCAAGATCGAAGCAGCCAAGGACAGCTATCTATTCTGGAAAGGAGTGAACGTACGAAGGATGAATCATCTCTTGTTAAGGTGCAAAGAAGGAACAACAAGAGTGCCAAGTATAATTCACTTAAGTCATTTAAAAGTTACAAAATGGACCAAATCGTGGGCTCCTGTCACACGAGTGAAGGATGAAAATAGAGTTTGAACTTGCAGTCCCAGAACATGATAGCGAGTGCCTTCACTCCAATGTATTCTCAGAGACAAGGATACTCTGCAAGGCCAAGTTCAAAGAGAATCTTCATGGCAGAAGGCTTGGGCGATGAGAGATGTTGGGCTAATTGGGTGGGGAGGTAGAGTAAGGCCCCATCTGCTTGGTCTGGGCGTACGTGCAGCTAAGTGAACCGGATGTTCAAGACATGGCACAAGCGTGCCAACCAATTGTAGTGGTCCATATAACGAAGGATGTTATAGTTTGAGAACCAATGAGAAACTGTGTATCTAATGTTTCTTAAGATGACATGTTTTAGAGGTAGGCATGTGTAGTCCATCTGACAGTGGGCAGCCAATTACAATCCTAGAGGATGATGTACTTAGATGTTCCCCATAAGCCTATCCCGATCCCCAGTAGGTTTTTCATTATTTGCCACGTAGTATGACATCACCTCTGACGTATTTTGGATATATAACCTTTGTTTTGTCAAAAGATCACTGAGAGAAATCGAGCGTACGTCCGTTGATGTTCACTGTAATTCCCTGTTTTAGAGAATTGATAATAAAACAGTACTTTGCCATCTTCTTGAGTTGGTTCGGTTATTTGGACATGGAGTTTGTCTGTGTGAGGCCATCCATTGCATGCACGTTCCTAAAGGGCCCTAAGCTCACTGGATTGGCATTTAGATCGCCCACATGGTCCTTCACTCACCCATGAGCGTTCTGACCTGCATCAACCACATGGATCGCACCTCAGCATCCTGGAGTCATTCTGGCTTATTTGACTTACCGGGTACGCAGTCTTCAGGTGCTGTTCTCCGCAGCAGCATGCTTGCTGTCGCTGCTCCTAGCTCAGCGTGCCTCTTCCCTAGGATATACACTGCCTCGGTTGAATGGAGAGGGAGTCTCTCCGACTCACGGAGGTATGCAGACCAGCTCGTGTACCAGGAGCACCACCACGAGTGATTATCGCAAGACTCCTGAATTACCGGGATTGCGATTCAGTGCCACCGGCCCCATTACATATAATGGCTACAAAATTGTTTTTTTCCAGACTATTCCAGTGAGGTCCAGAAGACATGCTAGTTGTTTGACTCTGTAAAGAATAAGATGCACTTGCTCCACATGAAATATGCATTTTTCTTCCCAGCGCAGTTCAAAGTGCACCACAAAGGAGTCATGCACATCTTCCATAATCCTCGAGAGGCATAGATGTGGCTACAGACCCACATTTTATGTGGGCTGGGGCCTCACCCACCTGAGGGCCACCCGAAGCGAAATCCAGAACATGGCTTGCCCCAGGCCCTGTCTGAATCACCACCTCTGGAACAGCTCACGCCTGTGACGACGTGGAGTGATAAAACAGACAATGGGTGACGGGGAATGGACATTTATGGCTTCCGATCAGAAGAGCTCGTTAAGGGGAACTGATCACATGCGGCAATGGTCCTTGGGCGCAGACTCACGACCGCGCCAAAAGTGGTTACCCTGCAGAAGTTAGACGATGTTGGTTGTGCACTAGTTGAGTGCTTGGTTTGGGCGACAGGTGCCTCAGCTTGGGGGGAAGTACGGGGTGGGTATGGGAGTATTTCTTTTCTTTATATTGTTTCATGTGGGCACAGTTGCTTACAAGTTGGAGGAATTTTGGTTGATTCTAGCTGGCACCCTCGCTTGGTACGCATGTTTGGGCAACAGATACTTTGGGTTGTGGCAGAGGATGGGGAAAGGGGAGTGTGGGGTTCTCTTCTTTTTGTTTCTTTGTGTTACCTTCCATCCAGACATCACGCATGTATCCATTCCCGCTACTGGACACGTAGTCCTACTTCTCACATGGAATGTTAATGGCCTGGGTACCGGAATCAAACAAATACTTGTCACACAATTTCTCAATAGGCACTCCCCTGATATTGCCCTTCTTACGTAGAAACACCTACCGGGTACATCATGCACCTTTTTCCGCAGAACAAACTATCAAACAGCAATACATGCAGGCTTCTCCAGGGGAGTCTTGATGTTAATACACAAACGCCTTCCCTTTTAAACTGGCACTGGTGAAACAAGATCCTAGAGGTAGATTTGTGGTTCTGACCAGCAAGATATGGGGTCAGATCATAGGTGTATTGGCAGTATACTCCCCTCCTCCACTCTCAGCAGACCTACTCAACGACATCTTGACCATTGTCGTAGACCATCAAACCGACTTATGGATCCTTGGCACCGACTTTAACGACATCATGGACGTGACATTAGATTGCACACATTTACGGGGCAGGAACCCCGACACCTACACAAAACTAGCCTCTTTTGCCGCTGCACTCGGTCTGACCGATGTCGAGGTACTCATTTCACTCGGGGGCTCATGCCTCCCTATCGAAATTCGACTACTTCTTTCTCCCCATACAGGACACATATAGGGTAGTTAACGCAAACCTTCTTTCCAAAGGGGTCTCGGATCACTCACGCTAGAGATTGAGATCTGAACGAATAGGGTCAAACCGACTCCCTCATGGTGCCTGAACAGTTATTACCTGGGCTTTCCAGAATTTATAGACCATATCCAGAACTGTACCACATAAAATTTTGACCCCAATGAGAGCACAGTAGAAAACCCTGATACACTGTGGGAGGCATGCAAGGTGGTACTCCGGGGTGAGACACTCTCCTGGATTGCTTCAAAAAAGAAAGCCCAACGACAGAGAGTAGCTGAGGCAGAGGAAGAAGCAAATAAGCGGGATTAAGAATATTTACTCGCAGGCTCACCCAAAAATCATTGGGCCCTCTTGACGGCTAGGGAAAAGCTCTTCAACATTTCAATGGACAACACCAAACAGGCCCACTGGGAGATGCATACTCACATGTACGAATCAGGGGACAAGGCGTGTAAAATACTGGCCTGGCTTGAGAGGCGAGATGAGGAACACCAATATGTTTGTTTATTTGTAAAACGCTACTCATCCGAGGGTATCTGGGCGCAGCAAGAATATACAGTTTCTTTAGTTACTTAGTAAGTTGCAATGAAGGTACATATAGAAATACAATAGAGAAATATAATACATAGAAATTACGAATAGTGCAGGTGCCATGAAGTCTATAGAAAGTACATACAAAGCGTGCAGGGAGCAATCAGATGTCATTGGAGACTATCCAGGATTTCGTGTTTCTCCTGAGCTAGGGAAGGATTGGTCTTTTTGCAAGTGTAGGGGAAGTGCATTCCAGTGTATGGCGGCTATGACTGGGAAGCTGTTCCTTCCCGCTCTTTTCAGGTTAAATCTGGGTGTCGTTATACAGTGAGATTGGGCTGCTCTGGTCAGGCGAGATTCGGTTTTTCTGCTGATTTTTCCTTGAGGTACAGTGGGCAGCATTGTTAAGACATTTCTGGGTGACTGACACTAGTTTGAAGAGAATCCTGTCTTTGATGGGAAGCCATTTAGTTTCTCTTCTGACCTCAGAGATGTGTTCTCTCTTAGGGATGCTTAGAGCAAATCTTAACTTGTTGTTTTGGAGGATTTGTGACTTGTTGGTGATTTGTTTGCTGGCTCCTGCATAGAGGGCATTGCAATAGACAGGTTTTGACATTATTAGGGCTCTCGCAAGAGTGGTCCTGCTCTTAGTGGATAGGTAGGGTTAGCAGGCAGGTATGAGCTCGCAGGTACACGCTGTGGCGGATGAGGTGTTTTCCCATGTTCAGTGTGGAGTATAAGAAGAATCCTAAAGTGTTGGTTTCTTTGGCCACTATGATGGTGAGGTCGTCAATAGAAAAAGTGGAGTATTGTGCGTCAGGTTTATTGAGTTGGGCTGGAGCCTAGGATGAGGATTTCTGTCTTTCCGTCATTCAGGCATAGACCCTGGACTGCCATCCATGCTTTAATGACTTGCTAGGTGTTGTTCAGGAGGGCTAGATCTCAGTCATAGTCGCCAGATGGGGAAAGAAGTATCTGGGTATCATCTGCACAGTTGGTGTAGATGATCCCCAGACGGTCCAGTTTGTCCAAAAGTGGTTTAGTGAATATATTGTACATAGTGGGTGGCACACAGGATCCCAGAGGGAAGTCGCATGTCAGGGAAATAAGTAATGAACAAAATGCGATGGTGCAAATAGTCTGTGAGGTCAGTTTACTGAAGGCCCAACCGTGCCAGTAAATAACACCCTACTAGACAACATTGCACTTCCCTGTCTGTCAGAGTCCCAACAAGAGCAACTAGACACTGACATAACGATAAATGAAGTTGCAGGTGCCATCGGCTTCGCGACTGATACATGGAAAAAACTGGGAGAAACGATAGAGGCTCCTAAACACAACATTTTCAATCATTGTAAGGAACGTGGCACCCTCCCCTATGACCTGCGCAAAGCATATATTGTAATCATTCCAAAACCGATAAAGTCCCCAGAACTGTCTAAACCCTATAGACCTATCTTAATTACTCAACGGTGAAACCAAAATAACTTCATCACTAATCCACCCAGTTCAATGTGCTTTTATGCCGGACAAATCAACCCGCATGAACATCCGCCATTTACATCTTATGATTGAACGCGTCCCTGCCATTAGCAAGCCACTTGCACGGTTGGTTATTGACTCTGAGAAGGCATTGAACTCAGTGATTTGGGACGCCATCTGGGAAATTATGAAAAAAATGGGATTCAGAGCGGGCTTCGTGGACTGGGTCCAACTATTGTTAATAGCTGGTCTTCTAGAACCTTTCTACTGGGTAGAGGTACACAGCAGGGCTGTTCCCTATCCCCAATACTATTTTGAATTGCCATGGAACCGTTTGCCGCGTGGCTCAGCCAGGATGCGTCATGGTTGGGCTTCCGATGGCCAACAGGTGGGGAAAACAAAATCTCCCTATACGCAGACGTCCTATTAAAATACCTAGATAGCCCATCCCGCTCCTGCCCAATAGTTACACGAATGCCGAGGGACTAGGGAACCATCAGTGGTCTATGAGTGAACTGGGACAGGTCCATACTCTTTCCAATCCAGGGGGAGGACAAGACAAATGATCTTACTAGGGATTGTGTCATTCATATCATACAAGTGTGAGAATGAGAAGTGCAAGGGAAAGGGAGGGCAGAAATGCAAGAGAGGGGAGGGTGAAAACAAGGCAGCAGTGCTTTGAGTAAGTGCAGCCAGGGCAGCGCGGCTTAAGGTAGTGCAAGGAGTACAAGGGACTGTAGAGTTACAGTTACAGCCCCTAAGTGCATGGTAGGTCCGAAGGCAGTGCCAGTGTGACTTATCAAGTAAGAGACTGGTACCCAGTGAGACTCTGAGGGTAGCCAAGCAACCAGTCGGTTCAGGAGACATGTAGGTTAGGTAGGTCAGAAGGGGAGGGAGAGAGAGAAAGCAGAGAAGAGGAAAGTTTTGAGCAGCTTCTGTAACTTCAGGTGGTCAGGCTCAAGTTTGAGAGGGGCAAGGAGACCATTCCAGAGGGAGGCACCAGCAGAGGAAAGAGATCTACCCCCACCCTCTGCCTGGAGAAGCCTCTAACCCTTAGAGAGTTGGAGGTAGCTGAGTGAAGGGCTCGAGATAGAGGTATTTTGTAAGAAAGCCTTGTGGACCATGCAAAGGGTCTGGAACTTAATACTTACAGCAAGCAGGAGTCACTGGAGGGATTTCAGTGCTGGGGAGTGACAGTCCCTGGGTTTGAGGCCAAGGATAGGTCTTGCAGTCCTGTTCTGGATTAGTTGCAGAGGACAGAGAGTAGAGGAGGCAGATTGAGAAGAGGCTGTTGCAGTAGTCCAGCCTAGAGAGAACCAGGGCTCTGGAGACAGTGATGTTCTGGGGGAAAGGGAGAAAGGGCAGAGTCTCTTTGAGAAGGTGCAGCTGGTAGTGGGACTTCTTGGCGATGTCCGAGATGTGAGGAGAGAAAGAGAGAGTGGAGTCGAAGATGACAGAAAGGCAAGGAAGGCAAATGAAGATGGCCGAAGGCGGGTGGCCAGAGAGAGGGAAAGCAGGGGCAGGAGTCCCAATGACAAGAATCTCTGTCTTACTGGCATTAAGGCAGAGATCGTTGGAGGTGCACTAATCCTGAATCACGGATAGACAGTCGGGAATGAGAGAGAGAGGAGAGGAGGCTGAAGGGGGCCTGAAGGAAAGCTGAGTGTCATCCGCATAACACTGAAAGTTAGAGGAGAAGTTAGGGATCAGGTGGGCCAAGGGGCCAAGTAGAGGTTGAAAAACCAGGGTGAGATGATAGAGCCCTGAGGAATGCCACAGGTAGAGAGAGAGGTGGCAGAGAGAAAGGGACCAAGTTGGACCTGTGAGGGGTGGTCCAAGAGGAAGAGGCCTGATCCGTGATGTCCAGGTTCTCACGGAGTCGATTGATCAGGATGGCGTGGTTGACCATGTCAAAAGCAGTGGAAAGATCAAGGAGGATAAGGACTGAAGGAATGCTGAAATCAAGGTTAGAGAACAGATCTTCACGGGTGTTTACGAGAGCAGTTTCCATGCCTCTGGCAACTCTGAAGCCAAATTGATGGTCAGTTGCCTCAGGGCTCAGTGCGCTATATAAATACAATACAATACAATACAATACAATACAATACAATGGAGTCAACCAACAAATTCATTATGGAGAATAAGCAGGCCAGATTTTTCAAGAGTTTGCCCAGGAAAGGGGTGATGGAGATTTGGCAATAGTTTGCTGGCCAGGCAGGATTGGCAGACTGCTTTTTGAAGAGGGGGTGCTCAAGGGAGTGGCTAAGGGGAGAGGGGAAGGTTCCAGTGGTGAAAGAGTGATTACAGAATTCGACCAACGCTGGAGCGAGGGTGTCAATATGGTCCTTGATGGTTCTGGAGGAGCAGGGCAGCACCTGTTTGGATGACACTTTCATAGATCGGACTTGTCTAGAAACCTCGTCAGGTGTTTTCAGAGAGAAAGAGAAGGAAGGAGGAGGAGGAGGAGAGGGAGGGAGAGATGGCCAAAAGGGGGCCGAGACAGGAAGAGGAGATATGGGACAGGATGCCCTGAGTTTTAGCGGAGAAGTGAAAGGCCATCTATTACAATTTGGCCACTCTCCCAGGTGAGCTTCTGGAGTTCTTGATAGATATTTGTACACTGGATGTCTGGGAGATTCTGAGTCGCTCTAGACTCTCTCAAGTTCCTCTAATAGTGATAGTCTCTTGCCTGGCCACCCAATGTATATCCTTAATACATTTGGGTGCCTTCCTCCAATTATTTGGAGTTTCTTCCCCTCTTTACTTTGTTATGATACTCTACCTCCTGGGGACTGTCATTGGGTTCTATATTCAAGTGTCTTATAGTTTTGTAACTGGGGTTTAAACTTAACTTCACGACTTTGCCAAAGTCGTTCATCAAGGATTGCCAATATAAAACATTTTATTTTAAACGACTCCTTCGGACTCTCTTTGTATAGGGCTTCCTATAGTTCCTGGCGTATAGTTCCTACAGTGCCCATGGCCTCCCCCTGTTTAGAATCACCCAAGTACTTCCAGTTAGCATGGGCTGATTCTGCGTGGCTCGGCACTGAGATGCATCTGCTTTCACTGTTGTTCGCTTTGAGTTTCTCGTTTCTTACATTAGTCCTCAGTCTTCGGCACAGCTTTGCCAGTAGGAAGGTTTGTTCCTCCTACTGATTCGGGTATCAGCATTGTTGTCTGGGTCTCTGACCCACCACGATCTGTTTGTGGCCCACCACCTTTCGGGACGGTCTCCTGAGCTAGGTCCGTTCAGTGGTTTTCCCACTGCTTACAACGCGCAGCCTTTGGCATCCTAGTTCTCCGCTCTCCTGCTTGCAGTCTTTTGCTGGCTCCCTTGCTTCGCACAGCTCTGCTTGTCCAATGCGGGCCTACATCACAGCGGTTCCGCTGCATACGCATCTCTCTCCTTAGCCAGGATTTGCTTCTTCCTTTAAAGGGTTGATTTGCATTCCACACGGCATTACGTTTCTCTTAAGATGTTTTAGCCAGTCCAGCATTACCTGAAGCCAATAGAAGGGAAACCATGTTACTATTGTTTACAGGCAGTACCATATATGCAGACAGTTTGGTTTGCCAAAGCGGTCCTTGTCCCCTAGAGGAGCGTCACTCCCAGTGAGGTTCCACTTGCCCTTGAGGCTCGCCTGCCTAGCCTCAGAGAGGGTGGCTCTGCCAGGATTCAAGGGACGAATAGCCTGATTCATCACAAGTTGCAATGATGAAGGTAGATTGTCAATCATGAATATGAGCAAAAGCAGTCCTTTGCTGTCCCTCATTAATCTGTACCCACCAAATATTAAATGTCAGTTGATTTAGATCCCGTTATGCATCAATGACCAATTACAATTCTTCTGATTTCATTGTTGGATTTCAGTTATTATATCATTTTCCTTTTTCTCTCATTCTTTTTTTTTTTTTTTAACTTTGTTTTTATTGACATCATACATATAAGGTAGGGTGCCGGGGCAGTCCTGCCAGCAATACATTGAGCAAACATAGATGGCAGTTTACATTTTTTATTTTTTTTCCCTTACCCGCCAACTCCCCCCCCACCACCCAACTTTTCGAACATACCAGGTCTAGAGGTTTTGCGGGTAATAGAAGCTGCAGAGAGAACATTCGGATATCAATATGTTATTAGGCATATATTTTGACATAATAGGGTCAGATCAGTTCACAGCGAGTAGGGGGCCTAAGCTAGGTCCCTGGGGTTAGTGGAGAGGTGTGTGAAATGGAGGCATTAAGGGACGTACTTTACAGACGCATAGAGATGCAATCGTCATTAAGAAGCACAGCGGTCCATTCCTGTACAAAATCCGACATGGTGTCATTTGTTATCGCAGTGAGGTTTTCATAGGTGAAGATCGACCTAAGTTTACAAAGCCATTCCTCCTTGGATGGAGCTAGGACATTTTTCCATTTTTGAGCTAGCGCTAGCCTCCCCGCCCTCAACATGGCCCCAATGACCTTCAGGAATGCAGGCTGTTCAGTCTCCGGCATAGGAATACCCAGGAGGATTTCCAGTGGATGTAAGGTCGGGGAGTACCCTTCTATATCCTTGATCCAGCTGAGCAGTTCTGACCAGTACACCTGAATGACCGGGCATCCCCACCACATGTGAAACCAAGTGCCCCATTGTTGACATGTTCTGGGGCAAAAAGGGGACACCTCTTTAAACATTTTGGACAGGGTGGCTGGAGGGCGATGCCATGAATGGAGTATCTTAAAGCTATGTTCCATGGCACCGGTGTACAGTGAACCCGTGAATATAGATCTAAAGATTGCCGTCCATGTGTGGTCGTCCAGCGTCATGTCCAACCTTTCTTCCCATATCCGTTTGAAGGGCTGCCTACCCTCCAGATTAGCCGTTATAAATGTGCCATAAAACTTAGACAGGGAGCCTTTCCGGGAGGCGCTCTTATCTAGGACAGTTTCGAAAGGAGTGAGGGGGCGCTTGAGGTTATCGGCCCGCCGAGGGTGGGTCAGTATCCCTTTCAGACGCAAATATTCAAAGACTGAGGGCGGGTTGTTGCCCAAAGCCTCAGTCAGCTGATCATATTCTATGAAACCCTCCTCCCGGGAGAGTTGAGCAACTCTCTCCAGGCCTAAGTCCGACCATGCCTGTCTGTCTCTAAAGCCCCTGGTGTCTAGATCGAAGCGGGGACCCCACAGCGATGTTAAAGGGGACGGCCAGGATGACAGCAGCTTGTTGTCCTTGTTCGACTTCCAGACTGCCCAGAGGGCCGCTAAGGTTGGATGCGTTCTGAGGTGGGAGGGGGCCCTAGGGGGAGCCCATAGCAGGTCCCTGACTTTTTTCGGGTGGGTGTGGACATCCTCAATGAAAGTCCAATATGTCCCCAGGTCGTCTCTCATGTGCTCCAACATCACCCGGAGTTGAGCTGCTTTGTAGTAAAGTCTAAAGTCCGGGAGGCAAAAACCACCATGAGACTTGGGAAGAGTTAGGGTAGAAAATTTGACTCTTGTTCCTTTGCCAGCCCAAATGAACTGAAGGACTCAGGACTGTAGTGTCTCAAAGAAGGCCTCCGGGATCACCACAGGGAGGGCCGCAAAGAGGTAGAGTAAGTGGGGCAGGATATTAATTTTAACCGTGACCATACGCCCAAACCAAGAGAGTGTGAGAGGTGCCCATCGTTTGAGATCACTACTAATCTTGGCCAAGATCCCCAAGAAGTTACATTGATTTAGTTGTGACAGATCCCTGGGAATGGTGGTGCCCAAGTACTTGGTGGAAACCCGCTCTATTCTCACTCCCAGGATTTCGGTGTTACCCCCGATGTCATGGTCCCCAGGACCCACGGGCATAATGCTAGACATGGACGTGTTCACCTTAAGCCCCAAAAAGGTGCCATAGTAGTCTATAAGTCCGAATAATCGGGGTAGAGAGTCCTGAAGGTTGGTCAAGTAGCCCAGGATATCCTCTGCAAACAGGGAAAGTTTAAAGTCACAATTGTCACATCTAATCCCTGTGATTTCCTGGTCAGCTCTGATCGCTATAGCCATGGGCTCCATTGCCAAGGCGTACAAAAGGGGTGACAAGGGACAGCCCTGACAGGTGCCTCTAGATAGGGCCATCGGGTCTCAGGTGCCACCATTAACCAAGACTCTTGCCGAGGGACCGTTGTAGAGTGCCAAAACCCAACCGCAGAAGTTGTCCCCCAGACCCATTTTTCGGAGGACTTTACCCATATAAGGCCATTCGACGCGGTCGAAGGCCTTTTCCAAGCGTCGGAATTTCTGCAGAGATTCTTTCCAGTTCATAGGCCTCCCCCAGCTCCTCACTGGATCCACTCGTAGGAGCCCCAAGTCCAATGGGCACTGCCGCCGGGCCACAATACGCCTCTGAAGAGGGCCTGCCTGCTTGCCGTCCAGGCCCTGTGCTGGCTGTTGGGGTGGGGGGTTGTTTAGGCCTATTCTCCGGTTCTAGGTCAATGGCCGGCTCTCTTTGCCTCCAATGCAATGTAGTACTTTAGGGCGGCCTCTCACCTCGTGGGGGCTCCGGTGCCCCCTCGGCACGTCTCCCGATCCACCGTCAATTCCAGGGAGGGCCGAAGCGGGGGGATGGGTGGGTTGCTGTGGGTACCCCTTGGGGAGGGTGCTCGCTCTTCCACGTCGCCGGCGGGGGCTTCTGCTCTCGCCAGACTCCGATGAGGTCGAGGGGGCAAGCCAGCTCTCCTGGGCCAGATCCACCGAGTCCGGGGAAGACGCGCAGGCCTCCGCCCAAAGTGTCAAGCTGCCCTGCCTGGGCTCTGTGGGGCATGGGAGACCGCTGCAGACAAATTTGGGGGGAGGGCTGCTCTCCCCACGCTGTCCGATGAAGCTGCAGGCCTCACCTTATCTGCGGCTCTCTGTTGTTTTCGTGTGGAGCTGCGGCGCCGGGGGAGGCGGGGCACTCCCTCCCTCCTATCTTCGCGGGCTCACTGCGCAACGAAGGCGCCACGTCGGGAGACCGGAGTTGGGGTATTCAGGTGCCCCACGATGTTAGAAGGCTGCGGTGGGGGTCGGCACTTCACTCTGGAGGGTTCTTGGGGGGCTCAAGTCCCAAAAACGGCACCCTTTGGAGGAGACGAGAGGAGATGCGTCAGTGCATCTCTGCGGCCCCTGGTGGTTTTCTTTCTCTCATTCTTATGGTTCATTGAATGTCATTATCTTTGCAGAGACTTTTGATTTTGATTCTTATTATTATTTGTTATTATTATTTTAATTATTATGTTAGTATCGTTGGTACACGTAGGTGCAGTTCTGTTTTTTTGCTGGGGACCGTACTTTTGTGTTCGTCATTTCACCTGGTTGGTATAGTTCGCGTGATGCCGCCAACCTTACTGATATCCGGTGATAAGTTGCATGTTACACTGTCCCGACCACACACATTATGTCAGCATTTAATTTACAAATCATTTTCGCTTAGCTGCACATACATACCAGTTATTCCTGTATGGGTGATTTGATATGAACATCTTTTTTTACTCATTTGTGGGGAGTTTCTTTCCAATTGAGTTTGGGTAATTTGACAGTAATAATCTTTAGACATGGGGTAATGTTTGTTAACTTAGTTTTTTTTGTTTTGATTCCTCTGGGGTCAAATTATTTTCTCTTGCGTTCGAGTAGGCAAGAGTGCAAGTATTAAAGGGGAGAATGGTATTGTGACGAATCTGGACTATTTGTCCCTTCTCCCCACAGGGGAGCCACCCTCCTTAAGGCTAGAGAGGTGAGCCCACTCAGCAAGACCCTCCTTAGGGGTCTGGGCAAGTGGGAACTAACTGGGAGTTACTCTCCTCTTCGGGACAAGGACACCCATTCCAGTAAGGAACTCCCGGTCCAGAAGGTTATACGTGATAATTTGGTTTGCGAACATTTCAAATCCAAAAAATACTAATTCAAAATTTTCGTAAAGGAAAGAATCATGCACATTGCCACTGCCTGTCATCCCCCCTCTCTTCACCTCCATAACCCTTAATACTACCATACTTAACTCCGTCGCCCAAATTACCTGTTCTCCTCCACTGCTACACTCACCCTGCGACTTGAGTTCAGACTCCCCACTGAGAGGCGGTCTGTCCGCCACAGGGTCCTTTTCTTTTTTTTTTCACTCTTTGTCCCACGCTTTCCTTTTAATGGAAGCAGGGGACACCCCCGCAACCCTTGCTCCCCTTGATTGACAATTTGACAATATGCTTTTGAGTTTTTTTTTCCAATGCCAAATTCTGCATTTTTGGCCATACAATTGTTTTTAATGACTTGTTCCTCAGATACCGGTTCAGAACACATTATCCACACTACAAGGGGTTCGGAAAAAATGTTCTTGACCCTGTTTTGGATTCACTGAATAGTGACATTTCTTCAGTCTCTTTGGCTTCAGGTAATGCTGCATCTCACCTGGACGCTAGCATCATAAAAGAACAATGCACCCCTTTTGTTTGTGATGACATACATAAAAACACTAGCAACATTCAATGGTGGGGAGTGACTCTTACACAGAGACAAGTCTCTGAGGGGAATACGTCCTACCAGGGGCAGAGTCACGCTAGACTGCAGAGCCATACCGGAGCAGTACTGTGGCGAGGGAACGAATCGCTCGCAAGACACCGAAAGGCTGGCATCCTGACCGGCGAAGAATCCAAGAGCAAGAAATAGACATACAGGCCGATTCATGGAAATAATGTGCGCGGAAGAACCGGCGCACGCGTGCGAAAACGTGCGATTCGCAGTGCCACAGAAAAAAATCGCAGAAAATCGCACAGAAAACAGCGCACATCCATTCATGGAAGCACGGGCACGAGCAAAATGTGGGATGTGCGCTGAAAAAGTGCGCGCCGCATGCTAGCGCACAGGTCATCTAACGCAGTGCGATAAAGCCACAGCGAATTCGCACATAGCGCGGCGCACATCCCAAAAGTAGGCGGAAAACGGGGCGTGACACGCGGAATGGGGAACAACTCGTGAAAATGTGGGCGTCACAGGGGAGGTCCAGGAGGCAAGTGCGCGGAACGCCCAGACGCTCGCCCACAACAGGCATTCATGGAATCGAATCGGGTAAAACAGCGCACGGCCAAAGACGCGCACAGGCCCATACCCGTACGCCACAGAAAGCAGGCGGTAGCGTCCCAATACATGTGCGCCAAAATGTGCGCTTAAAAAATACTGTATACACAGCTCAGCGATTGTGCCTGGGGGAGCGTGTGCGTGCATTTCAGGGGTGCGCGCGAAGTCATACACGCGTGTTGGCTGGGTGCGTGTATATCAGGGGTGCGCAAGAAGTTTCACACGCGTTTTGGCTGGGTGCGTGTATATCAGGGGTGCGCGAGAAGTTTTACATGCGTTTTGGCTGGGTGCGTGTATTTCAGGGGTGCGCGAGAAGTTCTACACGCGTTTTGGCTGGGTGCGTGTATCTCAGGGGTGCGCGAGAAGTCTTACACGTGTTTTGGCTGGGTGCGTGTATTTCAGGAGTGCGCGAGAAGTTCTACACGCGTTTTGGCTGGGTGCGTGTATCTCAGGGGTGCGCGAGAAGTTTTACACGCGTTTTGGCTGGGTGCGTGCATCTCAGGGGTGCGCGAGAAGTTCTACACGCGTGAGGGCTGGGTGCGTGTATTTTAGGGGTGCGCGAGAAGTTCTAAATGCGTTTTAGCTGGGTGCGTGTATCTCAGGGGTGCGCGAGAAGTCTTACACGCGTTTTGGCTGGGTGCGTGTATTTCAGGGGTGCGCGAGAAGATTTACACGCGTTTTGGCTGGGTGCGTGTATTTCAGGGGTGCGCGAGAAGTACTACACGCGTTTTGGCTGGGTGCGTGTATCTCAGGGGTGCGCGAGAAGTCTTACACGCGTTTTGGCTGGGTGCGTGTATTTCAGGGGTGCGCAAGAAGATTTACACGCGTTTTGGCTGGGTGCGTGTATTTCAGGGGTGCGCGAGAAGTACTACACGCGTTTTGGCTCGGTGCGTGTATCTCAGGGGTGCACGAGAAGTCTTACACGCGTTTTGGCTGGGTGCGTGTATTTCAGGGGTGCGCGAGAAGATTTACACGCGTTTTGGCTGGGTGCGTGTATCTCAGGGGTGCGCGAGAAGTCTTACACGCGTTTTGGCTGGGTGCGTGTATTTCAGGGGTGCGCGAGAAGTACTACACGCGTTTTGGCTGGGTGCGTGTATCTCAGGGGTGCGCGAGAAGTACTACACGCGTTTTGGCTGGGTGCGTGTATTCCAGGGGAGCGCGGGTGTATCCACACGCGTTTGGCAGTGTGGGTCCTCCCAGATGTCCCCTCTACCCCCTCCACGGCCCCTGCAGGCAGCCCACACCACAGGGGACTACCCTGCACCCCTGGTCATGTCCCGCAGGCAGCCCATCCACCATGGGCATGGCCCCCAGCCAAGCCACATGTCCCCTTGCACCCCCACCCCCCAGCAGTGCTGGGCACCTGCCAGCAGGCCCCCACACATGTCCCCTTGCAACCCCACCCCCCAGCAGTGCGGGGCACCTGTCAGCAGGCCCCCACTCATGTTTCACTCATGTCCCCCTGCACCCCCACCCCCCGGCAGTGTGGGGCACCTGCCAGCAGGCCCCCACTCATGTTTCACTCATGTCCCCCTGCACCCCCATCCCCCGGCAGTGTGGGGCACCTGCCAGCAGGCCCCCACACATGTCCCCTTGCACCCCCACCCCCCAGCAGTGCGGGGCACCTGCCAGCAGGCCCCCACTCATGTTTCACTCATGTCCCCCTGCACCCCCATCCCCCGGCAGTGTGGGGCACCTGCCAGCAGGCCCCCACACATGTCCCCTTGCACCCCCACCCCCCAGCAGTGCGGGGCACCTGCCAGCAGGCCCCCACTCATGTTTCACTCATGTCCCCCTGCACCCCCAGTCCCCGGCAGTGTGGGGCACCTGCCAGCAGGCCCCCACACATGTCCCCTTGCACCCCCACACCCCAGCAGTGCGGGGCACCTGCCAGCAGGCCCCCACTCATGTTTCACTCATGTCCCCCTGCACCCCCACCCCCTAGCAGTGTGGGGCACCTGCCAGCAGGCCCCCACTCATGTCCACCAGCACCCCCAGCCCCCAGCAGTGCGGGGCACCTGCAAGCAGGCCCCCACTCATGTTTCACTCATGTCCCCCTGCACCCCCAGTCCCCGGCAGTGTGGGGCACCTGCCAGCAGGCCCCCACACATGTCCCCTTGCACCCCCACACCCCAGCAGTGCGGGGCACCTGCAAGCAGGCCCCCACTCATGTTTCACTCATGTCCCCCTGCACCCCCAGTCCCCGGCAGTGTGGGGCACCTGCCAGCAGGCCCCCACACATGTCCCCTTGCACCCCCACACCCCAGCAGTGTGGGGCACCTGCCAGCAGGCCCCCACTCATGTCCACCAGCACCCCCAGCCCCCAGCAGTGCGGGGCACCTGCAAGCAGGCCCCCACTCATGTCCACCAGCACCCCCACCCCCCAGCAGTGCGGGGCACCTGCCAGCAGGCCCCCACTCATGTTTCACTCATGTCCCCCTGCACCCCCACCCCCCGGCAGTGTGGGGCACCTGCCAGCAGGCCCCCACTCATGTTTCACTCATGTCCCCCTGCACCCCCATCCCCCGGCAGTGTGGGGCACCTGCCAGCAGGCCCCCACACATGTCCCCTTGCACCCCCACCCCCCAGCAGTGCGGGGCACCTGCCAGCAGGCCCCCACTCATGTTTCACTCATGTCCCCCTGCACCCCCATCCCCCGGCAGTGTGGGGCACCTGCCAGCAGGCCCCCACACATGTCCCCTTGCACCCCCACCCCCCAGCAGTGCGGGGCACCTGCCAGCAGGCCCCCACTCATGTTTCACTCATGTCCCCCTGCACCCCCAGTCCCCGGCAGTGTGGGGCACCTGCCAGCAGGCCCCCACACATGTCCCCTTGCACCCCCACACCCCAGCAGTGCGGGGCACCTGCCAGCAGGCCCCCACTCATGTTTCACTCATGTCCCCCTGCACCCCCACCCCCTAGCAGTGTGGGGCACCTGCCAGCAGGCCCCCACTCATGTTTCACTCATGTCCCCCTGCACCCCCACCCCCCGGCAGTGTGGGGCACCTGCCAGCAGGCCCCCACACATGTCCCCTTGCACCCCCACCCCCCAGCAGTGCGGGGCACCTGCCAGCAGGCCCCCACTCATGTTCCACTCATGTCCCCCTGCACCCCCACCCCCCGGCAGTGTGGGGCACCTGCCAGCAGGCCCCCACTCATGTTTCACTCATGGCCCCCTGCACCCCCACCCCCCAGCAGTGTGGGGCACCTGCCAGCAGGCCCCCACTCATGTCCCACTCATGTCCCCCCCAACACATCATCATGTCACCCAATCATGTCCCTATGGCCACCCAAATTCCACGGCACCCCACCCCTGCCGTAATGACCAACCGAGTATTAAATCCACCCCACATTGAAATGGCCATAACATGATACAACCCAAATGTCAAGTATGGACAGCAACACATGTACATCACACACACACAATGGGTGCCAGTGAATGTGAAAACCCACATGGTGAAATGCCTGAAACCAATGAAAGATTACCACACATTGAAGTAAGATTTCCAAATGTATTAAAGGAAAAAAGAAGTGAATAAAACAATATCAGAAAATCATGCATATCATAAAAATAAAGCTGCATGTCCAAATCAAATAATGGAAAATGGCTACAGTCCAAATGAATGGTTGCAAAGCCCACGTCCAACAAATGAAATCCAAAGGGGAAAAAAGAAGAAAAAACCATTGCTCCATGGTGAAATAAAAGAAAAAAACGGAAGGAATCCAAAGGTGAACCATGTACATATGAACAAACCAGGGTCCATGAGCCCAACAGATGAAATGAAACCTAACTAAAACTACCTAACAAATAACTATATACAAAAACGTGGTGCATAGTCCAAGTGCAACCAAAGAAAAAAGCAAGTCCAGCGGCTCACTCTGGGATGTTGTGGGCCAGGGCATCCTCGAACTCCATGTCGACGTCCTGGAGGCGGGACTCTGTCCTGGCCCCGAGGTCTCGCAGGGATAACGCCATGTCCACCTCCAACTCCCTGCGAGATGCCTCGAGGCACTCAGCCCGCCTCAACGCCCGACGCATGGCGAACTCCGCCCTGACCATGGTGAGCCGCGCCTCTTCCGCCCGCTGCCGCTCCGCATCTATGCGCTGGCCCAACCGCTGCCACACGGAAGACACATCCCGTCCTGGGTCCTCCTGCCCTCCGGCCGATGCCTGCCCCTCCGATGACGAAGGCCCCGAGCCATCATGGCTCCCACTTTCCTGCTGCTGCTGCTGCTGTGCCTGTGCCCTGCCTCCTGCTGCCTGCACATCCTCCTCCGGCTGGGGTGCAGTTGTCGAGGTGGCCACCCCTGCTGGAAGTCCGACTCCCGACTGCGGCAGGGATGTGTCCTCCACCAGCCTGGCCGCACTGTCAGGGGCAGCTCCACAGGGCACCCTGATGACACATGGGTCGGAAGATGGCACGGAGGACGACTGGCGCATAGGGGGTTCAGGTGAGGAGGGGGTCGTAGCAAGTCCTAATAGACGGAGGAATCCGGCCTGGGAGACCCGTCCCAGTCGGCTGACGCGGTCAACAAGCCATTCCAGATGACCTGCAGTCTCTTCATGAAAAGTCCGCAGGTCACCTAGCATGGCCCCTTGACGCGTCGCCAGCACACTCAGGACAGGCTCAACCCGGTCCCGGATAGCCACGTCTGCAGGGAGAGGAAGTCCAGTTGTTGTGCGGCTATCCCCTCCCTGCAAACGGGTCTGGACGTAGGCACCCCTGCTGGTGCAAGATGATGCAGTGACAGGATCAGGGACAGGATTGCACACAGGCACCTCCGCGGCGGCCTGTGCTGCCTCCTGTCCCTGGTCCTGCACTGCACCACTAGCACCAGTGGAATCCCCACCTCCAGACCCCGTCTCTGTCCCTTGCACGGCCTCCTCCTCCACCAAACCCCCACCAACCTGGATGACTCCGTGCCATCTTCCTCCGTCGGGCCCTGTGGGGTCTCAGCTGCCCCTTCTGCTGCCGAGGAGTCCAACTCCGACCTCCGCCTCTTGGACCTCCCCTCGGCAGCTGCGGCCTGGGACGCGGCACCGGACTCCTCACTCCCCGACGAGATGACAACCCGGGAGGGGAGCCGGGCCTTGCGTCTCCGGCTGGCGGTGGGATCCCTGCCGCTGTGCTCCACTGCACCTTCTCCGCCCTCTTCATCAGTTGACGCTGCAGACAGGGAGAAATAAAACACAGGCATCAGGGCACTGTACAATGGACTCATACACACATGACAGTTGTACATGAGTGGCATTGTCAAACTACAGACATGGCATCACAATCCCCAACACACATGACATTTCAACTCACACACATGTGCCATTCCACAGCCATGTCGCAACAGCCAGCACCATCCATACACATACTACGGCATGCGCAGCCAAAGGTGAGCCACACATCACATGAAACACAGGAAGTGCACTAGACATGCACTCACGCCACCACACCTACATGCATGTGTACACCTCCACCAACTGTCGCAGTGCACAGATTTGCACCCATGTCACATCGGGCTATCAGTCTTCTACATATCAGTGTCCCAAGCATCCATGTTGCATCACTGCCGCACCCTTGTCAGATACACACACATGCACCATCCATGTGTCTCACACAAGAGAGGACTCGCATGTGATAGCCCCATTGCCCTGAACATACACATCCATACATGTCCCTCGAAACACACATGTGCAACCTGTACACTACAGGCACCCCACCACACGCACAGCTCACTATCAGCATGCATGTACACTTACCGCTCTACTCCAGACGGGTCTGCCACTCAAGGACCTGGCCGTGGAGCGCTGGGGATACACGTTCCAGGACCCCCATCTGATGTTCTGACAGGTGGCCCCGGCGCCCCTTACCATCCGCTGGCTTCACGAGGCGCCGGGCCTTGTTGAGGGTCCTGGACCTGAAGTCATCCCAGCGCTTCCTGACATGCTCGTAGTCGCGGACTGCCACCCCCTCCTCGTTGATGGCAGTCACGATGTCCGTCCAGATCCTGGTCCGTCCTTCCTTGCCGGCGCGTCGTTCACCGAAGAGGGCATCATAATGCCCCAGGACATTCTCCACCAGGACACCAACTTCGGTGGCACTGAAGCTGGTGCCCCTCTGCCTCTTTGGCTGGGGGTTGCCAGTGCTGCCAGATGGTGTGGTGCCCGACATGGCAACCCGAGAGGCAGGAGTGGGTGGGCAAGTGGGTCCTGGGGCTGGGCTGTGGAGCAAGATGGTACTCCAGTCGGGAGTCTTTGGTTCCAGCAGGGGTGGTCACAACAACTGCACCCCTGGCTGATGTGCAGGCAGCAAATGGCAGGGCACGTGGGCAGCAGGCAGTCAGTCAGGCAGCAGCAGATGGCAGGTGGGAGTGTGCTCGGGGCTCTGGGGGGCAGTAATTTGGCCTTCTGGGCAGGAGCGTGGTCTTCCGTGTGCTTACGCGTGGCCAGCTTGATACGGAGTGATTTGGCACGTGAAAATCTTGCACGTCTGCGTGTAATTTGAGGAAAGGCCCTTAGCGTGCGAGCACGTCAGCACGCGTACGCGATTTCATTGGGCCAAAGGCCTCACAGCGTGAGCGCGTCTCTGACGTGCACGGGCGTACCCAGGCCAATCGCGTGTGGAAACACCCGCGCGCGTAACGTCATAGGCGCGCCTACACGCAGGGGGAGTTCTGGCCAATGAAATCGCGTACGCGTGCTGACGTGCTCGCACGCAAAGGGCCTTTCCTCGAATTACACGCAGACGTGCAGGATTTTCACGTGCCAAATCACTCCGTATCAAGCTGGCCACGCGTAAGCACACGGAAGACCACGCTCCTGCCCAGAAGGCCAAATTACTGCCCCCCAGAGCCCCGAGCACGCTCCCACCTGCCATCTGCTGCTGCCTGACTGACTGCCTGCTGCCCACGTGCCCTGCCATTTGCTGCCTGCACATCAGCCAGGGGTGCAGTTGCTGTGACCACCCCTGCTGGTACCAAAGACTCCCGACTGGAGTACCATCTTGCTCCACAGCCCAGCCCCAGGACCCACTTGCCCACCCACTCCTGCCTCTGGGGTTGCCATGTCGGGCCCACCACCATCTGGCAGCACTGGCAACCCCCAGCCAAAGAGGCAGAGGGGCACCAGCTTCAGTGCCACCGAAGTTGGTGTCCTGGTGGAGCATGTCCTGGGGCATTATGATGCCCTCTTCGGACCAAGACGCGCCGACAGGGAAGGACGGGATAGGATCTGGGCGGACATCGTGACTGCCATCAACGAGGAGGGGGTGGCAGTCCGAAGATTCCACCATGTGAAGAAGCGCTGGGATGATTTGAGGTCCAGGACCCTCATGAAGGCCCGGCGCCTCGTGGAGGGGGGCCGGGGCAGCATCAGTCCCATCCAGCTGAGGGTCCTGGAACGTATAGACCCAGCGCTCCACGCCCAGATCCTTCGGAGGCAGGCCCGTCTGGAGTTGAGCGGTAAGTGGTCAAGCATTGATGTGTGAGACAGGGCATGTTGCAGTGTGCTGGTTGTCTGATACTTGCCTGTATGTGTGACATAGGCCATGTACGTATGTGTGTATGCTGGGACATAATGGTCATGCATGTGAGACCAGTAATGTGTGAACCACATGGTTGGTGCATGTGTTCAACAGCAACATGGGGAGCTCTATGCAGAATGGACACATGTAAGCAGACCAGTCTCTGTTCCTAGACATGGGTGGGGGTGAGGGATGGGTGCTGATGGCATGTACATGTATGGTGTCCATGTCTGTGTGTCTGACCTGCGTGTCTGTGACTTGTAAATGCCATGGATGCATGACACATGTCTGTGAGACTGTTCCGAATCACTGATGCAGCCTAGTTATCCTTGTATCCACTGTGTCTGGGGTGTACGAGTCCAGATGGATGGAACTACGGTGAGGTGTGTGCATGTGATAGGCATGAGCCATGATGCATGTGAGTCTCAAGACAACATTGTATGTTTCAAGAGTCCCTCGGACATGTATGCTAATGTCCATAGCATGCGCCATGCCTGTTACTGCATGTCTTTTGCCTGCACTGACCCATGTGTTGTGGAGGGACATGTTGGAAGTGATGTATGACAGTGCCACTCATCTGCTATTGCTTCCGGTCTAGGGAACCATTGTACAGTACCCTGATGCTTGTGTTCTATGTCTCCCTCTACACAGCGCAAGGTGAAGAAGAGGGCGGAGACGGCGATGTGGAGCCAAGCGGCGGGGATGCCCCCATGGCTGCAGCGGAAGGGGTGGGTGAGCTCCCACAGGGGCTTGCAACGGCGGAACACGGCATGGAGACATCCAGGTTGGTGGTTTCCACAGAGGAGGAGGAGGCCGTCACTGAGCCGCACATGGGGCCTCGTGGGGGCATCCCTGCTGGTGCAAGTGGTGCAGTCCAGGGCCAGGGGAAGGAGGCAGCACAGGTCGCCGTGGAGGTGCCTGTGCATGTCACTGTCCCTGTCACTGTGACTGCACCACCATGCACCAGCAGGGATGCCCCATCCCAGGCGGACACTCTGGCGACCCTCTCCTCCTCTGTGGAGACTATGCGCCAGTCGTGCTCCATGCCGTCTTCCGGCCCAGATGCCACCAGGGCCCCCTGTGGACCTGCCCCAACCAACGCAGCCAGCTCGGTGGGGATCCCATCCCTGCAACAGTCGGGAGTCGGACTTCCAGCAGGGGTGGCCACCTCGACAACTGCACCCCAGCCGGAGGAGGATGTGCAGGCAGCAGGAGGCAGGGCACAGGCACAGCAGCAGCAGCAGCAGCAGGAAAGTGGGAGCCATGATGGCTCGGGGCCTTCGTCATCGGAGGGGCAGGCATTGGCCGGAGGGCAGGGGGAACCAGGACAGGATGTGTCTTCCGTGTGGCGGCGGTTGGGCCAGCGCATAGATGCGGAGCGGCAGCGGGCGGAAGAGGCGCGGCTCACCATGGTCAGGGCGGAGTTCGCCATGCGTCGGGCGTTGAGGCGGGCTGAGTGCCTCGAGGCATCTCGCAGGGAGTTGGAGGTGGACATGCGTCGTCCCTGCGAGACCTCGGGGCCAGGACAGAGTCCCGCCTCCAGGACGTCGACATGGAGTTCGAGGATGCCCTGGCCCACAACATCACGGAGTGAGCCGCAGGACTTGCCCGCTGCCCTTGTAAATAGTTCTTTAGTGTTAAGTTTCCTATTTCTTTTTTTTATTTCTTTTGGTTGCGCTTGGACAATGCACCACGTTTTTTTATATATCTTTTTATTAGGTAGTTTTTGTTAGGTTTCCTTTACTCAGTTGTGCTCATGGACACTGGATTGTTGTGTATAGTTCTACATTGGAGACTTCATTTTTTCATTTTTCATCACCATGGAGGAATAGTTTTCCATTTCTTTTTATAGTTGCTTTTGATTTGTAGGCCTGTGACTTTGGACAACATTAGTTTTGGATTTCTTTGGATTTTGATTTCTGGTTCTGATTTATTTCACGTCCATCCAGCTTTTCTTTTTTTTATTCCCATAGTTGTTTTTTTGATTTTCATTGCTTTCATTTATACATTTTTACAGTCATACTTCAATGTGTGGTGTTCTCTCATTGGTTTCATGCATGTCAAGATATGGGTTTTCACATTCACTTGCAGCTATTGTGTGTGGGTGGCGGCCATGTGTTCATTGACATACTTGCCATTGGGGTTGTATCATGTAGTTGCCTTTACTATGGGGGGGTTGTAATACTTGGTGGGGTCTTTGTGTTGGGTGGGCTGGCCATAAGGGACATGATTGAGGATCGTCATGTGCTGGGGGAAGGGGCACATGGTTGGGACATGAGTGGGGGCCTGCTGGCAGGTGCCCCACACTGCTGGGGGGTGGGGGTGCAGGGGGACATGAGTGAAACATGAGTGGGGGCCTGCTGGCAGGTGCCCCGCACTGCTGGGGGGTGGGGGTGCTGGTGGACATGAGTGGGGGCCTGCTGGCAGGTGCCCCACACTGCTGGGGGGTGGGGGTGCAGGGGGACATGGGTGAAACATGAGTGGGGGCCTGCTGGCAGGTGCCCCACACTGCTGGGGGGTGGGGGTGCAGGGGGACATGAGTGAAACATGAGTGGGGGCCTGCTGGCAGGTGCCCCGCACTGCTGGGGGGTGGGGGTGCTGGTGGACATGAGTGGGGGCCTGCTTGCAGGTGCCCCGCACTGCTGGGGGCTGGGGGTGCTGGTGGACATGAGTGGGGGCCTGCTGGCAGGTGCCCCACACTGCTGGGGGGTGGGGGTGCAGGGGGACATGGCCATGGTGTATGGGCTGCCTGCCGGACATGGCAACGGGTGCAGGGTACTCCCCTGTGGTGTGGGCTGCCTACAGAGGCCGTGGAGGGTGTACAGGGTACACCAGGGGGGACCCACACTGCCAAATCACGTATGACACTTCTCGCGCACCCCTGAAATACAGGCACCCAGCCCTAACGCGTGTAAAACTTCTCGCGCACCCCTGAGATACACGCACCCAGCCCTAACGTGTGTGTAACTTCTCGCGCACCCCTGGAATACACGCACCCAGCCCTGACGTGTGTAAAACTTCTCGTGCACCCCTGGAATACACGCACCCAGCCCTAACGCGTGTATTACTTCTCGCGCACCCCTGAAATACACGCGCCCAGGCAAATCGCATGTAAAACTTCTCGCGCACCCCTGGAATACACGCACCCAGCCCTGACGCGTGTAGAACTTCTCGCGCACCCCTGGAATACACGCACCCAGCCCTAACGCGTGTATTACTTCTCGCGCACACCCTGAAATACACGCGCCCAGGCAAATCGCGTGTAAAACTTCTCACGCACCCCTGGAATACACGCACCCAGCCCTGACGCGTGTGAAACTTCTCGCGCACCCCTGGAATACACGCACCCAACCCTGACGCGTGTAAAACTTCTCGCGCACCCCTGAGATACACGCACCCAGCCCTAACGCGTGTGAAACTTCTCGCGCACCCCTGGAATACACGCACCCAGCCCTGACGCGTGTCAAACTTCTCGCGCACCCCTGGAATACACGCACCCAGCCCTGACGCGTGTAAAACTTCTCGCGCACCCCTGGAATACACGCACCCAGCCCTAACGCGTGTATTACTTCTCGCGCACCCCTGGAATACACGCGCCCAAGCAAATCGCGTGTAAAACTTCTCGCGCACCCCTGGAATACACGCACCCAGCCCTGACGCATGTGAAACTTCTCGCGCACCCCTGGAATACACGCACCCAGCCCTAACGCGTGTATAACTTCTCGCGCACCCCTGAAATACACGCGCCCAGGCAAATCGCGTGTAAAACTTCTCGCCCACCCCTGGAATACACGCACACAGCCCAAACGCGTGTGATACTTCTCGCGCACCCCTGAATTACACGCACACGCACCCCCAGGTCGCGTGTGTTGCTTCTCACACTGGTACAGGGTTGGCACAGCCCTTTGCGTTGGTTTTGCGATCTTGATGGCTTTTCCTTGCGCGAGGGCGTTCTTGGGGGCGTAACTGGTGCTGCTGCAGGGTCGCTGCGATACTCTGCGCCACGGCTTGTTTTGGAGGATTAATCCATGAATACGATGTGCGCTGAAATGGATTTTGTCGCACGCGGCTGGCGCAGACATTCGCACGGGAACACTCTGCGCCAGCCGCGTGCGATACTTTTGACTGTATTTCCATGAATCGGCCTGATAGATGGTAAAGTGACCTTCTTGACTGGTGGCTTGGGGCCCATTAACCAACACCGAGACAGACTTCAGCGGAGAGCACAGAACAACAAGCTCTGTACAAGAAGTGCATTAGCTGCCAAGACAAGAAGCAGAAGCAAAGCAATTGTCCCGAAAAGATAACACCATTGAGGGGGGCGAACCATGATGTTCGAGGTTGGAGAAGCCACAAGGGTTATAAACCCGACCAGGCAGACACCCTACAGAAACCAAGTTAAATAAAGTCTATTAGAGTGCCAGAGGGCTTAGGAGAGCCATGAGAACCCAAAAGACTCTAACATTGGAGGCGTTTAAAGCCACAAATATTACAGGAGCCAAGAATCACTGAACAGGCAGATACCCACCAAGACAGAGATACAATAAGCCTGTTGGACGGCCAGAGGACTTTGGGAAGTCCAAGAACGGATGAAACAGAACTGGGGAGAGAGAGAGAACCTGGAGGGTTCCAGTCCTTAAGTATGAAGCAAGAACATGGTCGAGCACCAACTCGGAAGTGGGGGCATCGTATTAAGAAAACCTTTCTTCTTGGAAAGAGGAAACCATATGGAATTAAGATTTAGCATACAAAACCTGCAGAGAGGATGGGGGGTGTATTGTGGACAATTGATGAACATTTGAAAACGTCCTGAGAAAGAGATCCAAGTGAGTGGGCCAGACAGAAGCCAAAGACCGAGGCTGCTGCTCCGGCCTCCATTTTATTTTGTTATATTTTTCCTAAGGGGTAGGAACTAGTTAGCTGATACGAAGTGGACTAAGGACTATTTCTTTTGGACTTTGACGAGCACCCTTACTTTTTAGTTTGTTAGGTAGGGAGCTTCCCTTATAGCAGTAGGACTAGATAGGCATGCTCTTTGTAATTTAAATAAAACAGCTTTGAAATGGCACACCTTAGTCCGAGTCCTCCTTCTGGTTTGCCACATTGGGCAATGTGTAGGACATAGAATGCACCCTGGAGTGCATGGCGAGGATGTCACAAGTCTCCTTGGAGTTCTGTGACCTTATACAGATCTCAGCCTTTGCTCCTATTTGTGTCTTTGCTCACGCAACTCCTCAGTGACTTGCAAATTACTTATACTGACTGATGATAGAGGGTGCTTTATCACGTATATGATCATTATAAAGACTGGGGAAAGCTAGACAGGTATTTCCTCATCAGTAGCGCATGACCCACCCGCTCCCTACCCAACAAACCTTTACCCCAAGAGGCCAGATTATCAAAATTTTTCCCTTACTCAAAAGGAACCGTCCGAACGATTTTAGCACCAATTTTGCTGCTCCGATAACATGGAACTGATCGAACAGGTGTATCCCCAATCTGTAATATCAAGCAATTTTTTCAAAAAGGGCAAAAAGGGAGCAGACTGTTTAGTTTCCAATGTTTTCTGCAGGACATGAAGAGTAGTGCACGCATTTCTTTTCATGTTTCACGCAGCAAACTTAAGTACAACAATCAGTCTGATTCTTTGTTGACCCAGTGCAAATAGTTGTTGGATAATGAAGATTGGGACAACACCGCGTTAGCTCCATCCATACATTTACTCAATTTTTAGGACTGGTGCAAATTTTAGATAACCTGACCTCTGGAGAGGTACAATCTTGGCAGTGTATCATACAACAAAGATGTGACAATATTGTACCCTGAAAAAAAAGGCGGTAAGGTGGGAG
Source organism: Ambystoma mexicanum (assembly GCF_040938575.1). Lineage (NCBI taxonomy): Eukaryota > Metazoa > Chordata > Amphibia > Caudata > Ambystomatidae > Ambystoma > Ambystoma mexicanum. The sequence goes on from NC_090936.1 coordinate 36,960,567, forward strand.
TAGAATACATTTCTCCTTCGGATTCCTTGCAGTTAAAATGGCGCCAGTCTGATCACCGCTAGCATATACCACTTGTTATGTCTACTGCACCTAAGCCGTCTAAGAAAGCCAGCATTTCCAGGTGGCTAAAAATAACAAACAGTAGAAAATTGTACATTTCCAATGGCGACTATTAGGTAAATACGATATCTCTTAAGACTGCTTCAAAGGCGCCGCACTACAGAGGCGCAACGAACAAAGCCTGCGAAACGCAGGTCTCCTTTTAATTAAATTGTGTTCCAATAATCCGTTGCCCCTCTGAAGTGATATTTCCTTTCTTCGATTGGAGAGGACACGACAATCAAGGCGCAATCACAGAGGGGGTAATGCGCCGCCCGTGCGCGTTGTCTTTTTTTTGCCTTTGGACAATTTGCTCAGAACAATCCACGCAAACGAAACAAAACTGAAACAGGTGCACAGATAATTAAAAACTCCTCCTTTGATAAGAACGAAGCACCCCGGCGTGAAGCAGTAATGTAATACAACTTTACCTATTTGCAGGAAAGGAGTGACTTTCAGCAGTGAGTGGGTGCCCCCCCCCCCCCACTGTAATGGGCCTGTATATCACAGCTGGAAATAGACAGCCTGTGACATGCTGATGGGCATGGTAATTCGCTGCATCCATGGATAAAAAGTTCCAAAATTGGGACGCCATAAAGTTTCTATTTGTGCCACTGGCATAATTAGGTGAAATATATGGGATAGGGGCTTCCGCCGGGACCTTTGGCGGGGATGCTCAGCGGAGCAGCCAGGCTGGCACGGCGCGGGCTAGCTTCGCTCGGCCTGGAGTTAACCGTTGGAACTGTCATGGGTGGGTAACAGACTGGCGAATACGGGCTGCGTGTCCCCGGGGACGAGTTATTCATCACTCCGCGTGCCGGCTGGACACCGGGCGCGTAGTTTTTCTCTCTTCTGCCTTGCCCTGGCTTGGCAGCTTAATGTTGCATCCTGTCCTAGGAATTGCAAGGAGTATATTGCAAGTGTCAGACTGCAACCTTAGAATTTTTTTTTTTTTTAATGAAAGAAGTTTTTCTCTCTAGGTGCCTTGGCACCTTGAGTCATTTGTGGGACAGTGTTTTATTTATTTATTTATTTATTTTTACATTTGTAGAGCACACAAAACAGAGGCGTCAAAGTGTAATGCCCACGCGCAATCACTCTGTCTTTAAATAAAAAAATCACAAAGCAAGACTGACAAATTATGTTGTTCAGATTTTAAGAACAATTATTCACGCCTACATATGGATTCAAAGAACAGCAAATTAATTAGCGCAGTGTCAGCACTCCAGCGGCGGAACTGTGATGCGGTGTGACTCACGGTTACTGTAAACGACGTCCCACAGGCAGGGCATGCGCCAGAGCAGGGCGTTAATTGACAGAGTATTGGCTTTTGCACGTTAAAGTGAACCTAGACAGATGCTACTGCTCTGCTGGGAAGGGTCTGCGCATGCCCAGCCGGTGCCCAGGAGACGAGCGCGCGCTTGCCACAGATTCAAAACATACAGATGTGGCTTGCCTCACTGCAGCTAGTTCAAGTTTGGGTAGCTTTTTTTTTTTTTTTTTACATTATAATTTGCTACCACCAATCGCATTGTAATTAGCGGGAAGGGCCAGTTTTGGAAAGTGAATACTCAGTTCTATGTCTGACTGCAAGGGGCATGTTCACCAACGGCAAGATGTCAAACTATAGAGAATTGGCAAGAAAGCAGCGTTCCTTTCTGCCACACTTGCTCCATCCAAAATCCACCCCATTCAAGTCGCAGGCCTTGGCTGTGTCATCTGACTCCAGGACCTCACCAGCTCCCCCCTCGTAGCATTATGGAAATCAAAAAAGGACACCACTCGGAGCATTATGGAAATCAAAGAAGGACTCCACGTGGAGAATAAGCTTCCATTTCATTGCTGGCCATGTTTTTCTTTTTAAACTCTGGATTCACAAGTCACAAGCTTGCCTCAGCCTGTGTTTTCTGTCTTTTCTACTCCCGCTTAGCTTCTCAGGGCTTTTAACGGGATGCCCCCTACTTCATGCTCTTTCAGGTGGTAATCACACAGAGTCCTCAATGAACACGTGGACATATTAACTTGGGTCAACGTCCATTGCTACCTGGTAATGTCCCTTTGAATGCAGCATTATTGCTTAAGTATGTATCCTATAAGGAAACACACATGAGATCATTAAGTACATATATTACAGAATGTATATCATATTAGTGAACATGGATATTTCATGTTGAAACAGTTTTGTCATAGACTGAGCGCTTGCCTTTGTAATTTAATATAAACCATGACAGCACTAAAACAGTACTGGGCCTCATTACAAGTACAACGGAGGGATTAAAAAGGTGGTAAAGTGGCAGCCATTCCATTACTCTTTGATCTTTCCCCTGCCTTTAATACGGTCAGTCATGCCACCCTTATAAATCGGCTCTGTGATACACTTAGCATCATGGACCATGCTCTGGACTGGTTGACCTATTTCCTCTCTGGCCGACCTCCCGAGGTTCATTTGGGCCCTTTTCTCACCTCCATATTTCTCTCCACCTGCTGTGTCCCTTAGGGCTCTACCCTCTCGCCTTGGCTTTTCAACATCTACCTTGCCCCTCTATCCCATTTGATCTCCACCTTCTCTCCTAACTTCCGGTGTTATGCGGATGACACACAGCTCTTCTTCAAGATTCCCTCCTCTTCTTCCTCTCTCATTCCTGACTGTCTGTTTGCTACTCAGACCTGGTGCACTGCTAACTATCTCCGCCTTGATGCCAGTAAGACAGAGATCCTTCTCATTGGGACCCCTACTTCCTCCTTCCCTCCCACACTCTTCCCGCCCTCCATGTGTCCCCTGCCCTCACCCTCTTGTGAGTCAACAATCCTTGGCTTGATCTTCGATTCCTTTCTCTCTTTCACTCCTCACATCACAGACCTTGCCAAGAAGGCCCACTTTCAACTGCACCTCCTCAGAGGCATTCTCCCTTTCCTCACCTTCCCCAAGAAACTCATTGTCTCCAGAGCTCTGGTCCTCTCGAGGCTGGACTAGTGCAACAGCCTCTTCCTCAATCTGCCTAACTCCTCCCTTTCCCCCTTATAACCCTGAATAGGGCTGCAAGACATATCCTTGGCTTCAAGCCCAATGACTGCATCTCTCCAGCCCTAAAATCTCTCCACTGGCTCCTGGTTGCTCCGAAGATCAAGTTCAAGGCCCTCAGTAGCCTCCACAAGGCTTTCTGGGACCTGGGACCGCGCTACATCCAACTCTCTCTCCCTAAATACCTCCCTGCTAGAGCCCTTCGGTCTTCTAGCTCCAACTCTCTGAAGATCAGGGGCTTTTCCTAGCAGAGAGTGGGGGGGGTATATCTCTCTCCTCCTCAGGTGCCTCCCTCTGGAATGGCCTCCCTGCCCCTCTCAGACTTGAGCCGGATCCCCTTAAGTTCCAGGAGCTTCTCAAGACCCTCCTTTTCTCTTCCTCCTTCCCTCTCCCTCTCCCCTGTTAATTTCCCCCTCTGCCTCTTGACTGGCTGCCTGGTTCCTTCCGATTCTTCAGGGCACCAGGCCCTCCTCATCCAGAGTACCCCCCTACACTTGGTCTCCCTTGCCTCTCTCGCTCCCCCTGCACTAGCCTGGCCGGGGCTGCACCCCTGGAACGCTCCCAGCCCCCTACCTCACACTTAGCTTGTGGACCTTCCTTCCCTTGCGCTCTCTGCATTCCCCTGGCTCTGTCCAGTCCAATTCGCCTCCCCCGGCACTCGCTCCTTACTGGCACTTCCACTCTTCCAGCACCCTCCACCCCTTCTCCATTCCCCCGCACTTCGTGTTTACTGCACTTGCACAATCCGAATGTCACAAGGCCCGTTTTTTTCTGTCATCCCTGCCCCTCGCCCTTTGTCTTGTTGCACCTTGGAACACTTGTTTATAGGCGCATTATAATTACCCAATAAATAAATAAACATTACAGCTTCTTTACCACCGCACCACCACCACAGGTTTGGAGGTAAAGTGGAGGATGTACTTCCAGCAAAACTCGGTGGATTGACAGAACAGGATTACATCTGGAGGTCACTGCATTAAAAATTCACATGGCGGCCTCCGGAACCCCAAAACGGGCAATTAGGCGACCGTACCACCATTCATAATCCCTGGGCAATGCCACAGTACCGAGTGGCAATAACAGAAAGCAAGCTTGGCAGTCATCCCACAGATTTACCACCTGATCATTGCTAAACTTGTGACGAGGCCTGATATTTTATACGCTCAACTATATACGCATATTACTGAAAAACAGCGGGCCACATCTTGAAAATAGAACTACTGACATCCCTGTCACACTGCACATTTCCTGTGCTAAGAGAAACATGCTACACACTAAAACAAAAAAGAAAAAGTGTTGCTGAGTCAAAAGGCTCATTTTCTTATATTCAAATGAGTCAGCCTCAACTTGGCCCATCCCAGCTCCAATGGCCCAGCCTCCCAGAGCTCTGCCTGAGTTTGCAGATCTGTAACTTCTGCACAGAGAAGAGGAGCCTGTTGAGGGCATGCCCTGCAGCATGGATTGGAAGGGCAATGAATTGAGTGTTTTATGGATGCATATCATTTCTTTCACATTGCCTCCTCTTTTGTTGCACATCTTGCCAATTGTCTGATTAAAAATATGACTTCCACTTTTTCCCTGATATAAATCTTTTTTTATTATTTACCGTAAATTTTATTTGTTATTTTTTTTTTTAATTTAATGTGTTACAGTCAACAAAATTGACTTCACACATACATACAAAAAGAAGCAGTTTAAAAACAAACATTAAGTAAAAGAAAAATTTAAACAAGGACTAGGCATAAATAGGTCTTCATACAAATCAAGCACATTAGTAATCGATATTTCACCGGGACAAGGTGAAGACAGACAGTTAATTATACTATTTAGATCGGTTTACACAGCAAATTAAGTTCTTTCAATACTGCGATTACTTCCCACGTCAGAGGGCTCTCATGACCCTCATTGACGCAGTCCCAGGATGAGTGCGAGTCCAACTACCAGTCCCTGTCTACGAATTTCATGACCCTTTGAGCTCTTAGTTCCCTTGCACTCAATCAGAACATGTCTCAGACTTTCAACACACTGGTCATCGCAGCGTTTACAAAGGTTGTCGGGGTAGAGGTCCTCATGCCTAATGTACAGAATCTCTCCTGTGGGCAGGATGGTCAAATGGGATCTTAAAAAGTCAGCTCTAACAATGGAGCTAGGTGAGTGCTTCAGGTAACTCATAACTGCGCCTCATGGATTATCCTGCAACTATAGGGATGAGTGAACTTTCTGGCTGCGCCGCATTTCTGAAATAGTTTGAATCCTGACATTTCTTTTTAGGGAATTCTTTAACCTGCAATGGATTTTCCACTAGATCCTACAATGCTGCGACCCCATCATTCCTTCCCTCTACCAGCTTCTCCAGTATGTTCAGAATTGAATGCCTGCTGCCCTGGAGGTCCCTATTGATCTCCTCATGTAGAGAATTGGGCCACGGTAACAAGATCCATCTATATGTTGATAGCAAGCTCCATTCAGTGTAGGAAAGAAGGGACTGCAGACCCAGTTCATACCCGACACTGGCTATTGGGAGTGACTGTGGAGAGAAAGAACGCTCTTCCATCTTTTCCCTTCCAACCTTGCCCAGTCCATTCAACGCAGCATTGGATTAATATCTGGCCCATACAGTGGAACTGGGATAGCCTGCTCAGTGTAGAATTATATTAACGGAATCGCTGAGAACTTGCATGGATCGTGTTTTATTTTCTACATTTGGCTGCTCAGTTGGTTGGCTTTGGCGTCCATTGTCAACTTTACGAGCTCCTGTGATGGAAAGGAGCGCAGATTGAAACCCAGGTACAGAATCTCTTGCCCTACAGGCAAGCCCTCTCCAGCTAGCCTCCAAGTAAATTTACTGTATATTAAACAAGAACTGTTATGCTCTCACAAATAAACGATATGCATTGCACTCACTCTCAAAATATACTCTGCTCAGGTTTTTCTTTGGTGTTTTGCTACACACAGTAGTGTATGGTCTATCTAACAGGCCGGGGAGGTGAAGCAAAGTGCTATTGGAGTGCGAGTGTCACCAAAGCCGCTTATTTCCATTACTATGGCCCTCATTACGAGTATGGTGTTCTGGAAACAAGGGTGCCGGTGGCAATGTACCGGCACCCTTTCTGGACCGCCATACTCCGAGAATGCCAGTAGTGGCCACAGACCTGCCCGGAAATCAGACCCCTACCCACGTCTCTCACTGAAGCACTGGCACCGTTAACAACGCTGCTGGTGCTACTGTGTCTCCATGTGAATGGGGATTTACAGTTCCACCGGCACTTGTAATATCCGTTGGCACTGGGGTATCAGGAGGCGGAACCAGTGTTACGGGGTTACTACCAACCTTTTAATGAGGCCCCATGTGTCAGTCTGTTCCCTTTGATGTTGCCTGAGTGGACGAGCTGGTGACCAAGTGCTAGGTCTAGGGGTATTGCTAGGTCTGGAAAAGATCCGGGGCTGCGCTAATGTCGGGACTCGGGGCTAGCTATAGCCTTTTGGTTGCTGCCCCTGAGCTTCTATCCGGGGCTACAACCAAAAGACCCAGGGCTATAGCCCCCTTATAGCGACGCCTCTGGCTAGGTCCCTCCATGAACCTGCAGCTGCTGAGTAGAGAGGCCACCAGGGCAGGGGGAGGGAGTAGCACTTCTACTGGTGATGCCAGGAGATGGCGAGGAATCTCGCTGACAGATAGATTTGCTACAGATCTCTGGCAGGACTGGGCACCAACAGGTGGCAGAAGCAAAGGGTGAAGGGCGGGCTGGAGAATTGGAGCCAGCAAAATGGAGAAGAGGCAGTAGAGAATGGGCAGGGAACTGTCTGATAGTTGTGTAAAGTGCTATTTATTTAATGAACTTAAAGTTGACCTAATAAGACAAACAGAGGTTGAGGGGGCTGGTAGCAAGAAGGTGAGAGGAATGTGTTTCAACAGGAAAGGAAGGGAAACCAACACTGTATCCTTACTAATCATAACACCCAAACCCCCAGTGCATAGGAGTGGGGAAAGGTTGTGAAGTCAGTGTGGAGGGCAGCGACCACTGCCGTGTTAACTATGTTCCAGTAACATCCACCCCAGAGAGTTGGGGATGGTGGGAGTCATCTTGGTGAGTTGGCAATGATGGTTTATTGCGGCGGGACTGCGCATGCCAGAGACTCCAAGCAAGGTTGGTCGTGGAGCAGAAGTGCGAAGAAGTAGATGGGGGAGGGGAGTGTTGAAGGGAAAACATCGAGGTAGTTGAGGTTGGAGTAGGTAGAGTGTGCAGAAGAGGTATGACCAGCCTGAAATTTAGGGGGGGTATGGCAAAGAGCGAGAGGATGCGAGCAGGCTGAGGCCCCACAAGAGGCGACAGCTGGAGAGAGTAACAGGATTGCCAGAAGCGTGGTGAGTGGAAGGGAGAACCAGAACTCGAAGGACTCAAGCAGGAGTGGGGTAAGGAGAGGTCCTGAGGGAAGAGTGTGCCAAACAGGCTTACAAGTGAAACAAAGTTCGTTTTATTAACCGATTTGCACAGGACATGCATTGAGGGGGCCTGGGGGGTTCAGCTCAAATGATAGGATCATCAGCATAGATCATTATGTCCTCCATGACTAGCCTTAAAGGCCAATCCATAGAAAGAGTAAGGTACAGCTCTTACTCGTTGCAAGGAGGGAAGGTGATGAAGACCATTACAATGATATGATATGGCATTTATAACGTGCCTATACACAAGTGTTTCAAGGCACGAAGAGGCAAGGGAGGGGGACAGAGAGAGAACAGAGACAATGATCTTACTATGCCAGGTGACATTGAGATTGCGCAAGTGCAGGGGCGAGGGGGAGGGGAAAGTGGAGGGGGCAGTGCTGTACATGGGATCAAAACAATAACAAGAAGGGCGGCCAGCGGGTGGCAGGTGCAAGGGTGTGTGCAGACAGTGGGTGTCCAATAAGTGCAGGTAGTAGGACTGCAGGGTTACAGATACAGATCCAAGTGCAGGGTTACAGATACAGATCCAAGTGCAAGGGTTGCCAGGAGGGGGTGCGGGTGTGCAACTGGGCGAGCTGGGACCAGAGCCCGAAATCAGAGGGCAGCCAGGCGACCAGTGTTGTATCAGACAGGAGATCAGCAGGGAAGAGGAAGAGAGAAGGCAGAAACAAAGAGGAAGTTCTTGAGGTGTTTTCGGAAACCAGAGATGGTTCTCGTCAAGTTTCAGAGAGGCAGGGAGGCTGATCCAGAGGAAGGCACCAGCCGAAGAAAGAGATCTACCCCCAACTCGTTGCTTGGAGAATCGTCTGAACCCGAGGGAGTTGAAGGTGGAGGATCGAAGAGCTCGAGAAGGAAGATATGTAGGAAGGGAGGGTTGAAGGTTTTAAGGCCCCAGGCCCCAGAAGGCCTTGTGGACAATACAGAGGGTTTTGAACTTAACCCTCGCAGCCACTGGGAGCCAGTGCAGATTTCAGTCCTGGAGAGATATAATCCCTGGGCTTGAGATCAAGGACAAGTCTTGCAGTCCTGTTCTGTATGAGGTGCATAGGGCGGAGAGTAGAAGCAGACATATTTAGAATGAGGCTGTTGCAATAGTCCAGCCTAGAGAGAACCAGAGCTCTGGAGACAGTGAGCTTCTGGGGTAAGGAGAGGAACGGAAGAATACCTCTGAGGAGGTGCAGCTGGTAGTGTGACTTCTTAGAGACGTTAGAGGTGTGAGGAGAAAAGGAGAGTGTGAAACAAATATGATCATACTTACTGCACGTAATAATTTTAATGTGCCCTCTGTCATGAATATCCCATGCAATCACAACCTATAATCAGGTGGCATTTAAAGATTAGGAGGTATTTCAAATACTGTTTGATTTTGCTGTTACCATTATACCTTTAATGTGCCACAAAATGTAGTAGGGTGAAAAGAGCACACATAGGTGCAAACACAATTGCATCTTATAGTATAATATATCATATGCATTTATTAATCTCATATGTATATATTGTTATGTAACATGCAATTTTATAATATATTATATACTATATAATACAACATGCAGCGGAATGGAAAAAAGGTGGCTTTAATCTTCCAAACTTGAAAGCATACAACTGTGCCTCAGTGCTACGTCAAGACCTCCAGTGGTAAAAAGACAACACAGAGATTTCTGTGTAGGTCACACTGGAAGCTGATTCGATGAAATAGCATAAACATTCACTCATGCTATACACCAGAGGAAAAGGCCAGAAGGTGTCGACTACAGCACGCAAAGGGTCTACTATGCAAAAGCACAATGGGAAAGGATGGTGTTTTTGTACCCTGATGCGCCCATTCTGGAAAGCTCTGGATTGCAACTGAGTGGAAGGATAGCTCAGGGGCAACATGTTCACCTTGGAAGCAGGACGGCACGGAGCAACGCAGGTCCGATCAAGGGTAAAGTAACATACTCAGGGCCCTCTGAGAAGGGCCTTTAACACAAGGAAAGCTGAATGAGAAAAAACTGATAATGCAAACCTCTTTGATACTAAATATTATGAAAAACTGACAAACTGCAGTACTGCTAATAAAGATACACAGCTAAGACTTCAATATAATGCAAAATGGATGCTGAGGACAGAGACTGCTGTAAATCAGAAGTTATTACGGATATACAATGACCCATTAGAGACAGTGAGACTGGAAATACATACTAGTAAACATCAAGACATGCTCACTGCCCCCAGAAATCAGGTGGACACAGCAAAAATACTTCCCAAAGTCGACTGGTCCCCAGGTTTGTAAAACAAAGTTTCTTCAAAGATAATGCTTACTGCTGGAACAGTGGGGGCCCAAGGGTCAACCTTACACACAGACGCTGGCCCTGAACAAGGGTGTTGGTCTACTTGCCGGAGGGTACTCTCACTCCTATTCCCCATGGATCCTCTGTGCAGGTGGCCAGGGAAAGGCCATCGCTATAGGATCCCAACCTTGGGGGCAGAGAAGCGAGGGAGGGTCTTTGGGCCTGGGAGTTGGATGCCCTTAGGAGAGACATGGTATCCCTCTTTTCCTACTAACCCAACCCTTCCCCTGCCTTCATGGGGTATTTTGAGTCAACTCCCCCAACTTCTTCTTATACAAGTCCTAAATGTACTGGGACTATGAAGAAGCAACCAAGAGTAATGAAGACTAGGTGGTTTTACCATTCTGGTACTGAGACAATGAAGAGGCCTGAGAGTGGTAGAGGTCAGGCATGTCTCCTTAATGATGGTCAGGCAGGGCTAATTGTACATTCGCACCTGCAGCCTGCTAAAGGGCTGCAGGTGTATAACAAGCCCAATCAGGAAAGGGGAGAATCAGTGGCAGGAGAAGCACTGACGGTGAAGAAGGAGTAGCAGCAGAGAAGCCAAAACAAACAGCAGATAGCTGTACATGTGGAGCACGCTAGCGGTTCAGGCGAGAGCAGCCCGGGAAATGGGGCTCTGTGGAACCAAATGAGCCTTGACAGAGGAGCTGTGCAGGGAGGCTGCCTCTTTTTCTGACATACAATGCGCACATTCCCCTGGGGACATAAGCCGACCCCGGAGTGCAAGAGGGGCGGTTGGAAGAGCCCTGAAGCGGAGACCAAAACGCAGAGAAATCTGCGCTGCTGGAACTCACAACAAAGCAACCAGTGAGTTTCTAGGAAAGCAGAAACCCGGTATGCAATTGTTTGATCTTATATGCAAGGTTATTTTGCATTAGAGTGATCGTGTGGATAATGATACACGTTGTTGAAGGTCTCCGACCCGAATCGTTGCTAAACAGTGAACAATAGAACTTGTTAATCACTAAATAATTGAGAATGCTTTGTTACAGAGTGGTCACGTGTACATGGACGCACGTTATCGAAAGTCTCCGAGTGCTGGGCACGTTTGAAAACGAACTACAAAGGCATATTACAACGGAATGAACTGAATATAACAACAAAGTGTTCTAAATGAAAACCTATATCCAATTTTGAATGGCGAACTGAATGCAAGCCATAATCATACTTACTGAATACTGCACTGAAAGAAAACTGTTACATATGAAGATACAACGCCTTACAATTTAAATAAATCCATTGTGTGCCAAGTTCAAAAGTGAATACAAGTAAAGTTCATGCATATATTGAATCCATAAGTCAATCCAACTTTGAAACAAAAAAACCCAACATATATTGGGCCTCATTACGACTCAGGCGGTAAGGGTTTTACGGCGGCTTAAACAACGCCGACCCTTACCGCCTGAGTACGAGGTCCCTTAGCGCCATGGCGGACTTAACACCTGCTTTTAGCAGGTGTTAAAATCCATGGCGCTAAGGGACCATGGAGTTAATTACGCCACCGTAATTTACGGTGGCGTAATTAACGCCTTCCCCACTCCCATTATGCCCTATGGGGCAAAAATGGGAATGGGGAAGGGTAAATGGGGATTGGGGACTTACCGCCCCGCCAAGGTCGGAATGGGGCGGTAAGTCTGCCAACCACCATGGCGTAAACATAGTTTACGCCATGGTGGTAAAGTCACGGCCCAGGCGGTAACTTACCGCCTGTGTCGTAATGAGGCCCATTGAATCTGAAAGGGAATAGAACTTTTGTTAAGCAATTGAACCCACTGTGTGTTTGAATGGAACTTTGGAGAGGAACTTTAACAAGTGAGCCAGAACGATCTTCATTCTTCAGCCAAGAAAAGTTTTGTTGTACAAAGACTAACCATATGCGCAAGGTGCAAGTGTGGCACAAAACTTTAGAAAAACTGGGCAATACTATTTCATTGGAAGTGCATCTTGGGGAAGGAAACCCTGAGGTTTGAATAGTTATTGACTTGAGGGCGAATCCTCAAGATATTTTGTGTTTTGAACTGTGTTTTGGAAGGGAACCCTGAGAACCAGCTAAGTCCATACCATCCTGAAAGGCAATCCTGAGACGTTTGTTAGAACTGCTTTATACTTGGACAAGGGAGCTGAAAGAAAGCTGCGAGCTGAACAGTGCTCAGAACTTTATGTTGAACACTGTTTTGCTGCTTGCTGACATCTCCACACTTTGCATAGATGAGTTGAGAGGGCAAGTATAGGTTTTGGACACAGAAAGATTCCTATGTAAAACGTTGGACTTTGCCTTTCCTTAGTTTGTTTTGGTAGGGAAATCCCACCACTGTACAGGGCAAGATGGGACTTTTTCCATCCTGACTTTTAAATTTATAAAGTTTTATTGATAATTCAGAATCTGTTGTCTGTGTCTTACTCCAAGACGCCTTCACAAAGTATTGAGCGCACAATTGGTGGGGAACCAGTAAACTTACATCCATTAACTGCAATCCTCAGAGTCACAAATACAATCACAAATTCAGTAAAGGACAAAATAAAATGACTTTTCTCCTTGAATAGGTGTGCTAAAAGAAACACACAGACTCTGGACATTTCAAGGGACATCAGACGTTGATTTGCGACTGGAGTATTTGATCAAAATGGCGGCCCTGGAAAAGAGATTGTCGGTCAAAGAAAACATTCACATGAAAGTATTTGTGAAGGTATTTTAGAAATGTAATATTGTGATGTGGCAATCCCACTGATGTGCCCTCTTCTGGACTGTTGACCTTTCATTCTTCCTTACCCCTTTCCCAGCATACCCACCCACTCACCCCCAAAACGGACCTTCAGCTTTCACATCTACCTCCCCATTCTATCCATCCTGTCTTCCTCCCCACCTTTGCATGGAAGAATAGAAAACCTGGCTTACAATACATGGGATCTGTTTGATATTAATTGATAGCTTAATGAGCACCTTACTTATGATATGATATTTTATTTATATCGTGCTCATACGCAGGTGTTTCAGAGCGCGACCAGGCAAAGGGAGGGGAACAAGGGAGCGAACAAAAACAACGATCTTACTAGGCCCAGTGACATTGAGAATGTGCAAGTGCAAGGGGAAGGGAAAAGGGGGAAAGTGCATGGGAGGGGGGAGAAATTTGAAAGTGCAGAGCATAAGAGAGGACAAGACAAATAATAAGTAAATAAATAAATAAATATGGTGATCCAAAACAGTCGTAGTGCAGCCTGGTAGGGCCAAGTGAGGGCCAAGTGCATCGGTTGATGAATTGACAATGCAGGCATATTACATCTGAAGGAGAAATGCATACAAGACTACATATGTAAACCCGTATATTTAGTTTTTTGCTTCAGGGTCTTCTCATCTTGGAAGAAACAGTTGGAGGGACTGCATCAATTCACCACTTCAAACTTCCCCTTCCTTTCTTAACACTAGGTATTTGGTGATTGATACCTCCCTGGCATTTTCCTGGTTAATAAAATGGGAGAAAGACAAGAAAAGAGAAGCGGTCAAAAGAATCAGACTAAATTCTTGGCAAAGCCAACATTTTTGCCATTTAAATAGGAAAAGCATTTTTGTACCGCTGCGAATGCAAGGTGCTCGTCATCATATAACAGGTATTACCATAACATACCAAGGCACTTCTATGAGGCCAGCAGTCTCATCAAATGCCAAATACTAACATTGAATGATAGGTTCTTCCAGCACGTGCCACGTGCTCAAAGCCAGATACTCAAATTGTGTGCCAGATATTCCCACCAAATGGTCAGCTGTACACATTGCATACCAAGTAGCAGAAACGCTATGTATCCCAATCAAATTATGTGTATACATCTTATATGCTGTATACTGCCATCAAATAACAGACACTCACATAATATAGCATGCATTGGCCCCAGAAACCAGTTACTTATGCTTTGACGCCAAAAACTATGATAGGAGGTGATTTGCAAATGCAAGATAACATAACGTATGTGGTAGGTCAAGAGAAGGAGACAGACCGAATGGCAGCATTTCCAACATGTATTGCTTTATCAAAATGATAAGAAAAGGCCTTCCTGTCCCTGTTGTAAAGGTTTGACCTACCTAACACAAAACTAACTAGGATTCTCGCCATCAATAGTGTAGGCCAAAGCAATAGTCTGTCTTCTGTTCCCAAAGCTAGTCTACGCTAAACCCTACCACTAAGCAAAAGTGCCAAAAAGTCGAGGAGAATGACTCCCTTCTCCTGAACAAGCCTCTCCGCTTCAGTAAGCCATTCATAAATAGTTCTTGGTGACTTTCTGAATCAGTTCTTTCAATTCTGAAACAGGGCTCTTCCAACTCCGGGTTATCCCCTTTTCTACATGGGCAACAGTCACCTGAGTCATCAAATTAGGGTTTTGACCCTTATCCTTAATGACAACTTGCAGTGTATCTTGGCTACTTTCATCACTTAAGTTTGGATACTGTGATCCTTTATATTTCTTATTCAGATGGTTCTTTCTCCAGTCACTTTCCTTGGCTCTTGTCTGTTCACTGGGATGAGTAAATTGGGTCCATAAGGGTTTTTCACTTGCTTTAACATTTATCCCCTCACTCGGACGAGTAAGATGAGCTCTTTACTTGGCTTCACTCTTAACCAATCACTGGTACAAGTTGGATGAGTCCCTAAGTGCTCGCCAATTGTCTTGGCTGTTAAGTATTCACTGGGAAAAGTTTGTCCCTACCTGCTCTTCGCTTGGCTTGACTCTTAGCCATTCACTGGGATGAATAGTATGCAAGTTCAAGCTATAGTTCCAAAGGATAATGTTCATTAAAGACTTGGACTCCCTTCCTCCAAGCCTCAAGTCTAGGTTCACAACACACAAAAGTTCTAACGAACAGTGTCTTTAAGGAGCCCAGGGATCTTTCCCCAAGCTAGAAGGTCTAATGCACAATCAACAAAGTTCCAAACGGACTCAGAGATCTTCCCCAAGCTTGCAAAACTTCAAAGGAGCTTAGGGGTTCCCTTCCCCAAGCTTCCAGCCTTCGTCGGATGGGCTGGATTTCCAGTCTTAATTCACACAAAACAAATGTCTCAAAGGGTTATTTGTGATTTTACCAACCACAATTACAGAGTGGTAAATTTAATCGCAGACAAATTACCAAAAAACACATTCTTTTTTTTTATTTGGAGGTTTAGGGGGTTCCCTTCCCCAAGCTACTAACCTCTGTTCTAGATGAGCAGGAATGTCTTCCCCTGGACTAGGTGCAGTTAACGGGCCACACAGCCCACCCATTACAGATCACGCAACCAGTTTGGTTCGCCCTACGTTCAGCTACCTCAGCGATTCTTTCAGACTCACAAATTCACAGTAATTCAAAGAATGGTAGGCTATTGGTTGCTTAGTAACTTTTGGGCTAATCTATTCCTCTAATATTCTTCCTTGGCTGTTTACAAAAGCCTTCACTCTGCTGGTTTAGTGTAAGTACGTTAAAGGAACTACTTCAGCATTTTGCTCCCACTTCGCTAGTTCCCCATAGCAGCACGTTTACTATACTAGCATTCTGTTACCCAGCAACATTGTTTCTTTTAGTATGATAGCTTTCAGAACTTCAAGCCTTTTCAAATTGAGTTTCATCAGAGGCTTTCAACAACGTGCCGGCTGCACGTGACCACTCTGATACAATGTAATGTCTTTAATTGTCTTTGCTCTTATACACCTGCCAAGTTTTGATACAGTTCTTTGAAACTCACGGCTGTTCTCCATTCAACAGCTCCTTGATACTTGAGGTAAGGGTCTTATCGCCTGCCCCTAGACACCCCTGGAGGGCATTCCTCCCAGGGAAACGAGCACTCATTAAGCACAGCGAAGGGTGGGCCACCAATCACCATGGCTCCCTTACCTCTCACACTCCAGCTCCTTGGAGACACAGCTCCCTCACCACGCATCGACACTCCACCTGGCAATCTCTCCTTCCAACGTCTTGGCATCCCGTGCTCCTCCAGACTCTAGAGCTTGCTTCTCCTCCCTCTTTTTCCCTCTTAACTTTCTCTTTATACATAGCTGTGCCCCTTCAAAGGCTCTCAGGCGTGCACCACTTTCCTTATTTACCTGACTACAATCAGGGCAATTATTGGGACGTGCCTGACCTTTAGATCTGAAACTCTTAGACTCCCTCTTCCTTGTCCCAGTACTATAATGGTACTTTCTATAGGTAACCTGCATTACTTTTGGGATGATCATCTTCTTCCCAGTACTGGACTTCACTTCATGGGAATCAATAGGATAAGAGTGACAATATCCTATGAAAGCTGAGGGGGGGGTGAATTATGTCACTGTCATGAAAGGGGGGATACTCGCCCTCTGGTACTCTCTCCCCAATCCCCAAGGACACTACAACCAGGTGTTCCTCCCTTGCTAGTCCACCCCCAGGGTTGGGATCCAAAAGCGATGGGCCTTCCTTGGCCACCTGAACAGAAGATCCCTGAGAAGTAGGTGTGAGAGTACTTTCCAGTTTCTCACACCGATACTTACATTTCATGCCCGATATTGCCATTAAATAAAGGCACTCACATCAAATACATTGTCTTTGAATGCTAGATTCTTACATCCTATGCCAGCTATTATAATGAAAGAACAGCACATACATCCTGTCCAGTAACAGAACAGGGAAAGAGTCCCCTGTCTTGTTGCAAATTCAATAGGACCAAAGAGGAGCTAGGACAAAGGAAATTTGCAGGCGGTGGGAGAGACACATGCCATCCACAGTTACCATATGCCTTGCGCCGCTTGTGTGTCCTTGTGTTACAGGCTCATCAGGGGTGACAGAGACAGACAGTGAGGAATTGCCATCAGGAACGTGTGCAAAGCCCTGGCTTTTTTGATTGTTATTAATAAATAAAATGATGCAGGTAATTCCATCTCTGAAAGGATAATCTGCTGATCAGATCCCCCTTCCGTAAGCTCTGTGCCAAAAGCATAGTGTACGCGGGCCCTGCTGCATCATTTGCTTGATCTACAGCATCTGCTCGACCAGTGGCACTGAGCAAGGCCAAAGGTCACAAGTGCACACTTGACCGCTACAGCAACGGCCAAGTCTCTTCAGCGCAGTGACAGCATTGAAGATATGCCCCCCTGTACCAAAACGATAATGATCATGAATAACCCATGATGGTGGCAGGATAAACTCTAAATAATGCTATGCCTGAGTTAGGCATAGGGCATGGCGCTACTTATGATCATGTCTCGCACATCCAAATTAGTATCACGCATGTGTCAGACCCTGTGAGTTAGCTCTACTGCAGAAGGTGATGTGTATTCTGGTCAGACGGGTTAAGACTGCCAAATGGCGGGATAGGAACATGGATGGCTATGCCTCCTCTTCTATCTCTTTGTGAGGGCAGGGAACAACCTCAGCCAGAGACATCCGCACCACAGGCAGCTATCCTGGGCCCAGGCGTAAAAGGAGCACATCCATCCAAAAGGAGTAGCCCCACAGGATGCTGCCTCTCTGAAGGCCTTTGTTCTTAGTTAGAAGGGAAGGGGGCGGAATTACAGTAGACAGGAGGGCTTTGTTCAATTGAATCTCTCTTGCTCTCTTTTGTTTTTCCTATACCCTTCATTTCCTCTGAAGCAAAACACTTTGGGGGTGATGTAAGACGGGCAAAGTCCCCGTCTTCCAAGAGCCAGGATTGGACCAGTAAGGCAGGCTAGCTTTAGTCCAATCACCTCCCGACTTTTACCTTTAATAGGTGAGGTCTCCCATCACTTCTTCGATTCAATCTGGACAACACCTGAGACGGATTCACTGGCCCTTTTTGGGAAAGCTGCGCTTTCGGAAGCCCTCAGCCTGAAGTGATGAAGGAGCCGTCGAAGGTAGAGGAGAGCTCTGCCTCCTACCCACTCCCAGTGCATATTTGGGGTGTTTTTTGCCATTGAGCAGGAGCTGCCACTCTGCGTCGGAATCTTCTAAATATGGGAGAGCAGGCACTGAGCAAAACCATTCTGTCCTCAAGCCCCCTGAGTAGGGCTTCACAGCATTCGCAGGATCAGATGACCCAAAGCTCCCTATTCTGCTGTGCCTAACTAGTTGCACCGTGTTCACAGCTCATAGAACTAGAGGGAATACGACAGCACTGTCTTTTGTGCTCCTCCACCCATTCCAACTATATTGCTTGCTCCTCAACTAGCTGAACAGTGCATTGTGCCCTTGCTGAAATGGTCACCTGTTCGGCCTCAATGAACTGCTCGATGCCAAGATGAGAATCAAACCACCGGAAGCTCAAATGCCCACCCTACCCAGAGGTTACAACCACAACTCGACCCGACTAGCCCTCGAATGGTTGCTTCACTGGCCAGCCCATCACAGCAACCAGATCACTCCTTTGACAACCATTGCCCACCATTTCAAACCACTGGTGCATCACTCATCGCCCCTTCCCAGTGGTTAGAACCTGGCTCACCCAGCACAACCTCAAAGAGATCCCGGTGACCATACCAACCTGCATCACTGAAAGCCCTGTTCGACCGCATTTGCCCCTTGTCGACGTCCGCTTGCTTCTTGGTCCCACACGATGTACCGTACCAGAACTGAGCTCGATCCCCTTACATCAACGTTCAAACCCGGTTTCGACACCATCAACACACCAAAGAACCGAAACAAGGTACTGTTGAACACAAACTGCCCTCTCGGCCCCCTTGGGCCCTAGAGGCTGGTTAGGTTACGATTGCACCTTCTTTGACACAAAGACATATCCTTTTCATTGCTGTTACGTTGCCTATCACCCCTGTATTCGCCCTCAGAGTGAAACTTTCTCCAGTCTGTTGAATGGTCTCTGTTCTTTCACAGTGGTGGGTTGTTGTACTGTGTTTTCTATTTAGCTCTATTGCAGATAGAGTTTAATAAAAGTATATCTATTTTGATAGAAACTTGATTGGACATTCCCTTTATTTTGAACGGTATTACTGTGTTGTTTGGGTCACTACTGGATTACAGTCACACCACCGGTAAGAGTATAGCCTTCCCTCGGCCGGCGTTACCACAAAAGGCAAAGAAGGTATCTCTTGATTGTCCCGGTTTCACCTTTATGATTGCGTTGGCCTTTGGTCTGTAGGAGTCTGAGAGCCGAGTGGGCCATTTTACCCTCTGCTCATCCTTGTACTCCTGCAAAGTGGGATCCAATTCGTCACAGAGGCAGCTACCCTGAGGTACCCCTTTCCGGCCCTGCTCACCTGCAAGGTCCTTCTACAGTAGGCAGAAGAGGCAAGTTAGCAAACCACAGTAATCAGCACAGCCGGTGGCCAGCTCACCGGAGAGTGAGGCAGAGGGAACAGCAGTCCTTTGCTTCTCTCCCCTGAATGAACCTGCTATGGATATGGGAAACAGGAGGAAACACTCTATGGGCACAGCCTTGCAGCGAGGGAGGATTGCGATGGTTCCGCTCTTTCTTTAAATCATGGCAAGAGAAGAAAGACTTGTCCGTCTTCTTGGAATGCAACCGTAGCAGCCCAATACGAGTTTAGCGTGTGTCCGGAATAACAGAGCATTTTAAATACCTCCTATTTTTAAAATAGCCATGTAATTCTCATTTACAATTGTGCGGTTTATTTAACAAATAACACATATTCATGCTACGCAGACATTTCTATGCACCCTTTGCGGTGCATATCTATCCCATGGGATCTGAAATCATATTTCATATTTTAAAAACAGGAGGTATTTAAAATACAACGTATTATTACAGGAACACAACTGTCTCTCTGACATTATCACGCCCAACATCTTCTCACACTTGATATTAGTTTGAAAAAATTGATGCGCTTAGCCCCAGTGAAAATGAGATATTTCTGGCAGGAGCTATTGCAACTGGCCTATCAGTGACTTGGCCTTCCTTCCTTTGAGGCTGACCTGTACCCACCTAAGCAGTTAACAATCTAGCAATTGAGCCATTTCCTTAAGACCTCAGATCTCACATGCATTTAAGATAGTCTTCCATCCAATGACTTCTCTTTCCATAGCGGGAAGGCCCGCAGAGCCTACAGGCACTCACTGCTTGGATCCAGTCCATGCTGGGCCATGTGAATGCTGTTTTCCTGACTCCTGAATGCTTAGCGGCTGCTCTCTGGTGCCTCCTTTCGAGACCATGTCTCTCGGTGGCTGCACAGGCTGAGCTGCCCACTGATCAGCAAACATTTACTTATTTATTTATTTATATAGCGCTCCTAACCCAAAGGTATCTGGGTGCACATGTCACATGTAAGGACTTTGGCTCGCCCTGCCTGCCTTTTATGGCAGAGGGCCTGCTCAATGTACCTGCTAGAGACCTCGGTTGGACATCACATCTTCTGGTCCAGTGTCCATGTTACTGGCAGAGTAGGACAGCTGGGAAAGTCTTTTCTGTTCAAACTGCCCTCTGGTGGAATTCTCTGCTCTTAAGGATAGACACCGTTTGTGCTACAGAGCCAAGGCCTGTCGGATTCCGCGGGTGCAAACATGAAATAACAAAGTGTGCGTTGCCCACTTCATGCCACAATGCTCTCATCACTGTCGAATTATTTGTCTTGGTGTTAAAGTGACACACAGGAGTGAACATTAACAGTGGGGAAGTGTACTTTACCTTCCAGTGGTTCAACAGCCTCACTAAGGTAAAGCAGAAGAATTATCAAATAGCATCTGGAGTACTCAAGGGTAAGGGGGGGCGAAATGACCATATTTTACCCCATGGAGAAATTGGACAATTCTAGGCAAATTCAGCCGGCTTCGTTAATTTCCCTGCAGAGGAAAATTGTCTTTTCAAGCATTTTCCTGGCTGAAATTGTGGCTGTGTGCCAGAAATGGCTGCTTTTTTAGCTGAAATGTTTGCCAATTATGAGAAATGTAAATGTTTTGACCCCTGGTTGGCCAACATTTTATGAAGCGAAAACAAAATTCACCAAAAAGTAAAAGGGGGAGAAAGAAATCTTGCTCTGCCATTAAAGCGAAATTGGGGTGGAGGTTCACCAATTTCGCTTCCGAGGCAGTGATATCCCCTACCACTGCTTAGTATGTATCTCCAGAGTATGAATTCAAGTTTTAAATCGTAGACCATGTCAATAGCTATGAGTGTATTGGTAAAAGTTACAATTTCTCATGGCCAGTCTAATCTTCAGTAGTAGGCTCAAAGGTTAAAAAAATGTGATCAAATGTTTTAGGTCAAATGTTTTTAGGTAAAGTATGCTAAAACCTCCACATCAAGGGATGGTTTTGCTGTGGACACCATTGGCTGGTGTGCATCGGTGCACACACACAGACACACACCACCCCTTTTAGACAAATGTGAGCACCCCTCCCGTGCCAGTCACTCATTGTAAGTGGGAAATTGGATTTGTGTTACTGTGTCAAGCAGAGTCCTCTCTCCCTGAACCCAGTGAGGCACCAGGCAAACTTCATGTTGTCTCGCCTGGCCCTGAAATCGTGATTTGTGTCTGTTCTGGTTTTGATGTGGCGGGGACTCCTTCAACGCGGTGAATTAATCACATTCGTCATTAAGCTAATGGAATAATTAGCGACTCTGAACTCCATCCAAGAGGAATGGCGTGCCTGCTGCACCCTGTTAAAATGTTAATCCCGTTTCCTTAAATTATGCAAACTTCTTTTATCAACAATCATATATTTGATTAATTAAGCAATTATCCTCGGTGTGAATGGGACAATTACACGGCGGCCCCCATGCTCCACTGCATGACTTCAAGGTCTGAGGCAGCTGGAAGGGTTAATGCAGAAGCCAGGGTGAATTATAGCTTTGATGAGCTCACATATGACTCTCGCCATCTATTCTTGATCAGCCATATTAGAAAATGCTGTTTATAGGATAGTAATGCCCTGTGATTTCAGGGCCAATTAGGTGCTTTAAAAACGAACTATGTTTTTTCTTTGAAACAGCAGTGCGCCCAATATAACATTTAGATCTACCTCAAGACACCACACAAAAGAAGCATTTTCAATATTCTGAACAATATATGTTGGACAAAGGTACAACATCTTTATGACATGTTCACCGCAGGGGTGTAGTCATCAGGGTTTTTCGATTTTCACTGTGAAAGATTTTTTCTTCCCCAACTGTGGGAAAGTGTATGCCCCGCCCTTTCAGAGCTGCCGCAGAATACCATTGGTCGTTCCCGGCAGAGCTGCCTTCTGTGCCTCGGGTTTGATATCCTTTTTTTGGTTATGAGCTGCAGTCGAAGAGTTTTCAGAAATCACAAGTGACATGATCATATGATATGATAGGTTATTTATAACGCGCTTAATACCCAGAGGTTTCTAAGCGCGGACTCGGGGATCGAACCTGTGTTGCTCCGTGTCGTCTTGCTTCCAAGGCGAGCACGTTGCCGCTGAGCTATTCTCCCGAGAGGGAGTAATAGTGGGGACATTGATGATGGTTAAAATAAATGCTGGGTAATGGCTGAGACGTGCTTATTTCCACCACGCCGGCCTGGAATTCTGCCCCTTCTGGCCAACAGGGGAACTGTGGCGGCTGGCATGTTGCCGAAGCCTGGGGCCAGATAAAGGTGTAGGCTAGCTCCTTGCAGGGCACAAGAACACCTGGAATTAACCAAAGGAGAACCCTTCTTTTCTTTCCTCCAGCAGTGATAGGCCTGGATATCCCTGGTTTGAGGGCGGGAGACAGTACGCCACTTCACGGACAAGCCCAGGTGCTCTGAAGCTGCAGAGGCGGCGCATTAGAAAAGCATCTTAACACAACACAACAAATGTTAATAAGAGCGCACTGTGCAAATACAGGTACTCCCCTGAAATGGAACATCTGTTGGGAACCAAAGCACCCCCATCTGGTTCCGGTCACCCACAACAGAGACCATTACAGTGAGAAGATCCAGAGAAAGCAGCTGAACTCTTGCATTAAAGAAGTGTCCCCCAGAATAATGGCCTCTTTACCTGGCAGCTTATGATCCCAATTCCTAATTAGAGAGCCATGTGGGGTAGCTCCTTACATTGGGAAAAGCGGGGAGAGGGGGCACAATACTAAAGCCTCACTGCACCAGGGTCACCTCTTGGCCACAGAGGTCGAAGCATCAGCAATTCCATCCCTTGAAATTGTTTACTAAGCCTATGTCTTTTTTTATGTCCGACTACCTTGGAGTCCAACATGGCACTAGAGGCCTCTCTCCCTCTAGGGTCATGAGAGATTATCGATCATTGCCATCCGCAGCCTGATATCGATTGGCATTGCCAGCCTCCTTGCATGTCCTCAGAATGGGACTCTCTCGCTTCCTAGGAGCTCATGAGGGTCAGCTATGTGTTGCTGCCGCCACACCAAGGGTGGGGCGACTGGCAAGCGTGCTATCGCAGAGAAGTGGGTGAGCCCAGACTCCCCATAGGTGGCAGAGTGGTGAAGGTGAGGCTGGGTACTATCCAGAGGTGGTGTACAGAAACGGGGGATGCCCACAGAAATATGAGAAGGTTTGGGGGGAAATGGGGTGGAGAACATGGGGTTGAAAGGACGGTGGGGGAGGGGGCTGGAGGTAAGGGGGGGGTGAGTTGATCCCTGGAGGAGCGAATGAAGGTGAGGAGTGGGAAGGGAGTGCGAGGGGATGCGGTGGAGGCGAGGGAATGAGAGATACGTTTGTCGTGTTTTAATGTTGAAATGACAATGGCAGTGTTTGATGAACCCGTGTCTGTGAAAAACCCAATAAAATAGTTATTTGAAACAAATGATGGCTGCTTTGTTATCAGAGAACATATTACAAAAGGCATTTCGTTTGTTTGTAGCCAAGGAATACAAGCATTGGCCCTGAGTGTTGTGACTTCATAAGCGTGTGTGTGTGCGCGTGGGTGTGCGTGTGCGTACACGTACGTATGTACGTGCTCACTACAGAACAGGAAGCGAGTGTAGGCAGCAGCGGCTGTGCCTCTTTTCTGCCACTGCTGCTGCCAATCACATGTTCTGCTGTCATTGGAGAGCCAGGAACTCCCCCATTTTGGAAGTGGAGATATGCATAAGTGTGCCGCGCTGCGCTCGCCCCCTGCTGACTGAGCACATTCAGTGGAACAGAGAACTCCTATGCCTGGCACGTTCGTGCGGAGCGGTGGCGACATATGTTGAAAAGGTAAGGCAGCGCCCCAGAAAACACTAGTAGTACAAGTGTCAGTCTATGAATGCTCAATGGAAATGAGAAGCCGACACTGGTGTTGGCTCTGTCTATCCCACCACACCCCCTTCGGACATACATGTCTTCTCTCTTAGTCTCTGGGTCTCTCTCGCGGACTGTCTATAGGTCTATGGGTTTCTCACTCTTGGTCTCTGGGACTCTCTCTTGGTCTCTGGCTCAGTCTCTGTGTCTCTCGCTCGATCTCGTGTCCCTTGCTTGGTCTCTCTCGGTCCCTCTCTTGCTCAGTCTTTGGGTCTCTCTCTTGGTCTCTCGGTCTCTCCCTCAGTCTCTTGGTCCCTCTGTCGCTCGGTCTCTGGGTCTCTCTCATTTGGTCTCTGAGTTTCTCTTTCGGTCTCTGGGATTGTGTCTAACTCTTTCTCTCTCTCGATCTCTTGGTCTTTGGGTCTCTCTCTGGGTCTCTCTCTTGGTCTCTCCCTCGGTCCCTCTCTTGCTCAGTCTTTGGGTCTCTCTCTGGGCCTGTCTCTCTCTTGATATGTGGGTCTTTCTGTCTCTGGTCTTTCTGTCTCTGGTCTCTCTTGCTCGATCTTTCTCTCAGTCTCTGGGTCTCTCAGTCTGTCTTCAAATCTTTCTGTTTCTGGGTCTCTCGGTCCTTCTATCAGTTGGTGTCTGGGTCTCTCGCTCTTGCTTGGTCTCTCAGTCTCTCGGTCTCTCTCACCCCCTGCATGGATGCTACATCAAAGAATCCATACTAATGTTTGTGGCATAGTTTGGGTGATATTTAAGGGTTAAATGAAGTGGATAAGAGACTCTGCTTCCTATCCCTTGCAGTCTCGCGATTTACAGCAAGACAGGCTCCAGTAACAGCCAGTGCTCATTCAAACAATCATCTATCCATCGAATTGCCCACCAACCTAGCCATGCATACAAACTACCACCCACATGCACCAATCCATTCAGAGCCCAACACACCTATGCTAATATTCCAATCCATCCATCTACACAACACACGTTCCATTCAATAATACAACAAATAAACCCACCCGCCTCTACACAGTGACAAACCAACAACCTAGCCATGCATCCAAACTACCACCCACATGCACCAATCCATTCAGAGACCAACACACCTATGCTAATATTCCAATCAATCCATCTACACAACACACGTTCCATTCAATAATACAACAAATAAACCCACCCGCCTCTACACAGTGACAAATCAACAACCTAGCCATGCATCCAAACTACCACCCACATGCACCAATCCATTCAGAGACCAACACACCTATGATAATATTCCAATCCATCCATCTACACAACACACGTTCCATTCAATAATACAACAAATAAACCCACCCGCCTCTACACAGTGACAGACCAACAACCTAGCCATGCATACAAACTACCACCCACATGCACCAATCCATTCATAGACCAACACACCTATGCTAATATTCCAATCCATCCATCTACACAACACACGTTCCATTCAATAATACAACAAATAAACCCACCCGCCTCTACACAGTGACAAACCAACAACCTAGCCATGCATCCAAACTACCACCCACATGCACCAATCCATTCAGAGACCAACACACCTGTGCTAATATACCAATCCATCCATCTACCCAATGCACGTTCCATTCAATAATACAACACTGAGAACTAACAAATAAACCCACCTGTCTCTACACAGTTATAAAACAACAACCTAGCTATGCATCCAAACTACCACCCACATGCACCAATCCATTCAGAGACCAACACACCTATGCTAATATTCCAATCCATCCATTTTCCCAATACACGTTCCATTCAATACAACAACACAGAGAACCAACAAATAAACCCACCCACCTCTACACAGTGACAAAACAACAACCTAGCCATGCATCCAAACTATCACCAACATGCACCAATCCACTCAGAGACCAACACACCTATGCTAATATACTAATCCATCCATCTACCCAGTACACGTTCCATTCAATAATACAACACTGAGAACCAACAAATAAACCCACCTGCCTCTACACTTTGATAAAACAACAACCTAACCATGTATACAAACTACCACCCACATGCACCAATCCATTCAGAAACCAACACACCTGTGCTAATATACCAATAAATCCATCTACCCAATACACATTCAATTCAATAATACAACACAGAGAACTAACAAATAAACCCACCTGTCTCTACACAGTGATAAAACAACAACCTAGCCATGCACCCAAACTACCACCCACATGCACCAATCCATTCAGAGACCAACACACCTATGCTAATATTCCAATCCATCCATCTACACAACACACGTTCCATTCAATAATAGAACAAATAAACCCACCTGCCTCTACACAGTGACAAACCAACAACCTAGCCATGCATACAAACTACCACCCACATGCACCAATCCATTCAGAGACCAACACACCTATGCTAATATTCCAATCCATCCATCTACACAACACACATTCCATTCAATAATACAACAAATAAACCCATCCCCCTCTACACAGTGACAAAACAACAACCTACCCATGCATACAAACTACCACCCACATGCACCAATCCATTCAGAGACCAACACACCTGTGCTAAAATTCCAATCCATCCATCTACACAACACACGTTCCATTCAATAATACAACAAATAAACCCACCCGCCTCTACACAGTGACAAACCAACAACCTAGCCATGCATCCAAACTACCACCCACATGCACCAATCCATTCAGAGACCAACACACCTATGCTAATATTCTAATCCATCCATCTACACAACACACGTTCCATTCAATAATAGAACAAATAAACCCACCTGCCTCTACACAGTGACAAACCAACAACCTAGCCATGCATACAAACTACCACCCACATGCACCAATCCATTCAGAGACCAACACACCTATGGTAATATTCCAATCCATCCATCTACACAACACACATTCCATTCAATAATACAACAAATAAACCCACCCGCCTCTACACAGTGACAAAACAACAACCTACCCATGCATACAAACTACCACCCACATGCACCAATCCATTCAGAGACCAACACACCTATGCTAATATTCCAATCCATCCATCTACACAACACACGTTCCATTCAATAATACAACAAATAAACCCACCCGCCTCTACACAGTGACAAAACAACAACCTAGCCATGCATACAAACTACCACCCACATGCACCAATCCATTCAGGGACCAACACACCTATGCTAATATTCCAATCCATCCATCTACACAACACACGTTCCATTCAATAATACAACAAATAAACCCACCCGCCTCTACACAGTGATAAAACAACAACCTAGCCATCCATACAAACTACCACCCACATGCACCAATCCATTCAGAGATCAACACACCTATGCTAATATTCCAATCCATCCATCTACACAACACACGTTCCATTCAATAATACAACAAATAAACCCACCCGCCTCTACACAGTGACAAAACAACATCCTAGCCATGCATACAAACTACCACCCACATGCACCAATCCATTCAGAGACCAACACACCTATGCTAATATTCCAATCCATCCATCTACACAACACACGTTCCATTCAATAATACAACAAATAAACCCACCCGCCTCTACACAGTGACAAACCAACAACCTAGCCATGCATCCAAACTACCACCCACATGCACCAATCCATTCAGAGACCAACACACCTGTGCTAATATACCAATCCATCCATCTACCCAATACACGTTCCATTCAATAATACAACACCGAGAACTAACAAATAAACCTACCTGACTCTACACAGTGATAAAACAACAACCTAGCTATGCATACAAACTAACACCCGCATGCACCAATCCATTCAGAAACCAACACACCTGTGCTAATATACCAATCCATCCATCTACCCAATGCACGTTCCATTCAATAATACAACACTGAGAACTAACAAATAAACCCACCTGTCTCTACACAGTTATAAAACAACAACCTAGCTATGCATCCAAACTACCACCCACATGCACCAATCCATTCAGAGACCAACACACCTATGCTAATATTCCAATCCATCCATTTTCCCAATACACGTTCCATTCAATACAACAACACAGAGAACCAACAAATAAACCCACCCACCTCTACACAGTGACAAAACAACAACCTAGCCATGCATCCAAACTATCACCAACATGCACCAATCCACTCAGAGACCAACACACCTATGCTAATATACTAATCCATCCATCTACCCAGTACACGTTCCATTCAATAATACAACACTGAGAACCAACAAATAAACCCACCTGCCTCTACACTTTGATAAAACAACAACCTAACCATGTATACAAACTACCACCCACATGCACCAATCCATTCAGAAACCAACACACCTGTGCTAATATACCAATCCATCCATCTACCCAATACACATTCAATTCAATAATACAACACAGAGAACTAACAAATAAACCCACCTGTCTCTACACAGTGATAAAACAACAACCTAGCCATGCACCCAAACGACCACCCACATGCACCAATCCATTCAGAGACCAACACATCTATGCTAATATTCCAATCCATCCATCTACCCAACACACGTTGTATTCAATAATATAACAACACTGAGAACCAACAAATAAACCCACCTACCTCAACAAAGTGACAAAACAACAACCTAGCCATGCATCCAAACTACCACCCACATGCACCAATCCATTCAGAGACCAACACATCTATGCTAATATTCCAATCCATCCATCTACCCAACACACGTTGTATTCGATAATACAACAACACTGAGAACCAACAAATAAACCCACCTACCTCAACAAAGTGAGAAAACAACAACCTAGCCATGCATCCAAACTACCACCCACATGCACCAATCCATTCAGAGACCAACACATCTATGCTAATATTCCAATCCATCCATCTACACAACACACGTTCCATTCAATAATACAACAGAGAACCAACAAATAAACCCACCCACCTCTACAAAGTGACAAAACAACTGAAAATCAAAATCCATCCACACACTACCCTATACGCACATTCACACAAGTGCAGAAAATGTGCTTAAATGTCCATTCACACACTAATATACCCAAAAGACTACACAAGTTCACCCGTACATGTTGATTCCGAGAGCTACCTAACCACATGCACAAACAAATCAATCAACCCATTCACACAATAACATATCCACACAATCACACACACATACAGTTCACTCATTCGCCCACTTACCCATTCACACAACCACATCTCACTCATCCATACAAACACAACCTCACCCAATCAACGGTCAACACACTAGTCCATACAAACAACCATGCACATGTGCACACACACACACACACACACACACACCCACCCATAAAATAATCACACACATGGACATACTACCTGATCCATCTATCCAGCCAATAACCCACCCACACAACCACACCCGAATGTGCACTGTTGAATCTATATCCTTTCTCGGTTGTTGTTTGTGGTGTATCTTAGCATAACACATTTTAGATGCCTACTACAGACCACGAATTGCTGATCAGCATCAGCTAACTGTTCCATAACTTGACACATACATTTCATTTTCATGCTGCCTGCATAATGGCTGGATGACCGCCCCTTTTAAGCAGGTGAAGCACCTGATAATTACTTGTCTGTATTTGCATGATTTCCACTGAGTGTAGCTACTTGTTAATTATCTTATGCATTTCTTCAAGTGCAAAGGTGACACTGAACACAATGCCTGTGCACGAGATGAACAGTATTACTTAAGTGGTGAGTAATACAAACTGAAATTGCAATTCGTCTGTATCACTTGGGTTTCTAATGTTTTATTAGTCTATCCTTTCCAGGCGATTGGGTGGTTTCCCTCGCCTGGGTTCAAATCATGCCATTTAGGTATCTTGATCTGTTTGCCACACTGGTCACATTCATAAGGGTAGCTCAGGGGCAACGTGTCTGTCTTGGAAGCAAGCCACCACAACGCAGGATCGCATCTCAATCCCGCGATTAGAAACCACTGGTTGGTATGAAGCGCGTTATAAACGAATCACAATCGTACCCTTTCCTTTACTTTTTATGCCAGTCTAGGGTCCCACTGAACTGCTACGTTCCCTCAAACTGGTTCACGCGAGATTATTCCCACCCCCCATTCTTCTGTCCCTAGGCAAGAGTCACCAATGTTAAGCCTGTGTCAAGGTAAGGTGATATCTTCGCCATTAAGATGGACTTCAAAACCGGGCAATGGTCTCACCATATTCTTCAGTGCATATCGCCAAAATTCCATAGTTTCATATAAGTGAGTGTAGGTGGTACAGTCAGTTCAGCGTGTCAGATTCCAGTGTTGAAGTAACGAGCATATCTTGAAGGACTAGTATAGCAGTATGTAGTATAAACATTGTCCATTGTTTTCCATTAATGATATGACACAGCAAATCGACCAACCGGCTCAAATCACAACTTGTCTGCAAAGAGTGGACGCACAAAAGATGATTTCTCTTGTCCTGCACCCATCTCTGGAACTCAATCCTGGTATCGGCTTGGAATACCCCCACAATTATCCAGTTTCACAAATCTCTCAAAAAGTGGCTTTTTCAAACAGCAGCTGACCAAGGACTAATCCCAATGGACACACAGACCGCAAGTCACAGTACTGTGCTACTGTTTATAGAGGCCAGCCCCAACACTGGCTACCCTCACCCTATAGAGCGCTCCGCTGCTCTCGAGATAAGACCCTTTTAAAAAAATTAAATAAAAGAATGAAAAATAAAGACTGTATGTGACAATTATTTTTTTAAACACCATTCTCAATTATTACCCCATTTTGAATAATGTAACTTCAGGAATTTGCTTCTCTGCTTTTGCAAAAAAATGATGTTGAATAATCCATTTTGGATTCAATTTGGCTTTTCACTCTTTTTTCAATTTTTTTGTATTTCTGTTCCCTTTCTTAAGTACTATTTTTGTTCTTTTTTATGTTATTCTTTTTTGTTTTCTAAATTGGCTCCTGATTTTCTGAAGCGAGAAGATTGTGAGATAGATATTATGTTATTAATTACTTTTTAAAAACATTTTTGTAAATACTTGTAACACTCCAAAAGCCCACGGGCATCAGGGCGCGGGGAACCAAAAAGGATAAATTCACATATTAATCTCCATTAGCAGATTGGACTACGTCAGAAAGTACCATAAACTGCCATGTATTATCGACACAAAACGGTTTTCAGCACTTTCCTGATTATCTGATCATTCTCCTCTTGCCGTAGGGCTATTGGCGATTTGTTCCAATATTGTGCTACTTTGACCGTTAATGAAGGGCCTTGTATATAAAAAGGTGATGATTTAGCTATCAATACAATTTTGGTTACAGGTTGCTCGACTATAAACAATAAAGGGTAAGCATCCTTCGGACGGCAGGGGCAGATCCAGTGCCTTAAATCTTTGATCTTTCGAATTCGCAATTCATGAGGGACTTCAGTAGGTTCACCAAATGGGTCCCTGACTAGCATTGAACTGACATACATGAAAGCAACAGATATGATGGAACAAATATACCATTGCCATAGTAACTGAGTTATTTTTTCTACATTTTGGATGCAAATAGAAGAACCATCACTTTCTTCTTCCATTGCGTTGCGATAAGTCTACGTCAAGTATTCAAATGTTTTGTTTCAGGTGAGCTTATGTTTAAACATAGCAGGCAACATTGATTCATTTCAGGTTACTTGCAAAGAATTGGTGTCTTACCACTAAGGCTTCTTTGGAGCACTGTACAACAGGCTCTTAACGGAACCAATCTGGATAAAGTATTGGGCAAGGCTGGAAGTCTAATTTTCCGTTCCTGGCCCAGGAATCCTAAAAGGTCCACCCTAACAGAATTTGTCTCTTCTGCCATTGTAGGAATTGGGAGCTTGTCATTGTTGGGTGCTATCACTATTCCTGGCTGGTGCTGGGGCCCAACCCCTTCCAGAAATTGGTGGATGTTGGTGTCTTTACAGTGAAAGCTTGTATGAGAAGTCAGGTCTTCAGTGGATATATGATCATGATAGTGGTCTGCCGAATATCAGGGTAGTTCTCCATTCTAAATCAAGCTGCCTTCGATCCTTATGGTTTTACTGTTTTAATTGGTCTTACTGATTGTGCTTTGACGGTTGACAAGAGCTGGATCCAAGGTTTTTGGTTGAGGCGTAAGTGAAGTTTGCATCTGAAAATATCTGAGCCACATCCCCTAGTCTGTTTTGCGCATTACGCTTACGATCCTGAATACTGCTCTACATTCCAAGGGGATACAGTTGGACGATTCCTCAAGATGATCGCATTCGTCCCATGGAATGTGTGGTTCGTGGCACCTCATTGGTTGTGTAGTAATCTCAACCACCCTTTAGCCACAGCTGGCTGTTGGTATCTGTGCACACATCTGGAACAACTTCTCTGCCAGGGACAATGTCTACATATTGAATTAGAACTGCTAATTTCCTGACAAATACGCGAGCCTCAAAGGGGTCACCTTTTCAGTGTCGTGCTTATCAGAATGTGTTCAATGTGGTTGGAGAGGAAACAATCTATCTACTACACTTGTGTGCCTAATTGTCCTGTCAAACTCTGCAGCCAGGTGATCCTGTGATATTCCATCTAGCAAAGTGTCTAGCACGGCCATGGCCAGCATAATAGTAAGTAGTATAAATGTATTGGTATACGACCGATTGATCGAGCATTTCATATAGTGCATTATATTGAAGACACCAACAAAATTAAAACCATTGCATCCCGAGTTCTCAAACATTTCAGAGTTTGCAAGAATTTCCACCTGAATGGTGTACACACTTAAAATAATCCTTTCTTGAAAAGGGTCTCTTCTTCTGGCAAACCTCACACTCTCCCTTAATGGATAGGTTCACATTAAGACGTATGTTCCGTATGCCCTTACTTCTGTGCCAGCAGACCTTAATCGCCACAAAAAAAAGAGATAGCAACGAAGAAGATCACATTCAGTTTCTATGTCAATCTACAGAAACTGTAAGCTACCTGTAGCTCCCTGATGCCATAGTCAACAAGAACACGTTTCGGGCATCCTGCCCTCATATTTTTGGATTGATGTTGTTAGACACTTAAAGAGTATGTGCCAGACAATAATACTTGACAATGATAGGAGATTGTAGATTCACTCTGCGACAATGTTGAGATGTGTTCTGGAGCGGTACAAACACATGGTGCAATCCCGTAATGCAAACTAAAGGTTGTGTACTGTGACGATTTGCAAGGTGTCATCACTTCTCCCCAGGGGAGAGCCTTTTTCCATGAGGCTAGGTGTGGCCGATACACAGTAGTCCCCCTAAGCGTGGTTTAATGCGGGATGACCTCATGGGGAGGCACTCCCCCTCTGGGGATAAGGACAATCACCTGGGGTACAGCCCTGTGAATGTTGCCGCTACCCAACATTCCTTAGCCTTCTCTAATGTCCAGAGCCACTACACTGAGAAGAAACCTATGTATTGTTGTAACATAGGGCCTAAGACCAAAAGTACTAGGATGAGGAAGAACTCAGGAGACATGAAGATCATGAACCGTGATAACACTGGTACGAGGTAGCACCAAGTAGGCATGAGGATAAAGCTGATAACAAAGAAGAAGAGGACTAGTGCAATCCACATGGGAGAAACTGGATACAAAGTATACAAATGAACAAAGGACTGTTAGATCAGAGAAGCCCAGCTGCGGAGCCGAACGCAGCCGTAACCATAAGCACAGTGGTTTCAGGAGCAGCGGTACCCAGTCCTGTTGGGGAAAGCAGTCGGCATCCAAAACAGCCAGCATAGGAGATTCGAATGCTGATCAACAGCTGTGGAGAAGTGGAGAGCGACAAGAGGATGCAAAGGAAGTTCTCTGCCCAGCAAGGGAAGATGGACCGCATCTCAAAGCAAGGAAGACACCGCGAAGCTACCGGTGCAGAGGAGAGAAGCCAGAACCTTGGAACTGGGATCAGAGTGGAACTAGAGACACCAGGGGAAGGGAGACATTGCACCTGGTTCTATCGGGAACTGCATATTCATATGCCAAGAGAAGGCATTTATTCTCCTGGACATTGGATAAAGGAGTGGGTAAAGCCTGTAAGCCAGGGGAATAGAGTCATTCCCCTGGTATTTTCTGTTGAAAGAGAAACCTTTTTGGACTTTGTACAAGAATCAGAAGAATGGACCAATTCTCCTGAAGGAGGAACTTTCTGTTAGTTTATTCTTTAATTTTAGTGTGAGATTTAGAGCAGAATTTGACACAGGGTGGTGGAACTTTGATTTGACGAACATTCTGACAATTTCTTTAGTTGTAGTTGGAGGCAGTGAATCCCCTCGTAGAGATAGGGACAGGTGGTCTTTAATTTGAGAAACAAAAGTTCAGAACCAAAATCATGCACCCTTTGTGTCAGCTTCCTTCTTCGACACCCTTACAATTCATCATGGACCATGCAAATCTCTCGCCAATGTACTCGCAGATTTGAGAAAGAACCACAACTGTAACTTGTTGATCCCACTAATCTGGCTCTAGGGGACTGCTGATCCCAGTGCTCTTGGATGATGCACTTAATACCCTGAACTACACACCGCCTGCAAGCACAAAGGGTCATCAAGTACCCATCACCCTCACCCTTAAATTTTACACTGGTAGCAATACAATGCTGAGGGTGGGGTGCTCATTGCATGGATCGGTTTTGTCATTGTCGAAACTATTGGCAATTTTTCAAAAACTGTGTAAAATAAATGTCATCATTAAGACTTGAAAGCAAAAGTTACGCTGGTCGACCCCTTAGGAACAAGAAATAGCTGGAAGACACCCGTCATTTCAGTTATGTATGCATCTAATCATGGCAAAAGACCTTTGGATAAAACACCATTGACTCCCTGGATACAGACCTCAGTGAGGCTAAATCCAGATCCAGATTGAGGGCAGCTAAATGAGTCACATTGGCATGTAACACATTCCCAAGGGCCCCCTGGTTTAGATATGTTTATTATTGATTTATTTGGCTGGGATTTTTGTAAGTCTTTCAATATAGTGATCACCCCAGAGTCGGGGGCATACATGACTGGTAACGGCCCGCCAGCCCGAGCCGAGGCAAGTGCGAGTGAAGCGAGGGCCTCAGCCAGGGTTGTGGCGCATTACCGGCCATGTGCGCACATCTTCAAGGGGGTGATAGCTATTTGCACACCGGGGTTTGCCCGAGGTGCACACATATTTTTTCATGTTTTTCGTGGGAGATGGGCTCCACGCATATTGCGTGAGCCCATTCTCTCATTTAAAAAAAGAACAAGATGGCCTCCGACATGGGAAAAGGTACATAGTCCCTTTTCCATGTCCAAGGTGGCTTCCACGGGTGGCAGGAGTTCAACTTGACCGGAGCACAAAGCTCCGGTACAGCAGGTAAACAGGGAGAGAGAGATGGGGTGAGGAAAGGAAGCAAGATCTCTTTCGAGGTGGGGGGTGGGTATGTGGGCAGGCAACAGGGAGAAAGAAGCTCCCTTTTGCCTCCCCACAATCAAGATGGCGGGGGTGCAAATACATCAGACAATTTTGCAGAATCCAGTAAGGCCAGGGTAGTTGAGGTCTTCTGGAGCTTTAGGGCCTCCATCTGGATGCCTTCCTCTAAATGCTTGTCCGCAAATTACTTTGTGATGAAAGCATGTGAGGGTTTTGAGGTTGGTCTTGATGATATTCACCTACTTGAGTTCAAAACTCTTCATCTTAAAGTATACATTCAGACTCTTCCAGTTGTGCTTGGGGGTCAGGTGGATGGAATTTGGCTCTCCTTCTCTTCTGCGTTCATTTCAAGCTTGGCCCAAGAATAAGTAGATCAATTCCCCTTCCTTTGCCTTCATTCGAGTGAACCCTTTAGAACACTTGAACGGAGAGAGCTCATCGGTCAAGAGTATTTGTGACACTTACCTGTGGGAGCTCTGGTATATGTTCAGCACTCTGGTATTCTACGGAGCGTACAATGACTCACATGTGAGTGCAAAGTACAATTATCTAGTAAGGTAGCAAATCTATATAGCTTTTATTCCTCAGCTTTTTGAATTGTACTAAAAGGCTTAATTACAATAACAAACAGTCTTGCCATACCTAACTTATATTATAATACGTATCTTACATCTAACTATTTGATACCCTAAATAAAATATGGCCCTAATCTATAAAAGAGGCTATAAGAAATAAAAGGAAGACTTCAACAAGCTAGTGATGTCCTACTAATATGTTCAAGTTTGGTAAGTGAGCTCAGTTGCATATCAACCAGTTGCACTAAAATATATTTTTTACCATACTGCATAATGAATACATGTATCTCTTTTAAATATTCAGTTTTACATTGCTTTTGAATAAATAAGATAAAAGTCGGATAGCAAACTTGCAAACTTTCAAGCTTCGGAGCTTGCACAATTGGTGGGCCCCAATAACACTCTTATTCAATCTAAAAGTGCCTTTGTACCAAATTTTTGTAAAGAGAATCGTGCAAGTGATTGCATCTAACCAGGTATCTGCTTTATCTATGCTCCTACTCACTGTTGGATCTAGCTCAACTCAACCGAGTCACTGAGGTGATGGCTGACCGTGCCCGTCAGAGAAGACGCCTCCACGAGACTCAATCAAGCTTTCTTGAGGTCGATAACGCAGAAGCACTATTAGAGGATCACATTAAGAAAGGAGAACCTGCTAATCTAGGCAATCCTTGTCCCTTATTGGACGAGACCCTAATGGACTATGGCGGTGGTACGGAGTTGATGTTCCCACTGATGTTTATGTTCCTTTAGATACGTTCTGACATGGGGGAATTAATAATTACCTCGCCTGTGGAAAATCAGGAATCCAATGGTGAACACCTCTCTGGGACGGAACACTTAAGCTCTCCCCAGGGGCAGTTAGCAAAGGAAAGAATAGCTGCTGATCTATTTCAATGTAGAAACTATCATGACTTTTGTCTATAGTTGGAGTTGCTGGATAAAGTTACTACATTGGTACTCCCCGTTTATGGCGGACAACCTTTGTCAAACAGACACACCTTGGACTGCTGATGTGGTTAATGGGGCTGCCAGACTTACCAGCAAGAATTTGACGGTGCTCTGGCCGAGGATAAAAGCAGACAGACTGAGTTAAGTGGCATGAACATTTCCTAAACTGTCGACATCTGAAGCAGTGATACAGCATCTTTCCACTCCGATGCGATCATCTACTCTTGGCGGCACTGTCAGGCATGTTCATGCGGGGCTGGCCTCAGTCGATGGCTCGGCCTCATCATGTGCTACTCTTGCGGGGCTGGCCTCAGTCAATGGCTTTGCATCATCATGTGCTACTCTTGCGGGGCTGGCCTCAATTGATGGCTCTGGATCATCATGTGCTACTCTTACGGGGCTGGCCTCAGTCGATGGCTCGGCCTCATCATGTGCTACTCTTGCGGGGCTGGCCTCAGTCGATGGCTCGGCATCATCATGTGCTACTCTTGCGGGGCTGGCCTCAGTCGATGGCTCGGCATCATCATGTGCTACTCTTGCGGGGCTGGCCCCAGTCGATGGCTCGGCATTATCATGTGCTACTCTTGCGGGGCTGGCCTCAATCGATGGCTCGGCCTCATCAAGTGCTACTCTTGCGGGGCTGGCCCCAGTCGATGGCTCGGCCTCATCATGTGGTACTCTTGCGGGGCTGACCTCAATCGATGGCTCGGCCTCATCATGTGCTACTCTTGCGGGGCTGGCCTCAGTCGATGGCTCTGCATCATCATGTGCTACTCTTGCGGGGCTGGCCTCAGTCGATGGCTCGGCATCATCATGTGCTACTCTTGCGGGGCTGACCTCAGTCGATGGCTCGGCCTCATCATGTGCTACTCTTGCGGGGCTGGCCTCAGTCGATGGCTCTGCATCATCATGTGCTACTCTTGCGGGGCTGGCCTCAGTCGATGGCTCTGCATCATCATGTGCTACTCTTGCGGGGCTGGCCTCAGTCGATGGCTCGGCATCATCATGTGCTACTCTTGCGGGGGTGGCCTCAGTCGATAGTTCGGCATCATCATGTGCTACTCTTGCGGGGCTGGCTGTTCTGACTTGAGTGTCGTGTAGACCGATGAGACCTCCGTCCCCAAGTGACGCACAGGGGAACGAAATAGAAACCCGCTGTGCGACCCTTGAGGCCACAGGTGAGAGATGTCTTCCCAGATCCACGGAGCCTCTGGAACACCGATGCTGCTGTCAAGAAGGAAGGAGGTTAAGCACCAGGCAATCACAATATAGGCAGGTAAACAAAATAATCTAAAGTGTCTTACCTATCTGGTGTAAGGGAGACCCAGGTAACCTAGTAGGGAGGTTCGAGGCTCATTAGATGCGGCGGTCCCTGGAATAGTAGAACCGCAGGTTAGCGTGGATGAAGGGTAGCCACCTGTGGGAATCAGGGCTTGACTTGAATCCCCAGTAGGGAAAAGGCGTAGAAGATCAGCAAGGTACCAAGGGATGATCCAAAGACAAGTCGAGGTGCAGTCCAAATATCCGGCAACAGGTAAACAGTTCCAAGCAAAAGTACCAAGGGGTGTCCAAGGGAGTCCGAGATAGAGTTCCGTGATCAAGGTAACAAGGAGCAAGATGTAACGCCAAACAGTGTCCGAAGCCAGCTGAGAAGCAATGAGCGTTCTGTCTCTCAGACCTTTATACTGATCGCCCCTGGGTCACGTGACTTCTCTGGATCATGTGACGTCCACCAAGATCACATGGGGAACGCCATAGCGTATCACGTGACCGGCGTGGAGACGTAAGGCCGCCCTTTCTGCTATACGTTCTCCAAGGCAGTTGCAAATGCAGAAAGGGTTGCAATCGAGCCCGTACAACGGTACGGAGCTTTCGGTTCTGTGGCTTCACCGAATCACTTGAGCCTCGAAGCTTGGGAGGAGATGTTGGGGGAATGTGAGCAGTGTTCTGATGTGTCGTGGCCTGGTGTGCAGAGGATCGCCTAACATAGCCCCCCCCCAACGGCCCACGACCCCGTGGGCAGGACGGATGATCCCTATGGAAGCGGGCTACCAACCGCGGGGCGTTCACATCAGATGCGGAAACCCACGAACGCTCCTCCGGGCCGTAACCCGTCCAATCCACCAGATACTGGAGCCTACCCCTAAACCATCTAGAACCCAAAATGGCCGATACCTCAAAAACATCAGGAGAGGTCAAGGACACCGGCGCAACAGGGGTACGAAGACGGACTGAGTCAGGACAGGGTTTGAGGAGGGAGACATGAAACACAGGATGGATACGCCAAGAGCTGGGGAGGACTAGACGGAAAGCCACCGGATTAACAACCTGTGAGATCACATACGGCCCGACAAAGCGAGGCAGCAATTTCCGGCAACCCACTAGGCGAAGATGTCGGGAAGATAACCAGACCCTAGAACCCACCACCAGAGGGGGAGCAGCACGACGTTTGCCATCCACACGGGCCTTCATAGAGGCCTTTGCTTCAGTGAGATGAACCACTGTACTCGCATGAATAGCAGAAAGATCCCTAAGACATGTCGTGGCCGCAGGATTCGAAGAACCAGAGGCATCAGGGACCGGCAAAACCTTGGGATGTTGACCATAGAGGGCGTAAAAAGGAGAATAACCAGTAGCTGAATGAGCCGCATTGTTATACGCAAACTCCGCAAGCCGCAAAACGGCCAACCACGAGGACTGGTGTTGCAATATGAGGCAACGAAGGTACTGTTCCATCGATTGATTCGTCCTTTCGGTCTGACCATCGGTCTCCGGATGATAGGCCGAAGAATACCTCGTATCAATGCCCAATAGTTTCGTCAAGGATCTCCAAAACCGAGAGGTGAACTGTGAACCTCGATCGGAAACAATGACCGAAGGGAGGCCGAATAGCATAAACACATGTTCAAAAAACAAGTCCGCCAAGACAGGGGCCGAAGGGACACCTTTGCAAGGGACAAAACGGGCCATTTTTGTGAACGTGTCCACCACTACCCAGATGGTATCGAAGCCTTTCGACTTGGGGAGATCGGTAACGAAATCCATCGTCAATGTATGCCAGGGCCTGGGAGGTACCGGAAGCGGAAGCAACAACCCAATCGGTCGACCCCTTTGATGTTTAGCCTGAGCACATACCGCACAAGACCTGACGTAACACTCCACATCGCGCTTCATAGAAGGCCACCAACACCAACGCTTGAGAAGGTCTAAAGTGCGCTCTTGTCCGGGATGGGCATTAAAGGGGGCGTCATGAGACCACTCAAGGGCAAGATTACGTGTATCAGGTGTAGGAAGGAACAGGCGTTCATGTACGAAAGGTAAACCATCAGAATATACCGGATCCCATTCTCGTAACTGGTCAGAATGATCGCTAGTCCAGGATCGAACCGAGTCTATCAGTGACAATGAGGGAGTACAGAGACAAATCACATGACTCTTTTCGAGAACAGTGTCGGGGAAAATAGGCAATTGGACCCCCCCCGGGGAACGTGACAAGGCATCCGCCTTCCCATGCGCCGTTCCAGGACGGTGCATAATACGGAAGTCGAAGGAGGAAAAGAAAAGATGCCATCGGACCTGTCTGCTATTAATGCATTTCAGGGAGGCCAAATCCTGTAGGTTCCGATGATCGGAGTATACTGTGACAGGATACTTAGCCCCCAGAAGATGATGACGCCAAACACGGAACGCGTCCATGACCGCCAAGAGTTCTTTTTCCGTAACGGTATAATGAGACTCAGTACTGGAAAACTTACGGGAGTGGAATGCCACTGGATGTAATTTGCCGGTATTAGGACACGTTTGTGACAGCACCGCCCCGAGGGCAAAGGAAGAGGCATCTGCCTCGACTATGAACGGAAGATCCGGATTGGGATGTTGGAGTACCGGTGCGGTAGTAAAGGCGGTTTTCAGAGTCTCAAAAGCCTCCTGCTGTTCTCTCTGCCACTGATATGGCACCCGAGGACTAGTCAGGGCCGTGAGTGGGGCTACAATCGTGGAAAAGGAAGAGATGAAACGCCTATAGAAGTTGGCGAATCCTAAAAAGGCCTGCAAGGACTTGAGTGTTTGAGGTACTGGCCAATCTAAGACTGCTTTGACCTTAGACTCGTTCATGGATACCGCCCCAGGGGTGATGTGGAAACCCAAAAACTCAACAGAGGTCTTATGGAACTGACATTTCTCAGGTTTGGCAAATAAGGAATGTTTGCTTAAACGGGTTAATACTTCTCGGACGTGTTTTACATGATCATCCAGGTCACGAGAGAAGATCAGGATGTCGTCCAAATATACAACCATGTACACATCCAGAATATCCCTGAAAATGTCATTCATGAACCGTTGGAACGTGGCCGGGGCGTTACATAAGCCAAAGGGCATGACAAGATATTCGTACAATCCGTAACGTGTACAGAAAGCAGTTTTCCACTCGTCTCCCTCGCGAACGCGTACCAAATTGTATGCGCCGCGTAGATCAAGTTTGGTAAAAACGGTAGCATGTGTTAAATGATTTAAAAGTGGAGTGATTAACGGGATGGGATATCTATCCTTCTTGGTGATCGCGTTAAGATGCCGATAATCCACACAAGGACGTAAATCCCCCTCCTTCTTAGGTACAAAGAAGATAGGACTTGCCGCTGGTGAAGTGGAGGGGCGGATGTGTCCTAAACGCAGGGCATTCTGTACATATTCTTTTAACACCAGTTCCTCCGAAGGAGACAGAGAGTAGATCCTGCCCGAAGGAACGGTGGAATCAGGAAGCAATTCGATTGGGCAGTCATAAGGTCTATGTGGAGGAAGTACCTCAGATGAGCCTCGATCGAAAACTGATTCGAAAGCCAGATATTCTGGCGGGATCCCAGACACCAACCCCCCAACAGTATGGGACTGTATGACTTCTGGATCGTCAACCGTCAGTGTGAGTTGTGCTAGGGCTCCCAAGACCCGAGAGGGTGTGTCAGGGGCTTGATGGATCGGGAGACAATAATTCTGACAAATATCGGACTCAAAGAGTACAGTGCCTGCTTGCCAATTGATCAATGGATTATGTTCACGTAACCAGGGTATCCCTAGTATGATACCGAATTGAGGTGCGGTGATCAAATCAAAACTCAAGGTTTCTGTGTGTATGTCCTGTATGTTCAACAAGAGGGGTGCGGTTTGATGTCTAACAGGACCAGAAATCAATGCGGAGCCGTCTACGGCTTGGACAGGTTCCGGTCGTGTTTTTACCACTAAAGGTAGATTGAGGGAATGGGCCAAATCAATATCTATGTAATTACCAGTGGCACCAGAATCAATAATGATATTGACTGCATGAAGAAGGCCAGTAGAGGGACATAGAGTAGCCTTTACGGAGATAGGTTGAACATGAGCAAAGGTAAAAGGGGTTCCCGGAGAAGAAGATGGGACACTCGACCTGGTCTCCGGTTCTAAGGTCGAGCCCTCCGAAAAACCTGACTCTTCTTGGGACGTCGAGGACACTCTTTCACGAAATGTCCAGTGGTGCCACAGTAAAAGCACGCATTATCAACCCTTCTTCGTTCCCTCTCAGATGTTGTAATAGGACTGCGTACCCCTCCCACTTGCATAGGTTCTTCAGTAACGGAAACGGGAGTATTAACAAGAGAAGGAGAGGAGGAGGCCCCCGATTCAGCTCTACGCTCCGCTCGGCGTGCATCTACCTGCAGGACGAGATCAACCAATTCCTGGTACTGAGTAGGCATAGAAGGGATTACTGCTAAAGCGTCTTTCATGGTGTTACTCAACCCCCTGTAAAAGACCACCGCCCGCTTAT
The DNA here is from genome assembly GCF_040938575.1 of Ambystoma mexicanum. Lineage (NCBI taxonomy): Eukaryota > Metazoa > Chordata > Amphibia > Caudata > Ambystomatidae > Ambystoma > Ambystoma mexicanum. The sequence continues at coordinate 37,003,336 of NC_090936.1, forward strand.
TTTCTGGCCATGATGTTTCCGCAACTAGCTGATTAAACCTGGTGATGTAATCTATCAGCGTTCTTTTGCCCTGAGTCAATTCCAACAACTCCAAATCCCTAGACTGTGCCTTGTGCCGAGTATCGAATACGCGGGACATTTCTAGGACCAACAAATCAAAGTCATAAAGAACCGGGCTATTGTTTTATAACAGGGGATTAGCCCAAGCGGCAGCTGTTCCAGCTAAATGGGAAAGGGCGAAGGCGGCCTTAGCAGTGGACGTGGGAAAAGCCAAAGGCCTGCATAAGAAATGTAACTTGCACTGGTTAACAAAGGTTCTGAATGTCTTGGGACCACCCTGGTAACGTTCAGGAGCAGCCAGGGGGGAAGGAGTTGGGAGGACTATTGGAGTCGGTACTGGCGGTGTAGGGGAGGAGCTGCCCTCTCCAAACTCCGGGTCTGCAGGAAGGGGATGCTGAACGCTCTGTATGGTATCCAGCCTTTGGTGGATCACTGTGTTCGCGGCGGCCATATCTGCCCTTAGTATTGTAATTGCCTGAACTAAAGCAGTTATGGGTTCGTCCGTGGATCCCTGCATCGTCTAACACGACTATACGGCTTCTCAGTCTGTTCTGACTTGAGTGTCGTGTAGACCGATGAGACCTCCGTCCCCAAGTGACGCACAGGGGAACGAAATAGAAACCCGCTGTGCGACCCTTGAGGCCACAGGTGAGAGATGTCTTCCCAGATCCACGGAGCCTCTGGAACACCGATGCTGCTGTCAAGAAGGAAGGAGGTTAAGCACCAGGCAATCACAATATAGGCAGGTAAACAAAAGAATCTAAAGTGTCTTACCTATCTGGTGTAAGGGAGACCCAGGTAACCTAGTAGGGAGGTTCGAGGCTCATTAGATGCGGCGGTCCCTGGAATAGTAGAACCGCAGGTTAGCGTGGATGAAGGGTAGCCACCTGTGGGAGTCAGGGCTTGACTTGAATCCCCAGTAGGGAAAAGGCGTAGAAGATCAGCAAGGTACCAAGGGATGATCCAAAGACAAGTCGAGGTGCAGTCCAAATATCCGGCAACAGGTAAACAGTTCCAAGCAAAAGTACCAAGGGGTGTCCAAGGGAGTCCGAGATAGAGTTCCGTGATCAAGGTAACAAGGAGCAAGATGTAACGCCAAACAGTGTCCGAAGCCAGCTGAGAAGCAATGAGCGTTCTGTCTCTCAGACCTTTATACTGATCGCCCCTGGGTCACGTGACTTCTCTGGATCATGTGACGTCCACCAAGATCACATGGGGAACGCCATAGCGTATCACGTGACCGGCGTGGAGACGTAAGGCCGCCCTTTCTGCTATACGTTCTCCAAGGCAGTTGCCAATGCAGAAAGGGTTGCAATCGAGCCCGTACAACGGTACGGAGCTTTCGGTTCTGTGGCTTCACCGAATCACTTGAGCCTCGAAGCTTGGGAGGAGATGTTGGGGGAATGTGAGCAGTGTTCTGATGTGTCGTGGCCTGGTGTGCAGAGGATCGCCTAACACTGGCCTCAGTCGATTGGCTCTGCATCATCATGTGCTACTCTTGCGGGGCTGGCCTCAGTCGATGGCTCGGCATCATCATGTGCTACTCTTGCGGGGGTGGCCTCAGTCGATGGCTCGGCATCATCATGTGCTACTCTTGCGGGGCTGGCCTCAGTTGATGGCTCGGCCTCATCATGTGCTACTCTTGCGGGGCTGGCCTCAGTCGATGGCTCGGCATCATCATGTGCTACTCTTGCGGGGCTGGCCTCAGTCGATGGCTCGGCCTCATCATGTGCTACTCTTGGAGTTTGCACCAAAATCAATCTCATCCCCTTTAAGACTACTCGACGTGGGAAATGAGAGATGCCTCATATTGCTGATAAGTCACTGGGAGAGAGTGCCTTAGATCCAAGAAACGTAATCATTACCAACGTGATGTCACCCGTAAAGCCGGCACCCAGGGAGGCTCTCAGGAATAAGGTGATGGCCTGGCTTTGTGAACGAACTGGTCCCGGCATTGTCAGAGACTTAGATTTGAAGGTCCTGCGTAGGATTAAGTTGGAGGAGTGGAGTATGCAAGTTAACAGGGATTGCATAATTATCGACTGCGGACACATTAATCTTCCCTTCTTTTTGGACAATTGTAATCATTTCTCCAACTTGCCCTCTGATCCGAAGCTGATAGTGGACCGTTGATAAAGTTTTAGTATTGTCTGTCCCCTCTGGTTTTGGTTTTTATCTACCATTTGTTTATGCACTTTATGCCCTATCTAAGATTATGTTTTCTGCATTGTTTGTGTCTTGTTTCCTGCACACTGAGGCCTGCGGGCGTGTTGCCAAAATAAGAATTAAATAAATAAATAAAAAAATACATTTGACAACCTCCATTTTTTATCTAATGTATTCAGGTGCATCAGCCCATAAAACAGTAACTCAGTAAGACTCATTGTTTAAGGTGATAATTACTTAGTCTAAATTATAGACCATGTATTGGTATAATATAACTAAAGATCAGATCAATCGATTCTTTCTTTTTCTTCTTTTTTGTTCTCTCTGTTCATTTCTCTGTATAAATTATTAAAATTATCATCAGCCATATGAAGTCAGGTTTTCTTGAATGTTTCTGAATTATTAAACCTTTATAATATCGCTCCCATTCAAGAAGCGCTGATCATATTTAATGGCAAATCTTCTGATAAAGCATACAATGGAAGAATTCATCTCCAATATTTTACTATTTTTGGCTTGTAAAAGGAATAGAATCTATGGACTTTTTTTTTACTTACAGTTTCTTACATTGATGTGGATGATTTTGATAATAAATGCTGTGAGGAGTTGCCCATCACTTCGTGTTACTGCTGCGAGTATCACCGCTGTCCCATGATGGCGGGTACGCGAGGACCAGATCATCCCTGGTCCTCCCAAGCTAGTTCGGGAATTTGATGGTCTCACTCGATGTGTACTGGCTGTCGTAGAGTTCCGTTGGAGGGGAGAAACCTCACAGCTCTGCGTCACTGTTGAAGATGATTGTCACTTAGGAAATGATAAACCTGGTGCCGGAATCATTCTCGTGGTACATACATTCATCTACTCACTCACCGTAGGGGGGCAATGTACAATAACACAAACATAATACAACAGATGGAATCCATCTGATGCGGTGACAATTGACCCTGAACCGGGGTAGCATGGGAAAGTGTGGCATGCATATTATTATTATTATTGACATACATTTGGTGCCACACTCCTAATGGCACAACGTCTAAGTGAAGCACCCTGGGCCCTGCAAAACGCGGATCTCCGAAGAACGCTAGGTTGTGCAGAGTCTTGAAGAATGCATCTTCCCGTTTCCACCTGTCAATACTGCAGCAAAACAGGACGCCATCATTGTGCCTCTGAGTTATTTTTTTATTTATTTATTAGGCACCAAGAGCCCACAGGCATCGGGGCGCCGTAACATAAAGACAGAAGTACAACGATCAAGAAAACAGGACACACAGGCATCTATATTAGGCTGGAAGAATTCATTTGAATAGATGAGTTTTCAGAGATTTCCTGAATGTAGCAAGGGCGGCTTCAGACCGCAGGGTGATGGGAAGTGAGTTCCAAAAAGTCGCTGCCTTAACAGGGAAAGATCTTCCCAGTCTGGTTGCCTGTTAATGCTGCGGGCAGATAATTTGCCTTTTGTTAGAGGAGCGGAGGGTTCTAGTAGGACACTACTGTGGAACAGAGGTCTTCGAGTAGGTGGGGCTTGACCAAAATAGCAATAGACAAACAATGGTTGCCTATTAATAATTTTAAAAAAGAGGGAATTTAGACAGACATTGACCCAACTCCAGATGTCCCCAAGACTCAACAATTCTCATCTGCATCTTCTCCGCGTTCTATTTCAATCAGTTGGTCTCCACCCTGAAGACAAGAGGTAATGAAATTTGATTTGAGAAAATGTATTGCCAGTTGGATATGTTTACAAAAAATTAAGCAAGCAACAGTTGTACCTTTTCTATGCAATGGGTTAATTAAGTGTGATGTTCAATTAATGACGTTTTATTTTTTGACCGTTGCTTAAGTGTCACAGGTCCTTTTCTCTGTCTCTCTATGCCTGGCCATTGCATTTGCCGTTGTGTCTCTCAAGCCTCTATGGGTACATTCAGGTGGGGGTCTACTAGAAAATCGGAGGCGGCACACTACAGAAAGCTTGATGGGGAATGGGTGGAGAATCAAGTTGCGTTTTTGGACAAAGCTATGGCAAGAGCCATACCTAAAATAAGGACATAATCTAATGCAGAAAGACAGATAATGGTGGATGTGGACGAACAAGGTTAAGAAACAGAGACTTGCACAATATTCCTTCGCAATGCACGAAAGGGAGGTACCAGTGTGTCGATTGGCTATGTAGGTTGAAAAACCGACTGCGGAAAAAAGCACCTTGTGGGAAGCCATCGCTTCACTTCCTTACACTGCTGCAAACATGGACGGCAGGTCTGTCCTTCTCCAGTTTGCCCTGGTCACATTTCCAGAGCTAGGTATAGTCAAGTGATTGTTCCAGTTCTCAGGGGTTTGCACAGAGCTGGACTCTGCTGCGGACAGCGGCATCGCGCTGCCGCTGATGTCCTCTTTTCCACATTCTTATTTTACTGTATTAATAGCATTTCTGACACCCCTCTGGGTCTTCCTCTTTGTCATTTCCTTCATCAGCTACAAGACCTCACCAATTAGTATCGGATGTTATCTTTGGGTCCTCTTTTCACTCTTCATTTTGAAAGCCGGGGAAGGTGTTAATCCTCTTCTGGATGTGTCTCGTGGCGTGTGAAGAGGTTTTAATGTTTTACATCCGTGATGGGCACTCTTTCGGTTTGTTAAACCTCTTCATTATTCCACCCCCCCCCCATAATCTCAGCATTGTCACGTTGTCAGGCATTTCTAATTCACGCGGGGAGGCGGTGTGTGTGCTTGAAAACCACACATTTGAACACATTAAACCTCACACAAAACAAAATGACACCCATTCTTTGCTGAGGGACCATGAGGATGTTGAATACGTTTTCCTTTTTAGTGTTATCCTCCACACCCGAGCAAAATAAACACACACACCCAAGTCTGTATCCCAGAATCGTTGTTCTTTCGATGAGCATTTGTCTGGTGTGTTTTTCTTTTTTGAAGCACTTCTGATTTTTACAGATTGTCATTTCGGATCTCGCATCCTTGTCTTTTTACCAATCCTGTTGACGACTTGTAAACTATTTCTGCCTTCCGCTTCAGGCCAGACTACACAGTATGTCTTGAGAACGTTGGTGTTAATCATGGTTAAATAAAAGGTTTTTTTTTTTCTCCAGATTTACAACGTCCCTTTGAGCGCCGCCATCTTGTGGGGAGCAAGTTATACGCTTGTCTGTTTTATCTACTGGTATTTGCTGGCCAGAATGAAGACTTACTGGTTGTTTCTTTCAACATTCCAACAACCCATTACTATAATGCTTCCCCTGTAGACTGACTACTTAGCTTGCCTTATATCCGGCCTCTGCAACCTTTTGCACTTCAGATGTCTCGACTACGACTCCCATGACAGTTGACCATGCTAGCTAGGAATGGTGGGAAATGTAGTCCAAAACCTCTTGAGAGGTAAAGCTTGAAGGCGCACAGCCAATATGGCGATCAATGAACTTCCATGGGCCTGGAAAACCTGTACGTGGATCCCCCCCCCAAACCAACGTGTCACTCCGCTACAGTGCACTTTTTTGCACATTTTCAATTCTTTGCACAGTGAGAGTGAGACCAGTTGCACGACCGTGCAATGTATGCTCTTTTGTGATGAAAAGAGCATTGTTCTTCCCTGTATACTGACATAAATATAATAAGAATAAGGTTAGCAATTGTTCTAATGTAAACGTTGTCTCGTGTTATGTTGAAGTAAATGTCCCTGCCTTTATGGGCGCCCCGATGCCTTTGGGCTGCGGTGCAGTATAAGCATATCAATAAAATAAATAAATAATATGCCATCCGATCTGTTCCGATCTGTTCTTTATTGTGAATAGCAAGTCATTTATCATTTGTTAATAATGATAATGATGTGTTATTTATATAGCGCCTTAATCCAAAGCGCTTTTATTTACATACAATAACACCCAACCGAAATTGGTACTCATTTATCGATCTAGGAAGGATGAAAGGCTGAGTTGGCCTTGCCGGGATTCGAACCTGCGACCTACAGATCACGCTCAGGTGTAATTCAACTTTAAAAAAGCAATTTTTCTTGGAAGAAAAACGTTTACCCATCCACTTTTTTGGGAGAAGTTATAAATGTGCGCCCTGAGGCCTGCAGGTGTGTCTGGCGCGATATATAAACATTCAAATAAATAAATAAATAGTTACAACGTTATGAGCGAATTTAAACAAAGCGCCTGTTTGAAAAGCAGTGCAGAACTGCTAAACATTGCTTTGTTGATAAGAATCCAACATGTGCACAGGTCTGTGCGTCAACCGAAGCTCCGCGAGATTGGATATGGGCAAAGAAAATGACAGAGAACTGTGGCAGGGGAATGACATCAAATCAAATACAAAATAAATCGAAGTTCGCATTTCAAACATCAAAGTTCAAATCAAGTTTGCAGTGTCTAGGCTGTTGCACATATCCATGTCTGTCATGTCATAACTGCAATAAAATAATCAAAGGAGATTCAGTCACACATCCAAGAACAGGAGACAAAATCAAACTACATAACTATTCAACATGCAACACGCAAAATGTAATTGATTCCATCAAATGTCCTTGTCGTCTACTGTACATAGGCCAAACTAGTGGTAATGCCCCCCTACGGTGGAACGGGCATAGGACCAACAACCAACAGTCACCCGTAGCGAGACACTTTCAGCAGCCAACACATCAACTGTCCCAGATTAAATTCCAGATTCTTGAGGTTGCAAATGTCACCAACTGAGAATTAGTGTTAGTAAAAGATTGGAACAATGAGAAACATTCTGGATCAATAGACTGGACACAGTCTTTCCGAATGGTCTGAATGACGAATTGAATTTGTTGTGTTATCTGTAAACTTTTGACACAGTTTCTCGTAATCATTATTTCAGACAATAGTACAGGAAGATCTGAAACATGCATAAACTTAGAACATACCATGTCCAATTTTTCATGTTTATGTTTTGTGCCATATGTACCAAGATATAAAGATTAGATATCGCCTTTGTTGTGATGTTAAACACCTGTTAGCACTATAGGAGCATCAAGTATGAACGAAGATGTATAAGAAACTATGCACTCTGTTCTTTTCCCGATTTTGCGTCCAGAGACATATGTATGGAAACAACAAGTTCTCAATTTACTAGTATGTAAGTCTAAGCAAAAGTAATATATGTGAGACGCATTTAGATAAAGATGGTTAACATGGTACCGTCAGGATTCACTATGTCAAAAGTTTAACTATCTCGCATCTGTAACACTGCGACTAGTCAGCATTAGTGAACTTAAATCTGTATGACAATAATTTTATCATTAGGACTTGTCAGCACCATTTGTACAATATCATTTGCAATATACATAATGGACTGTGGTTCCCAGGCAATAGTGCACACCGGCTCGCAGCCTTGTCATTTCCCTAATGATGGGCTGTTTTAGGTTTACTTTCACTTTGTGTAGTACTAGCACTAAAGTTCCCAGTGGGAAGGGTGCCCTCACGAGTAGGAATGACACAGCGCGGACCTTGTAGACGTCAAGGCGTAGTTATGCAATGACATGCTGTGTAATGGGTGAGGGACCCGCGTGTCTGCTACCATGCCAACCGGCTCCGTTCCATGGCGATGCAGACGCGCGGATCCTTCAACGCACAAGACTTGGAGAAAGACCACATTGTCTGCATGATTGCAGCCAACGCTGATTGAAATCTTATCAACCAGGTAAGAGGAAATTCAGGAAATATCTTTTGAACGCAGACAGACAGTGGGATTCATTACACGTTGGGTGGTAGCCCTTAAATGCAGCAGTAACGGTGTTACTGCCACATTTAAGGGTCTGCCCAATCTTGAGTCTGGCGTGTTTACCCCCAGCTTAGTGCTGGGGGTAAACACCCCAGAAATATGCAAATTTTTGGCTCAATTACCGCCGGCGGTGGTATTACCACACGGTAACTGTGCTGAAAATTCCCCATTGGCTCCAATGGACCCAATGGGGAACGGAGAGTAACAGTTAGCGCCCAAACCGTGATCCAGCCGTAATATCACCGGACAGGTGGGCACTAACACAAGTAAAGTTGGGCGGCATCAGGCCCAGCAAATAGGGAGCTGCACAAGGTTTTGTTAGCAATACGAGCCTGTTCTTTTATTTTATCTGCAGTGCTCGAACTTATTTTAGGGAAATCACATGGGCACTTCCAGTTCGTTTGAGGGAGAACGCAGTACTTGAGCCTTGTTTGAAGTTAAGAAGAATACCATTTTTCAGTATTATACTGAGAATAGTGTTTTGTTCTTGCAGTTATACTCAATGCATTTCAGCACTGAGAGCATTTGTACCTTGTGCTTTCCGGGTATTGCTGCGGTTGTGTATGGAATGAGGTCTACTTCGTGGAACATGTTTTTCGGTAAGAACATGCTGTGTTATTACACAGTCTCCAAACGTATTTTGTCATGATTAGCTATCATATGAGCACTATCCGGAGATACATTTTTATTTCTCAGGTTTCCACAACGCTAGCTCAGGTCAAAACCCAGCGCTCTTTCTACATAAAGGCATCAGCCGTATTGGCGACCATCTTAGACGACGCCACTTCACGTCCACAGAACAGGTAGGATTTAGCAGACGACACCATGGAGGTCCTCAACCTTTGATGTTAAGTCTGTTAGCAAAAATAATGTTAAAAAGGGAATAATGCTCACAAATGTGTATGATGTCATGTATCCACAGAACCTGCCCTGAAGAAGGACGCTAGTACGAAATGCATCGACAAGGGTCTCTGCACACAGATTTTGGAAAATAATAAACTAGTTAGAATGCAATGTTATGGACTATGAGAATCTCACATATATTTTTTGATTCAACCAAATGTCTAATTAATTAAGTACAAGTGGTAACATGCAGTGGTTTTGTCTAGATTTCAGGCGTCTCCAGGACTAGTGACTGTTTCACTAGACACTCTGTTTCAATGGCAAGTCATGCCGCGCGGGCAGTGTGGGTGAGTTTGCAGTGCCAGGGCATGGCTGAAGAGAACGCATTAAAAAAGGTACTGAAAAAACTTTATTAAGTTATGATACTATTTATAACAAAAAACCTTGGAATTCACTGGGGCATTAAGGTTGCAACAAACCCCTTAAGAACATAGTAATGTTGCACAGTGTGTTTCCATGTTGGATCTAACAAGCAGAGTCTTTGGAGGAGCAGTCTGCTTTCACTTTCTGCACTGTCTACAGCGGGCTACTTTAAAAACCCTATCTAACGCGGAGCGCGCAGTGTTGCACAGTGTGTTTCCATGTTCCTGTGGCCTGTGGGCTTAAGGATTCAGGGCCCGCTCTGGCAGGAAGCTCGGCAAGCAAACTTCATCTCTAGAGGCAAAAGGTGAGAGAGACCTTCCTCAGCCTTGCTCCGGTCGCCAGTGCTCGTTGAGCAGGATATCTGTTAGACACTTTTCATCCTGTGTTGTTACGGCTGGTGTTTGTGAGTTCTGCGGCCGAGATCTGCTCTGGGGGGGAGGGGTCTGCCCTTTATATAAACAGCTGTTTTCAGAGTGTATATTTGCCACGGTTCTCTGCTGTGAGCCGATCGTGCCAAAGTGAAGTTATTAGTAAGCATATACTCCTAGTACACAGCTCAGCTGCATTTTCGAGTAAAGGAGTGCATGACAAAGTAATTCACGCGCAGTGATCCGATAAAGCGGTTGGGTGCCTTGATTGTTTTGGCCGGTGACTGTGGGCATTCTGCCTTTGAGCCGCTCAATTAGCATTTTTCTTATAACGTGAATCTTTGTAATACAGGGTATCTCCAGCCACTCTGAACTCTGAGCTTTTGAGACGTTCAGTTGAAAATCTTAAGAGGCCATGTACCTTTGAATTTTGGGCTCCTTTACTATCACAAAAGTGTGAGTGGGTAGGTGGCCCTCAGCGACACGCCGTGATATCCAGTTTTGGGAAATAACATCATAATTGAAATAAGTGATCTGACATTTATTGCAGTGATTGCGAGTGCTACTGCCTGCAAGGGGCCATTGACTGAAACACTTGGATGCATCCGAGGAGTGGGGGACCAGTCATGTTTAAGAAGGGGATCCCAATGCACATTACAGATGCCGAAATGCTTAAGGCGGTTAGTCTCCCCCTACAGCCAAAGTATCTAATGACTTTGAACACTGATGGGGGGGATTATTGCGTCAGCGATGGTGGGAGAGTATAAGGGAGCGGTCAACACCCAGAGGAACGTCAAAGGCACCCCTAGTCTCAAGCTCCTTGGAACAACTTAATAGCATCCTTTTTCGGGCCAAGAAGACTAATAAACTGGGCCCCTGAATCACCAGTAAATCAGCTAGAAGACAGGGAATCCTAAAGTAGGAAACTACAATCTGAATATTCAGGTACCTCCCAATTCTCTGAGCGACATGACCATCATTTCTTTGTGCAAGTCCTCTGATCTTCTAAAGATATCCACTCACGATGTAACATCTGAGTATAGTGAAAGAGAAAGAAGAAATCAGGACATGGACGGCTCATTTTTGTGTGTGTCCCTTCCCCGCCATTGGAGTCCTTACGTAGACCCTCTTTGTCTAACCCAGGCACCAATTTGAGTTGGAATGTACCATCGGACCAAACCCTGAAAGAAATTAACCAAGTGTTATGTATAATGGTGAAATTGTATGAAGGATTAAAAATAGATGTTAATAACAATTCATCTATGTTGACTTTGGTACTGCCGAAAATGGAAGTGCTATCAGACATGTTTGGCAAGGATGCCCAGAAATGTATGGCGGTTGCTTCAGTAGAGATTTGTCCCCACCAAGTAGTTTGACGAGTAGATGATGCAGTTGTGGATGGTATTGGTGTGCTCGCTCGACTAGAGTCCCAAGACAAAGCATGTGTAATGGTTGGGGGGGGGGGTGGCAGGTGTGACTGACGAAGACGCAACTTTAGAGAATGATGATGATGTAATTTGTGAAAAAGGAGTGCCTTCCTCATATGTCCGGACCATTTGGTCAGATAGTGGGAAACTTACCTGACCAGAAGAGAAAGTGTGGTCGTCCTGTGATAGTCACCGCGATTCCAGCAAGTAAGAGAAAGAAAGTTAAGTTAGGCCATGACCAAAATTCTGAGATGAAAAAAACAATGTGCACTGGAAAAAATCGTTCTAAATAATCAAAACAATTCCTGAGTACATTTTGTAAACAGCCCATTGTGAGAGAGCTGCTCTCTGGCAATCCAAGAAAAACTGCTTTGAATAAGGATTGAAGTGCATCTGGTGCCCCCCCCCCCCTAGAAAAACTGCTAGCAAGGGGAGCAAAGGTCCTGTGAACCCCTGGTTGAAACAAAATAATCCCTTGTGGAAAAGCAGTTAATCTATAGTAGTCCCATAAAAAAATGAGAGCCTCAATAACAGATGGTTAGTCAGATCAAAGGAATACCAACCATAACTAAAGCTGGCGAGTACCCAGAAAAGAGTTCTGGAGAGAGGCCAAGATGGAACCCGGCAAGTCCTTTTAAAGTTCCAGAGTGCTCTTGGACGGTAGGTGGAACGGGTAAATGGGTGCAAATCCACCCTCGGGACAAAAGAATAATGAACAAGCCTCATGAGTCCAACATCATGTCTGCAAGCTCTGTCCTTTCCATATAGAATGGATATGAATAGGTGGGGTCAGTCCAGGAGGCAATGGATTCACAAGACCATGCCTTCCAGAAACTCTCTGGGAAGGAGGGCTGTAGAATGATGGAGGACCGTGACAACAGAGGCATGCCTGGGGGTTCAGCTCAGATGGAGGAGAAAAGGGGCACGTATTCTAGGGAACAACTGGCCAGGTTTCCGAAGGGTCTGCTTTTTAACAATGGGGCTAAATCTCAGAACTTGTGGGGATCGCGAACAGATGAAGTGACTGTAAAGCATTCTCCATTAAAGGGAATGGATCAAACCCGGACTAGCCTACTAGAGAGTATTTTACCTGAACAGGGAAGTGATCATGAGACGTTCCACGATCCTGCAACTCTTTTCTGAAATACCCAATTTGAAGGGTATCTCTTCAATCGACTTAAATAAGGTCGATTTTTGGGATCGCTGAAGAACTGAGAGTGCATCCGTAACTGAAGATTTGTCCTCAATTCAATTCTTAGGGAAAGGGATAGTCTGAGAATCTTGGGGTTTGATGTCTCCACCTATAATGGTGAAGAAACGGAAGGAGGTAACCCCGCCCCGCGCGCTGAGATTGAGTATTCGAAGCAAGAAATGGAACAGTCAGAAATCACCAATAACTGGGCATGGCTCTTTAATGCATCACGCAAGTAACGACGAGGCTCTCTCTTCAGAGCCTGTAGGAAGAAACCAACTTAGCTTAAAATCATGAAAGACCCGAGTCATAGGCATTTGTTTTCTGAACCAGTTTTGGGGGAAAACTTTCAAAGTGCTCAAATAATCGTCTTACAACAAACATGGCTGACACAGGCTCTCATATTGGATGGTTTTGTAATTCAAAGTCAGCCAGCAGTGCAAGGTGCCCTGGACTGATGCTCGTGGGCTCTGCCAACTTCAATTGGATCCTCTAGTGTGCTGCCAGTAATGGACCCCTTTGATATCATCAGAGGAGTGTTAGCGACACATATCAATATTGGTGGGTGTCAGCCCATGTGAGCTACTAGTAGTAAATGTCTATTGGTACAAAGGGATGGGGTGCCTGGAAATTCAGCTCCATGACATCAGGTCCCGCGTGCTAAAATTGCACCAGGTCATACCGGGGGGACACCTTCTGTTAGTGGGGGACTTAAACTCTGATTGTCTCAGCGCTGAAAATGGACCAGATTAACGGGGTTTCAGGAACTTATTGGTGCTAAGGGGAGGGATGTAAGTAGATGGCTCGCGACCCTAGAAGGTTTGTGGTTATGGTCCTTGAACGAGGCATTGTGCTTTACACCGTTTCGCTCCACATGGACTATTGTGCCTCGAGTTCGACGCTTGATTACATCCTTGTGGATGATGGGCTGAGTGTCCGCTGCACAACATTCTCTGTTAACTTCACCATGTATAGCGATCATGCTATAATTGAGGCTGATTTTGCTATTATACAGAACTCTGAGAAGATTTGCGAGGAGGGCAACATCTAGATATATAGCACCTTTTCAATTATTAATATTCTGATGGTCAGTGAACAAAAACACCTGCCCTAGATATATCAGTGAACAAAAGCAAGTGACCTAGATATGTGATGTCATCAGTTATGTCATAAATGACATTTGTGATGTCATCTTTGGTGTTAGTGTTAGCAGTGCACAATGGTGGCGCGAGTTCTGGTTGCTTAGCTTATCATAACTGGCCAATTTCTGGGGGGGGGTTCGGTTTTACTTGTAACCATAACGTCCCTTTAACAATGGTTTTTCTCAGAATTTCATGGGTTTTTACCAGTGTACCCTCATTTTCTACAACTTCCTAATATTATACTTACCCCAAATATAGCAGCATTTTCAGACGATCAAGAAAGTTTCACCTTAAAACTGTGCCTTTCCCCACCTTTGAGCAACATTTATAATACATATATGAACTTTCTGCAACTTTTTACACTGTTTTTTTTCGCCGATGTTCGTGAACGTTTGACATCATCGCGGAGTGTCATGTGGTCACGCATACATGGTGTGATGATGTGTTCGCGAACGGGTCCACCCTTCATGAACGATTCCGTTCTTCAAGAACATTTCGAATCTGGGGGAGGGTGAGGAACCGTAGAATGCCTATGAGGAGGTGAAGCTGAAAGTGGGCTTTCTTTACAAGCTTCAAAATGTGACGACTGAATGAGAGAGAGAGAACTTAAAGATGACCCCAAGTTTTTTGGCCTCACAGAATGGTGAGAGTAGAGGGTCCAAAGAGGGCAGCCAGAGACTCGGAGAAAAACAGGGCACATGTGTCACAATAAGAAAGAAGTTTGTCTTACTGACATTGACATAGAGAGATTGTGAGCCGCACACAATGCCTCGATGGCGGTCAAACAATCAGCGATAAAAAACGAGGAGAAGAAATTAGTTGAGGGAAGTTTAAGGAAAGCTGTGTGTCATTAACAGAATACTGGAAATGAGAAAAGAAGAAGGACATGAGGTGAGCCAGAGGGACGAAATAGATATAAGATCCACAATGATAGGAGAGAACCCTGGGGTACTCTGCAGGTAGACAGTGAGGTGGCGGAGTACAAACAGCCAAGTTGCAGCTGGGAAGGGCGGTTAATAAGGAAAACAGGTCAGCCAGTCCAGTGCCCAGTCCATGATGCTAAAGGTATCATGTACTTGTTTAATGAGGATCCAATGGTTGACTGTGTGAAAGGTGGAGGAGACATCAAGGAGCACTATCCTCAATTGTACTGCAATCATAAATACCACACACACTTCAATTATATCATTCCACCATATTACAAATACTGTATGCTCCCCCCTACAAAATCTATAATTACTACACACACATTACTATAGTGTGTTAAACTATGTAAGTATGTACAATACACCTTCAAATAACAAAACTCACCCAGAATCCCCTGCAATCCAAATGATGTCCACGGACACCAATATTGACAGTGCATTCGGCCGCATCTGCAAGCCCTTTTTTTGCTTAGAAAAACAGCTCCATATCAACTTTATTCCACTACCCCACACTTTCCAGTCCCTCTTTCAGCCACTGAATAACCCCAAATGTGTTTTTGAAATTGTTTGTTCACAGTGTTGTCTGCAAACTACTGAGGCGTCTGAGGACTCACCGGCATCTGCAAGCCCTTTTTTCACCTAAACAGCTCATATCATCTTTATTCCACCCCCCTTTCCAGTCCCTCTTTCAGCCACTGAATAACCCCAAATGTGTTTTTGAAATTGTTTGTTCACAGTGTTGTCCGCAAACTACTGAGGCGTCTGAGGACTCACCGGCATCTGCAAGCCCTTTTTTCACCTAAACAGCTCATATCATCTTTATTCCACCCCCCTTTCCAGGCCCTCTTTCTGCCACCAAATAACCCCAAATGTGTTTTACAGACTTTTCCCTCCACCGTGCTATCCGTGGACACCAGGCCCTGTCCGCGGAACCAACAAGGTGACCGTTTAAATAAATATGATGCAGCTCAAGTTTTTCACCATCCAATCAGCAGGCCACCTCCTGATTGGTCCAGACATGTCTGTGGACCCACGAATGGGGAAGTGAGTCCGCGGACCGGACCCAGATATCACAATTTAGTTTTAACCTAATATTTAACCATTTTTTAAAGAACTACTGGATGGATTTACAACAAAATCACAAAAGCACGCTTTTGGGACCAACCTGCCGCTCCTGGTGGACATTTGGTGAAAATCCATCCAGTGGTTTGGGCTGTAGGCCAAGCAAATTATTGTTTCTATCGCGTCTATGAGGATTTCCACAAATTGTGGGACCCCCCCTATAACTTTGCACCCCAGGACGAAACCACACCAAACTTTGCAGAATCATTCCGAGGGGGCCATATACATTTTTGCTGCCCAGAAAGTGCTCTTTCTAGGAGTTGAGCAACAACCATAATTACAGGGCCACTACCGCAGGCACGGTAATATACACACACACTTACATTGGGCACTGAATGGTGTCTATATAGGGAAGCACATTTCTGTGTTGGATTTCGCCTTCTCAGAGGGGTCCAATCAATTCTCCAGGGTCACCATACCTTTAATGGAGATGAAAGATTTCCTTATAAATCCAGCATAAGCTCTAGATGAATTGTATCATGTGTCTTGCATTTTACTGCATTCTCCTTCGCGTTAGCTTCTACTTGTGTCCGCCTCCTCTTTCTAGGTCACTGGGAGATTCCCGCTATAATACACATATATCTCAGTGCTTGCCAATTTTGGGGAGATCTACAGAAGAGGATTTATGCCTCCAAAGGAACTGGATTAATAAATCAAGCCTGGTTCATTATTTGAAAGTCTTGCAAATGATCACCTCCAAGGCTCTCATTTCCACACAGTCCACAAATGTACCCACTTCATGACGGGGAGCTTGCATTGTAATTCGCCATTGTTAACTTTTCAAACTAATTTAAGTCTCCGATTGGCTCTCTTCCCCATACAAATGGCAAATCCAATGGGGGATTCCAGCTCCCTGTAGGCCCATGGCATTCAATTTGTATGCATATTTCAAAATAAATGATGAGGCTCACCGCGATGACCAGGGAAATTGATGAGCGTGTCTGGTCCACCACTTCTTAATAAGTCCTTGATAGTCAATGCTAAAACATTATTTATGACCATCCCACCTGTGTAGTTAGGTGAAGCCGCGGATTGCGGTGCATACTAATGGACTGGATGTTCACAATCTCGAAACAAACATACATTAACTTAAAATGCCATAGAAAATATTCAGTTTTAACAATAAGGCTGAACTTTGATGGGACATCTGGGAGTAGAGGGGCCTTAATACATTCCTGCATCATTAGTAAAGTGTAGCCTGGAATATTTGGACAAAGACGAGATATATAATTATAAACCACCAGTGAAATCCTAAAAGGAGCTTGTTTATTTGCAGTTTCAGCTTTTTTTAATCCCACTATCTCAGCAGTCAGCCTAGATGCATCTAACATGTGTTGGTTGGTTCTGAGGGCCAGGCCATGTCTGAGAAGTTATTCATTTGTGCAGTGTGCCAATGTAGAGTGTCTCCTATATTCGGTTTACGGATTCCCCCCTTTAAAACATGGCCATGCAAACCATTAGATGTTATGTTAAGGTCTTGGATAGAGCGCAATGACTGCAAGGCTATTGAAGCGCTATAGTTGACTAGAGAGTGGATCCGAAAAGATAGTGGATCAGGGAAAAGTGAAGTTGAACCAGCCGATGATGTTCTGTTCTTAAGTTTCATTTTAATTGTTGTTTTTTTTAAGTAAATCTAATGTCTCTTTATTATAGTCATGCTCTCTGAAATCAGTAGCAAGGGGGTCTAATGTAAACATGCATGCAAAATGGCTGCCAGCAAATCATACAGGAAGGCTTTGGGAGTTTTAAATGAAGGTGAATACTCTGAAGCAAAAAAGGAAGGCAGATAAATAAAATATTAAATAACACCCATGACCCATGATGCTGTCTAGCAAAGACACAAGCAAACCACAGCCGATAGCATAGGTGTGCAACCTGTGGCTCTCAAGAATTCTGTGGACTACAACTCACGCGACCACTCTCCATTGACTATGCTGGCCTGGGTTGATGGGAGTTGCAGTCCAAAATATTGGGAGAGCCAAAGATTGCAGAACCCCGGCCTATTCTGAGCCACTACGTGCCAGGCAGACCAGGTCTCTCACAATCAAATATGTGGCGGGGCCTCAACAGAGTACAACGAGAAGTCTAGCCCCCAGAATCTGGTTATTGGCCCACATCCACTCTCTCATGACAACGTATGCCGTATGTCTGACGGTGACAGACAGATTCACTAACAAAGAAATGAATGGGATTTCCTTGCACAAGAAGTTACAATCACACAACGTGCAGTTGAACTCAATGTGCAGTATCTGCCAGAGGTTGGTAAAGTCAAGAACCGCTGAAGAGCGTCAGAGGAGCGGGCAATGAATGCCCGTGATAAGTGACGCAAGAGCCATTGTGTGCGGAGTACCAACAATGTCTCAAAGAAACACACACAAACTCACCAACCACATTCAAGGTCATGCCATCCACACCGACCACATTCAAGGTCATGCCATCCACACTGACCACATTCAAGGTCATGCTGATGGAACAATGCAGCTATTTCCACTGCAGCGGTGCGTTTGCTGCACACTGTTGACCAGCGGTGTTTCTGCACAGGTCCACGAGCCTGCTCTGAAGGATACAGTTTCTTTCATTCTCTGGAGTTTAACGTTCCACAAATCAACCAAAAAGTAGTGCGCATTGTTGTCCCATGTGTAACAAATTGCGATTCCTGATGTTTGCGCTTCCAGATGCTGGGGCTCCCATTTATGAGGTGGCTGAAAACACAAGCATCCAAAAGGCACAATTGGATACACATGTGCACCGAGCACCACCCAAGCCCTCTTTATTGGAGAGTGTAAACATGCACTATTGACCTGGCGCACTATTTTGATTACACAGATTTGTAAGGGGGCGTACTTTGTGTCTGATGAGTGTTCAGCTGATGTCAATATACACACAGCGAACCTTAAACCACATTCAAATGGGGGCAAATGTGTACACATTGTGCCACAATTGTTTTTAGAACTAAACAAAAAAGGTGCTTGTCTTTTAAAAGTTGTCACATTGACTTTCACACGCATAATGCGGAATTACTTAAATGCCCCGTTGCTGGGTTGCTCATCGTGTAATTGTTTCCCCCAACGGGTCAGAGTTGTTTACATCAGAAATGCTTGAAATCTTTTTCCTTCAGGTATTATCTAAGAATAGTGCTTATGGTTTCCTTGCACAGTGACATTATTTGTTTGAAAAACTATGAGTGGTGAAATAACCCCAAACAACTAATAGTTCGGGCAAGCATTGTGCAGAGTGGGCCAGCGAATGTTGTACTGCTTTTTCCATGTAACATGGGCCCCTTTATTACTTTTGTTTAGGAACGTTCACACATATTTTGTGTGCAACGTTGCTTTTACTTACTTGCACTAGGCATGAGTTACATGCTTTTATCTGTGCACTACTGTGGATTGTGTAAATGTCAATTTCTGTCTCCCGCGTTTTTATTTCAATGCACCGTGTAGTTTTGGCAGACACACTTGCTGCTTTTCAGACTCCTTAGGAAAATCATAGATATTTAATTGACATTTAAGCAGCCAAAGCACAGACTTGCTTGCATACCAGAGACAGAAATTCACCACGAAACACTGCACGCACACAGCTTTTTCACCACCAAATTCCATATCATGTTTTGAAACAAATGTTTATAACAATGGGTGTAGCTCGCCTTAGCACAGCCAGGTGAGTATAATTCGATTGCAACTTGAAGGTGATTAAAATGTAATTTTCAACACAGGGGTTTTGCCTATTTTCAATTAAATGAAATTGACCATAAAAGATTTCAACATATTTCATCCTCTCTAATTCCACTCATATATTTATATATTTCCAGGTTCATGGTGTGTAACGGTTAATTCGACTGCGGCGTTTCAACTTAACAATTTGATAAACTGTTTTTGTACAATGTGTCTAAAACATGTTATGCACGTTTAGAATGTTCTTTCATCTATGTTGAAACCCTGCTTTCTTTTGCAGTGTCAGTGGTATCCCCAATGCACTTGCCTCACTTTGAATCACAAACATGATATTTTGTAGGAAACTGATGAACTCCTTGGAGAAGCTTTCTTTTTGAAAAACTCAACACTTTTTTTGTGTATTCGCGGACTTTCCCTATTTTTGTCATTGCTTAGAGAAAGGGCAACAGCAGTGCAGAGTGTTACATTTTGTGCACAATTTACCATGAAGAGAAGTAATTTGATAATGTATATTAAGAGGTGTCTTGCAAGGAATTGTCACTACACAATGACAATGCCCCTGTTTATAGCAACGTTTTCTTGTGCAAAGGTTACTGCTAAGGACGGATACAGTTACTGTATGGCTAGTTGTTGGAATAGTCAGAATGTTGTACAATTTAGATTTAGTTTCAAGAAGAAACCATGTCCTTAATTCAACCGGAAATGTGTCAGCAAGCACACTTATTTGCAAACAGCATGTTAAGGGCAATGCCCCCAAAAGTACCCCTTATGAAGCAAACCTAAGCGTATGCGAAACATCCATTTCCATAGACATAAGACACTTCACTGGCAAATGTAAACTTGGACATGTCTTACCAGGTGACTTGTTCTGGTGTTTGCCGGCTGTCAGTGGTGTGGATGTTTCATGCAGCCTGGCGCGACATCCAATTGGCGCGACATCCAATTGTTTCCCACCTCTTCGATCTGGAAAAAGAGATGAGGGAGTCCTTTGCTCAAGATGTTTGATGATAAATAATCCCTTTCGAATCAAAGCCATATCCCTATTTTCATTAAAGATCAACGCTTGGAGAGGCAGAATTAAGACATTTCTGCTTCGAGCAGCTCTGCAAGGGAGGTTTGATGCTATCATGAGTTCTCATCCCCCAATACTTGTTCCCGCATTATTTCCATGTCACGCAGTAAGAGCAGATTTTTTAAATCTGAGCCTTTTCCCTTTTTTTTTTTTAATCCCGCACAGCAAACTGCTCACACAGATAGGGAGCAAGAACACTCTCTTTAGTTTGAATTGTAATTGAATGATTATTGTAACATAACTGTTTTATTAATTTTCAAATGCTTAATCTTAATTTTAATCTCTCTTCTTTTATTGTGTTTTTGAATTAATTATTGTTAAGCACTCAATTATTGAATTGTAAATTGATCGCTGCCTTGTTATGTTTTTTTGTAAGATATTTGAAAAGTTGATTTTATCAACTAACCAAATAAAAAAAAACACATTTTTAGTCAAGAGAAATTCTGAAAGGCAATCAACAAATACACATAACATGTGCATTCATCTTATTGCCGAATACAAAGAATGCACCCAGGAGCATCCCAGGGTGGGGGCTGAGTAGTATGAAAGAAGACAAGGCCCCCCCTTATTCTGGTGTGGCTGGGGATCCCACACACTTTCAAACTCTGCCGGATATTAGTCTGGACCGGTTTGAGATTCACGCATTGGTCACCCATGATGGACCCAAGAGGGAGGGACGGATGTGTATAGGTGCTTTGAAACTGTATGTTCTTATTGTATAAGCGACTAACAAGCAAACAATAAATAAATAAAGAAATGCATGAAAGCCCTGCACAGGACAGTGGAACATTTTCTATTCTTTCATTGCACTTTCTTTCTGTTTATAGGGACCTGTTGGGGGTGGAGGGCCAACATGCCACAGGTGTGCCCTGGGGAGGTCACAATTGCTCACACAGCTCTTCAATGGCTCCTCGTTAAAGGCAGTGTTGAATTTAAGACCGTTTGTCACATTCACAAATCTATAAACCCACACTGTCGTTTCTAGTGACAAACTACTTCTGACCACTCCCAGAATCCTTTGCTCCTCCAAGATTTGGCCCAAGTTATGGCATTTGGGGCTCACTTCAAAAGAACAAACTCTCTTCCGATCTGAAATCAACCATCAGAATTTTTGAGATCCCGGCTCACAACGTTCTTCTGTAGCAACTACGTCCTAGACATTTCCTCTCATATCTGGTCCCTACAGAAAAGCACCTAAAGGCAGTATATCCCATAGTGTGCAACCCCACGCGCTCACTCATGCGTGCTTGGGAAGCGGGAACGGCTCGGCACGTCGGCCACGTTGCAAGATCTCAAGCACTTACCCCAGAATGACTTGCTAGTAGGGCAAGTCCATGCATTGAAATAACTGGCTCATTCCAATGTTGAGAGTCCTATAATATTGGGTTTAGGAATCTAGTCTTTCAGGGGTCATTTATGTTCACTGTTACTCAACAGCTGAACTGAAGTCTTCATTGACAGAGATTGGCAATGACATAAAATTATGTTCAATTAACATAACAATGGATCCAATGTAGGATTCCGGAATAATGTCCGAAGAGGTGAATTTCCAGAACTCTTTCATTCTAATGAGCCAGTAACCAATGACTGAGTTACAATAAGGTTCTATGTCATTTCATCGATGGATGTAATTTTTATGGGTTTTTTTTCCAAATATTTTTTAACGATAACTGTTTATTTTTATTTGGGGGGGGGGTTCACCACCAAAGTCCCCAACCCTATTTTTTGTAACCTATTCCCGGCGCCCCAACTCTTATATATACCTTTCCAACCACACCTATATATTTCAATGAGTTTTTTTTGTTAAAAAACACTCAGAAAAAACCCATCAAAATTACACCGTCAATGTAAGAACGCCATACCGATAAAGTCAAAGAAATGTGAGCTTTTCCGGGTGGCACCCCGAAGTTCCCCATTCTAAGTAATAATAATAAATCAGTCAATGTACTGCCCTCTTGGTTCCCCTTTCCATGGCAAGGTCATACAATCAGATATGGCCCGTAGATTGTCGACCGTACTTTGCGGCATCGATAGCTTAAAAGTGCTGGTGATCTTGGCATTGGGATCCCCAATCCTAACAGTCGGTATGTAGGACATTTCTGCTCTAACTTAAATAGTCGTTGGCGATATAGTCATGTTTGGGCCCGGGGTGAGCGTAAACAAATTACAAACAATGGGAATTCTTTCTTCACACAAGGTACTCTGCACTGAAGTAAATCTCCTTTTAAAGTCAGTATGTTGGTATTTATGTAATCTAGGGGTTCAAGCGCTATATGGCATTCCAAGTATTTACTATACAAAACAACACGCAGTATTGGACTCAGAGCTTCTCATGCATACAGAAATTGGCAACTGTTGGCTAAATGTATTGGTTGTGGTCAGTAACGCCGCTGCAAAGGTCAGTAGCCATGTTACTGTAGCGTATCGTCCACTACACTGACAAAAGATGCCCATCTGCCGTGGACAGGAAGTTCCATGCGTCTCAGCTAGGGGTGGACTGGGAACCAAAAGAGGCCCTGGACATCATTTTCAAAGAGGCCCCATATTACACAAGTTCAACAAGCCCAACAATTTCCCTATGGGGACATTTAGAAATCCCACAAAAAGAGGCCCAGGGTACAGAGGCCTCCCGGGAAATCTCCAGAGTTCCCTTTAGGCCGGTCCACCCCTGCCCAGGGTGCAGAGGCCTCCCGGGAAATCTCCAGAGTTGCCTTTAGGCCGGCCCACCCCTGCCCAGGGTGCAGAGGCCTCCCGGGAAATCTCCAGAGTTCCCTGCAGGCCAGTCCACCCCTGGTCTCGCCTGTTAAAAAAAAGCCAGAGATGTCTCCTCTCTCTGAGATGCTTAGGACTGCAATCCAGGGAAAGTTTGTAAGAGACCTGGAAATGGCTTTCCAATTGGGGAGGGTTCCCAAGATGGCTCCTTTTGTAAATAGTATGTGTGTGTATGTGCACCCCAAAAGTAGTTGAGGTGTATGTCAATGAATTCATGTATTGCAAATTATTAACCTCACAACAGTCCCCCTCCCCGCAATGGTTTCATGATTGCCAAGAGGTATTTCATGCAGTGTGTCAACATGGTAACAGCTTTTTAGACAGTCCAACAAGTAAAGGGGTGTGGGCCAATTTGGAGGAATAAGTGTACCCTAGAAATCCCTACAAGAGGAGGGTCTGCACTACAGAAGTACTAACCGAAATCCATGCACCCCCTTTTGGACATCCCCTGCTCACTTTAATGGCAGAGAACGAGTAAACAGTAAAACAGAGACCTCACTAAGACCCAAGTCTCCTAAACACAGAGAACCTCAGCAGATGCAAACAGCACAACACAGTCCAGCCAGAATGAATGCTTTTCCAATCCTGACGAATTCCAGCCAATAAAATCCGAATTTTTGTACTCAGTGAATATTCCTGACTTGTTGGAGAAAGGCTGGAGTGTAGGGCTGTGCTGGTGGTAGCGGGTACGTATATATGCCGATTACTTGAATACCCCTTTTATTTGTAAAGGGGATTTATTCGAGTAATCGTAACTAGTTTTGACTTTTTATCAAATTTGGTGCTTCCCTATTGATCTTTGCAGGTGGGTTAAATGAGGCGGACGGGTGAGTATGGATTCCACTATCCGGGTGAAAAAGCCTTTGCCGGCTCTTTACGAAAACCCACTAATTAAATTAAAAGAAATCCCTGCAACCATGTGCTTGCAAATTCACCATACTTCATTCTGTTGCACAACTTTGCGATCTCTTATGCCTAATCCAAATTCCCAAATATGAAATCCATATTTAAAGATCATCTGTTGTACGGACGCAATGACTCTAAATATTGCCTAAATTGCGTTTCCGGTTTTATCCACTAATAATTTAATTAATTCCATAGCTTCTGAAACTAGTACTCCAAAAGCTGCATTTCTTTGGATCCTTCCCTAAACCCTCCGACTATTCATGAAAAATGTGCAGCTGTACTGACCGACAGGACTCGGAATAGTCGCCATTTTGGTTCGTGGCTGATGGATGTGGCCCGTATGGATCGAGTAGACGGAGAAGGTTAATTGACTCTATGTCATTGAGGACTAACCCTGGGGACCGATGGCTGATCTTTTTTTTTAAAACATACCTTTTTTGGGTGTGTATGCACAAATGGCTGGCAGTCAGATCAAGGGTATATGCCCAGAATATGTTGGAAGGTGGTTAGTCAAAAGTGTGGCACGCGGCAGCATCCTTGACGTGAACACGCCACTTCCAGCTGCTATGAGCATTGGTAATGGAAGGAAGTCTTTACAAAGGCACGACCAAGAGATATGGCGTGGCCGATCCATTTCAAAGCCTCCATCTTCTTCAATGCTACTGATGGCTGGAGAAAACCATTTGTTGGAGGCTACAGTAATTGTCTAGTTGTCCAATTATGTATCTTCCATAGGGTGACTCTCAAAGCTTTTTCTATTCATTTTTTTAAAATCATAGATGAGACACTTGTTTCAGGTATTTCTTTGGAGACTGTTGCTCTATTGTTTATCAATGTTTTAGTGTAAGAGCCAATCCAGACACTTTAAAAGCTGTTTGGTCATTTATAAATTGTTTCAGATGGCACAAGAATCACTACCAGTCTCAAAGCTGGTTCAAGGTTTTTTATCGATGTCTTTGTGGGTGCCGGGTCTGTCCATCTCTCCCAAACCTTTTGTTGACCCTCTAACGTAACCCAGGTGTCTCTGATCCCCGGGGTGAGCAAATATCGTTGGTTGACTCCTCCTATCTAAAGTCCGTCATATCCCGGTGGTGAAGCCCTCAAGGCAGATCCGCCTTGCCCAACTGCGACTCCCTCAGGGACTTCCTAGGTGTCCCTACTCTATCCAGGGAATATGGTTCTAGCGGGATTTGGGGATTGTGCCTCGCAGTTTCGATAGTCTTCCACAGCGGACGGAAAGTGAAAGGAGGCTTGAGCCCGACGGAGGGAAGCCTATGAAAGTGTGATTGAAGCTTGGGGAAGGGAACCCCTATACATTGTGATTAAACGGTTTGAGCCCGGCAGAGGGAAGCCTATACTGAATTGTGATAACCAGAAGGAAATTAACTTTTTGGGAACTGTATTACAAGCTAAAAGGTGACCTCGGCTGGAGTGAGAGAAAGCCGATAGGTCCAGTGGATAAACAAGTTCATTTTCATGGACGGCCAAGTGGGCCCTGGTCCACGAAACATAATGCATCCTTCTGTCCGAAGCCAGAGTGTGTTGCAAGGCCCAGGTTTGCAACCCTACGCCGTGCTACAAAACGCGGGAAAGGGAGTTTACTCAGCCATACTGACATTTCTTTTGAGCACTGATTGTCCTTTTTGCATTACAAATTCCCTTTACACATGTATTGTATTAGAAAGAGGGCAGGCATTAGGTTTATTAGTAGAGGCCATTTTACTTTGACTAAGGACTGACTAGGACTGTATTTTCTTTTTGTTTGATGGCCAAGAATACTCCCATCTTAGTTATAGGGCAAGATAGGAGTTTTCCAACCCCTT
Source organism: Ambystoma mexicanum (assembly GCF_040938575.1). Taxonomy (NCBI): domain Eukaryota; kingdom Metazoa; phylum Chordata; class Amphibia; order Caudata; family Ambystomatidae; genus Ambystoma; species Ambystoma mexicanum. Next base: position 37,029,012 of record NC_090936.1, read on the forward strand.
TTAAACCATCAATAACGGTTTTGAAACTTGCAGCTCTCGTGTCAGTGTCTACTTGTGATACCATGCCACCCTCACAAGCCCAGCCGACTTTCCTCATGTGGGGTTGGCCTCAGCAAGGCCATGGCAGTCAAGCACCGTAATTGTTCGTATCACAGGCTTTGGTCTAAGGCGTCCCTGATCCAGCTTGACCGGGAGAGGTCAGAGGCTACTGCTCTGTTCTTTTCTGGTGGTTCTGTGGGTTTCCGTCACACTGTGCAGGTACGCCGGAGCCTTCCCGTGGTACGGCGATGAGTGTCCCTTGGCTGCACAAACGGATGGCAACACCTGGCTCCTCTCCCCTTCTTAGTGATACCCTTTTGAAGCCAGCAGTACATGTGTGCAGGTTTGCTGCCTCGCTCAGTGCTTCTCTCTCTCCGTCAATTTGACACGCTTCAATTTCCCTGCACGGAACATGGGGTGCTTGTTCTCATTGTTCTCCTCGCTTTCTCTGCTTGCTTCCTAGACAGGATAGGTCGATACTGGCAAGTATCCGATAATCGAGGCAAGGCTTGAGAAAGCGATGATCTGCACAGAAACATGCTGGCCCTTGTGCCAACATGTTTCTACTTCCTTGCACCAGAATGTTTCTACCCCCTTGTGCCAGCATGTTTCTCCTCCCTTGTGTAGAAACATGCTGGTGCAAGGAAGTAGAAACATGTTGGCACAAGGGGAGGAAACATGCTGGCACAAAGGGGGAGCAATGCTGGCACAAGGGGGAAAACATGCTGGCACAAGGGGGAGAAACATGCAGGTACAAGGGGGGAGAAACATGCAGGCACAAGGGGGGAGAAACATGCAGGCACAAGGGGGAGAAACATGCTGGAACAAGTGGGGAGAAACATGCTGGCACAAGAGAGGGAGAAACAAGCTGGCACAAGAGGGAGAGAAACAGGCTGGCACAAGAGGGGGAGAAACAAGCTGGCACAAGGGGGGGAACAAGCTGGCACAAGGGGGGAGAAACATGCTGGCACAAGGGGGGAGAAACATGCTTTAACAAGTGGGGGAGAAACAAGCTGGCACAAGGGGGGGAGAAACAAGCTGGCACAAGGGGGGAGAAACAAGCTGGCACAAGAGGGGGAGAAACAAGCTGGCACAATGGGGGGAGAAACAAGCTGACACAAGGGGGGACAAGCTGGCACAAGGGGGGAGAAACATGCTGGCACAAGAGGGGAGAAACATGCTGGCACAAGGGGGGAGAAAGATGCTGGCACAGGGGGAGAAAGATGCTGGCACAAGGGGGGGAAGATGTTGCACAAGTGGGGGAGAAACAAGCTGGCACAAGAGGGGGAGAAACAAGCTGGCACAAGAGGGGGAGAAACATGCTGGCACAAGGGGGGAAAAACATGCTGGCATAAGGGGGGAGAAAGATGCTGGCACAAGAGGGGGAGAAAGATGCTGCACAAGTGGGGGAAAACAAGCTGGCACAAGGGGGGAGAAACATGCTGGCACAAGGGGGGAAAAACATGCTGGCACAAGGGGGGAGAAAGATGCTGGCACAAGAGGGGGAGAAAGATGCTGCACAAGTGGGGGAAAACAAGCTGGCACAAGAGGGGGAGAAGCAAGCTGGCACAATGGGGGGAGAAACATACTGACACAAGGGGGGGAGAAACATACTGACACAAGGGGGGGAGAAACATGCTGGCACAAGGGGGAGAAATTTGCTGGCACAAGGGGGTAGAAACATGCTGGAACAAGGGGGTAGAAACATGCTGGCAAGGGGGGAGAAACATGCTGGCACAAGGGGGGAGAAACATGCTGGCATAAGTGGAGGCAGAAATCGGGGCCCTCTCATCACAACGTTAATGTCAGGGGTAGGACTGGACCTGCATTTTTCCCTCGTAGGCTTCCTTCCCACCCCTGGTTGAGAGAGGTCCCTCTCCCTCCTTGATAATGCCCTGTTACAACACGGGGCACATTATAAAACGCCAGACAAATACATAAATGAATAAAGAAACCAAACTTAATTTTTGCAATAGTGGTTTCCAACATGCAGTATACACAGGTATACCATCTTTTTTTAAGATTTATTTATTTAAACATTTGTATAGCGCACAAAACCAAGAGGTATCTAGGCGCGTATCTTATGGCAGCATTTTTGTAAAAGACACAAACATGTTACAAAAAGAGTGTCAAGCATGTTTCTACCCCTTGTGCCAGCATGTTTCTACCCCCTTGTGCCAGCACAGCCGTATTGGAAAGCTGTTATGAGCACAGGTTTCTCAAAGATGAACTAAAGAAGGCTTGTTGATGTTTGCCTGATGTTCTAAACCTTTTAAATGCATATGAAAAGCCATCCAGGAGACATACATTCCTAATAAAAATAGAGCCTTGCCTTTGTGAGAACACACTGTGGTTGCCCTGCTGGAATGGGTCAGTGTGTTAGTGAAAAACAAGGCTGACGCCTTTGCGTGGGACTTCAGAAGGGCCCGCTGGCTCCCGCTTACTGGTTAAATGATGGCCACGCGTTCACAGTAAATTCCGCGCTAAAAATCAATAGAAACGCTTAATCCCTCGCCACGAGGCGACTGCCCTTTGCAAGGGGATCAAATGTTAAAAATGAATCCTCGTGTTCTGGCGCCAGGTTACAGGCTGCTGAATCAATTTGTTGACATCAATGTCTGTCAGGAATATTTCATCGCGTGCTGAGGTGGAACAGGTCGCCGCCTTGCTTTGCAGTCATCTGTTCTACTGTAGATCCAGCGTGCATGTTCCATATCCGGTACCAGACATGCATGCAGACAGCGCTATGCTGCTTTATTCCTGCAGAGCCCACCCCCAATCGCGACTGTGCGGTCAGATCGGAGTCCAGGGTTCTGTAATCATGGCTATGTTTATTTATTTGAAATCTTCGTAAGGGCCAGATCGCCCGAAGGCCTCAAGGCGCACATGATATGATAGGTTATTTATAACGCGGTTAATACCCAGAGGTTTTTAAATGCAGACCCGGGGATCGAACCTGTGTTGCTCTGTGTCGTCTTGAAAAGCACTTTGCCCCTGAGCTATCCTAAGAGTAAACAAGAAAGAGAAGAACAGAGTCAGATACAATGAAACGAGACAGAAGGTGCATTGAAGAGGAAGGTTTTCAACTTCTTTTTTAAGTCAACAAGAAACGTGGTCAATTTCAAATCCAGCGGGATGGTGTTCCAGGTGAACGGAGCCAAAACATTGAAGTTTGCCTTCCCATATTTGGCTAGGCAAAATCTAGGCTGACTGAGTTTGGCCTGGTCATGTGAACTGAGAGAGCGTGAGGGCATGTAACGGTTGATGCGCTCAGAGAGATAGACGGGCGCAGCAAAGGTCAGGCACTTAAAGGTAAGAGTCAGCATCGTAAATGAGACACAGTGCTTGACAGGCAGCCAGTGCAGATTTCTTCTGGCTTCAGCGATGGACTGCCGCCTGGGGATGCCTAGCACTGCTCTCACAGCATCTTTCGGTGTGACCTGGAGGGCGGCGAGGTTGGACTGGGCAGTGCCCGCCAGAAGACTATTACAATAGTCAAGCCTCGAATTGACCAATGCAGCTGCTCAGATGGACCTATTTTTTAAGGACAAGTAGGGACGCATATAGCCCAGATGTTTGTTAATCAAGCCTCTTGAGGCATAGGTCTTGGCTACGTGCTGCCTCGTGGTGAGCTCGGGGTCAAGAGTAACGGCAAGCGTTTTGACGCTCTAGGCCACAGGAATTTCATTAACAATGAAAAAGTTGGCACACTCCAGGGAAAGGTTTTTCAGCATGTGGTTAGAGGCAAGGATGAGAATCTCCATCTTCTCAGCATTAAGGGCCATGGAATTAGCCACTATCCAGGAATTAATAATGGAGCAGATAGAGTTGATGGCCTGGGAATCCTGGTCATAGATGCCTGATAGTTCAAGGATGAACCCGGTGTCATCGGCATAATTCTTATTCCGGACACCCAGGTCATCAAGCAACTGAAGAAGAGGGAGGATATTGAACAGAGAGGGTGAGAGTGATGAGCCCCGAGGAACACTGCGGGTGAGTAGGATAGGGGAGAAGCAGGCACTGTGAATGATAACTCTAGCATTGTGAGGACCCAAAAAATAGGCAAGCCGTTGTGTGGAGGTATTAGAACAGCCCTCCCAGGTCCAACTCGGGTCCTTCCCATCATCTATCTTCCTCTCTATCTGTGGTGTTCCCCAGGGGTCTAACCTCTCGCCCTGACTTTTCAACCAATTCCTGGCAACTCTCACCCACTGCATTGCCATCTTCTGCTCAAACCTCCAGTGTTATCCTTCTCTCATCTCGGATTTCCTTACTGCCATTCAAGATTGGTGTGCCACCAATGATCTTTGTCTGAATGCCAGTAAGACAGAGATCCTCCTCATCGGTACATCTTCACCATCCTTTCCCCTCACTCTCAGGCTGTCCTCTGTTGGCCCTCCTCCTACCCGTACCTGCGAGGCTAAGAACCTTTGGGTCTCCTTCTCCGCCCACATCTCCGAGGTCTCAAAAAAGTCAAACTTCCTGCTACACCTCCTGAGAGGTACTCTGCCCTTCCTCTCCTTCCCCCAGAAGCGCACGGTCTCCCAAGCTCTGGTTCTCTCTAGGTTGGACTATTGTAACAGCAAGGGGAGGAAACGGGGCAGAGCAGAGAGTGGAGGGTGTGTGGGCCTAGGTATTAAGGAAGGGCCATTCCTTCAAGAGGAGGGTCTTGAGTTCCGTTCTGAATGGCTGCCCGGCCGATCGTCCCCGTTTCTTCTTCCAGTATGGATTGCTATTGCTGTGCTATGTCATTGCATCATGAATTGGACGGGGCTGAAACCAACAACAAGCATCATACAGCGGGCTTACACCAACATTGTATGTTTCAGTCATGTGCCACTAGACAGTCTCCCCCAACACCTAAGAAACATTCAGCTGGGATTTGTATATAATTCAAATAGATATCAGTTTTCGTGTGCTGGAGGAAAGCATCGCCCACAAGAAGGCCCTATAATGGCTAGACTGAATGCTACTAATACCCATTAGTGGACCTACTTCCAGAATATCAAATCATGACCTAGAAACCAATCTGTTTAATCAATTCTCATTGTATGAATTTAAAAACTTTCTGTAAGCACACGTATTTTCCCAGGTTTGCTGCGGGATTAAACCAATAGTGGCCTCATTACGAGTGTGGCGGTCCAGAAACAAGGGTGCCGGTAAGCTTACCGGCACCCTTGTTTCCGGACTGCCAATCTACACATCTGCATTCCGTGGCTGCTGTGCCTGACAGGTCTGACCCTGCCGTGTGCAGCGGCCCCGGCAGGCAGAGTTGCCATGGAAGCACCAGCACCATTGGCAACAGTGCCGGTGCTTCTGAGTACCCAGTCCTATGGGACTCCATGGAAATGGGGACTCACAAAACCTGCTGCCTGACTTCCTGCTCTGCCGGGAACTGTAATGTCCTGGTGGCACAGGGAAGTCAGGCAGCAGATCCGGTGTTACGGGGTTGGAGGAAACCCGCCGGACACACTGGCGGGTTACCGCCGACCTAGTAATGAGGCCCACAGTGCAAACATTGGCTTCCGAAGTCATTGTATAATCCATGCTAACAATCTATGCGACTGTCTGTGATATATCTCAATGGAGTCTGTACATCTCAGGAAATCACTCAGTCCTTAATGTAAGTTTCTACTTTTTAAAAAAGAGGTTGCGATATAGGAGTATACATACCTAACTATATTAGTTATAGGTCCAATTATATGTAGACTTACAGACAATAGGCTGAACCAGATTTATTTACAAACTATGTGAATTTCTTTGGCTTAAGCCAGCGCAAGATTTCTAAAGAAAATTGTGCTTGGAGAAGGTTTTGCAAAATAAATAAATAAATATAACACCGTTTTGTGGTCTCTAAGTCATGCTGTGAGTGTGTGACGGTACAGTCACTAGCAGAAGCTAGCAGCATTCATTTGCCAGAATCCAAGTGAAAATAGTCACAATATCAGAGCTTTGCATTATTATGGTGAGTGATCATGAAAATAGTAATGTGCATTCCAAAGGAATTAACAGGTAGTTATGGCCTGAGGCCCAAGTTATCAAGCGAGAGCAAAGTTAGGGCCTTTAATGAGGGCTATAGGATGTTAACACCGTGTAAGGCCCCAGGGCGTCATTATTGTTATTAAAACATTCCACCCAATGAAATTGTGAAAGTGTTCAGGTGGCTGATTGAATAGCACCCAGGGTGGAGGTGCTATCCTCTCAGGTAGCCAGGAACATGGATTGTGTTACATAGTGAGGCCTGCTCAGCATGCAGGCTACTGGCACATCAACCACCTCAAACACCCATTCATGTTAGACCAGCAAAAGAAAAAGGCTTTTACCAAACTATCCGCCTTTAGCTCAGATGATGCCGGCTTCACCACCAGAACTACTGCTTCCTGCTGTGGAGAATCCTGCAGATGCCACACTAAAGCCCTACCTAGAGTCTCCTCCCAGGTGGCGAGGAGAGGGCAGACGCTTCCTGATCCCAATCCTGGGGCTGGTGTACTGAGGGAGGATCACCTGGGAGGCGACAAGGCCCAGGGAAGTGGGGAGAACGTGCAGGGTGAGTATCTTTCCTTGAAGAGGAATACTGTTAACCCAAACTTAAAGGAGGATTTGGTTTATTGCCATTTTGTTACATCTCGATCCTCTAACAAGGGTAAAAAGACAAAACTGAAAAAGTGACACCACTTCGTGTTAAACAGAAGAAACCAATCTTTTATACACCTGGGGTCCCATATCCTCCACAAGATCAAAATGTATTCCAACAGGAACGATGAACATGTGACCTTTTCTTTCCCTTGTGTCTCTAAATGGGTTTAACCTCATAATTCTTCTCTTAATAAAATCTGGTGAAGAAAATCCATTATAAAACCTTTCAAAGAATTGGAGAAATCAAACTTTCTTAAATCAAACTACAAGTTCCAGAATCCCTCAGGGCCTGTGAAGAAGAAGAGGGCTACAGAGGCAGGTCAGGCAGGCAAGTCTAATGACTCTAGACAAGGTCAGGCAATCTAAGGGCCTGCGCCTGCCGTAATCAGCCCACCTGAGGTGCATCAAAGGCTGCCTGAGAGAGAAGCAGAAAGAAGAAGCTGGGGTAGGGGGTGGAAGGTTAGCAGAAGCAGAGCATTTAGCCAGCCTATCACAATGAAGTGTAACCACAACAGGGACGCCAGAGTAGAGAGACAACTTCCAATTGCCAACCGTGAGTTGGTTCTGTGCTCACAAACCCTGAATAGCTGTGGCAGTACTCGAGAGAAAAGAAAGCAACAGACAGCCTCTCCCGGTGCGCCTTATTGCTGTGAATGCAGAGCTGAAGTTGCAGTTGTCCCTAAGGCCCATGTGTAGAGGCAAACCAAAGGAAACTGGAGTAGGAGACTCTCCCTTAATGAGGCCAGATTGGAGACATCTGTGCAGCAGAGGGGTGTAGATCCCAAGGCTGCCCGCAGTAGCAGCAGGAGAAGAAACAAAGGGCCTCATTACACGGATGGCGGTAAGGGTTTACCGGTACCGGTAAGGGCACCGGTACCGGTAAACCCTTACCGCCTTACTACGAGGTCCCTTTGCGGGTTGGTACTTTTAGCAGGCGTTAAATACCACCCCGCAAAGGGACCAGGGTGCTAATTACGGTACTGCAATTTGCGGCACCGTAATTGGCGCCTTCCCCATTCCCTTAGAGCCCTATGGGGCAAAAATGGGAATGGGGAAGGGCAAGGGGAAGGGGGAATTACCGCCCCGCCAACCTTGGAATAGGGCGGTAATTCCCCTTTCCTCCAAGGCGGTGCCAGTATTTTACCGGCATGGACCAAGGTGCTAATAGCACCTTGGTCCTCCGCCTACCGTGTAATGAGGCCCAAAGTCTGGAAGCTGCAGCAGCCCCAAGCCGTTTTAATTGGGAGTCGGAAAAGGACGCTCCAAACTCCTGAGAAGCAGAAGTTTCTTGCCATTTACTGTAGCCAGCTTTTAATTGCACTCACGCTGAAAAATGAGTGAGTACAATTTAACCACAGAAGTGGAACCTTTTTTATCAATGGGAAAGTAACACATGCTTAATTGAAACACTTGCGTGTGATGAAAAGCCCTTCTTTCCCTAAATTCAGCAATACTTTGCTGCTGAGCGGTCGCGAGACTCCAGTTAACTGCTGGTAGTATAATTGAAGTTAAACTGACTTTCCTGAAGAGTTGCAAGTATTGTTTAAAGGGGCCGCGCGCATGAGAAAATGTTTCCCGATACCTTTGAGGCTGAGTGCTGACTGAAAGACGGCAACGCGTCTCTCTTAAATGGAAGTTCAATACTGAAAAGCAAACGCGTCTGCCTAATTTTGTTTTCAATAGAAGACACACATTTTGCAACACATCAAAGGTTGAAGCAGGAGATTGTAGAAGTAGTAGAAGCTGAAGCCAGAACAAGCATTACCCAAGCCGGAGAGGTAAACTCTTTGAAAGTATATCCTGCGCACATAAGAACTGTACACCTGTGTGCTCTGAAGTTGATGAATGTATTGTTACCCAAGAGCCTTCATCTAAAGCTGGAAGAGTGGCACAACCGCTTTAGTGTAACCATTAAAGGCAAGATGTATATAAAGCTTGGGAAGGGACCTGGGTACTTGTTCACTGACGTTGTTTCTATATCTGCATGGCAAAGACGGTTTGGAAGAATAAGAAGTGGCCTCAAAACCCAAAGCAGATTCTATTGTAGCTGCAAGACAGGCAAAGAAGCTACCCTTTCTTATTGTATAGAAAGAAGAGGGCCTTGCCAGCCCGTGGAGGTAGATGATGCCTTTTAGAGTTGCCTATTCCTGAAGTTGCCGTTGTAGCAGCAAATTACAGAGCAGTAGAAGTTGTAGTAGTAGTTTCAGAGCTGTTATATATCACAGAAGGAAGTTGCTGAGACAGGAGTAAATCTCAATCGGAAGCTTCCTGACAGTTTGTACATAAGATACTGCAAAAGCGGACAGTGGAGAAGTTGTTAAAGTGGCAGAGGTGCTTTTGTCAACTTCATCTAGGCTTTCCTGATTTGATTTGATAGGTATGTTATGTTATGATATGGTTGGTTATTTATAATGCGCTTAATACCCAGAGGTTTCTAAGCGCGGACCCGGGGATCGAACCTGCGTTGCTCGGTGTCGTCTTGCTTCCAAGGCGAGCACGTTGTCCCTGAGCTATCCTCCCAAGATGCAATTCTACCCCCTACCATCGGTAGTTATATTTCTAGGCTTTCCCGATTTTATTGGTATGTTATGTTATGATATGATTGGTTATTTAATACCCAGAGGTTTCTAAGTGCGGACCTGGGGATCAAACCTGCGTTGCTCCGTGTCGTCTTGCTTCCAAGGCGAGCATGTTGCCCCTAAGCTATCCTCCCTCCTGGAAAGAAGTCATCCAAGAAACTCCATTGGTGTTTTTATTTTCTTTGTGGAATTGTAAAGAAAGAAGCCTTTCACCAAACAATGAAAGGACTTGGGCCAGTGGATTTTATTTGTGTGAACCTTTTGTTTCTTTGGAACCTTTTAAGACTTTGGTTAAGACTTTTTTTTCTTGGAGGAAATTGACTTTGGGACATACCTGGGGGAGCAGGATCTGCCCAGGACCACGCAAAGTCTTCCAAGACACTGGGTGTTTGGTAACCTTTTTATTTACGTTGTATTTATGTTGTTTTTAATGCTTATGTTTTGTTGTTTGATATGATAGTTTGTTTATATAGCGCCTAAACACAATGTGTTTCAAAGCGCTTCAAGGCAAGGGAGGGAACAAGGCAAAATACAATGACATTCTTACAGGCCAATAACAGGAAGGGTGTGAAATTAACTATCGTACTCGGCCTGGTGGCATTGGGGGAGCGTGGGAAGGAAATGAAAACAGACAAGCGACTACCGTAATAGACCTGACGACATTTCTGGTAGAGCCGGATAAAAACAAAAGGTGAGGGAGAGGGGTGCATAAAGGGAGGGGAGGAACAAAACTAGCGACTATCGTACTGGGCCTGACGACATTTCAGATAGTGCAAGAGCTAAGGCATAGATAAGGAAGGGAGGGGGAGAGTGGGGAGGAAATGGAAACAGACAGGTGACTACCGTGCTAGGCCTGACGACATTTGTGGTAGATTTCTGGCAGGTTTAGTGTGAGCGTTAGTTTTGTGAATGCTAGGAGGTTTTCCCCATAGATCTTAGAATAGGTAGGGAATCCCCTGGCAGAGTAGGGTTAGTTAGAATTTCAATTATTTTGTGTGTAATAAAATGGCAAATCTTGAGAAAACTGAATGCAGTTGTGAGTCTCGCATTACTGAATTATCACACTGCTCTTCATGAAGCTGTACTTAAGACGTGATGGCCCCATGCATCACTCTTCAATGCACGCTTCTGTTCTTCCTATTCTAAAGAAATATTCCTTAGTCCCCTCACTTCTCACTCATTTTCGACCTTTTCTCTTCTTTCATATCTTTCCAAGCTTCTTGAGTGCCTTGTTTATTCCAAGGTCTCTACTGTTGCCACTGAAAACTCTATTCCTCCTTGTTTCTAGTCTGGCATTCACCCTCTCCAGTCCACAGAAATTGCTTTCCTTTCTGTTTGAGAGTCCCTCCTTTCTGCTCGTTACTCTTAACACTCTTCTCTTTTGATTCTTTTGGATGTATCAGCGGCTATTGACACTCTGGCTCATACTCGTCTTCTGTCTTCCCTTTCTTCTTTTGGGATCTGTGGTTCTGTTTTATCATGGTTTTGCTCATATGTATCTAACCAAACATACTCGGTATCTTGGACTGGGTCTTCTTCTGATACACCACCTCTTCTTTATGGTGTTCCTCAAGGTTCTGTTTCAGGACCTTTCCTTTTCTCTCTCTATTCATCTCAGTTTGCTGCTATCTTTTGGAATATCCCATAATTTCTATGGAGATGATAACCAGCTCTTCCTGTCTTTCTCTTCTTTTTTTATCTTCTATTCATAATCATCTTACCTCTTGTCTCTTAGCTATTAAGTCCTGGATGTCGGATCATTTTCCTATCTTGAATCTACTAAAACTGAAGTTCTCTTTTTCCTGCTAATCCTATTCCTTCTCAGTTGCCTCCTCCCTTTGTCTCATTGCTCCTTCACAAGTACGTATTCATCTTCTGCCCATAATCTTGGACTTTAACTTGACAATGACTTATCTTTTTCTCATCATATTTCTATTACTTCACATGCTTGTCGCCATCATCTTTTCGAAATTTGTAAGCCTTGTTCTTTTCTCACTCATTTTTTCATGTTTATTCTATTATTCTGCTACTCCGTTTGGTCTTTCTGTCTCTTGCTTGGGTCCTCTAAAGTCTGTTTTTAATGCTTCTATTTGTCTCTTAGATCTTCTTTCCTTTCGTGACTCAGTTTCTCAGTATTATCTTCACTTAGTTGGCTTTCTTTTCACTTTCGCCTCAAATTTAACTCTCCCTGTCTTGTCTTCAAATCTCTCTATGGACTTGCACCCTCTTATCTTTCCTCTCTTGTCTCTTTTTATTCTCCTCCACGTGTTCTTTGCTCTCACTCTCAATTTCTATTATCAGTTCCTCGCCCCCGCCTGTGCCCAATCGTGGTTTCGCTCCTTTACTTTGCTAACCCCATCTCACTGGAATGCTCTTCCGCTATCTCTCCAGTCTATTACCTCTTAATCTTTATTTCATACCACTCTTCAGAATTATCTCCTTCATCTAGAAGTACAACTATGAATATCTTCTTTTAATTATTATTGTACTGTAAAGTGTGTCACTGTTCATCGCTTTGCCGTAAAGCACTATATAAGTTAAAAATACATACTAAATCAAGAAACACTCAAAAACCATGGGTAAGTCCACATATAAATATTTATCCGGCAAATGGTTTTCTGAAAATATTAGTCAGGAAATCACAAAACAGTTTGGAAATCCTCCAGGACATGCTGGGCAAAGAAAAATGTGCAGAGAATTCAATAAACCACAGACACTCTATCCAACACATTGGCTTTGCTACACACGACAACTGATGTAGCTCAAACATGAAATGTGTGACTTCTATAGGGAAGTAACCCGCCTTTCTCAAGTGTCCATTTATAGGGAACCTTCCGAAGTGCTGACAGAGAAGATGCATCCTGGGTAACCTTGTTGCTACCCTGTGTAAAGTTTACAACTATTCTGAAATCATGCCATATTCCGTGAATGCCGCCCTGACCCTGTGGCCCCTCAACCCCTAAAATAATGCCTGCAGATCCTGCCTACCCTCCTAACTATAGCCCCATTTGTAGTTTGAGAGTACATTTAATATGATGGTAAAAAAGAACGCCAGGACTACAGTGAGTTGCATATGTTGTTCTATGACTTCTCTGACTTCTTTCCGTATGGATAGGAGCATAAAATCAGTGCTTCTTAATGTCAGAGTTGATATACTACACCGCCTTGATGCCAACCAACTCATGGCTAATAGCTTGACGGATCGGATCACAGCCTACAACACATTAAGCATGCCAACCCGGTTGCTCCAATGAAATCCTTCATGGGCAATGAAGCTAGTGTGACTGCTCTGGCGGATGTGAGACAGACATGGTATCAACAGTCAGACACAGACACAAGAGATCCAGTTGGAAAACCTTTATTTAAAAATTCAGGATGGGAGTGACGCATAACTTGCCCTAACTCTAAGAGGGGACTTCCCTCAACTGATGTATCTAAGGCCAGTCTGTGTCTAAAAGTCCAAAGTAAAATGCTGTCTGTATCACAACCTATACGTTCCCTTATAATATTAACAATGTATTGGAATGTTCAAACTAAATGAGCGTTCCAAAATCATATGACAGTGCCTTTCAGGAGCTTCTCACACAGCTTTTTTTTCAGACACTCAGGGAATACATTTCCACAAGGTTTCACGATTTGCTTCAAGTAAATGTCACAGTATCTTAACAGCTTACCATTCATGTTATTCTCAGCTTCACAGTCCTCCTGTTTGGTTTTCTCAGATGCCCAACAACAAATATCCAGCTAATTTCTCAGTCTTCGCTTGCCTGAACTCCAAAAGCAGCACTTTGACTTTTCCCTTAATGTCCACAGTACCTTTTAGACTCACGGTTTTCTTTCCCCAAGTCTCAGCTCTTAGGTGTAGCTATTGTAGTTATTCACAAACAAGTTTGGGGTCCCTTCCCCACCTCTGTGTTCCACTTTCACGTTCCTCCTGGTCTGGGTGCAATTGTTGGGCTACACGGTCCACCCATTACAGGTCGCGCAACGCAGGGCCTGGGGCATCTAGCTCTGCCCCCTCCTAATCAGTTCACTTAGTTTACTAGGCTTGGCTGGGCTTTATTTGTTTTAACTTTTTGAAAGTGTTCCTTTCGCATGTACAACCTTCTGATGGCTCTCTCTGTGTTTCTCGATTGCCAGCGCCACTTTGCTCACACTTTGTACCTCACACAGCTGTCAGTTTCCTTCTTTCAGTCCACCGACTATTTGACAATGTAATCTTCCTTACGCGACCACTCAGTAACTTTGTATCACACCAGGTGCCAGTTGTTTGTCTTGCTGCATGCAGTACTTTCAATCTAGGTTTTCCCTTCCTGCGCCTACACTCAGATACTCTTTGTTTCTTCTTTCCTTTCATTCTGCTTACACTCACTAAATAGTATTTAGCTGCGCGCATCACATTGCGAGTCTCCCTGTACTTCAGACACGCAGTCAGTTATTTTGCTCGTGCTTCCAGGCTTTCTGCTTCAAGAAGACTGCAGCTGAGGTCAGGGTCTCACCACCTGCCCCTCAGACACTCCTGGCAATGGCAGGAGAACGAGCACACCTGGCTTACAAAAGGGAAGGTCGGCCCTGTCCACGGCCTTCCCTTTTTAACCACATTGGCTCCCTGGAGACACGGCTCCCTCGCCTCTTCCCCCGGAGCCTCTGCTCTGCCAAAGGGTCGTGCCGGATCGCCAGTCTCCTTCAGCTGGTTTTCTCTCTGCCTCTTTGCTACTCACCTGCAGAATGGCAGTTCCTTGCAAGTCAGGGATCCCCTGCTGGACTCAGCCACGCAGCCTCCCTGTTGCTCTGTCTCCAACTGCTCCTACCTGCACTGCTGAATGCCCCACATTTTAGACACCTGCAGCAGATTAACAGGCTGCAGGTGTGTGGTCAGTGTAGAGCCTGCCTGACCTTCCATTACCCAATTATCTGGACACGCCTGTCCTTTCGCTCTGCGTGGGTTGGATCTTAAAGGGGCAGTGTGTCTTTTCTTATTCCTTTTAATGGCCTGCAGGGAAGTGTAGTTTTTTGCATGGGGTTAGAGACACCATAGCCCGCAAAGATAAGGGGAGTGTAGGGGAGATTAGTATTAGCAGAGGAAGGGTTTTTCAGTTCTAATTCCCCTCTTATGGGTTCAGAGGGATTTGTTTTCCCGTAAGAGGTGGGGTCTTTCTTCATCCACCCTCTCCAGTGTCTCGCCTTCTTCTGGGCTAGCGTTTTATCAGAAACCTGTTAATCATGGTTTTGGGTGTTCACCTATAACGTGGGTCGGGTATCCCTTTGGGCTGGATGAGTGACAATATCCCACAAAGAGGGAGGGTAGGTTTTCCCTAGGGGTCTGGGAGTACTGCATCTCGCCTACGGGTGTCCTCTTCCCAGTCCCTAAAGACCCCCACTCAGGTGATCCTCCCTCGCTTGTCCACCACCAGGGTTGGGATCCAAAAGGGATGGCCTTCCCCAGGCCATCAGAATTTGAAGATTCCCAAGGACTAGTTGTGAGAATGCCCTCCGCTTTATCACACAGCCAGAAATGGCATTTCTTCTCGTAGCCTTCCTGCCCTCATTGGGGACTCCTGCCGGGCCCTTCACTCTCCCCCGGCTCTTCAATATTCAAACCCACTCTCTAACTCTACTCTTTTAACAACATAATGTTGACTTCGGTATGTGGGATGAGGACACGCAATTGAGAATTTCTTTGGCTGCCAATGTTCCTTCAAACATCTCAGTCATCATAGACTGTCTGGCCCCCACCATGCAACCTCAGATGGCAGAAAATCACCTCTGCCTCATATGTGTGTGAACCAGCTCAAACCACCGCCATTCTTAGCTTTTGCCCCCAGAATATGGGGCCCGCTGAAGCTACAAAACCAGAAACGATTGGCATCAGTTTCAATCTGGACCCCTATTTACCCAGCAAATCCACTCTTCAGTTGTCTAATGACCCATCATCCTAAATGTGGTTAGAAGGATCTACCCGGCTATGGATGTGAACTTCAAAATACATCCCATACAGCCCCTGGTGATCTCAAGGCTATGGTATTGCAAAAGAATCTGCCTGGGTCTACTGATGGAGAAATAGTCAAACCACAAGCTTTGATATGTACAAATATGATCAGATGTCCAAATCCTTGCAATTGCTTCACTGGCTCCCTCTGCAATGCAATAAAAGTACATAAAAAAAGACATTTAATTTACAAAATACAATAAATATATGAACAATCGACTACATTAATTAAAATAGATCCACAAAGACTGGTCAGGTTATGTGCAAAATTGGCCTGTTTACACACATTAAGGACCACCCAAATTACAATAAAAGCCCATCATCAATATTTAAAATACAGAATTAATCAAATTTTCAAATTGCTTTTAGTTATGAAAGTCTATTATGTTTGGCCAAGACCAATTAAAGAGCAAATAGTGCAATTAGCAGCTCAGCCATGAGAAGCACTACGTTCAGCCCAGGTACCAATCAGAGGATGGGCCACAGATAAGTACAAATGACCTGATATTTGCACGTAAACCAGAAAATTGTGTTTAGCATCAGACAGCAACAATAGGAAGTTAAAGGTCTTGGCAGATATTAGGAGCCTTGGGCAGCTTGTTTCTTCTTTTCCATGCGCTGCGCAGATAGCTGGCCAGGGAAAAAGTCACCCTCTCCACTGCACATGCTAATTGGAAGGTGAGTGCTGGTCTATGCCGCTTTCCCTTAAGATTTCCAATATCTATGCTGTCCTAATATCTAAGGAATTAGGGCAGAAGATAGTAAAATGCAATAAAGTATTGTCTGTCCCGCATTTGCAACCTGGATTTGTGCCCACATTCCAGCTGCTCATACGTGCTGCCATCGGCAGTATATTGAACCTTGCTCTAGTTAGAAATGTTCTGTACTGCCACTTTGTCACAAAAATCAAGTACTTGGGCATGTCATCCATTGGAGCCAGAGGCAGATATAGTCTGACATGAGACCGTGTGGCCAGATCTGTCTCCCTAATATTAGCAAAGTGCTGGGTGATTTTCAATGGGTATTTCCCCTCATGGTGGTAAAGAAAGCCAGTGGGTAGTTAAGATTGTTTGTTGACTTGAGGGAATTAAATAAAAGTTTTGTGGTATTAAGACATCCTCTCCTGAATATGTCAGAAATGTTGTCAATCATAGGTAAGGCAACATTTTAGAGTATGTTTAGATAGTTTAGATAATAACTCGGTGGCTTCAAAACAGACTCCCATACCCAACTTGTGCAAAGAAGATCTAATGAAAGCAAGCCATCCAACTTTACTACAACTGTGAAAGACAATATATTTCTGACTAGGACCTTGGTCAGGTTCTCTGCATTTTCTGTCCATATGGTGTACCAGAATAAGATTGGTCTGGAGCGGACAAGGTTCTTTAGGTAGATTGAGCCAGTCTCCAGATGAGTGTTATAAACTGGGTTGACTGAGGAACTGATAGTAACCCAGTTAGGAATTGATGTTCAGCTGTCTGTAGGCTGTCCATATCCCCAGATCTCACTCCCGTACATCCCTGTTGGAATTGCTAAATACCTCTATATACAGACAGCATGTGATCAACTGGGTAATGCTGAATGTTGTTAGTACATCTAAAGATGTCCCCAGTGACCCATCACAGCTTTATAGCTGACTTGGCCACCCGAGTACTCCAGGTAAGTTTGTTGTTGAATCTAAGACCCAGATAATCAAAAGTTGTCAAAGTCCTTGAGTTGATATCCATCCAAGCAAACTCTTAGATTGATCCTTCTTTTACCTGTTACATACATGGAAACATTTGTTATGGATGACCTTTAGACCCCTTCCTGACTTATAACCATTGTATTTGTCAACAAGTTCTTGGATTGATTTTGGTGTTGTTGCCAGGAGCACAGCGTAATCCGCATAGACTGGTAACGCCTTTTAGAGAAGTCTCCTCTGGGGTGAAGCCGGCAGACTTTCCCCTGAATCCTTTATATTGAGAAATGTCAGAAAAAAATGCCTATCAGTTTTTGGATAATACCTATGATTGGAACCTAACTTCTTGAAGTCTAATCTTTGAGAAGGTGTACACACAAAACAGAGCAGATCCCATGAGAAAGTCTCTTCGGCCCTGCCTAACAAGACATGAACTGCTCATGCTCAGGTGTATGTCAGAGGCAGTCAGAAAATCCAGCCAGCCTCAATTTTGTAGAGTTCGACCTTTTAGAAGCTTGGTTCCCACTGTGAGATACCTGAAGGATTCTCCCTGACTAGTCCCCGGGAATCTATCAACCAGGTGGCCAGGACACAGCCATCGCTATTGGATCCAGTGAAGGAGGATCACCTGGATAGGGGTCCTTGAAGAGTGGAAGTGGGAAACCAATGGGTGACATGTGGCATCCCCCTTCTTATAATACCTTTTCCCCATCCTACCACATAGGATATTCAAACACTCGACCCCCCTTTTCCAACATGAACACTTTAGCACACCACGAAAAACGACGGACAAACAACAGAGCCGTGTACTTGACATGTCCCAACACAAGGGTCAGGCAGAGTCAGGCAATTGACCAGAATCACACACACCTTACGGCTCTTTCCCTTCCCAACAGGGATAAAAGGTAGCGCACACGAAGAGCAAGGCAGACCGCAAGACAAAAGAGCTAACTCAGCATGGCAGTTCAAGAGGAGGAGAAAGACGTGGCGAATGGAGAGGGTGACGAGGAGAGAAACGACCTTGACCTTTCCAAGCCAGACCTGTGAAACCTCAGCAGAAGGAATCCTAAGACTGCAAACAATAGCTAGCGTGTGTTGCAGCAGATGTCAACAGTACACAGGGCCCTCCTGTGCTGATAACCAAGGCAGGGAGAGATGCTTGCCACTGTGGTACCAGCCTTGATTTCAAAAGCCAAGAAAAGCCAAGCGGTTCATCACAGCCGGTGAGTCGAGGGGAGAGCCGATAAGAAACCCAACTGTGTAGAACAAAAGCAGCAAACGGCTAATTGAAGAAAGTACTGTTGTTTTGATATGAGAGGGTAAAAGCAGCTACAAAGGAGGCAGACACCACGTGGGTGTTCACTTGGGAAACTCTGGGCGATTAGCCTATGGTTGAAATTACCATTACCAGAAGGCCTTGGGAACGGCGCGAGGAAGGGGTCAAAGTGGTCATAAAGGGGTCTAGTAAAATCGAAAGTCTTTAACCTGCAGATGATTGTGAAGGTAAGGGAAGTGAATCCTGCATCACTTTTTAAGAAGTTGTGTAACTGACAAAGTTGACAAGAGTGAACCCAGCAGAGGGTCATCATCAGTGAACAATTTTAAAAAGACATTAAGATTTGTGAATATTACAGAGATTGTGTTGAAAGCCATAGTAAACCCGACAGAGGGAGGCTAACAAATCGAGAGGGGTCTGAGCCCGGAAGAGGTAGAACCTAAGGGTGAAAAGTCGTCACCCAAAGTTTTGATAAAACACAGAAAGGAACTTTTTGGTTCAATATTTTTGGAACCATATCAGGTCCTCGAAGGCAAGATACGTTTTTGTAGAAAAGAGACTTGGCCACCGAAGGTCCTGATACTTGAGAGAGGAAATGCAGTCCCATGCTGGGAAGGCTTGGGTGTGTGCTGTGCTCTGGAGTCCCGCCTTTTGCCGTGCTCAATACATAGGGAGGGAAGACCTCGACTACCGCATCCTGACTTATTATTTGTGAACACTTCTTTCTTTCCTGTTAATTCTATCCCACACTCTTTGTTTGTATTTAGCATAAGGATTAGCAATAGGCTTTTCTCAGTTTAGGCCTTTTCATTTGACAAGACGCCACTAGGACTGTCTTGTTAATATTTGATGGTTGTAGCTTGCTACCATCTTAGAGTTAGGTTTAGATTAGGTATTTTTCCAACCTGCAGATACAGTTTAATAAACACCCTTGAGCTGTGATCACTTGTGTCTGTCTTTACTGTTGCCACCATGAGTTACTTACAGTGCAGCTCCCTTACCTTAATTGGTTGATTGAACTTGAGGTGTCATAAGGTGATGACTCAGCTGAAGCATAATCCCCTCCCCAGGAGTGAGAAACCAATCTTGGAATGGAATATTCCATTTTTGAATAATTATCTATATGACATCTAATGTTGGTGAAAGTAACATTCCGATTCCCAATAATCTCCTGAATCCAGTGATGATATTTATATCTGTGCCACTTCATGCATGATGGACTTTAAATATGCATTTATTCATAAGCCGCATATTTTAAATATGCTTTTTCTAGGCATATGACCCGTGTTTTACTGCTGAATCCAGATCTGTGTTCTGCTTTTCAGTGAGGCAACATTTCAGTAATTATAACTAATAATGTATTTCCAGTTGTGATCACCTCTGCTGCCTATTTAACTGAACACTGTGCTGTACATTTCTAAGTTGCATTTCATTTGTGTGCAACTTGATCCTTTATCAATATAAACCATATGTTTTTAGAAAGAAATTGGGCCTCATTACGAGCGTGGCGGACCAGAAACAAGGGTGCCGGCAAACTTAACGGCACACTCGTTTCCGGACCGCCACAATACAAGCACCGGGAAAGTGAGGCGGTGGATCCAGTGTTATGGGTATGGCAGGAACTGCCGGTAGCACCGGCGGGTTACCGCCATACTCGTAATGAGGCCCATTTTGTTGCATGTTAGGATCATTTTGATAAGTTGTTTAATGGAACAGATGTACATCATTGGTAAAATGTAATTCTTTCCAAAATTGGAGGTTATGGGTCTTTGTAGGCATCTGCGATTTGAAGTTGCACTTAATGGTCAAGCAGACATCCATCAGTGAAATGCCAGGGTAGACTTATGGTTTAGCTAAAAAAAACTTGCAGCCCGAATTTTCAATGTAAGGCTTGCATTTGTTACTTTTGAAGTTTAGTAACAGAGCCTGTTGTCTTAAATAAACATAGTTGCTTTGCTTACAAATCATGTGTTAATCTAAGTGGCGTATTAATGGGCTCTGGAGTATCATGCTTAATTAATGGCTATTTTGCCTGTACATATTGTTAACAGCTTAGGATTCAGAAATGAATCTATTCAATCCCATTTAATAGAAACTTCTCTTTTAATAAAGCTTACAAGAGGGATATGAGAGAGCACCAATAGGGAAAAATAAGACCATGGATGCACCTGAAAGTGACACAAATGCCAAAATGGCAGACATGCAGGAAAGTGGAGCCTATGTAGTGAGGCAAGAGGCTAGAAAATACCAGAATATTGAGGGACCTAAAACAGAAGATGAAAAGCTGAAATAAAATTTGATCGAGGTGGAAAAAGAGTATAGGCAAGAATACATAAGGGATGGCTGATAGTCAAGATGAGAATCCAGGTCTTGGTAGTAAGGAAACAATTAATCTTATTACTGTTAAAGAGTTGAAAATGCAAAGTCAGAGCCAGAGGAGAGATGTGCAAGAAACCCCACAGGAAAGGGTCAAATGCAACACCAAGGTTGCGAGCAGAGGTGAAAAGGACGAGATAGGGGGAAGCAGAATAAAATGGAGAACCAGTAGAAAAGAGGATTTTCTGTTTTAGACAAACTTCCAGCTTTGGGACACAAGGGCAGTTAGACGCGTGAAGATGAATTTGGTCAAAGAGGGACAAGAAGGAAGTTCTGAGAATCATCAACATACAAGTGGCAGTCAAGGTCAAAGGAGGAGATAATTGAAGAAAGACGGATAGTACAGATAGAAAACAGAAACGGACAAAGGAACGCGCCATGCAGAATATCAATTGGAAGAGGAAGTAATTGCCCAAGATACAGAGTAGGTACAATCTGAAAAACAGGAAGAGCCACACACAATCCCAATAGGTGAGAGAGAAAAGCAGAAGAAAGAGGTGCATTAAAGGCATTTAATGCAGTGGAGAGTTAGAGGAGAATGAATAGATGGGATGGTACCATGCACAAGCAAGTTAGGTATGTGATGTGAAGAAGAGATGTTGCTGCCCAGTGGGTGCCCAGTTTGCAACCCCCACAACTGCAAGTCAATATTGAGTCACTGGTTTTCAACACCTTTCTGCAGTCACAATGCTGGAGTCATCCCAATTCTAGGCCATGAGAGGTTAACCTCAATAAATCGCTCAGAATGTAAAAGACAGAGATCGCTCGGTATCAAAAGGTGGAGAGGGTCTGGTGAAGCATCGCTCCGATAGCCCTCTGTGCTAAGGCATCGAGCTGCAACTCACTGATGAAGCGCAACAAAACCGAAACATGTCTTGCATTCCCGTGCCACAGGGGATCTTTGTGATTATGTCACAGCGGAATTAACGCAGCTGAAAATGGCGAAGCGGAAAGCTTTATATACCGAAAACCCACCTCCCCTTTACCGCTTAAACCCATACCTAAATACGTAAATACCGCCACGTACCTTCTTTCGGGCTCCCAGTGACGGGCTTCTCCTTGCAAAGTGAATTCCATCTTCCATATGGGCCGAAACATCCACTGCAGGGTCCCTTTCTTTTTTTTCCTTTTTCTCTCTTTATTGTCCCCTGCTTTCCACGTAATGGACACGGGGGACACCCCCACTCTCCTTGTTCAAGATTATAGGATTTGCTTTTTCTCCCATGCCGAATGCGCAGTAAATGCGCATTCACCCCCCCCCCCCCTGATATTTTTGGCTGAAACAGGCATGGGGACACGTCCTATCAGCTCGGACCAGACTATTCCCATTGGTGGCAGGACTGCAACTGATCTGCATAAGCCACACCCCTTCTGCAATGGCGCAGATGTGCTTAAGAACGATGAAATGGAAGCGGACCAGAGCAACGCCAGTGGTTAGAATCCAAATCTTTCACGTCATTACTTTTTCAAATCTATTTTAACATAATTGATGTCGGACTCAAGCTTTAAAGAATAAACATTTCGAAAAACACATGAATCAATGCTTCATCACTCTTGCTTCTCCAATATGTTGAGCAGCCATTTTCAACTGCAGGAGCAATGCTAAACCCTTTGTGTCTCACCTCAACCACATTTATATTTAAATAATAAAGTCACAACATTACGCATACAATGCATCTGTAGCAACCCCTTTATCTAAAATAATTAATTTACTCCTAAAACCCTCACTTCTGTTTTGCAGGTAACCTACATACTCTTGATAGCAAGTTGACGACTTCAAATGTCAGAAACCCATCATTATATGGGAGGCTACCCATCATCAGATGAGAGGCTACCCATCATCAAATGAGAGGCTACCCATTATCAAATGAGAGGCTACCCATCATCAGATGAGAGGCTACCCATCATCAAATGAGAGGCTACCCATCATCAGATGAGAGGCTACCCATCATCAAATGAGAGGCTACCCATCATCAGATGAGAGGCTACCCATCATCAAATGAGAGGCTACCCATCATCAGATGAGAGGCTACCCATCATCAAATGAGAGGCTACCCATCATCAGATGAGAGGCTACCCATCAACAAATGAGAGGCTACCCATCATCAGATGAGAGGCTATCCATCATCAGATGAGTGGCTACCCATCATCAGATGAGAGGCTACCCATCATCAGATGAGAGGCTACCCATCATCAAATGAGAGGCTACCCATCATCAGATGAGAGGCTACCCATCATCACAATAGAGGCTACCCATCATCAAATGAGAGGCTACCCATCTATGAGAGGCTATCCATCATCAAATGAGAGGCTACCCATCATCAGATGAGAGGCTACCCATCATCACATGAGAGGCTACCCATCATCAAATGAGAGGCTACCCATCATCACATGAGAGGCTACCCATCATCACATGAGAGGCTACCCATCTATGAGAGGCTACCCATCATCAGATGAGCGGCTACCCATCATCGAATGAGAGGCTACCCATCATCACATGAGAGGCTACCCATCATCAGATGAGCGGCTATCCGTCATCAAATGAGAGGCTACCCATCATCAGATGAGAGGCTACCCATCATCAGATGAGCGGCTACCCATCATCAGATGAGAGGCTACCCATCATCACATGAGAGGCTACCCATCATCAGATGAGCGGCTACCCATCATCGAATGAGAGGCTACCCATCATCACATGAGAGGCTACCCATCATCAGATGAGCGGCTATCCGTCATCAAATGAGAGGCTACCCATCATCAGATGAGAGGCTACCCATCATCAGATGAGCGGCTACCCATCATCGAATGAGAGGCTACCCATCATCACATGAGAGGCTACCCATCATCAGATGAGCGGCTACCCATCATCGAATGAGAGGCTACCCATCATCACATGAGAGGCTACCCATCATCAGATGAGCGGCTATCCGTCATCAAATGAGAGGCTACCCATCATCACATGAGAGGCTACCCATCATCAATTGAGAGGTTAACCATCATCACATGAGAGGCTACCCATCTATGAGAGGCTATCCATCATCAGATGAGAGGTTAACCATCATCACATGAGAGGCTACCCATCTATGAGAGGCTATCCATCATCAGATGAGAGGTTAACCATCATCAAATGAGAGGCTATCCATCATCACACGAGAGGCTACCCATCATCAGATGAGAGGCTACCCATCATCACACGAGAGGCTACCCATCATCACACGAGAGGCTACCCATCATCAAATGAGAGGCCACCCATCGAGAGGCTACCCATCATTTTGATTTGATTTGTACCACGCTCCACTGACCCTGAGGCTTATGGGCGCCGACATACAGACAAAATACAGAGATCACATTAGGACAAAAAAAAGCGAAAAAACAAATTAAAACAATTTCAAACAGAAGAAAACATAATAAAGGCCCCAACTATAATCAAAAACTTGCAGGAAAAAAGACAGATCAGTCCTGTAATTTTATAACCCTATTCAGGAATGTAGGGAAATTGCTAAACCCACAGCATATATTGATACAATCTGTTTTATCAATTGAGCACCAATTGTCAATCGTAATTCTACGCAAGACTTTCAAGTCCTTAGTTCTAACACAATTGGGCCCCATTTTTTTTATTGAGCCAGGCTAAAATGTTATTCTTCAAAGATTCCCTGGATTCCGGGTGACTCGGCTTGACAACGTTGGTAAAAATCACGTTTCTAGAAGCCAAAACAAAACTCTGTAGATCAGGGTCCAAAATCCTAGCCATAGTTCCTTTTCTTTGTCGAATACCCTTAAACAAGGAGGAGGCCTGTAGAACAGCCAGTTTAGGATGGGATAGAGAACCTTCCGGTAAAATATTGCCCACCAGGCAAAGAATGGGGAGAGCTGCCTCTGCCTGCAGGGCCGGCCCTTCTTCGGGAATCTCTATGGATCTGTTGGACAGCCCGAATGGGACCCCTTCTGAACAAATGTTTGGGAAGCCTTTTCCATTCTTTCAGGTACCCCTTGACTAGTCTTCTGGGAAACTGACTGAGGTGAAAAATGAATTTTTGAGCCCAAAGAGACCAACCATGCCTGAAATTACCCAAAGTTTGAACATGCTGCAAGGTCCCGGTGCATGTGTTCTCTACGAGGCTGCCAGTTTTCTGGTGCCTTGGGGTCTCCTAGGATCCTAGCCATTCTTTCTGTCATTTCTTCTACTGCATAGTGTCCTTTAAAACTTGGCTGTGCTGGCTGGGTTTAGGCACCCAGAGGATCATTAGCTTCTCGTGTCACCCCGATTATCCCTTCATTGGCCGTGTAAGAGTCTGGTACCTTTGGAAGTAATTGCAGGGGAATAGGGAAATGGGGCAGACAGCGCTCTTAAGGTCTGTTTTAATTAACAGAAGATTGGTGAGCAAAAGCTGCTCCTTCATCAAATGAGAGGCTACCCATCATCAAATGAGGAGCTACCCATCATCAAATGAGAAGCTAACCATCATCAAATGAGAACCTACCCATCATCAAATGAGAAGCTACCCATCATCACATGAGAGGCTAACCATCAAATGAGAGGCTACCCATCATCAAATGAGAGGATACCCATCATCAAATGAGAGGTTTCCCATCATCAAATGAGAGGCTACCCATCATCAAATGAGAGGCTACCCATTATCAAATGAGAGGCTACCCATCATCAAATGAGAAGCTACCCATCCTCAAATGAGAGGTTACCCATCATAGAACAGAGGACATTTGGGGTTTATTTGGGAGAACACCCCTAGGTTTCTTACACTACCCATCATCATATGAGAGGCTACCCATCATGAAATGAGGAGCTACCCATCATCAAATGAGAGGCTACCCATCAACACATCAGAGCCTACCCATCAACACATGAGAGGCTACCCATCAACACACAAGAGCCTACCCATCAACACATGAGAGGCTACCTATCAACACATGAGACCCTACCCATCATCCTGGCAGGCTATTCATCATCTTTTGAGCCACGCATGATCAAATGAGAGGTTACCCATCATCATGATAGGCTACCCATCATCCTACAAGCGGCTACCCATTATCACATCAGAGCCTACCCCTCAACACATCAGAGCCTACCCATCATCATGAGAGGCTACCAATCAATTTATGAGAGGCTACCCATCAACACAGGAGAGCCTACCTATAATCATGAGAGGCTACTCATCGTCATATGAGTGGCTACCCATCATCATGAGAGGCTACCCTTCATTTATGAGAGGCTACCCATCATCAAATGAGAGGCTACACATCATCACATGAGAGCTTACCCATTAACACATGAGAGTTTACCTATAATCATGAGAGGCTACCCATTGTCAAATCAGTGGCTATCCATCATCATGAGAGGCTACCCATCGTTTATGAGAGGCTACCCATCATCACACAAGACCCTACCCATCATCATGAGAGACTACCCTTCATAATACGAGCAGCTACCCATCATCACATGAGAACCTACCCATCATCAAATGAGAGGCTACCCAGCAACACATAAGAGCTTACACATCATCATACGAGCGGCTATCCATCATCATACGAGCGGCTATCCATCATCATACGAGCGGCTATCCATCATCATACGAGCGGCTATCCATCATCATACGAGCGGCTATCCATCATCATACGAGCGGCTATCCATCATCATACGAGCGGCTATCCATCATCATACGAGCGGCTATCCATCATCATACGAGCGGCTATCCATCATCATACGAGCAGCTATCCATCATCATACGAGCGGCTATCCATCATCATACGAGCGGCTATCCATCATCATACGAGCGGCTACCCATCATCACACAAGACCCTACCCATCATCATGAGAGACTACCCTTCATAATACGAGCAGCTACCCATCATCACATGAGAACCTACCCATCATCAAATTAGAGGCTACCCATCATCAAATATCAAATGAGAGGCTCCCCATCATCGCATGAGATGCTACCAATCATCACTAGAGGCTACCTCCCACCTCATTCGATGATGGATAGCCTCTCATGTGATGATGGGTAGCCTATCATATGTTCAGCCTCTCCAGTCACAGATTCAGCACTCAGACCTTATTGCTGATCTTACACTGCCCAGGCTGCCATCCCGTGTTGACGACAGGCATCTCTGTTTTTAAGAGCACTTCCTCTTTGGCTCTCCAGTCACAGATCCTCAGCTCCCAGACCATAGTGCTGATCCTCACACTGCCCAAACAGACTCTCATGGCTGCCGCATGTGTTGACGAGGGAATTTTTGTTTTTAAGAGTGCTTCCTCTTTCTGCTCTCCAGTCACAGATCCTCAGCTCCCAGACATTAGTGCTGACCCTGACATGGCCCAAACTGCCTCTCATGTTTGCCACTCGTCTTGGCTGCCGCATGTCTTGAAGACCGGCATCTCAGTTTTAAGATCACTTCCTCTTTCTGCTCTCCTGTCACAGATCCTCAGCTCCCAGACTTTAATGCTGACCCTCACACTGCCCAAACTGCCTCTCATGGTTGCCACTCATGGCTGCTGCACGTGTTGTGCAGCATTTCTGTTTTTAAGGGCACTTCCTATTTCAGATCCCCAGTCACAGAACCTTAGTTCCCAGACTTCAGTGCTGATTGTCACTCTGCCCAAACTGCCTCTCGTGGCTGCTGCACGTGTTGATGACCAGCATCTCCTTTTTAGGAGCACTTATTTCTGCTCTTCAGTTACAGATCCTGAGCTGTCACACCTTAGTGCTAATCCTCACACTGCCCAAACTGCTTCTCATGGCTACTGCACGTGTGGATGAGTGACATCTCAGTTTTAAGAGCACTTCCTCTTTCTGCTCTCCAGTCACAAATCCTCAGTTCCCACACCTTAGTGCTAATCCTCACATTTCCCAAAATGCCTCTCATGGCTGACACACATGTGGATGAGTGTCATCTCAGTTTTAAGAGCACTTCCTCTTTCTGCTCTCCTGTCACACAGATCCTCAACTTCCACACCTTAGTGCTAATCCTCACACTGCCCAAACTGCTTCTCATGGCTGCTGCCCGTGTGGATGAGTGTCATCTCAGTTTTAAGAGCACTTCCTCTTTCTGCTCTCCTGTCACAGATCCTCAGCTTCCAGACCATGGTGCTGATCCTCAAACTGCCCAAACTGCCTCTCATGGCTGCCACCCGTGTGGATGGGTGACATCTCAGTTTTAAGAGCACTTCCTCTTTCTGCTCTCCAGTCACAAATCCTCAGCTGCCAGACCATGGTGCTGATCCTCAAACTGCCCAAACTGCTTCTCATGGCTGCTGCCCGTGTGGATGAGTGTCATCTCAGTTTTAAGAGCACTTCCTCTTTCTGCTCTCCTGTCACAGATCCTCAGCTTCCACACCTTAGTGCCAATCCTCACACTTCCCAAAATGTCTCTCATGGCTGACGCACATGTGGATGAGTGGCATCTCAGTTTTAAGAGAACTTCCTCTTTCTGCTCTCCTGTCACACAGATCCTCAACTTCCACACCTTAGTGCTAATCCTCACACTGCCCAAACTGCTTCTCATGGCTGCTGCCCGTGTGGATGAGTGTCATCTCAGTTTTAAGAGCACTTCCTCTTTCTGCTCTCCTGTCACAGATCCTCAGCTTCCAGACCATGGTGCTGATCCTCAAACTGCCCAAACTGCCTCTCATGGCTGCCGCCCGTGTGGATGGGTGACATCTCAGTTTTAAGAGCACTTCCTCTTTCTGCTCTCCAGTCACAAATCCTCAGCTGCCAGACCATGGTGCTGATCCTCAAACTGCCCAAACTGCTTCTCATGGCTGCTGCCCGTGTGGATGAGTGTCATCTCAGTTTTAAGAGCACTTCCTCTTTCTGCTCTCCTGTCACAGATCCTCAGCTTCCACACCTTAGTGCCAATCCTCACACTTCCCAAAATGTCTCTCATGGCTGACGCACATGTGGATGAGTGACATCTCAGTTTTAAGAGCACTTCCTCTTTCTGCTCTCCTGTCACACAGATCCTCAACTTCCACACCTTAGTGCTAATCCTCACACTGCCCAAACTGCTTCTCATGGCTGCTGTCCGTGTCGATGAGTGTCATCTCAGTTTTAAGAGCACTTCCTCTTTGGCTCTCCAGTCACAGATCCTGAGCTGCCACACCTTAGTGCTAATCCTCACACTGCCCAAACTGCTTCTCGTGGCTGCCGCACACGTGGATGAGTGACATCTCAGTTTTAAGAGCACTTCCTCTTTCTGCTCTCCTGTCACAAATCCTGAGCTCCCACTCCTTAGTGCTAATCCTCACACTGCCCAAACTGCTTCTCATGGCTGCCGCACACGTGGATGAGTGACATCTCAGTTTTAAGAGCACTTCCTCTTTCTGCTCTCCTGTCACAGATCCTCAGCTCCCAGACTTTAATGCTGACCCTCACACTGCCCAAACTGCCTCTCATGGTTGCCACACATGGCTGCTGCACGTGTTGATGTGCAGCATTTCTGTTTTTAAGGGCACTTCCTATTTCAGATCCCCAGTCACAGAACCTTAGTTCCCAGACTTCAGTGCTGATTGTCACACTGCCCAAACTGCCTCTCGTGGCTGCTGCACGTGTTGATGACCAGCATCTCCTTTTTAGGAGCACTTATTTCTGCTCTTCAGTTACAGATCCTGAGCTGCCACACCTTAGTGCTAATCCTCACACTGCCCAAACTGCTTCTCATGGCTGCCGCACACGTGGATGAGTGACATCTCAGTTTTAAGAGAACTTCCTCTTTCTGCTCTCCTGTCACAGATCCTCAGCTCCCAGACCATGGTGCTGATCCTCAAACTGCCCAAACTGCCTCTCATGGCTGCCGCGCAATGCATCATCTTGTATGATTTCTGATTGGAAAATTAGCATGCGATTTTTGAATATTTTGTATATTGTGTGCATTTGTCATTTTATTGTTACTTTGTTGTACCTTTCTAAAATATGCTTGATTGGTTTTCTTCTGTCCTTGAATATTTGTAAATTATCAAAAGAGCTACATATAAAAATCAGCATTAAACAATTGACGCGTGCAAAAATACACAAATCGGTATGGGTTTCCTCGTGCATATTAAACTTCTAACAAAAGCTTCAAACACATTCGAAATTAAAATGGGTTTACCGCTCAACAAGAAGAATACTTTGGCAACATGGCAGATATTGCAAATTCTTTTGTGCTTTATGATACATTTGTTGAGCATGGACAGCAAACAATGAGTAGTAATTGACGAAGGCCAAACAATTGTTTCAGGATGTGGAAATGCCCTTGCTTAAATCAATGCAGCTGGTAAGCGAATTTTTTTTTTTTTTAAATAACTGAAATTGTCTAATTTGCTTTTAGCTGTCATTGCTCCAAAACATTACAAAGTCAATATCCATTCTCTCGCTTGAAGTATTACCTCTGTTTATTTATAGACGAGGACAATTACACCACCCCTTTATTCTGCATCCCTTTATTCTGTGGAAACAATAGGCACCGTGTTGCCAGGCATTTACCTCTGAATTAGAAACACAAAACTATTATTAAACAAATGCACAGGTTTTATGAAAATGGCTAGGAGATTCTACCGGAAAACAAAGCGCATGCATTATGATAAGGCTCCACTTTTTTTTAACATCTAATGTATTTTTAAATGCATAAAGCTAATGTCAAGTTGAATTAATTTCTGCTAAAATTAAAAATAAAAATTGAAAAAAATATTTTATGGAAGATAGAGTCAGGTGCAGAGAATTACAGCTCGGAAAATTAATAATAATTACACCTACAACAGTATTAGCAAGATATGAAGTGCATTCATTAATGCCCCCGTGGCAGTAGATCACGGCAAATGTTGCACGAAGGGCAGTCTTTGATAGGATTATGTACAGCATAATCGCAAGAGAGTGAAATTAAAATTCGCCGAGAAGATACGTCTTGTGGGCTGAAGGGTAAGGAGCCAATAAAGGCAACATTAATAACAATAAATAACAAGAATAAAATGATTTGCATAAATAGAATTTCCGTCGGCGGCCATTACTGTAATTATGGGAGTGATAAAGTCGCGGGCCGCCGTAAAGAGCTAATCGGCGTCGATTCGCTGTTTAATTTTCCAAAGGGCCCTCCAAATGATGAAGTGTAAATAAGGAGAGGCTGCGTGCAGGTGTGATTGGGAACACATATTTGTAAGGCGATGTGGTGGATTTCTGGGAGCCGGCTGTTTCGTTCGTATGGCGACGAAAGAGAAATTAACTATGTTTGAGGCTCCGTACCGTATGACGAGGCAGTACAGAGGAAGAATGGCGCTACACCAAGTCTGTCGGCCAATACTCAGAAGTAAAGCAATAGTCACTTTTACAAGTCCGGTCTAGAGGTTGGGAGGGGAGGGGCTAGTAGGCCACGTGCTTCCCCAGACACCAAATCGGGACTTGGTCAGAAGGAGAAGATAATGCAGAATTGGTAAGACAATGAGCCTCGTTACGAGTTTGGCAGTAAAACGGCGGTAACTCCACTGATTTTCCATCAGAATTGATTCCAAATACAGCCAGTGAGTCCTGTGGGGTTACCACGGCATTACGAATGGTGGCAGAGTGATGTTAGTCCCCATTTTTTGAGTCCTCAGGTCTTCATGGACATTTGTGGGGGAATTACTGTGAGCAGTAATTCTGCTGCCTTATTTCTGACGATTTTAAGGGTGGCAAGGGGAATAATTTGCTGGCGGTACATCATCCACCGTGCTACCAAACGACCTAGTGGGGTGGTGAGGTAATGTGGTGGCAGCAGATTTGCCACCAGTTTACCACCCCTTTTTCTCACACCACCACACAGTGGAGAAAGCAAGATGCATGGCAATTCCGAGATGTAGGTCCATAGTGCAGAATGCTTTGCCGCATTGCGGACACACAGCATGGGTACCTGGTTTCTGTAAAATGTCCCAGTGGCCATTGGTAGTGCAGGACTGAAAAAACGTATTGACACAGTGCTTAACATCCCTGCTCAAAATCTGCTGCCATACTTGAGAAGAAAATGCCCCATTCCATGTGTGTGTGTGTGGGCAGGGAGTGTGGGGGGTTTGGTAATCTTCCAGTCTAGTTTATATTTTTTGCCATCCGGGACATATAATGCTTGATTCCCCATTATAGATCAATGACTACAAGTCCCAGAATGCAAAGATGCAAAGAAAAATCCAGGAGTGGAAAAGCACATGCAGAATTGTTTGACACTCTCCATCTTTGATGACACTGATCCTCGAGAGAGATATCCACTTAAAAGATAGCTCCTCCCTTTCAGAGTTGCAATACTGGCTGCAAGGTGCCTCACTTGGCAACAGGCTAGCAAGCAGGCTGGCACAGCGCATGCACTCTGTCTGGAGGTGTGGGTGCAGTGTGTGTAATGTGCTGCATTGCCTTGCTTTTGGGGCCATGCTTTTGCAGTACAACATGGGGATAATGCATCAAAACAAATGCAACCCTGGTTCTGCATTCTGTGGACCCTCATTGAACATTGCAAGCAGGTGCGGTGGGTGCAATCTGACATTTTATTGGAAATAAATTGAAAGGACACTGCATAGGAGGGAAATTGAATGTGCATGCAAGACCATATTGCATTCAAATGATTCTCTGCCTGCGAATCAGGTGCACTCAATGCCACCTTGGAGATGCATGACACTCCTGGTTGCACTGATGCACTGATGCATGCAACACAAGCATGCCAATATCCGTCATATGTTAAGTACTTTTAGACTGCTGATATGCGCAAGGCATGAGTGGTACGCCGAAAGAAGCTGGAACGGCTGGAAAAGTCATGTTTTGTTGAGTGGTAGGCGGTTCCAGAGTCTAGAGTAAAGAACCTCTGAAGCCTGCCCTCCTAATTGTGACCTATGAAAGTTGGGCATGTAAAGGAGCCTATAGATGGGCAGGCCCAGCATTTTTGGAAGGCGCAGTGAGCGATGCCGAGCGGTTTGAAGTCAACATGTTGGGTGAAGGTACGGCTGCTGAATTTAGTGGACCGTTATTTCAAGACCTCACAATGTCTCCACCAAAGAGAGGGGCGAGGGGATGGGAGGAGAACCCTAGGAAGAACAGGTGGCGCACCATTGAGGGGGAGACTTGGTGCAAGCCGCCATCATACCGTTTGCAGAAGTCAGTTGCAGTTTAGTGACTAGATTAGGAGCCCATGTGGGAGGAGACTGACTTTATCCCTGTTCTGCAACCCAATTTGCTTGCCAAGCCATATTTACTTCAGACTACTGACTAAATTAGGTAGAAAATGACCAACAGTTTAGGGGAGTTTAGAGAGCAGAGATTGGAAGAATGACCAAGACAGAGTATCTTATTCATGGTCGGACCTTGTTACATCGAGTTTTTTTGCTGAAAATGATTGGCCGAAAAAACTCATAGGAAAATATGGGGTGTGGTAGAGAAGGGGATAGAAGAGGTAGGAGCATGTGGGGAATAGGCACTAGATATAGTGAAGGGATTTTGGGGGAACCCCCCCAAAAAATGCAGTCCTTCAGGTAGTCACAACTAGACCCCCTCAAACTCTGCTAAGAGGGAAAGTGAAATGAAGGCTGCAAGTAGCCGAAAACCCCCAAAAGATGAGATGGCACTTTAAAACACTGCATAATTTACTGGAGAAGTGTAAAAGCTTCAGGGTGAGTAAAAAGCATATCTTAACAACTAGCCAATGTTAAAAACTGGGAACTATGCAACAAGTCGCTAATTGTCAACATTCCTGAAGGAGCAGAGGCAGAAGTGAAATCTTCTAGTATCTCTCTTTTGAAGGAAACCTTTTTAAAGGACTATCCAGGCATAGATTCAGAGTGTAACATACAACAAGCACACAGAGACCCTAGACAAAAAGAACTAGCGAGATTCTGCTCAATTTTCTGACTTTCAACACTGAGAAAACACATGCGCTGAACCTCTTAAACTGAACAACATTCAGGCGTGGAGACTTTACTCTTCCTGCAAGATCTCTTGTGTGCAGTAATAAAGGGGGACAGATCTTTCGGGTACAGAAGCGGGAACACACGTTCACCTGAAATTACCATTCACCTAAAATGTAGGTACAGTAAACAGATCTATTACTATAAAGTCTGAAAACGTAATAGTCTGATGGAGTCACTGGATTACACATTCGAATAATCCCACTGCTCCCCAAACCATAAATAGGAGGGTGTGGTAAAACAGTATTTATTTATGAGAGAGGTTTCCACAAAGGATTCACAAGCAATCTGGTGCGAAACCATTTCAGTAGAGGGATTCCAAAGGGGTAGGGTGAACGGGCAAAGGGGTTGGGGAGCAGAAGAGGGGAAACAAGAAAAAAAAATATACAGATCAGTGCACAAAAGAATAATGGTTGAGAGATAAAGGTAGGCTTATTTCAGTAATCAATGGTGTAGGATTGGAAGTAGAGAGTAGAGCAGATCACGGCTAGACAATGACATTATTCATTTAGTAGGTATGGTTGAAAAGGTTTAATAGCTGCTCCGGAAATCCGAGTGGGGTCATGGGTTAATGGAAGAGATAACAGCATTCAAGTGTATATGAAATAAAGAGACAATTATATCATTCTTTTAGGCAAGAAATTCCTGGATACCACACACATTTAACAGTATGTAACTTGTGAAGGCATCATGAAGTGAGACACAGACAAGAGGTCTAAGATTGGTTCTCAAAAGACTTTATTAACCTAAAAGTCAGGCTGGAGTAAGGCCTAACTTGCCCTATGAGAAGGTGGGATTTCCCAACCAAAATAAAACTAAGGATAGTCTATGTCAGGAAGTCCGAATCAAAAGTCTGTCTGTGTCCAAAACCTATACTTGCCCTCACAAGCAACTGTATACACAATGTGTACTTCCCCAAGTTCAAACCAGTTCACAATGTATCGGGTTCCCATCCCCAATAGTTCAAATCTTCCAGCTTTTCAAAACAGCACAATTCCTTGGGATCCTTCCCAACTCTTTTATCAGCAGTTCTTATACCAGTTCACAAAGATTGTTCTGTTTCTTCACTTCAACATCACTTAAGCGGCTACTGCAAAACACGGTCTAGTGCAGTTGTCAGACCACACAGTCCAACCATTACAGGTCACGCAACCGATACGCCTTTGCACGTTGTTACGCTTTGTCTTCTTCTGGCTCTTGCCAATGCAGATTTCCTCTTAACCTGCAATTCTTTGAACTCCTTTAGCTTTGGTCAATGCTTGGTTTCTCATCTCAAACCCTTCTTGGTATTCTCTTGGCTTTGCCAAGACTTGTGTCTCAAACAATTCATTCCATGGCATCTGCTGCTTCCACCACCTTGCCTTCATTCCATTCACAAGTCCTCACAACTTGGTATGGCTCTGCGGCATTCAAAAGTGCACATGATGTCTTTCATATCCTCATAGCACCCTGGTTTGGGTGTTCCCAGTTTCCACTCACCAGCTTCACGTGGCTGTTCCTGTCGGTTTCATTCCATTGTGCTTCAGCTTTCAATATCTCTGCTATTCCCTCGGGGACTTCCAGACTCTCGCACCGCCAGCCTTGGCCCAGCGTCCCTTTCCTCTGCTTGACATGGCTTGCAGCACCTGTGTATCCTGCTCATGTCTCTCCAGTCCACCTCTTTCCAGCCGGCTCCACGCTCCAGCCTGCTGCCTCTCCCTTCTTGTGCTGTGCAGCCTCCATTTTA
Source organism: Ambystoma mexicanum (assembly GCF_040938575.1). Taxonomy (NCBI): domain Eukaryota; kingdom Metazoa; phylum Chordata; class Amphibia; order Caudata; family Ambystomatidae; genus Ambystoma; species Ambystoma mexicanum. The sequence goes on from NC_090936.1 coordinate 37,064,224, forward strand.
ATATCCATTATGATTGTTAAATGACCACAGGTGTGGGTCATTAAGTCCAATTGCCTGACCATGGTAATCCTCATTAACGGGATATGCTTGGCTGTTCCATCTGAAATCCTCCACAGCAATCGTCTTCGTCTTAGTACCTTAGTGGTGTTTGGGGAGGTTTGAATTAAAGCGAGTGTTCATAACTCTGTGTTGTCTCCTCCTAGACTTGGTATTTGACTGATATGTGTCTGCATTAAGAATATAAGGCTTGGTATTTGGCTGATCTCTGTTTATATAATCCAAATGATGATGTGTCCTCCTAGTTGATCTCTTCCTCGTTCCAGTTTTGAGGTAGTGTTTCTGGGGGGGATTTTGGAGGGGAGAAAAGGCAAAGGTCTGACAGTAATCTACAAAGGTTTGAGGGATAGAGAATTCATTCTGAAAAGGGAATGGGTGTACATGTCTAACCTAAAACATCCTGATAGCACAGGGGCAATGTGCTCACCTTGGAAGCAAGACGACGTGGAGCAACACAGGTTTGATCCCCGGGTCCGTGCTTAGAAACCTCTGGGTATTAACCGCGTTATAAATAACTCATCATATCATATACCTCACTAATACCAGACTGTCTATCTACTATTGATTGATTGATTATTTGTATAGCGCCTATACACAATGTGTTTCAAAGCGCTTCAAGGAGGACGGGAACATGGGAGAAATACACGTACATTCTTACAAGTCCTTGAAACAATACAGAATGTGAATAATTTACTATCAAATCATAGCAGATAGTACAAGTGCAAAGGACAGTAAAGGAGTGGAGGGGGTGGAAGGAGGGAGACAGAACTAGTAGTAACATTACTGTGCCTGACGGCAATTGTTGCAGTGCAAGAGTGACAAGAGGAGAGGGAGGGAAGGGGGGGTGACTGGCCAGGAGTGAAGGGGCGAGGAGAGGAAACAAAAACAAGAGACTATCAAAAGGTCGATGACTGTCAAGATAGTGCTGGTGGGAGGGGTGGAAAAGAACAGAAGAGAAAACGGGGGGACAGACAGGCTGTTATCAATGGTCAAGGGACCAGTGGTAAGAGTAAGTGCTTAGGGAAGAGAAAGGTATAGTGGAGAGGTTGTGGGGAGGGGGGAGGTGGCAGCAAAGACTGGCGGCTATGAATTACTATGCCTGTCGGCAATTGGGGTAGTGTCAGAAAATGACAGATGGCAGGGAGGGAGGGGAGTGAGAGGGTTTTGAATGAGGTGGGGGGGGAGAGAAGGAAGCATGGTGTGCTGCAAACGACCTTTGTCTCAATGCCAGTAAAACTGAGATTGTTTGCATTGGGACACCTGCTCCCGCTTTCCTCCTCTCACTCTGGCCGGCCTCCTTTGGCCCTGCGCGTACCCCCACCTGTGAGGCCAAAAACCTTGGGGTCTCTCCTTCTCTCACATTTCTGACATTCAAAAAAGTCTATCAACTACACCTCCTTAGAGGCTCTCTTCCTTTTCTCACTTTCCCTCAGCGTTTCACTGTCTCCGGAGCCCTAGTTCTCTCCAGGCTGGACTATTGCAACAGCCTCTTCCTCAACCTCCCTGCTTTCCGCCCTGCGCCCTCTTCAACTCATCCAGGACAGAACCGCAAGACTTATCCTTGGCCTCAAACCCAGGGACCGCATCTCTCCAGTGCTGAAATCCCTTCACTGGCTCCCTGTGGCTGCAAGGATCACGTTCAAGACCCTCTCCTTTGTCCACAAGGCATTCTGGGGCCTACTAAACTTCAACATTGCCTTCCTAAATACTGCCCTCCGCTCTTCTACCTCCTACCTTCTGCGAGTGGGCCGGTTCTCCAAGCAGAGATTTGGAGAGAGATCCCTTTCCTCAGCAGGTGCCTCCCTCTGGAATAGCCTCCCTGCTACCCTCCATCTTGAGCCTGACAGTCTCAAGTTCAGGACACTCCTTAAGACCTTCCTCTTCTCCACTTCCTTCTCTCTCACCCTACCCTGCTAACCTAGCTCTTTGCTCTTCCTTCTCTCCCTCCTTCCATACAGCTTATGGACTGGCCGCCTGGTGTACCTTAGAGTCTCACAGGTCCCAGGCACCCCTGCCAGTCCTTTCGGCACCCTCCTTAGGGCCCTCCACCCCCACTGCACTTGTAATAAAACCTTGAGAGTTTCTCTCTCCGCACTTCAGCAGTCTCTCTGACTGGACGCACTTGGTCCCCTGCCCCTCCCTTTCCCTCCTGCACTTGCATCAAATGTATACAGCCCCGTCTGAAGATCGTTCTGTCTGTTCTCCCTTGTCTTCACCCCTTAATGTGCACTTGAATAAACTGCAGAATCGCCGGCAGGCCTATTTGCTATATCCAAACGGTTAAATGTATAATATTCACGGAATCTTTCTGCGCAGACTGTCATCGACTAAGAAATTCAAGGGCTCTGAGCGACTGTTTTTTCCCCCCATGTTACTTCCCTCCTTGAACGCTTTGAAACTCTTGCCTGTGTATGGACGCTATACAATAAACACCCCCTCCGTGGGTGAGTTTTTCCATGTCCTTGCTGGGCATCTTACCGGTACAGGAACCACCAAGAGTGGATCTCCAGGTGTTGTGGAGTTGGGTTCTTTGACCACTAGAAGTTATGCTCACTTTCTCTTTGCCCGAGTTCCTTTCATGCAATGAATGAGATGATAGTTAATTTCCCTGCTCAAACACCATCCTAGCCGGTCCAAAATTGGAGAAGGTTATTTAAGAAATAGAAGGGTTACGGGTCTCTATGCAGGCCAATCACCCTCAAGCTTGCTGGTCATGATTACAGTGGACAGGGATTTCCAAAGTCTCCAAGAAAAGAGCCAAGAGTGCACCCATCCCCAATGCAACCCCCACCCCACGTTTGAAAATTAGCCATAAGCAGAAAAAAGTGTAAGCCCTCTACAAGAGACATCTAACCCAAGAACTGCAGCCCTGGAAGAAGTGAGTGAAAGATTTCACACTAAAAACACTCAAAGAAGAAAGTCCCCAGAAATATCCTTTGTTTGTACGACATGCCAGTGGGCGCTGAATTGCCCCAGGACTTTTGGGATTCCGCTGCGCATTTTTGTCTGAGGTCCGCGACTTGAGCTCTTCTAAGCACCTGAGCCGCCCCACGTCTCAGAGACTGAGCACAAATCCCCCAGACAAGCCTCCAACCACAACAAAAGCCATAGTTACGGTTACTTGTCAACGACTTCATTCTGGAAAAGTTGCCACGACTGTTAAGGACCAGGATATGGTTCTTGCAGCATTGCAAAAAAAGGTTCATATCCAAGAATGGGATAGGAACGACCACAGTCAGAATAAATTTATCTCGAGACCAGTCCTGAAACAAATGAACGTCAAGTATTGCCTGTTACACACTTCCTATTTAACCTTTGTAAAAAGGACACAACTGTATGACATGAAGATCGACAACAATGACATCAAACTAGAAGAAGTATTTTTTCAATTTCTACTATGCACATTTTGTTCATATCACCAAATCCCATGAAGCCGCACAGCAGATTCTTGGAGAAACCTGTAAATAGTCGCCAATCACACAAACATTTCAGCAGAGACTCAATAAAAAAAAGTGCTTCTTATTTTTGAGAATGGACATCCGTTACGGTATCTTGTGTGATGCACAATTGCAAATGGCAGCCGGTATGACTGCAATCCACTACTAACCTCTGGCCCTTTTGCCCCCCCTGATTCCCATAAATGATCCCCTTTATCTATGGTTGCTTGGATGTGTTTCAGTCATTGCAACCCCTGAAGCTATTATATTGTGCTTTTTTCTTCAATGTGGAAACCTGAAGAGGGGCCATTAACCTTTATTAGAACACTGACTACCTTTAACATTCCAAACAAGGCGCAGCTCCTCCCATTGCTGCTACTGCGTGGCTCGTCAGTGAGACAGGTGTTAAACAGTAGACCTTGTGTCTACATTACCAAGAAATCTTTTGGCATTTTATGTTTCTCAGCCACCGAAAATCAAACAGAATGCGTAGGCATGACTAGAAAACCAGACCAAATTTAGTTTGCGATTTGCCAAATGTGGAAAGCACTGCGGTCCTCACCACCACTTTCACTGCACCCCACAATTCCGAGGTTGTAGGCGATGTGCAGGAAATCCCTCCAGCACTTGGCTTAAGGTTCCCCTCAACATGACCTTCAAATAATTGAGCTCCAAATTCCCAGATGAGTGTGAATGAGGATCAACGCCGCCCTTCTGCCACTCGTTTGCTAGACAGGAAATACCACCAAACTTGCATTGAGGGCCAAAATCCTTAAAAAAAAGGGCTTTGAGCAGGTTCTGGGAAGTTTGGCCTTCTGGGGAGAGAGTTACGTTAGGACTGTGCCTGACACCCGTCGGGGAGATTGGTTGGCTTGTCAGATGTTAGATATGGCAGGTACTGAACTATTTAATTCAAGATGGCCGCTCTTACTCCCTCCCCGCAGCAGTACTACAGTACTCGGTGGTATCCACCTCTCTGTGTATTATCCTCCTGTGTTATGCATTGCTCTGCTGCTTTCTAACTAGGTTCACAGGATATAAATGTCATCTATATACACACACACACACACACACACACACACACTTCTCATAACAGGAGATTGGACACACTGTGGCACAAGGGCCCCCATCTCCCGAGCCCCTGCCCTCCTTCTCCTCACCCCTTCCCTTGATAATTGACAACCCTAAGCCGTCTGGGCCTCCCGTAAATGGCCACACTTTCGCCTTGTCCACAAACAGAACTGAGCGAATCCAGATACTAATTGGGCCGTTTTCTGTTGCATTCATGTCTCACCTTCTTTTATTTTTCTTCTAATTACCTAAATGAAAACAGGCAGGAAAGGTTGTGTACTGTAAGGCAATTAGGTCCTCTTCATTTCCCTGCGCCATTGAAAGGTCCCCGTACCTGCTGTCAGGCAAATGTCACAACACTCCTCTCTGGCGCGCTGTGGCACTCCAGTCTGCCCCTCGCCTGGGCGGCAACACACAAATGCCACTCAGCCACCAAGGCGCTCTTTACCCTAAACCTTTCTGGCTTATTATGCCGCTTGCAGATTCCGATGTGGACAGCATCACTAAAGATATTTGCTTTTAGCGCCCAGGTGGTCAGAGGGCGCGAATTTACCAACATAGCAAATACGAATCATGGAGGCTGTTAGATGTTAGCCGACAGTAGTTTTGATCTGTGATATTACAAGAAAAGCCATCATACCACACAAGCCCAATTCAATGCAGACATTTTAATGAACTGTTTCTTGGGGACATTTCACTTCCAACCATCTCACTGAATGTTTGAGTCCCTACCTTCTTTACTGCAAAATGGGGGGAACTCTGCCACCCTCACTTTTGCCCTCCTGGTCTCCCTGTTACTTCACTCTCTCCTATTTCAACACTGCCTCTTTGTTTTTTACCTTCTTGTTTTCCACCGTTTGTATGTCCTGTTCCAGAGGTCTAACACTTTTGCTTCTTTAGATTGTCCGCACTACTACTCCCAACAGCCTCAACCAGCAGAGTCCAACCCTAGGGATCATGGGAGTTGTAGTCCAAAACTGCTAGAGCGCAGTTGGTTGCAGACCTCTATCCTATTCCTGTGTCCGGGTTACTATTTAAATGTCGAGATTTTATTTTTCATTTTGTTTATTTGTTTATTGATTTGTAAAGCGCACCAAACCCGTAGGTATCTGGGTGCGTACCAGGAAATTTAGATGGTTACAGTTCAAGATGGTTCTTTTCAATTTTTGTTTTTCAAATATCGAGGAGTTTTACATCTAGTTCATCATGTTCTTATGAGGGCCATTGGCCTTCCATTGAAACAGACTTTAGAGAGAGCCCCTGGAATGGCTGTCCTGTCTCCCATTCGCATGACAGCCCGAAGAATGAGAAACGAGAGATGCCAGTCGCTGTTTGGCCAGCCCCCAGGAGGGCCAGTACATTCTACATATGTGAGCAGATATGCTCTTAGACAACCGTTCAAACCCTATCCAGCTGACGTCTTCGCGGCCCCAGGTGCCACGTCACTGGGCCAGGTTGACTAATGATAAATATCTATCCGTGCTGACATCATAAGTGACACCACGACATAGTAATGTTAGCCACAAAGCACACCCGCATCCCTGCACGAAGTTACACAGACACACATGCACACACACAAAGAACATGCATACACAGTTCTGTAGACAGGACCGATACATGTACATACTGTCAGAAGCCTTTTTCATTCATTAGCCAAACGCAGAAACGCATGAAAGCAAGAGTCACACAAAACAAGCTTGCTGCCACTTATTGCAACTAACGATATGGAACTTCAGGCACGTACAAAGAACCTGGGAGAGCCAAATGCTACTAAACTCGAGAGAAAGCAGTACTATATATTTTTTTTTTTCGTTTAGAATAGCATGGAAAACGCTATTCCCTCGAGCTGCACTCCTCACCATCCAGTTCCACACAAGAGGTTCCAAGTTACCTCATTACGAAGCACGAGTTGAAAAAGAAACTGCACCGGTTGTGTGCATTTAAACAGCCTTTATTAATTCATAGCAGTTTCTTTAAAAAGGAAAGTTTCCCAGTAATATCATTAGCCAGACGGCAGCCAAATACTACTAACCTCGAGAGAAAGCAGTACTATATATATATATATACATATATATATATATATAGCGAGAGAGAGAGAGAGAGAGAGAGAGAGAAACCATAGAACGACTTTAGAGACAAAGAGATGCAGATTCTGCAGCACGAAGCAGAGGGCCAGTGCTTGCAGCCAAGGACGAGGGAGAGTGGAACATTCCTTACTCCAGGGGCAAGGAGCCACCTGCAAAATAACAGAATAAATCCTCACTACCTGCAGACTGAAAAGTTCAGTTTTGCTGTCCTCACCCACGTGACTAAGCCAAGCAGAACAATAGCCCTTTACCCATGGTGGGAAGAGGAGCTGCTCCCAGCGAGACAGACAAGAACTGATACAGGTGTATTGCAATCTGCAGGCGCTCTCTCGGGCTAGGTGGCAGTACCAGTGGCAGCCACTGGGACACACAGTCGCTCTCATTACCTTGAGAAGGTACACTGAGCGCTGAGAACAGAGCAGGGTCCCAGGCCCGGGGGACTCACTCTAGCCAATCAGAGAGACCAATAATGGGCAAGGGCCAATGGTAATCCTGCAACCCTGCAACAATGTAATAGATCGTTTTTGGGGAAGTCTCAGGCGAGGCCACCTGACATGGAAGGACCAGTTAGGCCACTCCTATAAGCGGCTTCCATAGCTACTAGCACTTACACCCAAAGCACCCCTTGTTGCTCTCCCCTTGCTCTAATAATCGCTTAAATGTCATGAAGTCTCCATTTGTCTGAATTAGTGAATGGTGGGGCCACAAAATGGGCACTTCTTCGTAAGCTGCTGGTCACCTCTACGGCCCCTTTAAGAAAGGGTAGGGGTGTACTTTCTGAGGGGTCAGCAGTGCTGGTATGCCCGGCTCTCCCTATAGGGGTGCTGAAGTCGATCCAGAATCCACTTAAAGAACAAGAGGGAGTTGAGAATGCCAATATGGTGGACGTGATTTTCATTGCTGATGCTCAATACATCGGTGCCCAGTGAACTACAATTACCAAGCTGCCTGTGCAGTTGGTGATCCTTAGTACACCAGAGAGAGAGGCTGGAAGAGGGGCCAAAGCCCTATAGCCTCAAGGGTGCAGTCAGTAAGTGGTGGAGGAAGGAGAAAGAGCTCCTTCGGTTCTAGCTGGAAAAAAGAAGAGCAGAAGGTGGGGAAGGAGCAGAGCCTTGGGAGAGCAGGAGGCAGGGAGGACCTGGAAGGTTGGGTAAATAAACGCTGTGAGAGTGGGGGATCAAGAGACCCATTGGGCTGGAAGGTTAAATAGCAAGAAGGCTGGAGAGGAAAGGGTCAGGGAATTTGGGAAGAGCTTGACCCAGAAAGAAAGAAGAAGGGCGTTCCAGAGGAGTGGAAGGGAGGGATAGTAGGGAACCTGAGAGTCTGACATGGTCTAAGGGTGGTGCCCAAAAGGTTGAAGGAGGTCCCAGAGGGGTGAGGGAGGAGAGAGAAATAACAGGGAAATAGAAAGTGGGAATTGCAGTGATAAGGGGGAAGGGGCAAAGGAGGTGTCGAAAGGGCTGAAGAAGGAAGGGAGGAGTGTAAACAGCTGTTGCAAGAAGATGGAGATGAGAGATGTCAAGGAAAGGACAGAGAATAGAGGAAATCGGAGCAGATTTGGTAGAGGAAGTGGTGACCGAGGCAGAGGAGTGGAGTAGCTTCCAGAGACAGAAAAAAGGAAGGCTTGTCGGACAGAGGTGAGAGTGGAATCTCGGATACCCTCCAGGATGAAGGTGATGAAGATGTGGAAGCAGAGACTAGTGTATGCGTAGGAGAGGAGGTAGCACAGAGCGGTGCAGAGGGGAATTCTGGAGAGCAGAAAGTAGCACTCCTGAAAACAAAAAGAAAGATAGCGAACGAAGACCAAAGCTTGGGGGGAGCAAAGCCTGAGGCAAGGTGCTGGGGAAGAGAGAAGGATTGGAGCAGGTGGAGCCGAACCCTGACAGAGAGGAAGGACAGGGAATCTGGTGAGAGTCTTGTCCCAGCATTAGGGCAGCCCCCCTGTCATCCCCTCACTCCATCCCATCCTACAAGGCCACCCCCTTCAAAGTGAACAGCAACCCAAAATGCCATCACTCACCACAGGCAACTATCTGCCTCAGGTCCCCTTGTCCCCAGATGCACATGTATGTATTCTCTTAAATGATAATGTCTTACAAAACACATCCCCAGCCCATACAGGTGAAAGTCTCTAAAACAGACTTGGGGCTCATTTGGATTCCATTCTATCAATGTGGTTCCATCTGTGAACGCGTGTAGGTTGGACTGTTGAAGCGGACTGTGCAGCACAAACGCAATCATATCACAACGGGGGCCCCCAGTGAATCTTTTTGGAGGGATCTGCGTTTGTAGCATTCTTTCATGCTCCGGGTTGCTCCACATACCAAGCCTAAATTGCACCAGAATCACCAGGAGCATCTGTAAATGAAGCATTACTACACTGTAAACAAAAGAACCTGGCTTCTGTGCCATTTCCTTCCACACTACACACAACTGGTCGATCAACTTCATCAATTACCATCAAGGCTAACCCTTTGGGTAATCATGTGTGGACCCAGAAACGTGTTCTTATCAATGCTCTGCACAATGACCACATTTCCTGGTGCAAACCCTCTTACATTAGATGTTTGATACTGTGGAACCCCTTCAGGAAATCTTGCATAGAACCAAATGCTGTTCATTCATCTTTTCTGAAGGGCTTTCTACAAGCATTTTTTAAACCCGCCACAAAGATGGCGGTGTTTGATAACCACGCTCCAATCAGAAGGATGCCAGACATTACTGCAATGATGATTCCCAATGAAGCTGCAATGCACATGCATGTGTCTGAATGCTTGAGAGACATCTGCCTTCGCTTGCTAGGGGTATGTGTAAAAGAGTGCAGACTTATACAACAAAGAGATCTTTCTCAAATGGAGCATAAGTGCTTTCTTTTCCGCTAATTAACATACCCACAATGCATTCCTCTGTGGTTCTGAACTCGAGGTGATCCTCATGGAATAGCTTCTGGGCTGCACTGTGGCATTTGTCCTTTTAGGTTGGCATGGCCTATTCTACCCTAACATTAGGATAAGTAGTAGCAGGTTGTTTTAAGCAGTGTTTAAACCCATCATAACTTTGATGGTGTTTAATAAACATTCCTCGATGCTCCAATCAGAAGGATGTCAGACTGTGCCCCAATGATGACCCGCAAAAAGGGTTAAATGCTTATATGGTTGTATGGTTCTACTGCCTGTCTTTGGCAGATAACCCTATACATAAAATAGCACTGCTCTATAAAACAAAGTCCCTATTCTCAAATGGAACAAACATGTGTGCTTTTCACCTAATTGTCATACCCACAATGCATTGCTCAGTGATTCGGCCCTGGACGCAGTCTTCCAAGTATGGCTACTAGTTGGCGCGGTGGCATTTGTGCTTCTTGGCTGAAATACCTTATTCTACTGCAACAATTTAGGTTATTATTTTTTTCCAACAATTTTTTTTAAACCCACCATAATTTTCATGGTGATTGAGTTATAGTTACATTTTCAGTGAAAAAAATTACTTGAGGTGATGTTAATGTGCTAATGTGACACAATAAAACTAAAATTGAGCAGGTGTTACAAGCAACACCGCCTTTGATGCACGTTTACCGTATAAAACCATGGTGAAATGTCCCACTGCAAAATGCATCGAAAGGGATGCAGGGAAATGGGCGGGGGTACCCACTGCACAGCCCAGAAGTATGCTGATGACATCACAGATGACAATCAATGACGTCACATATGCCATCACTTACGACATCGCTAGGAACGAGAGTACACGGGCGACATCACATCAGGGGGCTAAATTATCATCCTCTGTTTCACGACGTAGCATAAAAACATTCTGCAGATGTGCCAGTGGTCCACGCTAATAGAGGCGTAATATCATGAATGCTTAATTGAATAGAGAGATGCATTTTTCCAGCACCATAGATAATGCTGCATATGCTTTAGAAAGTACGTTATGCTCCGGGTCATCTACATTTTATGTAGGGTAGAAATACTGCAACTTAGCTTGTCCCATATGACGTCCTTTCAGCGACACCTGTTTTTTCAACAGATGTTTTTTCAATGAGTTTTGGGGGTTGGAAAAGGGCATATAAAGGGTTGGGGGAATCGGGGGTTCGGGAATAACAAAAATTAGGTGTTTTTTGGGGGGAGACGCAACAAAAAAAAATTACATTCGATTTGTTTATTCAGCAACATTTTTTCGTAAAAACACCCATCGAAAAAACTGGTGTTGATGAAATGACATAGAAACTTTGGGCTCTGCCTTCTCTTTGGTAGAATAGTCTTCTGCAAAGTCATAGTTACACTATTCACAAAGTTTATTTATTTCTTCACTATGTCCGCAAAGACTATAATGGTGTGTGAAAAACCTAAGGGTCTTTCCCAACCTACTCCCCAGGGATCTTCTACGCAGGTGGCCAGGGGCGGGCCATTGCTTTTGGATTCCAACCCTCGGGGTGGACAAACGAGGGAGGATCAGCTGGGTAGAGGGTCCTCTATGATTCGGGAGGGAACACCCGAGGGTGAGACATGTTACCCTCCCCTTCTTGATAGTGAATTTTCCAACCCACCCTCAGCCTTTATATGGTATATACCAGCACACATTCCTGCTTTCTCCAAACATAATTCAAATACTGAGACGAAGAAGAGGAAATCAAGAGGAGTACAGATTTCCCATGAAAAACGCCTCTATGGTACTGGGATCAGGAAGAGGCGATCAAGGCACACCAATGTCCACAATGGACATGTCTCACTAACAAGGCCAGGCAGGGTCAGGCAAACGACTTCAACTATTCCCGCCTGCAGCCTGTTAACTATTTAGATGGATATAAAAAGAACACACATGCTTGTCAAGTTGGAGAGCGAGTTGGAGAATGAGTTGGAGAATGAGCTGGAGGGTGTATCATAGCAGAACCAGGAACCAGGCCAAGGAGTCTCCAATGAGCCTGAGAGGTCTGCAGGAGGAAGCCGAGGGCGTGCTCATCCCATGGCTCATGCTGCCCAGTCCATGGTTGTTCCCCTGGGTAAGAATAAGAACCCAGGAGGGTCTGACGGGTCTGTTGGGAGACCTTGACCTCAGACGCGAGGACATTCAAGGAAGGAAAGCTGCAGCAGGCTGTTAACTCATTTGCCGGTAAAGAAAAGCCAGTATACTTTGTATCAGAGTGACCGCGAGTGAAAACACTAATTACTGAAAGTCTCTGGTAGCCCGTTTAACAAATAAGCAATGCGAAAAGGATACCACTAACATCAAGACAATGGTAAAAGTGTTCTGGAAGGAAACAGTATCACAGTGTGGTCACGTATAAGAATATACGCATTTGAAAGTCTCTGTGAAAGTAAAGGAAAGCGCTGTGACAGCAGGGGAGCTGTGCATGGCAGAAAACTGGGCAAAACAAAAATCCTTACAGAAGCTCCACAGCGGAAGGGGAGCTGGATGAAAATGTAACTAAAAGACACATTGTGAGTGAACCAAGAGTACTGAGAAGGATTAGGGTGGCTCCCAGGCAGGAGGCTGATGCAGGAGGGCCAAAGAGACCCCACCTTAATAGACTGTGAGTTAAGACAGGCACCTGGTTGCGCAATATGTAATGGGTGGACTGTGTGGACTGCAAACTGCACCACAACCAGGGGAGGCCCAAGTATGAGAAGGACTTGTTTGGGATACTGAAGTTGAAGGTCAGAAGGACTTTGTTTATCATGGGGAAGGGAGTCCTGCAAGCAACAAGTGAAGAGTGACACTTTCCCAAGGAACTGTTGTGAGTGATACTTGTGTGTTTGAAAACAAAGTAACCTTGAACATTGACACTTTGAAGGATACCCTGAAGGATCTAAGCTCAACACAAGAAGAGCCTGAGAGACCCTGTGAAGAAGTGAATCCAGATAAGGCAAGGTACTGTGAATTTTGCCAAGTGAATCCTAAGAACTTGTGGAATTATTTTTTACCCTAAGTGTCTTGAACTTGGGGAAGGGAGCTGTGGAAAAGCTCCATTTACACATTGACTTTGCTTTGAACACTGCTAAGTTGGCCACACCCCACACACCCTATTACTTTGTAGAATTGAGGGCAACCATAGGTTTCGGCACAGACAGTAGTTTACATTTGACTGTCAGGGTTAGACTTCCTTTTCATTAGGGAGCTGTCCCACCCTAGAGTTAGGGCAAGATAGGTATTTTTCCATCCTGACCACAAATAATAAAGGTTTTCCAAATCTATCTATTTGTCTGTGTCATCTCCTGATACCATGCCTGTCTCACAGGGGACATGTTTACATGGGACTGCATCTAAACAGACTAAGTAACTTTCCACCTTCTCTGACGGCTGAAGTTACTTCTCCATGCACCTAAGTTACTTGCCGGGATTTTCATTTAAATGATAATGCAGTCAAGGGACTGGGGTATCCCCTGCCTGTAAATACCCATTCTTTTGTTTTATTTATCGATCATGTTTAATGCGCTGTATACAACAGAATTGTGTTTCAAAGCTCCATTGCTTTATAATTCATGTGCATCAATACATCATGGTTGATTTCATCTGTGAAGAAAAGACAAACATTTCACTTACTCTATCCACTATTATTAGGTGTAATAGTGTGTTTTCAAATATTACAACTCTCGCTTTCAGCATTGTTCTGTTCTACCCTTGATCATGCTAAGTGTGATGTCACCAGTGACTTTTCAGGGATGTTATAGATGATGTCAAAAGTAATGTTATCTCTGATGTCATCAATTATGTCATCAGTATGCTTACGGCATGGGATGCAAAATGGGCATGCAGTGTACAAGTGGCCTATCTGTCAACACCGGAGACATTTCATTTGGTTTGTTGCCTTAAATCAGCACTTACACGTCACTTCAACTAATGTATTTCATCGAATCATTGTATGGAGTTCAACTACTTGTTTCTGGTTGTCCTTCAGTAACTTTTTCTAAAATGTTTCCCTGTGTTTGCAAAATCCGCTAGCGAGAAGATGTTTGAATTTTGTACCGGACAGTGTGTTTCTTTTCTTTTTTAATTTGTGTAAGGTGTTAGGTTATAAAACTGTATGCACAGTAAATAATAAAAAAATGTATTCTTTCTGGGCCTTTTTCATCAAAGTATAACACCAGTCAGCAAGACAAGGAGACCACCTGCCAAGATGTCCTATTTTTAGTGACTTTTAAATGGGCATGTTTATAAAAAGTGACACCTTTCTCATGAGATGTTCTCACAAGAAGATATTTGATTTTTCGGCAGTTTCTGGGCCTTCCAAAATCTTGAAAAGAATCGAAAAATGATTATCCTAAGATGCCTATATATTCTCAATCTGCTCAAATGCTACTCTTTTACCCACTTCACAACCTCTTTTAGGTCAAGGACACAAGTACCGCCACCCCAAATTACATGTTATGCATGTTGCAATTTCCCAAACTTGCAGGAATACCTTTAACAATGTAATTCCTTCACTCTATGGGCTATTTCTAAATGTCTAATGCATAATTATTTTTCTCATAGAGAAATAGGACGTATCTAATACCCCCCCACCCCACCATGACAATCCCACGAAAAGGCTGCAATTAAAGGTGGCCCCCTAACTTCCAGTGTGGGGGATCTCACCCACAGTATTCCACATGAATACAGGCAGCTTGTCTACATAATAGAAGCAGAACCCGCCTGCTATTATTTCACTATGTTTAAGTTCTCTGACGTTAAGGAAGTTGGAGACTGACCAAGTGGTGGCAATTTCTAAAAAGATTTTATTTAATAGAAAGAAAATGCCCGTCTTTCCCTACCTAACAAAGCTATAACTGGGGCAGTCAGGATGTCAGACGAGTCCAATTTAAACAGTCTTGGTCTAAATCGCTACAACAAAAGCGCAAACTAAAGGTTCAAGCTCTTTCCGAGTCCAGCAGGGTAATTTCTCTCTCCTGGCAATTAAAAGTACATTGATGCCAAGAAACAGTTCACCAAAGTTCCAACAGGGCTCGGAGAATGCCTCACTCCTCCGAGTTTATCCCAGATCAACAAGAGCAAAGTCAACTTAAACCTTCAACAGAAAGAGAATGAAAGCAAATTCACAACGTTCAACCGCAAAGTTTCTTTAACGTTCAAAATGTAAAATAAAGACACATTAACTGTTGGTCCCTGACTGGAACGAAGAAGATGCCACCAGCTGGTTTCCCTTCTGAGGATCGGGCTACCAGTAGGGAGTCCTTCTGACAGCAGGTGCCCTGGGTGGGGTTGGCCTCGTCAGCGCCGTATTCACTATACACGTGACATGGTGGGGTGCTGACTACCCATTGGTTGGTTGCTAATCCTTTTACCGGCTGAACCTCGTGGCCCCCTTACTTTCTGTTTCGAGTCCTCACGGGGTGCCAGTATGTTTGCACAGAGAAGGAGAACATAGTCGGGTTTGCCACCCCATTTCGGCTTTGCAGACTTTATGATGATAACCCCTCTTTGGATCTAAAGAGGAGTGCCGACTGGATTATTTCGTGGCCACTTTTACTATGATCAATCAGGTGGGCGGCTGTGCACTCTTCAATATGTTATTGGTTTGATCCTATGTGACGCTTTGGGCTTATCTCATAGGTCCATATTCCTTGGTTAATCCCATAAAGATCTAGAAACGTCCTCATCCTCTTCTCTGTATCTTTTTGGGAAAGAATTTACCAGTTTACTTGGGGCATCGAATGCCTTTGTTCAGCCTTGAGTCTGTCGGCTTGGGGTGACTCGTGGGGCTATCGGGCAGAGTATTGGACCTCTCGTTTCCCGGCTCTCCAATCCCTTTCCGGAACCACGCTGGAGTTTTGCCTCCTGTTGTAATATTCTGGTTGCCGGTTTTTTCTAGTTGTCTTTCAGGTTCGTTGTTGAAACCTGTCGCCTCTCCTGCTTCAGTCACTGCTCTCTTCTGAGTCGCTCTGCCGCTGATTCGTTGTTGTTCAGCTTCTCTATATCAGTCGCCACGTGAAGCATCTACCGCTGGCCGCTGAATCGGGCCTGTCTCCTCTTGCAAGCTCGCACTCTGCCTCGCCATCAACCTTGAAAAAAACTGTTCACCTCGTCTTTGGCCTTCTGCTCTGTTCCACACTTTGTTTGCAACGTGGCTCTACTGCTCCCGGTACTTCGATCCCCACTTCCGGGCTCCCTCCCGGACTTCTTCCCTATCTCAGACGCCATCTTTTTTGTCGGGTGCGTTTATATAGTAAGCCCCACCCTGTCATAGCATCACACACATGGTTTGCACGTTCTTTAGGGATTAGCTATCTTTTTCGATTGTTCCTGTTCCTAACGTTACAAAAATCAGAGTCATTATGAAAAGCATGAATGTTCAAGCTTTTACAATGAAGGGAATAATTGGATGATTTAACAAAAGGTATAGCTGTCTGATGCTGGTCTGAAAAAGGGCTGTCTCTTATCCTCGCGTCACTCTTCTGTGGAGGGGAGTTCCTTCCAGTGGGATCCTCATGCATTGCAGCACCCCCATGGGGATTCCTGGTTAGCGGCCGTGCCGCCCAGGCCCCAAGGAAAGGTGCGTACTCTCCTGAAGTAGTGACGCTACCCAAAGGATCATCACAATACATAAATATCCATACGTATAAAATAGAATTTAAATAACTATTCTAGACAAAAGAGTAAAATCCTCACAAATATAAACATACACATTATGATCTGCTGTAGGGTTCAGAAAATAAACATTCTTAGTGTACATGTTGAAACAATACATTATTTTCGTAGGATTGAAATGGAGAGGAATAAGAAGGAGGGTATACCTGGTAGCAATTTGTTATACCTAGGTGTAATTTGCTCCTGTGAAAAATTGCAAAACTCCTTAATCATTGGTTATTTTTAGAGACTTATATACCCTGCACAATTTTGGATTCTAGGAGAATCTATTTTAAATTTACTTCCCAAACGTTCATCAGAGGCCTGGTGCCCTTTTAGTGTCGTAGCTTATTAAGAGGGTTTCCCTAATTATGTTTGATTGCTATCGGGGATTTCATTAATTCTTGAGACATTTCTCTAAATGCTGTGGAGTTATTATACTCCCCTTCAGTCTGTCATTTAAAGGCCCAGAACAGGTAGAGACATCAACAGCTCAAGGCAACTACAACCAGAAACATCTCCCTTCAGACTGTCTCTCTGTACTCAAATCATTCTTAGACAATCTGGTTCTGCCTTGGGAACGGCTTCTGCATTCATCTATTTCTGAGAAAGGCCTTGTTAAGGATGTTTCCAGGTGCTACAACCAGCTGGAACCTAATCTGCCTTTCTCCTGTCAGGCAGGTTCCCCGACTTTGCTATTTTTCTGGAAGCTCTCTCTCGCTCTCTGTATTCTAAATACCCAACAAGCCCCACTCATGCCACATCATTTGATGTAGCAATTTGGACAGAGCCCTTTGCTGACTTTCACACACACCTCTTTGCTTTGATTGCTACAATGTATTTTGCACTATAAAAAGGGGATGCATTTAACTGTGAGTCAGCCCTCCCCTTAGAGCCATATAGATGATACTTGGAACTGCGGCCCCAACGAAGCCACCAGAGCAGTTATTCAGATGCTCTATGTATTTTCTTTGGCCGTGTTCAAGTAGAACAGAGAGAAAAGGTGTCAATCATTGATAAATTCCACTCATGTGATTGACCAGATCATGAATTGGTCTGAGGAATGTGAGGGTGAAGAGGAAAGTATAATAGAATGGTGTGTGCGTGTTGTGTGAATGGGTGTGTCTCCGTGTGAACTTCTGAGAACTTGTGTGCATGTATGTGAGTGCGTATGCATGCTTGTGTGTAAGTGTGCATGTTCATGTGTGAATTGGGGGAGCAGGCTCAGTGTCATGTGTTTTACAATGTTCATGACAACATAGTAATCCGGGCATGTACGGCCACTGGCACCAGGACATTTTCAAATGGCAATTCTGGAATATAGGTGCACTCACTGGCTGCATGCAATGTTTTTACAAAGCAATCTTGACTTATGTGGCCACTGAATGCATTGGACGTTTTCTACAGGGCTATTGTGGCATATATGGCCACTCACAGGTTGCCTGATAATGGGTTTACAAGGCAATGCAGGCATACATGGGCATTGCCTTCAAATCCTGCCATTAACCTTCCTGGCCTTTGACCATTGCGCTTGTGCCGGTGAGTGTGTGCCCCATTGTACTCCTTTGCGGGCCTTTTGTTTATTTTCTTCTGCCTCCCTCACCCACGTAGCCCGATTCCCCTCCAGAACCCTTGCTTCACCCATTTCCTGGTGCCTTTCCTCCCTCCTGCCTCCCAATCCGTCCACCCTGCCCTGATTGGGTACTGTGACCGTGCTCTCTGGGTCTAGCGACCCGCTGTTGCAGCTGAGGCGCCTTTGAGCAGTGCGCTTGTGCCGGTGAGTGTGTACCCCATTGTACTCCTTTGTGGGCCTTTTGTGTATTTTCTTCTGCCTCCCTCACCCACGTAGCCCGATTCACCTCCCGAACCCTTGCTTCACCCATTTCCTGATGCCTTTCCTCCCTCCTGCCTCCCAACCCGCCCACCCTGCCCTGATTGGGTACTGCGACCGTGCACTCTGGGTCTAGCGACCCGCTGTTGCAGCCGAGGCACCTTTGACCAGTGCGCTTGTGCCGGTGAGTGTGTGCCCCATTGTACTCTTTTGCGGGCCTTTTGTGTATTTTCTTCTTCCTCCCTCATCCACGTAGCCCGATTCCCCTCCCGAACCCTCGCTTCACCCATTTCCTGGTGCCTTTCCTCCCTCCCGCCTCCCAACCCGCCCACCCTGCCCTGATTGTGTACTGCGACCATCCTTTCCAAGCTATTAACGACGCTCCCAGGGCAGCCCTCTGCCCGGCAGCCCCACCGGCTAAGGACCCCGAGGGAAAGGACGGCTCCAACAAGACGGCACCAGATCGTATCTGCAGATATCCGCAGGAGAAGCAAGAAGCCACCAATAAGTATGTGTGGCAAGGGCAGGGACAGAAGCAATTACTTCTCGCCATACTACCCTACCACTCAAGCTTCAATATTTCGGATGTGTGATCAGTAGCCTCTCTGCGAATTTAGAAGTGTCCCAATTGCCCCTCTGTGAAAGTTGAACTTCGAAGTGTACCCAATAGTCGCTCATGGAAAGTTGTATTTAGAAGTGCATTAGAAGTTGAACTTCGAAGTGTGCCCAATAGCCAATATCTGTGAATGTTGTCTTTAAAAATGTGCCCAATAGCTGCTAGTTGAAAGTTGAATCTAGAAGTGCGTTAGAATTTGAATTTAGAAGTGTGCCCAATAGCCTCTCTGTGAAAGTTGTATTTAGAAGTGCACCCAATAGCCTCTCTGTGAAAATTGTATTTAGAAGTGTACCCAATACCTTCTAGGTGAAAGTTGAATTTTGAAGCGCACCCAATAGTCGCTCATGGAAAGTTGTATTTAGAAGTGTGCCCAATAACCCCTCTGTGATTTTAGAAGTGTACCCTGTAACACCTCCGTGCAAAATTGAATCTAGAAGTGCGCCCAATAGCCTCTCTCTGAATCTAGAAGCGTCCCAATTGCCCCTTTGTGAAAGTTGAACTTAGAAGTGTACCCAATAGTCGCTCATGGAAAGTTGTATTTAGAAGTGTGCCCAATAACCCCTCTGTGATTTTAGAAGTGTGCCCTGTAACACCTCTGTGCAAAGTTGAATCTAGAAGTGTGCCCAATAGCCTCTCTGCGAATTTAGAAGTGTCCCAATTGCCCCTCCTTGAAAGTTGAACTTCGAAGTGTGCCCAATAGCCTATCTGTGAACGTTGTCTTTAAAAATGTGCCCAATAGCTTCTAGGTGAAAGTTGTATCTAGAAGTGCCTTAGAATTTGAATTTAGAAGTGTGCCCAATAGCTTCTAGGTGAAAGTTGTATCAAGAAGTGCCTTAGAATTTGAATTTAGAAGTGTGCCCAATAGCTTCTAGGTGAAAGTTGAATTTTGAAGTGCACCCAATAACCTCTCTGTGAAAGTTGAATTTAGAAGTACATTAGAAGTTGAATTTAGAAGTGTGCCCAATAGCTTCTAGGTGAAAGTTGAATTTAGAAGTACATTAGAAGTTGAACTTAGAAGTGTGCCCAATAGCCTCTCTGTGAAAGTTGTATTTAGAAGTACATTAGAAGTTGAATTTAGAAGTGTGCCCAATAGCTTCTAGGTGAAAGTTGTATTTAGAAGTGTGCCCAATAGCTTCTAGGTGAAAGTTGAATTTAGAAGTGCACCCAATAGCCTCTCTGTGAAAGTTGTATTTAGAAGTGTGCCCAATAGCTTCTAGGTGAAAGTTGAATTTAGAAGTGCACCCAATAGACTCTCTGTGAAAGTTGAATTTAGAAGTGCATTAGAAGCTGAATTTAGAAGTTGCCCAATAGCTTCTAGGTGAAAATTGTACTTAGAAGTGTGCCCAATAAGCTCTCTGTAAATCTAGAATTGTCCCAATTGCCCCTCTGTGAAAGTTGAACTTTGAAGTGTACCCGATAGTCGCTCATGGAAAGTTCCATTTAGAAGTGCGCCCAATATCCTGTGAAAAGTTGAATCCAAAAGTGCATTTAGAGGTCGAATTTAGATGTGTGCCAATAGCCTCTCTGTGAAAGTTGTATTTAGAGGTGTGCCCAATAGCTTCTACGTGAAAGTTGAATTTAGAAGTGCACCCAATAACCTCTCTGTGAAAGTTGAATTTAAAAGTGCGCCCAATAGCCGCTCATTG
Source organism: Ambystoma mexicanum (assembly GCF_040938575.1). Classification (NCBI taxonomy): domain Eukaryota; kingdom Metazoa; phylum Chordata; class Amphibia; order Caudata; family Ambystomatidae; genus Ambystoma; species Ambystoma mexicanum. The sequence continues at coordinate 37,084,530 of NC_090936.1, forward strand.
AAAGTTGTATTTTGAAGTGTGCCCAATAGCTCCTCTGAGAATTTATAAGTGAGCCCTGTAACACCTCTGTCCAAAGTTGAATTTAAAAGTGCGCCCAAAAGCCTCTCTGTAAAATCTGAATTTAGAAGTGTGCCCAATAGCCTCTCTGTGAAAGTCGAGTTTAGAAGTGTGCCCAACAGCTTTTATGTGAAAGTTGAATTTAGAAGTGTACCCAATAGACTCTCTTTGAAAGTTGAATTTAGAAGTGTACCCAATAGACTCTCTGTGAAAGTTGAATTTAGAAGTGTGTCCAATAGCTTCTGAGGGAAAATTAAGGGGGCAATTCATGGATTATTTGCGCCGAAAAAAAACAGGATTTGTGCGCCATTCTGCCCGCAAATCCCCATTTGTTAAACAGGGATTTGCGGGCAGAATGGGGCACAAATCCCATTTTTTTCGACGCAATTAAATGTAGAAGGGCGCCCAATAGCCTCTCTGCGGAAGCTGAATTTAGAAGTGTCCCCAATATCCTATTAGTCTAATACCGTGCCAGGTTGAATCGACTAATCACCCTATTAACCTCTCTGTACAAAGTTGATTAGAATCATGCCTACTACCCTCCCTGTATAAAGTCGAATTGAGAGAAGTGCGCTAATAGTCTAATATTCCCTCTACACAAAAACTGAATCTAGAGATAGACCTAATAACATCTCTGTGTGCAGTTGAATTTAGAAGTGTACCTAATAGCCTAATATCACCTCTGTGTACAGGCGAACCTAGAAGCGCACCTAATTGTTAATAGCATCTTTGTGCAAATTGAACTTGGAAGTGTGTCTAAAAGCGTGCCCCCACTAAATTTAGAGCTACAATTAGAAAGCCCTCCTAAATTCCACCTAAAAGCTCGCACCAAGCATGAGTACACCCACTCCACCAGAATTTGTCGGAAACGACCACCGTGGACCGTCCCCGTTCCCCGATCTGCCTTCCCTCTCGTCCCCCCCTGCCGAAATCATCCAACTCGCATTCTCTACCATTCCCCTCTCCAAACACCAAGCCAGAGGGGCACAATGGTGAGCCAACCACCCTATGACCACTCCTTCCCCGAACCCCACCACCGACCAGCCAATGTTAACCATGCCCGCTCGCCTCACTATCATAACAGGCTCGCCCGCCCTGCAATCATCCACCCGTCGACTAGCCCACAAACCCCCGCCACCTTCCCCCCGACCGCACCCTTTCCCCCCCTTAAAAACTGTATGCCTAGCCCTAGCAAGAACCGAAGCTGCATCTCTCTCCCCCTCTGACCCCCCTACCCTCTCTCACACTCCAATTGCAACAGAGAAACTAAAGAGGAAACTTACCTGGTCCCCCTCAATCTCTCAGCACTCTTCGCCTCCCCTGTCTCGACCCACCAGCTCACTCCCGCAATCATCTCCGTCCCCCGTGGCTTCACCCTTCCTGAAACCCATCTCCCTCGATTTCCCATCAACGGCAACTGAAACTCCTAACCGCCCACACCCCACCTTCAAATCCCCAGAACCAAACCCGATCACCCTAACACACGCAGCCACCCAATCCCGCCCGAAGCCGGCCAATTTTTCTGCTCGCCCACTATTCCCATCGAGCATCACCCACCCTACCCCTCTCCCTCCCCAGTCTCCGCTCTCTCCGCCACCACCCCCTTCCGCTCCAGCTCCGAGACCAACCTCACCTGCTGATGTGAACTGCATCCTAATTAATGCCCGATCCATAGCAAAAAACAGACACTGCATCTTTGACCTCCTCGCCTCTGACAAACCAAACTTTGTTCTCTGACGACTTCGCCCCAATCGCTAATGAAGCCTTCCCCCCTGACTACTCCCTCATCCAGCAAAACCATCCCTCCAGAGGAGGGGGAGTAGCACTCGTCTTCAAGTCTCTCTTCCACGCCTCAATCATCGACAATCAACCTTCCATTCCTTCCTGCGAATCTCTCCTCGTTAAACTATCCCTCTCCCCGTCGCTCTCACACAGCTTTCTAATAATCTACAGGCCCCCTGGCTATGATAGACAATTTGCAAACAACCTCTGCGACTCTATTGCCACCCTACAACTAAACCATTTCAACCTCACCCTTCTTGGAGACTTCTACATATGGCTCGACATCCCCTCCAGCCCTATGACACACTCTCTGGTTGATGGTTTAGACGCAATTAACCTCCAACCCCACATAAATGGCCCGACTCACTATAACGGACACACTCTTGATCCCATCCTTAAACACCCTGATTCATTTAAAGCCCCCAACCCCTATCATCTGGTCTGATCATTTCATTCTCTCGTTCGCCATTCGCACGCCCAACCCCCTTCCCGTACTCAAATCTGAACCTCCAAATCTACGCAAATGCTGGAAAAAACTGATAATCGTCCCGGACCTAGCCGACGCACTCATCGAGTCTCCACCACCTACCTGCCAACTCAACAAACAACCAACCCCTGACGCCTTTGACTCATGGCTCAACGCATCTCTGATGCACCTCACACCCCCTTGCAAACCATCAACCCGCTGTGGCCTCTTCCTCAGATGGTTCACGCCTGAGTTGAAGATCACTAAACAACTGTATAAATACATAGAACGCAAATGGCAGAAAGACAAAACCCAGCAGAGCAGGGCCACCTTGGCCTGACACCTTTATCAGTACAAGGCCGAAAATCCGGAAAGCAAAAAAAGCCCACTACAACTCCTGAATCCTAAACTGCAAAAACCCAAGCAAAGAACTCCACAAAATCATCTCCGAATTCACCAATCTGGCTTGCACCACAACTATCCCGACCCCCTCACAATCACTGTGCGACTCACTCTCCCTCCACTTTTTCACCACGGCTCTCGAAAGAACAAATACTCTAGCCACCAAACTGGCTCTCTTACATCCACCAGGCAACTCTCCCCTCATATCGGCCAGCCCACCAGCTGTGACCACTATGCAACCAACGCTCGAATCCTTTAGTCCAATATCACCAGAGCAATTTCTCAAACTTCTATGTGCCCGCAAACCATCTGGCTCGCCGCTGGACCCTTGTCCAGCCACAACCTTCAAAGAAACTTTTGCTTCCACCTGCGCAGGAGAACACGCAAGATCCATCATAAATGCCTCCCTTTCCTCTGGTACCTTTCCAGACGCATTCAAAACGGTTCATGTCAAACCCCTAATTAAAAAACCTTCGCTCAACCTTCTCGAGCCCAAAAACTACCGCCCCATCTCAAACACCAGGTTCCTTGCCAAACACATTGACCAAACCGCCTACTCCCAACTAAACGCCTTTGTCGAATCCAACAATCTCCTAGACCCCGCCCAATCAGGTTTCAGAGCCCGTCACAGAACTGAAACCATCCTAACCTCAATCTGGGATGACTTTAAAATGACGGCAGACTCCTTGGGATGCGCCACACTAATCCTCCTTGACCTATCCGCCACCTTTGACACAATCAATCACTCAATCCTCCTAGACTGCCTCCACTCCCTAGGAATTCGTGGAACTGCTCTTAAATGGATAGCTTCATTCCTCAAGGATCAGTACCAAATAACGATACTCTCCACCTATACCTCCCAAGCCCGACCAGTCGACACGGGAGTCCCACAAGGAGCATGCCTATCCGCCCTCCTGTTCAATCTCTACTTGATCACCCTCCCACCAATAATTCGCTCCCACAACTTACTGTGCTACAACTACGCCGACGACACTCAACTAATTCTAAAACTCCTGAACTCAAAACCCAACTCCCGGCCTGACCTGGCCTCCTGCCTCCGTGACATAGAACTCTGGATGACCCAAAGCGCCCTCTTGTTAAACCCCTCCAAAACGGCAATCATGGTATGTGGCAACTCCAAACTCCTTCCGCACCCACTACCCTGGCCATCCGCCATGGGCAACTCACCGACCCCCTCCAACTCAGTGAAAAATCTTGGATGCACCCTTGACTCTGACCTAACACTCTCGCACCATGTCAACATTGTCTCAAAGTCCTGCCACTACCACCTTAAAACCCTTAGGCGCATCTTTCCATATCTCTCCTTTGCCAACAGACTCTCCGCCGTCCAATCAATCGTTATATATCAAGACTGGACTACGCTAACCCCCTATACCTCGTAGTCCACTTGTACCAACTGAACAAACTCCAAAGGGCACAAAATGCGGCAGCCAAATTGCTACTTGCGCTCGGCCCAAGAGACCACATCTCCCTAGCCCTTAAGACCCTGCACTGGCTTCCAGTAGCCCGAAGGGTGACCTTCAAAACCTTATGCATCTCCCATCGAGCACTGCATAAAACTGGACCACAATATCTTCAAGACAAGCTAAAACCCTATCGCCCCCCCACGCACCATAAGATCAAGCTCACCCGGCCTCCTAGTCATACCGAAGACAAACTCAGTCAAGTTAGGTGGGTCATCATTCTCAGCCTTGGCCCCGAGCTATGGAACTCACTCTCACTCCAAATCCGCCTAACTGAGGATTTAACGTCTTTCCACAAACTGCTGAAAACATGGCTCTTCCCCTAAAACCAACCCGTACCAAACTAACCCAAACAGACTAACAGCAACTCAAGGACACCAATCCAACAAACTACCTGATGCGAGAAATTGACAGCTAATAAACTCTAATATAAAATAGAAGGATATACAGAATTAACGAATAAAATAGATCACAGTAATGAAATGGTTAATAAGAGTAAATAATACAGAAACAGTAAAGAGATTTAAACTCCTGAAATGGACAGAATGCAAGAGGAGTGACCAAAGTGAATGGCGTGGACAAAATAGATGGAATGGCCGAAGCAGGTAGAACAGATGAATGCGCTAAGTGGAAGAATGCATGAGTGGAAGAACAGATAACTATATAGTTCGAATGAGTGTGGAAATCGAATGAATATGTAGATTGAATGAATGTATAGAATGGATGTACATGTTGAGCAGATGAGTGTGTAGAGCAGACGAACGTGTAGCGCGGATGAGAGCGTAAATACAGAGAAGCGAGTAGAATGCAGGAGTGCGTAAAACAGTTGAATGTACAGAACGGATGAGCGTAAACCGGGTGAGTGGGTTGAACAGACGAGTATGTGGAGTGCATGAGTGTGGATAGCAGATGAATACAGAAGTGCAGAGAGTGTGTAGATCGCTGGAGCAGATGAATGTATAGACCTGCCGAATGTATAGAGCGGATGAGTGTATAGAACGGATGAGTGTATAGAGCGGACGAGTGCATAGAGCGGACGAGTGCATAGAGCGGACGAGTGCATAGAGCGGACGAGTGCATAGAGCGGACGAGTGCATAGAGCGGACGAGTGCATAGAGCGGCGAGTGCATAGAGCGGATGAGTGGATCGAGCGGATGAGTATTTAAAGTAGATGAATGTACAGAGCAGATGAAGATAGAGAACAGATGAGTGTAGAGGTGAATATATAGAACAGGATATTGCTGTTGAATGCGTTAAAAGCACGCGTGCTTAAAGCGGATGAGTGTGGGGAGCGGATGAGCGCATATAGGGGATGATCGCGTAGAGGGGATGAGCGCGTAGAGGGGATGAGCGCGTAGAGGGGATGAGTGCGTAGAGGGGACGAGTGCGTAGAGGGGACGAGTGCGTAGCAGGGACGAGTGCGTAGCAGGGACGAGTGCGTAGCAGGGACGAGTGCGTAGCAGGGACGAGTGCGTAGAGGAGACGAGTGCGTAGCAGGGACGAGTGCGTAGAGGGGACGAGTGCGTAGAGGGGACGAGTGCGTAGAGGGGACGAGTGCGTAGAGGGAACGAGTGCGTAGAGGGGACGAGTGCGTAGAGGGGACGAGTGCGTAGAGGGGACGAGTGCGTAGAGGGGACGAGTGCGTAGAGGGGACGAGTGCGTAGAGGGGACGAGTGCGTAGAGGGGGCGAGTGCGTAGAGGGGGCGAATGTGTAGAGGAGGTGAGTAAAACATGTGTACGCATAGTACGTGTGAGCGCATAAAGCAGATGAGTGCCTGGAGCGAACAAGTGCCTGGAGTGAACGGGTGCCCAGAGTGAACAGACGTGTTGGGTAGTGCGGATGAGTAAATAGAACAAACAAGCACAGATTGCATCCAGTACGGATGAGTGCGTAGAATGGAGGTGTACGTAGAGCTGCAGAATATGTAGAGCTGCAGAATGCATAGAGCATGGGCAGACAGGAGTGCATGCGTATGGGCAGACAGGAGTGCATGCGTACGGGCAGACAGGAGTGCAGGCGTGGGGCAGAAAAGAGTGCATGCGTGGGGCAGACAAGAGCGCATGCGTGGGGCAGACAAGAGCGCATGCGTGGGGCAGACAAGAGCACATGCGTGGGGCAGACAAGAGTGCATGCGCGGGGCAGTCAAGAGTGCATGAGTGGGACAGACAACAGTGCATGCGTGGATCAGACTGGAGCGCGCGGGACAGACTGGAGCGTGCGGGATGGACTGGAGCCCACAGGGCGGGCTCGAATGCATGAGTGCATGGAGCGGACCGGAGTGTATGGAGCAGACTGGGGTGGATGGAGTAGATATGAGTGCATGGAACGGACTGGAGCGCATAAAATTGCATTACGTATATAGCATGGTTTGGAAAGCAGAGAACGTTGGAAAGAGCATATAACCCATCATATAACACCACCATGCTTACTCTCTCCTTTACATCACCACTCAACTAGAACACAGAGATACTATGACACCATTCGGTATAACTGTTCTCATACCAACATCCGCCGCTCACTCCACATCATTCTAAGTAAACACTGCTGGTTATCTCCCCCTCTCCCCCAGCCAGGCGTTCTCCTCAGGCCTAACACAGCCTCATACGGTCTGGATAAATCCTCCCAGAACGAACACATACTCCTGATCTCTCAACCACCACACCTACCGCTAAGAAGCAGCTGTTACACGAATACAGCACGAGCTGCACACATACCCGGTGCTCACATGCACCTTTTTGACTCTCTCTACTCTCTCTACTGATCTGAACTTCGGTTCCCAAGGGCGTTCAACCAACCAGGGCCTTCAGACCATACCAATGGTATATAAGGTGCTATATAAGTGCAAAATACCATAACATAAAATTAATGGGCACTCGCTGCTTCCTAGCCTTTTTATACATCAGGAATAATAATAATAATAATAATAATAATACTTCTAATAATAATAATCAACCCTTTACACTTGCGCGATCTGAATGACACCTGGCCTAGTAGGATCGTTGTCTGTCTCCCCTTGTTCCCCCCCCTGCCTCGTCGCGCCTTGAAACACTTGTGTATAGGCGCGTTACAAATGCCATATCATATCATATCATATCAATAATAGTATTATTAATTTGTTATGTAGGGATGAATTATTGTTATCACAGTATTTTTGTACCTAGCATCAAAGGGGGAAGAACACTACAAGGAAGCAGATCTCAAGGGATCAAAACAAGTGGGAGGGGAGCTAACAACAGTGAAGGTGAAGGGTGGTGTGAGAAACCAAAGGGTGTCTCACAGACTAGTCCCTTGGATCTTTCATCCAGGTGGCCAGGGCATGTCCATCGCTTTTGGATTCAGTTCAAGGGGGTAGACCAGTGTGGGAGGATCATCTGGTTGAGGGATTTTTGGGCAATGGGGGTGAGGCAGACAATGGTGAGACACGGTATTCCCCCCTTTTCTGTTCATCTAAACCATCCTATTCAATAGGATTCTCTGAGGTCCCGACACCCCCTTCCCTTTTTACACAAACACTGGGCCGAGGAAGAGGGTGACTGAGAATAACAAGACTAACACTCACATATCGTACTCGACATGTCCCGTTAATTGGATCAGGCAAAGTCATGCACTTCCCTTTAAGTGCATAGACCTGATACCAATTAGCTCTCCTCACACGGATAAAAGGCAGAACCTAGAGACACACTCTGAGCAAGGCAGAACAAGAGTACGAGCAGCACTTCCAGGGCGAGGGCAAACCTACTGGAGCAGAGGAACGGACCAAGGGACGAGAGCCACGGGTTGAAAACCCAAAGGTTCCCTACTGGAGGTCGTTGCCTCCGACAGGCAGAGAAAGACACGTGGAGAAGGCCAGATCCCACATTAGAAGGCTGCATTGTGTTTCAAGGATGTCATTGACCCTCCCAGGTGAACGGCAGAGTTGGGGAGGCGAGGCCAAGCCTGTGGTACCAACTTTGACTCGTGATTTGGAAATCAAAAAACCAAGAAAGAAATATACACAGCCGGTGATTTGGAAAGCGACCTGAGAGACCACTGTGTGTTAAAGAAAGTTTGAAGTGGCAACATTACATTGTGAGTGAAGGCTGCACGCGTGTAGATGAGGCATGAAGAAAGGCAGACATGTGAATAGACTTTGAAGTGAGGACAGCAGTGAAATCAGCGATACTGAGGAATGGAGTGGTCCGGCAAAAGGAAGTAGCCCATTTGAAGTCTCTTTGAAAGGTGCATTGTTTGCAACGATAAAGCGAATGAACTGCAAAAGTGAAGTAAGCAAAATTAACTCCTAGAGAAGGGGAGAGTGAAAGTTGAACCTTGAAAGTTCAGTCGAAGTGGTCCTGCGGACGTCTGTAAAGAAAGCCATGCACATTCGAAAGTCTTCAACATCCAAAAGCAGTCTGAGCCCGACTGAGGGAGACCCGAAGTGTAATATGCTTGGGGAAAGTTCTTGTTGAGCTTTGTTCTGAAGAGGTCTGAGCCCGACAGAGGGGGACCTATACAAACTTTTTTGTGAAAGGTCTGAGCCAGCAGAGGGGGACCCATGTGAACTGTGTCGTGTAGAGGTCTGAAGCCGGCAGAGGGGAGGGGGGTACATGAAATTTTTGTTGAAATGTTATTTGGAAGTCTGGAAAGAGAGACTTTAACATGGAAGGCCAAACGGGCCTCAATCAACATTTTGGAACTGGTTATTGTGTTGAAAACTCGAGCCAGAGTGTGTCATCCTGCCTGCAGGGACTGCCTTACTCTGTGTGGTCTAACGTGGGGAGGAGAGCTGATTCAGCTACAGTTATTCTTTTGAACACTGATTTTTCCTTTAAATACATTTCTCTTTTATACACTTTTTCTATAAGAGATATGGCAGACATTAGGTTTTGTCAGCATAGGCCACTTTGATTTAACAGACTCCACTAGTACTGTTTTGTTTATGTTTTGATGGTCAAGACTACTCCCATCTTAGTTATAGGGCTATGTAGGAGTTTTTCAAACCCCAGAAACTTCAATAAATGTTTCACAAATTACATCTATTGTGTTAGTGTCATACTTGTGAAACCATGCCTCCCCTACAGTGGGCAGTTTGGCAGCACATGGTCTACAAATAACCAATGGAGGAAACGGAGGAGGGGGTAGTGGACCATCCAGTCTTAGGTTAAGAGGTGAGTGGAGGGTGTGCAGACATAGGTTTTAGGAATGAGCCATTTCTTGAAAAGGATTGGCACTGGCTTAATAGGAACACATTTTCAGGGCCCTTCTGGTACATATGGACATTTACTACTTGCATGGCAATGTTCAAACAAGGTAGTCCTGTCATGTATGGGCTCCGGCTTCATGGTAAGGCTTTTACAAGTAGATCCTGGAATACATTGGCACTCACTGGCGCACATTGTGATTTTGCCAGTATGCCGTCGCTAATTCCCACGGGATACCGGCAAACAGACCCACCGTTACCAGCACCTGAAATCCCGGTGCCGGTCATTCCCCATTCCATGAAGTCCCATAGAACTCCACGGGGGGAATTGCCAGTATTACCGGCACCATATAGCCTGGTATTACAGGGATATTACAGGTGCCATTAACGGCGGTCATTCCCCATTCCACGGAGACCCATAGAACTCCACGGGGGGAATTGCCAGTATTACCGGCACTGGATATCCTGGTATTACTGGGATATTACAGATGCCGGCAACGAAGGTCATTCCCCATTCCATGGAGTTGCATAGCACTCTATGGGAATTGCTGGTATTACCGTTAATACCGGCTGCTTTTTGACAGCAGGATATTATTTACCTCCAGCTCTTGGCAGGAGGTAAATCAGTCAACCCCTACCGGAAAACCTGTAGTTTGGCGGTGCGGGAAAAGTGGCAGTAACAGAAGGATTGCCACTTTTAATGAGGCCCAATGGCTATACAATCACATATGACCACTGGCTTCCTGTCATGTTTTCAGAACAATCAAGGGGCACTGGCTGCAAGACCTCTTTTTCAGAGGGCAATCTTGGCATCCAGAGGCACCCATTCATTGAATGTCAATATTGTGTAGGGCAAACCTCACTTGTATGGGAACTGGCAGCATTAGAAGGTTTTTACCCAGCAATCCCAGCGATATCCATCTGCTAGGGAAACCTCTGAGGTATTTCCCAAATGTAATACATGCAAATACATGGATTATGTGTTACAATCCGAGCTGGCAACTCACGCAGACATGCCTAGCAGCCCAGATAATGGATAACAGAAGCCCTATCACCCATATAGAAGGCATGCCTGCTGTGCATGATTTCTTTGGCATGCTAGGGGAAGTACACACAGAAGAGGCCATGTGCACCCCTTCACAGGGTACAGTCGTCCCTTGACATCTCAATGCATGATATAATCTTATACAGGAAGGCAATGCATGTTGTGGGTTTTAAACAGTCCACTAAAACTAGATTCCTTTTGGCGACATTAGGAGTGCCTTTTAAAAAAGGCAGCACCAGATATTGGTATTAACTTACAATGGCATATTAATTGTGTTTGGCCATGAGGCCTTCGGGCGAGCTGGCGCGTTTACAAAGTTAAAATAAATAAATAAGTAAATACATGAAGCCTTCATAATGGAGTGTGCATTACTGGCAGCACAAGGAAGCTTCACACCAAAAGGATTTGCAAGCAGTGTGCACAGAAACATGACAACTTGTGTATTTCATTTTTTGTTGGGGGGGAGGGGGAATGTATCGGGGAAACACGTCTGGATGTTTTTTTTTAATGTTAAAAGGCGGTCCTCGTCAAAGGCCGATTCCCCCTGGTGTCAGCACAGCAGCATACTGTAAACGGGAGGCCATAAGGAAGTATAGTAAGGAACTTCCCTAACAAATATGGGCACAATGAAAATAATAGGATTGAAGTGTTGGCCTATTCCATTGCTGCTGTGTTTCAATATCATCTAAAGCATTCCCTTCCACGGATTGGCTGATCAGATCAAAGGAGCAAAGGCTGAAAGTCCCCGCCCCTTCTTGGCATTAGTGGCATGTGCCTCGGACTGCCTATTCCAAGTAAGAGCACTCACTATACCTCACCTCTTGCGGAGAAACTAGGTGTCTGGGAAGGTCGAAACCCTATACACTTCAACAGACAATTGAATAAGTCTCGTACTGTTAACACATGACTGTGGTTGGCTCCTGGAAAAAGGCTTGGAACTGCGCTATCCCCCTGCCAAGATCTGAGATTTTCTCATTCCATAGAATCTTATTCAATCAAACCCCACTCAAAACGACCTTTCTGTAACGCTAAGGATAAGCATTTCAGAAGAGTGGAACACTTTTTCCTCAGCAATCCGTTGGCGGAAAAAGGTGCTTTACAGTGGCAGTGTTGTCATATATTGTGGGGACAGAGATGAAATGTCGCAGAGCAATGCAGTCTTATAGTGCGCTCTCAGCCATCTTGAATATGTGATTTACAGTGACAGTTATTTGTATGTATAGCAGGCTTCATGAATTGTTTTTCACAACGACCAAGCTGGCATGTATAGCTGGCTCAAGGATCTTCACTTTTTTTACAATCATTGCTGGCATATATTACGGGCATGGGGATCATGAAACAGTGTTTTTTTTATGGAAGTGCTGGCTTTTATCGTGGGCACAGTCGTCATAATTATGTGGTTCACCGTGGCAGTGCTGGAATAAATTGTCAGAAAACAAAAGAGGTGTTGGCTGGAATCTTTGGAATTAATCCTAACCTCTGGCAGAAATCTGGCCAACCCTCCAGATCATCGTTCTTCGGCTGCAAAGCCATTACAGAATGGGAAAGACCATATGCAAATCAATCTTGGCCCCACCCAAAAAGAGGCAGCCAATCCGAACTGCTTGTTCACATCCCTTCTGCATGAGACCACAAGCAACCTCAGACATGTTTCCAATTCATACATTGTGCAGAAAGGCAACATGAACTATGATTTACAGTGACAATTATGGCATATACTGTGGGGAAAAGGCATTGAAATCTGTTGGGAAAAGCTCCTATGCACTGTGGGTGACATGTCACCTTTTGGATATTTGTTCATGCATTCATTCTTTATTTATTTCAGAATTTATTTCATAGAATGTTTCCATAAAATATACAACATCATATAAATACTACAATTTACGACAAAAGAATACAAATATACAAATTACAATTTAGAACAAATTGTAATTTAGAACAACTTTTTAATAACAATCAAATACCCACATTTTAGACAAAAAAAGATACACTTAAACACGCAAACATCTAAAAGTCTGCTTCTTATTAGCAAAGTATTCTAAATAAAATTATGAACCGACCATGAAGAATAATTATCCTGCCACACGAAAATAAAGCTGAAAAAAATAAAATAAATATTTCTGTTATATATTTGCTGAGTTAGGGAAAAATCATGCATCCGAGTGCCCCCCGCCATGCCACCACGGGGGGCAATAAGCCCCGAAACTTGGCCACGCACATGACCTTCGATTTTGCAATGTTTCATTTCAGAGCCATCTGGTTCATGTCGTCTTTATATGTCCTAGCAATCATGAACTCATCATCGCGTATGCCGGGGCGTATATCTTTCAACTCCCCCCATTCAGATGTCAATTGGCTTATATTTACAGGGTGAGTTAACACACACATTAAAAAAGCATGGAGGCCAAAACCTGGCCATGCCTTATCCCAATCCTTGATGAAAATTAGGGGGTAAACTCCTCCTGTGGACATGGCAGATATTTGCTGAGAGACCCTTATGCAAATCTTTTACCGGTAGAGCAATGAAGAGAGCATTCCCATGTCAAGCAGGGTACCCCTCATTTTGCTCTGCTTCACACAGTCAAAAGCGGAGGAGAGGTCCATGACGCCCAAGTATAACCTCCTCTTATATCCATGTCCAGATCTGTGAAGGAGCAACTGCAAATTGAGAATTTGGTGCAGGGTACCCCTGCCCTCACAAAACCCATACTGAAAGTTTGATAATGCATCCTGCTCTTCTGCCCTTGCCAGTATTCTGGTGTGCAACACCCTGGCACACCAGGCGAAAGAGGGCAGTAGAAATTAGGGTCATTCCAATCAGACTTTCTAAGGAATGGGATGATGATTGCTTCCTTCGAACTAGATGGAACGGCTCGTAAACGACGCATGGCGTTCAATGCTACAGAATAAATCGCTGTCCCGACCATTACCTCATATTTAAATAGTTCCTTCAGAACTGCATCTGGCCCTGCAGAGTTCCCATCTACCAAAGACGCCAGAGCATCTACACCCCAGCAGGGGGCAGTGCAATGCATTCTTCCTCCACCTCCGCTAGAGGTATCATAACCGCAGTGGATACATCATCGGCCCTTTGCGTCATTTTCTCTCTCATAGTTTCGAATGATGCGTTCTGGTCCAGTCATCTCTCTGCAACAATAGCTTCTGCCCTAATTGGTGGACCCAGATCTGTGTTTGAACTTTATCCTGCTATCCTCCAAAAATCTTTACAATTATTCAACAGAGCTGCCTGTTCCAGACAGGACCATCCTACTCTCAGTAGATCTGTTTTTCTCTCCTTCCTGACCCTTTTATAGTTGTGTCTAGTCCAAACTCTGTAACTTGTCTCATACCAGGGTTTTTAAGTGAGCCGAGAAGCATCTGTGTAGCCGGCCTTCAATTACCAGTAACAGAGACCTCCTTCTCCACTAAATAATTGAAATTCTTCCTGTGCAGAGTTAAGGCACAGCGTGGCAACCACAAAATATCTCCCAATGCAGAAAGGGTTGCTTCAGGTGGGGGTTCCGAGTCTAATGTAAGTTCAATAGCCCTCGGAGAGGGTGAGATGCTACGTCATGACATTTGATCGCCATCAATCAGTTCCCTCTAGTTTTAATTATGTCTTTATTATTGTTTGTAATATGTTGTTGATTGATTACTGTTGTGTTTTTATGGTTTGCATTGCTTACCGAAATATTAATTCATTCATTGAGTTCCCACTTCAACGGCTTATGGACAAGCACTTGTTCACTTAGTAATTTTGTGGCACCACTTCCCAAGTCAGTACCCTCAACACAAAAGGTTAAAATCATCAGCTGGTCATGGCCACTGTCAATTCAAGATGTAATTTCAAAATCTTTTACCTGGGTCCAGCTTCCCAGCTCTACCAGAAAATCATCCATCGTTGGGCTTGATCTCGTATTACAAAATACAAATATCCCTGCTGTGTCCAAAGTTATGTTACGTTAACAAAGCTTGAATAGCGCCTCTTCGACCCAAAGGTATCCTGGTGCTAGAAGGATCAGGCTTAAATAAGAGAAAGAACAGACAGACCATAGAAACAGAAAAAATGTATTGGAGCGCTAATGGGAATCTTCCCTTTAGTGAACGGAAATCTAGTTCATTCAGACTAAAGCAAACGTTTCTCTAATCCCCTGTTGTTTCAGAGCAAAATCTCCAAGTTAAAAATTAAAATCCCCCCACCTTCCCCAAGAGATGTGCCCTTTTGTCATTTCCAAAAGGGATGATATTGGCCTGTGCTCAGAGTATCTGGGAGGTTGGTCAGAGTGTCTTCCCACACGTGGCCATGATGAGAATTATAGAAATTCATTATTCGCCAGCATTCCAAAATTCTCTGTGGTTAGATCTACCAACAGAAGAGTTGGAGTGGAAATGGAAATGCTAGTCACTTTACACTACATATTTGACCAAATAAATATTGCTAAACCGACAGTATTCCTGGCCCCCTTAAGTATCCCTTCTAGAGTAGCGAGCACCTTAAAATGCAACAATGGCGGTGGTAGAACTTCCCACATGTAGATGAACTATCGCTACATCGTAGTGAGGAAATTCACAAAATCCTGATCCTTTATTCTCTTTCTCAAATGAGCAACATTACATGATATCAACGTTAGAGTGTTGTCACAGGCAACTTTTCTTGCTAGAACGGCACAGGAGGTATGTGGTGGAACGCAACTATACGCCCTCTCCTTGGCTCCTTTGGACGGACCGTAGCCATTCGTATTCCTCAGAACTACCTGCAGCAAGGCCAAGTGTTGTTTGTTGATGTGCCTAACCCCATTTACTGGAGTGGCCCCCTCGGCCTACCAGAAGGCCAGTTGCATATTTCAACAGGCAAGCGTTTTTTTCTCCAAATGTTGCCCTGTTGAACGAATTGCAAGTTGTTGACTTTTCCCCATATTTTTTGCATAACATGTACTATAAACTGCGTTGTTTAAACCCTCTATTTTAACATTTGTATGGTCAAAGCCCTCCAAACTCTCCTTGGTTCTACACCTTTGTTGAAAAAAAAAATCATGAACCACAAAAGGTTTTGAGTCCGATTGAGAAAAACTGTTTTTTGTTGGTACTTTTTGAAGTATAAATGCAAGAGTTTCCTGTTACATGTTCTTTTCAATACAATTCTATAGTTGGGTAATTTCCAATGTTCCGCACATTTACAACATCCTTCATTTACCCTATCAGTACTAGGCCAAGCATTGCACTTGTGAATAATATATTGAAATAACATTTGTTTTGCACTAGGGTGAGGGTTGCTGTACGGTTAACTTGCATTTGCGCCTGTGCAAAGTTTAGGAAATGCAGTCATCCAACATTGTTTAGAATAACGTGACTGTGCATGCTTTACCAATGCATGACGTCACTTTCATGCCGGGAGGCGAGGTCAGTGGCAGCGCGTTCGCCTTGGAAACAAGACGCCGCGGAGCAACACAGGTTCGACGCCGCGCCGCAACACAGGTCTGACGCCGCGGAGCAACACAGGTTCCATTCCCTGGTACACGCTTAGAAACCTCTGTGTATTGAGCGCGTTATAAATAACCAATTATACAATTAAATACCACACAATTATGCCTGCATGCATTAGGTTTCAAGGTCATGATCAATTTCTCCACCACAAAACTCTGTTTTGCAAGCATGTTGCAACTGACAAAGGCCACCTGGTTTCTCTTTCAGTCTGCAAGAGCTCTCCTTCCAGCAGGAACAGGATAGTGACTTATTGCAACACCCCCAGAGCCCAATTGCAGTGGTTTAGCCGCCCCGTAAGCCATGCACTCGAATGTAAGGTTTTGGCGGGATGGTGCTTTCATGCTGGCCCTGTGCTTAATAGGAAAAGGTGCTCCCTGCAGTCGGCAATTCCCCACCGGCCAATTCGGCCTGAAGGGGTTCATCAAAGGATTGTGTTAGCATAAGCCTTTTAATAAATTATGCATACGAACGAAAACCACCAGCCGCTGCATGCAAAAACACAGATGTTCATTAGTACAATTAAACATTTTAAAGACCCGCTATTACACTAGTAACGGCGACCTTTTTTTTTCTCCCTTCCTAACTAGAATCTAAATAGTTTCGAAGGGTGCAGGTGGATGCGACATCTGTAATGCAGGGTGCAGCTGCTCGGGCGAAAATAGCACCGAAAATCGCAGGCAGCCTTCCCAGCTGCAGGCTTCCACACCGAGCCGCATGTTGCACGTGCTCACAGCATGCACACTGCCACAGAGGCGTGATCGCATCATACAGCAAAAAGGGCCTCCTGTTTTGAATGTGCAAATTGCAGAGTGGGTTGCAGTTTCTTGCTCTCCATGCAGTTTTCATCGTTTGCACTGCGAAGGGCAAACACAAGTGTAAACCCTTGTTGAAAGAGGTTAACACACCTTGTAGTGAAAGGTGTGTAAACGCCTCCTATGGAATCTTATGGCATGTCCGTGCTTTAAAGCACACATGTAATTATAATTGGTTATTTATCACGCGCTTAATACCCAGAGGTTTCTAAGCGCGGACACGGGGATCGAACCTGTATTGCTCTGCGTTGTCTTGCTTCCAAGGCGAGCACGTTGGCCCTGAACTATCCGCCTGGCCTAAAACGACATGATGGTTTGTCAAGCAGAGAGTATGGGAGGTGGACATGGTAACTAGGTTCTTAGGCCTGCTCTTCCTGCCAAAATAAGAGTGTAAAAAGAGGTGTAAAACCTGGTGGTTTCTGCCAGGTTTTTAGACCTGTTTTTGCACACCGTGCACTTGTAAAAATGAAGCTCAAACCTTGTACGTCAAAATACATAAATGTGAAAACAACCAAAATAATACATCCGACTAGTTAAAAGATACCCGCTTTCCAATAGTTTCCAGGTTTTTTGTGCGCAACTAGAACAGGACCTGTGTTTTTTGGGCGCACGCGAAGGACAAAATTCATATGTCACATGACAGAGAAAAAAAAAACTTCCAGAGTTGCACTTTTTTTTTTAACCATTTATACAGATCACGCTGCATGGGGCAAAAAGCTCCCCCCCGCCGAAAATATGCATTGATAGTTGGGGTGGGGGTTGAAACACGATTACGGTCTCATGTATAGGCCACAGAACAGTGGACTGCATGTCCGCGTCATGCAAGTGGCCCCCGTTGGACACACTAATCACAGAGCTCTGTTTAGCGGTCCAAGCCTCAGGTTCCATCTTAAAAAAGTCGAATACTGAGGCTGGTATGCTTGGGCACGTAATGTTAATACATTATGGGTGAATTACTCTTCCATTTAGTGGTAATTAACATTATCAGAATGATCTGAGATCAGGTGGACTTCTACTGGCATGTTCTCTAGTAAGATCACCGAGGTCAGCTTTTGAAATAGTTCACTATGATGCGCAATGTCAAACAAAATAAAGAGTACGCAGATTTAGGGTGGGGTCTGAAGAACAGATATAGTAGTTTACTGATGTGAGTCCTACATATTGCTAGCCAGAGAAGTGGCAATAGCAAACTCTAAGGGACATATAGATGTGCACGTTATCAAACAATGCTGGCATACATATTAAGAAAATGACCATTGATAGGAGTGAGAAGGGGGAACGCAGGAGAAACGGCCCGAGGGTGAGATTGTAAGCAAAAACAGCGTGTCTGCTAGCGAACGAGGTACCGGATTATTGATGGTAGGGCCATAGCTAGCTCTCGTTTAATCCAATGATTTCGACTCTTGAAGCCAACATAATTCAATTCTGAGGAATGTTACCCCTTTAAACCAGACTTGGGTGTCTTGTCACACCCTCCGGATATGATATATCCTGTCACAGCTGCTGACATTGTTCTGTTTAAATAATAACTTTAGGTATTTCTGGCAGGCACGGCTGATTTGATGCTCTTTCAGTCACAAGGGAAAACCTATGCCCCCCCCCAATAGTTTTACTATGAATCTATTCCTCTTCTAATGGTCTAGCACCGATGTTTATATTATTTTGGGTCCATTATGCTATGTTGTCTTATACCGCACACTGCTACCATTGGCCTTGTATCCAGGCGCTCACATGGCTCTGTAAGAAAGAGGGTGGGGTTGGTCAGTGCGGGATGAGGCATAGGGTAGAGGTTTTGCTCTTCTGTTGATGCTTGAGGAACCAGGAGGAACTGGCGTCCTATGTGAGTCGGATTTCCGAGTACGTTTGATTGTGTGCACTGGCTTGTATCCAGAGGGGTGAGGCCCGGTGTCATGGATTGTTTGTTGTTGGCAAATGTTTGTTATGTTGGATGTGTGTGGTGTGCATTTTGCGTGTAATGTGACTGGCCCGTAGGGTG
Organism: Ambystoma mexicanum; assembly: GCF_040938575.1. Taxonomy (NCBI): domain Eukaryota; kingdom Metazoa; phylum Chordata; class Amphibia; order Caudata; family Ambystomatidae; genus Ambystoma; species Ambystoma mexicanum. The sequence continues at coordinate 37,103,238 of NC_090936.1, forward strand.
TGTGGGGTACTTGGGGGGGGGGGGGTATATGGGAGAGGAGCAGGGTTTGTTAGTACATTGGCTGCTCTAAATATTTCTAAAGTGCGATGCCGTGGTTGCCTTCACATTACTTCTGAGTCGTTATACCTAGGCTTACCGTCATAATTCGTCAAAGTGCAATACATAGGCTAATCCTCACAGGTGTAATTACCGTGCCGTGGCTATCCTTGTGAGTTCTCTTAGGTGCAATACATAGGCTAATCCTCACAGGTGTAATTGCCGTGCCGTGGCTATCCTTGTGAGTTCTCTTAGATGCAATACATAGGCTAATCCTCACAGGTGTAATTACCGTGCCGTGGCTATCCTTGTGAGTTCTCTTAGATGCAATACATAGGCTAATTGCACATCCTTTCTAAGGGCTACATATTGACTAGCATCACAATTTGTCTAGGTACAGCACAATTGTAGAAACCTCAAAATCTTCTAGGTGCAATTACATGTTTAACTTCACATTTCATGTAGGTGTAGTGTATCTCATATCCTCATGAATCTATTGTGTGCGACGCATTGGCCCGCCGTCACCATTCTTTTAGGTGCAATACATTGGCTACCTCCCAAAGGTCTTCAAAGTGCAATACATTGGGTATCTTCATATTTTATGTAAGTGTGGTGCATATGCTATCATTATAAATCTATTTTGTGCGACGGATGGGCTAGCCGTCACCATTCTTCTAAGTGCAACACCTTGGCTACCCTCCAAAGATCTTCAAAGTGCAATACATTGGCTACCCTCCAAAGATCTTCAAAGTGCAATACATTGGCTACCTTCCAAAGATCTTCAAAGTGCAATACATTGGCTACCCTCCAAAGATCTTCAAAGTGCAATACATTGGCTACCTCCCAAAGATCTTCTAAGTGCAATACATTGGCTACCTTCCAAAGATCTTTAAAGTGCAATACATTGGCTACCTTCCAAAGATCTTCAAAGTGCAATACATTGGCTACCCTCCAAAGATCTTCAAAGTGCAATACATTGGCTATCCTCCAAAGATCTTCAAAGTGCAATACATTGGCTAGACTCCAAAGATCTTCAAAGTGCAATACATTGGCTATCCTCCAAAGATCTTCAAAGTGCAATACATTGGTTATCTTCATATTTTTCTCAAAGTGCAGCGTATATACTGTCCTTGTAAATCTATTGTGTGCAGGGCAAGGTCTAGACGTCACATTTCTTCTAAATGAAATATATTGAGCTAAACTTCACAGCTGTAGAGAGTCCCGTCAGGCGTCGATGGGGAAAGATACCCTCAATATGCACACAGGCTTTTTGGAAATGAAAGATTTGCTCATAGATGCTTCTTGTCAATATCTCTGAGGTGAGAATTATCCACAGATGATCGGAATGAATTGCACTAGTGGATGTTGGGTTGGTCAGCCTTGAACCAAGGCATAATCGATAGAATGTTTAGTTTCTTCTCAAGGAGGAACAGTGCTTTTTTGGCTATATTGAATGCCATTCTTCCATATGATATGATAGGTTATTTGTAAGGCACTTAATACCCAGTAAGCGCGGACCTGGGGATCGAACCTGTGTCGTCTTGCTTCCAAGGCAAGCACGTTGCCCCTGAACTATCCTCCCGAGATACATTTCTAGCCCCTAACATCGGTAGTTACATCTTTATAGATACACAGCATGAGCGGTTAGCTATACTTTGTTTTTTGTTTTTATAAGTTGGAAAAGATAATGGATTAGGCCACTGATGTATTGTATCCGCATACCATAAACTTAATTGGGCAGCATAGGGCAGAGTCTCTGAGGTACCATCGGTCTATCATGCTTTTATCGTTCTCCTCATTAGGGTATTTATTGACTGCAGAAGCGGCGGGACACTTTGCAATTTATAGGGGGGTGGGTACACAGCGTGGGAAGCAGACTGTAAGATGAATACAAGGGAGAGCGGGCTAACCACCGGGAAGCAAGGGATTTGCGAGCAACCAGGGGAGGAAACAGGGGGGAGCGCATCAACCAGTCTCAGGTGAAGAGTGGAGGGTGCTCGGACATAGGTGTTGGGGAGGAGCCACTCCTTGAAGAGTCTGGTGTTGACGGGGCAGTGGTCACAGGCCTGGGTGCGTTACGTGTCAGATCGACACTCTCAGGAGTTCCGATCATACACTTTCCTTGTATCCGGCACTGGATCGTGGTCCGGCACCAGCAGCCAATTCACAACCACACTGCCTCCGGTGCACAGCTCCGATAAAAGGGTACCTTACAAAGGTTTTACCTGGAAGCAAACCAGTTCAATCTAAGGGTTTGGGCATGACATGGGCACACCCTGCAAGCTACCGATAACATTAAGAAGTGATGCTGTAGAGGGGACAAAGGAAGCCTCATATATGATGCAATTGGTTGTTTTATGGAAGAGGATGACGTCACATCCTCTGGTGAATGTTAGTGTGCTGTTTTGGAGGCTTGGTTCCATGTGTTTGATTCCAGCACGCAAAGGGTTACTGCACGTCAAACCCACATATCCCCTTAGAATAATAGTTGGCGCTAACTTTGGGACAAACCAGAATTCGAAATGTGCATATGATATGATATTTGAAACCGTGGAACCGGGATCGAACCTTTGGTGCTAGGTGTCGTCTTGCTTCCAAGGCGAGCACGTTGCCCTTGAGCTATCCTCCAGAGACATATCACGGCGACAGCCAACCCTTTACATTTGCTGGATTTCAGGATGAGACAAGCTATTCCGCCAGAGGACACAGCCGTCTCAGTCACCGTACAGCACTACAGCACGCACTCATCAACGTCCACTACAGGTCATTCAAAGTAACCCACAAGAAGGACTACGTGCCCAAAGAGCAGGTGACAACTATGACAGAGAACTACGGCAAAATGACGCCAAAGGACTCCCTCCTCCACGAGCTATACTTTGAAGAGCAGGAACCAATGAAAGGAGAAGAGATCGAGAGAAAGGAAGAGGAGAGAGCAAAGACTTATGAAACACTGCAACAAGAGAGCGGGGAAGAGACCCACGAGCAACCAAGCAGGCCCCACCGAGCCACAAAGAGGCCCCAACGTCTCATCGAACAAATGTGACCCGGGAAGTCTCATGTTAAGCAAGGGGGAGGTGTTGTAAGTGGAAAAAGGACAGAGCCTCTTTAAGAAGGAAGCCCAGGACTATGGGAGGGAGCGGGAGGCAGGAGGAAGGGGAGGAGCAAGGGAAGGGAAACGGCAGTAAGAGCATGGAGGAATAAAGGGAAGGTTGGAGAGGCAGTGGCTCCTGTGTCTGTCATTCGGTGTGCGTGTGAATGGCCCACCTCAGCAGTATAACATAAATGCTCCTAGTATTTTGCAAACACAATGTAGTGGTAAAAAAAAAAAAAGGACAGGGGTATTGTTGTCAGTGTCGACTTATATTTTTAAATGAGATGTCTGATATTTCTGCGGCGCATATGGCATCACATAACCGAAACGGGTAATTCAATGGCTGAGTGCATCCAACCAAAATGTTTCCTTTTAATTTCCTGTAATGACTGCCTTTTATTTTTTTATATCTTCTCCGATTTTAAGCTAAACCCCGAGTCCAGACGTCCTGCAGATTGCACTCCACCGGCTGCTTGCCTCAGGAACACAAGCCAGTGCAGAGGTCACCCAGCCGGGAAACTGCTTCCGCTTCCGGAAAACTATGCGAAAGAAACGGCTGTGTTAACAATGACGCCATGATGTCTTTCTGCAAGGAAGCCGGGGGAGGCATCCATCCTCGCACGTCCCTTAATGGAGTTACAGCCATGGCTGCCCCAGCGCTCCCTCCCAGAAAACCTAGTGCAAGAGGTCGTGATACGCTGTTAGCGCAGATGTGTTTGAACAATAGTTTATACGCCACTTAACTCCCTGGAAGAAACAGTGAACCTTGCCAGGGAGGACAGATCCGACGTCTGTTGGAACAGCTCTTGCAGAGGTTTAATGATGTCCATATAGGCTATGGGGTGGAAGTCAATGTTAGAAATATATACATAGATATACACACGCGCAGCGCCCACACACCAGATCAGACTTAGCGATTCAGTTAATTATTTATTAATTAATAATAATTCACATTTATATAGCGCTACGAACGATCAGGCCTCTGAGCGCGGCTTATTATTAACCACGGTGTATGGTCCTCATTTATCGACCTCAGAAGGACGAAAGGCTGAGTCTGGCTCTGCCGGGATTCGTACCTGCGTCGGCATGTCAAAGCAAGCGCTCTACTTGCTGTGCTATCTGACCGATTATGATACACACAGAATTTCTCAAACACATGCGAAAAACTACATAGACCAAAACACACACACACACTATAATGTTCACAGATGTATTATATTTGTGTTAAAGTTTACAATGACACACACACGCAGACATGAACATCCATACAAGGTGCGCGCACGCACACAGGCATAGACGCTAAACATACAAAGACACACAATACAGAAATACACAACTAACACATACTAAAATTCAAGCAAACACCACTGCACACACAAGCTATTTGAATAAACATAGCCATTTCACTTACTTCCTCCACCCTGGAATCTCCGGCTTGGTTGACTGAAAGGTTTCCCTTATTTGTTTGGTTTTGTTGTTGTCTGTCTTGTTTTATTTATTTTATGTATTTATTTGGATTTGTAGAGCGCACATCTGCCCGGGGGCATCGTGGCGCTAAGAAGTCTTACTTGTTACAGGCATACATTGTGAATATACAGATATACAGATTAGCATAGACGCGTTTTTTCATACATTTGCTGTTATTTACATAATTACAGTGGTGAGAATACAGGTGTCCCCGCGATTCTGTGCCTATGGGCGCTGTCCCAGCACGTTACAAATATAATAAATAAATAAGCACATGATGCTTTGTAGGCATTGTCGCTTTCAGGGGGTACGCGAGACAATGTGGAGCAGCATGATCGTCACCAGTGTGTTCCTTTGTGTCATGGGAATGGCATGTTCTGTGAGCAGCAGGAAGGGGTCTTGAAAGGCACCCCTGTCTAGAATATATCGGCAAAGGTTTCAATAATCAATGCCACTGTGGGACCTCTGCGTCAGAAAAGCGGGGGCCATAGTGCTGAGTTGCCTATATGCACTTTACGCCCGTACTGTGATCTACCGAATGACAACCGTGGTATCCTCTCCACACAAAATGAAAACACTCCAGGCCAACCACGCATGATGACAATCCGAAAGGCTGCAGCATTCATGCATTAACACGACTGCACTGCCCAAGCTCACGCGGCACATCAAGCACATGGCTCCACACAGGTCCTCAGATCTGAAGTTCATGGAGAGATACTTTTTTATTTTATTTTTGTTGGCAGAGGCATATAGCACACAGGTACATCTGAGTAGGCAATTCATTCAATACATACATGAATCAAAGCAGTGGTAGCAAAACAATGACAGGACAGCAGGTGGGGAGTAAAGGCATCGCAGTGTATCAAGATTTTACCGTGCATTAATGTGAGGTTTGGGAGAACTCTTCCTCCGAGGAGGTCTCCTCTAGGCTACGCAGCTAACTGTTGAAGGCAGTCGAAATGTTTTTGGGGCAGGATCGCGCTGGGATCATATTAAGAAACTCTTCTTCAAAATTGCGGGACCAGGTAAGTAGATTTAGCCATTTCTGGAATGAGGGGGGAGAGGGGCTCTTCCAGTTCTGTAGGATACACTTTTTAGCTACAATGCAGCCCACATTCAAAAATGTGGCCATACATTTAGCCCCATCAGCCTGCCACACCCCAAACAGAACTCCCATCGGGTCTGAGTCGACAGTAGTGTCACAGATCTCAGTCAGTGTCTCCATCATCTTACCCCAGAATTCTGTAAGCATCGGGCACACCCAAAACATGTGTAAATGATGAGCGTCTTCTGCGCCACAGTGAGGGCAGAGTTGTGAGGTGGTTCGAGCGAACCTGGAGTTCCTGTATGGAGTCTAGTACAGCCTGTTAAGTAATTTGTACTGTGTGGTGCGGTAGCGTAAGTTGAAGGAGACTCTACTAGTATGTGAACACATCTTCCCCTACAGGTGGTCTGTGAGCTCCAGCTCCAGTTCAGTCGCCCAGTCATCCCGGGCCCTGGAGGGTTGGGGCGGGGCAACCAGTAGCAAAATCTTGTATAGTGAGGCGACCACCCCTCGGGCGCCGCCGAGTTAGCAATATAGGCAATCCCGGGGAAATCCAGGGGTTTGTTGGGGAAGCCAGGCCAGGTGGTTCGGAAGGCAGCACAAAGCCTGTAGTATTGCAGTTGTTCCAGAGCTGAACCAGAATGGCCCGATCTCCAAGTCTGTGGCGTAATAAACTGCCCATCCGGGTAAAAATCGGTTAGGGCGAGGTACCCCAGAGTTTCCCAATGATGCGCTAGGGCCGTGTCATGTGTGGGTTCCAGCCCGGGGAATCGCCTGGCGGGGAGCCACTTATAGTATGGATGGTGGTCGACACAAGACTTAAATATTCGACCCCAAGCGTGCACAGTGGTTTGAACCGGGTCAATGGGTAGTCCGGCTCATATTGCCGGTGCAGTGTTAGTGACATAACATTGATGCTTGCAGCTGCCAGAGATTCCTACTTAACATGGGGGCGAGGAGGGGCCCAGGGTACCAATAAGAGGCGAATTGTGCCTGAGCTGCGATCCAATACCGCATGATGTCAGGGGCGGTGAACCCCCCTCTATCATATGGGGGTGTCATGTCAGACCATTTTTTGCGCACCACGCCAGAGTGCCATAAGAACTGTGCGCAAGTCTTGTGTAATCTTGTAAAGTATTTCTTTCCCGGCCAAATGGGGACATTACAAAATATGTACAGTAGCTTGAGGAGTAGTATCTTGATAAGTGAGCGTCTGCCGGCCAGCGATAATGGGAGGGAGCGCCATCGCGCCATTCTGGCTTCAGCGTGTTGTGCCGCGGCTAAGTAGTTGTCTGCTAGTAGTGTTTCTTTGGTCAGGGATACCTGGACCCCAAAGTACTTAACCCCTTCAGGCGACCATCGCAGCGGGTATTCAGTGGCAGGTTGTGGAGTGGACCTGGTGAGGGGAAAGAGCTTGGATTTAGTGTAATTTATGGTGAATCCAGAGTGTGTGCCTATACGGGTGATGTCGCGTAGTATTGGATCAAGGTGATTAGCGGGGTCCCTAATGAACAATAATACGTCATCAGCATAGAGTGAAATGATTTCAGGAGCATCTTTCAGCCGTATCCCTGTGAGCGAGTGACGTGCCCGGACGTGATCCGCCATTGGCTCTATCACCAAGGCAAAAAGAATTGGGGAGAACGGGCAGCCCTGTCGGGTGCCTCTGAAGAGTGGGATCAGGCCAGACGTCTGGGAGTTGACTCGAACCCTGGCTACTGGAGAGGTGTAAAGTAATTTAATATATCCGATCATGTTAGGTCCAATGCCCACAGTTTCAAGTACCAACCACATATACTTCTAGGACACCATATCGAACGCCTTCTGGGCATCAAGTGTGACCGCAACTGCATTGGCGCCTTGGTCAATTCACAACATGACATTAAGAAGTCTTCTAATATTGTGGGACGTGGATCTCCCAGGTACAAAACCTGATTGATCATCATGGACCGTATATGTCATGACTGGGGGGAAGCGGTTGGCAATTACTTTAGCAAAAAAAATTGGTGTCTAGATTCATCAGCGAGAGGGGTCTATATGACCCGCATTCATCGCTGGGTTTGCCAGGTTTGAGTAATACTGCGTTAGCAGCCTCGCGTAGTCTAGGGGGGAGGGTCTTTAGCCAGAGTGCCTCGTCCCATACCTCAAGCATTTTAGGGGCCAGTACAGCAACGTGCTCTTGATAAAATTCTGCCGTAAGCCTGTCGGGGCCTGGCGCCTTGCCCATAGGGAGACTGGATATGGCCTCAACAATTTCGTCTAATAGAATTGGAGAGTCCAGTTGGTCTCTGGTTGCGGGGGAGACACAAGTCATGGGGATTTGCTCAAGGAGGTTGCTTATATGGGATTCACTGTGTTCAGGGAGTTGGGAGTAGAGTTCCATGTAGAAGTCCGTGAAGACGTCTAATATCTGTTGGCCAGACCATTGTATTGCCCCCCGACTATCCTTAACTCAAGTGATCTGGGTTTGGCCCCACTCTCCCCTTGCCAAAGCAGCCATTGTTTTGCCGGGTCTATCACCTTCCCCATACCTCCGAGCTGCTTGAGGACGACTAAAGTACTGGATTTGCCTTGTGGCATGTTCATTAAATAATTGCAGTTCTTCACTAATCTGAGAGAGGACAGCTGGGTCAACTGATGTCGGGTGCGCCCGTTCTAGTTCGTGTAGTCTGGCTTCCGAGCGGCCGAGTGGCCGAGGGCTGCTCTAATAGTTTTGAGGACTCCCACCTCCCTGGAAATGGCCATTCCCCTGATAAAGGCCTTGAAGGCGTCCCATCGGACTCCCATGGTGGTGGATTGGGGTGTGTTGTGTTCGAAGTAGGACTGGATGTCAGCAAGCATGTCTGCCTTGAATACAATATCCTACAGGGCGGCCGACTTTAATCGCCACGTGTTGATGGTAGGTGTAGGGGCACCATGTCCAGAGATAGCAGGATTGGAGCATGGTCCGACAAAGTGCGAGCAAGTATATGTGTGTCCACCACTCTACCCAGCATTCCGCTTGACAATACGAACATGTCAATTCTAGAGGAGCTGTCATGGACTGAGGAGTAGTAGGTATATTCTAGTGCCTGTGGGTGCAATGCTCTCTATACATCTCGAATATCGAGCATTGTGCAATGAGCTAGCAGTCTACGTGACGCACCAGACAGCAGGCTAGGAGCTGTGCCAGTTCTGTCCAAAGCAATGTCTAATATGAAATTCATATCCCCGCCCAGATGATCTGTACCCCCACATAGCCCAGTAGAATGGATGCCACCAGATCTATAAAGTCGGGCGAGTCTACATTAGGACCGTAAGTGTTCACCAGGAGGTACTCCCTATTGGCTATTGTGCAGTGCAATATGATATATCTGCCCTCCGTACCAATGTAGTTCCTGTGTAGTACGAACTTGAGCGACTTGTGAATCATTTTCAGGACCCCCCTGGCCCGCGTGGAGTATGAAGTGGAATATCTGTTGGGGCCCCAAGATGGTGCCATACACTTCGTAAGAGGGCCCATAGCGTGTGCCTCCTGCAAGAATAATATTTTGCATCCATGTCTGTTGGCGTAGGCCATTATTCTACGGGCCTTAGTGTAACTGCTCAAGCCCCAATGTTCCAGGACATTACTGTAGAAGGCATTCTAGGGGTCTAGGGTACATCCCAGCACTGTCGCCGTGTAACGTGTTCACAGCAGGAGTCGTCACTATACGTGTGCCCCGATGCAGTGTAGTTTGCAAATCTGCCTCTGCCTTTTCCAATAACATTTCCCAACCCATGCCCACCCCCCTCCCGCACCACCCCATCCTTGTAGGTAGTGTATCCGACCTCCCCCCTCCCTATAGAACCAGAATTTCCCATGGTTTGGGGGTCAGCGATGGATTCCCAATGTGGGTCCAACTCGCTACTGGCCCAACCGGGGGCCAACACCCAATAACAGTTTAACAAAAATGAACATTGCAATTGCAGTGGGGTGCGCTGTTGCCGTGTGGTGGACCTTGAGCAAACTCGGATAACAGAGTATGAAGCGGTACATGAGACAATAGAACGCATAGTAATCACATTATCCCACACCAGCCAATTTGGACAGAAAGCAGAACACCCACATCATGGGTGGCATATGCCCAAGGGGATAGGAGCAGTTGAACGAACACAAGATCAGATGTGGGTGAATGAGAGCAGACAGACGGAAACTGGGGAGGGACCGCAGATGGCCTCAAGTGGGGCACTTGCCAGGTGTGGTTGTTTCGAGTAACAAATGTGTATGCGTGATTGAGTCAGTGGAATGTTGTTCCCATCAGCACATTGAAGAATAAGCAATAATGACTAGGCTACATGATTTCTGGATAACTGAGGCTCAGTCATTGACCGCACGGTCTTCATTCACGTTGTGGAGTGGTATCTGAGACTCTATGAATTTCACGGCTTCCTCCGGGACGGTGAAAAAGTACAGTTTTTCCCTGAAGATGATCTTGAGCCGGGCCAGGAAAAGGATTGCATAGGGGATATTGCGTTCTCGTAGTAATTTCTTGACTCCTAAGAACTGGCGTCTCTCCTGTTGTACCCCAACAGAGAAGTCGGGGAATATACAAATGGTATGTGAGTCAAGGCGGTGGTCCCCTTTCTCGCAGGACAGGCGGAGGATAAGGTCCCTATCTCTGTAATTGAGGATTCTGGGGATGATAGGCCTGGGGAAGTCTCCCAGCTTGGGGCGCAGTGATAGGGCCCGGTGAGCTCGCTCGACCGTGAAGTATGGGGACAGGACAGGGTCGCCCAGTAGGTCTTTAAGTAGAGTCTTGACAGCCAATTCCATGCGCCCTTTGAGGGCGTTCTCAGGGACCCCGACAATGCCAAGGTTGTTCCTGCGCGAACGGGATTCGAGATCATCGCATTTCGTCTTCACAGTTTTCATGTCTCGGGTCAAAGTGGCCACTGTGTCCTGCAGCGAGTGTAGACCGTCTTCATTTGCCCCAATACGATTTTCGGCCTCAGTGATTCTGGTCCCCGCCTGGTCAACCCTCGACTTGAGGAATGCAACATTGGCGTTGATATTGGCAAGTTTTTCGTGGAAAGAAGCAAAATTCTTGGCCATAGATTCCATCATGGCGGTAAGGTCGGGGGTAAGTGCATTGGAGGAAGGCTCGAGTTCAGGATCCTCCTGGGCGGATACTGCGGGCTGGGATTCCGCTCGAGGGGTGGCTTTCGCAAATTTGTCCATGGCACCCACCTTATTGGGCCCTCTGGATCTGTTAGACCTTGCGGGTGTGGTTGGGGGAGCCCAGGCGGCTCGGGCCCAGGGTTGTACAGAGCGCAGGTGTGCAGTGCCAAGTTTAGTGCCTAATGAAGAAACCAGGAGTAGGGTACAGCCCAGCAGTTGCAATCAAAGTCAATTGGTGATGGAGTTGCAATGGGGGTTCAAATGGGGCCAGTCACACCGGGGGTGCAATGGGGTCAGTTGATCATGCAGCCCTCGGGGTTGAGGATATCAGAGCAATGGAGGGTCATGTTATTGGGCGACCAGAGCAATGTTTGGCGCAACAGTGAAAGTGAGGCGTCTGTCAGCCCAGCAATGCAACGTTGGAGAAATGATGTCGCTGTGAGCCCCTCGGCGCGCAAATTGGAACGTACACGACATCCACCGTCAAACCCAGTGAGTCAAGGGAACCTGCGGCCAGATGCAGCCAGGCCGTAGGCAGGAGGGCGGTGTGGTGCCCACTGGGTGAATGGGTAGTGGCCAAGGTGTCACGGGTGATCAGGCGATCCTGAAGAGGAGTAAGAAAGTCTTGGTGGGGGGCCACCGACGTGCAGATAAAATCAGGCTGAAGGTTTAGGTGGGGCCCAAGTGACAAACGTGCTGATGGACACAGTTCAGGCCAAGCAGGGGGGCGCATGCGGTGGAAAGGCACCCACTTAGGTGCTATATGCGGGAAAAATCAGCCTCACTCTCCCCAACTCCTCACCTGCTTTCCGCGAGCACAGATCCCAGCCCACGGGGCATGTCATCCAACTCCGGGGGCGTGCACGTCCAGCACCCGAGGCCCCGGTGCAACTCCGGCCCACAACATACAGCAGGTAATTTGGGGAGAAGTCGCAGTCCGTGCCACAGGTGGTACAGCCAGGCCAGACCGGGGTTCCACAGCTCGGGGAAGAGGGCGGCCTCAGATGTCGGGCAGATGAAGCCGGGGCCTCCGGTGCCGCGCGGCCAAATGGAGGAGGCGCTGCAGCACCTATTTGTCTGATCTATTTTGAAGCCACAGCCTTGCTTTCCTCCCCTGCCAAGGTCTGTGTGTATCATCTGTGCATGCAAAGTTCACATTCCCCTTTATTACTGGTCGGGGTATGTCTTCTTGATATAGGTTCACTAGGTCACTCTGCCCCGCTGAGTATTCCTTCTGTTCTCCATTTCGGCCTCAAGTACTCTCTGGGTCTCCCCAACCCTGGGACTAGCCACCATTGTACCTCTAGGGCATTGGCCTTCAACATCCTGTTGCCCGCCGTTCTCCCAGGAGCATCAGCGGCTCCTCTGGCTCAACAGGACCATCCTCGGTCTTCTGTGTGTTTCCTCTGCAGTTCGCCAGTTGTGTCCTTTCACTCTCGGTCACCGGTGGTTAAGTTTCTGCTTCAACGGTCTCCATCTGCGTTGAGGGCCTTCTGCCAGGCGATTCTCTCTTTCACACCACCTGCCTCTCTACTCTGCAGCCTGCGTGTACCTGGGCACTTTCTCGGCTCATGCCAAGTCGACAACAGAGACGACATCCTTTTCTCCCTCGCTGCCTTTGAATGACAACTGACCAATGGGATCACTCGATCGTATGCATTACTCGCGGCCTCTTTCTCGTCCCTGTAGTTCTTGCCTGAGACATACTGCAACAACACATAGCGATATTGAGTATTATGGGATTTTGAGGGAGGGAGGGAAGGTCAAAGGGATACAGCGTTCTCCTGAGATGGCCGCTGCTCTCAATGGGGTTCTCCCTCCCCATTAGATCCTCCCACTGAGCACCACCCTCAGGGGGACTATAGGGTAGTGGCCACACCTCCCTGGCCTCATGGAAAGGGGCTCCCCCACGTAAAGGAGTGATGACACCTCGGGATTCGCCACAGAACGATAAAACAATAAAATAAAATGTAGAGGAGCACCCCTCCCGCCTACTTCGACCACTGAGCCACATAGGAATCACCTCATAGTATGTGTGTGTACCCAAATCAGGGTGGGGATCTAGGGATAAGCATGGGAGGGGTCTCGCTAATGGCCACCAATGTACTGAAAGCCCTGGGGGAGAATGGCTCTACTGGCAACTCCTTGCTTGCTGGCCTGGCATGTGACAGAACCCAGGGTTCAGGGAGCAGCCAGTCTTTTCATTTGGAAAGAATATACATGTTCAAAAGACTGCACAGAGCAACTCAATTTGTGTCAGAGAACAAGTGCCTGTCCTGCTCGGCTAACTATTGCCCAATCTCCATCACTCCTTTCCTGGGCAAACTTCTGGAAAGGCTGGCCGTCTCCCAGTTCAATCTTCACACTTAATCTGTTGGTTGTCTCCATGACCATCAGTCTGGCTTCAGAGCTGCCAGAAGCACAGAAACTGCTCTCCTGAACATCCACGAAGACCTGCTCGCCAACCTTGATTCCAACACCCCCGTGTCCTCATCTTACTTGATCTCTCTTCTGCTTTTGACACAGTCAACCATGCCATCGTGCTCAACCGTCTCTGTGATAACCTGGGTATCACCGATCAGGCCCTGGCTTGGCTGACTTCTTTATTCTCCGATCTACCCTCCCAGGTCCAACTTGGGTCCTTGTTCTCCTCTATCCCTATCTCTACCTGTGGTGCCCCCAGTGGTCTAACATCTCTCCCTGGCTGTTCTATCAATACCTGGCACTTCTTGCCCACTGCATTGCCGCTCTCTGCCGCAACTTTCAGTGCTATGTGGATGACACTCAACTCATTTTCAGGCTCCCTTCTGCCACCTCTTCTCCTTCTCTCATCTCTGACTGTCTGGCTGCTATCCAGGAGTGGTGTGCCACCGATGATCCCTGCCTTATTGCCAGTAAGACCGAGATTCTCCTCATCGGCACACCCGCTCCCTTCTTTCCTGTTACTCTCTGGCTGGCTTTTCTTGGCCATCTTCCTGCTCCCACCTGTGAGGCTAAAAACCTTGGGGTCATCTTTGACTCCACACTTTCCTTCTCTCCTCACATCTCTGACGTCTTTAAGAAGTCACACTACCAGCTGCACCTTCTCAGAGGTATTCTTCCTTTCCTCTCCTTCTCCCAGAAGCTCACTGTCTCCAAGGCTCTGGTTCTCTCTAGACTGGACTACTGCAACAGCCTCTTTCTAAATCTGCCTGCCCCTACTCTCTGCCCTCTGCAACTCATCTGAAACAGGACTGCGAAACTTGTCCTTGGCCTCAAACTCAGGGATCGGATCTCTCCAGGACTAAAATCCCTGCACTGGCTCCCAGTGGCTGCGAGCATTAAGTTCAAAACCCTCTGCATTGTCAATGTCCACAAGGCCTTCTGGGGCCTGGGGCCTAAATACCCTCAACTCTCTGTTCCTAAATATCTTCCATCTCGAGCTCTTCACTCATCCTCCTCCAACTCCCTCAGGGTCGGTCGCTTCTCCAAGAAACAAATCGGTGGTAGATCTCTTTCCTTGGCTGGGGCCTCCCTCTGGAACAGCCTCCCATCTCCGGTTCCGGAAGCACCTCAAGACCTTCCTCTTTGCTTCTGCCTTCTCTCCTCCTCTCACCTGCAGAACTCCTAGCTGAAACTGCGCTGGTCACCTGGCTACCCTCTGTTTCCGGGCCCAGGTTGTCAAGCAGAGAAGTTTGTGAGAACTGTGTACCTGTTTTCTTGACAGTGGATCTAGTTGGGACCGCCAGGCTGCATCCAGTGAAATGACGAGCATGTGACTCGGGGAACCAGCCTCTCCACCACCCTAATGACACAGGGTGGTGAATGGACCAACTCCCAGCGTCACGGAAAGCACTCTCCTGATTAACGTGATGAAAGGACTGTGCAAGCACAGGCAGGAGAGGCCACAGTCTGATGGAAAGTTACTGGATATGGGTGAAGTCCAAAAGAGTCTATTCCAAAGGTACGTGATCCGGTGATGAAGCAAGATAGTCCAGGAACCTCTCAGATGAATACAAGATAAGGCCCCCAGTCCACAGGGAGTCAAGTTCAAGCAGCTTCACGTAACTGGTCTGGGATGACTGATCTGCCCGAGGTACAGTAGGTCCAAAGGATGAGGCACCAGGCAGGTCCAGACAGGAAGAGGGAACCAGATTGGGAGGGGAGACCACCAAGAGTTGGGAGACCTAAGGTAAATCCAAGGACAGTGAACGAGGGCCCCCGGAAAGCTGGAGGAGAGGCAAGCCCAGAAATATCCAGGGAGAACCCAGGACAAGGAGCAGGGGTCCCCAGGGAAAAGAAGGGGACAGGGAACTGGGCCCCAGGAAGGCTCGTGGAGCAGACAGGAGCCAAGGAGAACCCAAGCAGTTAACAGGAGACTGGGAACCAGGCAGGCTGGGGACCAGCAAGGCAGGGAGACCAAGAGAAGGCTGGAGCTGAAGCAAGACCAGGCACGGGGAACAGGAACCACAAGAAGCAGGAGCGAGCAACACGACCGTAGCAACCGCGTTGAGACGCGAATTGCTACTGCTCGCGGTTCCTCTTATGGGCCTCCGGCACTCGCGAGGCCTGAAACGCAAGCCGTTTCGTCTCCGAGCGCCGGCGGACCCAGAACGAGGCTTGGAAGGCAAGCCCTTCCCAGCGCGGAGGCCCAATCTACGGCGCATGCGCAGAACCGAGACAGTGGTTTCCCGCGCATGCGCCGCAGCCCTCTAGCACTGGCCCCAGCACCTCTCCCCCCGGCGAACGCCCAAGCGCGAAAGCGCGGGTAGATCCGCCAGGAGGTGGGAGAGGGAGCGGGTGCAACGGACCCCGGTCTCCCCAAAAGTGGCGTGACACTATGCCCCCTCCCAGAAAGGCCCGGGGCCCCAGGCTTCCAAGGAAATCGATCATAGAACTCGCGAACCAAGCGGGGAGCATGCACATGCCGACGTGGTTCCCAAGTACGATCACAAGCCGGGTACCCCTTCCAATCAACCAAAAAATGAAGCACCCCCCTGCGATAGCGGGCATCGCAAATCTCCTGAACCTCGAATTCTGGGACCCCTTGCACAAGGACAGAGGCTGGGCGAGGACAGGATCGGCCATAGGGATCGACCACATAGGGCTTCAATAGGGAGACATGGAAAACAGGGTGTACATGCCAAGAAGGAGGTAGCTGAAGGCGAAAGGCCACAGAAGACAACCGTTTGGTGATTTTGAATGGACCAAAATACCGGGGAGCTAATTTGACTGGTAAATTGCGAAGTGGCAGGTTCTTGGATGACAACCAAACCCTGTCCCCAACCCGAAAGTCTGGTTCCACACTCCTTTTCCTGTCAGCCTGGGCCTTCATCCGCTCCTTGGCTTCCTTCAGGATCCTGCAAGCCAATTCCTGTTGTCGTTGAATGGTAGAGACCAGGGCATCAGCAGATGGAACTGTACTGGTGGGCACAGGATGAAATGGCACCAACTTGGGATGTTGACCCGCTGAGCAGAAGAACGGACTAACTCCAATAGAGGCGTGGACAGTATTGTTGTAGGATACTTCTGCAAGATCTAGGTACGCCTTCCAGTTGGACTGAGTTGCGTTAGCAAAACAACGGAGATACTCCTCCAGAGTCAGATTTGTCCTTTCGGTGAGCCCGTTGGTCTGCGGGTGATAGCCAGAGCTCAAAGCTTTACGAATTCCCAGATGACCACACACCTTGTTCCAGAAAGCAGAGAGAAATTGAGAACCACGATCCGAGATAATCTTTTCAGGAAGACCATGTAGTCGATAGATCTCATGGAAAAAAGCTGAAGCCATCTGCGTAGCTGTAGGGATCCTATTAAATGGGATGAAATGAGCATATTTAGTGAAGCTATCCACCACGACCATTATACAAGTAAACCCGTTAGAAGGAGGTAGATCAACCACAAAATCCGTAGCGATGGTATGCCATGGGTATGGTGCTAATTCTGTGGGTACTAGCAGTCCCAAAGGTCGTCTTCTAGGAACCTTACATTGGGCACAGACGGGACAACTCTCGATGTATTTCTGGACGTTGGTAGCCCACCTAGGCCACCAAAACTGTCAGGATATCAGTTCACGTGTAGCTCTCACCCCTCGATGACCCCCAATAGGTGAATCATGAAACCCATGCAATATGCCATCTCGAATCGTACCATTGGGGATATAGAGCCGCTTCCGGCAAAACAGGAGCCCGTCATGCTCAGATACCGACATTCGCCGAAGAAGGGCCGATCTTTCAGGATCCATCCGGGTGGCATCAGCAATTGACTGTAGGTGAGGAGACAACGTCAACAGGAAATGGTGAGGGGAAATCAGCGGCTGATCCGAACTGGACGTTTCTTCCACTTTTTCCAGTGATCGGGAGAGGGCATCCGAATTTTTTTATATCTTCTCCGATTTTAAGCTAAACCCCGAGTCCAGACGTCCTGCAGATTGCACTCCACCGGCTGCTTGCCTCAGGAACACAAGCCAGTGCAGAGGTCACCCAGCCGGGAAACTGCTTCCGCTTCCGGAAAACTATGCGAAAGAAACGGCTGTGTTAACAATGACGCCATGATGTCTTTCTGCAAGGAAGCCGGGGGAGGCATCCATCCTCGCACGTCCCTTAATGGAGTTACAGCCATGGCTGCCCCAGCGCTCCCTCCCAGAAAACCTAGTGCAAGAGGTCGTGATACGCTGTTAGCGCAGATGTGTTTGAACAATAGTTTATACGCCACTTAACTCCCTGGAAGAAACAGTGAACCTTGCCAGGGAGGACAGATCCGACGTCTGTTGGAACAGCTCTTTCAGAGGTTTAATGATGTCCATATAGGCTATGGGGTGGAAGTCAATGTTAGAAATATATACATAGATATACACACGCGCAGCGCCCACACACCAGATCAGACTTAGCGATTCGGTTAATTATTTATTAATTAATAATAATTCACATTTATATAGCGCTACGAACGATCAGGCCTCTGAGCGCGGCTTATTATTAACCACGGTGTATGGTCCTCATTTATCGACCTCAGAAGGACGAAAGGCTGAGTCTGGCTCTGCCGGGATTCGTACCTGCGTCGGCATGTCAAAGCAAGCGCTCTACTTGCTGTGCTATCTGACCGATTATGATACACACAGAATTTCTCAAACACATGCGAAAAACTACATAGACCAAAACACACACACACACTATAATGTTCACAGATGTATTATATTTGTGTTAAAGTTTACAATGACACACACACGCAGACATGAACATCCATACAAGGTGCGCGCACGCACACAGGCATAGACGCTAAACATACAAAGACACACAATACAGAAATACACAACTAACACATACTAAAATTCAAGCAAACACCACTGCACACACAAGCTATTTGAATAAACATAGCCATTTCACTTACTTCCTCCACCCTGGAATCTCCGGCTTGGTTGACTGAAAGGTTTCCCTTATTTGTTTGGTTTTGTTGTTGTCTGTCTTGTTTTATTTATTTTATGTATTTATTTGGATTTGTAGAGCGCACATCTGCCCGGGGGCATCGTGGCGCTAAGAAGTCTTACTTGTTACAGGCATACATTGTGAATATACAGATATACAGATTAGCATAGACGCGTTTTTTCATACATTTGCTGTTATTTACATAATTACAGTGGTGAGAATACAGGTGTCCCCGCGATTCTGTGCCTATGGGCGCTGTCCCAGCACGTTACAAATATAATAAATAAATAAGCACATGATGCTTTGTAGGCATTGTCGCTTTCAGGGGGTACGCGAGACAATGTGGAGCAGCATGATCGTCACCAGTGTGTTCCTTTGTGTCATGGGAATGGCATGTTCTGTGAGCAGCAGGAAGGGGTCTTGAAAGGCACCCCTGTCTAGAATATATCGGCAAAGGTTTCAATAATCAATGCCACTGTGGGACCTCTGCGTCAGAAAAGCGGGGGCCATAGTGCTGAGTTGCCTATATGCACTTTACGCCCGTACTGTGATCTACCGAATGACAACCGTGGTATCCTCTCCACACAAAATGAAAACACTCCAGGCCAACCACGCATGATGACAATCCGAAAAGGCTGCAGCATTCATGCATTAACACGACTGCACTGCCCAAGCTCACGCGGCACATCAAGCACATGGCTCCACACAGGTCCTCAGATCTGAAGTTCATGGAGAGATACTTTTTTATTTTATTTTTGTTGGCAGAGGCATATAGCACACAGGTACATCTGAGTAGGCAATTCATTCAATACATACATGAATCAAAGCAGTGGTAGCAAAACAATGACAGGACAGCAGGTGGGGAGTAAAGGCATTGCAGTGTATCAAGATTTTACCGTGCATTAATGTGAGGTTTGGGAGAACTCTTCCTCCGAGGAGGTCTCCTCTAGGCTACGCAGCTAACTGTTGAAGGCAGTCGAAATGTTTTTGGGGCAGGATCGCGCTGGGATCATATTAAGAAACTCTTCTTCAAAATTGCGGGACCAGGTAAGTAGATTTAGCCATTTCTGGAATGAGGGGGGAGAGGGGCTCTTCCAGTTCTGTAGGATACACTTTTTAGCTACAATGCAGCCCACATTCAAAAATGTGGCCATACATTTAGCCCCATCAGCCTGCCACACCCCAAACAGAACTCCCATCGGGTCTGAGTCGACAGTAGTGTCACAGATCTCAGTCAGTGTCTCCATCATCTTACCCCAGAATTCTGTAAGCATCGGGCACACCCAAAACATGTTTAAATGATGAGCGTCTTCTGCGCCACAGTGAGGGCAGAGTTGTGAGGTGGTTCGAGCGAACCTGGAGTTCCTGTATGGAGTCTAGTACAGCCTGTTAAGTAATTTGTACTGTGTGGTGCGGTAGCGTAAGTTGAAGGAGACTCTACTAGTATGTGAACACATCTTCCCCCACAGGTGGTCTGTGAGCTCCAGCTCCAGTTCAGTCGCCCAGTCATTCCGGGCCCTGGAGGGTTGGGGCGGGGCAACCAGTAGCAAAATCTTGTATAGTGAGGCGACCACCCCTCGGGCGCCGCCGAGTTAGCAATATAGGCAATCCCGGGGAAATCCAGGGGTTTGTTGGGGAAGCCAGGCCAGGTGGTTCGGAAGGCAGCACAAAGCCTGTAGTATTGCAGTTGTTCCAGAGCTGAACCAGAATGGCCCGATCTCCAAGTCTGTGGCGTAATAAACTGCCCATCCGGGTAAAAATCGGTTAGGGCGAGGTACCCCAGAGTTTCCCAATGATGCGCTAGGGCCGTGTCATGTGTGGGTTCCAGCCCGGGGAATCGCCTGGCGGGGAGCCACTTATAGTATGGATGGTGGTCGACACAAGACTTAAATATTTGACCCCAAGCGTGCACAGTGGTTTGAACCGGGTCAATGGGGGAGTCCGGCTCATATTGCCGGTGCAGTGTTAGTGACATAACATTGATGCTTGCAGCTGCCAGAGATTCCTACTTAACATGGGGGCGAGGAGGGGCCCAGGGTACCAATAAGAGGCGAATTGTGCCTGAGCTGCGATCCAATACCGCATGATGTCAGGGGCGGTGAACCCCCCTCTATCATATGGGGGTGTCATGTCAGACCATTTTTTGCGCACCACGCCAGAGTGCCATAAGAACTGTGCGCAAGTCTTGTGTAATCTTGTAAAGTATTTCTTTCCCGGCCAAATGGGGACATTACAAAATATGTACAGTAGCTTGAGGAGTAGTATCTTGATAAGTGAGCGTCTGCCGGCCAGCGATAATGGGAGGGAGCGCCATCGCGCCATTCTGGCTTCAGCGTGTTGTGCCGCGGCTAAGTAGTTGTCTGCTAGTAGTGTTTCTTTGGTCAGGGATACCTGGACCCCAAAGTACTTAACCCCTTCAGGCGACCATCGCAGCGGGTATTCAGTGGCAGGTTGTGGAGTGGACCTGGTGAGGGGAAAGAGCTTGGATTTAGTGTAATTTATGGTGAATCCAGAGTGTGTGCCTATACGGGTGATGTCGCGTAGTATTGGATCAAGGTGATTAGCGGGGTCCCTAATGAACAATAATACGTCATCAGCATAGAGTGAAATGATTTCAGGAGCATCTTTCAGCCGTATCCCTGTGAGCGAGTGACGTGCCCGGACGTGATCCGCCATTGGCTCTATCACCAAGGCAAAAAGAATTGGGGAGAACGGGCAGCCCTGTCGGGTGCCTCTGAAGAGTGGGATCAGGCCAGACGTCTGGGAGTTGACTCGAACCCTGGCTACTGGAGAGGTGTAAAGTAATTTAATATATCCGATCATGTTAGGTCCAATGCCCACAGTTTCAAGTACCAACCACATATACTTCTAGGACACCATATCGAACGCCTTCTGGGCATCAAGTGTGACCGCAACTGCATTGGCGCCTTGGTCAATTCACAACATGACATTAAGAAGTCTTCTAATATTGTGGGACGTGGATCTCCCAGGTACAAAACCTGATTGATCATCATGGACCGTATATGTCATGACTGGGGGGAAGCGGTTGGCAATTACTTTAGCAAAAAAAATTGGTGTCTAGATTCATCAGCGAGAGGGGTCTATATGACCCGCATTCATCGCTGGGTTTGCCAGGTTTGAGTAATACTGCGTTAGCAGCCTCGCGTAGTCTAGGGGGGAGGGTCTTTAGCCAGAGTGCCTCGTCCCATACCTCAAGCATCTTAGGGGCCAGTACAGCAACGTGCTCTTGATAAAATTCTGCCGTAAGCCTGTCGGGGCCTGGCGCCTTGCCCATAGGGAGACTGGATATGGCCTCAACAATTTCGTCTAATAGAATTGGAGAGTCCAGTTGGTCTCTGGTTGCGGGGGAGACACAAGTCATGGGGATTTGCTCAAGGAGGTTGCTTATATGGGATTCACTGTGTTCAGGGAGTTGGGAGTAGAGTTCCATGTAGAAGTCCGTGAAGACGTCTAATATCTGTTGGCCAGACCATTGTATTGCCCCCCGACTATCCTTAACTCAAGTGATCTGGGTTTGGCCCCACTCTCCCCTTGCCAAAGCAGCCATTGTTTTGCCGGGTCTATCACCTTCCCCATACCTCCGAGCTGCTTGAGGACGACTAAAGTACTGGATTTGCCTTGTGGCATGTTCATTAAATAATTGCAGTTCTTCACTAATCTGAGAGAGGACAGCTGGGTCAACTGATGTCGGGTGCGCCCGTTCTAGTTCGTGTAGTCTGGCTTCCGAGCGGCCGAGTGGCCGAGGGCTGCTCTAATAGTTTTGAGGACTCCCACCTCCCTGGAAATGGCCATTCCCCTGATAAAGGCCTTGAAGGCGTCCCATCGGACTCCCATGGTGGTGGATTGGGGTGTGTTGTGTTCGAAGTAGGACTGGATGTCAGCAAGCATGTCTGCCTTGAATACAATATCCTACAGGGCGGCCGACTTTAATCGCCACGTGTTGATGGTAGGTGTAGGGGCACCATGTCCAGAGATAGCAGGATTGGAGCATGGTCCGACAAAGTGCGAGCAAGTATATGTGTGTCCACCACTCTACCCAGCATTCCGCTTGACAATACGAACATGTCAATTCTAGAGGAGCTGTCATGGACTGAGGAGTAGTAGGTATATTCTAGTGCCTGTGGGTGCAATGCTCTCTATACATCTCGAATATCGAGCATTGTGCAATGAGCTAGCAGTCTACGTGACGCACCAGACAGCAGGCTAGGAGCTGTGCCAGTTCTGTCCAAAGCAATGTCTAATATGAAATTCATATCCCCGCCCAGATGATCTGTACCCCCACATAGCCCAGTAGAATGGATGCCACCAGATCTATAAAGTCGGGCGAGTCTACATTAGGACCGTAAGTGTTCACCAGGAGGTACTCCCTATTGGCTATTGTGCAGTGCAATATGATATATCTGCCCTCCGTACCAATGTAGTTCCTGTGTAGTACGAACTTGAGCGACTTGTGAATCATTTTCAGGACCCCCCTGGCCCGCGTGGAGTATGAAGTGGAATATCTGTTGGGGCCCCAAGATGGTGCCATACACTTCGTAAGAGGGCCCATAGCGTGTGCCTCCTGCAAGAATAATATTTTGCATCCATGTCTGTTGGCGTAGGCCATTATTCTACGGGCCTTAGTGTAACTGCTCAAGCCCCAATGTTCCAGGACATTACTGTAGAAGGCATTCTAGGGGTCTAGGGTACATCCCAGCACTGTCGCCGTGTAACGTGTTCACAGCAGGAGTCGTCACTATACGTGTGCCCCGATGCAGTGTAGTTTGCAAATCTGCCTCTGCCTTTTCCAATAACATTTCCCAACCCATGCCCACCCCCCTCCCGCACCACCCCATCCTTGTAGGTAGTGTATCCGACCTCCCCCCTCCCTATAGAACCAGAATTTCCCATGGTTTGGGGGTCAGCGATGGATTCCCAATGTGGGTCCAACTCGCAACTGGCCCAACCGGGGGCCAACACCCAATAACAGTTTAACAAAAATGAACATTGCAATTGCAGTGGGGTGCGCTGTTGCCGTGTGGTGGACCTTGAGCAAACGCGGATAACAGAGTATGAAGCGGTACATGAGACAATAGAACGCATAGTAATCACATTATCCCACACCAGCCAATTTGGACAGAAAGCAGAACACCCACATCATGGGTGGCATATGCCCAAGGGGATAGGAGCAGTTGAACGAACACAAGATCAGATGTGGGTGAATGAGAGCAGACAGACGGAAACTGGGGAGGGACCGCAGATGGCCTCAAGTGGGGCACTTGCCAGGTGTGGTTGTTTCGAGTAACAAATGTGTATGCGTGATTGAGTCAGTGGAATGTTGTTCCCATCAGCACATTGAAGAATAAGCAATAATGACTAGGCTACATGATTTCTGGATAACTGAGGCTCAGTCATTGACCGCACGGTCTTCATTCAAGTTGTGGAGTGGTATCTGAGACTCTATGAATTTCACGGCTTCCTCCGGGACGGTGAAAAAGTACAGTTTTTCCCTGAAGATGATCTTGAGCCGGGCCAGGAAAAGGATTGCATAGGGGATATTGCGTTCTCGTAGTAATTTCTTGACTCCTAAGAACTGGCGTCTCTCCTGTTGTACCCCAACAGAGAAGTCGGGGAATATACAAATGGTATGTGAGTCAAGGCGGTGGTCCCCTTTCTCGCAGGACAGGCGGAGGATAAGGTCCCTATCTCTGTAATTGAGGATTCTGGGGATGATAGGCCTGGGGAAGTCTCCCAGCTTGGGGCGCAGTGATAGGGCCCGGTGAGCTCGCTCGACCGTGAAGTATGGGGACAGGACAGGGTCGCCCAGTAGGTCTTTAAGTAGAGTCTTGACAGCCAATTCCATGCGCCCTTTGAGGGCGTTCTCAGGGACCCCGACAATGCCAAGGTTGTTCCTGCGCGAACGGGATTCGAGATCATCGCATTTCGTCTTCACAGTTTTCATGTCTCGGGTCAAAGTGGCCACTGTGTCCTGCAGCGAGTGTAGACCGTCTTCATTTGCCCCAATACGATTTTCGGCCTCAGTGATTCTGGTCCCCGCCTGGTCAACCCTCGACTTGAGGGATGCAACATTGGCGTTGATATTGGCAAGTTTTTCGTGGAAAGAAGCAAAATTCTTGGCCATAGATTCCATCATGGCGGTAAGGTCGGGGATAAGTGCATTGGAGGAAGGCTCGAGTTCAGGATCCTCCTGGGCGGATACTGCGGGCTGGGATTCCGCTCGAGGGGTGGCTTTCGCAAATTTGTCCATGGCACCCACCTTATTGGGCCCTCTGGATCTGTTAGACCTTGCGGGTGTGGTTGGGGGAGCCCAGGCGGCTCGGGCCCAGGGTTGTACAGAGCGCAGGTGTGCAGTGCCAAGTTTAGTGCCTAATGAAGAAACCAGGAGTAGGGTACAGCCCAGCAGTTGCAATCAAAGTCAATTGGTGATGGAGTTGCAATGGGGGTTCAAATGGGGCCAGTCACACCGGGGGTGCAATGGGGTCAGTTGATCATGCAGCCCTCGGGGTTGAGGATATCAGAGCAATGGAGGGTCATGTTATTGGGCGACCAGAGCAATGTTTGGCGCAACAGTGAAAGTGAGGCGTCTGTCAGCCCAGCAATGCAACGTTGGAGAAATGATGTCGCTGTGAGCCCCTCGGCGCGCAAATTGGAACGTACACGACATCCACCGTCAAACCCAGTGAGTCAAGGGAACCTGCGGCCAGATGCAGCCAGGCCGTAGGCAGGAGGGCGGTGTGGTGCCCACTGGGTGAATGGGTAGTGGCCAAGGTGTCACGGGTGATCAGGCGATCCTGAAGAGGAGTAAGAAAGTCTTGGTGGGGGGCCACCGACGTGCAGATAAAATCAGGCTGAAGGTTTAGGTGGGGCCCAAGTGACAAACGTGCTGATGGACACAGTTCAGGCCAAGCAGGGGGGCGCATGCGGTGGAAAGGCACCCACTTAGGTGCTATATGCGGGAAAAATCAGCCTCACTCTCCCCAACTCCTCACCTGCTTTCCGCGAGCACAGATCCCAGCCCACGGGGCATGTCATCCAACTCCGGGGGCGTGCACGTCCAGCACCCGAGGCCCCGGTGCAACTCCGGCCCACAACATACAGCAGGTAATTTGGGGAGAAGTCGCAGTCCGTGCCACAGGTGGTACAGCCAGGCCAGACCGGGGTTCCACAGCTCGGGGAAGAGGGCGGCCTCAGATGTCGGGCAGATGAAGCCGGGGCCTCCGGTGCCGCGCGGCCAAATGGAGGAGGCGCTGCAGCACCTATTTGTCTGATCTATTTTGAAGCCACAGCCTTGCTTTCCTCCCCTGCCAAGGTCTGTGTGTATCATCTGTGCATGCAAAGTTCACATTCCCCTTTATTACTGGTCGGGGTATGTCTTCTTGATATAGGTTCACTAGGTCACTCTGCCCCGCTGAGTATTCCTTCTGTTCTCCATTTCGGCCTCAAGTACTCTCTGGGTCTCCCCAACCCTGGGACTAGCCACCATTGTACCTCTAGGGCATTGGCCTTCAACATCCTGTTGCCCGCCGTTCTCCCAGGAGCATCAGCGGCTCCTCTGGCTCAACAGGACCATCCTCGGTCTTCTGTGTGTTTCCTCTGCAGTTCGCCAGTTGTGTCCTTTCACTCTCGGTCACCGGTGGTTAAGTTTCTGCTTCAACGGTCTCCATCTGCGTTGAGGGCCTTCTGCCAGGCGATTCTCTCTTTCACACCACCTGCCTCTCTACTCTGCAGCCTGCGTGTACCTGGGCACTTTCTCGGCTCATGCCAAGTCGACAACAGAGACGACATCCTTTTCTCCCTCGCTGCCTTTGAATGACAGCTGACCAATGGGATCACTCGATCGTATGCATTACTCGCGGCCTCTTTCTCGTCCCTGTAGTTCTTGCCTGAGACATACTGCAACAACACATAGCGATATTGAGTATTATGGGATTTTGAGGGAGGGAGGGAAGGTCAAAGGGATACAGCGTTCTCCTGAGATGGCCGCTGCTCTCAATGGGGTTCTCCCTCCCCATTAGATCCTCCCACTGAGCACCACCCTCAGGGGGACTATAGGGTAGTGGCCACACCTCCCTGGCCTCATGGAAAGGGGCTCCCCCACGTAAAGGAGTGATGACACCTCGGGATTCGCCACAGAACGATAAAACAATAAAATAAAATGTAGAGGAGCACCCCTCCCGCCTACTTCGACCACTGAGCCACATAGGAATCACCTCATAGTATGTGTGTGTACCCAAATCAGGGTGGGGATCTAGGGATAAGCATGGGAGGGGTCTCGCTAATGGCCACCAATGTACTGGAAGCCCTGGGGGAGAATGGCTCTACTGGCAACTCCTTGCTTGCTGGCCTGGCATGTGACAGAACCCAGGGTTCAGGGAGCAGCCAGTCTTTTCATTTGGAAAGAATATACATGTTCAAAAGACTGCACAGAGCAACTCAATTTGTGTCAGAGAACAAGTGCCTGTCCTGCTCGGCTAACTATTGCCCAATCTCCATCACTCCTTTCCTGGGCAAACTTCTGGAAAGGCTGGCCGTCTCCCAGTTCAATCTTCACACTTAATCTGTTGGTTGTCTCCATGACCATCAGTCTGGCTTCAGAGCTGCCAGAAGCACAGAAACTGCTCTCCTGAACATCCACGAAGACCTGCTCGCCAACCTTGATTCCAACACCCCCGTGTCCTCATCTTACTTGATCTCTCTTCTGCTTTTGACACAGTCAACCATGCCATCGTGCTCAACCGTCTCTGTGATAACCTGGGTATCACCGATCAGGCCCTGGCTTGGCTGACTTCTTTATTCTCCGATCTACCCTCCCAGGTCCAACTTGGGTCCTTGTTCTCCTCTATCCCTATCTCTACCTGTGGTGCCCCCAGTGGTCTAACATCTCTCCCTGGCTGTTCTATCAATACCTGGCACTTCTTGCCCACTGCATTGCCGCTCTCTGCCGCAACTTTCAGTGCTATGTGGATGACACTCAACTCATTTTCAGGCTCCCTTCTGCCACCTCTTCTCCTTCTCTCATCTCTGACTGTCTGGCTGCTATCCAGGAGTGGTGTGCCACCGATGATCCCTGCCTTATTGCCAGTAAGACCGAGATTCTCCTCATCGGCACACCCGCTCCCTTCTTTCCTGTTACTCTCTGGCTGGCTTTTCTTGGCCATCTTCCTGCTCCCACCTGTGAGGCTAAAAACCTTGGGGTCATCTTTGACTCCACACTTTCCTTCTCTCCTCACATCTCTGACGTCTTTAAGAAGTCACACTACCAGCTGCACCTTCTCAGAGGTATTCTTCCTTTCCTCTCCTTCTCCCAGAAGCTCACTGTCTCCAAGGCTCTGGTTCTCTCTAGACTGGACTACTGCAACAGCCTCTTTCTAAATCTGCCTGCCCCTACTCTCTGCCCTCTGCAACTCATCTGAAACAGGACTGCGAAACTTGTCCTTGGCCTCAAACTCAGGGATCGGATCTCTCCAGGACTAAAATCCCTGCACTGGCTCCCAGTGGCTGCGAGCATTAAGTTCAAAACCCTCTGCATTGTCAATGTCCACAAGGCCTTCTGGGGCCTGGGGCCTAAATACCCTCAACTCTCTGTTCCTAAATATCTTCCATCTCGAGCTCTTCACTCATCCTCCTCCAACTCCCTCAGGGTCGGTCGCTTCTCCAAGAAACAAATCGGTGGTAGATCTCTTTCCTTGGCTGGGGCCTCCCTCTGGAACAGCCTCCCATCTCCGGTTCCGGAAGCACCTCAAGACCTTCCTCTTTGCTTCTGCCTTCTCTCCTCCTCTCACCTGCAGAACTCCTAGCTGAAACTGCGCTGGTCACCTGGCTACCCTCTGTTTCCGGGCCCAGGTTGTCAAGCAGAGAAGTTCGTGAGAACTGTGTACCTGTTTTCTTGACAGTGGATCTAGTTGGGACCGCCAGGCTGCATCCAGTGAAATGATGAGCATGTGACTCGGGGAACCAGCCTCTCCACCACCCTAATGACACAGGGTGGTGAATGGACCAACGCCCAGCGTCACGGAAAGCACTCTCCTGATTAACGTGACGAAAGGACTGTGCAAGCACAGGCAGGAGAGGCCACAGTCTGATGGAAAGTTACTGGATATGGGTGAAGTCCAAAAGAGTCTATTCCAAAGGTACGTGATCCGGTGATGAAGCAAGATAGTCCAGGAACCTCTCAGATGAATACAAGATAAGGCCCCCAGTCCACAGGGAGTCAAGTTCAAGCAGCTTCACGTAACTGGTCTGGGATGACTGATCTGCCCGAGGTACAGTAGGTCCAAAGGATGAGGCACCAGGCAGGTCCAGACAGGAAGAGGGAACCAGATTGGGAGGGGAGACCACCAAGAGTTGGGAGACCTAAGGTAAATCCAAGGACAGTGAACGAGGGCCCCAGGAAAGCTGGAGGAGAGGCAAGCCCAGAAAGATCCAGGGAGAACCCAGGACAAGGAGCAGGGGTCCCCAGGGAAAAGAAGGGGACAGGGAACTGGGCCCCAGGAAGGCTCGTGGAGCAGACAGGAGCCAAGGAGAACCCAAGCAGTTAACAGGAGACTGGGAACCAGGCAGGCTGGGGACCAGCAAGGCAGGGAGACCAAGAGAAGGCTGGAGCTGAAGCAAGACCAGGCACGGGGAACAGGAACCACAAGAAGCAGGAGCGAGCAACACGACCGTAGCAACCGCGTTGAGACGCGAATTGCTACTGCTCGCGGTTCCTCTTATGGGCCGCCGGCACTCACGAGGCCTGAAACGCAAGCCGTTTCGTCTCCGAGCGCCGGCGGACCCAGAACGAGGCTTGGAAGGCAAGCCCTTCCCAGCGCGGAGGCCCAATCTACGGCGCATGCGCAGAACCGAGACAGTGGTTTCCCGCGCATGCGCCGCAGCCCTCTAGCACTGGCTCCAGCACCTCTCCCCCCGGCGAACGCCCAAGCGCGAAAGCGCGGGTAGATCCGCCAGGAGGTGGGAGAGGGAGCGGTGCAACGGACCCCGGTCTCCCCAAAAGTGGCGTGACACTATGCCCCCTCCCAGAAAGGCCCGGGGCCCCAGGCTTCCAAGGAAATCGATCACAGAACTCGCGAACCAAGCGGGGAGCATGCACATGCCGACGTGGTTCCCAAGTACGATCACAAGCCGGGTACCCCTTCCAATCAACCAAAAAATGAAGCACCCCCCTGCGATAGCGGGCATCGCAAATCTCCTGAACCTCGAATTCTGGGACCCCTTGCACAAGGACAGAGGCTGGGCGAGGACAGGATCGGCCATAGGGATCGACCACATAGGGCTTCAATAGGGAGACATGGAAAACAGGGTGTACATGCCAAGAAGGAGGTAGCTGAAGGCGAAAGGCCACAGAAGACAACCGTTTGGTGATTTTGAATGGACCAAAATACCGGGGAGCTAATTTGACTGGTAAATTGCGAAGTGGCAGGTTCTTGGATGACAACCAAACCCTGTCCCCAACCCGAAAGTCTGGTTCCACACTCCTTTTCCTGTCAGCCTGGGCCTTCATCCGCTCCTTGGCTTCCTTCAGGATCCTGCAAGCCAATTCCTGTTGTCGTTGAATGGTAGAGACCAGGGCATCAGCAGATGGAACTGTACTGGTGGGCACAGGATGAAATGGCACCAACTTGGGATGTTGACCCGCTGAGCAGAAGAACGGACTAACTCCAATAGAGGCGTGGACAGTATTGTTGTAGGATACTTCTGCAAGATCTAGGTACGCCTTCCAGTTGGACTGAGTTGCGTTAGCAAAACAACGGAGATACTCCTCCAGAGTCTGATTTGTCCTTTCGGTGAGCCCGTTGGTCTGCGGGTGATAGCCAGAGCTCAAAGCTTTACGAATTCCCAGATGACCACACACCTTGTTCCAGAAAGCAGAGAGAAATTGAGAACCACGATCCGAGATAATCTTTTCAGGAAGACCATGTAGTCGATAGATCTCATGGAAAAAAGCTGAAGCCATCTGCGTAGCTGTAGGGATCCTATTAAATGGGATGAAATGAGCATATTTAGTGAAGCTATCCACCACGACCATTATACAAGTAAACCCGTTAGAAGGAGGTAGATCAACCACAAAATCCGTAGCGATGGTATGCCATGGGTATGGTGCTAATTCTGTGGGTACTAGCAGTCCCAAAGGTCGTCTTCTAGGAACCTTACATTGGGCACAGACGGGACAACTCTCGATGTATTTCTGGACGTTGGTAGCCCACCTAGGCCACCAAAACTGTCAGGATATCAGTTCACGTGTAGCTCTCACCCCTCGATGACCCCCAATAGGTGAATCATGAAACCCATGCAATATGCCATCTCGAATCGTACCATTGGGGATGTAGAGCCGCTTCCGGCAAAACAGGAGCCCGTCATGCTCAGATACCGACATTCGCCGAAGAAGGGCCGATCTTTCAGGATCCATCCGGGTGGCATCAGCAATTGACTGTAGGTGAGGAGACAACGTCAACAGGAAATGGTGAGGGGAAATCAGCGGCTGATCCGAACTGGACGTTTCTTCCACTTTTTCCAGTGATCGGGAGAGGGCATCCGCCTTCAAGTTGGAGGCTCCTGGAACATATGTGACATGAAACACGAATGGGGAGAAAAAGAAGGCCCACCTAGCCTGACGGGGCGTTCGACATTGCAGGGAGCGCAGGTACTGCAAGTTACGATGATCGGTACGAACCTCTACCGAAAAACGGGCTCCAAGTGGGTGATGCCTCCATTCCTCAAATGCGGTTTTGATGGCCAACAGCTCCTTCTCGATGACCGCATAATTTCTTTCGCTGGGATTCAAGTTGCGTGAGAAGTAGGCCACTGGATGTTCAACAGACGTAACCGGATCTCTTTGCAGGAGAACCGCCCCAACTGCGAAATTCGAAGCGTCTGCTTCCACAATATAAGGTAAGTCATCCTGTGGGTGACGCAAAATCGGGGCGGCCATGAAGGCCGACTTCAAGGTGTCGAATGCCTGAGACGCAAGGGAATCCCACTTGAAAATGATCTTACTGCTGGTCAGCCTGGTGAGGGGCGCTGAGATTTGAGAAAACCGTGGAATAAAGCGCCTATAGAAATTAGCGAATCCCAAGAAGCGTTGTAAAGATTTCATGTCATGGGGTTGTTTCCACTCCTGAATAGCTCGAACTTTCTTGGGATCCATCTCTACCCCGTCCTGATTGATCACAAACCCCAAGAATTCTATACTGGGCTGGTGAAAGCAGCATTTCTCTTCCTTTGCGAATAAATGATTGACAGACAGACGGCGAAGGACCTCACGTACATGTCCCACATGTTCTTAGATGGTTCTGGAAAAAACCAGGATATCGTCCAGATATACCCAGACTGACAAGCCAATAAGATCACCAAAGATGTTGTCCATGAACCGTTGAAAGATAGCTGGGGCGTTACACAGACTGAATGGCATGACTCTATACTCGAAATGCCCAAAAGGTGTCTTAAATGCTGTTTTCCATTTATCTCCACTCTTGATGCGCACAAGGTGATAGGCTCCACGTAAGTCTAGTTTGGTAAAGATCCGGGCTGTGTGTAGAGTTTCCAGGATACTGCGTATCAATGGAAGTGGGTACCGGTCTTTGATAGTTATGTCGTTTAGTTGTCGATAGTCCACACAAGGTCTCAAAGTGCCCTCTTTCTTCTTCACAAAAAACAGGGGAAACCCTGCGGGCGACTTGGACGGAACTATGTATCCTTTCTGTAAACAATCCGACAAGTAGTCTTGAAGCACTTGTCTCTCGTCCCGTGTCAAAGCGTACAGTTTCCCATGAGGAGTCACGCAGTCCGGTAACAACTCGATTGAACAATCAAACGAGCGATGTGGTGGTAGAGGTATATCGCCTGGTTCAGAAAACACTTGTCCAAAATCAGCATATACTAGTGGAACTTGAGAGGTGGAACACACACTGACCCCTTTGCCAATAGATTCCAGGGGGGTCGAAGAAGCTCGGATCGGAGCGGACAAACAGCACTTCTGGGCACAAACTGCAGAGGAGAAGGTCAAAGTGTGCGTTCTCCAATCAATTGCCGGATTATGATGTTGCAGCCAGGGTAACCCCAAAACCACCTTGTAGGTAGGGGACTTGATAACATCCAAAGCGAGGTTTTCAAAATGGTCGGCAATCTGAAGAAGTAGGCCCACTGTACATTGACGGACGGGTCCGGAAGACAAAGGGGTTCTGTTGATGACTTCCACGGGCAGAGCAGTGGGTCTGGGCAGGAGTGGAATCTGGTTTACAGAAGCAAAGGTCTCATCAATGTAATTGCCGGAAGCCCCGCTATCCAACAGGCCAAACACTTCCAGGGTTCTGTCAGGCAACTTGATCTGAATCTTCAAAGTCTGTAACACTGCAGGTTTCATGGGATAAAGTTCTGAGCAAAACGGGGAAAGGTCTGAGGAGGAAATGGGACCTGTCGCTGCCTTCCCAATACGCGACAGGTCCTCTAGTTTCCCGCTTTCTTCTTCTGGGGTCGTAAGGGGCACGTACCCAGATAATGCCTGGCAACTCCACAATAGAGACATAATCGAAACGTTCTTCTCCGTCTTCTCTCTTCCTCAGATAACGGACCCCTCATGGCACCCAATTGCATTGGCTCTGGCCCAGACTCGGTAGAACCAAACGATCCGGCAGGTAAACTGGTCGTTCTGGGAGAACTTCTCTCAAGCCAACGTCTCTCGGCCTTTTGTTCTGCCAGTCGCTGATCAATTCGGAGCACCTGATCGATTAGATGTTGAAGAGACTCTGGTTCAGGAAT
This sequence comes from Ambystoma mexicanum, assembly GCF_040938575.1. Lineage (NCBI taxonomy): Eukaryota > Metazoa > Chordata > Amphibia > Caudata > Ambystomatidae > Ambystoma > Ambystoma mexicanum. Next base: position 37,136,189 of record NC_090936.1, read on the forward strand.
GTGGAGTAGCTCATCCTTGTACTCCTCTCTCAGCCCACGACGAAACAGAGTTTTTTGTGTGATTTCAGGCCATTGGGAATCGGTTGCCAACAGGCGGAAGCGACTGTTGTATGTTATCATGTCGGCACTCCCCTGTTTTAAATCCATCAGTTGATTCTGCGCAGCGGAGGCCAGGTTTGGCGTCTGGAAAACCTCGAGGAATGCTTTCTCAAAGGCTGCAAAGTCATTCAGAATCGGACTGTTTGTTACTACAAACGGAGTCGCCCAGGCCAGAGCATTCCCGGTTAAATTCCCCAAGATGTAACCAATGTTGGCTTTATCGTTGTTGAAATGTGTCGACCTCAAAAGAAAATGGATTCGACAGTGGTTACAAAATTCAGCCACTCGACGTGGATCTCCATCGAACTTGATTGGTGTTGTATGTGCCAAGGATCCTTCAACCTGCGAGGTACTCATAGCCCCTTGGGTTATCATTTGGCATAGAGTCTGATTTTCCTGGCGTAAGGCGGTCATCTCCGCCCTGAGTGCTTGTAATTCGTTCCGCATCTCTTGCGAATCCTCCATCTCTGGGTCTGAAGGCAGGCGTCTCAATCTGTCAAGCAGAGAAGTTTGTGAGAACTGTGTACCTGTTTTCTTGACAGTGGATCTAGTTGGGACCGCCAGGCTGCATCCAGTGAAATGACGAGCATGTGACTCGGGGAACCAGCCTTTCCACCACCCTAATGACACAGGGTGGTGAATGGACCAACTCCCAGCGTCACGGAAAGCACTCTCCTGATTAACGTGACGAAGGGACTGTGCAAGCACAGGCAGGAGAGGCCACAGTCTGATGGAAAGTTACTGGATACGGGTGAAGTCCAAAAGAGTCTATTCCAAAGGTACGTGATACGGTGATGAAGCAAGATAGTCCAGGAACCTCTCAGATGAATACAAGATAAGGCCCCCAGTCAACAGGGAGACAAGTTCAAGCAGCTTCGCGTAACTGGTCTGGGATGACTGATCTGCTCGAGGTACAGTAGGTCCAAAGGATGAGGCACCAGGCAGGTCCAGACAGGAAGAGGGAACCAGATTGGGAGGGGAGACCACCAAGAGTTGGGATCCCTAAGGTAAATCCAAGGACAGTGAACGAGGGCCCCAGGAAAGCTGGAGGAGAGGCAAGCCCAGAAAGACCCAGGGAGAACCCAGGACAAGGAGCAGGGGTCCCCAGGGAAAAGAAGGGGACAGGGAACTGGGCCCCAGGAAGGCTCGTGGAGCAGACAGGAGCCAAGGAGAACCTAAGCAGGTAACAGGAGACTGGGAACCAGGCAGGCTGGGGACCAGCAAGGCAGGGAGACCAGGAGAAGGCTGGAGCTGAAGCAAGACCAGGCACGGGGAACAGGAACCGCAAGAAGCAGGAGCGAGCAACACGACCGTAGCAACCGCGTTGAGACGGGAATTGCTACTGCTCGCGGTTCCTCTTATGGGCCGCCGGCACTCGCGAGGCCTGAAACGCAAGCCGTTTCGTCTCCGAGCGCCGGCGGACCCAGAACGAGGCTTGGAAGGCAAGCCCTTCCCAGCACGGAGGCCCAATCTACGGCGCATGCGCGGAACCGAGACAGTGGTTTCCCGCGCATGCGCCGCAGCCCTCTAGCACCGGCCCCAGCACCTCTCCCCCCGGCGAATGCCCAAGCGCGAAAGCGCGGGTAGATCCGCCAGGAGGTGGGAGAGGGAGCGGGTGCAACGGACCCCGGTCTCCCCAACGGACCCCGGTCTCCCCAAAAGTGGCGTGACACAGGTCCCCTCCCCGCCAGTTGCACACCTGCACTGCCCCCTCCACCCCCCGGCAACCCTTGCACTCTGGGGTTGTCTCTGTATCCCTACAACCCCCTACCAGCACTTGACACCTGATGTCTGCACTTACCCTTGCACCTTCCACCAGCTGGTTGCACTTATTTATTGTTCTTATTTACTGTTTTTTATTTATTTACCGATTATCTCATGTACTGCACTTCCCCCTCGCACTTTCCCATTTCCCCCCTCCCATGCACATGCGCGATTTCAACGTCACCCGGCCTAGTAAGATCATTGTCTTCCCTCTGTTCCCCCTCCCTTGCCTCTTTGCGCCTTGAAGCACTTGTGTATAGGGGCGTTATAAATGCCATATCATATCCTGAAGTGCCAGAAAGACAAGGGGCTGTCAAAGTTTGACACAGTCACACAGATGTCGATTCACGCCAAATCTCGACTTTCTCCTGAGATCCCTCTGTTCAGTTTCCCTTTCCTTTTCCTCCTTCAGAGAAAACAGGCAGCACTTCCGGGGCCTTTAAAGATCGAGCGGCAGTAGAAACACATCATTTGATGACCATAAAACGGATATCTCCATTTGCTTTCATGAATAAAGAATTGTTATTAAAAAGTAACATTAAGCCTGTTTGTCATTCTTTTAAGACTGCGGAGGAAGTCGCTTTTTAAATCCCGCAACTCGCAAAATTAAACTGCCTGCTCATTTATAGCACTTGTAAATCGCTTAATGAGTAAGCGCCTCCTCGAGGCCCTTTGCTGCACTCTCATCTCCTTTATCCAAAGAACAAAAAGTACACGGCGCAGGAATCGGGCCAGATTAGTTGCATTTATTTAAATAATGGCTCCAGAAGAAAGATATTAAGTAAAGCCCTTTAAAAAAAGTGTTTACTGAACATGGCGCCATTTGTTCAAGAGAGGACAGCGAAATCTCGCTCTGAGCTACACTAGTCTGCTATCGCGAGAGGAATTAATGAGTGTGTGGAACAGCAGAGCGCCTCTCTTGACTTCCACTCCGCCCAGGTCTTAACTCATTACCGCCAGCTCCACATGACACGCCGCCATGCTTTCTCCCAACAATCCTTTGGCCATGGCCTTCTAATTAAAACCCTAGCATGTTCAGAACTTTTTCCCTGGCACCACAAAAGGGACAAGCTCTCAAAAGGCTGCAGACACATCGGGCTTGATTCACAAAGCATTTTTCAATGGGATTCACTGCTTCTTGAGGAACTCGGTCCGCGGTGTGACGCGCGCGGGGCGGCGGAGGACGCGGGTAGGGGGAGCCCGAGTGTGGAAGCTCCTGTGATGTATTCATAAATCAGGGCTTTCGGGGGCCTGTCACGGGGACCATAATGAGGGGCATTACTCAGGCAGCGTGTCAGATCTACTACCAGAGGACCTTCTTGCGCGCGCAAGCACGCGCCTTCTTGTTAAATAAGCAACGCGGTACACAAAAGTGGCAAACAAGAAGCGGGTCAATGTGACAGAGTAGGAGGGCACAGAGACCTCTGGAGTAATTTACCCTTTGGGGATTCTGATGGCTGCAGAGATAAATTAGATACACCCTCGGAAAAGATTAATGGTAATAAAATCCCTCGGACGATTTTTTTTCCTCCTGAAAATATCCATGGCAAATTCTGTAACAAAAGAAGACGTTTTCACACCTGGACACATTTGTTTCGTTATCAAACTATAAGCAGCTTTTCAATAATTGGCTGCATCATGTCTTGTACTTGGTAGATCTCAGGCATCTGGATAATTGTGCAATACCTGTTTAGAGTCGTAGATATTATGTGCTGCTAACTTATACCATTTTATATAATACGGATATTTTATTATATGTTGCTATACTGTATCATGCATTTATGTTATCTTATGAGATACCATGTTATATCACCCAATTTTATGATTTATGTTATGTGATGTTATATCACGTTATGCAATGCTATATCATGTTGTGTAAAGTTGATGTGATGCTATGTTGCATCATTTTATTTTATGATCTGCTATATTATGTGATGATATGTTATATCATGTTATGGTCTGCTATGAGATGCCATCTTATATCATCTTACGTTAGGCTATCTTATGTGATACTCTTATATCATGCTATCTTATATCATGTTATGGTCTGCTATGAGATGCCATCTTATATCATCTTACGTTAGGATATCTTATGTGATACTCTTATATCAGGGGATACTCTTATATCACGCTATGTTATATCATGTCATGTGATATGTTTTGTTATGGTACTTTATGTGATGCCATATCATATCATGTTATGATATCTTATGTGATGTATGCAACATCATGTTATCTTATATGTTCTGTTAAGTGTTTTCTTTAATAGTGATTCATTCAGGACCGGAGGGTTTTAACAGCAACGAGGCTTGGCCGTAAAGCGAGGTATTGTGCCGCATTAGTAATGTGAATAAGTGAAATTCTTGAAAGGCAATACTTGTGTGTACATCGCAAGATAAATCGTTGTGACACAACATGCCTTGATCCATCAAAATATAATCCTCAACATAATGCGGAGCAAATATGAGTGCCAATCAGTGGTCGAAGTGAGCGGGAGCGGTGCTCCTCTACTTTTTAAAATTACGTTTTACAGCTCCTATACTTTTATTTTAAAAAGAAACCGTTCCGGAATGGTTTCGTTTTAAAATAAAAGCGTAGGAAGACGTTGCAGCTTGCACCTTCAGTGCACTGCCCTGAGCATTCCCATGAACAGCAGGTGCAAGATTTAGGAGCAGGTATCATAGTTCTACTACTTCCTTTTATACACTTCGACCACTGGTGCCAATGATTGGTCACTTAGAAGGATTCTGTAGTTCCATGGTACGTCAGTATGACCTACTGGCATAATTTTCGATTGAGATTATAGAAATCAGTATATTGATCGCACTGAACATATTTTCCATTATTGCATAGTCTGTCCCTCTGTGTTCCATTGATCTCTGCTTCAGGTGTCTGCTACCTGTGGCTCTCCAAAGGTTAAACAGAAAATCCCTTGAAGCATCCTGTTCTCCGACCTCTTTGATGTGTAATGACTTTGATCTAAGGAATATGTCTGAATTTCAAACTTTTCATAATTGTTACAGAGAAATATTGTTTATCTAAAACCTTCCACCACAACAATCCTACTCCAAAATCAGGGACAAGAAACAGGCTGTTGTTAATCTGAATGTTCCCTTTTATTGAAAATAATAAATCAAGAAATTAAAGAGGGCCCCCTAACTTTCCATGCCGGAGAAGAGTCACTGCGATAACATCACTTATGCTACTTCCTTATGCTGTGAAGCCCTGAGAAAGTGACAAGAGAATCGAAACACGCATTGGAAAACTTCCTTTTAGTTTTTTGAAAACACAGATTCAAATGTAACAGTTTACGATACACGTTTCTTTTTATATTTATGCACAATACCATAAAAACCTTTGAAATTAGAGTGATTTGTGCTTTATAAATCATAACAGTACAGAGAGCACAATCCAGCAGAACCAAGAAAACATTTGTTTATTTGTCATTGACCTCATGCTTGGAGATTTTAGAGAGGGGAATAGCCCCTTTTACTTGGACTAGGACTGCAAACTGTTGTCATGTACTTCCCAGCACCGGGTATCCCAAATTCCCTCTAAGCCAATTATGTTGCATTATGTTGTGCAACATAATTTTATGTCCATTAATTTAGCATTTTATTCCATTATTGATGCATTTTCAAATCCTGCATTTCCTTGCTAATGTCCCCAATCATTTCAAAGAATATATAAATATATTGTCTGTGTTGTTCTAATACATTTAATCATAACTTTGAGGAATTGACTGGTAACTTATGTTGCTCAATGAATTTTGGATCTCAATCCCCTTCCTTAAAAACGGTTTCAGGAAAGTTAAAAGAAAAATGCAAACATTGGGAAAATGTTAGGAGCAAAGACAATTGGAGACTGATGCAGTAAACAACAGCAGTAGCCTGAATGATGAATATTGACTCGAGTAGCATTCCCATGTTCTTTGCGTTCTTTGGTATGGTTAGTGTAATCGTCAGACCTGAGAAATAATTGAATAGGAAGCTCACATTTTCTACATCTCCCAATTCTGGTATCTTTCGGTCATCCATCGGTCAGCACCTTTGCGCCACAGGGCATGTTTTATCCAAAGGTACGAGTGGTCAAGACACCCAGCGATGTGGACCCAAATCATCAATTTGGTGTATAGACAAACGTGGATTTATGCATCATTAGCGTTGATGTAAACCTACACCAGATGTTGTTCTACCACCTCTGCAGCAGGCGCACATGACTGTTCTGCACATCTCCACCTCGCAAATAGCCACCATGTGGAGTGCGAAGGGACTACGTGTAGTCCCTTCGACCCATTCCCTAGTGGCCATTTTCTTTGTTTACTTTTTTAAAAGACTTTTTCATAGCCACCATGGAAAAGGAGAAGGGACTACATATAGTCCCTTTGCCCCAAAGCATGGCAGCCATTTTCTTTTTCTTGAGATGAGAAACCATTTACATGCCGTTTCTCAACTCGAGAAAAATACCATTAGTTCCCCTAGTAGAATGTGCCGGGGTACTAATTGCAACAGAACGCTCAGAGGGGGGACATTACCGGTCTGGTAATGCCCCAGGGCTTACGTTAACGCCCTCACTTTGCTTGGGCTTGTAACTGACGCCCCGGGGCATTACCAGACCAGTAACAACCCCCTCCTCAGGTTCTTTTGCTCAAATATGGGATGAAAAAAAAATCTATTTTAGTAATGGGTTGGGGTGAAAATGGTTAGATATCTGCTGTGTTTATACTTGGGAAATGTAGGCATACAAGAGTAAGTAACTTACTTGTTACTGCTGGAGATGAAAGTTACTAGCAAATGGCATGGAATAGCATGTGAACATTTAAGAGAGAGGGGAGGTTGGGTCCTTCTGAAGAGATACTTTGAACAATGCGGAATATCTGCGGCAGAAGTAGCTTTTCTTCACTTCACGGTTCACCGAGGATCCTTCATGTTCAAAGAACCTGCCAATGGCAGGCGCCCTTTGACAAATGATTGTACGTGGAAGGGCTTTCTTCATCTGTGAAAGTACCCGAGTTGGATAGATTTTCTTCATTTGTTTTCAAAAGCAATTAAAGATTTTAGGTGTCGTCCCACAGTCTCCTTATGTCGGCCCTAAACAGAAAGTCGCATTTACTCAGAGCAGCCTGAAAATCCATTGAACGAATTGGCTTTTCATGGGAGAATTATTTCTGCCAAGTGATGGTTTATAGAGACAGATGGTGTGAAATCAGAAGCTTTTTATTGAAGAAAGATGGAATACTACTTAGAGTAGGAGTCATTTGCCTAATCTAAACCTAAATCTAAGATGGGAGCAAGCTACGACCATCAAATAATAATAAGGCAGTCCTAGTGGGGTCTTGTCAAATAAAAAGGCCTATGCTAAGAAAACCTATTGCCAATCCTTACAACTAATACAAAAGTGTGTGGGATAAGATTCACAAGAAAGAAAGAAGTGTTCATAAATGATAAGTCAGAATGCGGTAGCGGAGGTCTCCCTTCCCCACATTTTGAGGACGGGACAAGGTGGGATGCGGAGCACAGCACACGCTTAAGCTTTCCCAGCACAAGACAACAGTTCCGCTCTCAGCAATCAGGGCCATGAGTCGTTAAGTCTCTTTTTCTACAAAAAAGTATCTTGCCTCCGAGGACCTGATGTATCCAAAATTATAAACAAAAAAAGTTATTTTTCTGCTGCACGCTGGGTGATGCCTTTTCAACCCCGAGTCCCCCTCTTCCGAGCTCAGACCCCTCTCGAATATCAGCCTCCCTCCGTCGGGTTCACTATGGCTACTCAACACAATATCCTCTGTGACGTCCACGAGTCGTAATGTCTTTTTAAACAGTTCACTGTGGACATCCCTCTGCCAGGTTCACTCTTGTCAACACACTATTCATTGGGATTTCAGGCATCGCCCCCTTTTCATCGGCATCCCTTCATCGGGTTCACTCTTGCCAACTTTGCCAATCACACAATTCCTTGATCAGTTCTTACAATGTGGGATTCACTTCCCTTAGCTACACAATCATCTGCCAGTTAAAGACTTTCGACTGTACAGAGGATTTTACTAGATACCTGTATGACCACTTTAACCTCATTCTCGCGCCTCTCCAAGGTCTTCTGGTAACGGTAGTTTCAACAATAGGGTAATCGCCCAGAGGTTCCCTAGTGGGCACCCACATGGTGCCTGACTCCTCTGTAGCTGGTTTTCCCCTCTCTTATTAACAGCTGTGATGAACCGCTTGGCTTTTCTTGTCTTTTGAAATCAAGGCCGGTATCACAGTGGCAAGCATCTCTCCCCGGCTTGGTTATCAGCAGAGGAGGGCCCCATGTACCGTTGAGATCTGCCGCAACACACGCTGGCTATTGTTCGCAGTCTTATGATTCCTTCCACAGAGGTTTCACGGGCCTGGCTCAGAAAGGGCAAGGTCGCTTCTCTCCTTGTCACCATCTAGGTTTGCGCCGTCTTTCTCCTTCTCTTGAACTGCCGTGCTGAGTTAGCGCTCGTGCTGTGCAGTCTACCTTGCTCTCGTCTTGTGCTCTTTTATCCCTGTGGCGAAGGGAAAGGGCTGTCAGGTGTGTGTGATTCTGGTCAATTGCCTGACTTTTCCTGACCTTTGTATTGGGACATGTCAGGTAAATGGCTCTGGTGCTTGTTCGTCAGCTTTCGTGGTGTGCGAAAATGTTCGTGTCGGAAAAGGGGCCGGGGGTAGATTGTTTGAGTATCCTACGTGGTAGGATTGGGGAAAAGGTGTTGTAAGAAGGGGGATATTGTGTCTCACCCATCGGTGTCCCACAGCCACTCCTCAAGGACCCCCCATCCAGGTGATCCTCCCTCACTGGCCCACCCCCAGAAACTGGATCCAACAGCGATGGTCATGTCCTGGCCACCTGTATGACAGATCCATGGGGACTATTTAGGGAGACACCTTCAGGTTTCTCACAACCCCAATCTGAAGCCAGGGACCTGTCACAGGAGCATTAATAAAGCACCCTCTGTTTTTGGGAGGGGCTGCTGCCTTGGGCAGGTGGGATGTTGATAGGACTTTGGATCAGATAAGATAAGCATCTCCTGCCTCCAATGAGTCTGCACAGCACTTGGGCTTCAACAGACCATGGAGCCATACATATGGGAAGCACAGACCAGGGGAGATCAGGCTCTGCACCCAAAGCACCATATTTTTCAATTCCACTGAAACTGGGAACTCTCTTGCTACTTTCCCTTTAAGGGTAGCAACAAACCCCTGCATCCGTCAGCATCTACATGCTTGGTTGTCCTTGCGTGGCTGTAAATATAGAGACAGTCAGCTGCTCCACTCTTAAGACCAGTGAGGGGATCCTCCACCCAGAGTGTAGGACCATAGTGTGACAACCAGAGAGTATCCTCCAAAGGGAGGGCATAGCCAACCTCCCCCAGCCCCACCTCAGAACTGGCAACCATACTCATATGTGGAACCATTCACCCAGTCCCTATACTGGCGACCTAAAGAGGAAGAGGGGGCGGGAAATGCTAAGATGGCCGATGTAGGCCTGGAAGCTGTGGTCCATTAGACACTATAAACCCACCCAGGCTCACTATGAATCCCAAGTGCCCGATACCAAGCCTGCACACCCGAGTTCCCATAAGTCAGAGAAAGGCAGGGAGGCAGTGCCAGGGAATGGCAGACAGAGCAAACAAGGATATCCCAAGACCCACACTAGGGCTTTAAGCCATCCCGAGGGGCGAAGCTTAACAGCCCAAACTCTTCTCAGCTAGCCCACCTGAATCCCCTTTTACCAGAGAGAGGCTGGAAGATGGGATCAGAGCAACATAAAAGTACACAGGCTCACCCTGTCAGTTTGGGTGTTCGGAGAGGAATCTACAGGCAGGAGAGTGGATGCAAGAGCTTATTTGTACAAAGTTGGAGGGGAGAGTAGGCAACTGCTTGGGTCCCGGAGTAATAGAAGAGCGGTCCGGGAGACTGGTAAACGCAGGACCCTGGAAGCTGGAGGAGAGACCCTGCATACCAGACCATAATGTCCAGAGAGCTGGAGAAAGAGGCAAGGCGGGGACGAGTGGTTGATAAAGAGGGTGACAATACTAGTGTGAAGGAGCGGGGTGCTCCGAGGCATGAAAACAGTGGCAAGATGGGGGGAGAACTTGAGGGTGGTAGAGAGCAACAGAGAATGGTACAAAGTAGTCACAAAGTGTGGTGGACATCTTGAGGGCTGTGGGGCTACTCAGGAGGGTAGTACTCAGATGATTGAAGAAGAAAAGGATAGTAACAGCAGAACCCAAGGGGGTGGGGGGTAGAAGGTGAGGACGGTCATCATAGTTACAAAGGTGGGAAAAAGAAACAGGACTGAGAATACTCTGATAAGAGGTGGCTACAAAAGAAGAGGGAACCCCGGATGCGGACAATCCGAGGTTCAATGAGCTACTGCTAGAGGGGAAAGTGAGGGAGTAGGGGCGAGAAAGAAAAGAGACGAGGAGGAACATCCAGAGATCAAAGCATTGGAAGAGGCCCACCTCAGTGACGAGGAAGCCTGGGAATTGGAGGGGCATTAAATGATTGAGGAGAGCTGGAGAGAGTTGGCCACTTCTTACCCTGCTGATGGCCCCTGGCCAACACACTTGAGTTTGTTTTTGCCTCACCCAGCCCCCCTCCCTTTCATGATACTGGAACCCAACATTTCTGCTGGGGTGGGGGGGTCAATGATCTTTGATTGCCAGTGGAAAACCCAAGGAAGAAGAACAGAACACATCCTCACAAGACTAAATATTAAAGGAGAAGGAGGAGAAAAGATCCCCCACCCCTTAAGACCAATGCCCTGAAGGTTTCCCAATAACCTGGTGTCAAGGCCAGGCCGCGGTACTGGGAATCCTACAGCCTTTCTTAAAGGACATTTGCTCTGTAGAGATGTTCTTAAAGAAATATTCTTTCTGTTTCAAGATCTTGCTGTGAAGGGATCCCCTGAATGGAGATGTGGTATTATCTTTCAGGGAGGGATCCACAGAACCTCAAGGCAGAAGTGCAGTCTGTTTTGAACTTTTACTATTCCCTTAAACATTCCGATAATCATCACCGTCCTGACAGTTTCGAGGCCCGAATCCATGTCGGGTTTTCAGGATACCCCTCATTAATATTCATGAGATACATTTGCATACAATGATTCTAAAGGTATGCAAATTCTGCCTCATGAATATTAATGAGGGATATCCTGAAAACCCGTCAGGATCCCAGCCCCCGAGGCCTGGAGTTGGACAACCCTGACCCTCACATTCTAAATGTTATAGACTAAATCACTTTACATTTCAGAGTGTGACTGCTCCTTTCATCCCTGTCACAGACCATGGAAAGACCGTAATGATGAAAGACGGGCAAGACACACAAAACATGTTCGTTTTAGAGCGTTCGCTTGAGTAAATGGGGTCCCACTCACACAGTGGGCATCTGTTTGAGGGTCACACGGACAGGTTTCCAAAGTAACCACCTTGAGAAACATCAGCAAACCCCACAATGTATGTACAGCTTAATGGTTACATACATACTCTCAATGTGGGGTTGCCTTTGAGACCACACTGGGCATTGCACATGTCAGCAAAAGTAGAAGAAGGGGCTCAGATAGGTACCCAAACATCTAACAGATTATTGGGGGACAAGTTCCTTGCCACTTTATTAGACAAAGAAATAGGCTCACCTCTCAGTTCATTTTGAACTTATACTGTAACGCACAGACCATCATCAAATAATGTACAGCCTTTGAGAGTGTGACACTTTGTGAAAAGTGCATGAAATAAGAGTGATCCAGAGCTGATCCGAAGCAGAAAGAAATGTTTTTTAAGATAACTCTCACACCCACCTTCATGTCATCAGGGAGCCTGAAATCTATTCTACATAACTGATGGGGAAGTGGGCCCGTGTTGTTTCTCTGAATGTGAATAAAAGGAGTGATGAAAGGCAAACTCATTATAGTCAGGCATCTATTTGGAACCTTCTGTTTGGATGTCGGCGTCTATTAAATGGTGTTTGCATAGGAGGGAAATGCCTGTGCATCCTGAGTCGCTCAATTATTTACAATGTGTGCTTAATAAACTGGGCAGTGGAATGAGGATTCTTGTAATGCAGGACAATTACATTTCTCTCCACAATTTATTGGTGATTAAACCAGTGTCAATGGCAAAGAAGAAAAGGGAGACTGGCCTAGTATTTTGTTGTATGAAGGTGAAAGGTTGAATTCACAAATATAGCCTGACAGCAGGTCTGCAGTTTTCGTCCTTTGTATCCCACTGAAATGCAGAGCTTTTCTTTACTAACTGGCTTATTTTCACTTTATTGTTTCAAGCGCGGACCTAGCTCGCGAGCGGTGCACCGCTGTACAGAGGTGTGTAGGCAGCCAGTATTTGGGCTGGCATCTTTTAACAGTAGCGCAGTACTGTCAGTTGCGGTCTATGCCTCAGTATGTTGACAGTTGTGGGAGCATTCCAAACTGATACCAGATTGAGTTCCAGACGCTGGGTGCGTGACAAGAGAGTTTGCGGATCCTCTCTTTGCCAATGATAAGCTTTGATGTGGTATTAAGCCCCCATTCCAAGAGCTGTAACAGGGTTAACGGCCTGAACAAAGCATGGGCCAATAACAAGAGATCTGGGCCGTTACCCCCGTTACAGCACTTGGAACAGGGGCTTAAGGCACCCTGGGGTACCAAAGCGGTAACCGGGGTGGTAAAAAAAAAAGGATTTTCAGACATTGAACAGGAAGCCTCGCATGTCCAGTTCAATGACTGAACATACTGTCTTAAGATGGCCGCCATGGGAAGGGAAGGGAAGGCAGAGCTCAAGTAGGTAGGGGGGTGGGAAATGAAAAAGTATTTTTTAAAAGGGGGACAGAGGGTGCAGGAAGATGGTGGCGGGGGTAACGGGCCGTCAGGCGGCATGGAATGCGGGCTGAGATCGCTGGTATCAACCCCCGTTCCTAGCCACCTGATTGGCTGATTCCCCCCACCAGGGTGCTAACGTAGATTATGCAAACGAAGGAGGCAAGCTCTTACCTGCATCCAAACCAACCTCTGCATCTAACAAGACATGTCCTTATCTGAACCATTCATTAATTTGATTTAGTTGTGATCTGGCAGAGTACTAAAAAAGTAAGCAACCTCATTGCAAAATAAACATTTTCATTAAGAATTTTGTGAAGTTTGAGTTGGAATAATAAAATCACAGTTAAAGATTGTGCCGATAAATTCCAGAATTTATCCAAAAGAAAATTACAAACTAAAATCAAACAAGAACTCTAGATTCAGCCACACCACACTCATGAGAGAGACTCACTACAACAAAGAAGACCAAGGAGGCCCAATGTTTAGATTCAGCCACACCGCACTTATGAGAGAGACTCACCACAACAAAGAAGACCAAGGAGGCCCAATGTTTAGATTCAGCCACACCGCACTTATGAGAGAGACTCACTACAACAAAGAAGACCAAGGAGGCCCAATGTTTAGATTCAGCCACACCGCACTTATGAGAGAGACTCACTACAACAAAGAAGACCAAGGAGGCCCAATGTTTAGATTCTGCCACACCGCACTTATGAGAGAGACTCACTACAACAAAGAAGACCAAGGAGGCCCAATGTTTAGATTCAGCCACACTGCACTTATGAGAGAGACTCACTACAACAAAGAAGACCAAGGAGGCCCAATGTTTAGATTCAGCCACACCGCACTTATGAGAGAGACTCACTACAACAAAGAAGACCAAGGAGGCCCAATGTTTAGATTCAGCCACACCACACTCATGAGAGAGACTCACTACAACAAAGAAGACCAAGGAGGCCCAATGTTTAGATTCAGCCACACCGCACTCATGGGAGAGACTCACTACAACAAAGAAGACCAAGGAGGCCCAATGTTTAGATTCAGCCACACCGCACTTATGAGAGAGACTCACCACAACAAAGAAGACCAAGGAGGCCCAATGTTTAGATTCAGCCACACCGCACTTATGAGAGAGACTCACCACAACAAAGAAGACCAAGGAGGCCCAATGTTTAGATTCAGCCACACCGCACTTATGAGAGAGACTCACCACACCAAAGAAGACCAAGGAGGCCCAATGTTTAGATTCAGCCACACCGCACTTATGAGAGAGACTCACCACAACAAAGAAGACCAAGGAGGCCCAATGTTTAGATTCAGCCACACCGCACTTATGAGAGAGACTCACTACACCAAAGAAGACCAAGGAGGCCCAATGTTTAGATTCAGCCACACCGCACTTATGAGAGAGACTCACCACAACAAAGAAGACCAAGGAGGCCCAATGTTTAGATTCAGCCACACCGCACTTATGAGAGAGACTCACTTCAACAAAGAAGACCAAGGAGGCCCAATGTTTGCAATACTGACCACCAGACTTTACAACTCAATGTCCAATGGAATCCCCGAGCTGCATCTTCCATTAACCCCTTATGGGCTGGATCTTTCACCAACCCTATAAAGTCATGCATCCCAGTCACATTATATGGATCGCAAAACAGAGGGGGGTCTGGGAAACTCTCTACCAGAACAAACACAGCCCATTGACTTGTTCTTGGGTGGATGGCCCCTGGGAGAGTCTCAACCAAGTCTTTAGCTCACTGTTCTTTTCACAGAGAAGAAATTTCCCCACATATCAGTCTTTGTCCTGCCCTGGGGCAGTCCAGCACCGAAATGCTAGGCAATTCTCCTCTGAACAAGAGTACCACAGCAACCCCATACACGTGTTTCAACCTTGTTGGGCATCATCAGTGAGGTGAAGCTGCACCCCTCTAAGAACAGTGAGCAAGGGGTCCACGTCTGGATTCCCCTGGTAACTTAGGGTGAGACCCAAAGTTACTTGGTATGCAAAACAGAGGGGGGTCTGGGAAACTCTCTACCAGAACAAACATAGCCCATTGACTTGTTCTTGGATCGGTCCGGCCACAGTCCGTGAAATACCCGTAGCGATGCCCCTTAAAGCCAATATGGCAAATACGCCAAGGTAGACCTCATATAGGTCCAAAAGGCCAATCAACCAAACATGTGTGGAGGAGACCTGCTTAGGAGCAAACAACAACAAACAGTTGTTACCCATCTCTACCTGCGGGCGCACCATAATTCCCACCAACGGATCAACCCAACAGAGGTACATGACTCCCAAAGGCACGATTAACTAACTAAGCTTCTAGCTCACCACCCTACCCAACACCCCATACCTCCACAGCACCAAAATACTGAATCAGTGCCAAAACACCACTCACCACAATCTCAATGCTCAGAAAGAATCTATGCCCATGGTTGTGGACAAACCCTAGACGCAATGTATGGTTGGCACTTCATCATTGCAGGCTACTGGCTACAGCGGACTCTATTTATGTAGCAACCTACCTCTGTTAAACCTGCCATAGTCGGGCCAACTATATTAAACAAACTTTGTCCCTATGTGTAGATTGTGTACTGTATTATGAAATAAGTTGTTTTATTATGTGTAGTCATCATGGGCATGTATTAATTAATATTTTATAACGCGCTTAATACCGGACACCACCGGGATTCAAACCTGTGTTGCTCGGCGTTGTCTTGTCTTAGACAATCTCGTTGCCCGTGAGCAGTCCTCTCAAGTATAATATGTGAGGGTATAATTATGGGTTCTGTTGGATTTTTTTACTTTGATGACAGTAGTCGAAAGAGGGTTTTATGATATGTCTCGGGAGGATGGCTCAGGGGCAACATGCTCGCCTTGGAAGCAAGACGACAAGGAGTACCACGGGTTCGATCATAAATAACCTATCATATCATGATATAATATCCAGTGATCAGGGACTGGGTAGAATGTCATTATAATGATGAATGAGGAAGATTTGGAGTGCATAGGGACTAATGGCACCAGCACAAAAGCAGGGCAGCAAAGTGCAATCTGAACAAATGCACCTATTTATTTTTAAACGCTATTAATAGCACTTCTTTGCTCAATTTTAAATGCACCCCAGATCCAAGCTGAGGGGAATGAATGCACCTGCAAGTTCACTGAGTATCCAAAATGTGATCAAGTGAGAAAAATGAGATTAAATGCGAGGATGTCTAGTTAAAAAGAGTTGACAGCTTGGCTCATTAGACCTTGGGAGGAATGCACCAACATGTGTGTTTTCGAAGGACTGGTGCAAGCTCAAAGCTGGGATTCACACTGTATGCAAAGAACGTTGCAACGCACACTGAGCTTGCACAATTAGTCGCAAGGGGAAGGAGGGGGCGTCAAGCAGCCCCCGCGTTTGTGCTTTTTGCAAGGAAAGGCTAAGAATGGGTTGAGAGACAACGATTGTGGTTGCAAAGCAGTGAAGCCTCAGGGTAGCCGTTTACAAAGAGTACGCCGCTGCGGTGAAGCGATGACGGCATAGGTGGATGGTGGTAGTCCAATACCACCACCGAGCTCCCCAAGTTTGTTTCTGCGATTTAAAAGCCCTGTCTTTTTAAGGGACAGTATCAGGCTGCTTTGCAGGAGCACATTTTTACCCTTGCAGCACGGGTGTTGCTAGGTCTGGAAAAGATGCAGGGCTGTGTTAATGTCAGACCCGGGGCTAGCTAGCCTTTTGGTTGTAGCCCCTGGGCTTCTATCTGGGGATTCAACCAAAAGACCGGGGCTATAACCCCCACAGCCTGCCCAGCAACCCATGGTCCTACTAATATATCGGCCAAAAGGTGATAGCCAAACAGGGGAAGATGGGAAACTTGGGGAAGCAAAGTACCTTTCCCGAACCCCCAAGAAAGAAACCAAGGAAGACGGGTCTGGGACCAGCCCCCAATGAAGATCTCCACCGTCAGTCATCCTCATTGTCGCAGTACTTGGCAGGATAGTGAACCAGGTCTTCCACAGTATCATGAAAGAAACAGTCATAGTACTTGACCGGCTAAGGAACTAGGTCTGCCACACTATCATGAGAGAACGTCGCGGGTTTGGAATCCGTACCCCAGAAACCTGAAAGCAAGATAAAAGAAGGTGAGAGAAGAAGAGACCAGCGGAATGGAAGTATCCTCACTGGGGGTGTAAAGAGGAGGCCAGGGGGAAGGGAAAAATCCTCCCTGGGGTTGTGAAGAGGAAGCCATTGAAAGGGAAGCATCCTACCTCGTGGTGTGAAGAGAAGGCCAGGGGAAGGGAAGCATTCTCCCTGTGGTTGTGAAGGGGAGGCCAGGGGAAGGCAAGCCTCCTCCGTTGGAGTTGTAAAGAGAAGGCCAGGGAAAGGGAAGCATACGACCTAGTGTTGTGAAGAGGAGGCCAGAGGAAGGGAAGCATCCTCCCTGGGGTTGTGAAGAGGAGGCCAGGGGAAGGCACGCATCCTCCCTGGGGTTGTGAAGAGAAGGCCCGGGAAAGGGAAGCATCCTCCCTGGGGTTATGAAGAGGAGGCTAGGGGAAGGCAGACATCCTCCCTGGGGTTGTGAAGAGAAGGCCAGGGAAAGGGAAGCATCCTCCCTGGGGTTATGAAGAGGAGGCCAGGGGAAGGCACGCATCCTCCCTGGGGTTGTGAAGAGAAGGCCAGGGAAAGGGAAGCATCCTCCCTGGGGTTGTGAAGAGGAGGCCAGGGGAAGGCAGACATCCTCCATGGGGTTGTGAAGAGGAGGCCAGGGGAAGGGAAGCATCCTCCCTGGGGTTGTGAAGAGGAGGCCAGGGGAAGGCAGACATCCTCCATGGGGTTGTGAAGAGGAGGCCAGGGGAAGGGAAGCATCCTCCCTGGGGTTGTGAAGAGGAGGCCAGGGGAAGGCAGACATCCTCCATGGGGTTGTGAAGAGGAGGCCAGGGGAAGGGACGCATCCTCCCTGGGGTTGTGAAGAGGAGGCCAGGGGAAGGCACGCATCCTCCCTGGGGTTGTGAAGAGAAGGCCAGGGAAAGGGAAGCACCCTCCCTGGGGTTATGAAGAGGAGGCCAGGGGAAGGCAGATATCCTCCATGGGGTTGTGAGAACTGCATGAGAGAAGCCAAGAGAAGGAAGGCACTCTCTTGACATTGTGTGAATCCTAAAAAAAGGCCAGGGGAAGGGAGACATTTCCCCTTGTGTCGGTATCCACAGCGAGAAGCCCGAGTGAGACCAAACGAAGGGAACCATTCTCTTGGCGTCAACATTTTGAGTTGGAACGTTGCTTTATTTTGAGTCCGAGAACTTAGCTACTTTGGAACTTTGTTTTTGTACACGTCAGAACTTTGTTTCGGTATGCTCCAGAAATTTGTGCTTCCTCAAATTGGAACTCTAATTCATTCTTCTGGATCAAGAAGACCAACGTCCTTTCGAATTTAGTTGATAAGGTAGGAGGCAGAAATAGGTTTTCAACACAGAACGCTGGACTATATACTTCTATCGTACATCCTGACACGGTCATTAGTATTTGGTTTGAGGCAGGGAAACCCCTCTTAGTAATAGGGCTAGTTAGGGTTTTACTTTATTTTCTTTTGACTAAACGTTTATGCCAACAGACATGCCACCACTGTGTCCGAGCCTTACTCCTGCACACTCACAGCTTCTAGGTGGCCAGTGAGAGAGCAGGTGATGGGGTTTGAGGGAGTGTTGAACCAGATGTTGAAATCTAATATGGTGAGAGAGGGATGCTGGATTAGGGTGGCATATAGGGTGTCACAGAGAGAATCTGCAAAGTCCCTATTGTAGCCAGGGGGTCTGTTTAGGAGTACAAGGCTTTCGGTGGTGGAGGAGGAGAGTTGAAACTTTCCTGGCTGTGACTCACAGTCTGTGCTGCAGGGTAAGATATCCTTAAGTAGGACTGTGAGCTGGCGTTTGCGGAGGTTGTACCCAGGAGGAAGGCCTTGTGTGCGATAGGTTCAGAGTCAACAGAGAACCAGGTATCTGCGGTGAAGAGGATGTCTGGGTTTTGGTCCGAGATAAGGTCATAGATGTTCCATTTGTTTTTGGAGACTGAGCTGGCGTTGATGAGTATGCAAGAGAGTAGGTTTGGTTTCCAGTGTGGGTGTGGGTTAGGGGTAGGAGCATGGATAGGCATGTGTGTTGGTCGAGAAGACTGGTGCGTGGGAGGGTCTGATGGGTAGGGGTGTTGAGGAATGGTGTTGTAGGATCGGAGGGTGCAGAGGACGTGGGGAGGAAGGTGGTGGCAGAAGAGAGGGTGGGATGTTCTGTGGGACGGTACAGGGAGGGATGTTGGGATGAGGCAAGTGGGTAGGCAGCTGGGGGGGGGTCTTGTGGATTTGGGGAGAGGGCAATGCAGCTACGATAGGGCTGGGGTAAGAGGATGGTATTGGGCGGAATAGGAAGAGGGCAAAGAGTTGGATATTTAATGGAGCAGAGGAGAGGGGGTGGGAGGTCCTGAGGTGGATGCAGCCAGTGCCCTTAAGCGGGGCCAGAGGGGTGCGGGTGAGAGGGCGGGCTGTTGAGATTGGAGTGTTGGCCAGGGCAGCCCTCGCTGGACTTAGGGAAGGCAAGTGTGAGTCACAGAGGGGAAGGGGAGGTTGCAAGGGTGAGGTGTGTAGAGGGAGATGTGGGGAAATGGTTGGAGGTGGGTGTGTGGGAGGATAGTTTGGTGGGGATGGGGGCTGCAATGGAGAGATGGGAGGGTGGCTGAGAGGACAGATGTTTTCGATTCTGCTCTACGTGCACCTCTGAGTTGGGAGGTGCGAGATCTGCATGTCGTAAAGATGGGGAGGTAGCAGGGGGGTTGGTGAGCATCGGGCTGGGTGTGATGAAAAGGGAAAGGGGGTTACAAGTATGATGGGGACGGGCTGGTGGGAGGAGGTAGTGGGGAGAGGTTGGGTGAGTGGGTGATTAGTTAGGTTTCTGCAGCGCCAGCATGAAGCTCTGATCTGGGTGGTGTGTGGCATGGTGGCAGGGGTGTCCTAAGAGTAGGAAATAGTGGTAAGGGCTGCAATGTGCTAGGAAAATCAACCTAGATTTGAAGCCTAAACTGTACCAAGAAGGGGCACCTAGATTCCAAAATAAATATATTGGGAAATGCACCTCGGTTCAAAACTAAATATATTAGGAAATGCACCTAGATTCACAACATACACTCCAATGGGAAATACACCTAAATTAATATAATATGCTACAATGGGAAATGGACCTAGATTCACAACATAGACTCTAATGGGACATGCACCTAGGTTCAAAACAAAAATCTATTGGGAAATTGACCTAGATTCCCAACATATACTGTAATGGGAAACACACCTAGATTCCCAACATATACTGTAATGGGAAACGCACCTGGATTCCCAACATATACTGTAATGGGAAACACACCTAGATATCCCAACATATACTGTAATGGGAAACACACCTGGATTCCCAACATATACTGTAATGGGAAGTGCACCTGGATTCCCAACATATACTGTAATGGGAAGTGCACCTAGATTCCCAACATATACTGTAATGGGAAACGCACCTAGATTCCCAACATATACTGTAATGGGAAACACACCTAGATTCCCAACATATACTGTAATGGGAAACGCACCTGGATTCCCAACATATACTGTAATGGGAAGTGCACCTGGATTCCCAACATATACTGTAATGGGAAGTGCACCTAGATTCCCAACATATGCTGTAATGGGAAACGCACCTAGATTCCCAACATATACTGTAATGGGAAACACACCTAGATTCCCAACATATACTGTAATGGGAAACGCACCTGGATTCCCAACATATACTGTAATGGGAAGTGCACCTGGATTCCCAACATATACTGTAATGGGAAGTGCACCTAGATTCCCAACATATACTGTAATGGGAAGTGCACCTAGATTCCCAACTGTAATGGGAAGTGCACCTAGATTCCTAACGCACCTAGATTCCCAACGTATACTGTAATGGGAAGTGCACCTAGATTCCCAATATATACTGTAATGGGAAGTGCACCTAGATTCCCAACATATACTGTAATGGGAAGTGCACCTAGATTCCCAACTGTAATGGGAAGTGCACCTAGATTCCTAACGCACCTAGATTCCCAACGTATACTGTAATGGGAAGTGCACCTAGATTCCCAACACATACTGTAATGGGAAGTGCACCTAGATTCCCAACATATACTGTAATGGGAAACGCACCTAGATTCCCAACATATACCATAATGGGAAGTGCACCTAGATTCCCAACATATACTGTAATGGGAAACACACCTAGATTCCCAACATATACTGTAATGTGAAACACACCTAGATTCCCAACATATACTATAATGGGAAGTGCAACTAGATTCCCAAGATATACTGTAATGGGAAACGCACCTAGATTCCCAACATATACTGTAATGGGAAACGCACCTAGATTCCCTACATATACTGTAATGGGAAACACACCTAGATTCCCAACATATACTGTAATGGGAAGTGCACCTAGATTCCCAACATATACTGTAATGGGAAACGCACCTGGATTCCCAACATATACTGTAATGGGAAACGCACCTAGATTCCCAACATATACTGTAATGGGAAACGCACCTAGATTCCCAACATATACTGTAATGGGAAACGCATCTGGATTCCCAACATATACTGTAATGGGAAACGCACCTAGATTCCCAACATATACTGTAATGGGAAGTGCACCTAGATTCCCAACATATACTGTAATGGGAAGTGCACCTAGATTCCCATCATATACTGTAATGGGAAACACACTTAAATTCCCAACATATACTGTAATGGGAAAAGCACCTAGATTCCCAACATATACTGTAATGGGAAGTGCACCTAGATTCCCAACATATACTGTAATGGGAAGTGCACCTAGATTCCCAACATATACTGTAATGGGAAACGCACCTAGATTCCCAACATATACTGTAATGGGACGTGCACCTAGATTCCCAACATATACTTTAATGGGAAACACACCTAGATTCCCAACATATACTGTAATGTGAAACGCACCTAGAATCCCATCATACACTGTAATGGGAAGTGCACCTAGATTCCCATCATATACTGTAATGGGAAACGCAACTAGATTCCCAACATATACTGTAATGGGAAACGCACCTAGATTCCCAACATATACTGTAATGGGAAGTGCACCTAGATTCCCATCATATACTGTAATGGGAAACGCAACTAGATTCCCAACATATACTGTAATGGGAAACGCAACTACATTCCCAACATATACTGTAATGGGAAGTGCACCTAGATTCCCAACATATACTGTAATGGGAAGTGCACCTAGATTCCCAACATATACTGTAATGGGAAGTGCACCTAGATTCCAAACATATACTGTAATAGGACGTGCACCTAGATTCCCAACGTATACTGTAATGGGAAACACACCTAGATTCCCAACATATACTGTAATGGGAAACGCACCTAGATTCCCAACATATACTGTAATGGGAAACGCACCTAGATTCCCAACATATACTGTAATGGGAAGTGCACCTAGATTCCCATCATATACTGTAATGGGAAACGCAACTAGATTCCCAACATATACTGTAATGGGAAACGCAACTAGATTCCCAACATATACTGTAATGGGAAGTGCACCTAGATTCCCAACATATACTGTAATGGGAAGTGCACCTAGATTCCCAACATATACTGCAATGGGAAACGCACCTAGATTCCCAACATATACTGTAATGGGAAGTGCACCTAGATTCCCAACATATACTGTAATGGGAAACACACCTAGATTCCCAACATATACTGTAATGTGAAACGCACCTAGAATCCCATCATACACTGTAATGGGAAGTGCACCTAGATTCCCATCATATACTGTAATGGGAAACGCAATTATATTCCCAACATATACTGTAATGGGAAACGCACCTAGATTCCCAACATATACTGTAATGGGAAGTGCACCTAGATTCCCATATACTGTAATGGGAAATGCAACTAGATTCCCAACATATACTGTAATGGGAAGTGCACCTAGATTCCCAACATATACTGTAATGGGAAGTGCACCTAGATTCCCAACATATACTGTAATGGGACGTGCACCTAGATTCCCAACATATACTGTAATGGGAAACACACCTAGATTCCCAACATATACTGTAATGTGAAACGCACCTAGAATCCCATCATACACTGTAATCGGAAGTGCACCTAGATTCCCATCATATACTGTAATGGGAAACGCAACTAGATTCCCAACATATACTGTAATGGGAAACGCACCTAGATTCCCAACATATACTGTAATGGGAAGTGCACCTAGATTCCCAACATATACTGTAATGGGAAACACACCTTGATTCCCAACATATACTGTAATGTGAAACGCACCTAGAATCCCATCATACACTGTAATGGGAAGTGCACCTAGATTCCCATCATATACTGTAATGGGAAACGCAACTAGATTCCCAACATATACTGTAATGGGAAGTGCACCTAGATTCCCAACATATACTGTAATGGGAAACGCACCAAGATTCCCAACATATACTGTAATGGGAATTGCACCTAGATTCCCATCATATACTGTAATGGGAAACACAACTAGATTCCCAACATATACTGTAATGGGAAACGCACCTAGATTCCCAACATATACTGTAATGGGAAGTGCACCTAGATTCCCAACATATACTGTAATGGGAAGTGCACCTAGATTCCCAACATATACTGTAATGGGAAACGCACCTAGATTACCAACATATACTGTAATGGGAAACACACCTAGATTCCCAACATATACTGTAATGGGAAACGCACCTAGATTCCCAACATATACTGTAATGGGAAACGCACCTGGATTCCCAACATATACTGTAATGGGAAACGCACCTAGATTCCCAACATATACTGTAATGGGAAACACACCTGGACTCCCAACATATACTGTAATGGGAAATGCACCTAGATTCCCAACATATACTGTAATGGGAAACGCACCAAGATACCCAACATATACTGTAATGGTAAACACACCTGGATTCCCAACATATACTGTAATGGGAAGTGAACCTAGATTCCCAACATATACTGTAATGGGAAACACACCTGGATTCCCAACATATACTGTAATGGGAAGTGCACCTAGATTCCCAACATATACTGTAATGGGAAGTGCACCTGGATTCCCAACATATACTGTAAAGGGAAGTGCACCTAGATTCCCAACATATACTGTAATGGGAAGTGCACCTAGATTCCCAACATATACTGTAATGGGAAACGCACTTAGATTCCCAACATATACTGTAATGGGAAGTGCACCTAGATTCCCAACATATACTGTAATGTGAAACGCACCTAGAATCCCATCATACACTGTAATGGGAAGTGCACCTAGATTTCCATCATATACTGTAATGGGAAACGCAACTAGATTCCAACATATACTGTAATGGGAAACGCACCTAGATTCCCAACATATACTGTAATGGGAAGTGCACCTAGATTCCCATCATATACTGTAATGGGAAGTGCACCTAGATTCCCAACATATACTGTAATGGGAAACGCACCTAGATTCCCAACATATACTGTAATGGGAAGCGCACCTAGATTCCCAACATATACTGTAACTGGAAGTGCACCTAGATTCCCAACATATACTGTAATGGGAAACGCACCTGGATTCCCAACGTATACTGTAATGGGAAGTGCACCTAGATTCCCAACGTATACTGTAATGGGAAGTGCACCTACATTCCCAACATATACTGTAATGGGAAACGCACCGAGATTCCCAACATATACTGTAATGGGAAGTGCACCTAGATTCCCAACATATACTGTAATGGGAAACACACCTAGATTCCCAACATATACTGTAATGGGAAGTGCACCTAGATTCCCAACATATACTGTAATGGTAAGTGCACCTAGATTCCCAACATATACTGTAATGGGAAACGCACCTAGATTCCCAACATATACTGTAATGGGAAGTGCACCTAGATTCCCAACATATACTGTAATGGGAAACGCACCTAGATTCCCAACATATACTGTAATGGGAAACGCACCTAGATTCCCAACATATACTGTAATGGGAAGTGCACCTAGATTCCCAACATATACTGTAATGGGAATTGCACCTAGATTCCCAACATATACTGTAATGGCAAGTGCACCTAGATTCCCATTATATACTGTAATGGGAAGTGCACCTAGATTCCCAACATATACTGTAATGGGAAGTGCACCTAGATTCCAACATACACTTCGATTCCGAACATATACTGTAATGGGAAGTGCAGCTAGATTCCCAACATATACTGTAATGGGAAACACACCTAGATTCTCAACATATACTGTAATGGGAAGTGCACCTAGATTCCCAACTTATTCTGTAATGGGAAGTGCACCTGGATTCCCAACATATACTGTAATGGGAAGTGCACCTAGATTCCCATCATATACTGTAATGGGAAACACACCTAGATTCCCAACATATACTGTAATGGGAAGTGCACCTAGATTCCCAATGGGAAGTGCACCTGGATTCCCAACATATACTGTAATGGGAAGTGCACCTGGATTCCCAACATATACGGTAATGGGAAACGCACCTAGATTCCCAACATATACTGTAATGGGAAATGCACCTAGATTCCCATCATATACTGTATTGGGAAGTGCACCTGGATTAACAACACATATTGTAATGGGAAGTGCACCTAGATTCTCAACATATACTGTAATGGGAAACGCACCTAGATTCCCAACATATACTGTAATGGGAAACGCACCTAGATTCCCAACATATACTGTAATGGGAAGTGCACCTAGATTCCCAACTTATTCTGTAATGGGAAGCGCACCTGGATTCCCAACATATACTGTAATGGGAAGTGCACCTAGATTCCCAACTTATTCTGTAATGGGAAGTGCACCTGGATTCCCAACATATACTGTAATGGGAAGTGCACCTAGATTCCCAACTTATTCTGTAATGGGAAGTGCACCTGGATTCCCAACATATACTGTAATGGGAAGTGCACCTAGATTCCCATCATATACTGTAATGGGAAGTGCACCTGGATTCCCAACATATACTGTAATGGGAAGTGCACCTAGATTCCCAACATATACTGTAATGGGAAACGCACCTAGATTCCCAACATATACTGTAATGGGAAACGCACCTGGATTCCCAACATATACTATAATGGGAAACGCACCTAGATTCCCAACATATACTGTAATGGGAAGTGCACCTTGATTCCCAACATATACTGTAATGGGAAACGCACCTGGATTCCCAACGTATACTGTAATGGGAAGTGCACCTAGATTCCCAACATATACTGTAATGGGAAACGCACCTAGATTCCCAACGTATACTGTAATGGGAAGTGCACCTAGATTCCCAACGTATACTGTAATGGGAAACGCACCTGGATTCCCAACGTATACTATAATGGGAAACGCACCTAGATTCCCAACGTATACTGTAATGGGAAACGCACCTGGATTCCCAACGTATACTGTAATGGGAAGTGCACCTAGATTCCCAACGTATACTGTAATGGGAAGTGCACCTAGATTCCCAACATATACTGTAATGGGAAGTGCACCTACATTCCCAACATATACTGTAATGGGAAACGCACCTAGATTCCCAACATATACTGTAATGGGAAACGCACCTAGATTCCCAACATATACTGTAATAGGAAACGCACCTAGATTCCCAACATATACTGTAATGGGAAACGCACCTAGATTCCCAACATATACTGTAATGGGAAGTGCACCTAGATTCCCAACATATACTGTAATGGGAAACACACCTAGATTCCCAACATATACTGTAACGTGAAACGCACCTAGAATCCCATCATGCACTGTAATGGGAAGTGCACCTAGATTCCCATCATATACTGTAATGGGAAACACACCAAGATTCCGGTGCAGAGGGAGAACATTAAAATAGGATTTAAGTAAAGGGGAGGTCGAACATTAAAATAGGATATAGTTTAGGTAGCACATTCAAATTGAATTTAGGTGAGGGAGAGGTCGAACATTATAAAGGTTTAAGTTAATTGAGAGGTAGAATGTTGAAATGGGTTTAGCTGGCAGAGAGGCAGATTAATACAATAGGATATAGCTTTGGAATAAAGGTGTTTTCAAGATTTAGAGCCATCTTTACCGTGCCTTTTTCCCCTCTGTATTTCATGAAACCGACGGCATTGTTTTCCCTTTCTAAGCCCTATGTCCACTCCAAGGGCACCTTTATTGTGTAGATTATTTTGTCACAAGACAAAATACTAGTAGTATAAAGAAAATCATAGAATTGTTTGTTGGCAGGAGACACAATCAGTGTATGTAACTGAGCGAGGCAGTTTTTGTGACAAGACCAAATGGCAGTCGCTTTGGCTCACGACATTTGTCAGAGAGGTTTGGCGGGTGTGATTGGCCCGGCAAGCTTGCGTGCCACCCCACCCGCCCAATGCGCGTGCCTGACTTCCACCTGCCTCCAAATCCCGTGAGGTCCTACCAGCCCGCCAAACCCCAGCCTTGGATTTCAGTTCGACTTGTGAGGAAAGTTAGAAGAAAATTTGCTCAGCCTTAATACATTTTAATCTGCCTGTATGAAGACTTAAAAGTAATGTTAGAAACACAATGGAAGACTGCTGTATGACTCGCTCACATTGCTGATTGCTGCTCGCCTCTGCATAAAAAGAGTTAAACTAAAATACATTTTTTTCTTTCGTAAAAATCCCAGTGTAACATTTTTCTTTTACATTTAGCCAAATCCAGGCTGATCAATCTGCCAGTTAATTAGTGTGACTTTTCTAAGAACAGCTTACCCTTCTGTATCAAAGAAGGTGGGCAGAATTGCATCAAGTGTGCTGTCCTAACCATTCTAGACATTAAGCGCGGACTGATAAATGCGCGCTCCTCCCGGCCAAGACGCATTCATGCAAATCCCTTAATCCCCTCCCACATCATAGAAAGAGAAATGGGAGAAGGCAAGGGGCGCAGTGTTAAGGAGCCGCTGCTTCCTCGCCAGCCATAAGGCCCACAATCCAGGGGTCTTTACCCCGCTCCTGCCCGGTTTCACTGTTGGTACAATCTTCCACAGTGGACAGTGCTGCTACTGCCCAGTCTATCAGTGCCTGTGATTGTGTCACTATTGGCACCCTGACGCCTCGTGCCCTTTTCATCTCCTCCACTTTACTGAGGGAAGAAGACATTGTATTTGACAGTCTGTATCCCAGTGCTATTGATCTCCAGAGAGTCGCAGGTCCTTGCCTCACAGACTCCCAGATATGCAGCAAATGGCGACGGATGTGGTTTTCTCTGTCATAATGGCCTGTTATTTCATTTAAGGGATCAGCGAGCCTGCATTATTGATTCATTTTGTTTTTAATAAGGACATATGAAGCAACACATTGAACTGTGGTCTTATGGAGATAGATTTAACATGGCACCCGCGGTGCAATCAGGTAAATGCTTTGAGATGTGTTAAGATCCTGTGCAGGGCAAAGGGGTGCATTGCTATACATATAGAGGTACACATCATGCATTTTAAAAAGGCAGCTTTTAACCCAGGGTTGTCCAACTCCAGGCCTCGAGGGCCGGGATCCATGTCAGGTTTTTAGGGTATCCCTCATCAATATTCAAGAGGAAACATATGAATACATTTAGAATCATTGTATGCAACTGTATCATGTGAATGTTGATTAGGGGTATCCTGAAAACGGAACATGGATCCAGCCCTCAAGTCCTAGAGTTGGACAACCCTGATGTAAGCACTGAGCAAACGTGAGATCGCCAAATGTTTGTTCTGTGAAAGGACAAATGGTGATTCACCTAAATAGAATGACTGTCTTAATACTCCATATGGTAAGGCCACACATCTTGTAATTGTAATTGGTTATTTATGACGCACTTAATAAACAGAGGTTTCTAAGCGCGCACCCGGAGATCAAACCTCATCAGGCCCTCTGAATCAAGAGACTTAAGGCGTAAAGAGACTTGGGACACAGAAGGCCGTGATGCTGGTAATGGAACCGTATCCTCGTGCCGAAGAAGCCACAGCGTCTTGTTCGTGCTGAAAACGAGGGGTAGGGAGGCCAACGGCCTGAACATCCTGTCACATCATTTTGTGAACACTTTTTTTTTTTTTATGAACACCATCCCACATTTTTTGTAAGGATTGGCAATCGTTTTTTTTAGTATAGGCCCTTTTATTTTGTCGATACTCCACTAGGACTGCATTATTATTATTTGATGGTCGTGGCTTGCTCCCATCTGTAGATTTAGGGTTCGATGGGTGTTTATCACACCCTTGTTGAAGTTCAATAAACACCCTTGAACTGTGGTCACTTGTGTCTGTCTTCCTGTTGATATCATGCCTTCCTTACAGTACCAACACAAAAGGGAGGTAGAGAAGAACCAGGAAAAGGAGAAAACATGTATCATCCCATGTTTTACAGCCCCAAGATTGTTTCCCTTCTCCTGACAGCACCTTTTATAATTTTCCTACCACCACTCAGAAACACTACAATTCCCATAATTCCACCCCACTGTTTTCCCCGAAACCACTGTGACGAAGAAGAGGCAAAGTGGAGCTATGCGATTACCCATAGGAACCAATGAACCATGTATTCCTATGGGCAGTCTCCATCTTGTCCCGTTAACCAGGTCCGGCAGAGTCAAGCAGGGCTGGACAATCACTCACACCTGACTTTTAATTCTCACAGCCAGTATAAAAGGTGGAGCACAAAGGCACACTTTGAGTGAGCTGTGGAGGCACAGAGGCCAAGAGGAAGAAACATGGGCTGGAGGGACCCTGGAAGGCCTGGGGCAAGGAGTACTGTCAAATTACTAGGCCTGAGAGTACAGGGGAGGCTGCAGTATGGCAAGGGAGCTCTGACTGCAGGGAGCCAAACCAGGGGCAGCAGGGGTTACCTGGCAGTGCCCAAACCAGAGCTCCTCGCCTGGGTGAAGCAGGAAAGCTCAGGCCTTTGATGGGCAGGTGGCAAGACCCTGACCTCAACAATCACCCCTTACACTCCTGCAGCTCACACAAACCCCAAAATTTCTGTTTACGGGACCGGTGAAGTGGGAGCAAAATAAGAACATTGCATTATGGGACTTGAAGTCCAGAGACATTTTCTTGTGGTTAAACTCAGAGCAAGGTGATGCCGGAGAAGGAGCAGTTTTTCCAGGGCGACGGCAAACCAGGCGGAGCAGAGCGACAGGCCGAGGGACCGAACCGAGGTACGGAGAAACCTTGGACACCCCGGCGAGAGATTGTTACCTCTGGAGGGCCTTGCAGATTGCATAAGGAAGCCCAGCCAGAGAGGAGAGACAACCCTCTTTGTGTCTCAAGGATACCGGCCACCCACCAGGGTGAATGGCAGAGTTGGGAAGGTGCAGCAGCAGTTGTGGTATCAGCCTTGACTTCAGGATCAAAGCCGCGAAAGACAAAAAAGAAATAACACAGCCGGTGAGTTGATGAAAGCAATGAAAGTCTGTTCTGTGTTAAATGAAACTTGATGGCAACAGTACCCGACGAATGAAGGTTGTGCGTGTGACGATAAGACGCGAGAGAAAGAAAAGCATTGTAAAGAACTGTAAATTAAAGATACATAGTTACAGAGTGGTCCGGCGAAAGAGGATTGCCCAATCAAAAGTCTATGTGAAATGTCTGATGCTGTAGAAGCGGCGGGAAGAGAAAGAAACTGAGATGCAAGATTTGAACTGTTGGTAGGTTTGATCCCGGCAGAGGGAAACCTGGATGTAAGAGATGTCTTTGAACTGTTAGGTTTGATCCTAGAAGAACCTGGATGTGAGTGTTATCTTTGAACTTTGAAATAAGTACTGAGCTTGAAACTACATTTACCATGAGTCCTTGGTGTAGGAGAGAAAAAGTGACGTTTGAGGAAAGAAGGTCGAAGTGGTCATGCTGAGGTAAGAGCAAAAGCCTTGCAGTTTCAAAAGTCTTCGACAGCGGAAGGAAGTGAAAGGAGGCTTGAGCCCGATGGAGGGAAGCCTATGAAAGTGTGATTAAAGCTTGGAGAATGGAACCCCCACACACTGTGATGGAAAGGTTTGAGCCCGGCGGACGGAAACCTGTACTGAATTATGTTAACCAGAGGGAAACAACTTTTATTGAACTGTATTACAAGCTAAAAAGTGACCATCGCTTAAGAGAGAGAAACCTGTGAGAACCAGTGGATAAACCAGTGATTTTTCATGGAAAGCCAAGTGGGCCCTGGTCCAGAAAACTAACTGCATCCTTGTGTCCGAAGCCACATTGTGCTTAATGGTCCACCTATGCCACCTAACCCAGTGCTACAAAACGTGGGGAAGGGAGTTTGCGCAGCCATATTGACATTTCTTTTGAACACTGATTTTCCTTTTTGCATTACACATTCCCTTTGCACATTTATTGTATTAGAAAGAGGACAGCCATTAGGTTCATTAGTATAGGCCATTTTATTTTTACTAAAGACCGAATAGGACTATATTTTCTTTTTGTTTGGTGGTCGAGAATACTCTAGTTAGAGGGCAAGAGAGGAGTTTTCCAACACCCTTTAAACAATCAATAAAGCTTTTGAAACATGCAGCTCCTGTGTCAGTGTCTACTTGTGATACCATGCCTCCCTTATACTGCCCTCTAGCCATCCCTGCCCCACCTCTAGACTGATGGCATTTGCATGTTTGACTTGGAAATTGCTTTTTCCTGCATTTCATTTTCCGATAACCTTATCTATAACCTAGGCTATATCTTGCATTGAGCAAAAACAAAGCTGGGGACTGTTTAATTTAAAAAAAAAAAACGTTTTGGCAATTTGCCCGAGGTATAGCTATATATTTTGGAGAAGGGAGCACCATGTTCCCCATCAAATATTTTAAAAAACGACTGCACGAAATAACCCCAAACTACAAAAAGGTCTCTTTTAAACACTTTGTGCGCAATTTGTATTGGACCTGGTCCAGCTCCATCAAGCAGTTTGGGCTGTGCGGTCCGGCACTAATTGACCTCATTTGTCTATTGGGAAATGAATGGGAAGTAGGCTGCATCTTTGTAATTTCTTTTTTTTGGTCTTCTTAATTTCTTTTTTAACTAATGTTTATGAAACTTTGCAGCCTGTGGGGGCGCAGCTCTAACCAACTTCAAGATTACGTCCAAATCCATTACTCGCATTTCAAGTTATTAACAATACCATTTTTTTGAGGTTCCTATGGCAGTCCGACTCAACTTAAGTATAGGGCGGGCGACCGCCACCCTATGATACAAGTATATATATATATATATATATACATACATTCACAATTCCCGTCCCTAACGCGTTCTGGAGATCGAGAAACTCGTCTGATATCGATGTTCACTGGTATTTCGGCAAGACCAGTCATGTTAATGCTGAAACATTGATTAAGACCCGATAACCAGAATAGCTATGGTACCTTTTCTGACCCTGCCATGTTTCCGCACTCTGCCCCAATAGGGCGCTTTTAATTTCAGCAGAAACACATCTGCATAACAAAATGCAGGAGGTGGTTTGAGGTTGCCATGAGCAGCAGTTGGTAGGGAAAGTGTGGTGCGTCTACATCCAACGCTGCAGGTCTCATTGCGGAGCACCTAGCAACAGGACAGCTCGCGTGCAGGTTCTCAACTCTTGGTGGTCCATCGCGCTGGGATATGCAGAGTCAATTGATTTACTCAAAAGACTTGGTAAGTCAGCAATGGCAAGGGAATATTACTATGAATACAAGGGATTCACAGATTTACTGCAACGTGTTGCACGACAAGTCCGTCTGATCTCCTCACAGACCTCTGTTTTTGCTTTTTAGCGCACAGTGATATGAGAACTGACAGATACAGTTTACGAATAGCAGGATGCTGGTAGAACATTAGAATCGGGCATTCACTTAAAAACCTTTTCAAAGGTAATTCTTACCAGTTTACACTTTATGTGGACCACATCGAGTAAAATCAGTGGCATCACTTGTTCAAGTGCAGTTTTGTTGACCTCGCACCACTCTATGTCCATGTTACAGAACATCTGAATATACTTGGTAGCGATTCTCCGATACAGTACACATTCGATCTGTGCCAAAGCTTACGCGGGTGTAATTCTATCCTATAGGCAATTTCCCACTATCTTAAAATGTTCACAGTTTGGGACACGCATGGCTGCAATTTGTATCCACGGGGTGAACTAATTTACTGCGATATATCTGGTGATCCATGTCACGCTCCCGGTTTTCCTTCCAGACTGTGTACGGACCAATGCTGAATGCAGACAGAGGGTCTACACTAAAGAACTGCATGCTCATCATTATTCTGGGAGCATGGAATTGGCGGAGATGTGCCACAATTATTTTCTTCCCCTTCTCTCTTCTTTCTCCCTTTCTATGCCACTCTAGGAATGGGTGCAAGAGTTAATCACATGTAAGAGTAATGGAAACCCAACGTCACATTCACATTAAGTATTTAAAAGAACTGTGTTTCTTGAAAAACCTGCAAATTTCATGACTAACATGGAACTAAGGCAATGTCACACGTCAGTGACATGGATTATTATTTCTCTATGTTCGTTCCTACCTTTAGGAATCTGGACATTGAACAGTTTGCCCGGATGAGACTTGGCCAGTCTTCACATACTCTTTCCATTATTTGACCGGGACCAGTGAAGACAGTTGACTGTTCCATAGCACCAACTTTATCAAGTCAAACCCGTAGGCAGAGGCAGACTCAAGGAGATGAGCAAGGGCAAAAATGGTCAGTTCTTCTAATGTGAGATGTCAATTAGGGGAACCTGGTACCAGCATTGCGATAACCCTAAAGACATTACAGAAGAAAAGCCAGGGCAAAGGTGGTACAATTATTCTAATATGAGATGTCAACTAGGAGAAATCTGGAACCAGCATTGCCATACACCAAAAGACATTACAGAAGAAAAGCCAGGGCAAAGGTGGTACAATTATTCTAATATGAGATGTCAACTAGGAGAAATCTGGAACCAGCATAGCCATACACCAAAAGACATTACAGAAGAAACAAAATGGCAAACGTTGTACAATTTTCCTAATATGAGATGTCAATTGGCAAAAACCTGAAACAAGTATTGCCAAGAGCCAAAATATATTGAGAGAATAGTTGACAGACAGAGCTTGAACAAACCCTCATATATATAGGTCAGTATGGGGGAAATTGAAACAAGTAATAACTGAAGTCACCAAAGCTTTACAGTTGAAATTGCGTTATATCTAAGAGGAATGTGAATGTTACAGAATGACCTGATGAGTACTACACATCAGGTAGTGAACCTATTTGGGAAGAGATTCCTGGCTGAAGAGTACACCAGGGGAGTCGCATGAGCCAAAAGGGAGATATTCCTGGCAGAGGAGTAAACCAAGATATCTACATATTCAGGTGAGAAGTTTCCTGGCAGGAGAGTATACCAGGAAATCCATTTTGGACTGGTTTGTTAAAGGGAAATGTATTCATATCAATTTGGTGTTTAAAATGAACCTTTTCTCAACCAGAAAATTTGAAAATACTTTTGCCATACTTGAACCAATATTGGAGAAAATAAATGTGTTTAACCATCCTAAAAATTAGAGGAGACTCTCTGTTGCTATGTTCCAACCGGTGTTGTGCAAGAGACATTTGTTTTGTCAACCTAAGGAAAGTAGTAGATGAAAGATACCTTTTCATTACCTTTTGTAGAGTATTGATGAAACAGAACATTTTGAAAAATGTTCCTGAAACAATTCAGGGGAAGGGAGCCAACCCCTGGACACAAGGATTGTTTTGTTGGAGTTATAGGTTTATATGTCTGCATATTTTTTAAATTGAAATTGGAAACATTTACCTTTGACCCTTTCATTGTGTATGTTAGTGTGAGGGTCAGATATAGTTTGGACGCAAGGCCATCCTGCTTTAGTTTTAGTTTCATAGGATGGGAAATTCTCTTTAGGATAGGGTAAAATAGGCCTAGATCCAAACCCCTTTTTGTTAATAAAAATGGCTGATGTTTAGATCATTACTACTTTGTGTCTGCCTCTCATTTCTGACCCCTCACAGCACTTGCAAAGGCCATGGCTAGTGGGCCCCAAAGAAACATATTGGTGCAACATGCACAGTGGCTGCGTCCAAAAGCCATGGCTAGTGGGCCTCAACTAAAATGCATTGGTGCAGTGGAGTAACTATGCTGATTACGCCCATGCATTGGTGCAACATGTACGGTGGCCACGGCCGAAGACCATGGCTAGATGACCCCAAAGAAACTACAGTATAACGAAATCCTTCAAATTCTGGGATGCCATCATTGCGGTTATACGCTGGGCAAAGGGGGTGCAAAGCTAAGGTGGACATGCTTCAAATGCAAGTACTGAATTTCAAGGGGTTTGTTGCGTAAAATCGGATCATCTTAAATATCTCTGAAAGGTGTTTTCACTGATAAATTTTACGGATGTGGAGACTGACACAGGAGTGATGCAGTTTTGGCTATAGACTTTTATTTTTAATGAAAGCAAAGAAACACCCTATCTTGCCCCGTTCCCCAAAGCAGGGGTTTCCCAGCCTCAACTTCGGCTAAGGATGTGTCAAGAAGTCTGAAATCAAAAGTCCATCCTCCTTTGTCAAACCTATTTCCATCCCTTACACTTCCAACTAAAAAAAGGGTCTACTGTGTCTTCTTAACGCAGAAGATTTGTCTCCATCTTCTGCGTAGCGGAATACCATGCAATTAGTCTCTCAGCACTATTTCTTGAGGGAGAGACCCCTTTCCCGTCATATAGATAATTTCAAGTGTAGCGCAACATTCCAGATTAGCAAATAAAACATCTCTATTTCCAACAAAGCAAAAGTTCCAACTTGAATCCTAGTCACCAAGAGAATGCCTTCCTTCTCTTGGTTTTCTATCACAGTGTTAACAAACACCAGGGGATTGACTCCCTTCGGCTGGCTTCTGTTTGTGTCAGCTGGTATGCCTCTTCCCCACAACCTTTCTCTGGCTTTCCCACATCTCAATACCAGGGGGTATGGCCTTTTAGTGTAACAGATCTGGTTCACTAACCTGCCAGACAATGTGAAAAAGGAGAAGGTCAGTGGCATCATTCTGTCTGAACATTGGGTTCCAAACCTTTCTTGTTGCTTCCCAGGCCTCTCGGTTTTCATATGCATCCTCAACACTGTTTCTCTGGCTTCCCGCGCCTCCCTGGCTCTCGTATGGGTCCCAGACCCTTTTGCTCTGGCTTTCTGGGTCTTCATGGTTCTCATATGGGTCCTCGCCGATGTTGCTCTTGCTTCCCGGGCCTCCACAGTTAATGTGTGGGTCCCAGACCTGTCTCTCTGGCTTCCCATGCTCTCCCCAACATCCCTCGTACCTTCTGACTTCTCATTGGGTCTCTGGTATGAGCACGGGCGCTTCTGTGGTCTTGTTAGCTGTCCTGCGATCATCTTCCCTCGCAGGGTCTGCACATGCTGAAGCGCCTCCGCACCCTAGGAGGTTGAGCACCTGGAGATTTCCTCCATGCCCGGGCTGTCAGATGTCTTGCTCTCACCTTACTCCTGCTCTTCCGGTTCTCTCGTCGGTCTTCAGATTGCAGACCGACCAGGGAATTCTCAGCAGCCACTCTCGCGTCCCAGCCAGCATTCTCTCCCCTATATTAAGCCAAATGTTCTTCTGATTTACGGTTCCTCCAGGGAGGGACTGACCACTTACAAGCTCCTCCTTCCCATTTTATTTGCTGTATCTGTTGGTTGGTTTCCCATTGTCTGGACCACTCAAGCTGGTTCTGCAGAGTACTTTGCATTGCTCTGCGCGTCCTTGTCGTCCCAGTATTAGTGGTTTTACTTCCAAGAGGGTTTCTTGTGATAATCTTCGTCCCAGTTTTTATACCTGCTTCACAAAGGTAGTTCCTTCTCTCCTTGTCCCAGTACTGTCTGTGGTCGCTAAGTCGTCTACCCTGTAGGAGTATATGGAGGTATGGGGGACTACAGGGTTTGGTGTAGGGTTTGAGACAGAGGGTAGTGGATGTATTTTTAATGTACTGCATTGTCCCAGAAACAGCCGACCCCAGTCCAACAGGAGGGTTCGGTCGTCATGAGATACACCTGCTGAGTACCACCCCCAGGGGGACTATTAGATAGCAGCCTCCCATCCCTGGCCTCATGGAATATATATATATGTATATTTATATATATATATATATTACATTACAAAGTGCAGGGGAAAGCATGGAAAATCTTACCATTTCACACAAAGGACCAGCCTCACATTCCTGGGCCTCTTCTAGAACCCAACCCCAGGCACTCTTTGCCGTCCCTGTCCTGCATTTTGCTCTGGTCCTCTGTGTGAGAGGGTAAGATTTTCCATGCATTTCTCTGCACTTTGTAATGGGATTTTGAGTCGGGGGGTGGAGAAATGAAGGGGCTGTGGTGATGGGTGGACCTCTACGTGGTTCCACAGAGATTAACCTCTATATATGCTGTACAAAGTTGCCTATTGTATTTGTTTGTATATATACATATATATATATATATATATATATATATATATATAAAAACACTTTGTTAAAGGGATGCTATGGGTAGGTTTCTCTGATCAAATCCTTTGAATGGACATTGTGGTGGCAGCGCCAAATTGAAAAACCATACAAATGTGACAGTTACAGTAAGCTATGCAACCATAATTCACGCCCCCGCCATGCACTGCTCAGACTGACACCCAGTACATCAAAGTTGACATCACAAACGGCAGCATCGATATAGCAAGAAATCGTCTTGATGGATTAACACCAAATTAGCAAAACGCACGCTTTGGGGACCTTGCGCAAGTTTGGTGCAAATGCATGAAGCGTTTCTGGCGGTAGTCGCGAGCGACACATTTTTCCCCACTCAAGTCTATCCCGATTTCGAACATTTTGTGACCCTACCTACAACTGTGCCCTTATTGATGAAACCACACCAAGCTGTGTAAAGAAATGAGTTCAGAGTTGGCTGTATAGATTTTTTTATGAAGTTTTGTCAAACGGCACCAAAGCTGTAAACCGACTAAAAACTGGTCTTCCTATGGGAAATGCAACTTAACCCTAACTACAGGATGGCTATCACTGACTCTATTAAATCTATTGTGAGGTATGAAATGGCGGCAGACTTTGCCCTGGTCAGGGAACATCTTTGTGGGAGTGAGGTGCTTTAGGACGCTGCCAGCAACATGGTACACAGGATATCGTTCACACCCTGAATGCCAATTAAACAACAGAAAAGGTCACTTTCTTGTATCCTGTTGCGCTTGCCTCTTTCTTCCAATTATGACCAAGTGCAAACAGGGCGCCGGAAAATCACCATTCATATACATATTAGCCCAGTGTGCCTGTTAGCCAAGTGAAACGACAAGGCGATACCTTAATTAGACTCACAAAGTCATGTCCCTTTGACCACTTCCCCAGGCACGTGGATTTTCACCCTGTTTTGGAAATTCGCTGCACAGGGCCATTAACACTGTGGGATTGCTGTTTTGCAATTCCAGCCGGGTTCCATGTTTTCAGAAGTCACCAGATGATGGCATGGAGAGGTGAGGACAGCATAACTCAGAACATACAGGTCATGTAAATACGCGGCGTTCCATGCATGGGAAGTGTGTTACCGTGTAATGCGATGCACACTTCACTAGACTTGCAAATGTCACCGCCAGGTGCTGCAGTCCTCGAGAGGAGTCGCGTGGGCGTGCTGGGTGATAATGAGCGTTCGGCGCTCCTCCTATGCCAAAACAGGAACTTTCTCCAACTGTGTCGCCGATTCGCATGATCTTTCGCAAGAAATTAATAAATGACGAAGGCATGAAAAGACCACATTGACAGTCAAGCAATTTTACAGTGCCCGGGAGTAGCTTTAGTTCTGCAATGCTCACATGACGAAAAGGCCAGGGCAGGCGGTGTCTATGAAGCGCTCACTTCAACATGTAAGAGTTAAATGCTGCGAGTCCTTAAGAGTCTCTGAGCTTTACTAAAGTCACCAGTAATAAATGATGGGAGGCAGATCAAGGGTCATGTAGTTGTGAGCAAAGTTAATAGGACTGGTGAGTAAGAAATGTCATGCCACAGTAAGCAATGGCTAGACTGACTGCACCAAAATGCCAGTCTACCTTGGTAATGACACAAATGAACTTGGCTTTGCCCGAAAATACCAGTAAAATATGCAAAGTCAATATAGGATGTGGCAAAAATGCTCCAGTGATCCCTTATACTCTCAGAGCCTTACACACACATGCATGCATGCATGCATTCCCTTTCGCCCACTGGTCACTCACCCACACACCCTCTCTCACATTAATTCACTCTGCAATCACCACACAGGCACACAAGAGAACATTCAAACACACATGACCACATGTATGCTCATTCACCCACCAGTCACTCACAAACACCTTCTCCTTCATCCTCTATTCCATTCTCTACACAGGCACACACCCACCCAGAACATTCATAAACACACCATCACATTCATACTCATTCACCCACCAGTCACTCACTCACCAACTCACTCACTCACACCTTCTATTACATCCACTCATTGCATTCTCCACACAGGCACACACCCACCCACCCAGAACATTCAAAAACACACCATCACATTCATACTCATTCACCCACCAGTCACTCACTCACCAACTCACTCACTCA
This sequence comes from Ambystoma mexicanum, assembly GCF_040938575.1. Classification (NCBI taxonomy): domain Eukaryota; kingdom Metazoa; phylum Chordata; class Amphibia; order Caudata; family Ambystomatidae; genus Ambystoma; species Ambystoma mexicanum. Next base: position 37,175,612 of record NC_090936.1, read on the forward strand.
CACCTTCCCTTACATCCACTCATTGCCTTCTCCACACAGGCACACACCCACCCACCAGAACATTCAAAAACACACCAACACATTCATACTCATTCACCCACCAGTCACTCACTCACCAACTCACTCACTCACTCACACCTTCTATTACATCCACTCATTGCATTCTCTACACAGGCACACACCCACCCAGAACATTCATAAACACACCATCACATTCATACTCATTCACCCACCAGTCACTCACTCACCAACTCACTCACTCACTCACACCTTCCCTTACATCCACTCATTGCATTCTCCACACAGGCACACACCCACCCACCCAGAACATTCAAAAACACACCATCACATTCATACTCATTCACCCACCAGTCAGTCACTCACTCACTCACTCACTCACTCACTCACTCACTCACTCACTCACTCACTCACTCACTCACTCACACCTTCTCTTACATCCACTCATTGCATTCTCCACACAGGCACACACCCACCCACCAGAACATTCAAAAACACACCAACACATTCATACTCATTCACCCACCAGTCACTCACTCACCAACTCACTCACTCACTCACTCACTCACTCACTCACTCACTCACTCACTCACTCACTCACTCACTCACTCACTCACTCACACCTTCTATTACATCCACTCATTGCATTCTCTACACAGGCACACACCCACCCAGAACATTCCTAAACACACCATCACATTCATACTCATTCACCCACCAGTCACTCACTCACCAACTCACTCACACACACACCTTCCCTTACATGCACTCATTGCATTCTCTACACAGGCACACACCCACCCACCCAGAACATTCAAAAACACACCATCACATTCATACTCATTCACCCACCAGTCACTCACTCACCAACTCACTCACTCACACCTTCCCTTGCATCCACTCATTGCATTCTCTACACAGGCACACACCCACCCACACACCCAGAACACTCAAAAACACTCCATCACATTCATACTCATTCACCCACCAGTCACTCACTCACCAACTCACTCACTCACTCACTCACTCACTCACTCACTCACTCACTCACACCTTCTCTTACATCCACTCATTGCATTCTCCACACAGGCACACACCCACCCACCAGAACATTCAAAAACACACCAACACATTCATACTCATTCACCCACCAGTCACTCACTCACCAACTCACTCACTCACTCACTCACTCACTCACTCACTCACTCACTCACTCACTCACTCACTCACTCACTCACTCACTCACACCTTCTCTTGCATGCGCTCATTACATTCTCTACACAGGCACACACCTCCCCACCCAGAACATTCAAAAACACTCATCACATCACTTCTCATTCACCACCAGTCACTCACACCTTTTCTTGCATCCACTCATTGCATTCTCTACACAGTCACACAACCACCCACCCACCCAGAACATTCATAAACCCACATCACTTATCATTCACCAAACAGTCACTCACGCCTTCTCTTACATCCACTCATTACATTCTCTACACAGGCACACAACCACCCACCCAGAACATTCATAAACACACCATCACATTCATACTCACTCACTCAGACCTTCTCTTACATCCACTCATTGCATTCTTTATACAGGCACACACCCACCCAGAACATTCAAAAACACACATCACACTAGTTCTCATTCACCCACCATTCACATACATACATACATCTGAGACACACGTCACAGATGCAAAATACACATCGTATTTATTTTTTCAAGCGTTCTTACCTTTTTCTTGCAGCTTCGGTCCGTGCTCCCAGGCCACCCTCGGCTCCTCTGTGTTGCTCACAAACAGAGCTTCCTGGTTCCTGTATGTAAGCTGCGAGGAAGCCGAGGGAGAAGGGGTTGGAGATGAACGTGGCATGTGCCACATGTCATGGTCAGCTCTAACACCAACCCCTAATGAGCGCCTCCCCGGCCCAGCCTTTACCCTGATGGGTGAGGATGGGGCCGGAAACCCAACAGACCAGGAGTGGTGGGCTGCCCGCACCGTGGGGCTGCAGGGCCCATTCTACACCAATAATAATTGGGGTTACAAGGGAGTGCCCAGGGATTGCAACTACATCCCCAGGGGTTGCAGCTGTGACCCCTAGACACCCCCAAATGACGCCCATGATGGAGACCGAAAGCAGAGTTCCTTTGCAAGGTGACAGAACTCAGAGGTGACTTGCAATATCCTTTCTATATGCAGTAGGGTGGAATCGATTCCTTCAATGCATGGCCACACACTGTCATCCCATTCACAACCTGGCCTCTCGCTTGATGTGCTGCAAAAGATCTTTCAGTTACTGAGATTTTTAGAAAGCTGATATGCAGCATCTTATGAGTAGCAGAAAAATAGTTTAAGCAGTGTGATACAATGCATTAAAAACACATTTTCATTTTGTAGTTTAGAGTAAGTAATAACATACAGATTCCTGCTCATTTATGCTAAACTCCAGCAGTGCACAAATTCGATATTTCACCATAGACCAAATCTTTATCAATTAATCGCTGTAAAGTGTCACAGAAGACGGTTTTACAAGCAAGGAATTTGAAAAGCTATTCGTGGCTTTACTTAAGTGCTGCAGTGACAGCTGGAGTTCTGCTCTCTGCTGGCTCAAGTTCAGGGCCTCAGTAAACGGCCAGACGAAGCGAGGGCTGTTAATGTGGTACCAGGCCGTTACCCCCCCCCTGTGTTGCCATTGTTGCGGGTACATAAGGCCATTAGCCCCCACCCCAAATGCTGGGACAGGGCCAATTTAAAGTATTTTCCTGCTGAGAATGGGGCGCCTCACAGCTTCACAATCGCGGAAGGAAAATACTATTCCAAGATGGCCACCATGGAAAGGGAAGCAGGGCTGCATACGGAGCCCCTCTTTTCTTTCCATGGCAGCATCCAGGAGCCAGGAGGAAGGAGCTTCTGTGCCGAGTGCCAAAGCCAAAGACAGGTAAGTGGGGGGTGGAAAGGTTGAAAAACAAACAAAAATTACGGAGGGTGGGGGGAACATTGTGGCGGAGGTAGCCGGCCGTCAGGTGGGATGGAGCATGGGCTTTCACTGGTGGTTCAAGTCCATGTGCCTAGCCACCTGATTCGCCAGCTCCCCCTGCCAGGGTGCTAATGACATTTACTAACCTGCCATAAGAAACCTATTTCCAGGCTTTTGAAAAGGTTTTGCAGGCTGCCGTGCATTATACAAAAATTAACAAATGGGGTCCTGGGAGTCCCTCTTCATTAGTCCCGGTTACGAGCGACTTACCTAGGGTCTTTAGCTCACCATCTTTCCCAGAGGAGAAATATCCTAAACATATCAGTCTTTGTTCTGCCCTGGGGCAGTCCAGCACCGAAATGCTAGGCAATTCTCCTCTGAACAAGAGTACCAACAGCATCCCCAGACACCTGTTTCGGTCTGGTTGGACCTCATCAGTAGGGAGGAGCTGTGCCTCTCTAAGAATAGTGAGCAAGGGGTCCACGTCTGGATTCCTCTAGTAACTTAGGGTGAGACCCAAAGTTACTTAAATATGCAAATGAACATTAGACTGAAAGCGCCTTTTGGTGTTTTGGGAAAGGTTTTTTACGGCCTGGTTGGCAATCGGACTGGAGAAGTGGGCAGAGTTACTAAGAGGGTTTGTGTTCTGGTTTTTTACTGTTGACCTCTGTTTGACACAGACAGCCATGGTTAATAAGTAAATCAGACTCCTGAGGGGTTGGCTTGTACGTGGCCTTTTTGGGTATCCATTCTATCCATCGAAAATACTTTCATCAAATTAAAATCCAACCAAATTCATTCATTAAAATGCTTTTCCGTCAAAAAGCATATTCATTTTATCAATGGATTGAGGAAAGGGTTAATTTTTGAAAATGGGGGTTGGGGTGGGAGGTTAGGGAAAGGGGACCCCTGGCAGGGGGTTGGGGGCAACCCCCCAATAAACACACAACACAAGGTAGAGGGAGCTTTCCAGTGCTGAAAGACATAGATTTCAGCGCTGTGCCGCTCCCTCCGACTGGTGTAGTGTGTAGTCATATTACGTTATATGGAGCTGTCCAGTGCTTAAATATGAACAGCTCCGTATAAGATGTGTAGTGTGCACTTTCATTTTATTTTCTTCGTCTGGGGACCTTTATTTCAGTTTATAGGACACCCGCCCCCTCCCCACCCCATAAAATAAAAGTGCACACTACACATCTTATACGCAGCTGTTCAGATTTAAGCACTGGTCAGCTTCATATAACGTTAAAGCATTTTACATGTTCCATCGACTTTCCATGCAAGAAATGCAAAGTGTTCATATAACTAAACCCTTTCCGATGAAAGGGTTTCAATACATAAACACTTTACACTTTATGTATGATAATTCGATGGAACATTTTTCGTTGCTTATGTTTCGATGCATTCCATTTTTGATGGAATGCATTCGATGAAAAGACTATAAACTGCCTTTTTGGACTCACAACAAGACTTTGACTCAGTTGATATGGCAGAAGTTAAATAGTATTTGACAGATTGACCAATCACAATCTGCCTTTCCCAGGCGCGATTGTGCTTTTGCCACCTGCTCTGCTACCTTTAAAATAGAAAAGGGACAAGGTTCCTTTTAGAATTAAGGCGGCCAATTTGGAACATGTTTTTCATGGTTGCCAACATCCGAAAAGGAACATAGTCCCTTTTCAATTTTAATAGCAGCAGACATTTTTTAAACCTTTTTTTTTCTCCGACGGGAGATGGGTTTGCGCTGAGCTGATCTCCCGTCGGACAAAAATAAAACTATCCGGTCTCCGTTAAATCCTCGGGTGCGAATAGCTTTCACGCCCAGCAGGAAGGGCAGACATGGGCTTTAACGGTATGCAGCTCCAAGCTGAGGGTCACTCTTCACTTGGGCCTACCAAAGCTCAGGCTCGCAGGACGCTTAAGCCCATGTCTGGCCCCCCCACCAGGTCGTAAAAGCTATATTGAGGTCCCAGCCGGGTTACCTTAATTGATCCATCTTGCATATAGCACCACATCTGAAACTCTTATAGCCCCAGATTACCCGTCCTTTCAAGATTAATTAGGGGGTAAGGCATGGGCGCTGGCTGGCACCACTATTTACTTTGAAGCTGTCCGATTTTGAAACTTGCTTGTTGGCTAACAACTCCAAAATCCCTAGTTTTAATGGCATGCAATGTCAATCTTTGCTATACGTGGATAATAATATATGATGGATTTAATCCAAAGGGGACTCCCTAAAAAGCTGCCCCCCCTGCTAGAAATTCCATTAAATCATCTAGGTTGGGTCAGAACCAGGTAGAAACTGAAGTGGCCTCCTTTGCATGGCATGAGAAACCTGGAAGTAGTCCCCCAGTAAGACCTTGAGAATCCCTTATTCAGGTGGCCAGGACATGGCCATCGCTGTTGGATACAGTTCCTAGGGGTGGACCAGTGCAGGAGGATCACCTGGTAGGGGAAACCATGGTTATGCCCTGGTGAGACGCGTTACCATCCACGAGAGGATGGTGAGAGGAACAAAGTCTCTGAAGATTTGATAAGCTATTCCCACTCATCGTCTCTTCCACCTATTGAATCTTCCTTAACCAAAGGTGAAGCTAGCAACCCATTCACATCTGGTTAACTTGTTAAGAGCCACAACTCCCAGACTCCTGGTTTGCTGGGTTCTTATCTGGATACTCCCAGACATTCTTTTCCACATTCCTCTAATTATTTTGTCCCGAACACCCAATCTACTAGGTCAGAACACTGCTATTTCCACAATCCCCTCTGTTCTGTTCTCCATCCTTGTCATTCTCGTTCATTTAACAAACCCTCTAAAACCTACCCTTCTGATATCACTCACAACCCACCCCCGCCCCCACGGCACAAAGACCATAATTCCTGATACAGCCTTATCCCCTTTTCTAACACCAACACGCTTGTACAGCACAGACGACGGACTGACATGCAACCCGTTTGCCTGACATTTCGCAACCGCACCATGAGGCAGAGTCAGGCAATTCACCAGAATCACACACACCTGCCAGCCCTTCCCTTTTCCCCACAGGGATAAAAGGTGGAACCAGAGACTGCAGTACGAGCAAGGGGAGCACGGCAGACAACACAACGAGATGGCAAATCAGACACAGAAGTTCAAACAAAGGAGAAAGATGGGAGGAATCGAGAGGGTGGTGAGGAGAGAAGTGACCTTGCCCTTTTAGTCCTAGACCCTCAAAGCCTCGAGAAAGAAAGCCTAAGACTGAGTACAATAGCACAAGTGTTTTGCAGCAGATGTCAATGGTACACAGGACAAGCCTGTGCCCATAAGCAGGAGCGAGGGAAGCTCCCACCACCGTGGTACCGTCCTTGACTCCAATGGAGAGGATAGTCAAGCAGTTCATCAGTCGGTGAGTCAAGGAGAGAGCTGATAAGAACCAGGCTGTGTTAATTGATATTCGTTAAGTGGCAAGTTTTGAACCAAGTTCGAGGAACTGTGAAAGAACTGTCAAGTGTTAGGGGGAGACCAGTGACAGAGGGAAACCGGCACCACGTGGGTGCTAACTCAAGAGATTCTGGTCGACCCCCTTCTGAAAGAAACTACAAATACCAGCAGGTCACAGGAGAGCCAGCAGAATAGGTCAAAGTGCTCATACTGAGGGTCAAGCAAAATCTGTGTACAAACGAAAGACTTTGATCTACAAACTAAGTGGAAGAAAGGGAAGTGAATCCTGCAGTGAGAGGAAACCAGGGACTGAATCCCAAGAGGGGCAAAGTCGAAAATCCCAGGAAAAATAATGTTGACAGACGTAAACCCCGTAGAGGGATGTCCACAATGAACTGTTTGAATAGACATTGAGAAAACAAGGGAATCCTGATAGAGAAGAGAAGGGTCCGAGCCCGACTGAGGGAGATCCAAAGGTACAAGAGGGGTCCTAACCCGAACGAGGGCGGTCCGTGGGTGAAATTATCACCCAAGCACGGGCAGTCAAGAGGGGTCCTAGCCCGATCGAGGGCAGTCCATGGGTGAAATCATCACCCAAGCACGGGCAGTCAAGAGGGGTCCAAGCCCGACAGAGGGAGAACCAGGGGCGAAGCTATCATCCAATGTTCACAAAGAAGAACTGAAACATAATTTGGAGGAAACTATGGTGAACAATTGAGAAGAGTCAGTGCCCAGAAGTGGGAGATGCGGGGGTGAAGCCATCACCCTAGAAACACATAGAACAGAACTCTGTGTTTGTTAATTAGTTTGTGGAACTGTGGTTAAGAATCACAACGGATCTATGCCCAGAAGAGGGAGACCCACGGGGTGAATCATTACCGCCCCACTACTGTATGAACCAAACTTTGAGTCAAATAATTGAGAAGAGTCAGCGCCCAGAAGAGGGGGACACCGGGGTGAAGCCATCACCCAGCGAACAAACTTTCATTTGTTAAAAGGAACTTTTGTTTTTGTTAGTTGAGGACATCAGGTCCTCGAAGGCAAGAGACTTTCAAGTGAAACGAGACTTGGCCATCGACGGGCCTGAAAGCTGCCATTGGAACTGTTGTCTCGTGCTGGAGAAGCCCGACACTGTACTGTGCTCCAAGATCCCACCTTACCCCATGCTGAAAATATGGGGAAGGGAGACCCAGGCTACCGCAACCTGATATATTATTTCAAAACACTTCTTTCTTTTCTTGAGAATTATCCCACACCCTTTTTTGTATTTAGCGGTGAGGTTTGGCAATAGGTTTCTTATTACAGCCCCTTTTTATTTCACAAAACGTCATTGGGACTGCCTTATTTTTCGTTTGATGGTCAAAGCTTGCCCCCATCTTCGATTTCGGTTTAGATTAGGCATTTTTTCCAACCTGCATACAGCATTCATTGTTCAATAGACACCCTTGGACTGTGATCACTTGTGTCTGTCTTACTTGCTGCCAACATGAGATCCTCACAATGGGAAATCCCAGAGTTTAAGTGGTATCATAAGGACTCTCATATTGAGGAAGTAGGCCACTCTAAATATTTAGGGATAATATTTACAAGTAAAAAGGTAGAGAAAGGGTGGAGCCGTCAAGTGAGTCACAAAGCAAGGCGTGATGCATGTATGGCTTCTTTTCCTGAACTTTGAAGGCAGAGAAGGGGCACTAAGTGGAATTGATGTCCCCGCAGTGCTTTGCACCTCCACGTTCAAAGTGCGCTTTGTTTTACGCCAGTATGAGAATTTCATGCAGGCATAATGCAAACGGATTCCTCTGAAGTCCACCTCGATTTAGCAGGTTCTGAGAGCTGGTGGATGCCGTAGGAGCCCATTGGAAATGCCTTCTGCAAGGTGTCGTTTGCAGGAGGAATTTACACTCTTAAAAGACTCTTAAAAGACTCTTTTATTTATTTATTTCATTTATTGTTTTTTTACAACGCGCTTAATACCGATACAAGTCCTGGTTTAACTCTTTGGTTTTGCACTCTGGTAATTGATATCCCCATTGCGTGACTAGTCCTTCACACCAATGACCTCAAAGACCACAACACAACATTCCCTCTTGTAGGAGATACGGTGGGTGCGTGATTCGCCCCCATTGGACGCCATCAAACAGGTACCGTAAAGTGGCTTGAACGTCAACCTCATAAAACAGGGCAGGTGGTACTACTGTTACCAATACATCTACCTGGGACTTCTGACCTCAGTGACGCCACACAAATGACACCATGGCGGTCCTCGTGTAGGAGATGGCGACGGCCTGTAGCCATACAACTCGGTTGCCTAACTATATCATGCAGGCATCACACAATCCGGACAGGTAGAGTTAGGGAGGGGCTGTAGATACAGAACCGCCATGTCCAAACCGCACTCCACCAAGCCCACAGACCTGCACCAGTATCTCCTTACTGATAAGTCAGGAGGCTCTGCAGGCACCTGACCCACCTGTGTAGCAACCCCAAAGAACAATCTCACAGTCCACACATGCATCATCACAACACCACAGACCAGTAGGCAGTGTGGAAGACCTCGACGCAGCCGACCTCTTGCTGGTGCCATTTACCTCATCTACTGTGCAGAGCAATGAGACCACATCCTTAGCACAGTACAGCACATCACTGATCACTCGGCGGAGTCCTCATTACTACAACGTCATGGAAATGGCAGAGCTGTACTTTATAAATCCCACATAGCACGGTATGGTATAGTGAACTGCAGCCACTACAAAGCAGCACAATATTATACCTGGACACAGAAAAACGGTGGTGGCCTTTCCTGGGTCTGAGCTCTCCTCCTTGGTTCAGGTGATCAAAAAGAAGGCTTGAGGCTGCAAGGAGAGTGATGAACTGCAACTCAGGCCTGGGTTCCCAAAACAATCCAAGAAGCATAGGTGTGCTTATCACCCTCAAATTGCTCCAGTAATAGTCATAAGAATTGCGTCACAGATATTTGTGATTTTCAAGTTTTTATTTACAATGTGTCCGTTAGACACGTTTCGACCTGCTACGGACTTCTTCAGGGATTTCCATTTGATATAATGCAGTCCTCATTCGAATTAATGCAACAAATTAATGCAACAAATCTTGTAGGGTGAAACACTAGTGTTGCAGACTCTAAGCAGGCTGCCATGTAGGCAATCAGGCAATCACCTAATAATTGTATTCTGAAACGCATTAATTCAGTGTTTGTATTTGTATTTGTGCATGGCATTAATTAGGATGAGAACTGATTTATACATCTGAAAGCCCTGAAGAAGACCATAGCAGGTCGAAACACATGTCAGCTGACACATTGTGAATACAATCTTGAAAAGCACAAACATCTGTGACGTAATTTTATATCAATATTATACCTGCACACATGCCTGCTTTCCAAGTGAACATCCCAATACGTGAACGGCGACTGCACGCAGCGTTGATGAGTTGTTGCGCTATGCTATTTGCGGATGTAGGCCCAGCACGGGCCTCCGCTTTTGATTGTCTTACGATCGCACTCACCTTCTATAGCCTTGTGAGCTGCGGGCCTCCGCTTACCACGCGGACAGAGTGCCGTGCCACGCAGCGGGCTGTCAATGATCCCCAAGTCAATCACGATGAAAAATGCACTACCACTGATGATCCATAAACGAGGAGCATACATATGTGCCAGCTGGCGCGTGCTAATGCACTTGCAAAACCCAGGAGCAACACCGCCGAAACATGAATGAACATATGTCGTCTGACATGGAAGAAATGGCACTTCAAGGCAAACTGTGTCCCAGCAGAAACCCTGCCAGGCCAGATAAAGCTCCGTGTATTGGCACTCCTCCAGTGTAATAAGAATCTATCTGTTCACACTGTTGTGGGCAATGCATGATTATACTGTGTGATTTCAGACGGCTTAGACACAAAAGGAAACATAAACACAGTTTCGTGGATCCCCATCTCACTTGCCCCCCCACTACTGTATTAAATAACAACTGGCCAGGCAACCGGGGAAACAATAGACACTTGTATTATCATAAAACATTTCAAAAAGCAGAAATTGGATGCAGTGTGGTATTCAAGCAGGACGCCGGGCACAAGAGCGAGCCGCTCAAGAAATGTCAAAATATATCAATTTGCACAAAAAAAAAAGAACTTCCTATTCTAATTCCAGCGAAACGTGGCCTTTCCATGAAGGACAGTGTAATGTGCTATTGAAATCAAGGCGCGGCTGACGTGATGTAATCCGGGGAGATGGGGGTACGCTTCAGGGAAGTTGCAGCTCTCCTCGACTCTCAAGTCCAGAACTGATGTTGCCAGAAATTGAAATACTCCTGAGTTATTATCCCCAGTCGCAACACTCCAGCGACCCCCGTCGCCTTCGCGAAAGAAAACGGCACTGCTTTTCCTAGCTAGTCTAAATAAATTGCAAACATCAACACCGGGGCGCTGTGAGTGGCCCTCGGTGTCAGGAGGAAGTGTGATGAATGACTGTCCAATAGGAGCCTGCCGTTGGAGACTGCACTCCGGAAACAGGGAGGCGATGATAAATAACGGCCCGGCAGCTATTTTCCCCACAGAAAGGACACGAGCGGACCAAAAAAAATAAAAAAAAGTGAGAAAATGCTAAACTTTCAAAAAGATTGCAAAGGGTTGCAAAAATGCCAACAGGCCCACTTATTATCAAATGAATACTAGTGTGGAATTTAGGGAAGAAAAAAAAAGGATCAGCTTACAAAAGATACACAAGCAAAATAATTGGCTGTCATTTTTTTTTCTTTTTCCTCCAAGCGTGATCTTTTTTGTTACAAGCCGAAGTATAGTTGCCCAGTGCAGCAGGGGAAGACGATGCAAGCCAGAGACAGCAGGGCTTGAAGTGAAGGAGTATAATTCACTGGAGGAGTAATCACGTGGGGTGCGCATTAGTATGCAAATGTTGGGCAGAGGGCAGCGTTTGGTAGCTGCGTTCGGTTGCTGACTCGACCACTGCAAGATGGCGGAGGTCAAGCCTCTGAAATCTGTCAATTTCAATGAGGGCTGAATGCAGGTGCTGATATGAGTCGCAAATGCATGAGGTCATTTCAGGACGAAACCAAGATAGGACAACCAGACATGGCTTCATATGATGACTGGCAGGGCAGTTTGTAGTCCATTTGGTGCCCAGGGCGAACCACTAGGAATGTGCCTCCCCCAAACCCCATCCCGCACGCCACTCCCACCAACCCTGCGCGCCACTCCCAAACTTCACCGTTAAGGGACTCCTACCCAAAGTCAAACAGTCCGTCACACAAGGAATTAATTGCCATTTGCAATGGTGGGCCACTTTTTCATTGGTGCCCAAGACAATTGTATGCCGCAGTCACATTTAGGCTGCAGATAATGAGGACTGGGCACACCAAGAGACCATGAATATGGCACAGGATGCAGTATATACAACCAACAAAGAACACAAGATGCTAAAGGGGGTTTGGAGGCAACCAAAGCCAAAAGGGCAATGTCAAGGAGACACCTGAACCCAATAAGCAATCACTTTAAAATTCTTTGTGTATGTTTTGATACAGTAAAGTCTGACTGTTCACTTGTTATAAGAACACATGGACCCGGATTATTTATTTATTCATGCAATGTTTGTCGGGTACCTGTATATTTATTTATTTATGCAATGTGTGTTGGATATAGTTATCCGTCAAACACTGTATAAATAAATAAACCCGGGTCGTGGCTTAAAGAATATTTACTCAGCAACACTGGTCAAAACCATTATCCGCACAGTGAAGTAACTCATCCCCAGTGCCATGGAAGTGGTTTAAAGTGGAATTGATAGATAGTTTGGAAAAGAAGCGGCATGACAGAAATAGCGCCGCTATAGATTATTATTTTGCCCATTTCCTGGGCTTGCAGGGACGCACCAGGGGCCCAAACGGGTATCCCTTTGTACAGTGTCGGGGCCCAAGGTGCATCCCTGCAAGGCTAAGACCCTCCAGAGTCTCCAGGGAATGGGGCCACTGCGTGCCCCGGGCAGCTGTTTGCCTCGCCCGGGCCAAGAAACGGGCCTGATGACTGGCCTAAGAAACCAGACAACTGTGTTGAGCGATTACTCATTGTGCATTTCCATGTGGTTTTGGTGTAGTTGGTGATATCCATAGTCCTTACTTTGGTAAATTTATCGTAGGGCATCTGACCACGGTTATTGGACCCGGGCAGGATGACCTCGGGTAGGTAGCTCTGGGCGCAGGAATTATGTATGGAGAAATTAGAAGAAAAACGATTTGACTTCAACCTCATAGAAATCAAAAAGTGAAAGAGGTGGGGTAGAGCAGATGACCCGACCTACTGGGAAGAGAACGGATTCTTCTAGAATCAGGCACTTCTGTCAGGCCTCAAGTCAAGGGTCAACGCGGGTGGACAGAGTACCCCCACTTTTTTAAGCAGTACCCCCACTTTTTCCAGAGGGCACCTTGATATGCTAATTTCTGGTGACACCACATTCAATTGTTATTTAAGAAGTCCCCCCACTTTCTCTTTTAGAACTTGAACTCCGACTGTGAAGCAGAAGGGCGCAGGGAAAGGAGTGCCCCTGAAAATAAAGGGGAAAGGGGGGCAGGTCCTGTTTGTCGTTTAAGCAGATGTCAAGAAGGGGTAAAGTAGCTCCTGGACAGGCACCAAGAAAAGTCCAAAGGATGAGGGGGGGGGGAATAGTGAGAAGTCGGACTCATGAAAGAATTTAGCCCAGTAAGGTGATCTGCCAAAACATGACCCTGATCCACAGGTGAGACCTTGGATGAACGTATACCAGGGAGTTGCATTTGCGATTTCCCGGTCAAGTGTACAACATCATTTCCAACTTCTCACTACAGCAACCTGCCACCTGCCCTCCACTCGACCAATCCTCACCAAACGATCCGAAAAATGTCCATGGGCCACTGTTAACTTCCCTGGAATGTTCTTCTCCTAGAATGCTTTGTTTAAGAGAGCACAAGAGAGGGTGGTGGCAAATGACGTTTATATATATATATGTATTGACGGCCTCCTTGTTCATACTCCTTCGTACGTATGTTGAGCGCCCCCTGTAATTGTCCTCTGTGCCACCAGTTTTTCTGCCAATTCCCATTTCCTGTTGTCGCCTTATTCTCAAAGGTGACCTGCGCATTTTAGTTGGGGCCGGACAGTATTGCAAAGATGCGCTAGCCAGCTCCCTTCGATACGTCGCGCTCCCGACAATAATGCACGACGGGCTTCCAGCAACCACATGGTTTCTGGGCACAATATTTCACAGAGATAGACCATTTGAAAGGCCTTTCACTATGAAATGCGGTGAAAAAGGAAAACATGCATTACTATCATTGTCTAAAGGATAGAAATGCAAGTGGGAGAGCCGCGCGGTTCAGACAGCTGCTCCCCCACTTCAAAGGAAATGCATGAAAGGTGCAGAAAATAACCTTCCGCCTGTGGCCCCTTTTCCTGCACTCAAGTCCAAACAGGCACAGGGAACAGAGTTTGTAGGTTTCATTAGCACCTGGTGTGGGTGCTGTGACCCCTCAGATCACTTGGAACATTGGCTTTATCTGACAGTACAAACTAGCATTCCCAGCAAACAGTGGGTCAGCTCTCCTCATACTCCCCCACCACTTCCTCCTGCCTTGAGCTTCCATGAAAAAAAAGTGTAAAACAACTTTCCTCACCAGTCCTCTCTCTATTTCCACACTCATTCTCCTCCCATCAGCAGCTATTGACAAAGAAAAGGGACTCGTTGTAGAGTTCTCTCCTTTTTTTCATGGTGCCCTTCTCTATAGCTTGGTCATCAAGTTTGCGCCCCCTGAAGCCCTTTGCAACGGTTCTTGTTTTGCTTGGATCATTCCCTTGGGCTGGTGGGACATTAGCTGCTACGGCCCAGGTGATACCACCCCCTTTATTATTGTTGCCAAATAAGCACCTGGATGGTGCATCATTGCCAATCAGGAAGCTAAAAACTCAAGCTCTATCAGATGAAAGACGGCCACACTTAACCGACCTTTCTCACAGAGGCTTCCCTCTGCAGCGACGGTTCGATGGCCAGCTCCGATTTCAAAAGAAAACGAATTACCTTACCTGTTGCCATGTTGTTTGCTGTTCCTCAGTTTTCCAAATTCAGAAAAATAACTCCTGCCCCCTTCCCCCCCCCCACCCGCCGGACATTAGGAGCCTAAAAGTTTAAGTAAGAAGAGCCACTTTGCCACTCAAATCCACTCAGCTAAGACTGTGCCCAAAAAATTATTTCAAATATTAGCAAGTTTTTTTATTTTGTAGAATTATTTTTAGCATTTTTTCAGTACTTTTTTCATCCTGTTGAAAATCTAATAAAAATAGTTTTTAAAACAAAAAAAACATCAAGTTAGGGAGATGCAAGGTCTGCATGAGCATCCAGTCAGCCTCTCCAAGGACCGGTGCCGTCATCCCTGCAAAGTCTTTCTTTCGGAGGGCAGCGATATGCAGGCCAGTATTCAGAGTCCCAGGACCACCGTCCATCTCACATGTGGGCGGCTCAAACTACAGCCAAAATGCAAACTCCAGATGCATGGATTCAAACTCGTGACAGAAACTTCCACACCCTTTTCAGACGGTATCGGGTAATATTAACCCCATAAAGAATGTCGCCATGCATATAATCGCTGGGAAAGGCCATAGGCGACATTATTCATGGGGATAATATATGGGATAAATAGAAGAAGGCTGTTGCGGGGGCCCCCCTGCTCCCTTTAAAAAAAATATGGGGGTTGCTGAGGGGTCCCCGTAGGTTGCATATTGTAATATTGCAGCAAAAAAAGGCGCCATTCTGGACTGGCACATTTTTGTGGGGATATTATTATTATTATTTTGCATTATATAGCGCTACGAACCCTCAGGTATCTGAGCGCTGTGTGTGGGATTCAAACCTGCGTCAGCAGGATCTGCACAGATGTCAAGGCGAGCGCTCTACTCGCTGTGCTACCGGTCTGGAACCTGGAACCTTTCATTCTTGATGGTGTCACGACAGAGGGGGGTTGAGGTGTTTCGACAAGTACATACTCTATCCTGGGGACCCCCCTCTTATAGATAGACAATGCTTTCAAGTGCTGACTTCTTCCCTTAATCAATTCACCCATCTTCCTTTTTTCCAACAATATTGTTCCTCAGAAATTAAAACGCTTTTGAACCAATCCACTGTTGAGAAAGCTGTCTTTCCATTGGCCCCAATGTTCTGTCCCTAGACTGCTTACTGATATTCCCTTCTGGTTATACATTCTGGATTCCATCGCCACCAAGCAAAATGCAAATGCTTGCTTTCCTTTTATTTTACCACTTCTTTTGGTGCAAAGCCGGACGCGAGGTACTATTCCTGTGAAAGTCTGCTGGTAGAGTCAGCCTCCCAATTTTATTTATTGATGTTCATTTATTTATTTGTGACATCATTTCAGGCAGAGTTCAAACAGAATAAGACCCTGTTGCAAGGATGTTGTACTCTATCTAATAGGGCCAGTTGTGTGTGTGTGTTGCTGTGGCAATGGCCATCCCCATTCCACCTGCCTGCTTTTGATGGTCCTCTCCTCTGGCCCCAGCAGATCCTAGAAGATCTTAATCCGACCAGGCTCCAGTGGATCGATTGTGGCTAACGCCCACTCATCTCTTCCCTTTCCCACAGTGTGAACAATATCAAGGCACTCTCAGGGCTTGGACAATCAGGATCACCCGGACTTTCTTTCCTCATCAGTTGCATTCTGGGAGTTGTGGTCAGTTGGTGAGCTACAGCACAAGGACATCAGGGGCTGGGTTTGAGAGTCTCCACCAATGACCTCCTTTTACAATATATCATCATTTTTTTTGTCCACTTTTTAAAATGGAGATATTCTTACATTGCTAAATTGTTTTTTTACATAGGGATTTCTGGAAGCCTAAACACAGCAATTCAATAAATATTTGTTTTTGTATTTCTATCCCAAAAATATATAAAGTATGAAACAGCATATGAGTATCAAAATAAGGCAGCCTTGAAAATAAACCATGCTGCACAATCTATTTATTTATTTATTTATTTATAGGGCGCCGAAGCCCTCAGGCATCAGGGCGCACAAACACACACACAGTGGACAAACAAAGGCACAGGACAAAAGCGCCGGGAGAACCAGGGCGACAGGGAAACGGCATTAGTCCAAGGTAGAAATAAAACGATTTTAGATGAACAGAGCAGGCTTCAGTTTCCGATGAAAGATATCATATTCCTTTATCAGCCTAAGCTCGGATGGAAAGGGTTTTACACAAAACTCACGATCGCCGATATTTTGGCAACATGTATTTTATGGGAGCATTTTTAACCTGCTTTCTGGGGTTTCTATTCCCCTCTTATGACCAGCATGCGTCTTGCAATGACATTTTCCATCAGCAAACATATTCTAGAGGACACAGAAGTAACGCCAATGGGAGTTAAAAGACTGGCCACCAGAAGACCTAGATTTCTCCGGTCAGCTGTGCCAGAATAATCTCCCATCCGTAAATGAAAATGGAATACCTGGGTCTTAATTCACGCTGGAATCTACGGCGATGTGGCCAACATTTGGTTTGCGTTAGAGATCCCTCCATTTGGCTAAAGAAAGCCTTCCATAAAAATAATAATGACACACGTTCTCGAATGTCTAACAACAATAGCGTCTCACTGCAATACGCCCGTACTCGACACACGTCCAACTAATGGCACACGTGTTTGCGTGGTGAAATTTGGCATCTGCTGCAAGCTCGCAGCTAATAAAAGCACATCAGGATTTGTAAACTCATTATGTCTTAAATTGCCCATTCCTGGTTTGGAGTTTGATGCTGAGTTTTACAGAAGGGCTGCACGGTTTGGGCCTATTTGACCTAAAACATTTGACATAATCACATTTGATCAAATTTATTTGACCTTTTTTTCGGTCTAAAAATCGTGGGGAGACCCTTACCCACCCCCATATATACACGTCAATAGCTCTTACTCCTCACTGTATAATCAATGCCCAAAAGCAGAGAACAATAGTTCAAACACGCATTGGCAATGCCAACAGTTTGGGCTTTTGTGTAGGCATGGGAAAGGCATAGCTGGGCATCTGGTAGCAGTGCCTGGCAAATGTCCTATACTTACACACAAGCCAAAACTGTTGGCTTTGCCAATGCTTGTTTTAACAGGACTTTGGGGAAGGACACACAAAGTGCTCATAAATCGAGTGGCTGAAGGCAAACCTGGTTAAGACATTTGTATTACACCAGTAACTCATTAACAGCTCCAATTAAGTCATTAACTCTCAGAAGACTGCTTTAAGAAAACACTGGCAGGCACTTTGAGTGCAAAGTTTGATGATAAGGCTCGAGTAAAACCGAGCTCAAAGAGTTACCATGAGGAGGTTTTAAGTGGGGATGGACAGGAAGTGGGTGGGAATAGCCATAGGAATTAGCATGGCAACAGGCAGTCAATGGATGGGCACACAACCAAACACCACCTACAAGCTTTGTGTCCCCCCCCTCATATGGCATTTCTCCCCATCTGTACTATAAATAGTTCTGGCTTATCGGTGGCACAAGCGGCACCTAATAGCCCACACTAATGAGACAATGCAGCCACTGGGTGCGCCGCCATCTTGTTGTGCTCGGCTTACGTAGCACGCCTTTTGCACATAAAGATGTGTTTTAAATACTGCTTCCTCCTTCTAAGTAGATCACGCCAGTGGCATAAGGAACTCATTCTATTGGTGTGCCCTCTTAGGATACTTCCTTTACTCTGACTACCCGCACCCCCGCTGGCATGGAGAACGAAGGAGTATGACAGAAGAAGGTGGAATTGGGAGGCTGGTGGGTTTCGGGCTATTTATTTTGTTAGCACAGACTGTTGATGCCTCGCTCAAACCTCTCATTTCCACACTTGCACTGGCAGAGGATGAGGAGTGCACGGTGGGTGGAAAAAGGATATTAAAGTGTCCGTACGCAACATACATTGACTGATGGGCTCTTACCAAAAATGGGCCTCATTTCACGTTGGGCTTCTCAGTGACATCATAGATAGATAGAGCTCGGCTGTCCTTGCTTTTTTCCGGGGCTCTATTCATGAAATAGTGCGCAAAGATCCCAGGAAAGTCAGTGCACTGATAATGACTCTGTGCGAGCCTGTGCGCAGAGGTTTTTCTGCGCGCCGCATAGTCATGGAATTGTTCACGCAAAGTAACTATATACGCAAGTCTCGGTTTGAACGCCCTGACACACCTCAACGCAAAATAAAAACTGCCATGAACAGCTATTTTTGCGTACTCCCTAAAGGGCGAATACATGCACACTTTAAACAGTGCTTGGGGTCCCCCCGCAAGCAGGCCTGCATCTCACAGACGCTGCGCGGGGTCCCCCGTAACTGTTACTGGCACCCCAACAAGATGCATCTGATTTATGGGAACTCAGATAAAACTCTGAAAATCTGCATGCGACCCACCGTAAACCGTTCCTGCACCCTGCTACACTGCTTACACACACCCCTGAGTTAAATCAGAACCCCCAGCTGCATAGACGCACCCCTAAATCCGACACCCGATCTTACCTCTACGCGGTGAATCCTATGCGCAAGTGTCTGTATGCCTACCTTCGGGTGGGAGGTAGAATGAGGGCTTTGCGTGTTTATTTCGCCAAGAGGATGCGCGATTCGAACCATGAATACGCATCATTCTTCGCAATAGTGGGCGTGCAATGGACTGCCTGCGGGCCGTCCATCATAACACCCACATTTTCCCTTATTCTTCCACATTTTCTGAGTTGCGCCCCCTTCCCTGCCCTCTGCGCAAGCCACGCTGTGCATGGTATCTCGTGCAAGGCACTCGGCGGTCGCAGAGACGGGCTGAGCATGCACAAAGTCCCTGCAAAGTACGAAAATGTGCGTTGCAGTCAATTCCATGAATCGACAAATGGGATTTCGCACACAATTTGGCCTGCAAAGTCCCTATTTACCACGCAAATAATTCCATGAATCAGGCGCCCAATGTATGTTGGGAAATTCCGGAAGCATCATTTCCCTTCGTTTATCGCAGGAATGGTCCTGTAGAGCAAACAAAAGAGGGCCTTTTAATTTCATGAAAAGTCTCAGTGCAGAATGGGAAGAAGTTTAAACGTGTTTTGGTACCAAGAACAAGCTATATATTTTTAAACTAGTGGGCGGATTTAGGCCAACCAAAAAAGAGAGGACGCTTTGTGCAAACCTTGTTTCATATTTGGTGCAAATTCTTGCAGTGGTTTTCACGCTGCAGCTGTTCAAGGAAGCATCTTTTTCTCCATGTGAAAAAAACTTTTTTTTGTTGTCTTAATAACTTTTAATTGTTTCAAGGAATGGAAGGGGCACTTGCAGACAATACATTTTGGAACATTACATCCAAATCCGTCCAGCGAGTCAAATGTTATTAGCAATACAACTTTGGGAAACACCAATGCAGATTCATTTATCCTAACTGTAGGGAGGCCATCGTGACCCTATAATACATGTACACCTAAGAGGGGGCGAGAAAGAAAGGGAGAGCACTGTACCCCCTGACCCCCTGCAAAGATGTCTCATTGTGGCCTTATAAGCTTCATCGGAATCTGAGGGAACCCGAAAAACATTAGCTTCAGTCCTAGCATTCTGGACCCCTGGATATGGGTGGGTGAAAATACCACCAGAGAAAGGGAATTGGTGAAATTCGCCAACAATTCCGTTCTGCCGTCAGGGAAGAATTCTACATTTTTCCACCACATCCTTTGGTGGTTTTCTATCCAGGCAGAAATGTCTTTTCTTTTCGGTTAAATGTTTTTTTTGTTGCAAGAAACTCAACCAAAAAACGAAATTTCAGGGGGAAAAACTAAATTCAAGAGGGAGAAACACTAGAAATATATTTCTAAAAACACAATTTTTAAAAATGTAATTTTGGGCGGTAAAAGGCCAGTAACTGCCAATTACGCTCCATGGGTGAAATTGGTGGATAGCGCCAATTTTCCCTCGATTCGGCCAATTGCTCCGCGGAACGGAATTGAGCAATTTCGCTCACCCCTACTACTGGAGAGGCAGGCACTCAAAGGTTTCCTATTCAATAGAAGATTTTACTGTGAGAGCATATCTGTGTGTGTCTACAAAGAATGCATTTTTGGTGACATTTTAATTCGGAGATGAAATATAATAAACTGGTGACAAACAGCCTCTAGTTCGCCGCCTTTCAGTCTGTTTGGATGCTTTTCCCTGATCGTGTTGGCAATTTCCTCTGCATAGAGTGCGTTATCCACGCTTTGCGGTCACAGTCTGCTGAGAGTGTGATATGTGTGATGCGCATGTGCTATCAGTGCACTGACATTTCAAAGGGTCTCCCAGTCCATGAAAGGCATTCAAATGTATATGAACTGTAGTTTCAATAAATACTGTTTCAACTGTGTGCCCCTGGTTACTGAAATGTGTCTGTGGTGAAAGGACCCGTTACACCCATCCCTTCTTGCGGTTCTTTCCAGGCTTCCAGCTGTTGTGCGTGTGGTTTGAGACCAGTTCGGGTGCAGTGCGCCATGTTGATCCAAGCAGCAAGCTGACTGTGATGCTCAGAGTGGTTCGAAGGCAGCCTTTGATTAATGCAAGTTGCAGCACTCAAAAGGATCGGTTGAGGGTCGAGCCGGTTTGAGTCAGGATTGTAACCTCTGTGTAGGGTCGGCGGGTGACACACCCATGATTCTAGATGAGGGTCAGCGACTGTTCGAAGCACTGATTCTGGTGCTCCTGGTGCTCCGGTGTGCGGTTCAGCAAAGCGGCAGTTCGAGGTTGAGCCAGGAAGAGTCGTTGGTGTATCTACTGGTTTGAGCCGGCGAGTGACACATCAGCGGTTCAAGTTGGGGTCAGGTGATAAGCGGTTGATGCGAGTAGAGAAGATGAAAGGCTCTGCAAGCTGGTTCGAGACACAATCATGCTGGTTCGAAGAGTTTGGTTAAGTGCCAAACGAAGCACCAGCGGGTCCTGTGGTTTCAGATGCTGTTAAACATTTTCGAAAGCAGTTCAACTGGTTCAATGCAATTCAAACAGGGGTGCTCACTGCATTGGCTTTGAGTCCAAATACAGCGGCTGAAGGATACATCAAGTCCTTAGTTCAAAAACACCGGGGAGACTAGCACACACATGCACACAAATGCAAGGTCCTTCAACACAGTGAGGTCCTGGGTAACAATGTAGCTTGCAAAGAGGCAAGTCTTGCCCCAACAGCAGTTCACCCTCACTGGTCCATGGGGATGGTGAGGATACAGCGCTTCCGTCTGCCTTGGACACACGGTCTCCACTTCACTGCTGGAGGACTTTGGAAATATCAACCCTGCCAACCAAGGTTCAATGAATTCTTTCTTAAGTGTTTGTCCAAATGTGAATCAAAGAAGGAGTGGGAGTCCCCTTCTTTTAAAGGCAAAAACCAACAAGCGATTGGACTTAAGCTAGCCTGCTTTATGTGTCTAATCTCTGTTCTTGGAACAAATGGACTTTGCCTGCTGACATCACACGCAAAGTGCTTTATGCTAAAGGAAGTGGAGCTCCCCTCCCCTCAGGACATCATTCACGTCCCCTTGGTGGGACAGCATCAGACTTTAAAGACCACTGATTTAGATTAACCCCACCCCTTCCCAATAGAATCAAAGGCCTTTAGATATGTAGCAACCAAGTGCGATGCTACTCACGCTGTTAATGGGTGTGCACTTTGATTCCCGTTCCCATGACAGCTTCCTGTGGAATGGCTGTCTGACTGGGAAAGGTGTTACAAAGAGAGGCTATCCCAAGGATAGACTCCTGTCAGCAGTGACAAGGTCCAGCCTGTCTGGGGAGAATACACATAATCCTTTCACAGCTAAACTGGGCTCACGGGGCAGACATGTGTGATAGCAAATTTCTGTGGCTGTGATAATTATGAGAAATACCATCCACTGTACCATAATAAATGTATGTCTTACATTTAAAGATGTATCTGCCACCAGAACAGTACACTCCTAATTATAGGATTTTGGTACAAGGATGCATGTCTTAAATGCAAATCATGTGCTGCAGAGATGTGGCGGTCGCCGCAGCTGTTAAATGGGCTCTGAAGACCTCTGTCCCTGCTCTGTGCCACTGGTAGAGCAGTCACCGCAGATTGGGATGCTGATGCATCAGGGCACAGGTGCACATTGTGTTTTTGGAGCTTATGAAAGGGGGATCTGATCATCAGATTTCCTTTTCAGAGATGGAATGACCTGTATCATGTTATTAATAAAAAATAAATAAAAAAAGCCACGGCTTCTGCACCTTTGCCAGATGGCAATTCCTCATAGTGGTCTATCTACACAAGCAATCTGCAACCTTCCACTGCGGGTGGTTTGGACTACAACTCACACTAGCCCTACCTCTCCTTCAATGGCGAGTGATCAAGGGAGTTGTAGTCCAAAACATCTTTAGCGAGTGAAACATTGCAGACCTCTGATATACCCCATTTCACCATTGGCCTGTCTATAAATATGTAAGCACTTATTTTAAGCTTTGTTTTGCAAAACATCAGCAGCTCTAGTTCTCAATAAATAAGAAAATTCACTTTCGTTTCGGAAACTGATCAGTGCTGTTGTTAGCCCTCCTCTCCCGCTGTCACTGTCCACTGCGTTGGATTGGAACATAGTAATGACTGGACTCCAAGACGGCAGGGCGAGGAGGGGGAAGTTCATCAATATCGAACCATTATTTAGGGGGAAGTAAAGGGTATCCAGTCCCGATTGTGCCCTGGGATCAGATACCCTATCTCTACACACTTCCACTCTGCAGCTGTCTGAATTCACAGGCTTGTGGGTGCTTGCAGATGCCATCCTGGTATCCACACCCATCCGCCCATTGATCAGGGTATTCCGTAACCCCTTCCAATTTCTCACGGAGTACGAACATGATGAAGGTGAGGATAAGATGGAGAAGTGCAGGGCAAAACACAGCGTACATGACTGAACATGGGGCTCTACAGCCTTAATTGAGGCTTTCAAGTGTCCTCATTCTCACCAGGACAAAGGCAGTGCATATGATAGGATTTGATAAGGCATTTATAACGCGCCTCTACACAAGTGTTTGTAGGTGCGACGAGGCAAGGGAGGGGAGAAAAAAGGAGGACAAAACAACGATCTTACTAGGCCTTGAGTCATTCAGATGGCGCAAGTGCGGGGGGAGGAGGGGAAGTGCAAGTAAATCATAAGTGCTGCCAGCAGTGGCTCATAAGTGCAGAGAGTCAGGTGACTGTAGGGTTGCAGATACAGTACCTTGAGTTTGTTGGGAGGTCCGGAGGCAGTGCAAGGACAACTGGTCGTGCCTGGACCCATAGTTCCAGTGGGTGGCCAGGTAACCAGTGTATGCAGCAGTCAGGGACATCAGCAAGGGAGAGGGAGAGAGAAAGCGGAAGCAAAAAGGAAGGTCTTGAGTTGCTTGCGGAACCCAAGGTGGTCCTGCTCAAGTTTGAGAGAGGCAGGGAGCGTGTTCCAGAGGGAGGCCCCAGCTGAGGAAAGAGACCTACCCCGCACTCTCTGCCTGGAAAAGCGTCTGACCCTCAGAGAGTTGGAGGTGGATGAGAAGAGGGCTCGAGAAGGAAGATGCTTAGGAACAGAACGTTGGATGTAGTGTGGTCCCCGGCCCCAGAAAGCCTTGTGGACAATGCAGAGGCTCTTGAACTTGATCCTCACAGCCACAGGGAGCCAGTGGAGAAATGTCTGGGCTGGAGAGATACAATCCCTGGGCTTGAGGCCAAGGACAAGTCTTGCAGTCCTGTTCTGGATAAGTTGTAAAGGGCGGAGAGTAAAGGCAGGCAAATTTAGAAAGAGGGGGGAAAGTGAGCAAAGGAAGAATAGCTTTGAGGAGGTGCAGCTGATAGTGAGACTTCTTAGAGATGTCAGAGATGTGAGGAGAGAAGGAGAGGGTGGAGTTGAAGATCTACCCCTCAACCACTATCTTCTCATTCACCAATGTGACTGGATTCTGGCCCCCGCAGGGCACCTGACAAAGATCCTGATTGGAGTTCCAAGAAGAGTGGTGCACTCTGCAGGGACTAATTTACTCCCTTTCCGTAAACTAAAGTCAATTTCTAATGGAAAGAACCGTTACTGCACAAGTAGGCTGCAAATTATAGAATGCCTGTTAGCCAACAAAGGAACACATCTCCCTTTAGGCATGCCAGGCACACTGACTTGGAATGCTGTCCCATTGACCCTATTGTTAGCAGTTTACAGAGCAGGGGGCCTGCATCCTTTGGCTCTCCAAATGTTTTGGACTACAACTCCCATCAGTCCTAGCCAGAATAAGCAATGGCGGGGGATCATGTGAGTTATATAGCAAAACATTGGGAGAGCCAAAGGTTGCAGACCTATGGCCGAGAGTAAGTCACCTGCATAGTGCACTATATGAACGTTGTATATGCATACATTCATATCACACAAAGGTCATAGAATGCGTCTGCTAACTTTGCCTCTCTAGATTTGATTGGACTACAACTTCCATCATCTCTAGCCAGCATAATAGACTGTGAGGGTTCATGGTGTTTGAATCCTAAAATACGTGGAAAGCTACTGGATGCAGAACCCATGAGTGATGCTTCATTGTCTATCCATCCAGATATACGCTCATGAAGCAATGTGCAAAATCTTTGCTAAATGCCATTCCTCTATCAATATTCATCAAACATACCAGGTCTGATTCACAGAGAAATCTTTCTTTCAGTCTTGATAGTATAGACTAAAGAGATTGCTAATAAACCTGCGAGGAGACCACGATTTTGTCAATTTCGTCCTTCTGTTTCCAGCTATTTGATTTAGGTAAACTGGGTGTAATCGATCTTCTTAGCCTCTGGAAACTTGCTGAATCCATCTTGCATAAGCTTTTTTCGCATCTTTGATTGTCCAGTACTTGGCTCTTACAAATGTTTTCTTCTCTGCTTAATCTAAGAGAAATGTGACTTAAGAACATGACTTATCCTCTTGACTCCCTTTGTGCCTTGCAATTATTCCTTGGTGTGGCATCCTTGAACCCAGGCCAATAGACTCCTCTGTGTTCCTCACACAA
Source organism: Ambystoma mexicanum (assembly GCF_040938575.1). Taxonomy (NCBI): domain Eukaryota; kingdom Metazoa; phylum Chordata; class Amphibia; order Caudata; family Ambystomatidae; genus Ambystoma; species Ambystoma mexicanum. The sequence goes on from NC_090936.1 coordinate 37,201,081, forward strand.
AGTTCTTTTTCAGCGTCTGCTGACTCTGCAGCCCTAGTCTGTCTCTGCGGTAGCTTGATTGGTTTCAACACAAGTCCGACCTCCATATTTTTCTAATGGCTGCCTATGCCAGATTGTTTCTTTCTACAGCAAGCTTCTATATGTCTCAACTACCTTGCGTTTCTGCCTATATACATTCAATTCTCCTCTCCTCACTTATTTCTTTAGTGCATATGATTTCTTAGTCTTCGATTACATGTTTCTCTTATTACTTCAGTTACATCTTTTTTTTAAAAGTATTTGCATATCGTTTCAGTGCATCTTCGTGTCTTTCCGTCACAACGTCACTCTGCCTTCGTCCAATTTTACTTATAGCTCTTCGATGTCCAATGGTGTGTGCAGACACCCTTCCACCCTTTCAATGCAGGGGCACATTCGATACGGTGGTTCGAGTGCATATCGTCTCTCATACACTCGATGTGGTATTGGGATAATACTTGATGTCCCACATAGGGCTCTTCTCCCGCTTTTTCAAATATGACAGAGGTGAGGGGGCTGGAACTAGGGATGACATGTCCCCCTGCTCGTCTACAGTAGTAGCTCAGGTCTGCTGACCATATCTTGAGTAGGTTTCAGCACAACCTAATTTCCAGCCGTTTGACTTTAATTGGCTGAGCAGATTCTTGCAGACACCAGAGATAGACATAGCAATAACATATACCCTTAGCATTGTTTCTTGCCATGATTCTGCTAGTGACCCGCACATGTTCACTTGAACATAGGGTGTACACTGTGTGTTTATTTTATGGCTACCCCTGTGCTGGCTGCATTACCCATTGAAATTATGTTTTCCGGACCACGGGAGAAGGACACTAACATCTATACAAGTTTTTCTTAATCAGTGGTTTTCCTCTTTCTGTCACCATCCCCTGGATTAATTTTGCCCACGTTCATTTGGAAAGAATAAACTTCATTGGGAAATGCGCTTAATACCCAGAGGTTTCTAAGCGTGGACCCGAGGATCGAAACTGTGCTGCTCCGTGTTGTTTTCCTTCCAAGGTGAGCACGTTGCCCCTGAGCTATCCTCCCAAGAAAGCGGGTGAGAAAAGGCTGGGCAGACACCAATGTAACAGACGAAAAGTAAACACTCCTGAGCAGGTCTGTGTGACAAGTAAGATGCGTGGAGACTTCACTTATCAATAGCTCTGAAATGGCAGCAGCTGAACTTCTGACAACTCTCCCCTTCCGCCCCTGACTGTAGGTAGAACCCGCCGGATGCATTTGTTCAATTTCCAGCACAGTACAAAAATACTGACAATTAAAGTGGGTGCCTTTTTATAAGTGGGTCTTATAAGGGACATGGACAGAGAAATTGGCTTTGAGTAAAATTTCTCAATATTACATGTTATGGTAAAAAGAGAAGACCGAGGAGGAAATTGGCTATCTACACAATATGAGATTGAAACATTGGTTGCTAGAGTGCACTGACATATAGTCAAGTGTCACACTGACTCTACATAACGCTGGTTTGCTCCCTTTCAAGAACTAGAGGCCTGGACTAAACAGACCGCCATTTTGTAAAATTTGAGCTCACTATGGAAGCACACATGTTTTTCCCTCCTTCCATTTTTAAAACCAGCCTTGTCAAAGGCACATTTTGAGACTCAGTGAATGGCTACATAGTACATGTAAAATACACACTCCCTGGCTTTAGTCGTGCACTGCTGTCTAGGCGGTACACCGCGTAGCGCAAGTCTTTAACGCGTCCCTCGTGGCCAGAAACTCGTTACGTTGGAAAGCCTTTTCATTAAAAATCATTAGCAAATTGCAGGCTGTAACTGATATCAAGCCATGATGCTAAAAATATGCTTAAAGCGGCAGCTAGCCTAAAATCATAACTGCAGGTAATTTCTAATTGCTACCAGCATGGCTAATTATGCATGTTTACCTCCTTCTGAAATGTGTTTTTCCTAATATATCTAATTCGTAATTTGTAATTGGTGCCAGTCTGGATAATTACCCATGTTTACCTCCTTCTGAACAGTGGCATTTCAAATGTATCTAATTGTTAATTTGTAATTGGTACAAGTGGTAGTAATTATCCACGTCTACCACCTTCTGAGAAATATATGGCTTTCAAAAGCCAGGTTTCAAGAGTTACACGCTCCTAGAGAGCCGCGGCATGTGGAGGCTAGAAGGCGCGGGCGCAGGTCGCGCACAAACGCGAGCGCGCCGACGTAGGTGGGCGTGCACTTGAGACAGGATGATACAGATCTCAGGCATCTTCAAATGACATCCCAATGAAATCTGATGCAGCAAACCATTCGGATTTATGAAATGCAAAAACAGAAATTATCCCAGAATTGGCTGTAGATTATTTGTGGCACTGTCATTGGTCACCTTATGCTATCATCATCGAATCACGCTGAACGTTTAGGGCATTTGCACCAATGACATATGTACATTTTTACTTTGTGACATTGGGGCTCAGTACAAGTTTGCCGGTTCAGTGAAATAGTAGCCGTAGTTATTCTTCACTTCAAGGCTAAATCTCAGATTGAGATGGGGAGGAATTACCGCTCACATTAAATCTGAAAAGATCCCCATTGGGGTTCCAAGGACTCAAAAAATGGTGAGTTACAGGGCCATTACCCCACTTGCAATCCTGCAGTAAATTTGCAGGGAATGCAAAATTACTGGCAAACACTTAATGAAACTCTCTGTCCTTTAGCAGGTGCTTTGCAGCCGTTGTCCAAAGGGCTTCTTTTGTATTCGTTCTTTTGATTAATTAATGTATTTTTTTGTGCATTTGTTGCTTTTAAAAATAACATTTATCACTTGATCATTTATGTCCTGGCTCCTTCCGGCATGAGCCAGAGGTCCGTATTCACAGAGTAAAAAACATGCAGGCTCCTTTTCCCAGATCACATTTCACTTGAACAGAGCCCTCCCAAAGTTCCATTTTATGCGCCGAACCGCAGCAACATTGATACAATTCCATAACTTGTCCTAAGAAGCTGCTATTGCACAAACTGGTGCAGGGTACCCCCAAAAACATGCGCTAAAGAAGACCCCGAAATATATTTTGTCAGCAGGACAGGTTAGGAAGCCTGCCTTCCTAACCTGGGTTCATGAAAGGCCAGGGGCTTCATTACAGAAACATTTTGGCCATCGGTTGAACCATCATGTCGTTTCTAAAGTGCTGGGGCGGGCGGAGCCTACAGCGATTCCTAATGGGGATTCAGGACACACATAGACGCCATTAGCACTTAAGGGGCTATATATACGCTGTGTCTTGATCAATTCTTCCTACTGTTCAACGGGTGAGTTTGATTGCGATGGTGCAGTGTCGCCGCTTGGCCAGTAGGCGAAAATATGCCAAAACGGTGGCACCGAGCCACTTGGTATGGCCGAGTAATTTTAAAGTGGTGCAAAAGTGTCAATGAGTTCCTCAATGTTGTGAGTTTTCTTTTCCCTCACCACTTCCCGCTTTCCTCACATTTGTAAAGGGTGTGTCAATGGTTACCCCTGTAAACCGCATGTATTGTTGGGGTGTTGTTTCTGACTGTATTCTGATACCTTTTACAGACATGTTTCCCATGTAATGTTTGGAGGTATGTCCCAGAAACAAGAAGGGGGCGGTCTCCAGAGGTTTGTCATAGCTTGGACCATGACAGAGTTTCTGGAGTCCCCAAAAAGTACTTCTGCTGCAGGGGGCTGGTTCTGGGCAGCATGTTTGGAGAAGGAGAACACAATGCCTCCTACCCACAGCAGCCATGCACTTGCTCTGGTCAGGCAGTGCAGTTTACTAGCCATGTCATTTCAGGGCGCAGGGCAACTGGAAGGCAACAGCACTATTTGGAAAATGTTGATTGGTAACTTCCTGTGCATTTGGTTCATTTTCAGGGGGGCAGCTTCGGTGGCGACTGGCTTTTGCCTATCACCATCCTCTTAAGTTCCGACCCAGGTCATAAATGTTGCCTCATTTCAACACATTTCTCAAAGAAGCCTTTAAATCTCCATGTGGAGAGTGTTCTTTCGGAATGGCTGGTTTTCCAAACGTGCTAGGATGCATTGACTGCACTCACATCACTATGGCACCTCCATCTACACCCGAGCAGAGGTTTCACAACAGGAAACTATGCTACTTAATGAGTGTGTAGATAAACTCTTCAAATCACTGGGAAACTTCTAGATTCAGTGCACAGCTTTTTCATACCACAAAGCAATGCATTGATTGCCCTTCTCTATGATATGATATGATAGGTTATTTATAACTCGCTTAATACCCAGAGGTTTCTAAGGGCGGGCCCGGGGATCCAACCTCTGGTGCTCCGTGTTGTCTGGCTTCCAAGGCGAGCACGTTGCCTCTGAGCTATCCTCCCGAGACATGAAACGAATTGGCTCCTTGGTCAGTAACCCACTGTCAATGTATCCCCATATGACCGCCATCTTGTTTGCCTACTTCTCACCGATGACCACCATAGTGTCTTCTTCACCACCTCCTTCCAGGAGAACTAAAGGGAACTGATCCTCTGATTGGATACTGGTTGGAGATGGAGGTCCAGAGATATTGGCAGGATAGGATGAAAGTATGAATTTAGGGCAATCTCTTCATGGGAAGATTGCTGTGCATTCTGGGACCAGGCAGACAGAGCATAACACACATTGCTGTTTCCACGAGCAAACTCAAGCCTTCTAGGCCAGAGGAAGGATCTGCGTTTGTTGTTGTGTCTTTTGTGGACGCCTTGAGGCCTGCGGGCAATCTGGCACATTACTAAGAATTAAAATAAATAAATAAACTGAGAATGTCTCCCAGATTATGCCTTTGCTTTCCCTCACACTTTTGCATTTACTCTTCTGTTCAGGCAGAAGTACATATGCTCTGTTTCGTGACCCCTATGTTGAGCACTGGATGCCACAAGGGTGAGGTACAAGAAAGAGGCACACAGCCAACCATGAAAGACCATTGGATGTACGTTTGCACTGCTGAAGAGCAGGTGCCCTCAAGTAGCAGGCAGAGATCTCCTGTGTGCCCCCGGCAATGTGTGCTGGACTGTCATCACATGGTGCATCCTGCATAACAGAGCAACGCGTGGCAACATCCTCCTCCCGGAACACAATGTAGGTAATGAGACTAGTGCGAATAGACTTGCCTGACAATGGTGCACTTATTCTCCGGATTTCTGCTCCCCCGGCATCACTTACCAAGTTCAAGACACCTGACACAGAATGTGTGCAAACGCATGAACTCTGCTCATAGGAATGGTGTTAATTATAGATATAACAGAGTTCCTTTTGATCCCACCATTTATGTGGCACGATCACAAGTATGTCTGCCAACATGGTACACCTACACATGCATGGGGGTACACAATACAATGCACTCAGGAATTTGGGGACAACAGTGCAACCTTGCAACGCAGACTTACTGGCCAAGTGGCCATGCATTGACAATGTGCACTATCTTGCAATGTTACACTGCACCGTGTGGTAGGCCAGAAGTAGCAGACAGACTAGATTGTCACATTTCACAAAAGGTTTTGATGAAATAACATAAAAAAGGCCTCACTATCCCTCATCTAAGGATTTCCCTGTCTAACATAACTAACTTGGGTGCTCGCCATCAGGTGCAAAGTCCAAAATAAGCAGTCTGTCCTCCGTCCAAAAAATAAACTACACTGACCCCACCACTAAGACAAAACAACAAAAGTCCAGGAGAATGACTCCCTTCGCCTGGATAAGCTTCCCCAGCCTTAGTATAGAAAGCCCAGGAGAATGACTCCCTTCTCCTGGATAGGCTTCCCCAGCCTTAGTATAGAAAGCCCAGGAGAATGACTCCCTTCTCCCGTATAGGTTTCCCCAGCCTCACTATATAAAGCCCGGGAGAATGACTCCCTTATCCTGGATAGGCTTCCCCAGCCTCTGTATAGAAAGCCCCAGAGAATGACTCCCTTCTCCTGGACAGGCTTCCCCAGCATCGGTATAGAAACCCCAGGAGAATGACTCCCTTAACCTGGATAGGCTTCCCCAGCATCACTTTGGAAAGTCCAGGAGAATGACTCCCTTCTTCTGGATAATCTTCTCCAGCCTCGGTATAGAAAGTCCAGGAAAATGACTCCCTTCTCCTGTACAGGCTTCTCCAGCCTCTGTATAGAAAGCCCTGGAGAATGACTCCCTTCTCCTGGATAGGCTTCCCCAGCCTCTGTAAAGAAAGCTTCGGTAAATGACTCCCTTCTCCTGGATAGGCTTCTCCAGCCTTAGTAAAGAAAGCCCAGGAGAATGACTCCCTTCTCCCGTATAGGTTTCCCCAGCCTCACTATATAAAGCCCGGGAGAATGACTCCCTTCTCCCGGAGAGGCTTCCCCAGCCTCTGTATAGAAAGCCCCAGATAATGACTCCCTTCTCCTGGATAGGCTTCCCCAGCATCGGTATAGAAAGCCCAGGAGAATGACTCCCTTCACCTGGATAGGCTTCCGCAGCCTTGGTATAGAAAGTCCAGGAGAATGACTCTATTCTCCTGTATAGGTTTCCCCAGCCTCACTATATAAAGCCCTGGAGAATGACTCCCTTCTCCTGTATAGGCTTCTCCAGCCTCTGTATAGAAAGCCCTGGAGAATGACTCCCTTCTCCTGGATAGGCTTCCCCAGCCTCTGTAAAGAAAGCTTCGGTGAATGACTCCCTTCTCCTGGATAGGCTTCCCCAGCTTCAGTACAGAAAGCCCAGGAGAATGACCCCCTTCTCCTGGATAGGCTTCCCCAGCCTCGGTATAGAAAGTCCAGGAGAATGACTCCCTTCTCCTGGATAGGCTTCTCCAGCCTCAGTATAGAATGTCCAGGAGCATGACTTGCTTCTCCTGAATAGGCCTCCACAGCCTCAGATTAGAACATCCAGGAGAATGACTCCCTTCTCCTGAATAGGCTTCCTCAGCCTTAGCATAGAAAGTCCAAGAGAATGACTCCCTTTTCCTGGATAAACTTCCCGAGCCTCAGTATAAAAAGCCCAGAAGAATTACTCCCTTCGCCTGGATAAGCTTCCCCAGCTTCAGTATAGAATGCCAAGGAGATGTACTCCCTTCTCCTGGATAGGCTTCCCCAGCCTTAGTATAGAATGCCCAGGAGAATGACTCCCTTCTTTTTCCTGGATAGGTTTCCCCAGCATTGGTATAGAATGTCCAGGAGAATGCCTCCCTTCTCGTGGATAGGCCTCCACAGCCTCAGAATAGAACGTCCAGGAGAATGACTCCCTTCTCCTGAATAGGCTTCCTCAGCCTTAGCATAGAAAGTCCAAGAGAATGACTCCCTTCTCCTGGATAGGCTTCCCGAGCCTCAGTATAGAAAGCCCAGAAGAATTACTCCCTTTGCCTGGATAGGCTTCCCCAGCTTCAGTGTAGAATGCTGAGGAGAATTACTTCCTTCTCCTGGATAGGCTTCCCCAGCCTCATTATAGAATGTCCAGGGGAATGCCTCCCTTCTCCTGCGTAGGCTTCCCCAGCCTCAGTATAGAAAGTCCAGGAGAATGACTCCCTTCTCTTGGATATTCTTCCCCAGCCTCAGTATAGAAAGTCCAGGAGAATGACTCCCTTCTCCTGGATAGGCTTCCCCAGCCTCAGTATAGAAAGTCCAGGAGAATGACTCCCTTCGCTTGGATATGCTTCCCCAGCCTCAGAAAAGAAAGTCCTGGGGAATGAGTCCCTTCTCCCAGATAGGCTTCTTCAGCCTCAGTATATCAGCTTTAGATTTCTGGCTATCTTTTGGATTAGATTATACAGTTTGCCCAGGCGACCGTTCCAAGTCTCTGGTTCTTTCTCTTCCATATGAAAATGTCTCCTCCTTGGCATTCTTGGCTTTTTAATCTCTCTGACTAGGTTTTTCTGAAATGTCTCTGGAAGTCTCTCTTTGCAGCACGTATAGTAGAGCCACTGATTATTCTTATTCTTTTGGCCACTTCGAGTATTATAGAGATGAGAATATTGAGGTCTGTAAGGAATCTTAGTTTCATGATTATCTCTTGTATGACTGAGACGAGTTGGATGGGTTTTAGGATGTGTTTCATCCTTCTTAATGTTTGGCCATTCACTGAGATGAGCAGGATGTGTCCCTGAATGATTCTCACTCTTCTTAATGTTTAGCCACTCACTAGGACGAGTAGGCTGACAATTCTTTACATTCCTGTGTTCCCTCGTGGGTATTCTGCCGTTCTCATTACCTTGCATCCTATGCGTTGTCCCTGGGCCTGCATGCAGGGTAGGGACTTAATTTTGAGTCAGGACAGCTTCAGCTTTCGATCCGTCTCATTCTGCTACTTGTCCATGACTCTGCAGGGCCAGCGTTATTGCGGTCTCAGCATCATTACCAGACTGGACAGTCCACCCTTCACGGGTCACACCACCACTCATGACTGGTTCTCTCTCCTGGGGTTTCCTTTCCCTATTCTCCTCTATCTTCTGTTCCTTTGGTGCTTCTTGCACATGCCAGCTGATTACTTCCCCCGACAGAGGATCTCCCGGTTTCGGTCCGCTTGCACAGCTAGACTGATTTGAAACTATGCGGTTTCACTTCTCCCAGATAACAGCCCTTCTTCCCTTTTTATGACTCATTGCTGGGTCCTCCCCAGTGGAGGATTATAGGGCTTCATTCTGAGTTTGGCGGTATCCTGGCGGTAGAGCCTCCAGGATACCGGCAAATGTAGATATCGTTTCTGGCACCTGGTCTGGCGGCATTACGGACGGATTACGGGTGCCGGAGTGACAGTGTAAATACCCATTCATGGAGTTCCATAAGGCATTATTTGCCGGTAGGGCACCTGGCTTACCTCCAGCTTAGCGGGAGGTATCCCAGGTGCCCCACCGTTAAACCCAGAGTAGGCCGGTCTGGTAAAGTGCTGGTATCCATAAATACCAGAACTTTTTTACTGGAGCGGCTGACTCAGAATGAGGTCGACAGTCCTTTCTCTCCTCCAGTTGAGTACTTGTCATCACTCGCTCATTTTCCCTCGTCCCAGTATTGCTGATGTTCCACCACTGAGCGAATGGTATTACTCGCTGTCATCTTCTTCTTCTTGGTAGTATTACCATCTTTTTTTCAATTGTATCATGGCTGTTATAGTCAAATAACAAACAGTAGCTTGGTTTGAGAGGGTTTTCTGAAGCATTGATGTTACTGTTGGTCCAAAAGAAAGGTTTTTAGGGAGTTCATCTAGGGAGCAGGAGTACTTGTCCCCAAGAGGGGAGTCTCTCCTTGTGAAGTCTCACTTACCGCCACCCCTAGGGGGAATATCGCATAGCGTGCTCACCTCCCTAGGCTCCCCCCTCTGGGGAGAAGTGACTGAATTCCTCAATTTGTCACAACCGCCACAGAAAACGTGCAGACATCTGTATGCTGAGCCAGTAGTTCTGACAAAACTGAAATGTATGTCGCAAACATACTAGAACAAGGCTCACTTAATTAGCCAGTGCATGAAACCGCAAACATCTGACAACAGAAGGCAAAATAAGCCATGTGGAATTGCTTATGTGAGGGGGCACATCTCTACGTCCTCTGATTACAGGAAGCGTTCCCAATTGATGAAGAATTGGTAAAGTCCTTTTCTTCAAGCGGCAACTCCTGTGGCGGACTATGGGACGAGGTCCCATCTGCAGTGATTGCTGTGTCCGGGACAATTGCTTTTTTGACAATGGGGGCTGTGGCGTGCTGCTAAGTAAGAATTGCTTAATATATGAATTATTGTTGAAGCCTTTCTATAGATCAGTGATAAACCTCTATGTCTCTGCCATGCCCTTGGTGACACACCCGCTATTACACAAGTAACACGTTTGCCTGGCTGCATTCGTTCATGCACACACAATACGTTGTCAACCTGCAAAACATGATACCCATCCAAGGTGTGACGGTGAAGCAAATGGTTGCGCTGTTTGATGGCACATTGGAGTTCCTGCTCCTGCCCATTCACAGCATCTTGCAGCTTCCCATTAGGCTGCACCTCATCTGAAGCTGGTTGCATATTGCCATTGCCATTATCATCAGGTCTGCCCTCACTAAGGTCATCGCCAATGGCCATGGTCACTTTGTAACCATACTCTGCCTCGTCCGAGACTGTCGCTGCCACCTTCCCGTTCCATAGTAGACTGTCATCCTCATCGATGGTCTCTGAGACGAGGACGTTGCTGTAGTTTCGACTGTTGGTGAAGTCCACTTTCCCCACCAGTATCCTTGACCACAACGTCTGTATTGTCTTCCACCAACGCATCAAGGTTGGCCACAATGCTGCCATTCGGATGGCCTTCTTTGCTCTTAATCACTTGTCCACTATCAACCACGAGGGAGTCGTCTCCAGAATCATCACCTTTCTCACTGAACTCTGCGTGCAATCAAACAAAAGACATCACAAACCCAAAGAATGACGACGCAAAGCGTTGAAGCAGTACGAGAGCCACCACAAAACTCCACATCTCATAGAAGTTACGAAAAGAACAGTGTTATTCTAAATTCTCCCTAAACTCAACCTGGCCATGGACCCAGCTTGGTCAATGTTGCCCCCGCCTACCGCAACCATGCCCCACCAATCCTTAAATCATTGAAACGCACACCTTTTCTGGAAGATACTAATCAGAGCACCCTCTTGCCCCTAAGGAGGCAAGAAACGCCTTGAAACACTTGTGTACAGGCGCGTTATAATTGCCACTTCATATCATATCAAGGAGTATGGAGAGTGCCCAGCAACACCAGTCGCCTGCAGAGCTCCTCGACCACCGGTGTCTGAAATATTTGGTATCTACACCATCCAACCCATCAAGTGTGCCAGCATACATGGCATCAAGCACATTCATCTCTGCGGGTGTCGGGTCTAACAGGCTGGGGGCGTGGGCTTCCACAGTCTTTGTGAACAGCTTTGTATGGTGGTTGTTTGCTTGCACAGGTGAAAGAAGCATTTCTTGCGCTCAGCACTGTGAAGTTAGTATCAGGCGTGCTGTTGATCTTCAGGACAATTTTGTCCCAAACGAAATTCTTTACGCCGATGGGAGTTTGAAGGGATTTGGCCCAAGTCTATACCTCACAATTAGGAACCACTTTCCCGCCAAAACATGTTGCACCTCCTCGGAAGTTTGACCTTGCCCGTTTTAGCACTTAAGTGCCTTGTGGTGCTATGCTTGCCGTGGCATGTGGTCCGCAGATTACTGTTCCAAGTTCCTACAATGAGGAGACACTATACAAGGACACAACACACCATACGGACAGAGGACTGTACTCCGGGGTGTAATCTTTTTTTGGTTTTTTTTTACCGTTTTTGGTATTTGTCACGTAGTCAACTCTGGGTTATCACAGCGCATAGTACAATGCACTATGCAAATCTAGTGATGACCACGTGGCAAATATGCAAATTGAGGCCACGCTGAGATGTGCGTTTTCAACTGCTTCATGGGAATGGCACTGAATATTTACAAGATGATCGAACTTTGGGGTTTTAAGGAGCGTCCCTCTGCGACTCGGATTCTTGACCTATTCCCGATTCCTGATTTGCTAGTTTGTAACATCAGTTAACCTCTTTCAATGCCCCGTCGCCTTGAGAAAGGCCAAGGGCCGAAACACATGTAAACCTTAGGACATACTTGAAACAAACTTACCTGGAATATTTACAAGAGTTGGTGAAGACATGGCGCCATGAATCGGCAACGCAACGCCATGTTGATTAAGATGATTAGGGACTAACACACTTTCTCCTGGGGAAGACCAAGCTTGTATAATTTGTCGATGCCCGATTGATAGCTTTTAAGAGTGTGATCACGTGCCTGTGGGGAAGAGTGAATGAAATTATCTTTACCGCTGATGTAGAAGACTACATTTGGGTCCATCACTGGGTAAGCGACTTCCAGTGTGACCTGAAAGGAAATAGAACGCTTGCGGAGTGGAACTTTGCGATGGGGTTCAATGTGTCCTGGGTAGATGGGAGCTATGTGTCTATAGGATAAGTGGTGTTATGGATGTACAAAGTTGCAGGAGTGTTCTTAATCACACTTTGTAAACTTCCCAATTTTCACAGGTACCATTAAATCGGCCTCATTACAAGTTGGATGGTGTGGTAAAAACGTGGAGGTAATTAATTTACTACCACATTAACGCACCGCCCAACTATGAGTTTGGCAGAGTGGAGAAGGATCCACCTACAGCTAAGAGCTGCAGGTAAAACCGTCAACTTTACACCAAAAAAACAGCAACATTGGCATAATTACCATCAGTAGTAATTCCACCATAATCCCCATGGAGTCCCATGGGCTCCAATTAATAGGGACTAACGCCAACTACCACCACTTATAATCTGGTGGTATTTCTTCCATACCAAGAGGCGTTAACGGTAATTCCGTTTGGTGGTATCTCGGCAGGTAACAGCACACACGGCACCCAAATGGCAACACAAAAGCAACATGTCCAACTTTCCTAGAATCTAGCACCCAGTTGGCATCTACTTCTGTCTGCCCCTGAATGTCTTTCCACATTTCCACTGTGATTCCGGTGCAGGTGATGCACGCTGTCCGCTGCCATGGACACCATCCTACTCTAGAGTACTGTGGGACTACTCCTGATTATTACTCTAACCGAAGAGCATCACTACCAGGGTATTGGCATTGCAACACCATCTAGATGCTCTGCAGTGAAACACTCAAATTCTAGATTCAGCACATAATATGGTTGCCAAGTGAGCCAGCCCCACAAAGCAAGTGCATACCTCCTTTCAAAGCACATCAAACATCAGAAATGTATAGGCCAATGCATCCTCGCACTATGAGCAAACGGATACAATTACGCCATGTGCACTGTAGGGGAGGCATGGTATGACAAGTATGACACTGACACAATGGATACCATTTGTAAAACCTTTATTGAAAATGTTGGCAGTGGAGAAACTCCTACTTTGCCCTAAGCTAAAATGGGAGTAGTCTCGACCATCAAACGATAAACAAAACCATCTAGTGGAGTCTGTCAAATCAAAATGGCTTATGCTACAAAACATAATGCCTGACCTATCTCTTGTACAAAAAGTGAAAAGAGGATAAATGTATGCAAGGGAAAAATCAGTGTTCAAAAAGAATAAATGTGGTTGAACCAGCTCTCCTCCTCAAGTTATACCTTATGGAGTAAGGCTGTCCCTGTAGGCAGGATGACACACTCTGGCTTGGTTTCCAACACAATGAACAGTTTCAAAACGTAGATCAAGGTCTGCCTGGCCTTCCATGTTAAAGTCTCTTTTCTCCTTTTCAAAAATAGTCCTTCAACACAAAGTTCACAAAGGTCCCCTCTTGTTGGGCTCAGACCTCTCACCACACAGTTCACATAGGTCCCCCTCCGTCAGACTCAGACCTTGCATGTCAACGTTCAACACAAACTTGCAAGGGGGCTCCCTTCCCCAAGCTTATTAAACTTCGAGGCTCTGTCTGTCGGGCTCGGACCACTTTCGGATGTGAAAGACTTTCAAATGTGTGTGGCTTCCTTTACAGACCACTGCAGGACCACTTTGACTCAAAGTTCACATTCACTCTTGCTGACTTCATTTTTTTCTGTTCATCTGCTTTACTGTTCCAAATAATGTACCTTTCACTCAGACATTCGAGTGGGCTACTTCCTTTCGCTGGATCACTCCATTACTTGGTATCGCTGATCTCACAGCTGTCCTTGTTTCAAAGTTCAATCACAGGTCTGCCAGTCTTCGAGTATGCAATATAATGTTGCTATATCATTCGCTTTAACACACACCGTTCTCTCAGGTCGCTTGCCAACTCCCTGGCTGTGTGCGCCTCTTTCTTCTTTTTGCTATTTCCAATTAACAAGTCAAGATTAGTACCACACACTTGGCCTTGCATGCCCAACTCTGCCTTTCACCCGGAGGGTCGCTGGCATCCTTAAAACACAATGTAATCTTCACTTGTGGGATCTGGCTTTCTCCACTTGTCTTTTGCGGCCTGTCGGGAGCAACAACCTCCAGTAGTGAACTCCTGGGGTTTTTCGACCCGCTGCTCTCATCCGTTGATCCGTTGCTCTGCTCCAGTAGGTGTGCCTTCGTCCTGGAAGTTCTGCTCATACTCGTGTTCCACCTTGCTCAGAGTGTGTCATTTGGTGTGGCCTTTTATTTGTGTGAGGAGAGCATATTGGTATTAGGTGTATGCACTTAGAGTAAAGCGCCTGACTTTGCCTGACCTGATTAATAGGACATGTCCAATACAATGTGAGAGAGTTGGTCGGTTGCTCTCAGTCATCCACTTCCTCGCTCCAGTGTTTGTGTAAAAAAGGAGAGGGGGTTGGGATTTTGGAAGATCCTAAAAAATAGGATGGATCTGATAAACAAAAGAGGGGTGAATACCATTGGTTGCCTCACCCCCACTTCCCAAAGACCCCTAGGCCAGGTGATCCTCCTGCACTGGTCCACCCCAGGGTCTGCATCCAAAGGTGGCCATTCCCTGGCAACCTGAGAGAGAGATCGATCTCCGGGAACTATTGGGTGAGACACCCTCTGGTTTATCAAAGCACTCAACACAAAACAGATCCACACAGAGTATGCAGGTAATTCTGACCTGCACATAGCAACACAACATCAGAGCTAACTTGCATTTTCTCTGTATCTCCACAAACTAAATCCGGCCCACACTTTTACAAGACGCATAGCGAACATTCAAATGTCAGCGGCGTGTGTTATAAGGGTCAGTTACATATCATTAAAAATCTCAAAACCATCAACACTTTTAAAATGCATGCTTCCTTTAATTTTTTATCTTTCGAAGTGCTTACCACCTGAACTGTGGAAAATTGGAGATCTTTTGAAGTTTTGGAAATGCATAAAAACTTTCTCATTTTGAAAAAACTAAAAAGTTCACTGCCTTTCCTGCACATAACAGAAGTATGCGCACTTACATAGTGCGCGTTTTAGCACCTGAGTTGTTGCTCCTGGCCCTCCATACGAGGATTACGATACAATGCGATCTGGCACTTTTCCCAGATCTTCCGCCTCGTTCTCGGGGGGATAGCTCATGGGCAATGCGCTCTCCTTGGAAGCAAGACGACGCAGAGCAACACAGGTTCGATCCCCGGGTCCACACTTAGAAACCTCTGGGTATAAAGCGCGTTACAAATAACCAATTATAATTACAATTTTCAGCGTTTACAAGGAGCTACCTAATTTGCATAGTCAATTTCCAGATCCGCGGGAAAACCATTGTAGATCTTATGGTCAATTACCCAATTGTTGAACAGTAAAGCACATAGGCATGTGTGTGTGCGCAGTATGAAGGGGTCCTGCACTTTGGACATGTGTGGTAAATTTGAAGCAGTTCCCTTGCGTCTTTCCATTCTGTAAATGTTATAAATCGATAATTTGAAGGACAATGATTTTGCAAAGCCATGGCCAGGAAAAAAACCTTTAGGTGCCCATTTGCAAGCTGATAACTACGTTATATATGCTTCGAAATGTTCCATGAATCAATGACCCGGTGCTTTGATGTACCTGTGTTCCCTAGTCTTTCCGCTTTGTTGTACATTTGCAAGCCTCCTGGGCCGCTCAGACTATGTGCTGCACAGACATTTTTCATTGTGAAATGAACGCGGAAAAAAGACCCCAATTCTATGTTCCTGGAATAGAGCGTGATTGAAATGCATTTCAGCTTTGTAACAAATGCTTTGATATCCTCCGCGACTAAGTGTTATCGCGCCCTAAACACTTTTGCAGCTGGCACGCAATCATATTTAAAATGTGAGGCATGCTAAATGTACAGCGCAGGGCTCATCAACTGCGTGTCATGGAGAAATACGCTCCCTGCACAGTATTTTTCATATACTGCCACTGTATTATCATGTACTGTAACTAGCGCCTAGATGCCTCAGGGCTTTCTGCACTGCTATAAATGCAAAAATAAATAAATATGCGTAGACTGCATCAAAACACCATTATTTCTCGTGTCATGAATAGTTTATTCCTTAGTGTTCTGCATATTCTCTGCACACTCTCTGCGCTGCGAAAGAACAATGCCTTCGTAATGTAATGGAATGTAAAAGTGGCCTTATACAGCGCCCGCCTGCCCTGTTTGTTGGCCTGGCTGTGCATGGTTCTGTGAGAAAAAAGGGAGGAGGGCTGCAAGTGGGGAGCGCAGGCGAGGCAGGTGTGAAATCTGTGGTGTTGATGGGTGTAGGTCAGAAGCGCCCGGGACCTGAGCGCCGATCAGTGGCGTAAGACAAGATCTGGGGCCCTACTGCGAGCCATGCTGAGGGCCCCCCCTTCAAACCGGCAACAAATCACGGGTCACACCACACTCTGGGCCGGCCTAGATTACCACACTTGCGCAATACACACTAACGTGCTGCTGAAGGGGTATGCCACACACTGCAATAGGACACAGATATAAATATGTGTTTTAATGTAATATACAGCACACTTTCTGAAAAAAATTGGCTAAAAAGCCACAGTGGTTGCTATTGTTCCAATACATGCAAGTCAACAACAGTGCACATGAACATTAATGCTTTGCTATTAGAAATGCCATGCCACAATGAAAACATGCCCCACTGGCTGCACATTGTAGACCAGTGTAGACACATTATAACATTACAGTAAAACATGCCCCACTGGCTGCACATTGTAGACCAGTGTAGACACATTATAACATTACAGTAAAGCATGCCAGGCCACATTTAGACATACCTAGACTGGTTGCACCAAAATACCAGTCGAAGCATTAAGACTCATCAAGAAGAGAGCACACATTCAAGCCTTCGTCTCTGCGGCCTCTAACAACACAGCCAAACTCTTTAAAATCTGCAAGGAACTGGCCAATCCTGTTGCGGTCTCTACCTATCCTGTTCCCTCAACAGGCCTTCTGTACGGCTGTGGCCTCTCGCATCTCTGCTAAAACTCAGGACATCCTGTCCACTATCTCTTCTTCCTCTCCCTCTGCCTCTCTCAGCCCCCTTTGGCCATCTCTCCCTCTCCTCCTCCTTTCTCCTCTTTCTCGCTAACACCTGATGAGGTTTCTGGACAAGTCCCATCTATGGAAGTGTCATCGAAACAGGTGCTCGCCTGCTCCTCCAGAACCATCAAGGACCACATTGACACCCTTGATCCAGCCTTGGCCGATTTCTGTAATCATTCTTTTGCCACTGGAACTTTCCCCTCTCCCAAACTCTTGGGAAAGCTGTCCATCTCCCAGCTTACTCTCCGCAATCAATCTGTTGGTTGTCTCCATGACCATCAGTCTGGCTTAAGAGCTGCCAGAGGGATGGAAACTGCTCTCCTGAACACCTGTGAAGATCTGATCCTTGATTCCAGCATTCCAGCATTCCTTCTGTCCTCATCCTCCTTGAACTTTCCTCTGCTTTCGACATGGTCAACCACACCATCCTGATCAATCGACTCCGTGAGTACCTGGGCATCATGGATCAGGCCCTGGAGTGGCTGACCTCCTTTCTCTTGGACCGCCCCTCCCAGGTCCAACTTGGTCCCTTTCACTATGCCACCTCTCTCTACCTGTGGCGTTCGCCAGGGCTCTATCCTCTCACCCTGGTGTTTCAACGTCTACTTGGCCGCTTTGGCCCACCTGATCTCTATCTTCTCCTCTAACTTTCAGTGTTATGCGGATGACACTTCGCTTTCATTCAGGCTCCCCTCAGCCTACTCTCCTCTCTCGCTCATTCCTGGTGTCATCTTCCACTCCACTCTCTCTTTCTCTCTTCACATCTCGGACGTTGTCAAGAAGTCCCACTACCAGCTGCACCTCCTCAAAGGGACTTTTCCCTTTCTCACTTCCCCCCAGAAGCTCACTGTCTCCAGAGCTCAGGTTATCTCTAGGCTGGACTACTTCAACAGCCACTTCCTCAATCTACTTCCTCTACTCTCCAACCCTCTGCAACTAATCCAGAACAGGACTCAATCCCAAGGACTGTATCCCTCCAGCCATGAAATCTCTCCACTTGCTTCCAGTGGCTGCAAGTATCACGTTTAAGACCTTTTACATTGTCCACAAGCCTTTGTGGGCCCAAGGCCCGCACTACATCCAACGCTCCCTTCCAAAATATCTTCCTTCTCGAGCCCTTCGCTCAGCTACCTTAAACTCTCTAAGGGTTAGACACTTCTGCAGGCAGAGAGTGGTGGGTAGATCTCTATCCTCTGCAGGTGCCTCCCTCTGGAATGGCATCCCTGCCCCTCCCAAACCTGAGCCGGACCACCTGAAGTTCCGGAAGCAGCTCAAAATGTTCCTCTTCTCCTCTGCTTTTCTCCCTCCCCTGCTGACCTACCTGTCTGCTGTACCAACTGGTTGCTTGGTTACCCTCAGTCTTACTGAGTCCAGGCTCTTTCTTGATCAGTCACCCTTGCACTGCCTCCGGGCCTACCACGCAGTTAGGGGCTGTAACTGTAACCCTACAGTCCCTTGTTCTCCTTGCACTACCCAGAGCGGTGCTGCCCTGGCTGCACTTACTGCCTTGTTTTCCCCTCCCCTCTCACTTGCCCTTCCCCCTGTCCCTTTCCCCTTGCACTTCTTGTTCTCGCACTTGCACAATCTGAATGACAAAAGGCTTAGTAAGATCATTTGTCTTGTCCTCCCTCTATTTTCCTTCCCTTGTCATGCCTAAAAACACTTTTGTGCAGGGGCGTTATATATGACTTATCATATCTTAATTTTATCACAGATGCCCAGAAAAATATACAGTGCCGCAGTAAGAAATGGCTAGACTGGCAGAACCCAAATGCCAGTCTAGCCAGGTAATTACACTTAGCAGGACTGCTTTATCAGAAATGCCCCAAAACGCCACTAATACCATATATCATGCCTGCTTAGCATGGACATAGACGCCCATTATGATTTATTGCACATCCCCACGCCCACACATCCCCTCTCCCTCCCATCCCTTACCCAACCTCCATAATCAGCTCATTGGCCCAGAATTACATCCACGTCCCTCTTACTTGTCCCAGTGCTTATGTATAAGGCTCCATGCCTCATAGGTAAGTACTGGGATGAGGATGAGCGGGACTAAGAGTAATGAAGATTAAAGGTAGCTAAGTCAAGCATTACCTTCATGTACCTCTACCTCATCCCAGTACTTGTGTATGAGGCATAGTGCCTCATACACAAGTACTGCCTCCTACACAAATACTGGGATGAGGAAGAATAGGGCTAGGAGTAATGAAGATTACCAATAGTAATCAGGGCTTTAAACACAAGTAGTGGTGCAACCCCATTCAGCTGACTGGGCTTCAGCACCCCACCCCGCACACCCCAAAATTGTGGGCTATGTTGACTTGATCTGGCTGACCTACAGAGCAGTTGCCGGACAGAAAAGGACACAGATGTTAAACAGTATCTGGGTTTCGCTGTTTACAAGGGCTTGGCCCAGCAATTACTAATGTACAGCATTTCACTGTTAGTACCTGCATTCAAATGCCAATTTTTTCAAGCAATTGAAATTGTGATGTGGGTTTAGTACTTGCATGCCAGGGGAGTGATTGGAAGGGTTGAGAGGGAACAGGAGACCAGTCATTCTCACAGCAGTCCATAAGTGGGTGCTTACACAAATAAGTTTTCTCCTCCCCACCACACGTGAAGTTAGCGCCTCTCTCAATATTTGAAGGGTTAGCCCCCCTGAATTGTAGGTTTTGTTGCACCCCTGAACACAAGCACACACACCATTCACCATATATACACACGCACACCCAGCCATCCATACATTTAAGGGTGCACTCTTTCACCATACAGCCACACCCAGGCAGCCACCCGTACATTTAAGTGTGCACCCTTTCACCTTACAGGCACACTCAGGCAGCCACCCGTACATTTAAGTGTGCAACCTTTCACCTTACAGGCACACCCAGGCAGCCACCCATACATTTAAGTGTGCACCCTATCACCTTACAGCCACACCCAGCCTGCCACCCTTACATTTAAGTGTGAAACCTTTCACATACAGGGACACACACCCAGGCACCCACCCATACATTTAAGTGTGCACCCTATCATCATACAGGCACACCCAGGCAGCCACCCATATATTTAAGTGTGCACCCTTTCACCTTACAGGCACACCCAGCCAGCCACCCGTACATTTAAGTGTGAAACCTTTCACATACAGGGACACACACCCAGGCAGCCACCCATACAATTAAGTGTGCATCCTTTCACCGTACACGAACACCCAGCCAACCATACATTTGTGTGCAGTCTTTCACCATACACTCACACAGGCAGCCACCTATACATTTAAGTGTGCACCCTTTCACCATACACTCACACAGGCAGCCACCTATACATTTAAGTGTGCACCCTTTCACCATACACTCACACAGGCAGCCACCTATACATTTAAGTGTGCACCCTTTCACCTTACAGGCACACCCAGCCAGCCACCTATACATTTAAGTGTGCAGCCTTTCACCATACAGGCACACCCAGGCAGCCACCTATACATTTAAGTGTGCAGCCTTTCACCATACAGGCACACCCAGCCAGCCACCTGTACATGTGTGTACCCTTTCACGTTACACGCACACACGCATACCCTGCCACCCATATATTTGTGTGCAATCCTTCACCACACACTCACACACGCACGCACGCGTCATGGGGTTGAGGGGAATCATAATACTTCAAAAATAAATTGGTTCTTTTTGAAATCACTCTGACTTCATAAAGAAAGGATTTCCGTTAAGGACTGAAATATAACGGAAATAATTTCTTTATGAAGGCAGAGTGACTTCAAAAATGAACTATTTATTTTTGAAGTCATAGGGCTTCCCCCACCCCATGATATGGAAGCCTCCAGCCTAGGGTCTTCATGTCATGGGGTGGCGGTAGCCCCAGGACTTCAAAAAGAAAGTTTCTTTTTGTATTCACTCTGCCTTCATAAAGAAATTATTTCTGTTACAGAAATAAATGATTCATAAATGCAGAGTGAATTCCAAAAGAAATTATAAAAATAAAAAATAAATAAATAAATAAATAAAAAATCGCATTTTTGTTTCTCTCCAAGTGGGGCCCACTCCCAGGACATGTGGTCGTGGGGCCCCCCACACCAGGGAGGTTGCGGGGCCCCTGTTACGCCAGTGGCACAAATCTGCTTCTGTGTGTTTGGCGAGGACACTTGGGGAGTGGAGTATGCTTTCGATAGAGGACAGTGCAAGATCTGATACTCTACACCACGTTGGTTTGGGTTAGGCCCTGATTTGGGGGGAGTGTGATGGGATTAAAGAGAAGAGCTTTGCCATAGCTCGGGAGGATAGCTCAGGGGCAACGTACTCGTCTTGGAAGCAAGACGACACGGAGCACCACAGGTTCGATCCCGGGTCCGTGCTTAGAAACCTCTGGGTATTAAGCACGTTATAAATAATCCATCATATCATATCATAGCTCAATTAGTGTTGATGGGATGAAGGCTAGGTGAGTGGAGGAGGGGATTAGGCATTGCAAGGCAAACGAGCTTGCTGTCTTCGCTGCACGCCTACCACTGGCTTCTTACAGACAGGTCCCATTTGACTTCCTCCCATTACCACTCTTAATCCTTCTCCCTCTCTCCAATACATTGCAGCCCAGGTGCAACAAGGATCTGGAAACTGACAAATGAGGGAGGAGGTAGTCTGGTGACGCCCCACTCATTACCATAAGCAATGCAACCGGAGCCAAGCAGGGCTTCCCGAATTCTTCAGATTCTAAGGGCGGCCCTTACAGTGATGGCTTGGGGCTGTCTCAGATTAACATATGCACAGGGTGTTAAACTAGTTCCAAAATCTAGAACATTATTTATGCTGTGACCAATTTGCATCGTGTGATGAGAAAGCGGTGCGAGGTCTCCGGCTTTGCTTTTGCCTGGCTATTGTTGCCCCATCCCAACAGCATACATGACTGTGGTGTGACTAGGCCTATATATAAGATTTTAAGTGGAAGCAATTTACTCCCTATGTATCCGGTGTTGGGGGTAAGGGATTTATGAGGGTGCAAACAAATGGAAAGCTGACATTTTAAATGAAAGCGCCTCTTCAAATCAGTCAGTAACAATAGAAGATCTCCTTGCTGTGGTCCTGCTCTGCTGGTAAAACAAAGAGGTGATGGCTGGAAGGTATGGAATTAATCACAACCACAGGTACTGCTCTGAGCAACCTTCCGTACCATCGTTCTTCACCCGCCAAGCCATTACAGAAAGGGGAAAGACCATATGCAAATCAGGCTTTTTCCCATCCCCAAAGGGGCAGTCTAGCACGAACTGCTAGGTCACACCCCTTCTGTACGATACCACAAGCACCCCCAGACATGTCATCAATGAGGAGAAGCTTGGGTCTCTAGGCCCAGCTGGTACGGGACCCATGTCTGGGGGTTTTTCCCTTCCCACTCCCAGGGGATCCTCTAAACATGTGGCCAGGGGTGGGCCATTGCTTCTGGATCCCGACCCTGGGGGCGGACTAGCGAGGGAGGATCACCTGGGTAGAGGGCCCTCTGGGATTGGGGAGGGATTACCCAAAGGCGAGACATGGAATCCCCCCTTTTTGAACACCCCTCTCTCTACCCGACATTCCCTCAGCCTATGTGGCTTACGGTTCCCCAGACACCCACTTTCCCCATTCCTTTGACAAAAGGACTGAGACGAGGAAGAGGAGCAGTTTACCAGTGTACTCTTCCTTTCCCAAGCATCACAGTGCCATTAAAACAACAAAACCACATTCAGAGTGTGAGAAACCCGAGGGTGGTTTCACACGTAGACCCTGGGCAGTCTTTGTTCAGGTGGGCCGGGCACGGCCATCGCCTTTGGAACCAGACCCTGGACGTGGACCAGTGCGGGAGCATCACCTGGGCAAGGGATCCTTGGGGACTATTGGAGGAATGCCCTCAGGAGAGACGCGGTATTCCGCCCTTTTGTCCGACACGCCCCTACCCGATATCCCCTTTGTCTTTAGAGGATATTGTCAGCAGAATGCTGTTGCACCCAACTCTTTAACTTAGAAAAAGGAAAGGGAAAACACCATCTTTGACCCTTAAAAGTAACCAAGTCCCCTCTTCTAAACCTAGAGGACATTTAATAATGCCTCCTTTTATGTTATGTTATGTTTATTGTGCTTATATAGCGCTTTATGCCAAAGCGCTTTACATTATAACAACAAGAATACAATAACAGTAGAAGCAATTAAAAATATGAGTGAAACCAGTAATACAGCAATTAGAACAATTTGCCAGTGAAGATAAATGAGTGGTAGAGGGGGGAGGGGGGAAGGGAGTGGGTAACAGGAAGTGAGAGAAGCTGAAGGCGAGGGAGGAGGAGAGGCGATTTAAGAGGAAACGAAGCAGGGGAGAGGTAAGATGAGGAGGATAAAAAACAAAAAAGGGGGGGAGAGGGGACGGTGGAGGAGGATCAGAGTATCAGAGAGGGGAGTGGAGAAGAAGAGATTTTAAGGAGACTGACGTGTCCGTACACGAACAATCTATTGCCACAACAGGAAACTACAACTCTCATAATTCCCTTACCCTACTGAGTTACCATGTACTACAACTAGAAAGAATACCTCTAGTAATTTGCAGAGGCCCTTCCTCACTGAGACCAAGCAGAGTCAAGCGCTCAATCACATTCACACTCATCCTGCCTTTAAAGAACGATTGTTCCATCACAACTCCCCCTCCCTAATTTCGGAAATTGCTACGAAGAGGAGGCGACTAAGAAGAATAAAGATTACTCAAAACCACAGTGAGAGACAGAAGACAGACTGCCCCATGTTAATACTGGATTGTCCCATTAATAGAGTCAGGCAAGGACAGGCAGGCAGGCAGGCCCAGCTCAGAACTCACACCTGCAGCCTGTTAAAGAAACCCAGGTGTATAAAAGATGCCGTTCCTGGCAGAACAGAGAGCAGCAGTTGGGGGAACTAGAGAGAGGCTGCATGGATGAGTCCAGCAGGGGATCGTTTCTCAATCCCAGCCTCACTTGCTACTTGGGCCAAGGACAAGCAAGATGCTGGAACGTTGACCCGGTATGGCTGGGGGCTTGCAGCCCGAAGAGAGAGCCAAAGAGCAAGGAGAGCTGCTCGCAGCAGGCCAGATACAGGCCAGTGATGTTTTCCCTGCGTGGATGCTGATCCGCAGTGAGAGGCCAGATACAGATAAAAAAATAGTCTGTGGTATTCCCACAGCAGAATTACCGTTCACGGTAATTCTGCCAAAACCTCCATGGAGTCCAAAAATAGGGATTTACACCATATTTCCACCAATTGTAATCCATTGGTAAGCTCATGGGACCGAGTGGCGGTAAGGGTAAATGTGTTTGGTGGTAATTCAGCGGATATCATGCCAAATAGCGAGGCCCAGTATATGCCTAAAATACACATCTCCATAGTAAGGATCCAGGGTTAACATAAACATTGCATCTGTGAAATGCAGTTTTTCCCCAATGCCCAATACTAATCCTGCCCCATTCCATGTAGCAAATGTACCCTGTGTAGCAGATCTGATGATAGATTAGTCTCAGGAGGATAGCTCAGGGGCAACATGCTCACCTTGGAAGCAAGAAGACATGAAGTAACACAGGTTCGATCCCCGGTCCGCGCTTAGAAACCTCTGGGTATTAAGTGCGTTATAAATAACCAATTAAAATAAAAAATTAACACACCCTCACAACTAAAAAGAAGCCAGGACAGAAATAACCCTTCTTGCTTCATTATAACCCCTCTAAGTTGAAGCCTATGCAGTTTGCCCTACTTTACCTCGATGCGCCTCAATAAGGATTTGGCAATTTGGGATTCACTGGTATCCGCCAATTTGGAGTCCCATTGGACTGTATTGTGGACATGTGGTATTTCTGCATGCGGTAATATCACGCGGGGTGCTACCACTATTGTCAGCGGAGATGAAAGCTCCACTTGCAAGCAGGTTTTTCTTAACACATATTGGTTGCAAAACACACAAAAGTGCGGAATGGTGAAACCGCCTGTTTTACCGTGACCGCACAACTAAGGGCCTAAGCGTAAAACCTATTAAACCAGAACGGGGTCCAGTGTTTAGGCATATAGCTCTCAGCACGAGCACTTCCTGGTTGTGGCGGGAAAGAGAAATCCGACGCGGCGCGCCGAATTCATGATGATCGGTTCGTCCCATCAGCTAATAAACTGTATTATTTACAAGGCATTTGTCAGCGTGACAAATTGGGCAACTTCAAAACATGATAAATGTGTAATACAAACAAAGCGGCGGTTTATGCCTGAATCATCACCTCTCGCGTTAACAGGCATCCGTCAAGACGTCCGTATATCACCGGATTAGAGCCGGGAGAGCGGCGAAACCTCTGCCGGGCGGGAATCTGATTAGTGGCCTTCCATCAGCATCACAGCGCGGGGAGGGAGGGGATGCAGGGAGAATATGAAATCTAGATCAGAGATGCAACAGGAAAATCTGGCATTGTGAATTTCAGCGGCAATAAAGACTTGCTACGCTTCTTATACTGCAAAAAATCACCAATGTAGTGAATATTAAATCATTCAACTCTTTCATCACTGTTTGCTGGCAAGACTAGTAGTCATTGTACCATTTCTTTATTTTGTGAAAAGATCTTAAACTTTGTTTAGAAAAGACCAGCGGCCATTTTTAAAATCAGCACCTGGTGGTTGGCTCTGAGCAAATCACCATGCTTGGATCGTGAACTTTACCTACTGGTGTGTACATGCATTACCGAAAAGTCTGACCTGACCATCACCCACTCACACTCCTATCTCTTGCCTCTGCCTGCCTCCTCCCACCACCATCTCCTATCTTGATGTACATCCTTCCTCTTTCCATTTCCATGGTCACTATGAAAACGGAAAACGGACTTCAAAAGAAGGCCTGTGCGCCATTTCTATGGTGGCCAAATTGCTTGCAGTTCTTTCCTCTTTTAGGTAACACTGTGGGTTGTGTGCGCTGTTTCATTGACAAAACAATGGCCCTTAGCAGCCAGGATGTTGTGCCCTTTGCTAATAGCAATAATGATTTGATAGTACCAGCTCGACACTCCCATTAAAGGCCCTCACTGCACTCAGAACCACTAACCAGTTACCACCCTGTTCTGCCCACAAAAATAGTTATTGCTTTAAAAAGGGTTTGTAAATGAGTAACTCATTGCAAATAAATTTGTGAATTTACAAAGGCCCAATAGTATGCTTGAAGGGTGACAGCCAAACAAACCCTGTGCGTTGCTGAACTCGGATTGCCTTGTACAGGAAACGACTCTCTGAGGCACGGATGAAAAACTCTATAGTCAAACATAGGCCAGGCGAAATAGCAACTTGCAACAACTTATTAGATTTTAGTGACTCTTAACAATGAATGATAAGGCCTGAGGGCACGCGCGTGTTTGTGTGGGTGCGCGCGTATGAATCTTAGGTCATTTCTTCTAGGGCTTTTAATAAGTCACAAAGATAATATGGTACGGAGCTGCCAGTTCCACACATTTGCCAAGGACTGCCATGTACTTTTCTGTATGGCGTTTTATCATTGCAGTGGCCCAGTCAAAACCCGGAAGTAGGCAGCCTTAAGAGGCCATGCTGGGAATCAAGCCTGCTCTAGCTTGGTAATCCAGAGAAGGCAGGACCCTTGTGTGGGACCCTACAGTATTCAATACTAATGATCGGTGCCCTTGAGGTAAAACTGCTTTGGACATTTGTGGCAGCATTACATAGCTGGAATGGGGGACTGCCTTGGTCAGGTTCTCGAGGACTCCAGAACTCCCTGATTGTCAGTTGAAAATGGAAAAGGGGGGGGGTTCACTAAACCTTTGTCGCTGACAAAGGTTTTACCTGTAGGTCTGTGAGTACATCATGGCAAGTGGCGAGGTGAGGTCTGCAGTCACCCCCAAGGTGGATTCCCCTGCTGGTGGAAAAAGGTGCAGCAGTACACATTCTGGACAGGCAAGTGCGTGCAGGTGACGCGGGGCAGGGCCCAGTTTGAGGCATCCAATGTACAGGGCCCTGAAAGCAACAAGGGAAGACCGCCATCACCCCTTCCCAAAAAAGGCAGCCAGCACCCACAATACATGGCCTTAGGAGAGTAAGAGGCCCGCTGCAGTAGAAGATGCCACACCAAACATGAACAAAAACAAAATAAAAGAAGCAAGCATTGGCAAAGCCAACGGGTTTGGCTTTTGGGTAGTCATGCGATAGGTCTTTGCCAGGCACTGTCATAATGCTACTACCTGGCCATGAGATGGCAAAAGCTGGAAATCACATGGTGTGATTACATGGGTACATGACAGCAGTGCCAGGAAAATGCCTAATAGCTATGCAGAGTGTGGCGAGCCAGGAGGAGGACACAGACTCTCAGAGGACATGATCTACAACCTTTTATTAAAGTATTGAGACAAGGCCTAACTTTCCCTATGTCTACGGGTGGTCCCTGCCTATGTTACTAACTAAGGTACACGTTTGCTAGTCGCGAGTGTGCAAAGAAGTAATCCGCTGTCCAAAACTACCCTAACTGACCCTACCACTAAGATGTAGCATTGGCAGTCTCAGGAAACAAACGGGAGGCAGTGATGACTCAGAAGATAGGAGGTGTGGACGTTACAGGCTTTATTGTAAATTGCAGGGAATAAGATAGGGCATTTGGGGAGCAACAAGTGACCACATCATTACTGCCTCATCTCCCATCCTGCAATGACCAACCGTCACAATTAGAACTCACAGCAAACGCAGAGTTCTAGCTACCCTCACATTCCATAGAATGCACTGCTTGGCATGACCCCCAAGCCAATACTACACGAGAAAACTAACTAAAGTAAGTAGAATGACTCCCTTCTCCTTCTCCTCTTTGGCTCTTATCAGCATAAACTTCAGTGTGCCCTTTTGAGGGAATATTATTTTGATTGGTTTTCACTCTTATGCTACAATATTACCAATTTTCTTGGATCCCTTGGTTTTGTATCTGGCTTAGCTGTGTGGGCTCATGGCCACGTCTTTCTTGCTCTTTAGTAATATATTACTCTTTTTCAGGATTGCCAGTTATTTTTCCCCCTTACCAGAGTATTTCATCCACTGGTTCTCTCGCTCTCATTGTCCAGCTTTTCAGCAACCTTTTCCTCTGGTTCAAAACCTTTATATATACTTGACTTGAAAAGTAACTTTGTTTCATAACTTCTACTGTGAAGAGTTAACTGTACAGTATAACAATACCCTTGAATGTTCCGGTACTTCCCGTTCTCCCCATTACCGTCATTCTGGAAGGGGAACGTTTTCAGAAGGCTTCATTCCCGGGGACTCCCTTTCTGCTCATCGAGCGCCGGTACCATTTCCTCTCTTTC